>NC_084704.1:18960967-21613467 GCF_033807575.1 Cydia pomonella
CCACCATGAGGAAAGTTTGCCCACCACTGTTTTAAGCACTCACTTCTGGGCCTAAAGAAGGAAAAAATTGTTGTGCCAAAACAGTTTTTTTTTTTTCAAATTTTTGAATGTGATCTAGGCGAAATCCAGAAAAGTTTATATGACATTTTAGTCTCGTGATCAGGAATACACTGTTAAAATCTTTCGGTTTCCTCGTGTTACACCGTGTATATATTTTTCTGAGTTATTCTCAGTAGTAAAAGATAAGAAAAAAATCTCATTTGTTACCATTGTGTTTTGTGTCATTTGTTGTGTGTGTGTTGTGTGTTTGTGTGTTGTTTGTTGTGTGTTGTGTTGTTGTGTGTTGTGTTGGTAACAATTTGGTGGTAGCTATAGTATTCTTCAACCACGAGCACGCTGACAAATGTCATCTCAATCAATTCTTTTTTTTCATCTCAGCACAATTGTGCGATATTTAGTTTTAAGGCATACATTATATGGAGATTTTTGGAGATGCCACCTGTCACTGTACCCTTTGCATTTGAAAATATTATAGTGGGTATCTTGTGTAGATGTGCCTCACCCGACGCAAACACATCACACTGTTTTAGGTTACCATTACATAGACACATTACCTGCTTAAACACTAATGGCGTTATTCATAGACATATATCAAATCTAAGTCGTCCCAGATCTACAATGTAAAAATTGCCTGTCAAGTATTAAAAGTGCGTTGAAAATCGGAATAATATCAAATGTCATAAGGAGGTATTGAATGCAGAAATAATATGAAATACACATATAAGTATGTGTTCTTGGCAGTGACTTGGCAGTTAACAGTACTACTCATTCCCTTCAAGTCGGCGGTTACCTCCCACCCGTCCCCTGACTATAGCTATCACATTTTCCAGTCTGCTATAACCTTATATTTTTTATTACATTCAAGCATCGGCTCGTAGCCGCAGTGAAGCTCTAAAATTCGCTAATAAGGTACTAAAAAATAATTAAACGAAAATCAACTTTATTTCAGTACAAATACAGTTAACTATGGCTATGAACTTGTGGAGGTAATTAGTGAGTTTTGGTTGTTACTTGATGATATATGTCAGGGGTCTCCAAACCCTGGCCCACAAGGCATTCCAATCCGGCCCGCAGACACTAAATGCGTCAGCCCACAGTCTGGCTCGCAGGTGGTTGCCAAACGTATACTAACCCCCCCCCAAAACCTGATAGTGTCAGCGCGAAAGTTTCTGAAGTGCAATATAGCCCTCGGGTAAAAAAGTTAGGAGACCCCAGATATATGTGATGCCTTCCTTTTTGCTCACTTAGTGTAGTGTACAAGTATTATTCTAGATCTGTGCCAGCCATTAATAATTGCTTGTCTGTGTCTGTCATTTTGCTATTTATTTGTTAAAAGAGAATAGTTATTTGTTTTACAAGGGGGTAAAATATCAAAATCCAATACAAATGACCATTATTAAATCATTCACATCACATAAGACAACAATTCAAAATTTGCATCAGACTACTTTGCCCAACATTTCAATAAAAAGCAACATTTTCATCAGGTTTCCAATAATTATAAGAGCCTTGTAGTGTGGTGAAAAAAATTTAATAGTGGCTTTCTGTTTCATGAATAAAGGGGTACAATTGCAGTACCCCGTATAAACTACCTACATTAGGGAATGCAATTTTTGAACATGGTCCAGGCCAGCCCATAAGTTCTTAGTAAGATGATAATATCATACAATAAACAGAATATAAAATAGCACCTTAATTGTCCCAAATCTCATGATTAGGGTCTGTCTCCGGTAAATACTCCCTCTGCAGTATTGGTTTAGGCTTCGTCAGGGCTCCGGCGGCCTTCGGAGGTATGTCCTCAGGAAACATAGCCAGCTTCGTCGGACAATTAGCAACATGAAGTTTTATTTGAGCAGCCGGGTATCGGTGAGTAGCGTTGAACGGGCAGATCGCGAGCTCCGGGTAGTTTTTCTGGCATTTTACAATGTGCGCTTGGATACGGGAGCGAGGGACCCGGTGGTTAGGCTCGTAAGGGCAGGAAATGAAGGGGTCATCCATTTCTGGAAAAAGATTAGTTATACTTATTTGCTGCGCGTATAAATAAGAAATATATAATATATACAATACGACGATAATAAGTACGATGAAAATGACCGTATCAGTGGATTATGCTTGAGGAAAATGTAATGTAAACCACATTTTAACCGATATAATAATGAAGCAGACATACTGATTATTATAAGTTAAAACGAATCAATATAGAGTGATAAAGACATATTACCTTTTAAATAATGTTTCTGCTTATATTTAGATAAATAAACGGGTATAAATGTAACTACTTCGTAGTTTTATTTAAATAACAAAATATTCTTTTGTTTAGCAAATGCCACAGGTGGTGTTACCACCTACAGAATGTAAAAATCCCCCCAAAAATCTTTTAATACACAGTTAATTTTTATTCTAGTGCTGAGTAATTAAAAAAAATGTTAAACATTACAAATAAATATAGAAATTTGTTCATATTAGAATCAATCACATCATAAGAAATTATATAATTTTTCATCCCAGTAAGCGTGATATTTCATGCAAGTGCAGCAGGAGCTAAAGTCTATTTTACACCCACGGGAGCATTTTTAGGGATCCGTAGCCAAATGGCAAAAAACGGAACCCTTATGGATTCGTCATTTCTGTTTGTCTGTCCGTCCATATGTCACAGCTACTTTTTTCCGAAACTATAAGAACTATACTGTCGAAACTTGGTAAGTAGATGTATTCTGTGAACCGCATTAAGATTTTCAAATAAAAATAGAAAAAAAAACAATAAATTTTGGGGGTTCCCCATACTTAGACCTGAAACTCAATTTTTTTTCATCAAACCCATACGTGTGGGGTATCTATGGATAAGTCTTCAAAAACGATATTGAGGTTTCTAAATGGCCCTCCACACTCATGCAAACTTCCACCAAAGTTTGGTTTGAACGAGATCTAGTGAGTAAGTAGTTTTTTTTTAATACGTCATATATGGTACGGAACCCTTCATGGGAGAGTCCGACTCGCACTTGGCCGTTTTTTTAATTATCACAGTAACTCCTATGGACCGCGTACGTTCTAAGTAAAATACTTCTTAATAGTTGCGTTATAAAGTGAGTTTTACTTTCAAAATACTAATGTTTATAATTTAATTGTTTTCTTTGGTGGCTGAATGCCAGCCAGGTCCGTGCCTTCAATGCCTAACTAAAGTGCCAATTACATCCACACTTTAACAGGCCTAATATCAGACCCAATTTCGGGCCCTAGAAAGAATATTTTTCAGTTTCACCAAATATTAGCACATCGCTTACAATATTGGAAATCTAAAAAAATGGTTTATATGCAAAACCATCAAACATTGAACAGTTTTGGCATTTTCAGACAAAGTATTTTTTTTTTAAGTAGAGGAATTGCACGGTGGATTGATAACACACAACTCGAAATAACTTTTATCGATTTTATTATATAATTATTAAATTATATTTTAATGTTTGTAAACACGTCTTTTATTTTGACAACTCACACCAGTTCTGTATTTGAATTTTATAGGCTAGGTATTTTGCTACGCAATCACCATAAAGGTTGCACCTTAACATTTTTTACCTTTCAAATATTGTTAACGATGTACTGATATTCCGTGAAACGGAAAACGATTATCGCCCGCAATCGGGACTGATTTCGGGCCCGTTATCGGGAAGTGTGGACGTAATTTGTGCTTTAAATATAAATAACAAGGGCCTGACACTCTTTGATAGAGAAAGATAGTCTTATTGCGATTCCTATAAGAGGAAAGAGAAAATAGTGCAATGCTTTGTCTTTATCACCGACCGGGTTTTTTTTCATGGTCGGGTTATGGCAGCTTAGGAAGGAGGCTGATGGCGATATACAGAAATTTATAAGAGTGAAAGAGACAAAATACCGCAAGATGCCATACATTAAACTGTCAATCATATTGTCAAGAGTGCTAGTAAACAATGTGGTTTTCTTATTGTAGAAGTTTTATAAAGTGAATGATTGTGTTTATTAAGTATTTAATGGAGGTGTAAGAAGTTTTTACGTACAATTAACATGGTGGGGTGTTCAGTTCAGTGGTTGCCTACAAAAGCAATAGCTTGCGAAAATAAGCGGGTGTAACATTTCATGCGTAAGTACAACTTTTTCGTATTTTGATCATGTATTTCTTTCTCAAATCTCACAGGAACCAAGTTACTGAGTTACATCATTAGTTGGATTATGAAAAACTTGATAAAATAGGAGATATCAGTAAATTATTGCTAAAAATAAAACAGAAAGTTTGGTTATGTAAACCAGTCAAATTCAGTAGTATTTTATTTAGGGTTGCAAACAAATAGAAAAAAAAGTCCCCTGCAATTACCCCATATTTCGGGAGTTTCAAGCTATTTGATATTTCCAGCTTTCCGACGGAGGATGAAATTGTTAAAGAATGGATTGCGGGAACTGGAAAATCAAATTGGATGCCTCACAAATACTCGCGTATTTGTTCCAAACATTTTGAACAACATTGTGTCCGCAAACTGGGCAAACGAACTTTCATCGAAAAGTTTTCTTTTCCAACCTTGTTCATACACGTAAGTTGGCTGTTATTAAATAAGTAATAGTAACTAGTGGGAATAACCCGTTACACTATACACTATATTAGAGTTGGTACATCTTAACATAAGTCTCACAGTGTTTTGAAGTATTTATTTGGGTTCTTGAACTCTAACAAATTATTGGGGGTAATTCAGTAATCACCCCCAATAATTTATTAGAGTTAATTCCCAGTGGAATTAAAAATCCTACCTATTACCAGTGGGAATTTTATTTCCCAGTAGTTACCAGTGGTAAAAGGTGGGAATAAAGTTAGTGTAACTACCTGTGGTAAAAGGTGGACAAAAATTCCTAGTAGTTAACACTAGTAAAAACTTGGTGGTAACTAGTAGGAATAACCCGTTGTACTATTAAGACCACAGACTTAAATTTTTAAATTATTTCTTTGGAGGCTTGGTACATGGGATTACGGATTATATGAGTATAAAACTCTAAAATAATGTAATTATTAAAATTGATTAATACTACCCCGCAGGAGAGGAGAGAGAACATTCTTTTCTTCATCATGTCATGGAAATCGTCCATTCGTGCACGTCGTCGTCGTGGCAGTCTCAACAGCATTCTGAAGCTATTTTTGAACTTCATATAATTGATCCACATGTTACAAGTGTATGTGTAAATAAAGTTTTCTTGACCCCCACAGTATGTACAACGCGCAACACGTAAGATTTTTTATTTAAACATAAATATTCGGTTTTAAGTAACAGTTTTAATGTAAATGACCATGTTAGCTTAAAATCATATACTGCGTATCTACTGAGGTGTCGCTCAAGCACACCGTCAAGAACCTTCGCTGCAATAGGGTTGTTTCCATTTTGAAATGCTTGTATTATATAATATATATATATATTACCAAATTATGGCCTAAAATTCAATTTATTTGTGTTGTTCTCAAGTAAAAGGTACCACATTGTCGCTTATCATAAGAACGCTCTTACAGGTTGTACGTATAGAGAGCAAGCAAATTGTATCCTTATGGTAAGCGACTATGTGGTACCTTTTACTTGAGAACGACACATTTAATTATTATTTCTAGTAAGTACAGTTATAATAATATAAGTTTTGAATAAAGAAATTACCTCTTTTGATAGTTTATCCTTTTTATTCCAACAATCACCTAATCTTATATCAACTCAAAACTTCATATAGGTAAGTAAGGCTTACTTACAAGTTACTACAAAAACAAATAAACCGACTACTAGTTGCGATTATGTTCGCGATTGCTCTTGCGATACTTCGCAAGTTAGGGAGTCAAAATGGCGACTCACTCATTACGTAATTTAAGTACTTGTTGCATCGTTTTCCTATTACATTTTAGGGTAATTTTTTGCGACCATGGTAACCCCATATTATGATGTCATGATGACGTCATATATGTCTTTCTCTTACCCCTGGTCGCTCGACTTCTTGTCTAGTTATATTGTATGTCTATGATAAATAATGTTATTAAATCCGTAGATTAGGGGTAAATTATATATACTAGTATCACTAAGAAAGCATAGACAAGATAAAGTTTTTAGTGATGCGAACGATCCAAAAATAATCTTTACCGGTTTTTAAATGCGAAAGTAGTTTTTGATTTCGATTTTAATCAAGTACAATCGAGAAAACTGTTTCTTAGCTATAGATGCTTACCTATTTCTATAAGTAGAAAAAGGCGGGAATTTAAAAAAAATTAGGTCCATGGGGTTATCGTTATAGAAAGCTTCAATTTCACGCCTTTTTCTACTAAAAAGTTGTTTGGTATCAGGGGGGCCTACCGCGGAAAAACGAAATTCACAAATCGCAGGGATCTTTCTCTTTTACTCTCACTAAGACATAATTGGACAACGAAAAATGCCCGCAATAGATGAACTTCGATTTCTGCGGCTATAGCCTATAGCGTGGTTATAGCCCAGTGTTGGCCGTTTGGCCAACACTGTTTAATATGCTATAAATAAGGTCAGTCCGGTCCACGGGACAATGTTTCGCCCAATCTGGTAAATTGGCAATTGAAACTTTTATTTGCGAAATATTTAATTTCAGTAACATATTGATATAAATACTATCACAATGGTATGTTTTTAACATTGGCGACTTGTGCGAGTGAGACACCGCCACCCCTTTGCTATCTCAAGTAGACCGTTTTCTCTAGTCTGGTAAGAACACCTTTTAAACTTAGTCATAAGGTTCAATTTACTATGACAAAATAGTTAGAGTGTGCTCCACTTTATATCTCCATTATTCCAAAGCGTAAGCGAATATCGGTGACGTTTGTGGAGCCCATTAAGTTCGTTCAGATTCTTGGATAATAACAAAATATGGAATGAAAGTTTCGCATGAATTGGACGAAATCACTAATCTAAACTTTCTGCGTTACGATTAGCAATTCTCTTACTTTGGTTTTTAATGATATATAAATTGTTACTTCTAGTTGATGTTCATATACGTTTTCGTTTTCTATAATATTTATATTCCGAACGTCCTTGTCCGAAGTTGTCAAAATATGTCACTTATGACACTGACAATTACAAACTTGAAATTTCTACGTTTACAGCTAAAGTTTGTAATTTAATGCAAATTTATTGAAAATTACTAATATTTACACAGTATGAATGCTGCAAATAAGCGAAAAGACAACATGGAGGGTAATTTCTAATTACATTTTTACCTACATTGTTTAACTTGCATTGCTACTTGTATGATATCAACATATTGTTTTCAGTTGATAAAAATGCCAAAAGAGTGAAAAAGGTATGCAGTTACGGTGATAAGTGTTACAGGAGGAATCCAGCGCATCTGAGGGAGTTCAGTCACCCGCATTGTAAGTCGGAAAATTTAATATTAATTTTAAAACTCATATTTTCCATAAGTAATAAATTTATATTTATCACTCTCTATTAGGCGATATTAATATTAATTGAATTTACAAATTTTATTATGATTAAAAATAATGAGTTAATTATCATAAATTAACTAATTGCAAGGCGCTTTACGCGCAAAGGCCTCCCCCAAACGTTCCCATTTTTCTTTCTTTCTTGAGCTGATCTCCACCAGTGTCTGTCATGACTTTTCAGATCGTCTCTCCATCTAAGTTTAGGCCTATGGTTTTCCTTTTTCTATATCTGGGCAGCCACTCTGTTGTAATTTTAGCCCATCTATCACCTGGCATGATGGTAATACAAGTTATTAACTTAAAAGGAGCTTTAGACACTTGCATAAATTGTGACATTCACGAAAACGTATGCCTTAACTCATAATAAAATAAAATAAAAAATAGATAAGCCTCTTTATTTCTCGGTAACAGAACAAAATAATATAAGATCCTATGAACTTTATCTAGGATATAAAAATAAAAAATTACACAAGGACCCTCTTAAGTGGTACAATTAATCAATTTATTTATTATAGACAACATAATGGTCCACATAATTGTTGGTACAGGCATACTTTAATTATGTCATCAGCCGAACATGCCAATGGCCGTCTTCTTTTTCTTTTCCCGACTAGACCTTTCCAGGCTGTTGTTTGTAAGGTCCACGTGTCATCCTGGAGTCTGGCGATGGGACCAGGCCAGCTCCATTTTTGTTTCTCAGCCTTGCTTAGTGCATTTTTGACTCGTATTGTCTTGTTTTCAAAGGTTAGATTTGACAAATCTGCATGTCATTGTGGGTGACACGAACTAAATACCGAATTACCCAAAGCATGTTATAAGAATAAATAATTTTAAGTATAAAAATGACATATGGTGATACAGAGAACTTACCAATAGTCGTAAAATGATTTCTGTACGTTGATATAGAATACTTAAATTAATTATTTTGTTAAGGTTATCACCTTACCAGATTTTTATTGTGTACTATTCATAATTATAATTAAGTGAATAATTACAAATTAATTAATATGGTCCTATTCTGTCTGAAACACAGGAACTCCTAGTTCCAGCATTTGTAAACTTTTCCTTATCCTTAATCCTTAGTCTTTAAGTGCTACCACTGTACAGTCAGCGTCAAATACTTCGTAGCAGTCAAAGTGGCCTAATAGTTCGGTACACCATACTAAATATATGGTGTACCGTACTATTTGGCTACTTTGACTGCTACGAAGTATTTGACGCCGACTGTACTATACTGTTTTCAATAAATTATTTGTATTTGTTGTTGTTGTAATGAAATAGTTTGTTTACAGTCTTCCCTTATGTTGTCTTCCCCATATTGACTTTACAGTCTGAATGGGTCTAGAATGGGTTCATTATTGTTAGTAAGTTTATATAAATTTACAGTAGAAGCGATCCTTGATGCCAGTGATGGAGGGGACTACTCAATCCCACCGGAGTTGAGTCTACAGCGGCAACTTGTGTTAGAACAGTTGGAGATCATTGTTCAGAAGAAACTATATGAGCCACAGAGTTCTAGGTGAGTGGTTGAATTATTTATGAAACATATTATAATCTATGGCTTAAACATTTGCAAAAAAGATAAATTATGCAATGACACAGAATAAATAATAGTTAGTACTACCGTACAGAAAGGAAACTTCCTACAAAACCGAAGTCTGAGAGCGATTCAGGGCCGAATCATGTTGTCCCTTTCTAATGTATGGAACTATCCCTTTCGGCTATTTAGGGTTGTCAAAATTCATGTAATTATTTTATCTGTGGTTGTGCACGCAAAAGAACGTCAAGTTTTGCCAACCCTAATAATTGCTCGGAGCAATGCTGAGCCGAGAACGCGCGAACGCCCTAGTTTCCTCCCCTATAACTTTTTGCAAAAAATGTAGCAATATATTTCATACACAAGATGTCCTTCTCATTAATATATATTTTTTTTAAATTGTAATTAAAATTTTCACAAAATGGGTCAAAATCTTTGTACACCCCTTGATCTGATCAATAGACCAAAAATAAATAATAATAATAATTAAAGTTATTATTGAGACAAAAACTTTAAAAAATACGTGAATGCCCTAGTACTTAAGTATAATATTGCATACTTACCATTGTAAAAATCAAACTAGCATAAGTTTTAAAATATTATCTTATCTTTTTTGTACAAAACATTTTCAAATGTATGTGATCTGATGTATAATATTTGGTTAGATGGGGTAAGAGAAACACTAGGGCAACAAAAACACTTGTAGGGTATCCTCATACTGTTTTTCTAGCCCCAAAGAAAAGCCCAAAGGAAAGGCTCCGGCTCACATTGTAACTCACGCCACTCGTCTTTTTAGGGTTCCGTAGCTAAATGGCACAAAACGGAACCCTTATGGGTTCGTCATGTCTGTCTGTCCGTCCGTATGTCACAGCCACTTTTTTCCGAAACTATAAGAACTATACTGTTGAAACTTGGAAAGTAGATGTAATCTGTGAACCGCATTAAGTTTTTCACACAAAAATAAAAATAAACAATAAATTTTGGGGGTTCCCCTTACTTAGAACTGATAGGTCTTCAAAAATGATTTTGAGGTTTCTAATATAATTTTTTTCTAAACTGAATAGTTTGCGCGAGAGACACTTCCAAATTGGTAAAATGTAACTTCTATAATAACAGAATGATAAAACTAAAAACATATATGATGTACATTACCATGCAAACTTCCACCGGAAATTGGTTTGAACGAGATCTAGTTAGTAGTTTTTTTTAATACATCATAAATGGTACGGAACCCTTCTTGGGTGAGTCCGACTCGCACTTGGCCGCTTTTTTACCCTTCTTGTATTAAATACTATTCTCTTAGACCATGTGCCCTTACATCCTTTTATTACAGCACAAGTACCACAAGGCCAAAGACTCCAGAACCTCCCTCCGTAAAACAGCCAACCAAACCAACTACAGACCACAAGCTCCCAGAGGGTTCTGAAAAGTTCAAAGAGGGTTCAAAAGTATCAAAGGATGCAAAGGACCTAAAAGCAGCCGATAAAGACTCCATAGCATCAAGCTCTGATAAAAAGGAGACCAGTAGAAAAGATGAAAAAGGAAATAACATAACGGATTCTGTAAAAGTTAAAGGTGTGTTGATAATTATTTTTCAAGTAGGCATATTACAATGCGCTTATGAACGTCAAATGAAGCTACACCGGCTCTAACCCTACACCTCTGTTGTTTTTGTAGGCAAATTTTTGAACATATGTACGCATTTTAGCACACTTAACAGCTGTATGCATTTTTTTTGTTTACAGATGACTACCGACCCATAGTGCCTCCAAGCCGTCGCGCGACAGAGTACCTAACTGTCGTGCGCCCCGCGGGCGGCATGGCGGCCAAACACGCCGCCAGCGCGCCATACCACATCTTTTACACTACCATAGCTTCCGCCAAGGAGACACATAGTCAGCCTTACTCTATCACGTTTCTAGGTAAGTTATACATCTTACTATAGTGTGACTGTGACCCTGAAGGCGGTATGACGGCCAAGCACACCGCCAGCGCGCCATACCACATCTTTTACACTACCATAGCTTCCGCCAAGGAGACACATAGTCAGCCTTACTCTATCACGTTTGTAGGTAAGTTATACATCTTACTATAGTGTGACTGTGACCCTGAAGGCGGTATGACGGCCAAGCACACCGCCAGCGCGCCATACCACATCTTTTACACTACCATAGCTTCCGCCAAGGAGACACATAGTCAGCCTTACTCTATCACGTTTCTAGGTAAGTTATACATCTTACTATAGTGTGACTGTGACCCTGAAGGCGGTATGACGGCCAAGCACACCGCCAGCGCGCCTTACCACATCTTTTACACTACCATAGCTTCCGCCAAGGAGACACATAGTCAGCCTTACTCTATCACGTTTATAGGTAAGTTATACATCTTACTATAGTGTGACTGTGACCCTGAAGGCGGTATGACGGCCAAGCACACCGCCAGCGCGCCTTACCACGTCTTTTACACTACCATAGCTTCCGCCAAGGAGACACATAGTCAGCCTTACTCTATCACGTTTGTAGGTAAGTTATACATCTTACTATAGTGTGACTGTGACCCTGAAGGCGGTATGACGGCCAAGCACACCGCCAGCGCGCCTTACCACATCTTTTACACTACCATAGCTTCCGCCAAGGAGACACATAGTCAGCCTTACTCTATCACGTTTCTAGGTAAGTTATACATCTTACTATAGTGTGACTGTGACCCTGAAGGCGGTATGACGGCCAAGCACACCGCCAGCGCGCCATACCACATCTTTTACACTACCATAGCTTCCGCCAAGGAGACACATAGTCAGCCTTACTCTATCACGTTTCTAGGTAAGTTATACATCTTACTATAGTGTGACTGTGACCCTGAAGGCGGTATGACGGCCAAGCACACCGCCAGCGCGCCTTACCACCTCTTTTACACTACCATAGCTTCCGCCAAGGAGACACATAGTCAGCCTTACTCTATCACGTTTGTAGGTAAGTTATACATCTTACTATAGTGTGACTGTGACCCTGAAGGCGGTATGACGGCCAAGCACACCGCCAGCGCGCCATACCACATCTTTTACACTACCATAGCTTCCGCCAAGGAGACACATAGCCAGCCTTACTCTATCACTTTTCTAGGTAAGTTATACATCTTACTATAGTGTGACTGTGACCCTGAAGGCGGTATGACGGCCAAGCACGCCGCCAGCGCGCCTTACCACATCTTTTACACTACCATAGCTTCCGCCAAGGAGACACATAGCCAGCCTTACTCTATCACGTTTCTAGGTAAGTTATACATCTTACTATAGTGTGACTGTGACCCTGAAGGCGGTATGACGGCCAAGCACACCGCCAGCGCGCCTTACCACATCTTTTACACTACCATAGCTTCCGCCAAGGAGACACATAGCCAGCCTTACTCTATCACGTTTCTAGGTAAGTTATACATCTTACTATAGTGCGACTGTGACCATGAAGGCGGTATGACGGCCAAGCACGCCGCCAGCGCGCCTTACCACGTCTTTTACACGACTATAGCTTTGGCTAAGGAGACACATAGCTGTACTCGATAGCCGTTTTAGGAATAAATGTTATCATAAAAGAAATTGTGTATTATGAAACCGATTAAAAAAGGGGGTCGTCCGACTTCGTCCACAATACTATTTCGTCACCTTTTTTAATCGTACACAATGCCATTTCGTCCGCATAGGTCCAATTCCTAAATCGTCACATTCCTAACTTGTCCACCTTCGTATAACGTCAATTTATTATCTTGTCCATATTAATACACCGTGAGCTGGTAAAACCCGACAGATTTTAACGGTGTATTCTAGGCAGCATTTAGAGACTAAAATGTCATACAAAGTTTTCTGAAATTGGTCTTGTTTCTTGTGGAAATTTGTTTCTGTAAAAATTTAGTGAAGCCTTTTTGACTGCAACGCTGCTACTATGTGACTTGGTTTAGATATACCTACGGACAGACATTAAAGTTTTAAACGAAACTCGCAATTTATTGATCTGTTTTCTCGGACTAAGACGGCTGGACAGATTTAGATATATTTTTGTTTGATCTGGGTTTTATTTTATATGGTATGAATATCTGGGAGACCGAGCTTTGTACGGGAAACATATAAAAACATAAAAATCCATGTTTTTGCAGAGATAAGACCTAGCTAAATCGATTTTTCTAGATCGATTTTTCACGATAAATATATATATATATACAGGGTGTATTTTTGATACGACCGTATAATCAAAGGGTAATAGTTAGGGTAAGGGTTACGAGTATAATGAACATCCTTTCATAGGTTTTATAAAAAACAGACAACTTTTATTTTTCCTTGTAAAATAATACAGCAAGCAATGTTTTGTTTTGTTTTAACTCAAAACGTCGCATTCAATGACGCGACCTCACAACTGTCACAAGTATGATGTACGAAATACAAAATTAAAAACTAAAATACAAAAAAAAAAAAAAAATAATACTAAATTTGTGTAATAATGTCTTATAATATTTATTTATTTATTTAATTTAAACAAATATTTCAGAAAGGTTTTATAGTCTACGCCTAGTTTAAGTTTGCGCTTATATCAAAAATACACACTGTATACAAGAATCGTTTAAAGGTATAAGCTCTGTTTTAAAATCCTGTTTCGTGAATTATCCTTTATTTCGCAAAATATTATTTAGTTATTACTTGCATATGGGTTAACACCCGTCACGTATCTGCAGAGATCTTGGACCGCGTTTGGGCGAGCTGCAATGCTCCCTCCAAATCAACTTCATGGTTGAGCCGGCCTGGCTGCTGGCGCAGTACTACTTTGCTGGCTACAGGTATGTTCTTTATTTGCTTATACAGTAGTATATGACACAGGAGGCGGACTTAATACCAAAAAATCTACTACCTAGTCAATCATTGACTTCTGTCCTGGTGCTTTAGATCTGATTTATTGACTGTAAAATTGGGAATTTCCTCCAAAAGGTGCTAATAAAGGTTGCTACATATATAATGATTGGATAGTTTGCCGTGGTAGTACATGCGTAATTACTCCGTTGGCTCAGCGACCCAAAATGAGACTTGGCCTCCGACACAAGACAGCGCCACTTTTCTCGGTCCTGTGCGACCTCTCGCCAATTGTCGACTCGAAGCTCGCGCAGATCCGCCTCCACCATGTCGCTCCAGCGATACCTGGGTCCGAGGACGTCCTCCTGCTAGGCGACGCAGGTACGCTCTTCACGTTCCGATCTTCATCCATTCTCTCAAGATGGCCCAACCAACGGAGTCTGTGAGCTTTACTTTCTACCATGATGACGTTCAGCCACTAGGTCTTCAATCTCACGGTTTTTAAGGACTGTCCAGCTTCCATCCGTTCGTTACATACGTAACTTTAGGTATTCTATTGCTACGCCTACTTGGAGAGCCTAGGGTCCACTCGGCAACCTAATTCCAAGGATTGGCACCGGCACTAGTTATAACGAAAGCAACTGCAATTCTAACACAGAAGGGAATCTAGGCCTTTTTAGAATTAACCGTTATTTCAAATAAATATTTACCTGTTGTTACGGCAATATGTAATAAAGAAATATTGCAGCGAAAAGAAGCTAACAATATTATACGGTGAAGAATGCTCGGACCTCAAGAACATCAGTAAGAAGAAACCTCAAGTCGAAGCCTATCAGGTGCCCATGGCCACGCCTTTTGGGAAACATCACACGTAAGTTAAACCTTTTTACAAGCTTTTTATTAACTTGCAATGTACGTATGGGTCATATCTTGCAAGTTAAATTTGACCCACTTCCCGGTTTCCGATGAAGCTGAAAATTTGCATACATATGTAAGTCGGGTGACAATGCAATATTATGGTACCATCGAGCTGATCTGATTATGGAGACAGGAGGTGGCCATAGGAACTCCGTGATAAAACAACGCAACCTAATTGTGTTTCGGTTTTTTAGAATTGGCTCGATTAGTAATAGTTGCCTGTGGAAAGAAAAGTACAGTCAGCGATAAAAGCTGATACCAAAAATGGAAATTTTGCCAAAAACTTATTATATAATAATAAAAAGCATTTTTTATTATATAAAAAAACCTTATATTTCTTAAGGGGCCCGCTGATTACCAGTTCGCCGGACGATATCGGCCTGTCAGTTATTCGCGATATCGAAAATAACTGACAGGCCGATATCGTCTGGCGAACTGGTAATCGTGAGCGCCTTTACAAAAAAAAATTACACATATGTAACTAAACTTATTTCTAACAAATAAAAAATTCTAACATTGCTTTAGAATTTTTATATCTAATATTGTAAGAACCCCTCGCTACTCGAACGTGAAGGCCTTCTCTCAAATTTTATTAAGAGAGGATAAATTAATTTAGCTAAGTAAATATTTTACTTAAAAAACTTTATTAAAACTTGGCCCTGAGATTTAAGGGCGGGAGGACGGGTATAGCGAAATCGTAGGGAATTGGGAGATCGAAAATCATCAAAATATGAGGTTTAAATGAGATATAAATGGAAATAATGAATGCCTCTTTTAGTGTAGTGTGAATTTACTTAACCACACGTTGCAATTATCGGTAAAATAATCATCTGCCAAATATTTTATTTAAAAACACTTATTGCCAATTGTACTTGGTGCCAGATTGTTTTGTCATATGTATTTCAAGCAGCACCGGCTTCCGACGTGTCGGAAGGGGCGAGCCCAAGCGATATCTTACCTTACATTTTATGCGGGGGGAAACGAGCATACAGTCGCACTTTTCACTCACTAGTTTCAAAACAAACAAACATACAAAATTCAATCTGTAATGACGACATAAATACATAAAAAATGACACAAGTCAAAGACAAATCTTGCACACCTCTATCTCTTTCTCTAGCAGTGTTGGTTCTCAACACTGCGGACTAGTCGTGGCGCGTTTACATTCGCGTGAGTGGCGAGCAGAGTCGCGAGCCGAGCCACTAGACGCGTATGTAAACGGTAGGCTCGTGGCTCGGTTGCCATTCGCCGGGCTCGCGTCCGGAGCGGTTTTTGGGCACGAGTCAAACGGGCTCGCGGGGTACGCGCGCTTACTGTTTACATTCGCGTTCGGCTTTTCATTCGGTTACAAACCTTATAACCGTGCCGATTGTGCTTGAAATTGATTAGCTCGAGACACGAGACGAGCTGCGAGCCGAGCCACGAGGCGAGAGGGTATAAATGCGCGATCACTACACGCACCGCGCTATTCCCAGTTGGGCATTCGCATTCAGCAGAGGGGAAATAGTGCGAATGCTGTCTCCCTTCCCGGAGTTTTTTTTTTTTAATACTATGTCGGTGGCAACCAAGCATACGGCCCGCCTGATAGTAAGCAGTATCCGTAGCCTATGTACGCCTGCAACTCCAGAGGAGTTACATGCGCGTTGCCGACCCTAACCCCCTCCCACTCCTCGTTGAGCTCTGTGAGTTGCTCAAAGCATAATAAATAAATAAATAAATATTATAGGACATTATTACACAAATTGACCAAGTCCCACAGTAAGCTCAATAAGGCTTGTGTTGAGGGTACTTTAGACAACGATATATATATTATATAAATATTTATAAATACTTAAATACATAGAGAAAACACCCATGACTCAAAATAAATAATAATAATGTATTATAATACTTGCAAAATATTCAAACCGTTTGTTCGTTCCCAGTGAAAATAATGTACTTAAGTCTGTAAAAAAACCTTTTTTTATTGTGGAACGTACCACATTACAATCTATAAATTGTACGAGTATATACAGATGTCATTCACAATGAACAGATCAACAATGATCAGCTCTGGTCAACGTGGGACTCGAACCCACATCTCATCTTCTTTTTGTTGATCTTTCATTGTGATTGACATATATTTGACGACCGGTTTGGCCTAGTAGGTAGTGACCCTGCCTACGAAGCTGATGGTCCCGGGTTCAAATCCTGGTAAGGGCATTTATTCGTGTGATGAGCATGATGTTTGTTCCTGAGTCATGGATGTTTTCTATGTATTAAAGTATTTATACAATTTATATATTTATATTATTATATTATTATACATATTTATATATATTGTAAATTTGTAATTTGTAATTTGTGATATGGGTACATTGCCTGAAATAAAATATTATATTATATATATTATATTAATATATATCGTTGTCTAAATACCCTCAACACAAGCCTTATTAGCTTACTGTGGGACTTAGTAAATTTGTGTAATAATGTCCTATCATAATTATAAAAAAAAATACTTAAAAAAAAAAAAATTTATAAAAAAATATTAATTAAAAGAATGATAATTGTTTTCGTTTTGTTGCAGTAAAATGATGATCCTTTGCTACGGGACGGCTCGCTACGGTGGTAGTATCCACTGCCAACCTGTACGTCGATGATTGGGAGAACAGGACGCAAGGGTAAAAATTACAAGTTGCACTTACTTGCAAACTGTTCCAATAGTAGCATCTTGAAGGGGTCCACTGATTAACAGTCCGCCGGACTGTATTGGCCTGTCAGTTACTGTAGTGTGGAGTATGCTCCCCTCTCACGTTCAGGGCCGGATTTAGGGGAGGGCAACCGGGGCTACTCCCCCGGGCCTCCACAAAAGAGGGGCCCCCCACAATAGAGAATTCGTTAAATTTACCATTTTATTTGGAAAAAAAATTGGCTCCAGACCTCTAAATCCGGCATTGCTCACGTTTACTTACTATACACCGTGTTTTTTTTGATTTGCGTTAATTTCGAGGGTGCATTCCTGAGCTTAAATTAAGTAACTTTCTCAAAGATACCGATATTCTAACTAACTCCATTTCAGAGATAATCAATCATTAATTTTTTCTTATAAGGCCCTTACGAGCGCGTACACTTGCCTTAGGGCCTGTTTACTTATTGATTAGTGTTTAGTGCGAGTTCATACATTTGCTACTAAACGTAAGTACTATCTCTGACGATCGAAATGACATTGATATGTCACAGTTTTCAATTGTTTGGTTGAGTTAAATGTAATGCCCGTGTTACAACAACGCTATATGCAACATTTAGTTACTTTTTACAAAGATAAAAATAGTAAAAAAAAAACAAAAAATTTTTTTTTTTGAAAATTAACTATGCCATTTAGATTCCTTAAACGTACTTATCGATACCCCGAAGTTAACGAAATTCAATAAAAACACGGTGTATAAGCATGTAACCGACTTATTTAAGTAGTATTACAATAAACATCATACAGACAACGTGTGTTTCCGTTACACATGGCGACCCTGCCAGTCGTGATTGTGGTGTGCGCGAGGCGCGAGTGAGTGTAGTCAAGGACTTCAAGGTTTTCCGAATTCCGTGTGTTTTTTTTTTTTTTTTTTTTTCTGGCACTAAAACTTAGAAATGGGTTCGAGTACAAAATGTTGACCAAACAACTTTACTAGAATGTGATCGCATGATTTACATGAGTTCCCTTCTACTTGTGGTCCATCCAGACTCGTCATGCTTTGCCATGCCTTCCCGCAGGTTACGACGCCACTCCGGTCTCATCATCTCCGCACGTTCTCCGCATTTTTTATTATTAAGGATATATTGTACAATTTTTTTTTAATTCTACGTCGGTGTCAAACAAGCATACGGCCCGCCTGATGGTAAGCAGTCTCCGTAGCCTATGTACGCCTGCAACTCTAGAGAATTTGCATGCGCGTTGCCGACCCTAGCCTCCCCCTCGTTGAGCTCTGGCAACCTTACTCACCGGCAGGAACACAACACTATGAGTAGGGTCTAGTGTTATTTGGCTGCGGTTTTCTGTAAGGTGGAGGTACTTCCCCAGTTGGGCTCTGCTCTAGATCTGGAATGACATCCGCTGTGCTGTGCCCTCCCACCCAAAGCGAGATGACATTCTCAATGCCCATACCTCTCTTTTGGACGTAGTTTAAGGACGTACCCGGTCCGGGCCTCTATGCCTTACGTTATCTGTGCAGGCTCTGGTTCAGCCCGCGCTGCGCCCCGCTGCCGCCCGACGCCATGCCGCACGACGGAGACTCCCCGACCCAATTCAAGAAGTCCCTCCTCAAGTATCTGGCGCAGTACAGGACTCCCATGCTCTCGAGATATGTAGCGAAGGTGCAACGATGCGACTTCAGCCATATCAAGTAAGTTTATATACCGAATTCTGATTTTACTGTACACTTCTAAAATACAGGGCCTTAGCGAACTCGGCGCCGTCGACTGGACAGAACGGTTTTGGACAGAGAAGCATGGCGGTCTTTGGTGTTGGAGGCCAAGATCCACTTCGGGTCGCTGCGTCACGGCAGTAAGTAAGTGATTATTAAACAGTAGATTAAATTCAATTCAAAAATTTATTTCAGACTACTTACCCATATAAGATCACAAAAAATAATAACAAATTCAAATAAAAATAAAATTCATGTCAACACCTAAAAAAAAATAAAGAAAAAAAAATTACTATGTGAATTACTTAGGCCGAAAACCGGTAGACCATCCCGCTAAAGACATTTTCAGACTACATAAAATCCTTACCTTACCAAGTGTTTACATACTGACTGCTTGTACATACATTCGTAGCAACCTACATAACTATAAAACATACGGGCAATCTACCCAAAGACCTACACGCAGTCGGCACCTGCTGATGCCCCCACGCAGACGTCTAGCTAAGGCTCGCGCGGCTCTCAGCGTTGCGGGGATCCATTTGTATAACTGTGTTCCTGAACACATAAGAGACAGGATAGTATTGCCTCATTTACAAAAGGACTAAAGGCACTCCTTACTGATCTTGCGTGCTACGATGTAAATGAGTTTCGGCAAAAAGATCATTGATCCTAGCACTATTCAAACCCTGTAAATAAAAATAATATAACAATGTGTATTAAAATTCACGTGATGTATACTTAGCTTAATAATTTAATTTTTTATTTAATTTTTAATATATTGTATTTTTGTTTGACATGTAAATGAGATGTACATTTATCAATAAATCATCTGAAATCTTAAATCACATTATTACTCTTGAATATATTTATAAATGCCTAAAATCCAGATAACAGTACGATTTTTTTTTATTTAGTATATTAGTATAGTGTATTTTTCGACATACTAAAACATATCAATATAATAAGCAGATTGGCTAATTTCCAGTTAATCCGAATTTTCCAGTTATCCGGCTCTTGTGTTAGCAGTAGCAAAGAGAATTTGAAATAGAGGCGTATTGTCAAAGAAAACTTTGTAACGACATAATTTTCTGTCATCTTTCGACATATAATTAAATCTTTTAGAACGCCATTTGATTTTGATCCTTATTCTTTCACTGATATGCGTTAAATTTCTTAAATATCTAAAAGAACTATTAGAGCTATACTGTTCAAACTTGGTAAGTAGATGTATTCTATAAACCGCATTAATATTTTTACACAAAAATAGAAAAAAAAAACAATAAATTTTGGGGCCTCCCCATACTTAACTGAAACTCAAAAAATATTCTTTCATGAAACCCATACGTGTGGGGTATAGGTCTTCAAAAATGATATTTAGGTTTCTAATATCATTTTTTTCTAAACTGAATAGTTTGCGCGAGAGACACTTCCAAAGTGGTAAAATGTGTGTGTAACTTCTAAAATAACAGAATGAAAAATCAAAAAAAAAAAAATATATGATATACATTACCATGCAAACTTCCACGAAAATTGGTTTAAACGAGATCTAGTAAGTAGTTTTTTTTTATACGTCATAAATGGTACGGAACCCTTCATGGGCGAGTCCGACTCGCACTTGGCCGCTTTTTTTATATATTTGAAAGCAGGTTTTTAGCGGCTTCCGTTAATTGCGTCAGATTTGTTTATTTTTATTGAGTCAATTATTGTTTCTTTTTCTTAGCGTATTTCTGGTAGCATCAGCTCCCGGCGGCCATTTCGACATGGACTGGGGTCTGACCCGAGTAGGGTCCCTTTTACGGCAGCACTGCGCCATCCCGCGCAGCGAGCAGCAACGCTGGCCGCTCCTGGCGCAGGCCAGCAGCATCGGCAGCTACGGCAAGGAGCCCAGGGTACTTATTGATGATATTACAAAGATTTCCTGAATACCCTAAATTAGTGGTGGGCAATCTTTTTTCATGGAGGGGCCAGAAAATTAAAAAAAATCCGAGGAGGGCCGGAACTGCAGTATAAATACATTTTGATTTGAAACCGTTATCTCTCGAGCTATATACTAATTAATTCAAAGGACCGGCGGCGGGCCGGATGAAAGCCTTGCGCGGGCCGGAGCTGGCCCGCGGGCCGTACTTTGCCCACCACTGCCCTAAATGTACACTTGCAGATATCTATATGCAACTTGGTACCAGATACTAGGTTGCTTGATGCCGCTTGTTCACTTGATTTCACTTGGTCACTTAATGCCGCTTGGTCATTGGCATCACTTATTCACTTATGTTACATGTTCACTTGTTACATCTATATCACCTAATTTCACTTAATACTACTCGTTCACTTGATGCCACTTGTTCACTTGGTGCCACTTGTTCACTTGATGCCACTTGTTCACTTGATGCCACTTGTTCACTTGATGCCACTTGTTCACTCGATGCCACTTGTTCACTTGTTACTTGGTTGTTGTTGTTGTGTACATGGTTAATTTATATTAGACATTCAGATATATAATTTTATTTTATTTATTTTGGTCGCATAGTAACATTTAGACCTAGCATAAGTAATAGTTAGCATCAAATATGGTGACGGGATATTAATCGTAACACACCTTTGTTACCATATAAATAAGTATTTTTTCCGATATTATCGCCACTTTCGCCTTCACTATCTGTTTGACAGTATAAAGGGGCCCACTGATTACCAGTTCGCCGGACGATATCGGTCTGTCAGTTATTCGTGATTGTCAGCTTTTGCGAATAACTGACAGGCCGATATCTTCTGGCCAACTGGTAACCAGTGGTCCCCTTTAGCTTTATGACTTCGTTGGAGAATCAATTTTTCAGTTGTCCTATGGTTTAGTTAAAATATTGGTATAAAAATTGGATTGCATATTGGCCTACCGGGCTGTCATTATAATACCTAGAACATAAAAAAGCTTGTGTACAGTCAGCTGCAGCGATGCAAATTTCTATGCAGGGGAGACTCTTTGGACTTGTGCACATTTCGTGAGGTTCTTGGCTACCCGCTGCCCCCCCCCCCCCCATCGCCCACATAACCTCGCGTGTATTTTTTTTGTTTTTTTTTCATTCGACCTATTGTTAAGATGAACAGTATTGTATATATTAAATCTTGGTTATTTTTCTATTTCCGTTATGGCTGTGATGTTATGTATATTTATTATACGCGCTCCAAAATTTCGTAAAAAAACTGGCTATTTTGAAGTGCTAAGTGAAGATTTATGTTTAACGAAACCGAGAAAAAGTATTAACTCATGTGGTATATATTTTTTCTTAGCTTCGTTCACTGTATAAAAATACATGTCTCCTTATACCCCCCCTCCCCCAACGTGATCTGTCGTGATTTTTTCGTGACCCCCCTCCCCCCTCCCCCTATCGAACCTGGCGTGATTTGTGCACAAGCCAACTCTGCAGTTGACAACAATAGAAACAAGCAGAAGTAAACAACAGGCGGTCTTATCGCTAAAAATCTCTTCCAGGCAACCGTTGGGTAGCGGAGATTAATAAATTTATATCATACAATTAAACCTCTTATTGTTACATTTAAAAAATGAGATACAAATGATCGTGTATAATATTTTATAATCCAAGTTTCTAACTTTAAAACCTTCTTTTTTTCACAGTTGTGGTTGACGGGTGATTTTCTTCACCACTTCACGAAGATAAAGGAGCAACCTCAAACACTATCACAGCCCCCGGAGTTGAAACTCATCTACCCTTCATTAGGTGAGTTATTTTTGCACAGTTCAAACTTATTCTAAGTACTATACAGGCTTAATCCCGGTATTTATGTAAAAAACTGGTTAGTATAAGTATACTAGGGATTGCAATCCGGTCCGGCGGATCCGGTAATCCGGCCGGATCCGGCACTCTGCAGGAGCTACCGGATCCGGTAAAAATCGCCGGATCCGGACCGGATCCAGTAAAATAAAAAAAAACGCCTAAATAAAGCACGCACTGTGCGTTTTAGATAAGGAAAAGGCGACGGATGAGAGGTATGACGTTGAACAGAGTATAAAACGAATGAAAAAGTTTAAATTTAGTTAAATAAAAATATATTTAGCGTAGCGTTGTTTTATCACCGAGTTCCTATGGCCACCCACTGTCCCTGTGAATGATGGTACCGTAATATTACATTATCACCCGACTTACATATGTATGCAAATTTTCAGCTTCATCGGACACCGGGAAGTGGGTCAAATTTAACTTACAAGATTTGACCCGTGCAAACATACATAACAAGTTAAATAAAACCTTGTAAAAACTGGGACTTACTGTGCATAGTTATTTATGTTACTGCTACATAATGAAGGCATTAAAATACGAGAGTGGGTTTATGGTACGAATGTATTGAGTTTCATAAAAGGATCATACGAGTATTTTAATGCCTAATTATGTACAGTTGCATACACTGCTTTATCTACATCAATATCATGAGCTTCAACGAAACAATGTAATTTTATACTTACTAATTAAACGTCAAAGTGGCGGTAATGCAAACTTTTTCGCGCATATCACGCATCTGTTGTTTTTTTTATTCAGAGACAAACTAGAGTCGGAGCCGACTGCCTATACAAAATTGTTTACGAAACTTCATTTCGAATAAAATGTCATCTCGACTGATATTAGAATAGAGGCAAAAACAAGCCAGTGTAGATGTGCCTCGGCCGAAGAGGCGCGCTCGGGAGAGTAAAAACCGCGCGCTGCCTCGGCCGAGGCACGTCAACACTGGCCGGTTTGTACGTGAGGAAATTGCCTCGCGCGTATAGGCGGGTCCACACAGACCCGCCTATTGGCCAGTTTTTTTTTAGTTGACTACAGCGTATCGAAAGGAACCTTAGGGCCTACGCTAGCTGACGCGGGTGCTCGGAGCGGACGAGCGGGTTAACGAAAAATAGTATGAGCAACGCTAACTAAAGCGGACGCGTGCGGCGGATTTTACCTACAAATAGCACCCGCGTGCGTGCGCACGCGGCGGGCGTCCGCGTCAGCTAGCGTAGGCACTTATAGTTGACTGGGAGCGAAAAGTACGCAATTATATTGGGTCATCCTATTGGGACCTATCAAATTGACGTTTTTGTTCATAAGTTGTAGTCATGTCATAGTTTATTTATTTTAATAGTAACTTTCAAAGTATTTTTATATTTCATTAGTGCGCTACATAACAACGATTTTACATACAATTATTTGCTACTTTTATTGTTTTATGTATTCAGAATATCGCCTTCAAAACAGCTCTATTCATGTGCTGCCGGCTCGAGTATTTAAATGGCTTAAATTTTTCTGACGGGACAGATTTAAAAAACTATATTAGATAGAAAATGTGCCTTAAAAATGTCACAGATTACTGGCAACAATTTGTTTGGTTTGAAAATGCCATCACAAAAAAATAATCCGCAAAATTCATTGTATGAAAAATCGAATTTCGTTAACACATTGAGTGCCGGGAACCCGCTTGGCGGGCGCTCTGTTCGTAGTCGCTTTCCTCTACAAAGCGGGAAAACGCTAGAATCGGCTACGCGTGTAGCGCTACGAAAACGCAGTGAATGCGTTAAAGTTCTCCATACAAAACGCCAATTTCATAGGTAATGACCTAATAGTTAGGTATACGAAATCTTAATTAAACTATTACAGTCGACGAGTAGATAATAGTACATTACGATACAAGTGCGAAAAATAGGAAATTCGAAACGAGTGGCGATAAATTAAAACACGACCGAAGGGAGTGTTTTAAATCGACACGAGTTGCGAATTACCTATTCGCACATGTATCGTACAACGTTTTACAGTACATATGGCCCTTTAAATGTTCGACACAGTAACATAATATGCTACTTCTCGCACTAGTGCTATAAAGTAGCCCCATATGTACTGTAAATATATTTACGAGTATGTATATTTCAGAGAACGTGAAGCAGTCTCACGACGGCCTGCTGGGGGGCGGCTGCCTGCCGTACGCCGCCGAAGCGCACTTCAAACAGCCCTGGCTCAACAGTTTCCTTTTGTGAGTCTCATTATATTCATATTTTTGACCGAGCGAGACAGAAGGTCTCCGCTCCAGCTTGAGCATGCTTTCGTCCGGCTGCTCTCCTCTACAGGGCTTGCTCAACCGATTATCATAAAATTTGGTAGCAGGTTGATAATTAATATACACCGTTTTTTTTATTTCCGTTAATATCAAGGGAGCAATCCTGAGCTTAAATTAAGTAACTTTCTCAAAGAAACCGGTATCCTAATTAACTCCATGCCGAGGTTTTCCCGAGGGTCTACAGTATGAGGTTCTTCAAAAAAGGAGTGTACAGATTTTTAAAGGGTCGGCAACGCGCATGTAACAGCTCTGGA
Source organism: Cydia pomonella (assembly GCF_033807575.1). Lineage (NCBI taxonomy): Eukaryota > Metazoa > Arthropoda > Insecta > Lepidoptera > Tortricidae > Cydia > Cydia pomonella. The sequence continues at coordinate 18,986,514 of NC_084704.1, forward strand.
GTTGCAGGCGTCCATAGGCTACGCGGACTGCTTACCATCAGGCGGGCCGTATGCTTGCTTGCCACCGTCGTGGTATAAAAAAAAAGATAATCAATTACTTATTTTTATCTTATAAGGCCCTTACGAGCGTTGTCAGATATGCTATCTGTTTATCTGTAGTTTAGGTATCTGTGGCAAGACTGACAACTCTCTCTCTCTTACTCGATGATGCAATCAATGATGGCTGTGCTGTGCTTTTACTACTTTTTATAAACTAAGATAATAAGTAATACAAGTGTGTATTAATCTCAATAATTGTTTTATTAACATCAAAACATAACATGGCGCTGCGGACATAAGAATCACAACGGTATGTCAAAAAAAGCGGCCAAGTGCGAGTCGGACTCGCGCATGAAGGGTTCCGTACCATTTAAGACGTATTAAAAAAAAATCTACTTGCTAGATCTTGTTCAACATTTTACCACTTTGGACACACATTTTACCACTTTGGAACTGTCTCTCGCGCAAACTATTCAGTTTAGAAAAAAATTATGTTAGGAACCTAAATATCATTTTTGAAGACCTATCCATAGATACCCCACACGTATGGGTTTGATGAAAAAAATTTTTTTTTTAAATTTTTATGACGTATTAAAAAAAAACTACTTACTAGATCTCGTTCGAACCAATTTTCGGTGGAAGTTTGCATGGCAATGTATATCATATATTTTTTTTAGATATTTCATTCTGTTATTTTAGAAGTTACAGGGGGGGGGGGGACACATTTTTTCACTTTGGAAGTGTCTCTCGCGCAAACTATTCAGTTTAGAAAAAAATGATATTAGAAACCTAAATATCATTTTTGAAGACCTATCCATAGATACCCCACACGTATGGGTTTGATGAAAAAAAAATTTTTTTTAAATTTTTATGACGAATTAAAAAAAAACTACTTACTAGATCTCGTTCGAACCAATTTTCGGTGGAAGTTTGCATGACAATGTATATCATATATTTTTTTTTGATTTTTCATTCTGTTATTTTAGAAGTTACGGGGGGGGGGACACACTTTTTACCACTTTGGAAGTGTCTCTCGCGCAAACTTTTCAGTTTAGAAAAAAATGATATTAGAAACCTCAATATCATTTTTAAAGACCTATCCATAGATACCCCACACGTATGAGTTTGATGAAAAAAGATTTTTTGAGTTTCAGTTCTAAGTATGGGGAACCCCCAAAATTTATTGTTTTTTTTTCTATTTTTGTGTGAACATCATAATGCGGTTCATAGAATACATCTACTTACCAAGTTTGAATAGTATAGCTTTTATAGTTTCGGAAAAAAGTGGCTGTGACAGAATCGGACAGACAGACGGACATGACGAATCTATAAGGGTTCCGTTTTTTGCCATTTGGCTACGGAACCCTAATAAAAAACTATTGGGACAAATAGAGAAAACTTTTCCATGGGACGCCATTTTGCATCACAAAAATGGACATGTTACGACCGCCAGCACCCCTGAATCTTTCAGGAAACAACATCAAACAAGCTTTCCATGATTGGAAACAAAAATTCCAACTATATTTTGAGGCGAGTGGTGCGGCCGAAAAGTTGACTGAAAAACAGCAAAGTGCACTCCTACTTCACAGCATAGGTGATGAAGGCCTCGTGGTCTACAATACACTTGAGAACAAAGAAAAACTAACATACCAAGAAATACTCAAGAAATTAGAAGAACACTGTAGTCCACCAAGCAATGAAACATACAATCGACATATTTTTTTCAATCGGAAGCAAAAAGCTGGGGGAAAATATAGAAGACTTTGTGACAGCACTCAAAAAACTTAGCTTAGACTGCAATTTCGAGAAACTCAAGGATGGACTCATTAGGGACCAGATAATAATAGGATTAATTGACAACGAACTAAAGGAAGACTTACTTAGTGTAACGGATTTGACTTTGGAGAGATGTATAAATATGAGCAGAGCGGCTGAAGCTACAAGAGCTCAAATGGATACCATCAAGAACAAAAATGAGGTAGCAAGAATAGAAGTGGGAGCGGGACAAAGAAGGAACATAAAAAAGGAGCACTCTAGTGATAAAAGGCAGCCCTCCAGGAGCAGAACCAGAGAGCAGTCATACGGCAGACAGCAGGGTCAAGCGCACACAAGACAACCAGAACCGTCATATCATAAGAAACCTTGTGGCAAGTGTGGCAGACAACATGGCTATGCAAAATGCCCAGCATTTAATAAGAAGTGTGTGAGGTGTGGCAAATACAACCATTTTGCGGCTATGTGCCTAAACAAAAGCTGTGCATCCGTAAGTAAAAAAGACTGGTATATGAAATTAAAATTAAACAATGTAGAAACTATATTTAAAATTGATACTGGCTCACAAGTTGACATAATACATTCAGATATTGCTCGTAGATTGAATTTGACAGTGTGTAGACCTGATGAGGGACTGACTAATTTTGATGGTTCACCAATAAAAATAGAAGGAACATGTAAGGGTACAATAAAATATAAGAATAAGGAATGTTTCACAACTCTTTATGTTGCAAATTGTTGTAGAACAGGTGTCTTAAGCTATTATACTGGAGTGGAACTGGGAATTGTAATACCTGTAGAGATAGTTAATGAAAATGTAAGCAGTATTGTGCAAAAATATAATAATTTGTTTTCAGGTCTAGGTGAACTTCCATATGAATATAAAATAAAATTACAAGACAATAATGTACCAATTGCTGAGCGACCCCGGAAAATACCATTTCAATTAGAGGAAAAAGTTAAAACCGAGCTGGACAAACTGGAGCGTGCAGGTGTCATAAGGAAAGTTAGTGAGCCAACGGAATGGGTAAATTCAATGGTAGTTACAAAGAAACCATGTGGTAATATTAGAATTTGCTTAGATCCTCAGAATTTAAATAAATACATAATTAGGGAACGGTATAAAATGAGCACTTTTGAGGAATTAGTAGCCAAAATGCCTTCTGCTAAATACTTTAGTGTCTTAGATGCATCAAAAGGATTTTACATGATTAAATTAAGTGAGGACAGTCAGTTATATACAACATTCAATGCTGGTAACTTTGGTAGATATTGTTACATACGCTTACCTTTTGGTTTGAATTCGGCTCCGGAGGTATTCAGTAAATATTTTTCAGATATTTTTAAGGACATTACAGGAGTAGAACAGTACGTTGATGAGCTTATAGTATGGGGGGAAACAATTGAACAGCACAATGAAATATTAAAAATGGTGTTAGATAAAGCAGAGAAATCAGGTGTTAAATTTAACAAAGATAAATGTCAGTTTGGGGTAACAGAAGTGAAATATGTAGGACATATTTTGAGTGGTGATGGTATTAGACCGGATCCAGAGAAAGTTAGAGCTATTGTGAGTATGGAGGCGCCCAAGAGTAAAAAACAATTGCAAACAATATTAGGGATTGTAACATATGTAGCAAAATTTGTACCTAATTTGTCAGATGTAACTTTTTCATTGAGGGAACTACTTAAAAAAGATTCTGAATTTGTATGGGGTGATAAACAAAAAAATGATTTTGAAAAGCTAAAAAAAGTGTTAACTTCACAACCAGTTTTAAAATACTTTGATATGAATACTCCAATAACTCTATCTGTTGACAGCAGTAGCACGGGATTGGGTGCTGTCTTACTTCAAAATAATGCTCCTATAGCATATGCATCTAAAGCTTTAACAGAAACTCAAAGATCGTGGGCTCAAATAGAAAAGGAACTTTTAGCTGTAGTATATGGATGCCATAAATTCCACCAATATATTTATGGTAGACATGTACAGGTAGAGACAGACCATAAACCGTTAGAACATATTTTTAAAAAACCAATGAATGAGACTCCATTAAGATTACAAAGGTTAAGACTTCAATTACAAGGATATGACCTAGAAATTAAATATAGACCTGGCAAAGAACTATTAGTTGCAGATGCTTTATCAAGAGCTTATGTAAATGATACTATATGTAACAAAGAACTTGATGAAAAAGTAGAATTGCATGTATGTTTAGTGAAACAAGGCATAAATTTAAGTAAAGAAACATGGGATAAATTAAAAATTGAAACTCAAAAAGATCAGGATCTGTGTTTATTAATAAAATACATTCAAAATTCCTGGCCAACTTCTAAAGAAATTCCTTTACAATTAAAATATTATCATTCCATAAAAGATGATATCTATATTTCAGACGGATTAATTTTCAAAAATACTGCAGTTGTTGTACCTAAGTCGTTAAGAAAGGAAATGCTTAAAAAAATGCATTACAGTCACTTAGGCATTGAGAAATGTAAAAGTAGAATCCGAGGTTTGCTATTTTGGCCATTTATGATAAAAGAATTAGAGGATTTAATTCAAAATTGTGACTCATGTTTAAGATATCAGAGAAATCACTCCCATGAACCGCTAATGTTAAGAGAATTGAGTAACAAACCTTGGGACATAGTAGGAGCTGATATGTTCATGTGAATAATAAAATTTACATATTAATTGCAGATTATTTAACTAAATATGTGGAACTTGTTGAGTTGAAGGACCAAAGTTCAGAGTGTCATATAAAGGCATTAAAGTGTGTATTTGCACGGTGGGGCATACCCAAAATATTGTATACTGATGATGGTTCGCAATATAGAAGTTGGCAATTTAAAGAATTTTGTAGAGAATGGGAATTCAAACATATAGCTTCCTCTCCCTATTATGCTAGATCTAATGGATTTATAGAAAGACAAATACAATCTATAAAAAAGATGTTTAAAAAATGTATAGAGGATAAGAAAGATATTTACTTGGCCTTATTAGAATACAGAAATACGCCTATAGATCAAGAGTTAGAATCTGCCAATGAATTGCTTATTGGAAGACAAGTAACATCTTTCTTACCAACTAAAGACAGATATAAGAAAGTTAACTATAACAATGTTAAGCAAAAATAGAGAAAAAGAGAGAAATGTATAAATATTATCATGACAGGAAAAATAGAGGCAAAATTAATAGTTTTAGTAGTGGACAAAATGTATATTTTCATGATAAGAACGATAATAAAAAACTTAAGGGAAGGATAGTTTCAGAGGAAGATAATTATAGAAATTATTTGATAGACACAGGAGACTCTATAATTAAAAGAAATAGGTATCATGTTTTCAGAGGGTCACCTGGTGAAGATTATAGTTTGGCTAGAAAACATGTAACTTTTAAAACAGAGGACAATGAGAATGTGTTGAACAATGTAACTGAGAATAACGAAACTGAGCCTGTAATGATTCATGAAAATATAAGTGATGTAGATATGCCTAATGATAATAATATAAATGATAATGGTGTAAGGTCACGGTCAGGAAGAGCTATTAAAAAACCTACATACCTGAGTGATTATGTATCTTAATAGCTCTACCTGATTTTAACTTAGAATAAGTACTTAACTTCAGATAAGGTAAAGAAGGGGGATGTCAGATATGCTATCTGTTTATCTGTAGTTTAGGTATCTGTGGCAAGACTGACAACTCTCTCTCTCTTACTCGATGATGCCATCAATGATGGCTGTGCTGTGCTTTTACTACTTTTTATAAACTAAGATAATAAGTAATACAAGTGTGTATTAATCTCAATAATTGTTTTATTAACATCAAAACATAACACCGGCCGATGAAGGCAAGCGCAGAGGCGACGGCCAGATAAACCCGTCCTCTGGAATCACTCCGCGGTGTCCGCGGTGTCGCCACTCACCATCAGCTCGCCACAAGCTGTCCCCGCGGAAGTATTATTATTATTTGTCTATCTTAACATATTTCGGGACCTTTGGGAGGCATGCGTGGGGCGGAAGCCACAGCGCAGAGGCCCTTTAAGACAAATTAATGTAAAAGCAAGGTATATACTACGTGGCGGATACTATCCCCGAGCGCACAATATGATACATCTGGAGATGGTCCCCGCCAGATGCAAAGACTAATGCAGTGCAGCACTTTTGTGTTGCGATGTGATCTAAGGTCATAATGCTATTGATTTGAAAGTTGGATGGACTGGGTAATGGGACTATGGAAGGAGGCTTGCGGACACTTGCCGTGAGAAGGGTGGTGTAAGACAGGTGGTGACTCGCCAACTGATTGAATGGGCCTCACAACGGCCGCACGCATAGTGCGACAATAGGGCAACTTTCTAGAGGCTGTGAGGTTGTCGAGAGGTGTGTCTGCGGTCTTGACGTTTATTTTTATTAAAAAAACACTTTAAAAAAATAATTCGAGGCAAATGTGTAACAATTATAAATCATATACGATTATTTACATATTTTTTGTTTCATAAGTAATAGTTACGAATTTATCAAAAGCGTTTTTCAATAAAAAGACGCGTCAAGATTGTTAACCTTTTTTCTAATGCTAAAAAAGGGAGCATACTAATGAAACGAGATGAATTCTTTAGACATCTGAGTGTAGCAGTTCAAAAGTTGCAAAACATGAAGATCTGTTAAAGACAGAATGATAGGGGATGGATTAAGCCACTTTTTATTTGGTTGGTTAACTAATAAATACTTGAAAATGTAAAAAAAAAACATTTTCTTACATTTATTTACCTACCTAAAGAAGTACACCATAGACATCACGTGTTATATGCATGTTTTCTTTTTACTTATACAAGATATTTATTTCTCGAGTTCATTGAGTTTATTGAGAATATATACGTGCGAAAAGGTAATTCACAACTCGTGTCGAAATAAAACACTCCCTTCGGTCGTGTTTTAATTTATCGCCACTCGTTGCGAATTTCCTACTTTTCACACTTGTATCGTAATGTACTAATAGAGGACGACCATTGCATATCCAAACGAAAAAATTGTTGTGTAATTTCAATCATATTATAATTAGATATACATATATCATTGCGTAGGTAATTTGTACAAATACTTCCTAGAGGTTTGCGATAAATACTCAAATGATTTATCAACACCAACATAATCGATCATTATTGTATCAAGAAATCATTTATAGATATTATTCGTTATGCTTATACGTTTTTTGCAAACTGTACACAAACTACAGGGCTTTACTAAAGACTTTTAAGTATTATTACATATTATTTAACCTAACACAAGTTATACGTACCTACATCTTGAAGCTTAAATATAACTATATATCACGACTCGCGCGGCATCTTAGGTTGGCAACAGCGCGTCGTCACCCTGGCGCGGGAGGGGGTCGAAAGGGCCTAGTAAGGGGCCGGGTGGCTAGGGGGCTGGTTTACCCGACCTTACACAACCTTGTTGGCAAGGTCAGTTACAGACTCAGACGTGCTTTCGGTTTTTTTCACAAAAATATCTCAATACGATTGAGCCTGTTATGGGAATATAATTATTGTTTCTGTGATATGTTATCGTTCTGGAAAAAAAATGCATGTGATTATTAATTAATTATAAAGTAGGTAACAATTAACCCTTGGTACTAAGTACCTATTTTATTTGATGTTAAAAGGATTACAAAATTTTCGGTCGAATGGTTGCCTACATAGTTTTAAATTGTAGGTCCATGGATTCCTAGAAATTATATGGACATAAAGAAAAAAAACATGCTTGCATCTCTAGAAACTGAAGATGGCTCCAAATAATACAAAATATCTAAGCCAACAACATCTCCAGCATGTCATAATGCGCTCGTTACATTTAGTTGCAATTGGACATTAGAAACATTAACTGTATGAAAAAATACGCAAATATGGGTGTAAATTATTGTCACTGACTGACAACCACTCTCAATTGGCGTAGGTAATAACAAAGAAACCACCATGGAATTCCTCTAGTACTCTAGTAGGTAACGCCTGATTCTAATTAATTACTTGGTCTACTCATTTACACACATTTATTTACTACACTATTTCAATGTTTACAAATTTCACATCATGAATATAATTCTGTATTTCTAACCGTTCAGTCGTCATCCACTCACAACCTTTACTACTACACACAGAAGGACCTTTAGCTACGTTTTGTTAACCTATATAATTGAAAAAGTACCAACAAATCGACTTAATTACTTTTTGTTTATACACATGTAAAATATTAGCATAGTGCGAATCAAACTCGCACTCCAAACTCCAACGGTTCCATACCATCACACAATTGTTTACAATGTAGTTTATGGGGCACCTTTATTAATAACGCATTTTATTCTTTGAATTTGAATATTAAAGTTGTATCTGATCTATTTCTAACACTCGCTGTTTTTTGGGAAAAAAATCTTGTTTATTTTCGATATTTTCCGAATGATGGTGCGCCATTTTTCGAATGCACAGTTTGGGCGATGCGAATTACCAACTGTTCAGTGAATTAAGAAATTTATCTTTAGTATACTATTATCGACCCTATTTGTGTTAGAATAATATTATAAGTAAACTGAAATAAATGTCATATACTAAGAAAAAGTGACCAAGGCCTCCAGTGCCCCAGGCTGGAATCGAACCAGCGTCCTGTGCTATCGCGGCAGGTGCCTAAGCCACTCGGCCACCGGGGTTACGGCAGGATTGGTCCAATTTTTCCAAGTAATACTAATAATAATAGTAGTAGTTTTTTCTAATACTTCTAATAGTATTGGAATAATATTATTTTAGTACTTTAAGTACTCCAGTCCAGTCCAGATAGGATAAGACAAAAGGACAAATGCTTATTTGTAGTGCAATTTTTAGGTAACATTTTTCAAATAAACCTCTAAATAAATACAATACCGAAGAAGAAAATATTTCTACCAAATTAATCCACCATTCATTTTAGCAACTGTCACATCATAATTGGTAAATCAGAAATCAGAAATTTTATTTGCTTAAAACATGGTCAGTACAAAGGTATTATAACAGATGTATTAAGTTTCACATGCTTTGTCAGTAAAGACATGCAAATATATAAACCTATCCTAAACTATTTTTACCAAACCATAATCAATTTATTAATTAACATAAGTACTTAATAGCTACGGGCAATTTAATTTCTCTTCAAGAATTCGTTAACAGAGTAAAAACATTCCTCTAGCAACCATTGTGAAAGTTTCCTTTTCAGTTCAAGTTTCCCTTAAGGACAAGTTTTTGAAACTACTCGGAAGAGCATTAAATAATCTGACGGCCATCGGATAGCAACTGTTTTTAAATAATTTTGTTTTTATTTTAGGCAAGTACAAGTTATATATATATATATATATATATATATATATATATATATATATATAGTTAGTTTTAGGTAACGGGTGTTGAAACTCCACACATCACTCACTTTTTTAAATGGGTTTGGATTTGTCTTTACTAAAACACACATTTCGAATATATACAGTGATGGCACTGTTAATAGTTTAAGCTCTTTGAATAAAGGTTTACAAGATACATGTTGTCGTACGTCACAGATACTGCGTATGCATTGTTTTTGTGCGATAAAAAGTCTATTTATATGCACCGAGTTACCCCATATCAAAATCCCGTATCTAAGTATCGAGCAAACGTAGCCATGATAAGCTTGAATAGCAGTTTGTCTATTCGTTACTTTTGAAGAATGCAATGCTTTATTTGTACCTAGTTTATAATGAATAAGTTTCCATATAAAACACCTAGCGTCTTATGTAGGCGAACAAGAAGCGAACGCGAATTGAAGTAGTGCGGCGCGGTTGAAACAATCCTTTGCGAACGTGAAGCGGCGCGTGGTGGTGCAATTTAGACGCGAACGTCGAGCGGTACAGGCAAACCAACCGTTGTTACAATATAAACCTGTAGGCCTGCCGCGAAAACCGAATTTCGCAAATTGCGGGGATCTTTCTCTTTTACTCTCACCAAGACTACAAGTAATATAGAGTGACAGAGAAAAATGCCCGCAATTGACGAACTTCGATTTTCGCGGTTGTAACCCTGTCCCAGATGAGCGGTCATGACGCGAACACGGAGCGATGCGGCGCGGCGCGGACAAAACCTTGCGTTGTTGTTTCTTCCGCGCCGCTCCGCGTTCTCGTCGTAATCGCGCCGCTCCGCGTTCGCGACTAGATCGCTCGCGTAAGGTAAGACGCGGCCCAAAGAGGCAAAGGTCAATAATTCATTTGTCACTGTCTACAATTTGCTTTTGTATTCGTTCACGTTGTATCGAAATCGAAATTGATTGCTGTATTACTTCACAGAAATGGCTTAGAATCTCTGATTCTGCGATCTTCTTGGGTCTAAAGTTGTCTGGAGTGAAGTATATAAGTGGGTAACTATAACTATGTCTATATTTTTGCGAGAGTAACTAATTAACATTGATTAAAGTGTTGTTACTCCAATATATAGTTCCGTACCTCAAACGAAAAAAACGGAACCCTTATAAAATCACTTTCTTGTTTGTCCGTCCATTTGTCCGTCCGACCGTCTGTCCCTTTATCTCGGGAACGCGTGGAGGTATCGAGTTAAAATTAAAACCATGTACTCAGGTCTACAGTCTCTTGAAGCTGTGAAAACACCAAACTTCTAAGTTAACTTAAAAAAAGCCACGGTCGTTTATGCCAAAAAACTTATATTTCAAAACTTTCAAGGGAATCAAAATTTGTAGGCCAAGTACTTCCCGTTCACCTAGAGCTATGAAATTTGGCAATAAATATCGTCTTGCACTACAAGTATAAGGAAAAATCTAAAAATTATAAATTTGTAAAGAATAAAAATATATATAAATATAAGTTAAATTTGTACGGAACCCTCGAAGTCTGACTCTCTCTTGTCCAGTTTTTTATTCTATATGGCTTGTATTACGCCGCCTCGTAAAATAAATTCATCTAGTAAAGTGGCCTATTTATTAGGCGATGAATGCACAATTTGATTTTCTAGATATAGGCTGAATTACGCGGTCTCAAAATAACACCAAGTCCAACGCTTATTGCAGAGTTGACCGACTCCGGTCAAATTTACAAATCACATTATTCGTTTATTACGTCTCGAGATCGGGAAGGTGACCTGGCGGGTCGATACCGCAGACTTTGAGGCCGAATCTGTTTTAACAATTAGATACGGTTTTTATTTTGTTTTGATACGACCTTTAGCCAGCGTGCGGCGCTGCACCAATCAGCGTGAGTTTATTCTGATTGGTCCTTAAAAATGCAATCAGGAGGCATTTTGCTCGCACTTATTGATGCGCATGAGACGGCTGATGACATAACTCAAGATCGTATCAATATATGATCGAAACATTATCAAATTGTTAAAACAGAATTGCTCTCTCTATCGCTTCTAACGAATCACGTACTTACATGGGACAGCTATTTGGTCTGTAGATTATATCCCTAGGGCACACCGCCTACGACTCTATTTGTTTTATTAAGTATAAGTTTGCGTAGGTACTAAAGGTAAGATAATGATGACTGGTGACCGCAGAGCTGTCGGCTTCCTCGTACAACATTGCATACAACGAGGAAATGCCGCCAGCATCCTTGGTACAATGCTTCAAGAGCCTATTTTAGATTTAAGCTAATTATAGTAACACCGCTGTATATATCCATTACCTATGTATAATGTGATTGTAAATAAAATATGAGGTAGAAGATAATGATATATTTATTGACATAATCAGTATAAGCAGGTATTACATATTTAGCCAATGGCAGCATGCGAACATTGATCTTAAGTACCTAGTAGTACCTAAGTACCTATTAAGTTTTCTTGGCATAAATGGTTAATGAAATGATAAAATATATCGCAGTCTAATTGTAAGATTCCACCTTTTGAATAACGGCGTATATTCATTCTAAATAAATTAAAGATATTTATTTACTAACGCAAAACAATTAAATTCAAGTTAAATAAAAAAAATCAGGTAGAATTTACAAATATGTATGTGTGCAGTAAAATGGAAGAGACTTAGCGAGCCCGCTGATTTTCAGTCCCTAAACAAAAAACTTAAAGCTAATTCTTATTTTACACGTTTGTGAAATGACGATGCAGTTTCTAAAAGGCGGAATCTTACAATTTACCTACGACATATACATTGTATACACCGTGGGCTGGTAAAACAGACACTAACCACGACAGACTTTAACCACGCCTTCCTGAGGTCCTAAGGAGCAAAAATGTTTATATCTATTTTGGTCAAATCCGTCAAAAAAAAGCGTCGTTCGATCTTGCTCTACTTTATGGCATCCACTGACGATATAATCATCTAACACGCTCGAGTATTTCAAGACGGTGTTTTTTTTTTGCATGTTCAAAAATTCACTAGAAGCTTGCGTCACTTCCGAATCGTCAGTCTTTTGAATGGGAGCATTTCTAGGATTCACTTGACATCCTTTTTGATGTCAGACCCGCTCAAATTTTTTTTTTTTCATAAATTGCTACCCTTCTGTAGAACCAATCCAGTAGGTCTCTGCGACGCTCGAGTAACTACAAATTTAGCATCTCCGGCTCCCCTGTTATTAATGGTCGTTGTAGAAGTGCGTTATAAAGGGCATGCTCCACACCATGAAGGTAGTAGTCTTGTAGGTATGTTATGGTCTTGAAATGTTAATATAGGTTTCACCGTAGCCTGAAAACCTAAATCTTCAGGTTTTCTCTTAAAGAAAAAACAGGGCGAAGTACACGCCTCTTCGTTTTCTGTTTTAGACATCCAGAAAGCCTGACACGCAGACGGTCATAGGTAGGCTGAAGCGTCTTGTAAATGCGTGGAACAAGTCGAAAGTCACAATAACCTGCCAAGGTTACGTTAACCTGCGCATTGATTACAGATTAATGTTAAACAGGTTAGTACCTATTTTGATTTAAATTTTATCTCTTCAACCGATTAGAATACGAATGTCTTACTTTTAGGATAAATATACCTTCATACAATATTAAAATGATGTCATTAACTAATGCCCCATTAAAATAACGTAAAATAATCGAGACAAGTTCCGTTGAGATTCCTGTTACAACTACTTTTATTAACACATATATAACCGGTCAAACAGTAGTAGTTTATCAGTAGAAAAAGCGGCCAAGTGCGAGTCGGACTCGCGCATGAAGGGTTCCGTACCAATTATGACGTATTAAAAAAAATCTACTTACTAGATGTCGTTCAACATTTTACCACTTTGGACACACATTTTACCACTTTGGAAGTGTCTCTCGCGCAAACTATTCAGTTTAGAAAAAAATGATATTAGAAACCTCAATATCATTTTTGATGACCTATCCGTAGATACCCCACACGTATGGGTTTGATGAAAAAAAAATTTTTTTATTTTATGACTTATTAAAAAAACTACTCACTAGATCTCGTTCAAACCAATTTTCGGTGGAAGTTTGCATGACAATGTATATCATATATTTTTTTTAGTTTTTTCATTCTGTTATTTTAGAAGTTACGGGGGGGGGGGACACATTTTACCACTTTTGAAAGTGTCTCTCGCCCAAACTATTCATTTTAGAAAAAAATAATATTAGAAACCTCAATATCATTTTTGAAGACCTATCCATAGATACCCCACACGTATGAGTTTGATGAATATTCCCTATTCTAAGTTTATGTTATGACATTTAAACAAAGACGAACTGAAGGATGCAATTTAAATATTTTATATAAAGGACAAAAAATTGAGGAAACAGAAGTGACAAAATTTTTAGGAATAAGTGTAGATCATAAGTTGACATGGAGAAATCAAATAGACACTATATGTAAGAAACTGCATCAATTTTCATACGTTTTATATAATTTAAGAAAGATTGTTAATGAACCGGTTGTTTTAACAGCATATCAAGCCTATGTAACATCGACGCTAAGGTATGGCATTATATTCTGGGCCAATTCAGTTGACAGAGAGCTGGTATTTAAAGCACAAAAAAGATGTATTAGATCATTATGTGGAATACAGCAACTTGACTCATGTAAACCATACTTTAAAAAATTACGAATACTTACTTTACCGTGTTTATATATTTTTGAAATTGTACTTTTTGTTAAAGGCAATTCACAGTTATTCCAACAGTTTAAGAGTATACGTCTTAGAAACAAAATAAATTCATTGCCTTCCAAAACAGCGTTATTTAGGAAAAGTATATTTGGTATGGCTCCAAAAATTTTTAATAAAATTCCGAATGAGTTAAGAAATACAGATGACATGATTAGTTTTAAAAGTAAATTATTTAAATTTTTAGTTGACAAAGCATATTATAGTATAAGTGAATTTTTGTTAGATGATTATTAATGAATATATTGATTAATGGTAACTGTGCACAGCATGCAGTCACAGTCCATGAATGAAAAATTGTACGCCTTACGGCACAACATAGTGATACGATTATGATGTATATGGGACCTGTACAATTGTATACTAACCTATGTTGGACAAATAAATGCTTTTGACTTTTTTTTTTTTTTTGACTTTTTTTAAGTATGGGGAACCCCCAAAATTTATTGTTTTTTTTTCTATTTTTGTGTGAACATCTTAATGCGGTTCATAGAATACATCCACTTACTAAGTTTGAACAGTATAGCTCTTATAGTTTCGGAAAAAAGTGGCTGTGACATAATCGGACAGACAGACGGACATGACGAATCTATAAGGGTTCCGTTTTTTGCGTGCGAGGAAGAAGAAGAAATTCAAATTTTCTTCTTCTTCCTCGCGTTGTCCCGGCATTTTGTCACGGGTCATGGGAGCCTGGGGTCCGCTTGACAACTAATCCCAAGATATGGGGTAGGCACTAGTTTTTACGAAAGCGACTGCCATCTGACCTTCCAACTCAGAGGGTAAACTAGGCATTGTTGGGATTAGTCCGGTTTCCTCACGATGTTTTCCTTCACCGAAAAGCGATTGGTAAATATCAAATGATATTTCGTACATTAAGTTCCGAAAAACGCATTGGTACGAGCCGGGGTTTGAACCCGCGACCTCCGGATTGCAAGTCGCACGCTCTTACCGCTAGGCAACCAGCGCTTCTCGAAATTCAAATTTTCTATGGGACGATAACCCTTCGCGCCTTTTCAAATTTGCCGCTTTTTACTACTGACGGAAATGTCTTGACAGAGTTTATCATAAACTTTTAGCATGATACTTCATATCATATATGTATGTCTAACCTAACGATATGGCAGTTGGGGTCGACTATACATAAGTCGCTAGACAAGTTTTGCAATAAACAAATATAAAACAAAAAGGTGGCCTATCACATATACTTTTTAAAACGATATTTCCATAGACAATGTTTGGCAGGAAAACATTTATTTTAAATCTTATACTTGTTTAAAAACAAATTTAACACTTGTATGCAATGAAAATCATCTTTAGCCCACGCCAACATTTTAAAAGTTTCAAACTTTTTTTTAATAAGTTAGTTTAAAAAGAAAGTAAATATTTTCCCGCCAAACATTGTCTATGGAAATATAGTTTTAATAAAGTATATGTGATATGCCACTTCTTTGTTTCATATTTGTCTATTGCGAAACTTATCTAGTGGCCTATGAATTTTCACATGCGTGAAAAAAGTTTTTAATTAAGTCTTTTTTTGTTGAGAAATTAAATATCTAACCATCGCACTACTTTCGAGTAACATGAGCGATACAGTATCGCTCAATCAAATAGTGTAGGGTAAAACCAGTATGGATTCCCCAGTTGGATAAATGCCTCACTTTAAAAAAAAATAACTTTTTAATATCGGAACGAAAAAATAATTGGGAGCACAAGCCCCACATACTTAGTCTTCAAAAAGCCGTTGCCCAGGACCCAGGATTGAATGTGTTTGCAATTAGCATTCTTTTGCGATAATCTCCGCGGCAGCGGCGCAGTGAGTGCGTAAGACGTCTTACAATTTCGGGTGCTAGTAGTTAAAGTGACATAACTTTGGAAGTGGATTTCAATATTTTTTTCATATTTATTATATCGATATACTAGGGCATGTTGTTGAAATTTATGTATACATATGTTAGGTTTCGTATCCATGTCAAAAGATGCCGCGATTTTTTGGGGTATAGTTGTCCTTAGAGGATTTATACTTTACACACCAAGATAGTAAGTTTCATTTTAAACATATTTTCGAGTTGTGTTATAATTCTAATAACTTTTCTATAAGATTCGTACTAGTATGAGTTTATGAGACAGGTATTATCAACGTATAATACCTGTTTGATATATATGATACCAAAGTAATTTGTGTTCAGAAAAAAATATTTTGTAGCATTAGCTGGTATATTTTAGGTTTTTTAATAATCCCTTAAAGGCAACTTATTAAATATATTTATATATTGTTATCATTTTATTCCATAGTGCATCAATCCGTCTTACCAATTGCATGACGAGGCGTATATCCATTTATAACCATTGCATTCATTTGATGAATAATGGCGTATTAAAATATTTTCAGTACAATACTGGGGCCACTTTTCACAAATATTCTGGTTAATAAAAGTATCAAATGCGCCAATTTTGTGTATTTACGAGGTAACTAAACACCACGAGTACCACGACGAAGGATAATACATAATTTAGTGAGTTTTGTGTAAGTTATTTTGTGATTTTTGTGTAAGTTATA
This sequence comes from Cydia pomonella, assembly GCF_033807575.1. Classification (NCBI taxonomy): domain Eukaryota; kingdom Metazoa; phylum Arthropoda; class Insecta; order Lepidoptera; family Tortricidae; genus Cydia; species Cydia pomonella. Next base: position 19,003,003 of record NC_084704.1, read on the forward strand.
AGGCCAATTTATATTTTGTTGATTGAATTCTACGTTACTTTTGAATGATATATTGAAAAATTACTTATGAAAATCGATAATTTGATTGTTAATATTACTCTATTTAATTATGTGTTACCTAGTTTGCCTTATTATTTCACTTGTTAATTGGTTTAATTTAATTGCTTTAATGTAATTTTGATAATTGAGAAAAACATTTATTCGGCAAATACAATACAGATTATTACAGTACAAATTAAATAACTAAATATCGGATACAAAAAATAAATAACTATAATAATGATAACGTTCATAAGTCAGCCTGTCAGTCGGAGTGTGGAAGCGCGGCACCATCATCGAAACCAAATCACTTCGCTGCTGGCTTCCATTTGCTTTAATGTTGATTTGGCTGTGATAGCTATTTACATTGTTGATTGTAAAATTAAAATTTATAATTAAAAAAAAAACTCATAAAAGTAATAAAGAAAATCAAGCAAGGATTATGTTTCATTAATACTGCTTATCTTATGATTTTACGTCACGTAGAACTAGACTTATACGTAATTTTTAATAAACTTTGAATAACCGATAATAACCGGTAATAACCGAATATTCGGTTCTTTTTCGGCCATAACCGTAACCGAAACCGGTTATGAAATTAGGCCGGTTATTGTATTCCCTAGATCTCCCACATGAAGAACCTGCTACCAGAAAAGTGGTTTAAACTTGGTTAGAACTGCGATTCGCACACGAAGAAACTGTTACCAGGAAATTGGGTTAGGTTAGAACTGCTAACCCCACACGACGAAACTGTTACCAGAAAAGTCGGTTAGGTTAAGTAAGAACTGCGATCCCCACAAGAAGAAACTGCTACCAGAAAAGTGGGATACTTAGGTTAGGTTGAAACTGCGATCCCTACACGAAGAAACTGCCACAAGATAAGTGGGTTAGGTTAGAACTGCGATCCCCAAACGAACAAACTACTGCCAAAAAAGTGGGTTAGGTTAAGTTAGAACTACGATCCCCACACCAAGAAACTGCTACCAGAAAAGTCGGTTAGGTTAGGTTAAAATTGTGACCACTAACAAAAATAAACAGCTAATAAAGAACAGGTTAGGTTAGAACTGTGACCTCATAGATAAAAACTGTAACGAAAAAATTATTACCTATTATGTTTTTTCCTGCATTATTAGGCCAGCGCAGGACCTTTGCCCAGCAGTGGGACTTCAATATGCAGAATTTTTATTATTTACTTTATTTCTTCAGTATGTTATACAAAACGAACATTATGCTTAGTAATATTTATTTTCACCTCAGCAGCTCGAACAAGCTTACTTTCGTCACTCCAGGAAGTGAGACAAAGTATTTTTTTTATACTATGTCGGTGGCAAACAAGCATACGGCCTGCCTGATGGTAAGCAGTATCCGTAGCCTATGTTCGCCTGCAACTCCAGAGGAGTTACATGCGCGTTGCCGACCCTAACCCCCTCCCCCCCCCTCGTTGAGCTCTGGCAACCTTACTCACCGGCAGGAACACAACACTATGAGTAGGGTCTAGTGATATTTGGCTGCGATTTTCTGTAAGGTGGAGGTACTTCCCCAGTTGGGCTCTGCTCTAGATCTGGAATGACATCCGCTGTGCTGTGCCCTACCACACAACACACACACACCACAGTAACTTTTTAATTTAGTGAAGGCCATGAATACAGGAATATTTCTAGAAGATTTCGTCATAATGATGATGCCTTTTATTCATGAATATAACTAACTGTGGTTAACTTAACTTGATGTTGATTTTTTTTACCTTTAAGATGTTCTCACTACTTAGGTGAAAAGTTCAAGTTCAAGTATGTGTCACACGAGAGCAAAGTTATTTTACATCTCGTGTTTTTGAGTCCCTCGCTATGCTCAAGATTCTAACTTAGAACACTCGCAAGAAAAACCAAATTTCCTCTCTCGTTGCACGAATAACTATTATTAAACGATTTTTATACCTGCCGTACTCTCCGTAGCGAACGAAACGCAACTGTCACTGTCGCACTAATATGGATGAGTGATAGAGAGAGATGACTATGTATTATTACTTACATGCATAAAAGTTTGGGTGCAATGTGCAATGTGAAGGTTGGAAACCTTCACAGGCTTTTGGTAGGTATCTGGCAACGATTATGTATTTGAATTCAGAAATATCGCCCTGCTAAAGGAAAAAGTATCTGCAGGCTATTCATTCTGAAGGTGGCAAGCATCTACGATAGTCGATATTTCTGTTATTCGTTTGAAGAAAAAATTTAATTATCAGAAATCTACCTCGAGCGTTTACATTCCCCATCTCCGATAGTCCGTATCTCTTTACAGTATCCATACCGAGGTGGGAGCTATTTTGGTGATGTCATTACGCTGAAGGAGATGGCCTACGCCATTGTCTCCCGGAAGTTTTAGGGTACTGTAAAAGAGATACGGTCTAGCTGAGGTGGGGAATGTAAACGCTCCAGGTAGATTCTAATATTATTATATATTTTTTCTTCATAAACGAAATACAATAATGTCGACTAACACAGATGCTTGCAACTTTCAGAATAAAAATGCCTGCAGATCTTTTTTCCTTCAGCAGGGCGATAGTTCTGAATTGAAATAATCGTTGCCAGTATTCTATCTCGAGACTGTGAAGGTTTCCAACCTTGACATATCTCGCCTCCTCGGGTGAAAGTGGCAAACATCTTTACAAAACTATACCCTATCCTATTCTATCCTAACTACAGACTTCTATATACCTACTCCAGGCCCCTACAGAGTAGATAATGTTCCTAACACCCCTTCGCTATGAGTCAGCCTTATTCAATCCTCTGGCTACGATCGATTATTATACGTTGATCGATATTCGCCTATGGCTACGATCCTCGCAAAACGGTTGGATAGGGTTTGGTAAGGGAAAAACGATGGGAAAAGAATCTTACCCCTGACTCCTCGGCTGAACCCTTTTTATATTTGAACTTTCTGACAGCTACTTGCCACTGGCCATGACTAGATGACATTAAACTTTGACAGCTGTTAGCAGATTCACCTAACTTCAAAATAAAAAAATCATTTCTTTCAGATGCTGATCTTCTTCATCGGTGATGGCGATGGATTGCACATGACCGCCTGCCCTCTCGCCGCACCTTCCGTGAAGAAGTCGAGCCAGAATTCGGCTCGCAGCTGATTCAGCTCGTTGGCAGCAACGTGGAAGCGGGGGCTGCATATGGCCACCAATATTCCCGCCGCGCCTTCCGAGATGGGGCTCGTATCTGTCGCCTCTTCTAGTCGACATTATTATATTTCGTTTATGAAGAAAAAATATATAATAATATTAGAATCTACCTGGAGCGTTTACATTTCCCACCTCAGCTAGTCCGAACCCTTTTACAGTCCGCTGTTACCTTCTTATTTAGCTCTCTAAAATCAATGCAGAAACATGGTTTTTCCGTCTGATTTTTCAACAATGACGACTGGCGAAGAATATGGACTCTGTGAACGTTCAATGATGTTATTTTTCAGCATTTCTTGCACTTGCTCTTCGATCAATTCCTTTTATTTTGCTGACGTTCTATAGGGCGGTTTATGCACCCGGATTTCATCTAAAGTTTCAATGTCGATTAAATAACCATTGTAGGCCCCTAGGCTTGATGCACAGTATGCAAATCTGTCCTCGTAATTGTTAAGTAAGCTTTTGAGCTGCTGGGTTTGCGTTGATGCTAAATTTTCATTTATTTGTATGCAGTTAATGTCTTCTGTCATACTAAATAATTCAGCTTGCTGTACTGTCTGGAAATCCAACTTCTCAGTTGATGGTTTTTCTTTATTGTCTCTGGTATCTGACTTTTCTGGTAAGTTGACGTCATTTTTGTTCTTGATTACAATTGTGTTTTCAGGCAACTCTCTTGGTATGCTTGGCGTTTTGCTATTTGGTCTTGAAAAGAATTCCTCCACTTCATGACGACGCAAGAGCGGAGAAGAACATTTATTTAGCAATATCGCAAGACCTGTTTCGTAATTAATATCTGCTATGTAATCTTTTCCAAAATCAGTGTCCAAAATGAACTGGTCATGTGGTAAATCTAATACTTGAAATGTATACGTAAAAACAGCGCCTCCAAAGACGATATTCGCTTTTATCGTTGCTATTGGTTTAAGAAGTGCATTATTTAGTGTTTCCCTTTCACTGTCTGACGCAATGCCGGAACAAAATACACTCCATAATGTTACTTCGGTAACATTGACACCATCGCCAAATACTTCAACGGCTACCACGTCAACGGCACCACCGGTAGTGTATAGTACGCCAGTACCAACGAATGTTGCACCAGCATCACCGGCAGTGGCGGGCTCTAATGAGAACGTGATTCCAGGCATAAATACCACTCCTGTTCGTAGTATCCAACCTCGTTATGATTTCAGAGACACAACCCGTCATCCACCACAGCCAATACTACGGCGGCAGAGGTCAATACCGTCCACACGGATACGGACAGTCCCCAAGAGGAGGATTTTCACCGCGTCAACCCAATAACAACGAGAACCACCCAAACGACAACCAGCGACGAGGCAACAGAGCTCCGAGCCGCTGAATCTCCTACGCTCCGAAAAACTAACAGGCAAATCCAGATTAACTGGATACACAATTATTACTTTTTACTGTAGGGAATTTCTCGCATTACTAGATACGGGAGCGGGAGTATCATGCATAAGCTTATCGATAGGTAAATATATAATAATAATAATATTTTTCAGACGTGACTGTACAAGTACATTTTCTACACTATGTATGCTTAACAACCGACTCTCGCATATTGATAGATTTTCAGTGTTACTTGAAATTACGTTAGGGTTTGCATTATTATTTTTGACCCGGATGAAGTCCAGGTTCTCATGATGGAGTCAGGAGTTGGTAACCAAAACTCCTAATCTACTCATTATAATTCTATCGTGTTTGAGCTCAATAGATTTGCCCTGACGAGCACCATCGACCTAGATGAGGTCCCTGGTCTCATGATGGAGTCAGGAGTTGGTCAGCAGAACTCTTAATCTACTCATCATAACTCCATCGTGTTTGGGCTTAAAAGATTTGCCCTGATGTCACCATCGATCTAGATGAGGTCCAGGGTCTAATGATGGAGTCAAGAGTCGGTCACCAGAACACCTAATCTACTCATCATAACTCAACAAAACACTATCTGTCTCTCTATCGCACTAATATGCACAAACGATTGGCATCTTGGCTAGGCAGCATGGGTGCGTAGCCAACATGCCAATCGTTTACGATACGACAACGAACACTGTCTCTCTATCGCACTAATATACGCAAACGATTGGCATCTTGGCTAGGCAGCATAGGTGCGTAGCCAACATGCCAATCGTTTACGATACGACTACTAAGCACTATCTGTCTCTCTATCGCACTAATATACGCAAATGATTAGCATTTGGCTAGACATTGGTGTTACAAATTTCGAATTTTTCACACTTAATCCCGATTTTAATTTTTGAAAAAAAATATAGGTATGTTAAACATTATTAAATTCTACATGAAATATGTAAATTTGATAACTGTCGCAACCATGCACGTAATTTTTAAATTTTTCTGAAAATTTTCAACTCAATTTTTTACTATTTTTTCAAGAGATCTTCTTTTTCTCGCGTTGTCCCGGCATTTTGCCACCGCTCCTGGGAGCCTGGGGTCCGCTTGGTAACTAATAACCGAGAATTGGCGTAGGCACTACTTTTTACGAAAGGGACTGCCATCTGACCTTCCAACCCAGAGGGTAAACTAGGCCGTATTGGGATTAATCCGGTTTCCTCAGGATTTTCCTTCACCGAAAAGCGACTGGTAAATATCAAATGATATTTCATACATAAGTTCCGAAAAACTCATTGGTACGAGTGTGTAATTCATCTGTACTTTTTCACAGTTTCCTGAACTTCAAGATTTTATTTTATTTAAATTTTCAATGATAGCTTCCGATTCCTTTTTGTAACCAGTTAATTATTTATTGTTAAATATCTGTGATCCGCATTTTAAATCTCAAAATTAAAACAGCCTTATACGTCGGGTTTTATTAATCTTCGGTTTTAAATTTAGATCTCTTTCCACCAAGTGAATTGGCCATCATCGTTCATTCCACTCGCATCTCATCAATTCATCTTATTCACAAGTAAATTTTCGGCCGAGTTTTTTTGTACCTATTCCTTCATGCGGAAGACAGACATACACATCGCCATCGAGTTTAAGATAGCCACTTAAAAATAAGAAGCGTTAAAATTGTGTTTTTATAAAAATTTAGTTAATACACCGTGTAAACATACATATGTAAACTAGTGACATTTTTTTTTTTTGGTTCAAATTATACGTGTTCTACAGGAATTATCTTGTTTCACTGCAATATAATATATATAAAGGTTAATAATCCAGTAAAAGGAAATTATTTTTTTCGCTAGGGATAGTTTGGCCATGGTTACCCGGCATCCTTATCCTTTAGCCATAAGCGCATGTTCTTTATTTAAACCTGCAGTCATTTACTATCTATTTCATTTTCCATTGGTGTGAAATAGATAGAATAAAGAGCAAGGGTTATAGTACACTCTGTATACTACTACTGTGCATATAAAATAAAGAGTCCCCATATAATATAACACTAAAATTTATGTTGCTTGAAATTATATTGAAAACTATCAAGATTATTCTTGTCTGCATTGAAACGCGCGTCGCGTTGCCAGTGCTCGCGTACCGAGCGCCAACGCCATCTATCGAGCGTTATTTCACAAAATCGGAGAACGCTCTAAGGAATAAGGGCTCTTAAACTTACTATACCCTACTAATAGTGTTGTGTTCCTGCCGGTGAGTAAAGTTGCCAGAGCTCAACGAGGGTGCGGTGTATTAGGGTCAGCAACGCGAAATCTAATACTTATTTCAGTGATATAAAAAGTGTATTCCCATTTTTCCCCGGCCCATGTGACCACCGCCATACATGAATGCGGGAACAGATGGGAATGATTTATATGAATGCACCTATTTCCCCGCTATGCACAAATGGAAATATACTATATAAAACTAATATATATTAACTGCATACATATAGGCTCGACAGATGGATATAAATACAGATTAGCATCATTGAATTAAAAATGAGTTATTGCTGAATAGTAGGCCCCGTATGTAGGTTACAGTAGGTATAAGCCTATTATTTATGTTATGTGTGATATTTACCTGGAGCGGAGTGCGTTCACCCGCGACCTTGCATGCCCGCGATACCCGCTTTGCTGATTATTCCGGCCAACGCTAAACTAAACATGGCCTAGCTCTGACGCCCGTGACACGCTACGATATGGAAACAAAAACTAGGGATGCGATTTATAAAAAGCGGCCAAGTGCGAGTCGGACTCGCCCATGAAGGGTTCCGTACCATTTATGACGTATTAAAAAAAACTACTTACTAGATCTCGTTCAAACCAATTTTTGGTGGAAGTTTGCATGGTCATGTATGTCATATATTTTTTTTAGATTTTTCATTCTGTTATTTTAGAAGTTACAGAGGGGGGGACACACATTTTTTACTTTGAAAGTGTCTCTCGCGCAAACTATTCAGTTTAGAAAAAAATGATATTAGAAACCTAAATATCATTTTTGAAGACCTATCCATAGATACCCCACACGTATGGGTTTGATGAAAAAAATTTTTTTTTAAATTTTATGACGTATTAAAAAAAAACTACTTCCTAGATCTCGTTAAAACCAATTTTTGGTGGAAGTTTGCATGGCAATGTGTATCATACATTTTTTTTAGATTTTTCATTCTGTTATTTTAGAAGTTACGGGGTGGGGGGGGGGGGGACACACATTTTACCACTTTGGAAGTGTCTCTCGCGCAAACTATTCAGTTTAGAAAAAAATTATATTAGAAACCTCAATATCATTTTTAAAGACCTATCCATAGATACCCCACACGTATGGGTGTGATGAAAAAGGATTTTTTGAGTTTCAGTTCAAGTATGGGGAACCCCTAAATTTTTTTTTTTTTTTTGTGTAAACATCTTAATGCGGTTCATAGAATACATCTACTTACCAAGTTTGAACAGTATAGCTCTTATAGTTTCGGAAAAAAGTGGCTGTGACATAATTGGACATGACGAATCTATAAGGGTTCCGTTTTTTGCCATTTGGCTACGGAACCCTAAAAAAAAGGCATGTCATCGGTAATCGCGGCTTGTCTGAGATCAAAAATATGGTTGTTAGAAAGAGGGGCCAACAGCGATTACAGCTTGCAGGCCTTTATAAAACGAGACACAAGGTGTACCATAAAGACGTACAAATTATTTATTATAAGATTTATAGAGATAATTTTAGGGCAGCTCAAAAATGTTATTAAGAATACAAGTTAGGTTAGGTTAGATGATGGATAAAAATATGCTACATGTCTTTTCCCGGACCTCGAGCCCTAAAACAATAGCAAATTTCATCTACATCGGTTCAGCAGTTTGAAGAGGTAATAAACAGACAAAGTCTCTTAGCATTTATAATATTAGATAGTAGGAACTGTACGTATATTGAGCAACTTATATCTCATATCATAGATCATAGGTAGGTACATAATAGCTTCTTGAGAAATAAGTCACTTTACCTACCATAGGTCATCCAGTAATTTTTATTAATTGGCTACTTGACAGTTTTTTTTGTAAATAACGTCAATCGATCTTGATTTTCCTGAGGATCAAATGTCTATATACGACTCGTGGCATTTGAGCAACGCAAAGGTCAGAAATGAGAGCCTGACGCTTGCACTCCACGATTGAAACGCCTCTAACAAACTGATATTGTAATGTGACGTTACATTACATTAGTCTGTCCTAAATGTATGGAAGATCAAGAAAATTGCTATTTTGCCCCTGAAATATATATTTTGCCTTTTTGATTTTGCGTTTTTATAGTTGTCATACAATTTATTTTTCAATAAAATGTAAGAAATCGAAAGGTACCATTTTCTTTTTTCATTTTGAAAGTTAAATTATTATTATTTTTTTGAGACTTTGGAGCCTTGTATTTTTTTATAATCACAATATTTTATTATCCATTTAGCTAAATTCTGTTATAATAATCAACAAGTGTCAAGTACCCAAAGTTAGCAGCGATTTTAATAGCCCAGACAATGCAAGTATTATGTTAAATGCAAACTTCTGCGAAATTATGACATTTGCTTAACACTTGCACAGGCTGGGCTATCAAAGTCGTTGCCAACTTAGCTTGGTCTGACGCTATCTAGGTTTTTTTATTTACGCATTTAAAAGTTCAATGGAGATATAAATAATAACCAAATACTAGGTTTTTAATGAACGGTAATAGTGCTGCCCCGTCAGTAAATTACCAACAATCCCACTTGGGAATATTCCCAGTAAATTTCCATTGTTATGTATGGTAATATGTATTCCCAAAACCAGGTAATATTCAATACCTGTGGATTCATTTTGTTCTTACGTTATACTTAGTTAATTTAAACATGTGAGAATTGGCTTAGTTATCTTTACTTCTCTTTCAGTCCATGAGCTGTCTTTCACTCAACTTTCTTAAAGGAAAGTTAGGAAACAATTTAGCTTTACGCTGTATAAAATAAACCCCCCGTATTAACAACATGCGAATCGTGGGATGCAACATGCGTACATTTTATAATTTCTTTGATTTATTTTTCTTATTTTATTTTTATTCTTTTTTATTTATTATGAATATTTGTTATTAATTTTTTTTATATATTTTTTTCATAATCTTTTGTTTTGTTTAATTAATATTTTACTTTTTTTCCTTTTTTATTAATTATTTAATTAATTTCCTTCAATTAATTGTATTTATTGAATACACTTAATTCATGTAATTAATTAAATTGACTTTAATCATTGAATTTATTAATCAACTTTATTTTTTTTTATTCAATTTCCGTGTATATAATTATCTATTTTTTTATTTGTCTTTTATTTAATATTCTGTATTAACTTAAATAAATATTTTTACTTATTTATAACAAACAATATATAATAAATTATTTAATCCATTATTTTTTTAATCTTTTATATCTATTTATTTGATTTAATCTATTTAATCTATTGCATTTATTTAATTTAGGTTTTTTAGTTATTTTATGTATATTATTTACTTGAATAAATATTTTTATTATTTAAAACCAATTTAAAAAAAATCACTTGAAAAAATTCTAATTTATTTAGTTTATTTTGTTTATTCATTTTTTTTATCTGTCAATTTTTTTAAAGCTATTTACTTTATTGATTATGCTTAATTTATTTAACTTTTGCATTTTTTTAGTTTAATGTAAGTATATTTTGTTTTACTTTATTTATATTATATATTCTATATTTTATTTACTTTATTCAATTTTCTCTATTTATTAATGTTATTTTTATATTTTTTTCAACTTTTACGTATATTTAATTTACTTTATTTACTGAAATATACTTTGAAAATTATTTACATATTTGAAACAAACTTTACATATAAATTATTAATTATTTTCCTTTATTTTATTTTGTTTAATATATTGTCTTTAATTTAATTATTTAACGTATTTAATGAAATAAATCTATTTCATTCAATTATATATATTTAATTCATTTAATAAATTAAATATATTGAATTCGTTTTTATTCAACTTATTTTATGTATTTAATGATTACATTTTTAAATCTATTACCTATATTTAATTTATAAAATCTACTTAATCCATGTAATCCACACAGGTGGCGTCCCACACCAGCACCCGTCCCATCTTCCACGGTATTATTGTCATTCCGTCCGGTCTCTTACCATCGTCTCTTATCCGTGGTGCTCAAGTAGAGCTGGCACGTTGACGCTGGTAAGAGACTTACCGAAACTGGAGAAGCGGCTGCTAGCGCTCCTTTGGCAGGAGAGTCCGTGGTATCCGAGGTCGTCGACGTCAGTGCCGCAGGGGCACCTATTTAGTGCGCCGACCTGGAGAAGACAAAACCGTCGGGGTAGAAACACTAGAAATTTTGTTTAATATATTTTATACTTTAATTGTATATTTAAATCTTATTTCATTTATTTTATACTTGAATTGTATATTTGATTACTATTTACAAATATTTAAGAACATTTTTATATATAAATGTTATTAGGCTAAATAATACTATTTTACCACCAGGCTTATAAAAAATGATGTAATTGTACTATACTCATAATGTCTGATTGATTTTGTTGATTTTTGTTAAAATGTCTCTTTTTACAAATGCATTTTATTTATACTTAAAATCTGAAATTATTTAATGAGTACCTAACTGGTTTTGAGTATACTCAGTCAAGTAGAAAACTTCCAAATAAGATTGGGAAAATACCGAGTAATATTGGGAATATTCCTAGTATTATTGGGAACTTACTTAATAAAAAAGCGGCCAAGTGCGAGTCGGACTCGCGCATGAAGGGTTCCGTACCATTTAAGACGTATTAAAAAAAAATCTACTTGCTAGATCTTGTTCAACATTTTACCACTTTGGACACACATTTTACCACTTTGGAACTGTCTCTCGCGCAAACTATTCAGTTTAGAAAAAAATGATGTTAGAAACCTAAATATCATTTTTGAAGACCTATCCATAGATACCCCACACGTATGGGTTTGATGAAAAAAATTTTTTTTTAATTTATTGACGTATTAAAAAAAAACTATTCACTAGATCTCGTTCAAACCAATTTTCGGTGGAAGTTTGCATGGTAATGTATATCATATATTTTTTTTAGATTTTTCATTCTGTTATTTTAGAAGTTACAGGGGGGGGGACACACATTTTTTCACTTTGGAAGTGTCTCTCGCGCAAACTATTCAGTTTAGAAAAAAATGATATTAGAAACCTAAATATCATTTTTGAAGACCTATCCATAGATACCCCACACGTATGGGTTTGATGAAAAAAATTTTTTTTTTTAATTTTTATGACGTATTAAAAAAAACTACTTACTAGATCTCGTTCGAACCAATTTTCGGTGGAAGTTTGCATGGCAATGTATATCATATATTTTTTTTAGATTTTTCATTCTGTTATTTTAGAAGTTACAGGGGGGGGGACACACATTTTTTCACTTTGGAAGTGTCTCTCGCGCAAACTATTCAGTTTAGAAAAAAATGATATTAGAAACCTAAATATCATTTTTGAAGAGCTATCCATAGATACCCCACACGTATGGGTTTGATGAAAAAAATTTTTTTTTTTAAATTTTTATGACGTATTAAAAAAAAACTACTTACTAGATCTCGTTCGAACCAATTTTCGGTGGAAGTTTGCATGGCAATGTATATCATATATTTTTTTTAGATTTTTCATTCTGTTATTTTAGAAGTTACGGGGGGGGGGGGGGGACACTTTTTACCACTTTGGAAGTGTCTCTCGCGCAAACTTTTCAGTTTAGAAAAAAATGATATTAGAAACCTCAATATCATTTTTAAAGACCTATCCATAGATACCCCACACGTATGAGTTTGATGAAAAAAGAATTTTTGAGTTTCAGTTCTAAGTATGGGGAACCCCCAAAATTTATTGTTTTTTTTCTATTTTTGTGTGAACATCATAATGCGGTTCATAGAATACATCTACTTACCAAGTTTGAACAGTATAGCTTTTATAGTTTCGGAAAAAAGTGGCTGTGACAGAATCGGACAGACAGACGGACATGACGAATCTATAAGGGTTCCGTTTTTTGCCATTTGGCTACGGAACCCTAAAAAGTAACCCTAATGTTGATTTTTTGCACTTCGTATGCAGGGCTCGGAACCGGTATTGAAATACCTGTTAATATCATTCCAAAACCGTTATTATTTCGTTTGTAAAAACCGGTTAAGTAATTGATGGAACGCGAACTAAAAAAAAACAATCTAGGCCCTAACCGGTTTAAACTAAACAGTTTAAATTCGGAAATGAGAACGTATTTGGCATAAACCGTTATCTCAAAAGAACAGTTCTTTAACCGGTAACCGCAAATGGAAACGAAATCCTTTTCGTTTCCATTTGCGGGTAAAAAAATAGCCGAAAAAACCTCGCGTGATTTGTGCACAAGCCCTAACAAAAAGTGATGTCTAACTAAGACTGTAAAAGATGATAATATACTTATTAACGCGAATGTTATAAATTTATCTATATTTGGAATTGTTATCCGGAATATCAGATACTTTTGGCGCGTTGTTTCATCCGCTACTTTTGATGCTGACTGTACATCACTAAACGGAATTCACGTTCTCGAGTACTAGAAGGTTATAATTATATGGCTTTTATAAGGCAATATGAAAAAATTGTATATATTAATACCTACGTAGGTATAAGTTTAAAGAAGAATTAATACTTCGGACTTTAGCAGAACTAGGGCTCTCTGGAGTACGAGTATGTACTCGTATTATTAGCAAATTTGTAATTCCGTATACGGAGAAGTAGGTACCTACATGAATTATTACAATAATCTTGCAAAGCGTGTCTCTTCTCGGGTCAGAATTACTTTTTATTTTGGTGTCTTGGTTTTTATTTATCCAGACTCACAGTGGGCCAAACACGTTTTAGAAAAAGGTCACTTCCGTGAACAATACAATCAAAGTTAAGAGGCTGTCAATACCTAAAGCGCGCACACTGTCTATTTGTATCGGAGTAAATGAGATAGCACTGTCGCATGTTACTGGGCCTGGGCAAGGGAATAATAAGAAAAATATTTAAATAAAAAAAAGTGGATTATTAGTGTAATATTTAACTCGACCAAGGTTTAGATATAAATGTTTTGAAATTGTGATTTTAATTGCAGACCCATTAAGTCAAAACAATAAAGACATAAAACCGTTTAATTGTGATTTTAAGACCAATCTTTGCAATTATTTTCTATCGAGCCGATTTCGTTCAATCGTGTATCGAGTACGACCACGGTCTTTGAAATATAATTAATATGAGCATATATTTTTCTTACTTGACTAAAACAAATAGTCTTTCTTAAAAAACTGTTTAAGTAACATCAATTTCAAGGACATTGGGTGTTGACAGCTTCTTAACGACTCTGGTACATACTCGAAGATATGCCGTCTTCCTTATTTGAGTCTGAGTCTGAAAAGATGGCGCGTAAAAATAGCTTAGATTCCCTTAACGATGTTTCGAGAATGTAATACAATAGGCACCTACCTAGATTTGTTCGCTTTCCAGCACATTCATTGTCATGTAATATACATTGGACATTAAACTTCAGAAAATATTTTCCCTATCGAAAATAAAACATTTGATATCCAGCTGGATTCTTTGATATCGTAAAAATATATAATTTATCTTTACAATCAACGATTTTGCAAGTGATGGTTTCGCCCGTTTGTCACACATCTTATCTTAGGGCACATAATGTTTATGTATAACATTTTTGCATGTCTGCGTGTATTTATAACAGTGGGCGTCGGGCGGCGCGACCTTGCGTCGGAGACGGTTCAAGTACCACAAGTCAACGTTTGGCCTAACACATGATTATCAATGTTCCTGTGCGCGATTTTCATTGCGTGCTGGGCAATAAAGCCGTTTACGAAACTAATTTTAAGTATGCAATGGATGCAGTGTATTTTAAAACTGAGGCGTGTAAGGTGTTAAGGTGACGGGGAGACGGCCAGTGTGCGCCACTGGTTCGCTCGCCAATTTCGCACAGGGCAAGTTCATCGACTCTTCACATGGAGCTGTGTTGAAACGGATGAGGTATTTTGACATATAGGTAATTATTGTTAATTCCTCATCATCGCTGTATCACTTTGAGTTTAATGGAGCGCGACGTTTTACTATTGGACGTCTATTAAAAACGTAAGTAGGTAAGTGTAAGTACTAAGCAGTATGTATCAAAAAATGTCTTGTATGGTATAAACACACCTATCATATTTTAGCATTATAAAATGTTCTAACAATTTATAATTTAAAATAGTAAATTATCATTAAAAGAGTTTTGTTGACCAACGTAAAATATCGCTTATCAAAAACTTCGGCAATCTATGAAAATATTGTCACACAGACATGCAAAGTCAATTGTTTTCCTATTTAGTGTAACGCACACGAACGTTTGCGTATTTAGGCCGCTTCAGAGAGTTCGGAGTGAGCACCTTATTACAATTATAAATAATAATAATAATAAATAAATAAATATTATACGACATTATTACACAAATTGACTAAGTCCTACAGTAAGCTCAATAAGGCTTGTGTTGAGGGTACTTAGACAACGATATATATAATATATAAATATTTATAAATACTTAAATACATAGAAAACACCCATGACTCAGGAACAAATATCCATGCTCATCACACGAATAAATGCTCTTACCAGGATTTGAACCCGGGACCATCAGCTTCGTAGGCAGGGTCACTACCCACTAGGCCAAACCGGTCGTCAAATAGGTATAATTAATAGGTAATAAGTAAATAATAGATAAGAAATAATAATAATAGATAGATAGATACCTAAGTAATGTTATGCATTCTCTCTGCCTTCATGTAGGTAGGTAATTAGTTACTTACATATATATGTATTACGTAGTTTTTTAGGGTTCCGTACCAAAAAGGTACAAAAGAAACCCTTGTGGTGCGACTCTGTCCGTCCGTCCGTCCGTCTCTGTCACAGCGCTAAATATCTCGAGAACAAATTAAGCTATTGATTTGAAATTTGGAATAGTTATGATGAACAAAGCTAACACAGACACATTGAAAGTATTATTTTGTTATTTTACTTTTATTAACTACGGAAAATGCCCAATATGAAGAGGGGGCAAAATTTCAAAGTCTAGTGACTAGGTCAAGTGGGATATCATTTCAAAGAGCTGAAATTGTACATTCCAAAACATGTTTTTTATTTTTTTTTATATACAGGAAAAAAAAGTTTTATGAAAGAATATGTGAAAAGATAGATAGTGCTATAGGGTAAAACATCTAGTATTGGCTACCGTATACTAAATAAGAATTATATTTATTTATTCACACAATTCAAGTGAACCAAATAACACTTAGTTCTAAAAATTTACTTGGATTGTGTGAATATTATAAACAGGCTCGTTTTTAGTATAAGGTGGCCAGTAATAGACGGTTTACCCTACTTATCGTAAATTGTTGAGTAATGATTGGTGGTACCCGAGCGAGATACACATCAATTCTATAAAATAAATAATAATAATATTATAATAATTCAACTTTATGCGTTCTCGAGGGTAGATGTGGGAACATGAGTGGTGAGTTGAGTTTATATTTAAAGTCTTGTGACACCTTTCTACCTTCAGAATTGTCTTTTAGCCATCCTTAATAATGTCGCTTTTTGTGGGGACCAAAGAGTAGTATAATATATAGGACAAAGAGAGCCCTCTCGTGGAACTTTTGTGTATCCATTTTGAAGCGCCATCTGTAATTCTTAACCAAAAGCATTAACGTCAATATTACCATTACCTACCTATAGGGCCTGTTTACACATTGATTAATGTTTAGTGCGAGTTTATAAATTTGCTACAAATGCATAAACTCACACTATACACTAATCAATATGTAAACAGGATCATATATAATTTGTTATATCAAAAGTTTTGCTCTTCCAGTACCCATTAACAAATAACTTTATTATAATATTTACTTGATGGAAAATATATTGGCAAACAGATATTGTAAAGACATGCAAGTAAGTAGTACAATACACTGTTATACAAAGTACAATTTTAACAAGTAAATTATAATAAAGTAGCTAGTTATAATTATGTACCGGATAAAATAATTTTAAACGGCTCGATAATATAAAGAGGAGCACGAAACACAATTACGCAATTTTTTTTGCGGGTATGCACAAGTTTTGAATCCAAGGGCAGAGAGCCTACCGCGAACCACGAACTAAGTTTTGCTACTTTGACGCACTTGTAAATTTGTACGTAAGTGTGACAGAGACGCAAAATTTCGTTCGGGGATCCACGGTAGGCCCTCAGATAAAAGATAAATTGTAGTTAACGTGGATGCGGGGATGCCATATTAAAAAAAACAACTTGTGTTAAAGGGCTTTACAGGCGACTGTCCCGCCCCTGGTGGGGACCTGGGGACCCATTTTGTTGGAGCGAGTCACCGTCTGCCGGAAATAAAATTGCATGCCGTTTTATTAGGCAGGCGTCCGGTTTTTGTATCCTATACCTCAGTTTTTTTACTAGGTATAATCTTTATTTACATAATAGGTATATACAGAGGTAGGTATTATCATAACTAGCTTAACTCTATAATTTTTAAGAAAAATAAAACCAACTTCAATGAGGGAGACCGGGCGAAAGAAAGATGATTGTTGATTTTGGATTTCATAATGAAATTAAAAAGACAGCTACCTACGCCTAATTATTTAGAAAAGGAGGTAAAATGTTTTTTTTTGTCACTGCACCCACCTTGACAGAATAGATATTTTTAAACACAAGTTCTATATAATAGATACACAATATTACTTGTAATAATAATAATTATGTAATCGCGTTATGTGAGTTACCTACATTGGAACTCTTTTTTATTTTTTAACTTAGATAATTTCGCTTAGCTATATGACAATCTATTTTAAACTTTTTCGAATATGGCTTGACATGTTCTTTAAATTCAACACTCGTGTTAAACCGCCGCCGTGCCGTTACCCTAGATAAATTTCGATTTTTGAAGTTCGCCTTTATACTGGTGCACTTATCCGTGCATAGCACGCTTGTGGGTAACGTAACCCATTCCGCATTCTCCGCAACAAACGATATCGAAAGTGTAACCGTGCGCAAAACAACAACGTAAATATTTTGCATCAAAAATGAATGCACTAAGTAAAACATAATTTACTACGACACTCACGCAAACTTATTTCTACAGTTCAAATGATAAAGAATCATCAACAAGGATGCCTTGCAGTGGAAATAAGATCGAGACTATTTTTGTCTTTTGCGAGGAAAGACGAGTTATTTTGTTTGTAGTTAGCAAACGTACGTTTGCAGAAGTACAGCTAAACAGTTGTCAGGCTTACTCATCGCGTATCTTAGTTAGTACCTATTCTTAGTATACAGTCGGTCGTCGAACTATCAATAAACTTGCAGTTTTCCTCGTAGGTCACTAGTTGTGTTAAAATTTGTACTTTAGACAAAGCAAAATTATGACAAATATCTAAATATATCAAAGAAGAAACTGACTGACTGACTGATTGACTGACATATCAACGCACAGCCTAAACCGCTGGTTCTAGATATTCCAATTTGGCACGTAGGTTCTTTACAAGGTCAAGAGGTGCATTAATAAAACATTTTTCAAAATTTCCCCCCCTAATGGGGGTGAAATGGGGGTCGAAAGTTTGTATGGGGAAACAAGATTAGTTAGGATATTTTATTCGAAATTTTACAAGAGTATTCCTAACGATAAATGAGTAAATACGTGTTTCAGGTTTTTTTGAGAATTCAATCCCTAAAAGGGGGAAATATGGTGACAAAGTCTAAAAATCAACATGGGTATTATTTCTATGGTTTATCGGGTCGCTGATTACGAAAATAACAACGATTGTAAAATCTAACGAGGTGGACGTGAATTACAAATCCCCTGTTGGGGTGCGATGGGATTGAAATGACTAAATATCAATATGGGTGTTGTTTATGGTTTTTTGGGACGTTATTTACGAAAATGGCATTGAGTGATTTTAAAATTTAATATTGTGGACATGAAAAATGTTGGAATGGAGCAAATCGGTTGTATCAGATGGATTGGCAGACGGCCACACGTGATCCTATAAGGGTTCTATTTTAGCTTTTGAGGTATGGAACGAGACTCGCGTTATCCTAATATATATAATAACCTAAGGAAAGTAGCTAATCAGTCTACTGTGTTTACAGCGTATCACGCCTATGTAACGTCCACTTTACGGTATGGAGTTATGTTCTAGGGAAACTCCACAGATAGAGAAAGAGCATTTAGAGCACAAAAGAAATGTCTTAGAGCAGCATGTTATGAAAAATCTTTAGAGTCATGTAAACCCTTGTACACAAAACATCAAATATTAACTTTGCCTTGCCTTTTCATCTATGAAGTAGCTATACATGTAAAATTTAACATAGGTCAATATACAAAACTTAATAGCATTAGACATCAAGGAGAAATATACGCAAAACCATTCAAAACGGCCTTACTTTCCAAAAGTGTATTTGGAATGGCACCCAAATTATATAATAAACTCCCAAAATGTATCTTAAACTGTAATAATCAAAAACATTTTCAAGAGTACCTCTGTGACACATTTTAACATCATCGTGTAATATTAAATATGAGACCGCTTTTCTTAACTTATATGTGAATGTATTGTGATTTGCATGACTTAAGTATGTATTAAGTAGTAGTAAGTACCTAGATAATAAGTTTGACTGTTTGTACGCCTAATGCCAAGACCATGGTGATCCTATATTATTATGTTCCATCATTGTATCTACCCGTGTTCTACACACAATAAATCAATTATGAATTATGAATATTACGACAGGACTGTTTCTCCCACGGTCAGTTATATGTGGCGTGCTCCCGTGTAAGTTCACCTCAAAGTTTGGTCCTATTGCTACCACCTTCAAGCATGGCAACAAATGTTGTTCATAATGAAGTACTTTAACAAGTACAAAGTTGTTAAATACTTCATGCATTTTTCAGAACATGATTTTAAATTTAATAATCGCGGACAAACATACATACCTACATGCGTTCATACAAAAATACGGGTCAAACTGAGAACCTTTTGTTTTGCTTAGTACGCGGGCGAAGCCGCGGGTAAAAGCTAGTCTCTGTATAAAGATCTTTATAAAAGCGAGCGCGTTGGAGTCAAGCTAGACTTTTTTTGTCACCGAAAAAGGGTTTTAAATAACTTCTGTTGATGCGTTGCGTCTATGATTTTGTAAATAAGCGACATCAGCACAGAGTGTCAATGAGTAACTACTTGTCAACCTGTACCCCTAGTGTAAATATTTTCGACAGCGAAACGTGACGTACGCGTTAACGTTAAGTGTCATTTTGTATGAGATTTTTGACTTTCCAAAACGTCCCGCTTGGCGCGCTGTTCAAAAACCCATACAAAATGAGACTTAACGCAAACGCGTACGTCACGTTTCGCTATCGACTAAATTTACACTAGGGGTACTGATGGTTATAAGTGATAGGCACATATATGAAATAAATTCCAATTAAATTACTTTGTATTTGATTATATTGAATAAACAAACAATAAAAAGCGGCCAAGTGCGAGTCGGACTCGCCCATGAAGGGTTCCGTACCATTAATGACGTATTATAAAAAAAACTACTTATTAGATCTCGTTCAAACCAATTTTCGGTGGAAGTTTGCATGGTAATGTATATCATATATTTTTTTAGATTTTTCATTCTGTTATTTTAGAAGTTACTGGGGGGACGGGACACATTTTTTCACTTTGGAAGTGTCTCTCGCGCAAACCATTCAGTTTAGAAAAAAATAATATTAGAAACCTAAATATCATTTTTGAAGACCTATCCATATAGATACCCCACACGTATGGGTTTGATGAAAAAAAAATGTTTTTAAATTTTATGACGTATTAAAAAAAATACTTACTAGATCTCGTTCAAACCAATTTTCGGTGGAAGTTTGCATGGTAATGTATATCATATATTTTTTTTAGATTTTTCATTCTGTTATTTTAGAAGTTACAGGGGGGACGGGACACATTTTACCACTTTGGAAGTGTCTCTCGCGCAAACTATTCAGTTTAGAAAAAAATGATATTAGAAACCTTAATATCATTTTTAAAGACCTATCCATAGATATCCCACACGTATGGGTTTGATGAAAAAAGATTTTTTGAGTTTCAGTTCTAAGTATGGGGAACCCTCAAAATTTATTGTTTTTTTTTCTATTTTTGTGTCTAATCTTAATGCGGTTCATAAAATACATCTACTTACCAAGTTTGAACAGTATAGCTCTTATAGTTTCGGAAAAAAGTGGCTGTGACATAATCGGACAGACAGACGGACATGACGAATCTTTAAGGGTTCCGTTTTTTGCCATTTGGCTACGGAACCTTAAAAACGTTAATCTTCAGGGAAAACAGCGTTTTTTTGTAAACTTTCAGACATAGCTCTGTCTCGAAAATAACTAAAATTTACTGAAGTATACACTTTACCTATATTATAAATTTTATGTTACCTATAAATTAAAAATGGCGCCAATGGCTGACTTTATATCTAAAGGCGCGGATTACCAGTCAACCAAAAAACCTGTTACATATATATTTAGGTACACTAAACCCAACAGCGATAGGTATAATGTTTTCTTCAACGCTATTTTCAATGGGTGTATCTTTCATTATTAATTCATTAAATCTCCTAATCCTTAGAATCACAAGTACCGAGTGCATTAGACCCCTGACTTGACTCTCCCAAGGTGTTTCAAAAGCAAACCCCGGCCTGCTAAATATAGCGCGAACATCGAACGCGGAGAAAGGTCGGTTCTACTGTCTTGGTAGATTTAGCGGAAACTGTTTTTACAATCAGAGGCAAAGCAATCGCTGGACATGGATTTGACGGGTCATTTACAACAAGTCAGTTATTTGTAGTCCAGTAAATTTGATGTTTTCATACAATAATTATTTATAAGCAGTAAGCATCACTCACAACTAATTGGCGTAAATGAGTGCGTAAGATACTTCTGATACTTGGTAGAAATACAACAAAGGGCATCAATTTTGTTTACACAACTGAAGTTTTTCTTGCAGACGTTTTTTCAGTAGTTACATTTTTTGCAGCCCCTAAAAACCTGGATACTGATTACGGTGACAACCTAAATGCATGAAGCAGATATAGCGCCATCTTGGAGAGCAAAACGGATATCAATTTTAAAGCTACACTCTAGGAAACCTTTTGTAATCGTATATTATGGGAACTTTGACGAACAGAAACGCTTTTCCTACACTAGTTATATACGACAAATTACTATTTATATGATCGCTAGTCTGACTGTCCCTTACAGGTAGTCACGTTAAGCAGCGCAAAGAGAGGCAGAGAGTTACGTAGATTTTGGAAAAATGACCATGTTAATTGTTAACTGATGTCGTTTAAATTATCAATTGCGGCCACTTGTAGTGCAAAAACGGAGAGTGGAACAAAGTTCAACGCCCCAAATTGCTAAAATTAAACTCAGAGATCAGGTCTGCTATGTTTCCTCCTTACGAGATACTTGCCTCTACAGAACCAGTATAGTGTGATCTCTGATGACGCATGGTCATTACAGATATCTAGGTCAGACTCAGTGGTTTGTTACTATGTGCTCGGTAAACGATGGCATTATGCTCCTTAGACTGGAGCGGCATTTAAATTCAAAAATCTTATCTTGGTTTGATATTTCTCTTAGTACATATTACTCGCGTATGTATCATTGCGCGAGCAAGATGTTCATTCACCATACAATATAGTATTTTTCAAACGCGAAGGGTAGGATGACATTTGATTTTTTTCATTCCATGCCATGGACGTTTTAGACCAAGCCTTTTTTAACTTAAATCCTAATAGAATAAAAAACATATCTTCGTAGCTTAGAATATCTCATTATAATAGACACAGATCACGAACATTATATATTATTATAGTAAACACCCCTAGAATGGAACAGGCACCAGTAATGGAATGGTATAGTATAGACAAATCCTGTAAAATAAGTATTTACCATCAGTTTTTCATCGCTGGCAACATTTTACCATAAACAAGAGTCAAACAGCTGCTTAAGTTTAATTTTTCATTGATAAATGTTATTTTGAAAATGAATGGCTCCATACATTCCATGACTGGAGCAAAAAGCCACAGATTTAATTGGTTAATAATATTGAAACCAATTGAGGTTGCTTTCATTAAATACATAGAAAACATAAAGGATGAATTGGACATTCAACCTTTAAAGCGGAAAGAGGTAGAAATTTTACAGGTGTCGTGAAATATCAAAAACACTCCAAATTTTCTCTTAAATATTCCATGATTGGTGCCGTTAACATATGTTATAAAAATAAATTTTAATATCGTTGAGTTTCATTTTTTATTTAACCTTTATTGCACAAAACAAAACCTTATAGTACAAAAGGCGGACTTAATGCCATGAGGCATTCTCTACCAGTGTACTTTATGTAAAACGGAACACAATTGCAATAGAGTTTGACTCTACTTATCGACCGAACCGATTCCGCTCGTGTCAAATCGTGTCAGTGGCGTCCAATTGTGAAGGTATGTTTACTTAATAATTTTTAAGAAAAAAAAAACCGACTTCAATGATGGAGACTGGTGAAAGAATGATTATTGTTGATTTTAGATTTCATACAATGAAATTAAAAAGACAGCCTCCTACGCCTAATTATGTAGAAAAGGAGGTAACATGTTTTTTTTTGCCACTGCGCCCACCTTGACACATTTCAGATTTGCCCTATGGTTGACTGGTAAGATACCCGCAATAGGGTATTCGACTGTATTTAAGATAAATTATTTCGCACCATGCATGAAATAAAGCACCAGATAATTATTAAAAAAAACTAAATAGGATAGAAATATAAAAATGTGCCTTAAAAACTTAACTGCTTGGCAAAGAGAACAAATTGCCAAACGTGAACTATGCATCATTGAAGAGTTCCGTTCTGTTCATCATCAGTAGTTCCACTTCATCAAATGTCACTTCTACAAATGTAAATACTTGATTTTTTCATGAAGATACTAAGATATATATGCCTATAACATTTGAGGAGTTCCCTCGAGTCCTCATGGACCCCATCGTCAGAACTCGAACTTGACAAAAAATTGTCTTGAAAATCTAATTTGCTTAACAAACACAGCGAAGAGGACAAATCGCCAAACGTGTACTATGCGTCGTTGAAGAGTACCGTTCTGATCATCATTAGCAGTTCCACTTCATCCAATGTCACTTTTTTAAATGTAAATGCTTTATTTGTTAAAGAAAATACAAAAATCACTATATGTATGCCTTTCATATTTGACGAGTTCACTCGTTTACTCATGGAGCCCATCGTCAGAACTCGAACTAAACAAAAATTTGTCTTGAAATCTAATTTACTTAACAAACACAGCGAAGAGGAGAAATCGCCAAACGTGTACTATGCGTCGTTGAAGAGTTCCATTCTGATCATCATCAGCAGTTCCACTTCATCAAATGTCACTTTTTTTAAATGTAAATGCTTGATTTGTCAAAGAAAATACAAAAATCACTATATGTATGCCTTTCATATTTGAAGAGTTCCCTTGATTCCTCATGGACCCCATCGTCAGAACTAGAACTTGACAAAAATTTGTTTTGAAAATTTACTTTACAAACACAGCGAAGAGGAGAAATCGCCAAACTTCGTTGAAGAGTTCCATTCTGATCATCATCAGCAGTTCCACTTCATCAAATGTCACTTTTTTAAATGTAAATGCTTGATTTGTTACAGAAAATACAAAAATCACTATATGTGTGCCTTTCACATTTGAAGAGTTCCCTCGATTCCTCATGGATCCCATCATCAGAACTGAGTTTTGACAGAAACGGGACCAATCTGTATATATATAAATTCAAACAAAAAAATAATTTTCAAAATCTGTTCAGAAAAGACGGAGTTATGGAGTAACAAAACATACAACCGAATTGATAACCTCCTCTTTTGAAATCTTGAAATCGGTTAAAAATATAAATCATCACCAATAGAATCTATTAAATGGCCTTTACAGATTTAATCGAGAATCGTAAAACATCATTTCTAATTTGTATTGTCAGCCTACCCTCGAGTATGAAAAAGATTATGTATTATGTCAAGTTTTTTTTTGTTACAGTGCCGATCCTGTAGGACACGCTTCAAGGCGATTTTGTGGAAATTCGCTCGAAAACGAGTAAGTACGAGTATGTAATAAGGGTCATAGTTTGATAAAGTGGACAGGTCATTATAAACTTTATATAAATCTATACCCTACCCAGTAATATGCAACGAAAATATTGATTCATAAATCAGAAATCATATCATAAATCATTTATTTCGTGGTAAAACTTAATTTACATACAGAAGTATAAATAATACAAAAAAAAAAAAGATTAAAACATATTGAAATAGTATAGTTGATTCGGTATTTAATCTAGAAATTTTCTTTCGCTATTTCACGGTTGGTCCCTTGGTAAAAGTTAATCAGTATGACCTTTATATTCAGCCCGTAAATTATTGCAGGTGACTAAATAAACATATAATGGGTGCACAATACTAACAGCTGTAGTACATATCAGATCGTTGAATATCTATCACTCCAATTTCTTTAATTGACAATACCGAATTCAGGGCCTTAACCATTATTTAGGTATTAACAAGACAAAAAAAACACCATCGTAGGTAAAATACTATGAACAGTGATTACGAATATATCATATCATATAGTCGTTTTTAAACGCGAAGGGGTGACATTTGAATTTTTTCATTCCATGCCATTGACGTTTCAGACCAATCATTTTATATCAAAAATAACTTGAATTTCAATAGGACAAAAATACATATTTTCGTAGCTTTATTCTAAACTACGAGTATCCTAATTATAATAGACACAGACTGGCAAAATATATATTTCTATATTATAAAAATAAAATTTAATATCGTTGAGTTTCATTATGAAAATAACTCAATTGAAATTGCTTATTAACATGTGTCAGCCTACCCTTCGAGTTTGAAAAAGACTATAATTTGATCGGGTATATCGTCTATCACAATTGCATGCAGGTTGCACTACTCTTGTTCGCGGATAATTGATGTCCCTGCAAAATGTTAAAATAGAGATTAAGATGAAAAGTCTACCTATGAAAAAGTTGGGCGTAGAACATCACAAATGCAAGCCATCCACCGCACGTGAATAAAGATAACAAAATAAATTCTCGATAGACTCGATAAAATAATGATTTATAAGGGGCTACCCTAAAACTTGCAGCATTTAGTGGCTGCACTACTGCCGCAAATGTCAAACATGATGTTGCTGCCCGGATCCGAGAAAAAAAAACGGCCGCCGTCTGAGATGTCTGTATTTTCCTTTTATGAGGGGCCTTTTATCATAAATCTGAGGTAAAAATTATTAAAAAACTTCAACGATCTTGAAAATCTGTAGATTTGCTCTGATCAAAATGAAAATCGATATCTGAGGATCCGAGAGGCCTTTCAAAGGTAAAAAAAACGACCGCCATCTTGAAATTTCGCATTTTTACTTTGATCGAGATGAAAATCGATATCTGAGGAGAGGCCCTTCATTGTGTAATTGAGGTCAAAATTGAAAAAAAAATACCGCCATCTTGAATTTCTGCAATTTTTGGCCGAGGGGCCTTTTAATATGAATCTGAAGCAAACATTGGTAAAAACGGCACATAGTATTGAAAATTAAAAGAAAAAACATTTAAAACTATCGCGTAATGATCACATAAGGTAAGATACTATGAAGTTATGAACAGTATTCATGAACATTTTATAAATAATTATAGGATGTGATGACATTGACTGCTAAATCCGGGTCTATGTGTCCCCTCTGATTCTGGATCAACAGCTAATATCCTTGTAAGTATTTTTGTGTGATATTTATTTACAATAACAATATACATAATATATACATAACAGATGATTACTATAACTAGCTTATATCTAAAATAGGCCCTTGAAGCATTGTACCAAGGATGCTGGCGGCATTTCCTCGTTGTATCGCAATACTGATACGTTGTGCGAGGAAGCCGCCAGCTCTTCGGTCACCAGTAAAATAACTAGGATTACTGAAATGAAGAACAAGTATTTAACTAGAAAGAAGCGATCATTGAAGGCGGTAGCCTAATTTATCCGCTCTGATTAGCACATTTAGGTTATTCTGTGGCGTGGGAGATCGCGACGTTGGAATCGTTTCATTATAAATATACTCGTACTGTTACTGTACTGGTAGGGGCAGGCAAAGTTAGTCTTAACAAGAAACAGAAAGCAAATTATTCAAAAAAAAAACAACGGGTTGTATTCCGGGAGTGCCGGCAGAAGTGAAACTTGAATATTAACGTTGTGCATTTTTGATATTTTGGAGAGATTGAGAAGCTTGACGACCGGTTTGGCCTAGTGAATAAAATAAATATTATAGGACATTAGGTATTACACAAATTGACCAAGTCCCACAGTAAGCTCAATAAGACTTGTGTTGAGGGTACTTAGGCAACGATATATATAATATATAAATATTTATAAATACTTAAATACATAGAAAACACCCATGACTCAGGAACAAATATCCATGCTCATCACACGAATAAATGCCCTTACCAGGATTTGAACCCGGGACCATCGGCTTCATAGGCAGGGTCACTTCCCACTAGGCCAGACCGGTCGTAGAATAATCAGGTGTTAATTAATTATTATTTTTAGCAATTACCTTCAGTTAAAATTGTAAACTTTGGGAGCCTTGAGAATATTTTTTTCTTGGATTGCCAAACTACTCGATGTAGAAGGAACCCACATCAATTACAATGACACTATCAGCAAGTTTTGGTGGATCTGACATTGGTGAAAAGGCGATATCTGAATAAAATTAAAGTATGCAGTTAAATGAGAAATTTTCCCGGTTTCTAGTTTTTAAGTTTAAGATGCTTATTTGAGTTATTTGGTGTAGAATTTAACCCTCTTTATTATGGAACAGAATAATATTTTCCGTCGGACGTACCGTTTTGGAGCTACAAGCAAACAACTGAAATAATAGGAAAAATGTGTGCACACAACCTGGGATTACGCCAACTCGGATTACACGCATTTATTTAGGAAAAAATCAAGTGTATTAAGCTTGCTGGAAATTAATTCTTCGAAAACACTAATTTGATTGGTCTATTATACGGACAAAGAATATGTTAGGGATTTCAAGCTTTGTTTTTTTTGTGGATTAAGTGCGAGCAAGTGACTTATTCAGGCAATACGCTGCATCAACGGTCATCGAGACGGATGCCGCTCTATATAGAAAACTAACATAGATAGATAACTAACATAATAACACCTAGCCTGGCCATTAGGTCACACCGTCACACAGAGGCTATCAAGGTGACATTCGGATATCAAACTGCAGCTGCATTACTGTTGCGACATTACTGCGGCGGCGTTAATGCCGACGCTGTATCTGTCATTTCCCTTGATAAAATGAGTGACGCATAGAACGTCGTAATCACGACAGTCACTCATTTTATCAAGGAAATTGTTGTCACAAACACACATCTTATGGAACCTCAAACATTAATGCTAGCGGCAGCCTTTAGAACTAGTTTTACTTCATAAGATTTTACGTACAAAAGCCGACAAACTTAGGGTGGCACCAGTCGTACACCTAATAGTCAATACGAGTAGATACTCTACACCCCTGCCCGCGTAGCCAACATTCCAATCGTTAACGCTCTACGTTAAACCAGCCCGTTTAGTGTTGGAGTTTAAGACGAAAGTGGAGGACCCGCGCGAAACCGCCTTTTCAGACAAACGTAATCCTCATTTTCCTCTCTGGATATTAACATTATTGAAAATATGTTGAAACAATTTGTTGTATTGTATATGAACCACACCTATGCCCCAAGGTTTGATTTTTTTGGAATTTTATCCCTCCTAATTTTTACAATAATCAAAAAATCTAAAAAAGTCAAACGTGTAAAGTATTAACTATGGTTAATATACATCAAATTATGAAAAAATATTTTCCATTATATCAATATCCAGAGAGGAAAATGGGGACTACGTTTGTACGGAGAAACGACCGTCCTCTTTCCCCTTAATAGCGCTACCAATCTAGAATGCTACAATGTTTTATTTTTTTATCTAAATTTAATTTATTATCTCTCTCGCACTTCGCTGTTAAGCAAAATATTTAGCGATAAAAGAGATAGCGATATTACACCAGACACACCTTTTTAGACAAGTCCGCTTCAACAAATATTTACTCTAGGCTTACCTACACTACGAGTATACCTACGTCACATTCAACACAATTACGTCTTTATCAATTATTAACAAGTAACTGTCTATTGTGCTCGTCCACATATAATATAAAGATACTTAATCCTCGAAAGCACTTAGAAACTGTTGATGCTACTAAAAATATAATATTAATTGTGGTTAAGTACTTCTATTGAATGCAATATTACCTAGATATTTTTTGCGAATCATTCCGAGCTAGTCACGCTTGACAAGTCGTTATTTAAAAAGTGAACAGGCGACCGTGGAAGTAGGTTACACGGGTAACACCTGACGTCACCGACCACGCTGTAGCTGTATAACAGTTCGGTCTCTCCATTGGTTTACACTCCTGCTTATATTCGAATTCGAATTTACTTCTTATTTAAGTGGATTCTTTAAAATGGCAAGAGTTGCTTCCTGTACCTCATTCCGGGAGCAAATTACATGCCAGTAGCTGGAACGATTGCATGCCGTTCACTAAAAATTTGCTTAAGTATTCGTTAAACTGTCATCGAAATGGCTGTCATATGAAAAGGGGTTACACGGGTAACATCTGACGTCACCGTCCGCGGTCGTTGTAGCAGTAAAACAGTTAAATCAGTCATCATTCAATGTATTTTCTGACTGACTCTATATCTATACATATATAGAGTCAGTCAGAAAATACATTGCATATATAATAATTTATATATATAAACGTACGAATGTATGTACTGAGTGACGCAGAGCCGAAACTACAAAGGCTAGAAAGTTAAAATTTGCACATCGAGTTACTTTGTTTCGATTCCATAGAGCAGCAGTCTGTATTAAACTGTCTATTTACTCCCAAGTTGGGGAGTAAATAGACAGCTTAATAAAATTCAAATAAGAATAATTACGTCTTAAATTAAATGTAATATTGAGATTATTTTAGTTTTGGTAGGTAATACTTTGAATGCCTGTATTATTCGATGAATATTTTTACATATTTGTATAAAAATCATTCTCTACTTAAAATAGCCGTCATTAAACTGATACATTTATGTTCTTCCATTACACAAATCTGATTTAATCTATAATACATTTTACATAAAGAGATTGTATTGTATGTATACATAACCCACCAAAAACATTTCATGTTAAATTGGCGGCCAAGCAATAAGACTCGCTAAATTTGCTGTATAAAAGTTATTAGATCTTAGCAAAAGCCAAGCCCCTAAGCCCTGACTTTACTAATACTGGGGTAAATAAATGGAGTGAGTACTTATGCACTTTGTCTCTGGCGATGTCACTTGGCACGATTGTTCCTTAGGTCAAACAAAGCTGATTTAGGCCGGTCCGGTTCCGGTAGTCGCGAGAACCGTTATAAGCTTTTATTTAACTTGGCCTGTTAGTATAACACGAGGAAACCGAAGGATTTTAACCACGTACATCTGAGGCCAAAAGAAGGAAATATTTTTTTTTTTATAATTTTTTAATGTATTTGTGCATAGAAAGTAAATGCCATCAAAAACATAACTAAAACACCAAGTCTCCTAACTCAGTTCTTTACCGTAAAAAGTTGTGAGATCCATGTAATACCAAGTCGGTTAATTTATTCAGTCCCTACTTAAGGGACCAAGTCAATCTATTTATTTAAAACATAATGTAGCATACTCTATAAACGCACCTGTCATAACATTCTTTGTAAATGCAACGTGCTGTAAAACCTTACCAAGTGTCACTATGACAGCCCCCTCTTGCTTTATATCCCTGACACGGTACACAGCTCGCTATAATATTAATATTAATAATATTGTCATATCTATAAGAAGACGTTATTAATAAATACCCGAAGACTTTCAACTATCGTTTTATTGAAGATCATACACATAAAACATTTTTAATATTGATCTGATCACTTTAAAATGTTGTTAGGTTAGCTAATTACGTAAAAACTAAAGACAGGAGGTTCCTTAAGTAGGGACTGAATAAATTAACCGACTTGGTATTACATGTATCAGAATCTGAATCATTTATTTTGCTAGAACATTACACAGATGGTACAATTTGTCATGACAGTAGATAAGTCACATGAATGAATGTTCTGCCATACTCGTACTTGGGGGGCGTCCACAAATTACGTAACGCAAAATTCCAAATTTTTTGACCCCCCCCCCCCCTCCCCTCATGTAACAGGACCGTCACGCTTATCTGGGACCCCCCCCCCTTCAATTCCGTTACGTAACAAGTGCTTTGTAAAAATCTTTAGGTTAATATTCAGAAAAGAAAGACAGGTGGTAGTATATATACTTTTTAATCAAAAATCTGTCTGTTTTAATAAATCATTAAACTGTGGTTTCAAGGAATCAAAAAGGAAGAATCAGAATCAGAATCAGAATCAGAAATATTTATTGTGCAAACTGTGTAGGTACAAGAATATGACTTAGGTACATTTTTTGATGAGTATCAACAGTTTTACCCTTCTCGGGTATACAATTATTTTTAACTTAAACTAGGTTTTAATATTTTATCTTAAACTATATTTTAATATACATTTAGGTTTACATAGTTATAAAATTCTTTTAAATTATAGAAAACTTTGTCTATTAAAAAGTTTTTTAAACATCTTTTAAAAGTATTTCCTTCGAGGCTTTTTATTTCGTTTGGCAGATGGTTGAAGACATTAATAGCAGATATGAACGTACTTTTTTTATATATTGAGGTGCTAGTTCTCGGAAGTACCATATTGTACTTATATTGTGATCTGATATTTTCTTTGCATGAACGCTTTGTGAAATATTCAGGGTGTTTTTTTACAAATAGGCTTAATTCTAATATATAAATACCGGTAAGGGTCAAAAAGCGCTTCTCTCTAAACACTTCACGTAGCGATTCATCCATGTACATTCTAAAAACAGTTTTTAAGCATCTTTTCTGCAATATAAATGTTTTATCAACATCAACAGAATTTCCCCAAAAAATTACTCCGTACGTCAGTAATGGGTAGACTGTTCCATAATATGCACTAATAACAATTTTTTCGGAGCAAGTTTCTGACAATATCGATAAAGCATAGCATCTACTAGAAATTTTTTTATTTAGCTCATTTATATGTGCCTTCCAATTTAAATGTGTATCTATTTCAACGCCGAGATAACTAACATGGCTTACGTCATCTACTGACGTATTCGCATTTGACGCTACAATAGATTCAGGCACAGTTTTATAATTTCTAAATTGTATAAGTTTCGTTTTATCTAGGTTGACATGGAGGTTAAGACTGTTTAGCCATTTTAAAATGTTTGTTAGTACACTGTTTATATGTTCTTGCATGTTTTCATATGTATTTTCATTTGAGAACAAAAGAGTAACGTCATCTGCATATAAAGTACACGGTACGTCAACTATATTTGGAAGTTCATTTAGGTATATTAAAAATAGGAGTGGGCCGAGAATACTACCTTGGGGAACTCCAAGCTGAACTTTCTCAAATGATGACTGTACCCGTGCAACTGTTTTTGTCTGAACATTGTAACTAACAATTTCTACAGCTTGCTCCCTATTGTACAAATAAGTGTAAAATAGTTGAAGAGCATTTCCTCTTATTCCAATATTTTCAAGCTGTTTTAGAATAATGTCAAAGTTTACGCAGTCAAAAGCTTTTGACATATCGATCAAGAGGGAGGCACAAAGGTTTTTTTTGTTTACACTCTCCCAAACAAGCTTTAACGTTTCAAATATAGCTGTTGTAGTAGATTTCCCCTTTTGAAATCCAAATTGGCATGAGTTCAGGATTTTATTTTGATTAAGAAATTTAGTTAATCTAATGTGTATTACCTTTTCAAAAATTTTAGAAAAAGTAGGTAATAAAGCTATGGGTCTGTAGTTGCTCAAGTTGGTTTTGTTTCCTTTTTTATAGAGTGGTTTTATTATTGCTTTCTTAAGGTCATCGGGGAATATTCCAGTTTCAAGCGTTAAATTTATAATGTGCATAAGAGGGTCTGAAATATAGTCCACACATGATTTAACTACTTGAATTGGTATATTATCGTGACCCGAGGATTTTTTATTTTTTAAGGAGGCCACAATCTTTTTAATTTCACTAGTATCAACCGGAGTCAAAAAAATACTATTTGGGATACAATTTAATTTATATTTATATTCTTTGGGGTCAAACGTATTTAATATATTTTGGAATGTGTAATGTTTATTAAATGCTTGTGCTATCTCTTGAGGGTTTTCAAATGTTGTTCCATCTTTGTCTATTTTCGTTAAAGTTATTGGTATTGTATTCGTGGAACAGGTATTTAATTTTATTAAGCCCCATGTAGCTTTTTGCTTATTCGTACTATTTGAAATGTATCTATCGTTTGATATAATCTTAGATTTTCTAATGGCATTTTTTAATATTTTACAGTATTTTTTATACTTCATCAGAGTGAGCCTATTATCTTTTGTTTTTTGATTGGTAACGTGTAACTTTCGTTTGATTTTACTGGATTTTAAAATACCTTTCGATTTCCAGTTTGGTCTTTTCATATATGTGACTTTGGTTTTTTCTAGTGGGATGCAGAGATTAAAGACCAGTGAAAAAATGTCGGCAAATGATTTATAGGCTGTGTTAGGATCTGATTCCCTATAAACGTCCGCGAAGTTAATTTGAGCAATATATTTTTTGAAGATGTCAAGATGATAATCAATCCTTCGTCTTTCAACAAACCAGTACTTTTGATTATAGCTATAATTTGTTGGTAATTCAATGAGTTGACCAGTATGATCTGACATTCCTAAATTCATTACTTTAGATGTATATTTATGGGAGTTTGTTAGTAGATTATCAATGCATGTTTCTGAAGTAGGAGTTATTCTTGTAGGCTCATCTATTGTATGTCTAAGGTTAAATTTGGCTAGTGTATTTAGAAATGTGTTTGTGGCTTTATCTGCATTTAAAATGTTTACATTGAAATCACCAGCTATAATAATTTTGCGATTTAAATATCGAGATCTAAGTGTTAGTTTGCTTACAAGAGTTTCAAACTGAGAGATAAATAAGTCGAAGTCACCATCAGGCGATCTGTATACGCATACAACTATGTGGTCTATTTCGGAAATACTAATTCCGCAAGCCTCAAAGTGTAATTCGATTGACATTTCTGATATCCAGTCTATGCTTTGACAATTTAACGACTTTTTTGTATAAATACAAACACCACCACGAGATTTACGTGTTCGACAGAAATATGTGACCAATTTATAGTCATCAATTTGTAAAATTGAAGTTTCATTTTTTTTAAGAAACGTTTCAGAGAAGCATAATATATCTATGTTTGAGGCTGATGTTAATATTTCTATTTGATTTATCTTAGATTTCAGGCTTTGGACATTTTGATGAAATATACTAAGGTAATTTGTCTCACTTTTAGTTAAAAGAGCTTTGCTAGTTTGGGTTTTCTTCCCGGTTTCGAAAAAAATAATAAGGAATCGTTCCTTTTTTCGGTAATGGCTCCTGCAAATTTGATATTGTGCATATATTTACAGAGTTCTGTACAATTGATTCAGCTGCCTCCGAAGGTACAGCAGAACATTTGAGATCAGCAGCAGCAACATCATTTACAAAGCTATAATATGCTTCCTTATAATCCATTTGATCAAGAATTGCATTTATTTTTTTACAAATTTCTTTCATGTACATATATTTATTTTTCAGTTTACTCCTTTTATTACATAAAATTTCAACAAATCTAAAGTTATTGATTTGTATGCAGCTTTGGCGAAGCAGATAATTCAAGACATTTACATCTATGTCCTTACTAATTCTAATGCCTAAAATAAAAACGGTACAATTTTCTAATGATTTTAGGACACTATTTAAGGCAGTAACAATCTTCATGGGGTTAGTGTCGTGTTCTCCAAGCGATAAAACAACTTTATCACCCTTTACAAAGGTATAGTCTTTAACAGAGTCCATAATGATGTCTGACGTGGCGCCTGGCGAAATGAATGATTTCACGTTGTATTTCGTGGAGTCGTTGTCATATCGCATTCGGAGGAGCATAGAGGAAATTCCAGCACATTGCTCTCCACCAAACACAAAAATGTTTTTGGTTTTACTTTCTCCTTCTTGAGTGCTTTGTCCGAGATTCAGTGTTGAGGGTAATTTTTTTGGTAACCATATTCGATATAATTGTATGCCGCTCACTTTGTGAGGAGGGGTTTGTAGAGTTAGTTGAAGGAGAGGTATCAATTTCAGGAATTCCTTTTTCCGCACATCGAGTTTTCTTATTTTTTCCAGTTTTAGGCGTTGACTTGATTGGCGATCCAATGCCACCACCATCAAGAAGTTTTTTTAATGTGCGATCTGACGTTCTAGATCTGCGTGACCTTTTGTTAATCTCCTCACTTCTGTATTAAGGACTTCAATTTCCTCGTGTGCGCTATTTAGTTGAGTGGTGAGAACTGTGATTTCGTCCTTCAGTTCAATAATTTGTGTACTCTCAGTTAGATTGGGTAGGCTTTTCACGCTGATATCCTCATCGTTATCGGACGTCGATTCGGCTGAGCTACAGAAAGGAGAGTTTTTTAATGTGCTATTTATCGTATTAACTGGTGATAAGCTGATACTTTTTCGTCTAGGTCTCCTTCTAGATGTCACATTGTTTATTTCGTCATTTTTCTCGAGACATTTCTTTTTTTCTTGCTTAGGCGTTGATTGTATCTGAGGTTCAATCGTTGGAGAGGGACCAACACATTTATTGCACTTCCAATTTCCCTTGTCTTTTTTTGTCATGAGCAGAAACCTTTTTATACTCACATTTGCCGTGCATTTTATGTGAAGAATTTTTTTACATGTGCAGCATTTAAGATATTCCCTCGAGGTTACAGCGGTTCCACATAACGAGCATTTTGTTTTTTTATCATTTATATGGAAAGACATCTTTTTGCAGTATTTCCTTATTTAAAATAAATCGGATTCTATAACTGTAATCGATAGTCGGTATTCGATATTAGCAATCGATTTAACTTATGTTTAATATGCAGTTTCTAAACGCAACTTTTGACACTGGTAACACTATTGACATTTATATTTTTGTTTGTTCCGTTGGTAGGATCTCTCAATTGTCATTTCACATCTGACTGTCAGCGATTTGTCGAACGTACACCCGCTATTTTGTCACTAATTGGTAAATAACGTGATAAAATGTAAATTTGAAAGTGAAACGGTCGAAAATACTTATCTTACGAGTGTAGTATAAGTGTTTAAAACTCCTTTCCTGGGACACAGTTTGGCACAATGTGGTAACTTGCGAAAAGAACGTATGTTTGTTGAACTTTTTTTTACACTTGACACTAGGATTTACTTGGTTAACACAATTTTAAATATTTTTAATTCAAAGAGCTCTCCCGTAAACATGTTAGCACGGCTAGGGTTGCCAGCCTTTTTGGGAAGGGTTTTGGTTCCATTTCTTAATACATTCTATTAAAGGTAAATCAGAATCGCTTTCACAATCGGTATCGGCTTCGGCGGCGATCCCATCTTCTGTGGCTAATATTTTATAATAATACATAAAAAAACAAAAAAAAAACCCCTCCCTCCCTCCAATTTGCGTTACGTAATTTGTGGACGCCCCCTTGGCATGCAAAACGTGCACTGTGCACATCATTACTTAAAAAATTAAAAATGTTGATTCCATTATACTCAATACTTCTTTTAAAATGTATATAATTATTTGATTTTGGTAAAAGAATATCATTGTTATTTCTTACGAGTAAGGCATGCAATCTGTTATTGGATTTACACTGGTAATTAGATTTATTTTTGTAAATAAATATGCTAATTAAGATGTATAATGAAATGACGGTCATTATCTTATATTTAACAAAAAGTGGGCGACAGTGTTCCAGGGGCTTAGCTTTATCAATACATCTTACAGCTTTCTTTTGTGATATTAAGATGGTATTTATTAGAACACTGTTACCCCATACCTCCAGACCATATCTTAGAATGCTCTGAAAATGTGCAAAATAAACTACCCTCAGGTCTGTTGGATTCAAAATCTTGGATAGGTTTCTTAACGCATAACCAGCACTAGCTAGTCTTTTTCTTAGGACATCTATTTGGTTTGACTAGCGCAATTGATTGTCAATACCGAGAAATTTTGTGTTTTCCACTTTTGAAATAGGTAATGGGAGCTCAGAGGAAATGCTGTTTATATGTCTGCAAAAAGTTATGTAGTTGGTTTTATCTAAATTCATTTTGAGACCATTACTTTGAAACCAGTGTAACAATTGTGTCCAAGTAAGAGTTGTATCTGCTTCGAGTGAGGCAATGTCATTATGTTGAATTATTATACTGGTATCGTCTGCATAGAAGTATGCTTTGCCAAACGATATATTATATGAATCATTCATAAAAATAATAAACAGCAACGGGCCTAATACCGATCCTTGTGGAACACCGCAGTAAACTTGTTTGTCCTCCGAGTCAACATATTGAACGCATCCTGAATTATTGATACTTTTTATTTGAACATACTGAGTTCTATTTTTCAGGTATGACGTCAGCAATTTCAGAACGGATCCTCTGATACCATAATATTGTAATTTATCAATAAGTATAGAGTGACTGACACAGTCAAATGCCTTACTGAGATCACAGAAAATCCCAGCACATTTGGTTTTCCGATTATGACCTCGTAGGTCTTCTAGTAAGTACTAAATCTGTAACGGCTGATATGGCATTGCGATTTTATCTGAAACCAAACTGTTCGGGACAGAAATAATTGTTTTTATTGAAATGTTCTATCAACCTGAACGCAATCGCTTTTTCAAAAAATTTTGATATAACTGATAAAAGTGATATAGGTCGGTAATGATTTTTGTCTGTTTTACTATGTTTTCTTATGCAGTGGAATTATTTTTGCTCTTTTAAATTGAAAGGGAAACATTTCATTATCTATACATGAATTAAATATATGACACAAGGGATTACAAAGAGTTTGAATGTTTGTTTTTACTATTTTAGTGCAAATGTCATCCGGGCCACATCTATGGATCTCACAACTTTTTACGGTAGAACTGAGTTGCGAGACTTGTTTTTTTTTACAAGTTTAGTTTTTGATGGCATCTCATTTCTTTTTGTAGATAGTCCTACTTTTTTTCCTTTCCGGTCCCTTCTACTTCTTGGCTCCATTATATTATACTTACATATACAGGTAAACTGATTCATTCATTGCAGATGTAACTTTGATATCCTATACATTTATATGGAATTACAACGTTATTCATGCACTTGTTGTATCTAGAAAACTGGACCGAAATTGTAAAATATTTGAGTTTTTCCTTGATTTATACACTAAACACTAATTGTATTCTAAATTTGAAGCTTCTATTCTTCTAGGCGTGCCTTAGAGTTTTCATGATCGGTCAGTCAGTGAGTGAGTGTCAAATTTAGAAACTTGGACTAGTTAAAACTAAAAAACTTAAACCACTGGTTCAAATTTAATGTCATTTGAAAATAACATTGCTTGGTTAATAAAATACAGGCTTCTAGTTTTATACACAACGAAGTTATAGGGGGGTCAAAAATGCCCTGAACTGCTTCGAGAAAAGGATGGTACGGCCGTACCGCTCTTTTGCTTGACTTGGCGGGGGCACTACCGTGCCCCCAGATGCTACGGTAAATCTGGCACAATGAATTTTTACTTTTTTTTCGTAAAACCTAGTTTTGCAAGGTGTTACTTATCTCTTTTTGACATCTATCAATAGGTTATTTAGAGTACGCCCCATAATGTCATCGCTATCAAAAAGGCGTTTGAACTAAATAACAATAAGATGTTTTTTTTATTGGTATTATCTCTGAAACTAGGTGAAATCCAGGAAAGATTATATGACATTTGACTATTTAAATGTAATCTGGAATATAGTGTTAAAATCTCTCGAGTGCCTAACGTTGTATATTATTTCCTTAATGTCGGTTGTGCAATCTGCCACAGTTTAACAAATTTTTGCGAATAGGTTACCTATGTTAGTTAGTGTAGGTCAAATCTTGAAAACTTAATTTGACCCTCTTCCCGATTTCCGATTGAACTGCAATTTTGTATTCCATCGAGCTGACCTGATAATGAAGACAGGAGGTGGCCAAAACTCTGTGATAAAACAACGGTAACCTAACAATTGTGTTTGGGGTTGTTGAATTGGCTAGGCTACTTGACAGTTTTTTTGTAAATAATGTCAATCGATCTTGATTTTCCTACGGAAAAAAGGTCTGGGACTCAAGGCATTTAAGCAACACAAAGGTCAGAAATGAGAGTTAAAGTCTGTCGCTCGCATGCGACGATTGAAACGCCTTTAACAAAATGATATGGTAATGTGACGTCACATTACATTAGTCAGTTTTATATGTGTGGAATATCAAGAAAATTGCTACTTTTGACCCTGAATTATTGCGTTTATGTATATTGTCATACAATTTATGTTTCAATAAAATGTAAGGAATCGAATGGTACCATTTTCTTTTTTCTTATTGAAAGCGAAAAAAACATTTTTTGAGACTGGAGCCTTGTGTTTTTTATAATGTCGATATGTCTTTTTAAATTCCACTTTTTTGTAATGGATGGAATCATTTTCTATCCATTTCGCAAAATTTTGTTATAATATTCAACATGTGCCAAAGTACCCAATGAGTATTAGTTGCCTGTGGAAAGAAAAGTAGTCAGCGATAAAAGCTTATATGTGAGCAGCGATATATGTGCTTCTTTGTATTTATTTATGCATTTATGATACTAAATCATTATTACTAAAAAACTATATATAACGCAAAAAAGACGGACTTCATGCCATATGGCACTCTCCCGCAGCTTTTTTGTCATGAACACTTTCCGACATCCGATATCGGAAGGTGCTTCTGATAGTTTTAGCCAAAGAGCATATAATCACTACGTTTGTTTTAGCTATTACGGACAATAATGTTTGTTTGTGTGCGTACATGTGTAGCAATATGTTTCTAGTAATGTGCGTGATCCGAAATGACCGAAAGGGATAGACTTATATATCTTTAAGTATTGTTTGTCCTTGTCTATTGTAGGATCCTACATCCGATATCGGATCGGAAAATGTGAAAACGCTCTTATTCTATTAGATTATTCGGTTTACGACAGCCAATGTGTAACCAAATAATAATAAACTTTTTAATGAAATCTCCATTTAGGTAGGGCGCCTAGGTGCAATTTCTCAAAATGTGTAAGATTTAGTCTTTGTTTGCATTTAATAACGGATGAGGGTAGAAATGGCTGAATCATAAGTATCTACTCGCACAAGAACAAACAATGTTACCCCTCATTCGAAGTTAAGTAACGCTTCGAGGTATGTATCGTAAAAATACCGAGTAACGAGAAACAATGCAACAATCCTTAAGAAACGTTTACAACAGTCTCTCAGCAATCCCAAGACCTAAAATTGACATAAAGATGGCAAGTGATGGCCTATTGTCCTTTGCTCGAGGACTACTATAAGTTGAGCTTCGAATAAATGCGATATATTCCTCAAGAGGCTGATTTTATTTAACAATTTGATATGGTTTTCATCTGATTTTGATACGACTTTGAGTCTTGTAGCGCGCGCACCAATAAGTGCGAGTGAAATGCCTTATAAGACGACACCAATCATCAGTAGCCGCTATCGGTTATTTCCATGGTACTCATGCTTAAGGTTGTATCAAAATAAGCTAAGAAGCACATTAACAACATTACATTACATTGTTAAAACAGAATGAGCCTTCGAGCTGAACCTGCTGGAAACAGATTGTTTCATTCCCAACTCGGTAATAGCTGGGGGAGCTACAAGACATCCTTGGTTTAATCGGCCCTGTAGAGAAGCTACAGTTCGTAAGCAAGCCGCTTACAGAGCTTGGACCAAGGCCGTAGCTAATAAGGATCAGAACGTTTCTGATGTGAAACGCAAATTAAACGCTGCCTCGAGGTCCAGTAAGTAAGCCATTGCCAGGGCTACATACTATTTCATCGGCAGAATTGGTGAGAAACTAGCGAGCTACTTCACTGGGAGTCGCGCGTTTTGGTAGCTCGCCAAAGCTGCCGAAGGAAATTTTTGTCAGTCGTCTTTACCACCACTGCGTAGCGCTGATAGTCATCTGGCCTACAGTGCAAAGGAGAAAGCAGGTCTTCTTGGTACTCTTTTTGCCTCAAACTCGACCCTGAACGACGATGGTAGCGCCGTGCCGCCCACCATCCCGCGGTGCGCATACTCCATGCCAGAAATGTCATTCACGCAAAGAGATATTCGGCGGGAGTTGCTATCCCTGGACGTTCATAAGTCGAGCGGGCTAGATGATACCAGCGATTGTGCTTAAACAGTGTGCTCCTGAGTTGTGTCCCGTGTTAGCGTGCCTTTTCACACTCTCTTGCAAGAAACGCCATGTATTATCTTCCTGGAAGACGGCCCTTGTGCACCCTGTGCCTAAAAAGGGCGACAGATCGGACCCAACAAATTACAGGCCTATCGCTATAACCTCTTTTCTCTCCAAGGTCATGGAGCGTATAATTAACGTAAAGCTCCTGAGATACCTAGAAGAACACGATCTGAACAGCGACCGCTAATATGGTTTTCACCACGGTCGCTCGACTGGTGATCTTCTAGTATATCTCACACATCGCTGCCATTGGCCATTGAGAGTCAAGGTGAGGCATAGGCAGTTAGCCTAGATATAGCAAAGGCGTTCGATCGATCTGGCATCGGGGTCTCCTGTCGAAGTCATCATTGCCGGAGGGACTATGCAAATGGGTCGCTAGCTTTTTGTCGGACAGACGCATACGAGCCGTAGTAGACGGAAGCTGCTCCGATAGAATTAACGCTGGCGTTTTGCAAGGTTCTGTGCTATCCCCAACACTTTTTTTGCTGCACATCAACGACATGTTTTCTATCGACGACATACATTGCTATGCAGATGACAGTACTGGGGATGCCTATTACACAGGCTGTGCCAACATCCTCGTTCCGTGGTGCTGGAGAGTCGTGAAAAGCTTGTGTCGGACATTGAGAGTACTCTATGCAGAGTTTCGGTGTGGGGTGGGGACAATTTAGTCCGATTCAACCCCACCAAGACACAAGTTTGCGCGTTTACCGCTAAGAAAACCCCATTTACTGTGACCCCGCAGTTTCAAGGCACAGCCCTTACCATGTCAGGGAGTATTGGGATCCTCGGTGTCGACATCTCCAGTGACGTCCAATTCCGTAGTCACCTGAAAGGGAAGGCTGCGCTGGCATCCAAAAAAGTCGGTGTGCTCAATAAAGCGAGGCAATACTTTACTCCGGGGCAAAGACTTCTGCTATATAAATCGCAAGTCAGACCCCATTTGGAGTACTCTTACTTATTACCTTTGGGCAGGAGCATCTAGATGCCAGCTTGATCCCTTCGACTCAGTCCAAAGGCGCGCTGTACGAATCGTCGACGATCCTAAACTCACAAGTGGTATTGAACCTTTAAGTCTAAGGAGAGACTTTGCCTCCTTGTGTACGAGTATGTTCTACCGCTTGTACAATGGACTGTGCTCTGAAGAATTATTTGACATGATGCCAACAGCCACTTTCTATCACCGCACCGCTCGCCGTCGGTAGGGTGTTCATCCTCACACCCTAGTACCTAAATGGTCGCGTACTGTGCGGTTTAAGAGGAATTTCCTCTCGCGGACGCTCCGGCTGTGAAATGAGGTTTTCCCGAGGGTCTACAGTATGGGGTTCTTCAAAAAAGGAGTGTGTACGTTAAAGGATTAGCAACGCGCATGTAACACATCTGGAGTTGCAGGCGTCCATAGGCTGCGGTAATTGCTTACCATCAGGCGGGCCGTATGCTTGTTTGCCACCGGCATGGTATTTAAAAAAATAAAGTTGATGGATGTCGACCTTTGCAGAGATAAACATACGAGAGTGAAGCGTCAAATAGAAGCATAATAGTACATTGTAAGTGTGATGGTTTTCACGACAGTTGAGTGCAGGGCACAGACCACCTCAACTACTAGACGGAGCAACTAAGGCAGGGATCAGCAAACCGCGGCTCTTTAAGCCACAAAAAAAATGGCTAGGGTAGGTATTACTGCACGACACCTTGCAGTTATTGACTAAACGCTGAAACTTGGCACAATTGATTCTTAGCTGATATTGAGTAGATCAAGACCGGGAGCCATCGAGAGGGAGAGGGGCGGAAGTTCGACGCTGCCACGCTCTAATTGAAGCAACATTTCTACTAAAACTATCCATATTAGCTACATTTCTACTAAAACTATCTATATATATAAATATATATATAGGTATACCTAACTATATCGTTTTAATAGTAGTTTATGTGACTACTACATAATTTATTTAGGCATTAAAATACGAGTGTGGGTTTATGAAATGAATCAGATGAGTCTCATAAAAGGATCGCA
The DNA here is from genome assembly GCF_033807575.1 of Cydia pomonella. NCBI lineage: Eukaryota > Metazoa > Arthropoda > Insecta > Lepidoptera > Tortricidae > Cydia > Cydia pomonella. Next base: position 19,046,407 of record NC_084704.1, read on the forward strand.
CGAGTATTTTAATGCCTAACTATGTACAGGTACATACACTACTTTATCTACATCAATACCATAACATAAAAGCTTCATTAAAACAAAGTAATTTTATACTTACAATAGTATTTTATGCATCAGTTGTATAAGAAGGGTCAAAAAAGGCGAGTGGCGTGAGTTACAATGTGAGCCGGAGCCGAAGGCGTAGGCGAACATTGTAAAGGAATACGCCACGAGAATTTTTTGACCTACTTATACAACGTTGCATACAATATTTTTCCTACGAGTCAACAAAAATAAATCTTAATTTAAGTAAACAAATTACAGCAAAAGTATATAGCCAAGACGCGCGAGCATACCTTGTTACGCGCCCGGCCCGCCCCGGACCGCGGCCGGCCGGTCGGCGACACCTCCTCGTAACTCATGAGGCCCTGGTACTTGCTACTTGCTAAATTAATTTTTTGGACAGTTTTTTTCAATTTTGGCCACCGTAGCCTACGGAGACTAACAAGCAACGCTAAGCGGTCTTCGTAGTCTATGGGTGTTGCTATATTACGGGTGTCACATGCGTGTTTCTGACTTATGACGTAATTATTTTTACTATGCAACCAAATGAATATTTTGTAAGTTGGCATCAATGCACTTAGTTTAAAACTGTATTCGTTTTGGTTTTGTTAGGTTGGTAGCCATTAATCGCAGTAACATTATAGCTTATAAAAGCACAAGAGCTTTTATGAGGAATAGACAATATAGACTTTTCTTGAAATCTTTTATGTATGTTCTTATATTCGTGTTAATGAATGCATAAATGACAGATAACAGTAGAGGAGTAGGTAAATTAATTAAACGTCAAAATGGCGGTAATGCAAACTTTTACGCGCATGTCACGCATCCGTTGTTTTTTTTCAGAGACTAACTAGAATCGGGGCCGACGGGCATATCATTCGGTATCAAATACTTGATACTTGCAACTTACACTTAATTTCGAATAAAATGTCATCTTGACTGATATTAAAATAGGGAGCGAGCATTAACTGTAGGGGACAGCATACGAGACGTCAGGTTTTTGGCGCGAGCTGTAAATGTCAAGTCATCATCATCATATATTTAAGAGTCAGACTCTTGTCGGTGGAGCGATTTCCATGTGTGTCAGTCCTCGGCCTTCTCCTTGACAGCCTGATACGACACGACGTTGAGTTTTTCCTTTACTTGATCTATGTAGGTTCTCCTTGGTTTCCCCCTCCGTCTCCTTGCTTCAACTCTCCCTTCAATTATGTTCTTGATATATTCGTCGTGTCGTAGCAGGTGTCCAAGCATCTTTCCTCTTCTATTTTCTATGGTTCTCAACAAACTCCTCTTCTCTCCTACCATGCTTAAAACCTCTTCATTTGTTTTCTTCTCCATCCAACTGACCCTTGCCGACTTTACTGACTTGGTGTTTATTTGATGTATTTTTTTTCGAATTCTATTTTGAAGTTGTAAGTATCTTAGTTTTGTTTATGTTAATTTTTAGGCCAAACTCGTCAAAGACTGTGTTCATTTCATTAAGTAATTCTTCAAGCTGCTTTGATGAAGATGTCGTCAGCAAAGCGAATAAACTGTGTTTTTTTTCCATTAAATTTAACTCCTCCTGTTCCAGACTCTACGAGTTTCCTGATAGCACACTCTATGAAGATATTAAAAATAAGTGGCGAAAGTGGACAACCTTGCCTTACTCCTTGCTGGATTTTTGCTTTCCTTGACTCCTCTCCTATTTCTATAGTAGCTTCTTGATTTTTATAGAGTTCAAAAATTACTTTGCGGTCTTTATAGTCTAGTCCAGCTTTTATACATTTCGTCTTTGAGCAGATCACAATTTGCGTATTTTATGAACTCTATATAAATCTTGTCATTTCCTGCAGCTTTCCTGGTTTGTAAACTATTCAGTGCGTAATCAAATTCTCTCCTGATTATACATGGGCCTAAAACATCCAAGTCTACTTAACCCTTCGCCTTTGTTCTATATACCTTTGCTAGCGTTCTGCTACTTCTTTATTATCTAATAATATATTACCCGTTTCATCTAGTATAACAGTACTCTTTGTTTTGTAGTTTATTTCTAATTGTCGTATAATACTATAGGCTTGGTTCATATTTCCCTTTCTCATGGAGTCTTCTATCTTATCACAGTTATTAACTATTTCTCTCTCTTTTGCGTCTCTGCACATCGTTGTAATTCTATTTGTAAGTTTCCTATAAATACATAAACTTTCCCTATCCGTCTTATTTTTATATTTTCTTCTGTCTATCATTAAGTCCATTATTTTCTTAGTATTAGTAAGCCATTCTTTCCTCAGTGAAATCTTTTCTTTTTCTATGCATTCTTCTGCAGTATTTATAATTATGTCACGAATATTATTCCATCTTAATTCTATATTAATATCGTGTTTACTATTGTATATATTTTTATAATGTTCTAGTTTATTACCTATTTTATTACTAAATTGCACTTTTCCATAACTGTTCTTATCTTAAAGTTTGATGAGATCCACAATCTTTGGTTTTCTTCTTCGTTTATTCTTCTTTACTTCTAAGTTATATGTTGTAATCAATAGATTATAGTCGGTATTTAAATCTGCTCCTGTTAGTGTTTTACATAATTGCATTTGAGATTGATATTTATTTTTACATAATATGTAATCTATTCTGATATCTCCAAATTTCCATGTATGTAATCTACGTTTCGGTTGTTGAAGGATTGTATTACTAATGAATAAATTATATTATTATTATGTGAAGTGTATGCTTCCAATGTAGCCCACAAGATGGCAGAACCTACTATGCACAAGAAAACGTACGAGAACGGTAGATGGCAGCACTTGCTTTCTCGTGAAGTGTCAATATACATGTTTATGTTTCCGATTCAGGCCACAATATGGCAGACCTTCCAACGCACACGGTCCCTATATGTAGAGGCCAAATCAAATTTCTTTGTTTCTCACAGATGTTCTGAATGTAATTAAGGTAACCGATCCTTATCGATAAAGTGAAGTTAAAATTACGATGCACCTACAGATACAGGTTTATTAATATAGGCCGGTTAGTTTATCGTTTCTGAATATATTATAGGGAGGTTATGATATAGGTAGATGTAGATAAAAAGTATTAGGCATGTTATCTACTAATACATACAATCTGCCAATATATAGGTATAATCTGGGCCACACCGCACCGCGGAGCGCTGTTTAAACTGTGGCTTGCCTCTAGTTCATATTGGAGACGTATAAAAAGCGCGCCAAGAAAGGTTGCGCGCGCGTCAGTTGTGAGTCACTTCCGAGGCGGATTCCGGGCCCTGACGTCACGGGGTGGCATAGCGCGCTGACACATCGCTATTTTAAACTACATTCCTGTCTAGGCAGATACTGGTTCTTCAACAAGCTAAATTGACTTCGATCTTGTAGTTGTGTTTATTGAAATTCCTATAAGTAATGATTGGTATTTTTTAACAATAACACAAGTACTTACTTTGATAGATGTGTTAATTTAATAATTACACTTCGAGATTATGGATGGATACATTACTATTGAAAGAGAGGTGATATCACCAACAAGTTAAGTTTCGTTATATGAAATTACGAAGTGTATTATTATAGCTACGCCATTAAAATATTTTACATTTTTTTGCACGTTTAAGTACCTAAATAAAATTTATGGCAGCCGAATTGTGATGCAAAAAAGCGCTAAGACTTTTGAGAACTCCGTTTTCTGAACCTGCAGTAGTTAGTGGTATGTTATTATTGCCTAATTATTAGGTACCTATTACCTACATTCAAATTTAGAACATCACTGAGAATAAAACAATTTGATCTGACCTCTATTCTAATGTCAGTCAAGATGACGTTTAATTCGAAATAAAATGTTAATTGCAAACAATTTTGACAAAACTTTCATGTCAGTTGTATTTTCTTTAATTTTTTTTTTTATTAAAAACTGATCGGTGAAACTGAACAAAATGGGAATCGGCCCCCGACTCTAGATTAAATAAACTACGTTTACATTACATATGGTGCTACTTTCCCGCACGCTTGCGGGAATGAGCACTTTCTGTGCATATGTCGAAATTTTAAAGAACCTTATGTACTGTAAAACGTTGTACGATACACGTGCGAATAGGTAATTCGCAACTCGTGTCGATTTTAAACACTCCCTTAGGTCGTGTTTTAATTTATTACCACTCGTTGCGAATTTCCTATTTTCTGCACTTGTATCGTAAATAACTATTGCGTGGCATGAGTGAAAAAAGTGTTCATTTACCGTCATTTGACATATAGTTTATCTTTTGATTAGTTTGTAAGGATTACATTTACCTACTTGTTATGTTGTTTTTAAACTAACTATAGCAAAACTTTCGTGTAAAATTAGCGATATAGTATATTTCAATGCAAGTGTGCAAAGTGTGTCATTTTTTACGAGACCCAATAGTTATTTGTACAACAAGAGAGCAAAGTTTGATATTTCTTCGAGTGTCCCGTGCAAGCGAAAGATTCTATAATAGATTCACGAGCGTAGCGAGTGAATCTAATGTAGAATCTTGAGCGTAGTAAGGGACTCAAAAGCGCACGAGATGTAAATAACTTTGATCTCGTGTAATACACACAATTTTTCACGTCAGTCAGCCATCAAAAAATACAACCTGAAAAAATGTAATCCAGACGGACGGATCACTATTTCACTCATGTTTTCTGAAGGTATTCTAACAATTAACTTTACTTACCGCAATAAAACAAAACGAAAGAAATTTCAGTAAAATAATACGAAAATAATGAATTAACGAACATGAATTGACAGTTCAATCAACAACTTCTTTTTTGTAAAAAAAAACTTTGTAAGATCCGGTCCGAATTGCGGATACTACTATTTGTCAACTATAGTAGAGATCGTTAAAAGTAGTTAAGTAAAATTATTTACTGCGTAACAATTGCGTAAATTTATATAAGTTGATTGTTTTGATTTTATAATAAAATACGTAAAATATGGTGTTTTTATTAAATTTTAAACTTTTATTTCAATAATTAATTATTACGAATGAAGACTCGTAGGGTGTTTTGGAACGATGCAGTCTGACTTATTTCGGGGGTCTATTATAAACCGTCAATATACCGTTGAATTACGTATGCACTTTTTTGTCTCTTTCTTTTTGCTAATGACATGAAAGGGATAAAGACAATAGAATCCAAATATTTCGAACTTGGCCCCGCACGTTGAAATGACATTCGAATCTAAAGGTCACTTGAATGTTATTTTGTCTCACTCGGTGAGCAAAATGCGATTTTGCTGACTGTTTTTAAGCAGCAAATTACCCTTGTTCGAGCTGCTGACGTGAAAAATATATATTATGAGCCGAATAAAAGACACGGGACAAGTAAATAATGATACTAGCACATGTATATTGAACGACGTTTTTTAATACATTTGCGAAAAAATCACAATAAAACAAATATTGGTTACGTGAGTAAGTTACCGTCCAGCGCTAGAGTCCGTCCACATGACGGAGTTGCTACAAATAATTGCGAATAATTTGAGTATAAATAAACCTTACCATTTCGCACAATTTTGAACTTGTTGCAATCCTTCATGTCTAAACAATAGATATATATATCTAGATCTACATAAAAATAACATATCGCAAGTAGTGAATTAAAAATAATAGTAAATTTCGATGCTAGTGCGGAAAGTATGTCATTAAGAATGACATTTCCGCACGTGTATGAATCGACGTTTTTTAATAGAGTTGCGAAAAAATAAGAAAACCAACAAGTACTTTTTTATGCATGTTCTATAAGACAGAAACAATTGTAAATATAAAATACTTATTATACTCTTATTACCTAAGTATCGTTATTTACGATTATTTGTGTATCGTATATTTAATTGCCTATCACAACAACTCATTTCATACAAAAACACTCACAGTTTAAGTTGAATTATTTTGATACAACTAAATTTTAAATGAAATTACTGAAAATAGCGGGCGCTGGTTTAACTTTTTTCTGTTAACGACAGCCAACATGGCAATTATAGTTTCTTTCAGCCAATAATAAAAAAATTGTATTTGTGTGAAATATATTATTTATATAATAACAAATAAATATTTTATTTATTTCGTGTAATATAGTACATTACGATACAAGTGCGAAAAATAGGAAATTCGAAACGAGTGGCGATAAATTAAAACACGACCGAAGGGAGTGTTTTAAATCGACACGAGTTGCGAATTACCTATTCGCACATGTATCGTACAACGTTTTACAGTACATATGGCCCTTTAAATGTTCGACACAGTAACGTAATATGCTACTTCTCGCACTAGTGCTATAAAGTAGCCCCATATGTACTGTAAATATTTTTTTAATACAGTTGCTCAAAAAGTGCTACTTTACGTAGCTGCTTAGCGTGCGGAAAGTTGGATTTCGCGAACTAGTGCTTTTCACTTTCCAATTTTTTTTAATGTATACTTGTTCCAATTTATAACTACTTATTGATGAGTGTTAATGTTCGTTTCCGTTAAAGTCTCAATGAACATAAACACCTACTGTTAATGTAAGAATAATAAAAATATACACTTCATATTTTATTACTTACTACTTCATCATTATAACAAGTTTATTTTTTAATATTGAAAAACCGTTCTTAATAAGTTGTCTGAATGAAACGGAATAGCTGCCGAAACGCCTCTCAAAGAAGAGGCGTTTTTTCTTTCTGCAAGAATCTTTTAAGTTTCCAAATGCAACATTCGATATTGTTTTTATACAATTTAAATATACGATACGCAAATAATCGAAAATAACGATACTTAGGTAATAATAGTACAATGTTTTATACTTACAATTGTTTCTTTCTTATAGATAGAATATACACAAAACATACTTGTTTTTTTTCTTATTTTTTTCGCAACTGAATTAAAAAACCCCGTTCGATACACGTGCGGAAATGTCATTCTTCACCCGTCCCGTGTAATGACATACTTTCCGCACTAGCATCGGAATGTACTATTTTGGACGTAATAAACATGTAATGGTAAAATAATAAAAAATATATAAAGTTTTTAGGGTATACAAACTCTTTGGTGTGGACATATGGATTACGGTCAGAAATTAATTTAAAAAAGTTGGAAAAGTAAAAAAAGATTGGTTCGGAAAAACCAATTTTGCAAACGCTAAACAGCTACGTAAAGTAGCACTTTTTGAGCAACTGTATTAATAAAGATATTTCGGAGATGCCACCTCATATCCGCGAGTTCCGGCAGAGAGCAACGATGCCCCAATACTCTAACATGCAGTTAGTAAATATATAGTTGCGAAATTGCATGGAGTAATTTTATTATTAATAATTCCATTAATAAAGTCGCCATGCACTTTTGCGGCTGATGGTACATCATAGAAAGTTTAAGTTTAGTTGTGTGTAGTTAAAATAGTGTTTATGTAACTGTACATAATTGCAGTCATGTAAACTATTATAAAAATCTGTACAGTCTGTCTGTCATCCTGTGTCTATTTTTTTGCGGAACCCTAATCAACCCCTAAGCCTACATCGGTCACACCGGTCGTTGCTCTTCTCTAGAATTAATGCGCGCGCAAAAACGCGCGTTTCCGGACGCGTGGCCGCGCGGCAAAAACGCGCGCAAACGCTGCGTGACGCGTTTTTCTGATTAATTAAGCACTGCGCACGCGACTGCGATTGTTTATACTGTTCGTGAGCATCGGAAGTGGTTTTTTCGAAGCTTCTAACGCTTAGAATATAGGTACGCATGGTCAACATCTTATTTCTTCTTTCCTTCTTACAGCAACAGCAAACGAAAGTGGCGTGGTGAAAATATATTACCTATATTAAAGTCCAAAAGATTTAAATCAGAAAAGTAGCAAGGCCACGCATTCAAGCTTATTCTATAGCTATTACACACTACGAAACGTGTGAGATGGAATAAAGAATACTAACGTTTTAAGTAATAATTAAATTAAGCGTTACTTTGCGAAATTACGCACATCATAAAAATGATTAAAGGGAAAACATATTCTTTTCGTGTAGGGTTTGCACGGATGTGGGACGGATGTGTGGGAAGATCCGCGGATCTGAATCCAGGTCCGGATAATTTCGTACATTTCGGATTGCAAACCCAATTTCTATGTTAGTGGTTAGTTAACTGCAAAAATGCATGCACTACAGTTTCTATAAAATATTTTTAAATTACTTCTTGACTTCTACTCTTTTAATTTTTTTGTCAACAGGACCTTCATTCCTTCTAAGCATTTTCCGCTTTGTTTACTAACACTTGTTTACCAAAAATACCGGGAAATCCCGATTCCATTTTCGGCTGGTACCGAATATGTTGTTTAAAACAGTACCGGTTCTGCAATCGCTACATAATAACACAATATAGCGAAGATATGTACAAGTATAAAGTGTTTCTGTCGCGGACCATCGCTGGATGCTAATAATGAATAACGGACTTAACTAACCGTACCGATAGAAGATATAAGTTCCTCGTTTATAATAACGATTATCGCGTTTACTCACACTCACAGGGGCACTCAAACTTTAAATACCTGATCTTGATTTGACATTACTAACAGAGTAATTTTTATAAAAGGGCCAAAAAAATATCAAAACATGATCAGATTAAAAATCTGCTCATGATCAGAATTAAAACTTGGAATGTCGCTTGTTTGCTCGGTCTGGAGCTTAACCCATGAACGTCTACGTCCACAATATAGAACTGCTATATACGTTTTTCGATAGGGTACCTCCCTACACATTTCGTAACGACACTGCCACATTTCTGCCCTGCTAAGCTAAAAAGCAGTATTTTAAATGAAAATTTAATGTAAACATGTAGGTACTTAAAAGTCTTAATCAGAAAGATCCATTTTCAAGTTAATTTGCTTTTCAGACATGTACCGCCTCTTAGCTTAGGAGGGCAGATTTAGGTAGTCTGTTCGTGAAGAGAAGATTCGTGGAATGTATTGGGCCCCATACATTCCACAACTCTTCCATTTCCGCACAGACTTTACACGCGTTGTACATAAGTTAGCAGAAACTAGCAATGCGGTCAACACGATCAAATAGATCATTTTAACAGATTCTTCACACAACTCAGGAACTTAGCTTTACATATCTACATACTTATGTGTGCACATTATGAATAAAGTGCTTGGTTTCCTGAATCTAGAAATTAGTGATAGGTTATTTAAGAAACGGTTAAAGGAAATATTAATAGAAAAATGTTATTATTCAATGGATGAATTTTTTGATGGTTATAGTCTGGATTGTGAAAATTATTGTTAATGAATTTTAGGATATTATTGTTATTTTTTTATTCTCGTATGACTGATGATTACCAATGATTTTGTAAATATGCTTCTGCATGAATTATTTATATTTTAATACTTATATACTTGTTTTGACATTTAATTATTTCTATAAATTAATATAAATTATAATTTATAATTTGAAGTCCTAAATTGTACACCCTAGCAGGGTATCATGTACCTACTTGACTATATTTAAGACCAAAATGTACAAATGAACATGATTCAATGGAATAAATGATATATGATATGATATAATATGATATGATATGATACTTACCACACAGCTTTTGCCTTAAAAATAAAATTACGCATTTTTCATGTTAATAGCTTTTATGCATAAATAGTGTAAATTTTTAGGGTTCCGTACCAAAAAGGTACAAAAGTGGGAGTGGGCTGGGCATGTATCCCCAAAGGCGGCTCGTGGTTCAAGAGGCTGGTAGAGTGGGGAGAGTCGCGCCCAGCAGGGAAGCCAAAAATGCGTTGGTATGACGATATCAAGAGAACGGCTGGATCGAAATGGGTATAGTTTCTATTTTCCTCCGTGAGCTTCTACGGGTTATCGTCTTATCTATTGTTTAAAAACCGCAAAGGCGCGTGCCACTATGAAAAAATGGGCAGGCCGCATAGGTAGCGTTTATTGAATTACTACTCTATTGAGCACGGAATAAGATTCATTATGAACTAATACAGAATTCTAACAGAATAGCTGTCTGATCTCTATTGGTGCGTCTAAGGTAGGCGACTAAACGCTCTCAAACCAGCTTAACTTGTGACACTGCGATCCGAAACAAAGATACGTATTCGAAGACCTCGCTTGCACTGGTAATGCGAGCGCACGGCTAGCTAGCGCAAAGGAAGCAATGTTATGTTTCTCGAGGAGCAGGTAAAAAACAGGGCCGGATTTTCACACAAATATATTTGGGTGGTTTTACGTTGTTTAATTTAAAGAGATAAAACATAACACTATTTAAATAGTATGTACACATCTAACAGAATGGGTTTGTGTAATTACAATAATAACGAGATATACTCATTTTTATAATCAACTGTTTAAACAGTTGTTTGCTAATTTTAAACTTTAAACAGGCTAATTTTAAATAAACAATAAAACAATGGTAAAATAGTAATAAATATGTATATCCATTTAACAATCCCGTACTACTAATGTTAAAATAGACCTATATGTTATAATTATGTACACTAAAATAAAGATATTATTTACAATAGAGTACACATTTAGTAAAACATTTATACAAATTTATATTATGAGTCAACAAAAAAATAAGTAACATATACATAATAGTGTATGCATAAAATAAATAAATATAAAACAAAATATGCATATCGTTTAGAGTCAAATCACGCTAACTCTTTCAAGCAAACCATACAAACAGTGTCAGTTTGTTAGAAGTCTGAAGAGTTAGCGTTATTCGACTGTAGGTAAAATCACAGAAAATAATGTTAAAATAGTTTTAAATATAGACCTATATAGCATAACATTATTTTCTGTGATTTTACCTACAGTCGAATAACGCTAACTCTTCAGACTTCTAACAAACTGACACTGTTTGTATGGTTTGCTTGAAAGAGTTAGCGTGATTTGACTCTAAACGATATGCATATTTTGTTTTATATTTATTTATTTTATGCATACACTATTATGTATATGTTACTTATTTTTTTGTTGACTCATAATATAAATTTGTATAAATGTTTTACTAAATGTGTACTCTATTGTAAATAATATCTTTATTTTAGTGTACATAATTATAACATATAGGTCTATTTTAACATTAGTAGTACGGGATTGTTAAATGGATATACATATTTATTACTATTTTACCATTGTTTTATTGTTTATTTAAAATTAGCCTGTTTAAAGTTTAAAATTAGCAAACAACTGTTTAAACAGTTGATTATAAAAATGAGTATATCTCGTTATTATTGTAATTACACAAACCCATTCTGTTAGATGTGTACCTACTATTTAAATAGTGTTATGTTTTATCTCTTTAAATTAAACAACGTAAAACCACCCAAATATATTTGTGTGAAAATCCGGCCCTGTTTTTTACCTGCTCCTCGAGAAACATAACATTGCTTCCTTTGCGCTAGCTAGCCGTGCGCTCGCATTACCAGTGCAAGCGAGGTCTTCGAATACGTATCTTTGTTTCGGATCGCAGTGTCACAAGTTAAGCTGGTTTGAGAGCGTTTAGTCGCCTACCTTAGACGCACCAATAGAGATCAGACAGCTATTCTGTTAGAATTCTGTATTAGTTCATAATGAATCTTATTCCGTGCTCAATAGAGTAGTAATTCAATAAACGCTACCTATGCGGCCTGCCCATTTTGTCATAGTGGCACGCGCTTTTGCGGTTTTTAAACAATAGATAAGACGATAACCCGTAGAAGCTCACGGAGGAAAATAGAAACTATACATAGAGCGCAAAACAGACCAGAATGGTAAAAATTGAAGGAGGCCTACATCTCAAATATTGATAAAGGCTAAAGGGCTAAGAAGAAGAAGAAGATGGTGCGACTCTGTCCGTCCGTCTGTCTGTCTGTCTGTCACATCGCTAAATATCTCAAGAACCACTTAAGTAGTAAACAACGCTAACCCAGACACATTGAAAGTATTATTTTTGTAATAGGTATGGGAAATGCCCAATATGAAGAGGGGGCATAATTTCATAGTCTAGTGACTAGGTATGTAGGTAGTGGGGTATCATTTAAAAGAGCCCAAATTGTACATTCCAAAACATTTTTTTATTTTTTTCTAAGTGAAAAAAAAAAGATTTATGAAGGAAAATGTGATAAAAAAACTACCCCCCCCCCCCCCCCCCCCCCCTTATACTCTGAAGTTTACCGAAGAAAATTTATAAATTTTAATTTTTACATAATATTAACATTACGACAGGAAAAATATAATCAGACCTCTATCTTGATAACTTTTTTTTTAATTAACAAAAACATTTCCTAATTCAGTTCGCAATTTAACCAACTTTACGTATCTTTATTACACTTGGAATTTCTATGATTACATTTTTATAAATTTCTATGGAAATCGGTTCACATGATAAGGAATTGTCCTCGAAAAACCAATTCCATCACGCATGTTAGTTAGACAATTTTCCGATAGATGACGCTGTACACAATTATACCTAGTATAGGTACTTCTGATCAAAAGTCTTTCGCCTTTATAGTTTTTTTTTGTGTGTTTGGTAATTTTTCACAAGAGCTATGATTTTTCACAAACTCTTTCTGGCTGAAAGCACTGCACCTTAAGCTAGGTTATTCGTTCTCAATTTACAAGGTATGGTATGCGAGATTGCGAGACAGAGCATCTCGAAGGGTCACGCAGGGCCAGGTACCGAACCCGTGACATTGCCAAGGTGCCCTTCCCGCCAACAAACAGCGACGCCCTGCTTTTACGATTTGCAAGAAAATGCCCAAAAGTCAATGTCATGGATTATTCAACTTTGACTTACTTATAACACTTTTACGTATTTAATAACTATAATTTTGTAAAAATTTAAGGATGTAGGTAGGTACCCGTTCGAAGTCACTATATAGTACTTTTTAATGAGACTAATAAGAGAAAATACCTGTCTCATGTTGGTAGCATGCTCTAATAGTATATTAGTACATTATGATACAAGTGTGCTAAGTTGGTCATTACACACGAGGCGATATTGTGCGCGCGAGCTGTAAGCGAGCGCGCAACAAGAAAGCCGACGTGGGTAATGACCAATGCACACGCGTTTCATTTCACGTTTTTCAACACACTTGCGAAGAAAAAACAAAACTAATAAATCAGATTTTTTTGTCAAAACAGTAAAGGTACCTACAATTTTCAAAATGGTGGCTTACAGTTTTAACATCGAATAATTGCACCAAAGCGTGCTGGGCTTGTAGGCACTTATTCGCCAATTCATTAGAAGAAGCTACCAACACGTTTTCCAAGAAAGACTAGGCGTTTTTGCTGATTTTCCATTGAATAAAAGTTTCATATGCCGCCAATTATTTTTCACCCGATTTTGATGGTAAAAAGCTATCGTTCTCGGCTCTTGCCTCTATTAGTATTACTGGCAGCGTCCATTTTATGTGTTCTTCATTTTCAATGCTTGAAAATGACATGTTCGTCAATATATAAACTAAAAACATGCAAAACTATTCCAATTTTATGACAAATACGGAAAGTGACTGGCGCGTTATTTTTTTTTATGCACGATTCCAATGCGCGCGCAAGGCAAAGGCGCGCACGAGTTCCATAAACAGTCAATTAAAAAAATGTAAAAAAGCTAATATTTTCGTATTTCTTTTCGACGGATGGAGATCAAATCGATAAAATGTTATGTTTATTCATTAATGTAATTTACGAGATAATTTAATCTATAAATTATGTTTAGTGTGCTAAAACCTCTTTGAACTAACATTAGAAACCTAATAGTTGGTTTAAAAAAAAATATTACTCGACCAAATTAAGAAGGCTCCGTTTCCATGCATATTATTTGAAATCAGTTACCTTCTTAACTCAGTCGAATAATAAAATGAAAAGGCCCAAGTGTTATAATATACTAAAAAAGCACGCGTGTTTAATATCTAGGATTATGAGCCAAAAATCGGTGGAATAAAAACGTCGTTTTGAGCAAGTGTGTTGAAATAGTACATTACGATTCAAGTGCGAAGAATAGGAAATTCGAAATGAGTGGCGATAAATTAAAACACGACCGAAGGGAGTGTTTTAAATCGACACGTGTTGCGAATTACGTATTCGCACATGTATCGTACAACGTTTTATAGTACATATGGCCCTTTAAATGTTCGACACAGTAACGTAATATGCTAATTTTCGCACTAGTGCTATAAAGTAGCACCATATGTACTGTAAATATACATTATGATACAAGTGTGCTAAGTTGGTCATCACACACGAGGCGATATTGTGCGCGCGAGCTGTAAGCGAGCGCGCAATAAAAAAGCCGATGTGGGTAATGACCAATGCACACGCGTGTCATACGACGTTTTTCAACACACTTGCGAGGAAAAAACAAAACTAATAAATGCGAACATTTTTGAAGTGAAAATTTTTGTGATGGTGAAAAAATGTTAAACTCGCGTCAAGGCGTCAGGTGTCACCGTCAGATTGAAAATTCGTAAGACGGACACGTGACGTCATGGTGACGTGCAAATTGAATGTTATCAAAGCCTGGTTACTTTTGAAAAATCGTATCTCATTCAAGTGTGACATTTTATTTTCTTCATAATCAAAGTGCTGTCATATCGGTTAAAGAGGTTTAACCTTTGTTAATTGTGTTGTATTGTATCTTTGTGTTGTTGGATGTCCATGATTGTAGATACTCAAAATGTTCCTTACCAAAAAGTTAAAAAACAGAAAAGAAGCGTGTTTGTTTCTACTTAATATGATGGTGAACGATTCATTAACATTTATTGATTGTGTAGGCTGTATTCCTGCTCACGTCTCATGAATAACTCTGTATACAGAGTATACATGTAGATATATATAAATATAAATAAATAAATAAATAAATATTATAGGACATTATTACACAAATTGACTAAGTCCCACAGTAAGCTCAATAAGGCTAATATATGTTATATATTTACTGAACACTAAAATTCGCATTTCAAAATATCTTCCACACTCAAATTTATTTACGTAGGTATATAGAGAATTATCTCCTTTTATAAAACTGCTACTCAATTTCTCCAAAATATCAAAAATGCACAACGTTAATATTCAAGTTTACACTTCTGCCTGCACTCCCGGAGTGCAACCCGTTGTTTTTTTTGACGCTGTCGTTTTTCACGCAGGGAACACAGCTAAAATCATCACCATGCAACTACGATGTATACCTGGTATATAACTAGGAATATAGACGAATACATTGCTCTCATCGACCTACCGTATTATTTATAAGCATTATTTGCCTGGGCAAATCTTACAAGGAAAGGTACCCAACTGTCCGGTTCCGATTTGATTTAGATTTACATATGTTATAGAGTAGTCTAAAATAACGGACACGTATTTTTTTTTTAGCTGCCCAAACTCAACCTATTGGGAGAAATTGTCCTCCAAAGTATTAAAAAGTTACTAAATCTAAAAGTGATGCTCAAGCAATTTGCTAGTTAATGGCGTATTTGAGTATATGTTTGAGAACAGGAAAAAATAATGTACACGTGTTTTGTTATATCTCCTTAAACTCAAGTGTTCCTAATAAAACACCCGTGTTTATGTGTAACTTTAGCGATAAGATATTATAAAACTTCGAAAGTCGATTTTTTTTTGGAAAAAAATGAGTTTCAGCCGATATAACAAAACACGTGCTCATTATTTTTTCCTGCTCTCAAACATATACTCAAACCAGCCATTAACTAGCAAGTTGCATGAGCATCACTTTCTATAAGAGTTAGATGATTTAGTAATTTTTTAGTACTTTGGAGGACAATTTCTCCCAATAGGTTGAGTTTGGGCAGCTGAAAAAAATACGTGTCTGTTATTTTAGACTACTCCTACCTTTACTTACCTACCTTTCCTTGTTAGGCATATCATGTAATGGCGGCGTTTCATTATAGGAATGCCTAGGAATTGCATTATGTGGCGGATTTCACGATGGGCTGCCGACATATCAATCAGTAGATTCTTGACTTGACTATACTTGATGATCCATAGCTAACTATTCATGTTTACATCTTATAAATCCATGGAGTAATACGGAACCTTCACGCCATACTTTTTCTCCTATGATCCGTTGATTGCACCGGCCCATAATGCACTAGTAATTGACGGATACCTGTGCAGCGGCTCGAGACGGCACACGCTAGACTTTTTCAGACGCGCACTGGACCAAGTGACGTAAAAACTACGGTAAAGCTTGCACTTTATTAGATACCACTCGCTATAAAATAGAATGAGTACCTACCTACTTAATCGCATCAACTCAAACATTCGCGGAAATATCGTGCCGTTATTATAATAGATCGCATATTTTTTTACCTTGTGGATACCTTGACTTGACACTGGTATTCCGTGGAAACCTTTCCGAAGGAGAGGGCGACTTATCTATACAAATTAATAATTCTTACATCTTACTATACCTATATACTTAGTATTTTATGCAACAGTTGTATAAGAAGGATCAAAAAAGGCGAGTGGCGTGAGCTAAAGGAATACGCTACGAGCATTTTTTGACCTACTTACACAACGTTGCCTACAATACTTGTTCCTACGGGTCAACAAAAATAAATCTTAATTTAGGTAAACAAAGCAAAAGTATATAGCTAACATACGCGAGCACACCTTGTTACGCGCCCGGCCCGCCGCGGCCCGGCCGGTTGGTGACACCTTCTCGTAACTCATCATGAGGCCCTGGTACTTGCTACTTGCTAAATTAAATTTTTGGACAGTTTTTTCTCGATTTTTGGCCATAGTAGCCTACGGATACTAACAAGCAACGCTAAGCGGTCTTCGTAGTCTATGGGTGTTGCTATATTACGGGTGTCACATGCGTGTTTCTGACTTATGGAGTAATTGTTTTTACTATACAACCAAATGAATATTTTGTAAGTAGTAGTTGGCACCAATGCACTTAGAACTGTATTAGTTTAGATTTTGTTAGGTTGGTAGCTATTAATCGCAGTAACGTTATAGCGATTTAAAGCACATAAGTGCTGTTATGAGGAATAGACAATATAGACTTTTCTTGAAACCTGTATGTTCTTATATACATTAGAATGCATAAATGACAGATAACAGTAGAGGAGTAGGAAAAGATATAAAGAATGGGTCGGGGTTTTTTTCATATTTTATGGAGAAATTCAAAGACATTTTTAGTTTAGTTTAGTTTATTTATCTCTCAATACAATGCTCATAGTTAATGTAAAAGGATACATAAGCAATTACTTATCGTATAGTGATCGTCAGATACAATGTGAAATCTAATTATTCAATTTAAAATTATTACAATACAATTTAATGTTATAGAGGTAGTTTATATACAATTATAGTATATATTCAGATCTAACTATATTTCTATTCCCTCTGGGGTGCCCCAAGGTTCGCACTTGGGCCCTCTTTACTACAACGCCTACATTTATGACATAAGCCAAGTAATAAAACTCTCTAAACATCTGTTATACGCGGATGTTAAAAAGATTTTTCTACGCGTGCGGTCAGTCGATGATTGCAAACTTTTACAAAATGACTTGTATAGCCTATTGGATTATTACACTGCAAATAGAATAAATGTTAGTATCAAGAAATGCCAAACAATATGTTATACTAGAAAAAAAAACCCTATTGAATTCTCATATCATTTTAATAATGTACAAATAGAAAGGGTGTATTTAGTTCGCGATTTAGAAATTTACTTCGATTGCAAAATGTTATTTTCAAGCCACATAGACACAATTGTGACTAAAGCTTACCGTAATCTTGACTTTGTTATCCGCACATGTAGTCCTTTTAGATCACCACTTACGTTACAAGTTGTGTGTGCTGAATTACATACTCGCAATGAAAGAAAAAAATATAAAATACTATATACTATAGATGTGGGGATGTATTGGGGTGTAATATAATATACTATAGATGTCCATTGAGATGTATGCCATGCAATATTTTGGGAAATGAAAGTTACGCCTGACATTTATGTTTATCGATACAGTTGACTGAATAATATTTGATAAAATGAAACTTGACATTGGGAATAGTTGTTTTGCCAAATATTTTTTTGAGAAATGATAATTTGGGAAGTGATACCTTGGGAAAAGTTTTTTGGCCATTCATTAGTAAACCTAAGTGAGAGTAAAAGAGAAAGATCCCCGAAATTAGCAAATTGCGGGGATCTTTCTCTTTTACTCTCACTAAAAGGTAATTAGAGTGACAGAGAAAAGTGCCCGCAATTGACGAATTTCGATTTTCCCGGTAGCCGCCCTGATCCGTAGACGTTACCTGCTGGTTACGTGAAACAACTGAAACAAGTACACTCTAACGACATCTAGCGACATGTGTTGAAGCGTGAAACAATGTCGCGTTCAGAATCCGTCAGTAAATTTATGTTTTTATTTTAAAGTTATCTTTTAACTAACTTATTGGGGATGTATTGGGGTGATATCCAACTAGTGTCAAAAATACTTTTTTGGTTTTTGAATTACATTATAAAATGTAATAAATTTAATATTATCCTAATAAATAAATTTAACAGTCTTCTTAAACTGATCGCTCAAATGTCAAATTAATGACGTTTCGTTTCATACATCGTAATCGTAAATAGTTTTGAACGTCTAGCTAGCGGACGTAACGTAGACAAATAGAATATAGAAAATTACTCTTGATGTTTATTTATTACGTTGTCGCAATCAAATAGTTATCGAAATGTTTTCCAGTGGATGTGTGTTAACAATATTAGTGCTTTACTCATGGTAAGAATTTAAATGATTAGAATTTTGCATGGCATTTGGTATTCGTGAAAGTACTTAACCCACCCAATCTTTACGATTTTAGCTTTGATTTTGCACATCTAAGAAAATCAGGCTACAAGGACAACACGGATCATCATTGGGATGTGCTGATTTTCACTCAACAGTGGCCAACAACTTCGTGTGAGGAATGGAAAGAAAAGAGTCCTTCACATAAATGTACAATGCCAAGCGTTCCGAATTCGTTTTCTATCCATGGGCTATGGCCGACAAAATACCATACTTTGGGACCCTTTTTCTGTAATCGCTCTGCACATTTCGATCCAGAGGCAATTAAATCCATTGAAACAGAACTAACAGATGTGTGGACCAATATTGAATATGGTAAAAATAATATAAGTTTGTTTTGCTGATTCACTTACCTTTACTTTGCTTTGCTGGTCAGTCATGCCATATCCATTTATTATGTAACTAATTATTTCAGGCACATCTACATACTCCCTATGGGCTCATGAATGGACCAAGCATGGTACCTGTGCTGCAGAGGTCCTAGAGAACTTCAATACAGAACTTAAATACTTCACCAGGGGCCTGGAATTTTACAGAACGTACAATTTAACAAACATACTCAGTGAAGCAGACATTGTACCATCAGTGAACAAGGGTTATGATGTAGTTGATATAGTTAATGCAATTAGGGTTCACCTTGGTGTGAATCCAGTAGTGGAATGTAGAAAAGAGAAAGGCAAAAGCACCTTATTTGAAATACGTATTTGTTTTACTAAGGAATTAAAGATTGTTGACTGTGATGGTGTGGTACATGGAACAAGTGACAATGTACTCACAAACTGTGATCGAACCCAGAAAATCCTATATTTGCCATACAGTACCACCTCTGGTCTTGTACAGTGGTATAAACTGATAACTTGGTTGCAATGGTTCACTCTATAATTTGTTTCTTAATTTGGATGTACAGTTTGCACAGGAAAGATATAGATTCAGGGACTGAGGAACTGGAAGGCTGTGCAGTGCCAGGCACCTGGCATGGAGGTCAACGCTCACAAGGTCAGTATGTGAACTGTACATTGTAAATTCAAAAAAATATCACTTTCTAATCCAAGGCATCACATAAACTAAATTATTATCATGTTTGATGTAAAATATGATAATTTTTCAGTTTATGCTAGGTTTGATGTTAATATTATCAAAACTATTAAAATATTAATTCAAATGTCAGAAGGTTAACAATAATATGATAAATGCTGTTATTTATTTATTATTTATGTAAATTTTATGTAAAGTAACCATATCATCAATTTATTGTTTTTTTGACAAACATCTTGAACTATAATCAATAGCATAGCAGCTATTTTTAGCTACTTACAAAGAAAAATAATTGCACTTATAATTGCCAACTAATACACATCTTAACCAAGCAATTCAAACAGTTCGTTGCTAAATGTTAGCAGTTAGTATAAATTAGACAAAATATTTCAATTTAGTGCTGCACATGGCACAATTTTGCAAAAAAAATCCACATTATTAATAGGCACAACAAACATCATTTATATCATGTTTTATGTTATCCCTGAAGCTGATGCTGTCTTCAATATTAATCATAGATTTTTTTTAATGAATTGCTACATTATAAGTGTTTGAACTAAGTAGGTAGTATTTAGGAATACTAGTCTGATTATAGATTGTATGGTTTTTCTGCTTCTTGCCGTTCTTACTTACCTGCCGGAATATGTGTCTGGGTGTTTATCAATTTAAACAACTTTCTGTATCTCTTACAAATCTTCTCTCAATATCGGTGTACTCGGGTAATTCCGAAAAAGAACTCTAATGTAATGAAATTATGGGTGATTTTAGCAATTAGCAGACATTTTGAAGTATTCGGCTTTACCCACATACACCTTAATACATTCACGTAATTTTTTGCTGTTACAATTATGTTTGTTTATTCTGGAACTCAATGGGCGAATATTTTTTTATGTTTTTATTTTCTTCAGTTAAAAAAACAATTAACATGAATTATTTCTTTCAAGTCTAAGAAGTTTGCATTTATAACACTAGTGCAAGGAGTTCCTAAATTATTCAATATTATTAAATGAATTACCTATAAGAGAAACTAATTTTACCCCAAATCACCAACCTTGCAAACTTTATAGCTCAACTCTTAACCTCCGCGGGGGTAAGTACACGCAACAGATTTTATATTTTCAAGGTCAAGTCACTGCTACAAGTCTCATTGAAATTAACACTGAAATTATTGTAATAATTCAATAACTATTGTCTATTTTTATTAATAATAAATGAATTTTTAAATGTGTTGTTTTATTTATCAGCAGCGGCTAGTAAATATAGAAGACAACCTACATTCAATGCTATGTTCCTCAATTGCAAATGACATGCGGGCCCTTGACTTAAGTCAATCGTACTGCAAACGTAAACGGTTATTATGATTACATAGGTGATTTAAAATGCATATTATGTATTTATTATTGTGGTTTTTGGGCCTTTGATGCCACGTCGACCAGGAAGTGATCTATTGTGACAGCCCTTTAAAGTTCATTATTGATGCCCGTTGAATCCAGGAAATTCCAGATTCTTTGGGCCGTAATGTTCTGTACCTCATAGGGTTGCCATACCACCATCGCTTCCAAAATTTCACTTACCCCCCTCGTTGCACAATGTACTATTGCCCGAAGCTCTGTTATCGCAATCCTGCTATCATAGACACGAGGACCTAACATTCCTAAGTTATTGCTTACATAGATAAATACTCAAGTTTATGTTTTGCAGATAAGTAGAAGTGGTAATGCTTATTATTAACAATCCATTCAACTAGAATTTGTTATTTTAATGCTCAACATTAACAGAACTGCAGTGGGCATTTCAATGACATTATTACATTTATTACAATAAAATACATTGATAAAGATGAGAACCAAGACACTTTATTTACTAGTAATAGTAATAATAAACCACCATTATCTTAGTTCATACAATCCCGAATTAATACAAATGCTTTTATAAATTAAATATAAAATGGAGAATTATTGTATTTAGTCATTTTATGGACCTCGAGATACTATAATCACCGCAGATGGAACCAGTCCTGGAAGCAAAGGAAATAATACATGGAAATGGTACCAAAAAAAGAGTTGTTGCCTTACATCAAATGAGGTAGTTCTGTTTTTTGTATATGTCTTTAGCGATGAAATAGTAATAACAAATCCAAGTTTTCGATCTCGAAAGCCCTTCGGATCATTGTTTGTATAATATACAGTACAGTGAGGGAACTTGTTATAACTCGCATCTCTTGTATATCTTTGATGGACCACTCTTGTCCTCTGAATCCACAGCACTTCTTTTGCACCCAGCGTATGTGGTAGGATTTCTTCGTCAACCTGATCAGGCAGGTCGAAATCGTCATCTGATGGTGGATCATCAATGAATGGTTTTTCAATGTCGGCACACATCTCCGGTCTGGTATATTCTCGCAGGATTGACCATTGCTGTAGTTGCAAACAGCTGAGCATTTGAGCTGGTACAACTTTTTTTGCAGTTAGTCAAAATTTTGTAAACCTTTGAGAAGCCGTAGAAACTATTTGGCTCACTGAGACTATTAAGACTATATTGTCAATTAATTGCAAATGTCATCTTCTTGAAAGTATGCATAGTGACTTTTGCCGTAACTCTGGTTCTCGGTGGGTTTTTTTTACAAAAACTGAAAAAGTCCTAAAATTGAATGGATTTTCATGTACTTTACAATGATCCCAAGGGCTTTCGAGGTCAAAAACTTGTATTTGTTATTACCATTTCATCACTACCAACATATTAAAAAAACAGAACTACCTCACTAATATTAGATCATATTTTTTATAAACTATGTAGCATTGCGGATATAAAAAAAGAACTAAATAAATTCTGGAAAGCCAGCTTCGTCAGTAGAAAAAGACGGTAAGTTTGAAAAATATAGGCCAAAAAGATCGTTCTCCCATACAATATTTGATTTTCGCGCCTTACGCCGTATGCACTAAGGACCCAGGGAGAATCCAAGGAGCTTAAAATAGAAGGCCTGTTATAGGCCTAATAAAAGTATATAATATATACTATGAAATTTATAATAGAAGGCTTACCTAGTAACTCAAGCGGTTTCTCATAGTCTTCAGGCGTAAATATCTTCTTGGGGAAAGTGGTCATGAGCTTGAAACTGTCGTCTGCAGCGTAACCTTGTGAGTTCATCTGTAAGTACAGCCTGCAACATATAATAAACTAAGTGTTAAGAGACAACAGTAGTAGTCATTTTTCCATACAAAAGTACTCGACTGTTTTCTCCGTGGGCTTAGAAGCTAGAGCATTGATTTTTTCAACACAGATTATTATTATTATCTGTGTCGGACTGTTTTGATATTTTTGTTTCTTAAGACGCTATAAGCGCTGGTGGCCTAGCGGTAAGAGCGTGCGACTTGCGATCCGGAGGTCGCGGGTTCAAACCCGACTCGTACCAATGAGTTTTTCGGAACTTATGTACGAAATATTATTTGATATTTACCAGTCGCTTTTCGGTGAAGGAAAACATCGTGAGGAAACCGGACTAATCCCAACAAGGCTTAGTTTACCCTCTGGGTTGGGAGGTCAGATGGCAGTCGCTTTCGTAAAAACTAGTGCCTACGCCAAATCTTGGGATTAGTTGTCAAGCGGACCCCAGGCTCCCTTGAGCCGTGGCAAAATGCCGGGACAACGCGAGGAAGAAGAGAGTTTCTTAAGACGCTAGTGCACTTCAAAAATTCGCAAAAACGGCCTTATTTACTAGGCCGCAAAGAGAAGCATGGTATTCAAAACTAACATCAATTAGCCTAAAAAGCAAAACAGTTCGACACAGATAATTACCATTCAGATCTCAAAATTTCGTTACATTTGGTTAAGTTTCGGAGGAGTAAACAGCGGAGTACGAAACATAGTTTGTTGGGTTTTTGAGATTTTTACGCAGGATTTTTCACTTAACCTGGCGTTGTCCTTGTCGCACTAGTTTTAAGAGCCGCTTCCGTTAGCGAGACGAATATATTCACCTAAAATGTTTAAATCTCAGCTCGGCTTTAAATTTACTACTTTTCCCATTATAAAGCTTTATTTGTGATGTGTAAAGGCAAAAACTGTATCTCGATCAAAAATACTTTGGTAGTTACGCAAAAAATTCACAGTAAGTACTTATGAAAATGATAAACGTGAAAATATCGTACGATGCGGTATCTGAAATGTAATTATTTAATATATTCTTTTGCAGCACTTCTGTTATCTAGTCGGTACAGCGAGTTGCAAAATTCACACATTTTGGACACATTATTATGAACAGCGATTGATAATAAACATAGATGACGAACTAGCTCTGCAAAATGACCCCACACACATTGTGCCGAAGCAGGCGGGGTGTCAACTTTGTGCCGCGGAGCTATTTAAGTATTTAGTTCGCAAATGGCGGCCCGGTGTCACAGGCGTAGTAAGAAGTATTAAAATTATATCTTTAATAAAAGAAATATGCCTTATTGTGCGGATAAATGATGTGCTAGTCGTTCCAACAAACACTAGAAAAAATATGGGATTAGGTACCTTTCACGTATAGTTTAGCTAGGATCATATTATTTTGATTTCTCTTGATCAAAACAGGTTTTATATGTGGATGATGTTATGTGTTCTAAACAATAGTAGT
Source organism: Cydia pomonella (assembly GCF_033807575.1). Lineage (NCBI taxonomy): Eukaryota > Metazoa > Arthropoda > Insecta > Lepidoptera > Tortricidae > Cydia > Cydia pomonella. The sequence goes on from NC_084704.1 coordinate 19,070,893, forward strand.
TGATATTAAGAAACTTTCATTTTAAACTTGTTCAGGTTGTTGTGTTAATAATTTTAATTCGTGATAATAAACGCACTGTGCGGTTTAAGAGGAACTTCCTCCCGCGCACGCTCCGGTTGTGGAATGAGCTACCTGCCGAGGTTTTCCCGAGGGTCTACAGTATGAGGTTCTTCAAAAAAGGAGTGTACAGATTTTTAAAGGGTCGGCAACGCGCATGTAACACCTCTGGAGTTGCAGGCGTCCATAGGCTACGGTGACTGCTTACCATCAGGCGGGCCGTATGCTTGCCTGCCACCGTCGTGGTATAAAAAAAAAAAAAAAAAACGAATCGTTGTTGTAGGTGGCGGTTTTAATGTGTAAATTTTTACTAAGTCCTGGTATCTCGCTGTTACAGATATTTATAACGTTTCGTTAAATTCGCGGACGACTGGATCGATTTGGCTGAAATATTTCTAAGTCCAGGGACGGTTTGAACGGTGAAAAATATGGAAAGAATGCGAGGAAAATAGTAAAGACAGTAATTATATTTTCCCATACAAATTGTTCCTACGACGACGTGTTCAATACGATTTCTGCATGCTTGCTCTGATCAAGATGAAAATCGATATCTGAGGATCCTAGAGGACCTAAAAAATGAAACAAACGCCCGCCATCTTGGATTTCTGCATTTTTTCTCTGATCATAATGAAAATCAATATCTGAGGATCCGAGTGGGCCAACATTATGATTCCGAGGTCAGATTGGATAAAAATGCCCGACATCTTAAAAATCTCCATTTTTGCTCTTATCATGATGAAAATCGATATCTGAGGATCTGAAAGGACCTTTATTATGAATCTGAGGTCAAATTTCGCAAAAACGCCCGACATTTACAATTTCTCCGTGTCTGAGGATCCGAAATGACCTTTGTAATGAACCTGAGGTAAAAAATGAAAAAAAAATGTCCGCCATCTTGGATGTGTGCATTTTGACCCTGATCGAAGTGAAAATCGATATCTAAGGATTTGAGCGGCCGTTCATTATGATTCTGAGGTCAAATTTGGCAAAAACGCCCGCCATCTTGGATTTCTGTTTTTCATCATAATAAAAGCAAATCCGGAGAAATTCAAGATGTCGGGCGTTTTTGCCAAACTTGGCATTTTTTTTTAAATTTAGATTTCAATTTAATAATAAAAGCTCTCAGATCTTCTCATATCGGTTTTCATATTGATCAGAACACCATTTAAAAATCCCAAATGCCAGCTGTTTTTTTCCGACTTCGATCTATCAAATTCACATTAATTTCTATCAGACATATTTCTGTGCCACCTAACTAAATATCACACGTGCCCTATAAGATGAACAATACAATGTATAAATTGGTTCGGAGGCCTAATTGCCTTTAAACACGTACGACAAACGAACAAATAATAAGCCTGTATATTAATAGTCTTTAAAATAAAATAATAAATTATCATACAAAAATTGCATAAAACCGTCTACATAGAGTTGGTTTCTATTATCATGTATTTTCAAGTGACAACGCTACAGCCAATCACGGCGCCTCATTTTATAATACACCAATCGCAGTTTGGGTGGTTTAAATTGACTCATCATATATTTTGTTTGACGTTAGTCTTCCGTGTTTTTTTCGTTCGCTGATTATGAACGATACGGAAATAGGCCCCCCGACTCTAGTTTGTCTCTGAATTAAAAAAAAACTACGAATGCGTGACATGCTGACATGCCTGAAAAACAGTTTACATTTACCGCCATTTGACGTACAGTTTATATTTTAATTAGTTTTAAGTATAAAATGAGTTTGTTTTGTTGTTTTTAAAGTAACCATAGCAAAAGTTTCGTTTAAATGAGCGATAAAGGAGATATGCCGCCACATATCGCCAAAAGAGCAACGATGCCCCAATGTTGGCTGTAATTTGGATTAATGAATATACCATAGAAAGTTTATAATATGTGTGTAGATAAAATAGTGTATGTAACTGTACATACTTAGGCATTAAAACACTTGTGTGGTTCTTTTAAAAAACTCATTTCGTTCGTTTCTTACATCCACACTTGTGTTTTAATGAATGCCTTTCATTATGTAGCAGTCACATAAACTACTATGACGCCTGGCTACGACCAGGCGTCATAGTAGTCGTAGCTCACGCGCGGCACGGACGCGGCCGGCGCTTCCTCCGGGACTGGCTGTCCTCTGCTGTAGTCTGCAAACAACTCACTTGACGGCCGCGAGCTGCTCCTTGGCGCCGAAGGTGTGCGCGAGCGCCGAGCCATCGGGCAGGCGCAGTTGTATGCGAGCCTGGTCGTAGCTCGCGCGCGGCACGGACGCGGCCGGCGCGGCCGCCGCTACAGGCGCCGGCGCCGCCTCCGGGACCGGCTGCCCTGCCGCTGCTAGTCTGAAATAAGAACAAACACTGGTTGGAAAATGAGGCAGAAAAAAATACATAAAAATACGACTTATAATTGCTTAAGGTGGAATGGGTTCAGCCAGCAGTTTTTTAAAATTTTAGCATTCTAGTAACTTCATCGAGTAGACAATATTAACTATGATCGAAAACAACCTATTTGGTATCTGCCATTCAGTATTACCGCCAGTAATGTGAAGAAAATGGATATAGTAGACTCTTTTTGTTTAGTCATTTCTTAAAACAGTTCCAATGTTGGTCTCAGAATATTCAAATTTATACCTTAATATAATTGAAATGGGAAAAAATATACATTGATAAATTTAATGTGACCTGCACTGCGCTGTGCTCCGCCAGTTTGTGCAGGCCTTTACAATACAATATATATACTCTTTATTGCAGCCCTCAATAAAAGAAAATAATACAAAAGAAAACAGAACACAAGAAGAGTTAAAGAACAGGCGATGTTATGACTAAAAAGTGGTCTCTTCCAGACAACCTTTAGGTAGGTTTATGCCTTTACCAGTGTACACCGATTTATAACGTGTAGTCCAACTTCGAATAAAAAAAATGTGCAAATCTCGTGTAAAAACAAGTGACAATGCGACAGATTTAGCATGTTTGCTAAGGGTTGCGCCGGTGGACCATCACTGGCGAGCAAAAAATATTTGTTAAGTTTTTATTTATCTTATCACTAAACATTCATTCATTTTTTATGAATTATTTTTTACTTTTAGACTCGGCAGGTGGCGATGCAGTCGGGTTTTTGAATTGTCGCTAAAATATTTCTTTTTACTTTTTCCTTGTCGGAATATTATACTAATTATGCTCTCAAATATATCGTCAGTATTTTTGTAGCACCTTGTATAATGATCAAAGGTGCCTATCATATACATATATACCATTCTATGTTTGTACCGGAATTAAAATAATTAAGGAAATTAAAAATAAAATAAATGCCTTGGCACAGCCCTGTGTCCGAAATTTTGAATTTTGAACGAGAATTATAAAATGTTCGAAGTTGGACTACTCGGTCTTTAAAGACATCTTATATACCACGTCGGTGGCAAACAAGCATACGGCCCGCCTGATGGTAAGCAGTCACCGTAGCCTATGGACGCCTGCAACTCCAGAGGTGTTACATGCGCGTTGCCGACCCTATACTGTGCCTATCTTCCTTATACTGTGCCTTTACTGTGTCATTTTTAATAAAAGTGCATTGGAATCATGCAGAATGACATCATAAGAAAGAAACTGCTTATTCTAAGACTAATGTAATAAATATATATATATATTTTGTATTAAAGACATGTATGTTTTGTCAGAAAGCACCAAAAAATGAACCTATTTAACATAAAACCTTTTTATGCTTACCAAATTTCAAATCAATCCTACCATTAAAATACTTCTGTGAAATTCATTATACAAAAATACAAACTATAACCGACGATGATGGTACTCCAATCAAAATAACATTTTAATTGAATAATATGTTATTTAGAATAAATCTGGAACAATAATTCCATTTTTAGGGTTCCGTAGCCAAATGGCAAAAAACGGAACCCTTATAGATTCGTCATGTCCGTCTGTCTGTCCGATTATGTCACAGCCACTTTTTTCCGAAACTATAAGAGCTATATTGTTCAAACTTAGTAAGTGGATGTATTCTATGAACCGCATTAAGATGTTCACACAAAAATAGAAAAAAAACAATAAATTTTGGGGGTTCCCCATACTTAGAACTGAAACTCAAAAAATCTGTTTTCATCAAACCCATACGTGTGGGGTATCTATGGATAGGTCTTTAAAAATGATATTGAGGTTTCTAATATCATTTTTTTCTAAACTGAATAGTTTGCGCGAGAGACACTTCCAAAGTGGTAAAATGTGTGTCCCCCCCCCGTAATTTCTAAAATAACAGAATGAAAAATCTAAAAAAAATATATGATATACATTGCCATGCAAACTACCACCGAAAATTGGTTTTGAACGAGATCTAGTAAGTAGTTTTTTTTAATACGTCATAAAATTAAAAATTTTTTTTTTTTTCATCAAACCCATATGTGTGGGGTATCTATGGATAGGTCTTCAAAAATGATATTTAGGTTTCTAATATCATTTTTTTCTAAACTGAATAGTTTGCGCGAGAGACGCTTCCAAAGTGAAAAAATTTGTGTCCCTCCCCCTGTAACTTCTAAAATAACAGAATGAAAAATCTAAAAAAAATATATGATATACATTACCATGCAAACTTCCACCGAAAATTGGTTTGAACGAGATCTAGTAAGTAGTTTTTTTTTAATACATCATAAATGTACGGAACCCTTCATGGGCGAGTCCGACTCGCACTTGGCCGCTTTTTATTCTTCATTTAGTCTTATTCAAGTTAATTTTTGCCCAACTCTGGTTTATTGCTTAAGATTTTACAGAAAAAATGCCTAGCTAAATTCTTAAGAAATGAATGAGAGCTTACTTCCGAGCCTGCTTGTCTGCTTCTATCTGTGCCCGCACACGTTCACGCGCCTTTTGGTCCTCTATCTTCTCGCGTCGGCGCTGCTCCACCAGTTTTTGCATTTCCTGCTCCTGCAGTCGCAACCTCGCATCTTGCATGTCCTTGCCAGACTTGATGCGCAACCGCTCCCGCTCCAGTGCCTCGGCCTAGAATGAAGCAAAGTAGAATACAATGGCCAGATTCTAGAGTTGCACAGGTCAGTTACTAGACTTAGTACTATAAAAATAGTCATTAATATTATATTGTATAACACTGGCTTAAATCTCAAATATTTCTGTAGATCCCCTGTACACTTTGAAATAATTCATTACTTATTTAAATTATAAGATGACTAGATGAGATATATAAAATTTTACTAATAGTAAATATTTATCACAAATAAAATGTGAAGATAGTTTATTGACCTGATGAAAATAGAATATAAATAATACCTTATCTCTTTCCTCTCTTTCCTTTCTCTTCTGTTTCATTCGCTCCTCAAGTAGTGCAAGTTGTGCCTTCTTCTCTTCTTCTGTGAGAGGTTTCTTTTCCTCTGTGGACTCTGAAAAACTGCTATGATTAGTCTTTGCCGCATGAAACTCCATTTCGTCCTGATTCTTAAAAAGTTTCCCGCATTCATCACATTTGAAAGACTTCGCCTCAGCCGCTGGGGCTTCAGATACTGGCGGGGCCTCTGTTGCCGTCGCCGGTTCGGCGGCAGCCGGTCCTGGCTGTGAACTCGAGCCAATCGTATGTCCAACGCTTTCCACAGGGTCATCAGCATGTGCTAACAGCCATTCCATAGCCGGCTCAACACCCTTGAAGTTAGTAACCGCTAAAGCCTTCTCCCTAGAACAGAACAAGCTCCTTGTATTAGTCAACAAATAATAACCTATCTGAAATAGGTAGGTCGAGTCGTATATCATAACTTACGCTCTTTCTTTTGGGAAACCCATCTCCACAAGCGTTTGTATTTCTGCCATATTTGTGCCCGTAAGATTAACAATACATAAAATAATCTAAATCCCTTTTGTATCAGCTGATTTCAGAATTCTTTTTTAACAATTCTGTTCTGAGTTCCGACTGTCATGATGCAACAGATAAAATATATATTTTGAGACATGAAGTTAGTTTAAGATCCAAATAAAAACACTTATAAATTGTTCAAGTAATGTCAATAAAGGTCCAATACGTAAATACTGGCAAGTAAACCACTGTTGACAGATTGTCATGGCGGTAAAATAAAATAAAGTTGTGTGATTTTTTAATTATATTATTTTATTAGAATTTAACATGACGAGTATCAAAAAAACTAGTCGTATTCAAGGTAGCGACCCCGGAAAAGTTCTAGACTTAATTATAAGTTTGGAAGACGACGCTTGTTCTGAATTGCAAACTAAAATAAATACTTACGTATGTATAGTATACCTATACCTAAATTTTATATAACCCAGTCTGAAGACCCGACTACGTACGGCGTATGGTCATGTTCTCGTGGCAGGCGCACTATCATTAAAGGTATCAGTTTAGACCAACTGAAATTGCCGAGCATTAATTAGCGGATCTCGAATTACTTTCGTTTGAAAGATTTTTCGTGTAGTGCAGGGGTATCGTAAAAGGTGGCCACCAGTTCTGGAACTACATATATTGAGTTGATATTTGTGCTACGGTGTCTCTTATTTTAGAAAAAGTACAAATACCTAGCTAGCCTAGAAAAGTTTAAACTAACGCTAACTAAGCTGGATCGTACGAACCCGTTTGAAAATAGGTGCTTACTACTACCTAGGCTGCCGTTCATACCTAATCTGCTATTCTATTATTTCTATTTGATACAAAGCTCTGCGAGGAATGCGACGCGGAGCTGGTGTTCGCAGTGGTAGTAAACGGCGAGCGCGCGGAAGCCTACATCGAAGCCGTTGGCAAAAAAGCACTAGGGAAGAAAAATAAACTTTTGGTTAGTATGTTTCTACTAAACAATAATAGTACATTACGATACAAGTTCGAAAAATAGGAAATTTGCAACGAGTGGGGATAAATTAAGACATGACCGAAGGGAGGGATACGTATGCAGCTCCCCTAAAATGGAGACGCGCTTGTAGAAGACGAGAGAGACAGGAGACACGATGTATCCATTAGTACATTAATGATACAAGTGTGCTAAGTTGGACTTTACCCACGAGGCGATATCGTACGCGAGCTGTAAGCGAGCGCGCAATAAGAAAGCCGATGTGGATAATGAGCAATGCACACGCGTTTCATACGACGTTTTTCAACACACTAGTGAGGAAAAACAAAACTTATAAATTCGATTTTTTTTTTGTCAAAACAGTAAAAGTAAAATTTTAAAAATGGTGACTTACAGTTTTAACATCGAATAAATACACCAAAGTGTGCTGGGCTTGTACGAGTAGGCACTTGATCGCCAGGTCATTGAAGTAAAGCTACCAACAAGTTTTCCAAGAAAGACTGGGCGTTATTGCTGATTTCCCATTGAATAAAAGTTTCATATGCCGCCAATTATTTTACACTCGATTTTGATGTTAAAAGGCTATCGTTCTCGGCTCTTGCCTCTATTAGTATAACTGGCAGCGTCAATTTTATGTGTTCTTTATTTTCAACGCTTAAAAATGACATTTTCGTTAATATATGTATAAACTAAAAACATGCAAAATTATTCCAATTTCATGACAAATACGGAAAATGGCGTCGTTTTTTTACGTCCGATTCCACGAACGAAATCGACAAACAGCTAATTTATTTTTTTTAAAAGCTAATATTTTCATATTTCTATTCGACGGATGGAGATCAAATCGATAAAAATGTTATGTTTATTCATTAATGTAATTGTAAGTAAATTGTAAGATAATTTAATCTATAAATTATGTTTGGTGTGATAAAACCTCTTTGAATTAACATTTGAAACCTAATAGTTGGTTAAAAAAATATATTACTCGACCAAATTAAGAAGGCTTCGTTTCCATGCATATTATTAGCAATCAGTTACCTTCTTAACTCAGTCGGATAATATAATGAAAAAGCACGAGTGTTATAATATACTGAAAAAGCACGCGTGTTATCTAGGATTATGAGCCAATAATCGGTGGAATAAAAACGTCGTTTTGAACAAGTGTGTTGAAATAGTACATTACGATACAAGTGCGAAAAATAGGAAATTCAAAACGAGTGGCGATAAATTAAAACACGACCGAAGGGAGTGTTTTAAATCGACACGAGTTGCGAATTACCTATTCGCACATGTATCGTACAACGTTTTACAGTACTTATGGCCCTTTAAATGTTCGACACAGTAACGTAATATGCTAATTTTCGCACTAGTGCGGTAAAGTAGCACCATATGTACTGTAAAATATATTATTCGACCAGTAGAGTGCAGCTCTATACGCCGCACTAGCAGGGTCTCCATGTGATGTGGGAGAAGTCAAAAGACTGCTTATGCTATGATGTGGGATTTAATCTGTCTAAAATAACACATGGCCTTATAATACCTACAATTAAAATAACCCTATTGCACGAACGAAAGACGTCAGTTTATTTTCGTGTGTGCTTATAATTTAGTGTCACTTAGGTACTGCCATCGCCCACTTGTTCAGACTGTTCATAGATGACTGAACAAAATATTTTAACCGATAATTTTTACAAAATAATTTCAAGGGCATTTTTTTCAGGATTGTCATAAATTTATAAACGTTATTAAAAATTCGTATCAACAGTCGATGTTATTCAGTGATTTATATGATGACGTGAAAAAAATTGTTTCTCCTGTAAGTATATTTTGATAGTTTTCGTCAATTTTAAATATCTGCTTATTTAATATTTAACTGATTAGTAGCGTCGAAAGTATATCTGGGCGCTTTTATAGTTTATGGTAGCCGTCCACGGTAACGGCACGTTTTACCGTCATGATAAAGCAGGGGAGGGGACTTAATCCGTGAGATTGTATCTACATATACAGTCATTTTTAGTTTATAGCAAAATATCGTGAACGTCACCCGTTCGCGGTAGGTAAGTACCTAAAGTGTAAAAGCGCACAATGTCTAATTTTCATTGATAAAAACCTATTTACTTACATATTACATACTTATGGTATGAATTTTATGAGATATTTTTTCGGCCCTAATCTGTTCAATAGTGGCCCACTAAGCTGGGACAGCGTGTAGAGAGGGTAGTGGTGTCGGATGGCTTATGGCGGGGCGGGATGGCGACGGGATGGGCGCGGTGTCGGTTTTTCGTCCGCACATCAAAGGTAGTGGGCCAGCGATGGCTGTACGCATAGCTACACGTGGTCCATCCCGCAGTGCGTGCTCGATCGCGGTCGAGTGTGGACGTTCGTGATGTTGTATTAGGCACGTGCCAAAGCAATCAGTCATGTCGTTAAATAACACCTATTATGATTATATTACGGTTCAAATTTATGTAACAGCTCATACTGAGATAACGACTTCTGGTTATGTAGGACGACCGGCCTGTTCTGTATGCTAACATGAATTTGAACCATATAAATCGGAGAGCATAACTGCTTTTTAAACGAGTTGTTCCCGTTCAGTCAGTAGCGGTAGCATAATCACTGCATAAATGAAACAAAGGCTTTTATTTAACAGATTAGGGTCCGAGCGGAAAAAAACATTTACTTAATAAAATTCATACTATAGGTACTTACTTAAATAATTAATAATCAGCTAATGTAGATGAAGCTAAGCCTTGTTTTCACTGGGTTAGTACATGAAAGACGGCGGTAAGAAGCACATCACAATGGTCCCGGTGGTAGGCAAACCGTTCGCCCTTGTCGTGTGCTTGGTCTCGCCGAAGGAACAAGAAGAACATGTTGTCACCTACGTGTACGAATGCTTTCTGTAAGTTTTACTCGTCTTTAAATAAATTTTAAATCGCTACTAATATTACTTATAAATATGAAAGTGCTCAACTCTGTTTATATCTTACCTTTTCACGTTCAATCCACTGAGCCGATGTAAAAGAAATTAGGTATGAAGATAGATAGGGAAGGACATAAGAAATTTGTATTACGGAAGTCATCATTCTTTCAAATCTAAATCCAAATATGCACTGACCATTTGCAGTGCAGAGTTAAGCAAACAAATTTGCAGTGCAGTTAAGCAAACAAATTTCTATGAAGGGGGTCACTTAACTCTGTAGATTAGTGGTACGTTCGTTGACGAATACATCAGTTTAATTTGAAGAGGATGACAAGAGTGTCGGCTCACTGCATCCTAAGAACTTCTTTAGAGTAAGGGTCGGTTGCACCAATTAACCGTCTGTCACCGTAAAGCGTTAGCTAAACTTTATTGTATGGGAAGTTTCATAGATATCTGCTGCGTGACGTTAATCAGTATATTAACTGTGGTTGGTGCAACTGGCCCCAAGTCTTTGAAAGGTAACTTTGCACCCACGTGGAAGAGTACTATAAAAGCCATACTTTCATAGTTATTTAGCGTTTATTGGCGCACCACACCCTGTCAGGGTGAGCTTGGACGAAGGGTTTGGTTCTGCTCACTCAGAAATAGTTGCCATTGATTGCATGGTACCAAGTGCACCAACATTAGCTTTTTATTTTAATTTAGCTGTGAAGAGTTATTACTTATTACCTACTTTTATTGATTATTCTCCAGGCTATGCTGGCCAACTGTAAAGAAGACTATTAATCTAGAACATGAAAAGTCTGTCAAAAATAAGTGCCAACAGCTCCTACGTGTTGCGAAACGTTTGTTTACTCAAGTAAGTACAATTTTAAAATTTAATCATATTGGCTATAATACTTATAGCCAAACCATACGTTACGCAAAATAGGTGAGGCGGAAGCTTGATCACCTATATAATTAATTTGATTTAGGTGGCTTTATTTAGTCAACGGAAATAGAAAGCTAGACTAATTCCAACAATATAAAAGGGTAAATGTTCGAAAAGGTGGCGTCACTGGATTCGCTGGTGAGATTGGCCACCGACCAGGGTAAGCGCGTGGTGGACGCGGAGCTCTGCGCGCTGATGATCGTCGACCTGGACCGTATGGAGCTCGTTGAGACCTGCTATACAAAGGTATCCGTATATTGTCCCAACATTACGAACACCCAAATCGAAATAGGCTAACGGGATTACTATGTAGATAACGATGTAGTTCATCTGACCAATGACAAAACTGAATTACTTTCAATCAGAGAACGGCTGCAACACAAGTATTTTCCAACTTCTTACTAATTAATAATAAATTTTGCAACTTCCATCGCTCTCTGACATCTTTCCGATTTTGAAAAATGTTGATTCAAAAATCGAAACTCTAAAACGAAACCCAGATAGGTAGGTAATTCCTACTTAACGTTAGGCAGGAGTAATGCTGTAAACAATTACCTAACTACCGATAGAAAAATATCGGATCATCTTTTTTTTAAATTCTATTCCTCGTAGTGTGTTGATATTTTAAGTGCATGCGCACGTCTAACATAACCAATGTTACAACAAAGACCATAATTTGTCTCTGAATATATTTCCCTAGGGTACAGACGAAACGTACGAACGACGGTTTCCAATGGACCGCGGGATCGCAGGGCAAGTGATCCAAAACGGTGCCATCGTGAACGCGAGAAATGCTGCACAACACTCAGCATACGACCCTAATGTTGACAGTCGCCCGGGGATCGACATAAAGTGCGCCCTCCTTTGTTTTTTATGCCAATGACATGCAGACAGCATTTATTTTTTATAGTCGGTCAAAGAACTTCGTCAGTAGAAAAAGGCGCGAAATTCTGATTTAGTATGGGGTGATAATCCTTCGCGCCTACATTTTTTTAAATTTGCCGCTTTTTTCTACGACGGAAGTAAATGGCTTGACAGACATTATCATCGCCAGCCATGTAACTTTATCTCGTTTAAAGATGAGTGGGGTATACCTATAAGCCATCTGCGAGTACGATGCATGCCGGCATTTGTTTTTTTTTAAATCTCTTGCCATCAAACCAATTATCTTAGCGGAGGAGAAACCAAGCGCTTGACTTGACAACAAGCGAGATCAACGACTTAATGTATCTTCCAAAGATATTAGACACCAAACACAAACCTAATTCACTCTCATGACTTCATCTCTCTTCTAATTATTCAAGCCTGATATTTACCTTACTTCTAGAACCAGTCTGACCTTCCCGATTCGTGAGCAGCAAGGGATCATTGGCGTCGGTCTGCTAATCAACAAGATAGGCGACCCGTACTTCGACGCCATGGACGAGGAGATGGCACTCTCGTTCAGCGTGTACTGCGGCGTCTGCATCATACACTCGGTTTTGTATCAAAAGATACAGGAGGCGAGCATCAGAAACATTCGGGGTCATGAACTGAATATGTACCATATTGAGGTAAAAGGAAAACGAATATGTATTATAAGAACAACTGGAGACGTTCACTCAGGGTTATAACTAGTAGTAGTTCGCCCTAAACTGAGAACTCGCGGTTCGACAAAAACTACATAGGTAGGTAGATTAGATATAGTACTATTATTTATATAGACTTAATTCTATTTAATTTTCTATGCGATAGAATAACACTTATAACTTATCGTTTATAGGGTGGTTGACTGTTAAGTCAAATCAAGTTGTTTTTAGGGTGCCGTACCGAAAAGGTACAAAAGGAACCCTTATGGTGCGACTCTGTCCACCCGTCCCTCTGTCTGTCTGTCTGTCACATCGCTAAATATCACGAGAACCACTTAAGCTATCGACTTGAAATTTGGAATAGTTATGAAAAACGCTAACTCAGACACATTGAAAGTATTTTATTTTTATTAAGTATTTAAAATCAAAGAGCATATATAATCACTACGTTTTATTTAAAATGCCCAATATGAAGAGGGAGCAAAATTTCAAAGTCTAGTGACTAGGTCAAGTGGGGTATCATTTGAAAGAGCTAAAATTGTTCATTCCAAAACATTTTTTCGTTATTTTTCATAGAGAAAAAAAAAATTATTAATTAAAATGTGAAAAAAATACCGGCCCCCCCCCCCCCCCCCTTATCTCTGAAATTTATACATAATATTAACATTACTATACATTTTACAGGAAAAATATAATCAGACCTCTAATCTTGGTAACTTTTTTTAATTAATAAAAACCTTTCCGAATTCAGTTTTCAATTTAACCAACTTTACGTGTGTTTATTACACCTGAAATTTCTATGATATTACATTAAAATAAATATACCTCTTTTCAAATAAAAGATCATTTTTTTAAATCGGTTCACATGATACAGAATTATCTTCGAAAAACCAACATACGTGCATTACATCGCGCAAATTAGTTAGACAATTTGCCGATAGATGGCGCTGTACAGAAATATACTTAGTAGGTACTTCTGTTCAGAAGTCTTTTGCCTTTATAGTTACACGAGATAATACTAAGTTTATACGGAACCCCTCGGTGTGCCGGTAAAACGAACTCGCACTTGACCGGTTTTTTAGGGTTCCGTAGCCAAATGGCAAAAAACGGAACCCTTGGCCTTATAGATTCATCATGTCCGTCTGTCTGTCCGTTTATGTCACAGCCACTTTATTCCGAAACTATAAGAGCTATTATACTGTTCAAACTTGGTAAATAGATGTATTCTATGAACCGCATTAAGATTTTTACACAAAAAATTTGGGGGTTCCCCATACTCAGAACTGAAACTCAAAAAATCTTTTTTCATCAAACCATACGTTCAAAAATTATATTGAGGTTTTTTATTATATTATATTAGGAGAGACACTTCCAAAGTGGTAAAATGTGTCCCCCCCCCGTAACTTCTAAAATAAGAGAATGATATACCTAAAAAAAAATATGTGATATACATTACCATGAAAACTTCCACCGAAAATTGGTTTGAACGAGATCTAGTAAGTAGTTTTTTATTAATACGTCATAAAATTAAAAAAAAAATTTTTTTTTTCAAACCCATACGTGTGGGGTATCTATGGATAGGTCTTCAAAAATGATATTGAGGTTTCTAATATCATTTTTTTCTAAACTGAATAGTTTGCGCGAGAGACACTTCCAAAGTGGTAAAATGTGTCCCCCCCCCCCCCTGTAACTTTTAAAATAACAGAATGAAAAATCTACAAAAAATATATGATATACATTACCATGCAAACTTCCACCCAAAATTGGTTTGAACGAGATCTAGTAAGTAGCTTTTTTTTAATACGTCCTAAAATATCTCATTTTTTTGAGAAGACTTGGCATTACAATGATATTATTATGCTTTCAAAATATTGCTCCAATGGTACTGTTGATGAAAAATTTAAAAAATGCGGAATTTGACTAATTTGCAATTTTTGCGGCATGTCATTTAATTAATTGATTTATTTTTATAACAGGTCACAGTCAATTTTAAATGTTAACATAATTTATTAAGCTCATAGCTAACAAGGGAATTGGAAATGAGATATCGAGGTTCTATGGTTTCCATAGAGATTTCCATAGATTCTTATTAACTTCATTACTAAGCCAAATATCAATATAGTTTCTTCCCCAAAGTTGTATTATTTAATTATATTTATCAAATGAAATCATAAAAACACATGGCCGCAACTGAGGCATAATCTCACACTGTGCTATTGTGCTTGTGTGTCTTTTTTGTTTGCTTATCCGTTATATACTGTGCTTCTTTTTTTTGCGACAATAAATGACTTTATTTAAACATATGGTAATTCAAGATGGCAGTTTTATTTTTATAATTTCAACTACGGATTTATGTTGGGCTTTTCCGATCCTCAATCATCAATGTACATCAATTTTCATTATGATCCGGACAAAAATGAAGAAATTCAAGATGGCAGCCATTTTTTACAATTCTGTTTTTACAAATTACTAATAGTTATGCAAATGTTTTCTTATTTCCTCGCAGTAGTCGTGAAAAGCACTATGTAATGCCTCTGCCAGAAACGCTAAAGATGGACGAGTGAGTTTGAGGGCCGACACGTTAGTGGAGGGTCTCAAATAATACGAGTCGGCGGTGCGTTTTTAGCGGTTTTCCGGCCTCTCCTACAATGTACTATAATCCCTCCTATAGCGCCCAGTTTCCCGCGTACCCACTATAATTCACCATGGCCACGCAGACATTCTTGCAAAGGAGTTGACCAGTATAGCTCCTACTAGCTCCATAATCTCTTGATCAGTCCTTCTCATGTTAAAAGTATGAAAAAATATTGCCCTCTACAACACGTTTAGTTAATTTCATTTATTTAAGTTATTGCGTAAAAACAATCCTCTGTTAGTTCAGTAAAATAATCATCGAAATGTCGGGTGCCCTAGCCAGCCGTGAGTTCCAAGCTGATTGTAAGAACTTCGGCTCGCTCGTTCGATAATATCACTGCTTGCAACTGCTTCAAGGTCCACTGTTGCAGCCCTAACGGAATTTTAGGTGCATTTTCAAAGAGCTGTTTTAGGATTACCGTACACAAACTGAATTCAACTTATTGACTCGGCGTTGGCTGCGGTTGTTTGCACTTATCGGCACAAATTCAGTAATGGAATAAATACTCGTACATATCCATAAGCTTCAGTTATCAGTTTAGATATATATTCGACTTAACAGGTGAACGACGCAGAGATGTCAAAAGTGCTGGATTGCAAGGGATTCCACAACATTCCTGAGTTCTCATCACTGCACTTCAACACGCGAGGTCTGCCTCTGAGAGAGCTTCCCTGTTTAGTCGTCAAGATGTTCAGTGATTTGGGATTGATACGAAAGTAATCATTAGTGCAATATCTTTAGGAATTATCGTCTTCCTTGAACTGTTTTGGTTTTTACACGATGTCATGTTACACTACGGATCAAATGCTTTACCGATTGATATGATCCCCATATAGGTATGTCTATAGTGTAGATTTAGTCACCTGCAATAATTTACGATAAAACTGAGTAGCTTTGTGATGGGACGAAAATTGGCTGTTTCATACATTTGGTTGGTCTAACGTTAACATTTTCTATAGGAGAGTCAATTTTTAGGGTTCCGTAGCCAAATGGCAAAAAACGGAACCCTTATGGATTCGTCATGTGCGTCCGTATGTCACAGCCACTTTTTTCCGAAACTATAAGAACTATACTGTTGAAACTTGGTAAGTAGATGTATCCTGTGAACCGCATTAAGATTTACACACAAAAATAGAAAAAAAACAATACATTTTAGGGGTTCCCCATACTTAGAACTGAAACTCAAAAGTTTTTTTTAATCAAACCCATACGTGTGGGTTATCTATGGATAGGTCTTCAAAAATGATATTGAGGTTTCTAATATCATTTTTGGCCAAAGTTTTCGAAAGGCTGGTTTATGTTGCACTATTTGATCATGTCAAAGGTATGCTCTCTCCTTATCAATATGGGTTTATGCCCAAGCAATCGACTTGTATAAATCTTTTTAGCTACGTCACCAGCCTTACAGAGGCTATCGACGCGGTTTACACTGACTTTTCGAAAGCTTTTGATAAGGTTAATCTCAAAATCTTTATTAATAAATTGCACAATTTTGGCATTGCAGGGAGTTTACTTAACTGGTGCCAATCTTACCTTCAAAGCAGGCCTTCAACTGTGGCGATAGAAGGCACTCAGTCTGACTGTTATATTGCACTCTCCGGTGTACCACAGGGGTCTAATTTGGGGCCATTATTTATAACGACATTACCTATGAATTAATAATAAAATGGTGCTTAAATTTTATGTGGTAACATTTAGTGGGGACTAAATGTTACCACATAAAATTTAGTCGGAAACGAAACCCTATAAATGCTGCCTTTAAATCTCTAGGGTTTGTGTTAAGATGTGCTAGGGAGTTTAAAGAATGTTCTACAATGGTGACCCTTTTTAATTGTTTTGTAAGGAGTAAATTAGAATACTGTAGCGTTCTCTGGAATCCTACTTACAAAAAAAATATTGAAAGGAATGAACGATTGCAAAAAAGGCTTACTAGACATCTTGCTTATCGCTGTGGAACAGGCTGACAAGTATATAACGCTAGACTTAAACAATTTAAACTAATTTCTCTTAGTAGTAGGCGTACTATGCTGGACCTAATGTTCTTGTACAAACTTCTAAACGACAAGATTGACTGCATAAATATGGTTAGTCAGATAGGGCTGAAAGTGCCGTCTCGTTTGCCACGTTATCCTTGTGCCTTACTCTATGTGCGTCGTAGTCGAACTAACCAATTGGCTCACTCCCGTTTGCCTCGCCTGGCTCGCCTATACAACAAGCATGCTAATAATGTCCCTTCTTTGGATGTGTTTCACGACAGTGAACTGAGTGAAGCCTCATTTAAAAACAAAGTACCTGGGCGACCGAGCTTTGCTCGGTTATAACTATTTATTGTAATATGGTGGTGTATAGGTGATAATCTACATAAACTTAAAAAGTAAAATGTGAACTGTCAATTATTATTATTTACAATCGATTTTAACCTTACAGCACTTGTCACAGAGTAACGCCATCTATTGTCAATTTCTCTTATTACATAGGTCATTTTTTTACTAAATTAAACTAGTCTAAAACAATAAAAATTATATATAAACTTGAACATATAAAAAAAAAACAAAAGTTAGTCACCGGGCGAGATTCGAACCCGTAACACTCGTTTAGCAGTCCGCGTCTTAACCCGCTGGACCAGATGGACAGTGGCCGGGAAAACGAAATTAGCGACCATATTCTGCGTCGAAAGAAAAACGCATGAAAACACGCGTTTTCCCAAACATAAGATTAATCTAGATAGATTGTATACCCCCAAAAACCCCCATATACCAAATTTCAGCGAAATCGTTAGAGCCGTTTCCGAGATCACAGGAATATATATATAAATATATATACAAGAATTGCTCGTTTATAGGTATAAGATTATTATCTGTTGACAACCTCAGCTATCTCAGCTAACTTGGTTACTTTTGTGTGGAAATTTTATTGTTAGTATTAAGTAGTTGTTTTTTTAATTAGTATAATTTGTACTTATACATATTTATATTAAGCTCTTATTCTGAATCTTAACTTAAATAATGCATGCTGTGATTGCCTTTAAGTGGGGGATCAATTATAAATGTGTGTGTGTGTGTGTGATGTAAATTATAGTATGTGAATTGTATCTTCTGTTGGTGATCCTAATAAACAAACTGAATAGTTTGCACGAGAGACACTTCCAAAGTGGTAAAATGTCCCCCCCCCCCCCCTCCCCCCTTGTAATTTCTAAAATAAGAGAATGATAAAACTAAAAAAAAAAAAGATGTACATTAGCATGCAAACTACCACCGAAAATTGGTTTGAACACTTTGAACGAGATCTAGTAAGTAGTTTTTTTTTAATACGTCATAAATAGCACGGAACGCTTCATGAGCGAGTCCGACTCGCACTTGGCCGCTTGTTGTTTACGCGTTTTCGGTGTTGGCACCATAGCAAAAGTTGCCCAGTATGGTCTATATATTCACATCTTAAATTATTGCAGGTGACTAAATTTACACCTGTATTTTCAGGGAAAATTAATGATAAAGGTACCTACCTATCATATTACTGAACGCGACACACTGTATATCGCTAAAATCTAAACATTCATTATTTTAGGTTCAACTTGAAGCAATCAAAGCTAGTCCGGTTTGTGCTTCAAGTAAGAAAGAGTTACCGAGATGTGCCATACCACAACTGGTACCATGCCTTCAGCGTAGCTCAGTGGGGTTACGCCGCGCTGATGAACTTTCAGTTGGTGAAGCGTGGATACTTTAAGTGAGTTGAAACTTACATTACATACCTACGATTTATTTAAGAAAATTATATGCGTTTTTAGGGTTCCGTACCCAAAGGGTCAAACGGAACCCTATTACTGAGACTCCGCTTTCCGTCCGTCCGTCTGTCACCAGGTTGTATCGTATCTCATGAACCGTTAACGAATAGTTAGCCAGTTGACATTTCTACAGATTATGTATTTCTGTTGCCGGTATAACAACAAATACTAAAAACAGAATAAAATAAATATTTCTTTCCAATCTCGAGGTTCCCATCCAATCACCGAAGTTAAGCAACATCGGGCGGGGTCAGTACTTGGATGGGTGACCGTTTTATAGATAATGGTACGGAACCCTTCCTGTGCGAGTCCGACTCGCACTTGGCCGGTATTTTTCAGTTTCGATAATGACGATCTCTATGTTACTTCTCACACTAAACCAATTTTTAGGGTTCCATACCCAAGGGGTCAAACGGGACCCTATTACTGAGACTCCTCCGTCCGTCCGTCTGTCACCAGGCTGTATCTCATGAACCGTGACAGTTAGCCAGTTGAAATTTCTTCAGATTATGTATTTCTTTTGCCGCTATATCAACAAATACTAAAAACAGAATAAAATAAATATTTCTTTCCAATCTAGAGGTTCTCATCCAATCACCGAAGTTAATAAGCAACGGCGGGCGGGGTCAGTACTTGGATGGGTGACCGTTTTTATAGATAATGGTACGGAACCCTTCCTGTGCGAGTCCGACTCGCACTTGGCCGGTTTTTTATCAAGCTGATACGTCTGCCGAGCAATACTACAAATTTTAAATTTTTCCCTTAATATAAAAAAAAACTTCCCATTCCCACTTAAATGTTATTAAAATAGTATAAAACTAATAAAACATGTTTTTTTTATCAGCGATCTTCAAGGATTGATGTACCTGATAGCGTGCCTAGTCCATGATCTGGACCACCGTGGAAATGCTAGTAGTTTTCAAATTAACGGAGGTAAACAAAGATTATTACCAAATAAACCTAAGTCATATGAATTATATCATACTTGTTCTTCTTTGTCTGAACTGTTCTGTTCCGAACAGAAACTGCCCTTGCTGCCCTTTATTCGAGCGAGGGTAGTGTAATGGAGAGACACCACCTCGGGCAGGCTGTGAGCATCCTCAACACGGAGGGCTGCGACCTGCTCGAGCCACTGCCGAGGCGCGACTACGACCGCGCGCTGCTGCTGCTGCGCGACTTCGTGTTGGCCACCGACCTTAACAACTACTACAAGTCAGTACTGACACGGCTCTTCTATGTACAGTGAAATGCAAAATTGCATGAACACATTATTCATTAATTTATAAGTGGCTATGCAATTTTGCGGCTGAGTGTATGGTGTACATGAGTAACCAGAGTGATAGAGAGACACCTCGGGCAGGCGGTGAGCATCCTCAACATGGATGGCTTCGACATGCTCGATCCTCTGCCGAGGCGGGACGTAGTTACCTATTTCGAACGATAATTAAGATTAATGACAGCACACTTTAACTTGACTAATTACTAATTGCACGTTCTTCTTCCAGAAAGCTAAACGAATACAAAATGATAGCTAGCGACTACCTCATCGGCAATCACATTCACATCGCCGCTCTGCAGGCGCTGCTGATGAACGCGGCAGATTTCAGCGATCAGATAAAAGACTGGAGCTGCGTGAAGAAGACTGCCGTTAGTCTTTTTGTCATTTTGACAGCTATTTCTTTAGGATTTTAACAAATAGTTTGATACAAATGCTTAATATAATGAGAACCTAATAATATCAACTTGATTAATTCATCGTCATCTCAAAAAGACCTGTTGCTTCAACTGATTAAGTCTTACCGAGAAACTATAAAATATAAAATTTATCTCATGGTGTGGCTCAGAGTACACTTATTATTATTACCCGACATTTTGCTCAAAGCCAAGACAATAAAAAGAACATGAATGGGCATGGCACACTGCGTTCGATTCGCACGTCACTCAGAACTTTGAGCGAGACAACGCTATGCGCGTATTATAGCGACATCCCGCTCGTACGTCAGAGCGACGTGCAAATTGGGCGCAGTGTGCCATGCCCCGTACTTAAATTGCAGGCGGAGGTGTTAACAGAGTTCTTCAACCAAGATGAATCAGAGAAGGGCCGTGGAGATGCGCCTCCAATTTTTGTGGACCCAAATAGCAAGACAGTCATTCCTGAACTAGAGATAAAGTTTATCACTGACACTGTTATTCCGATTTATGAGTAAGCTGTGTATTTTTAGCTTTGAATATTTGAAACGCCTTACGGTGGTGAAGTTATGTATATACCTATCTATCTTTTATAGCATGCTTGGACAAATATTTCCCGTCATAGCGCCCGCTACACAAATTCTCGAGAGCCACTTGGTGCTCTGGGATGGATCAAAGGATATATTCGTTGAGGTAAGGCATTTCAGTAGCCACTTAACTTTGGTCCTGTCCTAGGACTCCTAGAGTAGAGTTCCTAGTTACGTGTCGTATTTTTACAACCCATTATTGTGCCCAGTTACAGGTAGATGGAACATTTTTGTCACATCCCATTGCGGGCAAATTAAATGTGGGGATTAGGCAAATCATATGTGGAAAACAAAATACCTAATCATTAAAACAAATATTTTAGGTGTCGCCACTTCTTGCGGGTCTCTCAGTTCTGTTGAGTCCAGAACTGGACCAGCTCATCGAAGCAGCGTTGAATGAGCGCGAGAGATTGCGTCTCGAAGCCGAAGCGTTGGCAGCCGAAGAGGCGGCGGCGGCGGCGGCCGCGGCTGCAGCCGCCGCGGCAGAGGAGGATTAGTGATGCTGACGGGAAGATGTGTTAACCATATTTTGCGAGGTGAATATGTAGATCATACGGGATAACTTTTACCAACTCAGTACGAATAATAATTTAATATAGGGAATTCGGTACCATTAAGGTGTAGTAGGTACTCGACGGTAGACGTTGCTACACGCCTCTTTAGAAAAACAAAATAGAACTGACGAAATGATTCACAAGGGTCGAACAGTTTCGGTAGCTCAGTTGGTTTAAACCGTTGGTGGTTGGTGAAACCGTTAGAGCAATCAAACCGGTATTTCGAAGGTCGCTAAATTCGCAGGCGCATCTGGCCTGAGGCAGTGAATTTTACCAATCACCAAAGTTTTCAATAATTATAGGGGCCATACGGAAACCCAGGCAAGGGACCGAAAAATAAACATATCATCTAGCTATCTCGCGCGACGCATGAATCATTAATATTGAAAGCCTGTGCACACCGGGTGCGTGTGCGTAGACGTGCACGTGCGCGTTGTAATATACATATCCTTATGAGAGTCGGCACACCGCTTGCGTGACGTGTGCGGCTCAAAAATTTTAGAATCTTTTAAAATCTATACTGATTTACTCCCAGGTTCTCAACTGATTAGTAAGTCTCAGCGCCAAGTCAACGAGGTGTACTGTACGGGTCGATTGAATAATAAATGTGCATATTTATTATTTGGTGTTAGTAATCTAAATAATAAGGTACGAATAAAACACTTTTATTGTGTATATTAATTAGTTTTATTTGTATGTATATGTTATAAATATTAAATAACTATGTACGTCGATAAGTTAAAATGATAAAAATGGGGATTTAGCAAGGCTAGGCACTTATTTACCTTTGGTAGATTTTGTAATTATTACATTTATTTCATACCTACTCGTATATAAAAGGAAATGTCAATGTTTCTGATAATTGTTGATTAAATTCGTAATCAAATGCAAAGACATAACAGCGAAATTAAAATCATCATTCATTTTTAAATACTCACAGAAAAAGTATCACAGTAAGTTTTAACTAGCTTAACAGTACATATAGTGCTATTTTACCGCCCTAGTGCGGTAATTAGCACTATACGTGCCTATGTCGAAAACGTCAAGGCCTATGTGCTGTAAAACCTTGTACGATACACATGCGAATAGATAATTCGCAACTCTGTTGATTTAAAACACTAGTTACGGTCGTATTTTAATTTATCGCCACACGTTACGATTTTCCTACTTTCCGCACTTGTATCGTAATCTACTATTACGAATCACATCGTTGGTAATTCAGTAAGTTTGTATTTGGTGCGGCCACATATTTCGGGATTCGGCGAATATTCGTGACGGCGTCTCTCGCTACCCAGAATCCCTGCATATCTGGCCGCACCATAAGATTAACCATGAAACATAAATATTAACAAAATAGGTGTTCATAAGTACTTGCCACCAATGTCTTTTTTTACTTTTAGGGTAATATGTTATAATTCAAAAGCATAATAATAGGCATCTGAATTCATCATCTTCGCATCAATCAATCAATCGTATATTTGCAAACGTAAATCGCAAGTCAATACTTCTTACTTCGCTTCTGTAGACGATAAAGACTGACAATCACTTGTCACATTTTGCAGGCAAAAGTTTCCTTCGAAACTAGTAGTAGGTTACATAATAATAAAGATGAATACCTACTTTACAATTGAGATGAGAAATTTTTTATGGAATGCTTATACAACGTCAAAAATTTAAAAACATTAGAGGTTATCAAGATCATGTAGTTTTTGGTTCAATCGTATCACAAGAAAATGATGTATAATACAAGGCCGTGTCTCGTTCGGTAACTTTTAAGCAATTTCTCCAATCAAACCATGTTTGTGCGGTTGCAGCAGCTCTTCCATGAACTCCTTCACCATCACCTTGAGTTTCGCGTTCATCTGTTCTTGTTCCCTGAAAGTACAATGGTTTATGGTAGAGATGCCACAAATAGTGGTTTTGGCCGAATACCGTATATTCGGCATAACTTGCGTACATTTTGAGTCACATTTATTATGAAACCTGTTCGCCAACGACACACACACAGCACATCGTGGGCTTATATTTATTTTTTGTTGCTCAGAACTAGTGAATGTAGTTAGAGTCAATCAAATGTAATCCATAATAATAATAAAAATATTTGTAGTCAACAATGATCAAAAAAGGGCTTCGTATTTAACAACCTTCTAAGAATACATTAAATATAATAAAGTTTTCTGAAATCGGTCTTGTTTCAGAGATAATGACAATTCTTGTGAAAATTTGTTTCTGTAATAACTTAGTAAAAACACCTTTTTGGCTGCGACGCTGCCACTATGTGACTGGGTTTAGAGAAACATATCAAACATACAGACAAAGTTTTAAAGGAAATCCACAATTTATTATCTGTAATTAAAGAAAAAAATACTTAATCGTTGGAATGTTTTTTTTCGCAAACATGTAATAATAAAAGATTTCTTTTTCGAATTTGAGCAAAACTCAAATAACATTTTTTGCTCCTTATGACCCCAGGAAAGGAATACGTGGATAAAATCTGTCGGATTTTACCAGACCACGGTGTATATATTCAGTATTCGACCGAATAGTAGGCAACATTCGGCTAATACCGAATATTCAACAAAGTGGCCCAATATGCCGAATACCGAATAGTTTCCGAATATTCGTGGCATCTCTAGTTTATGGGACTTAGATATTATTACGTAAAACAAAATTGACTACATGATTTTTTGGAACTGTAACATTACATAGTCACTGAAGTTACGTTATGCTAAATATTAGTTTCGTCGAATTATAAGATTTGACTTATACTTACTGACAGTCAAACTAACAAGCATTCAGACTTCATTCCAGATAGGATTAGACAGAAAGAAAACTAGTTCTTTATAGTGCACGTTTTAGGATGTCATAAATAACATTTGTGTTGTTCTCAAGCAAAAGGTACCACATTGTCGCTTGCCATAAGGACGCTCTGACAGGTTATTCTTATAAAGATACAAGCAAATTTCCTCCTTATGGTCAATTATACATTCCAAACCAGTTCTGAACAAAATATAGAAGAAAATATTTGTACCCAAGTTATTCAAAAATAATTTTAGCGACTTTCACAAGTTAATTTGTAAATAATATAATACTCTATTTGTGCATGTGTGTGTTGGTGCAGGCCCGTGTCTGGGACATCTACTGAACGAGCTCTTATTAGATACCTCTTCGGTCTAGCTAGGTTATAAACCTAGGATTTACCGTAGTTATGTACTCACTGCAGAGTGTCGGCCTTGCAGACCAGCTCGGTGTAGTACTTGAGCTTGGGCTCGGTGCCGCTGGTGCGCACGATGAGCCCGAGCCCGTTGCTGCACTGCAGGATCACCATCTCGCCGCTCGTGTAGTCCTGGTCCAGGCCCGTGCCTAGGACATCTGCTGAACGAGCTCTTATTTAATAATCTGTCTAGCTATACGCATCAGTAGCAAAACAGCAGAAAACTTGAATGGTCAGTTGCGCAATTAACGGACTGATCAAGGTAACTCTCCATACAATAACATTTTGACAGGCTGTTTGATGCAACCGACCCTAAATCATATATGACTATGCGCTGGTAAAACTATAATATGAAATATATAGTATGATTATTCTTTCAGCTCTTCGCTAGGACACTGTGACGTGTACCGCCGCCACCAGATATATCGGAGTAGCCAAGGTGGTTAAAATATATGACCATGCACTGTGCACATTAACGTCTTTATAATAGAGGCTTTAGATATTTGTGAACACCTTGGTCGTTCCGATATATTGATGGCGATTGTATTTAGCAATATAGTTATGAGCAATAAAAACTAATTAATTAAATTCTAAGCAATATTGAGAGAATAATATTTATTTAGGTAAGATGCGCGTGACTAATAAGCGAAACCGTGAACGTAGATTACTGAAGACGTGCCAATTCGACCTAAACTATGTTCATTAATTTTGCGGTGCTTCCAGTTCTGTTTCAAAAGCCATTCATATCATATAAGTAAAAACATCATAAAACTTAATTGAAGCCCCTTGAAAGCACAATATTTTTTGGATTTCATACAATGAAATTAAAAAGACAGCTTCCTACGCCTAATTATGTAGAAAAGGAGGTAACATGTTTTTTTGGCACTAAACCACCTTGACACATTTCAGATTTGGCCTATGGTAAGATACCCGCAATACGGTATTCGACTGTATTGAAAATAAATTATTTCACACCATGCATGAAATTGAAATAAAGCACCAGATAATTATTAGAAAAACTAAATAAGATAGAAATATTAAAAAAAAGTAGGTGTGTTAACCGTGACGTCATTGTGTAATATTTCATATAAATTCCATAATAGGGACCGTGCGCATTGGAGGGTCTGCCATCTTGTGGTCTGAATCGGAACCATAAACAGGCACATTTACACGTCAAGTGTTTTCTTGTGCATAGTAGGTTCTGCCATCTTGTGGGCTACATCGGAACAAAAAACATCACATTTACGCCTCGCGCCAAAAATCTGACGGCTCCTGTGCTGCCTCCTATAGTTCATGCACGCTCCCTATATCAAAGAGCATATAATCACTACGTTTTACCTATATTAGCAAATCGTTTTGACAGTTCTAAAAACGAAACTGATTTGATAGTAGGAGAATACCTCCTGTATTTTTATGATGCCAATCAAAAGAATGCATAAAATAAAGTCATCTCAGAAATATGATATCGCAAAAGAAATGAATAGATTAGAATTTTTGATTAAAATTTCAAGATTCGGTTTAATTCCTAGAAAAATTAATCAATTTTCAATTTTTTTTTTTACAAATTATTTGAATGCAATATTACTTATTTTTAAAAATAAAATAATGTCTTCTTTCAGCAAAATATCCTATCTACGATATTTAAGGTACTTTCCCTTGATGTCCCATAGTCTTGGGACGCCCTGTATACATTCAATCAAAAAAATATTTTTCAAAATCGGTTCAAAAATGACGGAGTTATGAAGTAAAAAAACATTAAAAAAAAACATACAACCGAATTGAGAACCTCCTCATTTTGAAATCTTGAAGTCGGTTAAAAAGAGATTGGACCAAGGCATGAAAATAGTATAAAGTAATATTTCATTGTTGCTGGTTGGTTGATATTCGTGATTGATCGTTATTAGAACTTGCGACATTGTTTTAAGCAACATCTATAATCTACATGTACTGGATGTGAGCGTTGTGCTTTCTAAGATGTTGACAAATAGGACTTACTTAGATGCCGGTTGTCTGTGCTCTCTTCGGGAATTTTGACGCCGGCCGCGAAGTCGTTGACGGACACGATCTCACATGATCCCACTTTTTGTGGGTACTGAAATATATACGCAATGCATAAATTAAGATAAAAATGTGAGAGTTAGCTAGATGTGTAAAACTCATGCGTAATACTAATAGTGCATAACAAACAACTGTGATCGAGTTGAGGCACACGTGGTAGCCGTACTCGCTTTACATGCAGTTGTTCGCCTAGAGACGACCCTGATGAAAATATATATAACTAATTAACTAACTAACTATAGTGGCGCAGCGATCCAAAGAGGGTCTTGGCCTCCAAAACGAGAGAACGCCACCTGTCCCGATCCTGTGCCACTTCCTGCCAGTTATCGGCTTTGAGTTGGCACAGATCCGCCTGTACACTGTCGCTCCAGCGGTATCTGGGCCGACCCACTGGACGGCGACCAGTCGGTTGTCCCAAATAAGCTTTCTTAACACCTCGATCCTCACCCATCCTCAGTAAATGGCCGAACCAGCGAAGTCTGTGGCATTTCGTTTCGCCGATGATATTGGGTTCGGCCACTAACTCCTCGATTTCGGCATTCTTACGGATCCTCCAGGTGCCGTCATCTCTTTTGATAGGTCCCAGGATCTTCCGTAACACCTTTCTTTCCGCTACCAGGAGCTGACTCTCTTCTTTCAGTGTTAGTGTCCAAGCTTCGCAGCCATACATAAGGATTGGTCTTATTATAGTTTTATATACCCGTAACTTAGTATTTCTGCTGAGAAGCTTGGACGCCAACACCTTATGGAGGGCTGCGCTGCATCGCAGGGCGTTTTGGATGCGTATGTTGATCTCCTCCTCTCTGGTGTTTGTGTCGGTAATCGTGCATCCGAGGTACCGAAATTTGTCAACTCCACGATAAACGGTGCCTCCAACATGAAGACTGTCACGCTTGACGCGTGTGTTTTTGTACCGTTTCATGTGGAGGTATTCGGTTTTCGACTGGTTGATCCTGAGACCTATCATAGAAGCCTCTCGTTCCAGGACACTAGCTGCTTCCGCCAGTTGTTCACGGCTTTCCCCTAATAAAGCTAGGTCGTCGGCGTATCCTACCACCTTGTGCTTGCCGTTCAACACAACTCCTATGTCCAATTCTAGTACTTTTCGGACAACATGTTCAAGAGCTAGGTTGAAGAGCACAAGTGATAAAGCATCCCCTTGCTTATAGACAAGACTAAAATATACCATAGCCGGTCCATGGTAGTTCCTGATCCTGGCAAATATGTCGTGTATGGCGGCCTGGTCGTGGCAGATGAAGTACCCGTTGAGGCACACGTGGTAGCCGTACTCGCGGTACAGCGCCTGCAGCTGTTCGCCTAGAGACGAGCCCGACGAGTACAGGTGCGATGCGAGGGAAGCCACCTGAAAATAAGTTTGGTAACAAGTTAACAACCATTGGAATAGTCCCGGGTTCACATTGCTTCACGAGTCTTCCATTTGGATGCGGTATTCAAGCAAATAGACACTTACGTCGAATGACTTACCTTTTAGCTACGAAATCGCCGTCCTGATACGAAGCGAACTCAATTATTGTGCAAAGGTTTTGAGGCGTTAATCCCGGCCGATTAACATAACAATCATTGATATACTTGTGACTAGCAACTATAAGACCGAAATCTTGCCAATCAAAAACGACCTTGTGGTTTCAGGACAGTCAAATTTAGAATTGTTGCACGACTGCCCAAAAAAATGAGTGTATTGTTTTCAGAGTTCAAGTTTGTATGTGAGTGGGTATTTTGATTGTCATTTAGAGTAGAGTAGAGTGTTGTTACCAGAAAGTCCATAAACGATATCAACTTAGATCAGTACTCCACGATAGATAGGTAGATATTTACATGTACGGCGGCGGAGATTCCGTCCTTGTCTGGCACGCGCGGAGAGCACATGTAGCCGATGGCTTCCTCGAACGCGAACAGCGGATTCTTGCCCTGCTGCATTAACAGCAGCGCTGTGTTGCCTGCAGAAAAAGAGGGGATTACAAATTATACAGTACCTTTACCTCTTTTCCAAGCAGCACCAATCTATGTACAAGGTTTTCCCATAAACCCCTTATATATTCCAATTAATCCAGCTTTGATGATTCATTTGAAGACAAGTAACAATTCCTGAAAGTGTAATCTAATAATTTAAAAAGTTACGGTAGAAATTTTACTGATTTAAAAGTTACGTAGTTAGTTAATATGGAAATTTAATTGTGCAATAAATGATTATTTTATTTTATTTACTTTAACATTAACATTACCTGTACCGACAAGTGAAATAAAAAAGCGAAATTTTATTTTTTGGAAATTTCACTCAGTTCGATTCCCGGACAAGACAAGCGATTTTTTAATGCAGTTTTGTTTCTCTTTACAAATGTTTTTAATGTTTCCGTTAAGTAAAATAAGCTAACTTAAGGTTTTAAGGCACTCTCCCTCCAGGGCCCATTAATGTTTTCCACTCTGCTCTGCATACCTATAGGGACAGTGCAAGCCGTAGGAGGAAACACATGACTCCTTTGTTTATTGGTATGGAGTGTTAACGTTAAATAACTAACTCCGATTCAGGCAACAAAGCGGCAACCAGGGACCGGAAAACCACTTCATTTGATTAATGATTTCGATAGGGTAACCGTAACCCTATCAACTGGTAGTTAGAATAGCTATTATATCAATGGTTACCTATAGCATGGTAACCATATCATTGTGTCAACCTATCGATGAGGACTGATGTGGTTTCCGTGTCGAATAGGCCACAGAGCTAAAAATAAATTGATCATGTTCTAAAAACACTTATCCCCTTATTCATAAACGTGTACTAAAGTTACGATGCCGCTAATAATCGTTTGTCCCTTTCCATCATACCGATACGTCGGAAAAGGACATTATTAGCGGCTTGTCAACTTTAGTAGACGTTTATGAATAAGGGGGTAAGTGATTAACACTGATGATACAATGTA
Source organism: Cydia pomonella (assembly GCF_033807575.1). Classification (NCBI taxonomy): domain Eukaryota; kingdom Metazoa; phylum Arthropoda; class Insecta; order Lepidoptera; family Tortricidae; genus Cydia; species Cydia pomonella. The sequence continues at coordinate 19,100,637 of NC_084704.1, forward strand.
ACGTGTTTGGGTGTGTCCGGCTAAAAATATTTTTGTATATCAAGATATCGTAAGGAGTGACCAAAAGGTCTGAATTTGTAATAAACAATTGTTTAATTAACACTGACCCATCCACTTGAAGCCCGTGAGCGTCTCCACGAAGTGCCCTCGGCCCTGGACGATGGCGCGCAGCATCTTGGAGCTGACGATGCTGGTGATGACGTAGCGGTCGTCGTCGTCGCCCGTGGCGTGTTGGAGCAGCCACCAGCTGAGCAGTGCACCCATTTCGTTGCCGGAGAACACCTTCCATTTCTTCGCACTGGAACAACGAGGTTACCTTCCTAATAACCGCGTCCAGCGTTAATTAAATAAACCTTTTAGTAACCTGCTGGCTGCTCGTTGATTAGGATTAGCCCTTTCAAGTCAGCAAGCCGTTTGAACTGAATGCATTATCCAAAGAGTGCCATTTTACATTAATTAATCTGCCTAGGGCCCAGATTCTCAGCCTAGGGCTCGATGACTCGTACAATTCGCGCCGGGTTGTAAAATTAATCTTGTCAAGTTATCGTGTAATGGACTTGTAAAATTAATCTTACCAAGTTACCAAGTAAACCATAGAATGCAGTTTGCGTTAATTTGCATAGTCTGGTACCCTGCTGCTCAGCAAATCTTTTGTTTAGCTCTAGACACCTAGCCTTCCTGTAGTTATTAAAACGAACCTTATCACAACACTACAAAGTTTATATAATTTGAGTACACACCTCTGGTCAAACTCGGCCACAGCTAGCCTATCAGCGTGAGGGTCATTGACCAGGACGAGCCTGGCACGTTTCTGGATCGCGAGTCTTTTGTTTAGCTCTCGACACCAGGCCTCCTTGTAAAAGCTAAATAGAACCTCATTGCAACACCTCAGTGTAATTTGAATACCTCCGGTCAAACTCGGCCACAGCCAGCCTATCAGCGTCAGGGTCGTTGACCAGGAGCAGCCTGGCACGCTTCTGCTCCGCGAGCCGCTTGCTGAGCTGCAGACACTCGGGCTCCTCGGGGTTGGGGAACACCACGGTCGGGAAGTCGGGGTTGGGCTCTTGCTGCTCGGGCACGCTGATGGGCGGCTGAAACAAATAATTCAGTAATAAAAGCGGCCAAGTGCGTGACGGGCCACACATGAGGGCGTCGTACCTTCATACAGTATGAAAACGACATTGAAGTAAAAGAGCGTAACTTTGCATCACTTACTACCGTTACTTATTATTAATAAAAAGATAAGTTTTATGGAAGATTATATAAAAATGGCAGTTCTCAAAAAAAATACTATAAAACAGATGACTTCTTGGGAGACAAGGAACCATGGCCAAGTATCCAGTTTCGAAAGCTGTCATAGTTTAGCTAGCAGTGACCCGGAGAGGCATAGGGTACTGTTGTTACTGTCTGTTCAATCTAATATATTTATTTTGTTTGTTATGTTTAGTTATTTTTATTACGAAATTGACTTATTGGATACATACTAGTTATGTACTCTGTAGAACTAGTTTTAATATTGTTAGGTTAACAGTGCAGTCTCTTGGCGTGAAACACTCTTTTTTTTTCTTTAACACTTGAGAGAGCCTTTATACCTCCAAATCTTATTATTAAGTATTATTATCTTTCTCAGACCGTGGGAACCTTTGACATCTCCAAACTTAATGTGTTAAACGTGGAGACTATACGTCTTTGTAATATTGAATAATATATTTGACTTATTGGATACATACTAGGTATGTATTTTGTAGCATTAGTTTATAAGACTGTTAGCTTAACAGGCTTGACGCGATTTATTCAATATAAATTTCATTTTGACACTTGGAGAGACTTTACATCTCCAAATTTAATGTATTATTAACCATAGGGACTTACATCTCTGTTATACTATTATAGTATGTAATTATTTATTTTAAGATTATTGTAATGTAATGTTTACCCAGGTATTGGATGTTGTATTTATAAATAGTGCTATGTATTTTTCATGTCACTACTTCACTAGTCACTATTTGATACTGTAAATGTTATATTGACTTGTAAAAGAGCCCTTGAGGTCTACTTGCAGAATACATTTTTGAATTTTAAACCGATGAAGTTGGATCAGGTTGGATGGCTACCTTCAGACTGGCGGACTCGAAAGCCTTCAACACATAATCGTATCCAACGCCGTGCATGGCGCTATACACGGTGTCCACTGCGGCGCGCGCGTTGGTGGCGCGCTGTTCCGGGCCCACGCTGTCCGCAATGTACTGCATATAGCGCTCCGTCACCTCCGACAGGCAGTCCGATACGAGCGCATGGCTACGCACGCCGTCTGTCACCCAGTGCGAGTCAGGTATACTGGAAAACAAACGAAGAAATAGTACATTGTTGCAGAGGGATGTAAATAATAGTACATTGTGCAACAAGGGGGGTAAGTGAAATTTTGGATACGAGGGTGGTAATTTCCGACAGCAGCAGGCTGGAGGGTATTAAAGACCCGAGTTTGCAATATTCTTACCCCCGGAGTTACACACAATGTTTTTCATCCCACTTGCGAAGAAAAAACTAAATTTTAAGCGAAATAACTCTTGAATACGGTGACATATCAAACATTCGTCCGCCATTTTGTAATTTCTTGGCAGGTGAGGCATTGAAGGCACAGACCTATTCGTCATCCAGCCACGATTGAAAATTATGTAACAATATTTTTCTCAAACTTGTAATGAAATGTTGACATGACTTACTTTAAATTAGGTCCGGAAATACTACATATCAGGTGCGATGAGTGAAGATGATATGTAAAGGAATTTCATACAGCCTTACACACCTAGGCCTGTAAGGCAACCTTCTTTTGTTTTTAAACGTCAAATTATGGCAATATCGTACAAATTGTCCACTACAATTTGGCCATATAGAATTTACTAAAAAAATATGGTAGTCGTCAAGGAGTACCCCCGCTACGTAGGTACCTACTGTCATGTACGTCAAAATGCAGTCTCTAAGGAATGTAAACATGATAAGATGTATGTATAAACGAATCGATGTATGTATGTCTGTAAACTTATATTACCTACTCCTTTTTAAAATTCGAAATTAATACAAAAGCAACCCTAGTTAGTCGGGCAAGTTTAGCTATATATTTTCAAGAACGGCGGGAACCTTCTGTTTATTCTTTTTTTTGTGGCTGAAGTAAGTACCTATAGGTAGGTACATATCGCTTTACGGCCCCATAGGTACATTATTTAACTCTGGACGTCAAAAGTTTACATTTGACAATTCAGTTTCCACAAAACATAACGTCAGGTGACTAGCAAAACTCACTAATTACCACCACAAGTTTATAGCCGTAATCAACCATATTAGTACTAAAATAAGGTTGATTCTTGTTTATTTATTTTTTTGTAGTTAGTGAGTTTTGCTTGTCACCTGACGAATGGCCCCGTATAGCCGAGCGCTTCTATTTTGGCTGTCCAACTCGAGGGCAAGAGTTTTTTTTAGACTTACTCCTCCAATACAATCGATAACTCTTTGCTTCATGTTGTTCAACTGCATTAGGTTAGAAAAAACCCGCAAATAAAATGCAAAAAAACATTCTCAAGGTGAATACTACACGTCTAGCCTTGTCCTCCGCTACAAGACGCTCGTTGACCAGGTTGACTCCGTGAATAGACGTGGAAGGCCCCGGAGTAACTCTCGGTCAGAACTACGTGGTAAATTTAAGCTAACGAAAAAAATATTGAAATAATTCTTACTCCAAATACTGTAATATTTCTTCCAATATGTGTTGGTCATGAGGAGCTGTAATTTGTGATCCATTGCCCCAGTATACCTGAAAAAAGCCATTGAAAAAGTATCGATCGGATCAAAATCATCAATAATTGTTAGACTACAATAAGACTGGTACACGATAGTCTACAATAAGATTGCTACACGGTAGTCTATAATAAGGTTGGTTATTGCACATTATAAACACGACACCTTACTATTTATGCCTTGGCTTATCAACCTGCCGTCAACCAAGCTTTAATGAAAGCGTAAGCGCGTAACGGAATCAAGTAAGCTCCGACGAGAGGCAAGCTTAAATTTCGTAGGTTCGTTATGGCAGATCAGATCACCTTGTATCCGTTGTCCTCCTTGGGGTTGTGCGAGGCGGTGACCATGACGCCGCCGGCCACGCCGTACAGGATGGTGGCGAACGACACCAGCGGCGTGGGGCACACGGCCGAGAACAGGTGCACGGGGATGGATGCGGACACGAACACCCTGGCGGTCAATTCGGCGAACCTGGGAGAAATGTAAAATCGCGATTAGCCCCTTTTCCCCTTATTCATAAACGTGTACTAAAGTTATGATGCCGCTGATCATCGTTTGTCCCTTTCCGACGTATTGGTATGATGGAAAGGGACAAACGATGATCAGCGGCATCGTAATTTTAGTACACGTTTATGAATAAGGGGGGTTTATGTATAAAACTTTACAAGACTCAATTCGTTAATTTATGTTTTATCAGTTTCTTACAAATACATATAAGTCAAAATGTACCTAATTATTATGAATAACCTCATAAATCTTTTGTTTTGTCTTTAGCATCGTGTTTCTTACCAATACAGTCACGTCTGAAAATAACAACACGGAGAAAGTGACAAAAATATGGAGGTACAGTCAGCATCAAAAGTAGCGGATGAAACAACGCGCCAAAAGTATCTGATATTCCGGATAACTTTTCCAAATATAGATAAATTTCTAGAATTCGCGTTCAAAAGTGTATATTTTACAGTCTTTGTTGTTCTATATTAAACACATCACGTTTTGTTAAGCTGTTACAGAATGGTAGATACTTATGAAGCGTTATTTGATCCGCTACTTTTGATGCTGACTGTACCTATACGCGGCCTTATTGCCCATATTTTTTTAGGCACTTTTTCCGTATCGATATATTTGGACGTGACTGTACAAGGCTCGAATAAATCGCTTCAAAAGGACTCTTCAAATATTATATAGGCTATAGAAGAATATTTGTACAATTTTTAGTATCGTGATCGGTAGATGACTCATTGTGGAATACTTAGCATAAAAATTATTAATTAATTAATTTAAATGCTATAAAACGAGGAAATAGAGTGACCCTAGGTGACCGTTACCATTTATTGAAGTAACTAGTGCATTTGCTCTTTTGAAATATATTTTACTAAAGTGGAATTACCTACTGATCATAGGTACAATGATGCTATTTTAATTTTTTTTATTAGTATAAAAACCCATTGTCTTTAATTAGTAACAAAAGTATGAAGCAATTTTGCAATTTTATGCTACTTGTAGATCATGGTATTATTAGATTTTTAGTTGGCAACCAACAGCAACCCTCTTTACTGACTATCGGTAAACCTTACGACTTTACAATAAGGTTATAGTTATACAAATCAAGGAAGTAGGTAAGTAAGCAAAAAAACCCAAGACTGGCCAAATCTGCGTCAATGTCACAGGCACGTCGTAACTAAATTCTCATTTATCTGTTCCTATTTCGTTACGCAACTGTGACCACAATAAAGGTCGTTTTCAGATTATTAGCATGCGCACGAGCGTCTACGTCATGTACTGCTAATATAAGTGTAAATTATTTGTTACAGACTGTTTCTTGTGATGAAATCTGTATTGTTTTTCTGACAGCCGATAGCTTATCTCTAAATGGAGCCAATTTACTAAACAATACATAATTATCTAATCACAACAAAACGTATTCAATGTAGAGCCCATCTATCCGTTCGTCTGCGAACGGGCTCTAAAGCCCCATTTAAGTAGACGGTTCAAAAACTTGCATGCAAAATTCGATTGCTAACTACAGATCAAAGACTGCAATGTAACGAATATCGCATGCAAGTTATTGAACCATCTAAGTGGGCCTTAAGTACCTAGTTGGTTACTAAGTTCTGTTACTCGATTTGCAACCTCTTTATTTCCATTAAAACAAATGCTACCGAAAAAATAAAAAATGACATAATGTGGTGGATTTGTGAGCTATAATTATATACCACACATAACGCTTATCTCGTCGTATCTATAATGAATTGGGGCCTAAAAGAGAATCGTATCGCAGTAGGTAATTGCGTTGCATAAATGTGGGCACCCGCCAAACATGATTTTGAAGTTGCTTGAAACCCTAAAAATCAACAAACAATTTGTTTATCGCACAATTAACAGATACAATAGTACTCAGAGCTTCGATGACCGCAAGAAGTCTGGAAGACCACGCACCGTTCGAACCCCAGCTCTAATAAAGGCAGTGAAGGCGAGAATTGCAAGAAACCCCGTCCGGAAGCAAAAGTTGTTGGTAATACAGATGTCTATGAAGAGAAGCTCCCTAAAAAAAGTTATCAATGATGACCTTGGGACTACACGCTTACCGCAGACAAAAAGGTAATTGCTTAATGGACGATTAAAGACTATGAGGCTAAGAGAGAAGTCGCATGATATTGAAGCGGTACGCACAAAATGGCCACCGAAAAATACTATTTACGAATGAAAACATTTTTACCATTGAAGAATGTTGTAACCGCCAGAATAACAGAGTGTATGCAAAAAACAGCCAAGAGGCGATTGCGGCTGTTCCGAGAGTGCAACGAGGCCATCATCCCTCTTATGTGATGATTTGGTTGGGTGTGTCATGCTCAGGGCTAACACAAGTTCATTTCTGTGAAAAAGGTGTGAAACTGGGGCCAAAGTTTACCAGGAAACCGTTTTCGAACCAATAGTGAAGCCCTTAAGCCACACCCTATTTCAAAACCAGCCATGGGTCTTTCAACAGGACTCAGCTCCTGCACATAAGGCAAAAACAACTCAAGCCTGGTTTCGAAGGAACAAAATTGACTTTAAGTATTGCCCACGAAGACTGGCCGTCCTCCAGCCCGGACCTTAAACCCCTGGATTATGCCATATGGCAGGTTATTAAGGAGAAAGCCTGTGCTAAACCCCACACAAATCTTGACTCCCTCAAGCGGGCCATAGTTATGACAGTGACGGAATTAGACATGACAATCGTGCGTGCCGCTATTAATGACTGGCCTCGTTGTTTGAGGGCCTGTGTCAAGGCCAGAGGAGGCCATTTTGAATGATATTGTCATATGTAATTCCTGATTTTGTGTACTTCATTTTAATATATAGTTTATTCAACTTTCGTTCGTATATTTTATGTAAATAAAGATGATTGCAGTAACAGAATTTAGTAACCAACTAGGTATCACAAAAACGGTTGAAATGTAACAATTATAGATACTCAGAGTGTGGCAACAACCCTTAGGGCGCAGGTCCAACTTACACTTTTTCTTGTAAGGTACTTTCATCTACTTCATTCTTTCTGGTTTTTAAAGTCTGTCAAGCCATTTCCGTTATCGCACGAAGGGTTATCGTCCTATAGAAAATTTGAAAGTTGCGCCTTTTTCTACTGACGAACTTGTTTGACCGGCTATATATATTCAACGCGCCTCCCGTCATCGAGTGTGAGTGGATCAAATTACCGTTTGCTGTTGTATCGGCCATCGTATCCGATGACAATCCCATTTTGCAGCTGACCCTGGTGGCATTCCTTCTGGATATAAGAGCACAGGCCCTGAAAAGAACATTTGGTGTTAACACATTCGACTTTTTTTCTGGCTTCTAACATGTTCTACATAAATATCTACATGTAGTCATTGTTACATAGCATACTACTTGAAATAAGGTACATACCCCCTTAAGTACCAAGATATAGGTAAGTAGTTCGTCAGATTTGTCAAATCTAACCTTTGATAACATGACAATACGAGTCAAGGCACGCCTCGTCGTGAATGACACGATCTATATTAGAAAAGTACCTAGAGAATAGCTCCTCCCTTCCCTTAGACCTACTGATTTCTACACAAATGGTTATCTCGCTTTTGTTTATGGTATACTAGACAGTAGAAGTTTTTTTGACTGTAATACTATTTTCGCATCCATAGGAGTTCAATTTTGAAAAATAATGTTTTGTGACCACAGCAACATTTGAAAAAAAAAAATTTTAATTCCAAATTCATCGATTTAGGATGTGCGTTGTCTTCCAGTATGTAGATAATGGAACTGTTTTATACATTTATATTTAACATAACATTAGGTATTGTACCTAATATCGTGACAATTTTAGCATTTACGATCAGTATATTTTAACAGCTCCTTATCGATATGAATTCAGCAGGGGTTCCACCTTACTGACATTAGATAACACAAGCACTGATAAAGTGTATTGTATATCATTTTCAGTTGCTAATGCTGCTGGCATCAATCACAATACGTAGACGGACTGATCAGAGTAACATAGCAGAGAGAACTATGAATCTTCCCATAGCTACCAAAACGTTAACCAATAGTAGCAGGAAGGTACCTACCTACGTGGTGCAATCGAAGACGGTTTGGCGTAACCGGCACCAAAAACATAATAGGGTAAGCTAGTCTAGGAGTACTTCCTAGCGTGTGCGTACGCACGTAAGGTTCTAAAAATTATAAGAAGTACTCAAATTAGCCATTATTCCGTGTATAATTTTATCATCTTTCATAAAATAACATAAAAAGGATAAAAGTAACAAAATTAAGATACCTGCGCAGTCTGCAGCACGACGACGTCGTTCATGCCGGTGTAGCCGGCGCCCATGCGGCCGCGGAGCCCCGCCGTGCCGAACTTCTGCCGCTTCAGCATGCTTCCGCGCAGCTTGTCCCATCGCGAGTTGGCTATGTCGTCGAGGACTTCCTTCCTTGTTTCTGGGTTCTACATGATAGGAACAGTACTTACTGTTAATAGGGGATATTACGCAAAACTAGGGATTGCAAATATTCGAAACTTTTAGGTATTCGAATATTCGATTTTTTCTGACTAGATATTCGAGTAGTCTACCTGGGAACCTTGTTCACTAGGGACGGTTAGCATGATAAAGACATTGAAAGGAGAGTAAATGCTGGAAATCGTATGAATGGGGCACTTAACGCTTTTATGAGCAGTCGGAAGGTGTCACAAAAAGCACGGTTGGCTGTGCATAGAGGGGTGTTGGTGCCCACACTTATGTATGGTAGCGGAAGTTGAGTATGGCAGAAGAGGCATCAAAGCCAAGTGGATGCAGTGGAAATGAGAGTGTTGAGAAGTGTGTGTAGTGTGAGATGATTTCGATACGTGTTAAGAATTAGTGAAAGAAAGCTAATAAAGAGAGTGTATAAGTGAGAAGTAGAAGGCGGAGCTGGAAGGAGTAGACCTCGGCGGACTTTGATCAAACCGGAGAAATCCTGATAATTATTGATTTTGATTTCTTCGAAATCGAGAGGAAAACAATAAAAATATTATTTCCTTTGCATTACTACCTACCGTTCCTCATTCACTCAATTAAATGTAAAAAATACCCGGCAAAACACACAGAAACTGTAACTATAGCGGATGAAATAGATTTTTTCGAGTAATAAAAAATATTCGAATATTAGCGGTCGAATATTCGAATATCTAAACAGGTCGAATAGTCGACAAATTCGAATATTCGAATTGCAAGCCCTACGCAAAAATTTGCGCAGGGGGCGTTATCTACCTCTATATCACTCTTGCATATTCGGGCGCTAAAGAGGCAGATAACGAAATTTCGATTTTCGCGTTTTGTGGTGGGCCTCTCTCTGTAAACAAACTGCCTTGAAGCATCAATGTAATAGTGAAAACTTCTCAAAAAACTGCATAAGGCATAGTATGTACTCTATGGTTTACAATATGTGCTAGTACTGCTCATTGCGGCAGGACATTGCAGTAATAGGCAGTCCTATTGAATCTGTTGTAAATGAACACTTGAACAGTCTATCATGTGAACAATAAGTATTGTTGCACTTTCATGAACTAAATAAAAAGTAAAAATACGAGTAAAAATCCATTTCTTTTTTCACATCATATCAGCAAAAGATTTTTTAATAACAAGTTACCTACCTACTTTATTATTAGTAAGAATTGAACAACATTATCAACAATAATCATCATCATCATCTTAGCCTCTACCCCATATCCTAGGGTTTGGGGTCGGCTCTCTGTATCATTTTGCGCCATTCTTTTCTATTTTGCGTCATGTCAGGGCTTGCGCCTATCGTCCTCAAATCTTTCGACACTGTGCTCATCCATGTCGTAAGAGGGCGGCCTCTGCCCCTTCTACTTACGTTCCACGGATATGTTTATTCCGGACCCTGTCCATCAGCGTCACTCCGCCCGCCCATCTGAGCATGCGCATTTCTGTACAGTGCATTATGTGCTCTTCCTCCTTACGCATCCTCCTCCATTTTGCACCATACAGAAACGCCGGACGTAGGTACAGCTCTTTTGTAGACGTTACCTTTTACTTGGATCGGCATTCGAGCATCACACAGGATACCCCTGTTAACGCTCTCCATTTTTGCCAACCTGCCTGGATCCTGTTTTCTATGTCTGCCTGGGTGTTCAAATCACTTGTTATTATGGATCCAAGGTATTTGAACTTGGTAACTTTATTGATGGGGATATTATCTACTAGTGGTGATGTTCTATTCACAGTCGAGCCAGAGAGAGTATAACACATGTATTCGGTTTTCTTGCGGCTTATTCTGATTCTCTTACTTTCGAGCCAGTTGCACCACTGGGACAACTGATCTTGTAGGTCATCAAAGGTCTCTGATACGAGCACTATATCATCAGTGTATAATATCGTCCAAGAACCTGGTCGCTGCAAATCTTCACTGATAAAGTTCATGACCGTATTAAACAAAAGCGGACTCATGGTTGAACCCTGATACACTCCTACCTTAACCTGAAATGGCGAAGTAGCCTGCCAAGTCAAGCCTGCGGGGCTGCGCACTCTTGTGGTAACGTTGTGGTACAGTCAGCGTCAAATACTTTGTAGCAACCAAAGTAGCCAAATAGTTCGGTACACCATATATTTAGTATGGTGTACCGAACTATTTGGCCACTTTGACTGCTACAAAGTATTTGACGCTGACTGTACATATCTTTTATTGAATCAATGTACTGTTCAGGTAGAAAATGTGCTCTCAGTGCTGCCCATATCAGATCTCTCGGTACACAATCAAAACGCCTTTACCAGATCAATAAAGCTGAGATGTAGATACTTCTTGAGAGATTTGTACTTCAGCAAAAGCATTTTGATGGAGTGCATTGCATCAATGGTCCCCAAGTCCCCATACCCCTGGTAAAGCCACATTGGTTTGGTGTTAACGCAATCAAGTGAACAACATTATCAACAATGTACTAAGTAATATTGGCTAAATTGATCTAAGAAGATAAGTAGAAGATATAGATTATATTTCAGGTTAAGATATAATACAAAATCTTTGCTGGACCAGTTTATCTAAGATTTTTTTTACTCAATAGTCTATGAATTGAATTAAGTATTAATTATACTTTAAGAAAATGGAGATGGACAGGTCACATGTCAAGATCGCAAATAAACAAATGGACACAAAATATAACTAATTGGTTCTCTATATACAGCAAGAGAGGTCAGGGACACCCAAAAATGAGATGGGAGGATGATTTCCCACGAAAGTGGATAAGAACCGCTCGGGACAGAGAAGACTGGAAAGCTTCAGAGGAGGCCTTTGTCGGAAACTGGTGACAACTAAAAACTCTATTTGGATTGGATTGGAAGAAAAGTATACAGTCTATTATCAATTACCATATCAGCAAGCAAATCATCATCACTAGCCTATAACACCAGGTGACCAGGAGTGGGATGTATACTGTACACACAGTGAGGTATTTTACAGTTAAGGAAACATTGTAAGGAAATCTGCATATATAGTAAGGAAATTTAAAGCTGTGTGAAACATTCCTAACCACATTGGTATAGCAAGGAGAATATAGCTTCCTGAGTCCAAGAGGCCTTTATAAAGGACAAATTCCAAACATTATTTTTAACATTCACTAAACAAGATATGGTTCCAAATTCAAAACCAAAACAACGCTTCTGGGATCCAGGAGGATAGGACTACTATAGCAGTAAAATATTACGCATTTACAGTACATATTGCGCTACTTTACCGTACTAGTGCGATAATTAGCACATTATGTAACTAAGTCGAAAATTTAAAGGGGAATAAGTACTGTACAACGTTGTACAATACATTTGTGAATAGGTAATTCGCAACTCGGATTGATTTAAAACACTCCCTTCGATCGTGTTTTAATTTATCGCCACTTGTTTTCAATTTCCTATTTTTCGCACTTGTATTGTAATGTACTATTGTTTTGTAACAATATTAATATTAAAAATATTTGGTGACATAAATCACTTGAAACTGTGTGATTGCTTAGTTTGATGTTTTCTAATTATGTGTCAATGATGCTGGACAATATCAGTGCTAACTAATTTTAATACAATAATATGCTTAACATCATAAGGCCCAATGTGCATTACAATATGTACTCCGTTTCAAACTAATTAGAACCTTTCATAGACCAAATGAAGAGGCATTTCTTTTGTTTCATGGCTTTTCAAACAAATGAAATCCATCCCAATTTACCTTAAAACAAGGTACAAATCATAGAGTAAAGATATTATCAGAGGTAATTTGACTTATGACAAACTGACACTGGAATGGCGGATGGTTTTAAAGTGTGCGTGTAGATGAGTGATAACATGTAAAACATATTCTCCCTGATGTAATAATTATTTTTAAATTAAAAGAATTGCACTGTTTTATGTTTGACAATAAATATGTACCTGATTTAATAGGTCTTGCAAATGCGTAATGTTGCATAATTACTTTGTGCAAACATTTTTAAAAATAATAATATTTAGCATTGGAATGATATTCGTTCGTTTTTTTTTATTTATACATTTAACTTGAAACATATCTTTAAATCATAAGTTTTAAACAAAAAAATATGTTGCTGATCGGAAATTATGATAAATTATGATCGAAAATTTATAAATATTGATTATTTATGAATGTATAAATAATCCTGAAATATTTTTTAAACAAATACAGACTAAATTATAAATATCTACGTAGGTATATGCTTTTATAAGTCTTAACACATGCGCACCATATCTACGGACTCAAATTACATGCACCGCGTCCAAACACTTATAAAATCATAATATTTAACATTAGATGAAATCAATTGTTAAAAGACATTAGAGATATCTGATCTTGAACAAAAATATAATATACATAATAAACAAAGATTTACTATCAAATATTAGTCATAAAAGTGTATTTAATCTCATTATTTTCAGAAAAATACCATACCAACTTATTTTGAAATTCGCAATCAATAATTTATCCATTTACCTAAATAATCTCTTATAAGTACATAACGATTTAATAACAAGGGCATCAATTACCCTACTTTCTGGAAATTACCCTATTCGACATACTGGTCATACTCCTGTTCCGCAGAAATTGAAATTGAAATATCGTGATTTTACGTACAATAACATGATAATTGATAAACTTACTCATGAAAAGTTATCCCATCTCATTTTTTCGTCTGATCTGTATAATTCTTATAACACTTGACCACGCATGTCGGCATATTTTATATTTTTCTTCCACCAATTAACTCAAATCACATGTGGATCTGACTGATGGCAAATTCGTGGATGAGGGCATAGAGATAACTGTCAATGTCTGTGTGTCACGCGTAAATACTAGGAAATTGGTGGATGATGGAATCCTAGTTGAGTTTTACCAATACTCCGTCCGCAGTTTTATTAGTCCAAGGTACAAATTAAAAATAGTGAAATAGGAAAAATTTACAAGGTTAAGATTCTGCAGGCATCACACCAAAAATGTATCCAAGTGCAAAAGATTATTAACATGAAAAAAATTACATATGAAAAAAAGTTGCAGATATTAGTCTCAAATGGGAAATTGTATTAAATGTGATCAGAATAGTTTCTACAATATTTAAATAATGATACATTATCATTTTTATTCAGTACTTACTCAATTTCATTATCCAGTACTTAGCTCAGTTTAATAGCTTATTAATAAATAAATAAGGGACAGTGTCAGTGATTTCACCTAAGTCAATTGAATATGCTGCAATCTTCAGAACATAACTGATTCAATTTGTACTACCTCACAGCAACCAATCAAACCAAGCTTCCACCAGTGGTGCATTTATTAAAATGACCTTGCTAAACTTAGTGCTTAGGAGAAAAACGAATAATTAGTTCATACTGTAACCTACTACACATAAAGTAAAATTTCATGGGTAAAGGAAAAGATACCTTATCTATTTTTAACCATCCTTCAACTGCAGCATCTAATTTTAGATCTCCACTGTTACAAAATTGCATTTTGTGCAGGATTTATGTATTTTTGTGTGAAAACTGTAATTCTTATGCTAACTTCACTTTTGTTTTTATATTTAATTTTGAGAAGTAATTACTAATTTAACACATCCAAAGCAAATAGAGGAAACTTTATTGAATTTTACAGTAATAAATAATTGCTTCGAATGCCGGTACCGTCGTGTCCGGTCTCCGGATCTAAACTTATTTTATCGACAAGAATCGAATTCAACAATGATCACAAATTATCATACTTTTGCAAAATAGCCTTTAAAACGATGTATTAAAGAGCAACATAAGTTTTACACAAATTTGTGATAACGTTTGACACATTGAGACTTGACACTTCAGTTAGTTGCGTTTAGTTTGCGGGGTCAAAACAAATTGTCTTTTTCCACAAAACACACGTACTTAAGTCGGCTGATACTGAATGAAAAATTCATGGGATTCAGGATTAAAATGAGAACTGATGAGGCGAGACAGGACAATTTTTCGTACAATCTGATTAAATAGGAAGTTGGCAATTTCATTGACCCGTGTGGATCGATCTAAAGGGCTTATTACATCCATCCTATAGGGCCAATTACATCCACACTTTATCAGGTCTGATATCAGGGGGCCTAAAAGAGAAAGATCCCCGCTATTTCCTAATTTTGGTTTTCGCGGTAAACCCCCAGACCCGAAATCGGGCCCGAGCAAGAGTATTTTTCCGTTACACCAAATATCAGTACATGTTTTACAATATTTGAAATGTAAAAAAATGGTTCATATGCTAAAATATCAAACATTGAACATTTTTGGCAATAGGGGTATTACTGCAATGTTCTGCCGCCAGATTGTAGCACCAGAGGGCCTACCGCGAACCACGTTCGACATGTTGCCTCTCTGTCGCACTTATAAATTCGTACGTAAGTATGACAGGGAGGTAGCACGTCGAACGTGGTTCGCGGTAGGCCCTCAGCACCGTAGCCTGCCTTAAACTGTTTTTTGACAACTTTTCACAGAATAAAATAACGCATCAAGGCGGTTTGTTTATAAAGGGTCTACCGAGGAACGCGTAATTTGAAATTTAGTTACTTATCTGCCTCTTTATCGCTCGAATACGCGAGAGTGATAAAGAGGTTAGATGACGAAATTCGGTTTCGAGCAAAATGCGATTTTGCTCACTGTTTTTAAGCAGCAAATTACCCTTGTTCGAGCTGCTGACGTGAAAATTATTCGCAAACTCATGTGGACTTTTAAAAATTTAAGACACATTGCCACCAAAAATCTTCTCAACCAAATTTACATTTCTTTAGCACAATCGGTTCTTATATATTGCATTTCAGTGTGTGGTGGAGCCACTAAAACCAAATTCCTTCAATTAGAGAGAGCTCAACGAGCTTTACTCAAGGTCATGTACTGTAAACCATACAGGTTCCCAATCGATAAGCTGTATGAAGTAAGTGACCTCCTATCGGTAAGAAAACTGTATGTGTGGAATGTGACGACTTTACGGAGACATAAAAATACTAGGTACTGTCGAGAGGATACGTCAACAAGGTCCACAAGGAAAAGGAAACGAAATGTTATCCCCATTCCAACAAAGTCTGCATATGCTAGAAGACAGTATATCGCTCTATCTGCAAAATTCCTCTACAAATAAAGAATGTAAGAAATACAATATTAAACTGGCTTAAAACTGAGAACTACACAGAAATAGAAGAGTTATTAGTTAAAATCACGTAATATTTCGCCAATTCTTTCCAACTTTCTTCTATGCTACAGTTTTGTGCTGACACATACACCTCACGCATACGCGCGCGCGCGCGCACGCGCACACCCACACACAAACACACACGCACGCACGCACGCACGCTCGCACGCACGCTCGCTCGCACGCAACCACACACACATACACACACACACACACACACACACACACACACACACACACACACACACACACACACACACACACACACACACACACACACACACACACACACACACACACACACACACACACACACACACACACACACACACACACACTGACACACACGCGCGCGCGCACGCACACATGTGGCTTCAATTAGTTATTTAGCTCCTTTCTATTATAAAATTCAAAGTTCCTGCAACGTAAATTTAAATGTAACTTAATTTAATTTGTTACATTTAAATTTACGTTCTAATTTAATTAATTTTTGTTTCTTTTAACCGTTGTTTTGTTATTGTTACTTAGCAAACCAGTAAGGAAGAGCGGTGTCTTATGACACAGGTATCTTGTATAGGTACTTAAAAAGAGACGCCAACCTGCATATTGTTAAGTTATGAAGTTACTGAATATATTTTTTTTTTTTATATAATTGAATTTTAATTTTGTATCTTTTTGTTTTTATAGATTTTAACTGACATTTAATTGGATTATGCTTACTATGTAAGAATTATTTATTTATTTTCAGTAATTTTTTAAATTTGTGTCTAGACCGACCATAAAAAGTAAATCTAGACAGTTTTTGCTAAAGTAAGTCGGGCTAAGTTGTTTTACATGGCGCAGATCTGTAAAAAAAAATCTAGACGAGACAAGTCATTACTAATAATCTGTGGGTTTTTAACTCTATTAGAATTCAGTATCTCTTGGACAGATCCACGTTCCGGCAGTAGAAAGGTAAGTAAGGAAATTGACAGATTATCTAAAAATATTTAACGATGCGTTTACAAGCTTAACGAGCCACTGCAAATAACAGGAGTTACAGGACGCGCCTTTTATGTGGTATTAAAATGAAATGCCTCTAGATACGGGAACAGAAAAGACATTTGACCCTGATATTAACACACAGGTGCGTAGTTGTATAAAAATAAAATCCTTCACCCATTTCGACGTCACATCGTTAATGAGGAAGCTGGGCCAATCTGTGGTCAATCATTTAATTGTAATTGTTCGGCGGAACAGGCTACTCGAGAGGGGCGTCCGGCCAACCCATATCCACCTAATAGTCATACCATTAGGTATTTATATGAGACCTATAGAAAGGTATAGCTATATAAGTAGGTATCTATCTATTTTATGTGCGAACGTGACAAGGTTTATATTGAATATTTATGTTCTTTCTCGCAATGGTTTTAATGTTCAAAGATGTTAGTGACTGATTTTTTCCCGGTGCATCCCGAAGAAAGCTGGGTTAACGTACTTGAGCAACTACTGCCTTATAATTATGCCTTATCTCATAGGAGAAACTAAGGCTTTGATGGGATTATGTAGGTTTTCACGCTGGTTTTCACAGTGTTTACCTCTACCGATATAGGAAATGTCTGTCTTTAATTTTTGATACACAAAACACGGCATAAAACGCGATTAGTATTAAGTACGACTGGTTAAATTCTACAGTTTTGGTTTAATGATATTTTTAATGGCAAAATTACACAAACTTGCCACCTATAGGCTATAGGTAATGGAATAAAATGAATAGGCGCTGTGCGATTCGGAAAAACAGATAAGTACCTACAGAACTCCTGGCCTCAAAAATTAATAAACAACTCATCATCTTACTCGCGTTTTCCAGCTGTTTTGCTACGGCTCATTTGAGCCTGAGGTCCGCTTGGCAACTAATCCCAAGAAATTGGCGTAGGCACTAGATTTTATGAAAGTGACTGCCATCTTACCTTCCAACCCAGAGGGCAAACAAGACCTTATTGGGGTTAGTCCGGTTTCCTCACAATATTTTCATTCACCGAAAAGCGACTGGTAAATATCTAATCGTAATCGTACAAAAAATCCAAATAACTGGTACGCACCGGGGTTTGAATCCGCGCTTCGGATTGAAAGTCGTCCACTCTCACCGCTAGGCTACCAACGCTTTCAAATAACACAAATAAAAACTATTTTTTTGCATAATTTTGTTAAATAAGTTTCTACTCGTCTTAACTAGTTTGTCAGGGAAGTCAACTTTGTATTATATTACGTACCTAAATTGCGTACGTACCCGTAACGTTAGTTTTTTACAGGCATATGCATAATGCACTTTAAGGTTAAAAATAGTTCTAGTAGATAAGCCAGGGCAGCGACGTAACATTGGCACTTGGGCGCGTTCGGCGGCTTGGGCGGCGTTCACTCACCCGGCTTGGGCGGTGTCTGATAATTTGGCTGTTATTTCACCTGTTAAAGTTTACAGTGTGTGTTTCACAATGGGTACTGAGGATCCGAATCAGTTGTACTCTACTGAGTTTGAAGTATTTGGGCAGGTTCAAGGTGAGTATTTACCTTATTTAAACATTTTAAACATTATGGTGTACTTAATCATCTTATCTTATCTACATGTACAGTGAGCTCCGAACTTGCATGAAGAAATTATGAATGATTTCATTGATAAAAATGATAAAGTTGCCATGCACTTTTGCAGCTGATGGGACACTAATACCTGTAGATTTGTATTTAAGTAGTCAATAAACCTCTTCGTTAGTTATATAAATATTAGCATTTTTTGTTAGTGAGCAGAGGGAAGTATTAAACTTAATATCTGTCTCAGCATATCTCATTAATTAAGTTGTTATTTGAAGTATTTAATATATTATTTAAACGACTTTCTTAAACAAAATGGTTTGCAATAATTTTGGTAAAAGTTAGCGAAAGTTTGAATGTGCTCGACATTTGAAATATTGATCCTTTTAAACGATTCCAAGTTTGAAACTTGCTCGGACTCCTAATTACTTGTAATGTGATATGCAATATCTTTTCAACATTTCAATTAAGAACTTACCTAAAGGATTATATTAAGTGCAATTATTGGATAGGTATACGTAGTAGCTCCTACCTATTTTTAGAGGTTCGTAGCTAAAATGGCAAAAAGGAACCCTTATTATCATGAACAGTGACACAAAACAAAATGGAACGTCATTAGATTTTAAATCAAACCAGTAAAGACAAATTATTAAATTTAATACCTTCATTTGGTCCTGAATGCGTGTGATCCGATTTGCGCAATCCCAAGGAGGTGTGCATACATTTTTGCTCTTTTTCAGTTTTTTAGCTTGTAGCTAAAATTTACTCTAATCATGAAAATTGACATCTGAGGTGTCGAAAGGTACCTTAATATGAATTCGTAGTCAGTTTGAATTTCTTTACTTTTGGTATAATCATGTTAAAATCCGAAAACTCCTTTTCACCAGTGTCTGATCTACGAAACTTAGCTGGTAGTTGATGGTGGGTTCCTTCTTCCTTCTAGATCGAGTGGTTTGGCAATTCAAGGAAAATGTATCTCCCAAAGCTCCCAAAATATATGCAAATTCAGATTACACGCATTTAGAACCAAATGAAGGTATTAAAACGATTTCCAGCTTGCTGGGAATGAATTCCTGATTACGTTTTTTGTGGATCTAATTTGATTAGCCCAATAGGTATGATATTATTTATCTCACGAATTTGGTTTCTTTATATTTTAATTTTAAAACCGGATTAAATAAATAATCACCTTAATATTTTTGTATGCGCACCACAAATCTTATTGCTGTAAAGCAATTTCTTTCAGACAACTTTTGGGACAACCTGCTCTGCTGTAGGATCTAAAGATACAGAAAAGTAATTACGAACCAGAAAACACCGCATAGATACTTACCCATACCAACGATACATTGATTGAGTAAGATGTGTTAATCAGGCGAACTAAATTGACATGAGATTGACAGATAAAATGATACCAGGAATAGCAAAGAAAAGTCACAAGTATATATGTCGATAAAATGGTATCGATAAGTAAGATATAGTATTTATTACCCATGTGATAATTATAAAGGGGTCACAAACGATTTCGATTTATGAATGTCACGAGAAAAGTGATTGATTCGATTGTAAGATTGTGACGTTACCGATCAAATTAGGAGATGCGGAGGCGAAAATACCAAATTTCGATGTTAGTATGCAATACCTACATTTAAATCGACCGGGATATAAACCGTGATCACCTTTTATATTACCTTTAAACGAACGCAGCCGACGCGCACGAATCAGGGTAGACCAAGCGCGGTCTACACAACTTTGACACCCACCCGTTATCTCCAGTTACCCGTGAACAAGATGCATGTAGGTAATTGAGTCGAAATATCGGCAGCTCAATAAAAACAATATAAAAGGTAATCACGGTTAGGTTAAGGAAGTGTAGGGAATCTAACCGTGAATCATTCAAAACTGTTAGTATGCAGGGTTGGGGGCAAGTTGTTTCAATCGAAGTTATAGGGATCACCGATATGATCTATTTTTTGCGTCCATACCACACAGTGTAATTGAGAAATTAATCAGATTGTGCGAAAAATTGCCCATCTGGGTTGGCCTTATTTGTATTTAGAGCCAAAATATTTTTTTTATTGCGATACGGGGCATTTCCTGTAACAGGAGAAATAAATTAAACTGTAGGTTGTACTCCTCAAACGGACCAACATTTGTGCAGCAACTTTTAATAATAAAGTTATGTTTGGATTTTTATTACACTTTAAAGTTTAAAAAAAGACAAAATGGACGCAAAAAATAGATCATATGATCTATTTTTTGCGTCCATACCACACAGTGTAATTGAGAAATTAATCAGATTGTGCGAAAAATTGCCCATCTGGGTTGGCCTTATTTGTATTTAGAGCCAAAATATTTTTTTTATTGCGATACGGGGCATTTCCTGTAACAGGAGAAATAAATTAAACTGTAGGTTGTACTCCTCAAACGGACCAACATTTGTGCAGCAACTTTTAATAATAAAGTTATGTTTGGATTTTTATTACACTTTAAAGTTTAAAAAAAGACAAAATGTATTACAAATTTTGTTATGTTATGTTTAAAGCGTGACAAGCAACGTCAAATACATTGATGACGGCGTACAATTAAAATAATATTTATTTGTATAAAAAGGAAAAAATCTTATGAATTTATATATTTTTTAAATTAATAGTCAAACGTTGTATCGTTTGTTACAGGAAACACCCGGTATATTTATCCAATATTACCATGAAATATTCGAAATATGCACAATTTTCGAAATACCAACGAGCATTTGTAAAATAACATAAAAAAATTACTTAAAGTTACATTTGAACTGACCGCACAACAGTAGAGTAGCGCCCCTAACGGTGAATTCTCGCAATATTCTTTTATTCAAACTTTTGTAAATATCGATATGAATAGCACTGGCCAAACTGTGGTATCATTTGTGCACATTGTGCACTTGTCAATTTAGTTCGCCTGTTTCTGGAGGCAACTATAAGTATATGCGTACTTTGAAATTGAAAACTAAAGGAGATAGCGCTGTACGGCTTCGAACATTGGCGTTAACTCTGATTGTCAAAAGTTGACGTTTGACAATTCAATGACCTAAAACATATGGCGCAGTACAGCGCTATCTGTTTCGGCTGTCAAACTGGGTGCCACGTTTTTCTTAGACTTAATTACAATCAATATCTCTTTGCCCATACCTAATGTGGGCTTAGAAAGCCACTGGCTGGTTGGCTAACTTGTCATTTGACTAGGAATTGATGACGGTGGCAGTTATGAGGACTCTGATAATCCTTGCAATTAATAGATTTCGCTACACCTGCCCACGTACGTATCGAAAAACGCATTTGACCTCTTTCAGCTAACGTGATAATATGGAAGAGTGTGTGGTCCGATTCTTTCGTCTAGTTAAGTTAATATACCTAACTAGCACATTAGTACCTAATTATGGAGCGACGGTTGATCGGCTAATCAGAGTAGTATTATTAGCCTGGGCGCGTACGCATGTAGGTCGGTGTCAGCGATTGAGATTGGGACATTCGATTTGGTTCATTCAAAGTACGTGTTTCCTCTTTAAACTTCTTTTAAACATAAATAAAATGTGAAGTATACGAATAACTGGCGAAACATGCCAAATGCCAAATGGCAAAAAACGGAACCCTTATAGATTCGTCATGTCCGTCTGTCTGGCCGTTTATATCACAGTCACTTTTTTTCCGAAACTATAAGAACTATACTGTTCAAACTTGGTAAGTAGATGTATTCTATGAACCGTATTAAGATTTTCACACAAAAATAGAAAAAAAAATCAATACATTTTTGGGGTTCCCCATACTTAGAACTAAAACTCAAAATAATATTTTTCTACAATCCTATACGTGTGTGGTATCTATGGATAGGTCTTCAAAAATAATATTGAGGTTTCTAATATCATTTTTTCTAAACTGAATAGTTTGCCCTGTAACTTCTAAAATAACAGAATGATAAAACTAAAAAAAAAATATGATACACATTATCTACTAATAAACTAAAATATATGATAAAAATACATACAAACTTCCACCGAAAATTGGTTTGAACGAGATCTAGTAAGTAGTTTCTATTTAAACGTCATAAATGGTACGGAACCCTTCATGAGCGAGTCCGACTCGCACTTGGCCGCTTTTGTTTGTCTAGATCCCCGCACCTCCACCATGTAAAAGGGTGTCTTCTAGATTATGGTGGAAGATAAACGCAGATTTCTGATTTTGTTGCCAGTTACCTACCAAAGACTGTGAAGGTTTCAAACCTTCACAGTACCTACATAGCTCATTCAACGAAGCTTATTTTTTTGTTAAATACCTATATGTACTTTGCTATTGATATGAGCTACTTATGATCTAGGCACAGTCAAAAGATTTAATTTGTGACCCATTATTTACCTTGTCATACTGACAATAGTATGAGGTCTCTAGCGACTTCCATGTTATTTTTCACTGTGACAAGTAAAATTTAAATACCTACGAGCTACTGCGAATTTCATCGTCTCGTCTCTAATTGTCACCGGTCGTCGACATACTCGTAATCTACAGTTGTGATAATAATAGATTAAATACTTAACAATACAATGTTTAATGGAGTTTGTCTAGATTTAAGATAATAAAGTTACATTTCGGTTTACCTACGAAACCTCCAGAATCTTCTACTGGCATACCTACTAGAAATTTGCTAAGGTATCCTATATATTGTTAATTTTATAACTTTTTGTTAAAATTTTATGTTACCTACATAAGTTGACAATTATGATGTAGGTAATAATCATAATCAACCCTCAAGAAAGGATATTCGTAGGGACACAGTCCGGCTTAGGGATATAAGTATGGGATGTATCACAATCAACCACTGAGAAGCTACTACGGGATGTACTTATCTATTTACTCGTATGTAAAATAACATATCTAAGAACAAACACAAATGTATTTGTTATTATTTATATTATGTACGTTAAAGTGTAGGTACATGATTTTAATATAATGATTTCTTTAAGAGCTCCATAGACCTTGCGAGAAATCGCATGCGATTTTCGATACATTCCCGACAATGCCGAATACGTACATTAGGTGCTACAAATTAAATCGATCGATCGAATGCCGCAAACATTCGCTTGGGATTTGTTGCACGGTTAATGGAGCTATTTATTTAAATGTGTATCACTATTTCAGGTTGTTATTTTACCAAATACTGCAAAGAGGTAGCGGAGACCATCGGCATCGTAGGATGGGTGAAGAACTCAAAACAAGGCACCATCGTGGGCAAAATACAAGGAGTTAAGCCCCTAATGGATCAAATGTCAGTATCTTCCGAGGTTTTTCTCTGTTTGTTGTATTTATTGTTGCAACTAGTCTTGTTACGAACCCGCGCGCTGGTGCACAGTAAAAAACAAACATCATACTTACTTAGACCGAGTCGGTCTTACATTCAACTAGAGGAGTATTATCTCCTCGCGTCAAGCTTTATTAGTACCTATTCTAATACATATACTAAGTCTAGCTACAGTAATAGTTCCGAGTCGGTATTGTTAAGACAAATATTTTTTTCATTAAAAAAAAAAAATTAAAATGAAAAAAATGAAAAATATCTTTATTATTATTATTTTTTATTATTATTATGGCAACAAACAGTCATTACATGAAAAGATACAATAAATGGACTACGGAGAAGACAAACAGTGCCGAAACATTTTTCAAGTTATATTGTGGAAACAGGAGTTGATACTGAGTGGTAAATAGATTCATCGTGCAACACAACAGACAGGTTTACAGCATTTAAACTGATCCATTACTTTATATACATATATGTATATAATATATTTATATTGCAAACCTTCCTTTAAACCATTATCTATTTTGTTAACCCTTCTTTTTTAATGATTATACATATAGTTCCAAGGAGTTTTGATACACCCTCGGATCTATATATGTAGCAAATCCATTTATATTATGTATGTTTTTGTCTCTGGACTACGTTATTTCAATTAAATACTTAATCACACGTCACACCTAAATGAATATTCTATTTAGTTTTGAAATCCTTACACTTTATAAAACAAAGTCCCCCGCCGCGTCTGACTGAACAGATCTTCATGCGGTTTTGATCTAAGTATCAATATCATGAGGAAGGTTTAAATATATAATTTGTTAAGGTTTTGTGTAACTCGTGCGAAGCCGGGGCAGCTAGTTTTGAACTACCTACAAGAAATGTTTACGCGGTACTTCCGAAACTAAGAAAAATCCGAAACACAACTCAGCTCAAAATTATATATTTATAATACCACGACGGTGGCAAGCAAGCATACGGCCCGCCTGATGGTAAGCAGTCACCGTAGCCTATGGACGCCTGCAACTCCAGAGGTGTTACAAAATCATTCAGAATAAATTTATATTTTTAGTTAGTGACCGCGTAGCCAACGTGCATATCGTTCACGCTCCGTGGCGAACGAAACGCAACTGTCACAGTCGCACTAATACGGACGAGTGATAGAGAGAGATAGCTACGATACGCTACGGAGCGTGAACGATTGTAACGTTGGCTACGGGGCCAGTTGTCACTCGGAACTCTCGGTGCGTGAGTCCGATTCTCTCTTGGCGGTTTTTTTGGATTCGGTCCAATGCGCTGTTGTTGGAAAATTAACATTTTTAACACGTCGCAGCCATGTTCTTAACAAGCATAAAATAGATGCAAATAGATGGCAGCGATGCGTGCCAAAATGTAATTATAAGTGGCTTATTTTAAAATTTTGTCAGTAATTATTTTTAATTAAAGTAATCAATGAATTCAAAACTATAGCACAATCTAAACCACATTAAATGTCCAAGCAAGCAAACCAGAGCAGAAAATAGCACATAAATCGAATCTCACGCTTCTTCCTCGCGTTGTCCCGGCATTTTGCCACGGCTCACGGGTGCCTGGGGTCCCCTTGGCAACGAATCTCAAGAATTGACATAGGCACAAATTTTTACCCTTTGGCATTAGTTCGGTTTCTTCACGATGTCTTACTTCACCGAAAAGCGACTGGTAAATATCAAATCATATTTCGCACACAAGTTCCGAAAACCTCATTATTGGTACCAGCTGGGGTTTGAAACCGCGAACTCTGGATTGCAAGTCGCATGCTCTTAGCTCTTATAAATCGAATCTCACATATCAATAATAAATAAATTAATTAATTAATATTGGGTATTCTTACACAAATTGACTAAACCCCACAGTAAGCTCAAGAAGATATTGTATTATGGGGTTTTTTATGGTAGAGGAGGCAAACGAGCAGACGGATCACCTGATGGTAAGCGATTACCGCCGCCCATAGACACCTGCAACACCAGAGGGGTTGTAAGTGCGTTGCCGGCCTTTAAGATGGGAGTACGTTTTTTTCTTGAAGGTTTGAACGTCGTGTCGGTCCGGAAATACCGCAGGCAACAGTTCATTCCACAGTTTAACTGTGCGAGGCAGAAAGTTCCTGGAGAAACGTACAGTTGAGCACTGCCATCTAAGTTGTGAGGATGGAAATGTTGTCGCGTAGGGCGATGGCGAAAAGAAGTGGCAGGGATTAATCCGAACAATTCCTCGGAGCACTCCCCGTTGTACATGCGGTACAACGGGGCGTGCTCAGACAACGTTATATATATATATAATATATGAATACCTAATTATATAGAAAACACCCAGGACTCAGCAATAAATATCTGTGCTCATCACACAAATAAATGCTCTTATCGGGATTCGAACCCAGGACCATCGGCCTCATAGGCAGGGTCACTACCCACTAGGCCAGGTAGCATACAAAAAGTCATCAAATTGATAAAATATAACTGACATATCTCTTGGGGCCAGTAGTTAGTCTCAGACATTAAACCGTATTCAACGGCAGCAAAGACTACAATTATGTTTATCAATTTGTCACAACCTTTTTGAAAATTGCATTTGTCACCATGAACCTATACAGAAGCCATAAAGTAGTACCCACTAATATTTTTTCTCATCTGTTAAGATTGGTCGGCAACGAAGTACGCGAGCGACTCGTGGATTGCGCGCAAGCCATTTGGAAGTACCTATCTATAATTTGAGGACATTTGTTTCAGGATCGAATGGCTGAGCACCGTGGGCTCGCCGGGCTGCAAAATACAGAAGTGCGACCTGACCAACAGTCAGCAGCTGGCTCGCCTTGACTACCACGATTTCACCATACGGTTTTGAAAATTGCAAACGAGTTTGAATTGTTACTTTTGAAATAAATAAATACGGTTTTTATTGTTCAAGTTGTCCGAATACATACACTGTAATAGCGGTCAGCAGTAGGTATAGTATATAAGTGTAGGTATTGCATGTGGAAGAGATGTCACATACAGCAATAATGTATATGTTTAAAGCTATGTTCAGACTTGTCTCGAACAATCCCATCAAAAACATAAATGTGAAATGAGAGCCAAGTTCATTATTAAGAATATGCTTGTTTGTTGATTTCGCTGGCAAAACAATTAAGATCTATATGGGTGCCAATGGTGTTCTATAGTTCACTTAGGATGTAATTAAAGTTAAAGATTTGTCTTGGCCAGTTTTTACGTACAGGCTATATTATATGTATTTGTCTATGTTACTTTTCTAAAATTTAGTTTGTTGGTATATAAACTAGCCAAAACAAATCCTGTATATATAGATATAGATCTCAATTGTTTTCCCGGCAAAGTCAACAACGACGCATACTCGTATTCTTAATATTGAGCTTGGCTCTCATTTCACCTTTATGTTTTCGATGGGATCTCTTATACCAAAGTGACTTCTCATATATGTATTTAGATTTTAGGTATGCATTTTGTAAGACGTTTTAACCTCTTGTTGTAGATGTCCGGTGTTTTCGCCGGTAACCGGACCATATTACGTGACTACGTCCAGTTTTGTATGTGGCTACCGCACAGCTACACCCAAGAAAACAAGACATCGTCACTGAGCCCGGACAATTGTCCGGCGAAAACACCGGACGTTTACAACCGGCCTAATAATGATGCAAGCCGTGATGCTGTGCTATTTATCGGGAGCGGAAAACTTGACCAATAAACTGCTGAACAAGTAGCCGAATTCGAACTTTAGAAATTACAACTTGTCTTGATATTGATTTGAGATGCCTCGCAGTGAGTCTCGCGTGCACAAATACACATATTGAGGTAAGTACGACTGAGATGCACTGAGATGAATGTCTGTTGATGACTAACACAAGTAAGACAACGCCTATTAAACACAGCCAAATGAACACAAACACGAATAAACACGCCATCACGAATATTCACCGAAGAAGCATAGGAAAAAAAGCAAAGGGCTTTGGATTTTTAAAGTTCGAATCCAGTTCCAGGGCTTAGGTTTTTCACTTTAACATAGAAAAACAAGGTAATACTCGTAAGAATTAATGGACAAAGTGTGTAAATTGCCTCCTTTTTATATATTTTTATTTATGAGTCGCTTATGATTTGATAAGATTGTTCATGTTTCTTATTTTGGGAAGTGTATCAAATTAAACATTTACTTATAAAATAAATAGTAAAGTCTAGTATGTTTTTGTTGTTACCTTATGACAAGACCGTGATAAATTATTGTCTCTCGCACAGGCTACATTATGCACTTCATTCAATGTTTGCGAGGACGATCGATCACCATACTTTAGGCTTTTTTCTTTTCCCCGTCGCAATGCTTCATTCATGTAGCAATATTTTTGTTGAGATGCACTTTTTGGAAGATTTATATCCATCTAGTTAATTTAGTCTACTTTTTTTTAGGTATCCATCTAGTAGATATAGGTAGGTGATCCATGACTCGGTCATGGGCGAAGCAGGCTGCTCTCATCGTGAAATTAGAGTTAGACGAAGATAAGTCTGCAACGATTTTGATAGCACACGCAGTGCAAGGGTTATTTATACGTCATAATTTCATAGAAGTTTGATGTTTAAAATAACACTTGCATTGCGTGTGCTATTGAAATCGTTTCTTGGTCTAAGTCTACTTACAAACATTCTTGGCTATATTTAAATATTAGTTTAGCTAGAAATGAGATCTGCTTCTAGCACTAATTGATCACTGCACCACTTGCGAAAAGCTGCAGACGGACGCGGACACTACGTATACTCGGACAGACGAAAATGTAAGGGTTTCTTATTGATGAAGGAATCTAAAAATAATCTTTACTTTGTAAATAAAAAACTTAGTATTTAAATATCAAGACCACCCAGTTGCAATATTTATTAATGCACATAGCGCGTAAATCATATGTGATAGCCCTTATCACTTCAACGTGTCAATGAATATGCAAACATGTTGGCGTAATACTAGATACCACTCTAATTTCAACCCTACGTATTTAAACATAAGGAAAGGCTCGTAGAATAGAGCACTTTGAAAGGGCAAGGACCTTTGGGTTTCTTCCAGGATATATAAAGATTTGTTTTGTCTTAAGGGTGCGGCCACACATAACGGGATTCGGCGAATATTCGTAATAGTGTCTCTCGCTACGCCAGGAAAATAAAGAGACGCCATCGCGAATATTTCATCACACCAGGCTTTGAGCTTGCACATATATACTATATCTAGGCATATTTACAAAATCCTATGACAGCGTTGGGAGGGAATTACTTATCTCAATTAAATGAACAAACAAAGAATAAATGGTCGAAAATACTGATAGTACCTAAGTAAGAATAGTTTATAAAAGAGAATAATACAATTAATTTTGTCTAGGGCGCCATTATTTAGCCATTAAATTAATCTGTCTTTTATAATTACCGCTTTATTTATGAATGGAAGACAGGAATATCTTCAATGGCTTACGCCGCCCAGTCGTGTTATTGTTAATTGAAAATAATGAATAAAACTTCAGATAACATTATCATTTGTTTATTTACTATGTACTTTCGTCACGAGGACAGCCTAACTATTACAATAAGAATCTATATACAATATATGTATTTCGTCTGTAATAAATGTATTTGTTTACTTAATATAAATGTATTGACATGTTCAAATTCCCTGAAAATACACGCAAATAGGAAACGGAATGTTCACCACACCAGGTCGAAAATATGTACATTTTGTACCACTTCACGTTAGCATTAGTTTCACGTTGCATTACATTTGTAATGTTTAACAGCTAGGTACGTACTGTTTATTATTTTCCTAGCCGAGGTAAGGTAAAAAATAGTTATTTGTTTTACAAGGGGGCAAAGTTGTTGTTTAACCTCTCGTAATATTGATACCCGAGCAGTCGAAAGAATTCAAAATTGAACCACCAGCGTAGCGAGTGGTTCGAAAAATGGAATCTTGAACGTTGCAAGGATTTCAAGGCACAAGAGCTAAACAAATTTTGCCACCGAGTGAAACACAACATTTTTCACCACAGCAACACAAGGAAAATACTAACTGTATTATGCCAAAGAAAATCAATTCTACATTAATGTTATGAAACATTTATCATTCAAAATCATTACTTAAAAGTCCACTTTACCAGCCAACATAAGGAAACAACTCAAAATTTGCCTTTGATTACTTTGCCCCACATGTGGATACAATGCAACTTTCTCATTAGTTTTTGGATAATCTAGAGAGCCTTTACCGGCTAGTGTGGTGAAAAAAGGCTGTGTTTTACTTGGCAGCCAAGTTTGTAGGTTTACCTCTTTTTGCTTTAAAATCCTCGTTACCCTCAAATTTTGCTTCAATTTTGGAATATTTCACTTGCTCAGACCTTAAATTTGCACGAGGGATGAACTAATTTACGCTCTTGTTAAAAAAAAAACATCGTCGTGCGTCGACACAAGTATACCTAATTGATGTGACAACCAAAATTATACAGTGTGTGTCTTTCATAACGACATTGGTTTTAAGTAACGATAGTTTAAAGTGCTGTTAACAGTTTTATCAAAAGAATATAACGATTGCCTTTTATAGTTAAGAGTAATTAATTTAAAAAAAAATCTCGAGCAGCAATGTAATGCAAACATTTATTTGACGTTTCAGAGAGGAAGAGCTAGTTTCGTTTCCATTTAAATTCGATCAAAACATTAAGTAACTCGGAACTGTTGCCGACGTTAACTTATTTACTGAATTATTCACTACTAGAAAACACTGCAATTTAAAACATACGCGATTTTGACCACACTAGCACAACAAATTTACATCAACAAATCTTTCTGTGTCTTATTGTTAGCCACCACATTTATGAATCGCATTATTCACCGAACTAGACTGATACCAAAAATCACTGCACATACATTTATTATCACTTCTTAGAAATCACATTACCTAGTTCAAACATGCTTATTAAATTTTTTAGGAATGTCTGTGTTGATCAACAAACTCGATGTTATCTTGACACTTCAACCCAATCAATGTGAAGTTATCAATCGGTACTTAAACGAAACAATTATCTGATTCCGCCTTCTTAGTTAACACAAAGTTACCTACTTACACCAATCTTTTGACTGCACTGGCTGGTATGACAGGATGCAGGTAGGTTGACGTAAAATATTTAGGTGACTTTTTTCATGAAATTGTCATGTCATAATTATCTTTCCAAAATGCCACGACCATCGCCTTATACCTCGCAAGAATTAGCGGATATGATTATAAAGTATGGCGAAGCTATGCAAGATGCTAGACTAGCGTTAACATTATATCGGGAGCAATTTCCAAATCGTCGAATTCCGCAAAACCCCAGAGTCATAGTCGGTGCATTGCAGCGTGTCCGGGAAGACATGCCCATTACTGGGAGAATCCAACCGTTGGCAAATGGACCCCGTCTTCATGTTCGTAATGAAGAAATTATACTGGAACATTTTGCTGAAAATCCAGAATGCAGTACAAGAAATGCCGGGCGACATTTTCAAATGAAGCACAAAACAGTTCACAGGATTCTCAAAAAAACTTGCAGCTTCCTTACAAATTTTTGAAGGCACACGCAACATTGCCTAGGGATTTGCTGCCACGTTTAACATTTAGTCGCTGGCTATTAAACAAACACAATACCGACCACCAATTTACCTCAAGAGTAATATGGACTGATGAGAGTACTTTTACTCGGAACGGCGTGTGGAATCAGAGAAATACACACTATTGGGCAAGAGTAAATCCTCGTGTACTAAGAGAGACCGGTCATCAATACCGATGGGCTGTAAACGTCTGGGCAGCCATTCATGGTGACCGTATAATAGGTCCAGTATTTATCGACGGAAATCTCAATGGCGAAAAATTCCTGGAATTGCTTAGTGGTCCATTGACTAATTATTTCAATTCGTTACCAGAAGAAGCACGGGAGCTGACTTGGTTGCAAATGGACGGAGCTCCGGCACATTCAGCAGTTCGCGTGCGTAATCATTTGAACTTCATGTTTGGAAACCACTGGCTCGGTAGATTTGGGCCTCGACGTTGGCCGGCCCGTTCACCGGACCTCACGATGTTAGATTTTTTTTTTATGGGGGGCCATAAAAAACGAAGTGTATTCGAAACCACAAATATCTGTTGAAGATCTTCGGAACAGAATAACTGACGCGTTTCAAAAACTTCAGCAGAACACTAATTTTGAAAGCGTACATCAGTCTCTCATACGCCGATGCAACACTTGCATCGGAATGCAAGGACGTCACATCGAACATCGTTATCTTCGACGAGTGAATCGCAGAGATTGATTTTATTTTTTGAATAAATAAAAACTTTTTAATCTTTTTTTATTTTTAATAGAACTTTGACCAAGAAACACTGCGTAGTTTCTCCTCAAGCAACTTTTGTGAGTGAGAAAGAGAGGAGAAACTTCGCAAAGTGTTTCGCGATAGCAGGGCGGTTAAGTCCTTTTTTTACGAACAAGGTCTCTTGTCATGATTTTTGACGGTCTTGTCAATCAAAAGTGTCACCGACATGTAAGATGTAGGTAATTGTGATAGGTGTCAGGATGTCACTAAGAGCGAAATTTCAATGAAATCACATGACAATTGTTAAGTTTAATTTATTACTGATACATTGCGTGCCCAATTAATTTGTATGAAAATTTTTATTTTTTATTTTTTAACTAAATATGCTAATTTCAGTTCATTAAGACTTATACTTTCAGCCCTTGAAATTAGTGTCGTTATGAAAGACACACACTGTATATAGTTTACGTTTATAACATGTCTTAGCTTTTGCACTAGGTTCTTATACATATATTGATCTTGAAGAGGCAGGCATGATTAATCTATAATCAAAAAGGAAAACCGCATCTATTTTATTTGAATAGGTATGGTGTGATACCGCTGAAAACGCCGCTGACGTATAAAAATGTGTATCTACCTATAAGAAGGAGGTAGCTACCTATAGTTTAGTTATGAATGAATACATGTATACGGGATATATTCGGGTAATGTAATATATCTACATAAAAAATAATAGGTAGTTGTTACCTGATACAAAAAAATACTATCCTATGAGAAAATGCATCGTGACAATAAAGTAGGCACTTAAAAGATGACTAGTCACTAAATTAGATTAATAAATTACAAATACATTCTTTATATGTATTTTAATTTACTAAGTCTGAAAAACACCTTCTCAAAAAGGTCTTTAAACATGAATGTTAAGAAATTAAGCAGTTTACAAGTAAGTCCAGCTCAACTGCCAATAAATATGTTGGTAGGTATGTGCTGTAAGTTATAAATCAAGTTGAATACATGCTTAGAAAAACAAAATAACTAATCAGGTATAGTCTGTCAAACCAAATTTGTCAGTACCTAAATAAGAAGAAAAAACTATACTCATCTCTTTCTTTTGGGTGCTAAGTACGGTTTGATTCTCTCTGTCTATGTTTGAAATGAGACAAACTCTGGCCAATACTTTACCTCTGGCCTTATACCTACCTATACATAATGATGTATTAGGTATTATACAGTGGGCTATAGACGATTTTTGATGAACCGTTAGGCCCCTGCTGGCATCAAAAAAATTTGTCTTAAGGATAAGTATGTAGATTTGCTATTTTTATAATCACATATCTTCCATATTGCATCTTCATAAATTGATAATAATATGACGATGTAAAATAGTATGCAAACTTTAAGGAAACGGAATAAACGGTAGATTAGTGTAGATATAATAGGTATTTTAAAGATTTTGGCAATCTGGTATGATTTGACACAAATTAATTACATATTTT
Source organism: Cydia pomonella (assembly GCF_033807575.1). Classification (NCBI taxonomy): domain Eukaryota; kingdom Metazoa; phylum Arthropoda; class Insecta; order Lepidoptera; family Tortricidae; genus Cydia; species Cydia pomonella. The sequence goes on from NC_084704.1 coordinate 19,134,361, forward strand.
TTTAACCAAACTGACACTGTAGGAACAGGGTAGGCCTAAATAACTCAACTAACTAACCATAACTGTCGGTTCCTGATTAAGTAGCTTGAACATTTTCATGATAACTACCTATCAAGATAAAAACCGCTTAGTTAGTTTCCGATATATTCCTTATTTTACAAAATTAGCACTTCAAAAAAATCTTTAATTCTAGACTCATTGTGTAGTTATTGTTTACAGAAAGAAATTTAATTATTTTGTTCCCGAAAATTACTATATTAAAATAGTAGAATTTAAGGTAAGGTTGTTGATAGAATTATTCGCGCCTACCCTGTATAGTGACAAAACCAGTCATTGAAAATACAATAATACTCTTAAAAATACTGTTTTGCTGCAGTTTGAATATTTTAAAGAATCAGAATTTCTTATCTACATACATTCAAATAGTACCAAGCTCTCTTAAGAAACAAGAACACTACAGCTACAATTCATAGATCATATTTACAAATACCTACTTATAAACATAATATCTCACAAACCGCAATGTTTGTGTGGTTCAAAACCTGGCAACATAAAACCAATTTAGTTAGTAATAACTAAAACTGGAATAAATTAAATATAAGGCCTACAGATCTAGTTAGATCTGAAATCATCTTTTATAACCTAAAATCAATATATATATTATTTTAAGAAGCGACTTACTGAATCGCTATTAAAACTCCGAAATATTAATTGAGTATCTTCTTCTACGACGGCGACGCAAACATAACGAAAACGAATTACAATATTTATGAAGATTTCAAGATAGCATATAAAATAGTAATGTAAAAATATAAAATGATATAGGTATTCTATTTTTTCACTGGGTAACTGACGGCTACAAATTCGTAACAACTAAACAACAATTATTTAATATTAATAAGATACCTTTCGTCGACTACCAAAATCTTAAAAATGATTGTTATAAGGCTTTGGGTGTTTTTTCTATACTTTTTCCTCTGGCATTTGTAAGGGTACGCTGGCTTCTTCTATCTTCCTGTTGGCCGCAAGAGCAGCCGCGGCGAGTGCTTGTCTATGTCTCTTTTTGGTTCTCTCTTTGTGGAAGAAGAGCCTTAGATAGTGGCAAGGGAAGACCACGCATTCGCCGGCGGGCTCCTCGCCGTCTATGTAGACTCCCCGCACTATAATGGAGTTGGAGCAGTTTAGGAGTATAAGGAGCGTGAGGCTCACGATGTGTGTGCACCAATTACTGATTTTTGGTGAATCTGTAGAAAAAACACATTGTTAATTTTATTTATTTGGGATCTCCATTATGCTCTAAAGTGTGCTAACAAAATACCATTTTTTTGTTTAGGTATACCACGTCGGTGGCAAGTAAGCATACTTGCGCCTGATGGTAAGCGATCATCGTAGCCTATGTACACCTGCAACTCCAGGGGTGTTACTTAGGGGTGTAATTAAAATACACTTACATTTAGATCATGCAAATAAGGCGAATAACAATAAAATGCTGCTACTTAAAACGTGTACCTAACAAAAGCGTTTATAAACTTCATCAGAGCCTTAGTTTTCCAGAGGGACAACCAGCAGCAAAAACCTAAGCAGGCTGAGTGTTAAAAATAATGTGGGTACTCCTACAAGATAACACATTGTTCACTTATCAACTTAAGCTAATATGACAGCTCTGCATGAAAAGGCTGTTTCTATAAGTTTAGTCTTACCAGGGAATAGATATATATCTAGCAAGCCCCACACGCCGCGCCACACGTTGACCGTGGCGAGGAAGGAAACGAGATGGTACACGTCGGCCAACAGCAGCCGCGCCGCGCCGTGGAGGCGCGCCGCGGCCCAGCGTACCGGCGCCTGCAGGGCGAATGTCGCCACCACTAGCGCGTAGCCCACCAACTGTTGGAAAATAGTACAACATTTAAGTAATAAGGAAAAACGCGACTTCCCAAAACAGGTTGTTATTTCATGATCTGTATTTATCACGACCCTTCATTACGATCTACGAGCTAGTTTCGTGGTTAAGAGGATAGAGGATGAACGTTTCTCTATACCTACTCGTACAAACGTATATCCCAGGTTCTCTAAATATTGATATTATGGAAACATTTTTACATAATTAGATTTTTTATGATTATTAAAAGAGTTGGGACCGAATTCAAATTCCATACACATAAATAGGTATAGTTCTGGTTTATATACATCAAATTGTGTAAAAATATCTTCTATAAAATTAATATACAAAGAGTAAAATGGGGACTACGTTTGTATGGAGAAGCGGTCGCGAGCGGTACGTCGGTGGCAAACAAGCATACGGCCCGCCTGATGGTAAGCAGTCTCCGTAGCCTATGTACGCCTGCAATTTCAGAGGAGTTACATGCGCGTTGCCGACCCTAAACCCCTCCCCCCCCTCGTTGAGCTCTGGCAACCTTACTCACCGGCAGGAACACAACACTATGAGTAGGGTCTAGTGTTATTTTGCTGCGGTTTTCTGTAATGTGGAGGTACTTCCCTGGCTGTGCCCTACCACATAAAGCGAGATGACATTCACAATGCCCATACCTCTCTTTTGAACTTACTCAATAATGGGAATAACTACATAGTTATTCACAAAATCGGGGAACAAAGATAAAAAAAACCGGTCAAGTGCGAGTTCGTTTTACTAGCGCACCGAGGGTTCCGTACAAACTTTGAACTATCTCGTGTAACTATAAAGATGAATGACTTTTGAACAGAAGTACCTACCTATACTATGTATATTTGTGTACAGCGCCATCTATCGGCCCCTGTTCATATTCCATAATTAATAAAAATAAAATAAATAACAAATACTTTCAATGTGTCTGGGTTAGTGTTGTTAATATCATAACTATTCCAAATTTCAAATTGAAGTGGTTCTCGAGATATTTAGCGATGTGACAGACAGACAGACGGACGGACGGACAGAAGGGCCCCGACAACCCTTTCCGCGATAAAAGCCTTTCAATGGGCGTCCCATAAACATAGCTAACACATTGAAAGATTGTCCAGTTTGAACTGCAAGCCCATATATTTGACTAGCCCTTACCGAAAAACTTAGCAAAAAATAAAGCTAGCCCTTTGCAATTGCTTACTGCTATCCTATATGCCTTGCAATCCCTTAATAAGGGTTACCCTTATCATTAAGCGCTTTTTATAAAGCTTTCCCTTTAGTAATGTCGTAGTGGAGCGTTGCGTGAAAGAGGCAGAATTAGTATATATCTACGCTAGTGTATGAAAAGGAAAGAAAATACGTTCCTAGGGAAGGGTTTTTTAAATAATTTTGTTCGCTTACCATCTACTATATACTAGTAAGACTACAATTACTAGTATAGTAGCCGTTGCCGTGCATCGTATTAGCTGAGTGATGAGTCCGATTGCACTTACGAAACTAGGCCACTTTTTAAACTTAATTGTACCTACTGGCTGACAAGTGTGAACTGATTAAAATAAAACAAGGTCTACAAGTCATATATATTTAATTAAATATGACTTTTCTCTAAAGTTTAACAGAATAGTACACAAGTAAGTCCGACTCACGCTTGACTGCATATTTCTAATAGGTAGTAGCAACGGCGTAAACAACAATAATAACAATTAGGGTCACTTCTGTCCCAGTAAGAAAACTCGGAAACGGTTTAAAAGATACCGGTTAAAACCGGTTTATTTCGGTTTTACTCCGAAATTTCAGAAGAACGCGAACATTTTAAGAACTTTATTGTAACCTTAATAAACCGTTTTATTGGGGGAGCGATGAGACGGCCGTGTGCCGCATAGGGCATAGCATTCTCTCGTTTCGTGCCGATTTGGTGTCCGAGCCCGAATCAAGTTAATAACATTACTATTTTATACAAGTGGTTAGTTTTTTAAAGTATGTTTACGTAAAAATTAAAATTTGATAAACTAAACCATATAACTTAAATAAAAAAACAAGTAAAAACTCATTTCCCTCCTACCTAAAATAGCTTGGCATTGAGTAGGTTATTAAAAAAACTACTATTTGTGAATAAGTGCATTTTTATAAAGAAGTGCATAATTTATATTATATTAGTAAGTAGTTTATATTATATTAGTAGTAGTAGTAAGCTCAGTTACAGTAAAATTATCCTAGAGAGAACGCAGATTTTAATTTTATCACATGAACAACTTCATTTTCCGTCTGCAAAATTGTGACTTATACCAAATCTAAACGCACAATTGTTTAAGAATAGGTATTTTCTTTTTCACCGCCTTAGATCCTCAGCACACGGAGTGTAAGCGTCGCGTAAACGTATCGTAAAAACGTTACGAGTACGAGACGCGTAAGCGTAATCGTTTAATAAGTGGAATCTAGCTGAAATCATGGTGTCGCTAGCGTCAGATGTCTTCGGCGGATGTATCAACGATCTTACTTTCTCGTCAGATGAAGAAGATTTTTTATTGTTTGATAAGGCTGAAGTTTTGTTTTTTGCGCCCATATTACGCTACGTCTGTCGTAATGACGATAGAAAAGACTTCTCTCGTTCTACGCGCGTAATACGATACGCTTACGCGTTTCTTACGCTTACGCTCCGTATGCTGAGAGCCTAAGTATCAATGTAAAACGTCAATGAAGAAGGTTTCGCGCTCATGGTTTAAGTACGGCAAAATAAATTTTTCTTCATCGGAAATCCACTTTGTCACGGTTAAGTACTCATAGGTATATGGTCATAAGAGGGCCATTGCCAGGGCTAAATACGATTTCGTCGACAGAATTGGTGAGAAACTAGCGAGCTACCCCACTGGGAGTCGCGCGTTCTGGTCGCTTGCCAAAGCTGCCGAGGGAAATTTTTGTCAGTCGTCCTTACCACCACTGCGAAAAGCTGATGGTCATCTGGCCCACAGTGCAAAGGAGAAAGCCAATCTTCTTGGTTTGCTACTATTTTTGCCTCAAACTCGACCCTAACCGACGACGGTTGCGCCGTGCCGCCCACCATCCCACGGTGGGTATATTCCATGCCAGAGATCTCATTCACGCAGAGGGATATTCGGCGGGAGTTACTATCGCCGACGCTCATAAGTCGAGCGGGCCAGACGTCATACCAGCGATTGTGCTTAAGCAATGTGCTCCTGAGTTGTGTCCCGTGATGGCGCGCCTTTTCACACTCTCTAGCAAGAAACGGCATGTTCCATCTTCGTGGAAGACGGCCCTTGTGCACCCTGTGCTTAAAAAGGGCGACAGATCGGACCCATCGAGTTACAGGCCTATCGCTATTACCTTTCTTCTCTCAAAGGTCATGGTGCGTATAATTAACGCAAAGCTGCTGAGATACCTAGAAGAACACGACCTGATCAGCGACCGCCAGTATGGTTTCCGTCACGGTCGCTCGACTGGTGATCTTCTATTGTATCTCACACACCGCTGGGCTTCGGCCATTGAGAGTCAAGGTGAGGCATTGGCAGTTAGCCTAGATATAGCGAAGGCGTTCGATAGGGTCTGGCGTAGGGGTCTCCTATCGAAGTTACCATCTTATGGACTGCTGCAGGGACTATGCAAATGGATCGCTAGCTTTTTTTCCGGCAGACGCATACGAGCCGTAGTAGACGGAAGCTGCTCCGATAGCATGGACATTAACGCTGGCGTTCCGCAAGGTTCTGTGCTATCCCCAACGCTGTTTTTGCTGCACATCAATGACATATGTTGTCTAACGACGACATTCATTGCTATGCAATGCAGACGACAGTACTGGGGATGCCTATTACACAGGCCCTGCCAACATCCCCCGTTCTGTGGTGCTGGAGAGTCGTGAAAAGCTTGTGTTGGACATTGAAAGCACTCTATCCAGTTTCGGTGTAGGGTTGGGACAATCTAGTCCGATTTAACCCCACCAAGACACAAGTTTGCGCGTTTACCGCTAAGAAAACCCCATTTACTGTGGTCCCACAGCTCCAAGGCTCAACCCTTACCATGTCAGGGAGTATTGGGATCCTCGGTGTCGACATTTCCAGTGATGTCCAATTCCGTAGCCACCTGGAAGGAAAGGCTGCGCTGGCATCCAAAAAACTCGGTGTGCTCAATAAAGCGAGACGATACTTTACAACTGCTGCTATATAAATTGCAGTCCCCATATGGAGTATTGCTGTCACCTTTGGGCAGGAGTACCTGCATGCTAGCTTGGACCATTCGACTCAGTCCAAAGGCGCGCTGTACGTACGAATCGTCGACGATCCCAAACTCAGAGGCGGTACTGAACCTTTAAGTCTAAGGAGAGACTTTGCCTCCTTGTGTGTGTTCTACCAATGGCCGCTTTCTATCACTCGCTCGCAGGGTGTTCATCCTCACACCCTAGAACCTAATTGGTCGCGTACTGTGCGGTTTAAGAGGAATTTCCTGCCGCGAACGCTTCGGCTGTGAAATGAGCATCCTGCTGAGGTTTTCCCGAGGGGCTACAGTATGGGGCTCTTCATAAAGGAGTGTACAGGTTTTTAAAGGGCCGGCAACGCGCATTTAATACCGCTGGTGTTGCATGCGTCCATAGGCTACGGTGACTGCTTACCATCAGGCGGGCCGCATGCTTGTTTGCCACCGTCGTGGTATTAAAAAAAAGGTAGTAATATAGTGATATGATACTTTCTAATGCAAATTAATCACATGTAGTATATATTGGGTAGGTATATCTTTATTCGTTTCACTTGATTGCCTTCTAGCTAGATAGATGATTGAAAAAAAAATCTTTGAAACTTCATTCCATTCCAATCCGTTTCTGCCCATTCCTTCCAATATTTTCAGTTTGAAAGAAAAGATAAATATCTTATTAGAAAATGGGTTTTTCTTTTTATGTAAAATAATAATAATAGATAGATACATAGGTAGTTTAGATCTTAATGGCAAATATTGGACACAAATATATTTTATATTTGAGAGAATAATTGAATAAAGCTTAAATAATAAACGAAAAGTCAGCTACCACTGCCAAAGCCACTAGGTCAAAGGCTGAACTTCAGTGAAGCAATTTTCGGACAAAAATCAATGCCCAAGTATCGTAAAAATCGAGGCCGAAAACCCGGAGCTTCTGATCTGAGAATTAGAACTTGGTCGAACGGATCCCCACTGTTTTTGTTACACCTCGTATTTACAAACGTCGATATACTCCCTTGTTTGTGTCTTGGTTTAATTCAAGTAGTTTATGGTTCCATATTTTAAAATATCATCCCTTTAATTTCTACCCAATAAAGTTCATTTACATATAATCTAATTTCATTCCCTTTCATACATGATTTATTACCTTCCCTCGGTTTTACATTTCCGCCTATGCCTTCATTACATTCCTTACATGTTCCTTAAAAGTAATAGTAGTACTAGTATATTTCATTACACAGTTCAAGAGCTAGCACCTCTGGAGTTGCAGGCGTCCATAGGCTACGTGGCTGCTTAACATTAGGCGGACCGTTTGTGTGTTTGTCGCCGCCATAGTATTAAAAAAACAATACATATATAATGAATAAACACATATTTATAAGCACATAATGAATAAATACATAAATATCAAAATAAACACAAATAACTTTAGAGGACAAAAAACGTTCTACGAAAAAAATAATAAATCGGTACGAAACTAGAGATCGGCCCGTAAACAAAGACACCGCGCATGGAATAAACTGGATTTTATTGTTCTTAACCGGTTAATCTGACAATAATAATTATGAAAATGTTCTCTAAATAACCGGTTTAAAAATAACGGTTTTTCGAACCAAACTTAAATTTTAAGGTTTCGCGCCAAGTACATGATAATGGTTTGTAAATTTAACCGGTTTCGGAGCCTTGCGAGTAAGTATATTATTTGCAACGGGAGCTAATGATAACATTGGCACGTGTCTAAGACTGAAGAAAATAGCGCCGTGACGATGCGCTCGATCCGCGCAAAGCAACAGACAATCACAACTCTTTGCCATTGAAAATTGAACCGTATTTAATCTACAGCGGCTTCGATCATTCGGAAGCGCGCGAACATCAAAGAACACCGCCGCCAACAACGATCGCTTACTATTGGATTTACAGTAATGTGTGCTTTATGAACTAGGTAGATGATTTAAATTAGCACGCTTATATGCTGAAAGGGAAGCCCTTTATAAGGCTAACCCTTATAAGCGATATGCAAGGTATTGGTGAGCGGATGATAAGGGTTTTGTAAGGGTATTAGGATACCGATACCTCAAAAGGGTTAGCTTTAATATAAGGGCTTTAAAAGCAAAATGAAAGGGTTTCGCCGGGCAAAGGGTATGGTGAGTTAAGCCTTATGCAAAACTCTTACAAAACCCCTTATAAGGGATAGCGGGCCGGTCCCTCCCGACAGAGTCGCACCATAAAGGTTCCTTTTGTACCTTTTTGGAACGGAACCCTAAAAATCATGGGCGTAGCGAATTAAACCATCAAAATATTAAAATTATATAACTTCATCGTTCTAGTTCCATACTATTTCATTTGGGGTCGCCGACTTATTTCACTAACAGTCGTTTTTTAGGGTTCCGTAGCCAAATGGCATAAAACGGAACCCTTATAGTTTCGCCATGTCCGTCTGTCTGTCTGTCTGTCTGTCTGTCTGTCCGAGGCTTTGCTCCGTGGTCGTTAGTGCTAGAAAGCTGAATTTTGGCATGGATATATAAATCAATAAAGCCGACAAAGTCGTACAATAAAATCTAAAAATTTAATTTTTTTTAGGGTACCTCCTATACACGTAAAGTGGGGGTGAATTTTTTTTTTCGCTTCAACCCTAGAGTGTGGGGTATCGTTGGAAAGGTCTTTCAAAACTAATAGGGGTTTTCAAGAAACATTTTTTGATAAAGTGAATATATTCGGAGATAATCGCTCCGAAAGAAAAAAAAATGTGTCCCCCCCCCTCTAACTTTTGAACCATAGGTCCAAAAAATATGAAAAAAATCGTGGAAGTAGAGCTTAAGAAAGACATTAAATGAAAACTATAGCGGACATGATCAGTTTAGCTGTTTTTGAGTTATCGCAAAAAGTTTTCCCTTCATAGTAAAAAGACTTACTTTAATTAGGTACTGATTATGCAAATTTGCCTATTTGTTTAACTCGGGTGAAAGGTACCATTTACAACACTTTAAGCTCCAGTTTAGCTTATTGTGACGGAAGAGTAACTACGGAACCCTACACTGAGCGTGGCCCGACATGCTCTTGGCCGGTTATTTAATACTACGTCGGTAGCAAACAAGCATACTGCGCCTGATGGCAAGCAGTCTTTGTGGCCTATGGACGCCTGTAATTCTTACTATCCTCCTCCTATTCCTACTATTTACTCCTGCTATTTAAGCTTAATTTACAAAAGTATTGTATAACAAAAAAATAAGCAGAAATGAAATCTCTAGGGGGTGGTGGCGATATAAAATAAGTAAAATACTGATAACTATCATCAGCTATACCACAGCGACGAAGGAGCTCAACAATATCAGATTATTTACTTTTACGCCTTAAGACAGACGCGTATTCATATTGTATTAGGAACACCTTGGCCTTAGCTCCGAGGCGACTGCACCAACTATTCAAAAGTTAGGTTTTCCGGACATATATAAACTGATTCGCCAGAGGAAATGCTGTCAGTAAACGTCGGTATTGTGACTGTAAATACGGTGTATCTCGATCCCGACTGTCAACGTTGGGGTCACTGACAGTCCCTTAGGAAATCATTTCCACGTTATCGAGTTGGTCGAATGTCGGTAGGTAAGTGAAATACATTATGTATGTAGGTATGTACCTAAGTAATTGTGTCGTTAAATCGTAAATATGTAAGGGTTAGGTTGTCTGCGTATTTAATGCAAAACCACGAATTAAGTACGTATGTTAGGTTCTTTGGCAATTAGGTTTTGTGTTATATAAAGCAAAATGCACAGATATTCTGCACAGTGTGAAAATAGTTTGAAACCACTTTTTTTATTGTGAAATCTAATACGGTTTTTGAGCCATATTTCTAGAAGAAGGCTTCGTTTTAGGGACATAATATCATATATCATTTTTGTCTAGAATTTAATAACCTTCCGTTTCGCCATACACAATATTATCTTAAATACAGTATTTATGTGCACAAAAATTTATAACTATCTCCCTAAGGAACTGAAGGAATTGGAATTACCGCAATTTAAAGCAAAACTATTTAGGTGGTGTTTAGAAAAAATGTATTACAATAACTTGGAACACTTTGCCATTTCTTAACGAAGCAATGTAAATATTTAATTTGTATGTCTGTAATAGGCTGAAAATGGAGAAACTGTCTACAGAATAAGATCCTTTATGTATACCCATTTATGAATAAATGAGGTTATTATGTGATATTTACTTGAAACTTTTTGTAAACATACCTAATAAATTAAATGATGACTGATTAGTCGTGAGACTTGTGGACTTAATGATAAGTATTAGGTAAATATGATTGCCTAATCCATGTTTGCACTTCTATAATAAAAAGTGCTTCTATAATAAAGAATAATTTTACATAATAAACGAGTGCTTACTCAGAAATGATTAACGTTTAGGCATATTTTTGACTAATTTGTTTATTTATCACACGAAAAACCGTATTTATTTAGGGATAATCAACCCACATAAACATTTTCATGTAACATGTTGCCAAGAAGAAACCATAAGACTCGCACTGTCAAAAAGTTATCAGATCTCATGTAGAGCCAAGCTTCTAACCCTACAAGCCCTAACTTCACAAACTCTGCACCTTAGTAAAATATGTGGCTTGGCCGTTTCGTTATTACAAGAACTGTTGTATAACAGAAAAGTAATGAACAGTGAATTCATGTTCACGTTACGCCCTTGTGATGGCACTACCGTGCCACCAGAGCCGCGGGCTTAGAGCGCTACACAATTTTATAATTCTTGGTTCGTCTTTATTAATAATGAAGAGTTGTTTATTAATATCAATAAGGTGTATTGGGGGTTTTTCGTAAACCGGTTAGTTTGAAAAAAAAAAAAACATTAAGTGATACCAACTATAACTAACTATAATATAAGTGTATAGAAGTCATATTTATCTGATCATCCGTTGCTGTTTGCTCTGGTCGCTGTCTTAAGTATATGTATGTTTTTTATATAACTCACTATAACTCAAAAAGAAGAGGAGGAAAAAAATTAAATAGACTAACACGTATATATATGTGGATATAATTTTTGACAGGTCACTAAACTAAAAGCAGTTTGAACACAACTTGAAACAAAGTGCATCTATTTAAGGAAATCAAGTAATAATAATAACTTCCTTATCTGTGAACAAACTGGTGACGTAATTAGCATAATTTTCCGTCAGCGTAGTTCGTATGCTCTTTACAACTAAGCTTAGACGGCAAACAGCTGATTCTATTAAATATATAAGTAGGTTGTTTGCTAAAGAACGGAAACACACCGTTTATAGTCACAATAAACTTTAATGTTTTATTGTCACTATATCTATCAAACGAAAACACTGTTGTGAAATGTATTTACAAAATTATTAAGAGCTAAAAATGTGTAACAATTGTAATTTCATCATAGTTAGCGCGAATGAAATTATTTAAATAAAAACAAAAGACATATGAGTGGCTTATTGTCATTTAACCTGCGAATAAATTTTGGTTTTTTGGCATACAATAGGATTAAGACTGACCGCCGTTTTTACGATACGATAGACATGTACAGTTTACACTGTTACCCTTACCACTTCAGTTTTTTTTTCTAACTGTATGAGGTCAATTCATCACTACTCCATATAAAACATAATTAATTTCGCAATTGTGCAACTTAATTACTTCCTGTAAGTAAAAAAATAAGAATTCATTAAGACAATTCGGCTATAAGGTGCAGCTGTAACTTATCAGTTGTGATATAAAATCTTCCACGTATCGAACATTGTTCTAAAAACAAATTTCCTAGAGTTCCAAAGACCCAGGGCATCCAACCAAATAATGTTATCAAATAGGCAAATGAACTGCGAGGAATATTCTGTGACATACTTTGTGTATTGATAAATGCGTCGCATAATACATTCGAATTCCGTAGGGCTTCGTCAATTACCTAATCGATAAAATTATATGCGAGTAGATGGTCCATTATACTCCATCATCATCATCATTATACATACATCTAAATATTACATATGCCCGTGTGTGACAATACAAAAGAGTTTATGAAACAAGTACATATAAACAAAAGTGATTTTACAATTAAGTATGTTACAAAACATAAGGAGTAGGTATATACTGTAATTTTGACAATTTTTTGCTTACACTATCTAGCCTTACTTTCAAAAGTGACGTTATTATTCTTACAGAATGCAGACTTAATTCTAATAAGCCACTACCACAGCTAGAAAACTATGACTCTTACTTTACTAAATGCCAACAAAACAAAAATGATGGTGTGGTTGTTTATGTTAAAAATACCTTGAATCATAAAGTAAAGGAAATAAAGGTGAGTCAGGCTTCCTGTCTCCAGCTAGACATTCTAAATAATACTGTTTTGTATTTACCGATCCCCGTCACATACGAATGCAGAAGACTTTATAGACTCTTTAAAAACTCAACTGGAATCTTTGCATTCACATAATAATCTTATTATCACTAGACGAATGTAAAAACAGAATGAATTATCTGAAAATGCTATCGAATTTTGGCCTTTTAGCTGGTCACACTCGACCTTACGGGGGAAAAGATTGTTTAGACCACTTCATCTTAAAAATAAATAAATCCAGATACTTCTCCACTATAGCAATTACAAAAACCACTACAATTGATCATTTCACTACCTTTCTGTCACTATCCAAATTACCTAAAAAATATACCAATTATAAATAAAACTAAAACCACTATTGACTTTGAAGCAGCTTTAAATTATCTAAAAAAGGAAAATCTTCCTGAATTGATGTTTTGCCAAGACCCTAATATCGTAACTGAACGCCTTGTTTATTTGCTAAGCGAATCCATAAAACAAAATACGAAAATCACTGTGATACCTAGTAGTAAACGTATCATTAAACCATGGATCACTCACGGGTTACTGCGCTGTATACGTTATCGTGACAAGCTAATTTTTGTAATAGTCTTATTAAAAAACTTAATAGAAAATATGAGAGAGAGCTTATTGAAAAATCAACTCAAAACAACAAAATGCTCTGGAAAAATTTCAAATCCCTAACTTACACTAATAAACTAAAAAAACTCCATCCAGAATAAATAAAACAACATAATAATAATAGTTATTTTGCAAATGTCGGCAAAGATCTTGCACTGCAAATTTCACCGAACTCTCATTCGTGTCCGCCAATGAATGCTCCACCTGCACTACTCCATTCTTTTGTTTTACTACCTGTTAGCCATGAAGAAGTCAATAATGCAATCCGAGTTACGACAATATACCAACAATATTCTTGAAACACATATCTGCAGAAGTAGTCCCAATTATAACTCACCTCATAAACCTAAGTTTTGAACGCGGTGTCTTCCCAGAGTCACTAATTCAGACGGAGAGAAGAACAGAGACGATGTCAGTAATTATAGGCCGATTTCAGTTCTACTTGCATTATCAAAAATCCTCGAAAAGCTACTAAACGTCAGACTCTTAAGCTTCTTAAACAAATTTAACCTTTTATCTGATGCTCAATTTGGATTTAGACAGCGAAAATCAACCGAAGACGCTATAATTGCACTTACAAATTTGGAAAATTTGGACAGCAGCAACAGGTGCCTGGCTGTTTATCTAGACCTGAAAAAAGCCTTTGACACCGTCTTTGTTCCCATTCTTCTTCAGAAACTCTACAGAATAGGAGTTAGGGGAACGCCACTGTCACTATTCGAGAGTTACCTTACTGATAGGAAACAGAGAGTGAAACTTGGAGATGTTGTCAGCGGGCTCAAAGACGTCGCTTATGGTGTCCCATAGGGTAGTGTGCTAGGACCTACATTATTCCTGGTCTTCATAAATGATTTATGTAATATGACCATTCCAAATGCAAAACTGTTCTCATATGCCGATGATACTGCAATAATATTTACTGGCAAATCCTGGAATGAGGTTAAGAACTATGCTGAAAATGGTTTGACACACATAGACAGTTGGCTCAAAATGAACCTACTAACACTGAACACGAAAAAAACAAATTAACAGTAAGTAAATAAACAGGATTGGTTCATGCCTGTCTTCAACCTCCTGTACTTGTGACTGTCCAACAATAGAAAAGGTTGCACACACTAAATACTTAGGAGTTATATTTGATGAACATCTCAACTGGTATTCTCAACTTGACCAAGTCATGGGTAGAGTAAGGAAACTTGTCTGAATCTTTAGGACGCTAAGGCACATTGTACCAGGCAAAAACAATCAGTCAAACTCGCGTAATATATTAAATTAAATATATATATCCCTGGTCCAATCTGTCCTAGTATACTGTATCTAGTATCTGTCTGGGGGGGATCGGCAATCTTGAAATCTTCACATATTTACAATAAATTGAATAAACAACTTGACATTTACTCGAAACATTATTATGGCTGCAAGAGAGAAGTTACAAATTGGCTAAAGACCATAACCTATGATGAGACAGATACCCTATTACATTGATCATGATTGAAAAAAAAAACACAGACACACACACGTGACACACACACACACACACACACACACACACACACACACATACAGATTTTTGCTTACCGGGTGGCTCCATCACCTTACATTATAAACAAGTGTGTCTTGCGCAATAAATAATTTTTGAATTTTGAATTTTTTGAATTTGCCTAAATATTACTTAATGCTGTGAATGATTTGATTTTATTCATTAAACCCACCTACATCAAAGTAGTAATCTGAAATCGGAATAATAAATTAACTAGAATATAATATATTTTCAAGAGAATGGGAATAATTTTATCTGACTACGAAAAGTGGGTTACTGTAGTGGTCTTTCAACCATTTCCTTGTATTTCTAATAAGAACACACTGGTATTATTAATGAAACAGAACATATACGTGTATAAATATACTTGAAACTTACTATCTAGTGTCGCTTCACTTGTAGGACCGGCAAAGATCACACGTTTTGTGGTTTATTTATACGTGAATAATTCAGTTTTCACTAATAATAAGTGTTTTAATCAAGGAAGTTTAATAACGCACTAGTTCCAGTCTTGCTTATTTATTTTACTCTCACAACATTGTTTCAAGATGAATACACAGCCCTATCGCAGTGCGTCTAGTGCATAATCAAAACAATGCATCTAATTATAACTATAAGCGATAAGTCCAACCTTGAAGACTATAGTTACTTCCTCTTCTGAGTGCCTAGCCAAGGTGGCAATCGCTTGCGCTACGATAACGAAACGCTTTGTGTCTCTATCACTCTTCCATATTAGTACGACAGTGACAGTTGCGTTTCGTTCGCTACGGAACGTTAACGGTTGACATGTTGGCTATGCACCCTGTTGTCACAGTTATTCGGTTGTTTAGATACAGCTTTGCAGACGAAACGTGCAACGGTATACATTACCTACTAAATTAATGGTTCCGAAAAAATGCCGCCTTCATAATGTTTAAACTAATAAGCGAATTAACCGCCGCGACGTGTTACATAAATAAAATTAGTGATTAGGATATATGTTTAATCATATGTACACATGTTATAATCAATCGCCATAATATAATAATTGATAAAACGCCTTTGTTTAGAGCCTATTTCACAATATCCAAGTAAGTCCTGAATAAGCTACTAGCCACTTATCTGACGAATTAAGTCATAGTTGGCATTTCACAATCTTCAAATAAACTTAACTGGAAGATAAAGTGCTAAGTTTTGCAGGAAGTTTTACCTGGCAGTTAATTTATTTGTTAATTACCTATCCAATACTTGAACATTGTGAAACAGGCCCTAAGTTACTGTGTGTTTTTATGTAGGTACTACTACTATATGTGAACGGTTGTTACTTGTTTTGTTATTTTATCTAAAATTAGTATTAAAAGATCCCCATATGAAAATGTACTAAAAATATACCTACCCAATCTAGATCTCTAAGAAGCCAGTTAACCAGGATGCTTCTCGGTTTCACGTTCATTACCACGGTGACATTGAGCAGATTGCCACGTGGGCAGACGGGCTAAGCACTCGTTTATTAGTAAACATGAGGACCGTTTACCCTATTATACTCTGGCTGGCGAATTGGATAATTGATCAGTGGAAAGCTATTTTTAGAAATGATACCTGAACCTGACAGAAGCTGCTGCCAGGTTTTAAACAAAAGAAATAGATGGTAATAACCTAATTGCGTTTGTTAAATATGAGTAATTTCGATGAGCACTTATGGAGATTTTCAGGCTCAGATACCTGGTAGGTATATTATAATACTTCTATTTTTTTATTTTTGAAAAAAAAACACAACTGTTCGAAATGTCTCGCTTATTAATATCAATTATTTCTTTTTTTATAATCCACGATCGGCTATATGTTATTATGGTTTTAAACAACAGGTCGTACGAGATATTTGTTTCTGTGGGGGACCAAGACGGCCGAAAGGAAGAGCCAATTGTGCCGCTAGTAAGTGGTCACTGACTCAATGGCACGCCGTAGTAGATATGACCCACATGCGGAAAGAATTATATGTTATAAATGTTGTTTGACACCTTAATCAGTAGCATATATGAACTGCATGTTTTTCAAGATATACTGAATAATTATAGTTAAATACCTCAGATATTAAGTAGTTTCACAGGGTCACGGAAAATTCAGTGAATACTAGTGGTTGAGAATCTTATATGATTCATTTTTCAGAGAGTGTACCTACACACCCTCATAGAAGAATCAGTTGTTATTCATAAATTAGATATATCTAGTTAAAAAAAAAAAAAAAAAAAAAAAAAAAACAATTTATTTTACGACTTTGTCGGATTGATTAATTTATATCTATGCCAAATTGTAACTTTCTAGCACTAACCATCACGGAGCAAAGCCTCGAACAGACAGACAGACAAACAGGCAGACGGACGTGGCGAAATTATAAGGGTTCCTAGTTGACTATGGAACCCTGAAAATGGAGTTCATAAAGACAGGTACACATTTGTCAATATCACAGAATAAATAATCTCTAATAAATAAAATGACGTTACTGACCTTGCGAAAATTTTAAGAAATTTCTAAAGTTACTCTACTTCCACGATCCTACTTCGGTTTGAGAATTTTGACATCTTCTGTTTCTAATTACAAGTATTACGGTATATTAACTGTAATTGCCAACGTGAATCAAATGTTTCTTACTATTAAATAATATGAATACGAAGACGAAACGGTGGCAGTTGACAATGTTTAGGAAAATGTAGTGTTCAAATCAGCGAGGTCCAGCAGGAGTGGAGCTGATCGTTGGGGAATATGTCAAGCAGCGCCGCCCAGGAGCCGAGCCAAACGAACACCACCAGCGACCCACCAACGATAACAACAGCTGTATGTACAGATGTAGCGGGTTCACCAGCGAGGTCCAGCAGGAGCGGAGCTGGTCGTTGGAGAAAACGAACATGTCCAGCAGCGCCCAGGAGCCGAGCCGCGCCACATGAACACCATTAGCGACCCACCACCGACAACACCAGCTGTATGTACATATGTAGCGGGCTCACCAGCGAGGTCCAGCAGGAGCGTAGCTGGTCATCGGGGAACAGGAACATGTCCAGCAGCGCCCAGGAGCCGCGCCACACGAACACCACCAGCGACCCCACCACAGCGACGGAGAACACGCAGTCTAGCACGTATAGCGCCGTCTCTCGTGTACTCTGCAAAACAAACCAAGTGTTGATTCTCTTTCGTGTTTAGGTTAGTTTAGTACCTATTGACCACTTCTATGGCTGCGAAATTTGGATCCTGAATAAAGCGATGGAAAATAAAATAGACGCAATTGAAATGTGGCTACAGCTACGAGTATATAGGTGAATGCTAAAAATATCCTGGACTGATATAATTACGAATGTGCGAGTACTTAAAAAGAATTAAGAAAAAGTTGGATGGCAAGAGTTAGGAGAGGCAGGAGAGAGACGGCAAAGGTGTTCGCCAACGTCCGTTAGGGCATGGCAAATAAAGAAGAAGATTGACCTATTCGTACCGAAACTCTAAATGCACCTAGTGGAGGAGCAAAAATTGTTTGCCTTCGGCGGTCGGCGGCTTCGGTGGTCGCATACCTTATGTCATTTTACCAAATGTCTACGAGGCTACTAAACACAATAATTCGTATCATTTCCCATCCTAACCATTATTTAACTGTATGTTTGGACAAGAACACACTTTAAAATACTTCATATTAGGTAGCAGAATGACTTGACTTGCGGCCCGATTCGAAGAATGATTAAGATCTTTAAAAGATGTGAAGAAACGACATGTCAAAATTGACGTTTATTTCGAATCCGCTGTGATCCCAGTAAGATTTATCTACGATATTTCTAACGTCAAAGTGACATTGGTTGCCCGAAGCTGCTTCTGTCAATTATACGACATACAAACGTTATCTAAATGAGAACTTATTTAAACCAGAACTTATCGTTGTCGTATCTCATGCTTCGAATCAGGCCGTTGGTACCAAATGTTTATTTTTGTAAGTTAATGCTCGCTTCGCTCGTTTGGCTTTGCGCCTTATTTGGTCGCAGTTAAGTTAACCTAACATACCAAAACGGCATAACCACCTAACATAACATACCATATACCAGTAGACTCTGTCAAATAATAGTAGGGCTAAGATGATCGGCTCTTTATCATTTGTCACCATGCTTGTCACGTTCTAACAAATATGTAAGCGCGAAAGTGACGGGCAAGTGATATAAATGGAACCATGATGCCACCGTGGACGTTATTATATTAATAATTGGTCAATAGGGAATATTACGCGAAACTCTGCGTAGGGAGCGCCACTACCACATCCCATCACAATCTGAGGGTAACCTCTCTATCCCTCTTGCATATTTGAGTGATAAAGAAGCAGATAACTAAATTTCGATTTCCGCGTTTCCCGGTAGGCCCTTTGTAAACAAACCGCTTTGATGCATCAATGTCACATTTTAGAGTCTGGCTACCGAAATATTACACACCTTTTTGGCGGGAAATTAAAAAAATCTTGGGCTGGTCACACTTTGTGTAGTAGGAATTATAGTTTTAATACTAGAACATATTTTTGATTTTCTGTGCACACGTAAGGTACCTAAGGAAATCAGTTAAATATACGTGGACGTGCACTCAAACTCAGCTCACATTTCTACCACTATGTAAAATACAAAGACATATAGACATGTTTCGCCAAGATGTTTTTATATATTTTATATTGTTAAGTCAAATTACTACTGATCAGTCACTTCACTCCACAGATTTCTTCTAAATATTGGTTTTCAGTTACTCGTTACGTTCCAATGTTTGGATTTTATTGATATTTTCCAGAACTTCTATTAGTTTATACGTTTCTTTACACACTTGTCCTGTTCATGAGATTCAATAATTAATAAATTCACGTACTTAATTAAAGTTATAGGCAAATGTTAGAACTAGTACTTAAAGTATCAAAATAGTAATAGAGCACCAATCTACTGAAATGTTTACGACTTGTAAACATAGCAGTTTTTCGTTATACAACGCTTCACGTCAACTTCGCACAATGTCGTAATTATTTACGAGTAAATAATAGTTTGCGAACCCCACTCAGTATAGTAATTATTAATATTATTTGAAATAAATTCCTTATAAACCGCGAAGAATTTGAATGAATGACATAAACTGACAACAGCATTTAGGTTTTTTTAATCACAGACAATTGGTTATGGAGTGTGGAATTAAAAGGAGTTAAATCTCTTATGGTAGAATTGTTGCAAAAGTGTCTAGCTATCAGCTATTAATAATTGTTCCAAATCTCTCCAGAGTAGCGCTACAGTAGCTAAGAACCTAGGCCTTATTGACGGAGTGACGTGCGCTGTCTATGATTTGATTTTTTTTTCAAGTATTCTAGGTATTGTAGCGCCACCTATTTAGGGTTTTTTGATGTAATTTTTTGGTACATAGAGATTTAATTCCTATACAATTGGTGATACAACAAGGAAAAATTTGTCGACAATATTTGGCTAGCCAGACTCTATTATCTACTTATGAAAACTTGTCAAAACTCAGTTTAAGGCACAGTATGTATAATAAGTTATAGTGAGATTTTTCTAACATCACATATTTGACACATGACAGCACCCATATAATGTAAATGTGTATGATCCATTCACATAATTAAAAACAAAACCACGCAATTATAATATGTCTTTCGTTACCACTTAAACTACACTCACTTTTTGAATGTAATTATGCTTATAGTTATTTTTTTCGCATCGTATATCTGAAGTATTTAACAATAATAAATCACTGCACAAACGTTTACGTCCTAAGGGTCTTTTTTTTTAAAACCAGCGTTGTGGTCAAATCATTTTTTTCGATTCGGGTAACATATTCGTAAGTTAAAGATAATCGATAAAATCGATATATTTATAACCTACAGAAAATACAAAAATAAGGTATTATAACTAAGAAATCATTAACTTAAACAAATACTTTTAAAAATCCATTATAATAATAGATCTTTACCGTACGATTTGCAAAAAATATGTCGATTTCTGAGCGGATCAAATTTGACGTCAAAATCATTCGTTTGTCAAATGCGCAGTCTGTCGAAGTTTCTCCGCCTTACTGTGCGCATATTCCGTTTCTTTTCGTATTTTTCACCTGGCTTTATTTTTGGATTCTTCTCTTTCACATCTGGTTACCTTGGCTCGTATTTTTGGACTTTGACTTTGCTTGTATTTGAATTTAGATGACTTTGGATCTAAAAATGCCTGATTTTGCTAATACTAAGTAGTCACTAGCAGTATAATTTGCATGTATAACTGCTGTGCAGGTTCCTAATATTGATTTTTTATATAGGTAATCGATTCGATCTCACAAATCGTAACTGTAATCGATACGATTGCTGGATTTGACATATTATGTTGTCTTAGCCACATCACTTCAAACATCAAATGTCATGTG
The DNA here is from genome assembly GCF_033807575.1 of Cydia pomonella. Taxonomy (NCBI): domain Eukaryota; kingdom Metazoa; phylum Arthropoda; class Insecta; order Lepidoptera; family Tortricidae; genus Cydia; species Cydia pomonella. The sequence continues at coordinate 19,155,387 of NC_084704.1, forward strand.
TCAAATATGTGATGTTAGAAAAATCTCACTATAGCCTATGGTTTATGTTACGTGCTAGTGCTGCACTCTGGCGACCGAACATTGCAGTAATACTCCCTATTGATGAATATGACCAATTAAATGTATTACAAATGTTATATGTCATAATAATATTTGACGACCTGTCTGGCTTTGTGAGTAGTGGCCCTACCTATGAAGGTCCTGCCGATGATTTCGGGTTTAAAATATTCAAATCCTGGTGGGGCATTTATTGGTATGATGAACACGAATATTTATGGATGTTTGCTATGAATTTAAGTATTTATAAATATTTATATACATATATGGTTTATATCGTTGTCTAAGTACCCGCAATAAAAAGCCTTACTCATTAAGCTTACTGTGAAATTTAAGACCCAATTTGAAAAACGCTTATAAGATGTCACAGCGATACGATACTGATCTGTCAGTGTCAAAACTGACATTTATTGAACTTTTTTATATTATATACTTAACCGTAATTCTACCAAGTTAATCGTTTTAATAATGAAAATGTACCGAATGTTGGTTATCAAAGTAAATCATCGGTGAAAAATTGGTTGGCAAGTAAAATTTGACAGTAAAATTTCGGCGAAAAGGCAGAACACCAAAACTACCACTTCTAACTAAGCAGACATGTGCTTAGATATTGATTAGAGGAAACACTATTCAATCTCATAATAGTCTACATGCATAGTATGAACACATTATAGTTATATTTACATAATATAATTTAAATGTATGTGTTGGGTTGTCGTTGCACTAAGCCAATATAGCGAGGTGAATGGACATGGACACCCTTCGAAGGCCGAGTGCGCTGTTTCCGTAGCGCTACGAACTACGGCGTAACGCGTAGCGCGTAGGCGCCACCATAAAGTAAGCAGTTTCAGGAGACCTGTCCGCACTATACCTCATCTTTTTTAAAGATAAGATTTTTTTTTTAACTTCTAAAGTAGTAGTAATTAACTTTTTCATTTTAGTGCATAGTTACTCAGATTTAATTTTGGAAGAAAAAAGTTACCACTACGTTAAAATCTGTTGGGTTGCTCGAGCGTGCGTATATATATTAAAACAGAAAATTGAAAACTTATCGTGGAACTTCAGTGAATTAACATTTTGTGGAGGTGGACTTGGCACAATTTGAAGCTAATCCGGGTCTTAAATTATATCATTTAATAATAATAAAACTTTCGTAGTTACCCGTCCGACGTACAGGTTGCTTTAAAAAAATATCCCTACTTTAAGTATAGAGAAGATAGGTACTCTATTTAAAGATTTTTGTAGATTTTATTTTACCGTTTTGTCGGCGTAATTGATTTATATGTATACCCATGCCACATTGCTTCTTTCTAGCACTAACGGTAACTTCGTGCGTTATGATTTGTAAAAATGTATTCTAATAATATCAAAAAACATAATAAAAGCTATATAAAACAATGCACTACGAAAAACTCTTGTTTTAAGCCACTCGCGGCGGTACGCCATTGTTTTTGGCGCATAGATTACATTTCGCAGATGTAACACTCAGGTACTAATGATTATTGTTTGCAGAATATATACACAATAATGACATAACTTCGGAAGTATAATATAAAGTTTATATGACACTTATATTCATAATTTTTATGTAGAGTTTTTGATTTAACTAAACATTTAGGAATTTTACAGAACCGCATGTTCTTTTGTAAAACCTCTGCGCATTTTTTAAATATAAACTTTTAAATTTTTATTAATATGGATGGATGTTTAAGTATTCTGTAATTATTAATATATGCCAGATTATTGGATTTGTACGTAAATATTTTTTTTATTTAGAATCAGTAATGGCAACATGTTGGGTCTCCTCGTTGTAATGTTCAACACGTAAAACGTTTTCGGTCGCGGAAGGGGATCATCTTCCCCTTTAACGAAAAATGTATTTATTTTAGAATACTTCTTACTATTATATATTTTGTTCATTATATTGCCTCTTAATTTCCTCAAAGTCAGTAAAGTGTCATCTAAAGCATTGTTTTCAAATGCCCAAGATCGAACTGCCGAACGGGAGCGAAATCACATAAACAATGCTACCGCTCTGTACTCCGGCGTTCGGCTGTGTTAATGCCGGATTACAGAGCTTGCCATCCCAGACGAAAACCGATTACTGGACGTGCCGGATTAGCGGGCGCCTACTGTACCTGAATACATCTTAATATAAAAAATAATTCATTTTGCCTTTAATGTTAAATATACAACGTAACATATACGAGTATATTAATAAGATGACTGCTCAGCAGTTGTCCTATTAGCCTAGCAAGTTTAAATTTACTTTTTAATGAGGATTTTGCGAGTCGTTGATACCGGATTTCTTCTAAGGACTCCTTTTCCATATCGCCACCACACAAAGTAACCAGAAAACGTGCTCCAGCATCTACGATTGCTTCTGGTTGTGCAGTTTCTCTCCCGGATTGATATTAGCGAGATTCAATTGGAGTTGTATATTTTTCTCTAAATTTATTTTTTCCACCGCTTGTAACTTTTTATCTGTAAGACGTACAGAATAAATTTAAAAACAATAAAAAATAATTGAATGTTTAATGTCTTTAACTGTAGACGAGTTATTTAAAAAAAATGCCCCTTTGATTGAAGATGGCGGCTAACGCTCTGACCTTTCGAGGTCGAAAACTTAAAGTTATCATGACGAGCCTATCCTATACCTAAGCAATACAAATTAAAAGATTTTCTCCTCCGTCTTTTGTAACGCAAAGTTTCTTTATTATCCCCACATATTGAATTAAATAGCTAAACACAAAATAAGTGTCATTAAGGAGATCTATTCTGTTCTATTATCAGAAGTTTTACTTCGTGAGCAAATTACTTGAGCTTCCTTCGACCATAGGAGGGAGGATTTACAGATAAAGTACCTGGCTTATATTCTTATTCATTGTGCATTGCCAAATTTTATTAAAATCGGTTTAGTATACGTATTGTTCAGCTGTATTTAGGGTAACTGCATGAGTATTGAAAGACCCAATTCTGAATATATATTAAAAAAATCCTATCTTATAGAGTCAAAGTATTCCTCTATATTCCACGACTCTTCACTTTCCGAACTGACTCTAATATTTTTCACATAACTCAGGTACAGTGACAGCTGTCATCTCCATACAATTTATAGCCTTAAAACGCAACATTGTATAATATTATTTATCATTATAACAACTGTCACCGTAGCCAAGCTATGTCAAAAATACAATAATTCGCTTTTCCAATTAAAACCTCTTTCACCTTTCGCCTTTTTTACCTTTAAACGCATAATTAAATTAGCTAGTCACTGGACTAGACACATACTGTACCCCTAGTGTAAATTTGATCGACATCATAACGTGACGAACGCGTTTGCGTTGTCTCATTTTGTATAGGATTTTGAGTTTCCAAACCGTCCCGCTTGGCGCGCTCTTTCTAAATCCAATACAAAATGAGACTAAACGCAAACGCGTACGTCACGTTTCGAAATCGAATTTATTTACACTAGGGGTACCGAAGTGTTAGTATCCGCGACAAGTTAAGATACAGATTTTAATTTTATTACCTATAGTCTGTTAAGCTATTTCAGTCTGTAGAAAAAAGCGGCAAACTCAAGTGTATGTGCGAAGCGTTATCCCATAGAAAATTTGAAATTCGCGCCTTTTTCTCCTGACAAACTTGTCTGACCGGCTATATCTATCTATCTTTTGATTATCATTAGCATCCAAAAATCTACTGGTGACACCTATTTATTTTGTAGGTACACACAGCACGTGTACGTGCACTTTTGCACTCGCTGTCTTCCGGCCCGATTCGAAGAATGATCAAGACACGTTTAAGATATTTAAAAGATCTATAACTAAACGAAATTTCAAAACTGACGTTTATTTTGATTCCGTTGTGATCCCAATAAGATCTATCTACGATATTTCTAACGTCAAAGTGACATTGGTTGCCCGAACCGAGCTGCTTCTATCATTATACGACATACAAACGATATCTAAATGAGAACTTATCTAAACCAGAACTTATCGTTATCTTATTTTATTCTTCGAATCGGGCCGTTCGTTATTTTTCTTCGAATATTGAGCATGCTAATAAAATTTAAGGTACATGTATGATCAATTCTCAATATTTGGTCGTTTATAAAGATAAAATGGGTTAAAATGGGTAATGTGCTAATGTATATATACCTGACACAAATCAGGTTAATTGAAAAGCTGTTAGTCAGTATGTCTATATTAAAAGAAAATATATAAACGTGTCAAACTTCACGACGGTTGTGATTTCCTTCTATATGAGTACATTTAAATTGGCAAGAGTCACTTGTCACTGGAACATAGGCAGAAAGAATCACTGTTTATTTCTTAAATACCAAAAAAGGATAGGTAAGAGTAGTTTTTTTTTTTATTCTACTTTTACTGATAATATTGGTTTGCCTGACTAAATCAATTAACTATCACGGGAAAACCCGCTTATTCATTTTTATTTATTCCAAGTGGGTGTTTATAAAAGTCAGTTTAAAACAATAACAAATGACATCAGTAACATTGTTTTGTCATTAATCAGAAGGTTAAAAAGTAACGCCAAAAATACTTTATCTACTAGAACGGCAAAGTAATCTGATGCATATTTTAAGTTGTTTCCACATGTTGGCTGGTAGAATTGCCTTATAAGTGATTTTGAAAGATAAATTATATTTATTTTAATTTGATTTCTATGGTTTTATTTATAGTTAGTATTTCCTCGCGTTGGTTGAAGACTTTGTGTTTCACTCGGGATTAAAGGTTGTTAACCCTCGTGCCTCGAAACCCAGTTAAGATTCCACTTTTCAAACTACTCACTACGCTCGTGGTTCAATTTTGGAATATTTCGCTTGCTCTCGTACCAATATTGGTACGAGAGGTTAAACAACATCATTGGCCCCATGTAAAATAAATAAGTATTAATATTTAATTCTTTTTGCCATTTCGCTAAAGAGTATGCTGCTAAACTTTGGATTTTCTGCTTATAGTTACGCCGCATGTTCTTTGTATATAAGTGTTTGATTTTAAACTGGTAATTTCAGGCCAACTGTGAAGGTAAGGAAGGAAACTTATAGGTCACACACAAACATGTGACCACTATCAATTACCATATTTTATTAATATCACGATTATGTTGTCGCTTTTAGACTTTGTCGCTTGCGAAATCGGCGCAGAGTTAACTTTAGATCTAACGAGCAAATTAAACCGATGTTAAAGATCAGATCAGATAACTACATTGATACTGGACACTGACTTTTCGATTGCCTAATAAGCATTGCAGAAAGGAAAGTCTACCTACCAAAATGAAGATGTATTTTGTCCAACGATCATCACATAGGTACCTAATCTGCTTAATGTTACAATGTAGTAATTTATGAATTGAATAGGTATAGATGGGTAGAGTTATGGACATTATCAGATGAGATATATTGTTTTTGCGATACCAACCGTTCTGAACATGGTGGGGACATCAAAGTAATCCTGAGGCGTATCCACGGCCACCGCGAACGGCGCCGCGCAAATATTGCGCAGCGAGCGTAGCGCTGCCAGCGACAGCGTCGCCGCTGCCGTCGTCGACAGCAGCGTCTTCGCGCTGTCACCCGTGCACTCGTTCAACAGGTTCCACGCCCCCCGCCACGCCCCAACACACGCCACCCCGGCCAGGCAAGTGTACAGTCTCGACAACACATAATACGTCAACCTGCCCCGGTCCGGGCACAGATATCTGCTCAAGTGATTCTGCGTCAAGCAAAACAACAAGTCACAGCAAAATCCGAAAGCGGTGCACACCGCCGCGGAGCCTACACTGTTCTCCGGTAAAACGTACAAGTCCATGAGCGTCCATGTCGCCTTCCAGTAGGCGACCACGGCGGGGGCGACGACGATGCTCGCGAAGAGTGCATCGGCGAGCTCTAGCAGGACGGCATGTGCGCGGGACCCACTGGCGAGAGTGTCCGCGAGGCCGGCAGTGCTGCCCCGCATGTCTGCGGCTCTCTAGGTTCTGAACGCGACTGTATTTCAACTAGTAATTCTATTATCACCGCGTCCCGCCGTGACGCACTACAACTAACTTGTTTGCTGCGACGCGCAGCGCGGTTCAACGCGATAACGACTCGATCCTAGTGAGCTGTCGGTACACCTCGGAGATAAAGGTTCGACGGCTGGTTGCAACTGCACTAGACGGGATATCGGCAATTAAATTGTTTTCTTCGAGTTTATTTCAATTGAATGGCCTTTATCTCAGGCATGAATTACTTAATAAGATAAACGGATTAGGGCACGTCTTGTGCGGTCATCTCATAAATCAGACGATGCAATGGGTATTTTTTATTTTCTGCGTTTTGTTCAATACTTTCGAACTATTTGCATTTCTGGCGTTTCCTAACAATTTGATAATATATAGTCATGCGGTTTTCGTTCAATAATATTTACCTAAGTTTAATAAATACCGTAGCATACGAATTAATCGAATATCTATCCGGTATGACAATATAGTCGTTAGCAGAACGTTGATAGAGAGCGAGAGGTACCTAGGTAAAGCTAGTGACCCTCAGACTAATCGAGGTAATAGCAAATCGGGACTAGGGAACGACAACTAACCGCTTCCTAACCGCTGGCTTCAAGTGGACATCATTAGGACCTTGACCTTACTGTCATGCCTAATATACAGCCAATTATATAGTTATTGTGATTAAGTGCACGTAAAGTGGATAATGATGGATTACGTAGAGATATTGCAAGGAAACGCACTGTACCTGTATAGCAGTCATTCTTGACATTGCTCGTCTCTAACTCGTTAGGGCAATAATTTATCTCGTGGATTAGATTCGTTTCAAATATTCTTCTACGGAATTCAGCGTCATAATCATTCGATACTTTGCAATATAATACATAATACAATACATAGGTATAGGTAAAAAACTTAAGTAAGTCACCTGTTGTATGTAGTTGTGACGTGTTCGAATAGACATTTGTTTTGTTTGTCTTTTAAACATGTATTGTCTATTCGAACACATCACAACTACATACAACAGGTGACTTACTTAAGTTTTTTACCTATACTGCCTCGACCGCCTAGCCTATATACACTTAGGAGCAAAACTGTCCTAATAGTAGCATATTAGGAGAATGTGGAGAGGTTGATGTCGATCAAGGGGAGGGGTCCATGGTTAATACATAACAGTACTCCTTGAAATAGCTTTTGGACCTTCTAGGCTCTTCTAGCTCCATAATCCCTTGATCGAGCCTACTCATAATGAATAAAATATGATGCCCTCAACTACACGTTTACCTAATTTCATTTAAATTAGAAGAAATTTACCTACTTATGTTATTGCGTAACAAACTATTCTCTGATATTTCAGTTTAAAAACATCGAAATGCCGGGACGTGCCACTAGCGTGTGTTCAATGTGGTATATATTATCAGCCTAGAGTGGCGCCTACCGTTATCAACTTACTGTGGTCTTGAAACGCGTGGTAAAGATGTAGGTGGGCTCCTTGCCGTCCGTGACGAGAAAGTACGGGGACGCCAGTATATTCTTAGAAGCTCGTAATGCCAACGTGCATATGTAGAATAACAGCGTTAAAGCAGCGATCACTACAGGCCTGAAACAATTTTGTATACCTATTGATAACGTTAGTTCTCAGTTCAATTTTTAATTTAATTTTATCCTCATAATTTGTTGTTATAGCGATAATATAAACAGATACTTTGCGTAAATTTAAACCATCTTTAATGGATATAAGACCGATTCGCTGACAGACAATAAAGACAGACGACCTGACAGCCAAGATTAGTAAGAACATAGTGTAGCTTTCATCCTTTGGAATCATTCTACCAAACTGTAATCGCATACTTCTCACAATGGGTTCCCGACTCAACTATAATGAATTATTACGAAACCCTTTAGTCAACCGTAATTAAATGCGTCCACAAGAGAGGTATGGGCATTGTGAATGTCATCTCGCTCTGTGTGGTAGGGCACAGCACAGCGGATGACATTCCAGATCTAGAGCAGAGCCCAACTGGGGAAGTACCTCCACCTTACAGAAAATCGCAGCCAAATAACGCTAGACCCTACTCATAATGTTGTGTTCCTGCCAGTGAGTAAGGTTGCCAGAGCTCAACGAGGGGAGGGAGGGGGTTAGGGTCGGCAACGCGCATGTAACTCCTCTAGAGTTGCAGGCGTACATAGGCTACGGATACTGCTTACCATCAGGCGGGCCATACGCTTGTTTGCCACCGACATAGTATAAAAAAAATGCGATGAATCATTTGTCATTAAAGGATAGAACAAAATACATCAATGCGCTACTATTTAATTAATAAAAAGTGCGTTGATGTGTTTTATACTATATTTTAATCTACTGAGATACTTACTTTTTTTTTTTTTATGGTAGAGGAGGCAAACGAGCAGACGGATCACCTGATGGTAAGCGATTACTTAATTTTGTTTAATTATTTAGATTTTTATAATCAAGATTTTCCATCTCTTATGTTACTTAGGCCACTCAGCAAGCTTCGTAGCCTAAACACGGTACTCGACTGAAAAGCTCTCTATTATATCACGTTTCTATAAAATAAATACTATTACTAATTAAACCGTCACCTTAGTAATTGACATTTGACAAGTTAGTGACATAACATAATAAATAAAATATTAAGTACGTTTATGCATGACTAGAATCCCATAGTATACAAGCCTGATTGCTCTCAACTACCTGTTTTTATCGTCTTCTGAAGGTACTATGAGCGCCACAGCGCCATCAAACAGTCCCCAGCCGCCGCGCCAGTGCATAACGTTGGACAGTATGAAGACGTAAGCGTACAGCCGAGAGAGAGCGCGCTCCCTCAACCACCGCCCGGCGCGTTTCTCTTCGCCCCAGGCTCCAACTGAACGGTCTAGCAGATACGATCTAGTGACAGAACAGATTTTATTGTTAACTTCCTTATAATCAAACATCGGGCAGGTCTAGTTCTTTTCAGCCTGCTGCGTCTGAAGCACCATCTGAGCAGCGGCTGTAGAAGCCGTGATCGTGATTCGACAATGAGATACGAATAGGTAATAACGTCACGCTACCAAAACTGTCCCCTGACCTGAGTAAAGCGAAGCACACGTGCACCATGATGGCGAGCACGTAGGTCTGCGCGTAGGGGAAGTAGTCCGACGCCAGCTCCATCAGGCCCCACGTGCCACGCCACACACCCACAACCAGCGGCCCTACCACAAAGCACGTAAACACCGCGTCTCCTGAAACACATAGAGTTAAACAAAGAATAAGTTACCTAGGCTCTCAAGAATATGTGTGATACAACTCGAATTGACTTGTAAAGTCATTTTTCTCAAACTTGCTATGAAATGATGACATGACTTACGTCAAATTAGGCCCGGAAATAATACATATCAGGTGTGATGAGTGAAGATGTGTGCATTTCATACTGCTTTACACACCTAGGACTGTAAAGCAACCTTCTTTTGTTTTTTAACGTCACATTGTGACACAACGTCTTGGCATCCAACCATCAACTAGCTTCAGTTAGCTTGGTACGGTGATTTGTTGTGCATATTCGTTGCTAAGCAACTGCGGTGGCACATGGCGCAGGCGCGCGGACTTACGCGCGTTATGTTTTACATCGCTGGTAGAGTGGCGAGCCAAGTAGGTCGCCACAAAACAAATTGACTACAATTTTTTGTTTTAATTGCAAGTTTGAGAAAAGCACTATACATATCTCGACGAGAAACTGGGTTGCCGGCCTCTATAGTAATGTACTATTAAAATAAAATGAAAAAGCTATACAGTATAAATATTGTTTAACGATCAGTTGACAGTGTTATTCTAATGAGAATTTTATCAGTCAGTATTCAGGTTCAATCCATTTTTGTCAGCGCTTCTGAAATCATCTACGCCGTATTTAGATACTTGGCATGCATAAGATGCAGTAACAGTTTCCGAAAATACGACTGATTTGCTTTTTTTCAGCGACTAATTTGGTATTTGCTGAATGAACGAACTCAGTTTGTAAAGGAAATACTTAATACAGGATGGGCCAACTTCTTTTGCAAATAGAAAAACTAAATTTATCAAAAGTGGTGAGTGGCGGGCAATTAGCAGAAAAGTTCCCGTCACATATGTGCTATTTTTTTGTAATGGAGTGTTTCACGGGACAAGAAAGTTTTTAAACTATAGAAAAGTAAATCAAGTCCCAATTACCGTATGATTTACAGTGAAAGCGATGGATGGATTTTTACCTGCTCCCAATTCCATCTCTCTGCAGGTACATTCTGTGATTCCAGCGTCCTTGCAAGACTCTGCAGAGGCAGCTTTTTCCAAGTCCGCGGCTGGCGGCGGACTCCTCGACTGTTGCACTTGAGGAGGTTTCTGCTGCGGCAGCAGGGTGTCCGTAGCATGCGGAGACATCTGACAAGTTAATGTACTGTGATTAGAGGTAGGAGGAGTAATTAAACACTCAGCTACATAGAGAACATAATTTAATATAATCAAATTGATAGTGACAGTCAGAGTGGCCAAATATATCGTAGATAACACATCTTTGATTCTTTGTTAACGTATAGATATGTAATATGAATAAGGAAGGATCCCATCAAAAACATTTTCATGTAAAATGTTGCCATAATGAAACCATAAGGCTCGCACTCACAAAAAGTTATCAGATCTCTTGTAGAGCCAAGCTTCTGACTCTACAAGCCCTGACTTCACAAACTCTATACCTTAGTTAAAATATATGGCTTAGCCGTTTCGCTACCGTCACATGGGCGGAAGGTGAAACATTTATTCACTATTCATTATTTTTTATCATACAATACTTCTTGTAGTAACAAAACGTCCAAGCCACATATTATGAGTAACTAGGTGTAGAGTTTGTGAAGTTAGGGCATGTAGAGATGTAGGGCTATGTCTACAACAGATTTGATAACTTTTTGACATTGCGAGCCGTTTCGTTTCGAGGTGTCGTTTTGGCAACATTTTACTTGAAAATGTTATTGATGGGATTTCACTTCTTTTTGTAAGTTGTTTAAGACAATCTTCAATCCCCTAATTTAAAGGGTTGGGGGTAATTTGCTAATAAAAATCCCGAAATACGTGTCTGGGACCATCTTTTATATAATCTGCTTTTTTGACTTCGCAACTCGTGTCGATTTAAAACACTCCCTTCGGTCGTGTTTTAATTTATCGCCACTCGTTTCGAATTTCCTATTTTTCGTACTTGTATCGTAATGTACTATTACAGTACATATGGTGCTACTTTACCGCACTAGTGCGCAAATTAGCATATTACGTTACTGTGTCAAACATTTAAAGGGCCATATCTTATACCTTTAAACGAGCAATTCTTGTATATATATATATATGTATATATATTTCTGTGATCTCGGAAACGACTGTAACGATTTCGCTGAAATTTGGTATATGGGGGTTTTTGGGGGTATACAATTGATCTAGATTAGTCTTATGTTTGGGAAAACGCGTATTTTCGAGTTTTCATGCGTTTTTCTTTCGACGCAGAATATGGTCGCTAATTTCGTGGAAACAGCGGTTGATAAGAATTCTTTCACTTACAAGATTAATAAAAATAAAATCACCCTGAGAAGTGCCAGCTTGGAAGTCTATCATAAAATTATGACTAAAGCGCGCGAGTCAGGGTTGATTGGTAATACTTTCAACATAAAAAGCCAAAGAAACTACAGAGTCGTCATAAGAAATCTTCATCCATCCACTCCAATAAGTGTGATCAAGGACGAAATAGAGGCCACCGGTAATACTGTTACCGGAGAAATCATTAATGCTAGGTATGGACCGGAGAAAAAACCCACTTCAACATTTTTTGTTAATGTATTGCCAGGACCGAATAACCAAAAGGTCAAAGAACTAAAATACATATATCATCAATCGGTGGTTATCGAAGACCCGAAAAAGAAAAAAACTATTGTACAGTGTCAAAGGTGTCAAAGATATGGACACACCAAAAACTACTGTATGCGTCCTCCATGCTGTGTCAAATGTGGAAAAGGACATCTCTCGTCCCAATGTAAGAAAGACCGAAAAACCCCTGCCGTTTGTGGCCTATGTGGAGCTGACCATCCTGCTAGCTATAAGGGCTGTGAGGTTTATAGAGAACTACTAGCTAGAAGAACTAACAACTATAAACAGAAGGAGGGAAATACTGGTCCTAATCCTAGAGCGAATAAAAATAGCAGCTATGCAGAAACCATAAAATCCCCTAATAATGCACTCAATGTGGCAACAACCACACAGCCTACTCATTCAACTCCAGGATCCCAGATTGAAGTACTACTGCTGAAACAAAATGAAAAATTTGATCTCTTCTTACAACAAATGAGTGCTTTTATGTCCCTCATAACAAAACTAGTCGACAAGCTTACAAAATGAGTGCAATAAGACTAGCAACCTGGAACATAAATGGACTAGCTCCAAACAAAAATGAAATTGACCTAGTAATGACTGAACATAAACTAGACATTCTATTGATATCCGAAGCCCATTGTACATCCGCGTCTAATATCAAATTTAATGATTACCAGTGCTACATAACACTACATCCAGATGGCAGGGGTCACGCCGGTACAGCGTTGATCGTGAGAAAGTCTATCAAACATTTCGTCTTGCCCGAGTACAGGACAGAACACTTGCAGGCTACAACAATAGCGGTTGAAGATGCAGCGGGGCATCTGAGCGTATCAGCAACGTATTGTCCACCCAAACACAAAATCACCTGTGATATGTATGAAGATTACTTCAAGACGCTTGGAAATAGGTTTGTTGCTGGCGGAGACTGGAACGCCAAACACACTTACTGGGGCTCCAGGCTAACAAACACTAGAGGCAGACAATTGTTAAAAAGCATAGAGAATATGAACCTTCTAGCACTTTCCACCTCTGAACCAACCTACTGGCCTGCAGATCCAAAAAAACTCCCGGACTTGCTAGACTTTTTCGTGACAAGAGGTCTGACTAGGCACTATCTCAAACAAGAACCCTGCTATGACAGCTCCTCAGACCACACGCCTGTCTTACTAACTATAAGCACTATGGTGATTGAGAAAAAAGAGCCAGAAGCTTTATATAATAAACAAACAGATTGGGAGGCTTTCAAGAACTACTTAGAGGAATCGGTTAATCTAAAAGTTGCGCTTAAGACTCCTCATGATATAGAAACCGCAACTAAGTATATCACTGTTCTTATTCAAAAGGCCTGCTGGTTAACCACTCCAGAAAGCCACAACCGCAAGCAACGTGATAATTATCCATTATCCATTAAAAGCATTCTTCGAAGCAAAAGACGCTTGAGGCGGGTTTGGCACCAAACTAGATTGGATGTAGATAAAACTGCGTTTGAGAATGAAGCTAGGAAATTAAGAGAAATGCTAAAAAACTGGCATAACATCACCTTAGAGACGCAACTAGAATCACTAACAGGAACTGCAGCAACAAACTACTCGTTGTGGAAATTTACGAAAAATTTTGACCAGCCGCAACTAGCTAAAGCACCACTGCGAAGTAGCACAGGTTGGGCGCGAACCCCACGACAAAAAGCAGAAACTTTCGCAGAACACTTACGAAATGTTTTCTACCCAAATGCCGCGAACGACGCAGAGTCTGAAATAGAAGTAGACAAAACACTAAGTCAGCCCTTCCAAATGTCACTCCCACCAACTCCAGTAACTGTAGGGGAAGTCTGGAGAGTAATTAATGATCTGAAAGATAAAAAAGCACCAGGATTCGACCTCATTTCAAAAGAAGTCCTAAAGCATCTACCGAGAAAAGCAGTAGTATTCCTGACGACACTATATAATGGAATCCTAAGAGTACAATATTATCCCAGTTTGTGGAAAGTCTCTCAGATACTCATGATACACAAACCAGGGAAACCTGCTAACGAAGTTACGTCATATAGGCCAATTAGCCTATTACCGACCCTATCGAAAGTCTGTGAAAAACTGCTTCTAAGAAGAATCCTTCCAATACTAGAAGAGACAAAAGTCATACCAACGCACCAGTTTGGCTTTAGACAAAACCACTCCACGATCGAACAAGTTCATAGAGTCGTAGAGCGAATTAGAAAGTCACTGGAAGAAAAAGAATACTGTTCTTCAGCTTTTCTAGACATTCGACAGAGTGTGGCACAAAGGGCTTCTTTCCAAGATACGCACATACCTGCCCCATAGCTACTTTAACTTGTTTCACTCCTATCTATCAGATCGCCTTTTTCAAGTTAAGGAGGAGGATGAGACCTCTAAGCTCTTAGAAATAAAGGCTGGAGTCCCCCAGGGCTCAGTGTTGGGACCGATGCTCTACACGATCTATACGGCTGACCTTCCACAAGCGGATGGTATCACCACAGCCACTTTTGCTGATGATACTGCCATACTTGCAAGCAACAGGGACCCCAGTATCGCCACGCTTATGTTACAAAACGCACTGGAGGATATAACAAAATGGTTACAAAAATGGAGGATAAGAGCAAGTGCATCAAAATCTGTACAAGTTACATTCACGCTAAGGAAAGGAAACTGCCCCTCAGTTACTCTGGAAAACTCCACACTGCCCCACCAGGACAGTGTCCGATACCTCGGCTTACATCTAGACCGACGGCTTACATGGCAACAACACATCAAAACAAAAAGAGAAGAACTAAGATTTAGATTTCGTGATTACTACTGGTTACTAGGAAGAAACAGTAAACTCTCCACAGACAACAAACTCCTAATTTACAAATCTATCCTTAAGCCAGCATGGATGTACGGCATACAACTATGGGGCAGTGCCAGTAACTCTAACATCTCAATAATACAAAGAATGCAAAACAACATACTGCGGTCCATATGTAACGCTCCGTGGTTCACAACCAACTCGGAAATACATAAATACCTGCAAATCAATACTGTGAAGGAAGAAATCCTTCATGCAACTAAAGCATATCAACGTAGATTAAGCCACCACCCAAATGACCTGGCAGCAAAACTCACAGACAAGGGATATGAAAAAAGGTTAAAAAGAAAAGACATCTTCCCTCATACATAGAAAGAGGGAAAAAAAAAAAGAGTGGAAGCCCTCACTGGAGGACTCGCTCGTCACATTATTAAGCATTCAACCAATCTGCTTATAGTCTGACTGATCGCAGATATAACTAGAGAAAAAAAAAAAAAAAAAATTCGTGTTGCCGGCCACTGCATGTCCGTCTGGCCGAGCGGGTTAAGACGCGGACTGCTAGAAACGAGTGTTACGGGTTCGAATCTCGCCCGGTGACTAACTTTTGTTTTTTTTTATATATGTTCAAGTTTATATATATATATATATATATATTTTGTAATTTTTATTGTTTTAGACAAGTTTAATTTAGTAAAAAGATGTAGTTAAGATTATCACCTATACACCATCATATTACAATAAATAGTTATAACCGAGCAACGCTCGGTCGCCCAGGTACTGTACTGTAAAACGTTGTACGATACATGTGCGAATAGATAATTCGCAACTCGTGTCGATTTAATATATAATTTAAATAATTGTCTTGTGTTTCCTTGTATTGGCGGCAAAGCCGTGGAAATGTGGTTAAAATGTAAGTACTGTTTTGGAAAGTGAAGTTTAAATTTATCGCTAAAAATGTGCACCTTCAAAAAAGGTATTATAACAATCGTTATTATTTTAAGTCGGTTATATAGGTTAATATCTTAATTATGTCTTGTTCCATACCTACTAATATACCGACGAGTTATCGACACAGTCATATGAACATTTTGTCAAGCCTAAAGTAAAGTAACAGTTTAGGTTTTTACACAAAATATTCTAAATTAATGACTAATATGATGAAATATTAAATTAACACACAATTGAAGAAAAACTTATAATGAACTGTATAAATTGGCTTTTTACACGTTTTATGCTGTTAATTTGATAAATTATCGTTACGAAAATTTCCTGGGTTATTTGGCCCTGAAACACTACAACCCGGCACATAGCATGACACCATCTAAATTACTTAATATACATTTTTCTTTTTGATTCTCTTATATTTTTCACGTCAAAAAATACGGCAATCTGATTCGGCCGACTTCAACTTAAAAATGGTTACGTTTTCTCGTATGTAGTCTGCCTCTTTCGCACTGTTATGGCTTGTTAATATACGTGATGGCTTTCCTTTCGCATACTTCATCTGTCTGTCAAGCGAAGCGTTTGACATGTCTCTGTTCAGCCGGCCTAGCCAAGGTGACAATCGCTATCGCTTCGACAACGAATCGCTTTGTGTCTCTCTATCCGTCTTCCATATTAGTGCGACAGTGACAGTTGCGTTTCGATCGCTACGGAGCGTAAGCGATTTGCACGTTGGCTACGCGGCCAGAACAGGTGTATATAAGTAGCACATTTCAAATAGGTAACGTACCATGGTATTGTTAGCTCTTGTTTTGGGATTGCTTGCATGCACCTTTTCGTCTCGGGGGGAGCAAGACTAGTATGACGGACTAAAGGACGAGGGCGCCTACTACCGTCTAAAAACCCAACGAGTGCCACCTTCGCCTCTCCGGCGACGCTCCGGCGGGCGGCCCGTGACCGGGCTGCAGGCTCTATGGGGGGTTATTATTAGTGCCGCTCGTTCAATAATACTACCATAGTGGGTGATTCCCCAATCCACACATGGGTCTACTAGGGCGGAGGTAGCAAATGTGCATAACGTCTGCGTCGACCTCCTGGCCTACGTCGACGGAGCGGGTGCGCTTCAGGATCGTTTTCTCGCACCCTTTCCAAAGCCTCCTACTGCAAGATTATATCTTCGCTGAAAGAGGCTACAGCTCTCCAGCTCCTCTCACTGTCAAGCATCGCGCATATAACGCGTGGCAGTGAGAGGTCAGCTCCCACTTCTTGCCTTAATACGGCTCGGCTGAGTTCCCAAGCGGGGCATTCTTCAAGCAATAGCCATTGAAGAAGCATGTGGTCCTGCGCCAAAGGCACGTACACGTTTTAACTCCTGCCAACTAAAAACTTGGCCATCCGTCCTCCGACGGGTTTTGAACCGGTATACTTCAGCTAGGACTTGTGCTTGAAGTTCCCATGGGGGATCGGCCGCCAATATCGTCGCTGCCGCCCACGAAATCCATCCGGCCCAGGACTTTTCCAGTTCCGTCATTATTATTTATATATGGCCTAATATTTTTAAATGACACTTTCCTCATCTAGTTTTTACTTAGACAAATATTTAATCGTGTTTACCTACGCCACCGTTACCACACTTACCACTATCACTTTTAGATTGTCCTCTGCCGGCGTCGCCCAACCCCACTGGTGAATATAATTCTAATGAAAATCAATATGACGTCTAAGTAGGTGCCCTTATACCACACATCATGCGAGTTATACTCGTACGTAGATAGGTACATTTGTTGTTCATAGTGAAGGGTTTAAGAGCGCTTTCACGTTTCGGCATTGAGCAAGTTTAGGTATTTTACGCGCTATGCGAGCGCAGTATACCGATCCTTTCTACCCAATTTAACCACTCGCTCACACTACAATGATGGATAAAACAATCTTGATCCTTCGTGTAGTATATTGAAAACAACCATAACAACACTATCGGTAACCAAATTTTAAAGTCCTAATAAATGTTATTTTGTGGGAAAATACTAAATCCAGGGTATATGTACTTTTGTATAATAATAAAGAATTATTTTTTACTAGCAAGAAATTATACTCACTCGTTTACATATGTTTCGTCATTGCATGGTCAAAACTCCTTTGTTTAATTATTTTTTATCAACGAGGGTTTAGAAACGAGCTGGTACTCAGGGTCTGATGATGAAGGTGGTCACGGGTACCAATCAACCATATAATATCATGATTAAGCTCGTTTCATTCGTCTCAACAGGATCTTTGACACTAGCTGATACTCAGGTTCTGATGATAGAGCCGCATGGTGGTCACCGGTACCAATCAACTAGATATGTAATGAAACCACTTCGTGATTATGCTCGTTTGATTCGTCTCAACAAGATTTGTGACACTAGGTGATACTCAGGGTCTGATGATGGAGCTGGAAGGTAGTCGCCGGTACCAATCAACCATGTAACTAAACCAGTTTGTGATTAGGCTCGTTTGATTAGTCTCAAGAAGATCTTTCACACCTATCGTGAAAGATCTTCTTGAGACTAACGGCGCATATCGAAAATTGAAAGGGCCATGTATACTGTAAAACGTTGTAAAATACACGTGCGAAAAGGTAATTCGCAACACGTGTAGATTTAAAGCACTCCCGTCGGTCGCGTTTTAATTTATCGCCACTCGTTGGGAACTTCCTACTTTTCGCATGAGTGTCGTAATGTACTATTAAGGTACATAACTACATATGGTGTTATTTTACCGCCCTAGTGTGGTAACTTAACTAGCACTATACGTGCATATTTCGAAAATTTAAAGGGCCATGTGTACTGTAAAGTGTTGTACAATATACGTGCGAAAAGGCTATTCGCAACACGTGCAAAATCACTCCCTTCGGTCATGTTTTAATGGGTCTCTATTGGTTCCCATACATTTTTAGTTCCGATTTTTTCAGTCCATAACGTTTTCTACCATAATTTTTATTAGTCATATTGTTAATAGTCATAAAATTAAACGACATAAATTGTAGATCCGATTTTTGCAGGTCATCATCATTGTTAGTCATAATATTTGTCGGTCATAATATTCAAAGCTCAGATTCTATATCATTACATAATGTAGAAGGTAATAAACTTGTTTATAATAATTGTCGTAAGGTCTATTTTCGCAAGGTATAATTATTTTCGCTTTGAGGGACACAAGGTAACTAATGAACCTACCTGGGGAAACATGATTTTTTGTTTGGCTTACTGACTTTACCTCCGTTTCCTATATTTCATGTAACTTATTAATCCATTTCGTGCCGCCAACGAGTCGACGGAGCCCCGCTTCGCGGGACTCCTATTTTCGCTCTGAGGGACACAAGGTAACTAACGAACCTACCTGGGGAAACATGATTTTTTGTTTGGCTTACTGACTTTACCTCCGTTTCCTATATTTCATGTAACTTACCTATTAATACATTTCGTGCCGCCAACGAGTCGACGGAGCCCCGCTTCGCGGGACTCCTATTTTCGCTCTGAGGGACACAAGGTAACTAACGAACCTACCTGGGGAAACATGATTTTTTGTTTAGTAATTAAAACTATATGAATAATAACCATTAGTCCGTTAAAATGTATGCCTTAAAATATTTCTGAATAATAATGCATAGGCCTTAGAATGTTATACTAATCAATTTTATAACTTTTGCGATTATAGTATTTAATATTATAGAATGATAATGTTCGAACTATTAAACGTTATGCTTAGCAAAAATTATGACTATTGATCTTTATGTTCTTTAATTATATGGATATCAATTTCTGACTATCGAAATTCGGAGCAATAAGAATATGGGAAAGAAAGGGATCCCTGTTTTAATTTATCCCGTCACGAATTTCCTATTTTTCGGACTTTTATCGTAATGTACTAATTAATGTTGTCCGGTAGTTTGTTATATTACTATACATATACTAAGTCTCGGCGCACACAGTATAGCGTTATACAAGGTGCCTACCGCACACAGCGATATCGAAGCTCGTCGTCGCCGTAAAAAACGTGCGGAGCCGACTAACACGCATCCTACCTCTACAAGCTCTGCCGCGGTACTGAGTTCGCGAGCGCGCGTTATCGGAAATATTCGAGAAGTTTTCAAAAAATTGCCAAAAAATTATAGTAAAATTTCATAAACATTAATGCACACCAACAGTACGAGTAAATAGTATAGTATAAATGTTGCAGATTGCTTGAGTATGAAAATTACTTCGATGTTAAGTAGATTTTCGTAGAAATTGACACTTGTTTTAAAAATAAAATTGAATTAGTTTTACTTTGATTTTTACTTTTAGTCAAAGGCATGTAGGTAAAATATCAATGTATTTAAAAGTACAGGGTATTAGTAACACAAAATATTCATTTACTTAATATTCAAATTTACAAATAAGAACTCACAATTCAGCGCTGTTTATCGTAAGTGACCGTCACAAAAAAATAATTAATAATTGAAAAAGTCCTTTTTAGGGTTCCGTAGTCAACTTACCCTTATAGTTTCGCCATGTCCGTCTGTCTGTCTGTCTGTCCGAGGCTTTGCTCCGTGGTCGTTAGTACTAGAAAGATGAAATTTGGCATGGACATATAAATCAATAAAGCCGACAAAGTAGTACTTTAAAAACTAATTTTTTTTTTTTTTCTTAGGGTACCTCTCCTACACGTAAAGTGGGGGTGATATTTTTTTGCTTCAACCCTACAGTGTGGGGTATTGTTTGAGAGGTCTTTCAAAACTAATAGTGGTCTTCAACAAACATTTTTTGATAAAGTAAATATTTTCTGAGATAATCGCTCCGAAAGAAAAAAAATGTGTCCCGCCCCTCTCTAACTTTTGAACCGTGGGTCCAAAAAATATGAAAAAAATCGTGGGAGTAGAGCTTAAGAAAGAAATTTAATGAAAACTATAGCGAACATGATCAGTTTAGCTGTTTTTGAGTTATCGCAAAAAGTTTCCCCTTCATAGTAAAGATGTACATCTACAGTTCGTTATTAGTTATTACGACATTAATGGGTTGTTAAAGTTATTTGGCATTATTCATGTAAATAAGCTACAATTTAAGATAAAACTTTGCTTATTTTACTCATTCTATTTTTATTTAATAGGTATTTAATTTGTCTAAAACAGTTTCATTGGCAGCCGTTGAATATTGGCAGTTTTAGACTGAAAGAGTAAAAAATAAAAAGTAAGAGGCAATCCCGCTAATTATATATTCACATTCGTTTATTGCACTCATGTACGATGCATTATGTCTAGGACTTATTGTTATAATTTACTTTTTCATGCTTTAATGAACCAAATCATTTTAAAATTACTGCAGTTTGCTAAAATATGTGTTTTATTCATCTATATAGCAATCTAAATGATTTTCGGTATGGGATATTTATCTTTAGATATGCAAAGTCTCCGATTGCAAGTAAGTCTGTTACTTTAATTAGGTACTGATTATGCAAATTTGCCTATTTGTTTAACTCGGATGAAAGGTACCATTTCATCACTTGGTTAACAATCTACTATACTTTAACGTCAAGTTTAGCTTATTGTGACGGAAGAATAACTACGGAACCCTTCACTGAGTATGGCCCGACATGCTCTTGACGGTTTTATTTTATTCTACTCGTAAAATGTAAACCTGTATCCCTAAAGATAAAAAGACGTTTGTACTAGAACGAGTACTCTTTGTTTCTAATAATGAGCGTTTAGTCCTTAATTGTATCGAGGAATATTATAAATTTTACATTATTTCGAGTTTTCCTGTGAGAGCGCTCTTAATAACACTTTTTTCATACGATATAGGTAGGTGACAAATATATTTATGGCAATGATGGGAAATTGTTAAAAACGCTATTGCGCTTTACCAGCCATGTCTAGTGTTGGACAACTGAGCATGCTACTAGGGGTAACTCTGACAGAAGAAAGAATATACAAAATATATGTAGTCTCTAATTTTAAAATTACTTTTCTCGAACCAAATCAGTGAATGGAAAGTTAATGCCATGTACAACCTAGTACAACTTCTAAAATAAGAGAATGATAAAACTAAAAAAATATATGATGTACTTCCATGCATATACTTCCACCGAAAATTGATTTGAACGAGATCTAGTAAGTATTTTTTTTTAAATACTTACGTCATAAATGGTACGGAGCCCTTCATGGGCGAGTCCGACTCGCACTTGGCCGCTTTTTTTAGATAATTCGATATCCATTGATGTTGTCATTGACTTTATAGATAAATTATCAGGAGCTCTTAATTACATCTGTAATGGTTGTATCGATCGCATGAAAAGAAAATAATTAAAGTTTTTGCTAATTTTAATTAGAATAATTATATACAAGTGGAATACGGATGTCCTTTTTTGCTTTTAGTCGCTATTATTTAAATCTTCATCTGAGCTGTCACAAGTAGGTGTTGAATATTGATACAGATGTACTGCATAATTATGTTCCATCGTATTTTTACGGAAACGTGCGTACGTGTCTTACTATTTCAGTCAGTCTCGGTACAAAAAGTACTGAGGTTGACTGAGGTTTCCGAGAAAATATGATGGAAAACAATTACGCATTCACCCTGTAATAATATGATCTGAAATTTTCACTGACATTATTTTTGTATTTATTTCATTGATATATAACCAACCACTTTTTATGCTGTAATAATATGATCTGAAATTTTCACTGACATTATTGTTGTATTTATTTCTTTGATATATAACCAACCACTTTTTATGCTGATAGTACATACGAGAAAAGAGAAAATTCAAATATGGAATGCCTCTAAACACACATTAACACGTGCTATATATGCAATTCCGCGCTCTCGATAATTTAGTTATCAATACTAGGTTACAAACCCTAACACACACATCATATATTCATTAGGTTTTCTTCGACATTGAAACGCTAAAAAGATTCACGAAATGAACAAATGGTCTGGTTTATTTCTTTTTGGGACTATTTGCGTGTAACGTTTACTTCTCACCTCGTTTGAATAACTCGCCTTTTTGTCTGTATTTTCACACCAAAATCTTCGTTGTAGTTGTTTATCACGCACACATGACACATGTCCAAATTGAAAGAATGCCACACTAATTTTGCGTTAAGTATGTCCGCATTGCGATATGAATTATTAATGACTTAATGTTGCAAAATAATGTTGTATGGAATACAATTGAACATCACATTAACGTTGACTAGCGCCTGCACGCCTGAGAACTGGAAAGGCTGCAAGCTCGCACATAGGCTTAAATACCTTACCTTCGGCAACTCGAACTCAATCCTAATTTATCGCTTCAACGACCACTATTACGTACGAGTGTCTAAAATAAATAAATTAGCACAATTTTAAGAGCACACGGTATAGGATTGTGGATGGTTTTTTAAACAAGGTCAAAGTTCAGTTGAAATCTCTATAGGTACAGCTGCAAAATAATCAACAAAAGGGTTGCATGCCTTTACAAGATGCCTACGAAAATAATCAGCAAAATTAGGCTCTTTCATTTTAGTAATAACGTTTTAATAAAAATTAAAATCCTTCTTTTGTAGCTGGACGAAAAAGTCCAATCATTTGTATTTCTTAATAAGAAAAATTTCAACAAAACAACCCGTATTTTAATTACACTGTGCATGTAAAGACCTCAAAAAATTCTTGCAATATTGCGAATATCGAAATTCGAAGTTCGTTTATCTCCATCTCTGCTCAGCTCAGGGGAGCATCCCTGTCCCAAAATGTCAGTGACAACAGGGCAGACAATCTCCATCTCTTTAACTCAAATAATGATAGGTACTCGTTTTTTAACTCCCACTTACATACACAGTCTTCGATATACAGTATTCGTGGTAGCCCCCATTATTTTGACCGGTACTTATCTTCGCTTCATTACTTAGGTAATATAAACAAATTCGTTTAAATTCAGACTACTAGGCTATTTTTCATACCACGTCGGTGGCAAACAAGCATACGGGCCGCCTGACGATAAGCCTAAAATAATATATAGATGGAGAGCTGTCTACTTATTAGTAGTAGGTACTTCAGGCAAGCTGAAAATTTGTCTGATACTTCTCCTATCACCCTAACCTAAGTGAGCACTGCAAGGCAGCACCCTTATATTTTTAAAGATTTTTTTGGGCCCAAAAATTACAAAAAGCCTCGAGATCATAATTTTTGAATTTTATGGAAAACTATTTTGCACGCGTCTGGCAAGGTTAAAGACCCGACCAAATGGTCTGGTTTATTTTATTTTGGGACTATTTGCGTGTAACGTAGTAAACGTTTGTAGAAATTACAGATTGCCTAAAGATTAGGCGCAAAAAAATCTTTCAAAATATAAGGGTTGATTTAGCCCCCCTACCCTGCAGCCAGACTTGCAGTGCTGAGGCAGGGTATGATAGGAGAAGTAAGTATCAGGCAGATTTTCAGCTTGCCTCAAATACCTACTCTAAAATGTCTACCAACTCTCGGACCAATATTACCGTGACTAATTGAATGTTATAAATTATTCATAAAAACAAAGTGTTTTCACAACTGCGGAGCTAGAGTCAGTGTTTAGTAAACGTCAACTTATCTTGGTCTGTCTCTACACCTCTGAAAAATCATGTTAAATTCTTTAGATTTAAGCCGTTAAAGCCGGTTCCATACAGTTTTGAATGATCTACGGTTAGTTTCACTAGACTTATATTAACCGGGATATAACCGTGATTACCTTTTGTATTGTTTTCGAGCTGCCGATATTTCGACGCAGTGCGACGCACGCCAAAATATTATTAGTACAAACTTTAATCCTAATACCAATAATCGACTATGGTGATGTGTGTTATCCGGACTTAAATGAGGAGCTCTTGGACAAATTAGATCGTTTAATGAATAATTGTATCCGTTTTGTTTTCTGTCTCCGGAAATACGATCATGTCTCCTCATTCCGCTCAAAACTTGGCTGGTTTCCCATTCGTATTCGGCGCAACATTCGCATGCTCTGCACCCCCTTTTCTGTTCTTAACGACCCTCAGTCCCCCTAATATCTAAAAATTTTCTTCCACTACTATGGTGTCTCTCGTGTCCGTCAGCTTCGCACTTCTGGCAATCTATCTCTGTCTATACCATCTCACCGAACTGGTTACATGTCCGATTCTTTCTCTATTCAGGCAGCTCATCTGATTTCATATATATATATATATATATATATATATATATATATATATATATATATATATATATATATATATATATATATATATATATATGTATGTCATGTTTTTGCACCGCCTACAACTTATCTGCTTTGCCTAAAGGTTGACTGGTAGAGAATGCCTTACGGCATTACAATACCATATAATTCAAGTTACGCTCCCATTTTAAAATAACATGCCTAAATTATTACATGAAATTTGGCATGAACATTGTCGTGACATGTTTGTCTGGTACAAACAGCATCGGTGGACCTTATGTCTTTTGTAATAAGGTCCACCGATGGACAGTTAACAGTGTAGGCGATGGTAATTTTCGTTGCTAAAAATGTTATAAAAGAAAATAGAACGAGTGGAAGTTTTGTACCTATTTAAATCCTCTACTCGCTCTTCTAATTTCTTTGTATTACGTACAATATCTAAGAACGATAACTAGTGTGAAGTGTAGGTTTACTAGATGCAGATTAAATATTAAATTAAATGAAAACTGCACGAATCTCAATATAACAGCATATAATATATTTACAATACAAATTTAGCATTACAACTAGTGTCAACAAAGCCTGTAAATAAACCCTTAACCAGGTCAAGTGTTGTCACACCTATTTCTTCAACAAACAGAGCATATAGATATAAGCATTATGATTATGTTGATAATTGTTGCACATAAGTAACATGATTTACATCTTTATTAATAAGGCATGGAAGAAATTGTACAATATTAGGAGTACCTACTATCGGCCCAATTCGAACAAAGATATCTTAAAATATCACAGCTATATGATACCGAACTGTCAGTGTCAAAAGTGACATTTTTGGTTGAAGAAATGATACTGACAGATCAGTATCGTATCGCTGTGTAATATTCAAATTGGGCCATATATCTCACAAAGACACACACATAGCCGGTTTAAAAAAAAGTAACAGCATGCACCGACTGCACCGTTTCCACCAATGTTTTCTTCGCCCCACCGCGATAATTTTGAAAGTTGGAATTATTTCTTGGTACAGTCACGTCTGAAAACATCGACACGACCGAAGTACCAAAAATATGTATACACGACTTTATGGCCCAGTGTATACATATTTTTGGCCCTTTGTCCGTATCGATATTTTCAGACGTGACCGTACCTACTTGGCACCCTTGTATTCTAAGAAAAAATCCTACCAATTGGAATCCCCCTCCTTATTTTGAAGTGGGTCTGAAATAAAATCAGCTACATGCAAACCGTAGTCAGTTTCATCTTGTGAATTAACCGGTTGGCAGTTGGCACAGTATACATATTTCATTATTATAACATTTATAAGATCGGGCTTCAAAGAACAATAGAAAATATCACTCAAAGAAGTTATGTCAACTAAATACAGGTACTTACTTATGTTTAAAAACGGTCCACTCAGGGAAAAGATATATCATCGATTTTGAAAATACTTATTAATACTATTAAGTTCCTAGAAAATAAATGTATGATTTTTAAATATTCTTTGAGGTGATTATACTAAAATTGAGACAATTAATTTATGTACCGAGTGCTGGACGCGTATTCAGTTTTTAAAAATATATTCATCTCGCTTGCACCAAATTTAATATCAAATCATTACCGTATTTAAAGAAATCTAAATATGCCTCCAGTATTTCTTAACGGTATACACAACGCGTGATATTTTACATAAATCCCTCCAGAATACTACCGAAAATTGAGCCTTTACAACAATATAACTTAGGTACGTCGTGCATTTAGTACTTTTTTGTAAGTATGCGAAGTAAATATGTAAAAAAATAGGAAATAGCATAATTAGATACCTACATCAAAACGTGTGCTAGTTGTCAATTAGACTAACAAAGAATCAGTGGCGGATTTCCTGCTTTGGCCGCCCTAGACTCCAGGCCCCTTATAGTCTTAGCCACCTTTTTCTCAGCACCTTTCTATATGTATAGACTGCTGCGCCTAATATCTAGCCACCCTAGGCCCGGGCCTATTCGAGCCAGGGCAAATCCGCCATTGTAAAGAATAGAGTTTGTTTTTTCAGGATTAACTATTCTACTTTTATCTCTCAGATTGCGCTTTTACTCCTCAAACTAGTTAGTTTGCTCAAACGAGTTATTAGTGAAATAGAACCAAAAAGATATAGTCTCAGAAGATAAACTTTAATTTTCAATGTTAATTACGTGAAAAAAATCGATTAGGTTCATTTTGATCGATTTTCGCAATGAGTTAATAGTGTAACGAAATGTTAACTCAAGAAGAAAGAAAAGTAATTTCTTTAACATTTTCCGTTGCAAAAACTTTTATCGGTTTAATTAAATACAAGCGAATTATATTATATTTTAATATTTACTATATCAATGTAAAGATAGGTATATGATTAAAGTGAATAAAATGTGGAACAAGCTATTAGATACTTAAGCGTTAGACAGTAAATATAGAAAGGCACACATTTATAAAATATAGACCTATAACAAAACGGAAAATGGGACTTTAATTCTGTACCATTGAATTTGAGACTCCGTTTCTGACAGCATGTAATTTTAACAAACTACATGCTGTCAGAAACGGAGTACTGGTATTTATTCAGAAGGGTTTTGCGTGTTTTTACCCGACTGCGTGACACAAAGACAGACAAAAATTAATATATTCGTCTTGTGTGCGCATGCCACTAAAGACATTATTTAGGTAGGTACCTACTACCCACTCACATGATTCCAGCAACTAAGGTTTCAACATTTCGCACCTCTAAAATGATCGTCGCAACTCGAGTTGCGAACGGAGTGTATGCGGTTTTTTATTTCTTATCTGTGAAGGGCTGCACAGATATGGTGTAAACAATTATTAAAACACAGAATACCAACGTGACAATATTTAAAAAATGTTTCAACCACATAGACATAACCACAGTATTTTTTATCTATGTCACTTTGCAAGTTGTTCGGAAAAGTGCGTGTGTTAAAAGTTGCTGCGTGTTTTAAAATGCCGTAAGTATTCAAATTTACATATTTCTGTTAGTATTATATATTAAATTACTCCGCGTTTATTGGTCTATTAGATTAAAACTATATTTTAGACCAACTTAATATTGATGACCATAAAATCTCACTTCAAACCAATAACTCTGTAGATTTTTGGCGAGTTTCCTATTTTAATGCCCTAGATTTCTATGATTACCAAATATATCTTGAGCAACCTATAGTCATTAAATAGTTCGATTATTAAATTACATTAATAAACAATAAAATGCATTAAATCACTGTGTATTATCCAGGATTAGCGAACAAACCATGTGACGGAAAATTGTAAGTAAAAACACAGCAACTGTGGTTGCTTAAATCATTTCTGTACATCGTAAGGCATGTGGTACACTAGACGTTGCATACGCGTTTTGGGGTGTTTGTTACTACTTACTTATAATTTCTATTTACTAATATTTCTTTGCTATATTGCCCGGATCCTGGGGTAGCTTGCCGTTTCTCGTCTGGCAGTGAATGTGTTAAAAGTTCCTATTTCTGTTGAACATCTGCACCGCGCGACTGTTGTGTCTCCGACCTAAATAGGTAGCCATCTTTGTTTTTGACATGGCGCAGGTCAGTTTGTTTGTTTATTTACGTTTGTAATCAGTATAATTTCATGTGTTAATAGTTACTATTTGCTAATGTGCTTAATTTGTTGTAAAGTGTATGTTATGGTGTATATATTATACGTGTTAGTGTAGTTATAAGTTAGTTCGGTTGTTGGTGATCGGCCGTTTTAAAAACACCAAAGTTTAGTAGGTATGTAAATACTCTTTTGTTATTTTAAGTTATAAAGCCACTATCATTGTGATAATTACATAAATTATGTATTTTATTTCAAGGTAATTAGTGTCTTAAACGGTTTTTTACTATATTTTTGTACTTCAGTGTCTAAATTAGCCACAAAAAAATCACGAACATAGCACATAGTTACACGCCAGGTGGAGCAATTCGAAAGTTCCTTATCAGAATTTGAATCAGTTTTACTCTGCAATTTTATAGGTGAGCTCTCAAGGTGTTTAGTATCAATTAAAAGCTTATTAAGCCTTCTTTAAATTGAATACAAAAAAAAGATATGTTATCGATTTAGATTTTTTATTAAAAATAGTTTTCTACTATAACTCGGAAATTATTCCTTTGGGTAAACTTCGTGAATTTTTAATAATTATTTTTATTATAACAGCAAATAGCTAAAGTAAGAAAATAAATTTCTTTGTTTCTTTACCATTATAAAACCGAAAGAGTTATTCCAAATGCTTAAGCAGAAGCAAAGTTATCGATTTTTGAAGATATCACGACACTGTGCCGTCGTATCTGCGAAATGGCAGAGCAATTCAGGGCACCTTTCGTTAAAATCGGAATCATGTGAGTGGCTACAGTAAAAATTAAACATTAGGTATGCCGTTTGCCCTAGATATTGAAAAAATGTTCGCCCTAGATATTGAAAAAACGTTCCAAAAAATTTAATTTATTCACGTTATCTTGTGGAATGAAATTTTGCGTGTTAAGTTTTAATGACAAATATTGAACACCATTAATCAGGAATAGTTCTTCAATTGTTTTCTTTTGCATCTATATTATTCCTCGCAATATATAAGTGAAAAACAATGTTATAATTAACTTAGCAACAGTAGTTATTTGTTTTACAAGGGAACAAAGTTGTTGTTTAACCGCTCTTGCTAATATTGATACCCGAGCAAGCGAAAGATTCCAAAATTGAACCACGAGCGTAGCGAGTGGTTCGAGAAGTGGAATTTTGAGCGTTGCGAGAGGGTTTCAAGGCACGAGGGTTAAACAAACTTTGCCTCCGAGTGAAACACAACGTTTTTCACCACACCAACGCGAGGAAAATACCAAATAAAATCCAAAAAAAAAACCAAATAAAATCCAAATGAACTTAATTGAAAATGTATCATCCATAATCATCATTTAAAGTCAATTTTACCAGCTAACATAAGGAAACGACTCAAAATTTACATCTGATTACTTTGCCCCACATGTGGATAAAATGCAACTTTCTCATTAGTTTTTAAACAATCAAGAGGGCCTTTACCAGTTGGTGTGGTGAAAAATTATTTGCCTCCTTTAGGTATTTACTTTGATAGGTACCCTTAAACTACGCTTGTAGCTCATTTTGGGCTTCTTTTACTTGTACAGCATTTGAATTATACATAAGTACCTACCTAACTAGTAGCAAACAACAAGTTTTCGTACTTGTATGGCAAAATGCGGTTTTATTTAGGTAGCTATTGGGCACCTAGGTATGATCAATATTTCTATTGAATAAGAAACATTAAGAACACTTTCGAAGTTCACTACTTCTAATGAATATCGACGATAATAATCTCTCAATATCTCATGAATATATTTATAACAAATTAAATTCCCAGTTTTCGTACGAAATAGCTTCACTGATGTGCAATAAAATTGTTTAGTGTTTAAAAAAATAGTTATAAGTATAAGTAAGATTCTGTAAAAAAGTGCGAATAACCTAAGTTATTATTAACGCTAAATTTTCTCCGGCCAAAGAAAATAATGATCTTGCGAACGATTCAAATAGTCTGTCACGTCTCAATGGCATAGCTGGAATAATGATCGACCGTGAACTTGGGTTTATAACGACAAACCACAATACTATCACAGATAAAAACGGTTATTGCTATCATTGCAGCGTAGGCCACTGGAAAGCAGAGCCGCTCGCGCTCTGTTAGTTATGACTGAAGATTACATGAACTCTTCGTCATTTACAATATTGTATTCAGTAAAATAATAACAAGAAACAATATAGAAATAACTCAGTTTACTTAATAAGTAAAAAAAAAACAATGCTTACCTCTACCCCTATGTGTTTTGACCGCTTTGCTCTCCAGTGGACCGTCTGTTTTATGTAGGTAAGTTTCATAGAATTCTCTCGACGATATAGGAAAAAATCTATTGTTAACACACAAACCTACTTAAACCTTTTTACATGAGCACGATTAATTTTTTGTACTTACCAGTTTATCCAGCAAATAAACTTTTTGCACGATATATATTGTACACATTTTTTGTTTATAAAATTTGGTAATTTCACCAAATAAATGTTGGTTATATGCCAGAAAAGACATAAAGGGACCCATGTATAAAATAATATTTTAGATAAGTTGTTTTTTTTTAATTCCAATACAAATTATACAATATAAATTACATCAATAGAAATTAGTCGTCGTATAAAATTTAGAAATTAGCATGATAAATTAGTAATAATGTAAGTTTGGGACTTCTACTACTTAAGTTAGAACGACTCCGGAGGTCACATTTCCTTCTCATTACTCCTTGTAATTATTATCATGTTAATTATTCACAATGATAGTACAGGGTGGCTTTTTAGAATACTTTTCAATCCTGGGAAGAATACAAAAATCCTAAATCAACCAATCCAATATCAGTAGACTTTTTTTATAAATGGGTCGCTTTTATACACTGTATGTATGTCTTAATGACTTTCTTAATCAGTTTAATGTACTTCGAGATCTATATCATATCTAACAATCTACAAGGAAGACCGTCTAAGTTTTTTTATCTACGTAGAATTAATGGAAAAAATGTAAAACATCGATCCTGTTTGTAAATGATTAGATATTTAATAATTTACATTTATAATGTCCTATTTTCTGTAAATATTCTCTTTAAGCTATTGATATTTTCATTTGACTAATATTTAACGTCCTACAAAAATGATATTTAATCATCGCGATATGGCTCAAGCCCTCACTATTTGGTTTTAAAAAAGTTATTGTTTTTGTTAGTTATTGTTTTATAGCGAAGACAATTGTAAAACATGGAATGTGAAAAACAGGTATATCTATTTATCCCATTAATATAGATTCCGGAATATTATTAAACTAACCTAATCGACAAGGTACTTAGAAAGTAGTAAAATTATCTATTTATTTAGAACATCACTAGCTATCTCAACGTGTAATCAACAAAGTCGCTTTAACATCGACAAACATAAAAACTGGCATCTTATCAAAATTGCTGAATAAGCTCTGAATCTTAAATATTGCATTGTGTTACATATCTAAAACGTAGGTACATTTCCGAAATAATATTTACAGCGTACACACGTGACAAACAAACCAAGAACAATAAATACAGTACAATCAAAAGAAGTGAAGAATATGATTTTTTATTTGGTTACTAAAAAATAATTTATGATACTCAATAAGTAACATTGTTAACATTTTACAATTTACATTTCATAGAATATGTATTCTGTTACTTATGAACAATTTATAAAATCTACAATAGTATTGTTAATCATAAAATAAATTTGCAACAAAATAGAAAACCAATATCTATTTGTCACGTTAGTAACAACCTTATTTTAGTAGTTACAGATATTTTAAAATGTACATCAAAGTTCCCATTTAGCTGAGTATAGGTAATTACTAAACACAGGGCCGGATTTAGGGGAGGGCAACCGGGGCTACTGCCCCGGGCCTCCACAAAAGAGGGGCCCCCCACAATAGAGAATTCGGTAAATTTACCATTTTATTTGGAAAAAATTTGGGGCCAGGGGGCCTCCAGTCCTTTATTGCCCGAGGCCTCCAGACCTCTAAATCCGGCATTGACTAAACACTAACCTGGCCTGGCTTTAAGAGTTACACCAACCTGCTACCCAAAAGCCACTCTCTATACAATCTAAGTTACGCTCTCATTTTAAGGATTAGCTCAAATTTCATGAAACTTGGCATGGACATAGAGAAATAGAGCGTTTCTTTGTAGGTATTAGCTAATTTCTAGTATCGTGAATGGTACTGATCATAGATATATGTTACTTACTTGAATGTTCATATCAAATTTCTTGTTTTTTCAGAAAGTCTTTTTAAAATGAGAGCATAACTTCGATTGTATGGTGGATGGCGACTAGGTTCGTGGGACTCTTAAATCTTGAAATGTGCTCTATATTGGCGCTATACCCATTTCGTCTCAGTGATTTTATAAACATGTAAAAGGCATCAACACTTTAACTTTATAAAATCGGCCCTAAATTATTTTAGTGTTAAGCAAATGTATGTAATCAACATAGTTAATTTAAGTACCTGTAGGGCCATATTTTAATGTGTACATGCGAACTTACCTTTTAAGGATTCTTGTGGTCCTAAATAAATGTTTTTTTATTGTATTGAATTTTTAAAAAATCTTAATATGGTAATGTAGTTTGGAAGGAGAACAACTTTAGTCAATAAATTACGGAGGCTGAAGCCTTTTTTAAGAAACGTAGTTGCCGACTTAGGGATAGGGGCTGCGATCCATGCTCTGGGTCGTATCTGGTGCAGGGGATTTCATTGGCTATATTCAGCGTGGAAACACTCCAAGTGTAATAGTAATAGGAAAGCCTGACGAAACTTACGTTGCGGATTGCGGATATGAGTTTGTCAATTATTTATGTTGCTTACTTTCATTTAACGATTAATCGATTGATTTGTGAAATAAATTAGATGGCACCAGTATTGATATTAGATATGAAATACCTAAAGTGAAAAATGATTCGAGATTTGAAGATCAATCTGAGATTGTGTCTTTTGTGACAT
This sequence comes from Cydia pomonella, assembly GCF_033807575.1. Classification (NCBI taxonomy): domain Eukaryota; kingdom Metazoa; phylum Arthropoda; class Insecta; order Lepidoptera; family Tortricidae; genus Cydia; species Cydia pomonella. The sequence goes on from NC_084704.1 coordinate 19,188,863, forward strand.
TGTATGTAAGAACTGTTAGAAGTAGGTAAGTAGATACCTATTCAAATAGATTTAATGAATTGTCCTGCTTACAATATGTGTACAAAAAGAATTGAAGGTAATGGAATTCGTGAGTAAAACTTTTAAATTGTTATTTATATCAGTTTAGCGATAGGTAATTGTTTAAGTACCATAATCATTTCCAGTAACGTTAGCGACACGGTACTTACCTACCAAATTATGCATACGTACAATCGTATTAAACCATATTTTTATTATTAGCTACATCTAGCTTTTTGACTGATATTTAAAACGTTGTTCTGTTTAAAATCTAGTCGTACCTATAACTGCCGTTCTGTGACCAGAATTCACAACTCGAATAAGCTCAATCCTCCCGTCCCCTGCTAATACTAAACCTACGATGGAACTTGAACCCTTTTTTCTTTTCCTTTTCTTCGGGTTTACCTTCCAGAATATTATCTGCACTTTTAGCGACTTGGACACTCTTTCTTCTATTCTTCATAGACTTCACAAGTTTGTAAAACTTCCCCTTCTTTTTAGTTGGGTCTTGGTTCAAGTCCGCCGGCTCTTCTTCCACCTCGACGCTGAATTCTGATGATATGTCTCCCAAGTCTTCGATACTCTGGCTTTCTATCTGTTTCTGTGGCACCTCTAGTTTGGCTTTTGAAGTCTCTGGTTTAGGCTCCTGAGCAGGTGGCACTGGTGCATCAGGATCGACACACTGAAATATAAACAATAATACTTACATGTCGCAATTGCAATTATATAAGGTGAATTTTTTTTACAAATAAATCTCATTGGGTTATTTTTAGGCCGCCTATTCCCAGTAGTCCTACCAGTTGAACTACTAGGAATTTCCTTCCTAATAGACTTACTAGTACTAGTAAGAACACTGGGAACTTTGTACCCAGTACTTTGTGGTAAAGTCACCAGTAAAACAAAACTCCCAATTTGGCTCACATCCTGTCACATGGATTACGATACGAGATGAGCGCCTTTCAGCTACGGCACCTACCGCATGCATTTACTGTATCAACCGAGGCGCTAGCAACTCGGTATAATGTTATGCTTGTACTTGTAGACTATTGTGAACACTCACGTCTTCCAGCTTAATCCTGTAGGCAGGGACCTGCTCCGGATGGCGCCAGGGCTTGTGGTGCGGGTAGTCAGTGAGCGCCTTCCAGCCGGGATAGCGCCGCGCCGCCGCGTGCAGCTGCTGCACCAACCGAGGTGCCAGCTGAGCCGTCACCCTGTACGACCACGATTTACGATAAAATAGGCTTTACAGTAGGCTTAGCTGTAGGCTTTTTTTACATTCCATAGACGATACAAACAACGTGCAGACCGAATGCACACATCTTAATAGTGTTACTGAAGGGTTGAGTGTGTATGAATCTCCTAGTACAATTTTAATGGGTACCTAAAGGCGGGATTCCCCCAGTGTGCAGCACTATGCGGCACTGTGCTGCACATTGTATGGTACTTTTGGTGGACTCACGCGCGTGACTATGAATAAAATGTGCGCGCACTTTATTTATTTTCTTTTCTTTATTTAGGATTACCAACAGATAATACATCTTACGTGCTCTTAAAATCTATATGACAATCAGGACTGATGCTTATCTAATCCAATCCAATTATAATCTAATCCAATTATATAATATGTTTCCAATTAAATTAACTATATTACGTAAGGACAAAATGAATCCACAGGTATTGTATATTACCTCATTTTGGGAATACTACCAGAGACAAAGGGAATTTACTGGGAATATTCCCAAATAGGAAATTGCTGGTAATGGTAACTTACTGACGGCACAACACTAGGTAGGAAATTGCCTAGAGCTCCGCCCCGTCGAGTCTAGATGGGTTATTCGCACTAGTTACCACCAACTCGATTTGGAAAAAAAAAACCCACTAGTTACCACCAACTCAACTCGATTTGGTGGTAACTACTGGGATTTTTTTTTCCAGTAGTTACCACCAAAATTTGGTTAGCGTTCAGTACTAATAAAAACAGTCTAAATACAGAGTGCTTTACTCAATAATTAATTAAGTCGAATTAATTATAAGTTAATTCGTTATTAGTTTAATTATAAGTCGATTACTGTTTCAGTAAACTGCCTTAAAAGTGATCAAAAATAGTCGATCTTTGACTGATTTGTTTGTTCGTTCGTATAATTGTGACGTTATTTATTGAAACGGACCTTACTGTCGATGGCGCTTACGCCATTATCAGCGATGCTCCTATACAACTAATTAAAAGTTAAAAGAACTTGTGAAAAGGATGGTGGAATTATTTATTAAAAAAGGATGTTAACATTTTGGTGGTTTTCCCAGTAGTTACCACTGGTAACAGCTTGGTGGTAACTAGTGGGAATAACCCGACTAGATCTAGACCATTATGTTGTGAAGATGCACTTAGAAAAGGGTAGGCGAGAAGCTAAAATCGAAGAAGTCAAACGAATGTCGTTTGCAGCTTCTCAAAGAGTTTAAAAATTAATCCGCAGGGCCCTTATACGGAGCACCCGTGTAATAGTTAGGAATGCTGTTTCCGATTTTATTAACTTATTATATTTTAATTACCTACGTTAAAAATGATTTCTTTGTTTTCCATTTTTTAGGGTTCCGTAGCCAAATGGCAAAAAACGGAACCCTTATAGATTCGTCATGTCCGTCTGTCTGTCCGATTCTGTCACAGCCACTTTTTTCCGAAACTATAAAAGCTATACTGTTCAAACTTGGTAAGTAGATGTATTCTATGAACCGCATTATGATGTTTACACAAAAATAGAAAAAAAAACAATAAATTTTGGGGGTTCCCCATACTTAGAACTGAAACTCAAAAAATCTTTTTTCATTAAACCCATACGTGTGGGGTATCTATGGATAGGTCTTTAAAAATGATACTTAGGTTTCTAATATCATTTTTTTCTAAACTGAATAGTTTGCGCGAGAGACACTTCCAAAGTGGTAAAAAGTGTGTCCCCCCCCCCCCGTAACTTCTAAAATAACAGAATGAAAAATCTAAAAAAAATATATGATATACATTGCCCTGCAAAGTTCCACCGAAAATTGGTTCGAACGAGATCTAGTAAGTAGTTTTTTTTTAATACGTCATAAAAATTAAAAAAAAAAATTTTTTTCATCAAACCCATACGTGTGGGGTATCTAGGGATAGGTCTTCAAAAATGATATTTAGGTTTCTAATATATTTTTTTTCTAAACTGAATAGTTTGCGCGAGAGACACTTCCAAAGTGAAAAAATGTGTGTGTCCCCCCTGTAACTTCTAAAATAACAGAATAAAAAATCTAAAAAAAATATATGATATACATTACCATGCAAACTTCCACCGAAAATTGGTTTGAACCAGATCTAGTAAGTAGTTTTTTTTAATACGTCATAAATGGTACGGAACCCTTCATGGGCGAGTCCGACTCGCACTTGGCCGCTTTTTATTTTATTTTAACGATTGCAGAATTAAAAGGAATAATTTATACATGTTTTGGGTGCCCGCTTTCCGCTTGTATGTCTTTTTGTGTCGTTTGAAGGTCCTTCACTCGGCTAATTTATTTCATAGAGATTTCTTTACCATTAAAAGTTGTTTACGACTGTAACAATGACGTTATTAATTATAATTTTACAATACGACACGGCACCTAGCTATAAACTTTCAGCAACAAGTTTTTGTTCAAACGAGTGATGACTGTAGGACAAACTTCAGGCGCCAAACATTTACGTTAGAGGTTCTGGTTTTGCTTGCGCAAATACAATGTCTCTTTGTCGCGCGGTTTATATTCTCCCAGTTCCATTCTGAATACGAATAAATTTAAAACGCTTTAAGCAGTCTTTAATCTCCAATAGCCTTGTGTACATACTTACCTTCGTATGTAAATACACCGCCGTAAGTACAAAAAATAAAACCGTCAAGAGCATGTCGGGCCATGCTCAGTGTAGGATTCCGTAGTTACTCTTCCGTCACAATAAGCTAAATTGGAGCTTACAGTATAGTAGATTGTTAACAAAGGGATGAAACGGTACCTTTCACCCGAGTTAAACAAAGAGGCAATTTTGCATAATCAGTACCTATATAATTAAAGTAACAAACTTACTTGCAATCGGAGACTTTGCATGTCTAAAGATAAATATCCCTTAGCGAAAAACATTTATATCGCTATATAGATGAATAAAACACATATTTTAGCAAACTGCAATAATTTTAAAATGATTTGGTTCATTAAAGCATGAAAAAGTAAAAGTATAACAATAAGTCTAGACATAATGCATCGTACATGAGTGCAATAAGCGAATATGAATATAAAATTAGCAGGATTGCCTCTTACTTTTTAATTTATTTATTTATTGTTCGGAGAACCAACAGCTATAAATTGCACAATAGTTATATATATAAATAACAAAGAGCCAATTATAGGTTCCCACCGGTAGCATCAGGTTAACAAATAATAAAATTGGTGGTTAGCACTAGATATTTTTTTACAACGTGTTACCACTAATATTTTTAAATATTAATACTTATTATATTATATACTGACAAAGAAACCAAAACTTATTAGTAAAATTAATACGTTAATTTATTACCCTCCCTTACACAGTCCTGCACGCCGACAAATCTAGCAAAGTTTCACTTACATCCCAAATTAAAAATAATACGTCATATATTTCTAATCCACCAGTTACTTTCCCATCCCGTGAAAACTATACTCGAATACCTCATAATTCGCTCAGTACCAAGATAAGATCAATTGAAAATAAATTTTCGGAAGGGGATATAAGTGGAGCTGCCCGTCTTTTATTCTCCCGCGACGACTTGGCTGCGCACTCTGCCGAGACCTATGCCGCCTTGATTGAAAAACACCCCGCCCCGGCCGCCTCTTGACGCTGCCAGTTCCACCCGCCTCTGACGACCCTACTATACATGTGTGCGAGGACGCCGTGCTGCAAGCCATAGCTTCGTTTCCCAATGGATCTGCTGGCGGAATAGATGGTTTGTCTCCACAGCACCTTAAGGACCTGACCACGAAGTCTCTAGGCGAAGCCAGAGCTGACCTAATAAAGCAACTGACGGCGTTAATAAACCTGATGCTATCGGGCCGCGTACACCCCGAGATCGTCCCGCTGTTGTACGGTGCTAATCTCGTGGCCCTAGCTAAAAAGGATGGCGGGATACGCCCGATCGCAGTGGGTTGCACCATCAGACGATTGGCCTCAAAGCTCTGCTGCAGAAAGCTCAATAAACAACTGACAAATGCCTTCAAACCCCGGCAGCTCGGTTTTGGAATCAAGGGCGGCTGTGAGGCAGCAGTGCACGCTGCGCGCACTTTTTTGAATCGTCCGGACTTTGAAGTTTTTGTCAAATTAGACGTTAAAAATGCCTTTAATTCGGTTGACCGCGGTGCTCTGTTAGCAGAAGTAAAAGAACAACTGCCAGACATTTATAATTATTTACGACAATGCTACGGAGCACCATCTAAATTATTCTTTGGAGACAAAACTATTTTATCAAGCATGGGCTGTCAACAAGGAGACCCGCTTGGGCCCGCCATTTTCAGCTTACTCATTCATCCGATCATCACTAAACTAAATTCAAAATTCAACCTCTGGTATTTAGATGACGGTTCCCTTGGTGGCGATGCTTTAAACGTTCTACAAGATGTTCAATACATAATTAGTAAATTTTCCAAAATCGGACTTTCATTGAACTTTACCAAATGTGAGATTTTCATACCAGATCACGTTCCATCGGAAAAAAAAATTGAAATATTAACTAACTTTAACGCGGTCCTGCCAAATATTTCCGTTCATTCTAAATCATCTCTTACCCTTTTAGGCTCTCCAATTTTCGATGAATCAGTCACCCCTGTAATTAATTGCAAATTAAATTTATTCAATAGTACATCTGATCTCCTGTTTAAAATAAATCCTCATATGGCGCTTTTTATCATTCGTTTCTGTTTGTTTACACCAAAATTTATGTACTTACTCCGTAGCTGCCAAATTTGGAAATTCCCATCTATCCTTTCATCAGTTGACTCCTCCCTTCAGGCAACTTTAACCAAAATTCTTAACATTCATTTTGAAATTAGGTCCTGGACCCAAGCGGTTCTCCCAATAAGATTTGGGGGGCTGGGTGTTCGCACATCCGCTAGCATAGCTCTACCTGCTTTCCTGTCCTCTGTATATGGTTCGCTTTCTCTCGTCGGTATTATTTTAAACCGATCTTCGATACTTGACGATGAGATAGCGAACATGAAGGAGGCCAGGGAGGCCTGGTGTGAGTCGTGCCCGAGCGCGGATATCCCAGTTGCCCGTCATTGCCAGCGGGATTGGGACTCCCCACGTCTTAAGATAGCCCATGCCTCACTCATCGAACACAGCCTGGACGATTCTGAACGTGCGCGTATTCTAGCAGTTTCGGCCCCCGAGTCAGGCCACTGGTTACAGGCTCTCCCATCCAGACAAATCGGCACTGTTCTGGACCCAAGTAGCTTAAGAATAGCAATATGCTTGAGGCTTGGGTCTAGAATATGTGTTCCCCATACGTGCGCCTGCGGCAAGGATGTGGACCAGTTGGGCCGCCATGGCCTCTCATGTTCAAGAAGCGCCGGCCGAATATTCCGCCACGGCACTATTAATGATTTGGTCCGTCGCGCGCTCGCCACCGTGTCTGTGCCTGCGGTTTTAGAACCCGTGGGCATGGCGAGGGACGACGGCAAGCGTCCTGACGGAGCCACGTTAGTGCCGTGGAAACTAGGAAGGGCCCTGGTGTGGGACGCAACGTGTGTCGACACCTTTGCACAGTCCCACATTCAGGGGACCCGCATTCGAGCCGGCGCTGCCGCTGACCAGGCCCAAGTACTCAAGCGCCGCAAATACTCGACGTTGCTCGACGACTATGAGTTTGCGGCGCTCGCGGTTGAGACTTTGGGTCCCTGGTCAGCCGACATGAAAATATTCATGGCAGCACTGTCGGCGCGGCTGGTCGACACCACAGGGGACCCCGGGGCTGGCGCGTACCTCTCTCAACGTATTTCCCTTGCCATACAGAGAGGTAATGCCGCCAGTATCATGGGGTCCATGCCGCAAACAGACCTGTTAGAAGGGGTATTTTCTTTATAATTGGTTCCTTTTTTTTTTTGTAGGTAAGTATATTTTATAGTAGATGATTTTATTTTATTTCTAGGTTTAATTTTAGTTTTAATTTTGTAATATTATATTTTAGTTTAGTTAGTCAATATAGATTGTTTAAGAGCTTTATTAGAATAAATATTAGTAAACTAGAATAAAATAATAAATATTATAATGTCAGTACGATCAATAAAATGTATACGTTAATTTATACGTTTCTAATTTTTACTCTTTCGTTCTAAAACTGCCAATAGTCAACGGCTTTACTCATACATCCAATGCAACTGTTTTAGACAAATTAAATATTAAATAAAAATAGAATGAGTAAAACAAGCTAATTTTTACATGAATAATGCCAAATAACTTGAACAACCCATTTAATGTCATAATAACGTTTAACTGTGGATGTACGTCATTTTACTATGAAGGGGAAACTTTTTGCGATAACTCAAAAAAGGTAAACTGACCATGTCCGCTATAGTTTTCATTAAATGTCTTTCTTAAGCTCTACTTTCACGATTTTTTTCTTATTTTTTGGACCTATAAAGATAAAAAAATATGTTTATTGCACAAGAAAGGACACAGAAAAAGTATACAGCGGTTGTTTTTAAGAGTTGGTGCATAACTAGATTGACGACAGAGTTTCCAGGAGTCCCCGCACTAGGCTAGGCCTGTATCACGGGAGACCAGAAGTACATATAAATGTCATGCAAGTCAACGAAAAACGAAAATTTATTTTTATATAATAAATATGACATTCAGGTTTATACCTAAGTTGATACATGCAGTTTACAGTTTTTAACTATTTATCTAATGCTTCATTCTTTATAACTTCGGTTCTATACTAATCTTTTAGTCTAGTTCATTTTATATAATTAATAAAGTTAATGTTAAACAATTCTTAGGAGTAATGTCTCAGTTTCGCTATAATCAAGTGACAACAACCAGTTGAAGAGTAACCTTTTGGCTACATGCACAGTGCAATTAATTAATTCGCTCTGAAACTTTACGGCCATGTTGTAAATCGAAGAGCAGAGGAAGTCGCCAAAACGTCTCCCAAAAGCAGTGTTAACCCTCGGAACAGGCAACTTGAATACGCGTTTAGATAGTAATTTCGAATAATATTCGGATTTAGCAGCGCGTTTATGAATCGAGAGACAGACTTTATGTATGTAAAGCTGGCGGACTGTCAGTACTTTAGCTTCCTGGTAGAGGTTGTTTGTCGGATATCTGAAGGGCTTTTTGAGCATTACCTTTAAGACCGAACGTTGGGCTCTTTCAGCCATTAAGATTGACGTCTTTGCAGCACTGCCCCATACTCCAATGGCGTATGTAATTAGAGACTGACATAGAGAGATGTATGTATTTTTTAAAAGGCTCATGTTCGCGGAATGTCGAAGTTTCTTAAATATATACATCGTTTTCCTAATCCTATTGGAGAGACAGTTGATATGGGATTTGAAATTTAAGTTTTCGTCTATAACTAAGCCAAGATATTTGATAGAGTTGGAACGACATATGACTTCACAAGAACATGCTAAGTTACTGACATTGTTGCAATTATGAATTTTGATTAGATTTGTAGAATTAGTGGGACTGGAAGCGGCAGATTTATGAAAACACAAGAATTTAGTCTTTTTACTATTTAAGGTCAGTAGGTTATCTCGAAACCAACAAGCGGCGTTACTCATACCCTTTTCTGCTGCAGCAAAAGCACTCTCCCAAGTATCGCCTTTAAAAAGAATCACTGTGTCATCGGCATAGCAGATTATTTCAGCTTGGGGGAGGGAAATTTTATGAATATCGTTAATGTAGATTAAGAATATTGTAGGCCCAAGCACGCTCCCCTGCGGGACCCCGAAATCGACTTTATCCAGACCGCTGCTGTGGCAATCCACTTTAACCAGTTGACTTCTTTCTGATAGATAACTATCGAACCAGGCCAGGGACACGCCCCGAATCCCCATTTTCTCAAGCTTTTTAAGAAGTATTGGTCTAGACACAGTGTCAAAAGCCTTGGCCAGGTCCAAGAAAACGCCGATACAATTTATGTTATTATCCAGGTTTGAAGATATTACATTGACCAAGAGTGAGATTGCATCTTCAGTGGTTCAAAAGTTAGAGGGGGGGGGACACATTTTTTTTCTTTCTGAGCGATTATCTCCGAATATATTCACTTTTACAAAAAATGTTTGTTCAATACCCCTATTAGTTTTGAAAGACCTTTCCAACAATATCCCACACTGTAGTGTGGAAGCAACAAAAAAATTCACCCCCACTTTACGCGTGTACTTTGTCGGCTTTATTAATTTATATGTCAATGCCAAATTTCATCTTTCTAGTACTAACGACCACGGAGCAAAGCCTCGGACAGACAGACAGACGGACATGGCGAAACTATAAGGGTTCCTAGTTGACTACGGAATCCTAAAAAAGAAATCTAATTGGTACCTAGCAATTAGATTTGTTTTTGTACTTACGGCGGTGTATTTATATACGAATGAATAGGTCATATCTTAATACGACAATTTTTGATACTTTTAATTTAAGTTAGTTTTAGTAAAACACATTTAATTTAAGGTGGGTATTTACGAATTTTTAATTTTTTCTTAATATTCTAATTAGTAAAAAATAGTGCAAAAGTGTGTTATTATTTAGGTGTCCCAAGAACTATCTAAACATTACAATATAAAACAGTAATAAACTTTATATTATAAAGATTAAACCTCACAAATGAGACAGAGAGTCAAAACCGATATCATCGGTCAATGAGAGCGGAGGAGAAAAGGTTTAAGATTTTAACAACGTGATACGGTTTAGATCTTATTTGATACAACTTTGAAGATCGCTCACGTTGATAGGGGCATGCGAAAATAGTGAAAGTCGTGCGTGAGATGCGCGCCAATCACCAAGACGATCATCAAGGTAGTACTCGTATCAAAACCAGTTCAAACCCATCACCAATTGTTAAATTAGAATCGAGCTTCTTGGCTTTCACGAATGAGTTTTTTGGAACTTGGTATAAAAAAAGCATATCTGCTAGTTGCTCTTCGATGAAGCTAAATATATAAATATTATCAAGTATAAATATATAAATATTATCAAGTATAGAAACTAACATAATTCCAACATGGCTTCCCATGACCTCTAATATATCGGTTACGGTTTTTAAAATGGTTCTTTATAAAGCCCGACCAGAAATATATGATCAATTGATCATTGTCAAGAGAGCGCTGTTATTCTCACGTATAGGGTGACAGTTCAGTTTAGTATGAAATTTTTTGTTCCAATGAAATTCCGCAATATGGCGCGTGATCATATATTACTGATGATCAGGCTTTAGCTTTCTGCATGACTACATTGACTTCATAGTATTTACGTAATAATAATAATTCGGCTAGCCTTAATGGCTGCCTTTTCGAGAGTGCCGGCTCGCACACCCTTTCCATCTGACAGCGAGATCTGTACCCCTAGTGTAAATTTATTCGATAGCGAAACGTGACGTACGCGTTTGCGTTAAGTCTCATTTTGTATGGGATTTAGAAACAGCGCGCCAAGCGGGACGTTTTGGAAAGTCAAAATCCCATACAAAATGACACTAAACGCAAACGCGTACGTCACGTTTCGCTATCGAATAAACTTATGACCGGTCTGACCTAGTGGGTAGTGACCCTGCTTATAAAGTCGATGGTCCTGGGTTCGAATCCCGGTAAGGGCATTTATTTGTGTGATGAGCACAGATTATTTGTTCCTGAGTCATGGATGTTTTCTATGTAATTAAGTATTTTATATATTGTACATATATATTGTTATCTGAGTACCCTCAATACGAGCCTTTTTGACTTACTCAATTTGTGTAAGAATGTCTCTATAATATTTATTTAATATGTAACTGTTGTCAGTCACCGACCAAAAGGCTGTAATGGTTGCAAACCTTTACAATTCGCACTCTATGGATCAAATGAGAAGAAACAAGGCCTTGAAGCCAATTCAACCCTAAATTTGACATCAAAATTATCTTTTTTGTTATCATTCACCCGTGCGTCTCACTCGCCCCAATACATGTAGGTACGGATACGAGCAAAATGCACGCGTGAATCATATCTAAATGACATGACATCGTTACGAATGTAGGTTCGAATTGGCCCCTTTGGTAATAATTCACTGACCCATCTATAGCCATGTTTGGCTTAACTTTAAGTACTTGCCTGTTGACAAGCCAGGCGGGCAGCGCTCCGCGTGGGTCGGAGCGCGACACGTAGCCCAACCAGCTGCCGCCAGTGCCGGGCCGAGTTCGCACCACGAAACCGGTGAGGAGAGACAGGGCCCTAGAAAGAAAACCAAGCTAGCATTAGCCATTTACTATTGCAAAAGCGAGAGAGATAAAGATAGCCGAATTTCTGCCGAAACAACATCGAAATTTTCATCGTACACCTTATAAAACAAAGTCCCCCGCCGCGTCTGTCTGTTTGTCTGTCTGTATGTTCGCAATAAACTTAAAAACTATTTATTGGCTGAAAAGCTAATGTGGATGTAGTTTTCACCATTGAATAGAGTGATTCTTGAGGAAGGTTTAGGTGTTAAGGTTTTGTGTAAATTGGTTGAAATCTGACGATGTTTGCAGCTGCTAATAAAGTCGGTAAAATTCACGCTGGCTTGTAGCTTTCATCAAAAACGCTACCCAATCTGTTAGAGATATAGGTATGTATGGAATTGTAGATGGAATTGTCTCTCTTATGGAATTGTATCTCATACACATTTATGACTAAATGTACAGTAGGGTTCAAAAGTACATGGACAAGTCATGAATGAAATCATCCATAAATTGTCCATGCCAATTTGAACCTGATGGTACGTCAGTATTGTACTCGTAATTATGAAGGTAATACAAAATGCACCCCATTTTTACGGGCAAAGTTTAAGCGATGGTACCAGTAAATACAATAATATATCGATATACACTCACGAACCCTGATAACGAATATTGAGTTTATATAGAGATATCCATATAAATTCACCCGTTTTCATTGCTTTAATGAGTGTTATTTTAAAGATGCTTTACGTCAAACCCTACGCAGTCTCAAAGGCCTTTGAGATTTAGCGGCCTCAATTCAATCAATTCGGTAACAACAGTACCTACAAAGACTCACTTAAAGTAGATGAAATCCTTGAGAGGCACACCACCCGTGGGATTGGCGTGTAATATTCGCATAATACATTTATCTTGGCTCAAGTTTTTTTTTTCACCACACCAACTCGGAGATTCTCTAAAAACAGCGGCAAATAATGATTAATAAAACCAGCCAAGAGCGTGTCGGGCCATGTTCAGTGTAGGGTTCCGCAGTTACCTTTTTGCCACAATAGACTAAACGGGAGCTATTAGTATAGGTAGTATAGATTGTTAACCAAGGGATGAAATTGTGAAAGCATATCGTATGCCAGGAAACCAAATAAGACGAGGCAAATTTGCATAAGCAGTATTTAAAGTAATAGACGTATTGCCATATTTTCTTCCTTGGCACTTATCGTCCCATAAAAAAATTGAATTTCGCGCCTTTTTCTACTGAAATGTTGTTTGACTGACTATATATAGATTGCAATATTTATGAAAAAAATTTTTACATATTTTAGCAAAAATATTTACTTCACCAAAATATGTTTAACTAATATCCAACGCCACCTCACACCATAGGATTGATTGATTGTGCAAAAAAAAAATTGTCATTTTTATTTTACCATTTTGTTGTCATGATTGCTTTATGTATCCCTGTCAAATTGCAGCTTTCAAGCACTAACGATCACGGAGCAAAGCCGCGGACGGACAAACAGTTGACTATGGAACCCTGAAAATCCGAACATGACTGATACATATGTTTGCAGATATCGGATTCTTGGCATCATTCGCAGTAATATGGACTTGGCCCAAAAATTAATATTAATTTCTTACCCGCTATTTCGACTGCTAGCAGGACTAACTTACTATCGTACTTAAATAAACAACACAGGTTTATGTTACCTATCTGGATTAAAGGCACAATAATAATATTTCTAGATAGAAATATAGAATCAAGTATTTTGACATTGGAAATGTCTTTTCGTTCGCTCCAGTGTTGGCTCCAATTTCATGAAAAAGTCCCCTTATATCTCGGAGAGTTCCAAAGATATGACATTCAAAAAAGGTTCAAAATACGCATATTTACAAGAGCTGTAAGGTGCAAAAAGAATTATTCGAGAAAGTCAAAAACGAAAAAAGTTATGGGCGGTAATTCGGTAACGGTAACGGTATATTCATTTTTTCTTGCTAATATATTATCAATCTTTTTTTGTTGACGTACATACATTTCTTCTTTTTCATCACTGGTTCACCATTTATAAGTTGTTCAATATTAGCCAATATTAATAAATAAAAAGTTTTTTAAATACTGACAAACCTCAACTTATTTTTATACATTTGAATACATTATACCATAAATACTTATAACAAATATTCATTATATCCAGTAAAAGTTGTCTTATATCTTTTGAAAATATATCAATAATTGTTATACGGATCATTACACACCCATTGCATTACATCGCGCAAATTAGTTAGACAGTTTGCCGATAGATGGCGCAGTATATACACAATTATACTTAAGATAGGTACCTACTTCTGATCAAGTTTTTCGCCTTTCTGTCACTGTCGCTGTCCGTTTATGTCACAGCCACTTTTTTCCGAAACTATAAGAGCTATACTGTTCAAACTTGGTAAGTAGATGTATTCTGACGGACATGACGAATCTATAAGGGTTCCGTTTTTTGCCATTTGGCTACGGAACCCTAAAAAGGTGCGGGTACAGCTTTTTGGATTTAAACCTGCCCTTGGTCAGCTAATTGAAGAGGTATCGGTATTATTTAGCGAATTATACAATTGTCAAAAAATTAGAACATTTAGTAGGTAACAAGAGTTTTACGGGGTAATTAACACTGGAGACTGTACACATCCCTAATAAATTATATAATTATTTAATAGATTCCATGTTTGTTAATTTATTTTGGAATTTTTGGTTATTTGTGGGCTATTAGCTGAATAAATGTTTGAGTTAGAAGATCGAGACTGAACATAAATTCCTAAAAAACACTTTGTGGATATTGAATGAATATCCTAAACGAGCATGGTAGTTTAGAATAAAAAATAATAGAATACTATTAAGACTAAGAAACTAAAACTACCCACCCACATTACCATATAAACAGACTAATAGAATGAAAATAATTTCTAAAAAGTATAACGACTTTATTTTACGTTAAATTAATTAAAAACACTGCGAGCTAACGACATAGAATACTTGATTGTTTTCAATACGTTCCTACGTATCGAATAAACTCTTATTCAATCGAATATTCCCTCGTTTTCAAGTTACGCGCGAGATATCTCAAGCTCACTCAGAGCGGTTAGATATTACATCAGCTATTTTCACTTTGCATTCTACATAAATGGAACACTTGGCGCCCTACTTTTGGTTTTTAAATTGAGTCGTCTCTACGTTACGCGGTATTAGCAGAAATCGTTTAGAAACCATAATAAAAAATAATAGAATACTATTAAGACTAAGAAACTAAAACTACCCACCCACATTACCATATAAACAGACTAATAGAATGAAAATAATTTCTAAAAAGTATAACGACTTTATTTTACGTTAAATTAATTAAAAACACTGCGAGCTAACGACATAGAATACTTGATTGTTTTCAATACGTTCCTACGTATCGAATAAACTCTTATTCAATCGAATATTCACTCGTTTTCAAGTTACGTGCGAGATATCTCAAGCTCACTCAGAGCGGTTAGATATTACATCAGCTATTTTCACTTTGCATTCTACATAAATGGAACACTTGGCGCCCCACTTTTGGTTTTTAAATTGAGTCGTCTCTACGTTACGCGGTATTAGCAGAAATCGTTTAGAAACCATTGAAGGACGAGAATCGGAATAGCCATTCCTATTCTCGTCGGGACACGATGAAAACGTTGGAAAACTCTAATTCTTTTCTGAAGTTTTATTAACTTTTTAAAATTAGAGATAAATAACTGAAATAGATGTCATAAGTATATACCAAAAGAAAAATTACCGAATCCTCCAGTGGCGGAAGCCGGTTTTTTATATTATTTATTAAATAAAGATTTATTAGCCGAGATGTGTCGATCGTCGAAATTATTGTTTAATGTTAAAGTGTGTTTTTTTTTAGTTTTCTGTAAGTTTGTGAAAATTCAATTAGGTCACAGTTGTCCTACGTTGAAACAAACGGACATAGTGAAACTTTGCGATATCTCGGAAACAAGGTGTTATCAACTCATATGGCAAAATATGTATAAGATAAGTACTGAACTTTAAAAACGGCTGAGATAGGATGGATGATAAGTTGAATGTTTCATTGATGGCTGGATTATAGGTGACATGTCTAACATTGAAACAGTCGTACACAATGAAACTTCAAGATATCTATAAAATACTATGTGTTGCTATATCAAGCATGGAGATGCTCAGAACCTTACCGAGTCCATCTAGTTAGCAATCATGCTCCATGGATACAAAAGGCGTACCTCGCAACATGTAGACCAGATTGTAGATTCAAAATGAAACTTGTGTACAATGAAACAGTCTTATGCTTTTGTATATTTCAGCAATATTTTAAATCCTTCCAAATGGGAATCGGAAACCTTTAAAATGGCCAACTTCGGCCTACTTACCATTATTGTCTCCTTTCCATCCTCATTATACTCGTATATGTATATATATTTATTACTAATTGATTGAAACTGTATATGAGTATAGGTATAAATGTCACTTATGTATAACACCGTTTCAATGTTTATTAACCCTGTTTCATGGTTGATTGGAATGATCATAACTGTTTCATTGTAAAAATTGGGTGTTTCATTGAAAACATGCACAAGGACACAATAAAACAAAACCATTTTTTTGTAAAATTGATTATAATACAGAAACTGATAAAAATAAGTAGAAACAAAGAATGTCATACATTTTTTTTTTTTTTTTTAAATAAATCTATTTATTGACAATAACAATATACATAATGGATATATACAGATGAATACTATAACTACATTTTAAGTGCTCATTTACAAAATATAAAACTGTAGGTATACATAGGTAGATACCTACCATACGGTACGAATGTCGGACTTAAGATGAATTAAATAAGATAAGGCATTTAATATACTTCAAAACATGTTTCATACATTTTAGATACTAGCGATTATATCACTACCATTCAAACAAATAACGATGTAATAAGATGGCATGCTGTTAAAATATGAAATTAAACTAGCAATATATTTGCGAGGTCGCTGTGGATTGACGCACACGGTATCTTATCAGCGGACAAATATACTAATGACCGGGCAGGCCTCGAGTGGAATAAATCAGAGATTACCCCGGACCTGTTCACTGCAGAAGGTGCTGCTACCTTTTATAGCGTTTTAAACGAGTTTCGTTCAGTACTTAGCCTATGAGCCTGTCACTGACATGGCACTGACATAGTCGCTAGCGTGTAAGTAACATTACTGTCTATGAATCTTGCTCGTACTGGCATATTAGTGTGAGCGAAATGTATAGAAAGTAAGTTACGTAGACGTTAGCGAATATGTCACCTATGTCAGGTCAGTGACAAGCTAGTGGTAGCCGTATAGGTCATTTAAGTATAATTTCATTGTTCGGTTAATAAACCCCTATTACCTGTAGCAATAATTCACTTAAACTCTAATAATGATATGTAAATATCTATTTAAGGAAAATTGTAATTCATAACCTTAGCATGTTTAGATACCACGTACGCACCAAGCACGTAAGAAACGGGTGTAACTTCAGCAACGCAGCCCGTAGCACTTAACGTAGCGAGTCCGGAAAGGAAAGGAAATTGGCGCAAGTTCCGGAGCTCGGATGCTCGTTGCGATGCATCTGATGCATGTAACGTGTCGTTGCAAGCTGTTGAGTGTGTTCAATCAAGCGTAGCATAGATACGAGGCGTGGTGACATGTAAACTAAATTCTGGGCCCTGTGTTATTCCTGATATACGTTGACGATCTACCGTCAAATATTCCAGACTGGGCACAAGTGACTCTGTTTGCTGACGTGACGATACTCATGTGGGAGTCAGGCATGTGAAAGTCAATTTAATGGAGGAACAGTTGATACAAACCCAACGTAGCCTCCAGAATTGGTTCCAAGGCAAACGCACAATGTATTATAGACCCCATTTTTGTTGCATGTGCTTTTTCTTCCAGAAATCGAAAGTTTTTGTCATTTTAAGCTTACTAGTAAAACTCCGGCTTAGATATGACGAGTAGATTTTGAGAAAAAAAAAATCAAAGTTTGCCTTTATCCGGTTCCGAAAAAACACAAAATAAAATATTGCAAAAAATTTAAAACACATTTTCTTATCTTTATAACGATTATCAGATATTGCTATCACTCCGGATATATGTGCAAAATTGGGTCCTTCTACCTACTACGGATAACGAAATATTAAATAATTTGTCATTATTCTTTAGATTTTATTTAATCGTCCATAACACAGTATTAGCAGATAAAAAGTGACTTAAACGAAACCTTGGAAATACTTCTATTCATGGTATTAATTTTGTAAGCTAATTCAGCGTTATTTAGAAGTTATCAGTAATTTTAGTTTTTGTTCAGGGTTGTCACAATCGTATATCCGGGTGTTAATAATATTTTTATTCTGGTGTAAATGTCTTTTTAAAATTTTAGTGATAATAATTATTCACCTTATTCAAACTTCAGCTTCGTTCTGAAGAATCAAATTTTCATCCACATTTATCTCGGCTGATGAATAATCGTCCGTGACTTTAAAATGATCATGAATGGGTTTTAGCAGATTGACTGCTGCCGTAGGTAGGGGAATCTTTTTTGTTTTATTTTTTCTCTCTTTTATGGTAAAGTCCGATATAAACGGGTCGGATGTAACAAGTGCTCTGTGGAACAAATCAAACATAGCTGATTCACGGCGAATTTTTCTTGAATGATGTTCCCTATCTTGTCGCCAAAACTTGTTACGTGACTCTGCTGCTTGTTCCGATAACATTCCAATCGGTAACGTGGTGAAATCTATTATTTTTGCACCATGTACTAAAATTTTGTGTAACGTAACTGCATAACTGTGTAACGTAGCATTTCATCGAAAGTTTGTTCGCTGTAAATACGAAACTGTTATTTTAAGCTAATTTAAACAAAAAGCTTATGAGTTGAAATCAAGATTAAAAAGAAGTTTCAATAATAAAATAATATACAAAACCATACTTCAAAAATAAAAATATATATTTATATATTTTATGATGAAGTGACAACCCTAGCACAAAAATACCCGGATATAAACCGGATATAAATTAAAATACCAATAACTTCTAAATAACGCTGAATTAGCTTACAAAATTAATACCATGAATAGAAGTATTTCCAAGGTTTCGTTTAAGTCACTTTTTATCTGCTAATACTGTGAAATGGACGATTAAATAAAATCTAAAGAATAATGACAAATTATTTAATATTTCGTTATCCGTAGTAGGTAGAAGGACCCAATTTTGCACATATATCCGGAGTGATAGCAATATCTGATAATCGTTATAAAGATAAGAAAATGTGTTTTAAATTTTTTGCAATATTTTATTTTGTGTTTTTTCGGACCCGGATAAAGGCAAACTTTGTTTTTTTTTTCTCAAAATCTACTCGTCATATCAAAGCCGGAGTTTTACTAGTAAGCTTAAAATGACAAAAACTTTCGATTTCTGGAAGAAAAAGCACATGCAACAAAAATGGGGTCTATAGTACATTGTGAAACGGTATAGTACTAAATAGCGACAAGACCATAAATGTTAAATATAGAGTTAATTCTCGAATAGACAAAAACCCATCTACCCTTCAGTATCAAGATTGTACGAAGTTTTTAGGGTATATAATAGATAATAAATTAACACACAAAGATCACATACAGAAACTTTGTAGTCTAAACTCTCTTCGGCTAATTTTGCGTTACTTAAACTCAAACCTCTAATAAACTCAGGAACTTTAAAGATGGTCTGCTATGCGTATATTCAATCCCTACTAAACTATGCAATAACTATATGGGGCAATGCATCGGATATTCAGAAAATACTAGTACTACAGAAGCGTTCTATGAGGATCATGTGCGGTGTCAACCGACGGGACTCAGCCAAACCTCTTTTTGAAAAACTAGGAATAAGACAGTAATATCGTTATTTATCTATAATTCTTTGCTGGAAATTCACAAACAAGCAGACTCTCTTCTAAAATTATCTGATATACACAATTATAACACATGATTCAAACACAAATTGCTTTTACAAAAGCTGCGGCTTAAAAAATGTAAAAAACAGGGAATTTACTTAAAGATGTTTCATAAACTGCCATTGAAAATAACTAACCTGCCAACTAATAGCTTTAAGAATAAAATATCTAATTATTTCAGGAAGCATGCCTTCTACTCTGTGACTGAATATTTAAACTGTGATATTGAGATAAAAAAACTTTGCATAATGTTAAGTAATTACATTGAATTTACGTAATTATTTTGCTTGAAAACAACTATTTTTAATGTATTATAGTGTATTAGAATTATATTAATTATTTGATTGTTTGTAACGACATACCATGCATAAATGAAATGTAATGAAAATATCTTATAAGGCCCTTACGAGCGTGTACACTTGACTTAGGGCCTGTTTACATATTGATTAGTGTTAAGTATGAGTTAATACATTTGCTACTAAACGTAAATACTATCTCGGACGACCGATGTTCAAAATGAAATTAATATGTCACAGTTTTCAAGTGTTTCGTTGATATTTTGTATGTTTACATAGTTTGTCAGTACAAATTCGAGCAGCACCTTCGGTTTCCGATGCCTGAATGATTTGATTCGTATTATGAAAATGCGCTTTTTAAAGGCACGAAATTGCACAAAGAAATGTTACAAAAGTGCACTTTCAAACTTAACAAACCCACAATCAAAACTAAATTCGAAAGGGGATTTGGTAGTTACAGAAAAACATCAGTGTAAAGTTCTATTCTAAAATACTTACTGTATATAATGTACAAGGATATTTATATTTCACACACAAAGCGAGTTATTTCTCAGGCGTATTCGAATTTTAGCTCATTCATTTATTCTTAAAACTATAGCTTCTAGTCCAGTGGGACTGTTTCACCAGTAACAAGGTATTAGGAGCTTTAAATACGACTAAAATTGTACGGTTAGTACAAGACAGTGTACGGTGATTTTATTAGCTCTTGTAAAGCGGTATTAGGTGGACTTTATAGGTAGCACGTGGACTACCGGCCGTTGACTCCAAAATGGTGGTTAAACGCGTTTCGAGATTAATTCTTCATTCACCGCACACTACCACATTAGTTTACTGTATAATAAGTACCTACACTTTAAATAATATAAATGAGCAAAAAACAAGGGAATTAATCACGAGGCGTGACTATCAAGATGGCGCTTAAACCGAAAGTCCTTGAATTTTAATTATTCGATCTGTTTCCGATATGATACTGATTTAAAAGTTGTTGAAATCGGAAACAGATCGAATAACTAAAATTCGAATACGACTGTGTGACTGGTTGCTAACTCTCGACTAAAATAAGATAATGCTGTTCACATATTTAACGTAAAGAGACTCGACTGTGTGCTAAACAAAGTTATTTATTATAATTTTGTCCTTTCCATATCTCGGGACCATGGGGTCCCGGACTTTTACTAGGCGTGCGTGGGGCCGAATCCAACAGCGCAGAGGCCCTTTAAGACAATTTAATCTAAAAGCAAGGGATACACGTGGCGGATACCACCCCGAGCACACAATATAATACACCCGAAGATGGTCCCCGCCAGGTGCAAAGGCTATTGCAGTGCAGCACTTTCGTACTGCGATGGAAACTAAGGTCATGGGTTATTCATTTGTATATTGGATATACTGGATATCAGGCTATGGGAGGAGACTAGCGGACACCTGCCGTGACAATCAGTCTCAAAATTGTAAAAGACAGGTGGTGACTCGCCAACTCATTGAGTGGGCCCCGCAATGGCCGCACGCATAGTGCAACAACAGGGCAACACTTTGTAGTGGTTGTGAGGTTGTCAAGAGGTGAGTCTGCGGTAGCCAGATCCTGGTAATTCCTTCAGCAGGCCGCCGGCGTTATGACATTTTACACTTCCAACCTGGAGCATAGGTCCCGCTGACCCGCTCCCGCTCTTGCGACTCTACTTTGACCGGCCAGTGAAGGCAAGCACTGTTATTTATCAATTCAGTTTAATCAACGACATCAGCTTTCAGAAATAGATAAGTTAGGTCAAATTTAATTTGCTAGACTGTATTATAGACATCAACCAAAAGTTACATCATTACTACGCTTATGTTGATCACTACACGCAGTCATTATTCTAACCAATATGGATTGCAGATTACAATCTAGATTTCCCGACCTTTGGTATGCCTCGTCCCTCTCATACCTAGGAACACATGACATGGACCATGTATATATGTATCTACTTATAGGGTGAACCTTGACCTTGACATACACTGGTCCTATGTTTCCATCGCAAGATACTCGTAGACAGAACTTTTATTTGCGATAACGCATAGTTATAAAGGATCCAAAGTTGGGTAATTCCACGAGACTGTAACGTCAATTACTAATTCTTTCGTGTGTTCTTACATTAATTAAGCAAAATTAAGTGTCTGTATGTCTGGCGTAGCCCTACAGGTAGATATCTCGATACCTCAATTTGCTTAATTAAAGTAAGAACACACGAAAGAATTGGTAGCTGACGTTACAGTCTCGTGGAATTACCCAATTGTCGTTTATACTGGCGAACCTGAGTTAATCATGTAGGTACAGCGATAATTTGATCCTGACGGGCTTCATGATGCCATGAAAAGTGATATGTACCCTGTACCTGACCACGGAGGCCACGAATAAAATGCTTTCAGCGTCAATTTACTACTTTTTCACAAATTATTCGTTTGTCGTGTCGATGTTCTTACAAATACATAATGTAAATGGCACTCGATGTCGCCAGTGTCAGTGTGGTGAATTCGAATGAACCATTTTTCGTAGCCGAAGCTAGTGTTTATCGTATATTAATTACTTACATCATTCGTTTTGTTAATCATTTATGGATTTATTTATGGTTTGTTCGCTCAGCAGCGAAGGGTTTTAAAAATCAAGACACTGTGTATGGAATAGAATTGACATGTAAGTATCCTTCCAGTCGCTCACCTGACATATCCTTTTCTGGGTGGGTAGTCCTTGTGGAAGACCGAATGATTGAGAATCAGCTTCTCCTCGCCCGTGTCCAGCCAGGAACGCTGCAGCACGAAGTCGCGGTTCTTGAGCGGCGCCGGACATGACACTATAACAATTAAGTACTATTACTATAATAAGACGACGCGTTTGATATCAGTCGAACGATACCGTCTTGCTGGTCGCACGCGTCTAGCGCGACGGAACAAACTTTTAATATATAATGTAATGCAGAATATGTGAGAAAAGATGTAACAGAGCAGATTTTTTGGTATATTATTAATTGCACATCAAAAAAATTGACATTGCACAGCAGAATAATGTATTCGCACACCAGAATGCTGTTTTACTGGCAAATTACCTTTGATGATCATGGTTTGCATCTCGGTCGCGTAGCATTTGAATAGTCTCGTGAGAGAAGGGCCATATCGATGAATCTATCCTGAATTATATCAAGGCCAAATTCGTAAGCAAATAAAAACAGTATCCGCTTACTGCTCCACTACCTATAACATTACGGTTGTTGTGTCATTAAAAAAACGGGTACCTAATGATTCCCCGACCAATTTTCAGAAAATTTTAGGTTTAAATTTTCGTGGACTAACGTTTGGTAGACTTTCGATCCACATACCGTTCCCTTTACTCCTGTGTAAATTAACAGAACAATTATTGGAAAAATTCCATTTGGAAGAGTAATCTTTAGTTTAAGCAACCTTTATTCGGGAAACGTTTAAATTTAAACATTGTTTACCTATTCTTGCACAATGAATTTCGCACAAGATCACACTGATGGTTTTCCAATCAACTTATGGTTGTCGTATGCGGCGGGGCTGTATCTATACGTGTCAGGGGTCCACTCTGGGAATAAGTAATCCTAAAGGCCTATAAATGAGTGTTCTTTCTATAAATTTCTAAACTTGGTTCTTATAATAAATTTAACAACCTATAAAAAGAGGGTAGCCCCCCCCATTAAATAAGTCAGTCGACAAACGCACCACTCAAATAAATAAATTAAACAAATGAATATGTGAAAATGTAAGAAGGTAAAGTACATTAATTATAAGCATAAATATAATTTGAGTTCGGTTTAACCAAAACAACAACAACGTACTTACTTTATAAAACAGATCGCGTTTATGTGAACAGTTTGATTAAGTAAAGGCCGATGAATACACCCGAACGATTTGATTTAGTCTCCGAGATATTGCGCCAGCCAGTTGCAATAGAAACCAGTGCAGAGCAGAGTAAAATCGGAGCAAGCATTAAACACGAATCAAATTAAAATAGGGAAATCAGAATCCCAATAGTTCCAATGTTACAAATCCTGGAGGTTTAAAATTTTAACAGTGTTCAAGGTAGTGCCGGGAGTTTTCGATATTTTCGAAGGTAAGAAAAAATACCATCCTTAGCGCTGATTTTTTTACTTTTATTTACGACAAACATGTCGGATGACACTCTGCCAAGATTTGTCCAATTTGATTCCGCTAAGTTAGACGAGATGGAGTACATCTATGGAGGTACGTGCGTAGACAAAACAAGACATACGTCCTATGCCTGAAATTCATTAGTACAAGAAGGACCCGAACCGACATCATTACTCATATGTTTATTTAATAAAATATCTGGAGCGAATTGTTTACGGAGCTAGAGAGCGAGACAAAATTACCAGGAATTCTCCTAATGTGCACTTTACATCCGAAATATCTTGAATTCAAGTCCAGTTGAATGTTAAGATCAAAGAAGAAGAAACGCTCAGTTGAGAACTATGCAAGTCAGTTACGCGCACATGAAAGAGTTCTAAGTCAGACTGAGACACAAGTCACAGAAGACGAAGCTCAACAATTCAAGTACTTACACCTAGTCTATTACTGTCTTGTATACCAAATTAAAAGCAATAAACAATACTTGCTTTACTATAAAGTACGTCTTTTTTTTGGATTCCATTCTTTTATACTTTTCTACATAATATTAGTTCTACTATTAGGGCGGCTGACAAGTTAATATTTTGTTTGATATCTTGTAAACAAAAAAACTATGAAAGTTACAAGAAATCAAACAATAAATTAACCTGAAAACCCCCCCAAGTAGACCTAATATTATTTGGTATGAAAGTACTTACACATACGGATGTATATGTAGGTGTGCACACACACATACATAGCTAGTTTCTGATACAAAATAGAGATAGCGCTTCGAAATTAGTTTCCTTAAAATGCTTTAAGAGGGCTCTCTTTTCCTATATACTTACTTTACTCTTTGTATGTAACATACGACAATGATAAATTGATAATACTCTTTATTGCAAACCTAACACAGTTTATCTAACACTACAAAACTTATTTCGTAGATACGATGTAGCTAGCGAATAAATGACTAGCAAGAATTTACCACCATATACTTAATACGCGGTGATAAAACAAAAGAAGACGAGTAGCGCAGTTTTCGTGTACAGTGAAGTGCAAAAATATGTATCGAAAGAATCGTCTCATAAATATGGTACTACGCTCTTATTACACTGGAATAAGATGCTATGGGACATATTTTTGAGTAAGATGTGTACACCCATATTTTTACACTTCACTGTACCTACCTACGTATAAGTACAGTGTGGCGACCCGTGCGGTCAGTGCGGAGCGATAATTAATCAACATCGCCGGTAAGTCGCTCGCCACGAGCTTGTGGTTGCCCTAATCTACGCTGAACCGAAATAAACAATATCGACAACCGGGTATTTTCTCTAACGCTCAAATTGAATAAGGATTGAGCGGGTAACGTTTCTCGCTCCGGCTCAATTTACTAGAACGTGATGGAGGATATTGCGAATCCAGTACGTGTTTGATTTTAGCGCAAGTAAACGTAGAGTTCCTTAAATTATTCTGATAAAAACAATATTTTTCAACGGTGATGAGTCAAGTTGCCTTGGAACTTTAAACAAATGATTTTCGTTTGGCTTTACTCACAATGCAGTTCCGTTACAGTTTAGGTAATGTTTTGATTCGAGCGAGCTAGATTTTAAATTTTAGTAGTATGTAGTACTAATAGTAATCACTCTATTGTAAAATGTACAGAAATTGAAGTACAAAGGCGAACTTCCCTATAAGGGATCTCTTTCAGCTAATCTTTAAGCTTTAAGTGGATGAGTGAAAATCTCTAATTAGATAGACAAATTTACGGGATCCAGGTCCAATGGTATCATCGTCGCTTGTCTCATTCGTTTCTCGTTTATTTATTATCATTGTGTGTTCGTCATTCGTTATTTATACGTCTTTTTCGTTTTTTGTCATTATGAACTTTAGTCAAAGTCTGTAACTAGTCTCTCTCTTAAGATATCTTATTCGTTTTTCGTCATGGTCTTCCTTGGTCTCATTCGGTATTTGCCTTCCTCGTTTTTCGTATCATTCGTAGATTAATTTTAGTCACAATCGTCTTTCGTCACTCTCTTTATTGTCCTCATTGGCAATTAGTCTCGTTCTCCTTTGGATACATTTGCTACCCTTCCTGTTCTTGGCCATGTACTTTTTCTTGGAAGTCAATATTGTATTCGTTTTAGACGTTTCTAAGGAATATTATGTAGAAAATAGGTATTGGAAAAAACTTGCAATAGTTTAATGATAATATATGTTTAATGTGAATCAATAGCCGAAGAACGAACGAGACGACAAACGAATGTGGCGAAATCATCATGTGAAGAAAAACGAAAGAGACTAATTACGAATGTGTCCAGAACGGAACTTGTCAAATATTTTTCGGTGAATAAGTCCAGTCAATGAGTTAAAAAACGGAAGAGACAAATAACGACCAAAGAAGACCATAACGAAAAACAAATAAGACATACTGACATAGTAAAAGAATACTACATTAAAGAATACTACCAGAGAAGATAGTGACAAAGAGCGAACGACTAAAAATACCATGAAAAAACTAGGCTATATTAAGGGCAGACTCTAATCAAATCCTTAGAAATTAATTTTCATTAATTTTCATTTACATTCGTTACAATATCGTTACCCAATATAATACCAATAGCAGTATAATTTTAGTATAAATAGCTAGGGTCACTTGCACCGATCACTAACTCGGGGTTAACCTGTTAAACCTGGAGTTACCATGGTTACCAGTCCAATTTGACACTGGGTTAACGGTTTAACCGGTTAACCTCGTGTTAGTGGGATGGTGCAAGTGGCCGCTAGTGATGTATCCGAGGAATCAGGGAGGAGCAAAATTTTAAACACAAATATATATTCGAGTTATTGAGATAAAACCCGCTCGACGGCCATACCTTCCATTGCATGTTTCGCGCGGCATCGGCACACCATATCTTTTGTTTCCTTGTAATTTCCTGACTTTAAGCCCCTCTTAAGGGTCCCCTCCCCAGCCCCAGCAAGCTCGGTTCTCCATACAAACGTAGTTACGCTCTTACCTAGATTACTCTGAAACTTTGTTCTTACAATAGCATAAGGTATATCTAGTCCTGTAATTCGTTTATGTAGCTTCAGATACCATAGTTAAAAAAATACAGCGAACGACTGACTGACGATCATATTACCGTACCGGCCCGCATATGCCACAAATATCCCTTTAACCCGATTCACACAAATATTGGTCTGATATTCATCCCAATATAGCGAACTCCAATGCTGGCAGAGAGCCTTGGCGAATCAAATATTTGATGAAATCAACGTTCAGTAACGTGGCATAGTTTCACGGGCTCTTGTTATTCATGGCGCAATCCGGTGTTATCCGACGGTTTCATGACGCATATGAGGGAGAGCGGGGTTACAAGTTCCTTTTGTGTGGGATTACACCACTGTTAGTAAAGAATTCGCCCATATTTGTTCAGATTTTGAACAGAGACCAAAATACAACCCCTGGAAATAAAAGCTAGGCCATCTACAACAATGGGTCCCTGTTATACGTAAGTAATTATATTTACAGTACATATGGTGCTGCTTTCACACGGGATGGAAATGAGCTCCCTCGTGCCTATGTCGAATTTTCAAAGGGACATATCAACATATGCACTGTTAAACGTTGTATGATACACGGGTAATTCGCAACTCGTCGAATTTCCTACTTTTCGCATTTGTATCGTAATGTAGGTACTATTGTATTAATTTTCGCTAAATATATCATAGTTAACAGTACCAGATCCGGCTATCAAGTTATTGTTAGGTATGTCATTTTCTAACTTGCACTGGTAACACAACCCCGCTTTCCCCCGCCGTTATGATTCTTCACGCGTTGCGGAGCGTCTAGTTTGCTTTATGCTTACGGAATTCTATTATCACTCCGTATTGTGGTATGTGGTTATGAAGATGGATAACATAATCGTTTTGCTTTGGGATATTATGGTAGATAATTAAATTGGTGTAGATTATGCAGTAATCCAGTAGGTGCGTGATTTAATAATGCAACGTAAAACAACCTGCTTTATATATCAGTGTTCGTATGGGTACCTTAATAAGAGTCAACTCGTCTGAGGCGACATTAATCGCTCTTCTCTTTCCGTCATTTTATTGCCATTTTATGAAGTAACATTTAAGCCTACAAGGTTTCAGAAGTAGTGCAGCAAGATTTTAATTCAAGGCAAATAGTTCAGAAAATGACGTTTTATTTTAACCTAGATTGTTCAGGTAATCTTTTCGGAACTGATGTACGAAATTTCATTAGATATTTACCAGTTGATTTTCGGTGAAGGAAAACATCGATTATGAGGATATCGGATTAATCCCAATGAGGCCTAGTTTACCCACTGGGTTGAAAGGTCGGATGGCATCACTCGCTTTCGTAAAAACTAGTGCCTATGCTAATTCTTGGCATTAGCATTAAGTAATTAATGCTGCCAAGCAGGCCCAGGCTCCCCTGAACCGTGGCAAAAATTCCGGGACAACGCGAGGTAGATGATGATGACAATAGTAGAATATTGTTATCTTATTGCTGTTTGTTGAAAAAAGGCATAAACACATTTAGTAGTAAATTCCGATAAGCAGAGTTATAAGTTTATAGGCACTAGATATACCTAAACGCACTATGTTTAGTTGAACGCTTGATTTTCAACCAACACTGTAATTTAAGTAATAAATTGAATCTAAGTATCCTTACAAAATGACAGCATTTAAAACAAATACGTACTAACAATACCGCGATCTATTTAATACCAAAAACAATAAGTTTCAAAAGACTCCCAAAGAAACTTGTCAATCCACCTCAAATTTCAAGTCATAAATAAGAAATACGCTTCTCTAAGTCTCTATTTAGGTACTTCCCCTTTGCCCTTTCACGGTCATCTGCTGAGTGTATTTGAACTAACTTTTAGAAAGCCACGGTAATGTGCAGAGGTCTCCGTGGGCAGTAAATTACATTATAAAGGGATGGGGTTATGAAATGCCTCTCGCTCGCTCGACTCGACTCTCTTTGCTTTGTGAAGACTAATTTATCCCACCAAAAACATTTTGATGTAAAATGTTGCCAAGACGAAACCATAAAGCTTGCACTGTCAAAAAATTGTCAGGCCGCGTAGCCAACGTTACAATCGTTCACGCTCCGTAGCGTATCGTAGCTATATCTCTCTCTATCACGCTTCCATATCTGTGCGACTGTGATAGTTGCGTTTCGTTCGCCACGGAGCGTGAACGATATGCACGTTGGCTACGCGGCCTGATCTCTTGTAGAGGCAAGGTTCTAAAACTACAAGCCCAAACTCGGCCGTTTCGCTACCGTCACATGGGCGTAAGGTAAAATATTTATTCACTGTTCATTTTTTTATCATACAATAGTTCTTATAGTAACGAGTTACGGCCTGTAGAGTTAGAAGCTTGGCTCTAGTTCGTCAATTGCGGTCATTTTTCTCTATCACTCTTATTACGTCTTAGTGAGAGTAAAAGAGAAAGATCCCCATAATTTGCGAAAATCGGTTTTCGCGGTAGGCCTCCAGATAACTTTTTGACAGTGCGAGCATTATAGTTTCGTCTTGGCAACATTTTACATGAAAATGTTTTTGGTAGGATTTCACTACTTTTTGTAAGTTGCTTATGAGAATCTTTTATCCCCTAATTTAAAAGGTTGGGAGTGATTTCCAAAAAAATCCTGAAATATATCTGGTAAATATATTTTATAGGTACAATCTGCTTTTTACTGATTCCCTATACAAACTTCATCACCTTTTTCCCACCTAACGCCCTTTTCCATCCTTACGGTGATTTTTGGGTTGAGAACTATATTATATTCTTCCCTATAACAAAAACTATCTATATACCTACCATTTCAACTACTTAAATCGATACAGCGGTTATTGATTCCCCATACAAAATTCCACCCCCGTTTCATCCCCTTAGGAGCTAAAAATTTCAAGTTTTAGGTTTTTTTTTTGTTTGTGTAATACTATCTTATATACCACTTCAGGAAGAACCCTAAGAATTTTGATGATCATCAGTGAGTGAGTTGAGTGAGTGTGTCAGTGACGAAAATGTTTTTTTTTTGGATATACTTATAGTGGGTCGCTGGCAGTGAATTTATTAAGTGTTAAATGATTCCAAGTCTTGTAGCGCATAACCGGCGGTGTCCGTCAGACAGTACACTCACTGGCGTAGTAGCCGACGTCGTTGTTGACGTTGATGTGGCCCGCGTCCTCGGCGGCCAGCATGTGCGTGTCCCACACGGAGCGGTACTCCGGGTCGTGTAGCACGTCGTACAGGGCGTCCGGTTCCACATCGTCGAACTCGGCTACTACCTGCCGCAATTAAAAAAGGTTCCATTACAATTAATTAATAGCACAGTACTGTATCCCTTTATTTTATTTATAATATTCCCCCACTAAAATAAATGCGGCGTATAGCGTTTTTGTAAAACGGGCATTATTATTTACTTAACTCAACCAAACAATTTAAAACTATGACATTCCGATCATCGATCGCTCTAGATAATACTTGCGTTAAACAGCAAATGCATACACTCGTACTAAACACCAATCAATATGTAAACAGGCCCTAAGGCAAGTGTTCGATATGATTGAAATTATTTCAGCTTAGTCCTAACAAAAGTTGAATTTCCATTCCTTCCCGTGAAAAATTTGGTTCAAGCGTTGACATATATCCAAGGACGGGCCTTACGGGCAATAATTGTAACTGGGACGGTACAGTACAGCGGTGTAACGTACACAAATTCGAGCCAGTCGTGATTGGTTGATGATTTCGCATCACACGCGCGATTGATCGAAACTAGTTGATTGATCTTAATTCGAAGAAATTTTAGTAATTTTACTAAAATTCCTTCTCTTCTCTGGCTGCGGAGCCGACGGTATAAAGTTGAACCCATTGACATACTTATACGAATTACGATCAATCGCGCGCGTGACGCGAACTCATCTCATCAACCAATCGCTTTGTGACGTTAGACTGCACGATTGGCTCAAATTTGTGTACGTGACGCCGCTGTACTGTCCCCATTCTTATTGCCCGTAATGCCCGTCCTTAGATATATGTCAGTGCTTGAACCAATTTTCTGTAACTATATATGTGTGGCATGTATAACTCTCTACGCAACCTTATATTCACATCTACGCACCGCAAACCGCATACAGTTTTATACAGTGCAAAAACAAGTAGTCTGCCACACGCGGTCACGGACGAACATCGCTGTGTGCTGCTGCATGGTGAAATGATGTACGTGGCATGTACACCATGTACGTATAATATATGGCTTTACCTGTATTAGGGAACGAATTACATCGAAACCACTTAGTACCTACTCATAGATAAAAATGATATTAGCTATTTTTTAACGTTCCGTACCACAACGGTACAAAAGAAACGCTTCTCTCACAAAAATAACTGTTCGTCAGTCTGTCTGTCACAAGTCACAACGCTAAATATCTCGAGACTTACGCTATCGATGTGAAATTTGGAATAGTTATGAAAAACGCTAACCCAGACACATTGAAAGTATTAAATACTATTGTTATATTTTTTTATTGCCCTGCGCGCTAGAAGCGAGCGTGCGGTCGCAATCCGGAGGTCGCGGGTTCAAATCCCGGCTCGTACCAATGAGTTTTTCGGAACTTATGTACGAAATATCATTTGATATTTACCAGCAGCTTTTCGGTGAAGGAAAACACCGTGAGGAAACCGGACTAATCCCAATAAGTCCTAGTTTACCTTCTGGGTTGGAAGGTCACACGGCAGTCGCTTTCGTAAAAACTAGTGCCGACGCCAATTCTTGGGATAAGTTCCCCAGGCTTCCATGGGCTGTGGCAAAATGCCGGGACAACGCGAGGAAGAAGAAGAAGTTATATTTTTTTATTAACTATGGAAAATGCCCAATATGAAGAGGGGGCAA
The DNA here is from genome assembly GCF_033807575.1 of Cydia pomonella. Taxonomy (NCBI): domain Eukaryota; kingdom Metazoa; phylum Arthropoda; class Insecta; order Lepidoptera; family Tortricidae; genus Cydia; species Cydia pomonella. Next base: position 19,220,687 of record NC_084704.1, read on the forward strand.
AATTTCAAAGTGTAGTGACTAGGTCAAGTGGGGTCTTATTTGAAAAAGCTCAAATTATACATTCCACAAAGTATTTTTCTTCTTTTTTCATAGTGAAAAATAAATTATGAAAGAAAATGTGAAAAAAATACCATTAACTCTTTATCTCCGAAAATTACCGAAGAAAAATTATGATTATTATTATTATAATTAATAGGGTTCCGTAGCCAAATGGCAGAAAACGGAACCCTTATGGATTCGTCATGTCTGTCTGTCACAGCCACTTTTTTCTGAAACTATAAGAACTTCTTCTTCTTCTTGAAACTTGGTAAGTAAATGTGTTCTGTGAACCGTATTAAGATTTTTAGAGAAAAATAGAAAAAAAAACATAAAATATTGGAGGTTCCCCATACTTAGAACTGAAACTCAATTTTTTTTTCATCAAACCCATACGTGTGGGGTATCTATGGATAAGTCTTTAAAAATGATATTGAGGTTTTTAATATCATTTTTTTCTAAACTGAATAGTTTGCTAGCCACCAGCATAATTCAAAGTTTGTACGGAACCCTCCGTGCGCGAGTAAAACGAACTCGCACTTGACCGGTTTTTTTTCTTATGAAAATAGGGACAATACAGACGGTCTGCAACCCGAACCCGACTACAATTTGTATGAGAACTGCGCGCCAACTGCAACGTCTACGTACAGCCATACAAGTTTCAATCGAGAGGCGCGTGGATGAGCGAGACGGAAATTTCCTTCCCGCGGTCCTGTGCCCTACTTTATGCGGAAAGAGGAATTAATGAAAAAAAAACACTAATTAATAATGATTCCATCCATATTATGTAATTTCCATAAGAAAAAAAATGCTAATATCATTAATTCATTATATCTATGAATTATAAGTGGCCTCGCTACAGAAATGCAGAGTATGCTCCCCAGTGGAGCCATTTTCAGTGTCCATTATTGCGTTCCCTAGTCTAGGTACAGCCATAAACATTATACGTATAATATTTAATTATACATGGAATACGTTTGACCTACAACATTTCACCATATAATTAATTGATTTTCATTACGGTGGCGACGCCACAGAGCAGCACACGTGCTCGCTTTAGTTTTAAAATCATTGGGTAATTTTTATCTAATAATTATTTAAATAATAATCCCCAATTAAATTAATAAGACACGTAAAGTTAATCATTATATGTAAAAACTAGAAATGCTATATTAATTTATATCTTTGCATGAGAAAAGGTTACATTTACGTAATTTACCAAGACAAAATATTTATGTGAAATTATTTGTGATCAGCTTAGTCCTAACAAAACATGGATTTCTATTCCTTCCCGTGAAAGGTTCAGTCCGCTCCGTAGCAGCATAGCCGACCTTCACAAAAGGAATTCTGTCCGGGAACTAGGACTGAAAACGTCATGTTCCGGTATTTCCGTCGACTCTTAGGCCGGCGCCCCACTGCTGCGCACGCTACATCCACGGCCCACGTTTTAATACAAACCGTGGGCAAGCCCACGAAATTTTGTATAGGAACGTGGGTCGTGTACATAGCGTGCGCTGCAGTGGGGCGCCGGCCTTAGGTATTTGATAACATTAATTTGCATAACACAGTGTAGGGAGTTCGTAATTAAATCCCACTACCACGGAGAATGTGTAATTTTCAGACCTCGGTTCTTATTTTTCGCAATATCGTGGTTTGCCCCGTATATACCGCGAGCAAGAAAAAAATTCCATGATCAATCGCCTCCCGGCTTAAAACGAGCCGAAACCGAGTGATTAACGGCTAGGTTAGATGAACCCTCGTCGACGTCAGCTGCCGCTCCGTTGGTGGGTTGGCAGCCACCGAAACACGTAAAACAAAAAGAAAATTGTCATCGCCTTCTGTTTGATACTTTGTCAAATGATAGCTCAGATGCTGTTGTTAAAAACAAAAATCGTCATCCAGTTATATCGCGATGGTAAGAACATCAGCATGGTCGCATGAACATGTAAAAAATAAGCGCTATACCTTTTATGATAGCAATAACAAATCATGTTTTTTTTGCATGTAGCATTTTATCAGGCGTAAACGCCTGAAAAGACATCAACGGACTACGCAATTTACACAATACGCATATTTTGCCGCACATAAAGTGGTAAAGCGCATATTGTATACATGTTCATTTTACAGCTGACGGTCATTCCATCGCGATGGAACCGATTCAACCCCCCCCCCCCCCCTCCTCCCAAGAGTACAACCAGACATAACAAAAATGCACTATGTGTAATAAAACTTGTTGCTATTAAAAAAGGGTTTTTTTAATAAAAAATGCACTTTGATCGCACTTAGGCTCTTTTGGGTTTGGTTTGGGGTGGTCGCCGCGGAAATTAGTGTAACTAGTAATTAACCATACTTTGCATGGAGTCTTCCCATTCCTTCATGCAGTGAACGTGTTAATAAGTAGGTACCATAAAACGAAGGCTACGTACAAGGTTAATTACACAGTTATCATTTTAGTAAAATAACACATTCTTCGCATTAGTTACATTCTCTTTTTACATTCTAGGCAACGAATCCGCTTACTATCAAGAAAGAAAAATAGCGTGTATCAACTTACAGCCTGCGACCGCCGCTTGCAACGTCAAACTTGGGTATTTATCTAATGCATATATAGAAGCTTATTAAACATCTCATCTCATTTCTAGACGCAATTTCACGGTGGCGAGATGAGATGTCGCTTAGCTTAGTCTAGGCTGGTTTTATGCATGCATAAGAGTGAAGTGGCGACACGACTATTCACTCCGAAATTTTAAATCGGTTCTGTGGCGCAGCGTATACCTTTTAACCCGTCTTCCGTTTGCCGGAACTAAGCGCGATTGGCTGGGGCCCTTCCTGTTACCTTATCGTGCCTCAGATACCCTCTTAAATATTTTAAACTCAGGAAAAATGCCTCATTGAAATATTACATATTAAATGTATGTGTACCTATTAAATATGTATTCAATTAAATAATGGCCTCTCTTTATAACAACCCCATGCACTTCATACATCAAGGAAAATACAGCTAACAAATTAGGTCAAGTTACATACAACGTCTTCATAAACCGGTAACCGGTATTATCACTACTTGAAAGTTTAAAAACTTGGTTAATATTCTTTTGAATATTAAGTATTACAAAAAGCTTCAGATAGTATAACTCATTTACTTGAATCATGGCTGAAAATAATTTCAATATTGCCCGCAAACCCTCGATATAGAAACTCTACTAAAGTCGGGAACAAACTCCCTGAGGCCACGCGTCAAAATTGAACCTTATTTAAAAACCACCTACTTGAGTATCGACGACCAGTTTGGCCTAGTGGGTAGTGACCCTGCCTACGAAGTCGATGGTCCCAGGTTCAAATCCTGGTAAGGGCATTTATTCATGTGATGAGCATGGATATTTGTTCCTGAGTCATGGGTGTTTTCTATGTATTTAAGTATTTATAAATATTTATATATTATATATAGCGTTGTCTAAGTACCCTCAACACAAGCCTTATTGAGCTTACTGTGGAACTTAGTCAATTTGTGTAATAATGTCCTATAATATTTATTTATTTATTTATTTGAGTAAGGACATGAGTCTTACACTGAAAAAAATAGATAGCCGAACTGGTTTTGTAACTTTACTAAATAACTAAACTATAAGAAAATAAACTTTGCATAAATTTACAAACTTATTTTGTAGTGTATACCCAGTACCTGAACACTGATAGCCAAACACGGTTTTGTAACATATAACACATAGTTCGCAAGTCCCAATTTTTGTGTAAACAGTAACCAAAATTTTGTTACAGTTATGCAAACATTTCTTTCAGTGTAACTGCCAAGCCATAAAGCAATGATGGTATAGGTAAAAAGCTCAAGTAAAACCCCTCTTGCATGTTGTTGTGTAGTTACTAGCTACCTAGCTTACAAACACATATAAGAAATAACTTGACATTGATAACTAATCAGACTAATCTTCTGGAGGTCATGGGTTTCAACCACAGACTACAAAGAGATGTTTCAACACCGGTAAGGACATGTATATGTGTTATGGTATGAGTATTTTAGATGACTCGTAGAAAAAGTGTTGTATACAATAGTGATATGATATAACACAGCAAGCTTCGTTGCCTAAACAGCGCATTCGACTGAAAAGCTCTATTATATCACGATTGTATAAAATACTATTATTTTGACTATCTGTCATTTCGAAATAACGATACTAAATATAATGTGTTTTAGTATTGTACATTAGCTACCTAACTTGCATCGATTTCTAACGATGATCTCTTCTTCTTCCTCGCGTTGTCCCGGCATTTTGCCTCGGCTCATGGGAGCCTGGGGTCCGCTTGACAACTAATCCGAAGATTTGGCGTAGGCACTAGTTTTTACGAAAGCGACTGCCATCTGACTTTCCAACCCAGAGGGTAAACTAGGCCTTGTTGGGATTAGTCCGGTTTCCTCACGATGTTTTCCTTCACCGAAAAGCGACTGGCAAATATCAAATGATATTTCGTTTCGATTTCTAACGATGATAAGTGTCTTTAATAAATAAAAACTTAATTATATTGTAAAATACCCTAACTCGACAAATGGCGTACGACAAACACATTAATTTTACGTTTTACGATGCTTCCATAAAATATATCGCTGTAAAGCGCAAGATAGCGGGTGTTTAAATTCAAGGGAAAGGTCCAATAAGATTGTAATTCCAAAGTTAGAAGTCACTAAACTTATAAGTACTCTTAGTAGGTTAGTTCTTAATAGTGTAGTTGTAGTGTTATTGCTTGATATTGTAGTCCTAGTCATTTAGCTAGGAAATAAAAATACGTATTACTCACATGAGCTTTTCGATACCTAAAGAGATACATACAGGTTGTTAAAGATATTTATAATTTACATACACTTTGCAATAACCGAAAATGAATTTAGTTCCTTTCCTTGTTCATTTAAAAGAGCGCTTGAAACAGCGCATTATTTTGCAATGCATTCCTTTAAGATGAAAGTAGAGGACACGAGGACGAAATCGCCTTTTCATACAAATTTTCCTTTCTGGATATTAATATTATTAAAAATAGTTAATTATTTATCAATCACAATCTGCTTTTCGTTCCTAATTTTTACAATAATCAAAAAATTTAAAAAAATTAAACGTCCCCTACGTATAGGTATGTTTAGTATTGCAAAAGAGATACGGTCTATTAGCTGAGGTGGGGAATGTAAACGCTCCAGGTAGATTTCTTATTTTATTTGATAATCTTTTTTTATTCAAAAACTACCTAATCACAGCAATATCAACTAACTCCGATGCTTGCCATTTTCAGAATAAAATCACCTGCAGATCTTTATTCCTTCAGCAGGGCGATAGTTCTGAATTTAAATAATCGTTGTCAGTTATCTATCTCGAGACTGTGCAGGTTTCCAACCTTCACAGTATACATCAAATTATTTAAAAATATTTTCTATAATGTCAATATCTAGAGAGGAAAATGGGGACTACGTTTGTATGGAGAAACGACTGTCCCCTTCCCTCTTAAGTTAAGACAACTGCTGTGATGCTCCGAGTAGGTTTCCCAAATCTGAGCAATTGAGCATAGCCGAGGGTGACCGAGATAGATTAGGTTACCTGTTACCTCGGTCACCCTCGGTCTTCAAACTCGATAAATTGAGATATCGTTGAGCTGCTCCACTTAAAACTTGTCCCGGGTTCCAGTAGGTATTTTTCAATGTTACGGTTGCTATCGAATACGGCCACTTCCTGCAAATTGTTTTTAAACTTTCGACAGCGGGCTAGATATGTCGCCGTTTATTATACGACTCGACTGTGCGAGTTTATAGAAATATTGCCTCGCCCATGGCCTGACTTGAACAATGATAACTCGGAACACTTTGCCATATCAAAATTAAACTTCCCTTTTTAAGACGTAAGTCTGAGGCGATATGCTCTTTTACACGTACGGGTATTTGTTAGTTACTTAATGATCACAAAAATGATGGCAATGTTATGTTGGGTTACCCTCCATCTAATGCATCTAAGACTACGCCTAACGTGAGCAAATTCCGAAAAGAGGTACCTAGAGATATTTACGCCTACCTATTTAAATATATTGAGGTTTTATTTCTTTCTATTTATAATTTATAAATAGCTCCAAAATTTTCTTAAGTATATCGAACTCACTTCAGCTATCAAAATGTAAATTCGAACACCTGTCGTAAAAAAGCAATAAATCACAAAAGGCAAGAGAGAAGGCGTAAAAATCTGCTTACCATAACAAATAAAATTACGGCACGTTCCGTTGCCAATATTTCGATATCCGTCCAATGACTTTGCTTCCGACAATTTCCGAGAAATCCCAAATACTTACTTATCTACACATCTTTATGTAAAAGAATCACCAGAGCGAGCTGTTGAAATAAATCGAGCTTTTATACAACCTGTAAGTCCTGAAACCGTCGAGGGCGTAGGTAGAGTCAGACCAAGATAAGTAGGCAGCTATTTTGATAGCCCATACTGTGCAAGTGTTAAGTAAACGTCATAATTTCATAGAAGTTTGACGCTGCCAACTTAGCTTGGTCTAAAGTTACTTTAATATTTGCGTAATGCGTATATGTAGTTGTACACGTACAGTCAGCGTCAAATACTTCGTAGCAGTCAAAGTAGCCAAATAGTTCGGTACACCATATATTTAGTATGGTGTACCGAACTATTTGGCCACTTTGACTGCTACGAAGTATTTGACGCTGACTGTACCTACCGTTCTCAACAAAATATGTCAAATCACTCAAAATATGTCTAAACACTCCAAGTGGCTGCAATTTGGTTTCGATACTTGCGTCAAATTGCATGCATGCACTAGCTCTTGCACGCGAATTAGTCTACGTATAATGATGGTCCTTGCCTGGGACTTAAACTATCTCCAAACCAAATAGCACCTAAATCAGCTTGAAGAGGTAAGACATGCAGGCATACAGACTTACATTCGCATTTACAATATTATAGGGATAGTAGAGGGATATATGACATTTAAATACGACACGTCATGGTTACGTCATAAATACTTAAGGCATCTCTAATATTCGCAAAGTTTAATAAAAATATTTTATAATATTTCAAACCATATGTTATAAACTATGAATAAGCTCCGTGAAACACATTGGTATGTACGAACCGCTTACGATTTTGTTTGTTTGTCGTATGCAAAACCACGCAGCCACTCGGCTCCCACAACTTCAATGACTAAGCACCTACTTTGTGAGACTAAACAATAAACATATTGTGAAAAGTCTTCCAATTGTTCCTGATATTAACAGTTGTATTTATAAATAACGAGTGTCCCCTCTAACGCATTCCTCGCTTCGAGATAAATCACCACCTAATTGCTGTGGGCCTGCAGAACAACTTGCAATATTTTTTTATTAATTCGTTAAAATAAGCTTTTGAAACTCTTAGGTGCAAAATAACCAGTCACGTAAACTTGTTGTTGCCTGCGTTCATTTCTTTAGGCATCATTAAGGCGGAAGAAGGGCTTTAAACCGCCCGGGACCAGGATAATCGCTTTTATTACCTCGGATTTGAATCCCGATAATAAAACGTCCGCCGCCGGCTACATTCCATTCCTCGCTTCCCACATTAACCATACCAAATATCCCTTTACAAATTTCAGCTTACAAATTTATAAAACAAATGACCAACTGCTTTCAGAGCGTATTAAGCCTAAACAAACCACCGCATTAACAAACTCTGAAGTTCCCAAAACAACTGTTTACTGTCCTTGTTTATAATAATCAATACACCCTTCAGTGTTGTAAGCAAACAAGTGGTTGTGGTGAATACTTGAATAGGGGTAGAAGAGCGTCAATTTCTGGAATGAATGTTTTTACTTTTAACCTACCTTGACGGTTCTTAGCGCGCCGTGAGCGGCGTCCTCGGCCCAGACCTTGACGCCGTCCTTTTCGTACTCCAAGGTCCAGCCTTTTTCGGAAGAAAGTAAGCCTTTGAGGGTTTCAAAGTCGGAGTCGTCCGCTACGCGCGCCTCGCCGCGCGCCCATCCGGCTGAGCCCATCCGACCGCGGACATCACAGCTCGACTGCCCGACTGGCCTGTCTCTGCAGCATGGCCTGATGGCTCGATACCGCGCATGCGCGCCCTCGTCTCTACTTTTTGCACACGTGTTGGTGAAAGCTGGCGCGACTGTGTGTGTGATACGACTAAAATGTGTATCGTAAAGTATTCTCGTGTATTTCAGCAAAATGGGTAAGAATGTAAATAATACCGAAACGGTTCATTTGTCTCACATTCGCTTGTGGTGTTAGAATTTGTTAATTGTAATTAGCAAGGCGAAATGGAAAGCATAAAATGCAAAGCATGGATAATAGCTAGCTCATTGAAAGTATCATTTTATTTCTTTTCAAAAGTACCTGTCTAATAAAAATCGATCTACTTTCAGTATACCTGTTGATACAGTACCGCGTCACATGTTTAAACTTAGATAGGTGACTCTTTAAAGTTTTCAATTCAACCTTTTATATTGTAATAAATACTTAGTTTAAGAAAAACATCTAATATTTGCATGCTGTTTGTGGACGGTTGAATTAGGAGAAACTTTATGTATATGCAACAACTGTAATCTGATAAATAATTTATGATTTATGATTTGATACTATTAATGTTCACGTCACCGGAAAATCAATTTAAATTATTAGTTATAGTAAATTACATACGTAGTAGAGAAGGTACCTTCGAAATAGTTGTTACTTATTCGGTAAGAAGTACAATCGCTAATTCGTACCTACAATTTCCGGATCTACTTGAAACTGGTAGATTGCCCAATAAGGCCAAGTTTAAGGGAACCAGTAGAGCTAATATGGTCGGCTCTTTATAATTTGTCACCATGCCTTTCATGTTCTAACAAGTATGTAAGCGCGAAAGTGACGGGAATAGTGACAAGTGATAAAAATGGAACCATGCTGCTAAGGTCCGACCGAGATCTCGGTCTCGGTCTCGGCATTCTCGGCCAAAAATCGAGCCGAGATCTCGGTCTCGGCTCTCGGCCAAAATGGGCCGAGATTCCTGCCGAGACCGACACTAGGCAATGAGTTATTATTGGTGAATTTGAACTTTCCGCGCACGAGCGCCGGGGTCTAAGCCACCCGTTGGTTGCATCGCCCGGTTGGTGTGACATTTTTTGTGATTTTGATTGGTTTTGTACCCACATTTTAAGCCAATTACTTATCAAATACTAAGTGTTGGGATCGGATAGGCGCGGTTGCAAATAATGACTTGTTCATTTCATTTGGGTCTTTTCGATTGTGGTTGTTGTTATTGATGAATAAATGAGTGTTTATTGTGCTCGGGATGTAACTTGTTGTGAGTGGAAGATGACACTGGATATTTTGATACTAAATATATTTGTGTTAACGAGAAAAAACAAAGCTACTGCTATGTACAAAACGACACCTGTGGGGGATTTTTGCGTAACAATATATAACTCTTTATTTTGATTATTATTATTGTACCTCTTTTTGTGCACATCCGTACTGAAAAAACCAGCCAAGTGCGTGTCGGACCACACATAATAGAAGGTTCCGTACCTTCACACAATACAAAAAAGCCGTGCAAGCAAAAGAGCGTATGTCAGTGGCACTTTCGTCGGCAACAACAACAACATTCTACGAGGGTGGATTGAAAAATTCGCGGCCTGAATATTAAAAACAAAACAGAGGTTTTTTAATTTATTTTTATTTTTCTACATAGTCCCCGTCAAGTTGAATGCACTTGTTCCATCTGGATTCCAGAGCCATTACACCCCTTGTGAAGAAGCTTTCCTCGAGACCTTCAAAATAGGCATTCACCTCAGCTTGGACCTCGGCGTTGCTTGAAAATTTCATACCACCCATATGTTTTTTTTAAATTGGGGAACAGATGAAAGTCCGATGGTGCTAAATCGGGTGAATAGGGTGGGTGGGGCAATAATTCAAACCCACATTTGGCAATCTCCGCCATCGATTTTAGTGACGTGTGAACACGTGCATTGTCCTGGTGGAAGGTAACTTTCTTTGTCAACATTCCAGGTCTTTTTATCTTCAGAGCCTCGCGTAATCTGCGTAATAACTCGCAATAATAGTCGGAATTTATAGTTTTACCTCTCTGGAGATAGTCAACCATTATTATTCCCTTTGCATCCCAGAAAACAGATGCCATGACTTTATTGGCCGACAAAATTGCGTCTAAATATAGACGCCAATTGAAATTTCGCGGGAAGACAGTTGAATAATGACAATTCTAAATGGCGGCAGAAAAAAGAAAAAAATTTTTTTTTTTTATTGGCCAGGCCGCGAATTTTTCAATCAATCCTCGTATTGTTCTTTTGCGTGTTGTTTTAGTCGTTACCTGTAGTATAGTATTCGTAGACCAATTTACTACGAGTAGCTATATAAACAGAGATAGATGGACAACATCTATTCGACCTCCCTCTCGTTAAGCTACTCCCCGGGACATCGATGTCGCCAATTAAAACCATAACTCGATCCCAGCTTTATTGGATTGCTACGTCATATTGAAACAATCCCGCGAGGTTTGACATCATTAAGGAAATCATCCAGATACAATACCATACCTACACAAGTGCACACGCACTTATTATACTAATGTGGACATTAAAGCTAAAAAACTATCTATGGAATTATGGTTAGGTTTGCTATAATTATTCAGAGCTGATATGGGACAATGGGGTAGTTGACAAGCAAGCGAAAGATTCTCTAATTTAGAATCTTGAGCGTAGTACTTTGATCTAGTGTACAAAAATTTTCACGTCAGTCAGCCATCAAAAAATACAACCTGAAAAAATGTAATCCGTCTTCATCACTATTTCACTCATGTTTTCTGAAGGTATTCTAACAATTAAGTTTAATTACGGCAATAAAACAAAACGAAAGAAATTTCAATAAAATAATACGAAAATAATGAATTAACGAACATCAATAAATTGACAGTTCAATCGACAACTTAATTTTTGAAAAAAAACTTTGTAAAATACGGTCCGAATTGCGGATACTACTATTCTACTACTAGTCAACTATAGTAGAGATCGTTAAAAGTAGTTAAGTAGAATTATTTACTGCGTAATAATTGCGTAATTTTTTATAAGTTCATTATTTTCATTGTATTAGGTATAAAATACGTAAAATATGGTGTTTTTATTAAATTGTAAACTTTTATTTCATTAATTAATTATTACGAATGAACACTCCTAGGGTGTTTTGAAACGATTCGGTCTGTCTTATTTCGGGGGTCTATTATAAACCGTCAATATACCGTTGGATTACGTATGCATTTTTTTTGTCTCTTTATTTTTGCTAATGACGTGAAAAGGACAAAGAAAATAGAATCCAAATACTTCGAACTTGTATTAGGCCCCGCGCGTTGAAATGACATTCAAATATAAAGGTCACTTTAATGTTATTTTGTCTCACTCAATGAGCAAAATGCGATTTTTCTCACTGTTTTAAGCAACAAATTACCCTTGTTCGAGCTGCTGACGTGAAAATACATATTCGGGACAGGTAAACAGTCCCGTATATTCGAGACGTATGGCAACCCAGTGAATAGCAGCAATCAACTAGGTACCTACAGGGTGTTTTTTTGCGGACTAACAAAATGAACACACATTAAATAATATTATTTACAGTACATATGGTGCTACTTTTCCGCACTAGTTTTTTTTAATTTTTTATGGAGGATAGGCAGGCGTTTGACCACGATCACACCTGATGGTAAGTGATGATGCGGTCTACGGTGGAGCACGCTTACCTATGAGATACCTATTACTCTAGCCTTGAAGAGATTCAGATTGTACTCATGCGGAAACACAGACTCGGGCAGGGCATTCCACTCCTTGGCAGTTCGCATAAGGAATGTTGAAGCGAAACGCTTCGTACGTATTTGTGGAATACTTACCATGAAGCGATGCCGAAGTGCCGATTGACTGGTAGTCCGATGGTGAAATGGGGACGGAGGAATAAGGTTGTGCAATTTCTCAGCACACTCTCCGAAATGTATCCTATAAAAGATCGTTAGGCTGGCAACCTTGCGACGATGCTCCAGACTTTGAAGTCGAGCATTCGTCAGATCGTCGTCACTAATAATTCTCTTGGCCCTCCTCTCGTCTGACTCGAGCGCCTCAAGCTGGTATTTGGCTGAACCATCCCACAGATGTGAACTGTATTCCACACACGATCGGACTTGTGCTTGGTAAAGGTCGAGCAGCTGCCTAGGTGTAAAATACTGCCTCACCTTGTTGAGGATGCCCAGCTTTTTTGCTGCTAACTGTGCTTTCGACTCGATGTGCGGGCCGAAGTTGAGTTTCGAAGTCAGCGAGATTCCGAGAATAAGAGTCAGATAGAATGGACTCCGTTTAGCGGAGATAAGACACGCCTGGGTCTTACTAGCATTGAACGAGACCAAATTGGCTTCACCCCAATCGGACACTGCCTTCAGTGACACGTTCATGCGTTCGACCATAGCCTCTCTAAGTGACTGTATTTGGGCTCCACTAGCTCGTGAATTGGGTATGTAGCTTTCAACAACCGTAGTGTCATCTGCATATCCGAACGTTCCTGGTTTCAGCAGGTCGTTTATGTGGAGCAGGAAAAGGATCGCTACAAGCATGGACCCTTGAGGGAGTCCGGCATTGATTGCCAATTAATCGGACGAGCAGCCATTAATGACAACCCGAATCGATCGATCCCTCAGAAAGTCTGATACCCAGTCACAAAGACCGAAGGACGGTAGCTTGCTAATAAGGCCCTCGTGCCAGACCCTGTCGAAAGCCTTCGATATATCTAGAGAGACAGCTAAAGCCTCTCCATTCTTCTCGATGGCCTCACTTCAGATGTGCGTGGCATACGCTAAAAGATCTCCAGTAGACCGGCCTCGGCGGAACCCGTACTGCCGGTCACTGAGCAGGTCGTTCGCTTCTATTATGTATGCCAGGAGTCGATTATTAAGTGTAAATCGGTCTATAGTTGGCAGGGTCAGCCCGGCTACCTTTTTTCGGTACTGGTTGCACATTAGCAAGCTTACAAGATTTCGGAACCTGACCGGTAGCCATTGAGAGACGGAAGAGGCGCGTCAATATGGGACATAGCTCAGGTGCACAGGTTTTAACTATGGCTATGACTATTTTACTATGGCTGAAATACCGTCAGGACCACTTTCTTTGTTCACGTCCAGGTTTTACAACACTTTGCGAACCTCCGTTTGGCGTATGCGTATGTCCGACATATAGGTCTCGCAAACTAGTGGACTAGGAGGTTTTGCGCCAGTTGCATCTAGACGTGAAGATTCAGCAAAGATGGAAGCAAAGAAATTCGCTTTCTCTTCAATACCTCTTCAGTACTAGCACATTATGTAACTATGTCGAAAATTTAAAGGGTCATAATGTACTGTAAAACGTTATACGATACATGTGCGAATAGGTAATTCGTAAGTCATGTCGATTTAAAACACTCCCTTCGGTCGTGTTTTAATTTATCTCCACTCGTTACGTATTTCCTATTTTTCACACTTGTATCGTAATAGTACATCTGTAGTCATGTCAATATGATAGCTTTTTAATCGATGGATTGGATGTTATTAATATAAAACATCCAAGCCAAAAACTACCAAGTATATGAATGAAACGGCCTGATTCATTAGAGATACTTTTAATTTGTATATAAATACAAATGCAGGTAATGCGTGCTATATCAGTTAGCAGGAGCTGATGTCAGGAAGAGGCTTTCCGTCGCAATGGTTTCGCCAGCCGTACCAGGCTCGGAATCCGTGGCGCTTGAAAATCTTCTTTGCACACGTTGAGGCCTTCGTGATGTCGTCCGTCATAACGTCTGCAATAAAATGTTAATTTTTAATTATTAGTTTTAGGGCCTATTTAACAATGTCCAAATAACGTATTGGGTAGCTAATTAACAAATAAATTATCTGCTAGATAAAACTATGCACATCTATCAAACTATCGCCGTACCGTACCTATATTAAATTTGTTGATGGTTGAATGCCAAGACGTTGTGTCACAATTTGACGTAAAAAAACAAAAGAAAGTTGCTTTACAGTCCTAGGTGTGTAAGGCAGTATGAAATTCCTTTACATATCATCTTCACTCATCGCACCCGATATGTAGTATTTCCGGACCTAATTTGAAGCACTTTGAAGTAAGCCATATTGTCATCATTTCATAGCAAGTTTGAGAAAAGGTATTTATCTACCAGTTCAGCTTATTTGAAGATTGTGAAACGCCAACAATGACTTTATTCGTCAGATAAGTGGCAAGTCTTGTAGCTTATTCAGGACTTTACTTATATATTGTGAAACAGGCCCTTAATCTTATTTTGATACCATTTTAAGCAAGTCGGCTTACAGTGCTTCCGCGGAGCAAAACTAAAAGTTGTATTGTAAGAGGTATTTTCACTATGGGAAACTCTTATTGCCATTTTACCAGAGGGCAGATCGCGAGCCACATTCGACGTGTTGCCTCCCTGTTACAACATGTCGAGCGTAGTTCGCGGTAGGCACTCTGTCAAGAATACAGCACCTAATTAAATACAACACCACCTGTTGTCCACACCTAGAAATAACATTGTGCCTAAAAATGTAGGTGCAATATGTTATCCAAGCAAGACTTTTGTTGACCATATCATTCAAAAGCTATATGATTACACAGGTAGATGATAGATATATCAATATCATTTTATATTATACATATTATAAGTACCTATTAACTAAACAATTAATAAAACACAGAATCAATATAATTATATTCGACCCTGCTATCTTCGTAAAAGCCCTCACCAGCACAAGTGACGTGGCAGTCCTTGCCAGGAGTGGAGGTGTTGCTGCACCAGTACTTGTCGTTGATCTGGAAGAGCCCGTAGTCGCGGGAGCCGTTCTTGTTCACCGTGCCTTTGGCGTCGGTGCGCCCGTGGCTTTCGTTTTCCACTAGGCACACCCCTGGAACACGACAAAACTAATGTAACATACTGCCGCATATGTAACATAATAACACCATTTATGGTCCGATGATAATTAGGTGACACAGCTCAGGTAAGAAAGCACATCAAATATTTTTTGTAGTTATAGCAATCTGTCAGCTTTATATAATATATATTCTCATTTCTTTATTAATTTTATTTTTCTTTACCTTTTGTAAGAATTTGATGTTTTCTGAAAGAGCTACGTATTTGTATGGTTTAATATGCATATATATATATATATATATATACTACCAAATTTCTATAAAGAAAAGTAGCTACTGAATGTAATTGCATGATTTCTATAGTAATATAAATTGTATTTTTTTTTTTCTTATTTAATGCATGATTCTTGCCGGTCCATATTGGGATACCCTCCTCCAATTGAGGGGGGATTTAAATCTTCTCGGGTTAGAGCCGGTGTAGCTTTAATTTGACTTGAATAATAAACTATCTTTATTCTGCTGTATGAATTCGAAGCAACAGAAATGTGTAAACGAATCTTTTTATTCACAACTAGTATAATTGAAATGATTTTCATGAGCCTAAATTCGGATTACAAGAATTTATTGCAAATTTTATATTCAATAAGAAATTTCAACTTGTTAGGACGCTAACGTACCTTTACAATGTAAGTACATAAGTTAAAGTAAGTTTTGTATCGATCTAAGAGTCGTGTCGTTGGTGGGTAATTTTTTTTTTAATTATTAAATAAATGTATTACTTGTCAAAATAGTAAAGTAAATAATAAAGGAACTTAAAAACTTACAATCTCTCAACTTGTTCTCAGGGAAACCCTGCGCCCGTAGCTCCCTGACCAGCGGGCACCTTTTCAGCTCCCTAGCTTGGCAGGCCACCACCACCAGAGCAAACACAACAAACTTATACATTGTGTATGAAAATAGTGCAACGCAAACTGCTAGTAGTTACCGCGGTTGATCACAGTATGCTGGAAGCGAAGCTAGCGAGTTTATATATAGGTAAGCGCTGAAAAGACGACTATGGATAGGGGAATCCTGTCGGTAGTGTCCCTTATCAAGCAACCCACAATATAGCGGTGTGCTCCAAACATAAATAGCAACCCGCATACAAAATAATAAAATACCTACGTTTTGTATGACAAATGTTTTGTTTGGTTAACTTAAGGATAAAGACGATGTTAGGTATCTTTAAATGTTTTCAACTCTTTATGTTGTTGTCTGGGTATAATGGGCATTATGATGTCCCTGAAGGCTGGATAAAATGAAATCAAGATGATGATGGCCTTAATTCTATTTGGTTTATGACGTCAGATTGTCTGCTGAGCTAACTTCAGCATAAGATTAGAATAGGTTACTGTTTAGTCGTTTTATATCTTACGAGTGTGTATAGAAGTAAAAAAATCCAAAAAAACGCACGATAAAATTTTCGCTGCGTGGTAACAACTTTTTAAGCTTCCGCAGCCAAAATGGCAATCCGTCTGTCTGTCCGTATATCACAGCAACTTATGTCAAAAAATATTTGAATAAATACATTTAAAGTTTTTTGTGACACATTCACAGGGACCTGTTGTTCCACTACAAAATTAATGGCTTCGAAAGTTTAAAATACTGTGTCTAACTTTTGAACCAAAAAAGAAAAAAACCTAGACTAAAACTTAGGTAATATTATACCAAACTAAGTTGGCAGCGATTTTGATAGCCCGGACGGTGCGATGTTGCTATGTAGCTAAGCGGACATTATACCTAGCTAAAAATAATATTAAAAAAAAATATTTTCAATACACTGGCACATAATCCTAGATATTAAACACGCGTGCTTTTTCAGTATATTAAGACCTATGGGTGGATCCAAAATAATTGGCGAGAATCTTTTATATAATTAGTTGACAGTTCAGTACAAATCTAGAGTCTACCTATTCATTTATTATTTATTTATTACAGATAAATCACAATTACAGAATATTTGATCAAAAACTATCAGGGAAACTGGGGAGGGTTGATTACCCCTTTTGATTTTAGACTAAATTTTTTAAACTATTAGCAGTATTGAAAAGCAGCAGCTTTATAGACCATACGATTCAGAATTTATCTATTTATTAATACTTTGAAATAGAACAGAATTGTGCAACAATTTAGACCATTATTTGAAGAAATGCCATAATGTAGACTTTTACCATGTGTCCCCTGTATAAGGGAGACATGTTTACCCCTGGTTGGGAGCCTTGACCCTGAGGGATCAAGTCTCCCAGGTTCTGGGGACACATGGTAAACAGATTTTTACCGTGTCTTCCCATACCAGATTATTACAAATTATATAACCCGAATCGGAACTAGCAATGCATCTAGAATTAGGAAAACACACAACGAACATATATATACTGTATCTTCCATACTTACCAGTTATATTTTCGCCAATAAGATGTCTTGATGCGAAGGGATCAAGTCTCACATGCTTGGGGACACATAGTAAATAGATTTTAAGTGACAATGCCATACTTTGAGGGTTGATTTCACGTTTATTTATTGAGTTGATCAACAGGAATTTAATCTATAAAGAAATCAAACACATAATGATCCGTATTCTTTCAATTTTTAAAAAGAAACTAGTTTTATTTTCGAAAAAAGAACACAAAACTGGTAATACATTTTACAGTACATATGGTGCTACTTTTACGCACTAGTGCGTAAATTAGCAAATTATGTAACTATGCCGAAAATAAATGGTTATATGTACTGTAAAACGTTGTATGATACATGTGCGAGTAGGTAATTCGCAACTCGTGTCGATTTATCGTTCGCGATCGTGTGTATTTTCGCACTTGTATCGTAAAGAACTATTGTGCCATCAAAAAGTTAATAAAATCAAAAAGAAGTAACAAACATAAAATTTCTTCTAACAAGTACACTTATCTGTAGAATAATAATTACAATAAGTTAAATTGTTTATAAACAAACTTCCAAACAATCATAATTATTACTGTTAATTGCTCTTATTTATCATTACCACATTTGGAGACTCAAGTGAAAAGCTAAGATGGTTAAACAGTCTAGATCGTGTAAATTCATAAGTATAATAACTACGTGACATATTTTTCTTGCAAATATTTACAGTACCTACATACACACAGTACAAATATATGTAACATGCATAAGTATATTATTTAAACATATAAGTACATTGACTAGTGCTGCACTGGTCGTTTATTAGTGTAGGTTTTTAGGTTCTGACGGAAGATCAGCGCTGTGGTCTCCGCAGCATTTATGCTGAGTCAGCGCCTATTCTTTACCACAACACATGACCCTCTACTAATATCTCTATTAATCTAAAAATAAGACACGTAATACATTTGATTGTTGACGTAATTATTGATATTAGTGTCAAACTGTATGTTACTTTTTCTTTGTCTCTTGTCAATTTTCTTTCTCTCTTGTTATTTGTTGTGTCACAAAGCATGTAAGTTGTGGTTGAATAAAGATTTTATCTATCTATCTATCTATCTATCTAGAAATGCCTAATTTGCGAAATTAAACATCTAAGTAATAATCAACAACAATAGCTAATACTTAGCCACATTATATTATTCAGTCTTGATAAAAAAGGACTAACTATTTGGCTTTAAACATTTTAAATGGTACTACCACTAATACTTCTGATACAGCATTTTTTAATCTTTCCTTATCTATCGGTATTCTTTTTTTTTTACCTTCCCTGGTCGTATATTTTCGAGGCATGATTTCCTAAAACAATAAAAAATTACAGCTCTATGAAACGTTTTGTTCATTACTAGGTAGACTTGATCCCTTTAGGGGTGACATGATCCCGGGATCATGTCTCCCCCAAAGAAAAAGTCAAACTCTCCCCATACATACTCAGGTTATAAAACATGCCGTGGTCGAAACTTACGTTTGCGTATTTAATTGAAATCAAAGTTAATTAAAAAAAAAAGAACTTTGAAGATTTTCTGAAGAAAGATGATTTCAGAAAATCGCAGCCAAATAACACTAGACCCTACTCATAGTGTTGTGTTCCTACCGGTGAGTAAGGTTGCCAGAGCTCAACGAGGGTGGGAGGGGGTTAGGGTCGGCAACGCGCATGTAACTCCTCTGGAGTTGCAGGCGTACATAGGCTACGCGCGGATACTGCTTACCATCAGGCAGACCGTATGCTTGTTTGCCACCGACGTAGTATAAAAAAATAAAAAATAATTAACACTCAATAAACAACAAATAAAATAAGCACACTCACTAACAGCATTTCTATCACATTTTACTTAATAAATCCAGTTAAATCTTACCGAAAATTAAATACAGCATGCAGCAAATTTTTCATCGTCCGCCATTTGCAAACCACAGACTTGTTCCAAACGGCGCCATGCCAGAACGTGAAGTTAGGAACGAATTTATGAGTGTTGAACTTGAAATGAAGATTCCCAAGTGTCCCCCAGCGATCGCCTAACTAACTAGATAGCACATCAGCAAAACAAAACTCTAACTCTAAAATAAATATATATTGACGCTGCTATAGTGACTACAAAGGGACACCACTCAGCATATGCTTTGGTAATAAATACCACAGCGCTGGTCTTCTGTGGAGCCCCAGGCCGGAGGGTAGCTCTAACTAATTACCTAACAGTAGTGAGGCGGCGTTTGGCGTGGGCGACGTGGGCCAACGCTCGCGGCCTCGCGGTCCGAGGGGCCTCGCGCCTCAAATAAGTATATCTCGGACACAACACGGACCAGAGGGCCTCGCTAAATGTAGTACCTTGTCCACATAAAATTTTGGTCTTACCCCGCCACTGCACGAGCGTGTACAATATTGCATTGCTTAAGAAACAGTTGAAAATATGAAAATACTATAAAAATAGAAAAAGGTTGTAGGCAGTTTCATAATTATTAGCTTAAGTGTTACGATGGTAAGGATATATATTTATATTTTTTGTAAGTACCTTCATTATATTTTTTGTTGTTTTATAGACTGCAATTTATATAAAACAAGGAAACTCCAGGTCTTAAATTAAGAAAAAAACAAATTTACAAAACAAAATTTGTTTACAATATCTATGGTGCTATTTTACCGCACTCGTGCGATAATTAGCACAATACGTAACTATGTCCAAAATTTAAACGGCCATATGTACTGTAAAACGTAATGTAAATACTATTGTAAGCGACTGTTTGTTGCTTAAATAAATAAATAAAAATAATAACGCAGTTCATAACGATATGGATTGAACTTGTGAACTTTGTTTCGTGATATGGGGGACTTTACCGAAACAATACTAATCAACTATGTTTACCAATTGAGTATGTTACTGAAGTTACGTAAGTCGTGGTAAATAAAAATTAGATAACGTTTTTCTGGTACTAGCACGGTTTACTATGGCTCGATCTTAACTTGCGATTATTACTCTATTACAAGTGTGATGGAATCTGTATCATCCGTTATATTGTTGAATGCATTACCGAGCAAAACGGATGCTATATTTTAGAAATTCTAAAAATTTCTTTACCCGATCTTTTATTTTACTTCAATACCAAAAATGTAGATTTTATGAGTTAACAGGTTTTACATCCACTTGAATTTTCTATGACTTAATGCACCTATTTGTAACAGAAAAATATTGGCTGTTTGCTGGTGATATCGATATTTCAAAATTGGCCAATCTCATAGATATCGTTATCGTTATACCTAATGGGTATGATCTGCGACGTGCGCCCGTGAGGGACAGAACATATGCAATGGGACAAAAAAAAACACGTTTTAACATTCCTGACCACATACCAAAAATAACCTACGTAATTTGGTCGGGTTCTTTTTTACCCGCCATAAAAACGGTGGGCAACAAAAAACGTCTACGTTCCTTAGGACTTATTAGAAATAGGCAGACAGGACAAGTGAGACTATGACAAGGACAAACAATAATAGCGCTTTCTCTGCTATTCCTACTGAAAGTTCATCTCCCCCCTCCCCCATTTCATCTCTATATTATTGAACCTCTATAGCCAAGCTATGATTTAAAAAATCGCTCCAGGGTCTTCCCCGTCGAGACGGCTGCGGTCAGCGCTCTTGAACTTATCTCGCAGGTCACGTCTACGTTCCTTATTCGCTCAGTATAAGAGCGTTTTGACATTGTCCGATCCGATATCGGATGTAGGATACTTCATCCGCGTAGTAAGGCCGCGAAAGCGCCGTCTTTAGCAGTCACGCACACAATCAAATATTATCGTTTCGACAGGTAGGGGGCTCCGACATGGCTGAAATTATCGCGAAATGCCTTTCCGATATCGGACGTCGTAAGGTGCCTATTAGAAAAACAGCTGCAGGAGAGTGTCATATGACATCAGGTCCACCTTTTTTTATTATATATCGTTTTTTTATAATTATGGTTTATTAAAAAGTAAAAAAAAAAACACAAAAATACATATGTCCTACATTATACTTCCATCCGACATCCGATATCACATCGGGCAATGTGTAATCGCTCTAAGAGACTATACGAATATCGAAATACAAATATCGTGTACCTCCGTCTCTATTAATTAGTCTTGCATTATTGGGGTGGCAGAAATATTATAATTATTTTTGAAATTCTAGGTTAATCCCCAGAACAGAACCCAACGGTTTATATAAGTTGATAGTACGATTGGTACGGTTCAGGAGATACAGCCTGGTGACAGACGGACAGGCGGACGGACGGACGGACGGACAGCGGAGTCTTAGTAATAGGGTCCCGTTTTACCCTTTGGGTACGGAACCCTCGGTGGGCGAGTCCGACTCGCACTTGTCCGGTTTTTAGGGTTCCGTACCCAAGGGTCAAACGGAACCCTATTACTAAGACTCCGCTGTCCGTCCGTCCGTCCGTCCGTCCGTCCGTCCGTCCATCCGTCTCCGTCCGTCTGTCACCAGGCTGTATCTCATGAACCGTGATAGTTAGCCAGTTGAAATTTCTACAGATTATGTATTTCTGTTGCCGCTATAATAACAAATACTAAAAACAGAATAAAATAAATATTTCTTTCCAATGTCGAGGTTCTCATTCAATCAATGGATGGGTGACCGTTTTTATAGATAATGGTACAGAACCCTTCCTGTGCGAGTCCGACTCGCACTTAGCCGGTTTTTTTGTATACGATTTTGTTTTATATTCAGGAAGTGTAGGTATTAATCAAAATACTTCGACGAGGAATCCATATTGTCGCCTAGCATTGACAACCCTGTTGTATTTATTAACTTTTGTTCTAGTTACTCGAGTTTGTATAAGGTCGGTGTTGTTTCAAGATTGAGTCTTTTGTTAGACTTGCGCGCATGACCTGTCGCCGACAAAGCCCGCTCTAGTCTTCCTTTGCCTATCCACATTAACTCATTCGATATGCATATCATTAATTTAATAAGGAGATATTGTCGTCAGTTCAGTTATGTAGTTGTCTTAACTAGCGATATTGTCTTGTTCCACGTAATAACGCCTCACTAATATATTTGCAATTAATATAAGTGTATAATGTTCCTAGTTCATTTGTCATAAAACTAGCGATTGCGACAGTAGGCGTCTTGAACTACATTTTGCGACTCAATTTAGTTTAATGATTTTACATTTATGGAATGAAACTTTTTGTTACATCATATAATCTAAAAGTTATCATTGTCGATCATACAAGATCCGAAGAATAAGCCTGCTCGGCACTTTGTACATAATAATTAGGTAAAACGTATTTTTAGCCGACTGCGTCAGAAGGAGGGTAATGTTTTTGGAGCATATGTATGTATGTCGATTTCCTTATTGGCGCGCTCTACAGTGAAAACCGAGGCCTCCACGTTGTCTGTTCTCAGTACAAAATTTAATACTCAAGCCGTAGCCAATACGTGGGCGTATAAATATGTATGTGTATGATTTTAGCATGTTTTTATGGATGTGGACTTGTCGATTTTAATCATGTTATATAAAGTTGTTTTATAATGGTTATCTGATCATTTTGGGTAGTTTAAAACCTTTCAAGTAAAATTAAAATTGTAAAAAATGCCGATAGTTTATCGATATAACTTTATCAATATGACCATAATGTCTTGTTAACTCATTGTTAATCGCACATAAAACTACTACTGCGTGTGTGAGGCTACGGCGACAGCTGGCTTAGACTATATCTTTAGGAATATTATATCTATGGTCGAAACATTTATTTCTAAGGCTCGGAAAAACGCCCGTCATTTTGAAAACATAACCCTGTTCCGTACATCCGAGACTTCCTTATACCAATATCTGTAGACTATGAATGAACATTTTCGACTCATAAATGGGGCCTAAATTATGATTGTTTTCAAGTGTTTTCCCGAGCCTTGTTTATTTCCTAAATACTAAAATGACAATTCGGCTTCATTACTAAAATCCATATTGCTAGTTATTTTTAGTAGGCGCATTCCCTCTATAAGAGCCGCAAAGAATGTGACGTACTTACACCTACGTTTTTCCACGGTTCCGTAGACAATTTTGAATGTTTTAGTTTGCCCATTCGAGAATCTCTAGATTAGATATTACTTTCAGATTATATTTCTACCAATAGCAGTACTAATTATAGTAATTATATATGTGAATGAAACACACGTAATGTTATGAAGGGTTAAATCAAAACTAACATTCTTTTTTAGGGCTGCTTTTAGGCCAAATTAACCTTCATTTAAA
Source organism: Cydia pomonella (assembly GCF_033807575.1). Lineage (NCBI taxonomy): Eukaryota > Metazoa > Arthropoda > Insecta > Lepidoptera > Tortricidae > Cydia > Cydia pomonella. Next base: position 19,244,371 of record NC_084704.1, read on the forward strand.
AAAATAAGTAATTTAAGAACGATAGTAAATTAATCACGTAGAAAGATAATTTATTTTTTACACAGATATTAGGTACATTAATGGAAATAAATAATGCGAAAACTTGATACAATTAATCGTGCTTACACACGCACCAAAGAACGCCCGTTATCCTTTACGCAGTCCTATTTAACGTATTATGTCATCTAGCATTTGGAAATGTCGGGCTTGGCGCCCTGGCAGTGCGCCTTCCAGGCCGTCCAGCCGCCGAAGCCGTGGCGCGCGAAGATCTTCTTCACACAAGTCGCCGCCGCGGTGATGTCGTCCGTGCGCAGGGCTGCAACAACACACACCGTCATCGTCAGCAACCGAGCTCATCAACTACATCATACTAATTACCACAAATACGGGGTTTGATTTTTTTAGTTCATTGTTTGTATCTTTCGACATAAGTACTAAAAATATTGAAAAATCGAAGTGTGCAAAACGCGTTTCATTGACCGCCAAAAATTTTTATGACGAAAATTTTCATATAATATTAACACACGAACAATGTTATACCTAAAGAGAGAGGTACAAATTCAGCTGCGGATCAGCAACGATACGTGGAATTCAGTCGCGAAGTCAAAAGAAGATCGCATCAGGACTACAACATAAACAGGACATAGACAGAACTACAGCATAGAGCTTGAGCAACATAACATAGATACGTAGCGAAACTAGAGACTTGTTTTGTAAAGTGGGAGTTGGGACTCGAAGCGTTAGATCCTGTGCCATTGAAGAGGAAACCTGAAATGTCCGGACAGACATGTATCAGATTTTGGAGCGCTGAAAGCGATACTGCGCAGCACTGTATGATACAGGGAGTACATAAACTGCTACCAGACGAACCCAAGATCCTTCATTCGGAAGTGGAAGGCGCTACCAAATTGTTTAAATGCGAAATGGCGCCTGGCAAAGATGGTATTCTTGCCGAACTGCTGAGGATCATGGTAGAAGCAGGAACAGCACTGCACACAGCAGGAACAGGAGCAGCACTGGTGGAAATATGTAATGAGATATGGAAAACGGTTAATGGACGAAGGAATGGACAGAATCAGTGTTGGCTGCATCCTATCCCCGGCCCTTTTACAACATATATGGCAAGTAGGCATATATATCATCCGGAAGGTACTGGAAAATTAGGATAAAATGGGTTTCCCATAGGAGGAAAGCAGATATCAAATCTCAGATATGCCGATGACACGGTCTGTTGAGCGACGTCTGTGGAAGATATGCTGTTTCAGAGAGCGACCGAATGGGTCTCGCGGTAAACAGGAGCAAGATATAATAATAATAATAAATATTATTGGACATTATTACACAAATTGACTAAGCCCCACAATAAGCTCAAGAAGGCTTGTGTTGTGAGTACTCAGACAACGATATACATAATATATAAATATGTATAAATACTTAAATACATAGAAAACACCCAAGACTCAGGAACAAATATCCGTGCTCATCACACAAATAAATGCCCTTACCAGGATTTGAACCCGGGACCATCGGCTTCATAGGCAGGGTCATTACCCACTAGGCCAGACTGGTCGTCAAGATATGATAGTAAACCGTGCCAAAAAACACTCTGGCGGCAGAACATTGCAATAATACTCCCTATTATTAATATCATCCCAGGGGTCGATATCGTGGACCACTATGTTTATTTGGGTGCACTGATCTATGATCTACGATGATGGCGACTGCGTCTCGGGCGTGCGGTCGCCGGTGAGATTAAGAGACCTATTGGTATGGCTAAGGACGCGATGACCCGACTGAATGTCACCTGGATACATAGTATACACTAGAAAATGATTTTTTATATTGAAAAATCTTTCAGTTTTTTAGCCACCATATTGTTATACACTCATAACCCTTTTTAGCGTGTAATTTCCTGTAATTTGATACCACACACACGATTTTTTTTCTTACTTTTCAAATTTTGGCGGTTAAAAAAAACGCGTTTGGCTCACTTAGATTTTTCTATATTTTTAGTATGTCAATCAAACCCCGTGTGTGTGGGAACTAAAAAAAATCTATGTGGGAATTATTATGATCTCAAAGCTATATCTCCTCTAATATAACTAACCTGCGCAGGAGACGTTGCACTCGAGGCCGGGCGGGCCGTCGCGAGTGCACCAGTAGCGGTCGTTGACCTGGAAGAGCCCGTGGTCCCAGGAGCTGTCTCCGTTCAGCTTGCCGATCACGTCCGTGCGGAAACCGCTCTCCTTCTCCACCAAGCACACCCCTGTAATTACATCGTGGTATCAGAAACGCTGTCAAAAAACAAACTATACATAGTATACCACTGTGTACGATGTACTTACAGTCTCTCATCTGGGGTTCGGGGAAGCCTTGCTTCCTCAGCTCGCGCACCAACTCGCACTTCTCGAACTGCTTCGCCGCCGCCAGCGCCACCAACGCCGTTAACACTACTAGCACGTGTTTACCCATCATCTTTCGCTTTACCACACAAAGTTCAACAGAAGGTTCTTCGCAACGTTTGCTGAGAGTGTGCTTGAAACGACAACGGCATACACTTTATATAGGGTATTAGTTTCCCTGTATACGTATTATCTCGAGGTGAAACATAGTTCGGTAAGCCCTGAGGATGTCGCAGCGTCTAAAAGGCCATGACGTAGTACGATTCAATAAACAAAAGACAGACGTATTAATGATGCAAGTGGTTTGTTTTCAGAAGTAATTGGGTGAATAAAGATTTTTGTATGTACCTACGTGATGCTAGAAAGTTCCGAACATTTCTTCATCATCTTGACTTGGCCCTCTGAGCAGCTTAACGATGATCCAGTAACAATGCAAAATTGTAACTCATTAGGAAACCGGGAACATTTAATTTACAAGATTTTATTATAGTCAGACTGGTAAAAAATTGCTTAAAATTATATTACAGTACATATGGGGCTACTTTATAGCACTAGTGCGAGAAGTAGCATATTATGTTACTGTGTCGAACATTTAAAGGGCCATATGTACTGTAAAACGTTGTACGATACATGTGCGAATAGGCAATTCGCAACTCGTGTCGATTTAAAACACTCCCTTCGGTCGTGTTTTAATTTATCGCCACTCGTTTCGAATTTCCTATTTTTCGCACTTGTATCGTAATGTACTATTCTGAGCCATAGTATCAAACCAAGATAACTTGACAGCGATTTTGATAGCCCAGGCGATGCATGGGTTATTTTAAACGTCAAACTTCTGGGAAATTATGACGTTTACTTGACACTTGCACCGTCTGGGCTATTAAAATCGTTGCCAACTTATCTTGATCTGACTCTACTAATTGTACTGATTTTTATATAAATATTCCAGTAAACCGTAATAAAAATTCATCGTTGTTACGGAATTTAGTTCATTCGCCTGGTTTACAAATCAAGTATAATATCTAATAAGTATGCCTATAGGTATTGCCCTAGCTTGACCTAGAAAGATAAATACGTATATCTCTTTAATAACAACCTTGCACTGCAGGTTTTGATTTAACTTTTCAAGATAACGCTGATGAGGTACCATAAACTGCCTCCAGATTGCCTACCATGCCAATCATTTTCTGACCCGAAATGGCAGTGATTCTTTACTTTGTTACTTCAAAACTATTTATTACAAAATTATTTAAAAAAACGCGCCACGTACCAGTCGGACTCGCGCACGAAGGGTTCCGTACCATTACGCAAAAAAACGGCAAAAAAGTCACGTTTGTATTGGATTTGTATGGGATAAAATACTTATTTTATTGTTTTTAGTACCTATTTGTTGTTATAGCGGCAACAGAAATATTGTAAAAAATTTAAATCTAAATTTCTAGCTATCACGGTTCATGAGATACAGCTTGGTGACAGACAGACAGATAGACGGATAGTGGAGTCTTAGTAATAGGGTCCGGTTCTTACCCTTTGGGTACGGAACCCTAAAAATGTACACACATGCATTTGGGTCACCGTCTTACATCATTAAGTCCAATGGTCCATCATGTATAGGTACATATATACCAAATTTCAAATTAATCGGTCCAATAGTTTTGGAGCCAATTGAGTGTGAAAGACAGACACACATTAACGTGTTATCCTATAAGAGTTCGGTTTTTTTTCCTTTCGAGGTATAGAATCCTAAAAAATGTAAATGGTATGGCGCCCTCATTGCAAATACTTCAAATTTGTGTATGTACTTTAATCCCGACGACCTCCGAATAAATGTAAGGAGGTACATTTAATTTAATTTGGCATCGTGGACTCCTACTACTACCTAAGCGTGCCTACCCCCGAAACTTGTTAAATAAATATTTCAAATCAACTAATAACATAATAGAGGTCGAAGTCAACTTAAAAGCCTGATGACTGCTAAATAAGGGGTTCAGACATTCCAAAAGAGAAGTAGGTCATTTAAACGATTAAAGCCTGACCAGTAATTTACGATCACTGTCAAGAGGGCGCTGTTATTCTCGTGACATAGGGTGAAGTCACAAAATATGAACAGTTAAGCGACTACCGTAACTTTAGATTTATTTTAGGGTTCCGTAGCCAAATGGCAAAAAACGGAACCCTTATGGATTCGTCATGTCTGTCTGTCTGTCCGTCCATATGTCACAGCCACTTTTTTCCGTAACTGTAAGAACTATACTGTTGAAACTTGGTACGTACGTAGATGTATTCTGTGAACCGCATTAAGATTTTCACACAAAAATAGAAAAAAAATTTTTGGGGATTCCCCATACTTAGAACTAAAATCAAAAACTTTTTTCATCAAAACGATCCGTATGGGGTATCTATGAATAGGTTTTCAAAAATGATATTGAGGTTTCTAATATCATTTTTTTCTAAACTGAATAGTTTGCGCGAGAGACACTTCCAAAGTGGTAAAATGTGTGTGTGTGTGTGTGTGCCCCCCCCCCCCCCCCCCCCCCGTAACTTCTAAAATAACAGAATGAAAAATCCAAAAAAATTTATGATATACATTGCCATGCAAACTTCCACCGAAATTTTTTACCATGCAAATTTTTGAACGAATTCTTACTAGATAGTAGTTTTTTTGAATACGTCATAAATGGTACGGAACCCTTCATGGGCGAGTCCGACTCGCACTTGGCCGCTTTTTTTACATATGTTGTAACTTATTTTTAACAACTTTTCTTTTTAGGGTTCCGTAGTCAACTAGGAAGTTTCGCCATGTCCCTCTGTCTGTCTGTCTGTCTGTCTGTCCGAGGCTTTGCTCCGTGGTCGTTAGTGCTAGAAAGCTGAAATTTGGCATGGATATATCAATCAATAAAGCCGACAAAGTCGTACAATAAAATCTAAAAAAAATTTTTTTAGAGTACCTCCCCTACACGTAAAGTGGGGGTGAACATTTTTTTTCGCTTCAACCCTAGAGTGTGGGGTATCGTTGGAAAGGTCTTTCAAAACTAATAGGGGTTTTAAGAAACATTTTTTGATAAAGTGAATATATTCGGAGATAATCGCTCCGAAAGAAAAAAAAATGTGTCCCCCCCCGCCCTCTAACTTTTGAACCATAGGTCCAAAAAATATGAAAAAAATCGTGGAAGTAGAGCCATTAAAGACATTAAATGAAAACTATAGCGGACATGATCAGTTTAGCTGTTTTGAGTTATCGCAAAAAGTTTTCCCTTCATAGTAAAAAAACTTACTTTAATTAGGTACTGATTATGCAAATTTGCCTATTTGTTTAACTCGGGTGAAAGGTACCGTTTCATCCCTTGGTTAACAATTTACTATACTTTAAGCTCCAGTTTAGCTTATTGTGACGGAAGAGTAACTACGGAACCCTACACTGAGCGTGGCCCGACATGCTCTTGGCCGGTTATTTAATATGATTCAGCATATAATCAGATAAGAGTTAATTATTCCAAATACTTTTATTGTAATTCAGTATTTTACAAAAAATAACGGATTGCACTCCGGGAGTGCCGGCAGAAGTGAAAACTTGAATGGTTAGGGAATAATTTTGCACGAATTGCTTTAATTATCAGTATAAAAGTACTATCATTTATGTGGTAAAATACAATATTCATTTATTGAATATAATACACAAACATGACAATTTATATTACATTAAAAATTTAACACTTCTGAACTATTACAATTATTTAACATTACAAAGTTTATCTCTCAGAAAAATTAACTTCCATCCATAACAAAAAAAAGACAAGCAAAGAAGCCGAGCAGAAATAAGAGCTTGGTAAAAGGTATCATATTCACAACACGCTATTACTTTTTGTCTATGAGTAAATGAGACAACAATTCGCAATTACTTTCGTTTTTTCAGGCTTATCACATAGATTTAAAAAGCATAGATTACAAGTCCGCACATCCTTAGTGAAGCCACTTCAACTGCGACATAATGTCGCACTCGTTCGTACGGCCCTCGCAGTACTCAAGGTTGAGTCGGTTTGTGTACACCTCCCGGTTATAAAAATTAAGAAATACAGGAAAGATGGCTGTTTGTGCGGTGAATGGGTATCACAATTCATCACTTAATAAAAAAAAATCTCCTGATATTATATTCCACGCGTAAGCATCGAGCTTAATATGATATTATTACGTAATTGCGAATACAAAAATCCAAACCTTCATCAGCCGCCATTGCTTATAAATCTTGCCAGTTAAATTAATTATTTTACCTCCAAAATAAGTACGCTTACTTTAAGTTCCTTGTATTATTAAAGAAAATTATCTTCTTCTTCTTCCTCACGTTGTCCCGGCATTTTGCCACGGCTCATGGGAGCCTGGGGTCCGCTTGACAACTAATGACCCCAGAGGGTAAACTAGGCCTTGTTAGGATTAGTCCGGTTTCCTCACGATGTTTTCCTTCCGGAAAGCGACTGGTAAATATCAAATGATATTTCGTACATAAGCCGGGGTTTGAACCCGCGACGTCTTACCGCTAGGCCACCAGCGCTTCATTAAAGAAAATTATATTTTTCATTATTTTATTTCAATGTATATTTTTTATATAGTATTTCAGTTTAATTATTATTTTATGTAATGTTCGTTTTAGATTTTCCGACACTATAGCGCCAATACTGAACAGAGTCGGCTTGTAAGGTACCTCATTGCTTGTAAATAAGTATAAAAATGTTAATTCAAATATAGTATTTTTTTGCATATTTGTAAAATAAAATTGAATAGTAAAAGCTTATTTATTTAAACCTTATTGCCAAAAAAACAGGCGTGGCTCTCCCCGCGATTTCGTCGCGTCGCTATTTTTATTGAATTTGTATGCCAATAGGCACGACATAGTGATACCAAAATATTTATGTAACATCTCGTAATCTACCTATGTTGTACAAATAAAATCTTTGAATCTTACAAGTTGTGTTCCGCGGCCGGACCAATTTTAGTCTCTAGCAGTGGTTGCCGCGCACCACTATGGAACGGATAATTATTGATACATTTTATATAGACAAATTTGATAGATTTTGTATTAGGTAAATGACCTATGTATTTGACATTTCCTGCAGTAATGCAGTCGACCGCAGCAGTATTGCAATCACACTCACATTTTGAGGGTTCAATGTAATAATGGAACCCTAAAAAGCTTTTTGTTACAAAATTAAAAATCTACACACTTCCAAATTATTGATAACCAAGTAAAAGAATGTTGTTAAAATACCCCTACTCTGACGGGAATAAATAAATACTGGCAACACATTTATGTATAGTTGTTTGCGTTCCTGAGCGTAAGACACGAGCGTCGCACGCACACGTCGATCGTGTTTCGGCTTCACTTTTGGCTGATTAGCCGCATGGCGACTATCGGTCTTTGTGTATTATGTCTGTGGCTTGTCACTAAAATGAACTGAGCAAATTGCCAATGGATGTAACATAATCCAGCCAAATTAAATATATAATTGTTATTTCAGAGTAGGTGTCAATACGTACAACTTTACATAGTCGTATCATATTAGTTGAAATATTTCGCAGGATATCAGCGGTCATTGTGCCGATTTTTAATTATATTGTTAATATTCCTGACAGATTGTTGAAAACCGTGCTGAGTTTTTAAAGTGAAACTTTTATTACATCGTCTCAAACTTTTTCGTCTGTGTGTTGCATGTCGCGTGACCAAAGAGTAAAGTAAGTATACAGGTAAAGAGAGCCCTCTTGAAGCATTTTATGGAAACTCATCTGAAAGCGCCATCTCTGATTTCCTCCCCAATACGTGTATTTTCGTCCTACAAAATATTAGGTCTACTTGGTCGGTTTAAAGGTAATATTTTTGTTTGGTTTCTTGTGACAAAATTGGTTACAAGAAATCGTAAAAAAAATTTACTTCTAAACCGACTAAGTAGACCTAATAATATGTAAAGAAGGTTTTAAAAGAATGAAGAGAAAATAAAAAAACCTAATAGTAACGTAAGTATGTTTATTGCTTTCAATTTGGTATACAAGATAGTAATAGAGTAGGTGTAAGTACTTGCAGCTCCTAATCTCTTTGGAATTGTTCTTCTTTTTAGCCTTGTTCGCCTTTATGCACAAAGCTGCCTTGCCCTCCTTTTCTGTGACTTATGTATCTCAATCTGACAGTACTCTTTGGTATTCTGACTTGCAAGGTTCTCAACTTCCTTCTTTGACATTGAGCTAACTGGACTTGCATTCAAAATATTCCGGAGGTACCTAAAGTGTCTAGGATCTTGCACATTAGGAGAATTTAGGGTAATTCGTCTAGCTCTGTAGCTCCGTAAGCAGTTCGCTCCAGATATTCTCTAAAATTGACACATGAGTAATAATGTCGTGATTTGGGTCTTGTAGCCCATACAAATGGGGATTTTGGTGTGGACCGGGCATTTGACGACCGCTCTCAGCCACACCCATAGCACAATTGTCTGAGAGTTTAAATGTCAGCCTAGGCAAAGTGTTGCCGCGTTAAGAAAAAATACCCTCAGGTGCGTAAAATAATTCACGATTGAATTATATCGATTTTAAAGCCAAACGTTCATCTTTTGGGGGCCGGTCATCTTTTGACACCCTAGTGTAGTGTGTGTATGTCTATGTGTAGTAGTGTAGTTAAGTATACTATGAAAAAATTGTTGCAGTGAAATTTCGCACCATGGCGCGTGATGATATACTACTGGCTACGTATGTTTTTTTTTTTTCAACAAGAAAAACCAATCGGTATGCCGTAACGTACGCGCATATTGCGCAATTTCCGTAAGAAAACCCATTCTCCAGAATACTTATTATCTACAGTCATGGGTAAATAAAACAGAATGGAGAAATGAATCACAAGTAACCGACGACAATGTTTCACACTTTTAAGGAAAATCCAAAGTAGCGAAGAGTCTACGCATTGCGCATAGATACATCTACATGTGGCAAAAAACATACCACATAACCAGACTCGCCAGCCACTCTACCTAAATGCAACTCCACGGATGTTGTAGGCAGGTACTTAACTAAGTACCTACAGTAACAATATCCGAACAAGTCCGGAATGAACTTGGGTGCGAAACCAGATTATTTGACAAATAACATCTCAAATAATGCCTAATGGCTCCTCTACACGATGGCCCTCCAAGTACAAGTGCCGTCCAAGAGGGGGCGCCTAAATTGGCGAAAAATGGATTATTTTCAAAAACATTGATTGTTCTCGCCGCGTCGAACGAGTGAATTGTGTTGTGCGAATGCGAGCGAAACAAAAGTTTTCCGAATCCAGCATAAGAGGCGATTACGCATCGTACTTGTACGAGTTACAGAACCCGAGGTCACGTAACACTGGTTCGCCTGAGAACTGCGCGATCAATGGGAACAAAGACAAGGTCGATGGCGCCGCCGCACTGTAGGCTGAAATTCGGTTACCATTTTAACATAGAAACCAAAGTTGTTATTTTTTTTTAATATTAAAATAGGAATTGCCTAGCATTGTAATGGTAACGTTTAAATTTGGGACAATTTGGCATAAAGTGTGGAGTAATGATTTTTTTCACACCACCTGCTCGACAATGCCAAATTATATAGGTATCATGCAAACCTTACCAAAAGCAAATCATTATAGCCCTTGGCTTTAGCCGGGTAGTAATATTGTACTGAATTTAATTATAACAAGCCGGCTTATAAAGTGATTAAATTTCACTTCTCATAGTTCTTATTGTTATGTTTTTAAAGTCTAATTTCGTGAAGTCCGTACAGCGGCACACGCGGCGCCGCGGCCGCCGCACTGATTTGAAAATCGAATTTTCTCATGCATGCATCTCATTGATGTTATGTTCCTTATAATAGGACTGCAAAGTATGACGTTTCAGGTGCGGCTAGGACAAGAGGCCGTTAATGGAATTTCACACAAATCTTGCAGGCTTGGGCCGGCAAAGTCCTCTTTTTTAATTTCCATTCCACATAAATTTGTGGCTCAGGCATCATGACATTCTGCCGCTATGCGCCTGCTGGTATATACTTAGTGCAGTTTTATTTACATAATAAATCCACATGAACATGCAAATAACATATTATTATCAATTTTTTCTTAACTATACATATACACATTGAAATATTTATATTTCGTCTCAATATTAGGTAGCGGTAAAAATGTGTCTCTAACCGTATAGAAAAAAAAGGTTTGGGGGGAAACTTGATAATTATTCGCTGTAATTCTGTTTTATCGGATTTAATTTTGTTGTTTGTAATCTTGTTTTGTTATAAATAATTCAATATGAGTTCGGACGAAACTACCGACAAAGAAATGATTACAAAAAAATGCCCACAGTTTCTCAGAACACGTGTTTTTGGCATATTTTAAAGAACTGGTAGAAACTAAAAAGTCTTCAACATTGTGTGTTAATGTTTTGTTTACTAAACATCTTTTAACCCGAAATGCATTGTGTGTATTTTAAACTGTAATTCGACAGTTTAGACTACAACGCTTAATATATATGTAAGTTTATAGGGTTGCCCACCTCAGACCTATTCGGCCTGGCTCGCTCAGCCGTCTATATGTCTTCGGCCGGCAACCCCTCTCGTCACGGCCTCTCTAGTACATAATGTACTATTATTAATTCGAAAATCGTACTGGCCACCACAAGCTGAATATTGTTTATGAATAAATAAATTGGAAAATACAAAAGACGGGAATGCTATAAGACGCATGACGCTGTGTATCAAACATTCATTTTCATTTATTTTAATAAAATATTGTTTAGCCTTAGTTTTTTTTTATTGTCTCGCAGGAGGTAAGAAAAGTAGAGTATACTCCTCGGAGATAAAGCTGTTTTTATCTTGGGCGCGCTTGAATCCTGAACGCAAGGAAGGACTCAGATTTAACTCCCGAGCGCAGCGAGGGGGTTATTACTTAATTACCGAGCGAAGCGTAGGAATTAAGACTGAGTCCTGAGTGCAGTGAATGTAAAACAGTACGTTATCCCCTTGGTGTATAATCTACTATTTATCGATAAAAAATATGGACTTTCAGTATGACCTAAGTATGATCCACTAGCCAGCAGAGGTTTTCTCGGTATCTAAGTTCTAAAGATGTCAATGTGCCATCAAGAGATTGACATAGGTAGATTGTGTAACTTGCAAATATTGGCGGTAAACGACGGAGCAAATAAATTGCGTAAATAGTGTATTTACCTTAAGAGGCGTAGACTGCGGTTAGCGGTTACACATTTATTTATATTTTATGTTTATTAATTGATAGTTCCTAAGCTAACATACTCCAATGGCAAAGCACTTTCGCAACATTTCTGTTTCGCGCCTATAGCATTGTTTTAAAGTTGCCTTGTGTCAATTTCGTAAGTCCTATTTTACTGGACTGAAAATCAAATTTAAATAAAAATAACCAAAAATTACTTTAAGTAGGTGGGGTGGGGTGGTGTATCTACTAGGTACATTGAAATATATATGTTACCGGAAATGTATGTAATCCGTCATTATATACAATTCCTAGGAAATGTATGTAATTCCTAAAATCGCACGGAAATGTGTAAAACAAATTATATTAGACACATTTCCTAGGAAATTTATACATTTCCTAAATAGCAATCGGAAATGTAAAATAGTTGAGATATCAATGGGTACGCGGGGATAGCGGGGCGAGGGGAGGTTCCAACCGAATTATTGAGAATTTAAAAACATATTGGCCTACTTTAAATATTATTCATGGTAAACCCAGGCATTCGCAAAGTCAGGGGAGTGTGGAAAGAGCAAATCAGGATATTGAAAATATGTTGACCACGTGGATGCAAGATAATAATAATTCACATTGGAGTGAGGGTTTGAGATTTGTGCAACTCATGAAAAACAGAGCTTTTCACGCTGGTATTAAGCAATCTCCTTATGAGGCACTTTTCGGGTGTAAAGTAAAAGTTGGTTTACAGTTACCCAATGATTTCACGCAAAATGTTGAAACTGAAGAGGATTTGGATAAAATTATACAGGACCTTACCAAAAAGGAAGAAGATCCCGAAGTCACTTGTGAACTCACTAAGGTGAACACGGAGGCAAGCCAAGTTTCTAACAACGATAAAAAAAAAAGAAATATTATAGGTGTAGTTTTGGCTAAAACCGATGATGAGCTTTATCAAATTGGTACCAAGAACGGAATCTTAAAACAATTATATTCTCGATCTCAGATTAATGTGTGTCCAAGAGTTCTTCTCAACGCAGAGGATATACCGAGTACGGAAATGGCACTACGGTCAGTTGCTAACCTACAATCCACTGGAACGGGTCAGGGATTTAAAAAGTGCCTTTGCAAGAAAAACTGTACTACAGCAAGATGTCTGTGCTATAAAAATAAATTATTGTGTACTTCCGAGGGCCATTCCAGCTTACCCTGCAAAAATAAATAGCCATATGGACTGAATAGTTTACATTTAACATAGTACGAAGCAAGAAATATTGCTTTGCTAATCCGCGAGAAAATAACGTGTTAGTTAATCAGTGCTAACCCGTTATACTTACTTGCGTATTTTTACATGCAATTAATGTTCTCTCCCTTCCACCGCAAAAATAAATACGCAAATAAATATAACAACTCAAACCAACAAAAGTACAAAACTCGGAATCATCAGAAAAATAGTATAGTTAATAATATGTTATATGCTGCACGATCCTAGCATAATTTATGTTGGAAAATGCAATTTTCGAAATTTTAAAATCTAACGACATTCCTGTGGCTTTTAGGACAAACAACACTTTGCACTCTAAACTTTGCAATGGGAAAGATAAGATCGAGAAGGAAAAAATATCTGGAGTTTATAAGCTTACTTGTGATAATTGTAATATAGTGTATGTGGGGCAAACATGCCGTAATTTCACTACCAGGTATAAGGAGCATGTTGCGTCACACATACACAACCATCCAATAAAAGTCTAATTTTGCGAAGCACTTGATAGACAGTGGCCATGCTTTACCTGAGAATTTTATTATTCTTTTGATGTTTTACATGTTTGCGAGAAAGGATAGCGTTTGAGTGTTCTAGAACATTTGGAAATAATTAGGTACAACAATAGGGGGATCATTCTTAACGAACAGTTGAATGTTGCGTCATCGCCGTTATTACGATTTTTTCCATCTCACTCACACTTGCACAGTAGGTCCTTGCTTCTTTCGCACCAAAAGGGTTTTGGTGAGAGATGCCTTTCCATCCTTCTTCGGTATTTTTGGCGGTATCTGGTCGCCGCCCGTGACGACGGGCGGGTCTTTCTTGTGCCCGATTCAAGGGGCGAGGGCTTCTAGGCCATGGTCATGGCTTTGTTGTTTTTGTCTCTTCTGTGTCCTCTTCTCTTCTAAAAAAGGCTGCCGGGGCCGTCCGGGCTGCTTAAGAGCGCCAACAGTGCGTCGACCTCTAATACAGCGGGGGGCGGCGTGGTTCTGGCGCTGCTGCTTGTCTTCTTGAGGTGGCTGGAGTCATCGGCTTCACTTTCGTCGGTGACCCGGGCTCTCTCTCCTGCCGCGGTCTTGACACCCCCCTTTGGGTGGGGGGGTTTGCCGGGGCCATCAGGGTTGATGGCGCCGACTCTTCCACCGTGGGCTTCTGGATCGCGGCGTTGGTTTGAGGTCCCGGGCGGGACGGGGCCGAGAAATAAGTTGTCCCGGCTTTCCACGATTTGTAGGCTTCTTGAACTCCGGCAGTTTCTGTGGTTTCCAGGGTGGGGCCCCCTGCAATTTTTGCAGGTGGCCTTCACTGTGCGGGGTCTGGTGCACTGGTCTGCGCGGTGAGGCTCGGCGCAGCGGACACAGGCAACTTCCCGGTGACAGCCATGGGAGGAGTGGCCAAAGCCCTGGCAGCGGTGGCATTGTGCGGGCCCCCTCTTCCCGCGCCATGCCTCCACTTTCACTACACGGATGTAGAGCAGCTCTGACACCCCGTAGATGCTCGCGTGGTCCCGGGCGGTCCCCACGAGCTGCACGAAGTAAATTGAGCCCGGGCGTCCCGCTCTCGCGGAGATCTCCTTGGCGTATTCCACGGGGTGTCCCTGCTTCTCCAAGGCGTCCAAAAGGCGTCCTCGAAGATCCATAAATCTGATATTGGGGTCTTCGAGGGGAGGCCTCTGACGGCAATTTTAAGCCGCTTTTCCGTCTCCAGCCCGTAGATGTTGAAGAGCGGCTTGATGACGTCTGTGGCCTCCCCTTTCTTCTTAGCTTCTTCGATGGAGGTGATCGCTGCGTCCTCCATCTTCGTCAGGTGGCGTATGATGAGGCGGTATTCTGCCTCAGAGCGGGGTTCAAAGCGGATGTCCTCCCCTTTCGGCTTAGTGGAGGGCGGCTCCCCGAGCTCCTGCGTTAGGTCCTCCAAGACCTTCGGCCAGCTCGGCAATATGTCGGCAACGATGGCGGGGTATCTGAGTTTTTTCTCTTTTTGTGTACCCACACCATCGTTGCTGCAAGGCTGCGCGCTACTATCGCTCTTTTTAGTAGCTGTATTATTTTTTTGGTTGCTGTTATTATTATTATTTTTGTTTTTGGCAGCCTTGCTGCCGGAGGCTGCGGAGCTCGGGACTGTTGAGCCCGAGGGGAGGGCTGCGGCGTCCGCGTAGCTGTCGCTAGTGCTGGGTCTAGGTCCTGTGGCCTGGGGGTCCGGCACTGGAGCTTCGGTGTCGCTGTCGCGTCGAGTTGTGTCGCTGTCGGTGGCTTTTTTAGGGCCGGGTGCAGCGTGCGGGGCGGCTCCTGGGCGGGCGCGGAGTCGCGGGTCTGTGGGCGGCGAAGCTTTCTGGCAGACCCTCTTCGGGTCTCGCTTGTCGGGTGGGCTGCTCTCCGGCTTCCTCTTCACTGCCGAGGGTGATAGGGCATTCGGGTTCTCCTCCAGGAAGCGGAGGAATGCGGCGTCTTCTGGAAGCAGCTCTACGCGTTCTCCCAGGGCGTGCCCTTGCAGCCTGATGTAGGCCGCCATCCACGCCTCCATGCCTGGAGACATGTTACCGACCTGCCCCAGTCGGGCCACTAGGATGCGATCCCGATCCAGTAGCTCGAGAGGGGTAAGTCGGAGCTGAGCTTCCCGCGGGACCGGCGAGAAGGTGCGTCCGGGGCCTGCGTCGGCCGAGTGCCACGGCTTTGGGGAGCCGTCGGCGGGAGCGGTTGTTGCGGCGTCCGTGATTTCGGCGATGTCGTCGTCGAAATCGGCGTCTGGCTGCAACGTCGTTGGCGTAGGTGGGTGCGAAAACCCGCTTTCCGTACTACCTACCTTGGTTTCCGTATGCGAGTTTCGTGCGGGTGTACGGAGAAACTCGCGTTTCGAACTACCCACCCTATCCGAAGGGCCGGGGGGGTCGCGAGTTTCCTCGTTGCGGCTGCGGGTGGGATTGAAAATCCATTTCGTCGAGTACCCGCCCGACCCGGAGGGGGGGGGGGGGGGGGTGCCGAAGATGCACGAAGAGATGCATCTTCGGTGTCAATCGGGTGTGGAGATCCGCTTGCGACGCATCACCGGCCGTGATCCAAGCTGCAGTTCCTCTCCCGGGGATTCCGTGTTAGCGGGGCCGGGGTCTGGTTCCGCAGTTTGGGCGACCGGTTACAGGCTTCAGTGGGCAGCAGGCTGTCTTCTCCGGCGAGCCGGGCTCATTCCGACGAACTTTTCACTCAGGAAAAGTGCGTACGAGTTGCAAGAGAGCTGGTGCAGGTGCGTCCGAACAAGGTGGCTCCAGTGGCGCTCCTTGCACAGTAGGGGGACTGGTCAAGGTATAAATATGGCCGACCATTCTAGACAGCTCATTCAGTTGTCGGGTGTCAGACCGTCAACATCTCCAGCATCTCCTGAGGATGCCTCGTAGAGAGGCGATACACGTGTCGAGTTTTGTACTTTTGGTGGTGTGGGTTGTTATATTTATTTGCGTATTTATTTTTGCGGTGGAAGGGTGGGAACATTAATTGCATGTAAAAATACGCAAGTAAGTATAACGGGCTGGCACTGATTAACTAACACGTTATTTTCTCGCGGATTAGCAAAGTAATATTCCTTGCTTTAATTAACATGGATTTCCGCAAAGTTACGCCTGATTCTATTAATTATAAAGACTTACTTTAATATTGTGACATTTATAATTACTTAAATAACAGACTGATTACTTACCAAACGAAAGTTTCACTTTATAAGAATAATATAAGTCGATTTTGTGATAAATACATTTTAAAAGTTACTAGATAGTTGATTTTCGAAGCTTTCATTAGTAAGATAATATGAAGATTATTATATTTTATGATATGATTGTTACCTGAACGTTGTTGTCTCAACGAGTGCTTTAATAAAAATGATTATTCTCATTTTAACAACGTGTTTTATAAAGCATTATTTTTATACATTTCCTAATCCGATATTGGAATTATATACAATTCCTAGGAATTTTACATATTTCCTAGGACAAGTATGTATTAAATAGTTTTTGAAACCATATTTTATACATTTCCTAAATAGCTTCGGAATTGTATACATTTCCTAGGATTTGTATACAATTCCTAGATTTCATACATTTCCGGTAACATATACACAAGGACTAAACTCAAAACTGGCAAAGGAAATATTGGTAGTGAAAGCTTATTTTAAAAGCTTACTCAAAGACGAAAAACCCTAGCCAATTATCTACGAGTTAATTAGTTACGGCTTATTTTACATTCACAACTCGTTCAAACCGCAGCCGCGAATACACGATGCATTTTTTTTTGTTGTCATACAACACGTCACGGCTTACGACAAAGCAACGTGTATCATCACTTCGAGATAAGCCTACAGGAAACTATAGAAGGTCTATATAAAGTGTTTGCTGCCGCCGCTTCAAGCATACCGCCAGCAAACGCTACATAGAGCTGTAGTTACCTTCAGTTGAACTCTTCGTGGTATAGTTAACGATGATCAAACTTGTGGTGGTAATATTGGGGGCGTTGGTGGCGCTGGCGGCGGCAAAGCAATTCGAGAAGTGCGAGCTAGTACGAGAGCTCAGGAAGCAAGGCTTCCCCGAACTCCAGATGAGAGACTGTAAGTATATCGTACACAGTGGTATACTATGTATAGTTTGTTATTTGACAACGTTTCTGATACCACGATGTCATTACAGGGGTGTGCCTGGTGGAGAAGGAGAGCGGTTTCCGCACGGACGCGATCGGCAAGCTGAACGGAGACAACTCCTGGGACCACGGGCTCTTCCAGGTCAACGACCGCTACTGGTGCACGCGCGACGGTCCACCCGGCCTCGAGTGCAACGTCTCTTGCACAGGTAAGCTAGCATACCTACAAAAGACATGTTTAGAAGTAGTCAATGAGCTCGGTTGTTGACGGTAGGTACGTGTGTTGCAGCACTACGCACGGACGACATCACCGCGGCGGCGACCTGTGTGAAGAAGATTTACGCGCGCCACGGCTTCGGCGGCTGGACGGCCTGGAAGGTGCACTGCCAGGGAACCAAGCCCGATATCTCCAACTGCTAGATGCTCTATATATAGACACACATCAAACGCTTAATTTAAAACATTTATTTATAATATAATCCACAAAAACTCCGTCGCCTTGCAGCTTGAAGATTTACTTTTCTCAAAAGTTAATTTTTATTTACGTCCGAGCGTATGTTGCGACCAGGGATGACCATTAGAATAGATAACTAGACTTATCGACGACAACGTAGGACCTACCTGCTAAGGTAAATTACCAAAGTTGTCACTCTCTTCATTTCTTTGTTGCAATATAATAAATAACTAGCCAAGGAATTAGCTGGAGTTTCTGAAGAGCTTAACTTTGGGTATTGAGTGGGTATCTCCATTAGGTACCTGTTTACACATAAACTATTCAGATTTTTTTCACGAATAAAAATTAAGTATCTGTTTATACACATCCTGTTTTTTTACAACAGCATTGGGAGGGTGTTCGTTCACCCAGCCCTCCTACTAGAGGAGAGTTGGTAGATATTTATTTTTAAGGTAGGTATTTGAGGCAAGCGGAGGCTTGTGAAAATTAGAATTGCTTCAAGAACGAGGTTGATATAGCCCAGCTACCCTCCAGCCATGCAGTTCTGATTTAAGGTATGATAGAATTAAGTATGAGGCAAATTTTTAACTCGCCTCAAATACTTACCCTAAAATGTTTACCAGCTCTCGGACCATACCGATCGCCTGGCACCCAATCCTTCACACTTTCCCATACCTTCAGTTTAAGCGCCCTTGCCATCACGGCGCCCGGTGCCATGGCGGACACGCCATACTTACATCGGTTACATCAAAAATCATTTGCGTTTCTATGTGTGAATGGCAGAACTTAGTGAAAGCCGTACGAGCCCTACTTCAAAGAAAAACCGCAAATTGATGTACAGTTTCGCCATTTAGCACACGCATACTCCAAAAAAAATACCCGATTCCTAAAACAAAATCCCTTAGGAAGATAGAGCTGAGTAATATTTTTTTGTATGAAAAAAATCTGACAGTCAACATGGCGGATGTACTTTATTACGCTATGATCCCGCGATTATTGATAAATTCTATAAAAACAAATTTTTGTACTTTCATATTCAATTATAATATTAACAATTTTTTTTGTGGTTTTCAAGTTTTACTCATTTACATGTTGCTTGCTATTACACTTTTGCAGGCGTTATAATTATATATAATTTTAATTGACCGAAACGTTAGCGAAGGTCTACGTTTTGACTCGGCAAATGCCTTTATACTTGTCTGGATGTTTTCCTGTTGCAATTCTCAACTGAATCTTGTGTAATTTTGTAAGCAGGTTCATTAGCTACATAGAAATTTTCTGTCGTCTCGTTTATGTTCAAAATGGTGGATTTGGCATAAAGGACTTAAGTGCCATTACGGTCTATGGCACTTAAGACCATCTATTGTGAGTATGCTATGAAAATGGATCAACAAAGTAAGTATTGTTTGTTGTTTTTACATGTTTTAAGCTTATCGATCTTATCGCGAGGTGTACAGCTCACGGAGCCACTAGTCGTAGTCATATGTTTTTATTTTTTAAAGACATCATCGATATTCTTTGACATGGCGCATTTTAAACACATAACTAAGACAGAGTTAAGACAGTGACGGAATTAGACATGACAATCGTGCGTGCTGCTATTGATGACTGGCCTCGTCGTTTGAGGTACTGTGTCAAGGCCAAAGGAGGCCATTTTGAATGATATTGTCATATGTAATTCCTGATTTTGTGTACTTAATTTTAATATATAGTTTATTCAACTTTTGTTCGTATATTTTATGTAGATAAAGATTATTGCAGTAACAGAATTTAGTAACCAACTAGGTAATTGTACCGTAGCGTTTTCTCTTAAAAATGAAATCGATAAGGTGAAAAATTATAACGCCTTCAAAAGGTAAATGAGTAAAACTTGGAAACCACAAAAAAATTGGTTACAATTATTCTAATGGAACTGTATTGAACTGAGCTGTTTTGTTTATTATTGGTGTTTTCTAAGTGATAATAACGATCACAAATGATAAGTTATCTTATCTGTCCCCCCGGTCGCCCCGACGGTCCCTCAAGATCAGAGTTCCGATCGCGAGCTGCATTTAGCCACCCACAGTCGTGGCGTTCGGTCGGTCACATCGGTAACTTCTCGTCTGGCGTGTAGGTATATTTTATTCGCGGCAGTGCGTAACGTGTTCGTATTATACATATATGTCATATCACTGGAGGTGTCCACAAACAACATGTACAATCCTCGGTGCGATTTGACACATGTGAAAAAAAAAAAAAAAAAAAAAAAAATGAGGCTCGACGTCGACGCCAAATGTTTGTCACCGGTGAGAAGACTCTCTTTAATACCCCCACTGCCGCTGCCCTCCTTCAGCAGCAAAAAGGGCAAAATAGTAGGCTGGAGAAATATGGGCGCACTAGAAAAGTCGATGATGTTTAAAGGCAATCCTAAATTAATCGAGCGAACAACCCTATGCTCGAAAAGTTAACAGGTTTTGTTTTAGAGCTAAACCTAACTCTAGTTAAAAAAAATATAAACCACTGCTACCGATTTATTTATTTTATTTACAAATTAAATTATAATATATATCGCACAACGGTCAACGTTTGACAGTTCTCGTATTATATTTTATTAGCTTAAGTTTTTGCGCATCTCGTCATAATCATCATCCTACATACTAACAAAATTCACATTTTCACATAGTAATTACTGTGTAAGATAATAATAAAAACTTTCAAAACTTTTGTTGTCTCTGGTTTTGTTCCTCGACCCTCTTGTAGACGTCCTTCATTTTGTTGAGAAGATTGTTTTGCATAGTCGTCAACTAAAAGAGAGAAAGAAATAATTATTATGATAACATATCAAAGCCGTGAATCCAGAAACTATAGGGACCGTGCGCGTTGGAGGGTATGCCATCTTGTGGCCGGAATCGGAATTAAAAAAATATACATTTACACGTCACGTGTTTTCTTGTGCATAGTAGGTTCTGCCATCTAGTGGGCTACATCGGAACAATAAACATCACATTTACGCCTCGCGCCAAAAATCTGACGGCTCCTGTGCTGCCTCCAACAGTTCATGCGCGCTCCCTATAATGATAGTTTAAAATATGACACTAACAATCTTATACAGTTTGCTAGTCCTTCTTGCAATCATTTTATTATCAATGCATGCAATCAAGCAATGCTCATCTAGGTATGCACTCATGGTAGTTTTGTGCCTTAGAAAGCGGTCAGGCACCTATTTTACGTTTCAAAAGGTGAGTTTTCATACGTAAATAATATTTAGCCCAATCTACAACAATTATGATTTTCACGGTGTTGTATGGGAGTTAACGGTCTTTTTAATTGACTCTGGTACACACGGGAACTCAATATTAAATACTCGCAAAATTAACCGTAGTCTAGTAAACCATGTTGGAAAATGTGTACCATCCTGGAGGAATTCGCATTTTATTCAAAATCTACTTTATCTAGGAAAATAACAACACAAAAAAAATAGTAACACAAAAATAAATAGTACTATAAATAAATAGTAACACAAAAAAAAGTCCTAGATATCTTTACGAAAAATACATCTGATTTCGAGGTTTGTTATATTCCGATTGTGCTGTGGTTTGCCAGTTAGAAAACGAACGCGCAACTAGTTCATCAACTGTTTATGTCGTATCCGTAGCGCCATAGAGACCGTTTAAGCTAAGCGTATGGAGACTATGAAGTCAAAACTGTGGAAAAGCAACTTTAAACACCATACTGTAATTTTAAACAATTTTCTGCGCCATACATTATTCTTATACGGTTTTTGGACGTGGTCCCTTCAGAATCTTCTTATACAGGTTTTACTATTTGAATACGACGTTTATTGTAGCACTCCACACTCTGTCACTTCAAAGGTGCAAAGACCGTGCAGAGTTAAATACATCGGTCCAACTCTAGTTGTGTACTCACGCTGCCGGCTGCCTGTTCCCTGATGCGGGCGAGCTCGGCCGCGCCGGCCGCCTTCTCGTGCTCGTACTTGGCCGTGGCCTCCTTGATGCTCTGCGTGAGCCGCGCCGCGCGCGAGGCCTCCGCACATGCGCGCTGATGCTTCTCCTCAGACTCCTTGAGAGCGCTGAAAATTTATATTTGTTACGCATTACGCAAGGGCGCAAACTTATTGAAAAAAAGGGGGAAAGAGCGAAATCCAAAGAAATAACTCTAACATTGAATTTGCAAGGTACAAAGGGTACACGAAAGCTATCCCTTTGCAAGCACATATAGTTTATATATACTTGCCACTGTAATATTAGTATGTTTATCAAAAGGCTGACCGATCTGCGCGCTCGAGAAATATAGTGCCGTGGCACGTCTACACTGGCAGTTTTGTGCGTGAGGAAATTGCCTCGCGTGTATGCTCGCTCTGTGTGGACCCGGCTACTCAGACAGCTCACTAGATGGTGCCGCACGATTCATGTTAGTTTTGTTCCTATAAATAATAGCGGTCGGGTACACCAAATGTCGTCGCATGGCGCTTGTCAATCTCGTGTATTTATGATGCTAAGGTGACATCGCGATAAAAACTTCATGTTCTTTCTACAATAAAGTATATGGACACATAATGCGATAAAATAATATCGGCGGCGAAATCCCTTAAGAGGGTTCAGGTCGGAGATGAGGTCGGGAGCCGATGGGTGACCTGTCTCGCTCGCCGCGGGCGCGCGCGCGGGCGGCGGCGCCCCGGGCGCGGCGGGCGGCGGCGCGCTCGGCCTCGGCGCGCGCGTCCGCCAGCGCAGCCTGCAGCTCGCCCAGCTCCGTGCCCAGCACGACCAGCTCGCCCTCCGCGCTGTCCGTGTCCAGGTCGCCGTTCTCCAGCTCCCTGTCGGATGACATCAACTATTTCAATCTAGACCTAAATGAAAAGCTAATACTACCCGATGGTAATCAATCTCGTAGCGTTTATGAGAGGCCGCGCGGGTTATTCCCACTAGTTACCACCAAGTTGTTACCAGTGGTAACTACTGGGAATTTTTTTCCCACCTTATACCACTAGTAACTACTGGGATTTTTTTCCCACCTTTTACCACTGGTAACTACTGGGAAAAAAAATCCCACTAGTTACCACCTACTTGGTTTGGTGGTAGCTACTGGGATTTTTTTTCCCAGTAGTTACCACTGGTAAAAGGTGGGATTTTTTTCCAGTAGTTACCACCAAAATTTGGTTAGCATTCAATACTAATAAAAACAATATAAATATAGAGTTCCTTGATCAATCATTAATTAAACGTCGAATTAATTATAAGTTAATTACTTATTCGTTTCATTAGAAGTCGATTGCTGTTTCAGTAAACTGCCTTAAAAGTAATAAAAAAAATCGGTCTTTGACTGATTTGTTTGTTTGTTCATATAATTGTGACGTTATTTATTGAAAGGGACTTTATTGTCGATGGCGCTTACGACATTATCAACGATGCTCCTATAATATAAATACAACGCTGCGCTACGCAGTGTGGCGTAAGCGCCCTTGACAAAAGATCCAAGTTTCATAGATCAAGACACAATTAATTCAATTAACAATTAATAAGATAAATGCTCTCATACTTTTGATGTTGATGGCAAAAAGGAAAACAAACATATAATATAATAATTAATATAATGTAATAATTCCAAATAAAACATATATTATACGAATTTGGAAAAAAATCCCAGTAGTTACCACCAAACCAAGTTGGTGGAAACTAGTGGGATTTTTTTTCCCAGTAGGTAGTTACCAGTGGTAAAAGGTGGGAAAAAAATCCCAGTAATTACGAGTGGGAATAACCCGGCCGCGCCCGCCCCTTGTGTTTGCGACCGCGGCGGCGCACCGCCATTCCATACTGTAAGTTGTCGAAAGCGCGAATGCGTATGGACCCTAACGGCGTACTTATTATTTATTAGAAAATCCTGATAAATAATTTTAATTGAAATAGTTACATTTACTTTGATTTGACTATGATAAATTCCGCAATAGATTTTATTTGTGACAAGTATTTCGCTGTTTTTTCCATCCGTCCCCGCCGGGCACAAATGGGAAGGACCCATTCCCACCCGTGGCGGGCAGGGACAAATGAGAATGAATCCTTCCCATCTGTGACCGCCTTAGTTTCTTCCTGTATTTTTCATTATAAAAATTTCAATATTAATTATTGCTATATTCAACAGTTATATTCTGGACGAAATCAGTTGAAAATATGTGTTTAATGAAAAAATATTCAAATCTTGTTCCATTCATTCCACTAGCAACATTTACTGACTTACCCGATTTTATTAATAAAAGTCAAATGAGGGTGGATGAGAATCAGATTTGACGTTAGTGACTAAGCAAAATTGTTCTCTCGCTTTCTTTCTTTTAATAAATTTTTGGGTTTTTAAAGTGTAGTTTTAACATGTTTGATCCTTCTAGAACTGGATTGTGAAAGTGTTTAAAAGTGCTAAAAACAATAGTGTAAAAGGCTAAGTGTTAATTACTGCGAGTTGGTAAGATTAGACTGTAAATATTAACTTTGATTTCGTGCACCAGTGAGGTTAGAAACCTTTATGAACTATTTGACTAATTTGGACATTTAAACAGTGCTAAACTAATTTTGGACTGCTGATACTTGAACAATATTAATTCATAATAATAATAAGAAAGTGTTTTTTTCGGGCAAGGGCAACATCCGCTAGGTGTACCCCTTACATTTCATTAAAGTGTCAAAAGGGCCTCTACGTGTTGGCTTCGGCTCCGCGCACGCCTTCAAAGGTCCGGAGCACCATTGTTCCGTGATGAGAAAGAAAGTGTTTCAAACTAATACAATTTCGTTACATTAATATTTGTGATTAAAACTTTGATTATTTTAAACTGCATATTTATAGATTATTTCGCCAGATATAACTTCACGTAAATTGAACTCGAGTATATACGGGAAAGTGGACTTTGAACTTATTTTGTTGTGAATTCTTGTTATAAACGTAAATTGCACAGAGTTTTTTATCAACAAATGATGGCTAGACCACCCCTATTAGAACTAAATTACCTCCTTTATGTATTCCAAAGTTCGCCGGTAATTATAACGACTGGACAAGTTTTAAAGATTTATTTAAGGCTCTCGTGCATGACAACGTGCATCTAACAACTATTGAAAAACATCATTATTTGAAAACAAGTTTATTGGGAGAGGCTGAACAACTTCTAAAACATTTTGCACTCACGGAGGCTAATTACGATAAGGCCTGGAGCACACTTGAAAATAGATATAATAACAAACGTATGATTGTCATTACAATACTTAGCCGCCTTTTAAATCAAAAGAAGATGAACACAGAATGTTTTAAAAGGTTAAAAGAAATTTTAGATACTACGAAGGAATGTTTGAATTCTCTCGATAATCTCGGCGTGGATACCTCCACATGGGATGCAATTATCGTACATTTAGTTGTATTCAAGTTGGAGACACACAAACAATGGGAACAGTCACTTGGATCATGTCAAGATATACCCACATTTACCATTCTGTCATCATTTTTAGAAAATCGTTTCCGGTCTATGGAAATGGTAAATGTCACTCACAAAAAAGACCAACCGCAGAAAAAAGACTTAGTTAAATATGCCACAACCCAGACACCCACAAATATAAAGTCATTTGTCACAGAAGTAAACAGCGAATGCACTTATTGCTCACAAAACCACTATATTTGTAATTGTAAAGAATTCGCCGCATTAGATGTTCCTCAATGTCAGGATTTTATTAGGAAGAATGGCATTTGTTTTAATTGCCTTGTAATAAAAAAAATCACAGTGCCTGAAAACTATACAGCAACACCCAGTCAGTGTTGGCCGAACGTTAATGCAATTAACCATTAAAAATTACCAATTAAAAAGGCTAATTAGAATTAACAATTAAAGGAAATTAATTTTTAATTGCAATTAACATTAATTTGCATTAACATCAATTACTTTCGAAACAATTAACAATTAAAAATAATTAATGGTTAATGTTTCACAAACAATTAAAAATTAAATAAATTGTTAATGATAATAAAAAAATTGATTGATAATTAACAATTAACAAGAATAAATATCGTAATTTTGTAAAAGGCGCCAAGGGATTAAAGGTCTGATATATTACTCATCCTCCTTATGAACCCTGGCAGTACCTAGTGGAGGTCAGGTTTGGTGCAACATAGGCACACGCTGTTTTGGTCATCAGACTCGTCTTGATGAGCAGTTGGGAGAGCAGTACCCAAGATAGAGCTGATGCTGAACTCTGGCAGTACCTAATGGAACTCAGGTATGGTGCGGCATAGGCACACGCTGTTATGGTCAACTAACTCGTCTTGATGAGCACTTGGGAGAGAAGAATCCAAGATAGAGCTGATGCTAAACCCTGGCAGTGCCTAGTGGAACTCAGGTTTGGTGCAACATATGCACACGCTGTTTTCGTCATCCGACTCGTCATGATGAGCACTTGGGAGAGCTGTACCCAAGACAGAGCTGATACTGAACCCTGGCAGTACCTGGTGGAACTCAGGTTTGGTGCAACATAGGCACACGCTGTTTTCGTCATCAGACTCGTCTTGATGAGCACTTGGGAGAGCAGTACCCAAGATAGAGCTGATGCTGAACCCTGGCAGTACCTAATGGAACTCAGGTTTAGTTCAACATAGGCACACGTTGTTTTCGTCATCCGACTCGTCATGATGAGCACTTGGGAGAGCAGTACCCAAGATAGAGCTGATACTGAACCCTGGCAGTACCTAGTGGAACTCAGGTTTGGTGTGACATAGGCATATGCTGTTTTGGTCATCCGACTCGTCTTAATGAGCACTTGGGAGAGCAGTACCCAAGATAGAGCTGATCCTGAACCCTGGCAGTACCTAGTGGAACTCAGGTATAGTAGTTATCAGGTAGAATAGTTTGCGCGAGAGATACTTCCAAAGTGAAAAAATGTGTCCCCCCCCCCCCCCCCCGTAACGTCTAAAATAACGGAATGAAAAATCTGAAAAAAATATATGATATACATTACCATGCAAACTTCCACCGAAAATTGGTTTGAACGGGATCTAGTAAGTAGTTTTTTTTTAATGCGTCATAAATGGTACGGAACCCTTCATGGGCGAGTCCGACTCGCACTTAGCCGCTTTTTAAATACCTATCGTCAAATTTAAAGAATCATAATTATTTTCCAGTGGCGCTAGTGAGCACGTTGATGGGCTCTTAAATGTTATGATGGTAAGGATATATATTTATATATTATGAATAACAAATAAGTATACATATTGGGACCGTGCGAAGTGCATGGTGGGGGTAAGTAAAGCGATCCCAGCGCATAAGGTAGTAAAAATTTAAACTAACTGCGGATAGCGTCTTTAACATTTCGTACAATTATATGGCTCGAAATGAAACTTTGATTTACGATTACTCCTGAAATATTCATTTAAATTGTATGGTGTAAGGGACCATTGTAATCTGTATGAAATGCTTAATATAACTAACGTATTTATTTTATATAATTGTTAATAATGTATCCATGTAAATAGCTTTGCAAATGCCACATATTACGTGATCTTTTTCTAGAAGTTAAGAATGGATATAGTAAGTTATCCTTAAAAGATAGACATTTAACATCGCGGACTTTTTTGTAGACCTACGAATGAGAAACAACCCCACCATACATTGTGTTGTTATAGCTCAAACGGATTAGGCAGCGTTTTCGATTAAAGCTCCTAGCCAGCGTGATTTTTTCCGACAACATCGTTATATTTCAAACAATTTACACAAAACCTTAACAAATTATATACTTAAGTTTTCCTCAATAATCACTTTATTGATAGTTGAAAGTCGTATTAAAATCCGTTCAGTAGTTTTTATTTTTGGAGTAGTTTTATAAGATGTAGTGAATTGACGTTTTCCCCTAGACTTGCGGACACTAGGTTGCGTGACAGTCGTGCACGCTCCCAATATACCATTTAAGAAGTTGAGAAATATCTACATAATAACGTGATGATAACATATTCTGTCACATTCTATCGAGGGATGTAAAAAAGTGATATTTATCACATACCTACATAAAAACATTCATAATTTGTCCACTGGACTAAGGAAGTTTGAGAAACATACTTAATGCTGTCAGCCATTTTCATAATGTCATGTAAGAGGGTGTTGGTCTGGTCAAGTGTGGGCTTCAAGGACTGCAGGTTATGCAGGCTGCTCTCCTTCTGCGTGAGAGTTGCTGACAGAGTGCTGAGCTTCTCCTCCGCCTCTCTGAAATTCTGCGCTGCTCGCTCCACCTGACCTCTAATGTCTTCGGCGTCATATACCTTGAAAATGAAAATTGTTACGTAGTGTTAAGTAATCAATATCACTGATAGCACAGTGCGTTTACTCTAATATTTAGCTCCAGATGTTGATCAGAATAGGTGAGTATCATGTATAATGGACACTTATAGTACCTTCAAAGCCTTTTTCCTTGCATTTTCTACCAAAATACCATCCCTATGAGCTTTCTTCTGTTCCAGCAGAATATCCGTCTGTTTGTTATCTTCAGTTATGGCCTCCAACTCTTTTATAACTTCAGCCTCTATCTCTTTTTCCTGCTTGACTTCCTCTTCTAATAATGGTATGTCATGCTCAAGCTGTAATAGAAATTACAAAACAATAAAAATTAAAGTAAAAGTATTGCACAGCGGTTGTTCTTAAAGACTAACCATCTTATTCATAAACGTCTACTAAAGTTAACAAGCCACTAATAATCGTTTGTCCCTTTCTATCATACCAATTCGTCGGAAAGGGACAAATGCTTCAACTAGAATTTCTTGTGTTTCAGGCAGAAAAGAATTGGATCTGTTCCTGCTGGGGACATGAGACCTTAATTTTTGTACCTAGTAAGTATACTAACATAGACCATTGTTTCTCTAGACCTTCTGTTCATTAAAAAAAAGTTTTTGTTGACCCTTAAAAATGCGTTCACAGCGCTATTACTTCACTATCCACTATCGTCCAAAAATTTGTTGCTTCGGTGATCTGTTTTCAACGCAGAAAGGGATAAAATATGCTGGGGCCGCTGGAGGCTAGATCTGCTGAATGTAGGTGCGAATGGGGTTGTTGTGGCAATTTGAATCCTGCATGTCGTATGGCAGCCACTGCAACATCAGCCTATTAGGGGCCATCTTTTGTTCGGCCGTTAACTTAACATTCTAGGCACCCAACGTGCAGAGACATTTTGCATGAGTAATTCATCAGTTTTGAAAACTGCCACAAGAGATCCTCGTGAGCTCATCTAGATGCCCGATAGGCATCCATCTATCTGTTTACACGAGTTCATCTTTTTTTTTTCATTTTCTTTAGCAAGAATGATAGATGAGCAGTCTTTGCAGCATCTGCCGTTAGTTGATGTTCTACCCAGGTTAAACTCCTTGTACCCAAGTGCAACTGTAGCATTCGGAGGAGCAGAGTCCCTCAATGTTCCCACCAATTTGATGTGTATATTAGTACACACAGTATAATAGTACATTTTTTCAAACAGAGGTAATTGGTAACGCCTCTCATTTAAATTTTCTCTATTTCCAACAATTAAAAGTACTAATACAACAAATAAACGGATTTACAGCACAAAACTACAAAACTAACAAATTCACTGACAGACATATACTTTTAAATTATTCGTTTTTTTAATTTACTAGCCAAGAACCACTTTAAAAATAATCTCTTTTTTCTGTTGTCACCCATTACCATTCCATTCCATTTGATTATCATTACTTTTGGATCAACCCTCGTAATAAGATTAACTAGTAGTATTTATAGTAGTTAGGCTTTTTTATATAGGTATAGGTCATAATATGGCCTTTGTTTCAATTTGTTAACAATTTTGAAGTATTTCTTCATATAATTAGTAAGTAATAAGTATGTATTATTGAAATTTACCTGCTCTAGGCGTTCTGCTCTGTTACCCTTCTCTGCAGCCTCCATGTTCCTCATTTGAATAAGATTGTCCTTTTTTTCTGTTAAAGCTTTTACCTGAAATTGTATCATAGCTACATAAAATATAATCTATTCTTCTCAAAAAGGAGATATAAGGGTTTTTTCCTATTTAGATAAAGGGTAATTCAACTCTTAGTCAACTACTTTGTATTAATTCCATTGCCATTCTTTCAGAGACAGTGTCCTAAAGGCAGGTTACCTGAATTTTCTGAAAATGACAATAATGTATACCTCCTCCTTATGTGCAAACAGTTCCTCCTCTCTAGCTGCGATATCCCCCAGCCTGGCTTCATTGAACACCATCTGGTTCAACAGCACCATGAGGATGGTGTAGGACTTTACAATGGTGGGCTGAAGCAGGTGCATGATAAGGAAACACAGGTTGGCTACAGGCATTATGGATACCACATGGTTGATGATGCGTGTGGTGTTGATCACGGGCAGTAGGTCACGGTAGTATGTTGTGTGCTCGTCCGATTCTTCTGGAGACTGGAATGTAAGAGAGTCAGTATTAAAACTGATTATCTAAATTGGGTCACTAGATTTTGAAGGTTGACAGAAATAAAAATTCAATGCTAATCTCTAAGGAGTCTAAGCATAGTGTATTTTCATTTTGGTACAATATTAAAGTTTGTTAAGATAGGTATATTTTGATGACCAGTTTGGCCTTGTGGGTAGTGACCCTGCCTTTGAAGCCGATGGTCCCGGGTTGCAATCCTGGTAAGGGCATTTATTTATGTGATGGACAAGGATATTTGTCAGGAGCAATATCATATCTTAAGTACCCACAAAACAAACCTTATTGAGCTTACTGCGGGATTAACTAAATTTGTGTAAAAATGTCCTATAATGTTTATTAATTTATTTATTTATTGAAACCTTTGGGAAACAAACAGGCAAAAACAACACACATAGTAAATCAGATTACACATTCACAAGCCAAACAATTTCCACTAATGAATAATAACAATTATGTTGGTCAGAAATTAACATTAATATTAAAACATGCAAAACTCAAATAACTCTAACCGTTGAAAACAATATTAAAAAAATTGGCAAGCATGCTGAAATACACAGCTTGCTTACCACCTAAATGGCTATGACTTGATTATTCAATTTTGTATTGAGAGCAGGGGGCCTACCGCAAAAACCGAAATTCACAATTCTTTTAAAAAATCTATAAAAGATCTTTATCTTTTAGTCTAACTAATCAATATTATTATTAGCTGAACTTATTGCAGAAACAAACTGTTGTAATGGTAAATGGAATATATCAATATCAGAAATTTTTCATTATAAGTTCTACACACTCTAGCTAAGAACCTACTTCTTGCATATGTAGTACGACCAAAGTTAATTGCAAAAGGTTTGTGGAGCGAGTTTGCCGATCAGGACATCAAATTGAAATTTTAGATAAAAGTTTGGGAGAATCAATAAGGCCATATAAGATTTTGAACAAAAATATCTGATCTCAAATTTCTCTATGGGTTATATTATATTATATTCTATTAGTTGGTTGGTAGAGAAAGTAGAGAATGCCTCATGGTATTAAGTTTGCTTTTTGTACATTAAAACTTTCTTTTGATCAATAAATTCAAATAAAGAAAATTATAGCTTTCACTATACTTATGCCTGGTGGCATGCATGCACTGATATTCAGTATCAGAGGGCCTACCGCGAACCACTTTCGACGTGTTGCCTCCCTGTCACACTTACGTACTAATTTACAAGTACGAGAGAGAGGCAGTGTTTCTCCAAGCCTGGGACTGGGTTAGAGACTGGTCTCTAACAGCAACTATGTTAAGCATCATACCATTAACACAGCATCCATGCTAACGCCAAGACGATCGAATATCTTGAACAGAGCCACCATAACAGTTTGAGGTCGCTTAAGGTCCGCCGCCGTTAGCGGCATATCCGGGAACGTGCCACTCCACATCGTCAGGAAGTTGTCCACAGCTATAGTTGGCACTGGATTAGACAACATTTCACTTTTATACGTTTCGTTACGATTATTTGCCCATAAGGCTAATAGTATTTATTAAGCTTTTACATAAGTAGTTCCTTAAGAACAAGACCTGATTTTACCTTTATCCATTTTGACGATTTATCTAATGAAAATGAGCACTATCAAATCAATATATATATTATGCGAAATAAACAATTACTTGTTGTATGGGATATAATCAACGTTCAGTGACAGATATAATACTAATACATCAAATACATGTTATACATGTACAATATTCAGTTCCAAAATTTCAAAACAAATTTAACCCAACGTCTCGTCTTTGTCTAGACTTTTTTTTATTGCACTAAAGCGTATCATAGGTTCTAGTTTTTTTGCTATCAACCAAAGAGCATATAATCACTACGTTTTCACTATCAACAACCAAATATCATGAAGGTATATGTTAAAGTGGAGAGCGCAATGACTTTTTTTGCTATACCAGATTAAACCTTATCACCAAGTCAGAAAGGTGTTCGTACCAGACTAGAGAAAACGGTCCACTTGAGATAGCAAAACCAGAGCCCTGTGTCTCACTCGCACATGTTGCGAATGTTAAAAAGATACCATTGTGGTAGTAATAATACTACTAAAAATAATTACCTTCTTCAAATCTTCTTTTCAATCAAGTTCTGATATCTTTTAAGTAATTTGCTATTAATTATGATGTGCACATTATTAACTAATTAAAACAAGCATGTTCACAATAAAAAAGCATTAAATTGAATATGGTAGAAATTGTAGTAACTTTGAATATTAATTGGTATCCCCAATTTTATGACATATTTTCGTGTATTTTCAAAATACGTTAATGACGCCGCTCACCATTGATACGAATAATTTTGCAAAAAAATTGTTAAAAAATGTTGTGTGACGGGTTGCAGGAGTGAAAGCTATGCTGTTTGTGGAATATCTTTTCATAGGTAAGTGACATTTATTCAATTTTAAGATAAAAATAAAATACTCTATTGTCAAACTTATTAGGGTGACTAGGATGTCGGCACAATATTAATCGGGCCTACTTCTTATTACGTACTTAATTTAAAAGTAAATTTATCTAAATAAGTATGTCTTTATTTTGGCATGTTTAATGTGGTCGACGTAATGAGAGCTATTTTATAATAAATAATTGCCAATATTTAAATCCAAAGTCCTTAAAGCATTCCAGACCCACATTTATACATAATATTTTATTACTGAAACGTTGCTTCAAAATATTTAGATATATATAACCGATTCTATATAGGTTGGACACACATAACCGTCCGTAGGACAAGGCGGCAAATTTGAAAAATATAGCTGCAATCACAGATCTACGATGATGCTTACGCTTAAAGTTAGCTGAAGTGTGCAAGAGGGAAGCCATCATGTATGTATATGAACATCCCATAAGTGCGAAAGAGGCAGACTATAAATTAAAAAACCTGACCAATGACCATTTTTGAGTTCGACAGTAGTCGCCAACGGCCGACATTTATGATTTATTCATTTACAAACACATGGAATCGTAACACCTTTATTTTTAAATTAAGTAGAAAATATAAATCAATCAGGGAGGAAATTATTAAAAACGTATTGCAGTCAAAATAGTGTCGTGTTGTTTAACAGGTAATTATGATATTCCAGGCGAAATTTCCTAAACTATAGGTACCTATTTTTTTTAAATTAAGAGCATAAGAAGCATTATAAGCATAATAGTGTAAGAAGCCGGTTTACATAGTTAAATAAAAGTTTTTATTTCGTTTTGTTCTAATATTTTATAATTTTTTTCAAATACAAAGACTATTTTGTGTAAAAATCTTAATTGTTACGCTACGCTAGGGCTTGACGGACTCACTTTCCGATTTCCAATTGAGCTGAAATTTTTCAGTCTACTAAGAAGTTTTTCTATGAAAAATGCATTATTGTTGTCTCAAATTGTGTGGCAAGAACAGTAAAAACTCTGGTGTACAAAAAAATGGCATTTCATTTCACAGGTGTTTTTAGATTTTGAAAAAAATAAGAGTTAAAATAGCTCGCTCGAAACTCGTTGACGTCTTATAAGAAAGTCTCTTTCTATCGCACTGCATCCGTATAGCTCCTTTCTTGTCTTTCATTACGTGACATTCCTAAGGCCGAATATAAGATAATATGTCTGTGCTCCAGAGGGACTAGCACCTTAGTTAAAAACTGTAATGATTGGCGTACCGGTCCATGACCCTGGATATCTGTCTCGCTTTTACTTATAGCTAGGATTTTGACGGACGTCCGGCGGACCACCTTCCTCATAATCGACCATGATCGCGATTCCAATACACCGATCTCTAACAGTTTTTAGAACGACTTTATATCGTTTTCTGGGGCAATTATATATATATGTAGCGTCCATAGGCTACGGTGACTGCTTACCATCAGGCGGGCCGTATGCTTGCTTGCCACCGTGGTGGTATTAAAAAAAAACTATGCACTAATGAGAAAAGATCCTGGCCTGACTATACATTCCAAATTTACGATTTATCCCACATAAATATGACTTATGGTCACCCTAATTAGAACGAGATGCGAGGCTCTAGTTTGACTTCTCATGTGGACACACTTTTTGGCCAGTGTACTCTATCCAGCTTATTATGTACGTCCGTGCCAAATATAGCATATAGCGTATGGAAGGTAGAGGCAAGGAACAAAATCTCCATATACCAAAAAGTGTCCAGGGAGCCTACCGCGAAAACCGAAATTCGCAAATTGCGGGGATCTTTCTCTTTTACTCTTAGTAAGACGTAATTAGAGTGACAGAGAAAAATGCCCGCAATTGACGAATTTCGATTTTCCCGGTAGCCGCCCGGGTCTATAGGGAGCGTGCATGAACTGTAGGAGGCAGCACAGATGCCGTCAGATTTTTGGCGCGAGGCGTAAATGTGATGTTTATTGTTCCGATTCAGGCCACAAGATGGCAGATCCTCCAACGCGCACGGTCCCTATAGCCGTGAAAATCAAAGTTCGTCAATTGCTGGCATTTTTCTCTTTCACTCTAATTAGGCCCTAGTGAGAGTAAAAGAGAAAAATCCCCGCAATTTGGGAATTGCGGTTTTCGCGGTAGCCTCCCAGGGCCCTCCACACTCGTGCGCGAATCGAGGCGCGAAGCCGCGAACGCGAGTGTGGAGGGCCCTCGCGTCGATTTCGCAGATTGTTCACGCCTTTGCGCCTTATTTCCCGTTTATTGTCGGTATTTGGCCTGCGTCAAAAGAGACGCGAAGCGTGAACTCACAAAACTCCACACTCGCGATCGCTTCGCGCTGCGATTCGCTCACGAGTCGGTTAATTTGTAAACTGTCATAACCTTCTATGGCGGCTATTTGGTTATTGGGTGCGAACTGGATCAACCTAAAATCAATTTCACAGTTCCCAGTTTGAATCAGTGCCAATGCCGGATTTAGAGGTCTGGAGGCCTCGGGCAATAAAGACGTGGAGGCCCCCTGGCCCCAAATTATTTACCAAATAAAATGGTCAATTTCCGAAGTCTCTATTGTGGGGGCCCCTCTTTTGTGGAGGCCCCGGCCCCGGTTGCCCTCTCGGTGATCAGTGCCTTGCCGCAAACTAAATACGATCAGCTGACGCTTCGGCGCCATCTTGCCGCGAACCAAACTGCGAAATCGCCGTGAAGTTGTGCGAGTGTGGAGTCTACGTCAATCTCGCTGTATGTTCGCTCCGCGATTCACGCGCATAGTCTGGAATTTTAAGTGTCTGTATGTCTGGCATACTATCGTACATTCGTACTTAAATTTGCTTAGTTAATGTAAGAACACACGAAAGAATTGGTAACTGACGTTTTAGTCTCGTGGAATTACCAATACTCATACTCATACTCATTTATTCATAAAGTTAATTTACTTGTCAAAATAAAACTAGATTAAAGTTAAAACTAACTTAAAATTACAATAAAAATTAAAACAAAGCCTATTTACATTTAAAATTAAGATCAGAAATTAGACTCAGTATCAAAATATACATAAAAAAAAAAAAAAATTAACAATGCAATGAGATCAAAATTAAAATCAATTAGTAACAGGATAATCAATGAGTAAAATTAAAAACAAAGCCAATTTATATGTCAAAAAAATTTAAAAAATAATATAAAATTAGAATTACAATTATAATAAATTAAAATTGGGATAAGAAATTCAAATAACATTAGTATCAAAAATATAAATAAAAAAAATAAATAAAAATAAAATTTAATTTTAAAAATAGGCGAAACGCAAGTAAATGTCTGGTTAGGTACAAGGTATACATTAAGTTTATTAAATTTTATTTATATTTAAAAGTCTGTTCGGATAGGTACTGACCCTGTATGCATTATGAACTCCTCGTAGGTGTAGAACGGGTGTTCAACGAGCCAGTTTTTAGTCGATGCTTAAAGTTGCACACACTTGGTGCGTCAATAATGTTTTGTGGCAGATTATTATAAACACTAGGTTCCATTACATGAGTTAATTAGATTTTTTTAATTTCCTACTAATTCCTACTAGTTTCCTAGCATTACGCGTATTGTAATTAGACCCCATCTCTTTCGTTTTAAATAAGTTCAAGTTTCCTCTCACGTATATAGCTACCTGCATGATTACTATTGCAGGCAGTGTAAGAATGCTAAGCTTTTTAAAAAGCTCTTTGGCAGGAGTATCAGCAGGCACCCGCGCGATGGTCCTGATGGCACGTTTCTGCAGGCGAAATACTCTTTCCCATTGCGCACAGCTCCGCACCATACTGTATCAGTGAGTGTACAGTAGCGAAATAACAGGTGCGGGCAACCTCTGGAGCCACTGTTTTCGCAACACGACTCAAAGCGAAGCATGCACTTCCTAATTTGCTACACAACTTGTCAACGTGCAGATCCCACTTTAATCCCTGATCAATTTGGAATCAATAAACGACTTGCCTAAAGTAACTAACAATCGTACTGTTCTCTTTGCTGATGATACAATACAACTATCTTAGTAACAGGAAATGACAGCGATACCTATCAAGACAGACTAAACTTGGCATTAAACAATGTCATGAAATGGTTTATTATGAATCAACTAATTGTTAACTTAAGTAAAACAAAATTTATGCAGTTCTACCTGCCACAGTCAAAGCCAAAAGATATTGTACTAACATATGAGGATCTTCCATTACAAGAACTAACAAAAATCAAATTTCTTGGACTGTCGTTAGACTGCCATGGAAGCTGGAAATCTCATACAAATAATCTTTGTTAAAACCTAAGTAAATATGTTTATGCTCTTAGGAAAATCTCTACTATGTCTTCCCAAAATACTGCGTTCTGTGCGTATTATGGCCAAGTATCGTCTGTTTTAAGATACGGTTTACTGCACTGGGGAAATTCATGTAATAAAAATGATGTGTTTATTCTACAAAAGAAATGTGTTCGATCTATTGCAAGAGCAAGACATACTGATAGTTGCAAGCTTATTTCAATATTCAATAAACTTGGTATGTTAACATCTATGCTTATATTGGAAGCGTGCATATTTGTAAAAGAAAATTTAAATCTCTTTAGAAAAATAGAAAAAAACTTGACCCGAAATAATCAAAATAAGTATGAGATACTCCCAAAAATTCCTGTAAAAACCGCCTATTATAATGAAAGCTTATATGTAATGGGTGCTAAATTATTTAATAAATTGCCTGACTCAATTAAAGATCTGTATGTAAAGGCGTTTATATTTTTTTTTAAATAAAAGTACTGAAAAAGAAAATGCCTTACAATGTAAATGACTTTTTCAATATAGATTTCTCTACAGCTTAGTACTATGATAAGCACTTACCTTATGTTTCCTTTTTATGTAAAATATAGCTGAAAAGGAAAATATGGCAAATACAAACATTGTAAATAGAGACCGCGCGCGTTGGAGGCTCTGCCATCTTGTGACCTGAATCGGAACCATAACCATGTACATTTACACGTCACGTGTTTTCCTGTGTATAGTAAGTGCCTGCCATCTTGTGGGCTACATCGGAACAATAAACATCACATTTACGCCTCGCGCCAAAAATCTGACGGCTCCTGTGCTGCCTCCTACAGTTCATGCACGCTCCTTATAGTTCATCTAGATTTAAGTAAAATTATATTGTACGCCTCACAGGCAAATTATAGCGATATTACCAAAATATCTATTATAACTAATTATCTAATAAACAAAATCATTTACATCCACACTTCCCGATGACGGTTCCGAAATCAGTCCCGATTTCGGGCCTGATAATTGTTTTCCGTTTCACGAAATATCAGGACATCGTTAACAATATTTGAAATGTAAAAATGACGTTGTCTCTAATTGCCAACAATGTTCAATGTTTTATATTTTTGCATATGAACCATTTTTTTACATTACAAGTAAGTTTTCCCAAGAAAAAAAAATATATTTTTCGTGCCCGAAAACGGGTCCTGATAAAGTGTGGATGTAATTGGCACTTGATAAAGTGTGGATGTAATTGGCACTTTAGGAATATTATTGAGTATTATATTCTTTGATTACATCTGTCTAGACTTGCACAAGTAAATCGCTTCGTGTCAGAGGGCCTACCGCAAACCACGTTCGACATGTTGCCTCTCTGCCGCACTTGTACATTTGTACGTAAGTGTGACAGAGAGGCAACACGTCGAACGCGGTTCTCGGTAGGCCCTCTGGGTACGATAAAACGGTACTGGCAGTGGCAGTTGACGTTGTCAACAAACGTCAGCCGACGTCACGTCATTCGATTCGATTGCATTTAGTTGAATCGTGTTGCTGTTATCCGGCTTAAAGTAATATAATTTATTTAAATTAACACAAATTTGTAATGAACTTATTTTAAATACGTACAAAATGCGGATAACAAATTTAAGACGCGGAAGGATCGCGCGTATGGGTGGTATCTGTGCAATTTTACTAATGCTCATTTACGCTTTACACAAGTGGTCAAACGAAAACGTCGGCAAACAAGAGGATGTAATAGTTTCGGACTCGCTTAGTAATTCTTACAAATCGCACCGTGATGTTTATCCGACCCTGAAAACCGGTAAGTGTATTATTATGTTTTCGCTGAAGTTGAACTGAATAAGTAGTTACAGTTATGTGGCCCAATAAGGTGAGACGCGACGTAAAGGCCGGTTCTCGGTCGCATTGTTTTTATTGCGTGCACGAAACCCGGTGTGTGAATATGACGATTTGCAATGAAATGATAATAATCTAACTATGCATGTAAATTAATTTTAATTTGATAAAGGTGAACTCAATTCATTATGTACACTGCACTGAGCTTAATTCTAATTGCAAGTGGACAACAATATTTTACAAAATACATGTTCATAATCACCTGCTAGAAAATGTAAGAAATAACTGGAAAATGTACAGAATTATTATTGTCCTGTTACCTTAAACATGTTTTCACAGTATGTAGGAATTGTATAATCAAGAAGGAAAATCAGTGAAAGTGTTTAAAACATGAAACTTGTTTAAAGGATATATTCACAGGAAGAAAGTGATACAAACAATAATTATTTAACCTCCTACCAACTCATATTTTTAAGTTGAAATATTTACCATATCAGTCACCCAGAACCTATAAAACAGTCTTCTGTTCTATTCTAATTTGAATCTTCATTTTGACAAATCAAAATTTCATGTATCTTGGCAAATTCTGATGTCTGGGCGGCTAGAGGATATACATAAGTGTATTCCTATTTGTCCCCACCCCAGGCCACCCACTGCCATATTTGAGATGGAGAGAGATGGAAATGATTCATAAAAATTCACTTGGGAATGGGAATACACCTATACATAAGGGTGCTCTATGGGTAGAACAAATGTTGGCACAAGATTAAAGCACAGAATGTATCCTAATTTCTATACAACTGCAGTGCATTTTGAAATAAATAATTTATTTAAGGAACTGTCCATACTAAAATTGAGCACACTAGTTAATATACCTTCTCCTTATTAGTGTGAGCTTTCAGATCGTTACAACATTTTTGCCCTGGAAAATCCTAGCTTATCAGATGGATCCATTAGACATTCCCCAGGTAAAAATATACCTTCCAATAGTTCCCTGTGTGAGACCTTGTACATCTTTTGCTTCATGTAAGTGATATGTAGCAATCAATTTCATTATTATATTTATGAAATCCTTATTTTCCTATAACTTAG
Source organism: Cydia pomonella (assembly GCF_033807575.1). Taxonomy (NCBI): domain Eukaryota; kingdom Metazoa; phylum Arthropoda; class Insecta; order Lepidoptera; family Tortricidae; genus Cydia; species Cydia pomonella. The sequence continues at coordinate 19,284,411 of NC_084704.1, forward strand.
TCATGAAAATATTGTAACTATATTAGTGAACTCTCTTAAAAACAGACTCGACAAACATTTTATAAATGGACAAAACACAAGTGCAGGACATTGATTTGCATGTATCAGCTATAAGCTGCCTGTGCATTCATAAATAAATAATAAATAACATTAATGAAATACAGACTTACACAGTGTTTTTTTAAGTCTGTTAATTTCAAGGGTGCATTAAGTAACTTTCTCAAAGAAAGTGGTATTCTAACTAACTCCATTTTTATCTCATAAGGCCCCTACAAGTGTGTAAATATGTCTTAGGGCCTGTTTACATAATTGATTAGTGTTTAGTATGACTACTATGACATTTACTACTAAACGCAAGTACTATCTCAGACGATTGTTATTGGAAATGTCATTGATATGTATGTATTTTAATTTATATTTTTATTTTAGTTATTTTATATGGAATATTTTCTAAAATAAATTATTGAATTGAATTAAATTGTTGATTTCAATTATTTGGTGGATTTAAATATAATTTCTGTGTTACAACAACACTATTAATACCTTTTATGATAAATAGGAAAAAATAATTAAAATGAACTATGCCATTCAGTTTTCTTAAATGTACGAAGCCATACCTCGAATTTGATGGATTTTATAAAGACACTGTGTATTCTTTGAGGAGACTATTTCTTGTCGGTTTTATTTAAGTACCGTTTAGTTAGTGGAGCTTGTGTGTTTGTTCTAAGCAAACATCGGTGATCTGTGGCATTTAAGTAGTACTTGACGGTTCTGACAGACTAGTGATGTGACAATGTTTTTCTGTACAGGCCGACTTGTCAAGCAAAAGGAACCCAATTAGAAACAATCTTTTAATATATAACATTCATTATGGACAATGTAAAAAATAAAAAGGCTTTTATTCCTACTATTACATGGATTTATGTTTGGTTAGTTAGATGTTAGTTTTTAATTTTAATTAATATGTTTTTCTTTTTGTTAGTATTTTTAATCTTAGGTGAAGGCCTTTTCCAAAGCTAGCCATTTTTCTTGGTCCTGTGCAGTTTTTTGCCAGTTCGGTATGGCAATTGTTTTTTAGTTGGTTTTCCTTGTCGGCGTTTGACATCAGACCTTTAAATGTTGTGACAGATTTTGTCTATCTGCGGTCCTTCAGACGCGCCACCTGTCCAGCCCATCTCCATTTTAATTTCCTTGCTTGATCAAGATCATCAATTGTTTTTATTTTTGCTCTTATTGTGCTGTTGTCATTCAGCATGCTGCGTTTGAATCCTTGCTGACATGTGATTATTTTATTTTTTTCCTTATCAGTAAAATTAAACTTGGTATAAGGCAATGATTTCAAAAGTAAAGATAGGCCCGTACATATAATTCTAACCGAACATTGGTGTGGCTCTCCATTGACATATATCTAGGGACGGGCCTTACGGGCAATAAGAATGAGGCCAGGCCAGTACAGCGCTGTCACGCACACGGATTTCGAGCCAATCGTGCAGTCTGACACCAAAACGCGATTGGTTGATAAATTCGCATCACGCGCGCGATCGATTGGTCACAACTAGTTGCGTTAGACTGCACGATTGCCTCGAATCCGTGAGTGACACCACTGAACTAGCACCATTCTTAGTGCCCGTAAGGCCCGCCGTTCTTTAGATATATGTAAATCAATATGTGCCTCGGTGGAATGCTACAACGCGATTGGTTGATGAGTTCGCAACTAGTTGCGTTGGACTGCACGCTTGGCTCGCATTCGTGCACAGCAATGTCTATGACACCATTGTGCTGGCAGCATTCTTAGTGTCCGCAGGGGGGTGTCACTACGCAGTTTAGGTATATTTGGCCGGCGCGCCTCCCGGGCAGGCGTATAGCAGCGGGCTGCCGCTCGGCTCGCACGATCACGATAGTCGTGTCACGTGGCGCTCGCGCAAATTTGAAAATACATCCTAAATCTCGATCTAATCCGTATAAAAGATATTGTTCTGTTTCAGTAAACAGAACAATATCTTTCAATTCTTCTTTCGTTTTGATGAATTTAAACTTTAAACCATAACATGAGTACTCATTAATCAAATTCAATAACATTTTGATTCGATTTGTTTGCATAAAACTAAAGCGCTTTAGACCAAATTAAAATGAATTATGCATTCCTAAGCTTAGACTAGGTAAATACCTACTTCTAAGAATTTTTCAATAGCCTGGGTAAGGTCTATTAAGCACCTACTAAATTATTCCTTATGAATAACTTATAGGTACACACATATATATATATATATATATATCAAGAACAATGTATCACAAAATGTCAAACAAGAAGGTACCTATAATTACGTCGTCAAGTAGGTTGACGATTGATATAGTCTAAGAGCTAGTGACCTTTTCGCGAATCGTACTTTCTTTTCAACAATTTCAACATTCACACAACAAAACATATTTTTCACCACACCCGCTCGTAAATGCCGATTTTGCCCTTTAAAAACAGTGAGTAAAGTTGCATTTTATCCTCTAGAGAGTTTAGATTTTGATTTGTTGTTCACGCGTTAATTAGCTTGTTGGATAGACTAATAATACTTAAACGATTATTTTGAATAATAAATATTACATATAATTAATATTTATTACATGTAATAAGAATTGTTGCAATGAAAACAGATTGTAGTTTCCTCGCATAGGTGTGGTTAAATAGTTATTTATTATACAAGGGGGCAAAGTTGTTGTTTAACTTCTTGTGATTATATTGAGACCCAAGGCAGCGAAGGATTTCAAAATTGATCCACGAGCGTAGCGAGTGGTTCAAATAGTGGAATTTTGAGCGTACGAGGGCCTCGAAGCACGAGAGGTTGAACAAATTTTGCCGCCGATTGCCTTCTCAGGAAATAAATGAGTACGTTCAAAAATTAGGGATTGCATTTACACACAATTCTAAGCACTATTTACACGGAAATCCTCGTAGTGAAATATTTCAATTACTGCAAGAAATTCATTTACGTAAGTAATTGCCATGTTCGTGTTTCCCTGCGGACTATTTATTAAGATTGTATATTTTTGACTCTGAGATTTAATAATCGAACTTTTAAATTGGGGATAAATCAATTAAATAATACTTAAAAGTAAAACAATTAAAAGATAATGTTGTAATAAACACATTTGATTTTTGTACCTATTTGTATTTTATTTCGTTACAAATACTCAGTTAAACGCCCATCGGTCCAATAAACTAACTTAACAATTAACATAATCTGTTTATTTATTTATTAATCGGTGACAAAATATTCGTTTAATTAGAACAAATTAAATCACACATAACTAACATAATTAAGTTGCCAGCTCTTAGACTATGATTATGGCGTGTCGTCTTGGAAGCAAGCGTAAAGGTGGCGGCGCCCGATCGGTTCGTATTTCTTCTTTGGTTCCCAGAGTCCTTACTAGTAAGAGTTAAAATAAACATCCTTAATTTATTGAATATTGGTTGCCCAGAAACAATATTAGGAACTGACCGACATATACTTCCGTGAGAATCAGACATACTATTTCCGGATAAAAAAAATATGTTTACAGAATCAACGTTTGTAATTCCTACATAATTATTTACCTTAAAAATAATCAGTAGGTATAGGTACAAAAACTTGTCAAGTGACAACCCTGTGCCGGCACTCACAGCTGGGTCATAAAACTGCGGCGCGCAAAGAAGATTCACGGTTCGTGCGCGGTTATAAGTTTCAATTTTGCTTGCAGGCGGCGAGTATAGGTATAATTTTTAACCTAAATCTGACTTTTGTGAAGGAGTGAATTTTCTGTACGTTAGTACTATTAGTTATTCTGTGGTGTCCGTAAGGTCCGTCCGTCTTTACAAAGTAATACATAAAAATATAAGTCAATATGGTATAAGGCATGTGTCCATAACTTTCTTTTTAGGGTTCCGTACCAAAAACGTACAAGAGGAACCGTTATGGTCCGACTCCGTCTGTCCATCCGTCTGTCTGTCTGTCTGTCACAACGCAAAATATCTCGAGAACCACTTAATTTATCGATTTGAAATTTGGAATAGTTATGAACAACGCTAACTCAGACACATTGAAAGTATTTTCTATGTATTTTTATTTATTAACTATGGAAATTGCCCAATATGAAGAGGGGGCAAAATTTCAAAGTCTAGTGACTAGGTTTGCGGTAGGTTTAGGTGAGGTAGGTTTGCGTGGTTTGGGGTATCGTGGGTAGTGAAAAAAAAAAATGTATGGAGGAAAATGTGAAAAAAAATCCCTCTTATTTCCGATGTTTACCGAAGACAACTATGAACATTTTACATAATATTAACATTACTATAAATTTTACAAGAAAAATATAATCCGACCCCTATCTTGATAACTTTTTAGGGTTCCGTAGCCAAATGGAGAAAAACAGAACCCTTATGGATTCGTCATGTCTGTCTGTCCGTCCGTATATCAGCCACTTTTTTCCGGAACTATAAGAACTATACTGTTGAAACTTGGTAAGTAGATGTATTCTGTGAACCGCATTAAGATTTTCACACAAAAATAGAAAAAAAACAATAAATTTTGCGAGTCGGAAAAAAAAACTACTTACTAGATCTCGTTCAAACCAATTTTCGGTGGAAGTTTGCATGGTAATGTACATCATATATTTTTTTTAGTTTTATCATTCTCTTATTTTAGAAGTTACCGGGGGAGGGGGGGAGGGGGGCACATTTTACCACTTTGGAAGTGTCTCTCGCGCAAACTATTCAGTTTAGAAAAATTATAAAATATTAGGAACCTCAATATCATTTTTGAAGACCTATCCATTAGCTACCCATAGATACCCCACACGTATGGGTTTGATGAAAAAAAAAAATATTGAGTTTCAGTTCTAAGTATGGGGAACCCCCAAATATGTATTGTTTTTTTATCTATATTTGTGAGAAAATCTTAATGCGGTTCACAGAATACATCTACATACTTACCAAGTTTCAACAGTATAGTTCTTATAGTTTCGGAAAAAAATGGCTGTGACATACGGATGGACAGACAGACAGACATGACGAATCCATAAGGGTTCCGTTTTTTGCCATTTGGCCCCTAAAAATCAACATACGTGCATTACATCGCGCAAATTAGTTCAACAATTTGCCGATAGATACTTCTGATCTACGAGATAATTCAAAGTTTGTACTGAACCCCCGGTGCGCGAGTAAAACGAACTCGCACTTGACCGGTTTTTTATTTAATGTAGTTGGTAGTTCACTTTTGAATATTTATTTATAATTACAGTATTTGTTCCATGTACTTTTGACTCTCCTCTCTAATCCTTGTTCGTTATTTGTGCTGTTGAAACCAATCTGTTTCTCCAAATATATACATGATCAACATACTCTAATGGTCTGCTATCTAATGTTATATTTATTTTTTATAGTTTGGCATGGTTTTTGTTTTATTTATGTTATAGAGTATAGACAATATTTGTTAAAAAAATTACAAATCTACTTGGTGTAAAAAAATGATTTCGTCTTTGACTGATGTGATGGGTAAAAACAAAGCATTCTTATGTTATGTCCGCATTCGTCACGACGCCAAAGTTTCAGGGCATTCCCCTTATCATCGCTAAAAGTATCGGGATACTCGGTCTAACGGCGGGTAGTTCGGCAGTTCGTATTGTCGGCGATACCGACCTTACTGAGGGCTTAGAACTGTTCTCATTCTGATCTGGCGCTCCTTCCTCTTGACTCCATCTAACGGCGGTCAGTTCGTATTATCGGCGATCCTGAACTTACTGACGGCTTAGAACCTCTTAGCCTTCGGAGAGACGTTGGCTCTCTTTGCATGTTCTACTCTACTGTCTGTACAGTGGGGAATGCTCCGAAGAACTTTAAATTGGTGCCATCGTCACGTTTTTATCACCGCACCTACCGCCAAAGGAGCAAAACTCATGCTCAGGCATTTCCTTTGCGTTACGACATGGGATTCTTCAAAAAGCGGGTATTTAAGGGTCCTCAAGGGTCGGCAACGCTTAAGTGGCTCCTATGATGTTGCCTATGTCCATGGGTGACGATGACCGCTTCCCATCAGGCGTCTCGTCTGTTCCTTTGCTGACTATACTATAACATTTAAAAAAATGTTGCAGTGAATTGTTGTTCGTGTTTTCTTTTATTTCAACTTTATTTTGTAATAGGGTAATTATTGAATTAATGACAATGTCATAATATTGATAGTGATGTTTTTTTTAATACTTTGTCACAGGTATGTTAAAATAGGTATGTAGGTAATAGGTATTAATTTTTTATTCTGTCTTATCTGAAAAGGCACTTTAAAATATGTCTCAGCACTATTTAATTGCCATTAGTCACCGAGTCACCGATGATTGGATTTAGGTTAGTATTAGTATATATAAGTAGAGGGGGTTTGTAGCATAAAACCCTGCATTTATTACTTATAGGATTTCCTAACTTAGAACTTTGTGTTAACATACCAAAAGTTAAATGAAATTTATATACAGAATGTTTATTTAGTCACCTGCAATAATTTACGGCGTAAATACATAGGTAATACTGAGCAACTTTTACTATGGGACCAACCCCGAAACCGCGAAAAAATTTTTTACTTTCCCATAGAAAATGTCAAGGTCAGACAATCAAAATTTATGAAACAGGCAAATTTTTTTTCGCGATTTCGGGGTTGGCCCATGGGTGACTAAATAAACGTCCTGTATTGGCTGTTTTGTGACATTATGGATTTTCACAGTGATTATATTATTGGTATTAATAGCAAAAACGTAACATGTGAAGTATTTCCTTTAAAAATACCTAACAAAGGAAAATGTACAGGAAAGATGGTGCAAGTTGTAATTTTAGCGGTACCGATGTGTCGATGATTGTATCCTCTCGTCATGACTTTTCTTTGTGTCTTACCTTAGTTAAGTTAGGATAATTAATATTTGTATAGTATCAACTCTACTAATTTGTTCAAGATATGTTGGGTAACTTCGAGCCCAAAGCGCGGCGGTCAGTGGTTGGGCCCGGCGAGGAAGGCAAGCCTTTCCACATGCCACAGGACCGTGCCAACGACGTGGCCGAGTCGGAGAGCGAGTACGGCATGAACATAGCCGCCTCCGACATGATCGCCATGAACAGGTAAGTGCTGTTCTGTATGTGTAGCAAGGCAATGGCCGAGCCGGCGGGGACGGCAAGCCCTTCAACATGCCATAGGACCATGCCAACGACGTAGCCGAGTCGGATGCTTCAGACAAAGTAGTTCAATGATATTTGTTGGACGTAGAAATTGGTAAAGAGCGCAATTAGGCATTAAGGAATACAATAAAATGATATCATGGCTAGTCATTCCAGTATCAATAGATAAATTACACAAAGTTATTTATAGAAGTTTCCAACAGGTTTTATTTAGGTATGCTACTGGCCAGGACTGGTTTGCCAATGTTCTTGGAAATTTGCTTAAATTAAATTAAAATTATTAAAATTAATTTATTTCAGACAATTAACAATCCATAATTTATAAAATTAATTAATTAGAATTAAAATTAAATAACATTTAAAAACATACAATTATATAAATAAAATACTATTAGACTTGAATAAATAAAAATAAAAATTAAATATTAATAAATAATAACTAACAATACATTAAGCTTAAGCGTCTATACATTTTCATATCTTTTTTGTTGTAATCGTAATATTTAGCAAAATCACTATTAAGGTCCATCAATCATTCCATGAACTACTACCTGTACAAACATTCTATTTTCATAAGTCAACGTGATTTTAATCTATAAAGCTATTTTACTTTGCAGAATAAATAATCAGTTGGATAATTGTTTTGTAATAAATACCAAGTATAATCCGTTAAAAATCGCTATGGTTTGAATACCGTTTTTAATTGTAAAATTTTACGGTTCCTTATCTGAAACAATGTTCAACGATAGCGTGGTGTATGTAGGTACGTTTCTTTGTGATGCTCTTAAGTCTCTCTATTATTTAAAGTCATACAGTAAAGTACTTTGTATGTTGGTATATAAAATGCCCTAAATTAAAATACCTGCCCTGAAAAAGATATTTGTTTTATCAAATTATTATGATATCTAGGTTTGGTTTGTCAATTAGCGTGTTGTTCACTTCTATATACGTGCGCCAGGTAGTCGTTGGTTTATAGTTATCATCACAGATGACACGATCGGAGTTAGGTTTTGTCAATACTCGTCAGCAAATTCACATGGAACCACATTCAGGATTGCGACGTCGCAAGTGTGAATATTCACGTAGCCACAGTTATGTAGCTTCATGCATGAATATTTTTTTAATTTTTAAATCATTATTCATATCGGTTGAACACCGGAAAATATAAAAATACTTTTATAAATCTTCACATTATTTTATTAAAAAATATTTAGAATGATGAAAAATTTTGAGCGGTTGAAACGCTCATAATTTTTGCCGCGAATTCTACAAATCCGATGACGTCACAGTTCGACACAACTGACGTTTGTTACTAATGTTGTTCGTGTATTTCAGCTACTCGACACAATTATTAATTTTATTATTTTTAAATACTATGGTTGAACCTGAAAACCATTCTATAGGCATTATCTATTGCCAAAGCATACAAAGAAATACAAGTGCAGCTCACAATGTAAGCACTCAATATTTTTTCCAATAAAAATTAAATTGAAGTATACAAGAGTATACCAAATTTGTTTGTAGATATCAATCGATCTTTTCGAAATTACTTCTTACGTGGGCTGGACCATAAGCTTCGGAAGTAAGTAGTAGGTATGAAGACTGTATATAACTTATATTCATTAATTAAATGTAAAGTTTTTGATTTAACTAATTATTTACGAATTTATATACACAATATAGAACTGCATAGTGCATATTCTTTAGTAAAACCTTTGCACTAAACTTTTTAAATTGTATAGCATAGACATTTGCCAGTTCTTAAGGCTCGTCTAGACGGGATGATCAAATTGACCAATTTGATCAGAAAATTAATTGGCATCATTCTCATCTCTTAGCGTTCACAATACACAATTTTAATCACTAATTTTAGATTTACGATAACATTCAAGCGCTCAAATTAAAAAAAATGTCCCCAAACACGCATACCAATGCGTTCTAGGAGACCTAAATGTCGAAATCAATATGACACAACCAAAATTTAAAAATTGTAGGCAGGAGTTGACTTGTGGTTAAAGATTTTTTATTGATCTCAAAAGAAATATACATTTCACTTAATGAGATACGTACATTATACATACGTACATAATTCTATGTTAATTTGTTAGTTTGCGCCCGTGAGCGACAATTTGATTCTACGTATATTTAATTCCTAAGTAACTATAACACAACAACTTCCCATAGAATATAACAAGTTGAGTGTGCTTCAGTATATTTTCAATGTTTAATTTAAATTTAAAAGATCTTTAAAAATGACAATTTGTTTGGCTGATTAGCTCTGAAGTTGGCACTGTTGGCGAGTCTTTGCCTATTGGCGGGAATGTGAAAATTAAAAAAAAAGCGAAACGTATGATATTGGGAGGAGAGGATATTACTTGGATGTATTGTTTCGGAATTGTAATTATTAACCATAAGTTCTAAGTGATAGACATCTACCTAGTTGGTTACTAAAATCTGTTACTGCAATAATCTTTATCTACATTAAATATACGAACGAAAGTTGAATAAACTATATATTAAAATGAAGTACACAAAATCAGGAATTACATATGACAATATCATTCAAAATGGCCTCCTCTGGCCTTGACACAGGCCCTCAAACGACGAGGCCAGTCATCAATAGCGGCACGCACGATTGTCATGTCTAATTCCGTCACTGTCTTAACTATGGCCCGCTTGAGGGAGTCAAGATTTGTGTGGGGCTTAGCACAGGCTGCCATATGGCATAATCCAGGGGGTTAAGGTCCGGGCTGGAGGACGGCCAGTCTTCGTGGGCAATAAAGTCAATTTTGTTCCTTCGAAACCAGGCTTGAGTTGTTTTTGCCTTATGTGCAGGAGCTGAGTCCTGTTGAAAGACCCATGGCTGGTTTTAAAATTGGGTGTAGCTTAAGGGCTTCACTATTGGTTCGAGAACAGTTTCCTGGTAAACTTTGGCCCCAGTTTTCACACCTTTTTCACAGAAATGAACCTGTGTTAGCCCTGAGTATGACACACCCAGCCAAATCATTACATAAGAGGGATGATGGCCTCGTTGCACTCTCGGAACAGCCGCAATCGCCTCATGACTGTTTTTTGCATACACTCTGTCATTCTGGCGGTTACAAGATTCTTCAATGGTAATTTTTTTTTCATCTGTAAATAGTATTTTTCGGTGGCCATTTTGTGCATACCGCTTCAATAGCACGCGACTTCTCTCTAGCCTCATAGTCTATTTAATCGTCCATTAAGCAAATGACCTTTTTGTCTGCGGTAAGCGTGTAGTCCAAGGTCTTCATTGATAACTTTTTTAGGGTGCTACTCTTCACAGACATCTGTATTGCCAACAACTTTTGCTTCCGGACGGGGTTTCTTGCAATTCTCGCCTTCACTGCCTTTATTAGAGCTGGGGTCCGATCGGTGCGTGGTCTTCCAGACCTCTTGCGCTCATCGAAGCTCTGAGTACTATTTGTGGCGACCACAACCACATACATTGTGGTTGTAGCCACCTTTTCAAACAACCACGGCAACACTCGGACTGTCATGTTGACAGAGAGAGAAAAGCGAGGGAATGATTACCCATGTATTTTAGATTGTTAGAAACCAATAGTGTATACTGTATACATCCTGATGAGTAAGGTATATGTACAATATAACAAATAAACGTTGTATCCTACACTACACGGTCGTCCTTCAATGTTTCTGCCATCCTCGCACTTCACCGCCAAATTGGTGACCGCTGAATTTGTCGCATTGGAGGAGCCCGATTTGCCTGCGCGTGCGACTCATGCCTGATGAGGGCTGATTCATAGGAGTTTGAGGGCTGCATAGTGCTTGGCGTCCTTCTGCCTTTGACATCTGCCCCATGATAGCGGGGTGCAAAGAATTGCCGCCAGCTGGGCGCTATTCGGATCGGCGCCAGGTGCATTCTATATTTCATCGCCGGCATCGTCGAGCGGACTGCAGATCGGATTTGTAAGAGTGGTGAGCTTTCCGTGAGTGTTTTTTTTTAAGGAGCTGAGCCTGGCTAGCTATATTACCTATGGGACACTAGTAAGTAAACTAACTACTATAAAACTGATACATTCAGCTTTTGAAATCTCATGTTTTTCGTGTGTATGCATTACTAAGTTACTACATCTGTTTTCCTCATAAGACGTATTAATTGTATTATTGCATTTGGCACAAACCAATATAAAAAAAAAACTGTTTTGTGTTTTAACCTTATTGCTGTTTTGTTACCTATTCATGTTTTCTGTGTTTCTTTTATTATAATAATAACATTTGCCGGTTTTATTAACTGGAATTAGGTTTGTGGTCATATTTGGGTGGTCATTTGCATTTGAGTACATATTTTATTCCCTGGACCATGTCGACAGAGGAACTCGGACAACAGCTGGCCGACCTACAGAGTAGGAATGAAGCACGACAAGCTCAGCTGCAGGGAAATCAAACTGCCCCCCAACCCACACGTCACTGAATATAAGGTGTGCAAGGTATCTGTAAAATTACCACCGTTTTGGATAGACAAACCTAAAGTATGGTTTGCCCAAACGGAGTGCCAATTTCATGTTGCAGGAATAAAGTGTGATATGACTAAATTTAGTCATGTAATTAGTATAATAGACCAAAAGCTGATTGGAGAGATTGAAGACCTGGTATTAGATCCGCCCAAGCAAGACAAATATGTAACTTTTGAAAAAAGAGTTGATTAGACGACTGGCAGTATCACAGAACGAGTAGACAGGTTAGTCAGTGAGGAAGAACTTGGTGATAACAAGCCTTCTACTTTCCTCAGACGGCTCCGCTCTCTTGCAGGGACCACAAAAGATGAAACCCTTTTGCGGCAGCTTTGCATGAGGCGTTTACCAAATAATGTTCAGGCTATCCTTGCTGCCCACACTGATCTTTCCCTAGAAAAGCTAGCGGGGTTGGCTGACAATATAATTGAGGTGCCAGGTTCCTCAAGAGTTAACAAAATTGACAACAGTTGTCCACCAAGTGAGATAGCCTCGCTTAAAGAATGTATTGAACAACTGTCCATGCAAGTACCCAGCCTTGCTGGGTCTCAGGCTAGAGGCCGCTCCCATAATCGATCTTCTTCAAGAACCAGAAGCCGAAATGGATCCCCAGCGTCTAGAAGATGCTGGTACCATAGGAGATATGGCACTAGAGCCAGCAAATGCGTCCCTCCTTGTGACTGAGGAAAACTCCAAGCGCAATCAGTAAGCGCGGCTACTGATTGCTCCATGTTAAAAAGTTATGGCCGCCGCTTATTTATCAGGGATAAAGGCACAAATCAAAAGTTTTTAATAGACACCGGATCCGACTTGTGCTGCTACCCCCAACGCTGGCTTAGGAAGTATAGAAAACTCACCAACTAGGACCTGAGTGCAGCGAACGGCAGCAGCATAAAAACTTATGGTACAATTAAACTTAACTTGGACTTAGGATTGCGGCGCGAATTTATATGGCAATTTGTGGTTGCTGATGTCAGCACTGCAATCATAGGATCTGATTTTCTGGCACACTATCACCTTTTATCCGACTGTCATAAAAATAAATTAGTCGATGGTACTACAGGTTTAAATGCTGCAGCCTCAGTTACTAAGTATTACAGATCACTCAAGTATTAAAGCTATAAATTTTCAGAACTCTGGATTTGCACAAGTGCTCACTGAGTTCCCAGATGTCGTTAAACCACCCGGTCTTCCACGTGTGATAAAACACAATACAGTACACCACATCCGCACAACAGACGGACCGCCCCTTTCCTGCCGTGCACGTCGCTTATCCCCCCATAAACTAACAGCCGCCAAAAAGGAATTGCTCGACCTTCTCAAAGCGCCTGGTCCTCGCCGCTGCATATGGCTTTGAAGAAGGACGAGTCATGGCGCCCGTGCGGCGATTATCGAGCTTTAAACGCGAGGACCATTCCAGATTGGTACCCTGTCCGGCACATTAACGATTTCACACATAATCTCGCCGGAGCCAAGATCTTTTCAACCATTGACTTTGTGAAGGCATACCATCAGATACCCGTAGCCGAAGAAGATATTCCAAAAATGGCTATCGTCACCCCGTTTGGCCTCTTCGAATTCCCTTTTATGACCCTCGGGTTAAGGAACGCTGGCCAAACGTTCCAAAGGTTTGTCGACGAGGTCACACGGGGTCTCGATTTCGTTTTTCCCTATGTTGACGATATTTTAGTGTATTCAATTAACGAGACCTTTCACAAAGAACAACTAAAGATTTTGTTCAAACGGCTCCAGGATTACGGTGTAGTAATTAATCCGTCAAAATGCGTGTTTGGTGCCAGGGAAATTAAGTTTTTGGGCTTTCAAATCAGCTCGGAAGGTACTAAACCTCCACAAGATCGAATCCAAGCTTTACTCGATTTTCCTTCCCGAAGACGATCCAGGGCGTACGCCGATTTCTCGGCATGATTAATTATTATCTCCGATTCATACCCCATGTCGCACGATCGCAGGCACCTCTTATTGATGCCGTAGCTTCCATAAACGGTGAAGGTGCAAAACCATTCTTATGGGCACCCGAACTTTTGCTGAGATTCGAGGAATGCAAGGCGAGCCTGTCTAAGGCTACTCTATTGCAACACCCTATTGATGGCGCTTCTCTTGGGCTTTTCACAGACGCATCTAGCATCCACATTGGATCTTGTCTTCAGCAGCTCGTGAACGGTCTATGGTGCCCTCTCGCTTTCTTCAGCAGGAAACTGACCTCCCAGCAGACGCAGTGGCCAGCATATTATAGAGAGTTGCTAGCGGTGTACGAAAGCGTACAGCAATTCCGCTACATACTCGAGGTTCAGCACGTAGCTATCTATACGGACCACAAGCCGCTGCTGTACGCTTTCGTACAGCGTCGAGAGAAGCTACCCCCATCACGGCTGAACCAACTATCCTTTATAGGACAATTTACTACGGACATTCGTTATATCAAAGGTGAAGACAACGTGGTCGCGGACACAATGTCGCGCATTGAAGCCATTGCATTATTACATATTATTATTACATTATTGCATTGCGTTGATTACGAGGCACTCGCTAAGTCTCAAGAGACCGATCAAGGTCTCGCGACTTTGCGCCAAGAAAATTCCGGCCTTAAAATAACCAGGATTACACTTCCAGGTACAGACACTTCCATTCAATGTGACGTATTAACTGGGAAGCCTCGTCCTTACTTAACCCCTTTGTTTCGCCGTGCAGCATTCGAGCAGTTGCATAATCTCAGCCACCCGGGAGTCTGCGCCACCATTAAGTTGCTGACCAGCCGATTTGTTTGGCCATCAATTAAAAACGATGCACGGAGAAGGACCCAGTCATGCCTCGAGTGCCAACGCGCTAAAGTGATACGTCACATCTCGGCACCCATCGGCCACATTTCTCAGCCATCTGGACGTTTCCAGCACATTCCTATAGACATCGTTGGACCAATGCCAGTGTGTAAAGAATTTCGTTACTGTTTGACGGCTATAGACAGTCTCAAGATGGCCAGAAGTGTGGCCCATGCGTACTATCACGCCTTTGCGAATTTCTAAAACTTGCCCTCGTACCAAACTTTTCAATGCTCCTCCGATTCCATCAACGACGATGGCGATTTGATTCGATTTCATTCCATGACGGTAACTAACTACGTCCAAAAGAGAGGTATGGGCGTTGTGAATGTCATCTCGCTTTGTATGGTAGGGCACAGCGGATATCATTCCAGATCTAGAGCAGAGCCCAACTGGGGAAGTACCTCCACCTTACAGAAAACCGCAGCCAAATAACACTAGACCCTATTCATAGTGTTGTGTTCCTGCCGGTGAGTAAGGTTGCCAGAGCTCAGCGAGGGTACAAAGTGTTAGGTTCAGCAACGCGCATGTAACTCCTCTAGAGTTGCAGGCGTACATAGGCTACGGAGACTGCTTACCAACAGGCGAGCCATATGCTTGTTTGCCACCGACGTAGTGTAAAAAACCGCAATATTTTTTCATCTGGCGTCTTTTTCGACGAGCTAGTTTTATTTTTTCTTTATATTCCTCATATTTACCGTTCTCCTTTAACTTTCCTTCTTCTTTTCATCCTTTCAGCAGCACTGAGTGGTATTGGAATAAATTACCCGCTCCTGAGCCTTTGTCAAGCCTGCCGAGGACCAAACGTATAAAAACCAGCTGACGCTTCACCGCCAAATATTGTATCTTTTAATTGTGCGATTAACAAATTATTTGTTGATTTTTAGGTTTTCAAGCAACTTCAAAATCATGTTTGGCGGGTGCCGACATTTGTGCAACGCAAATACTGCGATACGATTCTCTTTTAGGCCCCAATTCATTATAGATACGACGAGATAAGCGTCATGTGTGGTATATAATTATAGCTCACAAATCCACCACATTGTCATTTTTAATTTTTTCGGTAGCATTTGTTTTAACGGAAATAATGAGGTTGCAAATCGAGTAACAGAACTTAGTAACCAATTAGGTACAATAATACATGCATCGACAAACCTACAATAATGCAAAAACATCCGTAATTTCGTGTTACTAACTGCAAACTAGTGTGTAGCTGGCGATAAACTTTTGATCGACGTGTTGTATCTATGTAAGTAAGTGCAAATTTAAATAATAATAGTATTGAAACTCAACTTAGTGTTTATCTAGAAGTATGCGACAATAACCGATGTTTGAGATATAACAATTTTTAATTGATAAAACGCGACTAAAATACATTTTTATAGCAGATTTCTTTTAAAATCAGTGCGACGTAGAACAAAACAACAAATTTGTCTGAATTGTGACGTCACGTGACGTTTCGACCAATGGCATTGCTTTGGCTCATTAGCATTTCGCGCGCAATTTTTGTACTTTTTATTTATTATTTTAAGCAATTAAATGATCATTTTATAACGGAAATGCATTTGTAACATCCTATAATGATAACAATCATCCGAATAAAAATTATTTGGTTCAAATTTAAACTTCATGCCTTCATTGGACTCACGCTAATTGAGCTAATATTTCGTTCGACGTATTGCCGACTTTACCTTAGGTGAGAGCCAAAACTCAACGTGTTTGCATTGTTTTAAATACTACAAAACGATTGTTTACTAAATCCATTTGACGTGCGTCAAATGTTTAAATAACAATTAAATTAGTAGATTGAAACATCATTACTTCAGCCTAATATCATCATCATAGGCCTATGATGGTTTAGTATTGGTCAGTTTCCTCTAAGTTGACCCAAACCAGAATTAAAGTAACTTTCCTCACAGGTCGATTCCCGACACGCGTTTGGAAGAGTGCAAATACTGGCACTATCCAACACGGCTGCCATCCACGTCGGTAATCATCGTGTTCCACAATGAGGGCTTCTCCGTGCTGATGCGCACCGTGCACACCGTCATCGACCGCTCGCCGCCGAACATACTGCACGAGGTGGTGTTGGTGAGTACTACACACTAAGAGTACCTTCAGGCGCTGTCCGACGAAGCTGTCCTCCCCGTTGGCGATCATTATGTTCAATCCACAACGAGGGCTTCTCCGGCCGTCATCGACCGCCCACGACCCACTAATCGGTGTCCATCATGTAGACGCCGATTATTGAGCCGCGCATTATCGCCCCGTACCAACATTACCTAAGCCCATAAAGCGGAGGCAACACCCTTTAGTATTCTTACCATATCAAAGACGGTTCTGCTTCAGAAAGTCTTGCTCGTCCGCTGTCAATGACGTTCGAAGTATGTTGCTTTTTCGTACCGTATCAGGGGACGTACGTAATCCACCATTAGTAGATAATGATATGTGTACATGACAAATAGGAACGTTTCCGAGAAATTACGATGGGAGAGGATTAGTTACCTACACCTGCAATATTTGTATAAGTCTAGGTCGAAATACTTTATAAAAATTAAATTAAAAAAGTACTCTTCTACATAATTAATATTACTACGAAAGAGTAGTTTTTATACCATTTAGCTTAATCAAAATGTAAAATTAAAACAGTTACGACGTAAAAACTTAAAACTTCTTCTCAATTTCTGCGAAACATACAAATATGTATATAAGTAATCACACTCACGTGTTTTCTTTGTTTCTAGGTGGACGACTTTTCCGATAAGGATAACCTAAAGTCAAACCTCGATAACTACATAAAGCGATGGAAAGGCAAAGTGCGTTTAATTCGCAATTCACAGAGGGAGGGACTTATAAGAACCCGCTCCAGGGGCGCCCAGGAGGCTACGGGCGAAGTTATAGTGTTCCTTGATGCTCATTGCGAGGTGAACGTGAACTGGCTGCCGCCGCTACTCGCGCCCATTTACCGAGACTACAAGACTATGACCGTTCCAGTTATAGATGGAGTCGACCACAGAACCTTCGAGTACAGGCCCGTGTACGCCCACGACACCAACTTCAGAGGCATCTTCGAATGGGGAATGCTCTACAAAGAAAACGAAGTACCAGACAGAGAAGCCAACAAACACGCGCACAAATCCGAGCCCTACAAGAGCCCTACACACGCGGGTGGTCTTTTTGCTATAAACAGGAAGTATTTCCTGGAAATTGGAGCGTATGACCCCGGTTTATTAGTTTGGGGAGGTGAGAATTTCGAGCTCAGCTTTAAAATTTGGCAGTGCGGCGGCAGCATCGAGTGGGTGCCATGTTCCAGAGTAGGCCACGTTTATAGAGCATTCATGCCCTATTCTTTTGGCAACTTGGCGAAAAATCGCAAGGGTTCACTGATAACTATAAACTACAAAAGAGTAATCGAAACGTGGTTCGACGAGGAGCACAAAGAATACTTCTACACTAGAGAGCCGATGGCGAGGTTCTTGGATATGGGGGACATAAGCGAGCAAGTGGCCTTGAAAGAGAAGCTGAAGTGCAAGGACTTCAAGTGGTTCATGGACAACGTGGCGTACGACGTTTACGACAAGTTCCCAAAGCTGCCCAAGAACGTGCGCTGGGGTATGGTGCGCAACAAAGCCGGAAACGTGTGCCTCGACACCATGGGCAAAGCGGCGCCCGCGTATATTGGTAAGCTTCATTTTTACCGTAGATAAATTAGTAAGCTTGACAGAATGCTCACTGCATACATGGATTTGCTTAATTAATAATACTAATCCGAATGGGATGGTTAAACTTATGATTAATCAGTTTAAAACTTTCTTAATCTTAATACTTAATAAGTTTTTGTTAAGCTTGTATATAACTTAGTATTAATGGGTTTTTACTTTTTTTCCCACTCTAAGGTTTGTTACATATTTCTCTATGATTTTAACAGAGTTATACTCTGAGAGATAAGGATTAACGAATTAGAAGAAACTGATGAGCGTTTATCTATATCAGGGGTCTCCAAATTTTTTTTACTTGAGGGTCGTATTGCACTTCAGAAATTTTTGCTCGGGCCGCCATCGGTTTTTGCGCCGGGGATACTAATTGCTGCTGTTAGGAACAGTTCCACTTTCAATGAATGCTGAACCCCTGGAGCCTGGGATCCGTTTGGCAACCTCCCGCGGGCCGGACCGTAGGCTGTCGCGCTGGATTTCTGCGAGCCAGATTGGAACGCCTCACGGGCCGGAGTTGGCCCGCGGGCCGGGGTTTGGAGATCCCTGATCTATATAATTATACTATAAATTGTACGCTAAACTGTAAAAGTTAACGTGTACTATGGTGACATAGTAATGACATTCTTGAGGCAGAACATTCAGTTAATCCAAACAAATATAAGTGTGAAACTACTATTTTAATTTTACTTCGATTAGAGCACTTTTCCTTCATTATTTATTACTTACAAGGTGTTTTGACTTGGCGTATTACACGTTTAAGCAAAAAAAAAATAGAGGCAATTCGCGCCACACCCAAGTAGAGGCCGAAAAGGACTTATTTAAGGTGGTTTGACTAGGTTACCCAAAGCTTAAACCTCACTAGATGGCGCCACAATTGCAAATTTTGAGTTTAATTTTTTTTGTTTAGTAGTCTTGGTATTTCTATACTGTAAAGTATGATTAGCGCACTCTTCAAATAAATATTGTACTATTAAAACAAACATTGAACACTTCATTGTACAAAAACTACCCCTTAATGTCGACAGCATGTTTCTTGACTCTTATTTCTAACTATCACTCACACATTCAAACAGTCTTACTGGGATCCTTGTAGTAGACAATTTGGAACAGCGCGAGTAGGCTTCAATAGCGTTGCGGTTTTCCATAAAAATATTAAAAATCTGATTCTCACACATCGTGATATTTTTGGGTTCTTCCAACTCAGAATCACTAGCATAATCAATCCTCGTGCTAAAAAAAACCCGAAAATTTGTATTGAAATTTTAGTTTTACACTGAAATTTCTTTCACACTAAAATGTTACGTAATGGTATGGATATTTTAGGATATCTTTTTTTAATGCTAGGATGGAGAAGATTCTAAGTAGAATGAACCTAAGAAAATCCAAATTTGTAAGTCAGATTTTCCGGTATTTAAAAAAAACCCGCTCCCTTACTGCCCAGTGCCCAGCATTTAAAAAAGTAGGTGCTAATTTGCAGTAGAATTAAAACATTTTTTTTTACGATACATTTAATTAAATTACAGTGAGTTACAAAATTGCATGGCCTTCTATTTATAACCATTATATAAAAAAATTGATATTTATCATGTTTGTTTATATTATTGATTTCCCGATATTTTGACACAACTAGAAGTTACAATGCCTAGAGATAGAAAATTAATTATTTATTTTATTTATTGTCAATTTCATTCAACGGATCACATCATATCCAATTTATGTGTTTATGTATTGCATTGTTTTCTACCTAGTTGGTTATTGAATTCTGTTACTGCAATAATCTTTATCTACATAAAATATACGAACGAAAGTTTAATAAAGTATATATTAAAATTAAGTACACAAAATCAGGAATTACATATGACAATATCATTCAAAATCGCCTCCTGGCTTTGACACAGGCTCTCAAACGACGAGGCCAGTCATCAATAGCGGCACGCACGATTGTCATGTCTAATTCCGTCACTGTCTTAACTATGGCCCGCTTGAGGGAGTCAAGATTTGTGTGGGGTTTATCACAGGCTTTCTCCTCAATAACCTGCCATATGGCATAATCCAGGGGGTTAAGGTCCGGGCTGGAGGACGGCCAGTTTTCGAAACCAGGCTTGAGTTGTTTTTGCCTTATGTGCAGGAGCTGAGTCCTGTTCAAAGATCCATGGCTGGTTTTGAAATAGGGTGTGGCTTAAGGGCTTCACTATTGGTTCGAGAACGGTTTCCAGTTTCCGATTTTCACACCTTTTTCACAAAAATGAACCTGTGTTAGCCCTGAGTATGACACACCCAAAATCATGTTTGGCGGGTGCCCACATTTGTGCAACGCAATTACTGCGATACGATTCTCTTTTAGGCCCCAATTCATTATAGGTACGACGAGATAAGCGTTATGTGTGGTATATAATTATAGCTCACAAATCCAACACATTATGTCATTTTTTATTTTTTCGGTAGCATTTGTTTTAACGGAAATAAAGAGGTTGCAAATCGAGTAACAGAACTTCAGAACAGATATCATTTGATATTTACCAGTCGCTTTTCGGTGAAGGAAAACATCGTGAGGAAACTGGGCTATTCCCAACAAGGCTTAGTTTTACCCTCTGGGTTGGAAGGTCAGATGGCAGTCGCTTTCGTAAAAACTAGTGCCTACGCCAAATCTTGGGATTAGTTGTCAAAGTGGACCCCAGGCTCCCTTGAGCCGTGGCAATATGCTGGGACAACGCTAGGAAGAAAGAAATCGAGTAACAGAACTTAGTAACCAACTAGGTATAATAGTTATGATGTAAATGTCCATATCATGTTGGAGTCATATATTGGCCAACTAATTATTTTATTTTTTATTTTTATTTATTAAGGTCTACCAACAGTTATTACATCCAATACGTTTACATAACTCAAAAAAAAAGAAACATTCAGTGATGCATAACTAATTATAGGTAAACACAGCATGCAAAAGAAAAAACAATTTCTTACTTAACAAAAAGTGAAAGTTACAGGTTAAATAACAAAAATAAATTAAACTTGTTTATACTATAGATTCATATTCAATAATTTTCGGAACCTGAGCAATGAGTCAGAATGAATATCGCAGCAGTGGCTAAGTTTATTGTATAATCTACATAGTCGTGGAATGGGTGAATTAGCGCCTAAGACGGTTTTCCTAAATACCGGAGACAAAAGGTCTATTGTGTTCCTAGGATATCTATATGGGACTCTAAATATTATTCAAGATCAATACACGTAGCTCCCTTAGGTATTCGCCTAAGTACAATCTCGGGCAAAATTGAGTTTTTATAAAAGTGAACTAGTTTCTGGATCATATTTTCTATGAATTGGTCATTTTTGTAGACTTCAATTACAGTTAGTGTAGATGGATTCATGTAACAAACGAAATAACATTTTTTCATATTTGTTATCCGTAGCTGTCCCTGTACCTGAAAGAAAAATAATGTCATGATAAGACAAAATCTGTTATAGGAACAAAGATGTTATAGGAACAAAGATGATGCAAAAGCACTAACTACAACGAAGGAGTGAAACTGTAACTTACGACACTTTACCATCATTATTGCGCTTCAATTGAGCGCGAACTCTTTTCCTGGATTTTTGCGGACCAGAATATCGATGAGTTTTGTAACTTGATTTAGACGTTGCTATCATTTTCAATCCAAAAACACATAAAATCACAATTCAGAACATGCGTTGTTTTCTATCAAGTACCTCAAGCCTGGGGGCCTACTGCGAAAACCAAAATTCGCAAATTGCGGGGATCTTTCTCTTTTACTCTCACTAAGACGTAATTAGAGTGACATAGAAAAATGCCCGCAATTGACGAATTACGATTTTCCCGGTAGCCGCCCTGGTCCAAGCCTAGGTCCTGTCAAGTTTCAGCAGTGTTGCCAGGTGAGCGGAAGAGAATTATCGTACTTGCGTGTCAATATTATTGTACCGTTGAAAAAAATATCGTACGCCAATCAAAAAGGCAGCCCCTAAAAATGTGTAGCAAAATAAGCTTAAATTTCCAATTAATAATAAAAAAAAGACAATTTTCGTCTAAATTGCGCAAAAAATCTGTTTATGTTTGTATATTTTTGGGAGAGACTCAAACGGTATACACTTATACAGGTAATTGAGACATTTTAAACTTTAAACTTACACCAAGGAGCCGATCACCCAAAAGATACTAATTTTAGCCTATTTCTGAGAGAAAGTGTCATATTTTGCTTCAAATTACTATACTTTTAAGGTGGCATCATCCAGGGGCTGAAATTGTAGTACTTTAGTGTACGATAATGCTGTTTGGAACATTACGTCGTACCGGGGCCCAAATTATCGTACATGTACGACAATTATCGTACGCCTGGTCACACTGAGTGTCAGTGTCGACAGAGTCAGCTAAAAACGTAAAAACGCGTCAAACATCGCAACGTTGCGCCGATGGCCGTCCAAAGCATGGAGTGGCAACGCCGCAATGTATATGTACACGACATTTTTCACACACACATGAGTAAAATTTATAAAAATATAACGTTGATTATTGCATGATTTCTGTATGAAACAAAGTTTTTCTATTAATTTAGCGCAAATGAATATTCGAAAGTAGATAGATGCGCAAATATTTATGTAATAATATTGTGTAATGAATTAATAAATAGCGATTGTTTTTTGTATGAAAATCGAACCACCTTAAATCAATAATTAATTAATGAATAGTTTAAAAACACGCTTTGAAACCTGATCGTGTTCAAAGTTTCCCACAAGTGCAAACACGACTATGATACGATATTCCATCATGGAATGCCAGTGCCTATCTTCCGGCTTCATCATCAGACCTTGAAAACCAGCGATTGATAATTTGAAAACCTAATCGTTGTCAAAGTTCATTACAAGACTTTTCTAAAAAATCCAAACACAGCTATGATACGGATGTTCCATCATAAAGTTCCAGTTCATATCTTCCGGCTCCATCATCAGATCAGTTCGACAGTACCATATTATTGTATTGTCATCAGAACTATATACAGCTACCAAGCTACGATCCTTGGAAGATGGTAAAATTAGTTATCTTAGATTCCATTACCTAATAAAAGCAAAGAAAAAAGGGTTGGGTGTATTGTATGTAGCAGATTTGATCATTAGTATTGAAAGTAAAAGTATTTCACGAATTGGGATTTTAACTCTTCAATATAGCAACTATCAAAATCGACAGTAGTGTAATATAAAAAAAAACGCGAATATATAAAGGCGAAAGACTTTTGATCAGAAGTACAGACACTAAGTATAATTGTGTACAGCACTATAAGCTATAGGTTATATTTTTACTGTAAAAAAAGGTAGAATTGTTTTGGAATGTACAATTTGAGCTCTTTCTAATGATACCCCACTTTACCTACTCACTAGACTTTGAAATTTTGCTCCCTCTTCATATTGGGCATTTTCCATAGTTAATTAAAAAAAAATACTTTCAATGTGTCTGGGTTAGCGTTGTTCATAACTTCATAACTATTCCAAATTTCAAATCGATAGCTTAAGTGATTTTCAAGATATTTAGTGTTGTGACAGACGGACGGACGGACAGAGTCGCACCATAAGGGTTTCTTTTTGGTACGGAACCCTAAAAAGGCAGGAAGAAACCGAGGTGGCCACAAATAGTAAGGATCCATTCCCATTGGTCCCCAACGGCCACAGGTGGGAATAGATCCTTCCCATTTGTGCCTGGACGGGACAGATGGGAATGTAACTACTCCCGCCGGAGCCATATGATAATATACCGAGTTGATCAAAGTGTGCCAGTAATTTCGTTAGTATCACTTGAGAAAAGCTGACGAAGACAACATTTTACAGGCACGTCAACATGTCACGGCGCCGGCAACAACCAGCTGTTCCGGCTCAACGCGGCCGGCCAGCTCGGCGTCGGCGAGCGCTGCGTCGAGGCCGACGCCGACAGCGTCAAGCAGGCCATCTGCCGGCTCGGCACCGTCGACGGGCCCTGGAGGTGAGCTCGTTGCGGGTCTCATTGTTGCATGATCACTTGATCAGACTAGCTTTAGGCATTATTGCTGAGACAAAACTTTTAGAAGAAAATCTTATTTTTATGTCCTCCTGGCCTGGTTGGTAGTGACCTTGCCTACGAAGCAGGTCTCGGGTTCAAATCCCGGTAAGGGCATTTATTTGTGTGTTTATCACGAATATTTGTTTAAGTATGTATTTATCAATATAAGTATGTATATCGTCTCCTATAGTACCCATAGTATAAGATTTGCTTAGTGTGGGGCTAGGTTGATCTGTGTAATATTGTCCCCAAATATATACTTTAAAAACCGGTCAAGTGCGAGGTCGTATACCTCGCGCACCGAGGGTTTCGTACAAACTTTCAATTTTCTCATGTAACTATAATTACGAAAGACTTGACCAGAAGTATACTACTAGCATAATTGTGCCGTCTATGGGCAAATTGGCTAATTTGTGCGATCTGTATGTATGTTGGTTTTTCAGGGAATGAAAAAAAAATAAAAAAACTTTTTGTAATTTTCAATTTGAGCTCTTTCAAATGATAACCCACTTGACTTTGAAATGTTGCCCCCTCTTTATATTGTGCATTTTCTAAAATAAACAATATGTCTGGGTTAGGGTTATTCATTACTATTCCAAATTTCAAATCGATAGCTAAGTACTTCATGATTCGAGATATTTAGCAATGTGACAGACGGACGGACGGACAGAGTCCCACCATAAGGGTTCCTTTTGTACCTTTTTGGTACGGAACCCTAAAAATGCTTCTTAGGATGTTTACTCACAAGCAACCCCATGCACAAAATCAATGTTTGCGTAACATGAACAAACAGCAGATTAAAATAGATATTCCTTACAATGGCTCTTCTCATAGATTTATATATTTTCAGGTACGACGAAGGAACCCACCAAATAATCCACAGACTGCACGACTACTGCCTGACGCTGCAGCCGCCCGCGCGCAGCCTGGCGCTGGCGCCGTGCGACCCGCGCAACACCTACCAGCAGTGGAGCGTCACGCACAAGCAGCCCGCCTGGTGATGCTGCCGCCCGCGCGCAGCCTGGCGCTGGCGCCGTGCGACCCGCGCAACACCTACCAGCAGTGGAGCGTCACGCACAAGCAGCCCGCCTGGTGATGCTGCCGCCCGCGCGCAGCCTGGCGCTGGCGCCGTGCGACCCGCGCAACACCTACCAGCAGTGGAGCGTCACGCACAAGCAGCCCGCCTGGTGATGCTGCCGCCCGCGCCGCGCTAGCTCCACTACACCCAAGTGTTCGAGGCGGAGACTCACCGCCACGCTGGCCGAGCTATGCTGACGCGTGCGACTGTGTGAAGCAGAAAAAAAAGTGGCCTAAATGTGCGGCTAAATTATCCGGGTGTATCGAGTTTTTCGCTTCTGGTGCGCTTATTTATCTAGTGTATTCCTATTTGTCTCGGGCACAGATGGGAATAGGTGCATTCACACCTGTCCCCGCCTCATATATGGCGGCGGTCACGTGCAGCGGGGACAAATGGGAATACACCAGCGGTCGCTATAACTTAGAACGTCTTCACTCCTTCCACCACCGTCCCCTGCGCTGCGGTTTCATTTAGGCAAATTCGCCTCATATATATATATATCTCCTCGGATCTCGTGTTTATATGCTGCAGCCGGCAATTAAGCCCAGAAAGCATATCTTGGTCTCGTTTAGCACTGAAAAACGACTTAGAAGTAATCAGAAGCCTTCTATCCAGTAAGGACTCGTTTTTTAGTTGTGTTTGAGATGAGAGGATAGATCTGCACTAATAATTATCGTTACCTTTCGTAGAACTTAACGATTCTTCCTTTTGGCAATGGACATGGCATTTTGATTCGACGTGACACTGTTAATGCAACCTGTATGGCCATGAACTAATGCCACGTCGGTTATTTTAAAACCTTATTGACTGCAGTAAATGAATATAGGTAATAGGTTGCAGTGTGCTTAGAATTTTTATATAATTTGTTTTTTTTTTGTTCTAACTGAAGTAAATGTCAGAATAAGACAAAATTTATGAAACATGCATTTATTTATTTTTAATTTAATTCGTTGTGTCACTTTTGTCAGAGTACATCTCTAACCTATTAATTTACGGAGATATATTTTACGATGCTATGTCTCGTGCTATTCTTATTTATCTTCTCCTAGACCACCAAGCCAAAACATTTCAAAACAAAGTTTTAACTCTACGGTGGAATACATGACACAAATTGAAATATAGGAGCAATGAAATAAAACAATTAATCACGGAGTAACGGTATATTCGGAATGACACATCCAATGACAGCAGATTATTTCTACCCGCTAAAATATAGATGTACCTACACTACACCTCCACTCTAATGACAAACCCTAGAACTAACATTTTAGGACAAATTAGCAAAGTTACAACTGTTCCAAAGCTGCCCATTATACAAAACTATAAGCTTAGTTGGGCATACCTAAATGATACATTTTTTTATTGTGTTGAATAACACTTATTCTATAACTAACAACTAATAATACTTATGGCTAATACATGTTATTATTGACTAATACATTTATATTAATTACGTATTACACCTTATAATGCGGCGGATTATCCACACGACATTGACGTACCGGACGGGGTCGGAGCGGTAAGGCGGTTGGCGGGTTCGAGTCTGGTATGACTTTTCCCGCAATAAAATCGGACTCTTCATTTTTGAGCCCTAGTGGCTTTGCACTTTCTACATTAGGGCTCAAGATACTCGCCTCCGGTGCACTATCAGCCATCAAAGACCTTGCGACCTCCGGACTGGAGTCACAGGCTGAACCTTTCCTTCCAAAGATGGGCAACTCCCCTGCCGTGGTGGGCTGTCAGGGCAAACCAACGAGTACCTAGTTCTGCGTTTAAGCTGATCACTATGCCTATGTGCCGACCTACCCTGCTCGTCTAAAACCTGATAATCCCTAGTGTCTAGCTTTTGCGTGACCTCACCTGGGAACCACTTCGTTCCCCCTTGATACTGACGCACCCACACATGTTCTCCGAGCTCATACATTCGCTCGGATGTGCCGCCGCAGTTCCGCTCTTGTCGCTTTTGCGCCGCGTGGACTTTGGACTCACAGTCTGGCCTTAACGCGTCTAGCTTGGTGCGCACCTGTTTTCCTAACATGAGCGCTGCGGGACTCACCCCCGTCGAGCAGTGCTCGGTATTCCGATAGTATAGCAAAAACTTATTTAAGGCTAAATTAACGTTAATATTTTGATGTACCGCTTTACAAATAACCCTCTTAATCGTGCGTACCCCATTTTCAGCGGCAGCATTAGATGAGGGGTGGTACGGAGCGGCAAAAATATGATCTACACCCTCGTTACTTAAGTAAGTAGCCAGTTCTACGCTACTGTACGGTGGTCCGTTATGTGTGTTAGTGTACGCTGCCGTACTGGGTACTTCAAAGACCTCTAACCATTTCGACCCCGCGTCCACTATTACCAAATATAGCTTTCCAAAAAATGGCCCTAAATAATCCATATGTACACGTGACCATGCTTTTCCTGGCCACGACCAAAGGCTCGGCGCCTGCCTGGGTAGCGCGTCGGCCTCCGCCGCACACGGGGCATGCACGGCACAGACCTTCGACGGCCTCGTCAAGCCCTGGCCACCAAACATAACTTCTCACCAAGGCCTTAGTTTTAACTATGCCCATATGGCACTCATGCAACGCTTGTAAGACCGTACTGCGAAACGACTCAGGAATGACGACCCTGTGGCCCCACATAATACAGCCTAACTCCTCATATAACTCCGCCTTCCGATTAAAGTACGGTTGCAATGTTTTGAAATCATTAGTTTCCGGCCACTGATCTCTTAAATACCCTAATATACGACTCAAAGCTGGATCACGTTGTGTATATTTTTTAACAGTATAGGGAGCGTGCATGAACTGTAGGAGGCAGCACAGGAGCCGTCAGATTTTTGGCGCGAGGCGTAAATGTGATGTTTATTGTTCCAATGTAGCCCACAAGATGGCAGAACCTACCATGCACAACAAAACACGTGACGTGTTAATTTACATGTTTATTGTTCCGATTCAGGCCACAAGATGGCAGACCCTCCAACGCGCACGGTCCCTATTGCAGTCGAGAGATAAAGCGTCTTGCGCAAAATGCAAATAGGATTGTTCCGGAACCTCTCGCGCGTGCCCGCTCGCTAACTAGTCGTAAGACTTATTGCAACGGGGTAAGTTCTACTGGTTACCCAACAACAATGAATGTTCTTTGTTCAATTGCCTACTCAGCTCGAGGACTGAGTTGCCGGTCTCTGCGATCGTATTTATTGTAGATATCTCTGTAGGTACTCGTAGTATTTAGCTCAGCCCAGAATTAACTTATTGACTACACTCATGGTTGGTAGAGTAACTATGCAAGATTCTAATTGACAGAGGTTTATTTACCCGTTCGACTTGTATGTTTAATGTCTTTTTATTTGAAGATGTAAATTATTTCAGTTAATATTTTTGAAACAGATTTATCATTGTTTGACGTGACGCACCTACATAATTCCATTATACAATTTGTGAAGTAAATTAGAAATATTGGAGAATTGTAAAAAAAAAGCAATAAATCAATTGAACATCAGTTCGGTGATGTCAGTATTGTTAGTGTTGTGTATACGTTTTGACAACGTTAATGAACGTTTTTAAAACAATTAAAACATTTGATGGATGAATGTTTGAGATAGGAAGCACCATTCGTCCATTTACTTTTATGAAAGTATTGTTTATAATATAAAATGCTCATAACTCTCATAAGGTACTTAATTAATTTAAGAAAATCAATCATGTGTTTTCTATTATACAGCCAGGGATCATTATCGCAAAAACAAACTCCTATTCCATAGAATGCTCTTTTCTATCGATTTAGAGGCAAGTTTAGTCTATAAATAGTTGATAATTTAACTAGATTGTGTATTTAACAATTAATGCTTAGTTTTATCATTATCTTAGTAGTAAATTTTACCTTTATTCGACAATTGTCATATAGTAAATAGTGTATAAGTTATTAATAACTACCTACTTGCCAACATTGCTTCAATTACAAATACCGACAGTTCATATTTCATTTGCAGTTAATATTACATTCCAATCAGACGTAGAGTAATCTGCGTCTTATTTCTTTATGTTCCGTTATCTCGAAATTCAACATGCATATTTAAAATAGATTTGATTGTACTTATATTATATTGTTTTACTTTATTGGATATAAATTTAATTAACAACACAATTGTAATCAATATGTATGTATGTATATGTTGTATTGTATTGTAGCTGATGGTCCCGGGTTCAAATCCTGGTAAGGGCATGTATTCGTGTGATGAGCATGGATATTTGTTCCTGAGTCATGGGTGTTTTCTATGTATTTAAGTATTTATAAATATTTATATATTATATATATCGTTGTCTAAGTACCCTCAACACAAGCCTTATTGAGCTTACTGTGGGACTTAGTCAATTTGTGTAATAAAGTCCTATAATATTTATTTATTTATTTATATATTATTATATACCTACTATTTATCAAAAATTCACGGCTCCATTTTTTTGTTAATTTTTCATTAAAGCCTTATTACGTTTAGAGCCGGTTACATCAAATCGGCAAACTATTTAATTCGCTGAAGGGATTAGATACGCTAAAGAAACTAGCTAATGAAAAAAAACCATCGCGGTTATCCGAGTTTGATCTATAAAATATTCGTCCTACTACTATACTTCCATCCCTCTTGCACTAAGTATTTAACTTCGATCAGTTCGTGGAGTGTTCGTGGTGCAGAAACCCACGCTTAGTAATGCTGCGCTGGACACTTTCTTGCAAATGTTATATGGACTTCAGTCAGATGGATTTTACATCAACTCAATGTACTCAATTACGTACTTATTGTAAATGCTGACACTAAAATGTTTTTCTAGACTGATTATTTATATAACCATAATCGAATGTCTTCCTTGTATGTATTTATGTATTGTCGTCTTAAATGTGTAAATTGTCGAGATGTTAAACCCATAACCAATCCGTTTTTTGTCTTGAAGATATAATGATTACCTACGTTTTTGTAAACTGCAGATAACTAGGTTCAGTTAAGGTATGAAATATCGAAACCGGTCAAGGTATTTAGTACCTTGACTGTACACGTAAGTAAAACATCTACTAAGTTTTTACCTATAACCATTTTTTATTTAAATAATAACAAGCAAGTATGTCGGTATATCGCATGACTGGCAGCCAGAAAAACTGGTCGTCCATTACATTTACATCGCACAAAATTTTGTTCTTTTAAACCCTCCCCCTTGTCACACTTCTTCATAGGAGTGAAATAGATATTTGATACGGATTCGCCTCGGTAACAGCCCGGATATTTTAAACGTGGGCAACTATTACCCTATCTAAGCAAAATGCCAGCCTGGTATCATGTGTATACTTTTGTACAAAAAATTGTAGTATTGTACATACTATGTATAAATCTGTTCAATAATGATAATGATTAAACACAAATGATTGGAGATAATCTCACAAAAGGTACTGTGATTCCGACATTTTTATATATTTTCAAGGTCGATGTAAATAAATTAATATTTATTGTTTTAATGTCTTTAATTAACACCCTTAAGTTAAAATGACAGATGTGAAAATATAAGTTGGGCACTTGTGGGATATTTCTAGTACATGTCTACTTGAATAAGGTACTCGCATGGATGTACTTTTATACTTTATTTTAAATGCTAAAATATCCCACAACTTTAAATTAGATACTTAATACACTATAACTATAATATTGACGAGTTTTATCACAATAATATTATAAAAATAATTATAATAGCTAGGTAAAATAGTAGTTTATGTGACTGCTACATAATAAAAGGCATTAAAATACACGAGTGTGGGTTTAAGAAACGTACGAAATGAGTTTCTTAAAAAGATCACACGAGTGTTTTAATGCCTAATTATGTACAGTTACATACACTATTTTATCTAAACACATATTATAAACTTTCTATGAAATATTCACTAACCCAAATTACAGCCTCCACCAAATTGCCAAATCGTTGCTCTCTTGGCGGAACTCGCGGATATGTGGTGGCGTCACCGAAATATTTTTATCGCTTATTTAACACGAAACTTTTGCTATAGTTACCTTAAAAACAACAAAAGATATTCATTTTATACTTAAAAACTAATTAAAAGATAAACTGTACGTTAAATGGCGGTAAATGAAAACTTTTTTCACGCATGTATTTTTTTTTTTTAATCCAGAGACAAAATGGAGTCGGAGGCCTATTTCCGTATCATTCGATACAAATTAACATGCGAGATATGTCAAAATTGTATGCAATTGACATTTCATTTCGAACAAAACGGCAATACGAACAAAACGGCATCTCGACTGATATTAGAATAGAGGTCAAATCGAATTGCTTTTTTATTCAGAGATGTTCCAAATTTGAAGTCATAACCAAATCGATTTTGATGTAGTTATGATTATGAAGCAATTGCATCATTATCACAGATAAGAAATTTGTTGTAACAAAACAGTTTTCCTACTCCTCTACTGTTATCTGTCATTTATGCATTCATTAACACGAATATAAGAACATACATAAAAGGTTTCAAGAAAAGTCTATATTGTCTATTCCTCATAAAAGCTCTTGTGCTTTTAATCGCTATAACGTTACTGCGATTAATGGCTACCAACCTAACAAAACCAAAACGAATAGTTTTAAACTAAGTGCATTGCTGCCAACTTACAAAATATTCATTTGGTTGCATAGTAAAAATAATTACTTCATAAGTCAGAAACACGCATGTGACACCCGTAATATAGCAACACCCATAGACTACGAAGACCGCTTAGCGTTGCTTGTTAGTCTCCGTAGGCTACGGTGGCCAAAATAGAGAAAAAACTGTCCAAAAATTTTATTTAGCAAGTAGCAAGTACCAGGGCCTCATGAGTTACGAGGTGTCGCCGACCGGCCGGCCGCAGCCCGGGGCGGGCCGGGCGCGTAACAAGGTATGCTCGCGCGTCTTGGCTATATACTTTTGCTTTGTTTACCTAAATTAAGATTTATTTTTGTTGACTCGTAGGAAAAATATTGTATGCAACGTTGTATAAGTAGGTCAAAAAATGCTCGTGGCGTATTCCTTTACAATGTTCGCCTACGCCTTCGGCTCCGGCTCACATTGTAACTCACGCCACTCGCCTTTTTTGACCCTTCTTATACAACTGTTGCATAAAATACTATTATCGTAATGTTGGCTATTATTTACGGATTTTGAAGGCATCAATGAGGGTTTATGATATGTGTGTAGATAAATTAAATATATATATATATATATATATATATACATATCTTGACCATTTCCGGCCTTGATCAATAAGTAATATACGGTCGAGGAAACTGATTGTTTAGTAATTTGCTGTTCAAGTAAATTAGGTTGTACATACTTATGCTAAGAGATATCCAGCGTAAAGTGAACCGTAAACTGCTAAATAATCTCCTGGACCGTACATGAAGTAGCTATTTGTAACTATATGTACATTTAGGTCCATACTCGGAATAGGGCATCGGACTAATAAAGAAGTATATTTTACATTAAGGAATAAATATTATTCCTTAATGTTCCTAAATAAACATCAAAAATAACAGACATAACATTTGCTTGTTTGTACCTTATTCATGGAAACTTGTTTATAAGTAGGTACTGACGAATCGAAAGCAACAAAGTTTTAAACAGCCAATCCGATCCCCTATTATTCTAAACCTATTTTAAATGTGCGACGTGTAAAACATAAAACAATGATTCGACCGTCCAGTGGCGCACTCATTAGGAGAATTGTGTTTTCAAAAAACCAATTAATTTCTGTATAAATCAGAATATTAATAGGTGTTGTTGTCCTTCTTATTCCGCAAATTTTGACCTTCATATATGATATAGTTTTATATTACTTTCGACATCATCACCTAAACGGAAAAATGTGGCGACCATTGGCCGTTAAGCTGATAAAGCTAAAATTAAGGAAAATAAAACTATGTGACAAAAACCAAAAGTTGGGGAATCAGTAGGACTACAACAATATACTGGATTATACAAAAATGGATTGGTTTATTTAGAAAACACATTTCCCCTAATGAGGGCGCCAATGCTAATTGGGGTAATATGCCCTGTCCGGTGACTACATCAGCGGTGGAGCCTTAAGATTGGGTTATACAAATTGACAAAAAACAATCATTACAATCTGTTAACCTCCACCATTCGATGCACTATCTATATTTCATAGAAGTTTGACGTTCAAAGTAACCCTTGCACCGTCTGGGCTACCAAAATCAACATATCTTGGTTTGACTATCTATATGCCGATTGCGCCATCAGATTTATTTATTTAAATCCTACAAGCAAAAGTGGCATCACTTATTAGTTTCAAATACCTACGAGAACAAATCATCATTCAAAATGTCAAACTCATTATTCTACCTATACATAACCTAAATAGACACATAAAATGTTAAGAAACTAATAAGTTAATAACTCTCATTAATCATAGATGGTGTCATTCACGACGACACGTGCCTTGACTCGTATTGTCATGTAATTAAAGATTCGATTTGACAAATCGGCGCGTCATCCTGGATGACACCAACTATAAGTTACAATGACATGACATTTTCAGACTCGCCAACACGCTGAGTTAGTAGTAATGTTAGAAAAAAGATGCGAATGCGTTCAAATACACGTTTTGTACAATTATCACATACACAACTATTAAAGCATGTCAGCTTTATTAATTACTCGACTATCTTTCTATCAAACATATTATTTTTGATATAGTTACGTTACTCTGATAGTTAACATTCAAAATCACAGGGCAAATGTACTTACTCTTACGCGGAAGAGCAGTACGTTTTTAAAACATATCTTTGACTTAGCACCACATCACTTTAAGTTAAGAGATGACCAATTTTTAAATAGGCTAAATAGCACTTCCTCCTTGGCACCTACGTACGTTCACATTACAAATAGTACAATCAGAATAGAACTAATCTCAAAATTTCTTGGACAGTCTTGAAATTTGGTATGTATGTAAATTAAAGGCTCCTTATTCATGAGTTCTGGGGAAATTCGCGTTTTAGGTACTCAAAATCTACGTTATCTCGGAAAATATGGTGTAAGCCACACACATAGACATACATACATTTAAGCTTTTAAATTCTACACAAAAAAGTCCCAGATATCTTCGCGAAAAAAATACATCTTGTTATAGAAAATACTTGCTGAATCTAGGTTTTGCGCTTATACACTTCCAGGGGACATTCTTTTAATAGGAAACTCGGAGGGATATGAATTACACTCTTGTGTATACATTTGTACATGATCTACCCCAATATAAACATATTTTACTTGACTGCGACTTCACCAGAAAGTAGGGTTATGGGTTTAAGTACTGAAGATTCAGTACACCCTGTAACTCAGTCTATGCGGGGGGGGGGGGGGGTCACGTTTCTCTGTATTTGACTCTACGTGTAAAACGCGAATTTCTCCAGGATGGTACAATTTTTCCAAGATGGCTGCGATTCCTCGAGGTACCCAAATGTCAAATAGTATGGACATGAATAAGGGGCCTTTAATTTACATACATAACAAATTTCAGGACGGTCCAAGAAATTTCGAGGTTTGTTCTATTCCGATTGTGCTAAAAGACGTAATGCACAAAAACAACAGTTAATATTGCCGGGTTTTAAAAAATTATGTTAGGTTATGTACAGCCGTACAACAAAATAAAATTTTCATGTGAAATTTGAATTTCTGTAGTAGGAAATAGAGTTGATTTGTCTTTGTATGAAAATTTTACTACACATAAGAAATGCAACTCTATTCCATTTCAACATAATTTACATTTCATCAAACTTAATAAGTAGGTACTATCCGTAGCCGTAGGAAGGTATGTATGAGGAAGAGCTCACCTACATTTTTCCCCGACTACAAATTTAGACTAGTTAAGGTAAGGTGGGGTAAACTATCACCGGGGCAAGACAAACACTTGTATGAATCCTCATACTGTCTTGTCCCGAGCAAAATAAACTATGTTCGTCTTACCCCATCTTACCTTATTTAAATTTTCTGTAGTCAAGGTTCGATACATCATTAAAATACTTCCATTTATTTCTCTCCGGTCGTCTCTAGTGAATCACCTTGAAGTATAAAATCTGAATAATGTCAAAGAAAAAAGGACGATCACAGTAGTTTAGCTTACACAAGAGTTCCTATCCTTTTATGATAAGCATAGAAAAAAATGGGTACTTCATCAATAATGGAACTTATTCAATTGTAATATTATAATAAATCTTATTTTAGTATAGTCTGTCAAACAACTTTGTCAGTAAAAAAAGGCGCAAGATTCTAATTTTCTGTGGGACAATAATCCTTCGCGCCTATACATACATATTTAAAATTTGCTGCCTTTTTCTACAGAAAAAATGGCTTGACCGACTATAATTATCAAATAAAATTACAAGAATCCTTAACTTTGCTGATAGTTTACCGTAACATAAATTACGGAAACGACCTTGAGAGAACTTATTTTGACTAACATTTTAGGACTAGTAATATTAAAATCGCAAGAAAATTAGAATCATTGTCGTAATGAATTAACTAAAATTATTACAATGTATGTATTGTATGTGACTAATATCTTTAGACTAGTAATAAGAGTTTACCTACTCTTCTATGTAATTGACCTGAAAAAAAATACAGAGAATTAATTCGGAATCGTCAGTCTTTAAAGTTTCTTACTTTTACAGAATAGTAACATGTATACATTTGTAGTTTTACATGTGTGTAAAATGTATAATTGTTGGTGCAATAAAGAATATTTACTTACTTACTTTCTTATTTATGTTGCAATACAAGGAAGTACAGATTTTGTTTAACCCCTCGTGCTGATATTAATACCCGAGCAAGCGAAAGATAGGGATCCAAAATGGTTAATAAAGTGGGATTTAAGCGTTGCGGGGGTTTTCAAGGGTTAAAAAAACTTTGCTCCCGAGTGAAACTAAATTTTTCACCGTATTATCGCGGGAAAATACTAACTAAAACATTACAAATCAAATTCAAATAAACGTTATTAATTAAATAATTATCACTTAAAATCATCATCTGTAAGTTAATGCATGCAAAAGGTAGGTAGCCAACATGAGAAAACATGTCCACATTTAATTTTAATAAAAATTTATGAAATGAATAAATATAAATAAAAAAAATAATCAAATTTTGCATCTAACTACTTTGCCACTCTGGATAAAATACTACTTTGTCATCAGTTTTTTAAAGTATAAAGATAGCCTTTAGGAGCCGGTATGGTGAAAAATTACTTACCGCATTACAAAGTTATCAATCATCGGGTGTGCGTATTTTGCCCATACCCAAAATCGCTCTCATATGTTCTACTCTTTCCTTTAGCTCCTGAAAATACATACAAATAAAAATGTCAATGCAACACTCAGAACTACTTATACATATACTAAGGACCTGCCCCGGCTTCGCACTGGTAAACCTTGAAAAATTATACACCTAAAGTAAACCTTCCTCAAGAAGTATTGTTAGGTGAAAACCGCGTGAACATCTGTTCAGTAGTTTTGAGTTTGTCACCAACATACAGACAGACGCGGCGGGGGACTTTGATAAGATAGGATGGAGTCATCCATTTATTACGTCACACGTTTAGGTCAAGAAAATGTGACATATTGTGACACGGGGGAGGGGGGAGTCATAGATGTTGTGATGTCACTTTAAATTCATCAGTAACCGAAAATTGTTTTTCATATTTTGAATTTGCTTACAGTTACAGTTAGCTATTAATCCATTATTTGCTCGGTCGATATAAACCGTGCGGGGAGTCCCCGCAGGCGGTATAACGACTAGTGAAACTCATAAGTCGATAGTTCGGTCGATATACAGCATGCGGGTGGCTCCCCGCAGGCGGTAAGGTGGTATAACGACAAGTGTAACTCATAATAATGGCATACGTTCTGGAAATCTCCCGCACCCCGCATACGGGCTCTATCGACCAATGAAACAGTTCCCAGAATGCGGGCCTTATGGCATGCTTTATGGAAATCTCCCGCAGAGCCCGTTACGAGTTTTTGGAATGATACATCGTTTTTTTATTGTTATAATTTCTTTTTATCTACACACATATCATACACCCTCTATGATGGCTTCAAAATCCGTAAATAATAGCCAACATTACGATAAACTGTTTTGTTACAACAAATTTCTTATCTGTGATAATGATGCAATTGCTTCATAATCATAACTACATCAAAATCGATTTGATAATGACATTCAAATTTGGAACATCTCTGGAAAAAAAAGCAATTCGATTTGACCTCTATTCTAATATCATTCGAGATGCCTTTTTGTTCGAAATTAATGTCAATTGCATACAACAATTACAATTTACAATTTTGATAAATCTCACATGATACGGAAATAGACCCCCGACTCTGCCTCTGAATTAAAAAAAAAACTACGGATGCGTGACATGCGTGAAAAAAGTTTTCATTTAAGTACCGCCATTTGACGTATAGTTTATCTTTTAATTAGTTTTTAGTATAAAATGAATTTGTTTTATTGTTTTTAAAGTAACTATAACAAAAGTTTCGTGTAAAATGAGTGATAAAAATATTCCGGTGACGCCACCACATATCCGCGAATTCCGCCAAGAAAGCAACGATGCCCCAACGTTGGCTGTAATTTGGGTTAGTGAATATATCATAGAAAGTTTATAATATGTGTGTAGATAAAATAGTGTATGTAACTGTACATAATTAGGCATTAAAACACTCTCGTGTGATCCTTTTAAGAAACTCACTTCGTTCGTTTCTTAAACCCACACTCGGGTATTTTAATGCCTTTTATTATGTAGCAGTCACATTAAACTACTATAATATTTCTTTTCCTTTATGAAGAATACTTTTTCATTAAAATAATCATACCATTCGAATCACCATTTCATTGAAAACAAAATTGCTAAATATGCGACGTCACACCTGGCGGGGAGGGGTTTACTTAATGACATCATGCAGTGTACGTTTGAATTGGCATGTCACATAACGTCCGTTGGCTACGATCCATTATGCACAAAGGTGTTTTGTTTAATATTTGGCGGCTGGCCTGGCGTGCCTGGGCCGCCCCATATAATAAACACAAATGCATTTTTTTTCCGCCTGCCGCCCCGGGCCATGGCCCCCTTGGCCCTAGGGTAAATACGCCCCTGATTATGCAACCCACGATACATTGGCAAAGTGAATGTTGGTAAGACCATCGGTGAGGTAAATTCGCCTATTCAATATAACTCTTGTGTTTAACATACATAAGGTCTTGTATTCTGACATATATCGGTGCAAACATCGTCATGAGTCATCTACAGCGTGTGGGTACTTTTCCTAAAATATGTTCCTAACTAAACCTTCCCTACTACGTAACTCATTGGTTATCGGTATTTTTTATATAGTAGAACAAAACAACTGAAATCATACCTGCTGCTTTTTTATGCACATTTCAGCGCTCGGCGGTCTCCACATCTTTTCAGTTTCGATTTCTTTCAACAGAGCAACGCGCTTCCTCATTGCGTCCTCAAGTGAAACCTGGAAAAACAGGGAAGAATAGTTTTGCGTTACTAGCGAAATAAGAATAACGGTACTTTCTCTATGAAATTCCATTTCGGGAGAAAACGTTTTCCACTTACTAAATCTTAACAAATCACTTTGATTTTGATGTCGATCGCTTTAGCATAATATATTCCAGGTTTATAGGATTCGAATTAAAAAAATATTTTTTTAAAGCGAATCCTATTTAGCGGATTATTTATAATTTTTTTTTTGTATTTCAAATTGTGAAAAAAAAAGGAAAATCTATAAACCTAGTTTTTCATTGTGTCAATAACATACTAATAAAATCATGGAGAATTTTGTATGGACGATCACATGGTACATTTCGCTCTTAATGACAAACTATGCTTATGTTGCTTTACTTCGTACTATTATTACTTGATTTTTTTTTTTAATACTACGTCGGTGGAAAACAAGCATACGGCCCGCCTGATGGTAAGCCTATGTACGCCTGCAACTCCAGAGGAGTTAAATGCGCGTTGCCGACCCTAATAACCCCCTCCCGCCCCTCGTTGAGCTCTGGCAATATAAAATACCCAGAATATAAGAAAAAAATATGTGACGAATCTTTATCATGTCAAAAATATTTCCCTCTAATAATATGTTCTTATTCGTATGGTCATTATTACGGGTAAGGTAAGTTGACTAAGTTGTATGTGTACCATGAGATCAAAGTTATTTTCTTACTTTTGAATCCCTTTGTAAAGATTTTCGACCTTTTGCGGCCCAGCACCAAGCTAGATAGACGCACCATCGGTCGCTTTCGCGCTGTTGGTTTTAGTTCGGTCAATAAAGAAAACATTCTTTGGACACTGGACACTACAGCTAAGTTTTTTTAATTCCTTAATAGCTAATGCTGGGGCCAATTTCTCGAACGGTATTAGACTAATATTATTAGTCCACGAACTGTCAAGTCCACGAACTAATAATATTAGACTAATAGCGTTCGAGAAATGGGCCCCTGTTGACTAAGCAGATACTCACTTTGATGTCCGCGAGGCTTCGAGTAGCATTTTTACTCAACTGCATCACCTGCAGATAATCCGCCGTGACGCTCGCACGCCGTTTTCGGGCTTCTTCTAGTTGTGAACGGACGCGGTCTCTGTCTCGAATACTGGCTGCCACTAAAATATACAAAAAATGAGGTACTGCTGACATGAACGAATAAAACAAGAAGAATGACAGTGTATACATATATAGTCGCGTTTTTCCAATATTCAGCGCCAACTATTGAAGAGAAGTTGACGTAGGTAATTTAACAGAATGCGTGGAACTGAGACCTACTTCAAAATAACTCAACTTCAGCTCACTAGATAGAGTTGCGGTATTGGAATCCGAGGACAGGGGGCCTACCGCGAAAACCGAATTTCGCAAATTGCGGGGATCTTTCTCTTTTACTCTCACTAAAACGTAATTAGAGTGACAGAGAAACATGCCCGCAATTGACGAACTTCGATTTTCGCGGTTGTAGCCCAGAGATCTAAGCGCCGAATAAAATGGGTGAACCTCAGACCGGCTCCGTTAGTGACGCCATCTGGCAATAAACTGAATATAAGAGGAACGCGACTTTGTACAGACGTTGTAGGTCTTCTTGTTTTATTCTTCCATGGATTAATAAGTAGATTAGAAGGTATAAAACGTAAACGCTGGAAACGTAACGTTAATAAGTCTGTTTTAGGTTAATTAGGTAGTAGCAGTGGCGGTTAATTATGGTGTGGGCAAGGTACATTTAGCGAGGCCCTCTGGTGGTGCAAGAAACGACGAATATTGTTTTACGTTGCTTCCCACTCTTCCCAGTTATAAATACGTATTTGAGGCGCGATGCCCCTCTTACTCTTAGACCGCGAGGACGTAGGCGGTCGCTCACGTCGCCCACGCCTATTAGCGCCGCCTCTGGGAAGAACTTATACGATCAGAGGTCCTACTGCAAACCACTTCGTTTGTTCGTTCATCTATTTGCATGTCAGAATTTCTACGGTTTCGTCTTAAAGGTGCTTAGGAGACCCTATTCCTGAGCCTCCGCACTACTCTTTGGCCTCCGCTAGCTTTCCGTCGATTTGTCAGCATGCTGTATCTCATAAACCATAATACGTATACAGTTGACTTCAGAAAGTCAGTGTATATTGACGCTATAATCAACAAATAATAATAAGTAGTAGCAGAGACTAGTAAATATTCAACACGGACAACCACCATACAACACCTATTTCCCACGTGCCTCATCAATCTCATCATTGTCGTAAGGGGCGCTTTTTACTATTTTTCCTACTCCTCTACTGTTATCTGTCATTTATGCATTCATTAACACGAATATAAGAACATACATAAAGGTTTCAAGAAAAGTCTATATTGTCTATTCCTCATAACAGCACTTGTGCTTTAAATCGCTATAACGTTACTGCGATTCATGGCTACCAACTTAACAAAATCAAAATACAGTTTCAAACTTAGTTCAACTCACGCCACTCGCCTTTTTTGACCCTTCTTATACAACTGTTGCATAAAATACTATTTCCATTTTAGCTTTATGCGTATAAAATCTGTCACCTGCTGCTACCTCCCTATTTATGACCAAAGAGAATATAACCACTTTCTGTCTTCTAAATAGACTTGCCTAACCGCTGTGATATGAGATACTGGCTATGAGACCTCCGGAAAGGGTACAGCAAAATTATTATTGGTTATTCACATTAATATATAAAATTCAAGCATTAATCTTATTTGTTCATTATTACTTATACCTTACGTATTTAGTATTAATCAAGTAACAATAAAAAACTTTTTCCTACTCCTCTACTGTTATCTGTCATTTATGCATTCATTAACACGAATATAAGAACATACATAAAAGGTTTCAAGAAAAGTCTATATTGTCTATTCCTCATAAAAGCTCTTGTGCTTTTAATCGCTATAACGTTACTGCGATTAATGGCTACCAACCTAACAAAACCAAAACGAATACAGTTTTAAACTAAATGCATTGCCGCCAACTTACAAAATATCCATTTGGTTGCATAGTAAAAATAATTACTTCATAAGTCAGAAACACGCATGTGACACCCGTAACATAGCAACACCCATAGACTACGAAGACCGCTTAGCGTTGCTTGTTAGTCTCCGTAGGCTACGGTGGCCAAAATTGAGAAAAAACTGTCCAAAAATTTAATTTAGCAAGTAGCACCAGACCACCAGACCACCACCAGACCGTGACCGTGACCGTGTTGGACCGTACCAGGGCCTCATGAGTTACGAGGTGTCGCTGACCAGGCCGCGTAACAAGGTATGCTCGCGCGTCTTGGCTATATACTTTTGCTTTGTTTTCCTAAATTAAGATTTATTTTTGTTGACTCGTAGGAAAAATATTGTATGCAACGTTGTATAAGTAGGTCAAAAAATGCTCGTGGCGTTTTCCTTTACAATGTTCGGCTACGCCTTCGGCTCCGGCTCACATTGTAACTCACGCCACTCGTTTTTTTGACCCTTCTTATACAACTGTTGCATAAAATACTATAAGCTAAAATGTAATAACATCGATAACTTCACAAATGAGATATCACTCAAACGCGTAATATTGCATTACGCATCACTCCGAGAAACCAAGCATTACTTCAAATCAAACATCACTCGAGCCCATGACTGGACGAAGCGCGCGTAAACTCGTAAAGCATCAATATAGATTGACGCGCCGGTAGTCGGTAGCGGTACGAAAGGTCCGTTCAAGTCTATATACAATCCGCGTAATGTATATTGAGCAATGAGACGTGATGGTGTGATGTGTGATGTTTGTTTGCCATGCTATCATTACTTTGCTATCCCGCTCGCACCCGCACTCACTGCTCGCTCGCTCTCATTCCGCAATGCTTTCGGATGCTTTCGGAACACTTCGGATCGGTCCGCTCGGCCGGTCGGTAGCAGTCACATTTGAGTTACTGCAAATTTCATTAAATTGATACGATAAAGGATTTTTGCACCTGCAATCGATTTAAAACTGTAATGCGTTAACATAGAGCTTACAATGTTTTTAGTATTTTACCTATAAGGATGCGGCTAAATGATAATTCGCTTGCGAGTTTGAATTTGACGAACAAAAACGTATTTACTGTTTATTATTGTTGTGAAATGTTTGGTTTGGTTGACTTTCGCGGCAAACTAAATTAAGCACGAGTGAAGTTACTTATTTATCTTTAATTTAATAGTGAGCTAGTGTTTACAGTACATTCTCGTATCAGTATCATATCATAATTTTATTGATATACCCAAATAAAAATACTACTACGTGACTCTCGATGGCGTTATCTCATTAATTAACAGATATTTTCTTTTATTTTTTATGTATGATGCATATTTTACGACTATAAAAATAAAAACATTAACAAAAACGATCTATCACATGGCGGTGACAAAACGCAATGCGTAATAGATCGACGCGCCGATATGATACGCCCAGAGTCCTAACACTAGTAATTATACCTACGACCTACCGAACCTATTCATAAACAAATCACCATACTTATGAAAGTGTAATGTTTTAAGTATTAAAACAAAGTATGTTTTATAATGATATATTTAAATACAACTTACATAGTAGAATAGTATTATCCTCCATAAATTCGGCTATTGTATAATAGGTAACATTTCTCCACCAGCTAACATTAAAGACGGTTTATAAAGTGCAAGCCTGTTTGTTTGGTTATTAACTTTGTTTAGCTCTGTAATATGGCCCGTCTTATATGCACGAAAGTAATATTGTAAGTGAGTAGTACCCACTTTTATTTACCCACTGGGTACACAAAAGCATAATAAAAGCAATTTAAGCATATTCTTATTCAAGGGCGACATCTCGTGAGCTTTTCGAGATGGTTAAACATGCTAACACTAGATGGCGCCATTAAATCAGAATATGCTTAAAATGCTTTAAATCTGAACAACTAAAACGTAATAATTCATTCAACCATTCTTACAGCGTTGTATGCGGGTGGTCAGTCTTTTTAGGGTTCCGTAGCCGTGGCAAAGGATTCCGTAGCCGTGGCAAAGGGTTCCGTAGCCGTGGCAAAGGGTTCCGTAGCCGTGGCAAAAAACGGAACCCTTATAGATTCGTCATGTCCGTCTGTCTGTCCGTTTATGTCACAACCACTTTTTCCGAA
Source organism: Cydia pomonella (assembly GCF_033807575.1). NCBI lineage: Eukaryota > Metazoa > Arthropoda > Insecta > Lepidoptera > Tortricidae > Cydia > Cydia pomonella. The sequence goes on from NC_084704.1 coordinate 19,328,482, forward strand.
ACTATAAGAGCTATACTGTTCAAACTTGGTAAGTAGATGTATTCTATGAACCGCATTAAGATTTTTACACAAAAATATAAAAAGAACAAAAAAATTTGGGGGTTCCCGTACTTAGAACTGAAACTCATAAAATCTTTTTTCATCAAACCCGTACGTGTGGGGTATCTATGGATAGGTCTTCAAAAATGATATTGAGGTTTCTAATATCATTTTTTTCTAAACTGAATAGTTTGCGCGAGAGACACTTCCAAAGTGGAAAAATGTGCCCCCCCCCCCCCCCCCCTGTAACTTCTAAAATAACAGAATGAAAAATCTAAAAAAATATATGATACACATTACCATGCAAACTTCCACCGAAAATTGGTTTGAACGAGATCTAGTAAGTAGTTTTTTTTAATACGTCATAAATGGTACGGAACCCTTCATGGGCGAGTCCGACTCGCACTTGGCCGCTTTTTTATTTACTAGACTCTGGTGGCCTAATACCGTAGAAAAACGTATAAAAATTAAACGTGGTGTCCTTATAGATCAAAATATGTATATACAGCACAATAGCATAATAAAAACCGGTCAAGCGTAAGTCGAACTCCAGAAAATATCAAATTAAGGTACGAATAGCCACACTAGTCGCTATCCGACCGAGGTCGATTTGAACTTATCCGGTTTTTCTAATGAACATGAATCTACCGTGGTACTTACGCGTACTGAACTGACACATCACATAGTGGGATGAGGATGAAGTCTACGGTACATAAACAACTACTGACACGTATACATGATTCTTAAACTCTACCTTTCTAGTTATTCTGAGATTTCTCGAGGTGTTTTTGTGCTTTTATATTACAAGTATATGGCTTTTATTCAATTGATTTCCTACCTGAGTTAAAATAATTAAACGTTAATTTAATGTAACTGACTAACGTTTCAACTAATGCTTACCCATAGCTGCACACATATTCTGCCTTTCCACAAGTTCATAACTCATAATCTGCAACGGAGTTCGCTCCTGAGTCACTGGCTCTTCTTCCACATCCTTAAAAATAAACAAAATATTATTTAAACACCAACATACCTGCATGGTATTTTACTATTTGAGATTTTAACTTTAAAGTCATGTTAGATCAGTACCCCTAGTGTAAATTTGATCGACATCATAACGTGACGAACGCGTTTGCGTTAAGTCTCATTTTGTATAGGATTTTGAGTTTCCAAAACGTCCCGCTTGGCGCGCTCTTTCTAAATTTAATACAAAATGAGACTAAACGCAAACGCGTACGTTACACTAGGGGTACTGACTATTTAAATATAATAACGAACACCTAGCGTTAACAATATAATTTACGACCATAGAGTCAGACCAAGATAAGTTGGCAGAGATTTTGACAGCCCAGACAGTGCATGTGTTATTTAAAACGTCAAACATTTATGAAATTATGACGTTCGTTTATACATACCACTTATTACACAGGGCTATCAAAATCGCTGCAAACTTAGCTTGGTCTGACTCTAAAACAATACCTAATAATAATTAATACTATCATTGATATTTAAGTTATTAAAATATTATTTAAAAAAATTGATAAGAAACTTACAATGATTTCCACCGTGCTATCTGGTTCGCAGGTATCCATTTCCACGTCAATAATATTCGCCATCACTAAAACTATTATCACACTGTTTTACTAATTCTAAGGGAACAGACAAGCACACGGTGTAAGACACAACTTTGTAATGAGCAGTGCAAAACGCCGGCCGGCTCGAGCCAGATTAAGCATTGTTAGCGGGGAGGGGTAGTTTTGTAACTGTGTTTATGTTTTGCCAGTAATTCATTATGGCACTAATCGGTTTTGTAATAAGGTGTGAAATTGCATGGCATTTAAGGCAGGTAAAATCATAAAAAACCTCTTTTCTACATGGTGTTTTAAGAGATTATGTGGCATGAACACTTAAACGAAAATATTAATTTACAGACAGGTTGGCGTGTCGGACATTACTCGGATCTTTAAATTTAGTAGGTATACCCACCTAATTACCTATACCTAGATGGTAGTTACCTACATGCATAGGTGTCATTATTTATATCATCTTCGTAAGCAAAGGGCCTCAGATCATATTAAACTACTTACCCTACTTATTAGCTATTTGCTTAGTATGCTTACGGCGAACTATAGATTATAGAATAGTTATTGGAATTCTATTTAATAATTTAAATAAGTAAGTAAATGAACTATCCATGAATATGTTTAGATGATCAATTTGAATTAGAATTCAAACGAGCGCATTAGGTACCTACACCTCCTTAACGACAATCGTTATTGGTCGTTAGTTAATTGTAAAAAAAATAATTAAGCTTAGTTTAAACTGTAAATGAATCTAATTTATTTAAATCGTGTTATTTTTTCTCTTGACTTCTTTTAATATACCTATATCCAATATAGTTCCGTAAATATCTACATCTAGTAAGGGAAAATATACGGGGTAATATATGAAAATTAAATAAAACCGGCCAAGAGCATGTCGGGCCACGCTCAGTGTAGGGTTCCGTAGTTACTCTTCCGTCACAATAAGCTAAACTGGAGCTTAAAGTATAGTAAATTGTTATCCAAGGGATGAAACGGTACCTTTCACCCGAGTTAAACAAATAGGCAAATTTGCATAATCAGTTGCAAAAAACAAACTTAAACATTACATTACATGCCACATATTAGCCATCAGTAGGTATCTACCACGCCAATGTGCCCGATCAGGTTGAAAATGTGGTGTCCCCATGAGGAAGTGGCATTTAAACCCGGTAAGGGTTGATGGTAAATGACTTGTATACTTTTAATTAGAGAAACCTATAAAATTTACCTATTTATTTTAATTCAAATTAAAAAATGTTACTTTTACATATAGATATTATACTAAGTGAGATTCACATTCAGTGTCAAAGATCACGAAGTATTAGGAAGAACACAAGAATGTAATACTACCTAATTTGTGACCGCGGCCGGCAAAACGAACCAATTTGTAACTTGCCATAAGGACGAGATTTGTTTGTATCTTTATAGGAATAACCTGTCAAGGCATCCTTATGGCAAGCGACAAAGTGGGACGTTTTCTCGGCCGCGGTCATATTTTATAAAATAACTACAAGCTGAGCAATCATCCAAACTACATTTTTAGCTGGCGCTTGCTGTTGCTGCTTTGCTAAAACCGGTCCGGATTACACATTTTATGGTCCCATTGTTTCATTTGTATTGCTTTGTAGGCGCTTCGAACAGGAATAGCAACCTAAAAAGTGAGTAAGTAGATGTCAATTGTTAAATAAAACACGCAAGGAAATATAGGCTTTAACGGCTTTAAAAACTTTACGGGAATAGGAAACATAACTTAAATAAATAAATAAATATTATAGGACATTATTACACAAATTGACCAAGTCCCACAGTAAGCGCAATAAGGCTTGTGTTAACTTGTTTCTGTAGATTTCCTAATCCAGTGTCCAATTCATGGTCGTTTGTACTATGTAGTTTGTAGTGTGATTGATACACGCACGTTTCATTCAAAATTAGTTTCGTAAAATATTCGTTGTAGATACCTATTAAAAAAAACCTAACTTCGCAATGCCACTGATTTGTCGCTCTGGTGTGCGAACGGGATGTCGCTATAAATCTACAATATGCGCATAGCGTTGTCTCGCTCACGTATTTTTCCAATCAGCAACCATATTCTACACCTATTCTAAAGAATTGATTGCAACCTCATGACTCGTGAGGTACAACATTACGGCACAAAGAATATGGAATTTCCTAGATTTAACGGGCCGCCCCGAAATCACTGCTTAGTCGTTGTGGCACTCAAAAAAGCCCACAATCCTGCAATAATTATAATTATAGACTTGATCATAAAAAAGATGTCGAGAGTAAGAAAATATCGTTACCTTATTTTGATAACAGTACCCCTAGTGTAAATAAATTCGATTTCGAAACGTGACGTACGCGTTTGCGTTTAGTCTCATTTTGTATTGGATTTAGAAAGAGCGCGCCAAGCGGGACGTTTTGGAAACTCAAAATCCTATACAAAATGAGACTTAACGCAAACGCGTTCGTCACGTTATGATGTCGATCAAATTTACACTAGGGGTACAGAACTAGATGGCACCGTACGGTTTGAGAAGTAACTTGTTTCTCCTGCGTATAGATGGCGTTGGCGTCAACTCCGTGTGTATTTAGTTTAGTAATTAAATAGTATTTTATGCAACCGTTATATAAGAAGCGTCAAAAAAGGCGAGTGGCGTGAGTTACAATGTGAGCCGGAGCCGAAGGCGTAGGCGAACATTGTAAAGGAATACGCCAAGAGCATTTTTTGACCTACTTATACAACGTTGCATACAATACTTTACAGTACATATGGCGCTACTTTACCGCACTAGTGCGATAATTGGCACATTACGTAACTATGTCGAAAATTGAAAGGGCCATATGTACTGTAAAACGTTGTACGATACATGTGCGAATAGGTAATTCGCAACTCGTGTCGATTTAAAACACTCCCTTCGGTCGTGTTTTAATTTATCGACACTCGTTTCGAATTTCCTAATTTTCGCACTTGTATCGTAATGTACTATTTCCTACTCCTCTACTGTTATCTGTCATTTATGCATTCATTAACACGAATATAAGAACATACATAAAAGGTTTCAAGAAAAGTCTATATTGTCTATTCCTCATAAACGCTCTTGTGCTTTTAATAGCTATAACGTTACTGCCATTAATGGCTACCAACCTAACAAAACCAAAACGAATACAGTTTTAAACTAAGTGCATTGCTGCCAACTTACAAAATATTCATTTGGTTGCATAGTAAAAATAATTACTTCATAAGTCAGAAACACGCATGTGACACCCGTAATATAGCAACACCCATAGACTACGAAGACCGCTTAGCGTTGCTTGTTAGTCTCCGTAGGCTACAGTGGCCAAAATTGAGAAAAAACTGTCCAAAAATTTAATTTAGCAAGTAGCAAGTACCAGGGCTTCATGAGTTACGAATAGTCGCTGACCGGCCGGGGCCGGGCGCGTAACAAGGTATGCTCGCGCGTCTTGGCTATATACTTTTGCTTTGTTTACCTAAATTAAGATTTATTTTTGTTGACTCGTAGGAAAAATATTGTATGCAACGTTGTATAAGTAGGTCAAAAAATGCTCGTGGCGTATTCCTTTACAATGTTCGCCTACGCCTTCGGCTCCGGCTCACATTGTAACTCACGCCACTCGCCTTTTTTGACCCTTCTTATACAACTGTTGCATAAAATACTATTTCCTACGAGTCAGCAAAAATAATACTAGAATAATAGTAGAATCATATAGGTAAACAAACCAAAAGTATACAGCTAAGATACACGAGCATACCTTCTTATTCTTACGCGCCCGGCCCGCCGCGGCCCGGCTGGTCAGCGACACCTTCTCGTAACTCATGAGGCCCTGGTACTTGCTCCTTGCTAAATTAAATTTTTGGACAGTTTTTTTTCTCGATTTTGGCCACAGTAGCCTATGAAGACTAACAAGCAACGCTAGGCGGTCTATGGGTGTTGCTATATTACGGGTGTCACCTGCGTGTTTCTGACTTATGAAGCAATTGTTTCTACTATGCAACCAAATGAAAGTTTTGAAAGTTGGCAGCAATGCACTAAGTTTGAAACTGTATTTTGATTTTGTTAAGTTGGTAACCATTAATCGCAGTAACGTTATAGCGATTTTAAAGCACAAGTGCTGTTATGAGGAATAGAAAATTGTAAATTCTTCGCTGGTCTCAGGTGTTGTCGAGGTAATAAATAAGAGTGGACTGTAGTATCTTAGACGCTGGTTACTTCCAAAATTACAAAAAGTGGCAAAGTAAATAGTCGTTGGGGAATCAGATAACAACGGTAAGTTTTTGAAAGATCTATGAACTGTCAGAGTTTTGAATATAAAATTGCTATAGTGAAATTTGAATATAGAGATTTGAAATATTGTTGAATTTATACATTTGAATTAATATTTTAATTAAAAAATATGCAATTTGAATAGTATTCATTAGAAGATTATTTTATTACATTAAATTAAAATTGAGAAGAAATTATAAGTTGGTTTTTTATTACAAAAATTGATTAGGTAGTTCCGTTACAACGAACAAGGATCAAAAATGGGTGCATTTTTGAACGTTTCGTAACAACAATATAGACTTTTCTTCAAACCTTTTATATATGTTCTTATATTCGTGGTCATGAATATATAAATGACAGATAACAGTGGAGGAGTAGGAAAAATATTTAACGGCTACAATTTCAAACTAAATGCATTGCTGCCAACTTACAAAATATTCATTTGGTTGCATAGTAGGAACAATTGCTTCATAAGTCAGAAACACGCATGTGACACCCGTAATATAGCAACACCCTAGACTACGGAGACGGCTTAGCGTTGCTTGTCAGTCTCCATAGGCTACTGTGGCCAAAATCGAGAAAAAACTGTCCAAAAATTTAATTTACCAGGGCCTCATGAGTTACGAGGTGTTGCGGACCGGTCGGGCCGGCGCGGGCCGGGCGCGTAACAAGGTATGCTCGCGTATCTTAGCTTATATTTGCTTTGTTTACCTAAATTAAGATTTATTTTTGTTGACTCGTAGGAAAAGTATTGTATGCACCGTTGTACAAGTAGACCAAAAAATACTCGTGGCGTATTCCTTTACAACTTAACTCACGCCACTCGCCTTTTTTGACCCTTCTTATACAACTGTTGCATAAAATACTATAATCTACGGCGTCATGACATTTTTGGCGGGAATTTGTCATTTGACAGTAGTTCAAACAAAAGTGGTCTATGGAGAAAATTTGAATTCGTGGAGTTATTCCGTTTTTTTTTTTGGAAGGCAAAACTGCGAAACAAATCTATGAAAGGATTTTACGAGTACCTACATTGGGTAGTTCGTGTCCTTCCTACGAAACGGTTCGACTTGTGAGTAAATGAGTTTAAGCGAGGCAGGACAAGCATTGAAGATGCAGCTCGCCATGGAGCCCCGACAACGGCTGTATTATCCGAATCCGAAGTCATTGATAAATCCATGATTTAGTTTTGCCGGCCGAAGATTGAAAATACGCGAATTAGCTGAAGCCACAAACATCTCTTGTGAGCGGATGTATTTTATTTTACACAACGAGTTGCACATGAAACGTTTTGTGCAAACGTTGGGTGCCGCGATTACTGACTCCATCAGAACAAATTCTCTCTCCGTAGACGAAACAACAGTCGAAAGCGGAACAATGGGTTGGTCATGGTGAGCCAGCTCCAAAGAAAGCCGAAAGCATTCCGTCTGCTGGAAAGGTGATGACGTCTGTGTTTTGGAACGGCAAAGGGAATACTTTTAATTGACTACCTTGCCAAGGGGAAAACTATAGCAATAGAAGGGATAACTGGAGCAATAGAAGCAATAGAAAAACCTCCAGGTTTGGCAACAAAGAAAGTGATATTTCACCATGACAATGCTCTGGTGCATTCAAGTCGTGTCGCTGCACAAAAAATTTCGGAGCTACGATTTCAACTTCTTCCACACCCTGCTTATTCACCAGATTTGGCTTGGTCGGACTACATATTTCCGAAACTCAAAACATTTATACGGGAGGTCATGCGTATTACGAAGCCCTTGAACAGACGCACTTCCGTGAAGGCATAGAGTAGTTGCAGATTCGTTGCGACAAGTGCGTAGAACTTCGGGGGGATTACGTAGAAACATTTGAGAAATAAAATAAATACATTTGCAATATTTTTTTTTTCATACCAAACTAAGTTACTTCTCAAACAACCCTCGTAATTAACTTTCCCTCTTTAATATTTTTTAAATATTGATCCTTGAGAAAAGTGTACTACCGATATTTTGTAAAAAAATGTGTAGATTATTTACGTTTAACAACATTTTTTGATATTGGCCACCGCTTAAGAGTAATAACTCGTAAACGAAACACAAAAAAAAAACGGACCATAGAATTGATTTTCATTAACTTTCCCGCTTTGATATCATTTTCAATATTGATCCTAGTGAAAAAGTAGTGTTTTTTCGTTAGTAGATTGCTGTGAAGGATTTTACATGTACGAAATGTACACATTTGGGTTCGTCTTTCACGTCTCTAAAAACTGGTCAGCTCGCGTAGCCAACGTGCCAAACGTTAACGCTCCGTAGCGAACGAAACGCAACTGTCACTGTCGTACTAATGTGGAAGAGTGATAAAGAGAGATGGCTACGATACGCTACGGAGCGTTAACGATTGGCACGTTGGCTACGCGGCCTGAGATTTTAATTGTAAACTACTTAACACAAAAGTTATAGCCGTTATTCTTAACACAAAAGTTTTTTGGCCTAAAAATGTTCAACTTTAATGCCAAACATCTCTAAGACGAAATAAATATGTTACACTATACTGCTTACAGCCGTTGTTCTTAATATGATAAGCTATAAACATTATAAAACTTAGGGATTCCGATCGAAGGTCATTGGCGTTAGGGACCCCCTTAACAGAAGTCCCCTTTAAAGTCTGCCTGTGACGCCCTTGGTTTCTTGGGTTTTTGACATTGAGTTTGAACTAAGTATCTCTTATAATGTTAAAAAAAAGCATATTTCTGGAATATATCACCAAACCATTTATTATTATTTTAATAAAACTGTGCGTTTCAATTTAGCTTACATAAAATACAATTATTATACCCAGGGTGTAAAACCCTAATATTTATAAATAATAAAATGTATAACTATCAAAAATGGATACAGTAATTATCTACTTATTCATCTATAATTTTATTAACCCCTTAACCATTTGTAAAGAAATATCTACCTACGATATTAGTATTGTGCAATAAAAATCCACTTACCTATTTAATCAAAATAATTAACAACAACATAATTAATTATAATTGGACAAACTCAACAGTTATTATTTCATAAATCATATACATGCAATACATAATAATACACCTTCTATGAGTTACATAAATGTACTTACAGTGTTATCACAAAAAATATCTTTAAAGAAAAGACTCCACTTTATTCCAAATGTTAGCAGGTACTTCGTAAAATCTGCAGCGTTCATTAAATAAATATTTCAATATTCAATACCTACCTACTTAAGATTCAGTCATTAGTAAATACAAGTATTAAAATATGAGGCGGCGCGCGCGGCTTTCTCGCCCGAGGAACGTCTACACTGGCCGTTTTGTGCGCGAGGATATTGCCCCGCTATGTGTGGACCCGCCTATTAATATATATTCAATGTGAAAACATTTTTCAAATTTTTAACTATCAACTTATTACCTATACAGATATAAATAGCTTCCAATAACGAAAACAATTCATATACCTAGTATTTATAGATCTTTCTTCTGGAGATAAGTATCATGTTTTTAAAAGATTACTTGATACTATATTAGAACATAATTTTTCACGCCGCTGTTCGGAAATGTGGCAATAGATGGTCTAAAAGCAAGCTGGAAAGAAGGCAATAGCTGTAGCACCTGATCCACCACTATTAAATCCTGTACCTGTATTCGACGCCTACAAACATAATGAGAGAAGCATTTCCGTTTCCCTATAGTATCAGACATAATTTGAGTACAGTTTCCGGTATCCCTACCTCCCCCTCCACTGCCAGCCTGGTGAGTCAGCTGTCTTGGATGCGGCTGCTCGCCTCTTGCCTCATTAGCGTTTTGTTTCCCAACGTGAACGGTCGTGGTCTAAGACGTGCCCGTCTTGACCCAGACAACAAAGTATTTTTAAATTTAAACCGTTCGTAACGTATAGTATCATTAATTTTCTTACACTTAGTCTTTGCTGGTTAAGAAAATCTTTTAAGCTTTTTAGTAGCACCTTTGAATAGAAAACGGTTATTGCCGTTCGATATTTAAAAGTAAAATAAAATTTAACGGTTACAGTTTCTGGTCTAACATAATTATTAAAGGTTGTGTTTTTTGTTTTAACGTAGTTTGCTTGCAGCAACAATGAGTGGTGGTAAAGACGAAGGCAATCGATCAAGACAAAGGAATGATTCGGAAAGTTCGAGTTCGTCATCAGGTTCGAGCAGTGATTCGTCTGCGAAGAAAAGGCGTCGTCATAAAAGACGGAATCAGTATTCAAGGAATGAGGTGAAAAAACTTGCAAAGGAGGTAAGCGCGTTGCGTAAATTATTTTGCCGTCCTGCTAGCAGCACCCCAAACTACCCACCAGATGATAATTTAAATTGTATCGATCATAATGTTAGTGGCGATTTGTATGACAATGTATTAGCCGATGCTAATGTTGGTAATGATATTGTTATCGATCAACAAGCAGCTGCGGATGCCCCTGCCCAGTCAATGTTTTCTATAAATTTAGAAACTAGCTTAAAAGAACCCACAATTCCAAAAACGCCCGATAGCTATCTCGAAGCGTTACAAAAAGAAATCGTTTTACGAACAAAACGTGGACCGACGTGCGTTATCTGGAGGTTCAAAAATTGTACACGCATTCCCCCGGTTTTGTGGAACTAGAGACCAATGAGGAAGTGCTAGCTTATGATACATCTAAATCATTGTCACATACAGAGCGATCGTACGCTGCGCTTACTTTTGCATTGTTAAAACAAAAAGAAACGATTGAGAACAATATTCGCGAATTTCTTGACTGGGCACAGGGCTATAGTCAATTGACGTTTGCATCAATCAAAGAAAAATTAGAAGGACTTTTCGATGCTGGTGAATTTCATAAGGTGTCCGTGGATGCTTTGCAACTTGTATGCGGTCACCGGGCTGATATAGTTGAGCAGAGAAGGGACTTGATATTGCGGGCAGTGCGGGACCCGCTCAACAAGTCTAATTTGCGGAAGATTCCACCTACTCCTACTAACCTGTTTGATCCTCAACCTTTCGCAGCTGTCCTAGAAAAAGCTGGAGGCGTACGCAAGGTTTTCTGGCCTAAACCAAAGCCAACCACCAGTGCCCCTGCTGCGCAAGCAGGTAGCAGTGGAAATGTGCATCGCCCCGCGCAGGGGTCCTTTGCTACTAATATACTAATATGCCTGCGCAAGGCTATCAATATCAGAATAAGAGGCGTGGCCCTCCTCAATACACACCCGCGCAGGGTATGTGCAGTCATTATCCCTCGCAGGGACCAGGCCCAAGCAACTGCCAACATTGTCCTGCGCAGGGAACAAACAATAGTGGGGACCAGAGGGCAAATCAACGTCGAGATAACACCACATATCGTCCCCGAAACTGGCGTCCTAATCGGAACGGGCGCGACACCCGTGGCAATAAGCGGAGCGCATCCCCTTCTTACAAAGATAACTCTAATAAGCGAAGGCGCTTTTGACTCGAGGCCCTTCCAAGCAGGACAACTACAACATTTTTACAAAAAATGGAAAGACCTACCACCGCCGCCTTTCATTTTAAAAATAATTCAGGGATATCGCATACCCTTCTTAACGAAACCGCCTCTCATAGCACCACCTCAAAACGAGAGCTATGCAACACGGTCATCGCCGGAAATGACTGCGGTAATTCGGGAACTGAGAGATCAGGGGGCCTTAGAGACAGCCACCACCAGCCCAAGCTTTTTATCAACAATGTTTCTGGTGGAAAAGGGGGATGGCTCCCAAAGGCCCATTTTCAACCTACGGGCCCTGAATTTCTATGTCCGAACCGAATCCTTCCGTTTGATAAATGTTGTCAAAATACAGGATTTTCTTCAAAGCAGGGACTGGCTTGCAAAGATAGACCTGTCTCAAGCATATTTTCATATCCCGATTGTGAAAAGTCATCGGAGGTTCCTGCGACTTGTTTACCAAAACCAGCTGCTGCAGATGATATGTCTCGCGTTTGGCTTGAGTTCGGCACCAAAAGTTTTCGCTTCAGTTACGAATTGGATCGCTCAAGTACTGAGAGAGCGTGGAGTGAGAATCCTGGTTTATTTGGACGATTTTTTAATAGCTCACCAGAACCCACATACTCTCGAAACCCACATAAATATGGCGACGAAATTGCTGCAAGAGTTGGGATGGCAGATCAATTGGGAGAAATCCATCTTAAATCCCAGGACCCGCCTAGAGTACTTGGGTATAAGATGGGATCCGTGGAACGACGAAAAAAGTCTCCCCGAAAAGAAAGTACTCAAAATATTGAGCTTCATATCGAATCTTGTTCACCAACAGGGTGCGGATCTCAAAGAACTGCAATCTTTAGCGGGGATGCTGAACTTTGCAAGTTTCGTAGTACCGAGAGGTCGCCTAAACTTTCGTCACATACAGAACAGAGTCAACCAGCTTCGGTATCAACACCCGAAAAAGCGGTTCTTACTCCCCAGCGAAACACTGGCAGAAATGAATTGGTGGAAGACCAATTGTCGGAACACATCGCCTATGCAGATCCCTCCACCAACACATTATTTAACAACCGACGCATCGGATGTGGCATGGGGAGGAAAGTTGAACAATGCGCACTTCTCGGGTCTTTGGACTGCAGCAGAGAAGAAATTGCACTGCAACCAAAAAGAACTACTGACTATCCTCAAAATTCTGCAGCTGAATCAGTCTCACGATCTGTAGGACGCTTCGCTATTAATTCAGAGCGACAGCCGAACTGTGGTAGCATATCTGAGAAACGAAGGCGGTACTCGGTCGGACATGCTTATGACCTTAACCTACAAGATATACCCGTTTCTGGATATGTTTCGGATTCGGCTGCGTATCTACCATCTTCCAGGAATATACAATGTCGAAGCCGACCACCTTTCAAGGCTAAAGGTGCTCCCCGAGTGGCATTTGCTACCAAAAGCCACGTCACCAATCTTTCGCAAGTGGGGAACGCCTCAAATCGACCTGTTCGCATCCCGGACGGCGCATGTAGTAGCGGCGTACTGTTCACTGGATCAGACCGACAGTCAGGCGCTATTTTGCGATGCTCTCAGCCTAATGTGGAGTTTCAAACTAGCATGGGTCTTTCCGCCCCCATGTTTGATACCCAGAATCCTACACCACCTAAATCAAGCCAGTGGAGTGTATTTGATGGTAGTCCCCAGATGGGAGAGAGTGTTTTGGCGCGCGGACCTAAAGAGTCGAGCCATGGGGCCCCCACATACGATATGGAACTTGAAGGACGTACTAGTCGATGTAGCCACCGATCTTCCTCCGCCGAAAGTAGATCAAATGACCCTGGAGGTCTGGAGGTGTGGGGGTGGTCGAGGGACCTAGATAGCTGGTCTAGGGATCAAAAGTCATTGCTTTTATCGAGTTGGCGTCCTTCGACTTTAAAAACATATTCGGTTGCTTGGAGTAGATGGTGTCGCTGGGCTCAAGTAAATAATATTGATTATTCTGCGCCTTCTGGGTCACAGTTAGCACGCTATTTATCAGACTTGTTTCAAAAAGAAGGCCTTGCATATAGTACAATATTAGTGCATAAGTCAGTGGTGTCGTCGCTATGTAACGTTAATAGCTCGGAAGCACTACGTTCGCACAAACTTGTTAAGCATGTCCTGAAAGCTATAGCCCTACAAAAGCCTAAAGATCCAAAACCACCCATATGGGATGTTTCAAAGTTAGGGTCCTTTATGGCTTCCAGGCATATCAAATGCGATAATTTATTCGATGTGGCCAGACAGACGGCCACTTTGCTGTTGTTGTGCTCGGGTAGAAGGATCCATGACCTTACACTCTTATCCATAGACTCCGAACACATGATTGAATCCGAAGACTGCATTACCTTCTGGCCTCGATTCGGGTCTAAGACTGACTCTGCAGACCATAGACAGTCAGGATGGACACTTCTTAGTAACACACAGTGCTCTGCCATCAACCCAGTTTTTTGGATAAAAAGACTAATAGAGCTGTCACAACAGAGACGTCTTGCTTGTAAGAGTCAAAATCTTTTTCTTACCGTGAATAATGCTCCCAAGGCAGCTTCACGGACTATAATAGCTGGTTGGGTAAAGACATTATTACGAGACGCCGGCATCAAGGCTACACCAGGGAGCGTTCGAGCAGCAGTAGCCTCGAAGAATTGGATAGAGAATTTTCCAATTGATAAAATTCTTGAACAAGGAAATTGGCGTTCAGGAGACACATTTAGATTGTTTTATCGTCGAGAAGTATTGAAATCATCCACATCACGTGATGAAAATATTGTTAATCTAAGCAATTTATTTAATTGTTCCTAATCATAATGCTTTACGATTTCATAATCATTTAAATCCAGAAAATCATTTATGTGTTAATAAGAATTTGTTGACTATTGATTTACAATAATTAAATAAAAATAAATGTTCTATCCGTTAAACATCCGTTTAATTTATGTCACCCTACCACTACCTAGAGCTTGTAATGTTATATACCCTTTGGTATATAATATTTAAATTGAATTTCGTAATCCAGTGTACCTACTAGCTAACTTGTCATCACATTAGCGTTTTACCTTCACTGCCAGGCGATAACAAACACGTCTCATTATGTTTGTAGGCGTCGAATACAGGTACAGGATTTAATAAAGGCGTTTTACCTTACAATAAAACGCTTATTAAATACTTACCTTATTCGACGCCTACAAAATAAGTCCTGCCTGGCACATACTGAGCCCCAATGAGGCAAGAGGCGAGCAGCCGCATCCAAGACAGCTGACTCACCAGGCTGGCAGTGGAGGGGGAGGTAGGGATACCGGAAACTGTACTCAAATTATGTCTGATACTATAGGGAAACGGAAATGCTTCTCTCATTATGTTTGTAGGCGTCGAATAAGGTAAGTATTTAATAAGCGTTTTATTGTAAGGTAAAACGCCTTTATTACAATGTTTCATTGTTGTCATCATCTGTCATTGGTGGTGGTAAAAGGCCGTGTTTTGGTGTAACTCTTCAAAAATAAAATAAGGTTACTTTTAGACCAATTACTTGTTTTAAAAAAAAGAAACGTCAAAACCATTCGGTTCACGCTTAAGGCGTTTTTACTTTTGTAGCTGTTTGTGGTTTTTTAGCAAAAAAGCTTCTAAGTTTAGAATCGGTTTGAAGCAAACAACAGAAAAACGCCTCTTAAGTGATATAAAGGGAAAAAAAAGGCGGGATCGGATAATACTTACTGAATTGGATACTGTAAATTGTGTTTGACTAAAAAATACTTACATGAAACAGAAACGTATCTAGATAGATACGTGTTATATAAATCCGCTATAAAAATGAGTTCTTGTAGTGAAGAATAAATGTTCCTGGCAAAAATACATCGCTTTCTTTCAACAATTGTCCTCACGCCAAAATAAATCCTAATTTCTATTAAAGTGCTTACAGTTATGCAAATGTTTTCTTATTTCCTCACAGTAGTTGTGAAAAGCACTATTTTATGCCTCGGCCGGAAACGCTAAAGATGGACTCCTCCACGAACGTATCGACCCTCAAACTCACTCGTCCATCTCTGAGCGGTTTTCCGGCCTCTCCTACGATGTACTGTTTTACATTTTTTTACACGGTGGCGCAACATCTATCGGCAGCATCATCTTTGTTATATTTATTATAGGAATAAGATATTAGATACCCTCGAAGAAAACAAACTAAAACTTTAAAATAACTACTGTTGTGTGAATTCAAATCCTAAATATTCATTGCTGAATAAAGCTTAAATCTATTTCAAAATATTTTACAGTACATATGGTGGTACTTTACCGCACTAGTGCAATAATTAGGATATTACGTTATTATCTCCAATATTTAAAGGGCCATATGTAGTGTAAAATGTTGTATGATACATGTGCGAATAGGCAATTTGCTACTTGTGCAAAACCTACCTGTAATATTTATTTGTCAAAAAACAACTCAAAATATATTGAAGTGTAAGGCTGTTTTATAGGCCTCTGGGCAGCTAGAGCCAGAAAACTTTAAATGACATTTTAGTCTCTAAATGCGGTCAGAAATAAACTTAAAATCTGCCAGGTTAGTAGTTTCCAACCCTGTATTATAGGCTACATTCACTGTCATATTGAAGCATGAATTTGTCTTTATGCATCTAAAATAATCAATGAATTTGTTTAGTATGCTAGTAGAGCAGAATGTGGATCCATAGGTAAATTTAAATTAGAGTCAGACCTAATATGCAGATCCACAGCATATGAAAACTTAAACAAAAATTGTAACAGATTAACCAAAATCATTTGAGATAAAGATAAGTTAAGCCACCACAAATTGCTATAATAACAGCAATCAAAACTAGACTAATAATCTTAGTACAGAAACAAAAGATAATGACTCCCAGTACCGCAGCACAAACCAAAGCAGCTGCCCAAGGAACAGTTGTCAATTTAAAAGCAGGTTTTTCATCTTGTTTTTTGTCTGCAGTTGTTGTAACAATAACCGCAATAAGGAAAATTCCCACAGTCCAGGTTATTACGCGCGACATCTAAAACAAGGATATAAATATAAATAACGCCTTTATACCATACAATTAAGGTAAAACACCCTGGTTACGTTTAAAAAAATTAGTCACTCGCAAATTAAACATTTATTAGGTACTTTTTTAATAAGGAAGTTAATTACTCGTAAAACTCAAGAAGTTTGAATGAGAAGATAAATCATTAAAGTACAAAAGAAACTTGGTAACAGTAGTGTAAAAAAAGAATAAGTGCTTACTTTTAAGTTATTAGGCAACAAGACAATGTAAAATAATCCGATGTTCTATTGTATTAATTTGTCAGCAGATCCCACGTATTTTCTCAGCAACCTTTGAGTTATTGTCACTCCCAGATCAAAATTATTTGTTCTTTTGTGCTTTCCTATCACTTCAGCTTACTTTGTTGATGTTTATTGATGTCAATGTCATGCTTGTCACTGTCAAATAGGCTTGAGTCGGTCAGGACCGAAGAACTAAAAGGAATGAAATCCCACCACAGACCGAAAGGAACTAGTTCATCTTAAGCGCTCTTAATCGGTCTCGGTCCTTTAGTTCAGTAGTCGGTATGTCAGCGGGCCTACCGCGAACCACGTTCGACGGGTGGCCTCCCTGTCACACTTACGTACGAATTTACAAGTGCGACAGAGAGGCAACACGTCGAACGTGGTTCGCCCTCAGTACCAAGTAACAAATCGGTCGGGAGCGAATGATCGGAATGAGTCAAGGTCAAGAAATTCGCTCTCTCACGCTCTCGCTCTGTTTATTTGCGAGCGAGAGCAAGATATAACCTAGTCATACTCATTCAGATCTCGAGATTTGCTCCTGAACTAAAGGAACTAAAGGACCTAAAAGAGCGAACTAGTTCGTTTGACCGATTGACCGAGATCGGAGCGCTCTTTTTAAAGACCGAGCGGGCACAACTCTACTGTCAAAGTGTAAAAGTACGGAAGGTGGAGATAAGGAACGAAATCTCCATGTACCAAAAAGTGTAATCAAAAAACTTTCAATAGGTGGCGCTACAATACCTAGAGTACTTGAACAAAAAAATCAAATCATAGACAGCGCAATTCACTCCGTTAATAACGCCTAGGTTCTTAGCTACTCTAGCGCTACTCTGGGGAGATTTGGAACTATTATTTATAGCTGACAGCTGGACACTTTTGCAACAGTTCTACCATAAGAGATGCCACTCCTCTTAATTCCACACTCCATATGTAAAAGGTATGAAAGGTAGAGGCAAGGAACAGAATCTCCATATACCAAAAAGTGTCCGACAAAAAATCGTAAATAAGTGGCGCTACAATACATAGAATACTTTGAGAAAAAAATCTAATCATAGACAGCGCACTTCACTCCGTCAATAACACCTAGGTTCTTAGCTACTCTAGCGCTACTCTGGAGAGATTTGGAACTATTATTTATAGCTTTTTTTATTTGGACCCGGGTACGTCCTTAAACTACGTCCACAAGAGAGGTATGGGCATTGTGAATGTCATCTCGCTCTGTGTGGTAGGGCACAGTACAGCGGATGTCATTCCAGATCTAGAGCAGAGCCCAACTGGGGAAGTACCTCCACAGACCCTACTCATAGTGTTGTGTTTCTGCCGGTGAGTAAGGTTGCCAGAGCTCAACGAGGGGAGGTAGGGGGTTAGGGTCGGCAACGCGCATGTAACTCCTCAGGAGTTGCAGGCGTACATAGGCTACGGATACTGCTTACCATCAGGCCGGCCGTATGCTTGTTTGCCACCGACGTAGTATATAAATAAATAAAAATAAAAATCTTTTATTTCGTGTAACAAGAGACACATATCTTCTTAAACTAACTAAAACTAACTAAAAATCTAAATTTCTAAATTTTAAAAATCTTAATTTATTAAACGGGCTTCACCATTTGACAGTACTAGTGGGAGAGTGTAATCTTCCACAGTGTGATAAATATACACAATCCACCCTCTCGGCTATCATCTTCAGAATGATGTTGGGACTGCTCCGCACCCGACGCATCAGGGATGCGGTGCGCCCGCGCATTACCGTGTGAAAGCAATTTACGCGCGCCGCAGCGAACATACCTGACGCGCTACAGAAACGGGGCAGTCCCATCAACACCCTGAATGCGTTATTGTATTGTACACGGAGGGCCCCATAAGCCCGTTGCGTATACTGCGCCCACAGGCAGCAGGTATAGAGGGAAGTGCAGAAAGCTCTGAATAATGTTGCTTTCACCTCTATAGAGCATCCTGCAAACCTTCGAGCGATCATATCCTCCCGGACCGACAGGGCCCTTCGCTCTCTCTCCAAGTCCATATCGTCTCTGAGATCGACCGCAACTATATGCCCCAAGTACTTAAAGGAATCAACTCTTTCCAAAAGAGCGTCATTAAGATATATAGATGGAAGCTCGATTGTATTTTTGCGGTCAGTCTCAAAAACCATATACTGACTCTTGCTCCCATTATATTTGAGGCCGTGGTCAGTTGCATACGCTTCACAAATTTTCAGCATTCGCCTGATCCCACACACTGACGCGCTCAACAACACCATATCGTCTGCATAACTCAAGTTGTTGACACATACCCCATCTATATGACATCCGACATGCGTATTGCTGAGCGTCTCAATTAACCCGTTAATATATAGGTTGAACAGTGTCGGTGAGCTCAAACCCCCCTGTCTCACTCCACACTCCAACCTATATTCGTCAGACATTGCGTTTGCCCATCGAACACTGTTGACCTGGTTCCCATACCAATACTTAAGGATATTTACAGTTTCTGGTGGAAGACCTGTGTCCTCAAGTTTTTTCCACAGTATTTTGTAGGAAACCAGGTCAAAAGCCTTGGACAAGTCCAAAAAACAAGCAATAACAGGTGTCCTCCTGGTAGTATAGTACTTCACAGTGTGCTTAAGACTCAGTATTGCCGCTTCCGTGGATAATCCTGGCCGGAAACCAAATTGGTTATCATGCAGCTCTACACGTTCACTCAACTGTGAATTAAGCACACTGTCAAGTATTTTTGCAATAATTGTCGCTAACGATATTGGCCGATAGTTATTCCTGTCTGCTAAATCCCCAGTTTTGTTTTTAACTACAGGAACAACAATCGTCCGCATTAGGTCATCAGGAAGATAAGAGTGGCGAATACACAGAGTGTAAAACATGGCTAACAACCTTGATATGTGGGGCCCGGCATGCTGCAGGTGCTCTATGGAGAGACCATCGTGACCCGGGGACTTACCTTTGTGCATAGACTTGATAGCCTTATCTATGCTTCTGGCAGTAATTCTAGGTCCTACGTCCTCACTACAGGTCTCTCCATCGAATCCCTCCGGCATCGTAGGACCTAAGGGAGACTTGACTACAAAATGGTCCCTAAATAAATTAGCAACCGTTTTAGGGTCACTCACACCATCGACTCCACTGGGTAGGCCAGTCAAGGGTTTTAATTTGTTTGTGGACTTCCAAAAGGATTTAAAATGTTTTTTCGAGTGGTGTGAGCTTATGATATCAAGTTTGATTTGCTTTTGATGATCTTGACACCATTTTAATATAAAAAAATAGCTGACAGCTGGACACTTTTGCAACAGTTCTGCCTAAGGAGATTCTGTTCCTTGCCTCTACCTTCCTTAGTAAAAGGGTTCTACAGATGTAACGATTTGCTGTCGCCATTGTAGTTTGGCCAAATATAGACAGAGCACGGACTTATAAGATTAACCGGACAGGGTACATTGACCAAAAAGTATGTACACATGAGAAGTCAAGGTGGGCCGTTGCATCTCTTTCTAATTAGGGTGACCATGAGTTATATGTATCTGGGATATTAAGATAACGTGTAATATATAGTTTGGCCAAGATCTTTTCTCATTCGTGCATAGTCAGAGAGAATCTTACTGTCTTTTTGCTGTGCTAGTATTATGGCCCCTGAAAAGGGATGGATATAGTTTATTCTCTTCTGTAAAACGCTTCACAAAATCTTACTTAATTTATTCGTCCTAAAAGCTGGTACTGATAGGCGTACCGGACCGCCACCATGATAGATCGTGAGGAAGGTGGGCCGCCGTAACTTCTGTCAAGAACACAGGTATGAGTAAGAGAGAGAGAGAGAGGGAGAGAGAGAGAGAAACAGATATGCTGACAGGACCAGGGTCGCGGTCCGCTGCGCCCGTTTATTATAGTTTTTAACCAAGGCGCTTGTCAATGGAGCGTAATAGACATAAGAGATATTGTCCTTTTCTGATAATATTATTGAGCTTGTTGGAGTCGAACCTACCGCGAACGCCGAATTTCGCAAATTGCGAGCATCTTTCTCTGTCACTCTTAACTCCTTTATATCTCCATGTATAAATTATTTACTAATATAAACGGGACTTAATTGCGTATTAAGTTTTATGTTTACGTCCAACGTTCCGACGACGGCGTTGTCCCCGTGGTCTCGAAGGAGACTGGCTAAAGTTGACATCAAGATCTTCTAGCTGCGCGAGTTTTTCTAACTACTCGCTCTTGGTCTTGTTTATTGACTTGAACATTTTGCGCACTAGGGATGTTACTCTGTCACAACACTAACGATATCCGATTTTTCAACTGTCGATATTCATTCTCGCTTACACATACTAATAACTGGGGGCCTACCTCAAAAACCGAAAATCTCAAATTTGTCTTGTACTCTCACTAAGACGTAATAAGAGTGACAGAGAAAAATGCCCGCAATTGATGAACTTCGATTTTTCGAACTGCGGTTATAGCCCTGAATTCCACGTGGATGAGATTTATATTTTCTAATTAAAATACTTAAGGTGTTACGATGCCGGACATGTGTTTGAAAATTAATAAATGGCGGCTGTTAGCCGCCACTGTCGAACTCAAAAATGGTCACGCATTTTCATTTGTAGTCTGCCTCTTTCGCACTCATGGTATGCGTGATGGCTTACGTTTTGCACACTTTAACTATCTTTAATCCTTTAAGCGTCATCTACTCATCGTAGATCTGTGAAGAGATGGGTAGGACATCAATTTAAAATGAGTTTGTATGAGTACCTCATTCTCTAAAATGAGGTGTTACAATGTCTTACTTCAAATGAGGAGAGGTACTAGCAGTTTTTCAGCATCGACTATTCCATCAACTCCAACGGCAGCAGTACATATTTAATGTAAATACATATTTAGGCATTGCTAAACTTCCTTTATAAATACACATAAATATTTAACTGGAGTGCAATTCTGGAGGTTAAAAACAGAACTTTAACAACAGAAGACATACATTTAAGAATCGAACTAAGGACATAAAGTAGTATCCTACATAGCAACTTAATTTGATGCTTTTATGAAACTTGTTCTAATTTAGCAGTTTATCATTTTTATTGTTAGATTGTTCAGTATCAATCCTTGCTACTTGATATCATTTTAAGTTTAACATTCATATATTGAAATAAATACTAACCATAAACTACCAAACAAACAATTAACAAACTAAGGAGAACAAATCCAATATTTTTTGTACCATTATTACATAGAAATTACTAACTTACCACCTCATAATTTATCAGTAATATGATAACAAACGAAAGCCTCAATAACGTTCGCGCGGTAATGCCACCGGCGTGTAATATACACTTGATTTTTGTATGCAAAAGACACAAAGAAAGACCCACAGGTATATTTTATCGAAAAAACAATGTTAATATATTGTTATTTTGGCATAATTATAAGAATGGTCACTGATAACTATTTATAAAAGACAACTAAAGATTACGAACAACTTTTTCGAGTTTCTCGTACTATAAATATGTCAAACTCATAAATGATCGAAATACTATACGAAGCACGTTAACAAAAAGTATTACAAATTCAAATCGTTAAAATGTACATGTTTATTTCACCTATATAAATTATATTTACTTTTTTATTAATGAACTAATGTAAAATATAATATTTTGTGTACGCCACTATATTATATTTCAATAATTTAAATAATATTTTGGTCTCTTAAACGATAACTGTTTCTAAGCAAGCTTCGTAAATGCCCAGTGAGACTTGGTTGGCATTTCAATCGCTTATCAAGTAACCATTTCACTGTCCAGTCTAATTGATTCAGATTATACATGTCACCAGCAATATGAGTCTTGAGGTTTGGTTATACTGGTTTGCGCGTTAGTACAATAATAGCTAACAAATATGGAGGCCTACCGCGAATCACGAAGTTTTGCTTCGCTGTCGCACTTACGTATGAATTCACAAGTGCGACAGAGAGAAAAACTTTCATCGCTAGGTTCTCTGATGACTTAGATTTTTTGCGCCATTTTGACAAGTAACTTGGCAATGCTAGGATCAAAATGGCGTAATATGTATGAAAGCTTGCGGACGCTTACGCTTGTTTTCTTTCATTTTTCATTTTTAACGTATTTTCGATGAGGTGTTATTGAAGCACGGCGCGTGTCTGTCTCACTCCCTCTTTCGGTAAATCTAATTCATTGTTTCATTTTGAAAGGATTTTTGAGGGGATGTCACAGTGAGGCGAGTGAATGGTACAAACACAACGCATTTCTCGGTGGACCTTTTGTCCTTGCAATAAGGTTTGTAGTTGGGCAGTTGATAGTGTGGACGATGAGTTACGATGACGTCGATGACTCATTTCTTCATTTGAATGTCGGCGAGCACCGAGCGCCTCGCGACTCTCTTGCGAGTTGTGAGGAACGCGAGTGAGTTTGAAAGGCTGAGAGTTTTTTTGAAATTTGAAGTGTTTGAATGATTTGTGTGGTAAGAGCTGTGTGTGATGCGCGCGAGTAAATGAGTAAAATTAATAGAGGAGTGATGTATGACATTTATGCGCTGTGAAGTTCTGCGACAATTTAACAAAATGAGTGGTACAAAGGTGCCTCACGAGTGAGCAACTCAACACTAGATCTGTGATTGCAACAAGTTTTCAAATTTGCCGCCTTTTTCTGCTGACGGAAATGTGTGTCCAATCTATATCGAATCGATTACGTGTATATAAATAGTTAGTAAAACCAAATATAATGTATAAACGTAAGTCTGGAATGTTTAAGGACTTTGGATTTCAATTTTGGCAATTAATTATTCTGTAATAGCTAACATTCCACGAATTTAATCATGTCGAAATATAGACATACCTAATTAGATTAACTTACTTAAGTACTTAATAAGGATTGTGTAAAACTGATTTACATCGTGCCGACATCATGGCCACCCTAATGAGTTTGACAATTATCGTCTTGTATTTTTATCGTAAAAATGAATGATTGTGGTTCAGCTGTGAAAATATATACCACAATCAGCGAAACTTTCACTTCTACAACCTGTCACACAATTTTTTTTACCCATTTTTTAAATATTTCGCAATTAAATGCTGAGCCTCACCATTCACGTATTTTATAAATATCTCGAAAATATGTCATCGAGTTGGGGATACCAAATTATATTCAAAGTTTCTACAATGTCTACCATATTAAAATTAATGTTTTTTTTTGTTGTGCACATGCTTGGTTTAATCAGTTAATAATATTAATATCATAATTATTTACAAATTACTTAAAAGATTTGAGAACCGCACTTTATATATAGCACTAAAATAGTATAAGAATGTATTTAATTTCAGTAGTATATGGATATAAATACTACCACAATGGTATGTTTTTAACATGGGAAACATTTGCCAGTGAGACACCGCGCCCCACTTTTGCTATCTCAAGTGGACCGTTTTCTATAGTCTGGTAAGAACACCTTTCTGCCTCAGTGATAAGGTTCAATTTACTATAACAAAAAAAGTTAGAGTGTGCCCCACTTTATATCTCCATGCTGTGTCGTCACACAATTTTCAAAGAGCGTTTTGGGCGCGAAAGCATGTGTCAAAATATATTTTGTTAATTTAACATATTTAAAGCCGTTTTCATGGTAAGTTAAAATTTTGGGCAACATTTGGTTAATATAGAATGTATTTTAGGGCTTATTATTAGAGACAAAGTATTTTTTTACATTTCAAATACGGAAGGAGATAAGGAACGGAATCTCCATGTGCCAAAAAGTCTCATCAAAAAACTTTAAATAGGTGGCGCTACAATACCTAGAGTACTTGAACAAAAAAATTAAATCATAGACAACGCAATTCACTCCGTCAATAACGCCTAGGTTCTTAGCTACTCTAGCGCTACTCTGGAGAAATTTGAAACTATTATTTATAGCTGACAGCTGGACACTTTTGCAACAGTTCTACCATAAGAGATGCCACTCCTCTTAATTCCACACTCCATAATTTCAAATATTGCTAACGATGTGCTGATATTCCGTGAAACGGAAAACGATTATCAGGGCTATATATAACCGCGAAAATCTAAGTTCGTCTATTGTGGGATTTTTCTCTGTCACTCTAATTACGTCTTAGTGAGAGTAAAAGAGAACGATCCCCGCAATATAGGGACTAATGTCGATAAACATTCGTTGTCGCGATGGTAATCTCTTAATACCTACGCATAATAATATATTTACAGTACATATGGGGCTACTTTATAGCACTAGTGCGAGAAGTAGCATATTACGTTACTGTGTCGAACATTTAAAGGGCCATATGTACTGTAAAACGTTGTACGATACATGTGCGAATAGGTAATTCGCAACTCGTGTCGATTTAAAACACTCCCTTCGGTCGTGTTTTAATTTATCGCCACTCGTTTCGAATTTCCTATTTTTCGCACTTGTATCGTAATGTACTATTATAGTGTTGACGGCAACGAATGTACCAACCTAAAGTAATAAGTATTGTAAAATTCTATTATATATATACCTACCTACTCATGTAACATACTTATGTCTTTACGAAATAAAGAAAGATATATAATTTCGAAGTGTGGATGTAATGGGCTCTTTCCATCTACAAATCTTAGGGCAGAATTGTATCCCAATAAATTCTTTTGGATTATAAGAACATGTTAAACTACTTTTAGGGGACCTGTAATGACCATATTTTTGTAAATAATGAATTTAAAATATCTTTTGGCACACGTCACGTGACCAAACTCGAAACGTCATTGAAGATTCTGATGACGTCACAACTCTTGGATCATTCTCGGATTGACACTGTTGACAGTTAAGCGATCAACAACAAATGACAAATGTCAGTTGACAGTTCGTATTTTCTACGTGTGTATGTAGCAGAGACATGTCAGTCGCTTCGCTTGACAGACAGATGAAGTGTGCGAAAGGGAAGCCATGACGTATATGAACAAGCCATAAGTGCGAAAGAGGCAGACTACATATGAGAAAACGTAACCAATTTTGAGTACGAAGGCGGCAGAGGCGGCCAAGATCATATTGCCGTATTTTTTAACGTGAAAATATAAGAGAATCAAAAAGAAAAATATATATTAAGTAATTTAGTGACGATGGTGTCATGTTGTGTGCCGGGTTGTAGTATGTCAGGGCCAGAAAACCCAGGAAAATACTCATTTCACAGGTAATTATGATATTCCTAGCGAAATTTTCGTAACGATATTTCATGAAATTAACAGCATAAAAAGTGTAAAAAACCAATTTATACAGTTCATTATAAGTTTTTCTTCGATTGTGTGTTAATATTACATCATATTAGTCAATAATTTAGAATATTTTGTGTAAAAACCTAAACTGTTACTTTACGCTAGGGCTTGACAAAATGTTCATATGACTGTATCGATAACTTGTCGGTATATTAGTAGGTATGGAATTAGTTGTTCACAAGATATCATTAAGATATTACCTTGATAACCGACTTAAAATAATAACGATTGTTATAATACCTTTTTTGAAGGTGCACATGTTTAGCGATAAATTTAAACTTCACTTTCCAACACAGTACTTACATTTTAACCACACCCAACCCAACTTGTCAGCAAGAAAAGGCGCGAAATACAAATTTTCTTTGGTAAGTCAACACTTTGCGAACACATTTTCAAACAACTTCAACTTTATCATTTTCAACTTTTTCAAACACATTTGAAAAAGTAGTCGATAAAGCAGTTAAACATCGATAGATTATTAATATGTTGTAACATGACATCACTATTTTTGTTCGCACATAGACAATTTACACACACACTTGCATTTCATTTTTGGTCACTTTCGAAGTTTGACAGTCGTTCTATACTATCCTATTTCTATGGTATGTAGTTATGTGTCAAACCGTAAACTGTGACATTACACAATTTTCAAAGAGCGTTTTGGGCGCGAAAGCATATGACAAAATATATCTTGTTAATTTAACATATTTAACGCCTTTTTTAGTATAAAAGTTGAATTTTAGGGCAACTTTTAGTTAATATAGAACGTAACACAAGCGTTTCAAAAAATTGGAAACAACCCTATTGGTCTAGTCCATGGTTCCCTAGATATGTAATTTTCTATTTATCCAGGCCATCATTGTTAAAAAAAAAATAGATTTAAATCTAGGCACTGTCAAAAAGTTATCAGCCCGAGGAGCCAACATGCCAATCGTTAACGCTCCGTAGCGAACGAAACACAACTGTGACTGTCGCAGTGTATAGAAGAGTGGTAGAGTGATGACACGCTACGCTACGGAACGTTAAGGATTGGCACTTTGGCTACACGGGCAGTAGAGCCAAGCTTCTAACTCTACACGCCCTTACTTTACACCTTATTTTGTTTATCTACTATGAAGTCAGTGGGCCAGTTGCCGTTGACTGGATACTAATTAAAATAAGAAAAATATAATGTGATAAAATGCTTTATTACATAAATTGGTTTCCAATCTAACAAATGCTACCTATATTAAGTTAGATTAACTAAGCAGTTAAACAAGGATTTTAAGTAATTATTATTACAAATTCCAATTCTATTAGTCTTAAGTATGAATTATTCCATATAAAACTAAAGGTTTAACATGTATTGTAGGGATAAATAATTCAATAAAGTTTTGAATGACTTGAGACCCGAATTATTTCTTTAAGGATAATAAAATATTAATTATTAGATTTTTTTTAGTGAAGCTTTATTGCAACTCCCATTCGGAATGTTTGACTGAGTCCTGATTAGTACAAATATTAAATTTAATTCAATTTTTTTCTGTAACTTGTATTGTCTTCATGGAGTTTTTGACCAGTATTCACTCCAGTCATTGACTCGATCAGAAACATCTAAAATAAACCAATTAGGGGAAGGGACATCAGGAGCGAGCCAGTTGAAGTCATCTAGACAGTTCCAATTATTGCTCTTCTTATCTAACAATGACATGTTAAAATGCTCCTCTAAATCATCATACTTCAAGTTATATGGTGCTGTCCTAATCTCTGTGCAGTCTTCTACAATACCTTTACTTGTCACATGCAAATAGATATCGCATTTTGTTGAGGTGTGCATTCTCAACTGCTGGCATGCCACAACAATCTTACAGTTTGTACATTTCTCTAAAAAAACGGAGGAAGTTACGGGACCAGAAAGAATAACGCAGTTATCCAGGTTATTCATGTGCAGTGTGCCCATGACACCCTTTAAAGTAACTGTGCAATTTTTCAGATTGCGTAATGTCACGTCCCTTTGAAATAGTTCATCGTTTTGCAGTGCCAATATTTCATTTTCCTTTAGATCAAATCCAAAAAGTTTTTCGTCCCATTTGTTGCTGTCTGTCTTTCTTGTTCCATCATGATCATCCGCTAAATTCTGCTTCTGATTATCTGATCTAGGCAACTTCTTTCTAGTAAAACCAAATTTTTTCCTTGGTACATATCTATCTTCTAACTCATAGCATTTTGTTTGTAGATTTTGAACTATTCCTAAATATTTGCGCATGTTAAACTCCTTCAAGAACAAAGCTGATGTGATTACATACTTTTGTAGCTCATTTACTTCTTTTTTAATATTGTCAAAGTGAGATGGGAGAGTTTTGATTTCTAATGTGGGTACTTGGGAGAGCAAGTCTTCAATGTACTCTGATTTTATTTTAAATGCTCCAGAGAAGTATTCCTCATTTTCGTTACAGGCATCTACTTCTTCTCTGGCTTTGTGTGCCTTGTGAAGCTTTTGCAGTCTTTGTGCATCTCTTCTGCTTAGTCTCTCTAACACTGTGTTCTTGTCATTCATTTTTATTTCTTAATTAGGTCTTCAATTTTCTTATTAAGCTCGGAATCTTGTTCTGTCGCGTCCTTCAATACAGCTAAGGTTTGATTCGCTAATCTTCTTGTGTCAGTGTGCTTCGATTCTTGATCATACTGTTAACAAAAAAAAACAGGTATAAAAATTGCCATAACTATAGATAGCCTGTTTTAATACAAACTTCCTATGGGAATCCGACATGTTAAAAATATTTTAACTGGCCCCTCACGTTTTTAAAGTAGGAAAATGTTTGCCATGGAGTTCTTTAAGTATAGAATATAATTATCATGTTATGGTATGCAATTTTCAACTGAAACTGTTTTAATTATATTATTTTTGTTACAACCATTGTGAATCCACAAATTGGTAAAAACCGACTATTTTTTCAAAATATGACTTAAAGGCAGATAAAAAATGTTTATATTTCAAATTTCACTTTTCAAATATAAGTAGTAGTGATATTAATGCTGATAAGTCCTATTAAAAAAAAAACTAGTCAAGCGCGAGTTCATCATAAGTACCTATATAGGGATTGCAATCCGGTCCGGCGGATCCGGTAATCCGGCCGGATCCGGCACTTTTCAGGAGCTACCGGATCCGGACCGGATCCGGTAAAATAAAAAAACGCCTAAATACAGCACGCGCTGTGCGTTTCAGATGAGGAAAAGGCGCTGGATGCGAGGTATGAAGTTGAACAGAACAAAAAATTAATGAAAAAGTTTAAATTTAGTAAGATAAAAATATATTTATTATGACGATGACTGGGAACAGAAGAGGAGTTCTTCTTCGTTCATGTTGGTGGCACGATACGACGATTACATAAATACTGTAATAGAAGGAAAAATGTAAGGATGGAAATGCCATGGAAGGCATTTGTAATTTATGCTAAAGAGAAGGTTAATGTTGTGTCATAATGTTGGGATAGGAGATTAAAAGTAAACAAATGAGCAGGATTAAGTCGGCGGTACTCAACCGACTACAGTTGGGCTCATCAATATGTGTGAATGAATATATGATAATATTGATAATTTTTAGTTTTCTCCGATATATGTATATATATGATAAAATATAGATTCTTTTCTATTCAAATTTAAGAGAGAATTTATTGTCTTTACAATTTCATCCAATCTTATGCAATTTCCTTCATCTCCTGATACATGCTACTCTACGTCTAGCCAATGCTTTATTTTTGATCTATGTAACTTTTCGTAGGGAGTCCCTTTCCGCGATGGTTTTCAATCCTACATTCTATTATTTTTCGCATGTGATCGTCGTATCGTGTTTTGTTCCCTATAATTTGACCAATATACTTTTCTATAAATTAAAAAAAGGACAATTTTTTAAGTCATACAGTCTACTACTTTCTCGGACAAAAAATTAGAGCAAGATAATACTCGCGCATTTATATTAGAGCGCATTTAATATCATAATTGGTTAAAAGTAAAATATCTTCTTTTGTTACTAGAATCAAAGAGAATTAAGAAGACCAAGAGTGCTCACTCCATACAACGGTTTTGTTACCAAAAATACTATTATTTTCGTAGTCTACATCTAGCGTCAAGTAGCGGAACTCTCAGTACTGCTACTCGACAATATCACGACAAACAAAAAGTCTAATGCTCAACGATTTTCATCTAATATTATAACCAGAGTAAGCGTAGGAGTTGAAAATATAGTTCCGGTTACTCTGGTTATAATATTAGGTAGATGTCGACTACGAATATAATAAGCGTTTTGGTACCAAAACTGATGTATAGACTGAGCACTCTATGTACTTCTTATTTCTCTATGCTAGAATGGATGTCAATACAAAGAATTCAATCAAAGAACAGTTACGAAAACTTGTCCTTTCAAGGA
Organism: Cydia pomonella; assembly: GCF_033807575.1. Lineage (NCBI taxonomy): Eukaryota > Metazoa > Arthropoda > Insecta > Lepidoptera > Tortricidae > Cydia > Cydia pomonella. The sequence continues at coordinate 19,358,830 of NC_084704.1, forward strand.
GCTCCACCCCACATCCTATCATCAGGCTTTGGAAACTAATCAAATATATAATTGTAAACGAAAATTTGAGTACTTGTGAATGGTTAAATATGATAAATTACCAATTTCAAATTTTGTTTTTAAAGTGATATTGATATTATGACACTTTTTACTACCAAGTTCTATTTTATTGTAAGGAGTTATTGATTAACTTCAAATTATAGATTTAGGAATACCTATTACGCAAAAAATTTGAAAAATAAGTAATTTAATTAACTTTAATATCCCTATACCAAACCGGATCCGGTCCTGCCGGATCCAGCCGGATTATGGCCAAAATCCGACCGGATCCGGCCGGATTGAAAATCAATCCAGTTTGCAATCCCTATACCTATACTAATTATAGTTGTGTACAGCGCCATCTATTAGTCTGGAGCCTTTTTTGAGAAAAGTCGTCGACATCTCTTCTAAATACCTAAAACTGGTATGGATATGTTTATGTTCCTCGTTGTCTCCAGAATACGAATTGACCGGTTTTAGTTCATGGAGAGGGGGACGGGTCGAAAAAAAGGGGGGGAAGAGATGGCGCCCGAATACCATTGATATTTATTCACATCTTGAGTCCTATGGGACCGATCGGTTAGTGTGAGGTGTCGTTTGAAAGATAATTAAACGTACTATTATTGCTTTCTAATAACCCCAGTCATAACTGATGAAATAATACGAGTTTTGAGGGAAAAACAAAAAGAATATATTAAAAAACTTTAAAACAAGATTAACATGGAACGTTGCTAGCCGCGTATATATGGCAAGTAGATGTACCTAAAAGTCGAGATTTACTCTCACGCGCTGCGTCGCGTTGCATGTAGTAAAACTGCAGGCGCTTATGTTTGTGGCCTATTTCCAACACCCTCCTCTGGGCACAAACCCATTGCCATTGAGAATGTCTGATGCTTCGGCCGGTGCAACCCTTTTGTCAGTACATCGGCCAACATATCTTGAGTGCTTTTGTAGCGAACGGAGATTTGTTTGTTGGTAATACGCTCCCTCACAAAATGGTAGCGTATATCGATGTGCTTGCTTCTGGCGTGGTAGATGTCATCACCTGAAATGCTAATAGCACTCTGATTATCGCAAAACATGACAATTGGTATACCTGACATGGTGGGCCAAAAGTCTTCTTCCAATTGTTTGAGCCAGATGGCTTCTTGTGTTGCTGTAGCTAGTGACATATACTCCGCCTCAGTGCTCGAGAGAGCTATTGTAGGTTGCCTTTTAGAGCACCAACTAATGGCGGCACCCTGAAAAGTGAAGACATATCCAGAACAGGATCTTCTGTCTTCAGTATCTGACGCCCAATCTGCGTCGCAGTAGCCTACTATATTGGCATTATTTTTCTTGAAGGTAAGTTTTAAATTTTGTGTACCTCGCAGATATCTTAAAACTCTTTTTGCTGCCATCCAGTGCTGTGCTGTAGGTTTATTGTTAAATCGGCTTAATTGATTTACAATGTAGGCTATATCAGGTCTGGTACCTTGCGACAAGTATAAGAGACACCCTATCAGCTCTTGGTATGGGATATCTTTTAAGACATCGTCATCATTTTCAGCCTTTTTCAGTTGCAGATTAGCTTCACACGGCGTATGCACTGGTTTGCAGTCACTCATATTGAAACGAGTAAGTACCTTCTCTATATACATAGTTTGATCCAGAGACATTTCATTCAATGATTTTTCTTGAGTAATTCTAAAACCAATACAACATTTAGCTTCACCCAAATCCTTCATATGAAACTTTGTACTCAGTTTCTTCTTTATCATCTTGACAGATTTTTCGTTGTTATAAAAACATAGTAAATCATCCACATAAACTGTCAGAATCAATATATCTTTTTCATTGACTATACGATGATATATGCAAGGATCTACTCTGGATCGTGACATTCCTATTTCTAATAAAGCTGCATTGAGCTTTTTGTTCCATTGTCTGCTGGCCTGTTTAAGACCATAAATGGATTTTTTGAGTAAGCAGACTTTGTCGCCTTCTTCAAAGTATGGTGGCTGAGACATGTAAATGTTTTCTTCAATATCTCCTTGCAAAAATGCAGTAACTGCATCCATTTGATGAATTTTTAAATTATACTTTACAGCCAAACCAATTACGTATCTTATAGAAGTGTAACGTACCACAGGTGCATAAATCTCATGATAATCTATGCCCTTTTTCTGTTGATAGCCCTTTACAACCAATCGTGCCTTCAATCTTGATACATTTCCCATCTCATCTGTTTTGGTTTTATAAACCCACTTGCAGGGGATTACTTTTTTATTTTTAGGCAAATCAACTAATGTCCAAGTATTATTATCAAGCAGTGATTTATGCTCTTCTTTCATAGCATGTATCCATTGTTCTGCCTTATTACTCTGTAGCGCTTCAGAAAGACTTTGCGGATCCTTATCTAAAATACTCATTGCAGATTCATTGTTCATGCACATAAAGGATGCATCATCTTGTGGAGGATCAGCTTCATATATTTCTTCTCGACGTCGCGGTCGAAGATTCCTATCTAATTGTGGAATTTCAATACTCTCTTCAGGAATATAAGACTCATCATTAGGATCTGAATAAACTGATGTAGGTGACGATGACGAATCAATATTTATAAATGTACTATTCAGTTCATCAGTTCCAACGCTATTATTATCATCATCCTCTTCTCTCTCTTCAGGTAAAGGTAAGTAAACTGTTTTAGGCTTTGGTAAGTTTAATTCTTCCCTTTTGTGAGACAATTTTTTCTTACTCATTTCCTGTGTAACATCATTTCTTTGATCACTAATTTTTTTTTCTTTTTCAGGTGCAGATGTATCATCATGTACATTTCCTTCATGTGTACTATCTTTCCTTTCATTACTAATTACTTTTTCTTTTTCAGGAGCAGACTCATTATTAATTATATTTCTTTTTACAGTGGCCTCGAGAAATACTACATCTCTACTTGTTATAGTTTGCTTATTTTTAGGGTCTATGAAACGGTAGCCCTTTACGGAGTCACTATAACCGACAAAAATCAACTCACGGGATTTTGGATCCAGCTTTTGGCGGCGTTCTTTAGGTATGTGAACCATCGCTTTGCACCCAAAGATCTTCATGTAGCTTAAATCTGGTTTCTTGCCTGTCCAAACCTCTTCTGGAGTGACGTAGGAAAGGGCTCTCGTCGGCGAACGATTTATAATGTGCGCTGCCGTGACCACTGCTTCGCCCCAGAAGTTGTTCTGTAATTGAGCATTTAGTACCATACATTTAGATCTTTCAACAAGAGTTCTATTCATCCTTTCGCATAATCCATTTTGTTCCGGCGTATATGGATTTGTAGTTTGGTGCAATATGCCAAATTTCTTGAGATAATTGTCAAAAAATTTATTTACGTATTCTTTGCCATTATCTGTCCTTAGAGTTTTAATTTTCTTATTAAGTTCATTTTCAACTCTTGCTTTATATTCAACAAATTTATCAAAAACTTCAGCTTTACTCTTCATGGTAAATACATATACTTTACGTGAAAAATCGTCTATGAAAGTGACAAAATACCTGGCACCTCCAAGTGATGCAGTTTGCATCGGTCCACATACATCGGAGTGGATGACTTCTAGCAACTCAGTTGCTCGGGAGCCTTCACCTGGAAATGGCTGTCTAGTCTGCTTTCCTTCAATACAACTTATACATGTTATATTTTCTTTACACGGAGACAATTTTACACCGGTAGTACAATTTGGAACTTTTTCCATATCTTTGAAGTTTAAGTGACCCATTCTTTGATGCCAAACAAAATTGTCATCATCAGCAACCGCGGCAGGCATGGCATGAACTTTTTCTTTTATTGTATTTAACTTATACATATCATTAATCTCAATGGCATCTGCTACTTTTAAACCAGTTTGTTTATTGATTATTTGGCAGCCAATTTCATCAAATTCAATTTTACAGCCACTTTTAATCGTCTTACTGACAGATATAAGATTAGTGCCTATATCAGGTACATAGAGGACATTTCTTACCTGTATTTTACTTATGTTTCCTTGTGTGTCAGGTACTTTGATTGTTACATCTCCGCAACTCTGTACTTTGAGTATGTTATTGTCAGCAATTCTGATGCTTGTTACAGGTGGTGCCCTTTCGTCCTCAAGCCATTCTCTGTGTAAGGTCATGTGCCTCGACGCGCCCGAATCTACGTACCAGTTCAGCGAGTCATTATGTGTGGTGGCACTGGTGGCTGAAAAAGCTGCAATAAAACCATTATCTTTATTATCTAATTTATTTTTCTTATGCCAACAGTTTTTGCTTAAATGTCCATATTTGTTGCAAAAAAAACATCTTGGTCCTTTTGATTTACTTTGCCCTTGCCCTTTATCAGACTTTTTATTGTCTTGCCTTCTGGAGTTTGAGTAAAATGCAGTTGTTTCCACAGTTTTTACTTCCTGTAACAATTTTGTTTTAATGGAATCGGCACAGATTTTTACTCCGGAACTCTCAATAGCCATAATCATGGGTTTATATACGTCTGGCAATCCCGCTAGCATTAACGTTCCCAGCCATTCATCGTCTACTTTAAATCCAATATTTCTTAAACGATGTGCAGATGGCATTATTTTATTTACGTAATCTTCTATACTTGCACTTGTTTCTAGCGTAGTATTTATTAAATCTTTTAGCAAGCCCACTTTCCGAGTCAAGCCCGAGTCCTCAAACGCTCGCATTAAGTTTTCCCACACCTCTTTGGATGTTTGTGCCTCTCTAACATGCACATATATTATGGGGTCAATAAGTAAAATAAGTTTTGACTTAGCTTTAATATCCTTTTTAGCGTCGACTGACTTGCCGGATTCTGGTTCGATGCATTCCCATAAATCTTCCAACTGCAAATAGGCTTTTACTGCAAAACTCCAAGTGGCGTAATTTTCTCTTCCAGACAATTTTTCAATGCTCAATAATCCATTATTAGACGTCATTATAATGTATTACACTTGATATTAAACTGAAAAAGAATCCTACTTGGTGCCCGTTTTAGGTTAGAATGACTTGAAATTTTACTTTAACTATTTCACTTTAAAAACACTTTGACTTTCAATTGTTATTCTATGTAGGCATGGGGCGGCCCATAACCTGATGAAATAATACGAGTTTTGAGGGAAAAACAAAAAGAATATATTAAAAAACTTTAAAACAAGATTAACATGGAACGTTGCTAGCCGCGTATATATGGCAAGTAGATGTACCTAAAAGTCGAGATTTACTCTCACGCGCTGCGTCGCGTTGCATGTAGTAAAACTGCAGGCGCTTATGTTTGTGGCCTATTTCCAACAATAACTGTAGTTGTTTACAAAATATTTGAAAATATATGCTTTTTTACCATGCATGGATGGCATAAGTACTGAAAAAACATGCTTCTAACTCATTAATTTATAAGTTTACCGCAATTAATGTTATTACAAAATATACTGTAAATTTTATTTTATTATCTTTCTAAATATATAAGTTTTATTGTTGTATACTTTTACATAACCAAGTAACGATGAATTTTATTCAGCATTGGTCGCTACGCACCGTCACATAAATGGCGGCCGACCGTCGTCGACATTCCGTTATTTCTAGTGTTCCATTCTACAGATCAATTCGTGTGATGTGTTTTTTGATAGAACATTAAACTTACTATTATTATTTCTTAATAACCGTAATCATGACTGTAGTCCTTAACAAAATATTTGAAAATATATGATTTTTTACCATGCATGGATGGCATAAGTACTGAAAAAATATGCTTTTAACTCATTACATTATAAGTTTACCGCAATTAACGTTATTACAAAATAAACGGTAAATTTTGTTAGCTTTCCAAATATATAAGTTATCAGACCAAGCTACGTTGGCAGCCATTTTGATAGCCCAGCCTGTGCAATCGTTAACTAAATGTCATAATTTCATAGAAGTTTTACATTTAAAATAACACTTGCACTGTCTGAAATTTTGGTGGTAAACATTTAAACAAAATGACCACGAACCAAGATTTTGGTACCTACTGTGTTTTTTTTCTGTTGTTACCAGTTTGAACAGGTGAGAACCAAATTCTCAGTGGTTATTACTGATAACAACTGAGTGAGGATACTCGTTAGTTGTTAATGTCAACAATCATCCCAAAAATGTTTTAGAACTTACCATGTCAAGCATGCTACTCATTTTATACAAAAACTCTATTCACTATCATAAATAAATCAACTAAAAGCCAGTACACCTGTTAATGACTAATTAAAACAATTGACAAATCAATGGTCAATTTTATGACATATTTCTTTAAATAACTTTGAAACTATTATCTAAAAATTATAAAAAGTTATATACCCATACTTAGTTGCGATTCTCAAATTTCTCTTGATAAGTGATGGCAATGGCATACGAGGGCTGCCTTTTAAGTTCTGTCGTTTGCAAACCGCCCCCCGCGAAAACTAGTATCATCGTAAAATATTTAAAATTAAGAACTCAAAAATAAAAGAAGGACTCGAGATTGGAACCAGTGTTCTATAGTACTTTATGTGAGTGCTACACGAGATATCTATATCAGTCGAGATGCCTTTTTTGTTCGAAATGAAATGTCAATTGCATACAATTTTAACATATCTCTCATGTTAGTTTGTGTCGAATTATGGAGTGTGGAAATAAGAGGAGTGACATCTCTTATGGTAGAACTATTGCAAAAGTGTCCAGCTGTTATCTATAAATAATAGTTCCAAATCTCTCCAGAGTAGCGCTAGAGTAGCTAAGAACCTAGGCGCTTTTGACGGAGTGAAGTGCGCTGTCTATGATTTGATTTTTTTGTTCAAGTATTCTAGGTATTGTAGCGCCACCTATTTAAGGTTTTTTGATGATACTTTTTGGTACATGGAGATTTATTTCCTCACCTCCGCCTTCCGTAGTATTGAATGATACGGAAATAGGCCCCCGACTCTAGTTTGTCTCTGAATTTAAACAAAAAACTACAAATGCGTGACATGCGTGAAAAAAGTTTTAATTTACCGCCATTTGACGTACAGTTTATCTTTTAATTAGTTTTAAGTATATAATGAATATGTTTTGTGGTTTTTAAAGTAACTATAGCAATTCTATGATATAGAAAGTTTATAATATGTGTGTAGATAAAATAGTGTATGTAACTGTACATAATTAGGCATTAAAATACTCGTGTGATCCTATTAAGAAACTCACTTCGTTCGTTTCTTAGACGCACACTCGTGTATTTTAATGCCTTCTATTATGTAGCAGTCACATAAACTACTATTGCATGACCACTTAGGCGTAAAAAAATTGATCTCACGCTGGATACCACATTTACTCAGTGAAGACCAAAAACCGGCTCGCATTACATGGTGTCGCATAACTCTACGAAAATTCAACCGAGGAAACTCTAAACCATTGACATAATATATATCTAAGGACGGGCCTTACGGATATAAGAATGGGACCAGAACAGCGGTGTCAATAGGGATTGTAAACCGGATTGATTTTCAATCCGGCCGGATCCGGCCGGACCGGATCCGGTTTGGTATAGGGATATTAAAGTTAATTAAATGACATATTTTTCTAGTTTTTTGCGTAATACGTATTCCTAAATCTATAATTTGAAGTTAATAAATAACTTCTTAACAATAAAATAGAACTTGGTAGTAAAAAGACTAAAAAGTGTTACAATGTCTAAGTATATCAGTTTAATTACAAAATATAAAATCGGTCATTTATTATATTTAACCATTCAGAAGTGCTCAAATTTTCGATTACAATTATAAATTTGATTAGTTTCCAAGCCCGATGATGGGATGTGGGGTGGGAATTGGAACTCCTTGAAAGGACATGTTTTTGTTACTGTTCTTTGATTGAATTCTTTGTAACGTTAACATCCATTCTAGTAAGAAAAGAAGATATTTTACTTTTAACCAAAATTATATTAAATGTGCTCCAGTATCATCTTGCTTTCATTTTTTGTCCGAGAATGTAGCAGACTATAAAAAAAAATGTTTTTTTTTTAATTTACAGGAAAGTATATTGGTCAAATTATAGGGAACAAAACACGACACGACGATCTCATGCGAAAAATAATAGAGTGTAGGATTGAAAACCATCGCGGAAAGACTCCCTAAGAAAAGTTACTTGGATGAAATAAATAATTGGCTACACGTAGAGTAGCATGTACCAGGAGATAAAGGAAATTGCATAAAATAGAATGAGATTGTAAAGAATCAATATTTTATCTTAATTATATATATAATCAGAGTAAACTAAATATATCATATATTAATTCACACATATTGATGAGTCCAACTCTAGTCGGTAGAGTACGGCCGACTTAATCCTGCTCGTTTGTTTACTATTATAAATCCCCTATCACAACATTATGACACAACATTAACTTTCTCTTTAGCATAAATTACAAATGCCTTCCATGGCATCTGCATCCTTTAATTTTTCCTTCTATTACAGTATTTATGTAATCGTCATATCGTGCCACCAACACGAAAGAAGAAGAAATCATATTCTGTTCCCATTTATCGTCATAATAAATATATAAAAATATCTTACTAAATTCAAACTTTTCATTCGTTTTTTGTTCTGTTTAACTTCATACTTCTCACCCGTCGCCTCCTCATCTAAAATGCACAGCGCGTGCTGTATTTAAGCGTTTTTTTATTTTACCGGATCCGGCCGGATTACCGGATCCGCCGGACCGGATTGCAATCCCTAGGTGTCAAGCACACGAATTCGAGCCAATCGTGCAGTCTAACGCCGCAACGCGATTGGTTGATGAGTCCGCACTACGCGCGCGATTGGTCGCAATTAGTTCCGTTAGACTGCACGATTGGCTCGAATTCGAGAGTGACACCACTGAACTAGCGCCTTTGTTAGTGCCCGTAAGGAACGTCCTTAGATATATATGTCAATGCTCTTAAAACGTTTACGACATTATTAGTAGTGACGAGGCTTGGATATATGCCTACGATCCGGACCCTAAACAGCAGTCGACAGTTTGGGAGTTCCAAAATGAGCCAAAACCGACCAAAATAAAACGCTCAGTCGCTCACGGAGCACTTCGAAAAAAATGGTCGCCACGTTTGTAGCGTAAAGTGGCCACGTTGCCACCACCGTGAGAATCGTAAAACGGTCAAAGCTGACTGTTATCAGTGAGTTCCGAAAAAACAACCCCAGACGTCGTATAGTACTGCACCACGACAATGCGAGCTCGCACACCGCTAGGCAGACAATTGAGTTTATAAAAGAGCAAATCGTCGAAAATCTGGAACACCAGCCGTACAGTCCAGACTTAAGCCCCAATGACTTCTTCACTTTTCCAAAAATCAAGCAACGACTTCGTGGTCAACGGTACCGTACGCCTGAAAAACCGCCATTTTGGAGACCCCGACTTCGGACTTTAATAAGTGTTTCGAAAACTGGTTCGATCGAATGAAAAAGTGTATTACGTATTATTATTATTTAAACTTTATTGCACAATAAAAATAAGTACAGATGCCGGACTTTATGCCTACGTATCACGGTGATTACTTTGAAAAACAATAAATACCAATTAACACTTATATTATCTTTAGTTTTACGAAATGACAGAACTTAAAAGGCAGCCCTCATACTTGCAAAACTTTGGATTTTACTATTCTGATTTACTTCCTAAGAAGCTACTTGTCAATACAGTATGAATGTCCAGTAGTTTCAGAGCAAATTGGGTATGACAGATGTTCAGACAGATACGACATTGAAGTGATCCTACGAGGGTTCCATTGTTTCTTTTTGCGGTATGGAATATTAAAAATAAATTCTAAAATTGATATAATGATCACACTTGTTTTAATGATAAGCAAAGCACCAACTTCAAGGTGTCTTATTTGGTACTATATAATTTTATTACATCTTTATACAGAAGTTAGAATAAAAATATTTAGACAGTATAAATGAAGTGTAATGGAATTAAATTAATTGCTTTTTAGTGGAATAATTTGTGAACTTTGCTCAGATTGTAGTTTTTTTTTTCACTGGGACAATGAAGGGGAAATCCTACTCTGTATTTTAAAGGGTACTTAAAAATCTTAAAACCATTCTCTCTTTTTGTAAGAAAATATTTGGTACTTGTTAAAAACTTTGGTGAAATGTAAGTTGTTCCTAAAATCTTAAATTTACTTTGTCAAAACTGACTCAGTTTTGTTCAAAGATAATTTCATTGTTATAAGGAATAAAATTAGAGAAGTAGAAGTTTGATTATGTAATCATAATTATTTTCTTTACATCAGTCCAGTGTGAAATTGATTTTGACAAACTTCTCCTGCTAGGATTTTTTCTTCCCTTATACACAATATATGCAGTGATAATAGGATTCAAGTAACAGTTTCAATGTTAATTAAATAAAGTATATGAAGAATGAGTATGTCTATAAATTTTGAAAGCTACATGAAATAAACATCACAAACAGCCAATAATAATAATATAATGACCTTCTTCAGCAGTTCTTCATTAGGTTTGGCCAGTTTGTACATGGCATAGCCAAGCCCTCCGAACGTAACCACCCAGAAGGAGGCCCTAATAGCAATGTCCATCTCACCGCTAGATCTTGCCCTCGTTAGTCCACACTTTGTAGTCAAGCTCTCTAGTCTTGTGGTCGGCAATCCGTTCACCCAGTTGGTAATAGCCTTCCAGAACCCAGTTGCAGTTTTTGTGCATGTACAAACGAAAATCTGAGTAAAAGATTACATTGGTTGGTTAATCAGAAACATTATTTGCAATACTATAAGAATACAAGCATACTGATTTCTGCTGTTTGTCACTGTATGTCTAAAGATATGAATAATGGAATCATAAACCTACTGAACCCAGTAAGTTAGGCTCTTTCATCCTGGGTAAAAGACAATTGTAGACAATATACTTAAATGACATGTAGTTTGTGTCATCCCAGACAAGATTTGACAAATCTAACCTTTGATGCAATTACAAGTCAAGGCATGCATCTTCGTGAATGACACAATCTATATATGAATAACAAATGAAAATATATAAAGTAATCCCGGTTAACACATTCACTGCCAGGAACCCACCTAGTGGGCGCTCGTGAACTTTGTTCAGATGCCAGACAAACCCCCTGGGTAGGTTGTTTTGTACGCATCTATAGACCACCGGTTCTGGGGTAGTGCGCCGTTTTTTGTCAGGCCGTGAATGTGTTAAGTGTTGAGTATATCAATGTCAATCAAATGTATTATTTTTTTTGGACAAATTGTAAAATTAGATAAAAAGAGATCTTAATCTCCAATGGAATGGTATGTTCGGTTCTGACTCATCCATGATCAAATAGTCAAGATCCGAATGAAATAAAAGACTACAAGCATGTGTGGTACTGTGGTAGGTACCATCATGTGGGTCATTAGCATTACCCTCCTCAGTATAATTATATATGTTGAGATTGACAAATTATTAAAAACTGTAAATATATTAATAAAAAATAATATAGGAGAACGAAGATACATAATCAATGACCCACATAAAAAGGTATACATCACATGTCGACAATTGACTCTCTTATAAACATTTCTCATTCATGAGACACGCCTAAACAATCTCTTAATAGTAGAACGAAGCATAAAATACCAGATTTGTAACATTCAAACAAAACCTTAAAATTACAAATAAAAAAAGAATAGACTTGCCTCTTTCCGTATTTAGCTTAAAATATACTCCGTACGACACAGCGATTCCAAGTGCTTCCAGAATAAATACAGTTTTCAGAGTTTTACCGATCCACTTAGTGTAAGATGCAGGTTGCGGCTTTTTTACTAGCATAATATAAAAATACTAAAATCGTAAAAGATTTTCTTGTCTAATGAGAACGTTTTTTACTATCGCAAAATTATTAGGAATAAAAGCGAAATGTAGAGGCCGAGATGAGATGACGTAAAGTTTTTTTTTTTTTTTTTTACAATGGCCTGGATGCAACGTAAAGATTTTTTTCAGTATATGTTGCCATTGCCATTGTGCTGCCATGCCAGAGAGTTAATTCTTTAGGGCCTCTACAGACTTCACGATAATTGCATTCGATTTGCGTTGCATCGTGGCATTTGATGGATCGATTGAACTGTTTTTTTTTTTCTATAGACCAGATTTCCATGACCAAACTGCCACCCGGGCGAAAACTCGAAAAGTTCTATGTGTAATGCAGCTTCGTGGACTTCAGCTGCCGTTTCATTGGTGGATTAAAGAATGGCAGCAACCGAAACACGTACAAAATAAAATAAAAAAGCGGCCAAGTGCGAGTCGGACTCGCGCATGAAGGGTTCCGTACCATTTAAGACGTATTAAAAAAAAATCTACTTACTAGATCTTGTTCAACATTTTACCACTTTGACACACATTTTACCACTTTGGAAGTGTCTCTCGCGCAAACTATTCAGTTTAGAAAAAAATGATATTAGGAACCTAAATATCATTTTTTAAGACCTATCCATAGATACCCCACACGTATGAGTTTGATGTTTTTTTTTTTTAACTTTAAGATGTATTAAAAAAAAAGTACTTACTAGATCTCGTTCGAACCAATTTTCGGTGGAAGTTTGCATGGCAATGTATATCATATATTTTTTTTAGATTATTCATTCTGTTATTTTAGAAGTTACGGGGGGGGGGGGGGCACACTTTTTACCACTTTGGAAGTGTCTCTCGCGCAAACTATTCAGTTTAGAAAAAAATGATATTAAAAACCTCAATATCATTTTTAAAGACCTATCCATAGATACCCCACACAGGCCGCGTAGCCAACGTTACAATCGTTAACGCTCCGTAGCGTAGCGTAGTCATCTCTCTCTCTATCACTCTTCCATATTAGTGCGCCTATGACAGTTGCGTTTCGTTCGCCACGGAGCGTGAACGATATGCACGTTGGCTACGCGGGCAGGCCTGATAAAGTGAGGCTGTAATTGGCACTTAAGCGCTAAAATAGGTGAAATTATAACTCATTCATAGGTACTCATAGTGACACACACTAGTTTGTTTAATTAATCTCTGTCAGTGAACATGAAGTTGTTTTAATTTGGTTCAAATTAAGGTCAATTAGTTGAACCACCAACTTTTTCCTGGACCGAGTCGTTGCTGTGTTTCGGGTTCCGCTGAAACATTATTAAGTATATAATTACAGGGTGATCAATAATAGCAGCCGTCTTTTTCTACTGAATTTGTCTCGGCGGACTGTAGTAGGTACATAGTTTTCATACTTATCAACTCTCTTAGCTACTAAGTAGTTGTCTCTGAATAGAAGGTACCTAGCTTAAGCACATTGTTAACAATATATGAAATGTAAAAAATGCTTTGTCTCTTGTTGCAAAATATGTTCAGTGTTTGATATTTTTTCATTTGTATCATTTTTTTACATTTCAAATATAGTATACGATGTGCTGATATTTGGTGAAACGTAAAAATATTCATTCTCGGGCCCGAAATCGGGTCTGATATGTGATCGGTGCTGATAAAGTGTGGATGTATTTGGCTTTAATCTAGATTAAGTATTCAATATTGACTAATTCCTTCTACCCTTCCGTAATTTACCATGACAATTTCTTACCAAATACATTTAGGTACACCGTACTCGCGGCGGTTTTTATTCCCTTGCACTTTCTACTATATCTCCGTTAATAGAAACATTATGACAATATTCGCTTTATTCCATCTAAGTAAGTTTGGTGCAAACTTACAAAGTTAATTTAGACGGAGTTTCATAATTAAAAGCCAGTCCAGACGGGAACAATTTTTCACCATTCTGATTAAATTGTTTGATCAAATGAGGTGGTGTGGACGCAAACGCCCATTTGGCTCGCCGATTTTGACCGCCGATTATGACCGATATTACCGATAAAATGGAGGTGCGCCCAAGAATAACAATTTGCGACGCTAGTATTCGCGTTTGGGGGCATTTTTTAAAAAATATATAGCGATCAAATATCTCCATAAATCTAGAATTGGTAATTAAATTGGAGATTGACGCCCATTTCTTTTCTGATCCAATCGGTAGATCCTCTCTGGATTGGCCTTATAACGTACAATACCTATTTTTTTTTTGCAAAAAAGTGTTTAATTATGTTTATTTATTCCTCACTTACACGCCATTCCGTCTTTATAAATGTTTGTAACATGTTTCTAATGATTAAAAAGAACTTTATTCACCTGTCGAAGTTTCTTCACAGTCTTCTTCGCACAGTTCAAAGTTGTATTCTTCTATTTCTTTACAGCTTTCTGGTACCTTCTCGTATTCCTAAATAAATAACATAAACAATATAATATGTTATAAAATAATACTAGTACGACGGGAAAAGACCTGTGACTTTCAATGCGGAGGTCACGAGTTCGGAACATGATGGCCTACCACGAAAACCGCGAATTTTCGTTATCTGCCTCTCTATTACTATTATATTGCATATTCGAGCGATGGCTGCGAGAGAGAGGCAGATCTTAATGCTATTTTCAATATTCCCTCTGGCCTGGCTCGTACCAAAAATGTTTCTCGGAACTTACGAATAAATACGTATAAAATGTTATTGGATAGCGAAGGAAAACAACGTGAGAAAACCTGCATACATCCGTGAAAAAAATCATAGGTGTAAGTGTATGTGAAGTTGCCAGCCCGCTTTTAGGCTAAAGTGGGGAATATAGTTCAAACCCGCTCGCGTGCGTGTCTGCATGCACCCTGTGTCGTGCCATGGCCGTGCCGCTATATATTATGTCGGCTGAATCAATATTGGCCGAAATATTACTTATATTAGTAATACTTTTATATATAATATGTATTTTGCTACATATGAGTGAGGAATGGAGACAGACTCGACGAAACTTCGATTGTACACCGTGTTTTTTTAAACTTCATTAATTTCAAGGGCGCATACTTGAGCTAAAATTAAGTTAATTTCTCAAAGATACAGGTATTAGGTACCTATTCTAATTAATTCCATTTTGAAGATAATTTTTATTTGATAAGGTCCTAACGAGCGTGTGCTTAGGGTTTATTTACATGTTGATTATTTATTATTTATTTATTATTATTTATTTCCAAAATAGTTGTACAGCATAACAGTATATACTAAATCACTGCAAAACTACAAACAAACTGAAACAAAAATAGGTTAACTAATAATATTATGTACAATTACTAATTAGGCATCGACAGTTTCTAGGCAGGTTACCACACTAAGCTATAACACTGACTATGCTATGAAACCACTAAGCTATGAAACTGTTGAAGGACATGCATCCATCCTCTCACAGAACCTCAACAATTCATCTCGCACTTCGCTTCACCACATTAATATTTAGTAAGAGTTGATACATTTACTTTAAATCCAAATGGATGACCGGTTTGGCCTAGTGGGTAGTGACCCTGCCTACGAAGCTGATGGCTCCGGGTTCAAATCCTGGTAAGGGCATTTATTCGTGTGATGAGCATGGATATTTGTTCCTGAGTCATGGATGGGTGTTTTCTATGTATTGAATATTTATAAATATTTATATATTATATTTATCGTTGTCTAAGTACCCTCAACACAAGCCTATTGAGCTTACTGTGGGACTTAGTCAATTTGTGTAATAATGTCCTATAATATTTATTTATTTACTTATTTAAATACTATCTCCAACTATTGATGCAGGATCAGCACGATGTTTGAAATAGGGGAGATCCGTCTACCAAAATAAAATTATGAAAGTATGTTATTTATATAGTTTTTACCATAAGAAATACGAGTTTAATATTATTTTGTTATGAAAACATGATATTTATTTTTAACTATTTTTGTTCTCATGAGTGACGTCACTATAGCAAAAACAAGTATTCAATTTGCACTTCACTTTTGACGTTTCTTTGTCAACGCTGCATTGCTATGATGACGTCACAAAATCACACGAAAGGTAGCTTTGTGGCGCAAACATGTATTGCTTAAGTTTTGAAACAATTTTTATAAATATATATGAAAAAAAGCGGCCAAGTGCGAGTCGGATTCGCCCATGAAGGGTCCCGTACCATTTATGACGTATTAAAAAAACTACTTACTAGATCTCGTTCAAACTAATTTTCGGTGGAAGTTTGCATGGTAATGTATATCATATATTTTTTTTACAATTTTCATTCTGTTATTTTAGAAGTTACAGAGGGGGGGGGGGGGGGGGGGACACATTTTTCCACTTTGGAAGTGTCTCTCGCGCAAACTATTCAGTTTAGAAAAAAAAATATCTTAGAAACTTAAATATCATTTTTGAAGACCTACTATCCATAGATACCCCACACGTATGGGTTTGATGAAAGAAAAGTTTTTATTTTTTTATTTTATGACGTATTAAAAAAAAAACTACTTGCTAGATCTCATTCAAACCAATTTTCGGTGGAAGTTTGCATGGTAATGTATATCTTATATTTTTTTTAGATTTTTCATTCCGTTATTTTAGAAGTTACAGGGGGCCCACATTTTACCACTTTGGAAGTCTCTCGCGCAAACTATTCAGTTTAGAAAAAATGATATTAGAAACCTAAATATCATTTTTAAAGACCTATCCATAGATACCCCACACGTATGGGTTTTTTTTGTAGTGCACGAATTTGTCAAGAGATGGCGCCACCTCCGAGATAGAACGCGCTAACGATGTGTCGACGTAGAATCATGACCTCCGAGATGCAAATTACCGATCCATATTAAAAGCTAAGATCGGATTAGTGCTTGGTTGGCTGCATTCGAGCTATTGAAAACCTTCCAACATTAATCTTGCGAACTAGTCTGATAGCAGCGCGGTGTCGAAACGCCAGCTGACGTCAGTAGTTTCGTGTAATATTAATAGTTCTTGTAATTTAACCGACTCTGATAATTACGTTGTTTTCGTCTGCGGAGAGTAACCCTTACTGCATTATAATTTTATGACGTATTAACAAAAACTACTTACTAGATCTCGTTCAAACCAATTTTCGGTGGAAGTTTGCATGGTAATGTACATCATATTTTTTTTTAGGTTTATCATTCTTCTATTTTAGAAGTTACGGGGGGGGGGGGGGACTCATTTTACCACTTTGGAAGTGTCTCTCGCGCAAACTATTCAGTTTAGAAAAATATGATATTAGAAACCTCAATATCATTTTTCAAGACCTATCCATAGATACCTCACACGTATGGGTTTCATGAAAAAAGATTTTTTGAGTTTGAGTTCTAAGTACGGGAAACCCCCAAAATTTATTGTTTCTTTTTTCTATTTTTGTGTAAAAATATTAATGCGGTTTATAGAATACATCTACTTACCAAGTTTGAACAGTATAGCTCTTTTGTTTCGGAGAAAAGTGGCTGTGACATAAACGGACAGACAGACGGACATGGCGAATCTATAAGGGTTCCGTTTTTTGCCATTTGGCTACGGAAGCCTAAAAATGTGGAATAGCCAAACAATTGATAACTAAGTATGTCATATTTTTCTCAGACTTCAAAAGACTCAGACACGTCATATCATAAGCAACCATTTATCTTTGGATTTCAATTGGTACAAAAAAACATTAGATTAATAAACATAAAGCCAGAGAGACACTATAGTATACAATATTGAAAAACCCTTTGAATCTCATCTCATTTCATATGGCCTGAGGTGTAATATTAAGAATCTGAATCTCTTATGACTTTGAAATTCAGATCCATAATATCAGACCATGTGAAATGTACTTAACCATAGAGATACCTACTTATTATAATTTCAAACCGTGTGGGATACGTCTCTATAGATAGTTTCATTCTTACACCTCCACACCTCATTGAGATTATTATAGTAGGCGAAAAATAAAGGCAATAAAACAATTATAGCCGGTCAAACAACATTGTCAGTAAAAAAAGGCGCGAAATTCAAATGTTCTATGGGATGATAACTCTTGGCGGACGGAAATGGAATGGCGTGACAGACTTTAACTCTAAAAGGTATTAATTGCTTGCGTATATACCTCGTCGTCCCCATACTCGACGGGATGGTTGTTGACCAAGTGGTACCGCTCCCGTTTGTGCTGCCCTCTGCGCTTGCCACCTTCACAGCTACCAACGCATTCGTCCCAGTCGCTCCAAGCTGACATGGGACACTCCGGTGATGATTCTGGATCCGTTACTAACGGTGTTTCACTAAAAAGTCAATTTTTATTTTCATTGTAATATGGCGCATTTACACTGCGTCGATTCTGAGGGCCTACCGCGAACACAGAAGTTCGATTAAGGCGTAATCAGAGTGGCAGAGAAAGATGCCCGCAATTTGCGAATTCCGGTGTACCCGGTAGGCCCGGGTGTCGCCAGGGGGTAGCAAGGGGAGTCAGCTGCCTATAAATTAAATATTTTTTCACCTAACCAGCTCGTAAATAGCTCAATAGTGGGACCGGATTTTTGCCCTATAAGTTTCGATAATTCTAAAGAGTGAAAAGTGATGTTTATCTGGTATGGGACATATTTTTAAGCATATTTGTAATATATGAAGAAAAGTTAGAACGAGCGTTAGATATAAATAAGGTATTTATGTATTTTTATTGATGAATTTTGAATATTGAGTTAAAGTACAAAATTTAAGCATCGTCTTTTATAATATGTATGAGGCTTTATGCTATCAAATTTTTAGAAAAAAAATCAACGTGCTACTTTGTCAAACTCAAGTTAGCTTATTATTTTGTCAATATTGAATTAAAGTTTGAAAAATCCACACTATCATATCTAAATTCTTAAGTTAATAGGCAAGGCAAAAAAATTAGAAGAATAGGATATGTGCTTTACAATTAATATGCGTTTTTTGTCCTGTAAGATCTAATATTGAATTAAAGTCCGTAGAGATAAGTCTATTACTATAAAATAATATATGCAGCCATTTTATGGAAAGTAAGAAATATCTGTGTGTAGCTTGCATTGTAATAGTAAAATATCAACTTATAAAGGCGCGATATTCATAACCACGCCGCGCTGGTCCGTCAACATGTCGGCTCGGCGCGCGGGAGCCTATCGTAGCCGAGCTAGTGAGCGATAGATACCTCGCCCCGCCCCCCGCTCAGCTTCGCAAGCGCTGTTTGTCTTTTCTTTCAAATCATTCATTTGTTTGTTTATCGTGCACATAAATTAGATGCGGACATTACATGAATTTAATTATAGAATAAAAGTTATTATGACTTCAAGATGAGTGAAAAATGTTTGATATGTGTACTGTACTGACTTAGTAACAGAGAAAAAACGAGGAATTGAGCAGCTAATAACTGTGAGTAAATAATCTTTCTTGGTGATGGGAAAGTTAAATATTTCTACGGGAAGGAGGAACTACGTTTCCATAAAAAGTGTAGATTATACATTGAGTCGAAGGCTATACCGGCGTACAAAAGACTAATGGAGGTGGCATCAGAGGGCTTACCGCGAATCACGTTCGACGTGTTGCCTCCCTGTCATACTCACGTACGAATTTACAAGTGCGACACAGAGGTAACACGTCGAACGTGGTTCGCGATAGGCCCTCAAATGTACAGCCAAGTGACGATGATGAAAATTACATTTTCAAAACTTTTGTCTTTTGTTACCATTGTGTTAGCCGCCTGTACTTACTTTCAACATATATTAGTAGTTTATGTTACTGCTACATAATAAAAGGCATTAAAATACACGAGTGTGGGCTTAGGAAACGAACGAAGTGAGTTTCTTAAAAAGATCACACGAGTGTTTTAATGCCTAATTATGTATAGTTATTGCAGGTAGTTCGCAATCACACTTTGAGCACAGGCATTATAAGAGAGGTATGGGCATTGTGAATGTCATCTCGCTCTGTGTGGTAGGGCACAGCACAGCGGATGTCATTCCAGATCTAGAGCAGAGCCCAACTGGGGAAGTACCTCCACCTTACAGAAAATCGCAGCCAAATAACACTAGACCCTACTCATAGTGTTGTGTTCCTGCCGGTGAGTAAGGTTGCCAGAGCTCAACAAGGGGTGGGAGGGTGTTAGGGTCGGCAACGCGCATGTAACTCCTCTGGAGTTGCAGGCGTACATAGGCTACGGATACTGCTTACCATCAGGCAGGCCGTATGTTTGTTTGCCACCGACGTAATATAAAAATATATAAAAAACACACAATTAAAATATTGCATACGACATGTGCTAATTATTTGTCTCAGTGTAAACAAAAATATATCATAATTATGATATCAATTTTTAAATTCAAAATGGCGGACATGTTTTATAACTTATTTTAAGAAATTATGAGTAGTTTAAGTCTTTAAAAAGCAAGAAATTGCTTCTTGCTTCTGTTTGTATATGTATCATCAGTGGCGGATTTACCAGCAGGCTGAGTAGGCTCGAGCCTAGGGCGGCAGATTTTGGGGGCGGCAAATTTGGGGACCGATTTTTTTTTTTACCTCAGAAATCAAAAAGATTTTTCTATGACGGCGTTCTGATGTCTTACAGATAGGAGTCTGCAACAAATTTTGTCGATGACTTTTCTCTCTCACTTGTCATTGCACATTCCGAGAGTAGCAAACTTCCATATTCTAGAGTAAAACAGCTAGTTCGCCGCCCCTCAAGCAGTAATCGGCCTCTCGCCTCTGCGCTGCGCCCTTTGCCCACACTTCTTATGAGTGAAAAGAGCGCAATTGTAAAAAATATGCCCCTCTTCCCACTAACAACCCATACATGCCAGTCTTACTACTGGTTGGAGGCTACGAACTGGATGGTTTGTATATAATTTTTCGATTTTTATTCGAATATAATGAATAATTTAGTGAATAATTTTACCGATTTCAATCTAATGTATCGACTATTTATTACGTGTTTCACATGCACTTCTTCACAGCTTCAGAAAATTTGATTGGAAAATTATTTTACGTGCAATTTCAACGAAATTGTTGCATTGTAAAAATAATGTATGATATGACAATTGTTAAGGCAAGGGCGGCAAAAACTATTCAGCCTATACCTTGAAAATTTGTAAATCCGCCACTGTGTATGATGTGTATCATGTAGTATTTGATGTTTTCATTATTTTTGAAAGTCCTCAGGGTGCCGATTACGAAAATGACATCCATTATGGAACCCTCTTCACACATAGATCTTTTTTTTTTTTTTGGCGGACATTCATTTTTCTTAAAAATCGGTATGGGTGTCATCTCCGAGGTTCTTCGAGGTTCCGATTACGAAAATGACGTCCATTTTGCAATCCAAGATGGCGGACATTATTTTTTCTTAAAAATCGATATGGGTATCATCTCCAAGGTTCCTCGGGGTTCCGATGACAAAAATGACATCCATTTTGAAATCCAAGATGGCAGACATTAATTTTTCTTAAAAATCGATATCGGTGTCATCTCCGAGGTTCCTCGGGGTTCCGATTACGAAAATGACGTTCATTTTGAAATCCAAGATGGCGGACATTAATTTTTCTTAAAAATCGATATGGGTGTCATCTCCGAGGTTCCTCGGAGTTCCGATTACGAAAATGACGTTCATTTTGAAATCCAAGATGGCGGAAATTATTTATTGTTAAAAGTCGATATGAGTGTCATATCCGAGGTTCCTCGGGATTCTGATTACGAAAATGACGTCTATTTTGAAATCCAAGATGGCGGACATTAATTTTTCTTAAAAATCGATATGGGTGTCATCTCCGAGGTTCCTCGGGGTTCCAATTACAAAAATGACGTCCATTTTGGCGGTTCTTGGTGGTGCAGATTTCAAAAATAGAGACCATTTTAGAATTAAAGGTGGTGGATATCACTGCTACACACATCGACACCCATTTCAAAAAGTAGCGTCCGCCATATTTATTTTCAAAATAGATGCCATTTTTGAAATCTACACCCCTAAAAACCCAGAAAACAACACCCATGACGACTTTTTCAAAAAAGTGACGTCCGCCATCTTTATTTCCAAAATGGACGTCATTTGTAAAATTAGTACACATACATCATACAACATGAAAACTAAAAACATTTCCATCCTCTTTTGGGCAGT
This sequence comes from Cydia pomonella, assembly GCF_033807575.1. Classification (NCBI taxonomy): domain Eukaryota; kingdom Metazoa; phylum Arthropoda; class Insecta; order Lepidoptera; family Tortricidae; genus Cydia; species Cydia pomonella. The sequence goes on from NC_084704.1 coordinate 19,380,857, forward strand.
TGTGTAAGTCTGTAATATCCCTAGGTAACAATCATTGCGCATACATATGAAAAGTCATATTATATTGTGTCATACATTTTTAGCCTTAATATTTGATGACATAAATGGCAGTTGTCATATATTTTTTGTGCATACCTAACGAACCTAACCTAAAATTTTATGCGAATTAAATGTATGACTTTAAAAATTATGACAACTCATTTATGACAAAAACCCAGTTATGCGCAGGAATAATTCTGAGGAAACATTTTTATGACTTATAATTTTATGCATAAAGTGTTATGATTATGACAATTAAAAATATGACAAAAGTTGTTATGCGATCAGAGTTTATCACCCTAAATGCATAAATTTATGCACACCTTCTGGGATGAAGCACACTCGAATTACACCCATTTAGGACCAAAGGAAGGCAGTAAAACGATTTCTAGGTTGTTGGGAATTAATTCTTCGAAAAAAATCTAAGTTGATTGGCCTATTGAGAGGATGTTGAAAGTTAGCATTTCATTGAGTGTGGTTAGGAATTTGGGGGATTTGAAACTTCGTAGAAAGATACTGTGATTTTTGTCAGAGGTCAAATTATTAACCCAACAGCATTTTTTTCTGCACGTTGTTCTAAGAATTACAAGAAGCAAAATAGAAATCCTGCAAACGAAGTTGCGGGCAACGACTAGTTGTTAATAATTTGATGATAATGATTGGTCTCACCTGGTGCTGGGGACAGTTGTTTTTACACTTGATTCTTTATCTTCTTCTGGAACAAAGTTGTTAAAACTTATGATTTTTTGAAGTAGGTAAGCATATTATTTTAATAACTTAAGAGGCTTTCAATACCTAAAGCGCGCACACTGTCTATTTGTATCGAAGTAAATGAGATAGCACTGTCGCATGTTACTGGGCCTGGGCAAGGGAATAATAAGAAAATTATTTAAATAAAAAAAGTGGATTATTAGTGTAATATGTTACTCGTTAGCGGTTTAGATATAAATGTTTTGAAATTGTGATTTTAATTGCAGACCCATAAGTCAAAACAATAAAGACATAGAACTGTTTAATTGTGATTTTAAGACCAATCTTTGCAATAATTTTCTATCGAGCCGATTCCGTTCAATCATGTATCGATTACGACCACGGTCTTTGAAATATTATGAATATTAACATTTATTTTTCTTACTTTACTAAAACAAATAGTCTTTCACAAAAAACTGTTTAAGTAACATCAATTTCAAGGACATTGGGTGTGGACAGCCCAGGGATCGGAAACCGGTATTTTTGTATGGGAACGAAAACGGTATTTTTTCGTTCTTTGTTAATTATTTCATTCCTAAACGGGCAATATAATAATACAAAGTCGTTATCTAAAAACACAACTGAGTTCTACATTTTGAGTATAAAATAAACCGAAATATATGGTTATTTCGATGTTTTTGCAAAAAACCGGTTCCGATCCCTGGGACAGCCCCTTAATAATATCAGCTAACCAGACGGGGCTATGTGAACGTAGGCTGATTTGAGCTGGGTATGTAGCCAAGATGCCAATTGTTTACGCTCTGTGAGGAACGAAACGCAGCGGTCTCTATCGTACTAATATGGAAGAGCGATAGAGAGATATGAATATGCTACGCTGCGGAGCGTTAGCGAATGGCATCTTGTCTAAGCACCCTGAGACAAAGGTGATTTTAACCCAATTGACCGCTCAGAGGGTCTAACTAAGATAGGTACCAATCGTATGCGCCGTAACGAAAGAAACAGTAAACTCTCTCTATCACTCTTCCATTCCTTATTAGTGCGACAGAGAGACATAAGCGTATCGTTCGCTACAGAGCGAGCGATTGCCCGATTAGCATTTTGGCTAAGGACCCGGATTCTTACGCCTGTAATCTGTTGACCAGTAATAGACTACGCATCTTACCTTCTTCTTTATCTCCTTCTTCTTCTTCTTCTTCTCCGGTGTTGTCGTTATTGCCTTCGCTTTCATCCTCACCGGAGGTCTCAGTATTATTTTTCAAGCAGTCCGGAGTAAGTTTGAATGTTCTTATTAGCTCGAAGTGGAGCTTCGCGAATGGCTTGGTTTCTTTGGGAGCATTCTGGAATTTTACATTGCCTATCGCCTGAGGAGGCATGAGGTTGTCGTTCGCTGACTGTAAATTTACATAGAATACCATTTTAATTGTAATACCTATATAGCTGAATGTTTTCGTACAGCTAGAATACATTCTAAGAAGTAAACGCAAGGCATAATTAAAACAATAATTGAATTAAACTGCATCAGAAAACTAAAAATCCTGGATCATTTTTTTACCTAATTACCTAAGGTTAGGGACCTTAGGAAATTACCAATAGATGTCTTAGCATTAGGGTCTTTTAGCATTTTAGCGTTAAAGTAAGACTTACATTAAAGTCCGATCCCTTGTCGGTTCCCGCATCCAATGGGTAGAGATTATAAGTTATATTTGGTGTCCACGTATTTGGATTTCTCGCGTTACATAGTTCTAGGTTGGATGCCCCTAAGAACCAGTCTGGCGAAGGCAGGATTGCTGTCACTACCGACACTAGGTGGTATTTCTGGTTCACACGGAAAATCGCAGAGGTGGCCGCATTTGTAGTGCGGGGCCTAGTTGCCTTGATTATGCTTCGAACACTGTTGCCAATCTGAAAAGGTATTAATTAAATGTGTGGTCTGAAGTTAGATAAGGAACCAATTAAAATAATGCAAAATATTTTGTTAAATCTCCAAATACTTAGCTGAGTTTCTAAATATAAGTAATCAAACACATCCCGCTTCATTTGGGGTAAGTCCTAACATCGTAGATTTTTACACACAAGTCATGCTCTAAAAGTTTTTTTTTGCTAGCCTATTTGTTACCTATTAAGCTTATTATCTCCCTGTAATCTCGACAACTCCCGATTTATTTATTTATTTAACCTTTATTGCACAATACTAAAAGAAGTACAAATGACGAACTTAATGCCTTAAGGCATTCTCTACCAGTCAACCATTGGCCCAAACAGAAACTTACAATTGGTGCGGAAAAGAAAATCAGTACAGAGAGATAAAAGTCACTATCTAAACACTACTATTATAAACTAACATGCATAAATACATAGTATTATAATAAATACAAACATATATAATATATACATACATACAAACATATATAATATATATATATTTGAAATATTGTACCCATTTAAAACCGTTGGTGTACGTCCGAAAAGTATTTACGTAATTTACGATTTAGTGCTTTTTCTGACCAGTGAAGTTGTATAAGTCGTCCCGCCATCTTCGTATTGGCTCTAATGCTCTAATCGTCTACGCCCTGCTTGCGGCATCGGGATGCATGCAGCAGACATGGCCCAGTTCCATTTGCCTTACCTTACCAGTGCCCAAGTTACCCAACCCATACTCAATAGTTAACCTTCAGTACCTTTTCCTGCATATCTAACTCCAGTACTGTAGTATTCCCCTGTTCAGCAAGTGTTTTAACTCCCTCGGACGCGTCTTTGTTGCTGATAAAGATTTTAAAGTTTTTGTTATGTGATGCCCCCACTATATCACTGAATGAAGGCGTACTCGTGTTGGACATGGGGTACAAGGGGCGGTGGGTATTATAAGACCATAGGCCTTCGAATGTCATCTGTGAAAGAAAAGAATTAATCTGATAATTGTTGCGGAAGGAGGGTTCTCTCCTTAACATAAGTAATTATAAAATGTTGTGTAGGCAGGCATTTTATAAAGTCAAGTACCTAGATGCTTTTCGACAATTTGTTTCCAAATCCACATTCCGTAATTAGATAATTGTCTTCAGACTTTTTATAGGTTTATCAAGAGTTGAACTGCAGATATATAGTTGATACGGGAAATGACGAATTTTCAGATGGAAATACGCACCTTATACCTGGCGTCTTCACACACAGAGCAATTAGGGCTTTCGTCCGGCGGCATGTCTTCAAGTTTGCGCACGTCCTCGCACACGCGTCGCGTCAGGCCGCTGTAGTACATGTCGTTTCTGATCGCCACCATTGCGTGGATGGTCACGCAGTCTTGGCCTTTGGGCGGAGCTTTCCATTTGGCCTCGGTAAAATGATATAAGACATCAACACATACACATGTAACATTACGTTTAAGTGAATAAGTAGATACATTAGCGAAAAGGAAGTCAAAGGCAGGCAACCGATAAACACTAACCTGATAAACTCTAAGGCAAGCCAAGGTAATTTGGATCAAAGTTGTAGGAGTGCTTTATTATGGAAATCTATTTATAGAGCGGGGACCCGCAGAATCAGACTAACTTACCTATAACCATCGATTCCGATTGCCAACGGCCTCCGTAGCCTGGTCGAAGTGACTTTATTGCGTATAAGTTGGAGGTCCTTAGTTCTAGTCTAGTCCCGGTAAATGGTAATTGTTTGTGTAACGAGTATGAATAAATATTTGCATATATTTCGTATCTGAGTTATGGGTGGGTGGGCATAACTAACTAACTAACTATGGGTGTTTTCTATTTACATGTATAAGTATTTAGTAGGTACCAAAATTACAAGCTTTGCTTAGTTTGGGGTAAGCTCGACCAGTGTCGAAATACCTATTAATACTCGTTATTACTTTAGGAATACCTACGTGTTGAAAGTTGGTACGTATGTATTTGGTTGTGTTTTTCGCTCCTACCCCATTTTTTGTGTGATAGTAAACGAGCAAACGAGCCGCTTGATGGGTAGCGGTCATCGACATAGACATCACAGGAGCCACTTTAGCGTTGTCGACCCTTGACAACCCTAAATACTAGGGCTCGCGGTCGTGTCCGGGTTTCGTGTACACGTGTACACATGTAGTCGGGTTCACGTGTAATTAAGATCCATGTATCCGCGTATCCGTGTACCCATGTACACGGCGAAACGGACCTTAAATACACGCGGGTCTAGCCCGTCCTTGCCGTGTAGTTGAGCTCCGATTGTTTAACAGTTTTATCGGATTTTCAATGTGATTTATACTGTGTTGTGTTATACCAATTTAATTTTTTGTACATATTTTGAAATTTTGAAAAGATACCACTACATTATTGTTATTATCTTGGAATAGTATCTTTAGTTAGTTGTTTATTGTCGTAGAATAAGACCATACCGCTCGTGCGTTGCTCTTTTTGTTATTTATACGACGCGTTCTACCACTTCTACCTGAGCCTTGTTAGACTTACTGAGATTGCTAGCTACGATTACAAACATCTTGAGGTAATAAATTATGTTATTATATTTATGTTTATTATCGGACGTTAAAATAAAATGGAGTCCATATAAGTTGAACGGAACGGGGATCTCATTGATGTTTACACATCGATAGAAACACCACTTTGCAAGTTATACGCTTTTCATTTTTTAACAATAAAGTTTATAACGACAAATTAACAGTAAACTACAATTGAAAAGAAACAACAAAACAAAAACTATTAATAAAACAACAAAACGGTACCCTTAACGTAGAAAGTCTAGTAGTTATCCAACTGACCAAGTGGCGAACTGGAGTCTAACTAAAGTTCTATGAGATACTTTATAAATATTAAGCATACATATTATTCATTGTTTGCTGTCTCTGTCATTAGTAAAATGTTTTTTAGTGCCGCGCGGCAACAAAACAATGGAATAATCCTACCTGAAGGGTTATTTGTTGCATTCTTTTGCAGATGTGTTGAGCTTATCAAAAAGAGATAAGACCAAAAGCGCCAATGCATGTTGTAAAAACAACACGTTCTTTTGAATGAGACACCTGCACTTTGCTTATTATCCGTGTCATGTATTTTGTTTTGCATAGGATATGGCCATTTAAAATACTCAATCCCATTTTGTTAGTACCCCGTTCGTAGTAGTTTCAATAAGCATAACTATCTATATATTTTTGTCTTAGTTACATAATTATTTAGGTCGGTAAAATATAAATTTATAAATTTAGATTTCATTGTTATAAAATGCATGTACCTAGTGCTACCTACTTAGACTTAAGAAATGTTGAAAGCCCTAATAGGGTGTCATGTAAATACCATCCTCAAATTGTATAATGAGCATGATTGCAATACAACAAATAATATAATTTACTTTCGTTATCAAAAAAACTACGTCCATGAAGAAATTGATATCAAGTAAGTCAGCGGTTGCTAAGATATTGTTAATATTAATCTCATTTAGAGTAAAGCAAAACATACGAATTATTGAAACAAAGTCTACGTACCTACTTATTATTGATATTACCAATCAATCCGGTAAAATTGCAAAGTCATCGAATGTTACTAATCTCTCTTATATTCAATCGTATCTCTTCATAACACAAATCTCTGCTACACGAAAATGAAGGGTCGAACCCGCGGGTAAATAAGATCCGTTATTTCGTGTATCCGTGTATCCGTGTACGCGGGTACGCGTGTAAGGCCGGCGCCCCACTGCAGCGCACGCTATGTACACGACCCACGTTCCTATACAAAATTTCGTGGGCTTGCCCACGGTTTGTATTAAAACGTGGGCCGTGGATGTAGCGTGCGCAGCAGTGGGGCGCCGGCCTAAACGTTTCTGAATCCGGGCAGATTCGTGTAGTTCGGGATCTTAGTACCGCCGGGCTTAAGAACACGGTTACCCGTGCCAGCGTGTAACACGTGTATCGGGAGCACTACTAAATACCCGCTTCATTATACAAAATAATATCCGCTTTATTATAGATACTAGATAGTACCTTCCTTCAACACTAGAGAACGGTATAAATTTCATACTTGACATTAAATTACCTGCACGATATTCTTAGGTACCAAATTCGTTTGAATTACTGTGTTATTGGGACATTCTCGGTCTCCAAATTTCGTCAGCGGATCATCCGGTAATAACTGACCAGCCAGAAAAATCTTCGGTTTTCTTCTGTTCTCAGGATTTTCTGCACTGTGCCCCGTCAACCAAATAGTAAAACCTATGAATTTGGCTTTACCGTCATTGGATTTAAGGATAACTAAAACATAAATTAAAGTATTAGCTTATATGAACCAACTTATAATTATTTATTATTTAGTATATTTTAACATTTTTAAATAATTAGTATATAATGCGTAAAAATCTTTTAAAGTCAGCCATATTATATTAATGCATAATGATTATGCTATATTCGCAAACAACCCTTGAAAAATAAAGTCCCATGCCCTTTAGGTGATTTATCAGTGCGCGCCCAGCGGGCTTAACCGTAAAGATAATAGGTACATGGTATTGTGTTCATTCATTACGGATTCAACGAACGCCAAGGTGGTGAAGGTGGATCTTAGGATGGGGCACGACTACTTCTCCAGACAAACGTAGGTCCCATTTTCCTCTCTTGATATTGACAATATGGAAAATATTTGTACATAGCTTGATGTAGCTACATGATGGGCAAATAAGAATAAAAATAATGAAAAATGGGATATTGTTTTTAAAATTTAACTATAATATTAAGTTTAAAAATTATCAAGTATAGTTAAAAAATATATTTTTCTGGGTTGGTATATACATGCGGAACATAATGTCTGACATATGTCCACCAGTTCCACCACTAACATCAGGGAAATGTGAGCCCTTATTATCGCAATTTTCAGCATATTTTCGCACATTTTCGGCGTTACCTTAGTAAATTTGTGTCGGATGGTCGGTTTAACTATTTAAATTTGTTCAGCTTGTAAGAATAAAAAACATGTTATTTATTAAGGTATAAACCTCTTACATTATAATGAATTATTCATTAATATTACACTACAACTACACTAAGATTAAAAAGGTATAAATGAAACCTTCCTCCTACAATAGCATGCAATAAACACGTTATTTTAGATAGCCCCAAAGAAATAAGTCAGGAGCTGTAAAATTTGGGTGGTGCCAATCACTGGCACTTTTGCTTGAAAGTAATCGAGCATACAGCGTGTTTTAAACAACACAAACATTTGAGAAAAAAATTGCGTGAGACATTTGGCAGAAATTATCTTCCGTGTATAATTGCCAACCCTGAATAATATAGGTGAAAAAATATTTATTATAATTATGCACATATGGTTAATATACATGATGGGGAAATAAGAGGTATACACTTGGTTTTTTAATTTTAAATAGATAATGTTGCAAATTACGTATTCAAAAAAAAACAATCCTATTAGGGTTCCGTTTTTATCTTTTGAGGTACGGAACCCAAAAATCTAAAAAATTCGAATTAGTTATTTTTTTCATTTTGAATACGTAATGTGTGACATTATTTACTTAGGTCACTATAGTTGGTCAAGCAAATCTTGTCAGTAGAAAAACGCGGCAAATTTGAAAAATCGCGGGCTAGCAACACTGTGTTCGAATAATTCCAAAATCGCGTGTAATCTGTGTTTTATCTGTAGAATGTGGATCGTCCATCTTGTTTGTTTACATTCCGAATCGGTGCTAATTCAAGAGAAATTTCTGCTCCCAGCATTAAAATAAATATCAATATATTAAATAATATTGTGCATGACCATAAGCAAAGTCAAGATGCCTACAATGTAAGTAAAATCATGCTCGTTGATCTTAACCATTAGAAAATTTTGAGGTTATGATAATTACTTCAAGATCCCGGAGAATTTTTAAGATAATGTGCAGTTTTTTCTGTTTCAGGGTTAAAAGGCTTAAATAAAGATAAAACGTATGCCTAAATATATCCAATAAGACCACGAATTGTGCCCTCGAAACCGCAACTGATTCGATTGTTCCCAATATCAACAGACGAAGTCCTCAAATATTTTCAAAGGTAACTTTTTTAAACAATCTTAAGACGTTTAAGAACCTTGATTATACCTACTTTCTTTCGCAACATCAACCTAATACTTCCATATGTTTGTTGCAGGATTAAAACTCGCCCAATATAAGGCGTTCGTAAAAGTTTCTCTTCATACAAAACTTGCCTACGGCGGTTTACGTACATACGTGTACATGTACAACGCAAACAAGACGAAAAATAAACTTGTTAATTAAAAAAACTAAAAAAATTGGGACAATAGTTTAGATTATTATTGTAAAAGTCATCACGAAAATATATTATTTAGGCTGATTTGTTTCATGCACTCAGCTATTGCACATGTATACCTATGAAAAATCCTAGTTTATACTTTCTGAAGTTGGTATGTACCTATTTAAAAGAAGTTTTAAGTCGCTTTACCTGTTTGTTCAATAAATTAAAATAATTTATTCAGTGTGCATAATTTTAGAAAAATATTTTAACATTTAAATCATACCTTCTTTTATCCAGAAACAATATAACTCCATATTACTCACATGAGTGGAAGTTGTTAAGTTTCCATTGTCAAGGTATCTTTGATTAATATTTTGAGTACCTGAAATTGTGTCAGTTCCTGACAAGTCTTGAATAGACTAATGTGAAAGTTAATAAAATTTCTTAACAGCATTCTCCTGATATCTAAATGACTTTTTTAAATATCTACATATAAAATATGATCTAGCCAATACATATACCTGTATAAAAACAGTAGTGTGAGCAAAACCTTACCAAGCTAGCATGTAAGAGTGGTCTCAGAGATATTGGAATATCTCTGTACTATAAATTAGGCAAATTGCTTTAGACTAAGTTTTATGTGTAACTACTACTATAAGAATACATTTTGAAACTTGGAATGGAAACTTTAAACTTGAAATTACAAATTTTCAAACAGATCTGTTTTATGCTTAAGATGCAATAAGTGACTAGGTACAAAGTATTCTGATGCTTGGAGTGGACCAGTAACATTGGTAACTTAATGATATTTTTTCAATGAATGGCCTGAATTAAGTGTAAGCTAAAGTGACCCGTATCTTAATTGCCTTGAAATTAAATGAACACCAAAATATCTGCAGTTGTGTTTTATTTATTTTTAATCTGTATATTTATATAAATATATTGTAAAACCATTTCAAAATTACACTGGTATGTGAATGTGACATTGTTCAAGAGAAATACACTAATTTACAATTAACAAGTGGCATAATTATTTTCTTTGGGCTTCTTCAGTTTCTGAACTGATGTTAAAAACAGCTTTCTACCGTGGTGCTCATGTTCTCTTTGCTCCCTATTTGTCTTCTAAGTTAGCTAAAACAGAATAAAACCATATCAAAATGATGTAAATAGTCCAGATATTTGATATTTAATAAGCCCTGCAATTGTGACAAGAATAGTTACAGTGATACCCTACCAGGGCTACCGCTGCCAGTGATGGCTCAGGGGTTACTTACCTAGGTTTTAATATTTACCTATATAAAACAATGGATTGTTTTATTCTAGTTAAATTCAGTAGTATAGGTACCTACTAACAGATCGTTTGGTAAAAAGTACTCAAGTGCAAATGCCTTAACCTTTACATTTATTTAGCTATGACATCTTCATGTTTAAGTTGAATATATATGTAGCAGATCTGCTCCTAAGCATACCAAAGGTTAAGAATGCGAGCGCTCGCCTTTTGCGTCCACCTTTTACTAAGCATACAAACCTTTATTTTAATTCAATCTATTGATATATTTTTCGATTGTACCTACCTAAATATGTCTAATTAGCTTTTGAAGGTTGCATAAAGGAGCATTTGTATTGCATTTTATCGTGATATATCTTTAATATTGAATTCCAACCGAGAAATCTGATAATATATTAAAATCCAGCTACCTGCGGAAGCAATGACTTGATTCAAACATTATTTTCTCCAGCATAGTCCGTTTGCAAATAGGTATTTTTTGATCTCGTTTATCATATTGATTGACATCGTTTTTACTCCAGTTTAAATTGTCCCTCTCATAATAATAACAATTTCCAAATGCTTCAATAAACCGCGAGCGGCAGTTTTAGTTGACGTACGAAGAGCGCGCTCAGCGGAAAAAAAATGTTTCGGTTCGATGTACATTGCTGCTTTTCTTAGCGCAATACTGCTCTGTGAGTGTTGCCATACTTCAGTTTGCTTTACATTGCTACTGACAGACTTTGCTTGACAGACTATAGATAAGTTTTGCAATAGACAAATATGAAACAATGAGGTGGCATATATATTTAAAAACTATATTTCCATAGACAATCTTTGGTTGGAAAACATTGACTTTATTTTTAAATTTACTTATTAAAAAATAGATTTAAACTTTGAAAACGTCGGCGTGGGCTAACGGCGATTTACGCATATTTTATACAACATTTTCATTTCATACAAAGTTAAGATTTTTTAATAAGTAAATTTAAAAAGAAAGTAAATGTTTTCCAGTCAATCATTGTCTATGGAAATATAATTTTAAAAAGTATATGTGATAGGCCACCTGTTGATTCATATTTGTCTATTGCAAAACTTATCTAGTGATCTATGTATTTAAAGTTTAAAATCAAAGTGTATACCTCCATACCATAGCTATGTTTCGTTCGAATTTTTTCGATTTTTGGGTTCCGTACCTCAAAAGTTAAAAAGGGAACCCTTATAGGATCACTTTGTTGACCGTCCGTCCGTTTGTCTGTCTGTCAAAACCCTTTATCTGGGGCACGCGTGGAGGTATCGACTATCGAGTTGAAATTAAAATTATGTACTCAGGTCTACAGTCCCTTGAAGCTGTGTAAAACAAAAACTTCTAAGGTCCACGAGGCGTAGCTGCATAGACGCGGCACATATAAGTCGTGCAGCATTCACGCAGCCTGGCGTACTGATGTTGTCCACGAAGCGTAGCGTAAGTGTATCGTAGCGTAGCCTGCATTTTCTTTCATTAGTGATGAAGACGTTCTTTTTCCGCGAGGTTATTATTGTACAGACACGGATATTTTCACACTATTTGCGTAAATGTTGATGCCGTTCCCGCCATTTTTTTCACAAAAACAGAGTTGTGTGGTTTTGTATTTATGTAGGCTGCAATCAAACGTACACCAGGCGTACAATGACGAATACTCTATGCAACTACGATTCCGTGGACAGTAGGCCTAAGTTAACGTAAAAAATAACCGGCCAAGAGCATGTCGGGCCACGCTCAGTGTAGGGTTCCGTAGTTACTCTTCCGTCACAATAAGCTAAACTGGAGCTATAGTAAATTGTTAACCAAGGGATGAAACGGTACCTTTCACACGAGTTAAACAAATAGGCAAATTTGCATAATCAGTACCTAATTAAAGTAAGTCTTTTTACTATGAAGGGAAAACTTTTTGCGATAACTCAAAAACAGCTAAACTGATCATGTCCGCTATAGTTTTCATTTAATATCTTTCTTAAGCTCTACTTCCACGATTTTTTTCATATTTTTTGGACCTATGGTTCAAAAGTTAGAAGGGGGGGGACACATTTTTTTTTCTTTCGGAGCGATTATCTCCGAATATATTCACTTTATCAAAAAATGTTTCTCGAAAACCCCTATTAATTTTGAAAGACCTTTCCACTGATACCCCACACTCTAGGGTTGAAGCGAAAAAAAAATTTCACCCCCACTTTACGTGTAGGGGAGGTACCCTAAAAAAAATTAAATTTTTAGATTTTATTGTACGACTTTGTCGGCTTTATTGATTTATATATCCATGCCAAATTTCAGCTTTCTAGCACTAACGACCACGGAGCAAAGCCTCGGACAGACAGACAGACAGACAGACAGACGGACTTGGCGAAACTATAAGGGTTCCGTTTTATGCCATTTGGCTACGGAACCCTAAAAAAAAGATACGGCCGTTTATGCCGCAAACACGTATATTTCGACACTCTCAAGGGAATCAAAATTTATAGGGTACCTACTTCCCGTTGACCTAGAACTATGAAAGGCAAGTAGGTAATATCTTCTTTACCCTACAAGTACAGGGGAAAATCTGAAAACTATAAATATGTAATAAATAAAATAGAAAATAAATTAAATTAAAGTTGTACGGAACCTTCGGTGGCGAGTCCGACTCGTATTTGACCGGTTTTTATTATAATAAGAATTAGGCGCGAAAACCGAACTATGAATATAAAATCATTAAAAAATCGGAATAAATCAAAGGAAGCGGCATAGCTGTGGTTGATATATATCAAATACCTAGTGTCAAAATATTTTCAATAATGTTAATATCCAGAGGGGAAAATGAGGACTACGTTTGTATGGAAAGGCGATTTCGGGCAGTCGTCCACTACCGTTTTAAGAGCTACCGATTTGACCCCATGCATGTTCAGCGATATTTGGTTCCATACCATACACATAACCATCATATTTAGTTAATTTAGTTTTCAACCAAAAAATTCGATTCTCACTGCACCCACCTTGACATTTTTCTGTTTGGCCCTATCTATGATGACTGGTAGAGAATGTCATGCGGCATTAGGTCTATCTTTTGTACATTTTTAATGTGCAATAAAGTTTTTTTTAAATAATAAATAACAGGTATGTGGTTGACAACTACCTACTTATAGGTTTAGTAGTAATAATATCTATTTAAAAATGACAGAAAACTTTACCGGTGTAAGTTCCTTCTGGTACGTAACGATCCACAGGAGGATTAATATCGATTATATAGCGGTCATCAGGAGGCAAAGCGGGCGTCTTAATGCCTAAAGGTACTCGACAACTTTCGTCGCACAGGACACTTTGTATAAGTAAAATCATGAAAAAAGGAATATCTGAAAGCGGAAAAAAGTTTGTCGAAATAAATAAAGTCCGATTAAAGGCCAGACGGGACAATTTTTCTTACAATCAGATTAAATTGGCAGTTTAGCTGTGTGGTGCGGACGCAATAATGAACTTGGCTCGCTTACCCCACTTGATTCGATTGTATTGTGAGCGATCATATCAGGGGGTCTAGCCAAGATGACAATCGTTTGCGCTACGACAACGAAACGCTTTCTGTTTTTCTATCACTCTTCAATATTAGTCCGATCGATAGAGAGACTGATAGCGTGATAGCTAGGCGCTCAGGATAGTCATATAATGCATTACGTGAAACGGTCGAAGATATATTTGAGAGCTGGTAACCGCTACCAGTTTCTAGTATGTTGTTGTGCGTGGTATTAAGAGGAAATACCAGCTGAGCCCTTTTTCAAATTTGAAAATTCTAGATAAATATTTCTGTCCCGCTGATGGGGATTGCTCTTAAAATTAGTGCGATAAGGACAACTGCAGCTTAGGCGAAAAATCTTGCGTAAATATTTCAGAAATCGAGGTTTCGTTCTCGACATTTTCTTCCTCCAAAACTTAACCAATCATAACGAAATTTTTGGAAAGAAATGAGAATGAATTGATCTGTGTCTGACCGTTTTGATTTTTGCGTTTATTGATGCCGACTTTCCGGGTATGCAAGGCGTCTGTTTACGGCGTGTTTTTTAGACCGCGAGCCAGGAACAATTTCCATGACAAATCGCCTCCCGGCTGAAAACTCTTGTAGTGGTTAACGGCTAGGTATGATGAACCCTCGTGGACAGCAGTTGTCGCTCCGTTGGTGGGTTGAGGAATGGCAGCCACCGAAACACGTAAAACAAAATAAAATTGTCATCGCCTCCCGTTTGATACTTTGTCAAATGATAGTTCAGATGCTGTTGTTAGTTAAAAAACCGTCAGCCGGTTATATCGCAGTGGTAAGAACATCAGCTGGTCGCATGAACATGTAAAAAATAAGCGCTATATCTTTTATGACAGCAATAACAAATCATGAAAATTTGCATGTAGCATTTCATCAGGCGTAAACGCCTGAAAAGCCATCAGCGGATTACGCAATTTACACATTACGCATACTTTGCCGCACATAAAGTGGTAAGGCGCATATTTTTAGGGTTCCGTAGCCAAATGGCAAAAAACGGAACCCTTATAGATTCGTCATGTCCGTCTGTCTGTCCGATTATGTCACAGCCACTTTTTCCCGAAACTATAAGAACTATACTGTTCAAACTTGGTAAGTAGATGTATTCTATGAACCGCATTAAGATTTTCACACAAAAATAGAAAAAAAAAAACAATAAATTTTGGGGGTTCCCCATACTTAGAACTGAAAGTCATAAAATCTTTTTTCATCAAACCCATACGTGGGGGGTATCTATGGATAGGTCTTCAAAAATTATATTGAGGTTTCTAATATCATTTTTTTCTAAACTGAACAGTTTGCGCGAGAGACACATCCAAAGTGGTAAAATGTGTGCCCCCCCCCCCCCCCTGTAACTTCTAAAATAAGAGAATGATAAAACTAAAAAAAATATATGATGTACATTACCATGCTAACTTCCACCGAAAATTGGTTTGAACGAGATCTAGTAAGTAGTTTTTTTAATACGTCATAAAATTAAAAAAAAAAAAATTTCATCAAACCTATACGTGTGGGGTTATATATGAAGAGGTCTTCAAAAATGATATTGAGGTTTCTAATATCATTTTTTTCTAAACTGAATCGTTTGCGCGAGAGACACTTCCAAAGTGATAAAATATGTCCCCCCTGTAACTTCTAAAATAACAGAATGATAAAACTAAAAAAATATATGATATACATTACCATGCAAACTTCTACCGAAAATTGGTTTGAACGAGATCTAGTAAGTAGTTTTGGTACGGAACCCTTCATGGGCGAGTCCGACTCGCACTTGGCCGCTTTTTTACATGTTTATTTTACAAATATTACGCAAAAATACCAAAAATTTAAGAAAATAAATATTATCATTTATCGGAACATTAAAGCCAAACTAGAGAAAGCGCTTTGTCACCTCCACGCTCTTTATATCCGTGTAAATACGTAGTAGCCTTATCTTATCTCTGTTACTATGAGGCAGCCGGTCCGGGCCGTAGCAACTACGCTCGCACTCTATTGCAAATTGTTTCGATTTGTTATTTCACTTACCCACCAAAAATGTTTTTATTTTATTTTATTGTGTTTAGTTTAACTTTTAGATTTTTAGTTTAAGTCATACATGTACCTACGTTTTTTGTTATAAGTGTGCGCTCACCGCTAAAATGTTTTTTTTTGCATGAAAAAAAAAAGAAAAATTCTCATGTAAGTGAATATTTTGTATTCTTATGAGAAATAAAGATCTTTAAACCTAACTGACGGTCATTCCACCGTGATAGAACCGGCTGACGGTTTTTTTAGTTTAAAACAACATCTAAACTATAATCTGACAAAGTATCAACCGGGAGGCGATGACTGACGAAATATGCTCCTGGCCCGCGGTATATTTAACGCTTTTTGAAGTAACCTGGTTGTTATAAAAACAAGAATATCAAAAAAAGCAAAACGTAGAGACACAGGTATTGGTAATGAACTCATATAAAAAAAAATCTAGGGCCATAATTCAGAGAGGAAAATGTCGAGAACGTTTGTATGGAATAATGACCACTAATGTTTCCCCTGGGAGATAGTGGCGCAGGCCACCTACTTCAATGTAATGACGTCATCAAAATGGCTCGCGCCTCGTTGCGAATACTGCATCATGGCCTGGTGCAGACGGCTTAAAAACGATCGCAGCGCTTGATGTGGCCAAAGTTGGCGACAAATGTCGCGGTACTTCTCAGTTAGTATGCTCGCGATAAACTCAAAAACTTCTGAACGGAGTTTCATGTGGTTTTCACCTATCAATAGAGTGATTCTTGGGGAAGGTTCAGGTGTATAATTTGTTAAGGTTTTGTGTAAATTGGTTGAAATATGACGATGTTTGCTAAAGATGTCGGAAAAAATCACGCTGTCTAAGAGCTTTATTCGAAAACGCTGCCTAATCCGTTTAAGATATAACAACACAATGTATGGTGGGATTGTCTCTTGTTGTTTGGTCTACTTACAAAAAAGTCCGCGATGGTATATACATATCTATCTTTTAAGGATAACTTATTATACCCATTCTTAACTTATAAAAAAAGATCACATACTTATAATCTGGTATTTGCAAAGCTATTTACACGAATATAATATTAATCCTTGACAAATTAAATACGTTAGTTACATTTAGCATTTCATACAGATTTAATATAAATTGAATCGAAATGTGTTTAAAATAATTTTAATATGTTCAGTCTTACGAGAATAAAAAAATAAACGAAACGGATAAACATTTTATCTAGCTTATGTCAATACAGAATTAATGCTTGCATGTTAATACAATAGTATGCATAATACAGTATGCTAGGGATGCTAGGCGATTTTAATAATAGTTATAATTTCAGTTATTGAGAGACCGTCAAAATCATACTTTTGGCGCGTAGACTTTGACCAAGCTAAGTTGGCAGCGATTTTGATAGCACAGACTGTGCAAGTGTTATTTTCAACGTCAATCTTCTATGAAATTATCAATTATCTCCTCATCTTCATTCTGTCTGTCGTCTGTCAAGTCAAGCGTATGGCTAAGAACGATGACGAACGAGGTAACATAATCGTACTGTAGGTGTAAGTTGCTGTTTAAAATCTATAAAAAGGACAACGTTTTTATATTTGAAAACATCATACGTATTCCCTAAAAGAACATCACAACACATATGCCATATGCTATCAAAACACAACAAAACATAAATTTTTTTTCTTCTATAATTTGTAACGAAAGATCAACGAATAATATTGACATAATAGTACACACAAATAATTCAGGCGTTTACGCCTGATGAAATGCTACATGCAAATTTTCATGATTTGTTATTGCTGTCATAAAAGATATAGCGCTTAGATTTTGCGCATTAAACTGCATTATAAAAAATGTTTTTGAGGGAGATAACCTTTATTTTGTTGCGCTCATTATACTTGAGCGCTTACCCAGTTGCCAACGCTAGGCGGCGCTGCCATCGTGCACTCGGCCAATACATTGCACATAGACTACTTATACAGGATGTTTATTTAGTTACCTGCAATAATTTACGAGCTGAATATATAGATCATAGTACTCATATTTAGCAACTTTTATTATGTTACCAATCCCGAAATCGTGTAAAAGTTCAAGTTTAAGAGCAAAGATTTCAATTTCGCTATTCACAAAGGAGAGGAATAGGCAATCGACACCATCAAGTAGTATGTGCGTTTCGGGCTAATTTTAAACCGACTTCAAAAAAGGAGGATGTTATTAATTCGACCATTTCTACCAATTTTTTTGTATGTCAGTTACCTCAGAACTCCGTCATTTCTGTACCAATTTGAATTTTTTTTTTGTTTATACTTATACAGGCTGTTTATTTAGTCACCTGCAATAATTTACGTGGTAAATATATAGATCATACTGAGCAACTTTTATTATGGGACTAACCCCGAAATCGCGAAAAAATAATACTTTCCCATAGAAACAGTCAAGGTCAGACAAGCAAAATGTATGAACCAGCTAAAATTTTTTTCGCGTATTATTTATTCACCCCGTAAATTATTGCAGGTGACTAAATAAACATCCTCTATAGTTCCAGATTGGTCCCATTATTGTCAAAATCCAGTTCTGATGATGGAAAAAGGAGGCGAGGCGGATAATATGATGATATTTGAGTTAATTTTCGAAATGATCCGACAATCTGAAGTATATAGAATTAATCAAATATCTAGACCGAACAAATAATAATAAAAAAATAACTTGCATGACAAATTAAAAAAAATGATTACACTGAGGGATGAATATGTATGTATATGTAGCTAGAGCAAATTGTAATATATAAATTAAATCTCAATAATGTAGGTACCTACTATATCGAATACACAAAAGCACACGCCATTACACACACAACACAACATGAGCATAATTAAGTTAGATTAATAAGAATTAAGCGTTGTACAGTCTTTTTGTTTTTGTAAGGTCCTGGCAGAATATCAGCGATGTGGCTTGCCGCGTCATCATGCTGAGCCAGCGCCTATTCTCTGCCACGACACATGGTATTGTGTTTCTATTGTTTCAAGAATTGTAAACTAGTTTTTAAGAATAACTCTAAGCTGCATGTTCTTCTTATTGTATATCTACCTACCATGTATGTTGTGGAAACGAACAAAGTTTTATCTATCTATCTATCTATCTAGAGGGATGAATGTGTAGCTACTTAACAACTTTTACTATGGGGCAACTCCTCAATCGCGAAAAATAAACTGCCGTCTCATGGTAAATCAGTTGTCAATGTTTTCTATGGAATATTTTTTTTTGCGATTTTGGGGTTGGCTTCATAGTAAAAGTTGTTCAGCGTGACCTACACATCCACCCCTCAGAATATGGTCAGACATAACAAAATCATCCTGTATAATTATAAAAAAATTATACTCCGCTCAGTAAATGCATTCTATGTATAAGTGGTTACTTTCTTGAATTCGATGTCACAAAATTTTTAACATAGGTACCTTCATTAAATTTTAACATAGGTACCTTCATTAAATTTTAGATAATTATAAGAACCGAGAAAGATTATCTACTTATATCATAACAAAATAAATAAAAAGGTAGCACACTACTTACCGATACTGAACGACTTAACCATTTTGGAAATCATTTTGTATGCACTTCTGACCAGTCGTAACCATTTAAAGGACAGTACACTAATGTCGGTTGATACCAAATATAACTCCTTTATTAGCAGCATTACAGAGCGTTAAACTGTAAATTGTAATGAATACTTTATCGTCCGCATCCTCATATACCTAATAAAGATCCCTTCTGCTTACTTGCTGATGTAATTCAAACTTTGAGTCATAGGAACAGAGCTGAAATTAGTTCCCTCTCAATAAAAATTAGGGTTTCTTTTGTTTGACGTTTTAAGAGTCACACAAACCCGCCGCCAAAAAGCCGCTCCCATAAAAACGAAAATTATTTACAAAGATAAAAAGTAAATATTAATTATCTTTTCACCACACCAGCTGGTAAAGGCTCTCTTGGTCTTGGTACTCCCAAAACCGGTAAGAAAGTCTCATTTTATCCACATGTATGACAAAGTAATCTGATGCAAATTTTGAGTTATTTGCTTAAGCTGGCTGATGATAGATTTGACTTTTAAGTGATGGATTTGAATGGCAAATATTGATTAACGTTCATTTTGATTTCATTTCATTTTGTTTGAAGTTTTACATTTAGTATTTTCCTCGCGTTGGTGTGGTGAAAATTATTTTGTTTCATTCGGTTGCAAAATTTGTTTCTCCCTCGTGCCTTGACACCCTTGCAACGCTCAAGGTTCCACTTTTCAAACCACTCGGTACGCTCGTGGTTCAATTTTGAACTCTTTCGCATGCTCGGGTATTAATAATAGCACGAGCGGTTAAACAATAAGTTTGCCCCGTTGTAAATCAAATGAATATTATAGATTTCTTGTTGAGATGTAAAGTCGTGGCGGGGTACCGCTATGTCCAGAATGAACATTAAAAGTTTGTTACTTAGCGATATTCTGCCGCGACTTTAAATCTCAACAAAAAAAAAACTATACAGTTTTTTTTTTTCTTTTTAAGAGTTTTCACTTTTAAAATTTAATACTAGGTAGTTATTTCATCCTTTTTATATAAAATTAAAGAAAAAACATTTTTATGCCGAAAATGTCTTACATAATTTCGGAAAAGAGCTGATCATCTTCAAACTGCGGAATCGATTTCCATCAAACATAGGTATGTAGCTAGGTAGCTAAGATTGCTAAACCGGAAGGAAACTAATAAATCACGGAATCGGTATATTCGTTTGAAATGCGACAGACAGACTGACAGACATGCATTGGCGTCAAACTTATAACAACCCTCTTTTTGCGTCAGGGCGAGTAGAAGTTTAGTATGTAAAACTGAATTTTAATGTTATTTCAGAATGTTGTTTTAAAATGAGAATATAATACTTCTATTGTTTGGCGGCGGCTAGGTTCGCATGACTTTTAAATAGGTTAGGTTGCTAGGTACGTTAATTGTATATGTTTTTAAATCAATTACTTGCCTCATGTATAATAAAATACTATTCAGTTACTTCAAAAAGTTTAATATTACTCAATACAATACAAATACATTTAAGCTTAAAAGATGGAAGAGTATGGAAAGTAGCATAAAACCTTATACCTCATGTTATGTATTCCTATAGTTCGGACATCTTAAATAAAATCTAATCATACTAACTTTAGGGATTAATGTGTTACCATAAATTTAGTTAAAATAGTTCACAACAAAGATCTTATGTTCTTTTTGTTGAAAAGTTCTCGTTTTCTCGAGCCCCACGGGTGTCCCGGAATGATCATGTTCCGTCTACGTTCAGCTGAAATCATAACAAATATACGTTTTTATTATAGTTTTATTTGGACTTATTGCAATCCTGAATGTCTAAACAGTAGATACTTTATACATGTATATATATACCACATAAAAAACATTGTAAGTATCTCTGCTTGGCCCTATGATTGACTGGTAGGGAATGTAATCATTTGTCGACGACGAAAAAAACGCCAACGAAATCGGCTCGATAGAAAATAATTGCAAAGATTGGTCTTAAAATCACAATTAAACGGTTTTATGTCTTTATTGTTTTGACTTATGGGTCTGCAATTAAAATCACAATTTCAAAACATTTATATCTAAACCTTGGTCGAGTTAAATATTACACTAATAATCCACTTTTTTTTATTTAAATATTTTTCTTATTATTCCCTTGCCCAGGCCCAGTAACATGCGACAGTGCTATCTCATTTACTCCGATACAAATAGACAGTGTGCGCGCTTTAGGTATTGACAGCCTCTTAACGATCAGCAAAAGTAGTATCCGCAATTCGGACCGTATCTTACAAAGTTTTTTTTTTAAAGTTGTCGATTGAACTGTCAATTGATGTATGGAGTGTGGATTTAAGAGATGAGAAATCTCTTATGATAGAACTGTTGCAAAAGTGTCCAGCTGTCAGCTATAAATAATAGTTCCAAATCTCTCCAGAGTAGCGCTAGTGTAGCTAAGAACCTAGGCGTTATTGACGGAGTGACATGCGCTGTCTATGATTTGATTTTTTTGTTCAAGTACTCTAGGTATTGTAGCGCCACCTATTTAAGGTTTTTTGATGACACTTTTTGGTATATGGATATTTCTTTCCTTACCTCCACCTTCCATAAATTGATGTTTGTTATTTCCAGAGACATGTCAGTCGCTTCGCTTGACAGACATATGAACTGTGCGAGTACTTATGTTACTTTTGTATTTCATGCTTGAGCTGATGGCCTAGTTGCCAATGCTCGTAATAAAAAATAAAAAAAAATGAACTGTGCGAAAGGGAAGCCATCACGTATATGCACAACCCATAAGTGCGAAAGAGGCAGACTACATATGAGAAAACGTAACCAATTTTGAGTTCGAAGGCGGCCGATTTTTTAACGTGAAAAATATAAGAGAATCAAAAAGAAAAATATATATTAAGTAATTTAGTGAAGATGGTGTCATGTTGTGTGCCGGGTTGTAGTGTTTTAGGGCCAAAAAACCCAGGAATATACTCATTTCACAGGTAATTATGATATTCCTATCGAAATTTTAGTAACGATATTTCATCAAATTAACAGCATAAAAATTAGTCAATAATTTAGAATATTTTGTGTAAAAACCTAAACTGTTACTTTACGCTAGGGCTTGACAAAATGTTCATATGACTGTATCAATAACTTGTCGGTATATTAGTAGGTATGGAATTAGTTGTTCACAAGACATCATTAAGATATTACCTTAAAATAATAACGATTGCTATAATACCTTTTTTGAAGGTGCACATGTTTAGCGATAAATTTAAACTTCACTTTCCAACACAGTATTTACATTTTAACCACTTTTCCACGGCTTTGCCGCCAACACAAGGAAACACAAGACAGCGTATACTTGTACACAGCGTATACACACCCAACCCAACTTGTCAGTAAGAAAAGGCGCGAAATTCAAATTTTCTTTGGTAAGTTAACTCTTTGCGAACACATTTTCAAACAACTTCAACTTTTTCATTTTCAACTTTTTTAAACACATTTGAAAAAGTTGTCGATAAAGCAGTTAAACATCGATAGATTATTAATATGTTGTAACATGACATCACTATTTCTGTTCGCACATAGACAATTTACACACACACTTGCATTTCATTTTTGGTCACACTTTCGAAGTTTGACAGTTGTTCTATACTATCCTATTTCTATGGTTATTTCAAAACGTAGTGATTATATGCTCTTTGGTTATTTCATTATTTTCGTATTATTTTATTGAAATTTGTTCGTTTTGTTTAATGCGGTAATTAAACTTAATTGGTAGAATACCTTCAGAAAACATGAGTGAAATAGTGATGAAGATGGATTAAATTTTTTCAGGTTGTATTTTTACCTTCCAAATATGTTCCCACTACTGACGTGAAATTTTTTTTTGTACTAGACGAGATCAAAGTTATTTACATCTCGTGCGCTTTTGAGTCCCTTACTTCGCTCAAGATTCTAAATTATTATAGAATCTTTCGCTTGCACGGGACTCAAAATAAGGACTCGAAGAAATATCAAACTTTGCTCTCTTGTTGTACAAATAACTATTGTTTTACAAGGGGGCAAAGTTGTTGTTTAACCGCTCGTGCTAATGTACGAGAGCTCGTGATACCCGAGCAAGCGAAAGATTCCAAAATTGAACCACGAGCGTAGCGAGTGGCTCGAGAAGTGGAATCTTGAGCGTTGCGAGGGTTTCAAGGCAATAGGGTGAAATAAACTTTACCCCCGAGTAAAACACAAAATTTTTCACCACACCAACGCGAGGAAAATACTAAACAATCAAATCCAAATCAACGTAATAAAAAAAACCGCTGTTGTATATATTTTGTGCAATAAATTTTAAATAAATGAATAAAAATAATATTTCGCAAGTAGCGATTTAAAAAAGAAAATATATTCATTGCAGCTTCGCATCCGTCATGCCTTTGTCTCATAGAGGACATAAAACCTAGAAAAAAAGTACATACAGAATTACAGACTGGAAATGTATATGGATAAGAATAAGAATAAGAATAAGAAACCATTTATTGCCACACAAAATACAATGTTTCACTTAAAAATAATAATAATAGGCATGCGCGGCAAAAGGAACGGACTCAGCGTACGCTGCGTCAGCCATTTTATTACAAATTGATTGCGCAGCGCTGATTTTCAGTCCGCCCCCTTCGCCTACGCCCATATGGAAAGTTTAATAACCGTTCTAGCTATAATAGCCTCCTGAGACCCAGAATCAATTGTTTTGTTTTTTAATTTGGAACCCTTAGTTACAATAATCAAAGTTCAAAATAGATATTGGAATATGTACAAAAATTTGTACTCAGGGTCTTAGAAGGTTAAGTAATATTTTTACCACGTACTTACGTATATATATTTAGAAGTATAACAAAACCAAAAATTATCAATTTAATGAAGTTTTTAAAAGAAATCTTAGAGAAATTGAGCGGACGTAAGTTAACATACAAATTTTATAAATTATTTCTGTAGTTTCATCCACGAACGGTCCGTCCACATAGCTGGGCGAATATTTAGTATTATGATTTTATTTAAATATATCTGCAAATTATTTTTATCTCTCAATATGATCTGTATGGTCTATTAAATCAGGCATTTCATTTACGTTCACTCCTTTGTAAACAGTGTGTGAACAAAATGTTATTAGGTATGTACAATTGATTCTGGACCGATTTAGATGTAGGATTTTTGAATTTGGTATGAAAATAATTTGAGTCCCTAAGAAGGACATAGGATAGGTTTATCACGAAAATAATCATTATACGCGGTCGAAGTCGCAGGCAGAAGCTATAAAACCAACTAAATATATATATATATATATATATATATATATATATATAGATTACATAAAAACTAAAACCTAAATATATAAATATATATAACAAAATAAATACTCGTATATAATCGATTTTCAACTCAATAATGCAGTGGTCGAAAACTAATAGCTCATACGTGGACGGCTAAATGCGTGGATGCGTGGCGTGGCTAAATGTTTTTGGACGAGAATTAAAATTACACTACTTTTGCAAAATATATTTTTTATAGAAAACACCGTAAATATTATTTATGGTTAAGTAATATTTAACTTAAAAAGACATTATGAGCAATAAAAACAAAAATAAATATATTGAATAAAAAATACATTAAGATACTTTTTCGTATTTCGAAGTTGGCAACTCTTATAATTGGACCAAAACTAACGCACCTAAGTACCTTATAAGGTTTCTTAATTTCTCTAGGTATCTAATCTAGGTACACGATATTTACACACTCTTTACTTTTTCAATTGTACAGTAAGTATTAAATATACGCCTACTTCGCAAGCATCTTCTATCAGAAGAACTTAAATAAGGTTCACCATCATGTATATGTATATAATTATATGTATTAGTCTATCTTTTATACATTGTATAAGTAGTAGTATTTAACTATTTATATATTTCTAATATTATTTGACTTAATTGACTTCACGTTTAATTTTTTCCTATTATTTGTTATTAATTTTTCCTGCACCAACATAAACAAATGTCTCTGTTTGACCCAATGGTTGACTGGTAGAGAATGCCTTTGGGCATTAAGTTCGCCATTTGTACATTTTTCTTTATGTGTGCAATAAAGTTTAAATAAATAAATATACAATGAGGCGATTTGTTTCACCGTTTTTAGGGTTCCGTACCAAAAAGGTACAAAAGGAACCCTTATGGTGCGACTCTGTCCGTCCGTCCGTCTGTCACATCGCTAAATATCTCGAAAACCACTTAAGCTATCGATTTGAAATTTGGAATAGTTATGAGAAACTTTTTAATTCTCTTTGCCTCTGATCAAAAGTCTTTCGCCTTTATAGTTACACGAGATAATTCAAAGTTTGTACGGAACCCTCGGTGTGCGAGTAAAAGGAACGCGCGCTTGACCGGTTTTTTTATTTTTTAGTAACATGAAAACTAATACAAAATCTTCCATTTCAGCTAAACTTGAAATAAATTGTTAGGTTTTGTTTTACTCTGTACAAGTAATTATGTAATGCCGTATAGCCGATCAAACAAGTTTGTCAGTAGATTTTTTTTATGGGACCTTAACCCTTCGTGCCTACATTTTTTGCCGCTATTTTTACTGACAGAAATGGCTTGACGGATTATATTTTAAAATATCATGGTACATAAAACTGTAAACGAGCGCTGTATAAACTTTTGAGGGCCCAAATTCAGAGTGGTTGATAATATTATCTCAACTACCTATTATCTCTATTACCTAAGTAAAACTGTCTAAAGCCTACAGCCGCCTCGCGGCTACAGGCGGCGCGGTACATACATACCAGTGACTTCAGTCCTTTCCCCTTCTTCGGTACATGGTTCCTCGCATTCCATGCGCTCGAAGTCTTCGAAATGAGTCTTGCAGTATGCTGGAACTTCTTTCTTGCTTGGATGTTTTTCCTAGGGGGAAATTATATCAATGAAGTAGGTCGCTATTATATTGTCTCCAGAGGCAATCTTTGCCCATAATTACATTTTTAAACAAATCCGTTTACGCAGTCAATTCATAAGAGTTACGGTAACACTAATATTTAGAAGCTGAAATAAGGTTGAATTTTAATACGCACTATTTTAAGGTTTAAGTAAATTAATTTTGTGTGAAGCAAAAATGCCTGCAAACGTTACCACAATGCAATTAGAAATAAAGGAAAAGTGAACAAAATTCCCTGACTCGGGGCGAGACTCGAACTCAGGACTCCGGGATACCAGCCTGCCGCTCTACCAACTACTATTTATAAATACGAAAAAAGTGGGCAAAGTTGACTGTTAATTTAAGCTGCTGTTAATTTAAATTCGTCAGCTTTACCCGCTGGTACTGACCAGTGATTATAATTATTTTACACTACATATATGGTGCTACTTTCCCGCACGCGTGCGGAAATGAGCACTTTCCGTGCATATGTCGACTTTAAAGAGCCATATACACTGTAAAAAGTTGTACGATACACGTGCGAATAGGTAATTCGCCACTCGTGTCGATTTAAAACACTCCCTTCGGTCGTGTTTAAATTTATCACCACTCGTTGCGAATTTCCTATTTTCTGCACTTGTATCGTAAATAACTATAATCGTTGGCAGTATTTTTTTACTTACGTTAGGGTCATACATCTCGATTGGCAGTCCATCCACCAGATGGTAGCGTTCCCGCCATTTATAGCCCGTGAGCGTGCCGTCCTCGCAGAGACCTTCGCAGGGGCTCCACTCCAGCCATTGCGTCATAGGGCACTCCTCTGTTGATTCTGGATCTTGATCTAGAGGTATCTCGCTTGAACTGGAACGAGACATGATTAAAAGGTAACTTTAGTAACCCTGGTCAACTTAATGTGTAAGCAGTTATGTATCAGATGTACAGAAAAGAATAAATTTCTATGATTTCTATGCAAGGGTGTTTATTCGCACTCTCATGCTAATTTTGTCGAATAAGTTGTTTTTATGTAACATAACAAGGATGGGCAGAAAGTAATTAGTTACCTAATCTATTATTCCGTAAGCGATATGACTTATTAGTAAACATAGGTGGGTATAGTGCTACAAGAAATTCTAGAAATTGAATAAAATTGAACTAATAAAGGCGAAAACAGTGGCGACACCAGTAGGGCTAAGATGGTCGGCTCTTTATCATTTGTCACCATGTCAGCCACGTCCTAACAAGTATGTAAGCGCGAAAGTGACGGGCATAGAGACAAGTGATAAAAATGGAACCATGATGCCACTGCAGTAGACTTGTCACAACCTCGCAACAATTACATTTTTGTGAGATTTTTGTAAACATGACTTTTCTAGCGTCTAGCTGACACAGTTTCACTTCATTTTCCTTATAAAAACTTACGTATTTCCTTCTATGAAAATCTCCACAAGGTTTTAAGAAACTAAAATGGCATTGAAAATATATGTAATATGAATAATTCAATATTTTTTTTTTTTTTTTTTTTTTTTTTTTTTTTTTTTTTTTTTTTAACAAGGAAATAAATCTATTTATTGACAATAACATAATATTTATGTACAAAAAACTAAAATAGTAACTTATCAACCCTAATAACAAGTGCCTAATAGACACAATATCATTTTGTTTGCAGCGGGTGTGAAGTTAGTTGTATATTACTCAATACAAAATAGGGGCCACTAAGAATATTGACCATTACAGGTAAACTAATTACATGTTTATTGCAATATGTGAAACAATTAACTAGTTATTTAATTTGTATAAGCCTTAGTAACAACCAAAGCCTTGTTTTACTGTTATTCAAAAATATACAGGATTTGTGTGTATAATGTAAGGTGGGAATTTGCTATCTTTTCCGGCCAGCAAAAAAAAACATGAAAAATACTAAAGCTTTACTCATTTACAATATGGGCCTTGCCACTTCCACTTTTTAGGGTTCCGTACCTCAAAAGGAAAAAACGGAACCTTTATAGTATCACTCGTGCGTCGTCTGTCTGTCCGTCTGTCACAAGCCTATTTGCTCCGAAACTACTGGACCAATTTAGTTGAAATTTGGTACACATAAAGTTTCACACAGACACACATATAAACTTTATGTGGGTCTGGGGGATGGTTGGGCCCCTCCAATTGGTGTGGGTACTTACAAAATTTAATAAAATGGTTTGTAATAGTTCCCCGAGTATCATATATAAAAATTAAGAGTGAGAATATAAGTAAAGTTACAATACCATGCACAACCCCCACCCTCGAGGACTTTTTGTGTTCATCATATTTATGAACACCACAAGGTATAATTGTATAAATTTACAAAACTACACGAATTATTTCCCCCTGTTTTGGAAAATTTTCTTGAGCTATTAACATTCCATAGCGAACGAAACGCAACTATCACGGTCTCCCTAATATGGATGAGTAGTTGAGAGAGATGTGATTTTGAAAAATGGTTTTTGGTGTGATTATGGTATGTACATTATTTTAAAATTCGAGTAATTAAATAGCAGAGTTTAGGAATACAGAACCATGGCTCACCGGCCGTGTTCGTCGCTAGCTATGTCAGGGTTTTGATACCTGGAGGGCTCGTCGGGTTCTTGACCTTCGGAATCGGTTTTTTCTTCCCCACTTTCGGGTTCCTTAGCCTTTTCTTCTTCTTTTTCCTCTTCTTCTACAATAAAAGGAAGCTAAAGCTGTACCATTGACCAATACACAAACATTGCAAAAAATACTACTTATCTAATTGTAATGAAGTATTGCTAAAGCCATTTTACATTTTCCAATTCGGCTTTTTTAATGTCCTCTTGATAATATAGATTCGTCAATTAGCCCTTTCCTACCGGAAAATTAAGATTTGCTAACTTAATAATGAATTCTAGTGACATGTGTTAAAATTGTCATTTAACTGTAATCAACCCTCACGATCGTCTCAAAACGGGCACAATCGTATCAGACTGCAATATGGTCGCTGAAATCAATCGGTATCGGAATTGAGTTCCAACTTCCAATATTATTTCAAAATAATGGGAACAGGCTCTAATACTGACCTGAAGATTCTTCACAATCTCGTTGGTACGTTCTAATTAATTGAATACGAATCCTTCCAAATGGGTGGACATCCTTCATATCAATTCCATAGAATGGTGAGTTTTTATCATATGAACTCATTTGGACCCTGCCAATGGCGTCTTGAGGATACGTCTCTATATTTTGGGACTAGAAAGAGAAGACAAATAAGTACCTAAACTTTTAAGACCTTGGTCCATACGATTTTTTACGTATCAATCACAACCACTGAGTAATCAATGGGTAACAATTGAGCCAACCTACATATTTTGAGTACTAAGGTGTAGAGTTTATGATCTTAGGGCTTGTAGATTTAGGGCATGTAGAATAAGAAGCTTGGCTCTACATTATCTGATATCTTTTTTGACAGTGCATGGGAGCCATGTGGTATCGTCTTGACAACATTTTACATGAAAAATGGTTTTTGGTGTGATTATGGTATGTACATTATCTAAAACAGTTTTTCTTTTACATTGTAACATGAAAATTTTTGTGGAATCTATTAGCCGAACACAAAAAAACAGGTATTGAGACCTGCAAGACCGGGTCTACAAACCCTGTACAGCTTAAATCATAACTTTTAATTTAACTGCTCAAGTCATCATACTTTATCAGAAGCTTTATATTGGCTTTTGAAGTATGGGTACCTACCTCATAAGACACTCCGCTATCAGTCCCAGCATCCCAAGGATACAAATTTAGTTCTTTTTCTTGAAGCCAGGTGTTGTCTTCCTGACACAACTCAAACCTGGTCACACCTAAGAACCAGTCGGGAGACGGGTACATCGCCACGGCGGTGGTGATCAAGTGGTTAACTTTGTCGGCTCGAAAGAAAGCATGAGATGGATTATTCATCTTTTTGTAACCGTGACCTTTTGCTTTGATGATTGTTCGGACGCCATCACCAATCTGAAGATAAATACAATATAGGCTTTTTAAACAATATTTTAAGCGTACAATTTTAGGATCCATAAGCACTACGCGTGATAATAAACAAAATAATTTCTTTGTAGTTGAAACTACTTATAGATCCGAGTAATATAAAGGTACATTAATCACTAATTTGTGAACCTTTTCCCGTATCTCAGCTTCAAACTTGCTGCTGTTGGCATGCTCGGCCAGTTGTCTTAGACCATCAGAAGCCAACTCCCCGGGCGCCCAAAGCACGAAGTCAGTCGCATGAGAGGCCCCAATTAAGTCACTGTAGCGCGGCAACCAGTCGCTTTCTGGGTATAGTTGCGGATGAATGTTACGAGACCAGATACCCGTAAATGTAATCTAAAAAAGGTAATACGAAGTTGTTGATCAGTTTAACATGCTTGGTTTCACATTAAACCTACTTTAAATATTAATCCAGCGTCAAAGCTAGTGAAGCAATAGGTTGCATATGCAAACTCACTTAAGGTCGAAAACCCGGAGAAGTTCGACACGGCGGCGGGCTTTGTAGCTACTTGATAGCTTACAGCTGCCCCTTCCCTCGTTACCTTACCTGGTATTTAGCCTCATCGCAAATGTTACATTCGTAGTTAAGGTTCGGAGACACATCGTCTGGTTGACGCATATCCTCGCACAGTTTACGAGTCAGCGGAGCCCCGTCTTCAAACCAGACCTCCTGGCTTTCTGCCACCATAGCTCGGATGGTCACGCATCCACTGCCTGCTGGAGGAGCTTCCCAATACACCTGTAAAAATTACTAAGATTATTACAAATAACCCCTGTACGTATTTAAGTATTAATTTAAGTAAAGCTAAATTAAAATATTTCTCAATAATTAGTATGCTTAGTAAAGAAGAGAATATAATAATCCCAAATACTTACTTCTACAGAAGACTTCGTATTATAGCTGGCTTGCTCCACAGAATACAAACAGCGATCACTATACTTTCCTGATGCTTGGCTTTGCGGTCTCAGTTCCCCTGGATTTTGAGCCAGCATCCTCCTGGGATTCCTCGGGTCCTGCTTTAAATCACCTTCAGCTGACAGCATGAAAGCCGTAAATTCAGATTCATCGTCTGTTCTTGTAATTTGAATAGTATAGACTTCTTCCGGTAGGTACGTATTGTCAGTGCCGATAATATTCAACTGAAATCGGCCATCTGAGGGAGACGCTAAAGATGTAGAACCGTAAGGCCGCCGATCACAACGAAAACATTTAGCAGGCTTCAAAAATAGTATTATTAAGAGCAGAAAATGTACAAGTTTCGTTTGTGACATTCCGCTATAAATCTGAAAAAAAAAAATGTTTCTAACTTTACTTCACTAATATAAGTAACTATTTATAAAATTATACTTACTTACTTAGTAATTTTAACTAACGTGAGACTATGTACAGAACTCTAATATGATGTGTTTTTCAAGACTGTGTAACGATTCAAATGAAGACAGTGGGACAGGACTATGTGGGACGCGTCGACGGATATCGCATATCCTACCCAATTACTTAAGAACTCGTCTTAATCTAAAGGGATATATTACACACACTGCAGCCATACTTCATATGTAGAATAGGTACCTACAAGTTAATTATAATTACTTATATACAGTTCTAAACAAAAGAAATTTGCACTTCTGGTTACATTTACACTGTGTACAAGAAATAAGAAGAGATTTTGAAAAATTCAACCCTTATGGGGTAAAATAGGGAATGAAAGTTTATACCTATGTGATGTGGTACAATAGGAACTTGAAACTTCGTAAAAAGGTATTTTATTATATGTAACACAAAAACACTCCCCTAAACAAGGGATCGAAAGTTAGTACTGGGAATGGGATCGAACATTTTTTTTTGAGTGCGAGACTTAAAACTTTGTAAAATCATATCAGTGTTTTTAAAAATACATCCGCCTGCTAAGGGGGTTAAAAAGGAGATTGAAAGTTTCTATTGGGTACAAATACCTACTCTGAAACTTCTTAGAAATACGTTATTAGGATACAAGCAACTTAATTTCAGTGTTTTTTTAAATTTATCTCCAAATATGGTTTACCCCTTTTTGGTTTAAAGTTTCCATCGGGTAATTTAAAACTTCTTAGAAAGACATAATATTAGAAAACAATAATAGCATTTTCAGGGCCTATGATAATTCATTCATTCATTTTAAAAAAGGGGTTCAAAATTTGTATCGGGTACGAAACATTGACATATACCGTGGATTATGGATACTTTGATTCCTGGGTTTACTTTGATAAAAACTTTACCCCAGGTTCAAACTCAAATATTACGCTTTCTGAACGCATCCTTTGAATATTTTTTTTACGATTGGCAAGATTGAACGTCACTGCCAGTTTGTGTTTTATGTTTGTTATTTCATACGTTTTAGAGCGCGATTTTCAGTAGTCTGCCTTACATTTAATTATTAATTATGGGGTTATAATTTCGTATTCAATTATTTTCTGCCCTCTGGGCGGAAAGCGTTAAGAGCAATTCCTAGCTGAGCAACTTTTCAAATCTCGAATTTTTGAAGCTATGTTTCTGTCGCGCTGCGGTGGGCGGGAGCGGGAGCTATCTAAGTGTGAGTGCGCACACACAGACGCGAGACGTGAGCGCTCACTCATTGCGCGCCGTTGCGTCGACATGTCGACGTCGCCCGCGAGCCGGACGGAATTCATCCTGCGCTGCCCGAAGCAAGTTGTTTTTGGTCTCATATCACAGATCTCATATTTTGATCACATAATATTGTTCTTCATTTTTATATTATACTGTATCTATTAATTACCATATAGGTAAAAACTGCAAAAAAGAATGATGTCCCTGCTTCGGTCGTCGTCGTACAGTCAAGTGCAAAAATATGTATCGAAAGAATCTTCTCATAAATATGGTACTACGCTCTTATTACACTGGTATAAGATGCTATGAGACATATTTTTGAGTAAGATGTGTACACCCATATTTTTACACTTGACTGTACCTATCCGTGACAGTAAGTTGGGTGTGATCATGGTGTGTTGTAAAATTTTGTAAGTAGGTATAAATATATGGTTAAACTACAATCTATTTTACTTGTAGTACGATGGGGCTAAACTTGGGTCGCCTTATTGAAGAACGTATCGCAATGACAATCTGAGTAAAGTATGTTGGGGTAATGCCGGACAATTTTGGGACCAATTGAGAGAACTCGTGAAAAAACGTTTTTTCAAGATCTCAGCACATGATAGATTCTTGAAGTACGGAGCAAATCGTTAAATAATAACCGTAGATTCGGTTAGAATTTTGGTAATCTTCAATATAGAACGATTTCAGTTTTGTACCTGTGTAAAGATGAGACATACTTTTTTTAGGGTAACGAGTGTTTTGCCATCAAGGGAGAACATAGGATGGTGAAAAAAAGTTGCTTCTAATGGAAAGAGAATAAGATATCACAAAAAAATAGGTCCGGTTTCTACCCTTCTCGAATGTATATAAATTGCAGCCACCAATAATTACAAACTTAAAAGTTGTCATCGAAAGTTTTTAATTCGTATTTTTGAATCCGATCTTAACCCTGATACAAAAATTAGTAAAATTGTGGCTCTCAAACTTTGATACCTATGTCAGAAGGAAATTGTGGCTCTCAAACTTTGATACCTAATATAAGGCAATTTGATATGTAAGCAATGTGCTAACAAACCTCTTATTGTAAGGTTTACCCGAAGTAATAAAATAAGAAAAACGACTAAAATAATAGATAGGTTTCGAAGTTTTGACATTTTAAGATCTCGTGAACTGTACAGGTTTAGTGAAAGTGTAAATGTATTGTTTATTGAAAGGAATGTACTGGAAGATATTACGTGCTTAAGTAGGAGGGACAAAAATCGAAATAAAAAAATAATCGTGCCCAGTCATTTTTAATGAAGGTCGCCAAAAAAATAAGAATCAAACTTAGAAATCAAAAAGACTAAGTAGTTCTTTAAAAAGGTCAAAGTCACTGAGAGCCCATCTTGAAGTATGGAAAATAAGTAAAATTGCGATTTTATTGGTATAATTTTGAAATTATATATATAGTTGATATACAATCTTTTTTTTTATAAAATGTAAGGATCGTATGTAAAGAGTAAAGTAAATATATAGGAAAAGGGAGCCCTCTTGAAGCATTTTAAGGAAACTAATTTCGAAGCCCTATCTCTATTTTGTATCCGAAACTAGCTATGTATGTATGCGTGCACATCTACATATGCATATGTATGTGTAGGTACTTTATTGCAAAAAATTGCTCATTTGCTGTCTATTTTACTCGATTTTGTTATAAAATTCAACATGTATCATCATCTCTATACAATATAAATACTCTTTATTGCACACCTCAATAAAAGAAAACAATACAAAAGAAAACAGAAACAAGCACACGTAAACAACATGCGGTCTTATCGCTAAAAAGCGATCTCTTCCAGGCTACCTTTGAGTTGCGGAAATTAAAAAATGACATTGTCCGTAAGTAGGTGTACATACACATACAATATACATACATACAAAATAGACTCCCAAAATCTCTTCCTTTTCATTTACCGTCGCGTTGGTAGTGGTACTGGGTGAAATAATGGTACGAAAGTGTGATCAAGAAAACAATAAATGTGATAATTAAGTAGGTCAGTAGGTAAATTGAAGAAAATTTAGAGTTTGACAATCACTGCTGTTTTTTAAATAGGTAAAGATCGGGTTGTTTCTCTCGGATCTTTACCAGGAAGGGTCAAGATCGGATATCGGTCTGCAGCAGTCCTAGGTCGGTTTTGATTGGATAGTTATATAAAAAATATCGAAAAAGAAATTATACATTAAAACAAAAACAGTTTCGTCACAATACGCAAAATAAATTACAGGGCGAAGATCGGATAGAAGAAAAAAATTGCGAAAATATCTTGCTCCCTGTGATTGCGCATAGCACAAGCCCGACGCCCTGAGCGACGCGGGGACACTGGCAGTCGAGGCGCAATGAAATGGCATCTTACACAATGTTGCCAACATTTAAAAAATAAAGCCAAATTAGGGAGACATGAATGTCCTACGTTCTTCACGGTGCATCCGGTATTTACCCAACATACCTACCTTAATCGTTGAACCGCCGTATTTCAAAATGGCCCTTATTTTGATATCGGCTAGCCGTATTGTAATACGGTGGATTATACAATACGACTGCGATACTTATATATAAATCCCCTCGTTAATGTAATTTCATTTTTGCTATCTAGTGGCAAACATCAAAGTAGTTATCTTTTACTTGTGACGCACAAGTGTGAGCAATGTAAAATACTATAAGTATTTCTAAAAAAAATTGCCTTGTTTATTGTGATTAATTAATTATTAAATTCGCAAAATGCTGTCGTTTTATTTAAAATAATGAAATAATTAGACCAGTTCCGAAAGTACCGGGAAATCCCTGTTCCTAGTTCCACCAGTACCGAAAATCCCGGTTCTTTAAAACAGTACCGGTTCTGCAATCCCTAATAAGGATGGTATGCCCATCACTAATCCTTCTGTGTACGTATATTTATAAACTGTCTCCGCCTCCAATTCGTGCGATAAGGACAACTGCAGCTCGGACTAAAATTCACTCGCAAAAAACCCAAAAATCGAGGTTTCGCTCTCGACTGTTTCCTCCTCCAAAACGCAACCAATCATTATGAAATTTTGGAAATTGCAAGAGGAAGAAATAATCTATGCCGCTATGTTTTGATTTTTTGGATATTTATTGTCATATTTGTATACTGTGCCTTTTTTTACAGCCAATTCAATTGAGCCGTTTTTGCGATTTTTGAGGCGCTGTAAGTTTCTTCAAAATAAAATAATCCAAAAAAGCAAAACATAGCGGCACAGATATTGATGATATTGATCTTATTTGAAAAAATCATTGCTCTAGGTTCAAAATCTAGGGAGGAAATAGTCGAGAGCGTTTGTATGGAAAAATCACCACTAGGAATTCCTCTTAACTTTTCTCTCGCTGCGCTAAACGAACTTCTAGACGGAGGTGGAAAGCGGCAACTTCGTTTAGCGCAGCGGGAGCAAAGTTGACGCTTTCCGCCCGGAGGGCAGAAAATAACTATTGAAGTCATTTTATTTCATTTCATTTCATTTATTAATTGCATTCCATGGTACATACAGATGTTATGTTAAATTAAATTTTTATGTTAAATTAAATTTATATTATTATTTTACATTATTTCATTAGGTTTCGCCCGATGCTTTTGCATGAGGGCGCCGAAAGCGCCCGTTATTCAATCGCCCGCAGCGCGACACGTATGTCGAGCTACGCGGCGTAGCGTATAGCGCAATATAGCGTATTGAACGAATCGGGCGTAGCCTACGCCCAACTCTTTCAATATGAGGGCACCGACGGCGCCCGGCATTGAATCGCGCGTACCGCGCCACGTTTATCGGGCTGCGCCCAACTATTTTTGAACGAATGATGGCGCCGAGGGCGCCCGGCTGTAGATTGCGCGCAGAAGGCGCCGTGTTAAATTTGATGTGACGTCATATAGGGTAATAGGCGTGTTATAGGTTATACCTATAACCAGCGGATAAGCGTGTAAGCTAGTCGGTTGTTTGGAACGCCGCACTACCCCATACCATAAAGTTAAAGCGAAAAAAAAGTCATCTCCGCTATATTTACGTGTAGAATATAATACATTTTTTTATAATTTCTATTTTACTACTTTGTCAGCGTGATTTATTTACATGCCCATGCCAAATAATTGCAGATTTCTAGCACTAACGCTCAGTGAGCTAAGCAGCGTACAGACAGATAAACTGACGGACATCTTTTTTTTTTCAAATATGATGTTGACTGTACGTGTGACATAATTATACCTATTTCAAGTGCCGTGACAAACTGCAGTTTAATTGCTTGTCCGGAATGCATAATTTGCACGTAACGTTTTATGTGTAGGTAGTACCTTAAATGGTTGTGATCCATTTCATATTATAATGTAAAAACAAAAGTACATTTTTGACTCCAATTGAATAGGTACCTACATGATACTGAAATCAAAACTACTTATAAGCTAAATACTTACAACTTCATCATTTAAAATATTTTTTTAGAATGGAAAAGAAACAAAATACATTTTTCCATGAAGAACTCGCGCCGTCTCACATGCCGAAACAGACAAAGAAAATGCTTAGCAAGAGAGTTCGTTTTCAGAAAATCAAGACACGAGTTAAGCTTAGCCAAGAACAGATTGTACGAAAAAGTTTACAGCAAGTTTTCTTTGAATACATGGTTAATTCTTCTTTAAGTGGTGTCCGATTTCTTGTTGATACAACTAAGACCAAAGCGGAGAAAATAATGTGGCTGGCCATAATTGGATGTGCAGTTTTTAGCTTTTTCTACTTTGTGAAGAACGCACTTCGAGCCCAGAGTGATCAGCCTGCATATATGACATTAGAAGATCCATACTTTCCAATCAACCAAATTATTTTTCCAGGCATTGCAATTTGCAACCATAATCGAATAAAAAAATCTGCTATTGCACATCTTGTCGATGTTTTATACTCACACGACAATACAACGTTTTCCAGCAAAGAAGAACTTTTTGAAGCAGTTACGTTATACGGCTATCTCTACGATTTTTCTTATTCTAGAAGAGCGGATATTATGAAGTACAATGGTTTCCTTGTAAAAATTGAAAACATAGTGGACAAAGCTGAAAATATTAAGAAAAGTAACATATCGGAATTGATGCTATCGCTGACTCCGACCTGTGACGAGAGTTTAATTAAATGTAGTTGGAAAGGAGAGGTTCAAGATTGCAATAGTTTGTTTAGAACGCAAAGTACCCAATTCGGCTTCTGTTGCACATTTAACTACTACAATACTGAAGCAGGTAGAAAAGCAGAAGACCCTGATTATCCTCTAGATACGCCTTACATATTGGAGGATCACGAAGCAGGACCCTACTATGGCCTCACCTTAGCGGTTAACGCAAAAACACACGAGTATCTTTACACAACACGTCAAAGCTACGGCTTCGACGTTCTATTCTTTAATCGATACGATTATGCTGATCAAACTGCCGGCGGGCTAGTCCACAGAGTTGTGTCATTGGGCTCCCAGTATGACATGGAACTCCATCCATACTCTTACTACTCGACATCAGAGATAAAACGATTTCCTTTTGAGAAAAGACAATGCAAATTTGCTGATGAAATGCAACATGAGTACCACAACCATTATAGTTTGAGTAATTGTCTAGTGCGGTGCAGAATGAGAACTATAGAGAGACTTTGCAACTGTGTGCCTTTTTTTCTGCCAAGAAGGAGTAATGTTTCAGCATGCACATTGGAAGAGCTGTATTGTCAGAACAAATACAGTCAAAAACTTTTATTCGTATATCCTCCTAAGGATTTACCAGGTTTAGAGTTAGAACGAGAAAATTCTCTAAACTGCCCGACATGTCTAGCCGATTGCTCCGTTACGAAATATAATGTTATTAGTAACAGACTACTGCAAGATAGTGGGATTGAGTTCTCCAAAGAACTTGATTTAAACGATCAGAATATATCTATAATCCGTATATTTTATCTTCATCCTACATTACCACTATTCAGAGAGGACGTGACGTATCATTGGTTTGAATTAATTAGTTACTTAGGTGGGCTATGTGGATTTTTTACTGGATTTTCTATGATAAGTCTGGCTGAATTCTTTTACTACATCTTCATACGTTTTAGTTACATTTTAAATGAAAATTTTAGACAAAATGGTTAATTTTCGTGTGCTCATGCCATGCCTATGAACCAGTGCTTGTTGTTGGCCGTTTTTATCGTCATGACACAACATGGGGCCAAAATGTGTGTGATTGTGGTGTACTTCCGTTTAGTTAGTCCAAATACTTTTCGCCAAATTTCACTTCCCAATAAACAAATCGTAATAGTTTAATTTTCCAAATGCATCTTTGGCAAACTTAGACTTCGCAATTAATTTGTTTGGTCAAATTATCATTTGGCTTCATTTTACTTAGTCCAATTTTATTAAAACAAAAACTTAAGCAAACGTTTTTTAATGCCAAAACTTATCCCATCAAAAACAATACTTGCCAAAAAAACCAAGTCTCGCAACTCAGTTGTTCTGCGGTAAAAAGTTGTGAGATCCATGTAATACCAAGTCGGTTATTAATTTATTCAGTCTCTACTTAAGCGACTTTCTGTCTTAATACGTCCAGTCTCTAAGACCACGATCGTGGTCCATAACAATTGAAAATCAATTGTGTCTGGAATCTCCGTACTCGAAGCATTAAGTTGTTACGTAATAATTAACAGCATCTTATAGTGACGCATATCAATATTAAAATTCTTTAATGTTTTATATAAATATATTGAGACTTGGCCATCGCCTGAAAACACGTGTAAATTCAATCGCCTGAAAACACATGTAAATTCAATTATTTAGTGCGATGGCCAAGTCTCAATATATTTATATAAAACATTAAAGAATTTTAATATTGATATGCGTCACTATAAGATGCTGTTAATTATTACGTAACAACTTAATGCTTCGAGTACGGAGATTCCAGACACAATTGATTTTCAATTGTTATGGACCACGATCGTGGTCTTAGAGACTGGACGTATTAAGACAGAAAGTCGCTTAAGTAGAGACTGAATAAATTAATAACCGACTTGGTATTACATGGATCTCACAACTTTTTACCGCAGAACAACTGAGTTGTGAGACTTGGTTTTTTTTGACAAGTATTGTTTTTGATGGGATCTCATTTCTTTTTGTATTTTGTAGACAGTTCTACTTTTTTCCTTTTCGGTACCTTCTACTTATTGTATATGTGTATAAATAAAACATAAAACATCGTTACGAATAAAGCCAATATTGAAAAATTTAACTGAAGACTTGGCTGTATGGGCTTAATTTTCTTTACGGTCTTTTCTAGATTTTTTAGTTTTTCCTTGATTCATACACCAAACACTACTTATATTCCAAATTTGAAGCTTTTAGGTCTGCTAGAAGTGCCTTAGAATTTTGATGATCGGTGAGTCAGTGAGTGACAAAATTAAGAAATTTGACCCGTTATAATTCTTAAAATACTGGTTCAAATTGAATGAAATTTGAAATATACCGTGTCTTTACAATGCCTGCATGGTTACTGAAAATTCAATCTTCTAGTTTTATCCACAACGAAGTTACAGGGGGTCGAGAATGGTCTGAATTGCTTCGAGAAAAGGATGGTACGGCCGTGCTTTTTTGCTCGACTTGGTGGGGGCACTGCCGTGCCCCCAGATATTCCAAAAATATGTTTGATCAAATTATCTCTTCGCCTTTTGGCAAATAGGCGACTCTACGAGGGTGGGTTGAAAAATTCGCGGCCTGAATATTAAAAACAAAACAGAGGTTTTTTAATTTATTTTTATTTTTCTACATAGTCCCCGTCGAGTTGAATGCACTTGTTCCATCTGGATTCCAGAGCCATTACACCCCTTGTGAAGAAGCTTTCCTCGAGACCTTCAAAATAGGCATCCACCTCAGCTTGGACCTCGGCGTTGCTTGAAAATTTCATACCACCCATATGTTTTTTTTTTAAATTGGGGAACATATGAAAGTCTGCTGCTGATGCTAAATCGGGTGAATAGGGTGGGTGGGGCAATAATTCAAACCCACATTTGGCAATCTCCGCCATTGATTTTAGTGACGTGTGAACACGTGCATTGTCCTGGTGGAAGATAACTTTCTTTGTCAACATTCCCGGTCTTTTTATCTTCAGAGCCTCGCGTAATCTGCGTAATAACTCGCAATAATAGTCGAAATTTTTAGTTTTACCTCTCTGGAGATAGTCAACCATTATTATTCCCTTTGCATCCCAGAAAACAGATGCCATGACTTTATTGGCCGACAAAATTGCTTTGGCTTTTTTGGGAGGCGGAGATCCAGGACGAGTCCACTGCTTCGATTGCTGTTTGGTATCTGGTGTATAATGGTGGACCCACGTCTCGTCCATAGTTACAAATCTGTCCAAAAAGTCGGCTTCATACAGGTCTAGACATTCACGTGAATTAGTACGGCGAGCGATTTTTTGTTCCACTGAAAGAAGCCTCGGGACCCATCTCGCCGACACCTTGGAAAAACCTAATTCGTTGACTATAATATTTTGAGTTCTTTCATAAGAGATGCCTACGATGTCAGCTATTTCCCGCACCTTTAATCGCCGGTCTTTCATTATCATTTCGCATATAATTGCCACATTGTCCGTGTTAGTCACAGTTGTTGGCTTCCCGGGACGAGGGTCATCTGCGATACTATCTCGTCCACGCTTGAATTCAGCTGCCCATTTTTTCACCATCGTATATGATGGACAGGATTGCCCTAATGTACTTTGCATATCATCATAAATTTGCTTCGGTGTCAATCCTTTTTTATGCAGGTATTTAATCACAGCACGCTGCTCTAATTTCTCCATTTTCATGATATCTACCGACACGTAACTTTAAATATGCCGTAAAATTGCTTTTAAATATAGACGCCAATTGAAATTTCGCGGGAAGACAGTTGAATAATGACAGTTCAAAATGGCGGCAGAAAAAAGAAAAAAGTTTTTTAATTGGCCAGGCCGCGAATTTTTCAATCAACCCTCGTATTTAAATTTCTTTGATATTTTTTTTTGTGTTAGTGTTTTTTATTTTTATATCATTTCTACTCAGATTCACGAGCTTTTTTCATTTTAACCGAGAATAAACTGTTCTCAATTTTTAGGGTTCCGTAGCCAAAAGGCAAAAAACGGAATCCTTATAGATTCGTCATGTCCGTCTGTCTGTCCGATTATGTCACAGCCACTTTTTTCCGAAACTATAAGAGCTATACTGTTCAAACTTGGTCAGTAGATGTATTCTATAAACCGCATTAAGATTTTTACATAAATATAGAAAAAAAAAACAATAAATTTTAGGGGTTCCCCATACTTAGAACTGAAACTCAAAAAATATTTTTTCATCATATGGGGTATCTATGGATAGGTTTTTAAAAATGATATTGAGGTTTCTAACATCATTTTTTTCTAAACTGAATAGTTTGCGCGAAAGACACTTCCAAAGTGGTAAAATGTGTGTGTGTGTGTGTGTGTGTGTGTGTGTCCCGTAACTTCTAAAATCGAAAAAATATATATGATATACATTGCCATGCAAACTTCCACCGAAAATTGGTTTGAACGAGATCTAGTAAGTAGTTTTTTTTGATATGTCATAAATGGCACGGAACCCTTCATGGGCGGGTCTGACTCGCACTTGGCCGCTTTTTTTTTATCTTCTATGATAGTATGGTCTAGTTAAGGAAAAGTATGGAAGTAAGTCGTGTAGTCGTGGTTCTTTTTGGATTCGTTAAAGGGCGCAACTAGATTGTTTCCCCCGAGTTGCACCGTCTCTTTTATGTACGGAATATCCTTAAATTTTAGGTATAAACTATAAAGTGCCGTAATTTTGGAGTAAGTTAAAAGCTATTGGGTTCAAGCTTAGTATAGTGTAAAGAGAACACCTTGGTGCAGTGTATCTTAATTAAAAAGATGTGCGATGTATGACACCCTATAAAAAATTTTTTTTTTCGATTGCGGCTGGAGGATAAGTCAGTCGGTTGGTGCGATCTCAAGTTAAGCTTTTTAAAGCATTATAAACATTCAGTTAACTTTGCACGCCTGGGCAAATTATGGAACATGTATTATTTTTCATTCTTTTGTACATAGTGCTTCGGGGGAAATTAAGAGAGACGTGAAAATTTTAAAAACGGTACTTATCTAAAGACACTACATTTGCACTGAATAAAAAATAGATTTATTACCGAAAGTTTGTCAAAAAGTAAATAGAATTAATCGCAACGAACTGCAAGCGAGGGTGGGTGACAGCACGCGGCGCGGGGCGCGCGGGGCTGGGAGGTAACGCAGGTAGGGTTTGCAATATTCGTCAATTTTTCGTATCCGGATATCCGGATAATACGGATCCGTATAAAAAAAGTTTACGTTCTAGAGGACTCGGCCAAAAATAAAACTATTTTTAGTCAAAAATTAAGTTATATTACATAATAATATATAAATGGAGTAAATTAACATTTACTCTTTAAACGACAAGTTTTTCGAACATGTATTAATCTTTTATACACCAGTTAAAATCCGGTAAGAGACTTGTTCTCAGACCGGATAAAGGGAGACAACGTCAAGGGGCCAAGGTCGATGCAGCGGAAAGGTGTCCTGCACGGGGAGGCTCGGAGATTGAGGGCCATGAAAACGACCCATTTATCCCTTCCTATAAACCTCCAATTTACCCATAAAACCTTACCCAGACCAACCCTCCTGACCCCCCTTCCCATCTTAATCCACTTATCCACATCCCCCCTTCCTGGAGGAGACAACCTCGACCCCAAAAACCCTAATCCAAGGTGTAACTGATCGTGCCGATGGATGCATGGCTGAGAGGGAGCTCAGTCGCGAACGATAGGC
Organism: Cydia pomonella; assembly: GCF_033807575.1. Classification (NCBI taxonomy): domain Eukaryota; kingdom Metazoa; phylum Arthropoda; class Insecta; order Lepidoptera; family Tortricidae; genus Cydia; species Cydia pomonella. The sequence goes on from NC_084704.1 coordinate 19,424,634, forward strand.
CTCGGGTACCGGGCGAAACCCGTTGTATATAGCCTTGTCTACGCAAGCGGGGCTCTGCGTAGTACTGACCCTTTATATCCCTAGCTACTCGTGGGAACCATATGAATAGCAATAAATCAAAAAAATATATAACTAAAAACCAACAGAAACAAACGACCTCCTTAGATGAGACGGCACATGCTGAAGCACTAAGGGGGGCGAAACAAACAGAGAGCGGGAAGGCTAAGGAAGAGCCATCGAAGCTGGAGAGGCCGCTGAAAGCCGGGGTACCTATCGGAACCCCAGCCCAGGTGACTAAGCCAGAGACGATGGAGCTTTCAACAGCTGGACCCTCGACTGAAAAAACGATGGCGGCTGAGAGTGGGACGACACCTGTTGAACCCTCAAAGCAGGTCATAGATCCCGGCTGGGAGATCAGGTGCAAACCAAGAGGGAAGCCTGCCCAGACCGAAGAAGACGCACCTATGCGGAAAAAACTTTCGCAGAGGAAGAGGCAGCGGCTCCAAAAGCGAAGAGAAGCAGAAAGCCGCTCCTCTGGAAACAAACAGGAGGTTGACGCCCCGGAGGGACAGGGCGAGGGAGCGACGACCCCTGCGGAACAAACCCAGGCAAAGAAGAAACCAGAAGGGAAAGCCAAGAGGGCACGCCTGGATGAAACCATATCCCCCAGAGGCGACCACAAAAAACAGCGGACAGACGCCACCTCGGGGAACAAAGAACTACCCTCCTCCTATGCGGCGGCAGCAGCGGCAGATCTGACGGTGGCGATTACTAATAACCGCACGGGCAGACTGACGCAGCAAGATGCAGCAGAGGTGGAGAAGAAGATCGGGGACGCTATCTTCCAAGCAGCCATCGAAACCGATCTGGACACCGCAGCGGAGGCCCCAGCGTTCTCAGGTAGACCCAGTTTTGTGGATGGGTACCTGAAGCTGTGGTGCCAGGACGCGAACACCAAGGCGTGGCTGATGAAGTGGCTGGAGTCGGCCACCCTTCAGAACGGAGACCAGCTCGTTGGAAAGAGGGAGGACGAGATGGTCCGGAACACTAGGTGCGGTATCCTGATCCCGTCCCTGGAAGACAACCTCACCAAAATAGGCAGGGTCCTCAACTTCCAGAACCCGTGGGCCATGGTGAGGAAGTGGACTCTCCACCAGGCGATCCCCCTGAAGAAAAGGACCTGTACCCTACTCCTGGTGGGAATACCTGAAGACGTTGTTCCTACTGTGATGGAAAAGGGAAGAAGACTGAACTACCTATGTGGGACAGTCTACATCCGTTTCCAGCACGGCGGAGGACGCTTCAGAGATTCTCCACCGGAGAAAACCGCAACAGAGGCGAACACTGACGGAGGGGAGAACAAATCTGCAGAGGACGCGCCTGAAAAGAATACCCCCTCTGCCATGGACACCGACTGCGCGGAACCACACACCTCAGACATCGAGGAAGGCATTTTGCTGGACTCTGAGGACGAGGATGGCTTACCAAAGGGGATCAGTCTCCTGGACCTAAAGGGAAGGGCGGCGGAAGGGATATCCCCGGATGGCGCCTTCCCACTGTAAGGTCCTCCAGGTTAACCTCCAGCACAGCGAATCTGCAACGGCTCAACTTCGAAGATGGCTGGAGGTTAACCCAACATCCATAGCCCTGATTCAAGAGCCGTGGATCAGGAACACACGCATAAACGGCCTTGGTAATACCGGAGGTAATTTATTTTACAATACACATTTCAAACCAAGATCTTGCATATACATATCTCGTAACATAATGGCACAACCACTAACTCAATTCTGTTCCAGAGACGTGTGTGCCATAAAACTCCTCAGAACACAAAACTCAAGTCTACCGGAGATAGTCCTGGCGTCCACCTACATGGCGGCGGAGGACGAACCACCTCCAGTGGAGATGAACAACCTCATACGCTACTGCGAACGAGAAAGGCTCGAGCTGGTCATATCTGCAGACTGCAACGGCCATCACAACCTATGGGGAATGGAAACCAACAACAAAAGAGGTAACGATATTGTTGAATACCTTATGTCAACTAACCTAGATATATTAAACACAGGATCTAAACCAACTTTTGTCACTCGTAGGTGTAATACTATAATTGACATTACTCTAAGCACAGGACTGGCAGCTCAACACATATCCAACTGGCACGTGTCGGACGAGCTATCCTGCTCCGACCACAGATGGATTCGGTATGACCTGACAGCTGACATCCAAACATCCACACCTAGAAGAAACCCGAGACGCACGGACATAGCGGCGTACAAGGAACTTCTGGAAGGTAAACTACACAATAACACACACACTGACAGACCTAGCAATACGAAGGAATTGGAGGAACAGGTAAACTTACTTATTAAAAACATAACTGAAAGCTATGAAAACACATGTCCGCTATCGACTCCATCGGCTAGAGGAAAAGGTAGTAACAATAACAACAACAGCTGGTGGGGACCGGAGTTGGAACGAATGAGAACAAGAATGAGAAGGTTACTTAACAGAGCAATGAACACAAGAGCTGAAGAGGACTGGGACAGGTACAAAACAGCTAAAACAGACTACAAGAAAAGACTAAGATACAGAAAATCAGCCACATGGCGAAACTTCTGCGACAACATATCCACAGTAACCCAAGCAAACAGAACAAGGAAAATCCTTGCAGACCAACCAAGACAACTACTGGGCACCCTGAGGAGACAAGATAATAGTACCACCAGTAGCCCAGCTGAGACAGAAAGGCTGCTGGTGGAGACCCATTTCCCAGGATGCAAAGTAGTAAATGAGCAAGACCCAGAACAGGATACAATGAACTATAATCCAACGGAAAGCGAATGGAGAATAGCAGAATGTATAACAGAACATAACAAAACGACCTGGGCAGTAAATAGTTTTGATAACTTCAAATCGCCGGGAACAGACGGAATTTACCCAGCCCTACTAAAATGGGGTGGACATACATTAATCAAACATCTATCCAATCTACTGTGCAGCTGTATAGCCTTTAGATATATACCACATAAATGGAGGGAAGTGAAAGTGATTTTCCTCCCAAAGCCAGGCAAAACCGATTACTCGGATCCCAAGTCTTTCAGACCAATCAGCCTTACATCCTTCATGCTAAAAACACTAGAAAGACTATGTGACAGAGAACTGAAGGACACGGCCCTAAAAAACATAGAAATCCATCCAAACCAACACGCCTACAGTCAAGGGAAATCAACTGACTCAGCTCTCCATGCTGTAGTAAGCAACATAGAGAATGCGCTAGCAAGGAAGAACTCATGCCTAGGCACCTTCATCGACATAGAAGGAGCCTTTGACAAGACAAACTTTAGCAGCATCCAGCAAGCATTACAAAGACATGGAACCAATCCACTCGTAACCGAATGGATAATGAATATGTTAAGACAGAGAATAATAAGACTATCCGAAAACCAAACTCATCAAGCACTAGTCATGAGAGGATGCCCCCAGGGAGGAGTACTCTCACCACTGCTTTGGAACCTGGTGGTGAACGAATTGATAACAAAATTAAACAACAAACACTTTATGACTATAGGGTACGCAGATGACTTAGTAATACTAATCAGCGGCCTAGTAATAAACACACTGTGCGATCTCACACAGACAGCACTGAAAATAGTAGAGAAATGGTGCAAGGAGAATGACCTATCGGTAAACCCAAAAAAAGACCGACACAATTCTCTTCACACACAAACGAAAACTGGGTACATACGAACTGCCAACCCTTTTTGGCACAAGATTGACACTTTCAAAGGATGTAAAATACCTAGGCATAATCCTGGATGATAGACTGAACTGGAACAAACACCTGGACAATAAACTAAACAAAGCAACAGTAGCCTTTTGGCAATGCCGGAGGATGGTGGGCAAGAGATGGGGACTTGCTCCTCACATCATACTGTGGCTATACAAAATGGTAATAATGCCAATGATCAGCTACGGCGCGGTCGTATGGTGGCCCCGCACCCAGTTAACCACGGTAATAGACAAACTAAACAAAACACAAAGACTAGCATGTGTGGCTGCGACGGGCTGTATGCGAACTACTCCGACTGCGGCGCTAGAAATAATGCTAGGACTCCTACCATTACACATATACATACAAAAAGAAGCGGCTGCCACGGCTCTTCGGTTGAAAAAGCTAAACCTATGGACATCCTTCAGCTCATCGCACAAGAAGATCTATGAAAATATGATCTCAAAACTACCCATGCTGGAGGCGCCCATCGACAAAACACCAAAAACTATGATCTTCTGGAAAGAATACGCCATATCATTAACAGAAGATCCTAAAGAAGGACTAGACCAAACCAACCTAAGAATATTCACAGATGGCTCAAAAACATTTGAAGGGACAGGATGTGGTGTCTTCTCGGAGGACCTGAATATACACATCTCAAAACCCCTGGGAGAACATAACACGGTATTCCAAGCTGAATGTGTGGGAATAATAGAAGCTTGCAATGCTATAACAAGACGACAAGTGAAACACGAAAATATACTAATACTATCAGACAGTAAATCAGTACTACAAGCGCTATGCAGCGACAAACTTAATTCAGAACTCATACTCGAATGTCATCGAAGCCTCACGGAAGTGAGCAAAGAAGGCAACAAAGTAACAATTCAATGGATAAAGGGGCATAGTGGATCAAGAGGAAACGATGCAGCGGACGAACTGGCCAGGAGAGGCTCAGAAACGCCGGCATATGGACCCGAGCCCATCATACCCCTACCAATATCCTATATACACAACCAGCTAGACCTACATCACAGACAACTGCACAATAAATACTGGAAGGAAATGGACACATGCAGGCAGACCAAGGATTTTCTACCGGAACTGAACCTCAAACTCACCAAAATACTACTGAAAACACCTAGACATCAACTACGTAAAATAGTAGGATTAATTACGGGACATAACACACTTAACAAACACCTACACAATATGGGAAAAACAGACAGCCCCATGTGCAGAGCGTGCATGGAAGAAGAAGAAACAACAAAACATATTCTCCTAGACTGCAAACAGATAGAAGTATACAGGAACAAATACCTAGGGACTCCGTGCACACTAGGAGAGGCATTTAGCAACCTGAAAACTTTGCTAGGCTTCGTGGAGGAGCTGGGGTAGTTAGAGTAGCGCTACCTCGTTTCACGCAAAATAGGCACAATGGTTGTCGATTTGCGGAAAATGCCCAGAAGCACTAACTAACTACACCAGTTTAATAAAATTACATGAGAAAAGCTTGCTTTCAGTATCTTTGAAAAATTGTGGTTAAATAGAGGTAAATTGCTTAGAATTAATATCCAGCTCATTCTTTCAGTATGCATTACAATGATATTCCATTATATACGAGTAGTAAATAGATAATAGAAATCATGTTAGCTACTGCAAATAATGACCAAAGTTGAGCGAAATTATATCAATATTACTTACTTACTTAGTCAGTAGCGCATGTTGTTTTTATTTTAACAGGAGAAGGGGAACCGACACGATAATACACAAACAAAATCAGTGATAATAACACTCACAAGCACTGTAATGACATTCTAAGTAGACGACGACCCAAAGACGAATGACCGAAACTCCGGTAATAATTACTGTAAACAATAATAATTCTCGCCTCGAGTTCCATATGGTCGGGTTTGAAAAAAATTAACTTCTCAGGAGAGCCAAAACAAAATTGGCACTTTTATTTGCCATTATTTCACGTACTATGTAGGCTAGACGTACCATATATTTTTTTATTGAGAAAAGCCTTTTTACCTTCTATTTTGGATAAGTAAAAGCGCTGTGCTGCTGCGGTGCTGTGTGTGTGTTTGATTATATTTAAAAAGACGGTATTTATGCTAAATTTATTAGACCCGATTTTTTTTTCTCCCCATTGTAAAAGAGAGGCATAAAGTCGTATTGACTTACTTACACTCTACACTTTGAATATTTTAGACATTATTAAGGTCTTAAGTTCAGATCCGAATTAAGAAACGTAGTATTGTTACTAAAATTATAGGCAAAGCGTCGTATGTAATAAACACCTCACAATGTGTCAACATTTTAAATTCATAGTCTCAAAGAAACAATTGAGAGGCAAATATATGGAAAAAGACGGGTGTAAAAAAAATTTAATCTGTTTATTTTAGTGTTGTTATTGGGGTACAGTCTGCACTCAGTCTATATAAAAAATCTCTATATTTGGAGATTATCTTAATTAAGCTTAAGTTTAGCTTTAACTAATTGTAAGTATATAATTAGTTTTGTTGGCAGTTAGTGCTTACATGTTATTTTAATACTAGCTTATTTTAGCAATGCTTTATGTTTTGCGAAAATAAGGAAAATCATGAAATCCGACCTATTGCATCAAATGAAAGAAATACCAGAGTAAGAAAGATAATTCCTATTTATTATTGATTATTCAGTTTATTAGAAAGATAATTCAAGCAACATTCGCATTCATTTTATAAACTTATTGCGTAACGTGATGTATCCAGACGTCGAGCCTGGGGGCCTTTTTTTTTGTTCACGGAGTGGGCGAATGCGTTTACGCACCGTCCCCCTAGCCGTGGAAAGGCCATAATGGGGGGGTGTGTGGGACTCGCCGATTCGGTCCCCTCTCTCCTGGTGAGAGGGGGGGAGAGCTTGGCCCTACCCACTAAACCCACTCCGGCGTTTCGCCTTCTTTGCCGTTTGCCAGAGCGCCATGGGATTGAGAACACTCCACCATAGCGCTCCCCGGCAGCCCCGGCTTGGCGCCAGGACACCCGCGCAATGGAGGGGAATCTGAAACGCTTGATCCCCGTCGGCGACGTATATGGAGCCGTGCAATGCGGGTCCCGTACCCGCTGGCCCCATTAGGGATCGAGACGAACATGCGCTCTTCGCCTTCGACCCCGCCGCCTGCGTCGGAGAGGCGGCGCATTAGGATCAGCCTCACGCCACCTCTACGCCTCCTCCTTTTGCGACATGACTTGTTCGCAGAAGGAGGCCACCGCATCCCAATTCCTCTCACTGCCCAGCATCGCCGCTATGATGCTGTGCAGCGAGAGGTCCACCACCCCTGTTGCCACCCTGAGGGCAGCTCTTTCCAAGGCCCAGCGACTGCACTCTTCCAGAGTGTGCTGGGCCGTGTCGTCCCCCGCGCCACATTCGTGGCACTGAGGCCCCGGCTCCCTCTTAATTCTGTACAGGTAGTGTCCGAAGGAGCCGTGTCCAGACACCACCTGCGGCAACCTGAAGGTCAGGGCTCCCCTCCTTCTAGCCACCCACTCATTAATTACCGGGAGGATAGCCCCTACGGTTCGGATTCCGTAGTGGCCATCCTCCAAGACATCCCTCCATCGCGCTCGAAGGCGCTCCGCGGCTGCCTGCGCCACCCTCTCAGCCTCTTCCGCGTCTGGGGGCTCGCCACGCCTCCTGGCCTCCGCCCTCAGCCCGTACCTCTCCGCCAACACCTCCGCGTCCAGCAGCGTGAGAGGTGGTGCGGTAGGCCCTCACCATTCACTGGACCAGTACCCTCTGCGCCCGACGGAGCAGTGCCTTCGTGCGCTCCGTGAGTCGTCCGGCCCAGATTGGTGCTCCGTAGAGCGCCATAATCCGGACGACCCCAGCATACAGCCGTCTGCATGGGGCATTCGCCCCCCCCAAATTGGGCAGTAGGCGGCCCAGAGCCGAGGCAGCACCCACGAGACGAGAAACCATTCTCGCGAAGTGCTCCTCAAAAGAGCCTGGGGGCCTACCTAGGGAATGCAAATCGGTTATAACCGATTATTAAGTCAAAATTTCATACAAAAAAATATATTCTCGAGACGTCTTCGCCATCTTGAATCTCAACGACAACCCGTAAATTTAACTTCTAAGGACTACAAAATCGTGCCTTTTTTGGCTGTGACGAAAATATACTAAATTTACTTCCCTTATTTATGAAATACTGTGATTGAATATTGTATCATGTCCAAGGTCATATTTTCACTTATACTGTATTTTGTGTTTTATTAAAAAACGAAGACTTATAGTCACATTCCCTAATGCCGTAAGTTTATTTTCGTGTTTTTTTTTTTTTAAATTACTTGATTGTAAATTTATCACTTTTTGTCGATAATAACCGTAACAGATTATAACCGATTATCGGTTTTTTTGGCCATAACCGTAACCGAAACCGGTTATGAAGTTTGGCTGGCATGGAGATATAAAGTGGAGCACACTCTAGCTTTTTTGTTATAGTAAATTGAACCTTACCACTGAGGCAGAAAGGTATTCTTAGTATTCTTACCAGACTAGAGAAAACGGTCCACTTGAGATAGCAAAAGTGGGGCGCGGTGTCTCATTCGCACATGTTGCCAATGTTAAAAACATACCATTGTGGTAGTATTTATATCCATATACTACTGAAATTAAATACTTTCTTATACTATTTTAGTGCTATATACAGAGTGCGGTTCTCAAATCTTTTAAGTATTTTGTAAATAATTATGATTATTAACTGATTAACCCAAGCATGTGCACAACAAAAAAAAACATTAATTTTAGTATGGTAGACATTGTAGAAACTTTGAATATTAATTGGTATCCCTATGACATATTTTCGAGATATTTCCAAAATACGTGAATGGTGGGGCTCGGCATTTAATTGCGAAATATTTAAAAAATGGGTAAAAAATGTTGTGTAGGTTGTAGAAGTGAAAGCTTTGCTGATTGTGGTATATATTTTCACAGGTGAACCACAATCATTCAATTTTACGATAAAATACAAAACGATAATTGACAAACTCATTAGGGTGACCATGATGTCGGCACGATGTGAATCCGTTTTATACAATTCTTATCTTATACCTTTAAACGAGCAATTCTTGTATATATATATATATATATATATATATATATTTCCGGGATCTCGGAAACGGCTCTAACGATTTTGCTGAAATTTGGTATATGGGGGTTTTTGGGGGTAAACAATCGATCTAGATTAGTCTTATGTTTGGGAAAACGCGTGTTTTCGAGTTTTCATGCGTTATTCTTTCGACGCAGAATATGGTCGCTAATTTCGTATTGCCGGCCACTGTCCGTCTGGTCCAGCGGGTTAAGACGAGGACTGCTAAACGAGTGTTACGGGTTCGAATCTCGCCCGGTGATTAACTTTTTTTTTTATATGTTCAAGTTTTTTTTTTTTTTCATTTTTATTGTTTTAGACAAGTTTAATTTAGTAAAAAAATGTAGTTAAGATTATCACCTATAGACCACCATATTACAATAAATAGTTATAACCGAGCAAAGCTCGGTCGCCCAGGTATTAAGTACTTAAGTAAGTTTATCGAATTATTTTCTTCGAGACCACGGGGACAACGCCGTCCTCGGAACGTCGGACGTAAACATAAAACTTAATACACTATTAAGTCCCGTTTATATTAGTTAATAATTTATACATGGATATATAAAGGAGTTAAGAGTGACAGAGAAAGATGCTCGCAATTTGCGAACTTCGGCGTTCGCGGTAGCCTCGACTCTAACAAGCTCAATAATACTATCGTAAGAAAAAGATACTATGTTTCTCTAATGTCTATTACACTCCATTGACAAGCGCCTCCCTAATTAGAAAGAGGTCCAATGGCCCATCTTGACTTCTCATGTGGACACAATTTTGGCCAATGTACCCTATCCAAAGTGTCCTTATTTAATGCAAACATACTACAATTATTCGACACTTATGCTCCGATACGTAATCACGTCATAAAAGAATCCTCGAAACCTTGGTTAACTCCGAACGTGCGGTACATGATGGTTCTCCGTAATAATGCTCAAAGAAAGTATAGACACACCAAGTCTGATACGGACAAAATTAATTATAAAAACTTGAAACATCTAGTAAATACCAGCTTGCATTTCGAACAGAAGGCTTACTTTAATCAAAACATTAATCTTAATCTTAACCATCCTAAACTTCTTTGGAAAAACCTTAAGGAAAACATATTACCTAATTTCAAAACCGAAGCAGACATACCAAATCAGTTTGATAACCCTACAGCTATGAATATTACTTTTCTAGACGTACCTGGTAATAATATACCAAACTGCGATAACATAATGTATTTTGGGAATAACTTATATGGTAATTCATCTTTCCAACTATCAACTGTAACTGAAAGCGTCGTCAGTAAACTATTACTTCACATAAAATCTAACGCCATTGGTTATGATGGTATTAATTTTGACATGATTTTGATGACGCTTCCTCGCACCTTGGGTGTTATCACTGATTTAATCAATTGCTCTATTACAACCTCCGCATTCCCATCATTATGGAAAACAGCTATTGTCCGCCCTATTCCAAAAACGAATGATCCAATTGATCTAAAAGATTTTCGACCTATAAGTATACTGCCTTTCTTGTCAAAAATTTTAGAGAAAGTGGTATATGACCAAGTATCCAAGTACTTGGAAAATAACAACATTTTACCCGAAATGCAGTCGGGCTTTAGGCGAGGTCGTAACACTAGCACTGCGCTTCATGACGTAGTGGACGAGGTTCTTGCTGGCCAAGACCTGGGCAAGGGAACTGCTTTGGTGCTGCTCGACTTTTCGAGAGCTTTTGACTGCATAAATATTCCACTTCTTTTGGCAAAGCTACATTATTATGGTTTCGATTACCGCACTATCAGATGGTTCGAGAGCTACTTTAAAAACAGGAAACAGTTGGTCAAGATAAGTCGTAGTGACGGTAGCTCTATATCATCGGAGCCAATACCTGTGACAAGAGGTGTCCCGCAGGGTTCTATTTTAGGTCCCTTGCTCTTTATTTTGTACAGTGCCGACATCGTCCAATGCATAAATCATTGTAAATACCATTTATATGCGGATGATCTTCAAATATATTTTTCTTTCTTTCCCAACGACACGGACTCAGCAGTCGCTAAAATAAACTCCGATCTTAAACGTATTTCGGAATGGGCCTCTGAAAACTGCTTGGTTCTCAACCCCATAAAGTCCAAATATATGATCCTGGGTTCACCGCACCAGATAAACGTCATCACAGCCTATAATCCTGTAATAGAAATTAATGGTATGAATGTGGCTCAGGTTACTGAAGCGAGAAATCTCGGACTTTTGATGGATAGTAACCTCCGCTTCGAAAAACACATAGCGGAAACATTCCAGTACTGTATGTACCGTTTAAAGGTTTTATACAATATTCGTGAATTACTGAGTGTAGATCTACGAGTGAGACTATGCGAAGCCCTTATTCTATCGAAATTAAATTACTGTATTACTGTATATGGACCTTGCCTCTTGGGACGCTCGCAGCGCTGCATTCAGAGGGTCCAAAATGCATGTGCCAGGTTCTGTTACAATATTCCCCCGCGGACTCATGTCACCCCATTTATAAATAACGGAAACTGGCTCAAAATGCTACCACGTCAGGATCTAATGTTGGCATGCTTACTGTTTGATGTAATAAACACTCAGACTCCAAGCTATCTGTACAAAAAACTGGTTTGGTCAACAAACAGAAGCTGTCACTCGGTTAGAGCCCCGCGTATTCTTATGCTGCAGCCTCAAAAATACCGCGCTGCTGCCTTTAGGGGAAGTTTTAGGTATCGGGCCACCAAATGTTGGAACAACATACCCCCACCAATCAGAATATTAAAAAGTAAGCCTCAATTTAAAATTAAATTACGCCAATACCTATTAGAAACTCAAAAACTAAGTGCCTAAAACTTAACCCCACCTGACCATACCATTACCTGCCGTTACCTATCCACTTGCGTTCACATCGTGTAAATTCATAAGTATAATAACTATCTACGTGACATATTTTTCTTGCAAATATTTACAGTACCTACATACACACAGTACAAATATATGTAACATGCATAAGTATATTATTTAAACATATAAGTACATTGACTAGTGCTGCACTGGTCGTTTATTAGTGTAGGTTTTAAGGTTCTGACGGAAGATCAGCGCTGTGGTCTCCGCAGCATTTATGCTGAGTCAGCGCCTATTCTTTACCACAACACATGACCCTCTACTAATATCTCTATTAATCTAAAAATAAGACACGTAATACATTTGATTGTTGACGTAATTATTGATATTAGTGTCAAACTGTATGTTACTTTTTCTTTGTCTCTTGTCAATTTTATTTCTCTCTTGTTATTTGTTGTGTCACAAAGCATGTAAGTTGTGGTTGAATAAAGATTTTATCTATCTATCTATCTATCTATCCGGATAATCTTATAAGTCCGTGTTGGCCGGTTATTGCATACCCTAGGCCTACCGCAAAAACCAAAATTCTCAAATTGCGGGGATCTTGCTCTTTTACTCTTACAAAGATGTAATGTAATAAGAGTGACAGAGAAAAATGCCCGCAATTGACGAACTTCGATTTCGCGGTTATAGCCCAGGGTGGGCGGTAGTCTAAGTCTATTAGGGCTTTTGATTGTGTTTACTGACGTCCGCACCGGATCGCAACCTTGGTGCGATCAGGCGCACGTTCGTTAAGGACGCAGCTGTAAGTAAGAGCGAGAAAGAGAAGTTTTGACCACATCAAGATCGAAGCCCGGTGCGGTCGTCTGTAAGGGCTATAACGTAAGACGTTTATTTGCGATTATCGTGAGGTGTGTAGAGACCCTTTAAAAAAAAGTATCAATAGTGTTATAAAATGTCATATTTTTATGTGAATTAGTTATAAGTAAAGTACTTATGTTACTTTTGTATTTCATGCTTGAGCTGATGGCCTAGTTGCCAATGCTCGTAATAAATTAAAAAAAAAAATTTATAAAATGTCATTCGTTGTCCTGTCATTTCCTGCTTGCTTTAATATTTCGTATTGCCTTGCCCCTTGCCCTATGCACAGATTAATGGGAGGGACATCGGAGTGTGAGAATTTGAGCATCTCAAATACTCATTTCGTGTATTGTGTACGTGACAAATGATAAATAAATGTCTACTAAGCCATTGAAGATGCCTTCAGCGACGAGGGATTCGACTATACTTAAGATTGCCGTGGAAATGCTAAATGCTCCCGATAAGGTTCCTCAGTTGATAGAATTTGACCAAAGCCAGCCCTTATCAAGCATTATTCAACTCCTTTGCAAGCCGTGGGGTCTCCCAGATCCCGATAACTATGCGTTGCAGTTCTCGGAGAGCAACAACCAGAACTACATCACCGAGAAGAATCGCAATGAGATCAAGAACGGGTCTGTGCTGCGTTTGGAGCAGTCGCCAGCGAAAACTGTGCAGGAGATACTGTATAAAATTAATAATGGGAATGAAATCGAGCAAGGTCATGCTCTCACTAAACTCTCTAGCCTAAGCAGTGACCTCACTTTCGCGCTCGAGTTCATTAACAAAAAGGGTTTGACCTTAATAATAAGTAATATTGAATCCGGAAAATTCAAAGGAACTTGTTTCAAACATGCTCTAGTTACTTTTGTTGAGCTTATGGACCATGGTATTATTTCCTGGGATATACTGGAGAATCAGTTCATTAATAAAGTGGCAAGTTTTGTCAGTAATCAAAGCACAGCTCAAGATCCTAAAGTCATTCAGTCCTGCTTGTCTATTCTCGAGAATATTGTTCTCAACAGCTCAGGAAAGAATTCCCAGGTTGAAAAAGAAATAACAATTCCAAGTTTGATCTCGCAGTTGCAAAATCCTAATCAAGATGAGGTTAAAGTAATTCAACAAAATACTATTGCTCTCATTAATGCTATATTGGCCAAAGCTGATCTAACTAAAAGAAAAACCATTGCTGCAACATTGTCATCAAAACAGGTCCGTAATGTTATTTATGACAATTTGGTTGGTGTATTGGCTGTTCAAGCCCAAGATACAGAACTGGCACACCAGCTGTATGTGTTACAGACACTTTTACTTGGCCTGCTTGAACCCAAAATGAGACAGAGAGCTGATTCGCAAGAACAAGAATCACAGGAAAAGATAAAAGAGCTAAGAAAAATTGCATTTGAAAATGATAACAATTTCAACATAGAAGTTACAACAAGACGTCAGCTTGGTAGCTTCTCAAAAGACTTCAAGAAACTTGGTTTTAAATGTGAAATTGATCCCATAAAAGATTTCAATGAAACACCCCCTGGTATGTTGGCCTTGGACTGTATGCTGTACTTTGCAAGAAACTATCCTGAAGACTACACAAAGATTGTTTTAGAAAACAGCTGTAGAGCTGATGAACATGAATGTCCATTCGGTAAAACCAGTGTAGAACTTGTGAAGCAGCTGTGTGACATATTGCACATTGGAGAGCCACCAAGTGAGCAGGGCCAAACATACCACCCTATGTTCTTCACCCACGACCATCCTTTTGAGGAACTATTCTGTATTTGCATAGTCCTTCTTAACAAAACATGGAAGGAGATGAGAGCAACCTCAGAAGACTTTGTAAAAGTATCCAGTGTTGTGAGAGAGCAGATCAGCAGGGCATTGGCTGTTTCCCCTAAAGGTTTTGACAAGTTTCGCCAGAAGGTTAACCAACTGACCTATGCAGAGATTACACAGATTTGGCAGACTGAGAGAACTAACAGAGAAGTTTGGGAGTCACATGCTAGACCTATTGTTGAGCTGAAAGAAAAAATAACCCCAGAAATAATTGATCTGATCCAACAGCAAAGATTAGGGGTACTAGTAGGTGGGACTAGATTCAAAAAGTATTCATCAAGAGGGCAGAGGGTTAAGGATAAGTTTTGGTATGTCCGACTGTCCCCCAACCACAAAGTTCTCCATCATGGAGATTGTGATGAAAAAAGCACACCAAGTTTAGAAGAGCTTGGTAACAAACTGTCCGTAGCAGACGTAAAGAGTGTGGTAACAGGAAAAGATTGCCCACACATGAAAGATTTGCGAGGAAGAAAGATAAACCCAAGCTTGGCTTTCTCCCTGATTCTCAAGTCTGCTGAAGTGACTTCTTTAGACTTTGTGGCCCCAGATGAGCAGATATTTGACTATTGGACAGATGGAGTTAATGCTCTACTAAAGGAAAAGATGACAAGTAAATCATATGAAAATGATCTTGAAACTTTGTTGTCAATGGATATAAAAGTGCGTCTACTCGATGCAGAGGGCATTGACATCCCACAGGACCCTCCACAGATACCTGATGAACCTGAAGATTATGACTTTTACTATGATAATAATTAAATAATTCCATTTTTTCATAAGATGATTTTCCAGATTATATTATTTCCATGTGTATCGAAAATTCCTAGTATTAGTAGTTGAATAAGTTTTAAGCAAGATATTTATTAATTTTAACTCATTTATGAAGATGTAATCCTTTCCATTTATTCTAACTGAATTTTATCAGCACTTCCACTTAATAATAATAACAGTGGCCATATTCCATATTATATTTTATATACCAAAGATCATGTCTAAAGAACAAGAGAATATATTTTAAAATGTGCGTGTACAAATAAATGTTTTCCTAGACATTGCTGTAGTATATTTTTCTAGTATGTAAGTAGTAGTGTACATTATTTTAAAACACAATGGAGTCGAAACCTAAATCTCGATCTAATCCGTATAAAAGATATTGTTCTGTTTACATGTCTGAATAAACGGAAGAACAAGGAAGCAGATATAAAAAATTTTTAAATTCTGGACGATATTGAAAGTTAAGTCATTTTGATGAATTTAAACTTTAAACCATAAATAGTGGAATTTTGAGCGTGCGAGTGCGAGGGCTTCGAAGCACGAGAGGTTGAACAAATTTTGCCGCCGAGTGCCTTCTCAGGAAATTAATGAGTACGTTCAAAAATTAGGGATTGCATTTACACACAATTTTAAGCACTATTTACACGGAAATCCTCGAAGTGAAATATTTCAATTACTGCAAGAGATTCATTTACGTAGGTAATTGCCATGTTCGTGTTTCCCTGCGGACTATTTATTAAGATTGTATATTTTCGACTCTGAGATTTAATAATCGAACTTTTAAATTGGGGATAAATCAATTAAATAATACTTAAAAGTAAAACAATTAAAAGATAATGTTGTAATAAACACATTTCATTTTTGTACCTATTTGTATTTTATTTCGTTACAAATACCCTGTTAAACGCCCATCGGTCCAATAAACTAACTTAACAATTAACATAATTAAGTTGCCAGCTCTTAGACTATGATTATAGCGCGTCGTCTTGGAAGCAAGCGTAAAGGCGGCGGCGCCCGATTGGTTCGCATTTCTTCTTTAGTTCCCGGAGTCCTTACTTAGTAAGAGTTAAAATAAACATCCTTAATTTATTGAATATTGTTTGCCCAAACAATATTAGGAACTGACCGACATAATTATACTTCCGTGAGAATCAGACATACTATCTCCGGATAAAAAATTTATGTTTACAGAATCAAAGTTTGTAATTCCTAGGGTCAGGTGGTCAACAGTGGGTCTCTTTTTTTCAGATGGCCAAAGCTCCGAAACTATTTATCACAGGAGTTTGCTGTAATGAAGGATATTATAGGAGATTTTATTCCCCGTCTGTACAATGGGGAATGTTCTGAAGAACTTTTTGAATTGGTGCCACCGTCACGTTTTTATCACCGCACATCCCGCCAAAGAAACAAAGTTCATCCTCACTTTCTCGACACGTGGCAAACCAAGAACAAGCGGGCATCTCGCTCGTTTTTTCCCAGAACGTGCAAGTTGTGGAATGAGCTACCTTCTGAGGTGTTTCCCTTGCGCTATGACATGGGGTTCTTCAAGAAGCAGGTTTTTAGGGTTCTCAAAGGTTGGCAACGCATAAGTGGCTCCTCCGATGTTGCTTATGTCCATGGGCGGCGATGACTGCTTCCCATCAGGCGGCTCGTCTGCTCGTTTGCAACCTATTACATAAAAAAAAAAAAAAAAAAAAAAAAAAAAAGATTTAATCTAATTTATGTTTGTGTTATTGATTTTTCAAAGTATGTTTTAGGTAAAAAAAAAATGTTTATTTTTTAAAAAGTCTGAAATGCGTTACTGTGTGCTATGGGGTCGCAACAGTGGCTCGGGGTGGTACACAGTTAGGGTTGCCAACTATTTTTTGGTGGAATATAGTATTTTCCAGAATAAGGCATTAAAAATATAGTACATTAAAAAAATATATAGTACTTTTAGATAAAATGCTTAACTTAAGTGTAATATACGTTTAATCATACTTACTAGCACTTTGTTAAGATTAGTTATGGTAACGATTTTAGAGCAAAAATGTAAAATTGATAGATTTAATCGTTGAAATTGTACTCCTTTTGTTACGTAATATCTAAATAACAAGCATTGGTTTCTATTAGCACGTCTTCTCATCTTGCCTTTTAATAATGAGGTCGCAAGCCTGCGTCCCCAGTACTATGTGACGAGAAGGAACAGTTTTTAAAAATTCATCAAAAAAGTATGGTAGTAAATTATACAAAATGATGTATAAGAACAGTTTTAGCAAATGTTGTAGATTGTTTAAGTATCAAAATTACGTTGAAATTAAGTCGATTTTCAGAGAAATTGTCACTTGTTTTGAAGTTAGTTCTGGAGAAAATTGATTACGTCTAACTTTCATTCAAATAACTAAATTCAAATTTATAATAACAAAAATGTAGTTTATTAAAGTTGAAGTACAGGATATGTGTAATACAAAATTACCATTTTTAGCAGTCCAAACTTTACGAAATTTACAAATAAGATCAACAAAATCGGTGCTTTACGCGCGTTTACCTATACTTCCATCAGAAAAACAATCATTACTAATTAAATGAGTCTATTAAAAAAAAAGATAACAAGACGCGCTAATAGAAACCAGTACTTGTTATTTCTAATAGTTAACAGAAGTTGTACAATTTCATCGATTAAATCTATGAATTTGACATTGTTGCGACTAAAATCGATAACGGCCTCTTAACTATTCTTTTTGTGTAGACCACTCTCTGTTGTCAAAATCATCCTATTCCTAGACTCCAGCTATCATGCCATCAGTTAGTCATATATGTAAAACTGCTCACTCGTCATCTCATACGCCCAGTAATAATAAAGAGTAAAAAAAAATTTTTTTTAATAAAAACATTTATTTAAAGTTTAAATTTATATTTTTTATTGAGCTTTGTGCACTTTTTAGTAATGTCTTAATTTTTAATAAAATGAGACAACGATTCAGTACATTCATACTGAATATTTATGACAATTTAATGGCTCCCTTTTTATTCAATTTATGTCAGCCCTGTTGCTTCCCCACGCCATATTGTCTTCCCACTTGAAATATATATTTTTTGATTAGAATTAAATTGATTATCGATCTTGAACAAATTAGAAGGATGTCGGAAATATAGTATTTTAGCGTACTATATATTTTTTCAACAGTATATAGTACAGAGAGCCAAAATATAGTACAATACTATATAATATAATACGGTTGGGAACCCTATACACAGTGGATTATTTTAGAGTAAATTATTATAAATAAAACAATATCATGTTTAAATCAATCAGTCTCATTATTTATTAATTGTTCAACTTTGCACACAACTTTTAGACTTAATTGAATCAGTCGTTTTGATTATCTGATGCCTTTGGCATAATAAGAGATCAAACAAATAAGAGATGAATATCCATAAGAAATTAGCATTTTAAAAGTTTTTGCATTTCCGGAAGCTTTCGATTTTTAGGGTTCCGTAGCCAAATGGCAAAAAACGGAACCCTTATAGATTCGTCATATCCGTCTGCCTGTCCGATTATGTCACAGCCACTTTTTTCCGAAACTATAAGAGCTATACTGTTCAAACTTAGTAAGTGGATGTATTCTATGAACCGCATTATGACGTTCACACAAAAATAGAAAAAAAAACAATAAATTTTGGGGGTTCCCCATACTTAGAACTGAAACTCAAAAAATCTTTTTTCTGCAAAACCATACGTGTGGGGTATCTATGGATAGGTCTTCAAAAATGATATGGAGGTTTCTAATATAATTTTTTTCTAAAATGAATAGTTTGCTCGAGAGACACTTCCAAAGTGGTAAAATGTGTGCCCCCCCCCCCCCCGTAACTTCTAAAATAACATAATGAAAAAACTAAAAAAAAAATATGATATACATTGTCATGCAAACTTCCACCGAAAATTGGTTTGAACGAGATCTAGTAAGTAGTTTTTTTTTAATACGTCATAAATGGTACGGAACCCTTCATGGGCGAGTCCGACTCGCACTTGGCCGCTTTTTTCATTGTAGAGTTTTAGGGTTGTTAGGGGTATTCCTGTTAACTTGGCGGCTTTTCTGATGCTCGTCCCTTTGCGAATTTGATTAAGAGCCTCCTTATGTTTTCTTCGGTATGGAGACCAATAGAACGTGACTTTGGCCGCCGAGGCATTCTAAAAATAAAGACATGCCAATCAAAAAACCCACATTATATTTCCAGAAATACCTAGAGATAAATTATTTTAAATCCCACCACATCTAAAGTGCTATTATAAATAAAATATACACAAACAAAACAAGTTGTTAGTTTTGTAGTATGGGCGTAGGTGTTTTGGAATGTGCACGTGCAGAAATTTTATTGCAAACTATCAATTTCATGGGCAGAATCAAAATAAGTACCTATAGATGGTCAAGCAAATCTTGTCAGTAGAAAAAGCCGCGAAATTCAAATTTTCTATGGGACGATATCCCTTCGCGCCTACATTTTTCAAATTTGCCGCCTATATATATTTCTAGGATCTCGGAAACGGCTCTAACGAGTAACGATTTCGCTGAAATTTGGTATATGGGGGTTTTTGGGGGTATACAATCGATCTAGATTAGTCTTATGTTTGGGAAAACGCGTGTTTTCGAGTTTTCATGCGTTTTACTTTCGACGCAGAATATGGTCGCTAATTTCGTGTTTCCGGCCACTGTCCGTCTGGTTCAGCGGGTTAAGTTAAGAGTCCTTATTCCTACAGACGAGCGTATTTTGTAAAATGCTTCCTTTTTCATTCAAGATTACGACGTAAAGTATTTATTCAAAAACTGGTAACGTACTTAAATAATCGTTTCCTATACTAGCGGCTCCAACAGTTCAAATTTTCATTTTCTCTTTTAAACCTCTTTTTTAATGAGTTTTTTTGGGAGTCTTTTCCAAATTTTGCATTGAGATGTGGCGTTTCGGTTCTCAATTTTGCTGTAAACAAGAATCATTTGGTACATGAATGACTACAATTTGATTCAACATATCTCGTACGAGGGGCTGGAATGATTAACAATCTAAGATTCATTTGAAAAACTGATAAAATACCTTCCAAGTTTTCTTCATTTTTTTGGCGAAAACAGGGTTTTTTTTCCGCGAATTGTACGCATATTTTGCTTTAAAAATAATATTATAGCAAACTGTAACTTTATGTTAACCTATAAAAAAAAATCATAACTATGGGACCTAAATTTATATTTTTTTTAAACTCGTATAAATCACGCAGCATCGACGCCACGCTCTCATTCTGCGCGGAGCGCGCTTAAAGGACGGACCTGTGCTCGATTGTAAGGCATTCGTTACGTTCGTAATCAGCTACGGAGTTCCGAGAAGTGCTATATACTGCGATTAGAAAATCTTAATAAAAGTTCATTTTTACACTATGCTTAACAACAGACTCTCGCTTATTGATGGATTTTCAGTGGTCCTTTTTTTTTATACTACGTCGGTGGCAAACAAGCTTACGGCCCGCCTGGTGGTAAGCAGTATCCGTAGCCTATGTACGCCTGCAACTCCAGAGGAGTTACATGCGCGTTGCCGACCCTAACCCCCTCCCTCCCCTCGTTGAGCTCTGGCAATCTTACTCACCGGCAGGAACACAACACTTTGAGTAGGGTCTAGTGTTATTTGGCGGCGATTTTCTGAAAAACGCATTTTTACTTGAAATTACGTTAGGGTTTGCATTATTATTTTTGACCCGGATGAAGTCAAAGTTCTCATGATGGAGTCAGGAGTTGGTCATTAGAACTCCTAATCTACTCATCATAACTCCATCGTGTTTGGGCTCAATCGATTTGCTCTGACGAGCACCATCGATCTAGATGAGGTCCAGGGTCTCATGATGGAGTCAGGAGTTGGTCACCAGAACTCCTAATCTACTCATCATAACTCCATCGTGTTTGGGCTCAATCGATTTGCTCTGACGAGCACCATCGATCTAAATGAGGTTCAGGGTCTCATGATGGAGTCAGGAGTGGGTCACCAGAACTCCTAATCTACTCATCATAACTCCATCGTGTTTGGGCTCAATAGATTTGCCCTGATGAACACCATCGATCTAGATGAGGTCCAGGGTCTCATGATGGAGTCAGGAGTTGGTCACCAGAACTCCTAAACTACTCATCATAACTTCATCGTGTTTGGGCTCAATAGATTTGCCCTGACGAGAACCATCAATCTAGATAAAGTCCAGGGTCTCATGATGGAGTCAGGAGTTGGTCACTAGAACTCCTAATCTACTCATTATAATTCCATCGTGTTTGGGCTCAAAAGATTTGCCCTGACGAGCACCATCGATCTAGATGAGGTCCGGGGTCTCATGCTGGAGTCAGGAGTTGGTCACCAGAACTCCTAATCTACTCATCATAACTCCATCGTGTTTGGGCTCAATAGATTTGCCCTGATGAGCACCATCAATCTAGATGAAGTTCAGGGTCTCATGATGGAGTCAGGAGTTGGTCACTAGAACTCCTAATCTACTAATTATAATTCCATCGTGTTTGGGCTCAATAGATTTACCCTGACGAGTACCATCGATCTAAATGAAGTCCAGGGTCTCATGATGGAGTCAGGAGTTGGTCACCAGAACTCCTAATGTACTCATTATAATTCCATCGTGTTTGGGCTCAATAGATTAGGTCAATAAGGATCTTCCTATATAATAAAAACAGCGGTATCTTTTGTCTCGTTGGACGTCAAGTCAGGTAAAAAGAAACAAATATTATTATAATACTTTACACGTTTAATTAAGTAACTTTGTTTACTGCATCTTGGACACCTCAAACTTGGTGTTGATGATCTCCTCGTCGGAGTCCAGGAGCGGCAGCGTACTGGTGGGGATGTTCTCTTCCACCCAGCGCAGGTCGGAGTCCAGCGAGTTGGCGGCCGGCTCGGGAGCCTCGCGCTCCTCGCCGCCGGTCGAGCCGCGCATTTTCACGCCGTACGCGTCGTTGACAAACTGCTCTTCTTCTTCTGAAAAATAAATGGAGCCATTTAACTGTTATATATATGAAATTTGTAACATTTGGGATGTTTAAGTGTCGTATCAAGAAATAATCCTATAGTTGGAAAATGTAAGGAATCTCACAACTGTAGATTATTTATACTAAAAAACATTACATTTAAGTATAAATTACTTAATTAGATAAAAAATAAAAGAAATATGTGGTAAAAATTATTTACATTATGTTATTTAAATTAATTTAAATAATTTTTACCACCAGTTGGCAGAAAATCACTACAGCTTCCAGTACTTATTAAGTAGAGTAAAAGAAAATAATTTAATGGGCAACAAAACCCATCTTGCAGTGCCATCATCCACACTGTTAACCGAGTAATTGGAAACCTTATTTCAGGAACATAAAGAATCACTTAAGAGTGTTGCTATTAGTAATATTATGATTAAAACTTCATTTGGACGGCTGGCAATTCCACCCATCAACCCATCTCCATCCATCGGTGGAAGTAAAATTTGTTTGGATAATAAGCGCCACCCCTAGCGTCTCCCGAGCGTCGGCGTCTAGTCAACTCTATGGCTGCTGCTATACGAACCGTTGGCGCAACTGCGCAGCGACGCCATTTTCCATAGAGTTGACTAGACGCCGACGAAGGTCGCTAGTATGGGGTGGTCCTTATGTAATTAATTACCGTCATCCTCGTCGTCGGCGTTGTCGAGTAGCGGCGTGAACGCGTAGCGCTGGTTGTTGTTCGTGGGCCGCCACAACACCATGATCACGGTCAGTATGGGGTGGTCCTTATGTAATTAATTACCGTCATCCTCGTCGTCGGCGTTGTCGAGTAGCGGCGTGAACGCGTAGCGCTGGTTGTTATTCGTGGGCCGCCACAACACCATGATCACGGTCAGCACGCTCGCGAACAGTATGTGCCAGTACGCCTCGTCCATCCATACCTCCTTCCAATCCTGAGGATAGACTGACATTTTACAGAACTTACTAGCGTAAAGTCTTGTGCGGAGTCAATACAGCTTACATATTTTAAGGCGATCTTCACATTGGATGCTTCACACTTCGGTGTGCGAGCGGGACATCGATAGCGATCGGATCGTACGTTCATTAAGGTCCGACCGAGATCTCGGTCTCGGACTCGGTCTCGGCATTCTCGGCCAAAAATCGAGCCGAGATCTCGGTCTCGGCTCTCGGCCAAAATGGGCCGAGATTCCTGCCCAGACCGAGACTAGGCAATGAGTTATCATTGGTGAATTAGAATTTTCTGCGCACGAGCACCCGGATCTAAGCCACCCGTTGGTTGCATCGCCCGATTGGTGTGACATTTTTAGGGTTCCGTAGTCAACTAGGAACCCTTATAGTTTCGCCATGTCCGTCTGTCTGTCTGTCTGTCTGTCCGAGGCTTTTCTCCGTGGTCGTTAGTGCTAGAAAGCTGAAATTCGGCATGGATATATAAATCAATAAAGCCGACAAAGTCGTACAATAAAATCTAAGGGGTTTTCAAGAAACATTTTTTGATAAAGTGAATATATTCGGAGATAATCGCTCCGAAAGAAAAAAAAAATGTGTCCCCCCCCCTCTAACTTTTGAACCATAGGTCCAAAAAATATGAAAAAAATCGTGGAAGTAGAGCTTAAGAAAGACATTAAATGAAAACTATAGCGGACATGATCAGTTTAGCTGTTTTTGAGTTATCGCAAAAAGTTTTCCCTTCATAGTAAAAAGACTTACCAATTACTTACCAAATACTAAGGTTGGGAACAGATAGGTGCGGTTGCAAGTGAAGACTTGTTCATTTCATTTGGGTCTTTTCGTTTGTGGTTGTTGTTATTGATTAATAAATGAGTGTATATTGTGCTCGGGATGTAACTTAGATTAACTTTTTGTGAGTGGAAGATGACACTGGATATTTTGATACTAAATATATTTGTGTTAACGGGAAAAAACAAAGCAGTAGGTAAGTACAAAACGACACCTGTAGCGGATTTTTTGGGTTACAATATATATCTTTTTTATCTTCTAATTTCCAGGGGCCCTTGGGAATACACTTCGACCCATAGGGATCTTTTGTGTAGTTGCCCCCTAAGGAAAGACCCATTAGCTACTCAAGAGCTTTTTTGACCATTCCCATGTGCCGGATGATGGAGCTTATGGGTAGCATTTTGAATTCCTTTGGTTCCAGATAGACTGCTCCAAAGTCCTTCATTCTTTGTCTGGCGAGAGCGTGACATTCACACATTAAGTGTGTTACTGTCTCTTCCTCTTCACCACACATTCGACAATCGGTGTTGTCGGAGTGTCCCATCCTGGCCAAAACCCCTTTAACCCCATAATGGCCCGTAAACATTATAATTTGGAGTTGTCTCCTGCTAAGTTTCCATAGCTTTTTGCTCCAACCGGAGTCTACTCCTTGTATGAAGAGCTTTGAGTGCTTTAGACCCGTCAGACTATCCCATTCTTTTTGGTGTCTGGTCTTAGTTGATAGCCGTTATAATGGTTCCCTGTGAGAGCCCCACGAATGGTTCCGGACCTATGTGGTCACTTACGGATCCGGCTCTGGCAAGTTCATCTGCATTTTCATTGCCTATGAATCCCTCGGGCCCTGGAATCCATACCAGTTGCATTTTGTCTTCCAAGCTTGTTCAGAGCTTGGACACCATTTTACACCAGTCTAGAGTCCACTCTGGGCGCCATCAGCGCCTTGAGTGCAGCCTGACTGTCACTGAGTATATAGATATTCTTCCCTTGGGTTTGCCTAACTATATTCTCATGCACACAGGCAATTATAGCGTACGTCTCGGCTTGGAAAACATTAGCGTAATTACCCATGCTTATGCTACAACTTAAGTCATTTGCATAAATGCCTGCCCCCGTACCAGATACTGTCTTGGACCCGTTTGTGTACCATATGATGTCGTTTTCATCCGAATTTGGTGCTTGAACACCTTCGGTCCATTCAGCCCTTGTTGGAACTTTAACTTCAAAATTCTTACGGAACACAAACTTGGGTTGCATCTTATCGCAGCCCATATTCGTTATCCTTTCCATGAAATTGTCACATTCCATGTTTGTGTGTTTAGTCTTTGGCTTGCTATCGCTCCATAGGCCTGTTAGAGCCAGCCTGTGTAGCGATTTCCGCGCCTCAGATTGTATCACCAGATGTAGCGGCGGGAGGTCTAGCAGTACCTCCATCGCCGCTGTTGGCGTTGTTCTAAACGCCCCGGTAATAGCCATGCATGCTGTTCTCTGTATTTTCATAAGGGTTTCCCTGCATGAGCTCTTTAGTGTCCTTGGCCACCATGCCAGGCATCCATACAAAATGATAGGTCTTACCATCATGGTATAGATCCATCTTAGTACCTTTGGGTTTAAACCCCATGTTTTCCCATATGCCGTTCTACACATTCCAAACACTCTCAGCGCCTTGGTTGTGGTAAGCTCGACATGCTTCCTCCAGTTCAGTTCTTTATCTAGTGTTACACCTAGATATTTCACTTCATCGGACATTTCCAGTACCCTTCCATAAAGCTTCAGTTGCTCCATGCCATTAAGGGTCTTTTTCCTAGTAAACGGTATTACCACTGTTTTGCCAGGGTTTATAGAGAGTTGATGGCTGTTGCATCATATCCCCACACTATATGACTCTTTGTTTTGATTATTATTATGTTACCTCTTTTCGTGCACATCCATACTGAAAAAACCACCCAAGTGCATGTTGGACCACGCATAATGGAAGGTTCCGTACCTTCACACAATACAAAAAAAGCCGTACAAGCAAAAGAGCGTATGTTAGTGGCACTTTCGTCGTTTTAATAAGATCAGTTTTTTTATAACTCTTAAATGGCTTAACCGACCATATTCTAAATAATTTTCCTGAAAAATTATTTGTTTATTAAAGCTTTATTATTTAGATATTTTGAAAATGGTTTTGCTCTCCCGGTTCAAAAGTTAGAAGAGATCACACTATTTTTTTTGGAGCAATTATTTCCAAAAATATTGACTTAATAAAAAAAACATTTTTTGCAATCTTTATGTATTTTTAAAGACCTATCTAATGATGAGCCACATGAATTATTTTTAACTTTTACTTACATTTGTATGGAGTATATATTTGAAAATATCGGGCCTTTCATTCAGCTCGCTGGAGGAAGGACTACAATCCAGATCTCACTTTTGTTAGCAAGGATGACACAGGAAAACCCCTCTCTGTAAACCGGATGGTTCTAAAGGACTTCCCTAACAGCCAACACAGACCGGTAATCGTGGATGTAGGCATAAAGATCCCTCTTACAAACTCTATGCCCCTCCCCCGATGGAATTTCAAGCGAGCGGATTGGAGCGGTTTCGCCAAATCCGTCGACGCGGGAATTCGTTTTATCCCACCTGTGGCAGAAAGCTATGACAGATTCCTGGGTCTTGTTCTATCATCTGCCAAGCGCAACATTTGCAGAGGTTTCAGGAAAGAGTACGTCCCCGGATGGAGTAGCGAAAGTGAAAGCTTATACAGATCCTACCGGGAAACGGGTGACTGCTCTATAGGGACAGAGCTATTACTTTCGCTGGATGCCAATCGAGCAAAGAAGTGGAAAAATACAGTCGAATCTATGGATTTCAAGCGGTCAAGCCGAAAAGCATGGAGCGTTCTGAACAAACTCACGGGGAAAACGGCACCTCCACGGCTGACGACTGTAATTCACCCAAACGAGATCGCAAACCGAATAGTTTCCACTTCCAGAGCTAGGGGCGATAAATTGGAAACCAGGAAGATTAAGAAAAAGTTTAAGGAACTGAAGGCTAATCTAGTGGAGGACCCTGATCTGGCAAGACCTTTCACAACAGAAGAAATAAACCTAGCGATTAAAGGACTATCAGCCGGTAAGGCCGCTGGAGTGGATGGAGTCTATAACGAGTTCCTGCAGAAACTGGGGCCCAATGCGGTGAAATGGCTCTCCCTCTTCTTTTCCAACGTTTTCAGCCGCAATCAACTTCCCAGGACTTTCAAAGAGTCGAAAGTTATAGCAATTCTCAAGCCTGGGAAAAAGGAGAACGACCCTTCTAGCTACCGCCCTATTGCTTTGTTAAGCAACTGCTATAAACTGCTTGAAAGACTCCTTTATCGTAGGATAGCTCCCCTGATTAATAGTGTAGTCCCAGTAGAACAAGCGGGCTTTCGATCTGGTCGAAGCTGTACAGACCAGGTCCTGGCTCTTACGACACACCTAGAAAACGGGTTCCAGAAGGGACTGAAGTCCGGAGCGGTGTTCGTCGATCTTACTGCAGCTTACGATACCGTCTGGAGGGAGGGGTTAATCTTCAAGCTTCTTTCGGTTGTCCCAAGCTTCACCATTGCTAACCTGATTTCCAACATGCTCTGTCAGCGAAGATTCAGTGTTTACTTGGGCTCTAATGTTAGTGATGTCAGAAAGCTGAATAATGGACTCCCCCAGGGTTCCGTGCTGGCACCGATACTGTTCAATATGTACATATCTGACCTCCCAAGCACCAGCGCTAGGAAGTTCATATACGCCGACGACATCTGCCTAGTATCTCAACACAAAAACTTTGACAACCTGGAACTTACACTATCCAGTGACTTGGCACGGTTGGCAGACTACTTCAGAATTTGGCGATTGACTCCTAGCACTAGTAAAACAGAGGTCTGCTGCTTCCATCTGCACAACCTATTAGCCAAGCGTGAACTTAAGGTGTCGCTGAATGGATCTTTGGTTAGACACAATTTCTCCCCCAAGTATCTCGGAGTCACCCTTGACCGCTCCATGACGTTCAAACAACACCTCTTCAACACCGCTCGCAAACTCCAGAGTCGCAACAACATCGTGCAAAAACTAAGTGGCACCTCTTGGGGAGCAAGTGCCGAAGTGTTGCGAACATCAGCGCTATCTCTGGTGTTTTCAACAGCTGAATACTGTGCAGCAGCGTGGCTGGGCAGTGCTCATACCTCTAAAGTAGATGTCGAACTGAACAAAGCCATGCGAGTCATATCTGGAACGCTCCAATCTACCCCTTGCCACTGGCTCCCTGTGCTGTCACGGATTGCCCCGCCAGAACTCAGGAGGAAGGACGCCTTGCTTCGGGAAGTGTCCAAGATCCAAAACAACCCTAACCTACCATGTTTCGCAGAGTTTTTAGAGCCAAACAAGCAACGCCTCAAATCTAGAAATCCCTCGTGTAGTATCGCCAAACACCTAATAGATACTCAATTTAATCTAAAACGCGAGTGGGCAAAATCGTGGTATTTGTCAATGGCGGGGAAACTAGGCTCTGAAATTACGCCTGGCTCTAGAATAATGGGGTCGGACCTCCCTAGAAGAGACTGGTGTAGACTTAATAGACTTCGTACTGGTCACGGTCGATGCGCCTACTACAAACACCGCTGTGGGTGGGCGGATTCTCCGGCCTGCAGCTGCGGTGCGGAAGCCCAAACCATCCAGCACATAATTCAAGACTGCCCTATAACGCGTTATGTCGCCGGCCCTCCCGAAGACCTGATCACCCTGAGCGACGAAGCCATGAAGTGGCTGACTGGTCTATGTGTAGACATTTAATTAATTATATTGTCTCTATTTTTACGATATGTATGCCATACGATTAAATAAATAAATTTGAAAATATATTTTACAATATTTTTTCTAATTTAAGAAGCAACTTACATAATACATTTACACCTACGTTCCAAATTTGTTTATAAAATATATTGTATACTTTATGAGTAAAATGGCTGTGACATACGCACAGACCGACAGACAAAAAGACATGACTAAACTATAAGGGTTCCATTTTTGCCATTTTGGCTACGGAACCCTAAAAATACTATTTAATAGCGCTACGAATTGATTACCTATGATAACTTTTTGCCGATACCTAAATCGTCGAATTTCGATCATAAAAACATTTTAGTGCAAAATTCTTATTTTTTTTATATTTTATAAATTCTCGGTCTCGGTCGAGACGAAAAAAGCGTTCTCGGTCGGACCTTAACGTTCATAGCGCTGACTCGCTTACACACAGGAGCGGCATGCGAATCCGCATAAGTGAGATAACCGCGTAGTAACTAGACGACTAGAGCGAATAATAAACAAATATAGTTTGTTAGAATGCGAGGTCCAACAGTCACTATACCATGACAAATGGTTTAATATTACATTCAAACAAGTCTGAACTCTTCAATTTGCTCCAAAATGGTCCTCAATTCAGCAAGATGCTGGTCTTCACGGTGATGACTAGGTACATTGAATACACTTAAATATTACCTACGCCTATCAAATAAGATTTTTTTGAAGAATTAATTCCCAGCAAGCTGGATATCGTTTTAATACCTTCATTTGGTCTTAAATGCGTGTAATTCGAGTATGCGCAATCCCAGGATCAGGTGTGGAAAAATTTTTGCTCTTTTTTAGTTTTTTGCTCGTAGCTCGAAAACGGTACCTTCGAGTTCATAAATATGTAAACATTTTTTCACTTTATAGCAATAGACTAAGGCGAAGAAATGTATACATGTTTATGAACTCGACTGTACGTCCGACGGAACATTTGCTCTAATCATGATGAAAATTGATATCTGAGGAACCAAAATGTACCTTAATATGAATTCGTAGTCAAAGTAGTACTAAATGGCAATTTCTTTTCTTTTGGTATGATTAAGTTAAATTCCGAAAACGCCTTTTCACCAGTCCTTGTTATATCAGATGAAACGGTTGGAGTCAGGACATGTCTTACTAAAAAAATTTGAATCTACTAAGCAGTTGGTTGCGTTGCGACCATTGGCGCTGCGATTTCAATGTTTAATGTCCTAACGAAAAGAAGGTTCAAAATCCTTTGACGCTTTGATGTTAATCGTACATAATACAAAATAAAACTCACAGTGATGCAGGGGAGGACGCGGAACGCCTTAATGGAATACAACATGAAAACCACGGACGAGATGACGGCGAAAATCAGCGTGTTCGTGAAGTGCCGGTACAACGAGAGCTTGATTGTGTTCCTAAAAACAAATAAATACATACAGTGTGACCTGGCCTGTGTCACCAATTTGACAATTGTCACCTGAAAACGTCAATAGGCGGGTCCACACAGAGCGAGCAGCCTCGCGAGGAAATTTCCTTCCTCGCGCGGCCGCGTGCTCGTGTAACTTTTGCCTCAGCACGTTTGCCTCAGCCAAGCCAATTTGCTCGGCCAGATGGCCCAGATGGCGTCCCGCAGTAGTATGGTGCTGCAATATTCACTGCCGTAGCTCATGTAAGTATGTTATATTTTGCTTTTCAAAGCAATCCAAAAGAAAAAACGAAAACCAACAAGTTGCAGGAGATTTTGGGTGCAATCTATAAATATTAATTACGATGCGGAAATCGGCTCTTTTGAGGTTAGAAAATGAAGTCATGGTCAAGATGAATTTTAAACGCATAAAAAAAAGCAGTGATTCGACTTGTTATGTTCACAATTACAGGTAAAACCTAAATGGCAAGACACAAATTGAAGTAAGGTATCACTTTCGTTCGGGGAGATGGTGCTTCCCACGCAGCGATATTTACCGATGGAAGACTGGTACACCAGTCTCCGTCTATTTTTAATCAAATTAAACATCAATACTCTCTAATTTTCCCTATTCGTATAGTTGAGATCCCCAGCATCCCGTATCATGTATTTGCTACGTAAAAGGATATTAATTTGCAACATTGGTCTTTATTCATTTTTTCCAATTTGATGTACGGAACAAAATTACCACGCGCACCAAATAAACACGTTCCAACTTGCGCGCGTCAAACGACTGAGACGCCTTTGAGCATGCCGAAAAACCGACACCGGCTAGGCGAATGTCACGCTCGCCCGAGGAAAACGTGCGCTCTGCCTCGGTCGAGACACATCTACACTGAGGGCCTACCGCGTACCACGTTCGACGTGTTGCCTTCCTGTCACACTTAAGTACGAATTTACAAGTGAGAGGCTGCACGTCGGACGTGGTTCGCGGTAGGCCTTCTGGCCGTTTTGTGCGCGAGGAGATTGCCTCGCGCGTATACTCGCTCTGTGTGGACCCGCCTAATTAGGGAACCCAGCTACCTTCGCTACATGCTGGCACAGAGTAGAGCGAATTGTCAATAACATGAGATACCTAATTGTCAATTTGTTGGCCTGTGAGACATGGCATTAGAAACTAGTCGGAAAAAGGATATAAGTACCCAGATTTTGTGTATGCTTTACCCTTACGCAACAAAAATATAGGTGCCTGTACATGATGAATTTATTGATCAGCTACTCCCTGCTACCATGACTGAGTGGATTGGGAACTGTAATGTTTTCATTAATAAAATAAAACAACTCTTACATGGACAAGTGAAAAACTCGCATTTATTGTCTCTCTCTCTTAAGGTCGAGTTTATTATTAAAACGCGAAAATTATGTGTTATATTGAAAAACTCATGCCAAATTTCTGGCGAAACCTGTAATTTTATTTTGTATTGGTACTTTACTTAAATAAAGTGTATTTGAGACTTAAAAACGCGATCGTAAGTTGTCGGCGAATTTCAATAAAGCCAAATATTTTGTCCAAATAAGTTGAAAAAATTAAAATTTGTGTTGGTCTATTAAAATAATACCAGCCGTTTTAACACATTTAAGAGAAAAAAAAAAAGCAGAGATCGTAAACTAATATGGAGTTCGTTACTTTTGCTTGTTAATAGCTAAATCAGAGATCGTAAACTCATATGGGATTTGTTACTCTTGCTTGTTAATAGCTAAATAGAATGACTAGCCTTTGTCCGCGTAGTACTCGTTAAGCTGCTTACCACACCTTACCTCCCGGCTCCCTGCCTTATTACTCTTGCACTAAACTTCAACCATTGATTCTTCCGCTTCCTTAGAGTGCAAATTCCAAGATAAAAAAGATCCCATGTTTTTTTTAAGGCCAAATCCAATTCCATTACGTATTTGAGGAATAAAAATCCAAACATCAAAAACTAGCTCAGAAAATAGTACTGACCTCCTCAGTTGCAGCGTGCGCATGGTGTGCGCGAGCGAGACGAACACCCACCAGCAGATGGCACTGTCCAGGAGCGACATGGGCGCCTCAGATAGGAGCAAGTCACGATTCGAGTCATCAGCCTGCGAACAACCACTTATATTCTTGCAAGTCCATGGATACATATAATCTGACGAGCCAGCAGCAGAGATTCATTGGTTGTATTGAAGTCTAACATAAATTCTTTCTTCGTATTTGACAACTGATGCGTTTCTGTACATTATGCGGTAACTCTGGCTGACAAAATTTCACATTATACAATCCTGTTACCGCAAACATAAATCGCAGTACAACATGAGTTGAGCAAAAATTTACTTGAATAAGAATACCAAACAGAAGTTTTATTCTTATTGAAATCGGTTGGATTAAGAACATTATTCTGAATTTAGTTAATTTTAGTAGTACAATCGGTTATATTTTGTAAAATAAATTTCATTTTAACATTTCAATGGTAGAATTGATTTGAAATTTGGTAAGCGTAAATAGTTAATATGTAGGTAAGGTACATTTGTTTGGTGCCTTCGAAGCCGTGATGATGATTTGACGATAAAGCTAGAAAGTGACAACAGAACTATAATGGCTAAATGTATTATCCGTTGCATATTGCGTATTTTGTTTATCATGCCTTATCGACATAAACCCCTTGCTCTTACGTATATGCTGTCTCTTTCATCCCTTTGGAAAGTAAGAGACGGTAAATGACCGCAGGTAAAAAAGAACCTGTATCATTTGGCGTGTTGCAGAGATTACTCATTAGCAATAACAATAGGATTAAGTCATGGCTCGTGAATTCTTTAACGGTATTTTTTTAATAGATATTATTTTATTCTTATGAATTCTTAGTCAAATAATGATTTTATTCTTGAGTGCCCAAAACTGAGTGTGAGTACCAAAAAGGGCATTATTATAATCACTACGTTTTAGTGAGTACAACGCACACTTAGAAATGTAGTTAACACTAGTAAAGATAGCGGTGATTTCTATTAATGGGATCCGATAACTACTTTTGCGTAAAGTTGACTACCGATTGTGCAAACTACATCACCAGATGGCACTATAAAATTAGTACAATTTAAAGGCATGAATACAACATTAAGAAGGTCGCACATATATAACTAGAATGCATACATCTTTTGAAAGGAAAGGAATAAAAATAAATGTGAGCAAGACGAAAGTAATGGTATTTGAAAAGGGAGAAAGTATGACAAACTGTAAAGTTTTGATTGGTCAAGAAAGAATTGAACAAGTGAAAGAGTTTGTGTATCTGGGAACCTTGTTCACTAGGGACGGTAAACATGATGAAGACATTGAAAGGAGAGTGAACATTGGAAATCGTGTGAATGGGGCACTCAACGCTTTTATGAGCAGCCAGGTGTCGCAAAAAGCACGGTTGGCTGTGCATAGAGGGGTGTTGGTGCCTACACTTATGTATGGTAGCGAAAGTTGGGTATGGCAGAAGAAACATCAGAGCCAAGTGAATGCAGTGGAAATGAGAGCGTTGAGAAGTGTGTGTGGTGTAAAATTACAAGATAGAATTAGGAACAGTGTGATAAGGGAAAAGTGTGGACTGAACGAAGATGTAGTGACAAAAATTGAGAAAGGTATGTTGAGATGGTTTGGACACGTGGAAAGAATGAGTGAAAGAAGGTTATCAAAGAGAGTGTATAAGGGAGAAGTAGAAGAGGGAGCTGGAAGGGGTAGACCTCGGCGGACTTTCTCTGATCAAATCGGGGAAATCCTGAAGAAAGGCCAGGTCAAGAGCACCCTAAAGCGACGAGCGTGTATGAGGAATGTCATGAAAGTGAAGGAAGCGAAAGAGGTATGTCAGGATCGTAGCAAGTGAAAATCCGTGGTCTCTGCCTACCCCTTCGGGAAATAGGCGTGATTATATGTATGTATATGTATGTCGGATGACACTCTGCAAAGATTTGTGCAATTTGATTCCGCTAAGTTAGACAAGATGGAGTACATCTATGGAGGTACGTGCGTAGACAAGACATACGTCCTATGCCTGAAATTCATTTGTACAAGAAGAACCCGAAGCACGGCATCATTAGACATAGAAGACATAGAATTTTTTTATTTAACACCACATTGAAAAATGTTTACAGGCAATGCTACAAAACATTACAAGCCTTAAAATGAAACTTAAGTAGGCACAAATTAATGTTTACATGTAGATATAAAAAACTTTTAAAATTATGATGCATTACTCATGTGTTTATTTTAAAGAATATCTAGAGCGAATTGTTTACGGAGCTAGAGAGCGAGGCGAAATTACCCGGGTATAAAATAGAGATAGCGCTTCGAAATTAGTTTCCTTAAAATGCTTCAAGAGGGCTCTCTTTTCCTATATACTTACTTTACTCTTTGGTACAACGCTATTTATTTCACCTGACAAACTAGGGTGCACAGTTTTTTTATTATCAATTTACTTCTCTTTTACAGTCAATCACACTTTGCTAACAAGCAGTATAATATTTATGATAAAAATGAACAAAATGAGTAGTCCAAATATATTTTTAAAGCTATAAAAGCTTGTATCAAAAATCACATTTTTAGAATAACTAATCTATAAAAAAATTCAAAGACCAAGAGGATATGCCACCACCTGGGAAAACTTTTTTTATAGGAGTACCTTTTTGTAAATACCTTGTGGTGCAGCCTCAGCCAGGCTCCGATGGCGGCCAGCAGGCCCGTGCCCACCCGCGGCTGTCACACGTCACACAATAAACACTAGTACAGGACGATCATAACCCGCGAGCCTTTAGTAAATACATTGTGGTGCAGCCTCAGCCAGGCCTCGATGGCGGCCAGCACGCCCGTGCCCACCCGCGGCTGTCACACGTCACACAATAAACACTAGTACAGGACGATCATAGCCCGCGAGCCTTTAGTAAATACATTGTGGTGCAGCCTCAGCCAGGCCTCGATGGCGGCCAGCACGCCCGTGCCCACCCGCGGCTGTCACACGTCACACAATAAACACTAGTACAGGACGATCATAGCCCGCGAGCCTTTAGTAAATACCTTGTGGTGCAGCCTCAGCCAGGCCTCGATGGCGGCCAGCACGCCCGTGCCCACCCGCGGCTGTCACACGTCACACAATAAACACTAGTACAGGATGATCATAACCCGCGAGCCTTTAGTAAATACCTTGTGGTGCAGCCTCAGCCAGGCCTCGATGGCGGCCAGCACGCCCGTGCCCACCCGCGGCTGTCACACGTCACACAATAAACACTAGTACAGGACGATCATAGCCCGCGAGCCTTTAGTAAATACCTTGTGGTGCAGCCTCAGCCAGGCCTCGATGGCGGCCAGCACGCCCCACAATACGCCCGTGCCCACCACACGCTGCAGCGCCGGGCCCAGCCGCGGCCTGCCGCACAATACACACTAACATAACTATCGCCAATATATTTGAACTCACGTACGCAAAAACAAGTCATAATGTCACATGTCATCACACCAGAATTTTCAAATTTGTTATTTAAACGACTTAAAGATTTCAATAGGTTTTTAAGCTGGGCCGATTCAAAACAACTTTTTTTTGTTTGATACACACTCACATATGATGATGAGATCCCAGAGAAACCGAGGAAACTACATCTTTAATGAGTATAATTTTCATAGACTAACTCGTCTTATTTTCTCTAGGAAACTTATTATTTTAGATCATTCGTAAAAAAAGTATTGTAAGTATATAGTGATATAATCCAGCTTTTCAATCTCGTACCTTACTTAGGCAACTCAGCAAGCTTCGTTGCAACACGGTACTCGACTGAACTGAATGAAGCTCTCTATTATACAGGGTGGACCAAAAGTCTTTTTACATTTGTATACAAAATTGTATACAAATGTAAAAAGACTTTTGGTCCACCTTGTATCACGATTGTATAATAGTTATTTACTATACAAGTGCAGAAAATACGAAATTCGCAACGAGTAGTGATAAATATACTGTAAAATACTATTTGAATAAAGTGCACTCACTTGACGATGCCGAAACCGAGCGACACGATAATCACGAGCATGCGAGCCAGCGCGCGCTTCGCCACCGACATCCACTCCGCGAACATGTACGCCTCCGCGTTAAAGTATCTGCACAAATAAACATTCATTAGGTACATAGTAAATACCCCTATAATGGGCGTGGCACCAATAATGAGACGCAAACCATAAATCCTGTAAAATAAGTATTTAACATCCGTTTTTAGAACTGGCAACATTTAACATAAACAAGAGTTATAGGGTTGCTCAAGTTTGAATTTTCATTAATTTTAGTCTGTTTTAAAAGAAATGGCGCCATACTGGAGAAAAGAAAATAGAGTTTTAATTTGTTAATTATGTTGAAACAAAGTGTAGGATATTTCATGAACCAGGTCGAAAACATAAAACACGAGTGATCTTCAAAAAAGGAGTGTACAGGTTTCTAAAGGGTCCGCAACGCGCATGTAACACCTCTGGAGTTGCACGCGTCCATAGGCTGTGGTGACTGTTTACCATCAGGCAGGCCGTATGCTTGTTTGCCACCGTGGTGGTATTAAAAAAACACGCATGGATCACTTAACTTTTACAGGTATTAGTGAAATATCAAATAATACTTTATCTTCAATGTCTACCACCTTTGGCAGTGGAGTTTGGTATATGTACTTAGGTGTTGGGATTGTTGCAAATAAAAGGTTCAGACGCGGTAACAATAATAAATCTATATTAACACAACTCAATACTAAACTAACACAAATTACAATAATAAGTAGGGAGCGATATATAATCGAGCTCGACCGTTAAAGATAGGTACCAAGAGAACACGAGGGAGCGATACGATATCAAGCTCGACCTGTGATAATAGGTACGAGACAACTTGTCGAGTTGACGTCTGACTACGAACTATATTTGACTCCTGCGATCCCGATGATTATAACCTTGCATCAGGAACGCAATAGGAATAGCGGTACAGAACTATAACGGTTTCGCACATAGCGAATCCTAAAGTTTCCCACGAATTACCCTGCTGGCTACGAATTAGTTTATGACTTAAAGTTAACAATATTCGGAAACTGACAAAGAAATAAAACAAAGAGAGATTAACACAAAGGCATAACGGTCATAATAAACAGTTACGTATGCTATTAACTAAAATGCACATTGCGCATAACGAGAAAAGCTAAATTAATATATTATTTATTAAATATCATCTAAAGCTTGGGCGAATGTAGGACGCAGTCCCTACACACCTGTCTGTTCACCAAGCCGAGCAGAGCCTCGACACCGACTCAGTACTGGATGCTGCAGGTCGCGTAACCGTGTACTCACCCGGTGCGGTCTATGGAGGAGTAGACCGCGTAGTACGTGGCGCTCTCCACCATGCCCAGCAGGGCCACGCCACCGATCCAGTACTGGATGCGCAGCAGGTCGCGCCACTGCAGCGCACACACGGTGAGCCAGCCCGCGCACAGCACCGTGTACACGGCGCACATCACGCCGAAGAACTGTCAATTTCATAATGCCTGTTGACGAATAACACGCCTGCGCGATGGTCTTGAAATTATACAGGGTATTTTTCAACCCTCAGCCATATCTTGCGAGGTATATATTATATAGATACAGTGAACGGAAATAAAACATGGAAGCCGCGTTTGAGAACATTACCGTTCAAATTCTCGGGACAAATAGCACACATACACAATTACGCCTACAAGTTTGTCTTGAAAATCTAATTTACTGAACAAACACAGCGAAGAGGAGAAATCGCCAAACGTGTACTATGCGTCGTTGAAGAGTTCCATTCTGATCATCATCAGCAGTTCCACTTCATCAAATGTCACTTTTTTAAATGTTTACATTTAAAAAAGTGCTTGATTTGTTACAGAAAATACAAAAAATCACTATATGTTTGCCTTTCACATTTGAAGAGTTCCCTCGATTCCTCATGGATCCCATCATCAGAACTGAGTTTTGACAAAAACGGGACCAATCTGTAAATATATAAATTCAAACGAAAAAATAATTTTCCAAATCGGTTCAGAAATGAGTTATGGAGTAACAAACATTAAAAAAAAAAAAACTTACTATTGAATTGACAACCCCCTCTTTTGAAGTCGGTTAAAAATGCACAACGGAAGATTCGACTAAAAGTCTTAGCCATAAAGGGATATACTAGTATACTCCGCGTATAGTGATACGCGGACTTCAAAGGTCATACTGAACAACTTTTATTATGAGCTGTAGCAAAATTGCTACGTATGTATCAACATCTGTCGGTTTATTTTTGAACTTCTCCAGTGACTAGCTGCCAGCTTGCTCAGTTCTCTTTCTGTTGTCTCTCTGTCATGCGGTTTCATAATTCAGGCGTTGATGATTAGATGGCGCTGTATCACATTGGTCGTTTATTAGTTTGTTTTACCTTTTTGGCCTATTTTGAATGTGATTTATGGCAGGCTGAAAATAGAATGTAACTTTTGAGGGGGGGCTGATTTTGAATAGAAAATAGGAAGGTTTTCGAAAGATGGAATTGAGTTTTTTGTTTTGGAAAAAAAGTAACAGAGAAGGATTTTGAGGTGAAGAGCGAAGTCAAGTTTTGTTAATTGTTGGCCATTTTTGGTGTTGTTGCTTAAAGTTCCACCGAAAGGACGTGTGTGGCGTGACAGTGCTATCCTGTGTTCGTTTTAGTTTACATCGTGAACACCGGTGTTCCCCTTCGAAACCCATGGGCTAGCGTTTCATTCAATTCTGGCCACGTGAATTCACCAGCAACAACTTGTGCAATAGCGTGTGGCGTATTTACCGCCAAGGCTCAGCGGCACGTATTTTTTTGGCCCTCCTGTCGATTTCCAAATTCCGGGAGGGCTTCAACGAGACTACCAGCTGAGGACCCGGGCCCGTTTATCACGAGGCTCGCCAGGTGACATCGATTTAACCCATTCGAGACGGATTCAAGTTTTCATCGATATACATTCTAATTTTTTTTTTATTCTGATCTGCCTTCTCCAAATTGTTAACCATTTATTGTGTTCTTACGCTCCTTTTTTTTTACTTTTGTTAAATTCCTGTAGATGTCTGCTATTGAAATATTAACATAATATTTCAATACGCCCCCTTAATGTGCATATTCAAAATAAACGGTAACACAAATAAAACATATAAAAAAAAAAAAAAAAAAATCAAATCAAAGTGATATCAAAGAACAACTATAAAAAAATAAAAACAATTAACAAGCAATGCCCAAACCGCGCATGCACATATAGTGCTTTTCTCTAGGCAGAGCCTTCGTTAATATGTCGGCGAGCATTGAGTCGGTCGGTAAGTACTTTAACTCAATACTCTTATTGTCCTTTAATACACTTCGTACAAAGTGGTACCTTATGTCAATGTGTTTACTCCGAGAATGAAACATTGGATCGTTCGCAAGGCAAATCGCCCCCTGATTATCTACATGTAAAGATAATGGTGCAAACTTACGTAACCCAACTTCAGTAAGTAAGCTGTTCAAGTAGATAGCTTCCTTCATTGATGAGGCTAGACTTACATACTCTGATTGACAGCTTGAGGTGCTGACACATTTTTGCTTCTGCGACTTCCACGACACACATCCACCTCCTAACATGAAAACATAACCGGAATAAGAACGCCTATCTATCAAACATCCTCCCCAATCAGCATCCGAGTAACCATGCAAAGATTTACCTGTCTTTTTGTAAACAAGTCCATATTGTTTTGTATGCTTTAGGTATCGCAGCACACGCTTTGCAGCATTCCAACATTCCTCATTAGGGCAATCCAAGAATTGACTCAATACAGCCACGGTATTCGTAATATCAGGTCTTGTTCCCGTAGAGAGATACATCAGTGAACCTATAATCTCACGATATGGGTACTGTTCACTGTCACTGCACTTATTTACAGATTTTTCAATCTTTTGCTTAACTTCCATAGGCGTAGATATTGGTTTACTTTTATCCATATTAAATTTGATTAATAAATCATCAATGTATTTTTCTTGTGACAATTTCATGCTTTTGTCACATCTGTCAAACTCTATGCCTAACATATATTTCACAATGCCATAATCTTTTAATTCAAACTTAGTGGCCAGTTCCTTTTTGAAATCTTCGATGCATTCACCTCTTTGCGAAGCGACGAGAATGTCATCCACGTAAACTAATACAAAGAGTTTAGTTTGCGAATCTATATTTTTAAAATAAAGACAAGGCTCATTTAAAGATGCTTGTAATCCCATGGACTTCAGCTGCTCGTCCAGTCTGATGTTCCATTGTCGACCAGCTTGTTTAAGCCCGTACAGCGATCTTTTGAGCCTGCACACACTGCCTCCAGACCTCAGGTCACATAACATCTTGCTAGCTCTTTCATGTATAAGTGAACCTGGCTGCTCCAATCGTGTTAGATCTTGTAAACATTCATCTAGGAGATCTGGCACCTTCATATATATCTCCTCTTCTAATAATCCATTTAAATATGCCGTATTAATGTCCAACTGATGAATTTTAAGATCCAGCTCCACTGCAAGTGCAACTAATAGTCTTATCGAGTCAAGCCTAGCGACTGGCGCAAAAGTTTTCTGATAATCGATGCCGTAACGTTGGCTAAAACCTTTTGCCACTAGTCTGGCTTTCTTCTTCTCAGTTCTATCGATATTCAACTTCTTTGTTAATATATATCGGCAACCAACAACATTTCGACCCATAGGTTTCTTGACAACATCGAAAGTATCGTTTTTGATTAAACTTTGAACTTCTGAAATTATTGCGTCTTTCCATCCTTTTCGTTCGTTACCGGATAAGGCCTCCTTTAGAGTTATTTCGGCGACTCCAACGAAATCCACACAGTCTTCATACTCTCCAGTCGACTCAACGCCTTCTTCCGTGGAAACCTGTGGCTCTACATCAACCATGTTGTATATCTTCCGTGGACGCCCAACATGACCTCGCTCCAGTCGTGGTCGCCCTGGACCTCTCTTTACTATCCTCCCCCCATCAACATGAACATCGTCTTGATGATGATAGTGTTGAGATGGTTCCATGACAATATATGGATCGTCTGTCATTTGGCGGGTTTCAACGGGAACATCATCTCCTCCTTCAGGTTCTGGATCACGACTACTCGATGACTCGATGCACTCATCCTCGTGATTGGAGATATGTATTACCGGATTTTCACTAGTTTGAGTCGGATGGAACTCTACATCTACCGATACAGGTTGATTTTGAACATTTATCGATTCTCCCAAGTCGATTTCAAAGGGGTCAATCTTCAGGTTCACGTTTTCTTTACCTTCACTTTTTGTTTCGTGAAATTTCACATCTCTTGACATGATAACTTGTCGTTGTTTTGGCATCCATACTCTGTAACCCTTGCGATCTCTAGGATAGCCTACAAAGATTCCTTCCAGGCTTCTTGGTGCGAACTTATCTTTCCCGGTTGACTTGTCCAAGACGTGTACCTTAGATCCAAACTTGTGTAAGTAGTCTAACTTGACAGGTCGTTCAAACCATTTCTCAAAAGGTATCTCACCTTCAAGACTTCTGGTCGGACAACGATTTCTTACATGGCAAGCTGTTGCTACAGCATCTGCCCAGAAACCCGGAGAAAGTCCTGACGAAATCAGCATACATCTCGCCATTTCTAACAAGGTCCTGTTGTTTCTTTCCGCGACCGAGTTCTGCTGAGGTACTCCAGGAATTGTCAATCTTCTTGCTATTCCTTCTTTCTTCAGGAACTCGTCGAAATCCCGATTACAGTATTCGCCTCCGTT
The DNA here is from genome assembly GCF_033807575.1 of Cydia pomonella. Lineage (NCBI taxonomy): Eukaryota > Metazoa > Arthropoda > Insecta > Lepidoptera > Tortricidae > Cydia > Cydia pomonella. Next base: position 19,466,630 of record NC_084704.1, read on the forward strand.
ATCTGTATGAAGATAAGTTATTTTACGTCTGAATAGATTCTCTACGTGATTTTTATATACCTTGAATGTAGTGAAGACTTCACTTTTCTTGCTAAGAAAATATACTTCACACCATCTCGTATGATCGTCGATAAAGGTTACGAAATATTTCGCTCCATTTATTGACGTATGCCGCATGGGTCCTACGAGGTCAGAATGTATGATTCTCAACTTTTCATCGCATGGCCCACTCGATCTAGAAAAAGGCAACCTACTCATTTTTCCTTTCGCACAAATATCACAATCGTACAACTCGGCTACATCTGTCATCTTTAAGTTCATGCCAGATTTGTTTAAGACTCGGACAAGATCTTTCGCATTTAAGTGACCTAAATACTTATGCCACGACCATACGTCAACCTTTCGCTCAGAAATCGCTGACACTCCATCACAATGTTCCTCGACGTAATATAGATTACCTTTACGATTCGCGACAAGTTTAGTGTTACCATAGCTATCTTGAACACTAGCTATGTTTTTCTTGAACGTAACACTATACCCTTGATCAGTAATTTTAGCTACTGAAATTAGGTTACATCGCAAATCAGGAACAAATAGAGTATTTGGCAGTTGCACTTCAGTTTTAGAACCATTATTACATGAAGAAAATCTTACTGTCCTCTTACCTTGTACGTTTGTGCTCGAATTTGTCGCTAAATTTAGCTTACCGGGCAACGGTAGTAATGTAGTACCAAATTTATCTGTATCGTTGCAGAAATGTGACGTACACCCACTGTCGACGATCCAATTTCCATTCTCGTTGCAAACAGCATTAACATCTGAAACACAATTGAATGTTACAAAATTGGAATCAACATCTGGTAATTCATTTAAGTTCGACACATACTTTGCACTATCATTACGTTGTACTTTCATCTTCTGTGTACACTCAGAGGCTTTATGTCCATGCTGGTGACATTTGAAACATTTATACTTAAATTTCGCATTAGCCTGCTCAGGGGCATCATATGCGTGTTGACGATGCTCTATTTGTTTCTTAGGCTTAGAAGATCTCTTTCCTTTTACAAGAAGTGCCTTATCTACACTTTCTTTATCATTTCTGGAATGTTCCTCTTCTAATATCTTAATTTTCAATGCGTCTGGTTTTGGCAATGCATCTCGAGATTCTATGGCACATCTAAAATTGTCAAAACTGGACGGCAAACTATACAAAAGCATTATAGAGATCAAATCATCATGCATTTCAATATCCATGTCCGCTAATTGGCTTACTACATCGAAAAATCGCATGACATGTTCTCTTAAGTCACCACCTTCATCCAATTTACGCAGTAACAACTCTTTTAATAGCGTAGCCTTTCTCGCAGGTCCCTTGGAAGCATGAATGTTCTGTAACTTTAACCATACGTCACGCGATGTCTTACAACCTCTCAAATGTCGTAATTCGCTCGGGGTTATGGATAAAATTAGGTCAGACTTAGCTTTAGAATCGCCAATTTCCCATTTTGCTGCTTCGGCTACCTCAACTGGTTTCTTGATACTCCCATTAACGTATCCCCAGGCGTCGTTTTTTATTAACACTGCTTCAACTTGAATCTTCCATGTTTCATAATTACTCTCGTTGAGTTGATCAATTTTTACAGCACTACTCATTTCCGCTGAAAATTTCTTTCTTTTACCGTTAACACTATTCTTGAATCGTGCGTAGGCTACATAACCACTGTGGGGAATAAACCTATCACTATTTAGCAGAGATCTATAGCACAGTTAAACTAAGAAAGTGTATAATAGAAATTTATTCATAATTACTCTCGTTGAGTTGATCAATTTTTACAGCACTACTCATTTCCGCTGAAAATTTCTTTCTTTTACCGTTAACACTATTCTTGAATCGTGCGTAGGCTACATAACCACTGTGGGGAATAAACCTATCACTATTTAGCAGAGATCTATAGCACAGTTAAACTAAGAAAGTGTATAATAGAAATTTATTCAGTGTTTACATGAGAACTGTTATTGACCGACTTCCACGACACACATCCACCTCCTAACATGAAAACATAACCGGAATAAGAACGCCTATCTATCAAACATCCTCCCCAATCAGCATCCGAGTAACCATGCAAAGATTTACCTGTCTTTTTGTAAACAAGTCCATATTGTTTTGTATGCTTTAGGTATCGCAGCACACGCTTTGCAGCATTCCAACATTCCTCATTAGGGCAATCCAAGAATTGACTCAATACAGCCACGGTATTCGTAATATCAGGTCTTGTTCCCGTAGAGAGATACATCAGTGAACCTATAATCTCACGATATGGGTACTGTTCACTGTCACTGCACTTATTTACAGATTTTTCAATCTTTTGCTTAACTTCCATAGGCGTAGATATTGGTTTACTTTTATCCATATTAAATTTGATTAGTAAATCATCAATGTATTTTTCTTGTGACAATTTCATGCTTTTGTCACATCTGTCAAACTCTATGCCTAACATATATTTCACAATGCCATAATCTTTCAATTCAAACTTAGTGGCCAGTTCCTTTTTGAAATCTTCGATGCATTCACCTCTTTGCGAAGCGACGAGAATGTCATCCACGTAAACTAATACAAAGAGTTTAGTTTGCGAATCTATATTTTTAAAATAAAGACAAGGCTCATTAAAGATGCTTGTAATCCCATGTACTTCAGCTGCTCGTCCAGTCTGATGTTCCATTGTCGACCAGCTTGTTTAAGGCCGTACAGCGATCTTTTGAGCCTGCACACACTGCCTCCAGACCTCAGGTCACATAACATCTTGCTAGCTCTTTCATGTATAAGTGAACCTGGCTGCTCCAATCGTGTTAGATCTTGCAAACATTCATCTAGGAGATCTGGCACCTTCATATATATCTCCTCTTCTAATAATCCATTTAAATATGCCGTATTAATGTCCAACTGATGAATTTTAAGATCCAGCTCCACTGCAAGTGCAACTAATAGTCTTATCGAGTCAAGCCTAGCGACTGGCGCAAAAGTTTTCTGATAATCGATGCCGTGACGTTGGCTAAAACCTTTTGCCACTAGTCTGGCTTTCTTCTTCTCAGTTCTATCGATATTCAACTTCTTTGTTAATATATATCGGCAACCAACAACATTTCGACCCATAGGTTTGTTGACAACATCGAAAGTATCGTTTTTGATTAAACTTTGAACTTCTGAAATTATTGCGTCTTTCCATCCTTTTCGTTCGTTACCGGATAAGGCCTCCTTTAGAGTTATTTCGGCGACTCCAACGAAATCCACACAGTCTGCATACTCTCCAGTCGACTCAACACCTTCTTCCGTGGAAAACTGTGGCTCTACATCAACCATGTTGTATATCTTCCGTGGACGCCCAACATGACCTCGCTCCAGTCGTGGTCGCCCTGGACCTCTCTTTACTATCCTCCCCCCATCAACATGAACATCGTCTTGATGATGATCGTGTTGAGATGGTTCCATGACAATATATGGATCGTCTGTCATTTGGCGGGTTTCAACGGGAACATCATCTCCTCCTTCAGGTTCTGGATCACGACTACTCGATGACTCGATGATTTGTAGAATCTGGTTACGCCTATTTTAAGGGACCACAGTACTGGCAGTAGACGGAACAAAAAAAAAAAAAAAAAAAAATCAAATCAAAGTGATATCAAAGAACAACTATAAAAAAATAAAAACAATTAACAAGCAATGCCCAAACCGCGCATGCACATATAGTGCTTTTCTCTAGGCAGAGCCTTCGTTAATATGTCGGCGAGCATTGAGTCGGTCAATAACAGTTCTCATGTAAACACTGAATACATTTCTAGTATACACTTTCTTGGTTTAACTGTGCTATAGATCTCTGCTAAATAGTGATAGGTTTATTCCCCACAGTCTGCAACCCGCATTTTCCTTAAATTATTTATTTTCTAAATTCCAAAACTGCTCCAATAGTCGAGCCATTACATTTTTCGGCGTGAAAGTTAGGTTTCCTTCATACATTTTTTTTCAACCAGTACTCCATTTCATTCGCCCCATTAAACTTTTTTTTTCCCCTCAGCCAATTTTCACCCGACTTTTTTTATTTCTATATTTCAATAGCCTTTATGCGGAGAGCATGGATCATCTTAATATTGTTTAGGATACTGTTTAAATTGTGTTCCGGGTTTTTCCATAGATTTGTCAGTAAAAATATTTGTCAAAAATATATAGGGTAAAAGGTTCGTCAATGGACAAGTGTTATATTTTTTGCATAAATGTTTAAAATTAAACGTATTCTGTGAAGTGACCTTGTTTTACTGCAGAGCCCAATGCCGAAATCGCGAAATGTTTTTTTGGCTGTTTCATACATTCCGGCCTCCGGCTGATGTGATGCCGCTGATTTCTATATGTATAGGAATGGATATATGATAGGTATTGGGACCGTCCGTGAGACAAGTTACCATCTAGTGTTGACAAGTTTTCAAGGCAAGCACTCATTTTATAAATTTTACCTTTTAAATAATTTAGATATCGATATCAAAATTTAATTAAGTGTATTCAATTCAATCAATTGAATGAACCTGTGCTGCCAAAACCAGTTTTGAAACTTTATAACCATTACGGACAAAAACTGTTGACAATATTATACATACATTGGTTTAGAATTTACAACAAGCAAAACTACTGATAACCCATTCCAATATAGAAAATATGTAAATCAAAGATAAGTTAATAAAATAGTCTACTTCATTTGGCGTAACATCATCCCTATTATCGTCGTAATCTAAAAAGTCGTATGTAATTATGAAAGTCGTATGCAGTTACGTTTTAGCTTAGCAAAATGTCGTCATATTTATTCCAAATTTGACTGAAGTTATCTGTTTACTTACACGTGAAAAGAGATTCCACTGTCCTTGGAATGACCAAAATAACTTCTGCACCGCTTCACGACACATGATACTTTTGAATTATAAAAAAACGTTGTTTTTATACACCGATTTAGCTACCGGTCACTGACTGACATCTCGGTCGAACTGATGTTGCCAATAGTTAGTGTAGTTTGTAAGCGGCGCCCACCTTAGGGTAGTTTACGTTGGGCTATAATTGAGCGGACAGATTGCTTCCTTCTTTTATTTCCGTTCACTGTATAGTTCATACTGAGCTCCTTTTACTACGTGACCTACGTTTACTTGTATTCGCAAAAAATACTTATTATTTTTTTACTTATTAAGCAGAAACGTCTACAAACGACACCAAAACGCTTAAAAATAAAGTAAAAGTGGGAAACTACTGTCTCCGGGCGACTTGGGCGACACTCGAACTCGCGAATCTGGGATACCAACCCATCGCTCTGCCAAGTGAGCTACCGAGACGTACCCGAAGACAGCGAAGTTTTCCATCATATCCTTCATAAGCGCCAAGAGCAGGAGTGCTATTCCTTCATTTCAAAACAATTGACTGTTTCATACATTTTGGCTGATCTGATGTCGATGTTTTCTATGGGAGAAACATTTTTTCCTCGATTTTGGGGTTGATCCCAAAGTAAAATTAATTCAGTATGACCTTGCAACATTTGTTGAAAAAACCCCGTATTGTTCATGTTGACCGCCAGGAGGCGTTTTATAAGTAATAGTACTACGCGGTGGCGTAGCGTGATCTAGCTGTGGGCGAAGTTGTATCTGCGAGGCAACTTATTACTACGGTAAAAACAGGCTTATAAGTTTTATAACTTCTGTGGTATTTCATACCGGTAATAAGGGGTAGATGGCCGCAGATAGATAACTTGTGCCGGACACCATCTCGATATGCACCGTGCCGTTAAACTTAGTCGTACTTCGCACCGCCATGCTTAATATGTAGATACCCTCCTTATCCGCTGTGATAAGTGGGGGGAATTTCTGTAAAAGACAATTCTAGTATGAACAATTGTGAAATGAGAGCCAAGTTCAATATTGAGAATATGCTTCGTTATTAGGCGGGTCCACACAGAGCGCCGCCTCGGTCGAGGCACGTCTACACTGGCCGTTTTGTGCGCTAGGAAATTATCTCGCGCGTATGGTCGCTCAGTGTCGACCCGCCTATTGACTTCACCGGCAAAAGAGTTGAGATCTATATGGGTGCCAAGTTCTGGTTGACTTGGGATGTTATTAAAGTTTAGGATGTGACTTGGCTAGTTTTTACGTAGTTTTTTGGTATAAAAGCTAACCAAGACCCATCCTGAATATAGATCTCAATTAATTACAAATTCGATAGGCGCTTAGAGAATAAAGCCTGACCAGTTATATATGATCACGCGCCACATTGCGGAATTTCATAGGAACTAAATGTTTCATACTAAACTGAACTGTCACCCTATACATGAGAATAACGGCGCCCTCTTAACAATGATCATATATTTCTGGTCGGGTATAAAAACAGTTTTTTAGAAATATTACAAATCGTGTAAAAATAACTTCTTCTTTATCTTAGGTTCGTAACCACACAATAATCCAGTTGTATGCCAAATTTCAACTTGCTAGGTCATCTGGAAGGGTTTTTGATGTTAGGTGAGTCAGTCAGTCAGTGAGAAATATCCCGATTTTTAGATGTTTGTACCTTAATAACCGGTTGAGCTATATTCATGAAATTTTGGGTTCTATTTAGGCATAAGGGTCTTAAATTAAATGAACCAAATTTCATATGTTTATGTTTATTAGATTTTGAGTTACGTATGGGTCAAAATTGGCTCCAAATGGTTCTTTTAATATATCACTCGGCCGCTGTTTCGCCATATCTCTTCTTTTTAACTTGGCTTGACACGCTTCCGCTAGTCTAGATAAATGCATTATGATATAGATAGATATTCAAATATTAATTTGCTTAATAAATTAAATTACGCAATGATGTATTTAGTAGCAATATGCATAAGGACGCCAGTATAAGGATAGCGATTTTAACTAATTTTAATAATAATAATTTTCTTGTTTCGCCTTTATAATGACACTTGTCGTATAAAATGCGGGTAGTGCTACTATTTTCCGGAAATCGTTTTACCAAAGTTAAGGTTTCCGCCACGCGCCTTTTTACCACTTTTATTCTCAACGGCTTCCTTTCCCAAAAGTATTTCTGAACCATTTGCATATTTTCGCATTATATTTATTTTTCAGTAGCTTATTTTCCTGTGATCGATGCGGCAAGATCGGTTATTAATAAGTATTTTGTAAAACTACCTGTTTTAGTTAAGTTAAATGAAATATTTAAGTTATTTGTGCGCTCTAAACAAAATTTAATATACTGTTTTGTATTTATCTTATGAGAATAAATGATCTTAAACCTAAAATAATTTTCCTGACAGGATATCTAACCATATCCATTGACGTTTGGCGTTGAAACTCTAGGTCCATGGCGCATGGTCCCAGCGCGCACAAGTTTTTTTGGGAGAAATCGCGAAACGTCTGGTTGACGTAACTGGTGACCGAAGAGCTGGCGGCTTCCTCGCACAACGTATCAGTATTGCGATACAACGAGGAAATGCCGCCAGCATCCTTGGTACAATGCCTTTAGGACCTATTTTAGATATAAGCTAGTTATAGTAATCATCTGTATATATCCATTATGTATTTTGTTATTGTCAATAAATGACCATATCCATAAGTTGACGACTGGGTGCGCCCACGAGAGAATCGCCATATTTTATTGTACGAAATTGATTGATTTACATTATAACATTAAAATGAGAAAAGTTATCCGAGTTATGCAAATGGTTATTATAGAAAACCTATCAGGAAAATAAGTTACATATTGAAAAAAAAATATAATAGGAAAATATAATATAATTAGGTAATGACAATTTAACACAAAAATAGAGTAGGTACAACAGATGCATTAGGAGCAGCAATTATTTAGATTGGGAGATTATAAACCTTGACATGATCGTGTTTTTTTTGGCGAGTCTGAGAGATACGAGACGTACTTTTCCGGCGCACGCGCTTCGGGTTTCGTAACTATGGTGAACCTCATTATTAATCGGAGTGGATTTTTCTTCATATCGTTTGGTCACAGCCATTTGGAATATTATAAAAGTGAAGGTAGCGTTAATATACCAAGGCTTTGATTTGGTAATTGGTTTCGCGGAAACAGTAGGACGCGCGCTATAGCACGTACTGCACGCTTCTGAAGCCGAAATACTCTCCCTCTCCACAGCCCGTGGCCAAAACTCGACGCCGTCTGCAAGTGCACATGTACTGTCATGTACTGAAGCGAAATAGCAAACGCGGACCGCATCCACCGACAGGATTCGTGCGAGTCCTTTTAACGCGGAATATGCTGTAGCGAGTTGTAAGTATTGTACACCTTATTAATGTGACAACTCTAGGTGATATGATGCAATTCAATAGATGTATAGTACATAGGTATTATGTTTTATTATAACCCTAGTCAACAAATTATGGTTTTAGGTGCTTATAATGATTGTAATAAATTAAGTAATGAAATTACGTATTACTGGTATTAGGTATACTGCACAACGAAACTATTGAAAGTTAAAACAAAAAACATAGGTATCAGGTATAGGTATCCAGTGTAGTAAAATACCAGCCAGTAGGTGTACTCACAGATTGTGCGGTGATCCCAGCCTCTTTCTTGCCATCGGTTTTGACAATAGCGTCGTCATCTTGAATAGGAATGGAGTGCTTGCTTGGACATGCGATCCTGCGCTCGCCATTGGCATGGGGAAGCATTGTTCTGTTGCCCACATCGCTGGGGGGCTTTGTGCATACTACAATACGCTGGAATATACGATTTTGTCAAAAAGCAATATTAAAAAAATACCTGTAATGTAGTTTTTAAGTGTCAAACTTCAATACAACACCACTTCAATTCAACAAAAGAGATACGTTGTTTTAAAGCTTGTTCAAAGTTTGATAGTTACTATGGTTATAATATAATTCATAACAATCAGTTAAAATTATTTGAGTTTAAATGCCGTTTGCAAATATGTTTCTTACTTGTGTTGGGTAGAAAGTAACAAACCCTATTTTATGTAAAAGAAATGAAAATTGGGGCAATTATTTTACTTATTGCAAAATGGGGCCTTAAGGTGTGACAACAATCAACCGTTTAACCACCGTAATCTGATAAATAAGACAAAACTTTTTGTATCTTTCGTACTGGTGGCAACATGGGCACGCTCGATGGAAAATTCTAAGTGGTTAAAACGTTAACCATGCACAAATACAAATTGCGCTAAAGACCCTTTTCCAATGAATTTTTAAAGTGTTTATACCTTTTCAAAATAATGGAAGTAGTCAGGAGAGCAAGAGCTTTGCTCCCAACGGTATGATACAGTCAGGTTAGAGTCCACATTGTCACAGGCAACTGGAAAACAAGAAATAACTGATATAATATAATATAATTTCATTCCATTAATTGTCCAGAGCAGGGGTACCCAACCTTTTACCCTATGCGCCTCAGCCAACATTAAGCTAAAATACTATGCCATAATGCCACCTAGGTGCTGAAATGGAGAGTACATAACTTAACTATGTAACTGAGGCTTGTAAAATTTTATGAATAAGGGGGTAACTCTGTAGTTGCTTGCTGCACGCCCTTGGACCTTTACCTATGGGTCCTTTAACATCTCCAGATTTATGTATTTTTAACCATAGAGACTATACATCTCTATTGTATTGTAGTAATTATTTATTTTAAGATTATTATAATGTAATGTTTACCCAGGTATTGGCTGTTGTATTTATAAATGTTGTTATGTATTTTTCATGTCACTATATGATGTTACTATAATGTTTTACTGACTTGTAAAAGAGCCCTTGAGGCCTACTTGCAGAATAAATTTTTGAATTTTGGAATCAATTTACAATGCCCCCCAAGTGGGGCGCTGGTTGGCTAACCCTGGTCTAGAGTCCTATTGAAGAGATGCTACAGGAGACTGCAGAGCTTACTTGCTCCACTTATCAGTCTAACAATTCATACTTCAGGGGCCATTTATAGATCTATTTCATTTCAATTTAGCTTCAGATTTATTTCTGGATTTTGATATGCACCCGCCACAAATATTTTTCTTGTCATACACACTATTCCTTAAATATTTAACCTTAAGTAAATAAGATATAAATGATTTAGGCAGTGTAAAGATGTAAATTATTTAATTGGTCATAATAAAGCATAAAACTATCAATGCTTTTGAACATTCTTGGTCACAACTCGTTTTAAATTGAATAATCATTATATAGTGTCATTTTCAGGCAGTCTCCAGATTCTTCCTCTAAAAAAAGGAGAGAGAAAGGTATGTTATTTCCTTCACTCTTATAATAATATAATAATAATAACGTTAATTGCCCGCAGGGCAGCTTGTGGCGAGCTGCTGGGGAGTAACGACCCCACAGACCCGAGTACTCCCGAGAGTCGGTCAGGGTCTCCGTCTCCGGCGTGTCTCCGTCGGTCGGAGTGGACCCCAAGGGGACCCGCAGGATTCTCAGCTCTGGCTTGCCTTCATTGGCCGTCCAGAGAGGAGTCGTTAGAGCTAAATGCTCCAGGGGTGGAAGTGAAAATTTGCATAAGACGCGAGTTGGCACAGTGGCTGTTATCAGCCACTGGGCAGAAAGCGGCGTACACCTCTCGACACCCCTGAGCCGCTCACACCAGTGTTGCTCTTAGTCGTCTTCACGACGGCAGTTTCAGGGGCCCATCTAGTGGGCGGCAAGTCACCTGCCTCGATAACTAGTGAAAACATTGTTATGGCAGGTGTCCGGACGTCTTTGCAATAACTCAGTCTCATTGTCCACCCAAATTTCAATCCATAGACCATTTTACTGTTCCATTCTTTTACAATAGTCCCAATGCCTGCTGCAACTGGTTCATGGGTATCTATTGTTGCACCTGTGAACAGGTTCCAGCAGGCGTTCTACATGACATTAAATCTCTCCAAAGGGCCTCTACATGTTGGATCTATATCCCCACGCAAGCCTATCAAAAGACCGGGATTTATAGGCCCATGAAATTCAAGGAGATATGTTTATTGCTTTCATGTTGGTGTTCATACAGATGTTCTTAATGAATAATATAATGTTTCACAATATGACACCCTGTAAGGATATTGCAATTTTATCTAACACTAACACATGAAACAATTATAACATACCTACAAATTACAGAATAAGTACACACAAAAGATAAATAGTTTATAGTATATGCCTATTTATGGTATTTGTTATCATCTAAATATTCTTGTAAAGAACGGAAACAATTAATTATTAAATAAGTTTTCAAGCTATTTACAAATTTATCATATTTTGGTTCTATCTCTATTTCTTTCGGAAGACTGTTGAAAATTCTTATAGACATGTTATAGGGACTTTTGTTACTCATTTGTTAATTACTGGCAGGAAGGGCAATCTTATTTTGATATCTTAGGTTCAAGTTACTAGTATGACAGTCTTTAGCTTTTATGTATAGGTCGGGATGTTTTCGTGCAAATTTGCATGTTTCTAAGATGTAAAGGGATGGCAAAGTTAAAATATTTAATTTTTTAAAGTAAGGTCTGCAGCTTTCTTGATTTATTATGTTACTTAATATTCTAATACACCTTTTTTGCAGTATGAACAAATCTACACTATTTGTGCTGTTTCCTCACAAAACGATCCCATATTGAAGCCATCATCTTAACAGCAAGATGGCACAAAGTGTCTAGCCACAGGATAGATCTAGTAACCCCTAAACATATTGCTGAATGTACCTATGATACCTATGATATAATATGCCAAATATGGAAACGAATCACTACACCTTATAATTAATAATAAAATTTAACATTATTATAACTTACTTGTTACTACGACTCTGGAGTTCTTAAATAATGATTTAGCCAGCGTAAACTGGCATAACTCCTGCAACAGATAACATGGCTCCTGTAGTCAACACTAAGGATTTACCTACATTTAATTTGTGTTTGGATAACATAATTACCTGCAGAAGTAGGGATCATTAAAATTAACTAACATTCGTTTTGGGCTAAAACTTCCTTGTATTGATAACCCATAGTGGACGATAAAACGTTTGTACATTGAGTTATGATATGAGTCAGGCAGTCACTTGAAACACGACACAAATTGTATATGTTGTACGCCCAAAAATCGATGCGTAAGAACTTTCTTATACACCGCTCCATCATCTTGAAATTGTAACTAACCGTTTAATAGCATAAATACAATAAATTAAGCAATGCTCACCCCACTCAGCGGCAAGTCCCATTTCCCAACATCGGAAAAGCAGAGTGAAACTTTGACTGTCGCTAATAAAAATATACAGAGTAGTCGTAACATTCTAAATAAAGCTTAAATATAAGAAACAGGAACTGTGATTTATTTTACTTTCTCCCGACCGCCTCTAAACCACATTTTCTTTTATTTCAACCAAAATTCAGACTTTCCTTAAAAACTCATATACGCCGCATTTGACAATTCTTTCTGTACCTAAACAATAGACAAAAATTTACATAAGGGGTCTACGATCGGTACCAATTTATCAATACAACTGAGTTGCGACTATATTTAGGCTTCTAGAGACGTTGCAACAAATTGCATGCGATTTTTGATAATTGGCGGCACGGCACGGGACTAAACCGAAGTATCTCACAAGTAACTGAAGCCCGACCAGAAATATATGATCATTGTCAAGAGGGTGCTGTTATTCTCATGTATAGGATGACAGTTCAGTTTTAGGGATTGCAAACCGGATTGGTTTTCAATCCGGCCGGATCCGGCCGGATTTTGGCCGTAGTCCGGCCGGATCCGGCCGGACCGGATCCGGTTTGGTATAGGGATATAAAAGTTAATTAAATGACATATTTTTCTAGTTTTTTGCGTAATACGTATTCCTAAATCTATAATTTGAAGTTAATAAATAACTTCTTAACAATAAAATAGAACTTGGTAGTAAAAAGTGACACAATGTCAATATCATTTAGAAAAGAAATTTTTTAAATCGGTAATTTATTATATTTAACCATTCAAAAGTGCTCAAATTTTCGTTTACAATTATAAATTTGCTTAGTTTCCAAAGCCTGATGATGGGATGTGGGGTGGGAATTGGAGCTCCTCGAAAGGACAAGTTTTCGTAACTGTTCTTTGATTGAATTCTTTGTAGAGTCTGTTCGGAAAGAGAAGAGTCGTGGAATGTATTGGGCCCCATACATTCCACGACTCTTCTCTTTCCTCACAAACTCTAACGTTGACATCCATTCTAGCATAGAGAAATAAGAATTACATAGATTGCACACTCCATACATCAGTTTTGGTACCAAAACGCTTATTATTTTCTTAGTCGACATCTAGCATCGAGTAGCGGAACTTTCAGGACTGCTACTCGACAATAGATATCGCGGCAAACAAAAAGTCTAATGCTTAACGATTTTCCGCTAATATTATAACCAGAGTAACCGGAACTCTATTTTCAACTCCTACGCTTACTATTATTTATTACTTTTAACCAATTATGATATTAAATGCGCTCTAGTATTATCTTGCTCTAATTTATTTGTCCGAAAAAGTAGTAGACAGTATGACTTAAAAAAATTGTGCTTTTTTTAATTTATGGAAAAGTATATTGGTCAAATTATAAGGAACAATACACGACACGACGATCTCATGCGAAAAATAATAGAATGTAGGATTGAAAACCATCGCGGAAAGGGAAAGTTACATAGATCAAATAAAGAATTGGCTAGACGTAGAGTAGCATGTACTAGGAGATGAAGGAAATTGCATAAGATTGGATGAAATTGTAAAGACAAAAGATTCTCTCTTAAATTTGAATAGAAAAAAATCTATATTTTATCATATATATACATATATCGGAGAAAACTAAAGATTATCAATATTATCATATATTCTTCATTCACACATATTGATGAGCCCAACTGTAGTCGGTTAATCTCCTATCACAACATTATGACACGACATGAACCTTCTCTTTAGCATAAATTACAAATGCCTTCCATGGCATCTCTATCCTTTCATTTTTCCTTCTATTACAGTATTTATGTAATCGTCATATCGTGCCACCAACATGAAAGAAGAAGAAATCCTCTTCTGTTCCCAGTCATCGTCATAATAAATATATTTTTATCTTACTAAATTTAAACTTTTTCATTCGTTTTGTTCTGTCCAACTTCATACCTCGTATCCGTTGCCTTTTCTTCATCTGAAACGCACAGCGCGTGCTGTATTTAGGCGTTTTTTTATTATACCGGATCCGGTCCGGATCCGGTGATTTTTACCGGATCCGGTAGCTCCTGAAAAGAGCCGGATCCGGCCGGATTACCGGATCCGCCGGACCGGATTGCAATCCCTATTCAGTTTAGTATGAAAAATTAATTGTCAATGAAATTCTGCAATATGCCGCGTGATCATATATTTCTGGTTAAGCTTTATTAGGTATTAATAGTGTATAATGTGGAGTCTTGCAAGTTCACGCTTCGCGTCTCCTTTGCACGGGCTAAAAAACGGGGACGAGGCGCGAAGGCGAGTACATTCTGCGAAATCTACGCCACACTCGCGCACGAATGTGAGGAGCCTTTAAAAAAAGCAAAGCCGCATTAATAGCAGCGTTTTACCTTACAATAAAACGCTTATTAAGCGAAATACCTTATTTGAAGCCTATTTAATATTTGAGAGTGCGATGCTGTTTGACAGATGACGTAGCGGTTCACTGTAGGCTGACACCTACCCCCTGGTACTCGTATTTCAAGTTTTAACCCCTCCACCAGGCGCCCGGGGCGTGCGGCCGCGGAGCTCTTCATTGGGTCTCAAAATATAAATAAAACGAAGTTGCAATATACCACATTCGAAAAAGGATTGCATTTTATATTATTTATTATTTCGTTTTCAATATGAAGAGACATACCAGTTGACTTGTATGTATAGACTATAGATGTTGCTTAGTGCAACCTGCATGGTAGGAGAAAACGCAGTGAGTTAAAAATACCCTCGACGGGCATTATATAAGTGATTTGGTTTATTGCAACTGAGTGTTGTAGCCACAGGCGAATTTAAAAATATAGGCTTCAAATAAGGTATTTCGCTTAATAAGCGTTTTATTGTAAGGTAAAACGCTGCTATTAAGCTTCTGTACCGTTATTTGAAGCCTATTTAATATTTGAGACGTGTCTGTGATCGCCTGGTGGTCAGAAAACGCCAATGTGATTAATTTATACTGATATGTGAAAATGGTGGAGACAACAAGTACAAGTGTACTTAACAATCCGGGTACATGGATGAATGTGAAAAGGCTTAAAGTGTGCAGTGACATATTTTACTTTACAATGTTATTTATAGATAGGACCTATTGATATAGAAAACTGTATGTTTATTAAAATAAATTATGAAAACATAATTATACTTTTTATTTTATCCATCCAAAAATAACATTGAGATCATTATATGTGTTTTAATACTTTCAATTGATTTCAAGGTCCACATTCTAACAAACTGACTCGTATTCGACCTTATATTACCTTGCCAAAAAGAAAATAAACTTGATTATTGACACTTTTAAGTGTCTTTAACCAGATATGGTTACCAAATATTGGTATTTACTTATGAGGCAGGATACAATTTAACTTATAGGCTCACAAAAACGATTTTTATATACATTTTTCAGAGCTTCGCTTGTTTGTTTTCCAAAAAATCCTACAGTCTTAAGGGCAAAGTAAATCATATGAAAAGTGCACTTATCACAACATGCAATAGTGTCTATTATATTGTAGAAGTAATCAGGCTCTCGGACAATTAATTCCTGGATTAACATTAGCTGTCCTTATTTTCCCGCGTTTGAACATTCTTAAATAACAAATAGACAGTAAGTGATATAGTAGGTTAATTTGGTAGCGCTATTAACAGCTTTATGTTACTCATCCCAAAGAGTTCAACCCGTTACCACTCTCACCGTTGTAGTTGTGTACAGTGCATATAGCCATTCAGAATGTAAATAAGCTCGTAGAATATCCAATTTTCAATCATAACATAATACACAACAAACCTTATTTGATGTAACCATTTTTTCTTTGATATTCGCTACGATGGTCGTCTTACCCCAGAGAGTATTCTAAAATATTTTTGGGCCTAAGCTCATACTTTAACCAGCCTATAATGTGGTTTTATTTTATTACATGTACAATAATTAGGGCCAGTATGGTAAGAACATGACCTTTATCAATTCAATGCCTGTAATACAGCAAAAATAATACTAGGATTTTTCCTCTTGGAGGTATCATTATTACGAGTATCATGTTGAAATTATATACCATCATGCAAGATGTATAGGTATATTTAAGGCTTTCACCTGAATATACTTACTTGGCCTTTAGTTTCATACATATTAAAAACATAAAGTGACTGATTAAAATCTTAAACAAGATCTGTATTATTGGCACTAAAAGCTCGTCAATTTCAGTTAGTGAGCTACAATTTAACTTGAAAACTCTGCCAGGAGAGTGCTCTCCCGCTTGGTTCTTTGTATCGTCTGTTATTTCACATATTACAATGTCTGCGTTCCTGATAAGCCAAGGTTAGGCCTGTGCGTAGATGATAGATCTACGTTCGCTAAAGTGTTTGAATAAATTACAATTCGCATAATTTAAAACACATAAGTAGGTAATAGCCATGCTAACTAGTAGTCCCAGCTTTGTCCACAAATCTACTCGTACCTTATTTCAGGATTACCTACTTGTACTACCTGGTGCAAGCTCAAGGAAGCGCGAGATGTATGAACATAACTATTTATCTTACCAAGGATATGTTATTGACTGCCGGGTTAGATAGTAAGGTCAAAGACCTTCGTTAAAATAATCAGTATTTAATCATTTGGCATTAAGTAGCCTTCCTATTTTTAAGTTTTTGAAGAAAAACTAATATGTTTTTGAAGAAAAACTAATGTTACATTACTTTAAACGAGATTTGAGAACTATATATAAGTAGGTAATTCAACCTGTGGCATGCCCAAGCCCAATGGCGCAGACTTGTCTAGCATTAACATTGTATCAACGGTGATTTAAAGCAATTCTGTTATCTCAGTGAGCTCACTGATTCTCACATATATATTTTGTAACATACAGTATACAATACAGAAACTTTGTCTTGTACATTATTGTTGCCAAAACTGAATACTTATGGGAATAATTTCATAGGACACCAATTAATGAACATTGGTATAGAAATAACCTTCGAGGTTGCTTGCCATTTTTACTACGTCGGTGGCAAACAAGCATACGGCCCGCCTGATGGTAAGCAGTCTCCGTAGCCTATGTACGCCTGCTTAATTCCACACGGGAAATTTGTAATGTTTTATAATGAATATCATAACCACACAGTCTTTTAAAGTAGATTCGAACCAATAGGTAAATGTATGTATCTCAACCCTTAAGGGTTTGTATCCGTTATCCAAAAAAGCACTTTTGGCTATTAACAAGAAGTCGTCCCGACATCTAGGACATATATTTTAACGCCTGATGTATTCATCTAGATTAATAACCGAAATGGCTTTCTTTCATTTGGACTGCGTTGATGAGTTGCATTGAGCTATGATTATATACCAGTTGTGGGTCATAGACATTTTATTAAGTCTTTCACGTCTTTCTTGTAGACAACGCAACGTTAACGGAGTTCAAACTACGCTATGCTGCTGCAATCTTGTTAAGCTGCTACGGGCGGGATACATTTTTCCCAACCTTTGTTGTGTTTGACCCAAATGGGGTTAAATGATGAATGGCCAAGAACCTTGAACCAGTCCAGGGTAATATATTTATATCTCTACATCATTAGAACTATGTAGCGGCGGGGCGGCCGGTTGATTAAGGCAATTCAAAACAAATTTCAAAATTTTAATTCAACAATTAGTATCATGAACTCTAGACCAGGGGTCGCCAAATGGCGGACCGCGGTCCGCATCCGGACCGCCGACCCATTTTGTGCGGACCGCGAGAACACAGCAACTTTTGCACTACAGAGTGCGTAATTTAAAATAAAAATGTATCCCCCGCATTATCTTTGTTGACGTCAATTTGAAAACGGCCGGGCGAAGTCACTAGCTAGATAGTCCAGATAGTCCGGAACAAAAAATGTCATTTTTCTCATTGATATGTAAAAAAATACCTTTGTTATTTCTGTAATTACATTTGTTTAATAAATATTTTTTCTATAAAATGTGCGGACCGCGATGGTCATTTCATTTTATTGGAAAGGTCTCGGTGGACCGGCGCAGCATCCGCGTGGAATCGATGTCTTAACTTGCACAATTCGGCTGGAGGAACTTCAGAGTAAAAATAAACTGCACTTCATTTGCTGCACACACGGGTCTTTTATTATCATAATAAATACACCGTTTGCTCGTCAGGATTCGCTTAATATAATTAAATATAAATATATCTAACACAAGAGTACTCGGGAGAACAGACATTCGGGAAGAGAGAGTAGAGAGCAAAAAGGAACGGATACGGAACTATGTATCAAATGACATTAGCTGTCACTGTCATGCATTGCGTTTTGTTATATGCTTAGATATATTCAATACTTCCCCTTAAGCACATAACAAAAATATCCCTTAAGTATAGGTACGTAGGTACATAGAGACACTTAAAACTATACCTTATGGATACTTATTTCTGACGTGGAGTTCATGCATAAATTCAACATGCTTACATTTACTCAGTGGCTTGGTAAGGACATCTGCAAACATACTTTCAGTATTTAAATATTTTATAACAATAAAATTTGTCTCTACCAAGTCCTTAATGAAATGGTATCTTATATCTATGTGTTTTGTGCGCTTGTGACAATATTCTTTACTTGTTAACAATTTATGCGCACTTTGATTGTCATTATACACCAAAATAGAATGTAACTTTAACTCTGTAAAAATTTCAGACAGAAAGTTTCTTATAAAGCACAGATCTTTGGTTACATCACATAGAGCTAGGTACTCACTTTCACAACTCGAAACGGCAATACATTTCTGTTTTCTGGCCTCCCAGTGAACAATGTTTTCACCAAGTTTGATAGCAAAACCTGTATATGACCTGCGGTCATTATGATCATTGGCAAAATCTGCATCGGCATATGCACTTAAATTCAATTGGCTACTTTTTACAAACAGTAAACTATAATCAATTGTACCTGCTAAATACCTTAAAATTCTTTTGGCAGCTAACCAATGAGTTAAGCCAAAACAGTTATTATATTGGCTCAACTGACTACACGCATAGGCTATGTCAGGTCTTGTGCAGACAGAAAGATACATTAAACATCCTAGCAATTGTCTGTAATTGTAAGTTTCATCATTCAATGGTTTATCAGAATTACACAACTTTAACCCTGTCTGCATGGGAGTCGAAACTGGTTTACATTCTGACATACCAAACCTTTGAAGTACCTTTTTAATATAAACAGACTGATCCAACTTAAGGATGCCTTTCTGTCTGTCTCGAGTTACTCTAATACCTAGATAATTCTGTATAGGACCTAAGTTTTTAATACTGAACTCACTTTCTAACAAATTTAATAAGCTTTTAATTTGTGAGCTATCTTTCCTATACAGAATATAAAAGTCATCTACATACAAAGAAATGACTATGAACTCCTTGTCAGACTTAAAATAATAAACACATGGCTCGCATTTACTTTGCTTAAAATTATTTTTAGTTAATAAATCGTGAACTTTACAGTACCACATTCTACTGGCTTGTTTAAGACCGTAGATGCTCCTTTGTAATAGGCACACTTTATCTTTATTTTTATCATCATGGAAACCCTCTGGTTGTTCCATGTATATGGTTTCATTAAGTTCACCATTTAAGAAAGCCGTGTTTACATCTATATGATCTATATTGAGATCATACTCGTTAGCTAAAGAAAACAAGAGACGCATTGTAGAGTGACGTACAACTGGGGAGAAAGTATCAGTGTAGTCGATACCATACTTTTGTGTAAACCCCCTTGCGACTAAACGAGCTTTATATTTTTGGAAATTGCCTGAAGAGTCACATTTGACTCGGTAAACCCACTTACATTTAATTACATTTCTATTCTTGGGCCTATCCACAAGTTTCCAGACATCATTATTTATTAAAGAGTTGTACTCACTTTTCATTGAGCTTAACCACTCATCACGATGACGGCTGGCCATTGCCTCATCATAAGACTGTGGTTCGTCTTCAAGTACAGTTTGAGCGAGCATAGACAAATCATAATCGTCATACCGTTTTGGAGGTACTGCCCTAGTACTACGTACTGGCCTGGACTCCGCAGCCAACCCTTCGCCTCTAGACGAAGCCGCGCGAGGTGACGTTACAGGCTCTTCACCCACCGCACCCGCCGAGCAGTCGTCGGAGGACTCCTGGTCGCTGCCGGTGTTCCATTCATCTGTAAAATCAGACCTATTACCTTCATCGCTCAAAACGTGACTATTATTATTTTCGCTAACATTTTCATTATTATTATTTAATTCATTATTTTCCATGACCTCATTTGAAATGTCATCATTAAAATTGGAATTATTTAATTCATGATTCTGTAATCCATGAATAAAATTATCATTATAAACATTCAAATTATTGTTGGAATGTATATTCAATTCATTATTATATAAATTAATCATTCCATTATTATCACAGCTATTACTATCAGGTACATTGTTTGAATGTTGTGGAGTAAAAAACTGATCCTCCAAAAATTTCACATCACGAGATAAAATGACTTTCCTAGGATCTGAGGGATCTGCCAGCCTATAACCCTTTGTGGTTTCAGAATAACCCACAAAAATGTATTGTTTACTCCTAGCATCTAGCTTCTTGCGCTTGACACTTGGAACGAGAGCATAAGCCTTGCAACCAAAAACCCTGAGGTGACTAAGGTCTACCTTGGACCCGGTCCACACTTCCTCAGGTATACGTCCGTTCAATGCAACAGTGGGAGATCTATTTTTCACATAAGTCGCTACCATTAGCGCTTCTCCCCAAAAACATTGACCTAGGCCTGCCTCTTGCAACATACAACGTACTTTATTGAATAAAGTTAAATTTAGCCTCTCTGCCACCGAGTTCTGTTCAGGGCAGTAAGGAACAGTTAGCTGGTGAGCAATCCCTTCTTTCATTAAATAACTAGAAAGTCTACTATTTACATACTCTTTCCCATTGTCCGAACGTAAACAAAGAATAGGTAAACCTGTCTGCTTTTCTACAAAATTCTTAAAGTGAATAAAATGGTCACATACCTCTGACTTATGTTTCATCAGGTAGCAGAAGGATTTCCTCGAGTAGTCATCTGTAAAGGTGACAGCAAAGTTTGCACCACCCAAGCTGCTCACTGGCATCGGACCGACCACATCGGAGTGTACAAGCTCCAAGGGTCTGGTTGCACGCGTTCCACCACCTTTGGGAAATGGAGGCTTGGCCATTTTCCCCTCAAGGCATGGTACACACTGTCCAAGTGTTTCTCCATCCTGGAACATAAAACCACATGCAACTCTATCCCTAAGGGCATACATACCTCCAGAGCCAATATGACAAAGTCTAGAATGCCATCGAGACATGTCTGACCGTTGAGCAACAACTGCGGCACTCGGTGAGTCCTGCCTATCCTGCAGGAACAAAGAGTGCTCCTGTTTGTGCATTCCTTTGCCTAACTCATTTAATTTATAAATCCCATTGACCTCACTAGCAGAACAAACTAAATTATCATTCTTGTCATATACAAAACAACCTCCCGAGTTAAACATCACTCTATCACAACCTGATTGTAAAAGTTTACTGACTGAAATTAAATTACAAGACAGTTGGGGCACATATAAAGTATTATTTAAAGTAAGTACCTTGTCTAATGTCCTTATTTTTACATCGCCGGTGCCTTGACACTGCACTTTGCTACTATTAGCCACTGCTACTGAAGACTGTCTTTTCTTTATAGAATTAAAACAGTTTTTGTCATTAAATAAATGGCAGGATGACCCCGAGTCTATGTACACGTCTTGCTGGGAGATCAGGAACGCGGCTGGCATGGAATCCTCCTTCTGCTTCTTATCTCTCTTTAGTTTAAAGCACTTAGATTTGACGTGGCCCTCCTTATGACAGTAGGTACACGTAAACTTCTTCTTTGCTTTAAACTGTGCTTTGGAAACAAAAGCAGTCTCAGATGAACATGTCGCTAGCTTCCTGGACTCTTCCTGCATCAGCCTGGCTCGTACAAACTCACTAGATATTGTTGATGTTAGGCTGGCTGTAGACATGTTAGAAACAAGTGTATCAAACTCTTGCGGTAGCCCGCTTAAAAGCAACTCTGCCACTTCACTATCGTCTATAGTTTTTCCTATATCCGCTAGTTGTTGTACTAACTTCATGACGTGATCGATATACGCGTTCATACCGGCGTGATCGGCGTAGCTGGCCTTGTGTAGTTCTCGTAGTAATAAAATTCGACGATAAAGCCCTTTGTCTTCAAAAATGGTTTTAAGTTTCTCCCATGCTTGCATGGCAGTGGTGCAGCTTGTGATGTACTGATATAAAGATGGGTGTAGACTAAGTGCAATGCGCGCTAACGCACGTTGGTCGCGCGCAGCATCCGTCACTACACCGGTCACACACTCCCATAAGCCTTCCAAAATCAATGACATTTTTATGGCAAATTTCCAAGAGCAAAAATTACTTTGGCCTTGTAGCTTCTCCATATTGTGGTGCACAAAAGCTGCCGTTGCAGAGCTGGTTGTAGAAACAGCGGGCGGCGGCGCCATGATGGCCGCGCCGGCTCCATTTTCTGGTGATACCTGATTATCACCTTCAGCCATTCTTGTTGTTCAGGTTGGATATAAAGTAGTGGGCGCGATAATCCTGTCCTCCAGTAGACATCAAAAAAGTTCTAATCTGGGCGCAGAACCTATTGGAAAGGTCTCGGTGGACCGGCGCAGCATCCGCGTGGAATCGATGTCTTAACTTGCACAATTCGGCTGGAGGAACTTCAGAGTAAAAATAAACTGCACTTCATTTGCTGCACACACGGGTCTTTTATTATCATAATAAATACACCGTTTGCTCGTCAGGATTCGCTTAATATAATTAAATATAAATATATCTAACACAAGAGTACTCGGGAGAACAGACATTCGGGAAGAGAGAGTAGAGAGCAAAAAGGAACGGATACGGAACTATGTATCAAATGACATTAGCTGTCACTGTCATGCATTGCGTTTTGTTATATGCTTAGATATATTCAATACATTTCTTAAAACAGACCCCGAGCGAAACTAATTGGTGACCCCTGCTCTAGACTATCAAGTCCTTGGTCATGACATACAAAATAACACGATTATTAGCATGATTGAATGGACCACGTATGAAGTATGAACCACTTATGGTGATTTTTAATATTACTCACCGAAAGCCAGTTAACACATTCAGTGCCAGCGTGAGCTACGCGTTACGAGCGAAGTTGATCACGCGAGAAAACAGTATGTCTCGCAAAGCGCCTACTAAAAGGGAATACGCCTAGCGGGTCGCTGGCAGTGAGTGTGTCAAGGCTTATTTTTTTCTTTTTAGGGTTTTATGGTCTGCCTGGGCCAGTCATGTTTAGTGGGGTGTGTTTTCGCAGCAAAACGATAGTAAAAATTATTTCTCGAATGCCTTGCGTAGGCTTTTTATGTGCAAATGAATGATTATGAATTATTATTGTGAATTAGGCGGAGATTTACATGGGAGTTGAAATCTTGGCTTATAGAAATAGATAGGTACATGTTAAGTAGGTACTTGTATCATAAATGCTTTGTAGTACCAATATTTGATTAATGATACCTTGAACCAATTGATACCTGCTTGCGCAGCAGGCAAATGGATGTTGCACGCCTTGCGCAGGCATGTTGTATGATCTTAATATACTTTTATCTAATAACAGTATCAAAACCATGTCTGACTTTTAGCCCCAGTGACTAATCATTTTCACACGCCTTGCGCAGGCGGGAAAGGTCTTGGCGTTTGGAACCATGTTCATTGTGAAGTAAAGTAAAGTAAAGTAAATTTTATTTGTGGAACACAGGTGTTACATTTAAGGTCTTATGTATAAAGTAATAAATAGAACTCTGTGTTTTGCCTATTGGCATACAAATATTTAAAAAAGTCACATACATATGTTAATAATAAAATTATTACAAATCAATTACCTAAATTAGGATTATCAGTAATATTTTACAGCAATAAAAATATTTATAATAGAAAAAAATAGCAACATTTCACAAATCTAGAATATAATGATGAAGTACTTACATGTTAAACTAGTATCTATATAAAATGGACAAGTTATAACTATTTCAGGTATCTTCAAAAAAATCATTTACTGAGTAATAGCTTTTGTTTATTAAGTATGATTTTAGTCGTATTTTAAACTGGTCAGGTTGCAGGCACTTTATATCATTTGGGATATTATTGAAAATTTTTGGAGCCATACCCAGTATACTCTTACCCAAGAAAGCTGTGTTGTGTTGACTATTACAGATGTTATTAAGATATTGTACACGTACGGGAAGCTTGCTTTGTTGAGATATCAATTTGAATAGTTGTGGATTGAATTTTATAAAGTTTGCTAATTCATATATATATAGTGCTGGAAATGTTAAGATTTTTAATGATCTAAAGAATGGAACACAGCTTTCCCTCATGTTTATTCCACAAATGGCACGGACACATCTTTTTTGGGCTTTGAAGACAGCTTCTCTATGGACTGAGTTTCCCCAAAAAATAACGCCATATCTTAATATAGAGGCTACAAGGCCATGATATGCG
This sequence comes from Cydia pomonella, assembly GCF_033807575.1. NCBI lineage: Eukaryota > Metazoa > Arthropoda > Insecta > Lepidoptera > Tortricidae > Cydia > Cydia pomonella. The sequence continues at coordinate 19,491,430 of NC_084704.1, forward strand.
GTTATTAGTGCATTATTATCTACTACCTTAGCAAGTTTTTGTAATGCGAATGCGGATTTGTTTATTTTTTTACAGACATATTCTATATGGCTTTTCCATGTAAGTTGATCATCAATCATAAGTCCTAAAAATTTTGTTACAGCTACTCTGTCTATTGTCTTATCATCATATTTAATATTCATATTAAGTACCGTTTTCCGTTGGTGAAAGTGCATGATCTGGGTTTTGTTTAAATTAATAATTAAATTATTGTTATTGAGCCATGTTATCATTTCATTTAAAACTGAGTTTATATCGTGTTCATAGTTAATATTTTCATTAAAACTAACAATCGAGGTACTATCATCAGCAAACATGATCATTGGATGATGAACTTTACTCGGGAAGTCGTTTATGTACACTAAGAAAAGGAGTGGGCCAAGTACGCTGCCTTGAGGGACACCATATTGTATATTTAATTCTTTAGAGCCATATATTTTTTCAAATTTACTTATTTTGCAGACTTTAGATATTTCGGTATATTGTAGGCGATTTTTGAGATAAGATTCTATGAGATTTAAAACATTACTTCTTATTCCATATCTATTTAATTTGTAAAGCAATAGGTTGTGATCAACATAATCAAACGCTTTGGTCATATCTGTAAACAGTGCACAAACCGGTATTCGCTTATCCACATTTTCAATTACAATTTTTATTAGGTCGTATATTGCCATGTTTATGGTGATATTCTTTCTAAATCCTTTCTGTTCCTTGCATAAAATATTGAATTTATCAAAGAAGTCGTATAATTTTTGATATATTATTTTTTCAAATATTTTCCCAAATACCGGGATAAGGGCTATTGGTCTGTAATTTTGTGGATTATCTTTATCGCCTTTTTTATATAATGGTTTAATTATAGTCTTTTTTAGGCTATCCGGATAAATGCCAGCACTGATGGATAAGTTTATGATGTAGCTTAAATGTTTGTCCAGAATATCACTAACATATTTTATGATGTTTGTATCAATGTTGTCATAACCAACGCTCTTTGTGTTTTTCAATGACCGTATGATTAATCTAACGTCCTGTGCTGATGTTGGAGTCATAAACATGGATTGGGGATTAAAATCTATTTTTGTTTGAACTTGTCCATTTTGTGAAGGTATAATTGGCCTGCGTGTAAAATAATCATTGAGCGTATTAGCTATTTCTGAGGGATCAGTAATAGTTTTACTGTCTTGCTTAATTTTTGTAATACTTTCTTTTGGTACATTCATTTTACAGTTGTTTATGATTTGCCATGTAGTCCTTGCCTTATTATTAGACGCATTTATTTTGTAATTATTTTGTGCTTTTTGAGTTAATCTAATAATTTTTCGATATTGGCGTGTGTAATTTTTTAAGAGAAGTTTATTATTTTCAGAAGGTGAATATCTGTATTGCCACAGTAAAGCCCTCTGTTTTCTGCTACATACTTTAATGCCGCGAGAAACCCATTTAACTCTTTTATTCGTTTGAATAGTAATTATTTTTTTAGGAAAGCAAAGACTGTATAGTAAACGAAAAGTTTCTGAAAATGAACCGTATGCTATATTTGGATCACACGTATTGTAGATATCAGAAAAAGACAAACACCTTAGGTAATTTCTAAATTTATTTATGTTTTCACTTGAGTAGTCATATTTTTGAACCCGCCAATATGGTATTGAACACGATTTTTTTATAGGTATTTTGAGTACTTGAGCCGTATGATCAGAGAGTCCAAGGTCAAGTATATAGCTTTTATGTTCACGCTTAAGATTATGGGCAAAATTATCTATACATGTGTTACTTATTAATCTTGTCGGTTGTTTGATTTCTAATTTTAAGTTGTAGCTATGTAAAAAGGATTCAAATTCCAGTGTTACACTATTTCTGTTTAATATATCAATATTGAAATCACCACAAATTATTATATTCTTGTCCAACTTATTATATATTTTATGCAGTATTATATCTAGTTTTTCATAGAAAGTATTAAAGTTGTTTCTATTTGGGATTCTGTATACACAAACAATTACTGTTTTATGTTCGAGTAATTCTATAGCACAGCATTCGAAGTTTTTTGCTATTGAGAGTTTTCCAATGTCCGGTAGCACTTTGTACTGAATACCTGCTTTTACAAGGATACAGGAGCCACCGCGTTTTTTGTTTGGTCTTGAATAACATGCAGCTAGTTGGTAGTTTGGTAAAGTTAAAAGTTCTTCGTATCCAGCCATTAAAAAGTGCTCTGTAACACACAAAATATCTATGTCGATTTGTTTCTCTTTTAGCTCATTGATGTGTACAGTCAGTAGATCTGTTTTATTCACAAGACCAGCAATATTTTGATGCATCACATGTAACGTGTTATACACGAAAAAAATCTTCTTTTTCAGTTCCGTTCGGTGGTGTGTTTGTTGTGGTTTGATAATCAATCATGGCAGGTTTATCATCATTATTTATATTATTTTCGTTGAGATGGTCAATGTATGCCATTGACTGGCATATGTTATGAAAAATGTTTTTTAAGCCATTGTTGTTTATTTCGCCAGTTCGTCTGTAGAACATATCATATTCATATGACAAGTCTTGGTTAGAGTCCAACAAGTATGCGTAGTTATATGTTTCGACGTCGAGATGTAGCAAATTGTTAAACGTTTCTATTCTCCAGTTATATATACTGCTGTTGTCATTACATTTATATGTCGGTGTACATATAACTATGTTAGTGTTTATTATATTTATTAACTGTTCTCTAATGTATATAATTAATTCGTAGTAATTATTTGTTATTTCAAAATCTCTATTTCCAAGTAATATTACACAGTAATCATTTATTGTAAGCTCCTTCGTTTTTAACTGTATATCTTTTAGCAGGTCTTTGATACCAGGATTTGGCGATTTGTAGTGTGTGACTTGCGTGTTGGTTTGGAGTATGCTATTACAGATATCGAGTATTTTATTTTGCTTGTTTGCGCTTAGGATGATCGTTCGTTTTTTCGGACCAGTTGCTTTGTGGTTTTGTTGTTCATTTTGCAGTTTGCTCGGTGACAATGTTAAGTTATTAGTTTTTTCGTCATCTTCATTCGTATTAATATGTTTATTGATGGACGTGGATTCATTTTCTGGCAGAGGTGTACTGCTGCTATTCGGTAACGGTAAATTTGTTCTTTGTGGTGTATCGCTTCGTGACGGTGTTTTATCTAGCTTATTCTTCAACATTTGTCGTTTAACTTTTTTAGTTTTTTTTGTTTTATTCGGTGTTTCGTCGGAGTCTTGTTTCTTAGGACAGCTTTTTATAGTTATTTTAAGGTTACAGACTTCTGCATTAAGTCGTGTGATTTCATCACGTGCACTTTTCAGTTGTATTTTTAGTTGTTCGATTTCTCCTTTCAATTGCTGCGTTTGAGAGGTGTCAAGGAAAGATATATTTGGGTGACTGATAATAGACGAGCGCGGGCTACAGTATTTCCAGGTGTTGTTATCGTCGGTTGCGTCGAAGATAGATGTATTAAGCATACTATGGACTGATCGAGAATTATCTTGGTATGGAGTGACTAGCTTCGATGTTATCGAATCATTTTTATTTGGCGAGATAATTCTGTGAGTTGGTGTCGTCAATGTTAGCTTATTTTCTGTCATTGTTACTTCAGCCGATAGAGTCAACGTATCATTTCGATTATAGCAGCAACTGCGACACTTCCAGTTTTCTTTATTCTCTACTGTCATTAATGTATACCGTTTGCCAGACACTCCCATTCGTTCTAAGCAGTCCAAACAGTATCGAATACTGCAGGTAGTGCAGTCTAGTGAGTGTCTAGTGGAAATTCTTTTATCACATCTACCACACTTCGCTGGCGGACTCATAGTGATATTCATTTATAGAGTGCTCTATGATTCAATAAGTTGTATTAAGTTTAAGTATAGCACAACGCAAGTGCATCTTGCCGCCATCTTGTGGAGAGTAGATATAAACAATTAGGGTCATCACATGGTACATCTAGTCGGTAATAGATGGCGCTATTTTCCAAAGTGCAGGCGAAGAACGCGCAACGTTTTTGGCGCGGAGTCAAAATTATTTTAAATATTTCAACGGTCACTGTATGCAATTTTGATGAAATGTTTCGAAGTAATTAAATTTATACACTGTTTAATGCACTTGAGAAGACACGATACAAAGAAATTTTTCACTTATTCGTTATGTTTTATTAGGCTGAACTACCAGCGTAACAGTTCAAATAATGAAATGTTCTGTTTAATTGATATTAGTGCACTAAAATGATATTTACACTACACTAGGAATAAGTTTGTAAGTCTTTATGATGTTTATTTACAGTTTAGACAAAATTTTGGCAAAAGGTCAATGACCTCCACATGAAAGCGTCCTTTCGGTGGCAGTTATCTATTTTGAATTATTTAGGTTTATAGACTTATTGTGAGTATTAAATATTGTTTATTTACTTATGGAATCACTGTTTTTAGTCACTGCAAGGGATATAGTATATTAATATACAAATAATTACATTAAAAGTCACTGATGGATAGAACATAATTAGTTTAAACTGATTTTATCTCACAACGTTGTTATTACACTATAGTTTTTTAAGATAACATTCACTATTGTTAATTGCACTTTAGTCTATTATATAAGGTACTTTTGAGTCACTTTTGCGTTACTTTTCCAATTTAAAGAATTATATTACGCGGGATCGATTGTTATGGTGACGGCAGAGCCCGCGATTTTGTACTGTACCATGTCTTACGTTGTCACAGTTACGTTGTCACAGTTGTGTTAAGTATACTGGTCTTATAGTAGCCATTTTGCTTCATCTGCTAGCGTAGCAGGATAATGGAAATCGCACACCTTGCGCAGGCGTCAGGTCTTCAGCTGGCTAAATAATAATATTCACTCGCCTTACGCAGGCGGGAAATATTAGGTACGTTATGAATGTATGCTTAACAGCACATATTTATATTTTAATAAACCTTCTGCTAAGTAGCAGGATAGTTATTGTAGTAGGCCATGGCGGATATCCATAATAGGTACAGGTAGTATAGGTACAATAAGTTACGCAATGGTAGTAAATTTCTCCACACCTTGCGCAGGTGGGAAAGCTTACAGTATGCTAATTTAACATGATGCAAGATTGTTCAACTCTGCTTACGCAGCAGGATATGTGTTATGCCTTGTGCAGGCAGCGGCGGTCTGTAACCACCCGACTTCCCAGTCTCAATTACGTTCTTAAGTTATGAAAAGATATTTCGAACCTCCTTTTCTCACAAGGGTTATAGTTATAGCAAAGGGGTAAATAGTGCCCCTCCTGTATGCAGTTATACATGTCAAAACTAAAATTTTATACGTATATAAATATAATAAAACTCCTTAAACGAAAATCACAATAACACAACTGAATGGGGATATGTCAGTTTTACATACAAGAGTTTCACTTTTAAATTTAAATCCCTTGGTTTAACTAGAAGGCACTTTTAGCAGTTGCACTATTTATTATTACGTACAAATACCTTAATTGAAAATAAAATTCACAAAGATATTGACGGTACTGTGCATCCAAAATTGGTATTATTAAGAAAAAACTTTCCAAAGGATATAAACAAAAAGATCGAAAAGGAGGTTTTCGATGTAGGTTTGTTAGTTACCTTTCGTCCCTCAGAGCGGAAATAGAAGCCCCGCGACAGCGGGGCTTCGTCGACTTTAAGGCGGACAGGACCCTAATTTGGTAGCCAGCATGATACTAGAGTAACTTTACTGTTTAATGGTACCCATGGCAATACCAAACATGGTATTTCTTTAATGGCTTCTTATTCTAGCTTATTTTAGGCATTTTAGCTTACTTACGCGACAGCTTCGCTGAGCTCGCGATGTGAATCGATGAGGTGTCAGCTTTGCTAAACACATTGACGAACACAAGCTGTCCATCAAATCATTGAAGTAATATTAACAATCGAACGGTAAAACCGTTTACAATACTTTTAATTAGTACTTACAAAAAATTCTAAGAATCTAAGGATTTCTAAGAATTTCTTGCAGTGAACCGAACGTTCCGACAAACAGAACGCCAATGAAGAGCTCCGCGGCCGCACGCCCCGGGCGCCTGGTGGAGGGGTTAAAACTTGAAATACGAGTACCAGGGGGTAGGTGTCAGCCTACAGTGAACCGCTACGTCATCTGTCAAACAGCATCGCACTCTCAAATATTAAATAGGCTTCAAATAACGGTACAGAAGCTTAATGAGCCAATTACTTCCACCCTTCCGATATCGGGCCCGATGTCCGGCCTGATAATCGTTTTCCGTTTCATTGAATATCAGCACTTGTTAGAGAGCCACTATGAGGGTGGCATTTGTTTAAAAACCCTTAATAAATAAATAAAGATATAAAATATATAAAAAATAGTTTTCGTTTCACGGATCAGCACATCGTTAACAATCAATAATTTTCAATGTTTGATATATTTGCATATGAACAATTTTTTCGCATTTCAAATCTTGTAAACGAAGCGCTGATATTTGGTGAAACGGAAAAATGATCTTTTTCGGGCCCGATATCGGGTCCTGATAAAGTGTAGATGTAATTGGCACTAGTCTGTTACGGCTTTTAAAACTAGGCACTTTCTGGCGCTTTTCTACCAAAAATGCTGCCATGTGTTTGGGTTTGTTATTTTTAGTAGAAAATGATAAGCCCTGAGAAGAGAGGGTTCGGTCGTACCAAGAGGCTACAGGTGACGAAGCCAGGCTATAACCGCGAAAATCGAAGTTCATCAATTTCTGGCATTTTTCTCTGTCACTCTAAGTACGTCTTAATAAGAGTAAAAAGAGAAAGATTTGCGAATTTTGGCTTTCGCGGTAGGCCCTCAGACGTGGCTCACTCTGCGATTTCGCCTTGCCGCTACAAGTAAATGCGGCCCACACCAATTTTGGTGTCTAGCAGTGGTTGACGCGCACCGCTACGGAACGATTATATTTTGATACAGTTGTATATAGCCAAATTTCATAGATTTTGTATGAGGTAAATGACCTATGTATTTGACATTTGCTACTGCTGTAGGAACTACTGCAGCATTATTAGAGTCTGGCTAGCCAAATATTGTTGACAGATATTTCCTTGTTGTATCACCAGTTGTCTATGATTTAAAAAAGCTAAAGTTTGTTGTCAATTTATTCAAATATCATTCATATAGTTCGCGATTTATAAAGGGTTTAATTTAAATAATATTAATAATGACTATACCGAGTGAGGTTCGCAAACTATTATTTAACCTCGTAAATAAATACGACAATGTGCGAAGTCGACGTGAAGCGTTGTATTTGTATAACGAAAAACCGCAATGTTTACAAGTCGTAAACAATTAGTAGGTTGGTGCTCTATTAATATTTTGATACTATAAGTACTAGTTCTAACATTTGCCTATAACTTTTATTAAGTACGTGAGTTTCTTAATACCTGAATCTCATGAACAGGACAAGTGTGAAAAGAAACAAAGTGTGACCTACCTAAGATTTTTTGTAATTTCCCGCCAAAAATGTGTGTAATATTTCAGTAGCCAGACTCTATGCGACATCTAATTTGACATTTGTAACAGTAGAATCGCGCTGCGATTGTTGCTGCCGACTGCAATATTAATGCCAACTTCAATACTACCGCAAATATCAAAAATCCTGGCAGCGACATCAATTTTGAAATTTGCTATAATATGGCAGTAATACTGCTACCGACTGTGAAATTGCTAAATATCTCGAGAACTACATTAAGCTATCGATTTGAAATTTGGAATAGTAGATGTAGTTATGCACTAACGTTCCAACCCACAGCGCCCTCATTTTGAGATAGTGTAATTTAATGTTTTAGTGATACACATTTCTCCTGTAACTAGTACAGACGAAAAGTATGGTTTTTATTATAGAATATGTACTTGTTGTTACATGTTCTGCAAAATTTTAGAATTTATAATACAAGGGTGTGTATCTACCTACCTAAAACGGTATTGGAACGTTTTTGAAATAAATATTTTTGTATGATTGTGATTTTGGGTTCATATAAAAATATTATTTTCAAAAACGTTCCAATAGCATTTTGTCGTTTTCAGTTTGATTATGTTTGACTGAACTAAAATGTACCACAAAAGTTTTTTTTTTGGTTAGGTACTCTTCACTTTGTCAAATACCAATAATAGTACAAACATATGTAGAACATGTTTTTTGAAACGATCACATATATTTTGTTATAACACATTCCAACATACATGGAAGAGTATTTACAAGAACAGAACAAAAGGATCATTTAGGGTAACGAAAAAGTTTCAAAATACATGGAACATTTTTTGCAGAAATAAAAGTATAACCTATATAGTTAGTACAGAAACGTTCCAAACCTATATGGAACATTTTTGAATAAACAAGTGTACGTGTGTGCATTTTTTGAAATGTTTCTAATATAAGTGAAACATTATTAAAAAAATATATTTTTAAAAGAGCGTTTATGAAAACGTTTTAGTATGCATGTCATGTTTAATTTTAATTTTAAGTAAAATAAAATAATAAAATAGTGAGTTGGAACATTTGGGTCAACATTCATTTCAGAAACTAACCTATAAACACTGAAATCTTTGTGGCCATATTATGTAATATGTCAAAAGGGATTACTAATATGTTGCAGAAAATTTATTGTCATATTGTACCTTCGCATAACAACCCTTGGCAGAATCATCATTTCCCAGAATTACTTTTTGCATAAATTTGTTGGCATACTGTTATTTCGCCCAATTTTCTTAAGCAGAATAATGCAATGGCATAATGTTAATTTGAATATTAATCCTATAACAGAATAATGGTTTAGCCGAAAATTGTGTCGCATACGACTTACTTGGCATACTCGTACTGTTATTTCGCACAATTTTGTTAGACACATTGTTATATCGCACATTTTTTAAGCAGAATAGTACTTTGGCATAATGTTGATGAGAATAATAATTTTACGGTTGACAGTTTCTTGCCGAAATGGTATCGCATGCAGTTATAGAACCGAATAATATTTGACAAATTCCTGATTGTATTTTGATTTATGTTATAGTACTTAACACTTAACCTAACCTACAGTTCTGGCAGAAGTTCCTTTTGTATAGGGGTCGCAGTTCTAACCTAACTTTACCTATAGTTCTGGCAGCAGTTCTTATTTTGTAGGTGTCGCAGTTCTAACCTAACCTAACCTACAGTTCTGGCAGCAGTTCCTTTTGTATAGGGGTCGCAGTTCTAACCTAATCTACAGTTCTGGCAGCAGTTCTTATTTTGTAGGGGTCGCAGTTCTAACCTAACCTACAGTTCGAGCAGCTGTTCCTTATGTGTAGGGGTCGCTGATCTAACTTAACCTAACCTAGAGTTCTGGCAGCAGTTCGTTTTGTATAGGGGTCGCAGTTGTAACCTAACCTAACCTTTTTTTTTTTTTGTTGACTCAGGGGTGAATGCCTTTACGCATCATCGCCCCCCGGGCGAGGGAAGCCCATTGGGGGGCGGTATGTGGGACTCGCTCCTTCCGTAACCCCCTCTGCTATTCAGAGGGAGAGGAGCAGAATACCCACTAACCTCCCCTGCGGCGTTTCCGTCCATGCCGTTAAGGGGGGTGCAGGGGGCTCGAAAGCACGTCACCTCAGCACCCCCCCGAAACCTAACCTAACCTACGCTTCTGGCAGCAGTTCCTTTTGTGTAAGGGTCGCAGTTCTAACTTAAACTATAGTTGTTACAGCAATTCCTTTTGTATAGGGGTCGCAGTTCTAACTTAACCTACACTTCTGACAACAGTTCCTTTTGTGTTGGGGTCGCATTTCTAACCTAACTTTACCTATAGTTCTGGCAGCAGTTCTTATTTTGTAGGGGTCGCATTTCTAACGTAACCTAACTTTATTGGTAACAGTTCGTTACATTACATTATGCTATGATACAACTATGCCATAATAAAATACCGGCCGAACTTCTATTCTGTTACATTATATTGTGCAAAATTACAGTCAGCGACATGAGCATTATGCTGTAACAATTTCGGCAGAACTTTTATTCTGCTGCATAAAATTCTGCGAAATTAAAGTCGGCAATAATAACAGTATGCCATTACAAATTCGGTAGAATGTAATTTATGCTACATGAAATTCTGCGAAAGTAAAATCTACGATCTTATTATTCTGCTATTCAATATTCTGCCAAATGAATATTAGGCGACATGACAGTTATGGTAATTATACAATTATGCAAAAGTATCATTCGGTTAAAAATGTTTCTGCGAAAACTGCTATGCGAAGTGTATTTCGGACAATTGATATTATGCAAAATTTCATTTTCATTTTTCAAAGGGAAGCCTGTCAAAAGAGGTACCCTGCGGCGGTACATTGGTCGCATTTTTATCACTTGTCATGTCATGCGTCACTTTCGCACTTTTTTTTACCTACTTGTTAGAACGTGACTGGCATGATGCCAGATGATAAAAAACCGACGAAAAACGAAGTATTAACTCAATTTCGGTTGACCTGTGGGTTGGAACTGGAACGTTAGTGCATAACTACGTTCAGGTATAAACAACGCTAACCTAACGTTGGAAATGTAATTTTTTTTATTAATAGGAGGAAGCAATATTTAAAAGTACTTAGGTACTTGGTCAAGCTCAAATTGAACATTACATAGCAATTTTTTTCATCGTAAAAAAACTCGCTAATGAAGGAAAATGTGACATAAATACCATCCCTCCTCCTCTTATCTGCAAAGTTTACAAACGAAAAATTATGAAATTTTTAAATAATAAACATAACATTATCATATATGTTACGGAAAATATTTAATCATACCTATCTTGATAACTTTTTTTTTAATTATCAAAAACACATCATCATCATCACACATCACGGAAAAATATTCTTTCTCGGGTCTGAAATCGGATATCAGGCCTGACAATGATCATATATTTCTTCAGTCAGGCTTTACGGAACCCTTGGTGCGCGAGTTAAACGAAGTCGCAATTGCTGGTTTTTTTTACAAAACATGAATGGTAGAAAACTTAGTTTTAACCTGGCAACATTTAGTGTCAGCCATGGACGATTTCGTGTCAAAATATTTTTGTTTGGTTTATAGTATTTCGCTTTGAAATCAGCATTAAATGTTATTCTCTTGGTATATTTTATCCGCTAGAGTAGTCTAATTTATGAACCAGCTTTATAATTCAAAGATAGCGAAAATGTTATTGTGATGTGATATTCGGCGGCACTGCTGGTCTGTGGTGGCTGTAGTCATGACTGATTGCGCGCTGGTGACCAGTGTAAGCGAACACGATGCCAGTATGGACGTGGGGAGCGACAAGTCTCTCTTCGAGCCTACTGTTGATATGATGGTGAATGACTTCGACGACGAGCGCACGTTGGAGGAAGAGGAAGCGTTGGCGGCAGGGGAGCAACAAGATCCTAAGGCGGAGTTGAATAGTCTGCAACGTGAAGGGGACATGCCTTTAGACGAGTTGCTGGCCTTGTACGGTTTAGACAAGAATATGGACAAGCCAGCACCCGAACCTATACCTGAGCCCATACCTGAAGAAGTAGAGAAGCCTGAGTCTGAACTGCAACAGTTGTACACAGAGACAACAAGCCCTGAGGCGACAAGATGCTTACGTTCCGGCTCCCGGCCACCCTCGGAAGAAGAAGAAGACTATGACTACAGCCCGGATGAAGATGATTGGAAGAAAACTATAATGGTTGGCAGTGACTACCAAGCAGGTATTCCTGAGGGTTTGTGTAGCTATGATGATGCTCTTCCCTATGAAAATGAGGATAAATTGCTCTGGAACCCTACTGTCCTAGAGGAAAATGTTATTGAAGATTATATGAAGAAGATTAATGCATTAAATTGTGGCAGTGGAGTTGAAGCAGTGCCTAGAGGGAAGCAGCTGCGTGATGATGAAGAGGCCTTGTTCTTGTTGCAGCAGTGTGGCCACAATGTGGAAGAGGCTCTCCGGCGACGGCGCATCTCTGCCCAAACCCCGGCACATGCCAGCTTGTGGTCTGAAGAAGAATGCCGTAATTTTGAAAATGGCCTCAAAGCACACGGTAAAGATTTTCACCTGATAAGGCAAAACAAAGTAAGGACTCGGTCTGTTGGTGAACTGGTACAATTCTATTACATATGGAAGAAGACAGAGCGACATGATATATTTGCTAACAAAGCTAGGTTAGAGAAAAAAAAGTATACTCTTCATCCAGGACATACAGATTATATGGACAGGTTCTTAGAGGAGCAAGAGGCTACAGGAGGAACAGGTACCGTGCGCCCAGCATCCCCATCCCCAATGATGGTTTATGCTCCATCTTCTGATACCCAGCCTGACCCGCTGGCTTTAGGAGAAAAAGAAGTTTTCTCACAGTTGAACCACTCTGCTCCTCCGAGGACCATGTCTACAGAAGAACAGGAACCAGACCATGGCTCCTAATATTTGTATGTATTGCAAGGCCACACTATTTCTTTGCTTGTAGCATGCTGAATGCTAGTCTGATTTATTCAATCAAATTAGCATAGTAAGCATTTGTAGAGAAACTTAATACTAAATGTGACTTACTGGGTTAGACATGGTTGGTTCCCAAGACATTGACTGAACTAACTTTATTCAAAACATTAAATGGATAGTTTATCTTTTTACAAGAAGCGATTATGTGGGTCTTAAAGGTGCATTTTCAGTGTTTTTTAAATGTTTTATGAAGTCTATATTCTCTATCACTATAACTTTGTAGACAAAAGAATATTTTAGTCTCAATCTTATACTTAATCAATAAATATTAGGGACAATCTTACACACACCAACCTAGCCTCAAAGTAAGCAAAGCTTGTACAATGGGTACTATGTGATGATATACACACATACATTTGTATAGATAAATACATACATAGAATACACCCAGAACTCAGGAACAAATATCTGTGTTCATCACACAAATAAATGCCCTTACCGGGATTCGAACCTGGGACCATCAACTTCATAGGCAGGGTCATTACCCACTAGGCCAGACCGGTCATCAAAATACTTTATTGCTGCTAAAATTTTTATAGCACTACACTTGTAGCTGATCCCAGCGTTTTCTCGCTTTGTAGAGGAAACTGAATACAAACAGACAACCCACCAGGCGGGGTAGCAATAAATACATACTTTTGAATACTTGTCAATTTTCTTGTTTTATCAACAGATTTTAAAGTTTAGATGTATATTTTGGCCTATTATCTAAATATATGAGATATCCAGTTAATCCAGTATTAAATCTGCCAATACAATACACAAATTGATTAACTCCATATATCCATAAAACAGCCATAGCAACTGACTAAAATTGAGGAAAATATGCCAACAACTAACAAATATGAGTAATGGAACTGACAGGCTTGTTTTTGCTTGTTTGGGAGCAAAATCGAATTTAATAAATACAGTCTGTCTAAGCTAACTCTGCAACTTTGCCAGATTTTTGTACAAGTATGAGAAAAAGTATCTGGCCTCCTATTTCCATTTAGTTGAAAAAGCTACCTTTTACATAGAGACTGAGAATTGTTTGCAGCAAGCTTTTGTATACAAAGATGTATGCAGGGGTGCTAAGGTAATTATTTTGCTGACTGTACATACAGAAAAACACTAAATCTATCAGCATGTACATTGTACAATTCTCCCGCGATATTAGTTGTATTAGTATCTCTACTCGTAGATTGTATAGTAGTATAACTACTATACAATCTACGAGTAGAGATACTAATACAACTAATATTGCGGGAGAATTGTATTGCGTGAGTGTCCTTGCTAAGGAAACATCACATTTAAAGACTTTTAAGAATTTGGGCATCATCTCCTTTAGAAAGCATAAGAAATTTATTGAAAATACTTTAAAAATTTAACTTGAAATAATTTTTTACCTAAGTATATAGTTATATACTTTATTGAAAATACTTTTATATACTTAGGTAAAAAATTATTTCAAGTTAAATTTTTAAAGTATTTTCAATAAATTTCTTATGCTTTCTAAAGGAGATGATGCCCAAATTCTTAAAAGTCTTTAAATGTGATGTTTCCTTAGCAAGGACACTCACTCCCTAAATACCAGGTGGGTCTTCTGTACCGAGAGTTAGTATATTATTGTACTTTTTAGGTACCTGCTCGATTCTTTTTATAGGTACTTATGTCTCGCTTTGATTATTATTTTATGAAATAAGTTAACTAAATATCTACTTCAAAAAATTAGTTAATGCCGAACATTATAATACCTTGTCGTTTTTCAATATCAAGAAGGTATTACGGGTTTCAAAAGCCTTCATGCCTGTAAATTTAGTTTAGGAAATAGCAAGGTGAATATACATTTCTTGTTTCATTTATTTCCATTAACGAGTGCTTATTGGCGGCAGTTACTCATAACCCGTTTTCAAACCTTCAAAACTTCCAAATGATACAAGAACTAATATTAAAGAACTTTAGTGATAATAGCGCTCCCTGTACATCAGATCGGTGAAATGTTGTTAAAATTTTCGATAGACTTCACTTTGAGAATGCTTACTCATAATGTTTTTTCATTACACCTCACCTGCGAGGAAATAAATACAATCTAACTGCCCATCGTTTCAATGTGTTATTTAAATCATAATTATTATGAAACCAATAGTCGTAAAATCTGAATACCACTGTGAGTTTTTACTCCCTGAATGCCACGTAAAATAAGAAGTGTAATGAGAAAGTGTTTTGCTGTGCAAATTGAAAGTTTAACGGGGAAAATACCGAGGTAATGTATACATGTAGGCGCCCGATCGTTATATCAGGCAGATCGTAAAGTTCCTGTATAAGGTTTTGACGATACGACAGTCACATTAATCTAACATAGGTTCGTTACTTAGGTTGCTTCAGATGCCCGAAGGGCAAACTGACTAGAAATAAGAGACACGCGTGGCGGGGCTCCGCCGACCCAGGGAACGAGACAATGATTATCACGTTTAGCGATATGCCGCAGTTAAATCCTAATTTCGTGATCTGCCTGTTTGATTGTAATAAAATTAATGGTGTACCACCTGTATTCAGAATCACAATCACAACAAGTATCTAACTGTCTATTGATATGATATTTTCGAATTCCTTTACAAAAAACGGACCATCGTTGACAGCACTATCTATTGGGCAATTAACGTCGCCTTCTCCATTGCTAGTTTTCCTAGTAACAATGTTAAGTTTAGTTAAGTATTTATTAATTGTAGTTGCGTTTGTTTGAGTATTTAAGAGAATACTTGTATATGAATTTATTTAAGGCATGGGCATGAGGCAGATCTAAAGCGCTAAGTGCAAAAAACACAGATCAATTTGTAAATATATTTTGAGGGACCTTTATTGAGTTGGGATGTTAGCGCTCTCTGTCGTGCTCATGAGTTCCAAGTTGTTATTTTTCCCTGCAGGTCATCTGCTTTGGGCTGTACGTTTTTAACGTAATTAGAGCAATATTTTTTTATACATACGTTTAATTCCAATAAAGATCCTTCAAAAATATAGAGGAAAATCATTTTTGAAAAGCGCGCTCCTGCTATGCCCTACGTTTCGCTGGACAGATACTTTTGCTGAAGGGGACAGAGGGACTACCACTCACGTTGTTCGACGTGGTGCCTCCCTGTCACGCTTACGTTCGAATTTACAAGGGCGACAGAGAGGCAATACGATGAACGTGCGTAAGCCCTCAGCGTCGGTCTCTCTTAGCAGCATGCTAGCAGAAAGTTTCCTGCAAAAAGGTGAATGAATAAATAAAATAACCCCTTTGTACATAGATGCATACAAATCAAGTCCTTTTTTTTGTTTGCGCTCATAATAGTACATTACGATACGAGTGCGAAAAGTAGGAAATTCGCAACGAGAGTGGTGATAAATTAAAACACGAAAGGAGTGTTTTAAATCGATACGAGTTGTGAATAATCTCTATATGCCCGTGTATCGTACAACATTTCACAGTACATATGGCCCTTTAAAATTTGTGCACTTGTGCGGTAAAGTAGCACCATGTGTACTGTAAAATGACTTTTCCTCACACCAGCTCGTAAAGGCTCTCTTGATTATTCAAAAACTGATGTGAAAGTTGCACTTTGTCCACAAGAGAGTGGCGAAGTAATTTGATGCAAAATTTTAGTTGTTTCCTTATGTTGGCTGGTGAATTGACTTTTGGCTGGTGAAATGATGATTGTGAATGATAAATATTTAATATCGTTCGTGTGGATTTAATTTTGTTTGATGTTTTACTTACACTTAGTGTTTTCCTCGCGTTGGTGTGGTGAATATTTTTGTTTCACTTAGTAGCAAAATTTGTTTGACCATCGTACCTTGAAACCCCCGCAATGATCATGATTCCACTTTTCGGACCACTCGCTACGCTTGAGATTCAATTTTGGAATCATTCTCTTGCACGGGTATCAATATTAGCACGACCAGTTAAACAACAACTTTGCGCCCTTGTTAAACAAATAAGTACTAGGTAACTATTAGGTGTGAGCGTGTAGGTGCTGTGGCGGGGGCGAATGTCGAATAAAAATGATATATCTCTAATCATTAATTATATGTATATTATAGGTATCTTAAATAGATTTTAATTCAATGATTATCCCAATCGGCAAGTAAATACCTCGGTTATTAGGAGATGCATGAGATTAAGAAAAACGACCGATCCTCCATACAAACGTAGTTCCCATTTTCCTGTCTGGATCTTGAAGTTGTGAAAAATATTTACCTATAGACATTTTTATGTATATTAACCATAGATATGCCTCTTCGTTTGACGTTTTTCGATTTTTTTTTATTAAATTAAGAGCAAAGAAAAAATTCAATAAAAAATCTTGAATGCTTTTATTATTACAATTTAAAAATTTCAAATGAGGCGTAGCTGTGGATAATATACATCTATAGAGTCAAAATATTTTCTATAATGTTAATATGTGACTACCTACCTAATATCTGACTGAATAGGGACTACCTACGTTTGTAAGGAGAAGTGGTTACGTAGTGTCCACTTTCATCCTTCGACGCTCTGGCTATATATTCTCAGTGATAGTAGGTTCATAATAAGTAAGGCATCCATAATCGACATTAAAAATTTATGGAATTGAAGGAGGCGAGGCCTTCTGAGATCATTATGATGGGGACTTTATTTTTGTCGTGGTTCGTGTCTCACGTCATATTTCTTTTCATTGCTCTGAAAGTGAGTCGTTGTTCTAAAAAGTGTGTAGAAAATGATACTTTAAAATTTGATATAAAATGGATTTGTTGTACAATTTCCATTCTCATATTTAACTCCCTATTCCATAAATCACGAAACTTTTACTTAAATTGTTAATTGAAAGTACCCTCAAGAAATACTATAAGAGTTTATACTTACAAGGAAAGGTACCCAACTGTCCCCCTTCGGCCACCATTTCATCCCTTGTCCCACAATCTACTATTGATTACTAATATTGTGTCCAAGTCTAGTCAAAGGTCCCACTTTGTCGCTTACCATAAGGACAAGATTTGCTTGTACGAATAACCTGTTAAAGTGTCCTTATAGCAAGCGACAAATTGGGACTTTTTGCTTGGAAACGACAAATACTGTGTGTATTGTAATACATATGTATTATGGGTATCATAAATTGGCGTGGTGTAAACTTGAAATAGGCAGACCTGCCCAGTTAGTGTTACCTGTAACTTATAGTTTACTTACCTCCTGGATGTACAATTTGTACATACGTGTGTGTGTGTAGTGTTGATCTTTATCTAATTCTCAGAAAACTGGATAACAGGATGTCAGAGCAAAGTCGAGGCTAAGGCAGCCATGCATGGCGAACTTGATGAAATATACCTAACTGTAAATTTGCTACATGCATTAATTTTTTGGAAATGTCAGTCGATTCTACTTCCCGTAATATTCAAATATTCCTAATAAACGTGCTATGTATTGTACCCCAGAACCTTCGAAATTGTGTAAATGTGGCGCTTGCCCCGCGACGTGAGTAAAACCGTGCGCGCGGCCTGTGACGTCACAGGGCGCACGGCTGCGCCAAAATGGCCAAAATAATCATAAAAAATACGTTTAAGTACCTATACTATATTTGCCAAACATTTTTTTTCTCGTCATAACATAAAAAAAATTGTTAAAATTTTACATTTTTAAACTCGAATAATGTATTCATGTTAGAATGTAGAATTGTAGATTCGTCTGACTATCCGTGGCAGCTCAGTACTATAAAGCTGACATTTGCACAGCATATATTACAATATAATACGGTGAAATTTAATCGGTGATCAGGACTTGAAAAAAATTAATTACCCACCTAAATAGAATTCAATACGCGAGATCACATGCAATCTTCTTCACCGTCTAATTAATTATTAATCACTGGATACATCTCACTGGATTCATCTGGATCTGGACACCCTACCTTTATTGAAGGAAAGTAGGTGTATCTGAAATGCCATCGCTTTGGCGGGGAATTTGACAATGGCTTCAGGCTTATTGCTCATCATTCTTTAGTTTTTTATGGCTGTTACTTTGGAAAGAGGTTCTAAACTCTAGACTAAACCATTGGTAGAGTGACATTTTAATTTCAGCTTAAAAATTACGTATGACAATAAATGCTACATAAATGTGATCGTCATTGATTACTGAATTAGATAAATTGGTTCCTGATCTCCGATAAATTTTCACTATGTATAAGTCCGCCTATTGTGACGAACGTTCGACAGCGGAGCTCTACACACAGCATGGCCCGACGACGTGCCCTTGACGTATGTTAGGCCTTTTGTGAGTTTAATCTAATTTACAATTTTAATAAGTTTTAAATGTGCCGTTTTGGATTGGGCTTGAGAACACTGACTCTAATTTTATAATTATCAAATATATTGTTTGTATGTGGACGATCGCATTTTATGATATCATTTAATTTTTATTATTTTTGACGAGAACGATTTTTAGGAATAATGAATAACAGTTAGATTATAAGATATTATCAGTACAATGTATATAAATAAATTACAATAATTTGAATGCTCTATTATATCTATCATAGATAGTTCAATAAGGATCACCATGCTGCGGCGTGTCATGGTCGCATTTTTATCACTTGTCATGTCCAAAGAGCATATAATCACTACGTTTTAAGAGACGGGACTTCCATACTAGCGAGTGGACTCGGTTTATTTCGCAAATCATTACCAAAATCTACGACAAAGAACTGTCAAGGAACCATAATACCAACATAACCGATTTAAATAGTGTAGTACGCTACACGCTTGCGATTCTTATCGATATCGATAAAATGGGGAGGGTTGAAACATAGGCTCCTGTCTAAAAATTTTGTACTAGAAATCAGGTTAGCATCGAGTCCACATTTAAGTTGTATGTTATATAGTGGATAGTTCTTTGAGTGGACTAATATCTGGTCGGGCTTAATGTGGACCCGAATTATTTTAATATAGTTTTTAAGTCTTGTTTTTTTTATTTAACTCTTTATTTTCAAAATGTTCTGCACATACATGTTTCAATAAATGTTACTTTTCTATGGGAAGATGTATCGTCAGGTCTTCGTTCCCAACAAATTTGACCCACTGCCTGCATCTGAAAACATACAGCCTTGGACAAACATGACTTTATCTACAGTTTATATTCCAAGTATTTGCTAATGAGATGATCAACTGATTATTTAGCGCTAATATGCATCTATAAATCATGTTTTTCGGCATCCAGTTATCAACGACCCTTTATCAATGCTCTAACTTTTTATGTATTTATATGTCTGTCATGAGAACTGGTCTGGCCTACTGGGCAGTAACCCTGCCTATGAAGCCGATGGTCCCAGGTTCAAATTATGGTACGGGCATTTATTTGTGTGATGCGTATTTGTTCCTGAGTCATGTATGTTTTCTATGTATTTATATGTATATATCGTTGTCTAAGTACCCACAACACATGTCTTATTGAGCTTCCTATGGGATTAAGTCAATTTGTGTAATAATGTCGTATAATATTTTTTATTGATCACAAAAAGAGAGATTAATTTACTTACATTTCAGATTAATATATTAAATAATTACTAGATTAAAAAAATATGTCAAATAATGACCATTAATGCATAGATGATAGATAATTTTCCACTGAAAATCTTCGACGAATTAATTTTGTGTCATATTGCATGCAAGTTCTCAGGAAATTTCACATATTTTATTTAATTACTTACACTGATATACAAATAAACATACAATTATCGATAGTTTTAGTACATCCCTAGTTCACAACTAAAAATAATATAAAATATCAAATTTTCGATGTGTTTAAAGCCTGCTGCACCAAAATAAGGTCAAAAGTATCTAAAGCAATACGTACCGGTCTTTATCCAAGGGAAATTTCGCCATAAAATCCCTTTTTTCGTGATTTTCTCGAGTGGCTCGCTTGCCACATATTTCACACTTAGTACACCATTTTCTCGGTGGCATTATAACAAAGTCGCTCTTTACCCTGATCACGAATCACAATTTTCGATATTTTCACTAAATAATAAAGAAATTGCACGAAATACCCGAACAAAACATTGAAGCCTTCATAACAAACAAAACAATTAGGCTGACAGTTGACTTGATGTAAACTTGACAGAATAAATAGCACTGACGTTTTATTTTTCTTCGTTGGCAAAGATTTGCGAAACAAGTTCCATACAAAACTTATTTTGTTCCTAGTTGCGTCAGCCTGGTCATGTCACGCGTCCCTTTCGCACTTCTTTTAAAATATGGCTTCCATCAAATCTATGATGATTTTGCCAATGTCATGTTTCGTTGTAAATTTTAAGTGTGCTCGTAGAGCATGACGTTGTTCGGTAGTTGCTTTTAGTAAAGAGATAGCTGGACTTTACTAAAAGCCACGATGGATTGCCGGGTGTTGATTAAAACATGGTTAAACGCGTTTCAAGATAAGTTTTTCATTAGCTGCACACTTCCACGATAGTTAACTGCATATTAAGCTATCAATATTACACTTTAAACAACATGAATGAGCAAAAAATAAAAAATATTCTCGAGACGTCTTCGCTATTTTGAATCTCAACGACAGCCATCACTTTCGTGTGCGATAGTGATAGATAGTGCGATAAAAATGGAACCATGATACAAAAGAAAGACGTATTGTCATAAGGACGTGTACACAATCAATGGGTAGTGTGAAGGTTACTAAAATAGATAAAACATTAAACAGTGCAAGTTTCAGTGATGGTTTTTATTTCGTAAAACTTATGCTTATTGAGCATGAGCATTATTTTAGTATAAATCAGAAATGTCAAATTTATTTATGGTAACATTTAGGTACACCATTCCGAAGTAAAAACATAAAACTTTTTTCTAATAGAGTTGCTTCCAATTTTTCGAAACGCTTGTATTACATTCTATATTAACTAAAAGTTGCCTTAAAATTCAACTTTTATACTAAAAACTGCTTTAAATATGTTAAATTAACAAAATATATTTTGACAGATGCTTTCGCGCCCTAAACGATCTTTGAAAATTGTGTGACGTCAAAGTTTACGGTTTGACACAACTACAAACACGTAGAAGATACGAACTGTCAACTGACATTTGTCATTTGTTGTTTATCGCCTATCAACAGTGTCAATCCGAGAGTTGTGACGTCATCAGAATCTTCAATGACGTTTCCAGTTTGGTCACGTGACGTGTGCCAAAAGATATTTTAAATTCAATATTTACAAAAATATGGTCATTACAGGTCCCCTAAAAGTAGTTTAACATGTTCTTATAATCCAAAAGAATTTATTGGGATACAATTCTGCCCTAAGATTTGTAGATGGAAACAACCCTATTCCTCTTCACGCTTAAACCTAGTTAAAATTTGTTATAGAGATAGTTTTGAGTCCCGGGGAAGACCATAGCACAGTTTTTATCCCAAAAATCACCTCTTAAAGTGACAATTACATCGACACTATCAGGCTCGAGCAAGAGCATTTTTCCGTTTCACCAAATACCAGCAAATATTTGAAGCGAAAAAAAATGGTTCATATGCCAAAAAAATTAAGTAGTTAGAGACAATTTGCAAAGTATTTTTTACATTTCAAATATTGTTAACGATGTGTTGATATAACGTAGTGATTATATGCTCTTTGTGCTGATATTGCGTGGAACGGAAAACGATTATTAGGCCCGACATCGGGACTGATATCGGGAAGTGTGGATGTAATTGGCGCTTAAGGGTGTGAAAAGGGAGATGGAAGTTTCTATGGGGAACTCTTAAGTCAATTAAAAAAAAAGCAAATGTTAAATTAGAAGAAAACGTCAAAGAGCATATAATCACTGAAAACGTAAATTATATTATTAGCGAAACTAATTACCAAAATAAACACAAAATGTTAACAAGAGTACAGTAACTAATTGTGATATACAAAGGTATAATTAGTTTTCTTAAAGACTCAAGTGTGATATGCAAATAATGGGGGAAATGGCAGAAAATATGACTGAGAAAGAAGTGCTTAACGATTTCAAAGAGAGCTATTATAAAGTAAGGAAGCTACTCGACGAGGAGAGCAAAAATGACCCGGAAACGGAGCCGTATCTATCGAAATATAAAGCAAAAGAGTTATTGTTGACCATGCGCGAATCTCTTACCAAAATAATAGGCTCCCAGACCGATTTGGACAGGGTAAAGCTGGATGCGATGATGGGAACAGTTCTCTTAAACATAGGCATCATTAACATGGACACGGAAGAATTGACGGCCAGCGAAAAAGTTCTTACAGAAGCAGTGAATCTGCTTTCCGAAAATTCGTTAAAACCAGAGGTCATAACGACTGTGCTTAATATTTACAATAATTTAGGCATTCTATGGTCAAGTCGAGATAATCCGGAAACAGCTAAAGTATTTTTACTTAAAGCCAAAGAACTGTATGAATCTTTCAAATGTACTTTACAAATGCCTTTGCCTATTGAACAAATGCTTGCGAACTTTGAGGAGACTCCTGTATCGGATTTCATGCTACTGGAGAAAGCATATACATTGACTCTGTACTACTTGGCACAGGTATATGGTACATTGAAAGAGAATTTGAAGTCAGGTGTGTACTGTCATTCAACTCTGCGCAGGCAGTTGCAGTACTCAGACTATGAGCCTATAGATTGGGCTTTAAATTCTGCCACACTGTCTCAGTTCTTTGCTGAGCAGAATGGTTTTTACCAGTCAAGACATCACTTAGCAGCAGCTTCTACCATCCTTGAGAAGTATGAGAAGAAAATGATGGAGTCCGCCAGTAATGATGATGCATTTTTAGCTAAAGTGGAAACATTCAAACACAGATCAGCCGATGTGGCTCGGTGCTGGGTAAAGTATTGCCTGCTGCTTATGACTGCTTCAAAGGCTAGGTTGATGACGGACAGTGAAATGAGTGCTGATGCAGTAACTGGTTAGTTTTGATATTTTGGACTTTATATTCATATGTTTAATTATTTATTACAAGTATCATGCTGTTATCGAAGTTGTGATCCTTTTACCTAAGGACACCATTTTTACCTTAATGTAGTTATAAGTTCAAAACACTAACACTCTTATTTTGAAACCATTATTGTGTTTGTATTTATTTTTGTATTGCATTCCATGCAATGGTTTTTGATATACCTCTTGTCCTTATTATCTTTTATCAACTAATTTTGATCTTGTATTAAATTTACTATCTATAAATTTATGCAATAAAGTTTAAATAAATAAATAAATTTCTTCCTATTTCAGACATGTCTAATTTGAAACTTGAAGATGAAGGAAATATCTGTGATGGAGACATTAAAAACCTAATATTTCCTGATCTGGATGTGTCTGTGTATGAAAAGAAAATTACAGATAAGTTCCTACTCACTTACCAAGATGCCAGGGAAGTGTTTCTAAGTTGCCAGAGCTGGTTAAATAAAGCTAAAGAATACTACAAATTGGATACTTTAGCATCAGATTACATAGAGCTTGTTCAGGACAGTTCTCAAGCTTATTCTTACCTGGCATTTTTTGAAGAGGATGATGAAAGGCGCGCCAAAATGCATAAGCGGCGTATAGACATGCTGGAAGAACTGATAAAAGAAATCAACCCTACATACTATCTACAGTACTGTCGACAACTGTGGTATGAACTTGGTGAAGTCTACACAGATATACTCAATATAAAATTGGAAAAGTTAAATAATTCAAATGAGAGACCTACCGCACATGCATTGAAGAAAATTAATGCACTATGTGAAAAGAGTATTGAAATGTATGATAACTTTATCAACTCAGTGAAGGATAAAAACAGTAAAATGCCACTTAAATTAGATAGTGATCATGTACGGCCTGTAATAAGTGCATATGCATTTATAGGTAGAAATAGTATGAAGAGAATTGCTCTAGATAAGAACACTCAACTAGAGAATGCTCAGAAGAGTTTTGACTCATACCAGGCTGTTGTGGACATCTGTACTAATGACCCTGATGCAGCTTCAATGATGCAAGAAGAATACAGTTTGTGTAAGGAGATGGTGCAGATTTTGCCCATAAAGATTAAAAAGTTACAAATGGAGCAGCTTGTATAACAGGCATTATATTGTTAGTATGTTATTCAACTATTATAGCTTTGCTTGTTTAGACACATACAATAGTAATTGGTTTCACAAATAGCAAAATTCTTGTTTACCACTCATGCTGATATTGAGGCCCAGCACAAGAGAATCTTGCGCATTGCTGAGTTTTAAGGCATGTAAGGTGAACAAACTTTGCTGCCAAGTGAAGCATACAATTTTCTTAACAGCTTTGCAAGGAAAATACTAGCTGAACAACAATAAATCACAAATTCAATCATATATTTTTTCTATTATATTTTTAAAATTCAAAATCATCTTACGAAACAACTCATAATTTACATGTAATTACTTTGCACACATATCGAAACATAAATAGGGCTTTTACGAGCGGGTGTTGTGAAGTAGTTACAGTCTATATATTCAACTCGCAAAATATGGCTAAGGGTTGAAAAGGCTATATGGAGTGTAATGTATACAGTAACATGAGTTAACTTTGGAGAGAAATTTATTCAACATTTTATGCTTATTTACATGCAAGTCTTGGACTCCAATCTATTTTGTGTATTTGTTTACCTATTGGTAATTCTATATAAACACTATTTGCACTATTTTACAGGATTGTGTATACCTTATATGTTTGTAATAAAGCAAACTTTAAATGTGTCATTTCCAAGCAAAAAGTCCTACTTTGTTGTATGCCATAAGGACGCTTTGACTTTGACAGATTATTCATATAAGGATACAAGCAAATCTCGTCCTTATGGTAAGCGACATAGTGGGACCTTTGACTAAACTTCGACACAAATTGTTTTGACGATTTGAATAATAATCATGATTACACACTTATTTTTTTGTTTTTGATGTTTCTATTTTTATGTATTAAATTAAGATGTTTTTCGTTCGCCAATGCTTACTGAAATGATGTGTAAGTTGATCAAAAATAAACTACAATAAATGGTATCCCTTTTTATTTTTGGCATAAGGTTACTCACAAATAACAAAACAAAATTATAAATACTTTAGCTAGGGTTTAAACAATGCCTTTCACCTAGAACTGACTACAGTTCGTGCACGAACTACGAAGAAGCGTAAGACCCGGCCCGAGACAGATTCGTAGGTAGGTACAGGTACACCATAACTTTCGTGCGCCAAGTGTAGGTACATACACAAAAATGTATTAAAGCCAGCAGCCGAAAATAATTCTCAAAATGGCCTGCTCTAATAGATTTATAGAGAATCAGTTGTGACATAAGTTAATTAATTCTAATTCACCTACGACAGTAGGTATTATTTACCTACTTTATAGAATAGGTACGCTGCTGAATGTATTCACTAGTATTCAGTGGGGTGGGTAGTACTGAGGTAGTACTCCATGGAGTACAGGGCTGTAACCGCGAAAATTGAAATTCGTCAATTGCGGGCATTTTTCTCTGTCACTCTAATTACGTCTTAGTGGGAGTAAAAGAGAAAGATCCCCGCAATTTGCGAATTTCGGTTTTCGCGGTAGGCCCCCAGTTGCTATCAAAAATATCAGAACATCACTCTAAGTATTAACAATTCGAATGCCGTCATAATATGTGTAGAGATTTTTGTAGGCACTATGTTCGATATATATATCTGATGACGACTGTACCTGGTGTATTACCTACTTATTACATTGGAATTAAAGTATCTAAGTAAGTGTTTACTTTTATGTATAGAAGCAGAACGAACTGCGAATGCTTGTAAGGTAGTTGCTTAATTGCTTATTATTAGAAATGTTATATGATTGAAGATTGTGCTTACCTACTAGGGACCGCAAAACCCCTTGTTTTATAAATATATTATGGTTACCTAGCCGACTGTAACAATAACGATGCAATAACAGTATACGGCCGATTAGGGGAAAACTGGAGAGACTAGGTCCCGGTCCTAAAAGAGACTTGGGACCCTTATATAAGCGTAGAATTTACAAAACATTTAAAATATCATTAATATCAACATCAGAACGCTGCATCAGCTGAATTTAGATAATGGTCCCTTTAGTGTAGTTATTTTACATTAATCAGCAATTCCTCGTAGCTGTTCTAATTCAGAAAACCAAGTCCAGATATTGATGTTCAAACGAACCAACAGCTCGTAAAAAAAGGCGTTAAAAGTAGGTATAGCTATTTTTGCTACGGACCTACTAACAGTACTAACAAACCGTAGCAAAGTAACTGGCATTCGCATAATCTATTCAGATTAATATAATCGAAGACGAAATGTTGGTTAAAATATTTTTATCACAATATCACAATATATTCATTATAATATTTATTAAAAGGGTAGATCCCTTGCGCGCTTTCAAGTACGTTATAAGATAATAAATATTAGGAACTGGATTTTTTAAAGATATGTTTAATTGAGAGCACAAGTTAAATAACGCTTATCCACCTACACAATTCTATTCTATAACATTAAATATACTAGGAAAAAAGTCAGATCAAGATAAGTTGGCAGCGATTTTGTAATTGTGACGTTTTCTTAACAGTTGTACAGGCTGTGGACTATCAAAATCGCTGCTGACTTAGCTTGGTTTGACTCTAAGTAGGTAATAATTATTTACCGAGACAGTTTTGTTGATTCTCATAAAATATTAGTAACTTTGGTGGTAAAATAGACATTGGCAAATTCATCTACCTATCTATTGATGCAATATCTAAATTTTATACATTTGGGACGGTAGATCTATAATTTTCACCTAGGAGCACGACTGGTTTTGCTCTCATTTTGTCTACTTTTCTAAGCAACATTTTTGGAGTAGAATTAGTTGCAACGGCTGCCGCTAATAGTATTCATGTTTGACATTCCATAAGATAACGTGTGTTTGTGACAATCAGCGCCACTTCTCATTCCACCGGTTTCGCACCGTGCCAATGCGTAAATTTTATATTACTTCCCACATTTTTACATACCTACCTAAATAACAATGTGTTACTAGACTAATCTATTACCAAAAATACCTATTATGTCACCTGGACCACAGCCAAACATCAATGAATCTTCTTTTTCTCTTTACCAAAACTAGCACTTATTGTTTTAGGGATAAGGGTGAAGATTGTGTAATGTAGCAGTAGAATAGACAACACGATGGCCCCCAGCAAGGCGGCAGCGACGTCGAGTAGCGCGTATTCGTGTAAAGCGAGGTGCTTGGCGCCGGAGTGGAGGGGCGCCTGCTGTCCCCAGCGGAGCACCCTCTCTGTCCAGTAGACCGCAGTATCGAGCGGCTCGTTCTGCCTGTCTCGCCAAATTTGGGAAGCTCGACGAGCGCTGATACGCATTCTGAAACCACAAGATAAACAGGAGATTAACTTTGGCACTGTAATAATACAAGATCTGCCGAAGTCTGCCTAACCATCCGATTAAAACTTAATGTTACATCATTCGTCAATAAGTAGCTTCGAAAGATGAGATGTGATTGCACCAAAATGACCTTTTATTTTAACTGCTGATTTTCAATCTTACACCCTGGTCACGTCATATAGACCGCGAGCCAGTAAGAAATTTTAATGACCAATCGCCTCCCGAGCGATAGCTCGTATAGTGGTTAACGCCTATGTATGATGGACCCACATGGACGACAGCTGCCGCTCCGTTGGTGGGATGAGAAATGGCAGCCATCGAAACACGTACAAAAAATGTAGTCAACGCCTCCCGTTTGACACTTTGTCAGATGATAGTTTAGATGCTATTAAATATAATATTGTGATAAAAAAAATCGTCAGCCGGTTGTATCCGTTGTATCACGGTGGAAAGACCGCCAGCTGGTCGCATGGACATGTAAAAAATCAGCGCTTTTCCTTTTATGATAGTGATAACAAAATCATGAAACTTTGCATGTAGCATTCCATCAGGCGTTTCAATAAACGGATTACGCATTACGCATACTTTGCGGACATAGGCGTGTATTTTTTACATGTTCATGTGACCAGCTGACGGTCTTTCCACCGCGATACAACCGGCTGACGGTTATTTATTATTTAAAATAGCATCTAAAATCATTTGACACAGTATCAATCGGGAGGCAATGACTGAAAAAAAAAATTATGTTCATGTGATCAACTGACGGTCTTTCCGCGATACAACAGGTTGACAATTTTTTTTATTCATGATAGCATCTAAACTATCATCTGACAAAGTATCAGCCGTGAGGTGATGACTGGCGATATATGCAGGGTTTACAGGGTCTTTATTTAGTCACCTGCAATCATTTACAGGGTGAATTTATAGGTCGTAAGATAAGGTAAATGTATATAGAGAGATAGAGATTTGATATTAGAGTGTACGGTTCACCGAACGCTTAAGGCCAGGATGTAGGTACGTATTTTTTTTTGATCTGGTATCTGGATATGAGTATGTTCTTAATACTTACTGTAAGTACTTTAATAGAAACTTCGACAAATTTGTCTTCGTGTAAATAATATACGTATAAATTACTGAAATGATTGGACATATATGAAAAACATTTTTAAAATTGTTTCGACCGCAATCCTTGATTTGTACCATTTACCGAACTAAGAAACCTGATTTGCACATAATACCGAATCTGGAGGCCACATTACAGAACTAGAAATTAAATGTATGAAAATATGGAATTGAGTGGTGCTCTGATTTTTAGTACCTATCTCACTATTGAGTACTACATACTTCATCTGCGCTAGATTTATGACAACTTTTATTTAATTAAAAATTCGAGTGATATTGATTAAATATAAATAATGAATAAATATCATATTTAATTCATATATATTTATTTATTGCTATATTTAATGAATTAATCAATCTGTAAGTATTTAACCCATGGCCAAGGATGGGTCTTGGCGTACACAATACGCCGGGCATTGATGTAAGTAATTACGTACATCAATGACGCCGGGCCACCATACAAACAGTTTTTACCTAAAACGTATGTATGACTCAGCTTATGAGTCTCGGGCCTGGCGCGCACTGTTGTAAATAAAAATTTAAGACCGAGACCGAAGAATCATATTTTGGCTGTACTCATCACCGAATTCACATTTTACTTAAATTATAACAAAATGTCTGCATTAAAATAGAATAATTATATTACAAAAGTACATAGACAAATGAAATAATAAACCTGTCAAACCATATTTTGAAAGAATAAAAAAATTGAAACGATGTTATGACCTTAAGAAGTATACGCCAATTTCTTACCGTTTTTTTAAGGTTTTACATACGCGGCTTTTAATTGTTTCATCCTAAGGCACAAACTAGCCAGCTCTGCCATGCAGTAGAAGGGATAGGTAATAGCTTGATGAAAAAAAATCACAACCTACTATGAGCTGTTAGTAATCGACTTATAGCTTAAAATAGACTAAATTCGGTGAAAGGGCCCGTTTTTGCGCGTTCGGTGAATCGTACATTTAAGTACTTACCTTACTGAGTAACTTTTACTATAGGACCAACCCCGGAATCGCGAGAAAAAAATTTAAAAATTGTTTAGGTTTTACAGTAGAAAAGTATTTTTTTAGATGACTCGTCGGAAAAATATTGTATATGTTACGGACCAAGTGGTAAATTGGGCATTTTGTTACATTACAAATAGTGACATAATCAAGCTTTTCAATCTCGTATCTTACTTAGGCAACGAAGCTTCATTTCGAGAGAAAACGTTTTCCACCCACTAAATGTTAACAAATCACTTCGATCGCTTCAGCATTTTATATTCTAGGTTAAAAAGGTTTCGCTTTTTTGAAAAAAAAAAACATTTTTTTTTTCTTTGCATATTGAAAAAAAAGGTAAACCTTTAAATCTAGTTTTTCATTGTGTCAATAGCATCCTAAAAATCATGGAGAATGGAAAATATTTAGACGTGGAAAAACGTTTTCTCTTTTTGTATGGACGGTCACGTGCTATACTTCCCTCTTGAGAAACGAATTTAGTCTGAATTTATTGAACTAGAATAAATTTCACCAATCACGTGTCGCCATTGTCAAGAGGACAAAATCAAACGATAGAAGTGATAAAGCAAAAGAAATCAACGAGTTTTTTTTTCTCTAATACCATGTGTTTTATTATTTTTAATACAAATAAAATGAACCTTAATACCTATAGACTACGTAGGACCCGCCGCCGACCCGTGCTCTATGTGAAGGGTATGTGTCCGTCAAGCTTAAAGACAACTTGTACAATTTATACAAAGTAGGGGCTTCAATTTTGGAACGCCTATATCCTATCTTTAGTTAAAATATCATTGGTCCATAAGAGTTTCACAATGCACACGTACCTATTTACACGTAGGTCTTAGAACGTAAGAGTTATTATATCTGTAATGTCTACAGCAGGGTAAGAATAATATACCTAATTACACATGTCAATTAGCAAGGAAACGTGAGGGTTATAATGGTTAGATACATTGGTACCTACAATAGTTATTTACGATACAAATGCAGAAAATAGAAAATACGCAACGAGTGATGATAAATTAAAACACGACCGAAGTGAGTGTTTTAAATAGACACGAGTTGCGGATTACCTATTAGCACATGTATCGTACAACGTTTTACAGTACATAATATAGCTCTTTACATATGCATGGAAAGTGCTCATTCCCGCACGCGCGCAAGTAGCACCATATGTACTGTAAAATAAATTATTTGTAATAATTAATGTCATGCTGTTGCAGAAACTAACACGTGTATAGGAATAGGAAGTGATATATGTAATGTCATATGTCTTCGTACATGAAGCGGTGTATATTTGGGATTTTCTTCTGTGATAGTTGCTGAGGCTTTGCCCAGTAGCTAGCTATCAAACATATTCCCATACTACTTATATGATTCTAACTATACGCCTAATGGTGAGCGTATGTCGAATTGCCCATCAATCAATATACTTACTCTGCGCTGAGCACGCTCTGCAGCCCCTCAAGCATGGATTCCTCCGACAAATCCGCGTACGACAAAACCTTGGCCAGTCCCGCAGCCTCGGCCACCGCTGCGTTCTGTGGTTGGTCTCCAAAGAACGGCACTACCAGCATTGGCTTGCCTGCCGATATCGCCTCGGTCATGCCCAGCAGACCACCGTGCGCTATGAACGCCAACACTTTTTTGTGCCCTGAAAATATTGATTAACACTATTAGTTAACTAATAGTTAGCGGTGGGGTTGAGCTGGAGCGCAGGGGATCGGAACCGGTTTTTTGGAGAAACTTTGAAATAAACATATATTTCGGTTTATTTTATAGTCCAAATATAGGACTTGGTTGTGTTTTTAGATAACGACTTCGTATTATTAGATTGCCCAATTAGAAATGAAATAATTAACAAAGAACGAAAAAATACCGTTTTCGTTCCCATACAAAAAATACCGGTTTCCGATCCCTGCTGGAGCGAATTAGTAGGGTCGCTGAAGATAGGGAGGCGTGGCGCGAGCCTATGAAGGTTCCCATGATACCTAATATTGCGGTAGAATGGTAAACGATTGTAAACGACACTATAATTAATCATGCTTAGTTACCAACAGGATCCTATGAGCGCGTTGGCGGACCGCTGGGATTTGGCGTTGATGCATCGACTGACGCAGCTCTATGTATCGCGCTGCACGTAGGTAGTTTATTAAGTTATTATTTGTAAATAAATGTATTTTCACCACACCAACTGGTAAAGGCTCTCTTGATTGTTCACAAACTAACGAGAAAGTTGCATTTTATCCACATGTGGGGCAAAGTAATCAGATGCAAATGTTGTGTTGATTCCTTATGTTAGCGCCGGTAGAATTGACTTTTTAACCGACTTCAAGATTTCAAAAGAGGAGGTTATCAATTCGGTTGTATGCCTTTTTTTTAAAATGTTTGTTACTGCATTGCTCCGTCATTTCTGAACCGATTTTGAGAATTATTTTTTTGTTTGAATGTATATATATACAGATTGGTCCCGTTTTTGTCAAAACTCAGTTCTGATGATGGGATCCATGAGGAATCGAGGGAACTCTTCAAATGTGAAAGGCATACATATAGTGATTTTTGTATTTTCTGTAACAAATCAAGCATTTACATTTAAAAAAGTGACATTTGATGAAGTGGAACTGCTGATGATGATCAGAATGGAACTCTTCAACGACGCATAGTACACGTTTGGCGATTTCTCCTCTTCGCTGTGTTTGTTAAGTAGATTAGATTTTCAAGACAAATTTTTGTCAGGTCGAGTCCTGACGATGGGGTCCATGAGGAATCGAGTGAACTCTTCAAATATGAAAGGTATACATATAGTGATTTTTGTAGTTTCTTTAACAAATCAAACATTTACATTCTAAAAACTACATTTGATGAAGTGGAACTGCTGATGATGATCAGAATGGTACTCTTCAACGACGCATAGGACACGTTTGGCGATTTGTCCTTTTCGCTGTGTTTGTTAAGCAAATTAGATTTTTCAAGACAAATTTTTGTCAAGTTCCAGTTCTGACGATGGGATCCATGAGTGTCCAGCTTTGGCCTTGTATTCTATAAGATTTTCTCGTATTTACTGTGGCAACACCAGCTCACAGTTGGAATTTGAATATTGCTCTGTCATAGACACGTCAGAGTCAGTGTGTCATCAACCTACCACTAGTTAACATCGTATTTCGTCGTTCTCGCTAATTTTCGCAACTTATTGAAAGCACTACTGCCAATCACGTCTCTAGCATTTAGACTCAGTGTTGTGTGGACGAAGGACACCAGACACATCCGCGAAGTGGAAAATCCGAGGTCTAAGTTGGACGACTCAAGGTAACGGTTCTGAGCTTACTTCTAGCTGGCGACAAGAACAGCCAGAATCACCACCAGCGGTCTTCAACGGCGACCAACGATTTAGCCCCACAACTCCCGGACTGAAAGGTAACTTCGCCCTACACTATTTCACATTTTAGTTTTAATTTAATATTCTAATCTTAATATCTCACAACTTTCTTGCTCAACCGGCCCCTAAATTTCATTCCCTATCGCCCCCCTTTTTTCGAATTACAGTCCACTCTCTCGCTATTGAACATTTTGGTCCTTCGAGCCGGATAATTTGAAAAGTGACCTTTGGTTTTTCGTTTCTCGTTGTTTGTTGCTTATTCAAATTTGTTTGGTCATATCATTTGTTTAATTCAAAATTTAGGGTACACTTATAAAAAAGTCGAGGGTAAGCAAGAAAGTTGGTGGCCGTGTAGTAGTGCTTTTAGTAAATCATTCGTTCACTCGTGGTTAATATTGCTGGCAACATTCTCATAGTTGTCAAGGGTTAACGTCAACTGTCAATGTCACTAGTGTCAGTCAGTAGTACTTCGTTGTTATTGAATTAATTTTGCAATTAAGTTTGAGTTTTTCGCCGTTTTAGTGTTTTTAATTGCACTTAAAACAATATGAGTGTACATGGTGATAGTGACACGGATCCCGCGACAGTAGACATGTTCCATGTCGCGCGAGGTTACGCCATTTTTCGGTTGGAAAATATTGAGGGTTCCGACTTGAAAGGGTATGATGAATCAGACATTAAGGATATAGAAAAGGACTTTCACAAAGCACAACTACGGATTTTACGTCCACTGAAACCCGAAAAACGTGTGGAGGAGTATGAAGTCACCAAGGAATTTGAACGTAAGCTAAAATCCGTAAAATGTAGGTTGAGACAAATGGCTAGAAGTGAAATAAGTGATAAGCCTGAAGTGAAATCTTTAACGCTTGAGAATAATTTAGCTAAGCTTCCAAAAATATCGATTACGCCTTTTGATGGGAAACTGGAAAGTTGGGTGTCTTTTAAGGAGCTTTTTGATTCCCTTATACATAGTCGGAGCAATATTAGTAATGTGGAGAAATTGCACTACCTTCTATCAAGCGTTCAGGGTTCCGCACATGATTTAATAAAAAGTTTTCCTTTGTCAGGTGACAATTACAGCAGTGCATATGAAACACTGTCCAACTATTATGATAGGAAGAGGCAAATTGCTGTCATGTACTATGAAAAACTGCTAAATTGTGAGCCAGTCAAAACCAAAATAGATTTGGAAAGGGTTTATAGAACTTTTAATGAGAATTTAACTATTTTGTCAAAATTTAACCTCCCCGACAAGAATTTTATGTTATATTATTTGCTTTGGGCAAAGTTAGATGTCGCCACCCGAGAAGCATTTGAGTTACAACTCGCTTCCAATACTGAAGTTCCAAAGTTTGAGGAATTAAAAAACTTTATTGAAAAGCGGAGCAGGGCTTTGGAAAACTCCAGTGTTAGTGTTAGGCCTCAAGTTCAGAATGTTAAACCGTTAACCAAAAACAAAACGGCCCTTGTCGTTTCGACTACATCAACACAGAGTTGTGTTTTTTGTTCGGGTCAACATAGTCTCGATAAATGTAACAAGTTTATAAATCTCAATAATGATGGCCGGTTTAATTTTGTTAAGGAGAAGGGTTTGTGTATTTTATGTTTCTCAAATGCACATAGGGTGAAAACTTGTCGAGCTTCTCGCTGTAGTGTGTGTAATCGCTCGCACCACAACTTATTGCATTTCACAAAGAGTGTGGAAGCTCCCATGGGCACAGAGATTGCCACTGCACCGTCTAGCAATGGCATGAGTAGTAGTAGTAGTAATAACACAGTTTTAGCTGCTATGGCGGGAGATAATACAATCTTCTTCGCTACTGCCCAGGTGTTAATTCGGGACAGTTCTGGTGTCTTCCGCCCAGTGCGGGCGCTCTTGGATGGTGCTAGTGCATGCAATTTCATGTCAAAATCCTGTGCAGAAATGCTAGGGTTTGAAACTTCTGGACAACACACTGTGTTTGGCATTGGCAATTCGCCATATCAAACATTTGGCGCACTATCATGTGAGGTCAAGCCAATGGGAAATGAACCCTCTTCACTGAGTACTAAACTCGAAGCTTTCGTTTTGTCGCCGGTATGTGCCGACCAACCTCCTCAACCTGTCGATTCGTCGGGGTGGTCGCACATCAGGAATTTATCGCTGGCTGATCCTGGTTTCGCCCGTCCGGCGCCGGTGGACCTGTTACTTAACGCACAGGTCTTCGTTTCGTCGTTGTTGCCCGGTATACGGCGCGGGGAGCCAGGACAGCCTACTCTGTTGAAAACCATCTATGGATGGGTTGTTATGGGTGAGTGTGACGGGAGTCAGCTCACAACAAGCGCTCTCGTATCGTATCGTAACAATAAAAATCATTGTTTTTTCGTGTCGAGTCCTTCGCAGATTTTGTCGCTTGATGATTCTATAAAAAAAATTTGGGAATTAGAAAACGTTAGTTCTCCGACTAAACCTTTCGTATCTGAGGAGGACCAACGCTGCGAGGACTATTTTCTTGAAAAATACTATCGCAATGAAGAAGGCAGGTTCGTAGTTCCACTACCATTTGTCGATCCCGCGAACAAACCTACCTTCCTCAATTCGCGTGAAATTGCTCTCAAGCGGTTCACGTCGTTGGAACGCAAGTTGAACTCCAACCCCGAGTTCAAAAGGGCGTATGTGGAATTTATGGATGACTATGAGGCTCGTGGTCACTTGGAAGAAGTGGAACCTCCTTCCACAAGTGAAGGCCACTTTTATTACATACCTCACCATGGAATTCTGCGCGATTCCGTCACCACTCCTCTTCGCGTGGTTTTCGACGCAAGCGCTAAGGACGCCAACGAGGTGTCCTTGAACGCTACTCTTCTCGCTGGGCCCAAGCTTCAGACTAACATCTTCGATCTGCTCACACGTTTTCGCTGGCATGCCGTCGTCTTCACAGGTGACGTGAAACAGATGTACAGGCAGATCCTGGTCTCTGATGAAGACGCTGAATTTCAGCGCATTTTGTGGCGCCCTTCTGCTGTCGGTCCTGTGCGCGACTACCGTCTTAAAACGGTAACCTACGGGGTTTCTGCTGCGCCATTCCAAGCTCTTCGTACAATGGCTCAACTTGCCAGTGATTCTGCAGCCGCATACCCAAGTGGTTCAACTGTTCTCGCTCGTGACATCTACGTCGACGACGTCGTCACCGGAGCGGATTCTGTCGAGCAGGCGCGTTTACTTCAGGTGGACCTTACGAAAATATTGTCGTCGGGGGGTTTCCACCTCAGGAAGTGGACCTCCAATAGTAGTGAGTTCTTGGAGAGTCTTCCGTCTTCTGATCTGTACTCGGAAGACTTTAAACATTTCGAAGAAATGACTGACATTTCTCTAAAGATATTGGGCTTGCTATGGCAACCTCAATCAGATTCTTTCCGGTTTCGTGTCGCCGCTGCTCCTAACGGTCGGTGCACCAAGCGCACCATTCTGTCGGAGATAGCTAGAATCTTCGATCCATTAGGTTTCCTCTCGCCTGTAACATTTCTCGCCAAGTATCTGATGCAATTGCTTTGGGTTTCGGGCGTTTCCTGGGATGGAGATGTCCCGGAAAGCATCAGGCTGGAATGGCAGGAATTCAAAACTCAACTCTCGTCGCTGAGTGCTGTAGCTGTGCCACGCCGTTTAGTCGGGAAATTCGACGTGCTACATCTTCACGGATTTTGTGACGCGTCAGAACGTGGCTTCTGTGCCGTAATCTACTGCCGTACAGTAACTGAGGAGGGTGACGTCGACGTCCAGCTCGTGTGTGCTAAGTCCAAGGTCGCGCCATTGCGTAAATTGTCGGTGCCGCGTCTCGAATTGCTCGCAGCGGTTCTGCTGTCTGACTTGATGGCTTCGGTCGTGGAGGCTTTGAAGCCTTTCCACTCGGTAGACAGAATCTTTGCATGGTCGGACTCAAGTGTGACGTTGACCTGGATTAAGTCGTGTCCGTCCAGGTGGAAAACGTTCGTGGCCAACCGTGTGAGTCATATCCAAGACGTTATTCCTCCCGATTCTTGGCATCATGTCAGAACCACTGACAATCCAGCCGACTGCGGATCGCGTGGTTTGCTTCCCCAAGATTTAGTCAACCAAACTTGCTGGTGGAGCGGGCCTGATTGGCTCAGGCACCCCACTGAGAGCTGGCCTAAGTCAGTGCTGCTGCCAGATAGGGACGTTCTCCATGATGAGCAAAAGATTACAGTCCTCGTAGTGTCCAATGACAATGCACTAATCGACAACTTACTGGAGAAGTTTTCGTCGTTAAGAACACTTCAACGTGTTTTAGCGTATTGTTGTCGCTTCGCGAATAACGCGAAGAACCGAAAAACGGCCGGGAAGTTGTTACACGGTCCTTTAACATCTTTCGAAATAAAGCAGGCACTCATGGTTCTTGTACGTTTCGTGCAGCAGCGCAGCTTCGCTCAGGAAATCGAAATCATTTTGAACAACCATTCGAACTCTCTCCCAAAAGCGTTCAGAAAACTGTCCCCATTCATGGATGACGCGGGTCTCTTGAGGGTGGGCGGTCGCCTGTCACGAGCTTCTCTCGACTTCGATGTAAAGCATCCTTTGCTTCTACCTCGCGACAATCGGCTGACCTTCCTTCTTATCGATGATTATCATAAGCGGTTCATGCATCCAGGCATCCAAACACTTCATAACTTGCTAGCGCAACATTTCTGGATTATGTGTCCGAAACGGGCTATTTATGCAGTCGTATCGAAGTGCATGAAGTGCTTTCGGGTTCGGCCACCGGGTGCTCCTGCGCCATTCATGGGCGACTTACCATCGTATCGAATATCCCAGCTGAAGGCTTTCTCGAGCGCAGCGGTTGACTTTGGTGGGCCTTTCGACATCGCTCTCGGTCGCGGACGTGGTAACAAGACGTACAAAGGTTATATTTGCGTCTTTGTCTGTACCGCAACAAAGGCCATTCATACCGAGCTCGTCACCGAGTTGTCCTCGGATGCTTTTCTCGCCGCACTTCGGCGTTTCGTCGCTCGCCGTGGTCGGTGCAGCCGGTTAGTGTCTGACCAAGGTAAAAATTTTGTCGGTGCGAACAACATCCTGCAACGCCTAGTGAAGGATGCTGCCGCACACCATACAATTCACTTCGAATTCAACACGCCGGGTAGCCCACATTTTTCAGGACTCGCTGAAGCTGGAATTAAAGCTGTTAAAACACACTTGTCGCGTGTCGTCGGGAACCAAAGGTTGACATACGAGGAATTCTCGACGATCTTAGCCCAAGTCGAGGCTTTACTCAACTCAAGGCCACTAACTCCTCTCAGCACCGACCCCAACGACCTGTCGGCCTTGACACCGGGTCATTTCCTCACCACGGAACCCCTATCGGTCGTACCTGAGGAAGACTTCTCAGACGTTCGGGTTAGCCCTCTCCAACGCTGGAAGTTGCTTCAGAAGATGCACCAGGACTTCTGGAACAAATGGTCGAAGGAGTATATGCATACTCTCCAGCAGCGGATGAAGTGGCACGACAGACACCCTAACGTCCAAGTTGGCACACTTGTGCTCGTTGTGAACGAGCAGACGAGCCCAATGAAGTGGCCCCTGGGTCGCATTATCAACACACACCCCGGATCTGACGGGATCTGTCGTGTGGTTACTGTGCGCACTGCCACAGGGTTGTACAAACGGCCTGTGGTCAAGCTGTGTCCACTACCTGCGTAGTCGCTTTAATGCGCTACATTTGTGTTGTCCATTCTTCGTTTAGCTTTAATATTATCGCACTTGTTTCACTTTTATTGTTCTTTCCGCTTAGTCAAAATACAAATGCATTTTGGTGGGCGGAATGTCCAGCTTTGGCCTTGTATTCTATAAGATTTTCTCGTATTTACTGTGGCAACACCAGCTCACAGTTGGAATTTGAATATTGCTCTGTCATAGACACGTCAGAGTCAGTGTGTCATCAACCTACCACTAGTTAACATCGTATTTCGTCGTTCTCGCTAATTTTCGCAACTTATTGAAAGCACTACTGCCAATCACGTCTCTAGCATTTAGACTCAGTGTTGTGTGGACGAAGGACACCAGGCACATCCGCGAAGTGGAAAATCCGAGGTCTAAGTTGGACGACTCAAGGTAACGGTTCTGAGCTTACTTCTAGCTGGCGACAAGGACAGCCAGAATCACCACCAGCGGTCTTCAACGGCGACCAACGATTTAGCCCCACAACTCCCGGACTGAAAGGTAACTTCGCCCTACACTATTTCACATTTTAGTTTTAATTTAATATTCTAATCTTAATATCTCACAACTTTCTTGCTCAACCGGCCCCTAAATTTCATTCCCTATCGCCCCCCTTTTTTCGAATTACAGTCCACTCTCTCGCTATTGAACAATGAGGACTCGAGGGAACTCCTCAAATGTTAAAGGCGTGTATATAGTGATTAGTATTTTCATTCACAAATCAAGTATTTACATTTGTAGAAGTGACATTAAAGAAGTGGAATTGCTGATGATGAACAGAACGGAACTCTTCAATGATGCATAGTTCACGTTTGGCAATTTGTTCTCTTTGCCAAGCAGTTAAGTTTTCAAGGCACATTTTTATATTTCTATCCTATTTAGTTTTTTAAATAATTATCTGGTGCTTTATTTCATGCATGGTTTGAAATAATTTATCTTAAATACAGTCGAATACCCTATTGCGGGTAGGTATCTTACCAGTCAACCATAGGGCAAATCTGAAATGTGTCAAGGTGGGTGAAGTGGCAAAAAAAAAAACATGTTACCTCCTTTTCTACATAATTAGGCGTAGGCAGCGTCCTACGTCAATTTTCAATTTTAATTTCATTATATGAAAATCAACAATCCATAATCGTTCTTTCACCGGTCTCAACATTGAAGTCGGTTTTATTTTCTTAAAAATGATATAGTCAGTATTTTCCTCGCGTTGGTGTAGTGAAAAATTTTGTGTTTCACTCGAAGGCAAAGTTTGTTTAACCCTCGTGCCTTGAAACCCTCGCAACGCTCAAGATTCCACTTCTCGAAACTCTTGTTACGCTCGTAGTTCAATTTTGTTATCTTTCGTTTCAATATTAGCACGAGCGGTTAAACAACAACTTTGCCTCCTTGTAAAACAAATAACTATTATGATTCAGATTTCTTTATTTCTTATTACGACTTTATAAATAAGTACTAAATACAAAAAAAAGATGTCGATTGAACTGTCAATTAATTGTTCGTTATTTCTATATTGTTTAATTGAGATTTTTTTAGTTTCGTTTTTGTGTTTTATGGCGGTAATTAAATTTAGAATACATGTTGTCATGAGTGTGAAGAATGATTTAAAAAAAATCAGGTTGTATTTATTATTTTAAATATGATAGTTATCACTGCTGAGGTGAAATGTCTTGTGTACCACACGAGACCAAAGTTATTTACATCTCGTGCGCTTTTAGAATTTTGAGTCCCTTGCTACGCTCAAGATTTCAAATTAGATTCACGAGCGTAGCGAGTTTAGTGAGCGATATATATAGAGAGCGATTATATATAGAGAGCGATTATAGAATGTTCCGCTTGCACGGGACTCAATATAAGCACTCGAACAACTGAAACTTTGCTCTCTTGTTGTACAAATAAGTATTAAATATTCCATTCTTCCGATCGAGGTCGGATACCTTTTGTAAGTATCAGGTTCAGGTGTCAGTGGTGTCGTCGATAATTTACAAACAATGCTATACAAATGTATGTATGTGTGTAACGGTCGTTAGAAGCCGTACAAGTCTTGGCTCCAACTACCTACATTATTGTATGATCACGAAGTAATAATCTCAGAAAGTCGATATTCGATCTACCTATGTACTTCGAGAGTGAGAGCTTAATTCAATTAGGTATATTATATGTGGTATTATTACATGAGGTATCAGGTAGGGGAAAGCTCCTACCTAAATGTGTCTAACCTGAAGGTGTCTTCAATTTGGTCCTAACCTGGGCCGTCTGCACCCCAGCCAGTAACATTAGTACTTACGGAAATTCGTAAATTGTGTGTTGTGTGATGGTTTGCACGCCTGTGAGGGGCTATAGACCGCGATCCAGGAACAATTTCCATGACCAATTGCCTCCCGCCTGAAAACTCGTGTAGTGGTTAACGGCTAGGTATGATGAACCCTCGTGGACGTCAGCTGCCGCTCCGTTGGTGGGTTGAGGAATGGCAGCCACCGAAACACGTAAAACAAAAAAAAATTGTCATCGCCTCCCGTTTGATATTTTGTCAAATGATAGTTCAGATGCTGTTGTTACTTTAAAAAATCGTCAGCTGGTTATATCGCGGTGGTAAGAACATCAGCTGGTCGCATGAACATGTAAAAAATAAGGGGTATACCTTTTATGATAGCAATAACAAATCATGGAACTTCGCATGTAGCATTTCATCAGGCGTAAACGCCTGAAAAGCCTTCAACAGACTACGCAATTTACACATTACGCATACTTTGCCGCATATAAAGTGATAAGGCGCATATTTTTTGCATGTCCATTTTACAGCTGACGGTCATTCCACCGCGATAGAACCGGGTGACGGTTATTTAGTTTAAAACAGCATCTAAACTATCATCTGACAAAGTATCAGCCGGGAGGCGATGACTGACGAAATATGCTCCTGGCCCGCGGTCTACTATCACTATCAGATATTATATTGACGAATGCGCACGAGTGAGTTCGCAAATGGATTATCAAATTATCAAATGCATTTCGACGTGTATGCTCGCGCGCAGTCATCTGTTTAAAAATAAATATTAAATATCTTTATTCAGTAATAAAGGACAAATATTTGCTTACGTTTTGGTTTATGTTTTTGTATAGTCTATTATAGTTAGTCCGTTTTTAAAAATTATTTTGTCGTTATTGATATTGCGCTGTCGTTACTCTTCTCGCAACATCTAGCGCGTTTGAAACGTGCAGGTAACTAAATATTAATGATCCGCCACTTGTCTATCGGGGAAACCTTATTATAGTGGCTCTAAACATTATTGTTTTTCTCATGTTTTTATAAATAATCTTTACACGTAAATTATATTTAATTAAGTACCACACATGTAGGTAATACGCAGGGTGTTTATTTAGTCACCTGCAATAATTTACGGGCTGAATTTATAGGTCATACTGAGCAACTTTTACTTTGGGACCAACCCCGAAATCGCGAAAAAATCTTTTACTCTCACATGGAGAATGTCAAGATCAGACAGGCAAAATGTATGAAACAGACATTGTTTTTCGCGATTTCGGGGTTGGTCCCATATTAAAAGT
The DNA here is from genome assembly GCF_033807575.1 of Cydia pomonella. NCBI lineage: Eukaryota > Metazoa > Arthropoda > Insecta > Lepidoptera > Tortricidae > Cydia > Cydia pomonella. The sequence continues at coordinate 19,534,130 of NC_084704.1, forward strand.
TCCTCAGTATATGACCTATATACCTATATTCACCACGTAAATTATTGCAGGTGACTAAATAAACACCCTGTATAATTTGGTTTGCTGGTCTTTTCTCCAGGAACGGTTCACTACACGGCAAAAGTACTTTATTCTTAGAATATCATGTCGTAGTAGTGTCAATTCTCCATAATCGGATATCTATAATCACGCACACACCACAGTACGTGATGTGGTGAATAGGTTATCAATATTAGATGTAAATAAGTAATAAGGTCACGTATGAGGGGATATCGTAATATCTTCTGCTTATTCATTATATAACACTGATTGCAAGTATGCGATAAGGAAGTATTGTTTGAGGCATAAACCGTCACTTTAGTATTAACCTATTTTTTACTGGAACGGGAGTTTACTCTTAACAACAATATGAAGTCTGACAACTTCATATTGACTCTGTTGCGCTGCGCGTGGTAGGGATAGGAGGACCAGGTGAGAAACCGCCCGAATATTAAGGCTCATTTTCAAACATGATTATTGGTTACTCACTCAGTAACTCTGATTGCGGTATCCATTTGACCCTCATGATGTTCCCGGTGATGGTGCCCTCCTCGTCGCTGTCCTCGTACTTCCACACCACCCGCTGCTTCAATTTGGACAGGGCGTTGATGATGATCTCCTCTTTGTATTTCGGTATTGACGCGGTCTTGATCAGAGAGCCGAAGCTGAACAGGACCACGCCTTCGGAAGACTCGTTAAGAAATTTCTCGATATACTGAAACGAATACAACAGCCCTTAACGTTGGGTATTGGCCACAGTTTGACCCGGAACCATTTCGTCATGAGATACTCGAAACACATAAATACAATAGTAATTTCGTAGTGGCTATTGATGATATTTTGAGCTCTCAGTATCACTGAGAGCCTAAAATAGAATGCTCGACATTGGCGTGCTCCATGCTCTGCTAAGTCTACACAGCCTAAATATACCAGTTAAAATTAGCCGTTAATCATTATTGGCACGACGTAACATTTCGCCAACAAGTCACGTTATGTTCTGCTGCTTACTAACTATTCGTACCACATGTTAAAGTAATAAGAAAAATCTAGGGTCGAATTACGGATCCGTTGTAATCAGTGTTTAATTATGCAATGCAATTCGATTCAATAGTACCTAACCTATAAGATGGAACAGAAGGTGTAGAAGTACATGTGACGCCCTGTATGCAAATTTTCATCTTCATCGGAAACCGGGAAGTGGGTCAAAGGGTCTAGCCGCAATCCTATAGTGAAACTGCCCCTGGCTGAAATGTATACCTTTCTTAGAAGCGTTAATTGGTCTTATTATAAGATATCATTTTACAATATTTCAAGCCTGGAATCCCCTTGGTTTGGATTAAAAAAAAAATATATATAAAATCTTTTTTAATTTTTCTAAGCTAAACTAATGGTTAGATTTCTTTGAAATTCGGATTATACATGGCACTAATAGCAATACATTTTCAAAAAAAATCAAGGTTCTAACTTATTTACAAAGGACTAAAAAATATTTTTTTTTGTTTAATTTTTTTTTAATTATTTACAAGAGGGCGACAACCTCAATTTTTAGGTATTTAATGCACAATACAATATTGTATGAAATATATTTTTTTCATAAAAATCCATCTGTGGCAACAAGGTAAAAATCTCTTACTAATGCAGGCCATTCGACTTAAGGCGTCTGTAGGTTACGCATTGGGCCAACGTACTTGGCTCATTGTGTACTTCCGCCTTTACAACCATTTAGTAGGTATTAACGAGCAGCAGCTAGTCGAGCAGAAAAATTGTTTACACTAAGTATATATTTTTTAATGCAGTATTGCGTATTTCATAATAGGAATGTTTACGTAGTAGTTGTTTACGTACAGCAATGGTAGATTACATACCGAGGCCAATAAAATAAGAAATGTCTCAGAACACATGTAATTATCGGCCGAAGCGAAGCTGAGGTCTATTATGACATACGCAATACTGCCTTAAAAAATATTACGTATCAAAAGAAACTAAAAAAGTAAAGCACATTTTATTAAAATCCTACAATTTACACCTTAACATAACACATAATTACTCATCCTCGTCACTGTCTGTATTAATACTAACATTTATACCTTCGGTCTTGAACAGTGCACAGAGTTTATGGCTAGGCCGCGGAATTCTGGATAAAAATCTGCCATACGACAAGTAATATATAATTGCCGCTACATGTGAACAACAACCTACTGTTCTTAACCCATTCGCACATTCACAACAATATTGATCGATTGCTTCTACTCCCCTCTTTTTGCCATCATACTTTATGAAGCATCTATATACCTCCTTAGACATATGCCGAGAATGTATCTGTATTTTACGATTTATGGTCGTAAGACGAATTGCCTGCATTAGTAAGACATTTTTATCTTGTTGCCACAGATGGATTTTTATGAAAAAAAATATATTTCATACAACATTGTATTGTGCATTAAATACCTAAAAATTGAGGTTGTCGCCCTCTTGTAAATAAAAAAAAAAAAAACAAAAATATTTTTTTAGGCCTTTGTAAATAGGTTAGAACCTTGATATATATTTTTTAAATGTATTGCTATTAGTGCCATGTATAATCCGAATTACAAAGAAATCTAACCATTAGTTTAGCTTAGAAAAATTAAAAAAGATTTTATATATTTTTTTTTATCCAAACCAAGGGGATTCCAGGCTTGAAATATTGTAAAATGATATCTTATAATAAGACCAATTAACGTTTCTAAGAAAGGTATACATTTTAGCCAGGGGCAGTTTCACTATAGGATTGCGGCTAGACCCTTTAACTTGCAAGATTTGTTTACAGGCCGACAGACAACGGGACAGGTGAAACTAAATAAAAGCTTGTATAAATGGTTTTGTGTGGCACATACAACTTTTCTCCTCAGCCATAAGAACATAACAAGGAAAAATACAATAGTTAAACGAAAAGTCTCCTAAAAGCGACTACTAAACCGACACTAAAACCATATGCCCTAAGCAATACCCCATTTTCAAACATACTCCTATGTAGTTGCAGTACCAGGAATATCCAACAGACCAGACCCAGCCGGATAAAATTGATTGTCATATTTTTATACGGCTCAACACGATTGGAATAACGCTACGTCGTACAAAATTAATTATAATAATTGTTTAATTCGCATAAAAAACAGTTTTCCAATTAATTCCAAATTCGATGAGACACAGACCCGTTGAAACCGTAACCATTATCGGATTAACTATCACTATTTTAATTCGTCATACCTAATATATGATGGTTCATACAATTACACATTAAAATAATCGATTACAAATAGGAACATGATAAACCGCCACCTGCAAACATTTTTATCTAAATAACCATGTTAAATGTAAGTAATAAAATACTGTAATTAATGCACATTACAAGCGTGGCTAATTTCTATGCTCATTAACTAATCAAAATGTGATTTAAAAAAGTAAAATATTGTTATGTAGAGATACAATGACTTACCTACTTTGATAACGACCAGTCCTAATGGTAGGGGAGTCACGAGGGAGTTTTTGGGAGTTACTGGAGCGCGGCAGATTAACATAAGGAGGATTCCTTGCATCATGTTGAGTACCTCCACCATATGAGTCCTTAAAACAGGTTCGCGCGTTCAAGACAGCACATCAAATTAGTAAAAAAAAAACCGGGCAAGAGCGAGTCGGACTCGCGCACGAAGGGTTCCGTACCATTATTTATAAAAACGGCAAGAAAATATGTTTGTTGTATGGGAGCCCCCCTTAATTATTTATTTTATTCTGATTTTAGTATTTGTTGTTAAAGCGGCAACAGAAATACATCCTCTGTAAAAATTTCAACTGTCTAGCTATCACGGTTCATCAGATACAGCCTGGTGACAGACGGACGGACGGACGGACAGCGAAGTCTCAGTAATAGGGTCCCGTTTGACCCTTTGGGTACGGAACCCTAAAAATGGAGCGTTAGAAATACTCGAGCGCGTCCGATTAAAGCATCTATAGTGGATTAATTACTTGTTGAAAAGTGTCTATTTCAATAATCTGATGATTTCAGCGAACCGTTAGCGAGTGGTGCCGTCACAAAGTTACAAAAAAAATACCTTGACTTACTCGAACGCGGACGATTTTTACTAAAGTGTAATCATTATTTCTTGTAACTGATATGGAAGCTGAATCTATTATTGACGACCCAATAGAACTAGTTGATGTGCAATACAACGATACTTCCTCAGATGAGGAAAACGATTAAAAAATTAGAAAATGTTTGACCCCTGCAGGCCATTTCTGAAACGTCCCGTTATTTTCGAGTTGGAACCGTTCCAAAGTTTACTCATTCAGAACTTTTGGGCTCTTCGAGCTTAAAGTATGGCTTTTTATTATCATTAAGCTCCTCGAGATCAAAAAATTGATTATTATTCCAGCAAAATATTAAAATAAAACTACGATATATCTAGAATGCGTCGTTCAATTTTGTTTACTTTTTACGCATAAAAAAGTATGTAATATAAGAATTTTGAAAATTGTCTTGAATAATTGAAAATAATAAGTCTAAGTGTCAGAATTAAGATATACTCCTCAAAGTTATCGTCAGATTTCGATTTAACACAACTGATGGGACAATACAATACTCTTTATTGCACACCTCACTACCAGTTTAGAGTAAATAAACCCAAACCTTCTGTATAAGAATCCGACACGTTTGAGTATTTCAAGATAGCGTTTTATTTCGCATTTTTAAAAGTTCACTAGGTTCAAGCTTGCATCTAAACATTATATATCCTTTTATTCTTCCTATCATCTGATCTTACGAATCCAATAGGTTTCTATTTTACGACTCTCGAGTAACTCCAAACTTAGAATCTCCGGTTCCCGTATACTATAATACTATAATGATCGATTACTATTTTTTAACCCGTTGGTAAGGTAACAACTATAATTCCTCTACCTAGCGTAGATCACTATCTGTATAGATATTGATTTGATTTTAGTTTTTACGCATAGTGAATAAGGTATCGTTTTTATTTAATAAAATGGTGTTATTGCAGAGTTTGCGAATGAGAAAGTAAAAATGGCTCCACCTAATAGAGTTAATACAGAGTGTGTTTGTTATGTCTGACCATACTCTGAGGGGTGAATAAATAGGTTATACCGAACAGCTCTTACTTTGGGGCCAACCTAGAAAACGTAAATAAAATTTAACTTACGTTTCAGTGAATCATATGTCAATGATTTCTAAGGAACAGCAGATTTTTTTCGTGATTTCGGGGTCGGCCTCATAGTAAAAGGTATTCAGTACATAGTGTAGCAAAATTGCTACATAATCAACATCTGTCGGTTTATTTTTGAACTTCTCCAGTGACTAGCTGCCAACTTGCTCAGTTCTCTTTCTGTTGTCTCTCTATGCGGTTTCATAATTCAGGCGTTGATGATTAGATGGCGCTTATAGCAAAAACGCAAAAAACGTCTTCTTCGTATAATTCCTGGCCGTTTCTAACAAATTAAGTGCATATTTGCGCTTATTGTGAATTTATTTTTTTATGGAATATTCGAAAAAGAGAAGATTGAAGTTGATTTTTGGGCAGATGGTTTTGTGAATTTGGAGTGGAGAAGTCGTTTGTGTTCCCGGGTCATTTTTAACCAGTTTTGCAATTTATAGCCAGTTTGATAGTTAACACGAAGGCTTTTTAAGTGCGCGTAAATCCACGAGTGGAGAGACTCCTCGTAACAGTTGGCTACCAAGGCGCGCGTAAATCGGCGTCCGAAGAGGAGAGGCTCCTCGTAAACAGTTGGTCACCAAAGCCGTGCGCAGGTTGGCGCTAAGCAGTGGTGAAGTGAAGAAACCTCATCGTTATCGCCCGGTCTGCTGCGATACGCGCGCCAGGAAGCGAGTAAGGCTTACCTCGTCGGCCTGTTTGAAGTCGCCAACTTGTGCGTCATCCATGCTACACAAGTAAACTTGAATCCAGCTGCCGGTACCCTTGCGTGTGCTTCCACATTTGTCCCCTTTACCCTGTTTCCCCTGAACTTCAAGAAAGAAATATTTTAAATTTTAACGTTAGTTTTTCTAGTTTCAATTTGTATAACCAGCTAATTATTTCTTGTGTATTTTTGTGTCATATTTTTGTTTTGCCATTTGTTAAAGATCTGTGATCCGCATACTACATTTCCTCAAAATTCTAAAAGCCTTTTGACGGGCTGTTTAAATAAACGGTTCAAAATTTAGGTATCATTCGCCAACGTGTCAACCATCATCGTCCATAATATTCATCACATTAATACATTTTTTTCCTTCCAGCAAAATTTTCAGCCGTATTTTTTTTTCCTTTCATTTTTACATATATTAGAATAGCTCATTTAGATAGGTACTTCATTTATAAGTAAGTAGATTTAAGCTTTGCTTTCATCTGATTTAATGAGCAAATGTGACGTACCATGGGTAAAGGTACTTTATGGTTGGTATGGAATTATGCATATGCATATCCCAGTAATCTAGGTACAAAAAATAATTTTTAAGAAACGAAAACCGACTTCAATGAGGGAGACCGGTGTAAGAACGATTATTGTTGATTTTGGATTTCATACAATGAAATTAAAAAGACAGCGTCCTACGCCTTATTATGTAGAAACGAAGGTAACATGTTTTTTTTTGCCACTGCATCCACCTTGACACATTTCAGATTTGCCCTATGGTTGACTGGTAAGATACCCGCAATAGGGTATTCGACTGTATTTAAGATAAATTAATTCACACCATGCATGAAATAAAGCACCAGATAATTATTAAAAAAAAAACTAAATAGGATAATAATATAAAAATATGCCTTGAAAACCTAACTGCGTGGCAAAGAGAACAAATTGCCAAACGTGAACTATGCATCATTGAAGAGTTCCGTTCTGTTCATCATCAGCAGTTCCACTTCATCAAATATCACTTCTATAAATGTAAATAGTTGATTTGTTAATGAAAATACTAGGATCACTATATATATATATGCCTTTAAATTTGAGGAGTTCCCTCGAGTCCTCATGGACCCCATCGTCAGAACTCGAACCTGACAAAAATTTGTCTTGAAAATCTAATTTACTTGACAAACACAGCGAAGAGGAGAAATCGCCAAATGTGTACTATGCGTCGTTGAAGAGTTCCATTCTGATCATCATCAGCAGTGACAGCAGTTCGACTTCATCAAATATCACTTTTTTAAATGTAAATGCTTGGTTTGTCAAAGAAAATACAAAAATCACTATATGTATGCCTTTCATATTTGAAGAGTTCCCTTGATTCCTCATGGACCCCATCGTCAGAACTCGAACTTGACAAAAATAAATTTGTTTTGAAAATTTAATTTACTTAACAAACACAGCGAAGAGGAGAAATCGCCAAACGTGTACTATGCGTCGTTGAAGAGTTCCATTCTGATCATCATCAGCAGTTCCACTTCATCAAATGTCACTTTTTTAAATGTAAATGCTTGATTTGTTACAGAAAATACAAAAATCACTATATGTATGCCTTTCACATTTGAAGAGTTCTCTCGATTCCTCATGGATCCCATCATCAGAACTGATTTTACACGAAAATGTCAGAAATTACATTTTCACCTCTAAATTGGTATTTATTTTGCTTCAACTTTCTCTCAGTATCGATAAATTAGTGTAGATACATTTAACACTCATTGAAAATATTGCAATTAATCGTGAAAATGAAACAAAACCTTTATTTTAAAGAAATTGGTCAGTATGCACATAAATCAGTCGATATCTAAGGTTTCGATTTGTAGTACAGAAACTATGTAACTTACTTTGGCAACATAGTTTTTTAGGTGGCTAAACTTAAAACATCTCTTCCGTAAAGGTGCTCATATAAGAAAATAATTTAAAAAAAATGTCTCCGTAACTGCACCATTTAGAAGGGTTGATCTTGTGTTATCGATACGAGTATAACCGACTTCAAGATTTCAAAAGAGGAGGTTATAAATTCGGTTGTATGTTTTTTTTTTTTATGTTTGTTACTCCATAACTCCGTCATTTCTGAACCGATTTGAAAATTATTTTTTTGTTTGAATTTATATTATATACAGATTGGTCCCGTTTTTATCAAAACTCAGTTCTGACGATGGGATCCATGAGGAATCGAGGGAACTCTTCAAATGTGAAAGGCATACATATAGTGATTTTTGTGAAGTGAAATTGCTGATGATGATCAGAATGGAACTCTTCAACGACGCATAGTACACGTTTGGCGATTTCTCCTCTTCGCTGTGTTTGTCAAGTAAATTAGATTTTCAAGACAAATTTTTGCCAAGTTCGAGTTCTGACGATGGGGTCCATGAGGAATCGAGAGAACTCCTCAAATGTTAAAGGTATATATATATAGTGTTATTTTCATTAACAAATCAAGTATTTACATTTGTAGCAGTGACATTTGATGAAGTGGAACTGCTAATGATGAACAGAACGGAACTCTTCAATGATGCATAGTTCACGTTTGGCAATTGGTTCTCTTTGCCAAACAGTTAGGTTTTCAAGGCATATTTTCATATTTCTATGCTATTTAGTTTTTTTTAATAAATATCTGGTGCTTTATTTCTTGCATGGTGTGAAATACTTTATCTTAAATACAGTCGAATACCCTATTGCTAGTATCTTACCAGTCAACCATAAGGCAAATCTGAAATGTGTCAATGTCACAGTGGGTGCAGTGGCAAAAAATTCATGTTACCTCCTTTTTTACATAATTAGGCGTAGGACGCTGTCTTTTTAGTTTCATTGCATGAAATCTAAAATAAACAATAATCGTTCTTTCACCGGTCTCCCTCATTGAAGTCGGTTTTTTTTCTTAAAAATTATTTTACAAAACTTTAATATCTTCAAAACTAGAAACCTTCATAAGGTACCGTTTCTCGTGGAAAGTCACATTAATACTGAAAGGTAAGTACTGTATCGTTTCGGAAAACTGATTAGGTAAGTACCTTTACCGGTTTCACTTCACGAGTAGGCCACCAGACCACGTATTCAACAAGTACGAGTAGGTAGGTAATCCAACCCAATTGAACCAGACATCCCGAAGTCAATTGTGCTAAAGTGTATAAATAGGAAAGGAACGCACTTGTCAACAATATAACTATGTAGTATCGAAGATAAGATCTGTCGGAGACCAGCTGACATAGGTGTGTAAGCGAACGCCGAAATTATCCTTTTGTCACTTTTGCGACAAAAGGACAATATTATATTAATATTATTATTGCTATATTATATATCTGCAGTTGCATTTAGGAATATTTAGGTATGATACTTTACGAGCAGAGAAATTCTTAACATAAAAACTACATGTGCAATAAAATTGAGCTGAATTGTAACAAATGTTGTTTGTAAGTACCTACCTACTTAATACACAGTGTCCGCGAGGGATCCGAAAGATTTTGACAGCGTAATACACGTAATACTTACGAAGAGATTGATAGACTAATCTAGTATAATCTTGATTGTTAACTTGTATATAAGTATATATAGTATTAAGGTTATTTTAGGACGTTAAAGGACCAGACCAAACCAGTAATGCAAAGGCAAAAACGTGCGTACTACGTAGTAATAATACCTAGTACACAAACTAGAGCGTTAAATCCGCAAGTACCGTTGGCTAACGTAGCTATGGTCTAGTATGGTGAAACTGAAAGTAATAACTACCTACCTACTTTAAAATGTAAATAGGTTTTATTAGGGTATGGGTTTATACTAGACACTTAATTTATTTGTAATTATATACAATTATATTGCTGCAAGGTATGTTGGACTAATCCCACGCGATATAGCAAGAACTTAGACGTAATTAACCGCCATATTCTAATATAAAGTACCACTGAAATGCTCAAAGTCGGCCTTTAGGTCTAAAATTCGCTAAGATGATTTAGATGTCATGTCTACGGCATATTTTTTTATTACAAACTAGCTATATAATATGAAGGTGGTCTATTATCGGTATATGTCATCAGTCGTTCCCGGAACAAGTCGAAATTGCTTTTGCTTGCAAGTGGAAATATATCATTGATCGAAATAACTAAGAAGAACCATTACTGCTATTGTCAAGGCCAGTTTAGCTCATACATCTAACAAGAAACCGATGAATGTTTGGTCCGTTATCGTTATACGCGCGCGTAAATGTAAACGGTGCTGGCGGTAGCTAGGGTTGCTAACACTTTTTGAGTGCGATATAGTATTTTTCATAATTACCTACTTATTTAAAAATATAGTACACTAAAAGAAAATATAGTATTGTGGAAGAGAATGTTTAAAATAAGCGAAAAGTATGCTCAATCAGGCGTGTGACACACATTTGTAAATATATTTCTTGTTTTCTAACGGTGTGACCTCCAAAGTTTCAAGTCCCTCAAAAAAACAAATCTGGCCGCGTAGGTTCCCGTTTCCCGTCTGTTTCCCTGAAATATAGTAATGTTTGTATATATATATTTCTGTGATCTCGAAAACGGCTCTAACGATTTCGCTGAAATTTGGTATATGGGGGTTTTTGGGGGTATACAATCGATCTAGATTAGTCTTATGTTTGGGAAAACGCGTATTTTCGAGTTTTCATGCGTTTTTCTTTCGACGCAGAATATGGTCGCTAATTTAGTGTTGCCGGCCACTGTCCGTCTGGTCCAGCGGGTTAAGACGCGGACTGCTAGAAACGAGTGTTACGGTTTCGAATCTCGCCCGGTGGCTAACTTTTGATTTTTATTTTTTTTATGTATGTTCAAGTTTATATATTTTTTTTAATTTTTATTGTTTTAGACAAGTTTAATTTAGTAAAAAAATGTATTTAAGATTATCACCTATACACCACCATATTACAATACGAGTAAATAGTTATAACCGAGCAAAGCTCGGTCGCCCAGGTACTTGTTTCTTAAATGTGTATATTACACCAGGTTAAAATATAGTACAATACTTTATTAGATATACAACCGTGTCTCTACTCTCTGGACATTGAACAAGATTCCGAGTAGATTTCCTTCTCAGAAGATAAATTAATTCAAATAGATCATCAATAAATAGGAGCATACTGAGCTATTGGTCGTTCATAATAACGATAAGATTAAAGTGACACTAGTGACATGACAGTGTCAAGCTTGATAGTAAAAAAAAAAACCGACTTCAATGAGGGAGAACGGTGAAAGAAAGACTTTTTAGATTTTTGATTTCATACATTGAAATTAAAAAGACTGGTAAAATACCCGCAATAGGGTATTCGACTATATTTAAAATAAATTATATTAAAAATGGCATGAATTAATATTAAAAATGGCTATAAGTTTGCTCAAAAGAGTTGAGAAGTACCCTCAATTCCTCATGTAATCCATCATCAAAACTCAAGCTTGACTAAAATGTACCTTGAAAACCTTACTGCTTCACAAACATGCGAAGATAACATGTTGAAGAGTTCCATTCTTCTTCATCAAATGTCACTTCTACAAATGTAAATTCTTGATTTGATGATGAAAATACTAAGATCACTATATGTATGCCTTTTAACATTTGAGGAGTTCCCTCGATTCGTGGACCCCATCGTCAGAACTAGAACTTGTCAAAAATTTGTCTTAAAAATCTAATTTGCTTGACAAACACAGCGAAGAGGACAAATCGCCAAACGTGAACTATGTGTCGTTGAAGAGTTCCATTCTGATCATCATCAGCAGTTCCACTTCATTAAATGTCACTTTTTAAATGTAAATGCTTGATTTGTTGATAAAAATACAAAAATCACTATATGTATGCTTTTCACATTTGAAGAGTTCCCTCGATTCCTCATGGATCCCATCATCAGAACTGAGTTGTGACAAAAACGGGGCCAATCTGTATATATGTATATATATATAATATAATATTTTTGTTTCAATCTATATATATATAGATTGAAACAAAAATATAATTTTCAAAATCGGTTCAGAAATGACGGAGTTATGAAGTAACAAACATTAAAAAAAAAACATTCTCACCGAATTGATAACCTCCTTTTGAAATCTTGAAGTCGGTTAAAAAGAAAAGCCTTACTGTGGAGTGGAGTGCCTGGGTTTTGCGGTTCAAAGAGGTTTATCAAGTTAAAATACTCTTTAATTACCGTGTCTACATACTCACAGGCTGTTCCGAAGTATTAAATCGTAAATCAGTAATTTCTCTTGGCGGCGTTTGGAATGAGACTTTTTACGTAGGTTAGGAAATTGACACGTCCTATTCATCTATGTCCAGAGGGAGAGACACATTGTATTGTACGGGTTGGTAACCCTAGCGGTAGCTGAGGTTATTTGAACTTAGTTCAAGTTCAATATTGATTCACTGCACAATGCACAGTCGATGCGCCGTAGTATGAAAAAGGTAACCAAGTATCGTACTTAGGACTTACGTAACAGTTGTATTATTGCTACTTAAATTTTATTTTAATTAATTTTGTGGTGAGCGTTCCGGCTGAACCTTTGCAAAGGAATATGAATAGGTATACCTAGTTTTGGCCGAGGGGTGTCAAATTCCGGTGCTTCCGCGGCCGGCTCCCTGACAATATGGACACGTGTGGTGCTCCGTGACTTGCATAATGCATCGCACCTATAATAAGTTTTTTTAGTTTAAAGTTACATTTCACATTATAAGTACACCATGTTATTTTTGAACTCCGTTATTTTCAAGGATGCATTGCTGAGCTTAAATTAAGTTACTTTCCCAAAAACACAGGTATCCTAATTAACTCCATTTTGGAGATAGTCTATTATTTATTGTTATCTGATAAGGCCCCTACGACTGTGTACACTTGCCTTAAGTGTTTAGTGTTAACTTAAACATTAACCCCCTTATTCATAAACGTGTACTAAGGTTACGATGCCGCTAATAATCGTTTGTCCCTTTCCGACGTATCGGTATGATGGAAAGGGACAAACGATTATTACCGGCATCGTAACTTTAGAACACGTTTATGAATAAGGGGGTTACTTACTAAACGCAAGTACTATCTCGGAAGACCTACGGGGACCCAACCTAACCCCCTTAGGGGGGAATCTAACCCCCTTATTCATAAACGTGTACTAAAGTTACGATGCCGCTGATCATCGTTTGTCCCTTTCCATCATACTAATACGTCGGAAAGGGACAAATGATGATCAGCGGCATCGTAACTTTAGTACACGTATATGAATAAGGGGGTAAATGTCTTGCATATTCGAGCGATAGAGAGGCAGGTAACGAAATTTCAATAGGTATTCATGTTTCGCGGTAGGGACGATCGATGTTCGAAATTACATTGATATGTCATAGTTTTCAATTGTTTGGTCTAGTTGAATATAATACCCGTGTTACAACAATGCAATATGTATGTATGTATGTATATACTTTATTATACATAGAAATAAAAACACGAAAAACACAGTTACAGAGTAAATTAAATACAACAAAGGCGAACTTATCCCTGTATGGGATCTCTTCCAGTTAACCTTTGAGGAAATGAGTAAAACAGAAGTAACGGTGAATGAATGACAAACAAACAAAAGTGTACAATCAGTGAAATTAATGAAATGCACGTTTTGAATACAAATATACATAGATAGAAAAATAACCATAAAATAATGCATACATATATATACTTTTTTTTTATTATAGCCTACAGCGATTGATAGCCTATTTTGTGTCCCACTGCTGGGCAAAGGCCTCCCGTTTTTTCCGCCACTCATCACGGTTTGAAGTATGTTCCCGCCAGTCTCTGCAATAAGCGTCGAGGTTATCCCGCCATCTCTTTTTTGGTCTGCCTCTGCCCCGGCTAATCTGCGGTGTCCATTCGGTAGCCAATTTAGCCTACCGATCCGGGTGCATACGGCAGACGTGTCCTGCCCAACCCCACTTAAGCTTAGCGGCCTTAACACCCACATCTATAATACCAGTTCTGGAGCGCAGTTCTTGTAGCATTTGTTCTAGATATATATATAATAAAAATAAATAAATATTCAATATATAATATAAATAGATATGAATTCGAACCAGAAAAGTAAAGGAAATTAAAAAAGTAGAAGTACTCAATGGAACTAGGAAGTCGTAACCAAAGTATCGGAAAGCCACAATTTTTTAAGCTTCTCCTTGAGTGATGCTACAGATTGGGATTGCCTCATGGACACCGGAATCTCGTTCCATAACTTAACGGCATGGACAGTAAAGGAGTTCTTGTATGTGCGCGTCGTATTGGAATATGTAGCATTAATTTACTTTTTTGACCTTAAAAAATATATATATGTATATAGATATAAATTCGAAAATTAAGTAAATATTCATTATTGCACCAATTATATATATATATATATATATATATATATATATATATATATATATATATATATATATATATATATGTAAAACTACAAATAAAATTTAAATGACAAGGTAACAACAAGCGGTCTTATCGCTAAAAAGCGATCTCTTCCAGACAACCTTTGGGTAGCAGGAAATGTAGAACTCATACAAAAGTTAACAGGTAATTATTGTATTAAATTAACTATGTCATTTAGTTTCCTCAAATATACTTGGCTTGGAAAAAAAGTATTTTTGACAAAATATTGAAAAAAAAAAGTATTTACTGGGAAAATTGAAAAAATAATAAGACACCGATTTGAGGCGTTTAAAAATCCAAGTCCATACAGTCAGACTAAGCTAAGTTGGTAGCGATTTTAATATGAGCTTGTGGAAGTGTTAAGTAAACGTAATAATTTCGTAGATGTTTGACGTTTAAAATAACATTTGCGCTGTCTGGGCTCTCAAAATCTCTGCCAACTTATCTTGGTCTGACTCTACGATGCGATATCGGGGACATTTGTATGTTAACGGCACCAATCATGGGACATTTAAAAGAAAATTTGGAGTATTTTTGATATTTCACCAACACCTGTAAAATTTCTACCGCTTTACGCTTTATAAGTTGAATGTCCAATTCGTCCTTTATGTTTCTATGTACTATTTAATGAAAGCTACTATAATTGGTTTCAATATTATTAACCAATGAAAACTGGTTTTTTGCTCCAGTCATGGGATATATGGCGCCACTCATTTTCAAAGTTTTCAAACTAACAAATATCAATGAAAAATTAAACTTAAGCAGCTCTTTGGCTCTTGTTTATGGTAAGATGTTGCCAGCGATTAAAAAGTGATAGTAAATACTTGTTTTACAGGATTTGTCTATACCATCCCATTACTGGTGCCTGTTCCATTATAGGGGTCTTTACTATATTGGTACCCGGCCCTTTCTTTAGTGATGAAAATATAGTATTTTTCGTACTATATCGTTTTTGTATAATATATAAGTGACTAAAATATAGTAGTAAGTATATACTTTATTTTATAATATAATATGGGTGGCAACCCGAGTATAAGTGCCCCGAGGTTAACGGAATGTAATAAAAACACAGTGCATATGCTAGTTTTAAAGGTCTACCTATGGGTTACATTAATTGCTAGTTAAATAATAAATATACTTATTTCATTTCGTTTATTCTTTAAAGTACGATATGACGGTAAAACATGATTGGTGTGAAATAGTTATAACTAATCAGGGACTCTTATTCTTATCATTAACATCGTTATGGCAATTCTTTATTTTAAATTACTTTCTACTATTCGTAGCGCTCTTCAAATACCTACTTGATTGGTGTTCAGTTACGCCTTAATAATATACTTTCTGCCCCTTTTTTTCGACATACAGTCCACTCTTTCGCTAGTGAACAATTGGGATCCTTCTTGTTATCATTTGT
Organism: Cydia pomonella; assembly: GCF_033807575.1. NCBI lineage: Eukaryota > Metazoa > Arthropoda > Insecta > Lepidoptera > Tortricidae > Cydia > Cydia pomonella. The sequence goes on from NC_084704.1 coordinate 19,549,927, forward strand.
GACGTTCCACGGGTAGAGGTACCTTATGGCGGTCGGCGCTTACGCTGTTATTAATGACACTCTATATTACCAATGCGGAATCTTCGTCCCTTTATATTGTAGCAGGGGAACCAGAGATACTAAATTTGCAGTTACGAGTGTCGTAGAGACTTAGGGCTTGTGCACAAATCACTTTTTTATACCCCCCTCCCCTTTGGTGATACGTGTGTGTATTTTTTTGAAACTATTTCGTTCGACCTAATTTTAAGATAAATAGTATTGTATATAGTAAATCTTGTTCATTATTATACTTTCGTTATGTATGTGATGTTATTTTCGTGAAATAGACTCGCTATTTTGAAGTGCGAAGTGAAGATACCGAGAAAAAGTATCTACTCATGTGGTAGATATTTTTTCTTAGTTTCGTTCACTGTAGAAAAAATACACGTGAGGTATCCTCTCCTTCATAGCAGAGGATGCTGGTTCGATTCCAGCTTGGGGCACTGCAGGCCTTGGTCACTTTTTCTTAGTATATGACATTTATTTCTGTTTATAATTTATATAGTATAGTGTTTCTACTTGAAATAAAAACAAATTAAAACATTTTCTGAAAATAATTGAATTTGTTCTAATACTTCTAATAGTATTGATTGGCAGCGCCATCTCTCTCACTAGCTCGGTATCACTTGAGTTGATCCAGTTAGAAGGTATGGACCATACTGTTCTACCTTAGGGATGGCTAGGGGGCGCTGTAAGCCTTCGGTAAGAAATGCATATGCTTACTTGGAAAAATTCGACCAATGCCGCCGTGACCCCGGTGCCCGAGAGGCTCAGGCACCTGCCGCGATAGCAGAGGACGCTGGTTCGATTCCAGTCTGGGGCACTGGAGGCCTTGGTCACTTTTTCTTAATATATGACATTTATTTCAGTTTATAATTTATATAGTAGTGTTTCTACTTGAAATAAAAACAAATTAAAATATTTTCTGAAAATAATTTAATTTGTTGAAATACTTTTAAAATATTGTTATATTGCATATATTATCAACTAGATCCACTGTGTCGTCAATATGAGATTCAGTCTAAATATCACTAACCAGAAATAATTTTATTACACTTTCTTAACTTCAAAAACGATCTTTGCTACTTCGGCTTCTGCAAATCGGCATATTTTTCTTATTTCGTTATTCTTGTATTATTTCCTTAAAAAAATTGACGGCACTCGTGTAAGTCAAGATAACTTTTTTATGCAACTTTGTGACCTTGCCACTTGCTTATGGATCGCTGAAATCGTCAGATTCTAGAAATGGACACTTTTTAACAAGTAATAAATCCACAAGCCTTATTGAGCTTACTGTGGGACTTAGTCAATTTGTGTAATAATGTCCTATAATATTTATTTATTTAATAAATCCACTATATCTTAATCTGACGGGCTTGAGTTTTTTGACTATCGATTTTTTCTATTGGGCTGTCTTGGACGCGCCCCGCTGTTTTAAGGACTCATATATGGTGGAGGTACTCAACAGGATGCAAGGTTAACACCCTTATGTTAATCTGACGCGCTCGATTAACTCCAAAAATACCTTCTTGGGCTCTCCTACCATTGAGAATCATGAAAATGGGAATACGAACACTAAAACGTGAACCTTATCGGTAAAGTTGTATGGTAAGCATGTGATAACTTATGACTCTTATGGGCGATTGTTTCATTAATTAATACTTAAGTACCCACTTACGTAAGTTTATGAACCAATAGGCTAGAATTAAAAATGGAAATGAGCTAAATTTTCTTTTGTTACAGAAACGTTATTTAATTGTATGTTTCAAATCGAGAACATATAAATCACATTTGTACATGTACACGGAACCACATAGGAGGTGCAGGTGTACCTATATTCCTATATGTAAAAAAAAAACAATACGACCAATAGCAAAATAGCAATATCTGGCTTGTCTTGCTCCCTCTAACGCGTCACTTCTTCTATGAGGTGGTCTCCGTTAGCCCAATATGTGTACGAGGTATCAGATTGTGATACAAGTAATGCAAGATGTGCAAAATCTACCTACTTACTGCAAACATGCATCGGCACTCGCATGCGGCTCCAATTACGCCTTAATTGGAGTAAAAGAGAAAGATGCGCGCAACTGGCGAACTTCTGTGTTCACGGTAGGCCCTCAGTTACCTACTACTACTATAATAAGTAGGTAACTTTTTTCTAGCAAAGCAACTTAATTGAATTATCCAAGTCATTTCTAGCAAACTGAAATGTTAAGATGAAGATTAATCTTCTCCTCTCTTTAATTAAAGGATTAAGTTTTCTTATCTACATTTTGGTAAAAGTGTTTAAGTACATATTTAAAATATTACTTACCGGTGGTATTGTTTTCTTATTTTGGTCCAAATGCATACCGCCGACTTCCACCACCCCAGGTAAGAGTGGCCTTGCTCCGTTCAAACCGTGAAAAGTATTCAACAACATCAAAGATATATTCTTCCCCAGATCCGACAAATCTGTTATCTTCCTGTCGAAATGCTTTTCTATAATCTCCTGTTCTTTCACCTGGATTTCATATCTATACCACCACTTGAAATAAAGTTGTAACAATGTATTCTCCAGGCGTTCAATAAAAGTCATTTTATCGATAAATGAAGTGCTGATAGTAGGGACGTACGACGGGTTATCAGCCAGGCCAATTCGTCCTGGCGACCACGGCATCACTCCACTTGACAAAAGAGCCACAATAGGGCTTTTATACCGTAAACGTGGACTAAACCTAGCATACAATCACTGTTAAAGTTCTCAACTAACACTAAGTCGTAATCCTTTTTTAAGGCACTTGTTAAGGCTGGCCAGTCCACTAGTTTCCGACAAACACTTAAAGCCATATCAGCCAGCGGCGCAAACTCCATTGCTTGCTTCACCATCCGCTCTACATCCACACCCAAATATTTCATAAAACCGGGCGGGTTTTCATATATTTGTAAGTCTATCGTTTCCACTCCAAGTCGAGCGATACCTTCTAGGCTGACATCGGTGTAATTAGCTGGTGGGTTTTTCAGTGGAAAAAAAGACACCGTGGTTACATCGTGTCCGCGCTCGGCGAGAGTTTTTAGCAAAGGCTCGAAGACCATTTGGTGACTCTTGCCTGTATGAGGGAACAACCCAAGAATACGTGCCGAGTAGACATAGTTAGAAAGCGACAGCGCGGCAGCGATGTATACGAGGGAACGCATCGCGGTCGTTATCGCTGTGCGTCGGAGGGATGACTGCGAGCCGAGCGTTCACCGACCGGCCACCGTCGCGTATAGTGCACGACTGGGGAGATATTTTCAGCTGTCGTCTGATAGGGTAACGTCCATTAACTGAATTATACGAGGGCAAGGCTTCCGCACTGCACAGTAATCTTAACCTAATCGTGGTTGTTTCAATGAATAAAACAAGTTAGTTTGGTTTACCTTTTCTTAAGTGCTTAAAATTGGTTGGTGCGATTATCCGATTATACTCTTTTATACAGTGTGTCCCTAGCCATTGGACAAAGCCGAAATGTACATATGCATTAGGGTATTTATAACCAGTGTACAAAGTATCATAATTCATAACAACCGGTGTTGCGGTTTAGAAGAAATTAACAAATTACCATTTTTAGGGTTCCGTAGCCAAATGGCAAAAAACGGAACCCTTATAGATTCGTCATGTCCGTCTGTCTGTCCGATTCTGTCACAGCCACTTTTTTCCGAAACTATAAAAGCTATACTGTTCAAACTTGGTAAGTAGATGTATTCTATGAACCGCATTATGATGTTTACACAAAAATAGGAAAAAAACAATAAATTTTGGGGGTTCCCCATACTTAGAACTGAAACTCAAAAAATATTTTTTCATCAAACCCATACGTGTGGGGTATCTATGGATAGGTCTTTAAAAATGATATTGAGGTTTCTAATATCATTTTTTTCTAAACTGAATAGTTTGCGCGAGAGACACTTCCAAAGTGGTAAAAAGTGTGTCCCCCCCCCCCGTAACTTCTAAAATAACAGAATGAAAAATCTAAAAAAAATATATATGATATACATTGCCATGCAAACTTCCACCGAAAATTGGTTCGAACGAGATCTAGTAAGTAGTTTTTTTTTAATACGTCATAAAAATTAAAAAAAAATTTTTTTTTCATCAAACCCATACGTGTGGGGTATCTAAGGATAGGTCTTCAAAAATGATATATAGGTTTCTAATATCATTTTTTTCTAAACTGAATAGTTTGCGCGAGAGACACTTAGAAAGTGAAAAAAAGTGTGTCCCCCCCCCCCCCCCTGTAACTTCTAAAATAACGGAATGAAAAATCTAAAAAAAATATATGATATACATTACCATGCAAACTTCCAACGAAAATTGGTTTGAACCAGATCTAGTAAGTAGTTTTTTTAATACGTCATAAATGTTACGGAACCCTTCATGGGCGAGTCCGACTCGCACTTGGCCGCTTTTTTTAATTTGGAGCAGCCTGTATGTGTTAGTAGCTCCTAAGGTAATATTCTCAAAGAATACGAGTACTATGGAACCTTCTTCGAGCTTTTTGATTATCTTTTTTATTTATGAGTTATGACACTAATAAGCTTCTGACTCTTGAAAAATATCATCACTATCAAATATTTCGAACAAATTGTCAAAAACACTGCCAAAGATTAACACAGTGTGTTTCTTTTTGTTGTCGATTATTGCAAATAACTTTTGTTCGAAAAATGTATTTTTTTATCTTTTGTTCTAATTAAAAAAATATTAACGTCAGAGCATTCCTGAGAAGAAACCCTACGTGGGATTTCAGGGTTTGTCCAATGGCTAAAGTCACCCTGTATAGGTAACTACGGACGGATTGAGTTGAAAAGTCGGTAAACCAAAGACGGACGTGTAAGTAAAATAAATCAATTTTAAACATGGGGTGCACTCTGTTGGGCTAAATTAGAAATAAAAAATATTTTAACTACCTACCTTGTACCTACTTAAATCGTGCCATGAAAAGTGAAAAGGTGGTTGTGAAAATATGAAATATAATTTATATCATTTTGCAATAAATAAAATAAGTAGTTTTAAAACCTTTAAAGTTATTTAAGAAAATAGTCGAAAATTTACCATGTTAATACAAACAGATAAATGTATAATAAGGTCAAGCGTAGGTAATCTTATAAAAAAAAATCTTTGTAATAAAATTGTGAGATGTGCCTACGAAACCCTCGGGGCGCACTTCTCGCACTTGACCAGTTTTTTAGACTTCCGTAGCCAAAATTCACAAAGTTGTATTTTTATATATGTACTGATTTTCTTATTAAATTGGCGTAACGGCCGGGAAAATACACTCTTTTCCTTGTATGGCTTTTTGTTGTAGGTTTATGAAGGTACGGAACCTTCCATTATGTCTGGTTAGACACGTACTTTGCCAGTTATTTTTATTTATTTATGGCTGGCTACCCACTTTATCTTAATTATTTTTATTTCAAATGAATTATCATATAAAAATATGTGTTATTCGTATTAGTAGGTACGTATAAATTTCCTACTCGTATATGTATTGTATGTGAAAGTTACATGCAGATGTAGTATGTACTCGTATAGTGCATAATTATTTTTCATCGTATTTTCACGGAAACTTACGAACGTGTCTTGTTATTTCAGTCAGTCTCGGTATAAAAAGTACTGACATAGACTGAACTAGCATGACAAATACGAACGCGTCCGAGAATAGTGCTCGCTAGTCTTAAAAGTATTGTTATATAAGTGTATCTCATGTAAGTGAATTTTGTAAATTCTTTATGAGATAATAAATGTCTTAAACCATATAAAATACGATGGAAAACAATTATGCACTACATCTGTACAGAGATATCACGACAAAGAGCGATTATATTCCTCTGTCTGTATGTCCGTTTTATACAAGCAATAGGTACAACTCTCAAAATGTTGTTGCAAGTAATTATGTAACACAATCGCGTGTTGTTGATGAAACTAATATATAGGACTAGTATGACGACTCTGCTATGCTATGACTTAGAAATACAGCACATGCAATCAAACCAAAGATTGCAACAGTATGTTAAATAGAATGAATACTAGGGCCAATAAGATTATGCCTAGATGTTGTATTCTTTTAGACAAGTAATCTTGTTGTAATTGAAAACATGCTTAAAGAAACGACATAAGTGTATAATACTGGTTGAACCCTAAAAATGCACATTCCAATGGCTGTAAGTATCAACCAGGGGCCTTATTCGAGATGCACAACTGTCAAATTTCGCGTCCACATCAAATCAACACTTGATTCTATCGCATGTTGATTGTATCAAGTGTTGATTCTATCAACTGTGGATATTATCATTTGGAACAATCAAAACTCATTCATAGAAAAAATAATCAAACAAAAATCAACTTTGTTTATTACTACTATATAGTTTGAAATGGCTCTGAACTCGAAGTGGTTCGGTTTGATTTGATTGTCACCTGACTGTGGATTGCTAATGTCAAATTTTGACAAGTGTTGATTTTATTGCTAGACTTTTTTCTCCATGGGCTTGGGCACCATCTTGGATTTTTTGACGTACGACAGGGAATACCCTTCCTTTCCTACAATATATGGCATAGAGTAAAGCGTCTTTTTTTTTTTAAACATAAGTTTACAGGAATCAGCGACATCTTGTATTCGATAGGATAAGTAATGCGCTATGAACATTGCGGCGGCGAGTAGTGAAACTGTACCTGACAACATCAATCAATTAAAAGTGACCACACAGTTGATGGTCGATAAAGGCGATTATTAATTGAATTTTAACGACAATAAAGAACTATTGACATGCGATCTTTTTGTTGAACCCACACCTACACGTCGAATAATGCTCGCTCCACATATTCTCCTATAAACGCTCAAAATTGTAAAAAAAATTGATGCAATTTACTCCGCATCCAGTCTCAAGTTGCTTCTAAACCACGTTCACGAACCAAGTTGTAACCTAACACATCTGTAAATATAAGGCATATGATTTAGAGATAAAGTCCGTTTTTTTTAAATTACGAGATGGTTCATGAATAACCTTTATTACTATAAAAATAATACTACATTTGTCAATTTTTTTTTTCTGTATTGCGCTATTACATAATGCATAAAATTGATATAAAGATAGGTACCATAGTAGCTCGCTCACTTGGTCTATCAACAACTATTTTAATGCTCTTTGTACTCGTATACGCGACCCCATTGTATGTACAGTCGCCATCAGATATATCGGAACGCATGTATGAGATCTCAAATTATTAAGATAAGACCTACTGTACTGTCTATATTACTTACCAAGACCTAAGTACCTATTATTTATATGTACCTACACAAAGAGAATTCCTATGTTAAAAGGAGATTAAATACATATTTTGTTATTCAACTACAAATAAAATAAAATTTATCTTTTTCAGTTAACACATTTTTTTACCGATTTCTTTAATAAAATAAAACATTAAAGTATTATGTGACTATATTTCATTGTCTTCGGTGTAGATTATTTACTGATGTTCCAATTTCCTGTATCAGTTTGGTACCAGGAAATATAAAAACTACACCTCTTCAAAAACTTTGCTGGTAGTTCGACATCTGTAAGTTTAAATATAAAACATGATAAAAACACTTAAGTCAAAAACGTATACATAATATATTTGCCCTATATTCTGGTCGCTCGGTAGGGTGCTCAGAAGGCTGGGTGCATTTCCGCGCTGGTTAACAATGCTGATCCTCTGGTCACCAGAAGCCTATATAAGGCGCTCTCATAGAGCCACACTAGTGCCCTAGAGTTTCAAATTCAACCCCAAGTGCCACAAATATGTAGTTAAGGGTTTAAATTCTGGATCAAGAACATGGAATACTGTTCGCTAGTAAGGCCATAGGTATTAGAAAAAAATAATAGTAGGAGACGGCCGTGGTGTGGGCCAGGCAAGCTGTGAAATTATGCACCTATTTTACTATAACTTTGTTCACCTGTGTATATTTACTGTTACCATGATAATCATTTTAATATGTAGCCCGTGTAATCGGGCTGTATCATTGGTCTCATATTTTTTAACACAAAATCATAATTTTAATTCAATAATTAATGGTGTTTTACATATTAATCATTAATGTACCTATTTTGCAAAATTTTCTTGCATATAATAATATTGTTTACTTCAATTGACGTGTTTATTATTTTCGTTACTATGTCAACGTTAATACTTAAAAAATTATAACGTGAAGGTTGAGTCCGCAGTACAGTTACAGTTTACGTACATAGTGGCATTAGCACAGTCGGATTAGGACCAAACTCGAAATGTCTGAACAGTCATGAAATTTGGTATGTATATACGTTAAAGGCCCCTTTTTCATGCCCACACCATTTGACATTTGGGGACCTCGAGGAACCGCAGCCATCTTGGAAAATGTGGACCATCCACGAGAAATTCGCGTTTTACTCTAAATCTACGTTCTTTATTCAATAATCGTGTAAGGCAACATTCAAGCTTATAAATTTCTACATAAAATAGTTTTAGACATCTTTGCGAAAAAAAAAATGATCTTGCTTTAAAAAATACTTGCTAAACCCAGATTTAGCCCTTATACCCTTTCATGGGATATTCTCTTAATAGGAAACTTGGAAGAATAAAAATTCCACTTTTAACTATACATTTGTACATAATCTACCCCAATATCAATGTTTTACTTGACTGCAACTTAACCAGAAAGTAGGGTTATGGGTATAAGTACTGAGGATTCAGGACAGCCTGTAGCTTAGGATACTGGACGGATTTATTAAATGACGTATTATTTAGCCCTAAACTTTTTTCTTCCGTTAATTTTAGTAACTTTGTATTGCATAGCACTTGTATACTAACTGTGGATCTACTGATCAGGGTGATACTGTGACTCAATAGTTTAGGCGCTAGAAGAAAAAATATGATTTAATATTCGGAGTCCTCTTAAGGCGGCTGTATTGATTTTAATAGAATTTTTCTTTAATAGAACAAGTAAAAGTAGGTTGTGAATGGCAAGAGGAATCTAACGATACGTCATTTAAAAAAATCCGTCCAGTATCCTAATACCTAGCTACTGGGTGTACTGAAACATCAGTACTTACACCCATAACCCTTCTTTCTGGTGTAGTCGCAGTAGAATAAAATGTTAATATTGGGGTAGACCACGTACAAATGTATAAGTTAAAAATAGAATTCATATTCCTCCGAGTTTCCTTTTAAGAGAATGTCCCCTGGAAGTGTATAAGCGTTAAACTTAGATTCAGCAAGTATTCTCTATAACAAGATGTATTGTTCCGCAAAGATAACGAGGACTTTTTTGTGTAGAATTTAATAAGTTTTAATGTTGACTGTTGTGTTGATGGTACACATTTTCCAAGATGGCTCGGATTCCTCGAGGTCCCCAAATGTTAAATGGTTTGGGCGTGAAAAAGGGGCCTTTAATTTATATACATAATAAATTTCATGACTGTTACAGAGATTTCGAGGTTGGTCCTAATCCGATTATGCTACATTGTGCGTCCGCAGCAAATTCGGTTCTCCATACAAATGTAGTTTCGCTCTCATTTTAAATCGGCTAGCTAGATTGCTCTGAAACTTTGTACTTACAATAGGATATGGTATGTCTATGCATATAATTAATTTAAAACATAAATGTGAAATGAGAGCCAATTAAGTTCAATATTAAGAATATGTGTTGTTGTTGACTCGCCGACAACGGAATTGAGATCTATATGGGTGCCATGTTCTGTGCTGTGTAGAAAATCCTGAAATTATAAAGGATTTGTCTTGGCTAGTTTTTACGTATAGGCTACGTATCACCGAAACGTCACAAACACCACGAAGGTTCGGCTTGTACGGGCCCTCGTTTTTCCTATATTCTTATACGCTGCGGAGACCTGGACTATCCGAAAGACAGCCAACAGGAGAAGACGATAGACGCCCTAGAAATATGGTGCTGGAGGAAAATGCTGGGGATATCCTGGACCGAGTTTCGGACTAATGTCTCCACCCTTAAAGAACTCCGTATCAAGCAGCGCCTTCCGACTCTCGTAAAGACCCGCATACTCAGTTTTTTCGGTCACGTCTCGAGGAGAAACAACAATTCCATAGAGCGTCTAGTGGTGCAGGGTAGAGCAAACGGAAAAAGACCGCGCAAAAGGCCACCTATGCGATGGACTGACCAAATCAAATCTGCCATGAAGGGTCCCCTGAACGCATTTGCCAGAATGGCCCCCAACCGCGAAAAATGGCGAGAAATCGTACGGCAAGCAACATCTGCGCCTGATATCAGCACTTGACCACGACGCTCTGCAAAGAGTACAACGACAAAGAAGAAGAAGACGTATCATATTTGTCTAAAATTTGGTTTGTTGGTACACACACAAGGGATAGTCTCTAGCTAGGTACGGGGTGCCACACTCGTCAGCGCGACGGCGATATTTTTTACCTTTTACCTAAAAATCTCAAATTTGTGTACGGGCTCAGCTCCTGTTTCGTCTTAAGCCTAAATTTAACAGATTCTGACTCACAGGGGGCTTTGAGCATGCTGTTGCGTTGGTTTTCAAATTTTGAAAAAAAAACTAGCCTAACAACACAATAAATGCTTATTTTTCCGCATTCTTCACTGTATCTCCCTGTCTCACTACTATCTGACCTTCTAACCCAGAGGGGAAAATATACCTTATTGGGGATACTCCATCTTCCTCATGATAATATATTTTACTTTACTGAAAAGCAATCGGTACATGTTACAAGATGCACATTGTTAAGAGCCGGGGTTAGAACCCACGACCATTGGTTTTAAAAAAAAGCTTTGTATATAATTTGTATTTTTATAATAAATCTGTTTTCTTGTTGACATTTTGTGGTATTGTATTGCTTTATGTTAATTGTCAAGATATTTTTTTCATTTGTCACATGCGTCACATGTACGTTTTTATGATAGATCTACATCGACGCAACTGCATGTCATTGTCAAAGAGCATATAATCACTACGTTTTAAGAGACGGGACTTCCATACTAGCGAGTGGAATCAGTTTGTTTCGCAAATCATTACCAAAATGTACGACAAAGAACTGTCAAAGAACCATAGTACCAACATAAGCGATTTAAATAGTGTAGTACGCTACACGCTTACGATTCTTATCGATATCGATAAAATGGGGAGGGTTGAAACATAGGCTCCTGTCTACAAATTTTGTACTCGAAATCAGGTTAGCATCGAGTCCACATTTAAGTTGTATGTTATATAGTGGATAGTTCTTAATTGGACTACTATCTGGTCGGGCTTAATGTGGACCCGAATTATTTTAATACAGTTTTTAAGTCGTGTTTTTTTATTTTATTAAATGCTTGATTTTCATAATGATGTGCACATACATGTTTGAATAAATGTAACTTTTCTATCGGAAGATGTATCAGGTCTTCGTTCCCAACAAATTTGGCCCACTGCCTGCATCTGAAAACATACAGCCTTGGAAAAACATGACTTTATCTACAGTTTATATTCCATGTGTTTGCTAATGAGATGATTAACTGATTATTTCGCGCTAATATGCATCTATAAATCATGTTTTTCGGCATCCAGTTATCAACAACCCTTTATCAATGCTTTAACTTTTTATGTATTTATATGTCTGTTAATCATGAGAACGGGTCTGGCCTTGTTGGCAGCGACCCTGCCTATGAAGCCGATGGTCCCAGGTTCAAATCCTGGAACGGGCATTTATTAGTGTGATGAGCATGAATATTTGTTCCTGAGACATGGGTATTTCCTATGTATTTATAAATACTTATAAATTAGGACTATGTACATATATATATTCATTATTACACAAACTGACTTAGTACTAAAGTATGAATGGCATGTGTTGTGGGTATATATATATATATATATATTGTTGTCTAAGTACCCACAACACATGCCATTCATACTTTAGTACTAAGTCAGTTTGTGTAATAATGTCATATAATATTTCTTTATTTATCATAAAAACAGAGATTAATTTTCTTACATTTTAGGTTAATATATTAAGTAATCACTAGATAAAAAAATATGTTAACTAATGACCATTAATGCATAAGTAATAGATAATTTATGCATTATTAATCTTCGACGAATTAATTATGGTCATATTGAATGCTAGTTCTAAGGAAATTTCACATATTTAATTTAATTATTTACACCGATATACAAATAAAACTACAGTTATCGATAGTTATAGTACATCCCTAGTTCACAACGAAAAATAATGTAAAATATCTAATTTTCGATATGTTTATAGCCTGCTGACCCAAAATAAGGTCAAAAGTATCTAAAGCAATACTTACCAGTCTTCATCCAAGGGAAATTTCGCCATAAAATCCCTTTTTTCGTGATTTTCTCGAGTGGCTCGCTTGCCACATATTTCACACTTAGTAAACCGTTTTCTCGCTGGCATTGCAACAAACTCGCTCTTTACTCTGATCACGGTTGACTATTTTCGATTTTTTCACTAAATAATAAAGAAATACACGAAACACCCGAACAAAACATTGAAGCCTTCAAAACAAACAAAGCAATTAGGCTGCCAGTAGACTTGATGTAAACTTGACAGAATAAATAGCACTGACGTTTTCTTTTTCTTCGTTGGCAATGATTTGCGAAACAAATTCCATACAAAACTTTTTTCTTCCTAGTTGCGTCAGCCTGATCGGAATTTGGCAGCTAACTCCATCTTGCGTCCAGTAGAAGAATCAAAATCGTACAGCAAAAACTACTTTCTGCCTTAGGATCCCCTTTTAAATGTCATAAATCCAAACATGGCAGCCATACCCATCGACAAAAAAGTCTACCGTTGATCTAATTTCATTTGACAGTTAACTAATACGTATTCGACACGCTTATATTTGACAACTAGAATCCTGACTAGAGCTGGGACTGCGTACCAAAAGTACGTCTCTGTTACTCGTACCAAAAGTACGTCTAAAATACCAGTTTTACGAGTATGACCCCCAATAGGCAGTTTACGTATTTGCCGTGCTTAGGCGTCTTACAAATAAGGATTATTTATACAAATATCGACTTATTATTTCGGTAAGGGTCGGAAATATGGTGACGTTTTGAGTGAAGGCTATGAATCTATTGTCATATTTTTGTTATATATTATTACATTATTTTTAGATACAACAGACACCCAGACGACCATCTGTTAACAAAATTTTATTTTACCTAAAGTAACGGTAAGAATGGAGGTTCGAGGTGATAAAAGTTTCATATTTGTTTTATTTCAGAAATCAAAGTCCGTACTTTTAAATACTCGACAAGCTAAAAGTAGTCTATTACAAATAACCTGTTCCAAAAACTATTCCGGTACAACGCCCCGCCTCTAGTGTGGATATTGTTCACTGACAGGTGGTGATAATAGCAATTCGACAAGTCACAATATTTCTCACATCAAATGGAAATCAACACGAAACGTCACTTTTAGCATGTCGAATAAGGGCCCAGTATATGTAGTTATGTTGTTCTTAGTTAACTTGTCTTGGATTATGACAATGCAAATGTAAATAAAGCTATTGTAATTTATACCTTTTATTTTTAGCACGTGTAAATATTAAATACCTACCTACATTTTAATTGAAGCCGCATATGAGACTTAGTAATTGTTGTTTATTGTGGCCATCAGACTAGGTAAATATATAAATAATAATAAATAAATAAATAAATATTCAAATGAATTAACTCATACATACATTTGATCGTCAATTATTACACAAACATTACATAAAACAAGGCTTGTGTGGGTACTTACACAACGATAAATATAATATAATACATATTTATACACAGAAAATACCTCATCACACAAATAAATGCCTTTACCAGGATTTGAACCCGGGGCGATCGGCTTCATAGACAGGGTCACTACCCCTACCCACTAGGCCAGACAGGTCGTCCCTTGCTCGGTAAGTACATTAAAATTTACATATTTTCATCTTCAAATCTGACAGAGCTGGTATATATCATTACTACAAGTATTTGCAATCAAAATAATGTATGGGCTCCACAAGTCCACACCAAAAAGTTTATGGTGATAATCATTAATTCTCTCCAAAATTGAGTTAGAATACCGGTTTCTATGTGAAAGTTACTTAATTGAAGCTCAGGAATGCATCTGCCTTGAAATTAACGTACTTTAAAAAAACACCGTGTATAGGCCAGTGTTTACAAATATCTGAACAAAACTTCTGTTATCAAGACGTTAAAGTACGGGGTCAGATAATATGTTTCTGAGTAAATTCGCCGCTATGCCAGTGATGATTATACGGCATGAGACGCTCATATAATGATATGATGGGTCTTATATAAGTATGTTAAAAGTCACTTAAACCTCAATGAAACTAGATAAATATGCTCGTAGTTTCTTTGCGAGATCGAATCACAGATGATATGCAAAAGAACCAAGTTCGTTGACATAATAGTGGACGGCGTACGAGCCCAATTCCAAAGAAAAACCGCAAATCGCATTTGGCACACGCATACTAAAGGTCAAAATAATTTTCGTATATTGTAAATGATATGAGCTTTATATATTTAATTTAAAACTGGATTTTATGCTCTATCTATATACTTGTCAGCCACGGTTCCACGCTAGATTGCGTCGCTACGCTCAAGATTTTATTCTGTAGGTAATCTCTACGGTTTGGATTCAATTCAACATGCCTCCCTCGACGAAATATTTCATTACGTTCCTTTGCAATATATTATGGAGTAAGTATGTATTACTCGTAACATTAAGTTCGGCTACATGTTCCCCAGGCCCTTAGTTTCCATTATATCATAAATAATAATATTGTTACTTGCAGAGTATTTTCTTCACGTATATTTTCTCACGTATTCTTCTCGGGTATATTTTTTATGCAATGAACATCTCATAATACACAGGCATGACCATAATATGAACAATTTAAATAATTTGTTAAGCGCCTGTGTAAAAATATTTCCATAACAATGGATTGTAAACGACAATGCTCATGTCATGCTTGTTATTCTGTCTGTATTACTGACTCTGAAATCGCAAGTATATTAGGTACAGCGAAGAGCATTGAAAGTATCGTCTGTGCAATGTACCGTGTACTTAAAATGACCTCGGAATGTTTTTGGTACAAACCTAATGTTATGTAGGTAACCCTAGTGGTCCTAGTTGAATTGCAAAAAAACTGTATACACACGACGTAGGCATGCAGCGTATGATACTGTCAATGTAACAAAAGATTAGTCTGAGTAAGATCAGTGTAACAAAATCTACCCTAGATTCGATGCTGTCAGCTTCAGAGGGCCTACCACGAACATCGAAAATTAAGTTTCGTTATTGCTCTTGATTCTTACATATTCGATCAAGTGATAGAAGATCCCCAGGCCGCGTAGCCAACGTGCCAATCGCTTACGTTCCGTAGCGATCGAAACGCAACTGTCACTTTTCTAATATGGAAGAGTGATAGAGAGACAGACATTTCGTTGTCGTAGCGATAGCGATTGTCACCTTGGCTAGGCCGTCAGGTCCGCGTCAAGCGATTTTGCTCGGAGCGTTTTTTTCATGCCTTCGCTTCGGGTAACTGTACGTGCATCATCTTAGTGGCCGACTGGCCTGGCCGCTCTCGTTTTTGTTGTTTGAACCGAACCAAATGAACTGTACTTAGTCGAGAACGTATAAAAAGCAAATTACAAATAGTTACAGTTATCTAACTAAAAGGTATGTAGAATACGTAACGTTGTTTGTTACTGACGAACATTACTCGGTTAAAGGCCGAGTAAAGATTGTAATGCAGCAAGCCTCCTTAATACTTCGTCTGCCTGGAATGATGATGATGATGATTATTGATAAAAACTATCCTGTCATCGGTTTAGCGGTTTTAGTGAGAAAGTAACATACAGACAGGACGCAGACGGAGCCCTATTACCTACTAAGCCAAGCTGTCGGTCTGTAGGGTGTGGGTAGTTTATAGGGAATCTTAAGCATTACGAGGGTTTTTAGTCACGACACGCAAGCAAACTTTTCTGCCGAGTGTAGCACAACATTGTCAACATTTATCATCTCACAATTGCGAGGAAAATAATAAATAAATAATTAAATCTAAGAAAAGCATTAAGTTTTAAATATGTAAAATTAAATCCAACGTGAGAAAATTTACATTCAATTCAGGATTTAATTAAAACGGCCTTCTAGCCCAGTCGGTAGTAAAGTGATCACACATTACTATAAAGATACTACGTATTGTAGTAGCCTGCTACCCTATGGTAGTGACCCTGCCTATAAAGCTGGAGGTCACGGATTCGAATCTCGGTAAGGGCATTATTTATTTGTGTTTATCACGAACATTTGTTCCTGAGTTATGGATATTATCTTTGTAATGTAAGTATATATTTATCTATATACGTATGTATATCGTCGTCGCCAAATATGAATTTATTTTATTGATTTAATTCTTTAATAAGTGGACAAAATTAAATCGTAATACTAAAACGTGTTTTGTACAAATATTTCTGAAGTAATTCATACAATGGCGAGCGAACATGCGCACTAACTTGCATGTGCGCAAACGCGATTTGCGCGCCAACTAACTGCCGGCCTAGCCAAGATGACAATCGCTATCGCTTCGACAACGAATCGCTTTGTGTCTCTCTATCACTCTTCCATATTAGTGCGACAGTGACAGTTGCGTTTCGATCGCTACGGAGCGTAAGCGATTTGCATGTTGGGTACGCAGCCTGGCCCAGTTCGTAGTGCCCGTAAGGCCCGTCTTTACGAAGTAATATAATTGTAAGTCAATAGTTTTGTAGCTATTGCGGAATAATAAGACTCCAAACATTTTCCGGCAGAGAAAGTAGAAGAGTCAGACCAAGTTAAGTTGGCAGCGATCTGGATCTGGGCTATCAAAATCGTTGCCAACTTATCTTGGTCTGACTCTAGGTGCTTATGTGCAGCGCTGTACACCGAACGAACGCATCCCATGAATTTTCCTCACCCGTTCAGTTCAGACTGAATGCGGCTGTGATTGTAAGGTACATATATTTGTTACACATTAAATAAACATTGACTGACTGATAAAATTGTATGACTTATATAGTTCAATGAAGGACTTATGATAAGATTATCAGTCTGCGAACTATCTTTGTTTCTTTCGAAATTCAGGAGCACGATTGTCTGTCGGCTGTAGGCGTCACAAAAGTAGGTGTACGAGGGGTGATCCACAGTAATGATAAATAATCAAATACTTTTAGTGGGTGACTGTATAATACAGGACACTGTGTGACATAGGCTCATCAGCTAAATAGCTGCTCGCCTATAATTATATAATAATAATAAAAGAGATATTATTTTTTAAAGCGGTTCTCCGCTAGTAAATTAAAAAATAAATGTTTGTCAGAAGAATTACATTCATTTATTCGTAAGTTGTCGGAAAAAATACTTGGAAATGGAGAAAATTTACATGAGAGCAGTTACCAAGTACTCTCTGTTTGAAAAAAATGTGTACTAAACACGGGCGGGCGGCCTTATCCTCTGCGAGGGTCCGGGCGGAATTGGTAGGTCGTGTCAGGGAAACGCTTTGTAGACGGAACAAAGGAAGAGCTTCATGAGAATGGAGCTCGGTCGTGAACTAAGTACCTATGTTTATAAAGCGAGAAGCGAACCAAAAAGCCAAGCTCCAAATCTCGATGGCTTTCGGTCTCGCTTACACACTTGGCCATTGGTTCAAATCCAAGTTATGTGTTTATAGTGTTTTAGTAAGATCTATAACTTTCCTGCAGCTCATTTATGCGTGGCCAAGAGTTCTAAAACGCAAGGCTTAAGACCCAGCTCCTCGAAGGATTTCCGTGTGAGGCCAAAGGTTGAGCTAGACCAAAGCTTGGAATCGAACAAACGGCAGAAGGCCCAACCGTCCGATCGAGGAGCGTTTCCATGCAAGGCCAAGCTGCAGGAGAGCATAGCCTGGCTGACCTTCGGCCGTATGCAGTTTTTTTTTTAATTTCATATTTGAGTCATACGATCACGACTGTGCAGCAATCGGCATTTGGTCTTGGGCTGCACATTTCGGGCTTTAGGCCTGAAGTGGAGCGGACTCTTCGGCCACCTAGGGCCTTGAAGCTCATTCTTGCTATCCGCCAAACACATCATCTTTTGTTTGTGTCCGGGTTCTGCTGCCCTTGTCCTGCATATCGCCCTTGGGCCTTTCGGTTCATTACTAAAGAATTAAACTTTTGTCATTTTTGAATTCCACCCTCCCGTAGCTCTGCTTATGGCCTCGCCCCATGGTGGTGGGTTCTCGCCCCCCCTGGTAGCCGCGTCACGAAAAATAGGCACCCATCGTCGAGTTATGGAAACCTGCCCGTACTACAATACAATATCCTCACAACATTCCTGGGAAGACAAAGACCTCCCAACATATGGTAGTTCAATATCAAGAGGGCATAGTAACCCAGGATAAAGCGCTTTGGCTCTGCCGTACAAGGAAGCCCAAATAGAACTGGGACTAAGATAAAGCGAAATAAGACTATAAATTATAACAATCAACCACGTTTCATATAACATTACTACACTTAATAATAATAATAACGTAAAAAAAGTGACCACCGCCATACAAGAGGCGGCGGATTTGTATGCAGCGCTTATTCCCGTCTGTGCCCGGCGGGAGAATTACGGTAAGTGCGTAATTTCTCGGCGGTACATCACTAGTCAGCAGCAAAAGTCGCTAAGAGGGCGAGGTGTTCACACGAACATTTCTGTTAAAAAAAACGAGCATGTGCGGATCTATTTCAACACCTGGCTCGCTGTACTGCTGACTATTATCTTGCCAAAGGGCATCAGGAGAATAAATTTCGGGCCAATCGCCTCCGCACCTGATCCTTGCCTGGCAAGCTCGTCCGTACCGTCGTTACCCCAGGATCCACTGTGTCCCTTGACCCATTGAAAGGTGAGATTCTTATTATGACATACAGGTATGCCATATGGAGGTCTCCATTAGTCGTTCGTGGCATTCATGTATCTAATTTAATGTAATTATATGCCTTAGAGCTATTAAGAGTGCTCTACTGTGGATTGAGGATCCTACTACCTTCCTTGCAGTGATGGTAGCCACCGCATTGGTGATGCCCATGCACTCAGCTTGGAATACTGAGTTATGAGCTCCTAGCGGAGTGGTAATGGACACGTTCAGGTCTTCTGAGAAGGTCTGTGAACTTTCTTGGCTCACTGGTATTAAGTCCTCGACTGTCGTCTTCATATGGCTCATATAATTGTATTTTGCACCTTTTGTCGAAGATAGTTTGTTTATGAATCAGATCCGTGCCTGCACTAAGCATTGGAAAATCTTCGTAAACCTCTTCCAGGCATATTGTGTGCCGAGCTCCCAGGTTAGACCATATGTTGAAGTCGTTCAGGTTTCGCAACTTTACCGCTGAGGGGGTGGCCTCTTGCTGTATATGTAGGTGAAGCGGTGGAAGGTTTAGCATGACTTTCATGGCTGCAGTCTGTGTGGACCTGGTGTTTTGTAGGTATGTTTAAGATGGATTTGACTGGCAAACTATCATTTCGTTTCATTATGTGGCCGGACCATCTAAGCCTACCTTTAGTTTATCAATAATAGGGACCACTCTGAAAGATCCTCTCACGTGCGTTTGCTATTGACAGATTTTTGTGAAAATTTCAGTGTGGATCGTAAATAAAAATCAATTTTGTAAAAAATAGTTAATAAATATGAAAATTTAGAACGTTCTCGATATTTACCAGCGAACGAAAAAAACATAGAAGACTAACGTCAAACAAAATATCAGCGTAAAAGTGGCCCCACTATTAAAACACGCAATACTAATAACGGACCAATAGCGACTCGTCAAACTTCAGGTCTTGTTTTCTTCATTTGACCATGATTAGCCAATTTAAACCACCCGAACTACGATTGGTCTATTATAAAATGAGGCGCTGTGATTGGCTGTAGCGCAGCTCTAGTTAGACGGTTTCATGCAATATATGTAGACTAGTTTTAAATGCAATATTTTTGTATGATAATTTATTATCTTATTTTAAAGGCTTATTATTTGTTCGTTTATTGCACGTGTTTAAAGGCAATTAAGCCTTCGAACCAATTAATACATTGTGTCGTTCATCTTACAGGGCACCTGCGACGTTTAGTTAGGTGGCACAGAAATATGTCAGATGTAAATGAATGTAAATTGGAATTTTGGATTTTAATCTGATCAAGATGAAAACCGATATCTGAGGATCCGAGAGGCCTTTTATTTACGAATTTGTAGATCAAAATAAAAAAAACTATGCCGCGAGTTGAATTTTAGAATTTTTCATCCGATCAAGGTGAAAATCCATATCTGAGGTCCCGAGCGGCCCTTCATTATGATTCTAAAGTCATATTTGGTAAAAGCACCCTCCATTTTGAATGAAACGCCCGATATCTTGAATATCGCCATTTTTGCTCTTATCATGATCATCATTCATCATATGAAAGCAAACACGGAGAAATTTAAGATGTCGGGCGTTTTTGCCAAATTTGACTTCAGAATCATAATGAAGGGTCGCTGGGATCCTTAGATATCGATTTTCATCTCGATCAGAGCCAAAATGCAGAAATCCAAGATGGCGGGCGTTGAATTAATTTTGACCTCGTATTCATTGTAAAGGTCCTCTAGGATCCTCAGATATCGATTTTCATCTTGATCAGAGCAAACATGCAGAAATTCGTATTGAACACGTCGTCATAGGAACAGTTTGTATGGGAATAGTACATTACTATAGAGGACGGGAAACGAAGGGTTGCAGGCCAAGTAGATATAGACGGCCGAGCGTAGCGAGGTCGAATAGGGATATGCGGCTGGCAACCCCCCCGTTTCTCGCCGAGATTTGTATAGTGCTTTTCTCAAACTTGCAATGAAATAATTAAAAAAAATAGGATGATGATGATGATTGTTATTATTACTTTCGGGTTGTTGAAGGGGGAACGAAAATTTGATTATTTTTACGCTACGACGCACGGTTTAGGAGATACAGCCCTATAAAGATTTCTGCATGACTGAAAAAAAAAAACTTTATGAGGCTGTATCTCCTAAACCGTACGTCGTAGCGCAAAAATAATGAAATTTTTGTTCCCCTTTGAACCCCTGAAACAATATTTAACAAACACAAAAAAGAAAAAAAAAAACACGAAAAAGACAAAAAAAGAAAAAAAACTTAATGGCAGAATTTGGCTTATAGGTTTTTTTGGTTGAATGCCATAATTTGACGTTTAAAAACAAAAGAAGGTTGCCTTACGGCTGTATGAAATTCCTTTACATATCATCTTCACTCATCGCACCTGATATGTAGTATTTCCGGACATTATTTGAAGTAAGTCATGTCAACATTTCATTAAAAGTTTGAGAAAAATAGCATTATTGATTTTACTATTTTCCTCGTATTCTTTCCATAATATCAATCAGTGGTAATCGCTGTGGGCCACACATATTGTAAACAATATAGTAATTATTTTTGTAAGTATTAATTGTAGTGGCTGTTTGTTTACTCTAATAAAGAGAAAAAAAAAATTCACCGTTCAAACCTTCCCTGGACCTAGAAATATTCCAATACCAAAATTAGCCAAATCGGTCCAGCCGTCCGCGAACTTAACGAAAAGTTATAAATAGCAGCCAGATACCGGGACTTAGTAAGAAAGTACACATAAAAAACCTCCACCTACAACGGCGACTCGTATTTACTATCACAAATTTAAATTATTAAAATAACAACCTGAACAAATTAAAAATGAAAGTTTCTTAATATCAATGGTTGTTTAAAATGCATAACATCATCCCCATATAAAGCCGGTTGTGATCAAGAGAAATCAAATTAATATGATCCTAGCTAAACTACACGTGAAAAGTAATCCCATATATTTTCCAGTGTTGGTTGGAACGACATAATTCTTTCGTTAAAGATATAATTTGAATACTTCTTACTATGACTGTCACAACGGGCCGCCATTTGCGAACTAAATAGCTCCGCGGCACAAAATTGACGCCCCGCCCGCTTCGGCACAATGTGTGTGGGGTCATTTTTCAGAGCTAGTTCGACATCTATGTTTATTATCAATCGCTGATATTTACCCGTTCGGAGAACGTTACCGCGTAAATAACCCTACCCTAATAATTTACCTACTGCTGACTGTAAGGATGGTTGTAGACTAGCGTATTTTTCTGCGCGTATACGGTCATTTCAGCGTTATCGCGTCATTCACGAAGACGCGTGCCTTGACTCGTACTTATTGTCATATTATTAAAGGTTAGAGATTTGTCAAATCTGCGCGTCATCGTGGATGACACGAATTTTACGCGCGTTACATTTCCCTAAATTTGCTTTTACGAGCTTAACCGCGCGTTACTTTTTCATACATTCTAGCTCGTATAGACCTATTTGAGCTTATACGACTCGTATGAAACGCTAGTGCTGGACACGTGCTGGATGTGCATGCTCGGAACCGCGGATATCATGTTTTTTAATTCATATTTTTAGCTTTTGTGCATAATTTTTTAAAGTGCGTTTTAGACTTAAGTTCGTGATTTTTTGTCTATCGAGCTCAAGCAAGAAATCACGATCCCAATCGCTGAAGTCCCTTGAGAAAATCCTCAAGATTGGTAATTAAATTATTGATAACCGTATTGTTAAAAAAGCCGCCGCGCTGCCGGAAGCGTAACTTTTCCATTTTTTCCTTTAATATAAAATTTAATAATAATTAACCGTATTGTTATCTAAAAAAGTGGAACAATTTTTCAATAACTTCACTCCCTGAACCTACGGCACCTTAAAGTAAAAAAAATGTAGCCAGCATGCACCTATTGATGTGGACTGTCAAGTGGACAGAAAATCAAAAAAATTGTATTACATAAATTATTAGCAGTAATTTTTATTAATAAAATACTTTCGTTCACAAACAGTCACTAGAATCGCAACAGTATACGGCAACAACCCCAACAGACATCAATACAAATAAACCGCAACAGTATAAAGTAAAAGATATGCTATTATTATTATATTGGTCTTACTGAACCAAGTGGAACTAGACATGATAATTAATATATTGCTATTACATTCTGCAATGATTCATTTTATGATCAGATTTTATTAAGTACATGCTTATAAACAATATAATTCTTGTAATTTTCTTTGGTCCACAAAATATTGTTTACTATGAACACATTACAATAATTTCAATCAATATTGTCATGAATATAATTGGTAAAATATTTTTACCTGATACATTAGAGTTCAAATAGATTTTATTTTATAGTGTTCATTACCAAGTGAGTAAAATGAACTGTAAAAAAAGAAAATATTGTCACCGATCTGCCAATAAAGATTAATAGAATGATGAGTTTTTCTGCCAGGGTGTTTAAATCATTTACACAAATTTGTTCCTCATACTATTTGACTTAAGGGGTGCTAATTATAAACAACATTAAACCACTTAACATTAGGGTCTGCCATCCAAATTATGCTGCAATGAGCACCACAATCATTCTGAAAAGAGAACAATATGGTTATTATATGTGATAACAGATTTCTAAGGGGGGCTAAGATTGAAAGAAAAGTAAAGCAAAACATTCCGAGCTATCTACTCTTTTTTTGCTCTGATGCCCCACTACTACTACTTACCTCTTTATTAGGTAAACTGTATGTTTTGGAGTTATCAATCAAGCTCCTCAAGCCCTCAACTGACCCACAAGACTTCTAGTTCTCTAGATTAGAGATATTAAAACCCCAATGAAATATTAACCGGGCCATCTAGTGGGTTAAAAGCTATTTAATGGTAACGGTAATACAATTTTGACGACCTGTCTGGCCTAGTGGGTAGTGACCCTGGCAATGAAGCCGATGGTCCCGGGTTCAAATCCTGGTAAGGGCATTTATTTGTGTGATGAGCATGGATATTTTGTTCCTGAGTCATGGGTGTTTTCTATGTATTTAAGTATTTATAAATATTTATATATTATATATATCATTGTCCAAGTACCCTCAACTCAAGCCTTACTGAGCTTACTGTGGGACTTAGTCAATTTGTGTAATAATGTCCTATAATATTTATTTATTTATTTATTATTATTTATTTAAGAACCATTACTGATGTATCACATACCATTACCAAAAATTACAACCAAACCTGCCAAGCCATTTCTTAAGATAACTGGTAACATTTATACTAACATGGCCATAATTTGTGCTGTACCTACATTACATTTGCTTATTTAATCAACTTAAGTAGAAACAGATTGCAATGCTCATTTTATTTTCAAAATGGGATCAATGCAGAAATTAACTGGTGACCCTTGGCATATACAGTCAACTTAAGCCCTTAAGGCTTAGGCCTTTAAGGTTCAGCTAAACCGTAATCAACAATATAACACAATAACTAAACTTTGGTATCAACATTTCACCTCCTACTAACTCATATTTTTAAGTTGTACTATATACTACATACATAGAGGTGTCTATGTCCTTTGAGTAGGACAAATGTAGGCAGAAAGTTTAACCTTCATGGCAGAGTAAGGTTTGCAGCTAAGACATTTTATAACAAAAAGATGCCGAAAATTGAAAATTTGCCGCTGTCAAAGCAGCGAGAAATTCACAGCGGTGTGCCTCAAGGATCTGTCCTTGGACCTGTGCTGTATATAATATACACATTTGACCTGCCTCATAATCTCCATTGTAACGTCAGTATCTTTGCCGACGACACGAAGATATTTTCTAACCCTCTACACGACTTCGACCAACTCCAAAAAGATCTAGACGAGATAGCAAAATGGTCAAAGGAATGGCTTATAAGTCTGAATACTGAAAAATGTACAGTGCTACAAGTTGGTAACCGCAATCCACATCTTAGCTACGCCCTAGAAGGAACCAAACTTACACCAGTTAAAGTGCAAACGGACTTGGGAGTCAAAATTACTGAAAACCTCAAATGGGAAGAACATCTCGCAACCATTACCAAAAGAGCTAAATCCTTGATCTACCTCGCTAGAAAAGCCTTTGGAATCCTAACGCCAGAACTCATGCTTAAGATATATAAGACATATGTTAGACCCATCTTAGAGTATGCTTTTCAAGTCTGGAGTCCTTATTTCGTCAAAGATGACCGAAACAACTAAAAAACATGTCTTATGAAGAAAGACTTAAAGTGCTGAAGCTCACAACATTAAAAGATCGCCGAGAGCGCGGAGACCTGATTGAAACGTTAAAGATTCTGACGGGACACTACGATATAGACCAGTTTGAAGACCTGTACAAGCGCAATAGTAACACCCGTCTGCGAGGCCACCAATATAAGTTAAT
This sequence comes from Cydia pomonella, assembly GCF_033807575.1. Lineage (NCBI taxonomy): Eukaryota > Metazoa > Arthropoda > Insecta > Lepidoptera > Tortricidae > Cydia > Cydia pomonella. The sequence goes on from NC_084704.1 coordinate 19,575,302, forward strand.
ATCTGAACTGTCTAAAAACAACCCCCGCAGACATTTTCTCAGCAACAGAGTGGTCAAAGCATGGAACAAACTACCAGAAGATGTGGTCTCAGCACTGAATGTCAATCAGTTTAAGAACAGACTAGACAAATACTTAACCAGCGCAAAGAATACATATTAAGTGAAGATCACTCAGATACAGGCAACTATCAGTTGTTTCAACTGCCTGCCTGATTAATAAATAATAATAATAATAAAAAAATGTTTGAAAGGTTTGTATAGATAACTAAAATCTGTTCTCTGCATTTTGCTGTCAACCTTTGATGTCTTTTAGAATATATCCATTGAAAGGTGACCTTTTCACACTGACTGTGGTTATGGGAAGCTAAGACAAGTACTGATATATACAGATTCAGCATGTATTTTTTGGTATGTCAATTAAATTCCCATGTAGCATGTATAAGGTTCTACTATACATTTAGAATATAAACCCCTTTAAATAGTACAAGTATAGATACAGTTAGCTGCAGTTTAATTAAATTCAAAATAAAAAATAACAAACCCATGTATTTCGCTTTTGTTACCCTTACTGAGTGTCATGAAAATAGAATGCTAATCTGAACACACACACACACTCACACACACACACACACACGCACACACTTTGATCACTGCACAGTGAGAAGTGAAGAGAGAGCAGCTAAACATTGTGGCCGCAATCCAACTTGTATCTTGTTCAATGTGCATTTAATTAGGCTATTAATCACACATGCCAAACTTACCCGTATAAGTATAAGAAGAACGACAAGAGGTAGAACGCCAATTTGATCCAGCCTTCTCTTTGACAAACTGTCAGAACATCTGCATTCATTATGCTTGTGGGGTCATACAGGCCAGGCCCTGACATCACTGGCCGCGTGCGGTATCTGCATAGTAAAATAACAAACACATTACTCATACCATCGAAGGTAAATCTTTAATTAGCATTCTCGTCACCTAAACATAACCTAACCTCTACTAACCTGTGTATGTGATACAGAATCAAAGGCACGTTTATCAACAGCGAAAACCATTCTCCCGATAACAGGAATAACACGTTTATAAACAAGTGCAGCAGATATTCCGGCAGGACTAGCTGAAAACAGATAAAATAGGTTACAACAAAGTCATCGCCCAGGTTTTCTCATAAGAAACAAATACTTACTGGGTTGAGGCTGTTACATTGATCTATTGGATTTTTATAATCAGTTTTAAGTTCATCAAAAGCTATCACATGGAAAATTGAGAAAAATATAAGGAATGCATCTATTATAAGGGCTATAATATAGGAAAAGGCAGGAAAGCTAAACGCCATTTTGACAAAACTAATTGACAAAATAAATGTCATGTGCCATGCCCACAGGCTATACTATAAATTATTCAATGCCCCCCGTTGTCTATTCACAGCAACTTAAGTGGATTTGGGACCCGAAATCAGTCCCGATTTCGAGCCTGATAATAGTTTTCGTTTCACGAAATATCAACGCATCGTTAACAATATTTGAAATGTAAAAAATACTTTGTTTCTAATTGCCAAAAATGTTCAATGTTTGATATTTTTGCGTATGAACTATTTATTTACATTTCAAATATTCTAAACGATCTGCTGATATTTGGTTAAACGGAAAAATAAAAGTGTGGATGTAATTGGCACTTTATGAACCAGTTCACTACGTGTTGGATATTGAGTGAACCATTTTAAATGAAGTATCATTCGCTAAAACGCTCAGGCGAAAAAATGCTTTAATTATATCACTGTATGGTCGAATTTCTTTCAAACAAGATAGCTGTCAGTTTCTTATCATCTGTCGTGGCTGTCTTGCATAGCTCCAGCTCATTGATTTATTATTCGAGTAAATTCAATAGTAACCGTGAATTGGAAAACAATATTGCTTTTTAATATTGCCCTGTACTTCTAATTTGTCTACATTAAAATACTTACGCTGTTATTTTTCGTGTACATTTTGCTTAATTTATGTACTTATTTATTACAATTACAGTGAATGATGATTGTGTGATATTATATTGAAAATGTGGAGTCTTTGTTTATTAGTGTTAACTGCTGTTGGATTCGTATTGTCTATCGAACATGATTACAAGGGATTCGATGATAGTATATTGTTTGGTATTAACTGGCCCGGTGCCGATGAAGCCTTGGAAAATCTAATTGATGGGGAAAAAAAACCACAGGTGTTTATAAAACTCTCAGAAAATCTTTTAGTATCGGCACTTAGTAAATATTACATCATAATAAGAACTTATTAGGATCAGATTCATAATAATTTACACATTTAATGTTACAGAACAAAGAAATCCACTTAGTAACAACATCAAACAAAGAGAAATATGAGTGTCACTTGCCAGAGCTACGAACCAAAGAGGCTACAAGGATAGAAGAGTATGACGGACCATCTCCAATTGAGTTGCTAAAGCCACTGTTTGCACAGAAGATATGCTCATATCGTCTGGAAAGCTATTGGAGCTATGAGGTTTGCCATGGGCGTTATATTAGGCAGTATCATGAGGAAAGAGATGGTAAGTTTAAAGAAAAACTAAAACTTATACATCTCCAAACTTAATATATTAACCGTGGATACTATATGTCTCTGTAATATTATATAATATACTTGACTTGGTACATACTAGTTATGTATTGTATTGTAATATGGGCATTTCCATCTCCAGATTTAATGTATTTTTAACCATATAGACTATACATCTCTATTGTAGTAATTATTTATTTTAAAATTATTATAATGTAATGTTTACCCAGGTATTGGCTGTTGTATTTATAAACGTTGTTATGTATTTTTCATGTCACTATATGATGTTGACTTGTAAAAGAGCCCTTGAAGCCTACTTGCAGAATACTTTTTTTAATTTTTGATTTTTTTCTAATTTTTTTTTTAAATTTAGTTTGTCTAATGGGCAAATTGGCTACAATGTGTATAATTACTATACTTAATGTGTTGCATTGTTACAACACATTCCATCCCATTTCCTTAATTCCAGGCAAAGTTGTGAAGACTCAAGAGTACTTTCTGGGCCACTGGAGCATGGACAAACAAACCAAGCTGGAGGAGCAGGCTAAGGTGCCGCAGGAATCCATGGCACCTCCAAGGACCACTAAGGTTGAAGGCCTGGTGCTGCCCTTTGTGGAGATGGTTATGGATGAGGGTGAGCCAGTAAAATATTTAATATATGTCTTTGGCTATGTCATTGGTGGGGTGTAAAACTTATGTCGGTAGATGAATAGGATCCCATTTCAATGCTTTAAAGATAATTAAAACTACTAGTAACCTAAAAAGCAGGCATGCCCAAAGGTATCAAGTTACATAGGCACTCTTCATAAACATGCATTTATGCCATAATTCATAAACACTTACTAGCACAATTTAAGGAATAATTTTGGCTATTCTTGTCCAATAATGATAACTTTTTATATTAAAAGCAACAGGTTGTCTTCTTTTTCTTCGCGTTGTCTCGGCATTTTGCCACGGCTCATGGGAGCCTGGGGTCCGCTTCACAACTAATCCCAAGATTTGGCGTAGGCACTAGTTTTTACGAAAGTGACTGCCATCTGACCTTCCAACCCAGAGGGTAACCTAGGCCTTGTTAGGATTAGTCCGGTTTCCTAACTATGTTTTCCTTCACCGAAAAGCGACTGGTAAATATCAAATGATATTTTGTACATACGTTCCGAAAAGGTCTTTGGTACGAGCCAGGGTTTGAACCCGCGACCTCCGGATCGCATGTCGCACGCTCTTACCGCTAGGCCACCAGCGCTTCTCAAAAAGCAATAGTTTGTATCCCATACAAACTAATGATTAAATTCTTAATGAGCTTCATCACTCCCAGGCAGGGACTGCATAACCGAAGAATAACAATACCTTTAAATAACTGTATGACGCCATACCGGTTCAATCCGAACCATTTAAGTAGCCAAATAAATTTATTTCGCTACCGAAAAATAACAGTTCCGTTATTTTTTCGAGTACCTTAACCACTTTTCATAAAGGTAGGTACCCTATCAGCTTACGCCAACTTGGTTCTTATTGGATGAAGCTGTCTATGTAAGTGTAAGCCCTTTTGATTTTATTTAATACTATCAGTTTGGCTATAATAATAATTAAGGTATATACCGGAAGAAATACCGGTACTTTTTAATTTAAAACTGTAGCGATACCTTTATATCGGAGCCGCGTGGCCTACCGGTATAATGTATCGGTATCGTAATTTCATACCGCTAGCATACCGTTATACCGTAACCGAAATCAGTCCCTGTTCCCAGGATTATTATGTAATGGCCCTATTTACAGCTATTTACGTCTTAATTGGTAATAATATGGTAACGTCTTAATGGTATAAAGCCTCAAATATGTATTCAAACCCATTCTATAGACTTCAATCAACGGAAAATATGCATGAATCAATTAATTATAGAAACAATGCTTAAAACGCTGTATTATTTGAGATGTCTTACCACATGGAATTTTATTTGATGTAGGTAATCTTAATGTTAAACTTTATAAAAGACTGCTTATGTATCAGGCACGCTCTGCGATCTCAACAACAAACCGCGCGTGACCCGCGTCCAGTACGTTTGCTACGCGCCTGGCAAGCACGAGGTGTACTCCTTCAAGGAGACATCCACCTGCGAGTATGAAATAATCATACTATCACCTTTGCTCTGCGAACATCCTCAGTTTAAATCCAAGGAAGTTGGCGAAAACATAATTAATTGCATTCCGATTGGAGACTCGCCAAAGAAACCTAGAAGTTTACTGAAAGCGGAGGTGGATAGTTTGAGGTTCCATCATCAGACCATTAGACTGAGCAATGTAAGTATGATAGGTTCAATATTGTTATAGTTTTTGCTATTTTTTTTATTAATTTTGCTCATGTTGTTTTTCTGTAGATTATTTTTATCGTTAGGCGGGGCAATTTCCTCACGTACAAAACGGCCAGACGTGCCTCGGCGCGTGCGTTTTCCTCGCCTGAGCGCGCCGCCTCGGCCGAGGCACATCTACACTGGCCGTTTTTTGCGTGAGGAAATTGTCTCGCGCGTATGCTTGCTCTGTCTGGACCCGGCTATAGTGAAGGTTTTAACTTTTTGCGTTTGTTAGTATTTTTAGTAGGTTTTGAATTAACTGATAGTTAATTAATATTATTGAATTAGTTAAATGCAAGTGAAAGAGTGAAAGCCAAATTTAAGTACCTAGTTGTTTCGCAGTCTTTTATTAATTATGTATTCCCTTGTAGATTGCTTTCGTTTTAAAACCTTTTGTATTTTTTTTTCATTGCCATTTTTTAAGGATTCTTACTTATGTTTTGTTTAGTAGTGTAGTTATTTAGTAATAGATGCTTGTATGTAACTTTTTGTTGGCATGTTAAGGACCGTGACGCTAAGGACATACTAGCGGTGTTGAAAGTTGAGAAAATTGAAAAGGTAAATATTCAATATTTTTTTATTAGTACTGAAGAACTACACATTAATTTTGATTTCTATTTTAAAAAAAGTATGAAAAGTTTAAGTATTTTTTCCATTCCGCAACCATATTTTAAACCTATTCCAAAGAGTTGACTGCATGCCTCATCATGAGGTACAATTACGCTACGGCCCAAAGAAATTCCTAGATTTAACGGCCCGCCCCGAGATCACTGCTTGGTCGTTGTGGCACTCAAAAAGACTCACAATACTGCAATAATTATAATTATAAGACTTGATCGTAAAAAAGGCATTAAGAGTAAGAAAATATCGTTACCTTAGTTTGACAACAGAACTAGCTGGCGCTGTATGGCACCGTATGTTTTGTGGTACCTAACAGAGTTGCCAAACGTTAACTTTTGCCAGCTGTCAACCAAGTAAAGGGGTTATTACATTCATCATTTTTCACGACACTTTCTCCTGAGAGGGACAGAGAAAGGTGTTTGTTGTTTCCCTGTCCCTCTTAGCAGTAAGATAGCAGAAAGTGTCTGGCCAAGGCCAAGGGCCGTACGACATCTTCAGCTGCCATATTTAACCAACCTGATAATCAGAGTTACCGCATCATGTATAAAGTTGGAAAGCGCCATCTACATTAGCTGTCAAACTCGAAGCACGAATTTGATTTATGGCGTTATTTAACAAGCAGTTGATAATGGTTTTTCCCTATTCGCCATTTTCAAATTTGTGTTTGTTTTATAGAAACAAAATTTACCAGAAATTTGCTAAGTTTTATGAATGAGGTCAGTGTATAGACATGTTACTCTTTGACAAAGTGTAAGAAAAGTAGGCATGTATTTTTTATTTTTATTTAATTTTATCACATTTTTTCTTTCGTTTTTACTTGCTCGGCAGCATTAAAACGGAATAATATACTTAAGAAATTATGGTAAAACTTATCTGATCTAACAAAAGCATGTCTATGTATTTATTAAATACACTATATAATTATATATATAGTATTAAAAAAGCTTAAGTATAAAAAATAGTTGAGTGAAAACATTTTCTGTATTAGAATTCAATATTTCAACTTTGTTATGATAAAATAATTTGCTAATATTTTCCTGCTACTCATATGCTTTTAGTGTTAAGAAATTGTAAATAGTTCTCTGCATGTTACTGTGTAAGCTACTGTAAAATGTAATTACTATTTCTCATATCAAGTTAATTGTATTCTGTTTGAGAAATAAATGTCTTAAACCGTATTAGAAAACTTTTTGTTGATCAGGACGGTGAAACGCACTTGAAGTTCGAACTGCACCCTCTAAACGAGGGCGACGACCTCGCGGAGGAGAGCGCCAAGGCCACGCAGGTCGCCGAGAAGCCCCTGCCCGTGATATCCGACGATTCGCCCGTCAGAGCCTTCCTCAACGGAGAGAACTGTCTCAATGGGGTAATCATACAAAAATATTTCAATTTCAATTTAATTTCAATTTATTTATTTGCAACCAAGTACAAAACACATACAACTTAATGCTAGGTGTACAGTACGTGGACCCTGATAGGGCGCAGCAAAACCTTATGGACTACATGAAACTAATTTTAATCTTATGGTATATAATGGCTATTAAAATATAATTAAAATTCGAACTATTCCATAATTTAATAAACATTCCATAAAAGTATTTCATAAAAAAATAATTGATTGACAAAGAAAATACAAATAAAAATAAAATAAAAATGCTATTATAGTCATAGTTACACTGCATTGGAAAAAAATAAATAATCATAGCATCAATAAAATTAAATAAATAACAAAATTAATGAAAAATAACAAAAAAAATATTAATAATAATTAAAAAAAAAAATCAGAATAATACACTTTGGAATGAGAGGCGGACATATTTGAAAACAAGATCATTAAAATCAAAAAGTAATGGGTGAATTTAGGTATTCATTTACACTATAAAAGGACTTTTCTATTAAATATGATTTTTAATCTTTTAATAAACTTATTAGTGTTGTGCTCATTTTTTATATCAGTAGGTAATTTGTTGAAGATCTGTATTGACATTGAATAAGGCCCATTTCTATGCATCATTAATTTTGATGATGTTTGACGCAAATTATTTTTGTAGCGCGATTCATATCGAAGAGGCCCATCTCCAAGAGTTGTGTAGAGTTCGGGATATTTTTTTACGAACTTATATATACACAATATATATAGACAAGCGTGAGCACAGCAATTGTCAAAAAACCCAAAGGTGTCTTAATAACACCACGAAAACTGAAAAAGTCTGAAAATTTTCTAAACTATACAGGGATGAAAACTTTTTTGCTCGCTAAACGTAGTTTCAAATTGCTTCAGGGAGTCCAAATAACTTACCAAAAATACAGGTTTAACTTTTAAGACTAGAGTTTTATACGCGCCGTATATGAGCAGAACAAAACGCTAGTCTGAAGCCGTTTTTTCATCGCGCTTTGCGTTTTTTATGTCTCTTTAACACGCTCATCATTCACTATGAGTTGCTGGCGTTGCGAAAAATATGGGGCAGCGACCTAAGTCGCGTCGATCGCGAATAAATATAAATTATTCGAAAATATGCAGCAATGCGCGTCCGATTCTAAGCGCGCACAAATCAGCACTGATGTAATGAGCGACGGAGCAGAATGTGAACACGCACTGCCCCTCGCGCTGCCGGTCCTTTGACTTCCGCACAAAAAAACCGCCATTTCGGGGAGCGCCGGACAGCGCGAGTGGCAATGGCAGTGGCATGAGAAGTATCGTGTTTACACACTCGTCCTGCCCACTTCCCTGCTCACTTCGGCTGAATGTAAACGAGGTATTACATTTTTAGGGTTCCGTAGTATACTAGGGTATCGTGCTTCGTCATGTCCGTCCACGGCTTTGCTCCGTGATCGTTAGCTAGAAAGCTGCAATTTGGCATGGATAGTAAAACGTTTTTCGTCTTGTACCTATGTTATTTTCGCTTTAACTCAATGGATAATTTATTATTATTATTATAAAGATATTTTATTATTCAAGTAGGCATATTACAATGCGCTTATGAACGTCGTATGAAATAAATCTTTTCAAAACATTACATCTTATAATTAACATGCATTGAATAAGAAAAAATACAATTTTGATTACTATAGAAATCATGCATTTACATACAGTAGCTACTTTTCTATCGGTGTATCGTTGAATTATTTTTTGATAAAGTGAATATTTTCGGAAATAATCGCTCAGTAAGAAAATAAATATGTCCATGGGTCCAAAAATATGAAAAAAAAAAACGTAGAATCAGCTTAATAAATATTTTCAATGTAAACTACACACGCGAACATGATCGGTTCAGCCGTTTTTTTATTGAATGCAAAAAGTCTTCTTAGTAAAACGACTTTTTCCTGTACAATGCGCTGCGAAAGGACTCCCTTGTCTTATTCTGACAGAATGATAACTACGGAGCCTTACACTGAGCATGGACTAACATATATACTTACTTTACTCGTTGCCTAACATGCTTTTAGCCGATCTTACGTTTGGCCTATAATATTCAAATATGAATTCATGAAAAAATCCTCCAGGGCACCGGATGGTGGAAGTACGAGTTCTGCTACGGGCAGTACGTGGTACAGTACCACGTGAACCGCAACGGCGAGAAGACCACGCTGATGCTGGGCCGGTTCGATGAGCAGGCGCATCTCGAGTGGATCAAGGAGAACAAGGCCAAGGCGCCCAAGCCTATAGGTAGGTTTAGTGCGGGTTGCACAACGACAACGCTCATCTATCTCCGCAAAGTGCTGTGTAAAGTAGTGTGTGTGTGTGCAAGGCGCACTGCCGCGGGTGCCATTGTAGGTAAAATCAGTCGCACGCGTCCGCGCTCGTTAGCGTTGCCCATACTGTTTATTTTTCGTTAACCTGCTCACCCCTTCCGTGTCACCGCGGCAGCTAATGGATGCCCTTAGCGTTTTGACGATTACAGACGCTTTGGTGCAACTGGCCCTTAGTATTGACAGTAGCACGTGGTTAAGATATATTATATCGGAGCGGCTAGTGTTCACAAATATCTGAACAAAGCGTATATTATCAAGACGTTAAAGTGTCTGTTCAGAGCGCCGTTCAATGCGCTTCTTTGCTGAACGCCTTGTGTTGTGTAGTTATGGTATCTGCATACCTACAATTTAAAATTGCACCCTTAGGAGGCAGATAGATGGATAGAATACTGTTTATTCGCACACCGTAAAAATAAACAGTTTAAAGAAAAACAAACTTTGAAACTTTGGGTTGCGGAAACAAAGACTTTAATCAAAAAGATTAGGTGTCGAGTAGGTATAGGTAGTGAGTTCTAGCCATTTGGCGTTCAATGCTTGTATTGATTTTATTTGAAAATATATATGTTTCACCAAGGAACAACTTTTTGTAAGAATGTCAACCGTAAAATTAAGTTACCCACTTTAATTTCAGGTCAGCGCACTTTTATAACCCACTTCTACTCCGACGGGGACATTTGCGATAAAACCGGAAAGCCACGGCAGACCGAAGTAAAGCTAAAATGTCTGGAAAACTCGAGCTCGGCTCAAGTCTCCTTATATCTCCTAGAGCCAAGAACCTGCCACTACATTCTCGGAGTGGAGTCGGGACTTATATGTGACATATTGCCATATGCCGACGACAACGGAGTGATTAAGTCCAACCCGTTGTTAGGGAAGAGAGAAGAAGTAACAGGACCAAAGGAAGAAGGAGAAGTAAAACCGGAAGAGATGCCAAAACTAGGAAATGATTAGAGTAATGATTAGAATAAAGTTTAGGAATAATTTGATGATTTTTATTAAGTTCACTTTACATGCTAGTAAAATACGATAGTCGCGATTGACAAGAGAACACCCATCTTTTACCTATCTAGCGGTATTAGAAGGATACGAGTGTCATATCTTGATCCTTCGCATTTTAGCGCTTTCTCGGTGAAGCTCTAAATAGGGGGTATGACATGCATTGTTTTGCCGCCAGAGTGCAGCACTGTCACATATTGTAAACCCGATGCATAGCCATGGGCCATGTATAGGGTTGCCACCTTTTTGCGCCCCAAATAAAGTATTTCTCGTCTGACGGTACAAAAATAAAAAGTACACGGCATAAAAATAAAGTATTTTATTGTATTTTTTTAAATACATATTTTTTGTTTGATTTCGCACTGGCTAACAGTTTCTTATCAGCTTGAAATATGTTTATAGCTTCTAAGCATGGCATGCACAAATTTAAATAAACTAGTAGTTCATTTCTGATAAGCTTAATGGAAGCATTGTTTCTTAAGGTTGCGTTCAGGAACATTGTCAAATGTATTTTCCTGGTGAATATAGATATGAAATTTCCAAAATTTGCATGTTTCGCTTAAAAAAATATAATTAATGAATAAAGGTCGTAAATAAAGTATTTTGGCGTACTTTTAGTGCTTCGTAAAATATAAAGTACACAAAGCTAAAATAGAGTACAATACTTTTTATAAAAGTACGGGTGGCAACCCTAGCCATGTAGCACCTCGGAAACTTTCGTACGGGCCACTATCGGTTTTTCGGCCGGAGGGGAGGTCTAGTTGTTGTAGACTGTCGCGTTGGGTGTCCGCGGGCCGGATTGAAACGCCTTGCTGGCCGGGGTTTGGAGACCTCTGTTATAAACCATAAAGTAACTTATACATACTATGGTTTAATAGTATTTTATGCAACAGTTGTATAAGAAGGGTCAAAAAAGGCGAGTGGCGTGAGTTACAATGTGAGCCGGAGCCGAAGGCGTAGGCGAACATTGTAAAGGAATACGCCACGAGAATTTTTTGACCTACTTATACAACGTTGCATACAATATTTTTCCTACGAGTCAACAAAAATAAATCTTAATTTAGGTAAACAAATTACAGCAAAAGTATAGCCAAGACGCGCGAGCATACCTTGTTCCGCACCCGGCCCGCCTCGGGCCGCGGCCGGCCGGTCGGCGACACCTCCTCGTAACTCATGAGGCCCTGGTACTTGCTACTTGCTAAATTAATTTTTTGGACAGTTTGTTCTCAATTTTGACCACCGTAGCCTACGGAGACTAATAAGCAACGCTAAGTGGTCTTCGTAGTCTATGGGTGTTGCTATATTACGGGTGTCACATGCGTGTTTCTGACGTATGAAGTAATTATTTTTACTATGCAACCAAATGAATATTTTGTAAGAAGCAGCAATGCACTTAGTTTAAAACTGTATTCGTTTTGGTTTTGTTAGGTTGGTAGCCATTAATCGCAGTAACGTTATAGCTTATAAAAGCACAAGAGCTTTTATGAGGAATAGACAATATAGACTTTTCTTGAAATCTTTTATGTATGTTCTTATATTCGTGATAATGAATGCATAAATGACAGATAACAGTAGAGGAGTAGGAAAACAATATTTTGAGAAGTTTGTTAACAGAGAGCCTATACTGAAAAGCGAAAATCGAAATTTCCTAATGTGCTTCTCTATCGCTCGAATATGCAAGAGTGATAGAGGCAGATAACGAACCTTCGATTATTGTGTTTCCCGGTAGACCCTCAGTATGTGCTAGTGGCGCTCTCTGCGTAGAGTTATTGAAAAAATATTAATTAATTGTACCTATTGTGGTAACTGAAATGAAAATAGGCAAATTTAGACGATTATAATTATGCAGTATGGAATTAAAAGGAGGAAAATCTCCTATGGCAGAACTATTGCAAAAATGACCAGCTTTCAGCTTGAAATAATAGTTCCTAATCTCTCCGGTGGCGCTAGGTAGGCTCATGGATTACATGAACCATAGAGGTATAATAATATAAGTGATGAAATGGAGGGAGGGGCAATAAATAACCCGACCAAATTACGTATATTGTTTGTGGTACGTTGTCAGGAATGTTAAAACGTGTTTTTAATTTTATCGCATTGCGTATATTCTGTCCCTCACGGGCGCACGCGTATAGCACATCTATGTAAATACTAGGTCTATGACATTTTATTTCGGTGTATTGTGGCGCCGCCTATTTAATGTTTTTTGATGGACACTTTTCATACATAGAGATTTTCTTCCTATTAGAATAATATTAATAAAGTACGGAGCAAAGAGTAAAGTAAGTATATAAGGTAAAGAGAGCCCTCTTGAAGCATAAGAGGTTGGCAACGCATAAGTGGCTCCTCCGATGTTGCTTATGTCCATGGGTGGCGATGACTGCTTCCCATCAGACGGCTCGTTTGCTGTCTATTACATAAAAAAGATGGAAATTTATTTCAAAGCGCTATCTCTGATTTGCATCCGAATCTAACTGTATATGTGAGCGTGCATATGCATTCGTATGTGTACTTTCATCCTACATAATTATTAGGACTTGGGCGGTTTACAAGTCAATATTTTGTTTGATTTCTTGTAATTCATAACAGTTTCTTTGTTTACAAGATACCAAAGAAAATATTGACTTGTAAACCACCCATGTTGAACTTATATTATGTAGAAAAGTTTTTTAAGGAATTTAATGAAAATATTTAAATAAAAAGATATTACAAATACAAAATACAAATACGTTATTACGTTATTCGTAAAGCATGTATGTTTATTGCTTTCAATTTGGTATACAAGATAGTAATAGATTAGGTGTAAGTACTTGCAGCTTCTGATTCTCTTTGCTTTGGAATTGTTTTTCTTATTACCTTTGTTAGTCTTTGTGTACAAAGCTGCATTAGCCTCGTCTTCTGTGACCTGTGTCTCAGTGACTCTTTCATGTGAGCATTACTAACTTGCCTGGTTTTCAACTGGTCTTGAATTCAAGATATTCCGGAGGTAAAATGTCTAGGATCTAGTACAGTGGTGGGCAAACTACGGTCCGCGGGCCAGCTCCGGCCCGCGCAAAGGCTTCATCCGGCCCGCCGCCGGTCTTTCGAAATAATTAGTATATGGCTCGCGGTATAACGGTTTCAAATCAAAATGCAGAATAATGCATTTTCCGGCCCTCGGATTTTTTTAAACCTTCTGGCACCCATGAAGAAAGTTTGCCCACCACTGATCTAGTACATTAGGAGAATTCGCGGTTATTTTGCCTAGCTTCGTAGCTCCGTAAACAGTTCGCTTCAGATATTCTTTAAAATTAACACATGAGTAATGAATAATGATGTCGTGATTCGGGTCCTTCTTGTAGCTGATGAATTTCAGGCATAAGTCGGATGACTCGGATGTCTTGTCTTCGCACGTACCCCCATAGATGCACTCTATTTCGTTTTACCTAGCTGAATCAAATCGCACAAATTTTTGCAGAGTGTCATCGCTCATCGCCCATCGGACATGTTTGTTCTAAAGGAAATTTGAATCCCACCAAAACCATTTCATGTAAAGTTTTGCCAAGACTAACATGTGCCTATAGTTTTCACACTAAAAAGTTTTCACTCCGACAATCCTAACCCTTTAACTCTATAAGTCCTAACTTTACAAGTTCTAACTCTATATAGCCATCGTCTTGGTTAAACAGTACAGCATGGCCGTTTCACTGCTGTCACAAAAGTTGACTGGTGAAAACTATAGGCACTTGTTGGTCTTGGCAACACTTTACATGAAATGTGTTTGGTGGGATTTCATTTATTTTTGTTATGTGCCCTTCGGGTTCTATTTTCGGGCCGGATAATCTATTTCTTTTTTAAAGCCCATTATCTTTCAGTCTTCCTTTACATAGGCTGCTTTTTTTTTTCTTTTTTTTTTAATACTACGTCGGTGGCAACAAGCATACGGCCCGCCTGATGGTAAGCAGTATCCGTAGCCTATGTACGCCTGGAACTGCAGAGGAGTTACATGCGCGTTGCCGACCCTAACCCCCTCCCGCCCCTCGTTGAGCTCTGGCAACCTTACTCACCGGCAGGAACACAACACTGAGTAGGGTATGCTATGCTTATTATTATTTTCAATAAGGGATAAATGAGGGCGATATTTTGATCTAAGTCAATTATAATCAACTACAGCGGACTGTTGTGCTTTGATACAGCCAAAATTAATTAGGTGGACTTCATTCAACTAGGGGGTATTACTGCAATGTTCTGCCGCCAGAGTGCAGCCCTAGCACCTCTCGTAAAGTCGTAAACGATATAGTAAAGCGATAGAGTAAACGATAGAGCAAGCCCTAGACTGGAATCCCCAAGGAAAAAGGAAACGTTGCTGTCCAAAGCAGACCTGGCGCCGGACTATAATTGCAGAGGCGAAGGCTATTGGGAAGACTTGGAGCGAACTCAAGCACGAAGCTCAAGACCGATTCTGATGGCGGCGCACTGTGGACGCCCTCTGCCCCATCTAGGGGACATAGGACAATAAGTAAAGTAAGTCAAGCGACAAAAATGTTTTCCTTTTAAATATTTTTTTTATTACGTGTATTTTAAAACCTTCTCAACTGATTTTCGTGTAATTTTGGGAGCACATTCGAAGCAATTACTCTAAATAGTACCTATTCACTAGATCAAAAAGCTTTTTGGAACCCTATTTTATTTTGTAATCTTATTTTTAAGAGGCCGTTATCGATTTTAGACGCAAAAATGTCAAATTAATAGAATTAGTCGATTAAATTGTACACCTTTTGTTAACTATTAGAAATAACAAGTACAGGGTTCTACATTGTTGTATTAGCACGTCTTGTTATCTTTCATTTTCACAAAACAAGCCTTATTAAGCTTACTGTGGGACTTAGTCAATTTGTGCAATAATGTCCTATAATATTAATTAATTAATTAATTAAATAATTTATTTATTTTAATATATATATATATTTTAAAACAGACTCAATTAGTTTTTTTTCTGATGGACGTTTAGGTAAACGCGCGTAAAGCCCTGATTTTGTCGATCTTATTTGTAAATTTCGTGAAGTTTGAACTGCTAAAAATGGTTATTTTGTATTTCACATATCCTGTACTGCAACTTTAACAAACAACATTTTTGTTATTATAAATTTGAAGTAGTGTAAATGAAAGTTAGAAGAAATCAATTTTCTCCAGAAATTACTTCAAAACAAGTGACAATGTCTCTGAAAATCGACTTAATTTCAACGTACTACAACATTTGCTAAAAATATTCTTATAGATCATTTTGTATAATTTACCACCATAATTTGTTGATGAATTTTTAAAAACTGTCCCTTCTCGTCACATATTACCAGGACGCACGCTTACGACCTCATAAACCTTAAAAGGCAAGATGAGAAGACGTGCTAACAGAAACCAATACATAATTGTTATTTAGATATTACGTAACAAAAGGTGTACAATTTCAACGATTAAATCTATTAAATTTACATTTTTTCTCTAAAATCGTTACCGGGCTCTTAAAAACCTATCAAATGATGATTTGATGAAAAATACTTTTTTTTCCAGTTTTAGTTACATGCAGGTTCCTATGGAGTGTACATAGGGATAAATAAACAGACGGACATAACGAAACTATACAGGAACCATTATTGCAATTTTGAAAGAAAGAAAAAAGAAAATAAGTTTAATCAGGACGCTCACAATATTGCTTAAATCTATTTTGGCTATGAAACTCTAAAAATGTGAAATTTACAGCAGAGCCATTGGTTTATTAATTTTCTAAAAGTCTTCATCGTGAACTTGTGTTTGTTGTAAGTGTAAGTATAGATATGTACATTTTTATTAGCATTCCAATCACATCACGATTCCAGGAGTTCAGGAACCAATGTTTTCAGGTTTGTAGGTATTTTTACGAGGGTACCCCCATGTTAAGGAGTTGCAGGGTGAAAGTTGCAGATTTATTCTGACCACATGTGTTTGCATACAGACCCGTCTCTACATACCAAATTTCAGCCTTCTAAGACTTCAGGAAGTAGTTTAATCTTTTCAGTAACCTAAAATAACAGAATGATAAAACTAAAAAAAATATATGATACATTACCATGCAAACTTCCACCGAAAATTGGTTTGAATGAGATCTAGTAAGAATTTTTTTTTAAGACTTCATAAATGGAACCCTTCATGGGCGAGTCCGACTCGCACTTGGCCGCTTTTTGTTCATAATAATACAGCTCATGAAATATGCTAACATATAAAAGAAAAAACCAACACTTAACAAAGTCAAACAAAGTTATACAAGAACATATCGTTTCGAGTATAGTCGTTAGATTTGTAGCTGGCCCTCAACGGCTTATCCATTGTCTATTGTTATTGTTAACTAAAACGGCGCGTGCCACTACCTGCAAAAAAAAGGGTCGTATAATTCTAATTGGCACCTGAGCGCGGGCTAGTCTAACGCTCAAAAAAACAGTGTAGGTGTGCTCTCCGATAACGCGCCTTTGTTACGCATATCGAGGACACATTTTAGGCTGGTTCGGTAGCGTTCCACTCGCCAGCACTCGGTAACCGTATATGAACCACACAAGAACACGCAAATTATTTTTCCATTTGTTCATGTTAATCTTATTTCAATTATCATAGGAGTTGTAAATAACCGGTTAAAGTGACCGGGCCCTTTTTTTTGCAAGTAGTGGCACGTACCGTTTTAGTTAACAATGGACAATGGATAAGCCGTTGGGGGCCAGCTACAAATCTAACAACGTGTATGAATCATACTGTCCAGCACTGTACATAAACTAATTACAGGCATAGTATCCTATGGAAAGTTTAAAGTTTACGAGCTTTCTGCGGACTCTACTGATAATTCACCGGTGACATTGAACTAATCCTTATAATACCATAACACAATTGTTTGAAAAAAGGAAGTCACTTCAACGAGACTCGAATTTGCGACTCCAGGATGCGGAAGAGATCCTACTGGATGTACACGTGTTATTATAATGTCGTCATATTTTACGTTGACCATCATACCACTATTGGTAGGTATGATGGGTAGGTAGGTGGATGAATTGTGGAGAACTGGAGATATACAACAGTCGTGGCAGACGACACGAGTCTGTGTCTCAGCGTCATTTTAAATTGTTACGGCACAAAAATTGTTGTGCCATGAGTGCGTGCATGCGTGCGTGCTTTACGAGCGTACGTTCGAATGTGCGCGGGCGAAATTCTGTTATTCGTCGCATGTACTTCGGCCAATTACATTCACACTCGCTATCAGGCCCAACGTCGGGCCCGAGCAAGAGTCGTTTTAAAAATACTTTGTCTATGGAAGGTAGAGGCAAGGAACAGAAACTCCTTAGGCAGAATTGTTGCAAAAGTATCCAGCTGTCAGCTATAAATAATAGTTCCAAATCTCTCCAGAGTAGCGCTAGAGTAGCTAAGAACCTAGGCGATATTGACGGAGTGTAGTGTGCTGTCTATGATTAGATTTTTTCTCAAGTATTCTAGGTATTGTAGCGCCACCTATTTATGGTTTTTTGTCGGACACTTTTTGGCGTTTGTTAGTAGTATACCTCGAAATCAAAAAATCCTTGTAGCTCTTCACCTATTCGCGTTTCGCCGTGATAGCGTTTTTTGTTGTAGCGTGTAATATCGGTGGTATATTTTGTTACGCGCATATATTTTTAACAGACTTTTACAACAGTAGCAAATTTTGATGTAGCATGTATTACCAATAGCCTATTTAGTTACCGCATATATTTTCAATAGATGTTTACAACAGTAGCAAATTTTCATGTAGCATGTATTATCAATTGCCTATTTAGTTAGCCGCAAATATTTTTAGTCGCATTTTACCTGGGTCGCATATTGTTGTAGTGTATTGTATTAATCGTAAAAAAAATGGCTATATCACTGGGATATAATAATACGGTCGCTTATTGACCTCATTGCTACAGCCATACATTAACCGGCTTTGGAGAATTTGTTGACTTAACTTTGTCTTTAATTGCCAAAAATGACAAATGTTTGATATTTTTGCATATCAACCATTTTTTTTACATTTCAAATATTGTTAATGTGCTGATATTTGGTGAAATGGAAAAATACCCTTGCTCGAGCCCAACGTCGGGCCTGACATCGGGTCTGATAGCGAGTGTGGATGTAATTGGCCCTTATATAAAACACTTATAAGGACAAGATCAATAATGAAACATTTTGTTTTTTAAACTTGACATTTATTTACATTCATATCAACAAAACAGGTGTTGTATAAAACAGTTCTTTTATATTAAATTTTTACCATTGTATACTAAATAAGGTGCCTCGAAATTGTGTAAAAATAAATTTACGTCCGTATTTTAGGATATTCTGACATGGTAAATGTAATATGGAATTAATTATTCTGTCCTATTCGTGAGTTGATTTAAAAATGTTCATACACTCAGTAAGATTAACTAAATTGAAGTACTTTATAAATTACAGTATTCAATAAAGCTGACAAGTAACACAATACCCGAAGTTAGCAGTTACTTCGTTTTGCGTAGTCGTTCTAGATTTGGACAGTTCTTATAATTAGTGAGCTCTATCAATAATTCAGGATAAGGAAAATTAAATGTCGCTCCCAGTATCATCAGCAGTGGCAGCATGGTTCCATTTTATCGCTTGTCACTATGCCAGTCACTTTCACACAAACACGCTTGTTAGAATACTTACGAGTAGAACGTGACAGGCATGGTGACAAATGGTAAAGAGCCGACCATCTTAGCCCTACAGGTTGAGCTACCTGTGTGGTTGGCAACTACTTACACTGCATCAGTTTTTCATAAAGTTAAATTATTAGACTAATTCTTAAACTGACAATAGTAAACCTCTTGTCTCTGCAACAAGGTTTATGAATTGTTAGTTAACAGTGGGGACGATGGTGTGACATGTTTAATAAATCTCACTAAAATCATCTCATGCTTTGAGTGCTTGTATTATGAAATTCTAAACAAATGATAGATGAATGAAATTCTAAACATATTAAACATATTTGGCCATTGCCTCTTTTATTGGCATGTTCTTTAATCAAAGAAGCGAAATATAATTTATCACGGCAACAAATATAAAATGCTATCTTATCCCTTTTTTATTTAATAATATTATTAGTTATCAACAGATGTCGGAATTCTCGTGGCAGTTTGAATTGTCATTAGGGACTTATCATTTATCGACTTTCGACATATTTATATCGATACAATGTAGAAATACAGCATATTAAAAAAGATTTAAAGGAGAGGTAAATAAGACCGATCTCTTGGTATTAACATTTGAGTAGTTGAAAATGCGAAATAGAGATGTGCAATAAAAACAAAACTGAATAGACATTTAATTCCTTTAGTTCAGTTGTGTTTTTTTTTTCAAAATGACGTTTAAAGTCTGTGCTAACAAATATTCCATTAAGTAGTTTCTATGTAAAATAAATAAGCAGTAGTCATCTTTTTTCCATATTATCTGCTTAAATTACTTCAATTATAGACAAAAAGGCCACAATAATTCCGGTCTCTGGTTATCAACGCAATTTTCATACAACGAATAAAAATAAAAATAGGCATGCCTGATCTGTTTATCTAAAACGAATAAGAATATTATCTTGGATGAAAATTGTAATGACATCTATAATTTCGCTTCGTGCAGCGACCTCTCTCAAATTTCCACACATGCCTTTCCATTTCCAATGTCGGACGAACACAATATTTTTTTAAATGTCAAATACGGATTTGTAAAATGTTATAATGACTACAAATTTTGGCTGTTAGTGTTTTGGCGGGAGCTCAGATGTAACAGCACTAATGTACGAAAACTGAAATCTTTATTTCACATTTAAAGTCCAAAAGGCATTTTTTATGCACAACAACAATGAGGTCTCCCTTATACATACTTAAGGAATATTAAGTAGGTAAAAAACCCTCCACACTAGCATTTTAGACAAGTATTTTTTTAAATAATACCTATAAGTTAACAGACTGATCTCGTGGTCGTGTCCCATTTTTTAATTAACCTACCAAAACGTTAAAATAAAATTTAAAGAAATACATTCCCCTTCTAATAATAATTTATATTACAACAAGAAAAAAGAACAACAAAAAGCTAATCATGTAGGTTCTACGGAACCCTAAATAAAAGAGAATAACTAGACAATGACTGAATCACTAACTGTAACACCTACAACGGAACTTATTCAGTCTAGATATTGTCTTTTTTCAGACATCAAAACATGACTAAATTAGAGTAAATAACTTATAAACCATCTTATAATCCTCTCTTTAATATATAATACTCAACTAAATTTAATTAAGCTATTTCAAGATGATCTACATCAGTTCTTTAAACAAAAAAGTAAACACGTAGAATATTAACTATATGCCTATAACTTAAAGTGACAGGTTAGGTACTTTACATTTTAAATTGGTCGTTCGTGGGTAGTTGGAACATAACACGTCGGTACAACTCGAATTAGTGAAACATCATTTACACACGTAAATAATATACGATCGTTACCTGGGTCTAGTCAACGCCTGATTATGAATCTGACAAGTTAAAATACTCTCATGAATTACTTCCTCTTGCATGCTTTAACTTACATCTTGGAGTAATTATAATTAAAGGAAAAGCATCTAAAATTACAAAAAGAGTAAGAAGCAAAGTTTAATTATATTATTATAATAACGTAGAATATAAAGACCAAACTGTGCCAGTGATATAAGAAGTGAAATGTATTGGCAAACAGTTTTAAGTACCGGAACCCATGTTATGAGCAATGAACATAAAAATGTCGCCGAGCTATGTTCTTCAGAATGCTTTGGTACTCATAATGGGCGATGTTCAAATACCAAACTTACGTACGAAAATATTCTAAATATTAAATACTTAAACCTAATAAAATTTTGACTAAAGGTCCAATGTTCGATGTGTTAAAGAAAAGACTCATGAATGGGATCATGGTAAAACGAAATGATCCCCGTAATGGGTTGTCAGTAGTACGCCGAATATAGCCTAGACGGTCGATCAGTAAACGGTTCATTGAATATTCTACTTTACAGATATATAATTATGCATAAGTTACACACAAACAATTACGACAAGAAGGAAATATTTACGATTTGCACCTACTAGATATCTCAAATATCCACACGCTCCCGAATATGTTCGAGTGAATTTATCTTTTTTTCTTGTAAGAGCCATTTCACTCGTGCCCTAAGTCAATGCTTTCAATATTATAATTTGTGTTTAGGTACCCACATTCGACGGAAATTAAGAACATCATGAAGAAAAATACAATGTATAGACATTGCGTGATTTGAATAAAACATTTGAGATATCTACTACGTAATATGAATAATTCACATATTTCGGGTCAATAGAGCGATAGAAACGTTCACGGTAGGCAGTCTTACAAACAAAATTACAAGTTTAAGTACACTATTGACAACAAGTCAGGTAAAATAAATACACTGATCACTTTGAGATCGATTCGTTACTCTAACATTATTTGAACAAAAACTGCGTAACTGCAATGGCCACGTGGATTACTTTAACACAACAAATTATATCGGTAACACAGAAAATAAATATAACGAAGAAATATCTACTTAAGTATCTAAATATAAAGTTGTTCTATAATATGTCCAATAAAACAATGAAAATAGCAATACTCATTTGGTAGTTCCGGCGTTTGTTCACCGGTAATAAGCTTTGGATGGCAAAATATATAGGTATTTTTAACACGTACGTAATTTGAATTATTCCATGAGCGTATGAATCGACACTGTTAGCTCGGTAGGTACCTACCATTTCTTTGGTGCACAAAGTATCGCTTGCAAAACGCGTTAAACTTACGCTTAAAGTGACTAAAACTTATAAGTTAAAAATATGAATAAGTAATAAACAATTTGGGGAATACTTTGGAAACGATAAATCCTTTGACACAAATCTTAACCTTATACTTATTAGTTAACAACTGTGCACATGGACTCGCGTTTTCGTACGAACCTTATCTATATCTGTCAGTTCAAAGTGCACCGGTTTACATCACAACAAATGTTCAAATACTTACAACCTTTGCATAGTTTTTAGTTTTTTTTTGAAAAAACGATCACTAGGAACAAGTTGTCTATGCTTAGTACGGTCTCGAGAGTTCCTTGGAACGTTTCAATTGAACTTTGAGTCTTTTTGTACCTATTTGGAAGCCATTCATGGCTTGTATCGCGGCCTGTGCGGAGGCGGCGTTGTCATAGGACACGAAACCGAAGCACTTGGAGAGGTTGGTCTGTTTGTCTATGAACACTTTAGCCGAAATTACGTGCCCGAAGGGTAAAAAGGTCGATGCGAGATCTGTATCGGTGAATTCTTGCGGCAGGTGATATATGAACAGGTTACCGCCTTCTGGACCTGCAAAAAAGCCATACTCATTACCATTAACAATATCTCGCCCAATTATTGATACATTTTGCTCTGACCTGTTAATAGAGGTAAAATTTAACGTACCTACATTTAAATATTTATATGCAATGCTTAATAAAAGTATTCATTTGTACAGTGCTGGACAAAAATAATAATATTAATAATACACTTGGACGAAAATGAAAGTTTCTAATATTTGCACTACTTTACGAGTTCCACTACACACATTATACCTTAGGAAAACTTGTAGCACATTTAATGGCTTATTATACATATATAATACAATTTCAAGATCCATCAAAATTAAATTAATTTTTAACAAGCAGAAACGTGTGCGAACGATGCTATTAAGCTTAGAATAAATTTAATTAAATGTAATTCTGCCACTTTTAAATTCATCAAAATTATTTATTTATAAATGTAATTATCGATAGCACTTCATTTTGCTCTGGATAAATTAAATCATAAAGTAATTACAAACGCAAATTAAACATAGTCTAATATTTTGTGTGGCCTCCTTTTGCGATCAACACTGCTAATAATCTACGAGGCACGCTTTTGATGATGATTTAGGTATTCCGGGTCGATAACTTGATATTGTCCAGAGCTCTGATCCTTGTTAGCAACATTTGTTTCGTTAATTTTGCCATACAATCCCGCTTCCAACCATTCTTAATCGGGTTGATATTGGGCGATTGTCGAGGTCATTCAAGCTGTTTGATCCTATTTGACTTGAAGAATGCAGAACGCAGCAGATTTTTTAGCTATGTGCTTCCGCATGCTTCCTTATCTGACTGAATAATTATATACCGGCTAAGCCAAATTTAAGCAGAGTAATCTCAAAATTTTCTTGCAAAATGTTAATATAACCTTCTACAGTCATTATTCCATTAATTCGAGCTACGCTGCCAACTCTAGACCAAGCAAATGAGCCGCTCACCATAAAATTGCCCCCACCTGCTTAAGAGGAAAGAGGACGGCCGATTTTCCATACAAACGTAGTCCCATTTTCCTCCCTGGATATTGACATTTTGGAAAATATGTTTACATAATTTGATGTAGGTATATTACCCATAGTTATGTGCCCCTACGTTTGACTTTTTCCGATTTTTGTATTATTATAAAAAGTGGTTGTGACATAATCGGACAGACAGACGGACATGACGAATCTATAAGGGTTCCGTTTTTTGCCATTTGGCTACGGAACCCTAAAAATTAGGAGTGAAAAACAGATTTCATACACTTTTATATTTAACGCTTCTAACCCCTATTATAATTAAAAATTCTGAAAAATCAAACACTAGCATAGCTGTGGGTGATATACAACAAAGAGCGTAGCCGTGTTTTCATATAGAATCGGCCCTTTCACGAAATGGTTTCTGTATTTTTTTCAATAAGAGCTCTTATGACAAATATTGTTTTCTGTAAGTTTCAGCTTCCTGTTATTGTTATTGTCGAAGATATGATTTTTTGAAAATTTCTAAAAAAAATCCGAATTTTGCCTCATAGGCTAATGCGACTCACGTCAATTTTTGGAACAGTGATAAACATATAATGACTCACGTATTCCTAAAACAATATTGATTACTGGCAAAAAAAATCTTGCATAAATGTAAGAAATAAAACTTCAGAGTTTTTTTTCTTGCTTTCTAGAAGAGCGACACCTACAGTTCTTCATTAGGTAATTGCTTATATAAAGGTGTACCATATATATTTTTTTCAAAATAATCCAGTCAGAACTTCATACTAGAAAATACAAATACCAGATCATTTAGTTGCAACGCGTCGTAAGCCTTACGTCACACCCTACTAAACCGGCTTTTTTGTCTAAACTGCTGAAATTTACTTTCATCAGTCCACAATAATACCTACTGACCTCCAGTACTTCGAGGTCTAAATATATATATATGTTTCTTCGCAAGTGCAAGACGCTTTTTATTCTGAGTACTACTAATAAATGGTCGCTTAGATGCTAAACAGTTTTTCAAACGATTTTCTCTGAGCCTGCAACGTATAGTTCGTGACCTGACCTTAAGTAACATCATTGCCCTAACAACTCTCGCTGATATTTTTGGATTTAACTTCACGCATCGATCAGTCGATCGATCGCATTGAGTTGGTTATCGTTTTTCATGTTTTTTCCGAAAGTGCTGTACAGTGGCTGTAGCACGGTCGCATTTTTATCACTTGGCACTATGCCTGTTACGTTCTAACAAGTATATAAGTGCGAAAGTGATAAAAATGTGACCGTGCTGCAGCCGCAAATCCAACCAAGATGGAATAGTTTTTGGCAATATTTGGAAACGAAATTTGCTTTTGCCTATCGTACATAACCAGATTGCGAACATCAATGGAATGTTTAGATATACATATATGAAAATGACTGGGAATTGTCAAGAATAACACAATGACTCATTTGTTATTATTTCCACACAGGTATATTTAATTATATCTCGTAATTCGTTGCATTTTATCCACATGTGGCGCAAAGTAATCAGATGCAAATTTTGAGTTGTTTTCTTATGTATAACTGCTAGAATTGACTTTTAAATGATGGTTTTGAATGATAATTTTTTATATCCTTCATTTGGATTTAATTTTTTAAAGGAGAATGGGCAATTTGTCCCATGGATGTATACTGTTGAGACATATCTCGTTTGAAAGGGTTTACTCTTAGCATTATTTTATTGTATGACACCAACTTTGGATAACGTGCAGGGACTGAGCAATTTAAAAAAAAAAGTGGCGAATATAAACTGTTGTTTTACAAAGTACTTGTTATGTAGCCGGTTGTTAGGTGTTTTGTATGAAAGAATATGAGAAATTCTAGATTTCTGTTTACCACTACTTACGTTTAAGTACGTACAGGGCTGGAATTAGTTGATATAACATATGCTTGAATTAAAAATACTGCTATTAAACACTGAAACTTGCTTGTATACTCAAGCCATATATCTCATTTAAAAGACATTTTTATAAGGTATTTTAATATATATATACTTGCACTCAAATGCTTGCAGGGGCGGTAATAAAACGAGTTTTTTCGTTAATTAATTGTGGTAAATGCCGCTTTGTTTGTTCTACCTGGCACTAGATGGAGCCTTGGTAGCAGTTTGGGTAATTTTTACTATTGGTATATACAATTGAGTCATATCCTATTTGGAAGGTCTTCAATTAAGCATTAATTACTTATATGACACCAAAGACCGAAAGTGTCCAGGGAAGATGATATTAATAATTTTGATCATGCGCTGCGGCGTAAACTGGAACTAAAAAATGTCATTCATATAGAGTTACTTTTGTAACCATTTACATCACTTTGCATGCCTGAAATATAATGAAAAAGTAATTTATATATATTTTTAAATTATTACCGCTCAATAAATGGCACTAAACTACTTAATTATGATTTTTCAAATCCTCTCTAGTACTGACATCTTGCGTGCAATAGGAGAACCGAATGAGCGGCAAATGCTGGATCCGTATAGTCGCTTATAAACGCTAAAAAATGTCACCGAAGAATAAGTTTGTTTAATTCGGAACTTTGACAATAAAACGAGTGGTTACCTTGAACTAGTAAGTTTCGTCTATTTATCTCTCTTGCTCTTACATATTCGAGTGATAAAGGTAGAAAAAGCATTACATTTTTAAAGTTCGCGTTATGTCCCGCTAGAAACGTTATATAAACTTATTATTAAACATGAAATAAGATTCCTAAGCAATAAGTAGGTAAGTAAATGTATTTATGGAGTAGTTGGAGTACCATAATTAGCAGCAAGAAAATAAATCTAAGTTTATATGTTACGATAAAATAAATCGTAAAAAGGTACTATGTACATACTTGTTTTGTTTCTCTGCAGGAAAATTGTGTAAAAGTGAAACATTTGAGATTGCGTCGCGGTTCAAAGCAACGTTCCTTTCGTTTGCCATATGAAGCAGGCCATAAGTTCTCATGTAAGTGAATTGTCAAATTCTTAGTCAGAATAAAGAATCTTAAACCTAAAATTAACGCAGTGAATACATTACAAGCATCAGCGACTCTAACTGCTTGCCAAGCTAAGATAGTAGCTGTATTTTGTTCCATTATATATACATATGAAATAAAAACTTTTGAATACATTTAACACCTTTATTTCATATAAATTGAAAAATAACTGACGGCATACATTTTCTTCACGGTCGCACAAATATTAGCAGGATGAGTCGACAAGTTAATTTAAAGCAAGCATTGGTGAATAGGTGCATCCAGATCCAGATAAGAGAATGCATGGTTATTGCGCCAATCTCGGACCATTTGCGATTGGTTTGCTAAGGGCACCGCTAGCTGGTGCGGATGCACAGAGCACTTATACATACCTTATTAAATAAAAACTTTTGAATACATTTAACATCTTTATTTCATATAAATTGAAAAATAAGTGACGGCATAGATTTTCTTCACGGTCGCACAAATATTATCAGGACGAGTCGACAAGTTACTTTAAAGCAAGCATTGGTGAATAGGTGCATCCAGATCCAGATAAGGGAATGCATGGCCAATCTCAGACCATTTGCGATTAGTTTGCTAGCTGGAGCGGGTTAACGAAAAACAGTAACTGGCGACGCTAACTGGCGCGGACGCATGCGACGAATTTTACCTACAAAGGCACCCGCGCGCGTGCACCCGCTCCGTGCACTCGCGCCAGCTAGCAAACGCCCTTAACCTTTTGAACGCCAAGAATACCTTAAGGCGTCGTAACTAGCTATGCTCAAAGCGTCATAAATACATTATAGCTGATATAGCCGCTGTCAGAGTAACCTTCACACTTTCAAGTAAGGTTTAGGGCATAGGGCGTCCGCAACGTCGCGCGTGTGCATGGAGCGGGCGTGCGGCTTAGGGTCTCCCCAAACCAGTCGACGCGGAGTCGGCTTTCGCCGAGTGTTTTACACCACACTATTCGCATTTAGCCGATCGGCCGTCTCCGCGGTTGGACACCTGCGTTTAGCAGTCTCATCCTCCTTGCGGCCGTAGAGACGCCTGATCGCCTGCGACTTGCTATCGCAACAGTTGTAAAGCGTCGGTCGGCTCTCCCGTGCTCCGTCCTGCCGTCGAGACGTCAGACAGCACACGTACAGCCGTTGAGTCCGACGAACAGATGTCGGACAGCGGGTGATCGGCAATCGTAAATCTCATTTTTGGAGACTGGTTGTTAGTAACAACCTGAGTTTGAAATTGAACAGACCTGTAAGATTATTTTCCTTGGTAATTGTTACATATTATATAATAACCTGTGATGATGGATATTTTACTTGCACACTTGATCACTATACCTACTAAGAGTCAGACACGTCATATAAACACTTATATTTACCGACTAATATTATTAAATGTTCCTCCGTCATTATTACTTCCGTGTTGTCAGATCTATTGCAGATTTTAATGTGGGTAATAATTCAAATGAACAAATACAAACGCATCAGTAGCTACTTCGGCCGTCATCGGCTCTGTTCGGCCGTCGTCAGCTATGTTCGGCCGTCGAAGACGCTGAACGGCTTCCGCCAGCTCTGACCGGTCCTTATCGTAGGTACTCGGCCGTGATCGGAGCCGTTCAACTCTTTCCGGCACCGTACGGCGGTATAAGGAGATTTATGAATGCGAACGTGTGCGGTAGGCTGCAAACAGCGTCGTACGAATGCGAACAGCTTTACGGCAAAACGCCGTTTTCCCGTCGAAAGACGTCGTTTCGCGTGGGCCGAGCCGATTTACGACTTATTCGCTCTTATTGTGTTGACATAAAGCTTTTTCCGTACGCGATTTGCCGAAACGGCGTCGACTAGTTTGGGGAGACCCTTACAGTATGAGCAACGCAAACTGGCGCGGACGCGTGCGACTGATTTTACTTACAAAGTCACCTGTGCGTGTTTGCCCGCTCCGTGCGCTAGCGCCAGCTAGCAAACGCCCTTAACCTTTTGAACGTCAAGAACACCTAAAGGCGCCGTCACTAGACATGATTTAAGGACCATGAACACATTAATGATTATAGCTGTTATAATCGCTGTCAAAGTCCCTAATGTAATACTCATGCACTTTCAAGCTCACTTGCGCCCGTGACCTTGGCATGTGAGTAACGTTTTTGTTATGGCGTTCAAAGGGTAAAGTATCAATGTCGTAATGCGTCGCTAGCGCGTTATTTTCGAATCGCACCCGTGCTCCCGTGTTGGACTGCACACGCGGTGTACACTTCTTGTTATTGTAACCGTTTGTGCGCCTAGATAACACAAGTACACATACACAACTCGCAAAATGCTCGCGTGCTCTTGTTTATATGTAAAGTACGTCTTCTAGGGCCGCGGATTGGACCCACGCGACCGGCGGGGCGGTGAGCGGCATACATTGGTCGCAATTCAAGCTGTAAAGCTAGTGCAGTGCATGAGGGACGCGCGGCTTTCTCTCACCACATCTTTAGGTGTTCTTGCCGTTCAAAAGGCTAAAAGCACCTAATGAGGGGGCTTTACATTAGCTAGATGCCGGCCCACACGCCGATCCGGTGTACAGGCTAAGGAAATCGCTATGTAGGCCAATTCGAAAGTGCAACTGGCATTAAACCAATTTTAGAATAATATTGGAATGATACCAGTTAGCTGTCATTCGTGCGTTCATTTCGCACTTATACGCATGTATTTGTGCGAGCGAGACGCCCGCAACTAACTGATATGATTCCAATATTACTCTAATATCGGTGTGCACGCCCCTTTTTAGGGTTCCGTAGCCAAATGGCATAAAACGGAACCCTTATAGTTTCGCCATGTCCGTCTGTCTGTCTGTCTGTCTGTCTGTCTGTCTGTCTGTCTGTCTGTCTGTCCGAGGCTTTGCTCCGTGGTAGTTAGTGCTAGAAAGCTGAAATTTGGCATGGATATATAAATCAATAAAGCCGACAAAGTCGTACAATAAAATCGAAAAATTTAATTTTTTTTAGGGTACCTCCCCTACACGTAAAGTGGGGGTGAATTTTTTTTTTCGCTTCAACCCTAGAGTGTGGGGTATCGTTGGAAAGGTCTTTCAAAACTAATAGGGGTTTTCAAGAAACATTTTTTGATAAAGTGAATATATTCGGAGATAATCGCTCCGAAAGGAAAAAAAATGTGTCCCCCCCCCTCTAACTTTTGAACCATAGGTCCAAAAAATATGAAAAAAATCGTGGAAGTAGAGCTTAAGAAAGACATTAAATGAAAACTATAGCGGACATGATCAGTTTAGCTGTTTTTGAGTTATCGCAAAAAGTTTTCCCTTCATAGTAAAAAGACATTTTAATTAGGTACTGATTACGCAAATTTGCCTATTTGTTTAACTCAGGTGAAAGGTACCGTTTCATCCCTTGGTTAACAATTTACTATACTTTAAGCTCCAGTTTAGCTTATTGTGACGGAAGAGTAACTACGGAACCCTACACTGAGCGTGGCCCGACATGCTCTTGGCCGGTTTTTTTTATTCATAAGCAAGGTAAGATTGAACCACTATAGAAGGCAGCGAAGAGGCCGGCAATGGAACTGGTAGCGTTTGATGGAGACAATCAGTTTTCTGTCAAATGCAAGTTCAAATTGGCCTGACTGTCTCACTCACACACCGGAGTAGCGTTTCATATAAGCGTAGTTTGTTATATCCAATCGACCCGCTCTATTCGGTAGGTTTCATTATCTCGATCCATCAGTTAAGTAACAATCTCTTCAATCTGGTGGATCGAGATGGTGGATCCTACTGGACAGATGGAACCTATGGATAGGAAAACGTTATGCTCAACAATTTGGTAGCAGAAGCGATGTGATTTTTTAAAATCGCGACTGTGTCATTGACATAATATATCTGAGGACGGGCCTTACGGGAAATAAGAATGGGGCCAGTACAGCGGTGTTACGCACACGAGTTTGAGCCAAACGTGCAGTCTAACGTCACAAGTACCACAACGTGATTGGTTGATGAGTTCGCATTACGCACGCGATTGATCGCATCTAGCTGCGTTAGACAGCACGATTGGCTCGAATTTGTGAATGACACAACTGAACTAGCACTATCCTTATTGCCCCTAAGGTCGGTCCTTAGATATATGGTAAGCGTCAGGATGGCGGTGGACCTCAGTGAATTTCAAAGAAATATTTATAAACATATTGTACAGTCAGCGTCAAATACTTTGTAGCAGTCAAAGTGGCCAAATAGTTCGGTACACCATACTAAATATATGGTGTACCGAACTATTTGGTTACTTTGGTTGCTACAAAGTATTTGACGTTGACTGTACCTTCTGTGTACCTCAGTGTACCTTTAATAGAAACCAGTGTACCTTTCCCCAAAACGAGATATTTTACAAAACGGTCCACCCGCCAACCTGACGGCAGGATGGCGGGTGGACCTATGAAATCTTGCATTATACCGCACTAAAAGTATGCAGCTATATTGTGCATGAGCTTAGCCTACCTTGTTTTGGGGAGAGGTACACCGGTTTCTATTTCTATTTACAGAGGTACACTGAAGGTACAGTCACCATCATATATATCGGAGCGGCCAAGGTACCCACGAATATCTGAACATGCCTCTACTGTCAAGAGGTTAGAGTGCGTGTTTAGAGATCTTTGAGCACCTCGGCCACTCCGATATATCTGGTGGCGATTGTACCATATAACTGCATACTTTTAGTGCGGTATAATGCAAGATTTCATAGGTCCAACCGCAATCCTGACGTCAGAATGGCGGGTGGACTTTTTCTTAAATATCTCGTTTTGGGTTAGGTACACAGAAGGTACAGTATGTTTATAAATACTTACTTACTGCTATGGCGCAGCGACCCGAAGTGGATCTTGGCCTCCGACACCAAAGACCGCCACGCTTCTCTGTCCCAAACCGTTTCCATCTAGTCGACGGCGCCGAGTTCGCTAAGGTCTTTTTGCATTTCGTCTCTCCAGCGGGACCTACCTAGGACGTCTAGACGGTCTTCGGCCATTTGGAACTTCAGAGTACGCCCTCCAGGCTGCACGATCCTCACCCATCTGGACTACGTGCCCGAGTCTGGCAGCGCGAAAAATCCTAGGACTCACACGTGGAGAGGATGGAACCTGGAGACTCCACAGGAATCAGGAGATTGAAGATCTGGTGTCCGAGCCGAACGTCATTGGATGTTTATAAATATTTCTTTGAAATTCGCTGAGGTCCACCCGCCATCTAGACGCCAGATGTCAATGCCGAGTGCGACCGCCCTTAACCCTTTACCAGGCCAAGGGATATATTTCACCCACATCTTATATCGGTTACCGTAGTCAGGTTTTAACTCCAAACCACCTACAAAATATTTTGTCAATCCCTGAAAATATTATTTTATGATCTTCATTCACAACACGCTTCTAAATTGCGTAATATATCTTTGGCAGCCGTTTAAATTCACTTGAACGCTAATTTCAGTAAACTACGGAGAAATTCGAACACTTTTCATAATTTCTATGAAACAGAAGTACATAGGTCGAACAATTTTTTGATATTTTGTAGATTTTGAGTGTTGAAAGCTAATGTAATCGGAAACATTGCTAAATATTCATGCATTATTGTGTATGACCAGAATTAGGATGTGGGTTGACATTATCCCATGGCCTTATTAGAGTTTAACTGTGTGGGAGCTATATTTCCCATGGCCCGGTAAATTGTCTTGTCATGTCATAAAAACTCACGTAAGTGATTTTTTTTCAGTGATTGATATAATGTTTCGTAGGAGATTTGGAGTTAAACCTTGACTATTATAACCGATATAAGATGTGGGTGGAATATATCCCTTGGCCTGATCAAGAATATAATAAGACAAAATCTAGTATGACAGTTCATTACTTAGACAGGCGATGGGATAACCTTAACCCACATTTTTATTTCTGGTTTAAAGGAAGATCTCCGACGTTCATAAATACATTTTTTACAAGGCGTTCAATACGGTTGCAACAGCATATAAAGTACGTATTAAGACATGCTGGTTCTTCGGGGCCTGGTAAAGGGTTAAAGGGGTGTATTATCTCTAGTCTCTCCAATATGTTCTCCTGGTGGGTCCACGGGGTTTATTTTAAGTGTTATCATTATCATAAACAGTGTTCACCAGCGGGTCTACGGGTACCTAATTATTTTTACCATATTTTTCATGGTCGATGAACACGATTCTATTTTGAAAACGTTGCCCGCGTAGCTACTTCAGTCTTAGGCGGTATATACTCTACACCATGTTCACAAAAGATTGATATTTTAGGTAGAAACTCACATTTCGCAATATTTGTCCATAGTAAATACTAATTCAAAAACTACTGTAGGACCTAAAATCTTCTGTGATAGTAATGTAGAAATAAATACTGTTGACAGGCGGTCAACGGTATTTAGTACAATAATTACACTAAAACAATTCGTATAGAATACAGAACCTATGAATAATATATATCTAGAGAATCTAACTTTAATGCAATAATATAATTGAACAAAAGAAATACATTAGTTCGAGTAGTACGATCAACCTATATGTCTATTTTTAATAGTCTTAATGTTCGTGTATCGGTTCTGTATTCTATGGCCATTAATTATGCTTTATTTTTCAACTTTCTTTGACTACACACAAGTACACATTATATTTGCTTTTTTCTTGAACTTTATCTTGCCCATGTTCGATTCTTCTTATGTCGATGCATCCTCATTATTTCCGTATGGTTTCTGAAAATACAATAACAGTTTTTGTATTGTTTTCTAATACCTATGTTTGAAGTAGGTTTCCTATTTTTAAGAGAAGTTTTTTTTTCATGTAAGTACCGTCAAGTGGGGTAAATTAGAACAGATGGGATACCTATCGACAATTATGTCAATAAACAGTTTTACGTTCCATCAAGAATTGAGAGGTTGCCTCAATTCCTCATGGAAACCATGATGTAAGCTAGACCTTTACACAAATATTCTTTAAACCTCGTTAAGCAAGTAGCTTCTTTACAAACATAACAAAGAAGACAAATCGTCTAGCGTGAAATACCCATCGTTAAAGAGTTCTTTTCTGGTCCTGATCAGAAGTTCCACTTCTTTAAATAGCACTTTTTTGAATGGCAATACCTGGTCTGTTGATGAAACTAAAAAACGCCTATGAGATTTGGGAAGTTCCCTTAATTCCTCGTGGTTTTGTCAAAAGGACCATCTTGGAACTATATACCCACTTTCAAACAATAACTAATTTTCAACATTGGTTCAGAAATGACGAAGATCTTACTTAACATATATACAAAAAAAAAGTTTTTGAAGTCGGTTAAAAAGTAGTATCTTTACAATACTTCCGTCCGTTTACTAAGAAGGGATGACTACTACAATTTGCTTACTAAGTAAGTACTTACTTGCTATTAGTATCAGATTGGAGTCGACTCGAGAGTCAATAAAATGGGCGTCGCCACCCTTTCCGGGTGGGGGGGATTTCACCGCATGAAAAAGAGACACATATAGTGAGTTCTTACTGTTCTACCAAACTACATATATAAAGTAGTCGTACTTTTTGAGTCAAATTAGTTTCATTCTAAAGGTGCGACGTAATGGCCTGAAGCCCGCTCTTAGCATACCTAGTTATACTATTTGATGGATATTGGTGTCAATTTATAATACGTTTAATTATTTATTGTCTTTACCTAATTATCTTACATAACATTATTACCTATACATTTATAACAATAACTTTTGCAAGACGATAAGATTTTTTATTCACAATAACTTGTCCGTATTCGAACTGTCTGGCTACCCGGCTAGCCGTGGCCGTGTACCCGGATTTTATACTCTGAAACTGGAACTAGTGACAGATAAGAGTCGATTGATGTTTTTTTAAAGATACTTATACTTAAATAGAATTACTTACCTATGTTTAATTAAAAGAAAGACTACTTATACATAATAATCCTTACAGTTTTAACCTATTTAACCTACCTACCTACCTACTTTTAATAGTAGCAGTTCGGTTCACTTAGTAGAAATACCTGTTCTAAGAATAATGGAAAAGAAAGGAGAGTAATAAAAATAAAGAATCTGGAAGTTGTTGAGGTGTTCCGTTCTTCATCAGCAATTCTACTTCATCAAATGTCACTTTATTGAGTAAAAATGCTTGTAATATTGATGAAAATCCTAAAATGACTATATGTATGCCTATCCTATACAATATGAGAAGCTCCTTCGGTTTCTCGTAGAACCTATCATCAGAACTGGACCTTGACACAAATGTTCCTTAAAAGCCTTACATGCTATAAACGAAATAAAATAAAAAAAACGCCTAAGGTAAAATACTTGTCGTTGAAGAGTTCCATTTTGCTCAATATCAGCAGTTTCACTTCATCAAATGTCACTTGTTCAAATAAAAAAAAACTTGATATGTTGACGAAAATCCTCAATTCCTCCCAATTGAGAATTCAAATCGATTTAAAATCCTCAATTCCTCATTGAATCCATCATCATAACTGGACCTTGACACAAATGTTTCCTAAGAACCTAGCTTGCTACAAACTTAACAAAGAATAAGAATCGCGCGCGTTGAAGAGTTCCGTTCTGGTCAATATCACTAACTTGTTTAAATAAAAATGCTTGATATGTTGACGAGAATCCAAACATTACTGTATGTATTGTATGCCTATAAGATTTGAGGAATTTCTTCGATTTCTCATGGAACCCATCCTCAGAACTAGACCTTATGACACAAAGGTCTTCAAGAACTTTACTTGCTACAAAATAAACAAATAAAACATATCGCGCGCGAATTGGCGAGTTCCATTTTGGCCAGCATCAGCTGTTGCATTTCGTCAAATGTCACTTTTTAATAAAAATGCTTGATATGTAAATAAAAATCCAGAAATTATAAGATGTCAGGTATTCCCTCGATTATTTATGAAACCCATCATCAGAACTGAACATTGATATAAATACACCTTAAGAACGTTACTCGCTACAAGCTTAATAAAGAATACTAAACGCGTGCGTTGAAAAGTTCCGTTCTGGACAACATCAGCAGTTCCACTTGATCAAATATAACTTTTTTTTAATAAAACACCTAGAGATATTGATGAAAAAAAAAGACTATATGTATTTCTATAAGGTTTGAGGTGTCCATCATCAGACCTAGACACTAGACACTGGTGTCTAGCACAGATATTTCTTAAGAACCTTACTTTCTACAAACTTAAAAGTTCCGAGGAATTGTTCGGATTAATCTCTGCCGCCTCTTTCCGTCACCGCTTTACGCTACATCATTTATATCTTCACCAATTAGATGGTTGGCAATCCTCAACTGTGCATACAGCTAAACTATGAAATGATCTGTCGCATGCGGTATTTCCGGCCCAATACGATCTTTAAAACTTTAAGGAAAGAGCGTATTCCTATTTTAAATGCCGGCACCGCACTTACAATCCCTATGGTGTAACAGATGTCCATGGCCAGCGGTAATTGCTTACCATCAGTTGATTCGTCTGCTAGTTTGCCTCTTATATCACAACAAACAAAAAAAGAAAAAATCTCACGCGTTGAAGAGTTCCGTTTTAGTCAACATCACTAGTTCCACTTCATCAAATGCCACTAATGTGAATGAAAAAAGCTAAAGATATTGATGAAAATCCAAAATGACTATATGCCTATAAGAATTAAGGAGAATGAGGAGTTCCCTCGCTTTCTCATGAAACACATCATCAGAACTGTACTTCGACAAAAATGTTTCTTGAGAACCTTACTCGCTACAAACTTAACAACGAAGAAAAATTGCGCGCGCTGGAGTTCCGTTTTGGTCAACATCAGTAGTTCCACATCATCAAATGTCACTTTTGTGAATAATTCTTGATAATATGTATAACATTTAAGAAATTCCCTCGATTCTTCATGGGACCCATCATCAGACCTTTACCTTGACACAAATGTTCCTAAAAACCTTAGTACTTAAAACTTACTTGCTACAAACTTAACTAATAAAACAAATCGCGCGCGAGTTGGCGAGTTCCACTCTGGTCAACATCAGCTGTTACTTTTAGTCAAATGACACTTTTTTTAATAATAATGCTTGATATGTAAATAAAATCCCAGAAATTATTACATGTATGCCTATAAGATTTTAGGAATTCCCTCGATTGTTCATGAAACCCATCATCAGAACTGTACTTTGACAAAAATGTTTCTTAAGAACCTTACTTGCTACAAACTTAACGAAGAAAAATTGCACGCGTTGGAGTTCAGTTCTGGTCAACATCATCAAATGTCACTTTTGTGAATAAAAGTTGATAATAATTATGTTGATGAAAATCCAATAAGTACTACATATATGCCTATAGCATTTAAGAAATTCCCTCGATTCTTCATGGGACCCATCATCAGACCTTTACCTTGACACAAATGTTCCTAAAAACCTTAGTACTTAAAACTTACTTGCTACAAACTTAACTAATAAAACAAATCGCGCGCGAGTTGGCGAGTTCCATTCTGGCCAACATCAGCTGTTACACTTAGTCAAATGACAATTTTTTAATAAAATGCTTGATATGTAAATAAAATCCCAGAAATTATTACATGTATGCCTATAAGATTTTAGGAATTCCCCTCGATTGTTCATGAAACCCATCATCAGAACTGTACTTTGACAAAAATGTTTCTTAAGAACCTTACTTGCTACAAACTTAACGAAGAAAAATTGCACGCGTTGGAGTTCCGTTCTGGTCAACATCAGTAGTTCCACATCATCAAATGTCACTTTTGTGAATAAAAGTTGATAATATGTTGATGAAAATCCAATAAGTACTACATATATGCCTATAGCATTTAAGAAATTCCCTCGATTTTTCATGGGACCCATCATCAGACCTTTACCTTGACACAAATGTTCCTAAAAACCTTAATACTTAAAACTTACTAATAAAACAAATCACGCGCGAGTTGGCGAGTTCCATTCTGGTCAACATCAGCTGTTACTTTTAGTCAAATGACACTTTTTTTAATAATAATGCTTGATATGTAAATAAAATCCCAGAAATTATTACATGTATGCCTAAAAGATTTTAGGAATTCCCTCGATTCTTCATGAAACCCATCATCAGAACTGTACTTTGACAAAAATGTTTCTTAAGAACCTTACTTGCTACAAACTTAACGAAGAAAAATTGCACGCTTTGGAGTTCCGTTCTGGTCAACATCAGTAGTTCCACATCATCAAATGTCACTTTTGTGAATAAAAGTTGATAATATGTTGATGAAAATCCAATAAGTACTACATATATGCCTATAGCATTTAAGAAATTCCCTCGATTCTTCATGGGACCCATCATCAGACCTTTACCTTGACACAAATGTTCCTAAAAACCTTAATA
Source organism: Cydia pomonella (assembly GCF_033807575.1). Lineage (NCBI taxonomy): Eukaryota > Metazoa > Arthropoda > Insecta > Lepidoptera > Tortricidae > Cydia > Cydia pomonella. Next base: position 19,613,352 of record NC_084704.1, read on the forward strand.
CTTAAAACTTACTTGCTACAAACTTAACTAATAAAACAAATCGCGCGCGAGTTGGCGAGTTTCATTCTGGTCAACATCAGCTGTTACTTCTAGTCAAATGACACTTTTTTTAATAATAATGCTTGATATGTAAATAAAATCCCAGAAATTATTACATGTATGCCTAAAAGATTTTAGGAATTCTCTCGATTCTTCATGAAACCCATCATCAGAACTGGACATTGATGTATTAAGTACACCTTAAGAACCTTACTCACTACAAGCTTAATAAAGAATACTAAACGTGTGCGTTGAAAAGTTCCGTTCTGGAACACATCAGCAGTTTCACTTGATTAAATGTAGCTTTTTTTTTAATAAAACGCCTAAGGATATTGATGTAAATCCAAAAAAAACTATATGTATTTCTATAAGGTTTGAGGTATCTATCAGACCTGGATCTAGACACAGATGTTTCTTAACAACCTTACTTTCTACAAACTTATCAGGACAAATCTATTACGGCGAGTGTTCCATCGAATTGCTCGGATTAATCCTTGCCGCCTCTTTTCGTCATCGCTCTACGCTACAACATTTTTATTTTCACCACTTAGATGGTTGGCAGTCCTCAACTGTGCATTTCTCTAGAAACTTCCTGCCTCATACAGCTAAACTATGAAATGATCTGTCGCCTGCGGTATTTCTGGACCAATACGACATTTAAAACTTTAAGAAAACAGCGTATTCCAATCTTAAAGGCCAGCACTGAACTTACAACCCCTATGGTTTAGCAGGTGTCCATGGGCGGCGGTAATCGCTTACCATCAGGTGTGACGTCTGCTCGTTTGCCTCTTATATCATAAAAAAAAAACAAAGAAGAAAAATCTCGCGCGTTCAAGAGTTCCGTTTTGGTCAACATCAGTAGTTCCACTTCATTAAATGCCACTAGTGGAAATGAAAAAGCTTAAGGTATTGATGAAAATCCAAAATGACTATATGCCTATAAGATTTGAGGTGTTCCCTCGCTTCCTCATGGAACCCATCGTCAGACCTTTACCTTGACACAAAGGTTCCTAAAAACCTTGGTACTTGAAACTTACTCGCTACAAACTTAACAAAGAAGACAAATCACGCGCGTGGAAGAGTTCCGTTTCTGATCAACATCAGCAGTTCCACTTCACCAAATGTACTTACTTACCACCCATTTATTTGAAACAGTACCTAGGTACTCCATTTTGATGCCGCCAGCTTGAAACTTCAATGGCCTCAGTGTCCGATGAACAACTTAAAAATGCTGAAAGTAATAACAATTATAATAAGTTGGGAAGTAGCGACCTTACACACCCGAGTGCTCCTGGGGAGTTCTGTTACCGGACATACAATAATAATAACAATAAATAAATATTATAGGGACATTCTTACACAAATTGACTGAGTCCCACGGCAAGCCGAGAAGGCTTGTTTTGTGGGTACTCATACAACGACATAATAATATATAATATACAAATACTTAAATACATAGAAACATCCATGACTCAGGAACAAATATCTGTGCTCATCACACAAATAAATGCCCGTACCGGGATTCAAACCCAGGATCATCGACTTACTAGGCCAAACCGGTCGTGAAAAAAAGAGCAAAAAAAAAAGAAAAAAGAAAGATATGTCAAAAGAAAATGCGATTTGGAAACGTTATTCGCCACTTAAAACACTTTATATATCTGGTTCACAGCATTTATTTGGTGCTGATATAATGCCTGCAATATTACCCAAGTACATTAAAATATGAATGAATTATCATAAATTCAAAAGATGGTCCCTATAACAGTTCATTTTTACATGGAAAAATGGCTTACATGTAAAATGTCTGTCAGACATATTTTTGGAAGTATAGTACAATCATTAACTTAGAAATATAGGTAACATTTCACGAATAAAAATACGGTAACACATATTTTTAATTATTTTTTAACTTATCCTACGCAAAATAGAATTGGAGAAACTGACATAGGGACTATCATTCGACACGACACGTATATTAAAGTATGAATCCGCTCTAAGTCCCCTTACATAGACAGTGGGAAGTAAAATAATTCTTGTTCTGAAAACAATAAAATGTAAAATGATTAGGTAGGACAATCCAAACTTAAGATCAGAAGATATGAATTTGTTCGACAATACGATAGGAAACTTTTCAGCATTTACATTGGCGCTTTTTTTTTCTTTTTTTTTTTGGATGGAATTGCACTTTGTATATATGCTACATTTTTTATATAATTTGGAGCCTTTATTTTCCATGGAGTCGAACGCTACATAGCAGCTATACGAGAAAAAATAATACTTTGATCTTACCTACCCCATGAATAGTGAAGATCATCAAGGAGCATACTCTCTGAGATCAATGGAATGGAGTGCCTTTCGATTGGAGAAAATTATAGCGTATTAGAAATATACTATTTTGTAATTACAATGTTGAATATTTTAAATTGCGTGTTTTGACAATTATTGTTGACAATATTACATTCAGAGTCATCTTGACATAACTTTAGAAATCCATAAACTAGTCTATACTTTTTAAAATGATGGAGTAAGACTGACGAGATTACCGCTATGTATAAATGTTTTACGTCAAGTAGAATTTTGCTTTAGAGCGACATCTGGCGTTGAGTAGAAAAGTTATGGCGTAATTAACTACAATTAATTAACTCATTAAATGGTTTTATTTTGGTCCCTGCAACGATTTGACCCCAGTTATATTATACGAAAAATAGCTTATAAAAATACTTTTCACATGATATACATGGCATTTGTATACACTCTTATTTCGCTGTGTATCAAGTAATTTTTAGAATGACGTTTTTTTAAAACTGTACATTGTGTCCCTTTAAATACTTTATCATTGGTGTTGATACAAAAAACATAAAGCATTTTTTATATTCTTTCGAATAAAATACGCTAAAACTTTTTATATCCCGCGTATAAGGAAATATAACTGCTTATATGCGCAACTTCTTTTTTTATATAGCTCGGTCCCTGCAAGTGGTCCAAGGTTGGTGCCATACAATAAAATAATACTACGATTAAGAGCTTTAAAACGACATATGTCTCAACAGTATACATCCATGGGACACTCCCCATACAAAAGTGCCCATTGTCCTTTATTTATTTATTAAGAAAGAAACAGTCTAATACAAAAAGAGTAAATGCATAATGTTTTAACTTTAGACACATAGTTTCCTAAATTTGTTATAGAATTATAGATTTTTTGGTATTTCATAGTTAGTATTTTTCTCGCGTTGATGTTGTGATTTTTTTTGCTTTTTTAACCCTCGTGTCTTGAAACCCTCGAAACGCTCACGACTCCACTTCTCGAACTACTCGCTGGGCTCGTAGTTAAATTTTGGAAGGAAAGCACTTGCTCGGGTATCAATATTAGCACGAGCGGTTAAAAAACAACTTTGCCCTCATAAAAAACCAAATAACTATTGTCCAGATTAAATAACACAGTAAAAGTAAGCACGCTCTAGAAGACTAGGATAAGAACGTACTGTACTATGTTGATAATTATTGCTCATTAAACATAGGTACCACAAGTTTTCTATAAATACCAAGACGAGAAAACAAAACACAAAAGAAAGTTGTATAAGAAAGTATACTTTTCGTGTAAATGTATGATTATTTTTGTCCAGCACTGTAGGTAGAGTCAGACCAAGATAACTCTGCTGCGATTTTGATAGCACAGACTGTGCAAGTGTTATTTTAATCGTCATAATTTAATATAAGTTTGATTACAAGTTTCATCTCGGTCTGAATTCACCTACATGACCTTATTTAATTGATCTTATTAAATGAAAAATTATTTTGGTTATGCATTAGGATACACCACTAAAAACCATGTAAAGGGAGCGTTAAACACTGAGGACAAATAGCCATAGGTACATATTACACTATCTGCTCATGTGACGAAATGTAAGTAGGTTTCGTAACGTTCGTATCGTATCGTACCTTCGACTTGCTTGCCCGCAGCAGCGGCGGCGGCCGAGCCGAGCACGGAGCCGAGCGGCGCGGCTGCGAACGCGCTGCCGAATTGCGCCGCGTACGCAGAGCTCAGTGGCTCCGCTGTAGACCCTGTGGACATTAGGCATTTTATTAACGTTATAATAGAATGTAAAATTGATGAATGATGATATTATTAACCTCGGACTAATCACGTCAATTTAAGAATAATAGGAACCTTATTACCAAGCCTCTCAAACGCAATTATTTCGGAGTTTTTTAATATCTAATCTTATGAAGATACCCCACGACTATCCTACACTGAGCCAGTGCTGCTTATAAGGAGCCTATATTACTTCGGTGTATGTCCGTCTGTCGCATGCATTTTTCTTAGAGACGGTGTGTCAAAAAAAGTTAAAGTTTACAATAGGTGATGAACAATGTGACAAACATGCTCATATTACTATTTATTTCACTATTGCTATGAGCATGTACGGAATAGAATAGAATAGAATAGAATTTGTGTTCAAATTACAATTGACCAATATAATTATTATCATGTAGGTAAATCCATGGCCACAGATCAAGAAAATGTATAACGTAAGACAAATAGCACGAATCTAAGGTTATTAGTAACAACACATAAAACACCGCTTATACAAACTAACGGAAAAAGGACAATTTCATGCATTAATTACCTTTCGTAGATCAAAGGTATTTTTCCTACTCTACATTTATAAAGCAAGACTAAAAACGGTTTATCACACCTATACACTTACTTTTATTTAAATACCTAAAGATATAGAGTATAAAATTTATTAAACATGTCATAATGAACTCTATTATGTGGACATACAATTTGATAAGTTACACATACGGAAAATATTCACGGTTATATACCTATGTCCATGATTATGCCACTAGGTACAATAAGGAAATAATAATGTAGGCAACCGAGGCTAATACTTTTTTTTACTTTTATTTAGGTACCACGGTACCTTTGTCAACTGAATATTTATCGGTTTAAAAACTGCTCGTCTTTTTCCTTTTCCGCTTAAAACAACAACCCTCTTTTACCATATCAGTATTAGGATAATTAATAAATAAGTAGGTAGGTACAGTAATAGATAGTGTCGGCCAAAATTACTATTTGATACTGACTATACCTACATACGCATCAGCCAAATTCATTTGTTGATCGTATGATCACATTGTTTTATTTTTTGGTAAGAAATATTTGTCTATTGCAAGTGGCGACTTTGCGACGACACAGCTACACATTTAACACAGTAGATTATTAAACAATTCTTGTATATTTGTTATGAGTAGGTATGTCACAGAGCAATAATTGCTCATAATAATTGTGTCTCATAATAATTGTGACATAGTTACAACACGTAGTATATACTTGCCATTTCATCATAAATGTTAATGTTGACTCGCTTGACACCATCCCACAACAGCACTTAACCCAACAGTGTACAAAAAATTAGTTAGCACTCTCATGCAAAACAATGGATGGTTAATCGACAAGAAACTCGTTTCAACAACGCAATACTCAATTTATTAAATCTAGAAACTAAAGCCACACTCTAGAAATAAAGATTTCAGGCATCAGCTTAATTAAAACAGCTAGAGAAATTCTTCTTGTAAGAATAGGTATGTATACATATACAGTATAGCTATTCTTATTGTTGGATACAGTACTGTGACATCAATACTGGTGAGAGACAGTCCGTCAAGTAATGACATCACCAGAATGGCAAATAGTTATATGTAAATTCGTTACTACTCTAAAGTATAACATTAAATCCAAAATTATATGTATTATATGTAATGGAAATGCAATGTGTTACTGTTGGTGTAATTCGCAAGTTTAGCGATAAAGCTGTAGCTGTTACTGCTATTAGCTGAAGAATACCAAACAACGCAACATACGAACTAAAAGCTGCATGGCGCTGATTACATGATCATCATAGTCATTTCTGAACCATGTTTTACAAGTACCTAATAATAGTAATAATATATCGACTAACAACAAAAATTATTATTTAAGTAGAGTACATACTATTCAATTATTAAGAGGAAAGTCGACTTTCGCTACCTTATATAAATTAAGTCCCCATTTTCCTCTCTGCATATTAATATTATAGTAGTATTTTTACACAATTTGATGTTAATAAAACACAGACCCTTCGTTAGTTTTGTTTTTCATTTTATTAGGAGGAAAATAGCGACTACGTTCGTATGGAGAAGCGGTCGTTCACATTCCTCTTAATGAATTTCCATGAAATAATTAGGGCACTAATACCCTGTTACTCAGTTTTTTCCAAAGGTACAAACTTACGTTTTTTTACGATAAACGTTGTCTAGGTAGAGAAGAAAACCTTGTTTTTAAAATATTGAATTCTATATTTTTAATGGACGTAGTGTAAAACATACATTGAAGCAATTATTACTAGTCATAATAAAAATAACTACCCTTAACATACAAATAAACATTTAAATACAACCAACTATTTCATTCCCTATCTACCGATGCAAATCAAACGCTTGTCACACCAAACCTCGTCAAACGAAACAAAGGTTAAAAATAAAATGGCTATCGCATGTTCTAGGAAGCGTTAAAACAGCCTGTTAAGCGAGACATATTTTGTATAGATATATGTAGATTCTGCTGGTAAAAAATACAGGTGACTGAAATATCTTTTGTAATCATTTGGTATCTACTTAACGAAGGAGAAATTGTAGTCAGCTATATATTTATTTCCTTTGTCCATGACTGCTGTGCAAAAGTGTATAAATGCCACCATCTCATAGTATATATATATACTGTGTTTGGTGCCTCGTTAGCCAAATTTAAATGTTAGATAGATTAGATCATTAACTATCTTTTCTGGCTACTTAGCCAACGTGTCAATCGTTAACGCTCCTTAGCGTACCGTAGTCATCTCTCTCTGTCACTCATCCATATTAGTTCGAAAGTGATAGTTACGTTTCGTTCGCTAAGGAGCGTTAACGATTGGCACGTTGGCTATGCGCCCTGACATCCAAAAAATCTTGTGCCCGTGGATATTTTTTTTGCACTTTTCAGTATTCATTTTAAAAATCCGTGGTCACTAGATTTTTTGATGCCGGAAAACATAGTCAATTTCCAACCTATCTTACATTTTACACATCCTGTATTTTTATTTAATAACAGTAAAAAAGGCTTTGGTTATAATTAAGGCTTATAAAAATTAACTAAATAGTCAATTGATACACATATATCAATTAACATGAATTTAGTTTTCCTGTAATGATCAAAATTCTTAGTGGCCCCTATTTTCTTTTGAGTAGTACTCGTATATTTACATACGTATTAGTAGAGGAAAATTAGTGGCAGATTTGTATGGGGCACCCTGCAACTTTTTCTTAAAAGACGCCACTTGGGACAGTTGTTCCTTAGGTCATTCTGAGCTGATTTAGCCCGGTTGACACGTGGTATCCTCGGACAGGTGGGAGGGGAAGGGGGAGGGGGGAAGGTACATCTCCCGTACTGCATTCTGGGCTCCATATCTGCCTCCATATAGCTATCAGACCGAATTTGGTATCGTTTTCGTATAACTCGAGGATGAGCAATTCATTTCTGGGACAAACTTTTTACCCGTTCTTAGAAAAAAACGGAGTAAATTAAAAAAATAACATAAAATTATAAAATAAAAAAAAACGGAAAAAAGTCGATCAGAATTATATTATTGCGAAATTCATAAAATAAAAAATATGATAATATAGCTCACTTATTCTTAAATATAAAAAGTATAACTTCAAAAATTCCCCCCCTCCCCCTCCCACCTGTCGGAGGTACCGCGTGTCAACCGGGCTAAATCAGCTCAGAATGACCTAAGGAACAACTGTGCCAAGTGGCATCTTTTAAGAAAAAATTGCAGGGTGACTGCCACTATTTTCTCTACTATACACCGTGTTTTTTTTTATTTGCGTTAATTTCGAGGGTGCATTCCTGAGCTTAAATTAAGTAACTTTCCCAAAGACACCGATATTCTAATTAACTCCATTTGGGAGATAATCAATCATATTTTTTTATATTATAAGGCCCTTACGTGCGTGTACACTTGCCTTAGGGCCTGTTTACTTATTGATTAGTGTTTAGTGCGAGTTCATACATTTGCTACTAACGTACGTACTATCTCGGACGATCGATGTTAGAAATGACATTGATATATCACAGTTTTCAATTGTTTGGTTGAGTTAAATGTAATGCCCGTGTTACAACAACGCTATATGCAACATTTAGTTACTTTTTATAAAAAATAAAAATAGTAAAAAAAAAACAAAAAAATTTTTTTTTTGAAAATTAACTATGCCATTTAGTTTCCTTAAACGTACTTACCGAAACCCCAGAGTTAACGCAATTCAATAAAAACACGGTGTATAGAGATATGGGATGACAGTTCACATTTTTCCCACGCCGTGTGATGTTGTCGCTTATATATTCTCCACCACGCACTACATATAATATTTAATTTATTTTGTGGAATTTTATTTATTTACCCCCTTATTCATAAACGTGTACTAAAGTTAAGATGCCGCTAATAATCATTTGTCCCTTTCCATCATACAACTACGTCGGAAAGGGACAAACGTTATTAGCGGCATCGTAACTTTAGTACACGTTTATGAATAAGGGGGTTAGACTGTACTTTTATTAATCAGTCCTATGTACCATTATATAAGCCATGCTCCATTCCATCAGTGCTATGTTCCATTGTATAAGCTTCGCTTAGTTTTGCACTAGGTACGATAACCCTGATAATTTATTGCGCTTTGGGGACTAATCAAATTATTTTTAACAAATATTTGATTTGTGTTTTATACTCGTATTAAAGAAAAAGTGTCGAAGCCCTCCAGTGGCGAAGGTCGAATTCGAACCGGCGCGCCACCCCGTCACGTTCATAAGGTTACGTCACGGTGGTCTTCAATTGTTTGGCTGAGTAAACTATAATACCCGTGAACCCGTGATACAATAATGCTATATGCAGCTATAATTTGTTTTGTATGAAAAAAAAAACAAATGTACGAAATTTAACCATACCATTTAGTTTCCATAAATTTATTACTCATACCTCGAAGTTAACGGAATTCAATAAAAACACTGTGTGTTATGGAACACATTCTTATCTCTATAGTAACAAAGGTGTGTTACAATATATTTGGCCACTTTGGCTGTCGCTATCTATATGATGCTGTCTGAACCTACGAGATAAGGTTTTAAACCGATTTATATAAGTTGTTAAGACTTAGAGCTCACTGTCTAACGCTACAAAAGTTGCAAGACTTGGATTCATTTAATTTATAATAATTGAAGTTTCTCGTATATGATATTAGTATTTAGGTAGGAGGACGATGATGAAACTTCCTTTTATATCAGAAGTCACAGTCACTTCCGACACAGATTTCTACCTCTACACAAACATAAATTGGTCATGGTAACACAGCTGTACATTGATATTAAACCAAGCCATCCTCGGATCGGCGATTTAAATGAGACCTAAAAAAAATGAGAGTAAATGTGAGAGCGTAAGGGATTTTTCCCGGCAATGTGCTCAAATGTAAAGGATTAAGTTAGGCCGCCACTGTTCGTACTTGTAATTGCTTTCTGCTCAATTTTACCTCAAAATTCGTAGAAGTTTAAATTCGTCCTTGTAATGCTCCCTGCCCACCTAACTTTGAAATCGACCAAGAGAAGCAATTTCTTTAATGTTAATCCAGCACAAATGGAGGTTTCGATTAGAAAGGCAGCTTAGCCAAGTTACCTATTTATTGTAGTTTGTTATAATAAGTGTGTTTATTAAAAATACATTTTTGTATAACAAAAACTGAATAGTCTCATTTAAAACGCTGTACCAAGAAATCAAAAACAGATAGGCATTCCATATAAACAAGGCACACTTTCGAATTCATAAAAACTCGTTTTTACCTGTTATGTTAGTCTTCCCGAGAAGACCTGAAGTGTGAAAAATGTTCATCGTTAGTAACGTTTTTAATTTGTTCTCAATTTATAAAGTCCAACCTGAAATAGGAAAGTTTGCAGGACAAAAAGTACGTTTTTATGTTTTTTTTTATGGTTGCCAACTTATGTAGGCTACGTCCCAATTAGGGATCTCGCAGGGTTGGCAATTAGTGTGGAATTTATTACAGCTTAATACCGCTGGTGGACGAGTTTCGGTGAATGGATGGTGAGGGTCCGCGTGAGGGTTGGCAGCCCTATTTATTACCCGGTTTCTACGTATCCTCGCTTTACCAATCCGATCCAATATATCTTTATTACCAGCCATAAAGAGTTGAAACATGATCAAAAGTTAAAACTTGTCTTGCTAACGGTCATCAAAATCAGAAACCGTACCGCAATGCCTTTTTATGAAGTCCCAGAGTTAATGTAATAAACGATATTAATACATTTTTGTAAAACAATTTTCCTGGTCCGGATTTGCTACGGGTAACTTTCAGATGAAACTGACTGACTGAGAGTAAAAAGTAAAAACTTATAAAATAAAAGTGATAAATTTGTGCTTTGGCAGAAGACAGAATCAACACACACACAGGTTACTCTTACATACATAGATTCAGTATGGCTGGCAGACAGTTATAGTCCTAGACGTACACCCTGAAATTGAGTAAAATGCTGCAAATGATGTAAAAAGTATGAAAATCGGTACGATAGATCATTAGGCCATTTGAATAAATTTGAACCGTAGAACCAAAAAAGAAGAGGAGTTATAACGTCATGTTTTTGTTTGATTGGTATTTAATTCTAAAAATATACAACATTACATTTCAGTCATTTTTAAAATTAGAAACAAAATAATTTTCAATACATACCTACCAAGTTAATTAAGATGAAAAAAAACTAAATGTAAATATTTTCAAACTTGCTTCCTTATGGTTAGATATGAGGATGTTAAGTATAATTTGGGGTATATTTTACAAAAAAAAAATTGAACGATATCATATCTGGAGAAGCCCAAACTTGGTAGGTTTTAAAAGTTATTTTCATCACACTTGCTCGAAAAGATCTTATTTCATGCAGGTGTGCTGAAGGACAAAGGCCTATTTTGTTCCCGTCGGAGTTATGGATTGTGAAAAAAAGGTATAACTCCCTAGGGAGTTATAGCTTTTTTTTTAATTATGTCACTTATTCATACAAACCAAGTAGCATAAATGAGTTTTACTTTTAAAATACTGACGTTTAATAATTTAATATTTTTGTTTGTGTTTAAAATTATTTGATTTGATTAATTTAACAGCCGTTTAAAATATTTTTACATAAGTTTCAATCGTGGCTGTATGCCGAATAGGTCTGTGCCTTCGATGCTTCACCTGCCAAGAAATTACAAAATGGCGGACGAATGTTTGATATGTCACCGTATTTAAGGATTATTTCACTTAAAATTTAGTTTTTTCTTCGCAAGTGTGATGAAAAACATTGTGTGTGACTCCGGGGGTAAGAATATTGTAAACTCGGGTCTTTAATTCTCTCCAGCCTGCGGCTGTCGGGAATTACCACCCTCGTATCCAAAATTTCACTTACCCCCCTCGTTGCACAATGTACTATTTTTCTAATTAAAAAAAGTGACTTAAATGTAATGATATGATATATTTTTAGAATTGGCTCAAAATAGTATTTTATGCAACAGTTGTATAAGAAGGGTCAAAAAAGGCGAGTGGCGTGAGTTACAATGTGAGCCGGAGCCATTGGTGTAAGTAAAAGGGGTAGATATGTGACGTTAATAGTTGACAAAACTAAAATCTGGTCCAGCACCCATTCATTTGCAAATACTACACACCATTATAATGTACATGTGCACAACGAGCAACAAGGATAACCAAATATAGTTAACAGTGCTGCGCAAGCGAGACCCCTATATTTTGCGTATTCCTCGAGGTGCAACAGAGAAAAACTAATAACATTATACAAATGTGTAGGCGAGACGTACATACTTCTTACATTGTCGTCTTAAAGTGATATTAAGTCATTTCGATTTTTAAAAAATATCAATGATTTGATATTACCTAATCTTAGACCGTCTCTCTCAAGCAAATATCTGAGCGAGCGAGTTACACTGAGATTAATATCAAATTATTGACTATCATATTTTTAAAGCATGAAATTGACCCTCGTTTTTTACTTCTGAAACCCTGGTCGACTATTCACTATGTTCAACTAACGTGTCGCCTCGAGAAAACCAGTATAACGATATGATCTCAGTTGATAGGGATCTCGAGGTTTCAGGGTTTCACTTCTGATGGTTTTTCGGAAAAGACAGGTACGCTTGACAAGAGACAATATTGTAATCACTGGTAATTCGTAGTTACTCCTGGTATTTATATATTCCAATCGTTCGCCGAGCGCACGACTCAAGAGAACCAATATAAAAGTGTGAACCTTGTTTATTCATAGCTACGATACGTATACGGATTCACTTATATTGGACAAGTTGTAAGACTTGTAAGTCATGGGAATAAGCGCCTTCAACGTCGGTCTTTATTAGGTAGCGTCAGGAAACAAATATTTATATAATATATACGAAATTAAAATAAATAGGCACTTTATTTATTTTATGGAAAACAATTTTTTTTTTTCGCTATATAATATACAATAGTTTTCATTTTTTTAACGTTCATACTCATTTTTAGTTAAAAAAAAATTGCAAATGTTATATTTTTTTAAATCATTCCCTATCGAAGTCGAAATTAGCAATGTCCCACTTTTCTCGATTTGAGACGGCAGCGTGCCGTTACATTAGAATGTTCAATTTAAAGTATTCGTTCTGATTTTCATCGTTTTCATTTTCATCACCTTAGTTGCTCTACAAAGAGGACAAATTAAAACAAATAGTCAAACGGTAAATACGTAGTTAGAGAGTTTCGTTCTGTTCATCATCAGCAGTTCCACTACACTAATTGCCAGTTTTTGGATGAAAATGCTTAATTTGTAAACAAAAACTACAAAAATCACTATATGTGTACCTATAAGATTTTAGGTGTTCCCTCAATTCTTCATGGATTCCATCATCAGAACTTTGAACCCGGGACGGGACCATCGGCTTCATAGGCAGGGTCACTGCCCACTAGGCCAGACCAGTCGTCATACATTTTACTTGACAAATAGAGATGATTATTATTTATTTCTTTTGTTTATGATAAAAGGAAGTAAATAAATAGGTTAAATTTGATTGATTTAATATCTGTTCTAAATATTTTTTACACAGTTTTCAACATACATAAATACATCTTAAAACTACACTATAACTCGCATATTAAAATTGTAAATCCAAGCTCTGGTTAAAAATGTTGTCCATAGTTTTCCTATTGTTGTACAAGTACTATTTAGTAATTTTTGATGGACTATTCCCGATATTTGGGTTTCAAGTTAATGCAAGATATTGTTTTAAAAATACTATCAGAAAAACTGGATTTTTGGTTAACAACCGGTTATTCGTATATTAAAATAAAAACCGGTTACATTCTATAGTTTCAAGGAATAGGAGCACATGATTTAAAAACTTGCATATTTATAAAAAAAATGCTGACTCTACAATGCATGAAGCGGGCATGCCTACTTGACACTCGGATAAACGTGTTTCTCACATGGGTAATGCATTATTTAGCTGTCGCGCTCACTCAATAACAAGGAAATTTTAAATATTATTTAGAAAAAATTATGTTTTCAAATGTTATAACAGTACTTACGAATGAAAAGTGATACCGTGAGCTTTGTTTTTGTGCTTGGAGCTATTGAAGCACTGGAAAAAGGCGCAACACGGCATTCTTTGGCAATATTTTATTGAATTTGATGACAATGTTGACACTTCAGCGTCTCCCGTACGACTAATTCAATATAGGTCCCGGAACCTATATTTTGTGGCTCACGATCGAGCGCCTGGTACCTCATCTACCCCTATTACGTACATCAATGGCCGGAGCCGAAGGCGTAGGCGAACATTGTAAAGGAATACGCCACGAGAATTTTTTGACCTACTTATACAACGTTGCATACAATATTTTTCCTACGAGTCAACAAAAATAAATCTTAATTTAGGTAAACAAATTACAGCAAAAGTATATAGCCAAGACGCGCGAGCATACCTTGTTACGCGCCCGGCCCGCCCCGGGCCGCGGCCGGCCGGTCAGCGACACCTCCTCGTAACTCATGAGGCCCTGGTACTTGCTACTTGCTAAATTAACTTTTTGGACAGTTTTTTCTCAATTTTGGCCACCGTAGCCTACGGAGGCTAACAGGCAACGCTAAGCGGTCTTCGTAGTCTATGGGTGTTGCTATATTACGGGTGTCACATGCGTGTTTCTGACTTATGAAGTAATTATTTTTACTATGCAACCAAATGAATATTTAGTAAGTTGGCAGCAATGCACTTAGTTTAAAACTGTATTCATTTTGGTTTTGTTAGGTTGGTAGCCATTAATCGCAGTAACGTTATAGCTTATAAAAGCACAAGAGCTTTTATGAGGAATAGACAATATAGACTTTTCTTGAAATCTTTTATGTATGTTCTTATATTCGTGTTAATGAATGCATAAATGACAGATCTCTACTGTTATCTGTCATTTATGCATTCATTAACACGAATATAAGAACATACATAAAAGGTTTCAAGAAAAGTCTATATTGTCTATTCCTCATAAAAGCTCTTGTGCTTTTATAAGTTATAATGTTACTGCGATTAATGGCTACCAACCTAACAAAACCAAAATGAATACAGTTTTAAACTAAGTGCATTGCTGCCAACTTACTAAATATTCATTTGGTTGCATAGTAAAAATAATTACTTCATAAGTCAGAAACACACATGTGACACCCGTAATATAGCAACACCCATAGACTACGAAGACCGCTTAGCGTTGCTTGTTAGTCTCCGTAGGCTACGGTGGCCAAAATTGAGAAAAAACTGTCCAAAAATTTAATTTAGCAAGTAGCAAGTACCAGGGCCTCATGAGTTACGAGGAGGTGTCGCTGACCGGCCGGCCGCGGCCCGCGGCGGGCCGGACGCGTAACAAGGTATGCTCGCGCGTCTTGGCTATATACATTTGCTGTAATTTACCTAAATTAAGATTTATTTTTGTTGACTCGTAGGAAAAATATTGTATACAACGTTGTATAAGTAGGTCAAAAAATGCTCGTGGCGTATTCCTTTACAATGTTCGCCTACGCCTTCGGCTCCGGCTCACATTGTAACTCACGCCACTCGCCTTTTTGGACCCTTCTTATACAACTGTTGCATAAAATACTATACAGTACATATGGTGCTACTTTACCGCACTAGTGCGAAAATTAGCATATTACGTTATAATCATAATCATAATCATAATCAATTTATTAGTAATAAAAATTACAGGTCACGGTAATTGCCTATATCTATAGGAAAATATAAAACATTAAATTAACACATAATATTATGGCTGATAACTGCACTATTACATGCAGAGTACGTTATATTATTTACATATTAGATTTTGTAAGATCACGGCTGTAGAATTCTTTATGGTCATAGAAAGCCTGCTCGATTAGCCAACTCTTCAGTTTTGTTTTGAAGATTGTGTTGCTGTGTGTGTTAACTATTTCATTGGGTAGATGATTATATACCTTCGGACCCATAACGTGCACGAGTTTGGCTGACTTGGCCAGCTTGTGCGATACGGCTGGGAGTCTTCTCCCAATTCGAGTGGAACGTACCGCATAACGGCGAGACGTTTCGTTACTTTTGCTCAAAACTGTATTTTCCAACTGTTCTCGCGCGTGCAGTGCTGCTTGGAGTATCAGCAGCGATGGCAGTGTTAATATGCCCAGAGACTTAAAGTGAGGCTTCGTAGACTCCGTTTGTGAGATGCGAACTATGGCTCGTACGGCACGTTTTTGGAGACGAAACACCCTTTCCCAATCTGCAGCACTAGCCCACAGATCTACTCCGTATTGCAGATGTGCGTGCACTGATGCGAAATAACAATTTCGCACCATGTCGCGGGGGAGGATCCGAGCCAGCCTTTTTAGGGCGAAACAGGACGCTGAGAGTTTACCACACACCTTATCGATATGGGCCGCCCAAGTCAGTCCTCTATCCAATTCAAAGCCCAAGAAGGTCGTATTTGTGACTTGATCTATATTAATTCCGTTCGCGTTTACTGACAGTGACTCCATCTGCCTACCCGAGAGATCGAAGTGAATGAAGTGAGTTTTTTTTATATTCAAAATGAGACCGTTACTTCGGAACCAATCTGATAGGCATGCGGCAGTCACATTTAGTTGCGCATCTAGGGCATCACAGGTCGGTGCGCACACAACCACCGCAACGTCATCCGCATACATGAAAATCTCGCCGGTATATATAGCGTCGGGTAGGTCGTTAAGCAAAAGGGAGAACAAGATATTAGAAACTGATGATCCCTGCGCAACGCCCATGCTGGTATGCACCGCGTCCGACTGCACGCGGCCGCTGTCTGCCACCACCACCTGAGATCTGTTGCGCAGCATGTCCATCATGAGCTCGAGAGCTCGATTGGCAAAGCCATAGTGGCGCAGTTTGTCTTCCAAAACGTCATGGTCCGCTACGTCGAACGCTTTAGACAGGTCACAGCATAAAACTGCGACTTGTTTTTTGCACTCTCGAGCCTCTAGTATTTGACGTACTACGTGACGTGTCAAGGATGTAGTCGAACAGCCTTTGCGATATGCATATTGCCGGTCGGATAGCGCGTTTGTTGCCATGAGGTGGTCGGTTATTCTCGCACTAAGGCCGTACTCGAACACCTTGGCTAGAACCGGGATGATGGCGACCGGCCTGTATCCGTCGATGGCCTCTCTCTTGCCCTTGCCCTTAAATAGCGGAGCTATACGACTTTTTTTCAGAGCGTCCGGAAATACTCCCTCGCGGATACACCGATTGTATGCTGCCGCCAGTATGGGTGCCAGATGCGGTGCTGCAGAACTGAGTAAGACGACCGAGATATCGAATATATCTCTCGTCGCTTTCCTTGCTATCCCGGATGTAATGATCCTATACACTTCGTCTGACGTGAAAGGCCTTAGTCTTATGCACCTGTCGGCGGGCGGGCGCGCGGCGCGCAGTGCGGCGAGCGCGGCGGGGCGCGAAGCGGGCCGCGCGCCGCTCGCCGCCGCTGCCCCGGCTAGTCCGCGATTCATAGCATCGGCGGCATCTTTTTTACATATAAAGTGATCACCGTTACAATCCCTGATCATATCCGTGAACTCTATCGAGTCATTGATCAATCTGCCTCTCTCCTGATTTATTATTGTCCACATCGACCGGATAGTGTTAGTACTCTTGTGTAATTTATTTGTATAAAAGGACGATTTTTTTAAATTAAGCATTAAGGTGTATTTATTATTCATGTCCGTTATTAAGTTCGAAATTGTCATATTGCCAGGCAAAAGTTTTCCAATGTCTATTATGTCAAATAATAATTTCTTAAATTCATATATGTCACTAGTTACCCATGAGTTCCTCTTATGATTGTTTACCGTGGTAAGCGGAAAACAAATTTCAAATTTGTTCCTAATTATATTGTTGATGGATATGATCAGGTTTTGCACGGACATATTGTGTCTGTCTATAATTTGTTGCCAGTCTACGCTCTCTATGGCTGCGCCAAAATCGGCATAGTTACGAGGCGAGTAAACGCGAGCGCGTCGCGTGCGAGGCGGAGGCGCGCGGCGCGGACGCACCAGCGCGGCGCGCACGGCGAGGTGGTCACTAAGATTGGTTGTTACGGGAGTTGCACGCAGTGCGTCGCGCTCCCCGTTCCAGTACATGTGATCCAGACTGGTTGCAGTCGTTGTCGTGATCCTTGTGGGAAAACTTACAATGTTTTCATAGTCATGGGCCCGAAGGAGGTCATGTAACCTTTTATAGACCGGTTTTGAATAATCTAAGTCGTCTATGTTGGTGTCCCCTATAATAACACAATCTCTCTCGACATTAGACAATTTTTCGAGCAGACGTTCTAGGTACCATAGGAATTCGTTGTTAGCTATTTGACAGTTAGATCTATACAAACAAACAATAGTTACATTAAATTCTAAAAGATCTATAGCCGAGATTTCGCAATAGCGATCCGCGGACAAAGAAGTCAATTCTAAGTTCTCTGTAGCTATTATTTGGTCACGCACATATAAACATGATCCGCCGTGTTCATTCTCCGCCCTGCAGTAGCTAGATATCCGTTTGAAGCCATCTATGTTAACGCATTGCAACTTAGCTTCGGTTAGCCAGTGCTCGGTTAAACCCAGTACATCACAAGCCATCTCATTTTGCAGTTACTGTGTCGAACATTTAAAGGGCCATATGTACTGTAAAACGTTGTACGACACATGTGCGAATAAGAAATTCGCAACTCGTGTCGATTTAAAACACTCCCTTCGGTCGTGTTTTAATTTATCGCCACTCGTTTGGAATTTCCTAGTTTTCGCACGTGTATCGTAATGTACTATTATCATCTTTATATTTGTGGTGTATAGTATATAACTGTGTTTTATTGTTTTCATAAGTAACTGGATTTGTGTTTCATTTTTTATCTCGTTAATCCCTGCACTAACTACAAGTTTCTGTGTGACCTAATGGTTAACTGGTAGAGAATGCCTTAAGGCATTAAGTCCGTCATTTGTACAATTTTATGTCTTGCAATAAAGTATACATAAATAAATAAAACCCTTTCATTTAATACCACATACGATAGGTTTCTGAACATTTTTTTTTTCATACCAAAAAACATGACGTCTCCTCTCCATTTTATTTTGGTTCTACGGGTCAAATTGATTCAAATCGCCTAAAGATCAACCGAACCGATTTTCATCTTTTTTTGGCGTTTTTAGAGTACCGCTAGCACAAAATACATAAATACAAATTCTATTATAATACTGTATTAAGGTAGGCAATCAAAACTGCCGACCGGCGAGGACCCTATGCTTGTACTCCTTACGCCTCAGTATTAAGAGTTAGACATAAAGTGGGTAGGTATTTTACTAATGCGAGACTACAGGATTTTGTAAGTATAAAATACAATAACGGATTATGACAGTAATTAAATAAGGTAAAATAGCAGACTCACATAATTGTGGCGCTGCCGGCTGTGGCGCGGCAGCGGGGGCTATGGGCGCCGCCTGCGTCACCACGGGCTGCGTCATGGCCGCCAGCGCCGCTAGGTTCTGCACCGACACCGGCGCGAGCAGCCCGCCCAGCTGGTCGGCTGCCCCGCCGCCCATGGACGTCACTCCGCCCACCCCGCTCACTGTCCCGCCGCTCAAGCCTGCGCCATTGAAAGCGATATCCTGATAGTTAACACCTAAATGGAGAAACAAAAACAAATTAAAAGGGAGGGTCCAAATAAAATATGGGAGTGGGAAAGGTGTAGAGCAAACGTAAATTAATAAACAAAAAAAACTTAAGTTTTACTTATGTACATTTTTATTTAGGTATTTTATTTTGAACGTTGCCATTTTAAGTTACCTGTTCATGTGTAAACATTAGGTATCGCTAGTGGAGTTGAGGTGAATGATTCGACACTCAGTTACATAGAGTAGGTACCTAACTAATAATTGCAGAAACGGTAGTGATGAATGATTGAATGTGTTCTAAGTGCACGATATTTAAGCTAAACACCTTGAAGAAACTTTTGTTGGCTGTTGAATTTGCTATCGGTACGAAAAACAGACACTAATTTCAAAATCACGCTGTAATGACGGCTTGTAGATGTCATTTTGTACGTGACCTCAACTCTGGTACCTATACTTGAGTATAGTTACGCTTTCTTTGTTTGAGTAGTCGTACATTTATTGTCAGAGTCAATTAACCGAAAAAATATTCAGTTCAGGTACATTAAATGAAACTTATATAATAAACAACAATGATTAAGGCTCATTTGAAAGTGTCATGCCCCCAAATTGAGTCATCTGCGGTAACTGAGTCACTGATATACTCAACTTTGTTATGTGAGTTAACCATAAATACCATAATGCACAAAAATGCCTAGGTTTCATAACGGCTTGGAACTAAACTACATAATTATGAATGCTAGAATTGATTTGTTAGTAGTATCTGACATCGTTTTTAGGGTTCCGTACCAAAAAGGTATAACAGGAACCCTTATGGTGCGACTCTATCCGTCCGTCCGTCTGTCTGTCTGTCACATCGCTAAATATCTCGAGAAACACTTAAGCTATCGATTTAAAATTTGGAATAGTTTTGAACAATGCTAACTCAGATTGAAAATATTATTTTATTTTTAATAACTCTGGAAAATGCCCATATTGGGCATTTTCCGAACGAACGAAGAGGGGGTAAAATTTCAAAGTCTAGTTACTAGGTCAAGTGGGATATCATTTGAAAGACCTCAAATTGATCATTCCAAAACATATTTTTACTGTTTTCGTAGTGGAAAAAAGAATTATGAATGAAAATGTGAAAAAAATACCCCCCCCCCCCCTTATCTCCGTCTTATACCTCCCCCCCCTATACCTCAATGAAGAAAAATTATGAAATTTTTACATAATATTTACATTACTATAAATGTTACGGAAAAAAAATATAATCAGACCTCTGTCTTGATAACTTTTTTTTAATTAACAAAAAGCATTTCCGAATTCAGTTAACATAACAACCAACTTTACGTGTGTTTGTTACACTGGAAATGAGATAACATTAAAGACACCTTTCCTCAAATAAAAGAACAATTTTTGAAATCAGTTCACTTGATCCTCAAAAAACCAACATACGCGCATCGCACAAATTAGTTTTATTTGCCGATAGATGGCGCTGTATACAATTATACTTAGTATAGGTACTTTTGATCAAGTCTTTCGCCTTTATATTTACACTAGATAATTCAAAGTTTGTACGGAACCCTCGGTGCGCGAGTAAAACGAACTCTCACTTGGCCGGTTTTTTTTAAGCCTAGGATAGAATAAAATGTCTTACACGTTTTACCCTAACCTAACCTTATGAGTTCCAATTATTTGTTATTATTTTAAACCATTATTTTTTTAACGTAAATGACGTTGCTGTATGCCACACCAACAATTTTTTATCTGGCCAGCAACTAACCTTGCAGCAGCGTGGACCCTTGCCCCTGCAGCAGCTGCTGCTGCAGCCCCACCGCCTGCAACTGCTGCAGCAGCTGCAGCTGTGTGGCGGGCGAGAGCGCCGCCTCCGACGCGAGGTACGCCGTCGGCGTCACTGGCGTCGTGAGCCCCCACAGGCTAGCTTGCATGGCCTGCAGTTTCTTTTGTTCTTTCTCCTTTTGCGTGTCGGCGAATTTCACAACCAGCGGGGCTGAACAACCCTCCATAGTCTGACTGTGGTGCAGTGTCTGGAAATTGGGAAATGTATCGGTACTTAGGTTAGGTTAAGTAGTGTAAGAGAAAGTACGGGGAAATAGGTGCTCTAATCCAAAGAGCATATAATCACTACGTTTTACTCTAATCTTCCAATATTTAACAAATAGAATCTATTCTGACAAACGCTAGTTTGGTTAGCTGCCTAACAAGAATATAGCTAATTAAATATATGTTGAAAAAAAAAGAACATTTTTTTCCTAATTGGACAAAATGTAATTTCCATTACTCTTACCTATGCGCTTTCTAAGTGAAACAAGGAGAAATGATAATTTAGGTCGCAACTGGGATAATTATTGGTAACGTCCTTAATCCTTTTTTCCCTTGTTCCTAATTACCCGAAGTTCTTGATACTAATATTAATATAAAATGGCCGTCACATCGCCTATTAAATACTTACTTTGGTTTCGTAGGTTTTATATCCCATGGGAAAATGCTTGTATGCACATGCTAAAAATTAAAACGGAAATTATAAATACCTTGTCTGACTAAGCCGACTACTGCGTACGCACATGAAGGGTATTTGACGCGTACTTACAATTGACATGTTCGAGACATTGTAGTACGGGAACGGGAATCTGCGTTCTTATTTTCTCCGCATTCCCATGCTTCCAGTAAAGTTTTGATCCAATTTTATTTTTTAATTACTCTCTATAGGCGCCCGATGGACATTATTTATTTAAAAGCGAGGTGCAATATACTCATTAATTAAATTATAACAACTTACCTACGTGTACACTCAGACATTAGATATCAACACAAATAGATATTATTATGTGGTCAATCCCAAGGCAATTGTAATTCCCAAGGCACCGGAAAGCATTTCTAATTGGGACCATTAATGGACCGAGTTATTAGAACGATCCAATCCGCTTAAAACTTCAGCGCTGCTAACTAATCAAGAATTCGTAACAATTTAAAAACCTCAAGCATTTAACAGAACTTCGAGCTTTCAAAGTTTCTTATTCAATTGAAAGTGATCCAACTTAAAGAAGTCTTTGTGCGAAATCTCTATTGATTTTAACACGAACGATTAGATTTTATTAGTTCAAATTCTATTGGAAGTTTCTTTTGGACCAGCTTGAGTTAAGAAAGAATTAATGATTCAATGCTCGTACGTTGTTCCTTTTAATTTTACACAAAATCCTCGTACATACAAGTATCGATTTCCGAATGTAAAAGAGGTACTAAGTAGTTATTACCTACGAGTTTGTTGAAAAGATTGATTAGTGCTCGGACATGTTTGATCGTAACTAGGTGTTTGTACATTACATAGGTGGTTGTTGTAGGTGAGTAGTCATTATATTGTTACAATGAATACTCACCTACTCGAACGAAATAAGTACATGAGTGGTGTATCGAGTTTTTTTTTCCGAATTTATTATCCCAACAAAAATATTTTCATGTATAATTTTTAAGAAAAAAAAACCGACTTCAATGTCCATTGTCCCATCATTTGGTTGTTTTTTATGTTTCTTTATATATTATATAACAATCAGAAATGTTTTGCTACCGGATTTTATTGTAGATAAATCAGACTTTTTAACATTTTCAGTTCAGCATATCCCTGCCAAAGAGATATTTAAAACACAATAGGTTCAAATCTAAGCGTGGAAGAGAGGAAGAAGAATAGCTGACTTTAGCAGCCTTAGTGCTGTTTATCTAGTAGCTTACGTACCTTTATGGCAGCGATGGCCGCCTGCTTAGAGACGAACGTAACGAACGCACAACCCTTGCTCTGGCCCTGCGCGTCCCGCAGCACTGTGCACTCCTCGATGGCGCCGTGCCCTGCGAACAGCGCTCGCACGTCGTTCTCCGACAGCTTCTTATTGAGCATCCCCACGAACAGCTTGCGTTCTGTTGGCAAACATATCATACACTTAAATTGAGGACGATTATACATTAATTATTGGTAATATATGTAGTTATTACACTTAACATGATTTCGGTATATCTAATAAGGTAAAGCGATGGATGCCCAGACTTTACTTTCCGTTTTTCTTATGACCGAACTTTTTGTAATCGTGTAACTGTTTGTCAATGTCCCTAGTTTGGAACTTTAAATGTAGTTAAGTTAGTCTATTCTGTAGTTATTCCGCCAATGACTCTGATATGATTCCAATATCGGTTTGATTTGATGTCAGAGTGCACGTTCGAATTGGCCTGTAAAAATTAATCCAGTTATTGTTGAATAAAATCATTAGTCGAACCACCGGGACACGTGATTTTTTTAGTTATGGAAAACAATATAGTATAGGGGCATTACTCTTAAAAAAAAAAACAACGGGTTGCACTCCGGGAGTGCCGGCAGAAGTGAAAACTTGAATATTAACGTTGTGCATTTTTGACATTTTGGAATGGTTAGGGAATAATTTTGCACGAATTGCTTTAATTATCAGTATAAAAGTATTATTATGTATGTGGTAAAATACAATATTTATTTATTGCGCTATCGTACAGAAACATGACAATTTATATTACAATAAAAATTTAACACTTCTGAACTATTACAATTATTTAACATAAAAAAGTTTATCACTCAGAAAAATCAACTTCCGTCCATAACATAGAAAAAAGATAAGCAAAGAAGCCGGGCAAAAATAAGAGCATGGTAAAAGGTATCTTATTCACAACACGCTATTACTTTTGGTCTATGAGTGAATGAGACAACAATTCGCAATTACTTTCGTTTTTTTCAGGCTTATCACTAAAATGAACTGAGGAAATTGTCAAATGGATGTAATTGGATGTAATATAATCCAGCCAAATTAAATATATAATTGTTATTTCAGAGTAGGTGTCAATACGTAACAACTTTACATATTAGTTGAAATATTTCGCAGGATTTCAGCGGGCATCGTGCCGATTTTTAATTATATTGTTAATATTCCTGAAAGATTGTTGAAAAATGTGCTGAGTTTTTATTTGTAATGGTTCGAAGTTCCTTGTGTAATAATGACTTGTGTGATCAAGGGCTGTAAATCACATACGGGAAGAAAAGAAAATACGCAAGAACCTTTCATCGGTGAGTTTCATTCAATTTTAATGATGTTAATTTATATGATAGGTCCTATACATAGAAATCACCTAACCTTAACATAAAAATCAATATTAGTAGTTTACTTAATTATCACCGTATTCAATTCTGGATAGATTTTTTCATGTATTTTCGAAATTTTCTGCGAACTATGAAAGGTTATGTTTTTTCGCATAGTAATGTTGTATTTTTATCGATATTCATAGCTTTATTTAGTATAATGCTATAAAAGACATGAATGATCTTTGATGACCTTTACTTAGTTATTTACCCTCTTGGTTCTGTATCTGGCAAAACCAACTTTCAATTTTTTTAGGTTTCAAAAGGATGAGGAATTAAAAAATAAATGTATTTAGCGTGTAATTGGTCAGGCGAAGCATTTTTTCTTGACCGCATTGATCCATAATTTCAACGACTACGTCACGTGTCCGTCTTACGAATTTTCAATCTGTCGAATCTGTCGGTCACGTGACCTGTCGCGAGTTTAAAAATTTTTTCCCCATCCCAAAAAGTGGACAGCGCCGCTAAAGAAGTTTTCACTGCCAGACGCGGCGGGAGACTTTGTTATACTCGTATAGGTAAGGTATAGTGATAAGTTATACATCAACTAGAATGAACAGAAAGATTTGCGGACAAACACTAGATATTTTTTATTTAACAAACCAAAAAATGAAACGAAAGTCATAAGCCAGGAGAGGTATATTTGTTACCAGAAGGCAAGTATCTCCGTGGATGTTTAAAACTTTGCCCCTCGTTGCTGATGTTGCACTGGGAATCCGCTCGAGGTTAGAAAGTTTGTATTTGTTTCTTGTTTACGTTTATATGTTGTTTCAACCTAATTCAACGCCACGGGTTGAAATAATATCCTACAAACGGATATTTTTTTTTTAGAGATCGCTCTGTAGCGATAAGGCCGCCTGTTGTTTACCTCTATCTTCATGTATGCGTGTGTTCATGTATGTGTTTCATGTTTCCGTGTACATTTTTTTTCAGAGGTTGTGCAATAAAGAGGATTTGTATTGTATTGTATTTATCCAGAATCGTTGTCAAGGCGATAAGCACGTGAACTCTTTTGAAATATGTATCAAGAAAGCTTCCCAGTAGCATGTATCATTTATGCAACGACGCCGCGGACACAATACTGAGTGCAGAGTGCATTGTAGATTCGAGGCATCGATGTCAGAAATACTTGCATTACCCTGAAATATGTACTCCTCGATCCGAAACGCGAGGTTAAGTGCGAATTCACGATTCTTTTGCATTATATAACGTATCCTCCAATCCTCACGGTTCCTTAGCTTTTAAACCATCAAATATACAACATTAAGAATGTAGGTCATTGAAACGCAAACGTTAAAAAAACAAACGGTGAGAAATATTCCGGGCGTCAATACATACGGCTCGAGTACACAATGCAGTGAGTTTTACGCGTAAAATTCAACATTCGGCGCTTTCAACCCCCGCGGGGGAAGTCCTGGCCAAATTGAAAAGGTACGAAGCGAAGGCCCGCCTGTTACAAATATTTCATGCCCGCAAAATCAGCACGCTCGTGGAGATTAGCATGAAAATGGCGCGAGAAAACGAGCCGTGTGGAGTGAAAAACTCACCAGGCGTTAGCAACAGAGCCACGTAATTCCGACTCTCTGCTTCGCACATTAGATGTGTGTTTAAATTTGTGATCAACACGCGTGAACATTTCCCGTGTGAGTATGAATATTATGGAATCAATTTGCGAACTACCTATTTAATAACACGTGATTAAATTCAGTCCCTTTGTTACCGAATCATCGTAACGTAAAACGTTTGTTTACCAGCGTGCAGGGGTTGTTTTTCAATAGTCTCCGAAAACAAAAAAGGTATTAATAAGTTTGTAAGTAGCTGTTGCTGGAACGTGTATGAATGTAACATACTTGCTACCCTGTAAAATTATGGAATACCGTGGGAACAGTGTTAATCCTTATATGAGTACTGTAGTACACTACATAGTGTAAACGGTAATAACAACATAATGTTACGGCAATGTTTGTAATCATCACACAATGGAAATAGGTATTTCTTCTGTCACGTGAAGCCCGGAGTCACGATGGTAAATTACAGTCAGCCATTAAAAAGGCAGTAAAGAGCGTCAACTACTAATTAGAATATTCAATGTGAATCCCCACTTAGTCTGGAAGCGGTGATCAGTTTAAATGCACAGCTAATTGTGTACTTTGCGCAAATACCGCTTTAAAATGCTAAAGGTTTAAGTGGCCCGTCGTCTTCGTAACGGCACCGTTCGTTAACCAATTTACATAACCTGGCAAGTGCTCGGTATCTTGTAGCGACTACAATAATGAATTGCAGTGTAATGAGCGTTGAATGAAATGCGGCCTTGGCGTGCGGCGATTCTCGTGCTCTTTTCAGGATTCGAGGATTTTTCCCGCGGAGTGCCACTTCAGTTTTCGTATTGCGCAAATTAAACAGGAAACCGATTTTGCAGCCTATTTAAATAAGATTTATGTTTAGGTTCATACTCGTTTTACGTGCAATTTTGTTCCTACACGTAACCGAACCGAATATGTTTTTATCTCTAAATACCTGATAATTAAATTATTCCTTACATTAACTTCTGTAGATTTCGTTACATTGATGAAAATGTTCATGACCAAAGGAAACGATACCACAGAGTTCCTGGCTCCTTAGCAAGGTCTCGAGGAGAAATTGATAACTAGTTCTAAGTGCAATAAATATAATAAGGTTCGCTCAGCAATACACACGAGTATAAAATAACATTTTACAGTACATATGGGGCTACTTTATAGCACTAGTGCGAGAAGTAGCATATTACGTTACTGTGTCGAACATTTAAAGGGCCATATGTACTGTAAAACGTTGTACGATACATGTGCGAATAGGTAATTCGCAACTCGTGTCGATTTAAAACACTCCCTTCGGTCGTGTTTTAATTTATCGCCACTCGTTTCGAATTTCATATTTTTCGCACTTGTATCGTAATGTACTATTTTGACAGTAAAGTTCTATAACAGTACATTCCTAAGTTCCTTGTAGTTCCTTGTTCCTTGTTGTTCCTAGGTAGGTTGGATTTCACACTACACTTTTAAGAAATTTCACTACGATTATATGTTTGGAAATTTAATTTCGGCCAAAAGTTATGAATTTGTGCAATACATATTCCTCACGACGTAGAATCAGAAATGTTATAGATAATAAGTATAATTTATTTTCTAATACCAAGGAAATGGTAATTTCTTATATAATCTGGCATTGAATTATTTAAAAACGAGGGTGATAAGCGCAATTCAGACTAGAAGTATTATTGATTATTTATGCTTATTCTCGTTTGAGTGCAAAACATTCCGTCTGAATTGCGTGGCTTTTATCATTGGTTGACAATCAACTATTGTTGAATTCGTATTAAAACAATAATAGGTACCTACATAATAATGTTTGCTACATACAAAACAAATAATATTCGATATGCTGCGGTCTCTTGATCTGGAACAATATACGCGGCGTGACGTCAGATATCAGTATTCAGGCAAGCGACAATAAGTGCCCATCGTCTTTACAAGGTGTCAGTTCGATGCCGTCATACACATCAGACACAGTAAGGACACGTTCGTGACAAATAAAGTGTTATTATTACTTATTATTGAAGGTTCTTCTTCATAGGTGATTGTTCTAAAATGCTTTGAAGTAAGAACATGTAACACGTGACACTGCTATTAATGAGTTTACCCTTATCTGTTTGCCTAACGCTGCTTGCCTATACTACAGTCAATTTTAGCTACATAAAAGATTAGGTACGAGTACGCGCTTGCTGTAGTGAACCAGACTCACATTCCATTTTTATTTAGAGATTTGTTTTTATTAATTTTAATTTCTGAAATGAATTACATCAAACTCGAAAAAAACATAAACCACGATTATAAATACAAAATTACTTACAAACCAGGAGCGCGATTCTGATTTTAAACAACAAGAAATTTGTGATATATGTGGGTATACCTATAAAACAGACACACCAATATTAAGGGTATATTTGTTTCGTTGTCGTCAATTAAAGCTGTTATGGAAAGGACGCTGTTTAATTTATCTGAATACCTAAGTCTCGATTATTCAGTGGCGACGAATACGATCGGACTACAGTGCGTGTTATCGTGTTGTGTTGTGATTTTGGTAGCTGTAGGCAACAAAAATAAAGGCGGACAATGTCGATCGGCAAAATGCCCGAGTTTAAACCCGCGACCGACAACTGGCGGTTGTACGTAGATAGATTAGAACAGTATTTTGTAGTAAACAAAGTGGATAAAGAATTACATGTTCCTACGTTAATAACTGTTATGGGTGCGGAGTGCTATGAACTGTTGGTTAACTTGTGTACACCGGACAAACCGATTACAAAGACATTTACGGAGGTGGCGGCCATTTTAGAGCGCCATTTACAGCCAAAACATAGTGAACTCGCAGAACGGTACAAATTTAGGCAAAGGAAGCAATCGAGCAGTGAAAGTGTTGCGGAGTACGTGGCGGTACTTAAAAAAATGTCAATAACGTGTGAATTCGGGACTTGGTTGGAGGAGAGTTTACGCGATCAGCTGGTGTGTGGAATGCACAGTGAAACAATACGTCAGCGACTTTTTACGGAGGAAGGATTAGATTTTGGAAAGGCATACAAACTGGCGGTCAGCATGGAGGCGGCAGAGAGGGATGCAGCGGTCGTGGAAGGACGCGAGAAAGCATCGAGTGGGGCCGTGGCCGACTGCCAGGCCATGACAGGGTTCGCGTCGCGTCAGGCAAGAGGGCCGAGGGCGAGCGACTTCAGGTCCAGCGGGCCGGCAGCGGCAGGACTGCGATCATCCCGGGTGGTCAGTACCAGCGGCGGCCGCGGAGGCCACGCCGGTACCCGTGGCACCGGGGGAGCGGCAGCACCGGCGCTAGGCCGAGGGGCCAACCAGTGCACGGTATGCGGTGCGGGGCATGAGGCCTCGACGTGTCGTTTTGCACGTTACGTGTGCAAAGTCTGCAATCGACAAGGTCATCTCCGACGGATGTGTCCATATCTGGTGGACCAGCACTGCGTAGAGGTGGAACAGCATTGCGTGGAGTCGATGACAGCAAGCTGCGGCACGGAGCATTGCGGTCTCGGATTTGTGGGTCAAGGAACGGACTCAGATATCGACAGTGACGTTAGTTTGGAGGTAATTGCAGACTTAAATCAGATTTCTATAGCAGATTGTAAACCAATTTATATTCCAATTAATGTTCAAGGAAAACTACTGGAAATGGAGTGCGACACTGGCAGCGCATTGTCTTGCATAAGTTATAGGCAATACCAACAGCTATTTAGTAATTTAAATTTACAAAAGTGTAATTTGAAATTAAGTTATTATTCACGTATATTAGTAAGCCCTGCCGGGATAATCAAACCGCTAGTTAAATATAAAGACAAGAAAAAGTACCTAGATTTATATGTGGTACATGATGGTAAAGGCTTATTACTAGGGCGGCAGTGGTTAGCTGAATTGGGGATACGCATACCAGAAATTAGTTATTGTGATGTGAACAATGTGACAGGAAGTCATTTTAATTTGCACGATTTCAGCTCCCGCTACCGTGAAGTGTTCGCGGACGGCCTGGGGCGTTTCACCGGCGGCCGGGTCAGCATCCACCTGCGGCCGGGCGCGCGTCCGGTGTTCCTGCGCGCGCGGCCGCTGGCGTACGCGCTGCGCGAGCCGGTGGAGCGCGCGCTGGAGCAGCTGGTGCGCGACGGCGTGCTCACCCCCGTCGACCGCTCCGACTGGGCCACACCTATTGTACCCGTCGTTAAGAAGGATGGTAGTATACGGATCTGCGCTGACTATAAACTCACGTTAAATAGAGTATTAGAGGTGGACCGTTATCCGCTACCTAGGGTGGAAGACTTATTAGTTCGTTTGCATGGGGGGCAGCGTTTTAGCAAAATTGACCTGTCGCAAGCGTATGCTCAGTTCGAGTTAGATGAATCACGGAAATACACGGTAATAAATACCCATAAGGGTCTATTTAGGTATAATCGGTTAGTATACGGCCTATCGTCTAGCCCGGGCATATTTCAAAGGCGTTTAGAACAACTGTTTTCAGATATGTCACATGTTGGTGTATTTCTTGATGACGTCATTATAACGGGAAAGGATACGAAATCGCATATCGATAACTTGAACAAGGTGTTTGAACGACTGCAGTCGTATGGCTTACGCGTTAGGAAGGATAAATGTGAGTTTTTTGCGGATTCCATAAATTATTTAGGTCACGTGATCAGTCGAGCCGGAGTACATACCTGTCCAGACAAAATTAAGGCTATTATAAAAACACCCGCGCCGCAAAACGTGTCTGAACTTAGAGCCTTTATCGGGTTAATTATGTATTACGGCAAGTTTGTAAGGAACATAAGCACTATTTTAACGCCGCTGTACAACTTATTAAAAGCGGGGGTTAATTTTGTCTGGAGCAACGAGTGTCAGGCGGCGTTCGACTCGGTGAAGAAGGCTATGAGTTCAAGTGAGGTGCTGGTACACTACTCTAGTGACATGCCGGTGGTGCTTACGGCTGATGCGTCATCCGTGGGCGTGGGGTCTGTACTGTCACACCTGACGCCGGGCGGCGAGCGGCCCGTGGCGTACGCTTCGCGCACTCTGACACCGACCGAGCGAGCGTACGCGCAGATAGACAGGGAAGCCCTTGCAATAATTTACGGTATCCGTAAATTTCATCAGTATCTCTACGGCCGGAAGTTTATTCTACGCACGGATCACAAACCTCTGACATATATATTTGGCGACAAAGTAGGTATTCCGGTCATGGCCGCATCGCGACTTCAACGGTGGGCGGTGTTATTATCTGGGTATGACTATACGATTGAGTACGTGCCGTCGGCTAAAAACTGTGCCGACGCGTTGTCACGGCTTCCTCAGGCGAAGGCTGGAGAAGAGGATACCGGGGAGAAGACGTATTTAAATTTCGTGGAAGATTTTTTACCGATAACCAACAGCGACGTCAAATCGGCTACCTTAAAGGACAGAGTTTTGTGTAGAACGCTGTCGTACGTACAATCAGGATGGCCCGTGTCTTGTCCGGATGACGAAATGAAGCCATATTTCGCGCGCCGAAATGAGTTATACGTAGACCGAGGATGTGTAATGTGGGGCTACCGAGTCGCAATACCGTCCAGTTTGCAGGCGACAATCCTTAAACAGCTACACGTTAGTCACATGGGTATAATTAAGACTAAATCTTTAGCTCGCAGTTACGTGTGGTGGCCGAATATTGACGCAGACGTAGAGGCACTATGCCGCGCGTGCCCAACGTGCGCGGCTGAGGCGCCGGCACCACCTCATGCGCCGCCCGCGTCCTGGCCGTACGTAGCGCGTCCTTGGACAAGACTTCATGCGGATTTCTTGTCTTTAAAAGGAAAAACTTTCTTTGTTGTGATAGATTCCAGTACCAAGTGGTTAGAAATTTGTGAAATGTCGCGCACGAATGCATCGGCGGTTATTAAAGAGCTACGCGCTATATTTGCACGTTTTGGGGTTCCCGAACAATTTGTGTCCGACCAAGGACCACCGTTTACCAGTTCGGATTTAAAAGATTTCTTGGTTAAATGCGGTATTCGGCAGTCTTTCTCGCCGGTTTACCATCCGGCTTCGAACGGGGCGGCGGAGGGTGCTGTTAAATTGTGCAAACGCGCCATCAAGAAAGCGTACAGGGAAAACGTTGACATAGATGCGGCTTTGCAAACTTATTTATTAGCGTATAGAAATAGTGTGCACAGCACGACAGGGGAGAGTCCAGCAATGCTCCTACAGCGGCGTCCATTGCGCACCCGGCTGGACCTGCTACGCGGAGAGGCCGCGCTGCAGGAGCGAGTGCAGGTGGCGCAGGCGCGCCAGACGGCGGCCGCGGGAGGAAAGCCGCGTTCGTTCGCCCCGGGTGACGAAGTCTGGGCGCGGGGATATGGTGCGGGGGACAAGTGGGTCAAGGGAACCGTGATAGGGCCAGAGAGCTCGCGCACTTACAGCCTAAGTAGGGATAACGGAGGGTCGATAGTCAGACACATAGATCAAGTTAGGCGCAGATCCCGTATGTCTACCGTGCCTTGTCCAAAAGAAACAGTGGAGGCGGACGAGGGTGAGAGCGATGTCGAGGGCCTAGGTGGCCCGACGGAGGTGGAAAAAGACTCGACAGTAATGGTCGAAAGAGAAATTGTCCCTATGCTTACGAGCACAAGTGACGTCCGGTCAGATTCCGATCTTATTCCGCCACCGCCTCGAGAACCGCTGACACGACCGCCAATGAATCTTAGACCTTTACCGCATCGTAAACTTAAGTTAGAAATCGATTAAATAAAAATGTTCGTAGTTATAAGATATTTACATTGTATACTATGTAGAAATAAGGGTGGAGGTGTGATATATGTGGGTATACCTATAAAACAGACACACCAATATTAAGGGTATATTTGTTTCGTTGTCGTCAATTAAAGCTGTTATGGAAAGGACGCTGTTTAATTTATCTGAATACCTAAGTCTCGATTATTCAAAATTAAAATCAGGATTTGGTTCCTGATGGTATGAAGGTTGTACAGGTTTTCGACAATTCCGACCCTTGCTTGCTACGGGTTAAGGCGTAGCGGCGTAGCGTACCGTAAGAGTCGACTTACTTAAAGGTATTAAGAAAGAAATAACAAGGGCGAATACAATTTTAGCATACGGACGCAGATAGTATGGTGCAACCCGCCATTAACCTGACTAGGCATTATGAGGTCTCTAAATTTCGAAAGTAACTTCTTCCTTCAATCGTGCTTTATACTGTAGAGCTTATTGTAATCCTTATTTTAATCTTTTTGGACCAGAGTACGTCCTTAAACTACGTCCACATGAGAGGTATGGGCATTGTGAATGTCATCTCGCTATGTGTGGTAGGGCACAGCCAGCAGATGTCATTTTAGATCTAGAGCAGAGCCTAACTGGGGAAGTACCTCCACCTTACAGAAAACCGCAGCCAAATAACACTAGACCCTACTCATCGTGTTGTGTTCCTGCCGGTGAGTAAGGTTGCCAGAGCTGAAGGAGGGGAGGGAGGGGTGTTGGGGTCGGCAACGCGCATGTAACTCCTCTGGAGTTGCAGACGTACATAGGTTACGGAGACTGCTTACCATCAGGCGGGCCGTATGCTTGTTTGCCACAGACGTAGCATTAAAAAAAACATCATTAATTACGAGTTACACTAATTGCCAGAGATGATATGGTGCTGCTGGCTCCCTCAATCAGAGCGCTCAGGAAGCTCCTAAAAACATGTAAGCATTATGCGGAGAGACATGGGCTCAAGTATAATACTGCAAAAAGTGAACTACTCATCTTCAGGGCTGGCAACAAGAAACTAGAGGAAGTTCCTAGGGTTGAGCTAAATGGGGCCGCCCTGAGGAGAGTAGAGCGGTTTAAGTACCTGGGTCAATGGCTCACCGAAAGCCTTAATGACGATCCTGATTTGAAACGAGAGCGCAGGGCGTTGACGGTCAGATGCAATATGCTGCTGCGCAGGTGTGCAAAGTGTAGCAATGACATAAAGGTTACACTTTTTAAAGCTTATTGTCAGTCTCTTTATACTTGCAGCCTGTGGACCAGCTTCTCACAGCGATCGTACAATGCCCTGCGTGTGCAATATAATAATGCATTTAGGATACTGATGGGTCTGCCTCGGGACTGCAGTGCGTCGGGGATGTTCGCCGATGCCCGAACGGATAACTTTTACGCTATTATGCGTAAAAGAGCGGCATCCCTATTGCATAGGTTGCAGGGTAGCACCAAAAGTCTCCTAAACGTATTTGTCGTCAGAGTGGACTGCCCACTGATGCCCAACGCATCATCGAAACAGATTATATTAATTAGTTTTAGGTATTTATTGTTTTGTTTATATTGTACACTAACTTAGCTATATAGATAGATAAATAATAATTGTTGTATTTACTAACACTATATGAGTTTTTTGCTCGAAATAAAATGATTTCAATTTCAACTTATTGCCGCAGCGAAGGCGTTAAGCTTGTAAAGCTAGGCTTAGTACTAACTCAGAATGCCACTTATACCTAACAGTAATTACATTCCCAATTTCCATATTTATTACTTCGTAACATGGTGAAATATAATTTTTAAATAAGTCACAGAGAATCTGTGTGAAGTACCCGAACCTCATCCATAACGTGCCTCTGCCAAGTGCGTTTGCTTGTTCGCAGGACAATGTGTCGTTAAACCGAAGTTATGACGCGGGCCGTTTGCGACAGAGACAAGGCAGAGGCGCTTATCTTATGTGCGAGGCTTGGACAAGGACACACCTAAAGGAGTTTAATTAAGGTTACCTGAGCGAGATTACGACTTACGTGTGCGTGAATAGTGATGTCAATTACTGCTTCGTCTAAGATAATCTTTTTATATTATTAGGTACTTAGGTAGTGCCCACTAAGAAAGCATAAGGACAAATACACGTTATAATAACTGGAAAAATACCTGTTATTTTAATCATGTTAAAATACTAGTTTAGGTTTTGATACTATCTACGTACTCTCTTAACTCTATCTATATACATACCTTATTTTACGATAAGTGAATTAGCTTTATAAAATGACGCGAACGTGGCGAGGCTTTGACAAAGCCATAAACACATCCTAACCCACGCGGCCGCAGCAGGTGCGAAGAGGTTGTGTACACAAGTCGGCACCGTGACATACTAGCATACATTTGTATTGGACCTACGAAAGATATTTGCTCTGCCGGATTTACCCAGCCGCGTACTGACGGATGAATTGTGACTTTACAATGCGATACATGCAATTTTAGGATCATAGAGTCCTTAAGAAATTGAAGGAATTAATATATGAAATTAAATCAAGTCTGGCTTTTATAGCTAATATAAATTACTTCTTTGTGTCATCATTAAAGTTGTTACACCTGTATTACACAATAAAAAGAAAATAAATATAAGCGTAGTCAATTAAATAACGTTAAATTTAAATTTTAAATTAATGACAAACGAATACCATTTCTGTGATAAGGAAAGTTCTTAGATTTGTAACCTCATCAATTGTTAGTCAAACCCAGACTAGAGGACAGTGGGATAATCTCGGACAGCGGTTAATTGCGGATGTTTATAACTTGGGCAATACGGCGCCCCTTACCGCCCGTGACCGCCTTCAGAGAACTGTCTTCGGTACATTTGATTGCTCAGATATACATTGTAATGGGTGGCTGCGAACCTGCTTCAAGCTAGGTGTCGTCAGATATTTTCGCGAGGTTTCATGTAATATAGGTAAATATATTTTTCATCATATTTGCTCGAAAAAAATCTTATTTCATGCAGATGTACTGAAGGACAAAGGCCTATATTGTTCCCACGGGAGTTATGGATTGTGAAAAAAAAAGCTATAACTCCTGTTTTATATTTTTTCACTAATTTAAACGAATGAACAAGGTATAAATAAGTTTTACTTTTAAAATATTAACGTTTATAATTTAGTATTTTTGTTCATGTGTCAAAATATTTAATTTGATCAATTTAATAGCTGTTTGAAATCTTTTTACACAAATATCAATTGCGGCTGAACGTTTAGTTTAGTTTAGTCTAGTTTCTTTATTGGTAAAAAAAAAAAAAAAAAATTTACGTCGGATAGGTCTGTGCCGTCGATGCCTAACCTGTCAAAGAATGTCAATATGGCGGACGAATGTTTGAAATGTCACCGTATTTAAGAATTATGTCACTTAAAATTAAGTTTTTTCTTCGCAAGTGTGTGTGATGTAAAATAAAAAACTTTGTTGGGGGGGGGGGGGGGGGGGTAAGAATAATATTACTCGAGTCTTAATTCTAGTCCGCGGCTGTCGTAAATATAATATAGACTCTCGTACTATACTTCACTTACTTAGTTCACAATATGGACTTGGTTCTTAAATAGCTTTATAAACAACTAGGGGGCACTGTCGCATCTTTATACCCCAAACAACGCTGTTGTCCGTATTTATCCCCTCGGGAAATGGGGAAAAGCGGACCGAATGTGTTTGCGGCGGCATGTTTATGAACAAATGTACTTGTTGATTACTTATAAATAATTAGACAATTACTGATGACAACTAAAGTATATTTAAGATAAAAAAAAATATGAATCACTAATCATGCCTTTGGATTGATTCAATGATATATATTTGCTCGTGTTACAGGAAACACCCGGTATAAGTAGACGAAGAAATTGCACATTGCAGGTATCCGGAATAAGTAAAATGGCAGTAGAAGGCAGTCTACGCCTAATCGAGTTGTTTATGTACTTACTTAGTATGTAATTACCTACTGATTAATACCGCCTTAAAGATTATCGCCGCACAAACCTTAGCGCAATTTCAAGGCGTACGCGCAACAGCGCGTTTACATTCATTCTAACGTCTCTATAACGCTTAAACGCGGTTAATTGCAAACTAGAGCTGACTCGGGAATTAAACAAGGTCCATTACAGTTCTAAGCATGTTTATGAGTTTAAACAATTTCCAGACCACTTTAACCAGCCACGGGCCGAATTATAGCCGTTTAAGTGTATAATATTAACCTATATGGAACTCGTTTACGACTGTTTGTGACTTTAGTTGGGTTTTGTTT
Source organism: Cydia pomonella (assembly GCF_033807575.1). NCBI lineage: Eukaryota > Metazoa > Arthropoda > Insecta > Lepidoptera > Tortricidae > Cydia > Cydia pomonella. The sequence continues at coordinate 19,650,452 of NC_084704.1, forward strand.
GATAATAGTGTTGGTGACGATTCGAGGGATGTTTTTGTATTTAATAGATATGTTTCAGTAACAACAGAATTTATTAAGAGGCTTAAAAATTCTGTCCGCGTTTGATTTGTCTTTATCTGTGGACACTATTTGGCACAAAAACCGTCTACATAAGGTGTTAGTAGACGGGACGGTATTTAGGGAACAAAAATAAGTTATTTTTCTTTTCGCTCATAATTATTTAGTAAAAAATGATGGCACATGAAATATACACCGTGTTTTTATTGAATTCCGTTAACTTCGGGGCAAGAGTAAGTTCGTTTAAGGAAACTAAATGGCAGGGGTAATTTTGTGTTTTTTTTTTATAAAAAGTAATATATGTTGCATATAGCGTTGTTGTAACACGGGCATTACATTTAACTCAACCAAACAATTGAAAACTATGACATATCAATGACATTTCAAACATCGACCGTCCGAGATAGTACTTACGTTTAGTAACAAATGTATTAACTCGTACTAAGCATTAATCAATAATTATGTAAACAGACCCTAAGGCAAAGGTACACGCTCATAGGGACCTTATAAGATTAAAATAAATTATTGATTATCTCAGAAATGGAGTTAATTAGAATACTGGTATCTTTGAGAAAGTTACTTAATTTAAGCTCAGGAATGCACCCTTGAAATTAACGAAAAAAAAAACACGGTGTACATAGCATATTATAAATTTTCTCATGATGAGGTAAAATGGATTTTTCCTTTGCAGTTTTTTTAGCGAAGGCATTATAATGGTTAATGTTCTTTAAACAGAAAGCACAAAGAAATGTAAAATAAATTCACAATTGTCATTACCGTCTTTGAAAAGAAAAAATGGAGTAATGTTCATTAGAAAAGGTTCATTAGCCCCCCTCAGCTGGCTTCAGCTGAAGTTGGTTGGTTGCGCGCAACAGGTCTTAACTTTTTGTGAATGATCATTTTTTGTTTCACCAAAGTTGACTCGCTTTGGGTTCAGCTAAAAGCGGGATTGTGGGATTTGAAGGATGTTAGTGGAAAAGAAAATGTTTTTCACGTCGTATGCATTTTTCATCACTCATAACATTAAACAAAGAAATTTAATTATGTTTTTTTTTTTATAAAATTTAAATAAGTTTTCTCTGTTAGGATGGAATTAGCTCGTGATTCTGAGTAGAAATAACATAAAAATCACAAAAAAACCACAATCACGAAAAGTGGTCATTTATAAGAAATGCTCAATTAAGAGTGTCATCAATTATAATTTATGACTAATGTAAAGATACTAAAAAAACACTTCGTTAACCTTATTTAAACAAATTTCGTAGACGGTGAAATTAAATTCCCAAGCGGGCACTATCAATTTTCCGCCATGACCCGTTAAACGGTTATCTCTGCGATAGTATGCTATCGCCAGCGCCCGTTGAGTTCTAAACAGTTAGGATCCATGCATACAGCGGTGAGGGCAATGATGCAAGAATTACCAAATAAATATTATTAATAAGGGTCAAATAAATGGCAATTTTAAACATACACAGTGATATCAGACATCACTGTAAATACAGTTTACAATATACAATTTTGCAAATTCTGACCGTCTCCTTTAATTAGATGAATACCTATTTACCTACTGTCCACATAAACTTACACAAAATTGGACTAAGGTTGTTGCCAACTTGCAACAATTCAATTCTTGAGTTGTGCTGTGGTGTTTTTTCTGGCAACTTTATAATAATTATGTGGATCTGTCATCGTAAAGACCACTATATGATCACTATACGAATAGCTAGACTTGACTTGCTGGCGACATCGTTAATTTTACTATACCTTTCGCGTCGAATATTGGTCGCTATGACCGTTCATTTTTATATGGAATAAGTGCTATCACGTAAAATACTTTTAGAGATTTAATTAAAGTTTTGCACATTAATTTATCTAGAAATGTAACATTCAACTGATAAAATCACTGAAAAACATATTTTGTCAATTTTTTTTTAATTAAGCCCATTCAAAAGTTACTTGAAGGAACTGTCTGTGGGGTCATCAATAGACGCGAGAGGTAGGTATGATATATCATCGCTTCGCCACAAGCTGACGTAAAAAAAATATACGGCTCTAATCACCCGTACTTCCCAAGATACGACCTACTGTGGCAAATGAATGGAATGGAAACTTGTAGCATTTCGTTCTCCTAACTGAACAAATTTTGTTCGTTTAGTAATACTAATAAGTACATATAACATATCGAGTGTTGTGCTTTAGCGAAGCACTGATAATCTCAGTCAGTTTCAATAGATTCGAGTTTAATTATTGCAATGCAAACGCTGAAAAATCGAGGAAGCGCAGTTTAAAGAGTGTGAAAACCGTAGCGTGGTCGCGCGCTAACAGCGGAGGATGCTAATAGAGCAGGAAGTGTTCCGCGAGACGTTTCATTTCCACTCGGGTCGTCGACGAAATTGAATAAATTTGAATGTGGAACAACGGCGAGGGCGGTTGGTTGGGGCGCTACTGACAGCGATTAATAGTTTCCAGTAAAAATTACGTTAAGGCATTAGGCGTGACTGTGACACAAGGCAGACATTGTGTCGTTTAGCAAATACGTAATCATAACTGTTTCCCAGGGAAAGAAACGTTTATAGAGTTGCATATAAAAACATCTAAATTGACTATAACCTTTTAAAAATTCCAACTCATAGTTTTCTACTGGAGGTATAGCGTATCAAGTTAGCAATCGATTTATCGTCAGAAATTTTTTAAACAAACAGTTGTACCTATGTTTAGTCTAGATTCATAGTCATGACGAGATCATGTACAATTGCTTTTGCCCCTACCAACAGGGCTCGAAAACAAAAAACTATAAAATCGCTACCACAAAAACTCCACACTCTTACTGGGAGTCTCCCAGTCTTGCGGCAAACGTCACATAGATCCCCGTGTAGCCAGGTCGCACCATTTAATTTTGAACTCTATTCGACTGCAATTGGATTCGTGCTCTCTCGCCTTGTTCTGTGCACTTAGAGTAAATTATGGTTATATCGTCTGGCATGTGTAATGGATTGAAGGATTCTGATCATGTTCGAGAGATTTGTGAAGAGTTGATTTCAATGGGATCTTGTTGTTACTTCTTGTAGGAAAATAGTAGGAAATGTTAGGCAAAACTTTGACGTAGGTTTAAACCTCTGTGATATAACTACTTATTCAAGAAAACATCGCAATAAAATAAGCAATAAATAAAGAGTAAGCAAAGAAACTTTTTGTGGAACCCAAACCCTCTTTTCCATAAAATCAGCAGCTGGTTACACAAAAGACTTTTTTCGTAGTAGCAACTTGATAACTATTGAACACACTGTAGTCCCAAAAAAAGAAGTCTAAATTCTTGTGATGGCTATATGTCTAAAATATATCTAGTTACGTAAGCTTCAGTGTATTTTCATATACATTCTTTCAGCCCATATATATTCCTTATCAGGATTGTACGAATCGACGCCAAAATCGTTACCTGTGAAAAGACGCTACATTTCATTTCATTGTCGTCCGTAGGCGCGTAAAGATACCAAACAATAAAAGAACTCTACATTCAGAACCCTATGAGAGGGAGGATTTTAGGGGGTAAACACACCAATGAAAATTATGAAAATGTTCCGTGTGATAAAATAATGTTGACGTTGATACGGAAAGTAAATGTATTTTTATTTAACATGTTTGAATAATATGTTATGGAACGAAACAATATAGAATTTCACAAAATTTGTTGGTAACTCGATAGCATTTGTACATAATTTATAATCTGGTTTATAAGAGTTCCAATATAAGACGGCGGTTTAATTACGAAAGAAAACGTTTCATGTCGCTGTGGAAGCGATTCACACAAACGCGTGAGAAAATTAAACAGTGACATCACAACTTTCCATTTCACTTGTCGCTGCGTCGCTCCCGTTCCGTTCAGTGGGATGACATCTAGCAAGCCATCTAGGTGTATATATGTATACTACCTATGCAAATGTTTTCCTACGCCTTTTTATATTTCGGTGTTTGACCTTTACGTACATTTAACACTAGTGACTCTGTAAGCTGTAGAACTCTAAAACCTTCATGGCTCCGTTATTTTGAAAATTAATTAAATCTGAATCGACGAAAAAACTGCCCACTAAATTTCACAGGAATAGGTTGAAAAATGTGACCTGTAGACGGGAAATCTGGACATCCGATTTTTGTCCAAGCTGAAACAGAGACCTTCGCTTTCGCTCGGTCAAAGTTTAATACGAGTAATTTAATACGAGTTTTCTCCAATATGCTCGGAAATGTTCACCTTATTGCAGCAAATATAGTACGGGAAGTTCTTCGTTATGGTCAAACTCAAATTAAAAAAATTTAAACCATTATTGTCGTGTTTTAGCGGACGGGAAAGTTATTACTGTATTGTTTTTTACTTTTTTTAAACATGTATCGCCTAAGAAAAATGCATACAGCCAATTAATATAGCTGCGGGCCGCGTCTACACGACGAGGTCAGCATCATTTCAAGCTATAGGATAGAGTCGTGTAAGACCGACGTGTATGATCGTGCGAATACTGCTTAAACCTTTTCCAGGCATAGTACGATTTATCGCCCACATACGCGGCATTAGAATTTGAACTTTAGCATTCCGATTTAAGATTCAAATTAGATTATACTTCCTGGAAATGTTACTTGTCTTCGAATGAATTATCAAAACTGGATTAATTGGAATATATTTGGATTTTTTGGAAAAACCTTGTAGATTGGTGCGGCCTGGAAAAGGGTTAATAAAATCAAAGACTATATAACTTTTATATTTTTTTAATGATCTCATGCGTGCAAATACAGCTTATATTGCACAATTATATTGAAAGCGTGAATATGAAATGGTACTGAATGGCAGAATAGTTGTGCCTTTAACTTTTAAAAAATAATTAAAGAGGGAAATTGTTTTTGACGTTTATGATGTGAAGGTTCGATTTGAGTGCTGGTTCATGTTTAAAATATGATTATTTTACCTGATTTCCTCGCATGTTTGGAGAAAAGCACTATATATGCCTCGGCAGGAACAGCAATTCGTGGATTCGTCTAATAAAAATCGAAACTCATCCACGAATTGCCCTTTCCCGGCAACTACACTATTACTACACTATTATTACTATACTATTATTTTATAAATACATATTTTTTCTAGAGGTACTCAGTTTTTAGGGTTCCGTAGCCAAATGGCAAAAAACGGAACCCTTATAGATTCGTCATATCCGTCTGTCTGTCCGATTATGTCACAGCCACTTTTTTCCGAAACTATAAGAGCTATACTATTCAAACTTGGTAAGTAGATGTATTCTATGAACCGCATTAAGATTTTTACACAAAAATAGAAAAAAAAAACAATAAATGTTGGGGGTTCCCCATACCTAGAACTGAAACTCAAAAAATCTTTTTTCATCAAACCCATACGTGTGGGGTATCTATGGATAGGTCTTCAAAAATGATATTGAGGTATCTAATATCATTTTTTTCTTAACTGAATAGTTTGCGCGAGAGAAACTTCTAAAGAGGTAAAATGTGTCCCCCCCCCCTGTAATTTCTAAAATAACAGAATGAAAAATCTAAAAAAAATACATGATATACATTACCATGCAAACTTCCACCGAAAATTGGTTTGAACGAGATCTAGTAAGTAGTTTTTTTTAATACGTCAAAAAATTAAAAAAAAAAACTCATCAAACCCATACGTGTGGAGTATCTATGGATAGGTCTTCAAAAATGATATTTAGGTTCCTAATATCATTTTTTTCTAAACTGAATAGTTTGCGCGAGAGACACTTCCAAAGTGAAAAAATGTGTCCCCCCCCTCGTAACTTCTAAAATAACAGAATGAAAAATCTAAAAAAAATATATGATATACATTACCATGCAAATTTCCACCGAAAATTGGTTTAAACGAGATCTAGTAAGTAGTTTTTTTTTTAATACGTCATAAAATTAAAAAAAAAATTTTTTTTCATCAAACTCATACGTGTGGGTTATCTATGGATAGGTCTTCAAAAATGATATTTAGGTTCCTAATATATTTTTTTTCTAAACTGAATACTTAGTTTGCGCGAGAGACACTTCCAAAGTGAAATAATGAAATACATTACCCTGCAAACTACCACCGAAAATTGGTTTGAACGAGATCTAGTAAGTAGTTTTTTTTTAATACGTCATAAATGGTACGGAACCCTTCATGGGCGGGTCCGACTCGCACTTGGCCGCTTTTATTTGTATTGATTTTATATGCATCTTTCTCTAGCTCTTTAAAACGTTTTTGAAAAAAATGGTACACACTATAAATAAATATCCATCTATATAAACAAACTTTGTTTTTAATACATAAACAATTATCTATGTATCTACCCCTAATATTCTTTTGATGATTTACATACACCTTTTTTGGATAACTGTGTCAGTTGTAATCTAAAAGTACTGTAAGATTCTAGGAACTAGGAACAAATACACGCGTATATATACTCTTATTAGTCGACATTGAAATGAGGAAATGTTTGTTTGAACAAGATCTCTGTAGCAAAATACTTGTTACTATTAATAGGTGTTGCAAAACGCTTAAAAGCTTAACGAACATACATAAATTATAATAGGTGTTGTAAAACGCTTAACGAACATACATAAAATATAAAATTAAATTATAATTATACAAAAAATTTGTATAAAATGGCCATTACTTCAAGGATTTTGCTTAATTACAAATTGTGCAGCATATGCTGCATGTCCGTAAAACTAACGCCGTCCAGAAAGTCAGACTTAAGTCTTTACCGTTCGACTCGTTTGTGACACCTCTTGTCAGAACGGGGTCGACGGGGGTCAATCCCAATTAAGCCTGTCCGATACCCGGCGTTATCTGTCCGCCGCCATTCTGTACCCGGTTACCTTACGCATTAACGTAGGTACGGGATTTGACATATTAAAATATTATAGGGATTTAACATTTCGGCGTGCATGTATTATGTATAATATATTATGCCAGTGCCAATCATGCGCATGTTTCTGATAAGTAGGTAGTACAATAAAATGGCACGTGTCAAATTGTACAAGTAATAATGATTTCTATTGTTCCTCGATTTGACCGTCATATTGTTGCGTAAAAAATTTGATTTGTAAAATCATGGGTTAGAAGGAGACGGGATAAAATCGGATACACATTGAGTATACCTATATATTTTTTTAATTTTAGTAATAAAATTTTGTGTAAGTTTCCCCAAGGCACGGCTTATGAAATACATGTATTCTTCGTATTCAAAATGAAATATATATCTGGCTTCACCCGATTTGTTAAAATGTATTAGTTGTTGATTTGTCTCTTAATAAACAATTTGCTCCCATAAGTTTGTGCCAAATAATAGTCAGTTGCTTGCTGATTTCGATATGATTTTTTTATAAATGAATCTATCCAAAATTATTAATCGTGACTTAATTTCTTTATTTATCCGGTGTCATCCAACAAGAAATAACTTTCCAACCAAGAGGCAAAACTAGGCCTTATTGGGTTTAGTTATTCACGATTTCTTTCTTCGCCGAAGTGTGACTGGTAAATACCAAATAGTAGGTAGTACGTATTTTATAGTTTCGCCATGTCCGTCTGTCTGTCTGTCTGTCTGTCTGTCTGTCTGTCTGTCTGTCCGAGGCTTTGCTCCGTGGTGGTTAGTGCTAGAAAGCTGAAATTCGGCATGGATATATAAATCAATAAAGCCAACAAAGTCGTACAATAAAATATAAAAATTTAATTTTTTTGAGGGTACCTCCCCTACACGTAAAGAGGGGGTGTTTTTTTTTTCTTCAACCCTACAGTGTGGGGTATCGTTGGAAAGGTCTTTCAAAACTAATGGGGGTCTTCAACAAACATTTTTTGATAAAGTGAATATATTCGGAGATAATCGCTCCGAAAGAGACAAAAAATGTGTCCCCCCCTCTAACTTTTGAACCATAGGTCCAAAAAATATGAAAAAAATCGTGGAAGTAGAGCTTAAGAAAGACATTAAATGAAAACTATAGCGGACATGATCAGTTTAGCTGTTTTTGAGTTATCCCAAAAAGTTTCTCCCATAGTAAAAAGACTTACTTTAGGTACTGATTATGCAAATTTGCCTATTTGTTTAACTCGCGTGAAAGGTACCGTTTCATCCCTTGGTTAACAATTTACTATACTTTAAGCTCCAGTTTAGCTTATTGTGACGGAAGAGTAACTACGGAGCCCTACACTGAGCGTGGCCCGACATGCTCTTGCCGGTTTTTATCCTTTGTCGATGCATTCCAATGTTACAAGTATTGTACTTATTTTCACGATGCAAACCTTCATATCCTACACCCAGCCGTTTTTCGCTTAATCTCCGATTACGCGTATTATTATTACCAGTATGGAGGTCACATGTACAGGCGTGGGTGTAAGACAAAACGTATTTATTGTAGACTGGTAATTGTTATGTAAAGTCTTCCTTCGTATGAGGCTAAGCCGAGTGATGATGAATGAACATCACACCTGACTAACTAATCACATTATACTCGTGCACGGAGACTGCGGGCTCAGCGACACGGGTCTTCATCCAATTAAGCTATGCATTCCAGCTTACATTGTTTACACAGTAGTCCGCTTTCAAGCGAGGCGGTCCTACGTGTACCAACTATACATGACCCGTATCCATCTAAAATCATTTCGCAATTACTACTTCAACGGGATGTAGGTATTTAGCTAAGTATTTCAGCGTGCAAAGAAAGGCATTTCAAATGTTCCAAAGAATATGAATGTAAAATTAGACCAAAGAACTGCATCACATTACGACTATCCTATTTCAGGATTCTAAAGTAAGTATCTAGCTGCGACAGATGAGTTATCTAGTATCTTCTTTAAAGTTACAAGTCTTTCCCAAGTAGCTCCTTTCGTAGATATAGCGTTTTACAAATATACTGGACAATACTACAAGCTTGAATTTATCCGATACTCAAATAAAGCTCCCATACACTTGCAAGCACGTTTGTTGTATTGCATAGCGCAGTTTGCGTTTGCGATTCAGCACTTACTTTTCTATTGCAAACGAGTGCACAGTGCACCGAACACACTTTTCAAGTGATAACTTCTCCAGGCAGAAATCTAATCGAGTAGTGTAGTAACAAGTACGACTTTCTCACGAAAAAATTAAGTTACAATTTTGCTCAAATTGCATGAACAGAGATATGAATTTCTGAAAGTTATCTTTCACTTTATTGTGGCACGTAAAGCAGATTGTACTTGGATAGAATTTTAATAAACAGATAGGATGAGATTTCGGAATGCAACTCAATGTACCTACATATGTTTTAAACAAAATACGTCGTCGAGGTAATCGAAGACATACATTTGTGATATATTTCTGAAACGGATTTCTAAATGGACACATCGCAGTATTTTTAAAATATTAGTAGGCGAGAAAGAATTAGTTCCAACTTAACATCAAAATAGGGCTGTTTTATAATAAGTAACAATTAGGAGCTTAGTCGCAATAGTTTCTATATCTTTGCTTAGTAGCAAAGATATAGAAATACATTTCATTACAACTGGAGCAAGTAAAGCGAATGCGATATTTTTTTGAGGCATACATTGACACTGTTAAAAATTGTTTGCTTAACATATTTGCAGTATACTATGTATATAAGTTATCGTCGCCTAGTACCCATACATTTAATGGATAAATACATGCTTATATTATACACATAGAAACACCCTTAACTCAGCACAAATATTCGTAATAAACACACAATAAATGCCCTTACCGGAATTCGAACCCAGGATCTCCAGCTGCGTAGGCAGGGTCAATACCGACTAGGCTAGATCTAGATAATTATTATTGGGTATGTACTTATAGAGAACTAAACTTAGCTAAACAACTGGATATGATTGTAAAACTATAGGTGAGGGTTAACCCTCTTTGAAAACGAATATCCAAAATAGACTTCTACGCTGAAATAACTGCAGTCCTAGCAACATTTTTATTATTTTTCTGTACTGTAATAAATTAAACGACTGCAGTGGAACAACGAGCCATGTCTTAATGAAGCTGGTTCGTATTCATGCGACCACATCTCTTTAAATTTGTAAATAGTTTATTTTTTGAAATAGGGATATTATTATATTCCATTTCCTTTTTTTTCACCATTGTTCCGTGTGTGTGGCTTTACTATAGATATTATCAATTATTCCTTTCTTGTGAGTAGGTAAATAGAAAGTGAGTAGGTATGTGAACAAATCAATATGAGTAAAATTGTAATGGAAGTTATGAATAAAGGAATTTAGATATAAACAGTTATTTATTCATAAAAAAAGTTTTATCTTTTTCTTACAAAATACATACGTCAAAATGACAGACAAGGATAAACGATTCCTAGCTAATTCAAGTCAGTAACGCGTTTATGTATAACGCCATTAGGAATTTGTTTGGTTTAAAATTTATGAAAAAGCTTAAATTTTTTAAGATTTTACTTAGTCTAATATGAGCAATTATTAACCAGGTACTTACAAGAAAATTAGAATATAAAAGAAGTGCTGAATTGTTTTATCTCCATTTCTGTCTTAGATAGAGAAAAGGAAAAAAATAATTAGTTCCACTCAATTAAATTTTATTTGGATCTGTATAAACCTACTCTTACCACAACGGCTACCGGAAGTATTTTATACAGATACAAAACCAATTTAGTGCCAAGTTTCATGCTTTCTGTCATGCGGAACTATACATTGAAAATTATTTAGGGCTAGGAGACGTACCACGACTAAGCAGGAGGCTTTACTTGAATTTGTCGGTTTCTTCAAAATTTCCCATTCATACACCAAACAAATAAGCCAAGCAATACGGTCGGATCAATATCTAAATCTCAACTAAGTAACATTATTCATTCCACATGTTCAAATTTGTGCATATTATGAATGAGGGCTACCGTTTTTGTGCTCACCAGTTGAAGATTGGTCCAGAAAAACAGCTCTTAAAATTTTGCTATGCTTATTAAAAATAAAAACCGGCCAAGTGCGAGTCGGACTCGCACAGGAAGGGTACCGTACCATTATGTATAAAAACGGTTACCCATCCAAGTATGGCCCCGCCCGACGTTGCTTAACTTCGGTGATTGGATGAGAACCTCGAGATTGGATTTTTATTTATTTTATTGTTTTTAGGATTTTTTGTTATAGCGGCAACAGAAATACATAATCTGTAGAAATTTCAACTGGCTAACTATCACGGTTCATGAGATACAGCTTGGTGACAGACGGACGGACAGACGGACGGACAGCGGAGTCTCAGTAATAGGGTCCCGTTTGACTCTTTGGGTACGGAACCCTAAAAAACGTTCTAATATACACAAAAGTATTTTATCGTCTAAATTTGCCGATTTTGTAACCTGTTTGACTTTGCATATATTTCAGTTGGCACTTTGTTTAAACCACTAACATTTATTGAACTATGTCTAATGTTTACCATAAGTAAACAAAAAAGAAATACCACAATTATGAATAAGGACTGAAAATTAGCGATAAAAAAAGCTTGTAACCCCCAAACCTACTATGCATTTGACATTTTGAAAGAACTCTACACTAGCGCCCCTAGCGGCGAAATTTAACGGCGAAACGCGTTAGCCCTCATTAGTTTCAAAAAATGTAGCATTACGACTCTCACGAGTATATAGGTAGTTTGCTCTTCAAAGGTCGGAACTTAAACTGATATTCTTGTCATTTAAGCTCCACCAAGCTCGGCAAAGGCTTACATCTATTGGACGTTAAGATTATCGTCGTTCAGTGTAATAAGCGTTCAAGCGCTGAAAGGTGCACTTGTAATGCAGTTCCCAGGGGCGATATACGTTCAGAGCAACAACGAAAATTGTCGAGAAAAGCCGACGATAACCGAGGAAAGCTGAGCGCACTTTGAGTTATTACCCCCTGGGATTGTACATGTTTAATTGCTGAACGTAGCAAAGATTAAACTTCAACTGCTTATTAGGATTAAGACGCATTTTGGAACGAGTTACTTAATACAGTAACTTTGTCGCCTGAAAGTACGGGGTTCGTTTGCGTCAAATCCGGTAGTTCTGATTTTTTGCTGACTTGTTTATGATAATTGCCCAATGAATAAACCAAGTTTGTGACATCGAGCGCCGAACGCAACTATGTCAAATCTCGAAAAAACCGCGAAAATTTAGTTTTTTTAGATTTGGGCGATTATAACTAGTTTTCGATAGTACCTTCTGATATATAACTTGCCTTAGTTGCTGAGAGCAGAAAAAATATAGCATAGATTTGACCTGGGGAGCCGACCCTTTACCCCCTTTTATTGGAGGTCAGCACGATCTCGTCTCTACTGGGCCAAATCAGCTTTGTTTGACCTTAGGAACAATCGTGCCAAGCGGCATCGCCTGAGACAACCACTGCACTTACTATATGAATTCAAGTTCCAAAGAAAATTATATTTTGAAAGGGAACTCGGAAACTATTAGATCTCTAGAGACAAAGTTTAGTCTAGTATTGTAGAAAATGTAGTCTACTTTAAAAACGTCTTGAGAAGATGCTATCAAAAACTAGTCCTTTAAGAGAAATAATCGCCCAATTCTAAAAAAAAACTAAATTTTCGCGGTTTTTTTTCGATTTTTTACAAAGTTGCGTTCGGCGTTCGAGGTCACAAATTTGGATTATTTTTTGGACCAACATCATAAACAAGTCTGCAAAAAATCAGAACTACCGGATTTGACGTAAACGCTAAATGTATAATAAAGTTACTTACTGGATTTAATATTTTACAACGCATGTTTCCATGAGAACTGTCAAAATTAAAATGTCATTAATATATGAAAATGTATCGCTTCCGTTTTTTTGTTTATATTGGCCATAAAAATCATAAGATAATTGAAAAATGAAAAATTATTATTAAGTGAAATAATTAGTTTTATATTATTAAGGTTTAGGTTTTTGTGATGTGTTTGGTGGTATTTTATTACTGAAGGAACTTAATATTACTTCAAATATTGTAAAAGCCTAGTCTAATAATTGTCAGGGTAAATATTCAAGTGCCATCTCTCCTAATGTCTTCGAAGTAATTTTATTGTTACATTTGTCAAGTTTGAGCGCGGTTTTTACGGTTACACGAAGTTCATCTTTATCATCGAAGGAATAATGTATCTTTCAGTATTATCATCATGTAAGTTGAGAGATTTTGAAAGTATTTCATTGTAATGGTAATTACCTCGGCGGAGAATATCAAATATCTTCCATTTCACGATTAAAGTTATGAGGAAAGCGGACGGCTGCTTCTCCATACAAAAGTAGTCCCCATTTTTCTCCCCAGATATTAACATTATAGAAGATATTATTATGCAATTTGATGTGTATATTAACCATAGCTATGCCCCTTCGTTTGTTTCTTTGATTATTATAAGAATTAGGATCGAAAAAAAATTCCAACATTTTTTTAATACTCCTAACTCTTATAATAAACCCCTTCGTTTAGCTGTGATTGATATACATCAAATTGTGTCAAAATAGTAATATAAATAGAGGAAAATGGGGCTGCGTTTGTATGGAAAAGCGTTTCGTCTAATTTCGTTTTAAAATTGAATGGTTTCCCTGTTAGAAGGGTGTACGTACCTGCAGCTAGACCTGTCAAGACTAAGCGATTTTTTATTAGTTAGTAATTTGCTGATAAACATAAAACGGGACGTACCTATATGTATTTGTAATAATTAAATTATTAATGGGAAACTACTTAAGGTAATGAAACTAACCGACCCTGATTAGTTTTATTTTGTTTAATGTTGGCCTATGAGTAACCCCTCTTCTTTACGCCTTTGTTGTCTCCACTGCCCGAGTTCAATAACAGAATTTACCGCTCATGGACTTGCAGTGGTCATCAGACTCAAGCACAAGGTTTTGTCCCGCGCAAGTTACTCCGGATTCTCGCAAGCGGTGCCTCTGCTAGTGCAAACGGACGTCCCCACCAGGCTGGATGACCTAGCGGTCCTTAAGAAGTCGGTGAGTGTGCTGCGTCATATTCCGAAGGGACTTCGGAGTCTGGCGGCGGGTAAACTAAGTGGCCTGATCGATAGGTGTGTGACGTCATGACGTGTGTCAGCGCGAACGGTGAAAATGAATGGTTTGCCTTGTTGTCTTTCGCTTTCACCTATTCCACACTACGAGTGCCTGATGCAGCGGTTAAGGGTAACCTGACCACTAAGAACAAGCGTAATTTAGATTCAACTTGGGTTTCGGCGGTATGGATGTCGTGGAGACAGACCCAAAGGCCTATAGTTCATCCTCGGTACTTAAAACGATCGAATCCAAAGTTTTCGAGGATAATCTCCGGGTGGCAGTACGGGTCCTAATGTCGGAGGACGCAATAGCACCATCGTTTACTGAATCTCTTGTTGCCTTGCAGTCTAAACACGCGGCCCCTTCTCGATCGTTAGTTTTCCCGCAGGAGCCAGACAGGTCCTTTGTCACATTGATTGTAGAGCTGAGGGACGTAGCTCAGGCTCTCGGCTCCTTCAACAGCGGCAGTTTGGACGGCATTCGACCAGTGCACCTAAAGGAACTTACATCAACCTCGGCGGGTGACAATGGTTTGCGGCTACTTGAGTCCTTGACAAAGTTATGCAACTTCTTACTCAGTGGCCAGTTAAGCCCTGTGGTTTACCCTTTTGTGTATAGGGCCTCATTGTGCGCCTCGTCAAAGAAGGACGGAGGTTAAGGCCAATTGCGACATGTAGCACTTTTCGTCTCCTGACAGCTAAACTGGATTGCCGAGCTGTGAAGTAGGTATTAATATTTTCATTTTGTATTTTTTGAGATGTTTAGAAGGATTATATCTGTTTATTTAAATGCTTATTAACCGACCTTTTTTTCTGCATGTAATAATCATATTTACTGATTTAAATATTGTAAATTATCTTTTAACTTAGATTTATGGGTTTGTCATTCATTAAAACAACTTATATCGATCCCTACGATGTATTTTACTTTTATATTTATGTTATATAAGAAAACTAACGTAAGAAAAAAATTAAAGGGACTAATAATATTGTAAACTATCAACATATAAAATATATCAAACGAAACCCAGAAATGTCATTGTTGATCATATCTATAGAAATAAAATACGATAAAAGAAATACGATCTAAATAGACCTTATATTACATACGAATACGACCTCCGGATACCTCTTCTTTTTCTTCTGCCGTGCCTTATCAACCGAAGTAGATGGCGCTGTACATCGCGTAAACACAAAATTATGAAGGGATATTAGTAGGAATTACCCGACTAATATCCCTTCATAATATTATAAATGCGAAAGTGATTCTGTCTTTCTGTTACCTCTTGGTTAATTTGGTATAGAGATAGTTTGAAAGGACATAAGGTAGATTTTATCAATCAACATCATCGTTCCACGCAGACTAAGTCGCGGGCAGAAGCTATACTAGGAATAATCCTTATTTACATAATATTGTCTTGCTGTGTAAACTTTTTCCTATTTAACCATTTGTTCAATTTATATTCGTTAATGTCTTTCTTCTTCTTGTCTGTTACCTTTCGCGATTCTTCTCACTTGATGGTCTCATCGGAAGATCAGCGCTGGATGCCAGCAGTAACATGCTGAGACTAGGTCATTTCGTGGCACTTTATACTTTCTATGTTTTGATTATTTCATGTAATTAGTCTCATTTGTGTGGACGAATAACAATAATTCTATTCTATTCTATTCTAATATAATAAATATTAGTCGCGCATACATTTCGCTTGTACTTGTCCGTACATGTATTGGCTTGAGGGAGACGCACGTGCAACTGACAACATTTAGATATAATTTTTATACCATAATATAACTAAGTCTGTATTAGCCTCCTACATTAAAAATATGCTCGACTGTATCGGCAATACTTACCCGTACAAACAGACACGTCCAAGAAGTCGCCTTTTGAAAGGAATCATTTCCAAAAGCAAAACTGTACCAAATCATCTATTCTCACAAAGGACGCATAATTCAATAGGCAAATTTGATACAGGACATGAGGGTATCAGTCGCTGGCACCCAGGAAGGGCCCATGAAATATTCACGAGGTCAAAGCGCCGAGGGCACATTTAACCTGTAAATTTATTATACATATAATGCTATTCCGAAAGGTATGTGGGTACGACCGGTGATTGATTTGGTAATTACTAATTAGTAAGAAGCATACATACTAAATAACATGATATTATGAGTCGAAGTTTTTATTCAAATGTCTAAGGGCTAAGTGATCCGATGTTTTTATAGTAATTTCGGGTAAGTTTTCAAGATTATCTACTCATCTTTATTCGAAACTTGCAATACTAAACTAAGATTCATAATGCAGTCGTGTTTCTGACATACATGGTGTTTTTAGGGTTCCGTAGCCAAATGGCAAAAAACGGAACAAATGGCAAAAAACGGAACCCTTATAGATTCGTCATGTCCGTCTGTCTGTTCGTTTATGTCACAGCCACTTTTTTCCGAAACTATAAGAACTGTTACTGTTGAAACTTGTTAAGTATTCTTTGAACCGCATTAAGATTTTCACACAAAAATAGAAAAAAAAAACAATAAATTTTGGGGGTTCCCCATACTTAGAACTGAAACTCAAAAATGTTTTTTTTCATCAAACCCATACGTGTGGGGTATCTATGGATAGGTCTTCAAAAATGATATTGAGGTTTCTAATAATTTTTTTTTCTAAACTAAATAATAATTTGCGCGAGAGACACTTCTAAAGTGGTAAAATGTGTACCCCCCCCCCCCCTAAAATAAAAGAATAATAAAACTAAAAAAAATATATGATGTACATTACCATGCAAACTTCCACCGAAAATTGATTTGAACGAGATCTAGTAAGTAGTTTAAAAAAATAAATAAATTTTGGGGGTTAGAACTGAAACTCAATTTTTTTTTCATCAAAGCCATACGTGTGGAGTATCTATAGATAGGTCTTCAAAAATGATATTGAGGTTTCTAATAACATTTTTTTCTAAACTGAATAGTTTGCGCGAGAGACACTTCCAAATTGGTAAAATGTGTGCCCCACCCACCCCTGTAACTTCTAAAATAAAAGAATGATGGAACTAAAAAATATATATGATGTACATCATGCAAACTTCCACCGAAAATTGGTTTGAACGAGATCTAGTAAGTAGTTTTTTTTTTAATACGTCGTATAACAGAACCCTTCATGGGCGAGTCCGACTCGGACTTGGCCGTTTTTTTTAAACTCCGTTAACTTCGGCGCATGGCTAAGTATATTTAAGAAAACTGAGTGACATAGTTAATTTTCATTTAAGTTTTATTTCATTAAAAGTAATTAATAGCGACGTTGCAACACGGACATTATACTCGTATTTGAATCCACCAAACAATTGAAAACTAGGACATATCAATGACATCTCGAATATCAATCGAGTACTTGCGTTTTGTAGCAAATGTATAAACTCATACTAAACACTAATCAATATGTAAACGGGCCTAAAAAAACACCGTGTGTCATGAATACAATATCTACAAAAAAATGAAATGATTTCTACTTTTACCTTTTGCTTAAATAAAAATTTTCTTAACATTTTCCTTGATTTGTATGAGAGAGTATGCTTGGAATGAGTTTCAAGATTTGTTATTAGAACAACGGTGCTTAATCTCATTTAGAATATAATAATCATTAATCAGTTTAACCTGATATTTGCCAAAAGTATATACTATTATAGTGTGTACTTTACTGGACTAAATTACGTTTTATGTAAATGGTTTTAGCAAATATTACGAGTATTACATGCAACATGTGAAAATGTTTAGGTCGGTAGGTAGGGTCAAGGCGGGAACAGTGGCTCCGCTGGAACAGTGGCTCACTTAACCTAATTTCAACGAGAGAGGTTATTTGCTCCCCAGTTAATACAGCAGAAATTACTATTATCCGTACGAATAATACTTAAACACGCCCCCGAAAACCTTCCAATCATTGAACTGACGCATACGCAGTCACTAAAAATCGTAGTGCCCTGTTGCCCGATAAGGCTTACAAAATTCCCCATAATTGCTGGTTTTTGCCAAAAAAATACCCTATAAATTGTCGGAAGTGTCTACACACACCTTAAACGTACACTGCGTCGTAGACATTAAACCCCAGAGAAATGCTGTTACTAACATACTTCTAAAAATAGGGAAAACAAAAATGTTGTAACCCACAACATTAATGTTTTTACCTGTAATTGAAAATATTAAAAACTTCTTACGATGAATCATTAAATTTATTTTTCACCGTAACACCACCAGCCATAGACCAATCGACGTAGAAAAAAAATTGTAGCAAGAATATGTAAAGAAAAACTGTTCGTGTATCTGCGGGTATATAAGCCATGTATTGTATATGTTCATTTAACAATTTCACTTTAAAATTTTCGAGATTCTCAGTGACTTGGTGAGGAAGCGTGTGGTAACGTCACCCGCATGTTATGCGAATTACGAATGTTAACTCTGTGTGTTGTGTCACATAGGAGCGATAACAATGCAGCTGTTATGCTGACTTCCCACCTCCAGTTAAACGATACTGGCTGAGGTCGAACTCAGGGTTGCCACTAGGTTAAATAATATACAATTAGGTATCTTTTTTTCACTAATCCACTTTCCGCTAGAGTTTGTAAAGTAAGGGCTTGTAGAGTTAGAAGCTTGGCTCTACATGAGATCTGACAACTTTTTGACAGTGCGAGCCTTATGGTATCGTCTTGTCATCATGTACATGAATTTTTTTTTGGTGGGATTATTTAATTTAATCCACAGCGAAAATGTGGTGGTGACCTTATTGTTAGTCACTAGTGGAATCAATTTTATGGTTTGAGTAAATTTGTTAAAGAGAATCGGTATTAAAGCGTCAGAGAGTAAAAAAATATAATCGCGTAGTTGTTATTATACACCGTGTTTTTATTGAATTCCGTTAACTTCGGGGTATCGGTAAGTACATTAAAGGAAACCAAATGGCATAATTAATAAAATAAAATATATTTTTTTTTATAATTTTGTTTTTATAAAAAGTAATTAAGTTTTTCATATAGCGTTGTTGTAATGCGACATTTAACTCAAATAAAAAATTGAAAACTGTGACATATCAATGTCATTTCGAACACGTTCATACATTTGCTATATTTATTAGCAAATTTATGAACTCGTACTAAACAGTAATCATCTAATCAATATGTAAACAGCCCCTCAGGCAAGTGAAAACGCTCGTAAGGGTCTTATCAGTTTTTATTTTTATTTATTATCTCTGAAATGGACACTGCACATACTTAATGTTTCTGGTTTAACCCATTGGTTGACTGGTAGAGAATGCCTTAAGGCATGAAGGCCGCCATGAACCTTCATGTATTGTGCAATAAAGATTAAATAAATAAATAATACATTGAGTTAATTAGAATGCCGGTGTCTTTGATTTAAGCTCAGGGATGCCTCATTGCAATTAACGGAAATAAAATAAAAAAACAAGTGCGAGTCGGACTCGCCCATGAAGGGTTCCGTACCATTTATGACGTATTAAAAAAAAACTACCTACTAGATCTGGTTCAAACCAATTTTCGTTGGAAGTTTGCATGGTAATGTATATCATATATTTTTTTTAGATTTTTCATTGTTATTTTAGAAGTTACAGGGGGGGGGGGACACACATTTTTTCACTTTGGAAGTGTCTCTCGCGCAAACTATTCAGTTTAGAAAAAAATGATATTAGAAACCTAAATATCATTTTTGAAGACCTATCCCTAGATACCCCACACGTATGGGTTTGATGAAAATTTTTATTTTTTTATTTTTATGACGTATTAAAAAAAAACTACTTACTAGATCTCGTTCGAACCAATTTTCGGTGGAAGTTTGCATGGCAATGTATATCATATATTTTTTTTTAATTTTTCATTCTGTTATTTTAGAAGTTACGGGGGGGGGGGGGACACACTTTTTACCACTTTGGAAGTGTCTCTCGCTCAAACTATTCAGTTTAGAAAAAAATGATATTAGAAACCTCAATATCATTTTTAAAGACCTATCCATAAATACCCCACATTTATGGGTTTGATGAAAAAAGATTTTTTGAGTTTCAGTTCTAAGTATGGGGAACCCCCAAAATTTATTGTTTTTTTTTCTATTTTTGTGTAAACATCATAATGCGGTTCATAGAATACATCTACTTACCAAGTTTGAACAGTATAGCTTTTATAGTTTCGGAAAAAAGTGGCTGTGACAGAATCGGACAGACAGACGGACATGACGAATCTATAAGGGTTCCGTTTTTTGCCATTTGGCTACGGAACCCTAAAAACACGGTATATATATCTTAGAATTGATAATTTCATGATGTGGCAATAATTTCATAAGATGATCGGTTGGCCACATAATGAATGAAAATTTCACCATAACCATATCATGGAGAGACAAACTCTAACATGGCATTTCATGAAATAATTAAAATATATGATCTGGCCACGACATACATAATGTCTTTTTAAACGGGAATGCTAACGAAGTAGAAGAAGCTGTAACCCTAGTTTTGCCGAAACCCTACATGGCAGGTGTCCGTGTGAACGTCGTGGGGGAGTCTGAACTAAGATTGCTATTGCTCTGACAACTTGCCATTGCCTATTACTTTTTACAGTGTATTTACAGTTGATTTTCGCATAAGTGTTTGCAAACTGAATGATGATTGATCAGATGTGATGATGATGACTTAATAAATGACGTGGTATTGTAGTGATAAATTATTGGCAACCAACTGAATTGGGGATATTTTGGGGCTGAATATTTTTTTAGATTTTGTCTGTGTAGCAAGAATTTTGATGACGAACGCACACAATATTTTTCTGAAGTATTTAATTCGATTGATGTACTTAAGTCCGAAAAATAAAGTACATTTTAGGTTTGCTATTTTAACTTGTACAGTTCGTTAAGACGAAGCATAACAACGTCACTATCTACGCCAGATGAAATGCCTTGCCGCTTCCTCAATCATGGAAGCTATGCTTTTCAGGCGCAAAGTGTACCTACATTCTCCACATTACACAAATCTACTGGTTATGGAGCTTTTTTGCCAAAAAGCTGCATTTTGAGATGGAAGCAAGCCACTTTGCATGATGATAGTGGAAACCCAATAAAACGATTTTTTCCGAAGCATCCATAATTTCGTCCCTTAGGAGCCGAGGTAAAACGAGGTCTGTTAAAAACAGAAAAAAAATGTACAAGTTACACGAATCATCCGATTAAAATAAATTATGTGATAATCGAAAGAAAATAACTTTGTTTGTTCGACTCTTGTCTGCGTGAGAATGAACAAAAACTGTAAACTAAAAATTGAATTATTAAATGGAACCTTAACACAAAAGAAAAACTGGCCAATAATGCATGCGACTAATGGACAGCTCTTTTTCTTATCGAACCGCACCAGTACGCCCAGTACAAGAGCGGCGACACAGTATCTCGGCCGCAAGATAGTCTACCCGTCCCTCTTTAATTAATACAGTTAGAAAAGGATGGATAGTCTATCTCGCGGGCAAGATACTGTCGCGCTACTCCTATGCTAGGACTACTGGATTGGCAATCGGTTCGACAGTGTGTTGAACCTTTTTAGAGTTCCGTAGACTATATACGGACCGTAATTAACTGGAACCCTTATAGCTTCGCCATGACCGTCTGTCTGTCCGTCCGCAGCTTTGTTCATTGATCGTTAGTGCTAGAAAGCCGCATAAATCGTGCATGCTGACAGAACGGTAAAATAAAACTTACAAATATAATTTTATTAGGGTACCTCCCATACAAAATGTATTTTTGAAAACATCGTTTTAACCCAATGGTATGGGGTATTGTTGGATAGGTCTTTCCAAACGAATACGGGCCGCCAGCGACCATGTTATTAAAAATTAATATTTTCGGAAATATTCGCTCCAAAAAATGTCTCGGCCCTCTAACTTTTGAATCATGGGTCTAAAATTATGATAAAAATCGTTAAATAAAACCTGAATAAATACTTACAATGAAAACTACAGCGAATATGATTGATCCAGCCGTTTTTTAGTAGTCCCTTATGCTTGTAATGTACATGATACTATAGCCCCCGTTTAGCCTATTCTGATCTATGGAACCCTACACTGAGGATGGCCCAACATGCTCTTGACCGATTTTTAATATTTGGCTTGGCACCGACTTTAAACATATCAGCTGCTAGCGGATATAAAAGGGATGACATTTTATTTTACCCTTTTCATTAATAATAAATAATAATAATAAATAAGTAAATAATAAATATTATAGGACATTATTACACAAATTGACTAAGTCCCACAGTAAGCTCAATAAGGCTTGTGTTGAGGGTACTTAGACAACGATATATGTAATATATAAATATTTATAAATACTTAATACATAGAAAACATCCATGACTCAGGAACAAATATCATTGCTCATCACACGAATAAATGCCCTTACCAGGATTTGAACCCGGGACCATCAGCTTCGTAGGCAGGGTCACTACCCACTAGGCCAAACCGGTCGTCAAACCATACCATTAATACCATAAAACATTATGGTATTTCGTTGCTGAATTAAAATTCGGATAAAACCGTAGTTTGTAAGAGTGACCACAGAGACGTAACCACAAATGATAAAAAAAACCTTGCTTGTATATACAATTTGTTCGAAAATAAAGCCTTATTTTGCGTATGCTAAGGCTGAATTTGAATATGAGTCATTAGAGCAAGATAGGACAATGTCGAAGTAAATGATTTATATGCGAATAGGTAAAGAAAGAAGAAATAAAAATCTTATTTGCATTACTTTAAGTTGGTATTGCAATGATTGCATTGAATAAGATACGAGATTGTTAAAATAAGCGGTTAGCGATAGTGCACAAACAAGCCCAAGGCCTGTTGACAATATGACAATGACCATTGTGGTTCCAGCGATTCACTCGAAGCTATTGCTTTTCATACAATTCCTTAGACGTGTCATGAGTACGAAGAGTACTTAAGAATGATTGATGGCATGTCGTTGTTATCCACGAACAGTGAAGGTTATGAAAAGATTTCAATTGCGGTATTTATAAATGTAGTAAAATTTTGAATAGTTAGAGTAGTAATCTCTAAAGCAGTAGAGCAATTATTATAATATAGAATTCCTTAAGAGACCAAGATGTTATAAATGTTAAGGTAATTAAGACTTAGATGATTCTAGTGTCGTATGCTAACATATTAATCTATTAAATAACAATTGGAAGATTGTCTACACCTCTCGCATCGAATGATGGTCCCTATGATAATCATCTTCAAGTGTCTTTTGGTTGGGCTCAATTAAAAAATAATGGAAGAAATATGTCTTCACCGTAAGTAGATTTATAACTAACATGTTACATTTCTAAATAACTTAATGTAAAATGTTTCCATCCATATGTAGGTAAATGAACTCTAATAGGGACCATCATTGGACGCGAGAGGTATTAATTCGACTGGTTATTAAAAAATAATTAATACAGTACAGTATTGATGTATGTGTTATTCCATAAACATGTCGATAAATTAATTTAAACAGCGGTGGCAGCATGGTTCCATTTTTATCACTTGTCACTATGCCCGTCACTTTCGCGCTTACATACTTTTAAGATCGTGATAGGCATGGTGACAAATGATGAAGAGCCGACCATGTTAGCCCTACAGTTGTACATATACGAATTTTAGTTATTCGATCTGTTTCTAATATGATACTGATCTGTCAGTGTCAAAAGTGACATTTCTTTAACAAGAAACGTCACTTTTGACATTGACAGACCAGTATCATATCGGACACAGATCGAGTAACTAAAGTTTGAATACGCTTAAGAGTTAAGATTTTACGAGAACATTTCGCATTCCAAAATCAACATGCCTTAATAATTTTATTCGATTTGTTTGTACCAGTATTGAGTTATCTCCCGCAAACGGTAATCTTGTGTGGACAACGTATATGTCCGCTTTGAGCGATATCTCTAAAAAAAACTAGGTATGCAAACAAATGCGCATTGCAAACAAACATATCTATGACACATCATTCAATACGTGAAAATATGACAATCCTTAATTCGAGTCATACCTGTATGTTTGCATTGCACTCAATATAGTTCCAAAAATTACAGATTATATTCCCCAAGCATAATTATTAGGTAACTTCTATTAGTTTTGTAATCGAAATAAATGTCCGGCCAAATTCCTGTTCTGAGAGCATTTTCAATCTCTCACTTCAAAGAAAAGGTTCAGAGTGAATACACCGTGAGCTAATTAAACCTGACTGAAACAGATTTTAACCACGCATTTCTGAGGTCATAAGGTGTACCAAATGTTATGAGTTTTGGCTAAATTCGCTAAAAAAAATGTTATTTTGCTGAAAAAAAAAATATTTTTGTGTGTTCTGCACATGAGACGTTATTTATTTTTACACCTTGGTGAAAAAATAATTACATCGAATAAGTAAAGTTTTTTATTTACAGACAAAAATTGCGAGTTTACTTAAAAATCTTTAATGTCTGTCAGTAGGTAAGTCTAAACCAAGTCTCATAGTGGCAGCGTCATAGTTAAAGGGGCGTGTTTCACTAAGTTATAACAGAAACAAATTTTCTCAAAAATTGACATTAAATCTAAAACAAGATTGATTTCAGGAAACTTTATATGATATTTTGGTCTCTAAATGCGGTTAAGAATACACCTTTTTATAAGCTTTAATTTAACTTGCCCTGTTAGTATGTATGGGACAAATCTTGCAAGTTAAATTTAACCCACTTCCCGGTTTCCGATGAAGCTGAAAATTTGCATACATATGTAAGTCGGGTGACAATGCAATATTATGGTACCATCAAGCTGATCTGATGATGGAGACAGGAGGTAGACATAGGAACTCTGTGATAAAACAACGCAACCTAATTGTCTTTGGGTTTTTAAGAATTGTCTCGATGAGTATTAGTTGCCTGTGGAAAAAAAGTACAGTCAGCGATAAAAGCTTGTACTAAAAATGGTTTTTTTGCCAAAAACTTATTAAATCTGTCAGATTTCATTTGCCCACGGTGTATATATGTATTTAATTTTTTATGTTGTTATACAGGAGACGTTGTTATACCGAATACCTACCATATTATATGTTGTATTGTTATACCTAGCATATTCGTTGTAGTGAACATGTGAAAGTGCAAAATTTTCCAATCAATGTATGTGAGGTGACTAGTACGCATAGGCTGTGACAGACATTGGCCTGTATCGGTTTCTGCCTTGTTTAATTGTAACACCGATGTTTTAATTAGAAAACACAAAGCAGATAACACAAAATAGCTACAACTAATAGGCAAAAAACTTAAGTAAAGACATGATCACGAATTTCTCTTAATTCGCCTTATTATGAATTACTTTAAGTATATTGAACTACTCTTATTTAAGCTTAATCTTACTACGATAAAATAAAACTACTTGGCTTAGTAGTAGTTCTATAAATACAATATTATATTTATATGTACTTATGTTAATACATACCAACCTACACGTAAAGTATTCTAAATTTTTAAAATTATTTTCGGTGGCTTTCATACAAGCCACAATTGAAAATGTGGTCATGTCAAACAGACCTGTGCACTTAATGAAAATTAAATCTGCAGCCGTTGGCTTTAGGCACCAGTAATTTTACCCACGACGATGTAATGTTACCGCTGCCGGTAATGGTGCACACGAACCAATAATTTCACGTCCGTTCCGTACTAGTAATTTTACCTTCCTTTACGAGTGTACGAATTTGATACCTCTTCTGACAAATTTGTGGGTTGCCGAAAAAAGGTTGCTTATTATCGATTTGATCTTTGATCTAATTGACAAATTGACGTTTTAATTGAATATATTTCGCAATTCTTGGACAGTCACAATAATTATAAGTAATATCGAAAAAAGTAAATTATGTCTGGGTAAAATGGTTTTATTACTACGTTAATGGAGCTCTTAATAAAGCCGTTATTCTATGTTAATTTATAACAATTCATGTCATTTGTGATTTTTATGAACACCATCAGGCAATACACCTACCCGCTTCAACTTAAAAATTAGATTGTATAAGCCCTAAATCATCGCTGACACTGATTAGTGGAAACATAACGTATCTGAATTTCCTCTCAGCTATCGCGTAAAACGTAAAACTTCATGAATGACCGGTTACTGAATGTTTTTTGTAGCTTGCCAACTCTTTTCACTCAACGTAGGTGTAGGTAACTAATTTGGTCGTTTGCGGATGCGCGGGGTCGGCGTGGATGCTTGCTAATTGAGCCAATTTAGCTAAGTGTCGGATGCAAAATAGGTTTACCGAGTGCCGCTCCTATCCTAAATTGCTGAGCTTATTGAGATGGTGGGTCTCATACATCATTCAGCGGCTTAAGTCAAATTAAGTATCTTTGATAGACTTACATGAATGAGTTTTATTGAATTAGCTATCCACAAAAACTAGACCACATCATTTCAATACCTCTGCAATGCTTCAAATTGGATAAATAATAGAATACTTAAGAGAATAATATATTTTTTAAGTAAATCGAACACTTAAACACGCGTGGTCGCGCAGAGGTCTCCGGTTGCGACGCGCGCGCAAGGAATTTTAAACAAACGGTAAGGATCAATAACCCGGCGATAGGCATCCGTCTCGAGTGCTGACATATACCTTAGAGTGGTGGCGACAGTAAGTGTACTGAGCCGTTATTCATTAACAGTTGCAGCTATACGTGTCAATTTGGGGCAAGGGTAATTAAATTACATAATAGCATAAATTATAATGTGGGTATAGAATTTAACGATAAAGCTTGGATTCAGAGTTTTTCAGTATTTTACAGTACACAATAATAATTGGCCTGACATTTTAGTTCAGCCTACTGAAAGTTTAACATTATATTTATACTCTTTGTTAAATATTCCAAAGGTCATCAACATAATAAATAAATGAAATATTATTATTGACATCGGTCGACTTGCCTCTCGGCATAGGTCTCCCCTAAGACCTTCCATTCCTCTCTGTTGGTTGCTCTTTTTGTCCATATTGGTCCAGTGATAGCTCTTATGTCATCTTCCCATCTGCGGTAAGGTTTTTCTACCTCTTTTCCTTTTCTCATCTTTGAGGTACCAGGTTGTAACAATTTTTTACCATTTCTGTCCTGGTTCTCTTAGTTTCAAAGTTTACGTTCAACTCCTAACCTGTGCAGCATCGATTTTTATGACTGTATGAATGTTTTTCTACATACCTACATACAAATGAGTGAACCTTTAGTAAAAACATAGGTACCCATGGAAAAACAAGCTTAGTTACAGTCACAAATGACGTAAAATGTAACTAAACAAGGAAACAAACCAATATTTCCAGTTAAAGTAAATCACATTGAATAAAATCGTTAACAAAAAGTAAAATGTCGAATGGAGGAAAATCGCTAGCGCCACGAAATTCCGCGCGGGCTTGCATTTCGCTAAATATACTGAACTGACGACCTGTCTGGATTCGCGATGGAGCAATGAAATGCTTTCCGAAACCATGTAAAAGTATAATTAATTAATTAGGTTCGTTTTGAACTGTCATATTATATTTCGCATGGTACCTATAATACGTTTTTGAACTGCCAGTTTGTCAACCCAAGAAAAAAGTGTACAATACTGGGTACAAAATTAAATGAAACGTACCTACTATTTAGGTACATGGCCTTTGAATTTAACATGCCCGAACATAAGGCATATTCTAAACTGACTTTATACTGAACTTACTTTAAACTGCATTTACTGTGCAGCGCTAATTGCTTTGATACAAATCCATGTATATTTGTGTCCACTTATCTCGGTCAAAACAAACGAGAATTATGTTTGATTGTATTGAGAACATAAAATGTAGAATTAGGTACGTAAATCAGAATTACCGAAACCAGAAACGGATTGAAATTTTACTACTGATTTAGTGAATTAGCAGCTCAAATGGCTTAGTAAACTGTAATCCTAAATTAACTGTATGTATAAACTACCTTAATTACAGTCAAATGAATTCTTATGGCAACTACGTAGGTGCATAATGGTATGGTAGGTATAAAATTATTTAGAAATTAAAAATATTCGTGTTTAATTGCCATATTAATTTAATGAGCTGTTCGGGTAGTACTTATTACAACAAAGCGTATGAGAAACGCAAGCCAGGAGACATATAATTAATTATTCAATTAGTCAATTAACGCTTTTTTGTCCCTGTGTCCATTTGGATGCCAAAATACCCGTGTTGTGGTGTCCACGTGGCAACAGGAACAGAGAAATTGTTGAATAATGAGGATTGCCACAAATTGTCCATTGTTTTCAACATATAGGTAATTTATAGGTCAGGTGACTGGAAGCTTGAAAAAGACGACGATTCCTTTCCCAGCTGGTGTGGTGAAAGAAAATTAAGTTTTACTTAATTTTCAATCGTCGCTGTATGCTGAATAGATTTCTACCTTTCACGCCTTTGCGTCAAAAAATAAACGACAAGGCGGACGATATGTATAATTGTATCGTATTTAACATTTATTTAGCTTAAAAAATCCTTGGCAAGTGGGGTGAAAAACATTGCGTGTAACACGGGCGGTAATATTTTTTGCCATACCGCACAATAGTATTGTGCAATCTCCATTTATTTTTTACCGTGTATATTATACGAACCATTGATGACATTCAAGAATTTATATTTAATTTTTGCACATGTTTAAAACTTGCTTTATTGTAAAACAATCAGTAGGTAATACAAGCATGAAATGATGACATGATTCAATACAATACCAAGATTTTGTTTATAAATAAAACCGCATACTTGGTATAGGAGCTAGGAGTGTGAAAGTATATAAATAGACCACTAATAATAAATCACACAAAAGTGTCTCAAGTGGCTGAGACGCGGAACGCCTGGAGTAGGTATTGAGTATTTCTTCTGATTTATGCATGATTCCGTATATATAAGTAGTTACAATAGGTCTAATAAACGTATCACGTTACATATACCTACTATTATAAATATTATTTGTGCGCGTTTTTATTAATAGGACTCGGAATATTCGTTTTAAGTGATCCTGTTTATTTTTACAAAATTTAGTGTAGCAGTTCCTAAGGGTATAGATTAGTTTTTAAGAATTGGCTACTTGACAATATTTAGTAAATAATGTCAATCGATCTTGATTTTCCTGGGGATCAAATGTCTATATTGGACTCATGGCATTTAAGTCGCAAGGTAGGGCAAGGCGTTCTCCATACAAACCTTGTGCAAGTTTTATTCGTTAGTTTTGGCATTATAACATTTAATTTCATTTTTTGCTTGTATATATTGGATATACGCAGAACTTGACGTAGAAATTTTTCTGTATTAAAAAAAAATACAAACAAAAAAAATACATCAAGCCCTAGCTAACAGAAAAATAAGCATATTTACCAAAAATAATAACTGTAGCGCAAACACAATCGAAGAAAAACGCGCACAAAGTTTGTATGGAAAGAGCTTGCCCTACCTTTCGCCTTAAGCAACACAAAGGTCAGAAATGACAGTTAAAATCTGACGCTCGCACTCGACCATTGAAACGTCTCTAACAAAAAGATAATGTAATGTGACGTCACATTACATTAGTCTATCCTAAATGTATGGAAGATCAAGAGAATGGCTATTTTGACCCTGAAATATTGCGTTTATGTATATAGTTGTCATAAAATTTATTTTTCAATAAAATGCAATGAATCAAATGGTATCATTTATTTTTACTTATCGAAAGTAAAAAAAAATACAGACATCACAGAGCCTCGTATTTTTTTTTAAATCTCAATATGTCTTTTTAAATTCCACTTTTTTATAATAGATGGCTCATTTTCTATCTCTTTATCTAAATTTTGTTATGTAACATGTGTCGAGTACCCAATTATATTACAAGTTAATGAGTGTAAACCATTTTTAGTTACGAGTATTTTGATTTTGATTGGAATTATCACAGCCATTAGTTTTGGTGATTTGTATAATTCGAAACGTTAAACTTCTAATATTACATAAATTTTCGATAAAGATGGCTTAGGACACCAGTATAACATATTTTAGGCCGAAACTCGACCACTAAAGCATATTTTGTGTTAGGATAGTTAGTAGGTATATAAAAATTATAATAAAAAACTAAAAGAGACAAAAAAATCGTATTCCCACATTTCCCACATGAAGTTGCTGCCCACGATCTAATACAAAATTCTTTTACAGTATGTATATATTTATTGTTAACGTACAGCGTGTAGCGCTTTCGATCTTATTACGAGTAGGTAAAGGATATTTAATATGAAGTTAAAACCGCCAAAGGGACGACTCAATAACCGCTCTTACATGTACCCTATTGTTCCTACAATTCGGATTCCGTACGTGCGAAGGGCGTAGGAAGAAATCCCTTGTGACCCGTCACTAGAGGAATTCTGATCTGTTGAAGAATTCCAAAAACCTTTCTTCATTTGAACTTGAGGAGAAAATTCAGTCACATAGATGAAACTGAAGGGTCAGTTATTTATATCTCGAGCGTTGGCCTTTTTAGGGTTCCGTACCAAAAAGGAACAAAAGGAACCCGAATGAAACGACTCTCTCCGTCCGTCTGTCTCATTGCTAAATATTTCGAGAACTACTTAAGCTCTTGATTAGAAATTTGGAATAGTTATGAACTACGATAACCCCGAAACATTAAAATTGTTTTTTATTTTTAAATTAGGTATGGAAATCGCCCAATACGAAGAAAAAAAAATCAAATTTCAGAGTCTTTTACTAGGTCAAGTGGGGTTTCCCTCTCTCATTTCATTTGCAATTTAACCTCGTTTGCTCTTTGGTGTTTATTATACTTGAAATTTCTATGAGATTACATTAAAAACCAACATAACCAACACACACAGGTTGCGCAAATTAGTAAGCCAATTTACCGATAGATGGCGCTGTTCACAATTATGCTTAATATATACTCCTACCTACTTACTTTCACTTTACTTATACTTGGTTTACTGATACTTTCGTGTTTATTGTTACTAGAGATGGGTAGGGGTGAGTAAATACTGAGTATTTACTCAAAGCACCCGATGAATACCCGTATTTACTCATTTAGGTGGGTAAAAACGATTGCTAAGAAAAAAATGGGGTTTAAGAACTAAATTGTTTTTTATTGTAGTGTTAACGTGTATTAACAATAATTACATCATAAAAAGCATATACGACTTTTAATTTATGAAGAAAAACGGTATCATCGGTGAGAGAAAATTTGCGATAATGCGTAGTAAACAATTTTGTTTTAAATAAGAAGTTACTTACTTTAAAAATATGGGACTTAAGTTATATCGATGTTCTAGATAACTGCATTTCGCGCAATAGTGCGCGCGTGTTTACGCTGCATTTACGACCTTTTATTAAGGTTTTTTCAAAAGAAACTCAAAAACGGCTAATCCGATCATGTTCAAAGTATTTTTCATCTCTCCGAATCGGAAAGCTCA
Organism: Cydia pomonella; assembly: GCF_033807575.1. Taxonomy (NCBI): domain Eukaryota; kingdom Metazoa; phylum Arthropoda; class Insecta; order Lepidoptera; family Tortricidae; genus Cydia; species Cydia pomonella. The sequence goes on from NC_084704.1 coordinate 19,682,020, forward strand.
CTTTTCATAGGCGGATAGCCGGGTGGAAAATTGCATTTCCCACCTTAGGGTGAAAAGTAATTTTTTAAAATTTGTACTTCTAGCAACGGCTAACAGCCATATATGCCATATTATTCAGTTAAAAACTCTCGTATTAGCTTCCGCATTTTCATACCAAGTATTATCAAAAAAATAGACCACTTGTATTTAATATTTAAATGTATGAAATAAACATAAATATTTGTTAATAAATCAATATAAATGAAGATAAATGTTTAAAATATTATCATTACATTACATTCATTCATTCGGTTCTACTTTTTTAAGGCGCGTATACATTTAAGTAGGCCGTTTAAGACACAACCCAATTTAAGATCGGATTGTCTATGGTTTTAGAATTTTTTTTCTGATCAAAATGTAAATGGCGCTAATTCCTGCAGTCATAACTCATAACCTACATTTCTTGTTTGTGTTTGACTTTCCTCATAGTCGAAATGCAAAGTAGAGTGTTTAGCTAGGGTAAAAGTAACTATCTCACCCTCGAACTATCTCGGCTGATATGGTTCACTTTCCACCCTTGGTTAACAATCTAATATTTTTTGGACTTTATTCTACGGCTAATCTTTTTATATATTTTTAATATTTTTTTCGGACTTTGGTTCGAAAGTTCTGGAGGGATAAACATTATTTCGGCCATTAGAAACGGTTTTTTTTAAATAAGTATTCAATATATCCAAAAAAATTATATAAACATTCAAGTTATTTTTAAAGACCCATTTGTTGATGCACAACACGTTTGTGGTTTCTGATTTTTCTTTGTGACTAATAGTAACATGTATGAAGAAAAAAATATATATTTCTTACAATTTTGTGTACTTAATCCAGTAGTAGTACATTTCAAATTTATATGCCCCTTTCAGTACTCTAAATAGTTTATACCCACCAATTTGGGTATAAACGAGTAAATACTGCTATATTGAGTAAATACTGAGTATTACTGGGTATTTACTCAGTATTAATCCGTGAGTTTTTACTCACTACCCATCTCTAATTGTTACATGAGTTCATTGAAAGTGTGTACCGAACCCTCGGTGCGTGAGTTAAGCGGACTCACACTTGACCGGTTTATTTATTTATTCTTACACCTAACAGAAACTTGTTTTTTTTTTTGAAGATAAATAAATTACATTTGTAACGAAAATGAAAGAAGTTACCCGTACACGTAGTAGTAATACCACGATAATATACAAATAAAAATTTTAATTTTGGTACCTAACGATTAGAGAGAGTATTACGGTAGTAGTAGTAGGTTACGGTAAGATTTTAACTTAAGCTAACTACCGGAAGTAAGCAAACGAACACGATAATAACAATATTGCATTGTAAAATATTCCCGGCGCGTGCGAGAAAGCTTGCGTTTGCATACGTATTTGCTGCTGCGTTAGTCCGGCGCGCGCATTGTACCTATTGCGTTTTTGCAACGCGATATGGTTAACCAACACTCTTCGTTGACTGAATAACACAAACCGGATAAAAAAAAACATTGCCTAACTACATGGCATTTATAACATACACATCATGTACGAAATGGGAAGTTACCTTTTCTCTGCAGCTGTCTGTACAGGTACGGTCACGTTTGAAAATATCGATACGGACAAAGTGCCAAAAGCGCCGCCGTCTATAGCGGTCACGCATACAACAACAAACATTATGCCTACACTTACGCCCACAAACAAATACGTTGGTCTAATTATCGAAAGCACCTTTCCGATATCGGATGTTGGAATTGGAAAGCGCCTATGAGAAAAACAGTTTCCTACAGCTGGCTTATGGCACCAAGTCCGCCGTTTTCGTTATCTATATTTTTTTTTGTAATAATTATGCATTAAATGAGTATTATATAAATACAGAAAAACATATACGTTTTACATTTGACTGCCGTTCAACATCCGATATGGGGTGGGGCAATGTGAAAACGCTTTACTCACTAAAAATTAAATTAAACAGGCCTAAACAAAATTAAGTAGTACTAGTACCTATTCGATTCTGATTCTAAATTAACACAGAGAAAAGAAGATAAGGAAAGTTTTTATCTAGTTGCTCATGATTTCCTACAAATTGGTTAAAATCACGGTTGCTTGAAAACCTTGGTGGATATAGTTGTGTCTACTGCAAAAGTTATTTTAACCAACTTGAATGCTAGATGTTACGGCACTGCTTCCTGAAATTTTCCACTACTTTTCCATCAACGAAACCATTTTAATAAACACAATTGTCGGCGGGTGTTGGCTGAGCCTATATCCATCAACGTCGGAGCAGTCACGCCCATCTTGGCATTAACAATCATTGAGATTGAGCGCGCTTAAAATGGTCCCATGTGACCACTGCAAAACTGAAAAAGGAACCCTAGATCATTTGTGTTCTCTACTATACATATATATAACTACGTATGTACCTAATTATTTATGATCACACTCGCCGGACAATACTTTTATAATTGTACTACCTATGATACATACATCACACACGAGAAGATTTTTTTCATAAATTCAGAGTTTGAATCTATCTCAATGGTCACTTAAGTATCAAACTCTGATAATACAATTGTCTATCTATGGCACCTGTCTTTTGGTAAGGAAATGTCAGGGTAGCGGAATATCTGAATTTATTAAGTTACCATTCAGGTAAAAATATAAGTACAGGTACGAATGACTTCTACATAGTTAAATCCTTTTAGTGAGGTACATAAAATATTCTAAGCTAACAAAAGCACGTAACTGGAGCGACTAATGAGAAAAAGGTGCTCTGTATGTAAGGTATTACCTGACCTTATATTGCCCGACTAACCTAGTCACGTGGTTTTCCTTGTTTACAAATTTAAATAGGTACCCAAAAAAGGTAGGTATTATTTAAATTGAATGATAATCATCATGTCGGCACTAATGAAATTTCAGGTTTGTTCTTGGTTCTAACGCGTAGTGTAAAATAATACGAGCATACCAAGAAAACCGTAGCTTCGGTGGAATAGTAAGAGCCGTATATCTCATGACTAGATCAAAAAAGTCCAAACACCCTTCATTAGCGGAAAGTTGACCCGCGTCCATTGCTCTAATAACGGCTATTAGACAAAACGTCCGCACTAAATGCTGAACATATCCGAACGCGTCCGAAGTAAGCCGAGTGGCGCCGGAGACGGTCGACATATCCGGTCGGCTTTTGACGGATGAGAATCGTAACATCCGGTGTTTAGGAGGTCACGCTATAACATATTGGGTGGTCTATTACATTACCTGACTAAGACAATGCATTTTAAGACAAAAAGACGGATAGGTAATCCGTGTTAGGTTCTTCTGATTATTTGTCAGCTTTTATTTAAAAAAGTGGCAAATGGTAAGATACACATACTTCAAAGTATCATTATCGGATATCTAGACTATGTACTGAGATATCATATATCACGATAAACATATTTCAGAAACTGAAACCTTAGCGCATTAAAATATATGACGAAATCCACTACGAAAACAATGCCGCATTTAAGAACGCATCTATCAGTTGATTACATAAATAAAAGTGTATTTTATTCTCTAGAGCATAAGTGTCATATGTTCGGAAGCCCTAATAACGTGTAAGTGGATCCGATGACGGTGAACCGAGAGGCGTCGTATGACGGATCGCATCTGCGACAGCGCGATGACGAAACGCTTCGTACCTGTTTTGACTTCTAGAAGACATTATTAAAGAATATGATTCCTTAACTTATTTTCTATTTTAATTATTGCTTTCAAATATAACGCCCGTACTTACAAATATCACAAATAATATGATGCGTACATCTGGCAATACGTACCTGAAACAAAATTAAACAATTATATGCAGAAAAAATAAAATAAATAATTACTTAGACTCAGCTTAGATCCATTCATAAAGTTGTCATGCAATTTTGCGGCTCGGTGTATAAGGACCTACTTATAAAGGACCATATTAACCCAGTCAAATTAAGGGTTTCACTTCGCAACGAGAGATAATAAGCTGGAAACTTGAATACACAGAATGTCTCGTGTGCGCGTAGGTGAAAGCAAATCTTGATGTAGGCGAAAAACCAATTTCTGCGAACCTTGATTAACTACCGATGTCTACACGAGATGTCCTGTGACTTAAACGCCATATAAAAGTGTATACAAATTTCCATCTTACGAGTATTATCTCTCATTCCGAGGTTAACCCTTTGTTAGGGTTTCGTAATCAAGAAACCCTTATAGATTCGCCAATTCCATCTGTCCGTCCGTCCAAGGCTTTGGTCCATGATCGTTACTGCCAGAAAACTGTAATTTGGCATGGATACATAAATCAGGCTTTGCAACAGAACGGTAAAATAAAAAGTATATTTTTTTTAGGGTACATCGGATAGAAAATAATTATTTTGAATATTTTTTTTGCATTGTCCGATAGTGTGGTATCGTTGGGTAGGTCTTCCAAAACGAATAAAAAAAATGTCTGGAAAATTTTCATATCATTTTTTGATAAAATTAATATCCTCCCCTCTACTTTTGAACTATGGGTCTAAAAAATATGAAAAAAAAACGCGAAATAAAAGCTTAATAAATACTTTCAATAAAAACTGTAGCGAACATGATCGGTTCAGTCGTTTTTGAGTTATGGCAAAAAATATTCACTTCTTATTAGTAAAAAGACGTAATAAACCGCTGCAAAGGTACTCCCTTATGTTTGTAATGTACATGACACTTATTAATAGCCCCCGTTTGGCCTATTCTGACAAAATGGTAACTACGAAACCCTACACTGAGCATGGCCCGACATGCTCTTGGCAGATTTTTTAGGCTTAAGATGACTGAGCTATAAGGAAGAATGATTAATATAATATGAAGTTTACATCAATAGCATCAACGTTTTTATACAATCTTCTTCTTCTATATAAATAAAAATGAACCGTAATGTGATGTATGTGATCGCATAACTTTCGAAAGACTGGATAGATTTGGCTAATTTTGGTATTGAAATATTCGTGAACTTCAGAAGGTTTAGGCGGTGAGAAAATATGGAAAACTTGCGAGAAAAATTGTAAAAACAACGATATTCTTTTCCCATACAAACTGTTCCTGCCTATCAATTAAACTGTTCCTGCCGTAGACTCGAGTCCCCTCAAATTGAATAACGTATTAAAATAAGGATTTCCAATCGACAACATAGTCGCTATGTGCACGACTGTCACGCAACCTAGCGTCCGCATGTCTAGGGGAAAACGTCAATGCACTACATCTTATAAAACTACTCCAAAACTAAAAACTACTGAACAGATTTTCATACGACTTTCATCTATCAATAGAGTAATTCTTGAGGAAGGTTTAGGTATATAACTTGTTAAGTGTTTGTGTAAATTGGTTGAAATATAACGATGTTGTCGAAAAAAATCACGCTGGCTAGGAGCTTTAATCGAAAACGCTGCCTAATCCGTTGGAGCTATAACAACACAATGTATGGTGGGTTGTCTCTCTTTCATGGGTCTACAAAAAAGTCCGCGATGTTGAATGTCTATCTTTTAAGGATAATTTACTATACCCATTCTTAACTTCTAGAAAAAGATCACACAGTATGTGGCATATGCAAAGCTATTTACACGGATACAGTATTAATACTTATCAAATTAAATACGTTAGTTATATTAAGCATTTTATACAGATTACAATGGTCCCTTACACCATACAATTTAAATGAATATTTGAGGAGTAATCGTAAATTAAAGTTTCGTTTCGAGCCATAAATATAACTTGTGCGAAATGTTAAAGACGCTATCCGCAGTTAGTTCTAATTTTTACGACCTTATGCGCTGGGATCGCTTTACTTACTCCCACCATGCACTTCGCACGGTCCCAATATCCACAATATTTGGATTATCGCGTATTTAGATTTTAAATACAAATAATAATAACAATAAAAAGTATCACTATCACAAAGGATTGTCATTGTTGGTTGTCGAACTTTATGGGTGCGTTCAGAATGGAATATGGTTAAAAATCTGACCCTAATTATTTAAACTACAAATAAAACGAAATTAGAGTCAGACCAAGCTAAGTTAGCAGCGGTTTTGATAGCCCAGACGGGGCACGTGATATTTTAAACGTCAAACTTCTACTTAGCACGTTTACTTAACACTTGCACCTACTGGGCTATCAAAATCGCTGCCAACTTATCTTAGTCTGACTCTAGGAATCATTGGTTAAATTGAAAAATACAGCCGCCATCTTGAATTTCTGCATTATTGCTCTAAACAAGATGAAAATCGATATCCGAGGATCCGAAAGATGCTTTATTATGAATTTGAGACCAAAATTGCAAAAATCGGCCGGCATTTTGTTCTGATCAAGATGAAAAAAAAAAACTGCCATCTTGAATTTCTGCCTTTCTGCTCTGATCAAAATTAAAATCGACTTTTGAGGATCTGAGAGGCCCTTCATTAGGAATCGGAGGTTAAATTGGACTAAACGGCAGCAATCTTGAATTTCAGCATTTTTGCTCTGATTAAAGAAGAAAATATATTGTTGTTGTTGTGTCTACAGAGAGGTAACATGTGGTACGACGCAAACCTAAAGCTATTCCTTCTGCTTTTATACCTATGTACAAGTATCTCAGGTCAACATAGGAATAAACGGCCGTCATCTTTAATTTCTCAATTTTTTGCTGTGATCAAGGTGAAAATCGATATCTGAGGATCCGATTGGTCCTTTATTATAAATCTGAGGCCAAAATTAGAATAAACGGCATTGGAATTATCTGCTCCTCTATCACTCTTGCATATTCGAGCGATAGAGAGGCAGGTAACAAAATTTCGATTTGCGTGTTTCGCGGTAGGCTCTGTGTTTTTTACATCTTATAAATAGGGAAATGCCACAACCGCTCCGAAAAAAATTGTACGTAGGGTACTTATTTGACAAGTCAGTAACATCTGTAAAAGAATGATTGGATAATCCGTGACATGCTAAAAGGGACTATACATTTATATAATACGAATACGATAGGTGATACGAAGTTCACTGGGTCAGCTAGTATAACCAATAAAATTGTTCATCAAGACCACTAATTATGGTCATAGCATTCACGAATTATCATTTAGTTCAAAGTAGGTACGTATTCATGCACACCCGTGAATACAAAAGCACCAGAAAAATATTTGATGATTGATTGATCATCTACTGTGATTGTCTACTGATTCTCTACTATGATTATTATACAATGTGACAAAATACATATCGTCAATATGGTATTTTAATACAAATATTATACAAATAAAGAAAGGTTCTTTATTATTTTCAAACCTAGAAAAAAGGATCATTCCGTCGTAGTTAGAAGCAGCAACATTGATTTGATTTGGCCGAGTGAATACATCTTTACGACACCCTTGAATACGTATCGGTGTCAATGCTAACAATAATTGACATGAACATCTTATATAATCTAAACACAGCATAGAAGAATAATATTCGCTACCTCCGGCGAGGAATTGTCAAGTATGGAAATTTAAACCTTATATCCTTGGAATAAAGATGTATTCATTGGAATACTATTATCAAGTAAACTTAGAACGGATTACACATAAGGTTTATACAAACCTTTGTGCGGAAGGTAATTTTCGCAAGATTGTAGATTGTAGTCCATTTAAAAATGTTCCTTATTGAAACCTTGCACTAAAGGTCGTTTTTGCTGTGACACCAGGTTGCGTAGCCAACATGCCAATCGTTTACGCTCCGTAGCGAACGAAACGCAACTGTCACTGTCGCATTAATATGGAAGGGTGATAGAGAGACACAAAGCGTTTCGGTATCGTAGTGCAAGTGATTATCACCTTGGCTAGGCACCCAGAGCAGTAAGTTGTAGGCACACGTGATACCTACAAGTCGGCGATGCTTTGCTAAGCAGTTTGCTATGAGGTAAGCTGGCGTCATCATCGTAGGTATGTATAGAGATTTGCGCTTCTTAAGCTATATACAATAATAACTATTTTATTAATACCTTCACAACTCGCAATTCAATTAAACAATTAACTAATTTTAACGGATGAGATCGCATATAATTTTTAAACACATTCCGATTGGGAACAAGCAAGACAGAGGACTGCGAGACCATAGAAAGTGTTGAATGGTGTAGAAATTGTAGTATAGTAGTGTTACTTAAACTTATTGTAATACAAAAACTAGCTTTAGTTTGCGTTTCTACCAGAGATGGGCCATACATGTATAATATTACTGCTGGTTCGTCGTACCATGCATATAACCAGCTGTAACAGGTACATAATAAGGGTTCTTAAAATTCAAGGGCTGAGTTTTACCCCACCTTACCTTAAAGGGTTCTAAACGTACTTTAAATTCATTATACACTACACAATCCGTTAAAATAGCTTCATTTCATCAGAATTATGAGTAATTATTGCGGTCATAAAACAAAATTTCGTTATCTTATTACGAATTCAATTTTGCGTTTTTTAAAACAATGGGTATAGTAGAGAGTAATATGATAGGTTAATCACTACTAATACAAATGTATTTATGAATGACAAACTCTGTGTGTCTGTCTACCTGTTACCTCTTCACACTTAAATTGCTGAAGATTATTAAAATAAATTTGGTATGGAAATAGTTAGTCCCGAAGAAGGACGTAAGATAGTTTTTATCACGAAAATCAATCATCATTGCCCGCAGATGAAAACGCGGGCAGAAGGCAGAAGCAAGGGAATTTATATTTGGCACGTCATGCCAGTGTTCCATTGCATTGCATAAATTTACCTACATATGTTAAAAATACTGTAAATTTATAACGATTCAAAATTATTTATTTGAATATGTATTTATCTACTCCTATTAAATAGACGAGTAGATAACACCTAATGCGCAGCGTCCATCAACTAACGTATTATGTTTGTTGTTTTGCTTTATTATACAAACTGAAAACATAACGGAAAAAGTTTGTTATCGTAAAATAACATCCGAAAATGATGTTAAAAATGCTATAAAAATAAAAAAAACACCTGCTGGAAAACTGTAAAGTTCTCCGTAAATTCTACATTCCGCATCGATACTGTGATCATGATTAATGGACTTATAATTCAGGAACGAAATTACACTGGGGCAGAAAAGTTGCGTTATTGCCTATATTAAACCGTGGGGCCTCCCCCCAAGTGGGAAATAGTGAATTATTACCCCCCCCGTGCATTACCGTTGCGCCTGTAGGACGACAATGCTATTCGGGAGAATGGCGGCCGGACTCTAATGGCATTAATTTGTCTTCGCCATAGAAAATATTAGACGCTATATGATATCGCAATAATCTCTGACCATTTGTCATTTGAGGTAAGTGTTTTTTTCAAGACTTGAGTTATAGTTCATTGTGACGGTAAATCTTAAATGTCTCGAGCGTCCCTCGTATCGCTTCGTTCTTAATATTAATTTAACGTCCAAAGTTATATGGGGTGTATTTGTTTTTATTTATGTATAGTAGTCATATAAAAACCGGTCAAGTGCGAGTCGGACTCGCACAGGAAGGGTTCCGTACCATTATCTATAAAAACGGTCACCCACCCAAGTACTGACCCCGCTCGACATTGCTTAACTTCGGTGATTGGATGAGAACCTCGAGATTGGAAAGAAATATTTATTTTATTCTGTTTTTAGTATTTGTTGTTATAGCGGCAACAGAAATACATAATCTGTAGAAATTCCAACTGGCTAACTATCACGGTTCATGAGATACAGCCTGGTGACAGATGGACGGACGGACAACGGAGTCTCAGTAATAGGGTCCCGTTTGACCCTTTGGGTACGGAACCCTAAAAATAGTAGAGTTTTATGTCTATGATATATTTCTTATTCAATTATGGCTTGGTCAGAAACAAACGTAATGTACCTATTGTGTATTTCATACATTGACATAAACGTAAAGACGGGCCCTACGGTCGAAACGAGTGACCAATACATTGGTGTCAAATCACGTTGTGCGGAACAAATGCAAGCAGCCTCACGCAACTAGGGAAAATAAAACTTTTATACGTAAAATAAAACAAGTTTTAACAAATGAAGTCCCCGTCTTTACGAAGTAATATATGTATATGAGTCAATGATTTTATATGGATCTCATTAAAAATAAAAAAAACACATATACATTGTAGTAGGTAACTAGATATAAAAATAACATTTCTTAATTTATTTTTCGTTTGGCGTACGAAATGTGGACACTCTTGATCGAAAACATTCTGCGAACTTAGGCAAACCATGGCTACCACTTGTACCCAAGCCTTTATTTTAGTTCGAAAAACAACGCGGTAAAAATGTGAAATATCCCTCCATCCTTCCTCGGAATACATTTAACCGTATTATGGCAAATTTATGCACATAACAAGCAACCTTGAGTTACCTACTTATCGGTTCATTTGATTCCCGGGATGCGTCGATACATTCATGAGAGCTCCCCAGGGCCGGAAGATAGTCGGAATGGCTTTAATATGCAATCAACAACCGCTAGCTTATTTCATAGCTTTGAAATATTATGTGAGTCTTGGAGATACGGCCTGATTCGAACATTAAGATACGTCAAACATTTGCTAAAAATACGATATGGATAAGAATTGTCAGTGGCAAAAGTGACGTTTCTACAAACAAAAAAGTCACCTTCGACGAATGTAAAATTAATTGACATCTACGTAACTATGGCGATATGCAGGACTTATATAATTATAAACTAACCTATCAAATTAGTATTGTATTTAAATTTAGTTTAAACCTCATTGCAACATTTTGCATTATAGTTATTGTAACTGTAATTTTTACATTATTTAGTTATTAAGTCACATGTCCTGTATTGTATGCCCTAGCAGGGTAACATGTATATAAGTACTAAGACTGAAATGCACTTTTTATTAAATGAATATGGATATAGGTCTACCTACCTAATATACATTTAACTGCCATCAGTTATCTATTTTTTAGAGACATTAAATAGAAACGAAGCTTTTTCTCTCTTGTGGGTTTCCGGGGCTAATTTTATTTAAACCAGAAATAACTAAACAATACTCATATCTAGGCGTTTGTCCGCAGGTGGCGATTGACATGCTCCCACATTACTCCTGCATCGGCATTCGGGAACCGACACTGTTAACTGACATCCCTATTTATACTTTTCACCATCATAAGACGAACTACAAAAACCAACAACAACCAGCGTATAAGAGACCAGTAAAAAATAGACGGCTTATTTAAGCTGGTGGGACACTAATGACCTATGCGTCATAATGTTTTTTTTTTTGCCCAGTGACAATGGGATTAACTGAAAACCATAATGCAACATGTTGTTTCATGAGTTGGTACGATGCACTTGTTCGGCTTATATTCTAGCCAGTAATGTTCCAATTCATTTGAATTATAGAAAGTATAATGCGTGGACGAATAGACCTACAAATAAAAAATAGGAAATCTTACCTAAATATAAATAATAATTTATTACTGAATTACGAATGGATATCTAGTCCTATATGAAAGTCTAGTCAGGGTCGAAATAAAGCAAATACATTAACTCTATGATCCGGGCGGACACGGTCGCGCCGCGCCGCAGTCGGATGGATTTCTAGTTTCTACCAGACATTAAACGTCTTGTCTTACTCTCGCTTAATATGGGATTGTCTTTTTGTCTATAGCTGTGCAAGTTGTTTTGTGAGACTTTGTTTAATACTTATGCTATTCCACTTATGCTTTCTGGTTGATACGATCATAATAATATAATATATGAAACGGTTGCTTTAAAATTCCACAAGAGAGTGTCTACTATTTGCTACTTACCTGTTGGTTCGAGGTAATAGATACATAGTCGTAAACTTATTTAGTGTGATTTTTCCGATTTCCCTATTTAAAAAAAATCTCAACTCTGACAATTGTACGTAAAGGCTACACAATTTGGTCTCATTGCCATTATGTCAGGATATATTGATGGATGTGATCCTAGAGAAATCGAGATAACACTCATAATATTTTAATATTATTATAGTATCTCATGTATTTTCTTTTGGAAATCATCATCAAATGATACAATTTTTTCTCTGTGCAGTAAATTCGGTTATTTCTCCATAAGCATATTGTTGTTTACAGGGGAGGCCTTAGTGCAGCAGTGCGAGCATTGGCAAACTTTAGGTGCTTAGCACACTGGATCCGATTCGCACAGCGTGATGTCGTTATAATACGCGCATAGCGTTGTCTCACTCAAACATCGGAGCGACGTACAATTCGGGGTCCAGAGTGCTAAGCGCCTATTCCTAAATTGGAAGATAGTTGCTTCGAAAAAATTGTAATCCTTTTCTTGTTTTGAACCAATTGTTGAATATATTTGATTTTACATAATGTTTTTTTCGTTTCAAGTTTTTTTTTTCGATTTTATGTAGTTATAAACTGTTATATTGTAGGTGAATAATTTAACTATAAATAACCTGCATAATTGTTATTATAGGACGACTATGAAAAGCTCAAAGCTTTTCATATTCACACACCGCCACTGCTGCTGAAGTTGTGGAGTATGCACAGATGCACACCAGGGCTATAACCGCGAAAATCTAAGTTCGTCAATTGCGGGCGTTTTTCTCTGCCGCTCTATTTACGTCTTAGTGAGAGTAAAAGAGAAAGACCCCCAAATTTTGCGAATTTCAGTTTTCGCTGTAGGCCCCCAGAAGACCTGCTCAGGGTGTTCCAGCTTCGCTCGCGCCAATACGTGCACTTCAACTCTTTTTGGTGAGCGTGCGGCGATTGCTGCAAGGGACCATTATCGATTGAGCTGACTTGTGGCCGCGCGTGTTGTGTTTAGAAGGTTGTGAGGCAAACTGCCGAATCTCCGGATTCAAAAGCAGGCGATTCAACGGAGCCACGCTGTTTTGTCGCCTCAACAGTGTTTAGTTTCTTAAGTTTATAAAATGTATTTGTATGCTAGTCAATAAAGTACCTATTTGTAATACGGACCTCGTTACCCGATTCAAATTTTAAATAAATAATGAAGTATTCTCTTTGTGAGATGTGAATTTGTTATATATTCACAAAAACTCTCATGAAAAATATGGAAAGTAGGAAGTTCCCGGAATTCATCAACCAACCACGAAAACAGATTGATATAATTGTTACACTCATTACATCTCAGCTCAGGAGAATATGCGCGGCGCAAGGCCCACTCGACACTCGATTTAACATTGTTTAAATAGGACTTATGGATCATTAAATTCTATTGTAAATAGGCTCTTTTTACAATAGCGCAACGACATGGCCGTATTGATCTCCAATTATCAGCCTATTAAATATTAATAAGAATGCACGCATAGGTAGGAGTTTGATGTCTAACATAGTTCATAGCTCTTACATATACAAATGTTTATTATAAAAGCCGTTGGTATATTTGTTTCGATGGTCAATGTTGGCTACTAGGTGTGCGAGTCATGATAAGTAATTAAAAAAAATCCTAACATCACAATATTTTGTATAAAGCAGTCATTTAATGAAATAAACTACTAAATTGTAGATTGTATCCAACGAGAGAATACATAAACCAAAATTGAAATATAAAATATAATTCTCTGTAACGATACACTTTTGTTAAAATTAATCAAAAGAATAGATCTGTCGGCTAATTTGAACTCCAGCAATTATACTAATTAATACGAAGGCCTATAAAGATGAGTACATGTTTTAGAAAATTCAAATGTCTGGCAGAACGACCCACAGTTCGGAGGGACAATGTCAAAGTGCGTACAGTATTACTTAGTAGGCAGTCATAATTAGGCAACACCGAACAACGAAGGCTGGCAGGGCATAGGACAGGGTTAAAATAAACGACGTTTGCTAGTGGCAGAGGGCAAGCACGTATTTTTGCGTCGAGTTATCGAAATATCCGTAATATTAATGTGGCAAACAAGCATTCTTATTGCAATGTTCAGTACTATGTACCATGCCATAACGCTAGCACAAATTGTTTTCGATATCAAGCGATATTATACTAATGATTCCTAACACAGTATTCTTTTCCATACACAAATTAACCCCCTCATTCATAAACGTGTACTAAAGTTACGATGCCGCTAATAATCGTTTGTCCCTTTCTATCATACTAATACGTCAGAAAGGGACAAACGATTATTAGCGGCATCGTAACTTTAGTACACTTTTATGAATAAGGGGGTAAGTTGTTACACAGCAATCATTAAATCAATGAAGAATGTTTAGAGCAATAACATTTTTAAAGAATTTTGATTGCCACTCTAGTAATAGTAACCAATAAAACTTAAAATCTAAATCTAAATAAAACTAATCTTAAAATAAATAAAAACTGCCCCCCTGCGGCATGGTGCCGTAGACGCTAGCAGCATTTCCTCGTTGTATCGCAATATTTATTCTTTGTGCGAGGAAGCTGCCAGCTCTACGATCACCGGTGGCGTCTACTATTCTTTTACGCGTTCGGATCCCACGGGCCAAGGCTCTCGACGCGAAAAGGTACGAAAAAAAAAAACGGAGGAGGTTCTCAATTTGGTTATATGTTTTTTTTTTCATGTTTGTTATTTCATAACTGTCATGTCTGGGCTGATATTGATTTTTTTTTGTATTTGCTTTAACAAATTAACCATTCATCAAATGTCACCTTAGAAAGGTGACATTTGACGAAGTGGAACTGCTGGTGCTGATGATGATGAGAATAGAACTCTTCTACGACGCATACTTAGTTCACGTCTGGCGATTTCTCCTCTTCGGTGTGTTTGTTAAGTAAATTAGATTTTCAAGACATTTTTTTTATTTCATTGTATGAAATCTAAAATCAACAATAATCTTTCTTTCACCGGTCTCCCTCATTGAAGTCGGTTTTTTTTTCTTAATAAATATTAATTTATCGGAAGCCTCTGCCGCTGCACCGGTATTAGTAAATTAAATAATATTAATTAAGATAATTATGACTGCAATTAAGCTACAAAAAAAGAAAAAAAAAGAAAAGAGTTGCATTTCAATATTTTGTAGGTCTTGTGCGTGTAACGTACGGAACCAGCTTGAGACACCATCACACGTTCGCCTTGTTTGCATACCAACCTACAAATACATCCTCTAAACAATGAGTTGCGCAAGCAATATATGTATACAGTACCATAGTGTATATGTATACAGTATCACACGATACGTAGCTACGTCATACCAGTGTTTAGATGCTGATACCGGTTCTTAGGGAAGAGTCGGTTAAATTGTAGGTACCAGTACCATTGTATACATTAAGCATTTTGCTTGTTTATTGATTAATTTTGGTTTAAATACCAAATATTTATTACCACACATCGATTCATTATGTATATTCTGATACAATTCAAAACTACTCGTTCTTTTAAATGGCAGGTACTTATATCAGTAAGCCATAGTAGGTACGATTTAAACTAGTTTATATTAAATTTGTAGATATGTAAATACTTTTATTAGCGAATTTTTAATTTCTAGACAACTTCAACTACAGTCGTTATGTTGTTAAAAACCCGCATCAACGTTAAAGGCTGGTCTTATAAGGAAAGGTATATTATACCCAACTGTCCGATTTGATTTATATTTATATATGTTATAGAGTAGTCTAAAATAACGGACACGTATTTTTTTTAGCTGCCCAAACTCAACCTATTGGGAGAAATTGTCCTCCAAAGTACAAAAAATTTACTAAATCTTCTAACTCCTATAGAAAGTGATGCTCAAGCAACTTGCTAGTTAATAGCTGGTTTGAGTATATGTTTGAAAGCAGCAAAAAATAATGAGCACGTGTTTTGTTATATCGGCTAAAACTCATTTTTTCCTAAAAATTCGACATTCAAAGTTTTATAATATCTTATCGCTAAAGTTACACATAAAAACGGGTGTTTTTTGAGGAAAACTTGAGTTTAAGCATATATAACAAAACATGTGTACATTATTTTTTTCCTGTTCTCAAACATATACTCAAACAAGCCATTAACTAGCAAGTTGCTCGAGCATCACTTTCTATAGGAGTTAGAAGATTTAGTAACTTTTTAGTACTTTGGAGGACAATTTCTCCCAATAGGTTCAGTTTGGGCAGCTAAAAAGAAATACGTGTTCGTTATTTTAGACTACTCTATAACATATGTAAATATAAATCAAATCGGAACCGGACAGTTGGGTACCTTTCCTTGTTAGTGTCGCACTGACCGTCGGTGCGGAGTTGTGAGTTAGCTGTCAGCGCGGACGGTCCTCCGCGCGGACCCGTCAGATTTTCTCTTAGAGGCTCCCTGAACTTAATACATATTGGCCGGACGGTCAATGCGACACTAACCTGCCAAAGTTCGACGATCATCACATTTTCTCATTCTTTCGTTCGTCTCAAATGTATATAAACTAACTCGTTTGATAAGAATCCTAGACGAACCATTTAACCAGCAGTACAATATAGCCGACTCTCCCCTATTTTATGATATGTAAATATTTTTTGTATGAAATAATTGATTATAAATAAAATAACATTTACCTAGTCATTATTATTCTAGCGAATTTGAATAGCGCTAGAGGTCAAGTACAAAATTTTTTATTAGACAATACTAACAGTAGGTATATTAAAGCACCTTAATCCCTGGTTATGGAAGGCCGCATGCAGAAATGAATTAAACAGAAATTCTTCCAAAGATGCATTTTAGTCGTAGCTGACTGGTAAGTAACTAATTCTACAGAAATACTAAATTATAATCGCATTGTCCTCAACCTCGCGGACTAGCTTCGTGGAAACCGTCAACAAGGCCGCATTACGAAATACCGCAGCTTGAGCGAATGCGACGACGATATTTCAAATTCGACGTCCATTGATCGCCTGTCAAAAGGCAAGTTATTTATGCGCGTTGTTAAAAAAAGTCATGTATCTGAAGGTCGACGGTATTGTCGCGTCTCGGGTTTGAAAGATTACCCTATTCAGTTAGTATTGTTACCTAATTGCTGGATATTTAAACGTTTATGGTATTTACAATGCTAATAAGTCTGTTTAGTTTTGTATTAGTCTTAAAAGTGTTTACTACCCAGATTTTGACATTGAAATGATATTGATAATGCATAGGTATAAGTAGCGTTTCTTATGAAATGCTAATACTTAATTTAAAATTTAGAAGCGAAAATTTCTGTCTAGTTTTGTTTAAGTGATGTAATAGCTTTATTGAGTATTTTTACTACTTCAGATGCCTAAATCTGATTTAGTGTTCATCTCTATAAAATACCGCTCGGTAGACATTATTTCAAAAGAATATACATAACAGTGATGAGCATCCGACATATCTCATTGTTATTGGGCACATCAGGCATATCTTGTAACTTGACGACCCACAAAAGGCTCGGCCACTGATGTGTACACACATACAAGCGTACAAATGCGCACAACAGGCCTTCTGTTATGATTAGCGCAGCCTTGCCAAGTGTCCGTGCACGCATTTACTGTACGTTTCTTCATAAGTACTGGCTTACACACAAGTGTATGTACCATTACAAAACAAAGACGAGGGAAAAATATCTCAATAATAATTGATAATAAATTTGAGTGTATTGTATTAACGTAAGATGACAAATGCATGTAAGTAAATTAAAAAGGGATAATTCATTATTGTATATTGTAAAACCTACTATCCTCTTCTTGTTTTAAACCGATCTTTGAATATATTTGATTTTACATAATATTTGTTTTTCATATTGTTTCAATGTTTCTTTCGAATTAATACATGTTATATTTTAGGTGAATAATTTCACTACAAACAACACGCGTTATTGTTAATAAAGAAATCCTTTGAATATGTAAAGCTCATCGCACAAAAGCGCTAAAAGCTCGTAACTAGGTCTCGGTAAAAAGCTTGACGTCCAATTATGCAGGATAGATGCAATAATTAGTCAGTGCGAACGACAAATTTTAATTGCTTATTCGACTTTACTTTACTCATTTACACACACAAAGAAAGGCAATCATACACAAATATTGAATCATGGATAATTAAATAAAACATGTAAGAAATATTGAATGAAGTAACCCCGTGTCATTCACACTAGTCTACGGGTCAGTCGGTTTTTAATACTTTTTATCTTAATATCTTTGGGTCCTTTTTCAATGTGATAAATAATGAAGCATATGTAAGAGTTAAACGTGTATTTATTTCCATCATTAGAAATTCATACATGAAGCCATAGACGTAGTTTTTAATTTCGATACCACGTAATTACAGTAAATTTAGGTTAAATCTTAATGTTTCATACATCGGCTGTGTTTGCTATTGGGATCAGGGGTAGTTTTGCTGAATGGACATAAGAAAGTGTTGCAAACAACTTAAGACACATAAATGTCAAATGTAACTGACGACCGGTCTGGCCTCGTGGGTAATGACCCTGCCTATGAAGCCGATGGTCCCGGGTTCAAATCCTGGTAAGGGCATTTATTTGTGTGATGAGCATGGATATTTGTTCCTGAGTCATGGGTGTTTTCTATGTATTTAAGTATTTATAAATATTTATATGTTATATATAACGTTGTCTAAGTACCCTCGACACAAGCCATATTGAGCTTACCGTGGGACTTAGTCAATTTGTGTAATAATGTCCTATAATATTTATTATTTATTTATTTAACTACGAAAGAGACAATACACTCCTTTTTTTGGGCAGTCTTGTAAAAATATACAGTGTAAGCCCAACCATGTTATAATCACACGTAACTAATTACAGGCCTGCAATGCCTCATTACAGTCGTTACTGCATCAACAAACTAATACATCATTAATACCAAAATTTAACTAGATTAGTTTGTTGGATTATACCGTTTGTGTGAGCGAGCTGCGCCCGGCGTCGTTGTTTAATAGGTGAATTATCCGGTAGATGCACCAGCATGGATCGCCAGGCTTCACGGACGCTGCATTCGACCCGCTCTGGCGCGAGTCAATCGGTATATTAGTTATTACTTCAACTGAAAATTTAATTGCTATAAGACTTATAATTGAACCAAATGTAAAAAAATAAGTGCTGTTTATAGGTAAGTTAACACGGTTTGTACTCGTACTCTAGAGAGGTTTGTCGCTATCGCAATGTCGTTGATTCAGTTCCATACCGTCAAACGATGTGTATGGAACATTGTCACTCTACCTTTATTAATAAATATAGTATGATTTAAAATAGGTGTACCCTTAATGGACCTAGAAATGTCTCTGGTAATAATAATAAATCATAATGATACCATTCAACTATTGGTGACTGTACCGACACTAAATAGGTAGGCTCCTTGCATATCAGTAGCATGCTAATACTAATACAACTAAGTACGATAGTGCTAAGTGGACAAACCGACACACGGCGAGTCGGCCAGACGCTTAAGTGGATCACCAAGGCAATAACTACTAGATGATAAATAATAGTTGGTACTAAAAATTGAACTGTTTATTCCTTTTTAAATAACTATGAAGTACATTTTAAGATACATATACTTAGCTTAGATTATTTTAGTGAAGGATAAAATATGCTATGGTGAAGTGACAGAAACTAATTCATGTATTTTAAATTAATTATATTAGATGTGTTTTAAACATTTAACTTTAAATAGCAAGGTGTCATGGGGTACTCGTGGAAATGGGTGACATACGTATCTTTTGGGCATCCATAACTCATCACTTTTATTCCGGACAACTCCACTCGCGCGAAAACATGTTGGGTTAATCCCAATGCACCTTATCTCGGCACACTCAAGACAAGGCGTGTAATAAGAGAGAGTCTTGTGTTTTCCTTCAGGTTTTTTATCACATTTTTTATATGTTAACACACATGTTTGTTGCTCCTAAGAAAATCTTCATAAGCTCGCGTCTTCCTGTGTCCAGCAATACCTTAGGTCTCAACTCTCTGCAGTGCAGCGCAGTCTTTCGACGGTTCATCGCAATAAGTAAACAGGACGGCCCGAGTTACACTAATTATATATCTTGTGAGGGTTTAAGAAGAATATATAAAATATTTACTTATTTCTCGTAACATTTATTCTTTAAAAATCCGAGTTTTTCAAGTACACATACATAATATTTACATCATATTTATGTACTGATATACAAGTTTTATGTATAGGTATGCAAATTATTAGTCGAGGGTCAGATAGCATAGCATAGCGTACAGATATAGGTATGTAGTTAAAACATAATCTTCTAAGTTTATGCGTTGACGCGACGTCTCCATGTTTCTATAGCTAACGCAATGTCCGATTGCTTGATTGGCGTTTGTATTAAAATTCCTGACACCGTTTATGTTTTTATATACCTATTAAAAATGTTACTTGAGTGCAATTCAAACACCTGAACAAATAAAATGTATGTAACAGTTTAAAGTGAATTATAATTAGGTAACTCAAAGACACAAACGGTGTGTTTATTTTTGTACAAAAAAGATACATACTACTTCTAGAAACCACCCATTATTATAACAAAGGTGTAGGTACGGATCTTGACCTGATGACAACGGAACCTACTGGAAATTAAAATTAAATGAAATCAAAATTAACAACTCTCAAGAGCAATGTTACCAGGTCACTTTGTAAAAATAAGTCAAAAGCCTTGAGTGTTTGTCGAAAGGTTCAACGAGACTAATCCCTACTAATATTATGATTACGAAAGTAAGTCTATCTGTTTCGATTCATGAATTGGAATACAATTTGTTAAGATTTAGTTAGTGAAAACTATTTTCTCCCGAAATGGAATTTCATAGAAAATGTAACGTTATTTTGTTAGGATCTCAAAGCTATTCTTCCCTCTTAAGGGGTTGCCCAATTCTCCATGTTTCTACGCGTATTTCCGTTTTAAACATAAGTGCCCTAACCTTGAGGTTTACGCGGCTTATGTCAGTACGAGGGAGATGCTATATGAGTTGGTTTACGCAGTCGCTAGCGAATATGTCAATGTCAAATTCGTGGTAAGGATAATGATAGATAAAGATAAACATCGAGAAACGTCATGTTACAGAGTTTGGTAATGTTTTAAGAGAGCCTAAATTCCTTAAACTTTTAGCCGCCACGTCAATCAAGTAATAAAGTGTCATCAACGCCACGAAGAATTTTGCTTCCTGAATAGTGCAATACATTAATATAAATTTACTATCACTTATTACAAAAAATACAAAGGAATGTTGTAATTTTATCAATTTTACAACACAATAGTTGAAATGACATTGCCATTCATCACAAGAAAAAAATAGCTGTCATAATATTGGATTTGACATTGTCAATTTTGTATTTAAATATTTATTCATAAATGGTAAATTAATAAAAATTAACTAAGTTATCTATTAAATGAAACTAAATTAAACCTAAAATCTGATACTAAATAAAATTAAAATATGTCTAAACAGTTTAGCCGCTTTAGCATGGTGTCGAGGATGATGGCAGCATTTCCCCGCTGTATTGCGATGCTAATACGTTGTGCGAGAAAGCTGCCAGCTTTTCAGTCACCTGTGAAGTCGACCAGCCTTTTAGATAACTCTTTAAAAAGTTGTAGAGCATTAGGACTCCAAGGGCCAAGCGTCTCAACCATTGTCAATTAAATAGGACGTATTGATTGAAATTCCAAATAAAGATAAACTAATCAATTTTAAAATATACAAAGCCGTGTATCGATCGATAAGGTACTCGTATACATTCCTCCAAAGTTTACCAAATATTGTTTCGTCCCTAATTCGTCGCAAAAATAATTCGTCGAAGGCATCGGACAAACATTTAATTACATTACATTCGTTAGTCTTTATCCGTCTATCCGTCGCATCCGTATGAAAGCCTGTTGTCGTATTCATGTATCAGTATCCGTTATCTTATACCTTTAAACGAGCAATTCTTGTATATATATATTTCCGGGATCTCGAAAACGGCTCTAACGATTTCGCTGAAATTTGGTATATGAGGGTTTTTGGGGGTATACAATCTATCTAGCTTAGTCTTATGTTTGGGAAAACGCGTGTTTTCGAGTTTTCATGCGTTTTTCTTTCGACGCAGAATATTACGTGTTACGTGAGTGTTACGAGTTCGAATCTTGCCCGGTGATTAACTTTTGTTTTTTTATATGTTCAAGATTATATATAATTTTTTTTTATTGTTTTAGACAAGTTTAATTTAGTAAAAAAATGTAGTTAAGATTATCACCTATAGACCACCATATTACAATAAATAGTTCTAACCGAGCAAAGCTCGGTCGCCCAGGTACTTATATCCAAAATCGTCGAAGAAATCTAATATTTTATCAAAATTGTTTTAAAACAACAACGGACCGGTATAAAACATTGACAATGACAATGTGAGATTAATTAAGTCATGCCATTTTTTTCTATCGATACTAGACTAGCTTCTACTCGTACCATAGAACTGGAATTACGTTTTCTATTTAAGAATAAGTACACATATATATATATATCAAGTCCTAGTGAAAAAAAATTAACTATCAGCCTATTCAATTGTCAATTGCATGTGTACAAACCTGACTAAATATTCTGTGCCAAAACCATGAGTAGATATGAGGTCGAGGTGTGTGGGAGTGTGGGGCACGAAATGTACTGACTTTATATCAAGTCAATGGCGTCGAAAAGATTAATATCGTTAAAAGGGTATTGCGATGTGTTTTCAAAATACTCTCAGTAATATTTAAAGCCGTGATGATTTAGTAGGTACAGTATAAGTTATATTTCTAACGAACTAGACGCATTCGCCTCTCCACAGCATTATTAATAGTGGTCGGTGGATAGTACGCGCCGTCATTACCAGTGCTAATGATACAATAAAACACATCCCGACTATCAGGAGCTCGAATCTGTGCTAAATGTGAACTCAATTACTATTACATCAGAGAAATACGGCGAGTCAATCAATATATACTTATATATGTAATTTTTTTAAAAATAGCATCGTGTATTATCTAATGAACTCTACAAGGGGGAGTAGGTATGCTTAGTGTAGAGATTATTTGCAGCGAAATGAGACATAATATAAAAACGTGAATAAATTACTTCTTGTCATTCGTTTCTCAAGATTATTGTTCCAAATTTAGTTACACTAATTAGTGTACGATTAACAGAAGGAGAGGCAAACGAACCGGAAAATTATTTATTCCAACTATTCAACAGTTAAGTAGGGGGGGCCATGCAGGTATGGTTGTCTCAGAGGTAGGTTGTCACGGCGGCTACAATAAACCACAAAACGAAGGAAAATTCATCTTAGGAGGCCTTTTGTGATCTTTCGACTCCGGTAAAAGAACTTATGCGTTCGTTTAGTTGTTTATTATGGCTGCTGTGACAACCAACCACTGATAGAATCATACCCGGCCTCCCCTATGCGTGCCACCTGAAAGAGTATAAAGTTATGTCACTAAAATTCACTAAATTCTTCTTAAACCGTTTTCTGGTCCCAATTTGTGGCACTTCCCACGTTCCTTTTTGCACCGAGACAAGTGCATTTCAGTTCGGTATGTTTGTTTTTATTTCACGATAAAAGACGACAAAGCCGCCGGTTTCAACGCATCTGAAAATCAGATTTTCACGATGTTTACGTTCGATTTTCAGCTCGGGTGCACTGTCAATATTATCTGCAAAATGCTGTAATGGTAACAATGTAAGCAAAGAGTTTTATTAACCCGCATAAAATACTAACATACTTATGATAAACTTTGTACCTCTGTACCGCTACCACCAGTTTTGACATTGACATATTCTCCCACGTCTACGTAACTTATTTTCTATGCATCTCGCTCGTACTCGCATATTAGTGCAAGCGAGATGTATACAAAGTAATTTACGTAGACGTGAGCGAATATGTCTATGTCAAAATTGGTGCCGTACTGGTAGGTTCTTATTTACGTTTTTTTTCATACTGTCAATCGATATAGTTTATTACGTCGATTCTAATGAAGAATAAATCATAATATTTAAAAGCTCCAAACAACAGCACGGCTACCACGATTTAGCATTTGTCATTTACTTTAGCGACGGCGTGAACACGAACGTATTCCCTCTCTATCGCACTTAGGGTTTCTGCTCGAGAATTCTCGAGGCGATAAATCTCGTGAAATTTGTCCTTCGTCGAGGCGGGAAAAGAAACTCAATGCCTTGAGAACTCGAGAAATAAATCTCTTGTTATAAGTAAAAAGAAAACATGCGTATAACACGTGATGTGTCTATAGTGTACTTCTTTAGGTAGGTAAATAAATGACAGATTTTTTTTTTTGAAATATCTTTTCAGGTACTTAAACATTTATTAGTTAACCAACCAAATAAAAAAGTGCCTTGAACCATCCCCTAACGTTCTGGCTTCAACAGTTTTTCATGTTTTGTAACTTTTGAACTGCTACCCTCAATGTCTAAAGAATTCGTCTCGTTTAATTACTGTTTACTTTTTTTTTTCATTAGAAAAAAGGTTAACAATCTTGACGCATCATTTTATTGAAAAAAGCTTTTAATAAATTCGTAACTATTACTTATGAAAGAAAAAAATATGTAAATAATCGTATATAATTGTTACACATTTGCCTCGACTTATTTTTCAAAAGTGTTTTTCAATAAAAAGACATGTCAAGATAGCTTATATTCTTTCTAATGCTAAAATACGAATTAAAGGGCCATGTAATAACAAATAATACAAAACTAAAACACTATTAATGCAAAAAATAATAATAAATCAAATCGTCCCGATATATTCCTAATAGAAAAATCGCACAATTTTAGCAGCTTTATGTTACGTTGAGTAAGTATACGTGGTTAAATCTTCTTTAAGTTTGTCACATCGAGTTAAATTTATTGACTTGAATATTCCTGCCTAATAAAATATTATATTGTGGGTTGTTTACATTTTGTGAAATACCTAAAACAATAGACTTTTTTTTTGTTGTTGAATTTTTGATTATTAAGTGCAATTTATGGTACCATTTGTCTAGTTATTGATCTCACCTACGACTCCTGTGCGTCGGATTTGTAATAAAGCAAACAATAATAATAGTAACATGGTGTTTTTTGAAACTATCAAAATTTCTCGAGATGAGAAATACTGGTCGAGAATTCCACCTCGAGAAATAAAAAAGGTCGAGAAACCAGAAACTCTAATCGCACTTATTAGTGCATCAGTGTGAGAAGATGGACTGCGATTGAGTTTACGCAGACGCTAACGTAAGCGTCAATTCGTGGTACGGCTACAGTTATACAGAATGTTTATTTAGTCACCTGCAATAACTTACGGAGTGAATACGAGTATATTGGGCCAATCCTGAAATCGCGAAAAAAAAATTTTTACTCTCCCATAGAAAAGGCCAGACAGCTAAAATGTATGAAACACACAAACATTTTTTAGCGTTTTCGGGGTTGGTTCTATACTAAAAGTTGCTTATTATGACCTATATACTCAGCCCGTAATTTATTGCTGGTGACTAAATATTGTATTGAATCTAACGAGAAATAAGTTTTTTTTTTATCATGGAGTATTGCATTTGCCTTTGTTATTAAATTAAACAAGTGTCAATGTTTGTATTTATTCCGCTTCAAATTAATTAAGGTTCTTTTCATAATCCCATTTTATGTACGAAGAATATTAGGTAACCAATATTTAGCTTTCAAAGCATTCAATTCCACTAAGTAAATAATTTAAATTATAGCAATATTTAGGAATTTCGAATTTGCGGTAATAGAAACTTAATATTTTAAACCAAATAAACCTCACCAGCTTTATTCACACAAAACTTTTCAATGGTTCAGAGATTATTGACTAAGTCCCACAGGAAGCTCAAAACGGTTTCTGTTGTAGGTACTCAGACAACAATATATATATACTTAAATACATAAAAAAACACCCATGACTCAGGAACAAATATATGTACTCATCACACAAATAAATGCCCTTTAGCGGGATGATTCGCACCCAGGACCATTGGCTTCATAGTCAAAGTCCCACTAGGCCAGACCGGTCGTCGTCGGTTATGTACTCGTACTTTGTTACCGTAACTCTATTTCAACTTGATTATGCTTCATGTTCCTTGTTATTTTATATAGTTTAGTTTGCTGTTCAGTAGGTATTGCGTTTTTACAAAACTGGCTTGGGGACATTACGTTTAGAAGCTTAAAACAACTGGCAACGATCGTTCTATGTTATATTGCTTAAAAAGTAATCAATTCTTAAAGCAGAAAGTTCCGACAGCCACGAGCTCGGCGTTCAGGCCGCCGCTCTCCCGACACCAACAACTACAGACATCATCCACGTAGACTAAGACAAAGAAACACCTATTTTATTTGACAAAGATCATAATATATGTACTATATTGGATTCGAATATCTAATAAGTTCTATATTCCCAGGATTAGCACACATGTTTGAAGTGGCAAGTGGTTGCTAACTCGCCTTTTTCTTGATAAGGATTAATTAAAAAGAAAAAAAAATGAAATAAATATTCTATATGTATTGGATGAATAACTAAAATTTTTCAGCACGTACGTATATTGTTTTTGTAAATAAAACGTTAAAAAAATATTTGACAAGATCTTTTTAATTTGTAAAAGCATTTTAAAACTGATTAAATTCCAATTTCCTTGCATTTGCACGCGGCTTCTATTTCGTTATATGTCTATGCTAACAACCGACTTCGGAATTGAAAGAGCAAGATCGATACGGCTTTAAGTTTTAGAACAGAATAAAATATATGACAATGCCGGCGGACAGTACACTTTTCAACTACAGGACTGCCTCAGGCCGTGTTAAGTTATTTACAGGTCTTCCTATAAAATTCAGTACCTAGTCTTCCTACGACTGCCTTAGGTGTTAAACTGACATATTCGCTAACGTCTGCGTAACTTAATTCCTATAGATACAAATAGCTCGCACTAATACTTATGTGAGGACGAGCGAGATGCATATAAAGAAGGTAAGTTACGCACACACTAGCGAATATGTCAGTTTCAAACTGGTTGTAGCAGTATAGCTGGCGAGTTAGTGTGAAAATTTGATGCCCTATTTATTAGTTTTACAATGCACCATCAATCCTAGATATACCTACGTATTTTATTATTTATAAAACTGAGCCTATAGCTTTTTCTTATTTTTCGGTATACTATTCTTAAGTTTTCCTGGGTTACATTTTTTACAATATTATTATCTACTAATTAAATTTTAATTTAAAAACTTTAAATCAATTATTATTTTGTTTGGATTTGAAGTACTTGTTAATTCTAAAACGAAGCACTATAACAAATACTCCTCATTGTACTCCTAACAAAAAGGTTATTATGAATAAATGACATATGCGATTTGGCATTCAATAACATACTTTAATAATATAAATTAAATAATAATTTAATTCAGGCATAACCCATATAAATGAAATTCATCGTGATTTGTAAATACAGATAGTCCAAATAAATTATCAGACCCAACGATAAAACAAAGTCTTGTTACTCTATGTAAATACCAGCTGCATCTACACTACTAAACACCAATCTTAGCTCACAATCTTCAGGCAAATACTGCAGTACTCGAGTTAAAACGTCACACAACAAACGGGCCGGAATCCACTATGGAGCCAGATCTGTCTGCGTCCGTATTCCAAAACTCAGTAACGACCTTCTAACCGTGGCCGGCGAGTACAACTTTTAATTGAGTTTGGAACAAAAGTCTCCGTCTAGCTAGGAGACATCTTTGTACCGCGAATTGGTTTGACTTCATTTTCTTGAGTGACCTTAATACCTGCATGTCTTCTAGGAAGCTCATTAGCTAGTATAGTCCTAAAATGTTACGGCAGCAACATTACTTACAATGCGATTTCATAAACAATAAAATAAATTGTAGTAAAGAGGAATTGATGTTTTATTTTTCTGGTCGAGAATCATCCAAGTAGTTTTTATCAGCTGACTCTGTTGAGGTGTTTGAAAATACATAACTCAAAAAAGTTACGCATGTCGCTGAATAGATCGACAATTCATTCAATTTATCTAAAGAATGAAGTGAAGTGCTGTATATTTACGTGTGACATAAAACAAGATGTCAAGTGTCAAAGCAAAAGCGTCTCATCTCTCATCTCGCGCAACTTAAGCAATCACGCCGCCACATACGTCGCAGAACTTTTCAGCGAACTATTCGCAAGTCTGCCGGCGACAGCGTTGAGAAGGCTATTCCGAGATTCGCATCATTATTGCCGTCAGAATTAGTATATTATGATTTTACTCAACCTCACCTAAAATGCGTGTCCACATAAGTCATAAAACCTTTCCAGAAGAAACTTTTGAGAGCCTGCCGGCGACAGCGATCGGAAGGCGATCTCGAGATCCTTATCAAGCCAGAGCTTCCGGATCGGTACGTTTACATTTCTCTGTGGATAAAACTCTTGGGAGGCACCCTTAAAGGCAGCTCGATGCGCCTTATCTGCCGGTATTGCTTCGATATTGTTGGCACAGCGACTGCCGGTGTTTGCTCTGTCCGGAATGTAGAGGAATGAAATTTATAAGTATCCATCCGGAGGTAATGGACGTATATATATACTTTGTTTGTGTTAATATATTAAAGTCTTTAAGTGCAGAGCAAACATACAATAAATAATAAAACTGGAGAGCCGAGCAGTGATACAATACAAGAAATAAATTCTTTTTAACTGTACATTTATATACATTAAACATATATTTCGATTAAACTGTCGTAGATAACAGGCGGACTACTATAGGTGGTCTTGTTGCATAAAAGATCAATATATTTAAATCGTTGGTATAGTTTATACCATACAAAATACATAATATGTAGTTCGATATCTTGTATTGTCTATCAATAGAAAAATAATTGGAACTATGTATGAATCTCATACTCAACTTTGAATATAGTGTAGTACGTGATACAAGAATTTTTCAAAATAATGACAATGCTAATTGTTATATTAGGAAGATCTGAATAATTAACTATTGGTTGTTGAAATTATTTAAAATGCTTAATTGGTCTCTAACCATTAGTCTGGCCACTGTGATCTCATTATCTTCGTACTACATATTTATGAACCTATGGATTAAATGTGTAGAAAGTTGGGGATCGAGTTAACAGTGAAGCCTACTGCGACTTAATAAACATGGTAATGTATTCAAGACCGAGACAAGTGGGCATGTTCCGGGTGAGTGTTACGGCCAATGTTTCGGTTGTTCCGATACAGGAGTTCCGGACTGTCCCCGACTGTTCCGGACATGGAGCCAGACGGAACTACAACGAGTCGAATAAGGATTTGCATAATTTGGGCCATAAAGGGATTACAGCTTGACTGAAATTATTTTAATCTCGAATCGAGTCACAATCAGACTGTCGTGTAGGCTCTGTCAGTAATATCTCATATGTATAAGCATTAGAATGATGATACTTTTAGATAAAGGTGTTGACTATTATCGTTAAACATAATACAAATAAATAACATTAAACTATGATTTGGTTCTTATCAATAGGCTCTAAGAATAGACACTTTTTGAGTAAGCAGGTCTCTTGCAAGTAAGATATGTATCTATGTATCATGCAAGCATACGACCTAACACCTAATGTTTATATTACCATTTAATAATTTATACATGTAAACGTATTTTAAAATTATTTATGAGTGGTAAGTCTTTCAAAGTTAAATATAAAATTACCTAATCTGAATCAGAATACTTCCGAATACGAATACCTCTATATTTTATTTTATCAATACGATTAACCTACTTATATTTGTAAAATACTAATGTATAAAAATACATGTACATGTATAGCGTTTAACACAAATTCCCATCTTATCTAGTCTACTGTTACTAATTCTAATTCAAGATTTCTTGGAAAACATGTTTTTATTTTATTTATAATTTATTTTCTTGCTAATATCATTTTTTTTAAACATATATGTCAAAATAACTTAAACATTATATAATACATACGACATTATTTTTAATCGAGTTCAAAAAAGGAGGAGGTTCCCAATTCGACAGATTTAAAAAAAAAAAATTTTGTATGTATGTTACTCGATATCTCCGAGAATCGTGAACCGATTTTCAATTTTTTTTCCGTGCGGGTACAACCCCGACATGGTCCCGTTGGCACCAAGTCGGGGTCTGATGATGGGATCTTGGAGAAATCGAGGGAACTTGTCAAATGTTATAGGTACATGTATGGCGCTTTTGGTAATTTCTGAAGTCGGTTTTATTTTTTGTTGTTGTATACCTAAATCCTGCATACTACTAAAAAAAGTATTAAGTAAATTCAAGGGGACATCATTAATTATTCATTTTCGACGGTAAGAGTATCTAATTTACCTCATCACTTTCACCTGCTGCAGTTTCCAAGTACATAATATGCATGTCTTTATAAACGCTTTTATGCAACCTATAAACGCTTTTATTAAGCATAATGCTTAATAAGCGTGGTAAACAACCGTTTAAACATTAAATCCTCATTACTGACATGGCGGCGCGTATCAAATTACAATTTATATCAATTACCGAACGTTAGGGACAACTAGCTTTGATATCAAACTAGTATTGATTTACAGTTAAAATGGTTGTTATTCAGAAGCTAAGCATATATTTAGTACTAGCCTCTACTCGCGACTTTTACTACGTGGAATGATGATGATAGTTAAAAACTACTTTATGTTCATCCTCGGGCGTCAAGCCATCTCCATACCAAATTTCATCTAAATCGGTTCAGCGGTTTAAGCGTGAAGAAGTAACAGACAAGCAGAGTTTATTTAGTATAGATCGTGTCATTCACGACGACGAGGGCCTTGACTCGCATTGTCATGTTATTAAAGGTTAGATTTGACAAATCTGCGCGTCATCGTAGATGACACGAACTATATTTATAATATTATTAGTATGGATATAAATCCAAATCTTCATATATCTTTGAAGTATGTATCTTTTAGAGTCTCTCTGAGCAAATAACTATAAATTTATTCTATATTTTAGTTGATATTTTAATATGATGATGTAACAAAATCTGTAGAAAACTTAAGTAATCTTTTAGTAAGATTCTTTAATTCTGGTAAATGATTTCGTTTTACTAATCGCTTATCAAACCAGCTCTAATGGGGTACATTAAGTATATGATAAACGATCGTTACGTTAATATTCGTGTTTAGAAGTTAGGTCATAGAGCAAAGTGAAATATGCAATGAGGGGCCTCGCCAATTAATACCATTAGGGTTGGCAAAGTCCCTCAATAGACTACTTGCTTTTTCCTGGTTAACAGGAAAATATCATCACCCAAATAAATAATAATTAATACACTTGTGGAAATTGCCGTCCATATACCATTCTTACATATATACATACATACATATTTCCATTCTATACGTATAATTGTATTGTGGTATTATTGTGTACTTACGACTAACACGAACCCGCTCTCATACAATCGAAGTTACGCTCTAATTTTAAAACGACATGTTCATATACTTATTTGAAGAAAAAATATATTAAAACCGGATTTGAAAACCTAGATATTTATTGTTTTTAGGAGGTGTTACAACACTAAATATTTCGTTGCTTCAGAAATTTACGACCACTGCTCGAAATTAGATATCTGTAAGCATGTGTAAGTTAGGTTTAGGTACATACAGATACTAACACTATACCGGCAACAACCCTGCAATTCGCACTTGTTGTCCCATGGTATCGACATTTTACCCTGCACTGAACCGTTAGTCGTACATGGCTGGCTTGGCTCGTGGCTTCCAACCGCTCACCAATTTATAACTTGCAATCCATTTCTAAAACATCTATTGCAACTTACTGCCCTTGCATTTGAATTTCGATCTTGAATAACTGTGGAAAAGTTGATTCTAGCATTTACAAGGATTTGAATATTTGCCGTTTATATTACCTGCGCTAAATTCTCGTTCGTATTTGGCTATAAACAAGCTGAGGGTTGGAAAATGGTTTCGTTCCCGGAATTTAGTGGTTACATGCGCTTAGTGAGGCAGGGAATGAAACAGCCATGCGCTACTTTCGTGGTCGGATAGCTCTCGCGAAGGAAACGACACAAGCTGCGTCTGAATTGTTTAACTTGCATTACTAAAGACTTCGTTTTCTCACGACCTCGGTGCGATAAAGCTAGCCATGTACCATGGTAGTTGAAAGTTGATGGGTTTCTACAACAACACTTAGGTTTGGCATAAATGTTGCTTGTTTCAGCCGAATACGGGAAGCCTCATGATTCCACTAGACTGAACTGGCAGAAGAAGTGGTCTCGGGACAAAGGTATTTGGTATAAGACAATACAGCAACAACCATTTAATTCTCCTTGGATTGATAACAGTGTAATGTGTAGGCACGATCTAGTTTTATTGTTAAGATTGCGTTCTGGACACATTCCATTGAATTTCGCCTATCTCATGCGTAAAGTGAATTCAGAATTATGCACCTTATGTAATCGCGTCGAAGATGTGTATCACATTTTGATGGAGTGCGTCCGAAATGAGCGACCTAGAAGACAACTATTTCATGACAGTTCCATTGGGTTATGTAATACCTACCTATCGAATCCCATGTCCGATGTAGTTGAAAAGGTATTAAATGTTATTAAGTACGGTCCGAAGGACAGAAATGTGTGATATGCGTAAACTATATTTGGTTGGTTACATTCTTTTAACTTTGTTAATTAAGTCTGTTTTTATGGGGCGACATATTCGTTTACTCGAAAAAGCCCTTTAATAAAGAAAAAAAAAGTTCTGTATGACAACGATCAGCCCCTTTTGTTGAAACCACGACCTCTCTAATTTACCCATCGCTAATCGTGTACCTTGTTCTCAGTAGGTAGGTTACCATTGTGCCCGTCGCTTGCGCAATCTGCACTTGTTCAAACAGTGCACGCGCAGCCGTTGTTGATAACGATTCACTATGAATTGAATTTTACTCGTTGACTTCTCATCTACAGCTTTCAAACTGTCAATTGAAGTGCAACTAATTCCTTAAGGAGTTGAATGGCAACATATTCATAGTAACATAATGTCAAGAAAATGGGGCTCCAGGAAACTAAACTCCGGCAGACTAGTATTCTTTGTCACTAATCGCATTAAACATGTTTAATAGCGCATTTTGAAGAAAGAAGCTACTTTTCAAGAGAAACCATCAC
The DNA here is from genome assembly GCF_033807575.1 of Cydia pomonella. NCBI lineage: Eukaryota > Metazoa > Arthropoda > Insecta > Lepidoptera > Tortricidae > Cydia > Cydia pomonella. The sequence goes on from NC_084704.1 coordinate 19,715,133, forward strand.
TTACATCTTAAAACAATATTCAGAGGGTCAATTGGAGAGTTGAGGGCTTAACAATAACTGTATACCTTTATAGTAGTACCTAAGTAAGTAGACAACTCTGGATGCTGATTGTTAAAGCGTGCATATATCGGTAGATATGTGGCATTGGTTATATACTTCAGTTTTGATAACAGAAGACATAAATATCCCCTCGTACCCTCCGAGTGCATGCCAAAACTGACCTAACCTTGATTCCATATATCGATAATGATGCATTATTCCGTGCCATTTACTAATACATATTTTTGGATGCATAGACATAGAGATAAAATACTGAATAGGGTCAAATTGTAGTTGGTCCATATTTTCACAATACCTTCAGTAATATGGTAAGCACTGTTCACGTCACGACGGTCACACTCTTTCAATCTTTTCAATGTTTGAATAGAGATGCAGGTGCCGGCGCGTCGTTGGTAAATATTTGTATTGTGAGATGCCTGAGCCGTGACACCCGTTATAGCGCCGTGAAAATGAATCATTGCTGTACCCAACACATCCAGCGTAATCAGATAACTATCTGTGTTTCTGGTTAGTCCGACTAGATTTGTATTCAATGAATAGGTACCAGAAACTGAAAAAAAAAACTGATTCGACAAAAATATTTCCCACCACTTAACACAATCACATATTATTTCTACTTTTGATATGTCATGTGTGGGGATTAGTAATGTTTGAAAGGCGTATTAAAATTTATAAATTACGGTACCAATATTATATAGAGTTTTAAGGTAAATCTGTGTGATTAAAATGATATCCGAATGATGTCAGTCGCCCGTGCGTCTCGCTTCCACCAGCACATGTGCGGATAAATAAGAGCGAAATACACGCGCGATAAGTAGGTATCATTTACCTTTGTCACAGTGTAAGTTCGAATTGGCATCATAATGTACATTCGCTCGTCGAGATTGTCTCTATTCGTAGAACGTAGAATTATCTTAGCTTCTGGTTTTTGCTGGTAATGTATCCACCTGTTGTTATGTCATTAAAGGCTAGATTAATTATCTTTCGCTCCGGTACAAAATAAGCTTGAAGCCATAATAAGAGAATTAATTACTGCCATGGGAATTCCCGGAACCAGCTCTTCATAAATTACGAAAATAAATGTAAATATGTGGGTCTGTGGGAGACCGAACTTTGCTCGGAAAACATATAAAAACCTCAAAAATGCGCGTTATCCCAGAGACCTAGCTAGACCTAGAAGACCTAGATAGATCTATTTTTCGCCCCCGAAAACCCCCACGTAATGTATATATTATTATATATATATACGACAAAGTAATTTGATGCAATTTTTGAGCTGTTTCCATATGTTAGCTGTTAATTGCCTTTAAAATGTGTTTGAATAATAAATACTCGTATTTAACAACGTTCATGTAGATTTGATTTGGTTTGATTTTGTTTGATATTTTACAGTTAGTAATTTGTTTTACAAGGGGGCAAAGCTTTTGTTTAACCTATCGTGCTAATATTGATACCCGAGCAAGCGAAAGGTGCCATATTTGAACCAAGAGCGTAGCGACAGCAAGTATCCAGATTTCACTTTTCGAACCACTCGCTACGCTCGTGGCTCAATATTGGAATATTTCGCTTGCTCGGGTATAAATGAGCACGAGCAGTTAAACAACAACTTGTCCCCTTTTAAAACAAAATAACTATTACTACTAGCAGTACTAGCCTGTAAAGAATATAATATATTATAAGCTAGTAAATGTGATTTTTAAGAGGTCAAAAAAATGCTTTCCAATAAAATGCTTTTCTCTAACAGGAAATCAGTCATAATTAAGGCGATTGAGAAACCTCCCAAAATATTATTGGAACTCCGATCATTAAAAATAACCAACAAGACACCCAAGGGATATGTCAAATGAAGGAAAAGTGGCCAGAAAGGGACAGACGGGGAAAATTGGACCCTGAGCGACAAGGTTTCGTAATAATCTGATTTATTATAGCAACAGGAAATATTATTTTGCAAAAGAAAAAGTACAGTACTAGTAGTGTGCAATATAGTAGCAGTGTATTTATACTTGAGTAACTTTCCTCAAGCCTCAGAGGCCAAATGATGGACCATTATATATATGGTCAGATGAGATGAAAATTCTTCGATTGAAAATAATGGGCAAGATACTATAAACTGAAATAACTGTACACCATTGTAAATTTTTCATTGGGTTTTCTAGTTTTACACGAATTTCTGCTAGGAAATAGGAAAATAAGCCAATATTATTTAAGTAAAGTTTACCTAAAATTTATTTCGAATTAATGTTAAATAAAGCGAAGTTATAATAAAAATAATAAAATAAATAAATATTATAGGACATTATTACACAAATTGACTAAGTCCCACAGTAAGCTCAATAAGGCTTGTGTTGAGGGTACTTAGACAACGATATATATAATATATAAATATCTATAAATACTTATATACATAGAAAACACCCATGACTCAGGAACAAATATCCATGCTCATCACACAAATACATGCCCTTACCAGGATTTGAACCCGGGACCATCAGCTTCGTAGGCAGGGTCACTACCCACTAGGCCAAACCGGTCGACAAACTATGTAAAAAACATTGTATAATTTCCCCTTTCATTTTCTCGTAGACTGTTATTATCTTATTATATCGCACACATAGTTTTATTGCATAAAACTACCTAAGTAATCCAGTGTAACGGTAAATAGACCAAAGGCTTTTTGGCACCTTTTCTCGTCAGTTTAAACAAAATGGTTAGAACTGCGTCATACTATTATTTTGCCTGTAAATTCTATTAGCCGATAGTATTTGTAAAAGTGACATATCCTAAGAAAAAATGACTATCGAGATGAAATTTATAAAAAAAAGTTACATTTCACCTTGAGTTATGAGTTTATGTTTATGACCATAAAGTATCATTTTAAATTTCTGTATAGGTAATAATTGGGGTTGACGTTTTGTAAGTATGCGAAAATTAATTTCTATTTAAAATTGACTTCCGCTCACGCCTCGACGCTTATTGAATTGCAATAAGAAGTGTTGAGATGCCTTTGGACACGGCATCGGACCGCAATAAGAAAAGGCGCGAGTTGGTCTATTTCGGATCTTGCCATACCTGCGTTAGCGCAGACGGATTCTCCAGAGTGTTAACTACATTAGAATGCATTGAGACATTAATCAGACGGTACCTAATAAATTAGACGGATTGAGTGCTAGCATTAGGTAGCAGTTCATAGGTGTATTTAAAAATATAAGTAGGTACTTAGGTAGTAGTAAATAAAATTGGCATTACAATTATGAGTTAGGAGTTGGGACATCATTGTTACACCTAAGTTAAATTTATGTTTTACATCAAATTTTCAAACATGAAACAAGTTAATAGAATATTGTGATTTTTCTTTTACAATGAGCTTTTGTTCAAAATATGACTTTCCTGGCTAACTACTAGTATATACTGGTGAGTTTGCTACCTACAGTAAAATGTGCACTTTTACATCCGTCCAATGAATGTTTCTTAGGTTATATTAATAAAAATAGTGGGCTATTATGCTAATCTCGCACTAATTACGCACGCGCAAGTACAAAAATTGTTATATCATCAATTCATTGTTACTGATGAATTATTTAAATTTCTTAGATATGATAGCTAGCAGTATCATATTTAAGTAATTTTGTGTACCTACAGACTCAGTATTTTTTTTAATAAGCAAATTATCCTGCTTATGTAGCCATTGTAATTCAAACTATTGACAGATGATACAACAGTAGTAATACATCAGAAATGAAACTTACAGTACCCATAGGTACTTACAGAAAACATTAAGTGAGCATACAACGCAAGACACTTAATGACCTTCTTCCGCTAGCAACTACTCTATAAGTACTCGTATAAATTAGTGATGTCACGTTTGTGTAGATAGGTCGTGAAATAGCAATAGTAAATCTATTTAGCAAGCTGCTGTTTCGATAAATAACCTCGCACTAATGATGTAGGTACTCACATTTGTAAAAGCAAACGAAAACATATCTTAGGTATTTCACGGCATTTAAAGTATTCGCTATTCGCCTCATTTCGCGGTGTTGTTTAAATCGATGATTGTTTCGTCGCGCGCGATATCGGTCAATGTCAGAGCGATTTCGATTTTAAAACAAAAAAATGTTAATCTAAACCGATTTCAAAAGCAAATCGAAAGGCTCAGCCGCGTTAAATATTGCACGAAGTTGATAACGACTCCATTGGACGTGACAGAATAATTACAAGGATAATTAACGCTCATTATTAGTCACTACAACGGGGAAAATAAAATCGAATGTTTCTAGGTTTAACATAATTTGCTTTGGTCTCAATAACCCGAGTACGAAAGCACTCGTAACATAGTATATTATCATACACAAAATCGCTAGGTAGGTATTGAACCGCTACATGTAGAGACACCGAAGATTTTGTAGCATGGTGTAAAATGTATCCCGAACTGTGAAAAATTTAACCTTTATCTAACAAACAGAAAGTAACGTCTACATGGGATCTAAATTAGGTACGGGTATCAGCATACCACTTTGAAAAGAACAATCGGATGATTCAGACATCAAAGGTTTTAAAACAATTTGAAGCACGTCGATGCGTGGTCGAACCTGGCACATGGTAGGGGGTCGGGTTCGAGGGGGGCAGCCAGTAGGCGGCACTGATAGGCGGGTAGCCGCCGTTGGACCGGCCCGCGCCCGCCTTGCCGCGCGCGCCGCCCGTGTCACCGCGCATCCTTCACTTCACTTCACATGCACCACACCACATGACGTTATACGTCTGCATTCAACCGCGGCCGGGCAACTACTAGCGCGCCGGTACACGAGGTGCGCGCGCGCTGACGGACGATCAGTCATTCTTCGTTGTCACCAAAGCCCCCTTGCCGTACCCTTCCCCCCCTTTATCACCACTAACGAGCAGTCCGTCTGACACGGTTTTCACAACTCCAGGTGTGATCCCGACCTATACCCGATTTATGTTGGTGATGGTGACGTCATTAATGCTTCCGTAGAACTCCGTTGACTTGTGTGTTTACACTTTGGAATTAACCTGTCGATTTACAGCTGATGAAGTACGTAGCTACGCGCTAGACGAAACCGGTTGATTTGATTTTTTAGACTACCTATAACCTAACGTTGAAGTTAACCTAGCCCATAGATAGCATGGGACCGTTTTAAATCTAGCCATTAACTAACAAGTTATGAGGTCAGCAATTGAAACCTGTATGCAATTTTGTAACCACTTTGTAAGCAAATAAATATTGCAAGTAAGTAGTAAATATGTTTGGCCTACCTTATATTAAATCGATTGGGTAGAAATATGACATGTCTCTTACAGAGTATAAAGTGATATTATTTTAGACTACAGTGTCAGTCAGAAAGCTTTAATCTTATGTCTTTACTGTAGCTCTTCACAGAGCTAATTTTCGTAACTGATTCAGAAAACTGTTCGTTTGTGTCCTACCTACTTAGAAACCGATTCTGTTTAGGACATAAAATAATTTTGAATATAAGTCATTTATAATTAGTATACAGCTTTGCGACTGTTGCAACTGAAAAAGCAAATGTTAAAAACAGTAATAATAACAAAAGAAATATTTTTGAATTAATTTAGGTATATTGATTATAAATTAAGTTTAAAGATGACACGTACTGGGATAGTCATAATTGACAACATTTCAAAATTTTCAATATCCCTAAATCGAAAACCATTTCGAGAGGGGCTCCTGTAGATTACAAAAAAAATAATTTTATATATTTTTTACGAATTTTTGTATTCAAAATCTCTAAAAATAGTTAAAACGGAAATTGACGTCACCCAGCTCCTTCAGTTCTGCCACTACAAGCAAAAAAATTACTTCCGATTGGGTTGACATTGTCATTGTCATTGAAAACGGGATGAAAACCATCGTTTGACTTGAGTTTTGACGTTTGTGACACTTGTTAATTTGTGATTTTATTTTTAACGTTTGAGGTTATGTCACTCGCACTGTTGCCTATGCTCAAACGTAAATTAATTCAACGTTTTTTCCAGTGTATGAAACAGATCCGTGACGTCACGATTCTCACAAATGACGTTTGTATCATACGCCCTTTTGTTTCAAGTAACAATATAAATAGATTTTATGACCAAAATATAGGACTTACGCAAAAAAAAATACGGGTACCTTAAATTAGTGCGTTCTTTCGATGTATACAATAAACAGTAGCACTTAAAAATATGAAATGTTGTCAATTAACAGAGGAGTCATTCTACTTGCACAAAAATGCACATTTTGTACGATACTTACAAGATATATATTATATATTTCTTAATTTTTTGTTCGGTTTATTTTTACATGGAACTATCGGTAACATTCCATAGTTCATTCTACACTTTGCTGAGTTAATAATTCAAACCCTAGCCAATTAAGCTAAGTTTTTAAGTTAATTAATTTATGTTGTGTCCCCTTACAAGAAAAAAATAACGATTAGCAATAATACTATATTTTTAAAATAAACTTATGTACAGTACTGCATAGAAATTTAACTGCTGCTTTGGGTCACTTATCTCTGCAGCTTACTGTACTTACTATAATTATAGAATTTTTCCACACACGGTGGTTTCACATGGTTAATAGAAATGAGAATTAATCCGTTAGGTGTATGTACAGTGGCGAAAAATAATCTATCATATTTGTGTGTGTGTGTTTTTTTTAAGTATTTTTTTATGAGAACGACTAAGGCTGCCTAAACGATTATCATGTGAAAGTCCTTTAGATGGAGAGTAAAATCATATACTACATTTGTATGACACCATATAAGAAACTCGTGTTGTACGAGTTTATTAAAAAGTGCATAAAATAACTAATACTCGAAATATAGGTAAAAGTGGTTTATTAATAAAGAAAACAACAAAAAATACAGATTCTGCACTGAAAATCAAAATATTAGATTAGTACTTGGTACTGAAACCCTTTGCATCAAGAACAGCTTGGCATCTTCAGGGCAGTGATGCAATCAACTCGCGAGGAAAGAATTTGGAATGCGTTCCCACTCTTCCTTTAATTGTTCAAATCTTCCGTTGACATTTCTTGCACTCACACGACGACCTAGCTCCTTCCATAGGTTTTCTATAGGATTCAAGTCCGGACTTTGGCTGGGTCATTCCAAAACCCTCACTCTACGTTTTTTGAACCATTGTTTAACAAGATTAGACGAATGTTTCGGGTCTTTATCTTGCTGAAAAACGTTCTGCCGAAATTTTGGCGTGCCCAGGGAAGAAACACATCTTGTAATATTCCTGCATAAACTTCCTTCGTCATAATGCCGTTTATTCGATGTAAAGGACCAATTCCACTTGCACTGAAACAGCCCTACACCATAAGGGAGCCGCCGCCGTGTTTGACTGTAGGGTGCTGATACTTGGGGTTATAGCGAGCATTGTCGGGACGTCGTACGTAGTTAATTCCATCTGTTCCGAACAGTAAAAACTTGGATTCATCGCTCCAGATTACCTTTTCCCACATTTCCGCAGTCCAAGAAAGATGTTCTTACGATTTTTTTTTCTAGCTGCTCGATTTTTCTTGGAAATCAGTGGTTTCTTTGCAGGACGACGAGCACGAAGTCTACCATCCATCAGGCGATTTCTTACAGTACGTACGGATACAGAAACTGAATTTCCACATAATATTTCCCGCATAATGTCGCTCGCCGTGAGTCGTGGATTGTGTCTTGCTATTCGCAAAATGTTGCGGTCTACCAAACCTTTTGGCATCTCCGTGAGCTTTTTCCCGTTTCAAAACCTTCGATATAGTAGACTGATGAACTTGAAATAGCTTAGCCAGCGTCGATTGTTTGAAACCATTTCTATAGCCATTTATAATTGCTTCTTGTATAACTACTGTTAAGTTTTTATTTCCACGAGGTCTCCCCATTACGGAACTGATATTTCTTACAAATATGATTATGAATTAGCATGGTATTCCGTTTTTTATCGACTTAAATACTGCTAGTGACGGACGCTAAATTCCAGAAAAATGAATTCAAATTGAATTTCGAAATATGTACCGGCCTGTTAGCGTATAATTGGTTGAGAATAAATCAATATAACCTTTTTTGATTAGTTATCAATAAATTCAGTTCTTGGTTTCATCTAATTTGAAATATTTTACAGAAAAATCACAATATGATATATTTTTTCCGCTTCTGTATAAATAGAAAACGATTAGACTTATTCTCATCAGCGCTGTACAGTCACGTCTGAAAATATCTATCGGACAATGTGCCAAAAATATGTAGTATATACACTACCTTAATATATATGGGAAATGAAGTCGTGTATACATATTTTTGTCCCTTTTGCGTATCGATACTTTCAGACGTGACTGTACTAAAACTATCCCGAACGATCCCGGTAGTTGAAATATTGTTTTATAAAGCAAAAATACTAAATACCTTTGTCAAATAAAGCACATACAGTTTTATTTTAAAACACTATATACAGGAAGTCGCGTTTAAAACGGATCAATCGAAGGCCTATGATAGAGGACCTTAACGATATCGATTTGATCCTCATGTACGTTCGGCGACAATTGATAGTTTCGGAGAAATCAATCAATATCAGTGGCCATCGTTTGACCGCCAAGTATCGATGACGTTAAACCCTTTTAAACATTAAATGTACCGAGTAACCTAAGTATAACATGCGTTTTTAAATATTAAATATAAATATTATATATTATATTAAATATTATGAAATAAGTTGTAAAATTAGGTACAATAACACACACTAGATTTCGCAGAAAGTGAACAAAAACTACTCATGATGCTATAATAACCTTACAAGCGGGTATCATTTACCGTTTTAATTCGGAAATATAATTAGGTATGATTAAAAAGTGTTTGTGCTGTAGTTACACTGCATTTTTTTGCAATTTCAGCAATTTGCAAAACAAAAATATTTATAGGTATACATTGAATTTTCTGAGTGTATGATATATTAACCTAAGTATAACATGGGTTTTTAATATTTTTATGATGGAATCTGAATAATAGAGACAAAATTTGGCAGTAAGTGAACAAAAACAGTAATAAAACCTACTATAATCGCGTCACGAAAGTATCAATTAGAGTAGGTATAAAAAGTATTTATGCTAGCGAGTAATTTTATTTACAGTCATACAGAAATCTTCTTGCAATTTCAGCAACTGAATATGGCATGTGTTTTCAAACAAATTGAAACACATCTGCGCGGTACGTATCTAGGTATACCGCATTATATTCTCCCCACGTGCGTCGGTGTACGCCAGGCGACTTTCACGATAGTCCATATTTCGTTCACCTAAGAGCTATTTCGTTTTGAATACTGGGAATACTTGGGGTATGCTGTTTGTCGATCATTGCCAGGCGAGTAACTCGATAGTTAGCGATAGTACTAAATCGATTTGTCACACGGTAAACGTTGGACGTTACTGCGTTATCAACAATCAGCCAAACATAGGGAAAATACTTAACTTAAATTGATTAGCAAAGTAAAATACTTACACGCTGAGTAGGAAACTTAGCTATTCATTTAAAACCGCAAACAAAAATAAGGTATTGGTTTAGTAGTTCTATAAGGAAAATAAAACATCTGAATAAATATTGTTAACTGTTTTTTGAATTAACTGTACATTTTTAAATATACATATTATATTTAAAACCTCAAATAGTCCGGCTGATTCCCCTAACAGATTTCAAAAGTCTAGGCCCATCCGGGAGATATCATGAAACTTGGCATATACATGTAGTATACTAACTTATGTAGGCAAGACAAAAATAGAAGCGAAAGCAGTTTGTCAAGTGATTGCTTCCCCTCTTTCCGCGACTTTTGTATCCCATTTTCCAGTTTTTTCAATGTTTATAAAATAATTGTTTAAGTTACAAAAAACTCTCAAGAAATAAACTATCTTCCATTATATTTTATTTGCACGTACGTTATAGTTGCCCTGAAAGTATGGAAGGTGGAGGTAAGGAATGGAGTCTCCATGTACAGTCAAGGTATTAAATATCGACACCAACAAAGTGCCAAAAATATGTCCACACGTCTTTATTACCTATACATTAAGGTAGTGTGTACATATTTTTGACATACATATGTACCAAAAACTGTCATCAAAAAACCTTAAATAGGTGGCGCTACAATATCTAGATTACTTGCACAGCGCACTTCACTCCGGCTATAACGCCTAGGTTCTCGGCTACTCTAGCGCTATTCTGGAGAGTTTTGGAACTATTATTTATAGCTGACAGCTGGACACTTTTGCAACAGTTCTACCATAAGAAATTTCACTCCTTTTAATTCCACACTCCATACCTGAAAATAAATGGCAAATTGTGACGATTTTGGCGAGATATGTTTTTCTGCCTTCTGTACGGGTAATATAAACAACGAAAAAAAGCGGCTAAGTGCGAGTCAGACTCGCCCATAAAGGGTTTCGTACCATTTATGAGGTATTAAAAAAAACTACTTACTAGATCTCGTTCAAACCAATTTTCGGTGGAAGTTTGCATGGTAATGTACATCATTTTTAGTTTTATCATTCTTTTTTTAGAAGTTACTTTGAAAGTGTCTCTCACGCAAACTATTCAGTTTAAAATGATATTAGAAACCTCAATATCATTTTTGAAGACCTATCGATAGACAACCCCACACGTATGTGTTTGAATAAAAAAAAATTGAGTTTCCGTTCTAAGTATGGGCAACCCCAACATTTGTTGTTTTTTTAGTATTTTTGTGTGAAAATCTTAATGCGGTTCACAGAATACATCTACTTACCAAGTTTCAGCAGTATAGTTCTTATAGTTTCGGAAAAAAGTGGCTGTGACATACGGACGGACAGACAGACAGACACGACGAATCCATAAGGGTTCCGTTCCGTTTTGCCATTTGGCTATTAAGCAGAATTTTGTATTATTTTATAATCTTAGCCCGTCCATAGCCGGTCTTTTGATATATGACGACTTTCTTGGTTGTTTGATATTTCTTAAAGCGGCCAGGAATTTAATGAAGAATATATTGTTCATAGGTAGTTTTGCCGTAACTTCAAACATTTTTCTAATAACAATGAATAACTTGAAAATGGAACAAAAAAGTGGGGGTAGAAGGGGAAGCATCCACTTGAAGTGTTGCTAGTTGATAAGTTACACATGCATGCTAAGTTTCGTGCTTACTTCTGGTTGGGCCTATACTTTAATAATTCTTTAGGGAAATTAGCCGGACTATTCGAGGTTTTTAGTATCACATGTATATTTATAATGACAGTTAATTCTAAAACAGTGAACAATATTTAGTCAGATGTTTTTTCCTTACAGGACTACTAACCCAAGACCTAGCTAAGTTATAATATACTCAGCGTGTTTTGAGCTTACGAGTCGGTTTAGAAAGGAAAAAAAAGTAGTAAACTTACCATTTCTATTTTCGCTGTCAGCTGGTTTCATTTGGATTGGATGATGCATCTGAAAATAAACAAAAAACTTTACTAAGTATTAAAACCTTATAAAATAAAGTGGAAACTGAATTCGGAAATATAACGATGGTTGTGTGTATGTAATAAATAAATGATTTTTGTTAATAAAAAAGTGATTTAGATAGAGGACTGATTATATTTTTCCTGTAAAATATTAGTGTTAATGTTAATAGTATCTAAAAATGTCATAATTTTTCTTTGGTTAATTTCGGAGATAAGGGGAGAATGGTATTTTTTTCACATTTTTATAAAGGCATAAAATTTTTTTTTTCACTACGAAAAGATAATAAAAAAATGTTTTGGAATTATCAATTGGAGCTCTTTCAAATGATACCCCACTTGACTAAATTTAGTCATTAGACTTTGAAATTTTTCCCCCTCTTCATATTGGGTATTTTCCATAGTTATTAAAAAAAAATACTTATTTTGTTTTGTATCTGACGACTACAACCTAACTTTTTTAGCTTTAAGGATCTGCTTGAATGTATAATGTTAATGAGTTGACATGTTTTTATTTTAATTCATTACATCAGTATGTTGTAACTGCAACTATCCCCTTTTAAATAACTATTATTGCTCGAGTGTAGTTTAGCATACTCATCGCCGCCCTAACTGTTTTGGCATTGGATTTACCAGAAATTGAAGGATAAGCTTGCTGCAGTTGCAAGCTTAGAGTCCCTTCTTTTTCCACAATTAGTATTAATTGGGGAAAAAACACTGCACATTTCAACTGCAAAAGAATTCCACTATAAATGACAGTTAAATTGTTTAAAATGAGTGCAAAATGTTTTCTAACTCTGAACCGGCAGTAAATATATATTATGATTCATAAACATTAATCAGTAGTTCATAATTTGAGGCAAACATGATTATCCTTATGTTAATTAATATTAAAACAGGGAATATCCAATGAAATGAATTTTAAATGGGCTACCGATCTAGTGGGCATATTTTTAAATTATAAATACGAAGGTGTATCAATGTTACAATATCAAATCAGACCATGTATTTAACACATACAGAAAATCTTTAACATTGTTTTTTTTTTTTGCGATCAATAGTTTACGACTGCTTGCGGTCGAAATTCGTATAATATTGTCAACAACTCAATATGTTGAATGGTTGTCGAATATACACTTAAGAACCAGTACCATTAAGACTCATACGACTGTGCTATTATATTTTGATCGAATGTTTGTATTATATTTTTCTCCCAAAACTAATAAATTGATCGTTAAATATGTTGATGCCTTCAAAGCAGCAAATGCATCAGAAAGTTAAAAGGCTCCTTTCGCTGTCAGTTTTACATTTTTGCCGGATATAATTGTACCAGGGCTGTCAGTACCTGAAAACTTAATGGACTGCAGCGTGAGGATATTTACTATGAAAAAGGTTTTCAATAAAATACACAGTAAAAACGTAAAAGGTTATTTTTGTATAATATACGTTTGCCTTGTTTGTAAGAGGAGTCCGGAAAAGATGCGAAGTTCTTAAAATTTTGGACAAAACGAAAAAACCCCTGTTACGTACGTAAATTATGGTTTCACCGAAATAAAAGTAGTTTATGTGAGTGCTACATAATAAAAGGCATTAAGATACGCGAGTGTGGGTTTAAGGAACGAACGAAGTGAGTTTCTTAAAAAGATCACACGAGTGTTTTAATGCTTAATTATGTACAGTTACATACACTATTTATCTAAACAAATATTATAAACTTTCTATGGTATATTCACTAACCCAAATTACAGCCAACGTTGGGGCATCGTTGCTCTCTTGGCGGAACTCGCGGATATGTGGTGGCGTCATCGAAATATTTTTATCGTTCATTTTACACGAACCTTTTGCTATAGTTACTTTAAAAACAACAAAACAAATTCATTTACTATCTATACCAACATACTTAAAACTAATTAAAAGATAAACTGTACGTCAAATGAAAACTTTTTTCACGCATGTCACGCATCCGTAGTTTTTTTTTAATTCAGAGAGTAACTAGAGTCGGGGGCCTATCTCCGTATCATTCGATACAAATTAACATGCGAGATTTGTCAAAATTGTATGCAATTGACATTTCATTTCGAACAAAAAGGCATCTCGACTGATATTAGAATAGATGTCAAATCGAATTGTTTTTTTTTTTCAGAGGTGTTCTAAATTTAAATGTCATTACCAAATCGATTTTGATGTAGTTATGAAGAAATTACAACATTATCACAGATAAGAAATTTGTTGCAACAAAAAAGTTTATCGTAATGTTGGCCATTATTTACGGATTTTGAAGGCATCAAAGAGAGTTTATGATATGTGTGTAGATAAAAGTCTTTAGGCGAAATATATTGCGTATAATAAATCCCATCAAAAACATTTTCATGTAAAATGTAGCCAAGACGAGACCATAAGCCTCGCACTGTTAAAAAGTTATCAGATCTCTTGTAGAGCCAAGTTTCTAACTCTACAAGCCCTAACTTCACAAACTCTACACCTTAGTCAACATATATGGCTTGGCCGTTTCGCTACTGTCACATGGGCGTGAGGTGAAAAAATTAATCACTATTCACTATTTTTTATTATGCCATACTTCTTGTAGTAACGAAACAGCCAAGCCACATATTTTGACTAAGGAGTAGAGTTTGTGAAGTTACGGCTTGTAGAGTTGGAAGCTTGGCCCCACTAGAGATCTGATAACTTTTTGACAGAGGGAGCCTTATGGTCTCGTCTTGGCTATATTTTACATGAAAATGTTTTTGATGGGATTTCACTTCTTTTTGTAAGTAGCTTATGACAATCTTCCATCCCCTAATTTAAAGGGTTGGGGGTGATTTACTGTAAAAAATCCTAAAATACGTATCTGGGGGCATCTTTTATACAATCTGCTTTTTTTACTGACTCCCCATACAAAATTTAACTCCGTTTTCCCCCTTTTCATCCTTACTGAGTGATTTTGGGGTCAAAAACTATTCTACATATATCCTTCCCCATAACAAAAACCATCTACATACCAAATTTCAACTAAATCGGTTCAGCGGTTATTGATTCCCCATACAAAATTCCACCTCCCTTAGGGGCAAAAAATTTCAAGTTTATGATTTTTTTTGTTGTGTGTGTACTAATACTATCCTACATACCAAATTTCAGCTTCTTAGGACTTCAGGAAGTATCCTAAGGATTTTGATGATCATCAGTGAGTGAGTTAGTCAGTGACGAAATCGGGGTTTTTTAGATATGAATAAAATTTAAAGTATGAGCTATGCAATTGAAATTTTTGTGCTGTATTGACATTAAATCCCGAGAATTTTGTTTATCTGGTATAATCCAAACCGAAGTTATGAGGGTCCAAAAAACGACGAAGCGCGTCGTGAAAAGGTAGGTAGTGCCTTTGCGCTTCGCTTTGCTCGTCTTAGCCCGTGCCTCCAGATTTAAAATACATCCACACAATTATACGCGATATACCCCATCTAAATAGTTTTACTTCACGAATAACTACCACGGTAACCAAAGACAATATTATGGTTATTCCGGTTTCTTACATAATGTAAAGAAATAACATTAATAAGACTTAACTTGTCAGTTATACAAATAACGTTTTTACAAGCAATGGCAATGATATGAGAATGTACGGCCTGCCACTCCATATTTATGAGACAATGAGAGATGACAAATTGCGTAAGTTGGGCGTTGATTATATTTTATAGTTAACTAGTATCACTGTTTGATATTGTCAACCCTATAGACAGTAAACAAATTAAACTATTTAATTAATTCGTAAACAAAGCCCGGAGGCTAAATGCAAACAGTAAACAGTCGATCGATTGATGTTTTAGAGTGACTTCAGACTTCGGTGTTGAGATTAGCTAATCAAAACATGGCAAATAAGACAAGTTAAATTACATTTAACTTCATTATTTTAATTAAATTAATTATTCTTATACAAACGTATTTACTCTACAATTTTTTTTAGATATTGACATTATGGAAAATCAGCGGTACTCCAACTTTCCTATAAAATCATTAAATTCAGCCTGACGTTAAGACGAAAGTGGACGCCTTTCCATACAAACGTAGTCCTCATTTTTCCCTCTGGATATTAACCTTATTGAAAATATGTATTTTAACACAATCTGATGCATATTTCTTAGATATGTATAGTTCGTGTCATCCACGATGACGCGCAAATTTGTCAAATCAAATCTAACCTTTAATAACATGACATACGAGTCAAGGCACGCGTTGTCGTGAATGACACGATCTAAAATCATAATTTTCTAACATAAGATACCTACTATATTTTGGGTCTATCAGTTATCAGCCAGTTAGGAAGCAGTAATGTTCTGTCTACCCCAAAAGATGAAACCACCAAACATAAAACATGTATGTCAACCGCTCGGTCAGGTGGACTAGTCCAATCTCTCAACGCCTAGTTTATTTCTGGGCGGCGCGGACGGACGCGGCGTCTTATTGAGTAATGAGTTTATGTGGCTATAATTACTACTAAGGAGATAATAATCGATAATATGTTTCCAGTACTTAATGGAGTTTGGAAATTTATTGTTTTATTATCATTTGTCAAATTCCGCACCTGTGCGATGTAATTAATAATCAACGACATAAATATTTCACAATGTAAAACATTTTACTGTTTGGTCGAAATACTTCTTCAGGATATCCGAGAAGTGATAATAAGCACTCTTTTTGTTACGTTTTCCATATTCATTTACGAGAGTTTAGTTTTATAAGTCTTGTACTTACTCGTATTATAGCAGGTTGTTGAGGAGTGCTAAACTCCACAGGAATCTCAACTTTCTCAAAAGCGCCGTAGTCAAGACAGTGGTATAGTTAAATTGCCCATTTTCATTTATATATTTTATTTTGTGTAAATATAGATTGTTATAGTAACGGAACTTAGATACCAACTAACTAGGTAGATTTTAATGGACACCATGAGGATGAACTTCACAACGTACCATGTTATTAGAGTTTAAAAGTCGCTATGTAACGTAAAATAAAATAGTGTATTACTTGAATGCTATTATAATATGCTGTATTTGGTGAAGTGCTTTATACGAAGCATTATTGGCGAGGAGTTAAGTCATTTATAGCACGCTAGTTTTGAGTAAAAACTTATGTAAAGTTAATGCAAGAATCTGTGTCTATACTTATAAATTGGTCATCAATCACGGGGACCTTCGGGTGGTGTGCAAAATGAACGATTTGTCACTTACAGCGGACGCGTTAATCTAAGCTAAACTAAGCCTACCTAAGCCTGGCTTAACTTGCCCAAGCTACAGCTTTCTAGTTACCCAAGCAATTTTAGTGATCATAGGTGAACGAGTCTAAAAGCTAATTGATATTAGGACAGGTGTCCATTAATTTGATAGCTGCGACTTAATCAAACTATTAGTTGATTGGGTAGTTAATTAAAATGTTATAGTATGATTATCGAGCAGCTTCAATAAATTGCCGTTGGATAACTGATAGGACATCTATTGTTCATCGCATGTTGAACTCGAGAAATGTTGAGATATACGACGCCTTATCGCTGTGCTTAGGGGAAGTCACAAAGTTAGCAGCTACTTATGCGAAGCTAATATTTACAGATGCCACTGATACATTTAACTTAGTGGTTATGTACTTACAGTGTACAGTAATCTGCAGAGATAACCCCACCGCATAAAGTTCATATGCATGTCAGACATTTCTGCAGCTTACTGTACATTTTTTCGATATGCCTTCGTATTGTATATAACCAATAAAGAAAAATGTTAGTATGAGTTCTACGAGTCCGATAACATGGTGTGTGCAAATAAAAGAAACCCTCAGGAGGAAACAAATATGATTTAGTACTTTGTGTGTATGTACCTAAATGTGTAGTCCTGTCGCAGTCAAATTGTACAAACGGCGTCGTCAATTGACAAAACGTTTTCGCATTTGTAAAATGACGACGCCGTTTGTAAAATTTCCGAGGGCAAATTGTAAAAAGTTTGCGTTTTGTAAAATACCTTATGATATAACAGCGCCGTTTGCAATTTGCCGCAGCATTTTGGGCATAGTAATGCTTTTATTTACCACCCGTGATGAAATGAAATGAAAAAGGAACTATGAAAAACGCTGGGGTGTCCATAAAATCTGGAGTGCGTCGGACTTATTAGGGGCGCGCGGGGCGGGGGAGGCTTTTGGATCTGGGTGGCCTCGCGTGACGAAGCACGGTCACTACACTCGGCTCTGCGGTTTCGGCTATTGGCGACTAGCCACAGCCGCTCGCCTCGTTCGTTCCGTTCGGGTAGGACAGATAAGATCCACGTGGATAGTGTGGTGCTCTGATTCGGTTATCTTGAGATTTGTGGTATGATTAAGGATGGTGGAGTAGTATAAAACTTAATATAGGTAAATTGATAAAACACCAAACCAAGGTCACCCTTAAAAAAACATCACGTTTACGTTGACAGTGTTGAGCTCACTAACAATTTGCCTTCGGCAATTTGCATAACGCTTCACATTTGTAAAATGATGACGCCGTTTGTAAAAGGCGGATTCTTACAATTTGCCTGCGACATATCTACATACGTTCATAATGTATGTCTCAAAGATTTTAATTCTCACTAAAACGAAGCCCATTCTATGATTTGACGTGACGTCAGTTTGCTGCACGAGCGAAGGCGAGTTGTTGTGTGTAAAGAATAGATAAGGTTTAAATAAGTACTAGATATATAATATTTTAGGCAGTGTCTTCTAGACGCGACGTTTATGATTCAATGCTGTTTTTTAATGTAAATGTTATTTTTTACATAAATACGATTATAATGATGCACAGAAAATCCGATCATGTAAGCATATCCTGTCATTCAGGTACGATGTGTTTTTTTTTCATACAGTCTGAAGGGGGTTGACAGATTGTAACGTGTCAGAAGTTTTTCTCACAATTACCGTACCATAATACGAAATCTTGAAATATTCGTTTGTTATATTTTTTGACGACCTGTCTGACCTAGTGGGTGCCACTGTGCCTATAAAGCCGATATGGTCCCGGGTTCAACTCCTGGTAACGACATATCTATTCGTGTGATGAGTACGGATATTTGTTCCAGAGTCATTGGAATTTTCTAAGTATTTATAGAGTAGTGAAATAAAGTATGGGATGCACAAGCGGGATTCCGAAAGGGTACGGATGGACGGAGGAGGGTACGGTAGGGATGTACGGATCAAGTCTTTTCCCTGCGATGCATAGCCGAAAAGTATTTTTCACGTCAGCAGCTCGAACAAGGGTAATTTTCTGCTTAAAAACAGTGAGCAAAATCGCATGAAATGAGCGTGAATCTATTATAGAATCTTTCGCGTGCACGGGACTCAAAACAAGCACTCGAAGAAATATCAAACTTTGCTCTCTTGTTGTACAAATAACTATGGTCAGAGGTCAAAAGGTCAATTTCGCTTTCGTGGATTTGGAAAAGGCTTATGACAGAGTGGCGAGGAATGAACTTTGGTCGGTACTGTCGGTGTATGGATTGAGCGGTCGTCTCATTCAGGCACTGAAATCGCTCTATCAAGATTCCAGTGCTTGTGTGAGAGTAAACGAATCGTACACTGAGTGGTTTGGCATCGAAAAGGGTGTTAGGCAAGGATCTGGAGTGTCACCGTGGCTGTTTAATCTATTCATGGACAGTAGTATGCACGGTTTGAGAAATGATGAATGTGGGCTGAGAATGAGTGGGTTACTCGTCAAATGTCATTATTACGCTGATGACCTAGTATTGCTGGTGTCATCGGATGAAGAATTGCAGGAGATGGTAACTAGAATGCAGAGGTCTTTTGAAAGGAAAGGAATGAAAATATATGTGAGCAAGACGAAAGTAATGGTATTTGAAAAGGGAGAAAGTATGACAAACTGTGAAGTTTTGATTGGTCAAGAAAGAGTGGAACAAATGAAAGAGTTTGTGCATCTGGGAACCTTGTTCACTAGGGACGGTAAACATGATGAAGACATTGAAAGGAGAGTGAATGCTGGAAATTGTGTGAATGGGGTAGTCAACGCTTTTATGAGCAGCCAGAAGGTGTTGCAAAAAGCACGGTTGGCTGTGCATAGAGGGGTGTTGGTGCCTACACTTATGTATGGTAGCGAAAGTTGGGTATGGCAGAAGAGGCATCAGAGTCAAGTGAATGCAGTGGAAATGAGAGCGTTGATAAGCGTGTGTGGTGTAAAATTACAAGATAGAGTTAGGAACAGTGTGATAAGGGAAAAGTGTGGACTGAACGAAGATGTAGTGACAAAAATTGAGAAAGGTATGTTGAGATGGTTTGGACACGTGGAAAGAATGAGTGAAAGAAGGTTAACAAAGAGAGTGTATAAGGGAGAAGTAGAAGAGGGAGCTGGAAGGGGTAGATCTCGGCGGACTTTCTCTATCAAATCGGGGAAATTCTGAAGAATGGTCAGGTCAAGAGCACCCTAAACTGACGAGCGTGTATGAGGAATGTTATGAAAGTGACGGAAGCGAAAGAGGTATGTCAGGATCGTAGCACGTAGAAAGCCGTGGTCGCTGCCTATCCCTCCGGGAAATAGGCCTGATTATATGTATGTATGTATTTATGTATTAGATATTTTGTTGCCTAACATTTATGTGTTTTTTCATTTCCTGTCTATTTTTAACTGTATGGTGCACAATAAAGAATATTTACTTACTTACTTAAGTACCTACAACACAAGCCTTATTGAGCTTACTGTGGGATTTAGTCAATTTGTGTAATAATGTCCTACAATATTTTCTGCACGTAAACTTTGAAATGTTGATAGGATATTAATAGTATCAAATTCTCAATGTATATTGCTTGCACCAACAATAAGTGCGAGCGAAATACATTGAGTGTAAACTTGTGAAAGTACAGTTAGATTGCCTTTTGTTCTATTACATATTACATACGAATTAAGCCTTGATAAAATCAGATTACTAGAACACTTTAATATGAATAGGAAAGTTGTACGTTAAAACCGTATGAGTTTAATATATTCAGAACAGATGCACAAAACAAACAAAAAATTTTCTGCATTTAAATAAACCTAGTCAACAATTGGGAGGCGATAAAGTTTTAATTATGAAACCGCATGATCCCACTAAACCCCTTCATTGAATAAACTATTTGAAAACATAACTCATAAGTTAATTAACAGTTTAATTAATAAATGACTTATAATAAACGAGTGTGTAATGCTTAATATAAATATAAAAAAAAACTATCATACACTTGTTATAATGCCATTTGATATAATATTATGTGTTATAATATAATTTTTATTATACCATTCTTTTGTTTTATTGTGATTTCATCTAAACTGTCATTTATATATTGCCTATTGTAATATAATTTTTAAGTAGTATATAGACATCTTTTGTAATGACTTTTGTTATATTATATTCTTGTATAACGTAATATTTTATATAATTTTATCAAGTATAAATACATATATTGTATAATATATTTTGACATATTTAATTTAATGATAACGTAAAGTTTTACATAATTTTTATAACAAGTGGTTCGCAGGCCGTATAACTAAGTACAGATTATCATCCCACCTAACCCAACCTAACCTATTCTTTCAAGGTTTTTGATTATACGGGGGCCGCAGTTCAAACCTAACCTAAACCACATTTTTGCGAGGTTTTTTTATTCTGCGGGAGGGAGGGGGGGGGGGGTTAAAGTTCATTTCGTTGTCTTGTTTCTGAATACTCTGTCATGCTTATATCTATGTCTTCTATCAAATAAATAAAAAAGTTGAGCCCTATTTGTATGTCTTTCTAGCTATAAGTAGATTCTATTTTACAAGAAAAAATATAAAAACTAAATTTCATCTCATACAAAAGCTGCATTCCGTCACCTTTTTCGGGGCCAAAAAGCAAGACAACGAAAATAATTTTGACCCTGTTATTCGTGTGTGCGGAGTCGCAGTTCCAACCTAACCTAACCCATTTATGTCATGCACTAATTATACCACACAAATAATTATGTGATGTCACTTGTTAGAACAAATAATATGCTTTAGAGAATGTAATAATTATGGCAAAGTATATCAGACGAAGTGTAAATATACCTTATAACCATTATACCAATAATAACAATATATTTGCCGTTAATTAAGTATTACGGTAGTATGCCATTTATTAAATTATTCAAAATAACAATATATCAAACAAAAATGAAAAATAATTATAAAAATGTAGTGCACCCATAATAAACGCAATATTTTATATAAATAAATATTTCAGGACATAGTAAGTACAATAAGGCTTGTGCTGTGGGTACTTGGGTAACGATATAGTATGTAATATATAAATATTTATAAATAATTAAACACATAGAAAACACATATCAGTTAGGAACAAATATTCATGCTTATCACACAAATGTATGCCCTTACCAGGATTTGAACACGGGACCATCGGCTTGATGGGCAGGGTAGGGTAGGTAGGGCAACTAGGCTAGATAGATAGTCTAATAAATTATTAAGTAAATTCACATAATATGCAAAAATATGTATACGTCCAATCCATTATTCTATTACAAAATTGCATGTCACGTTACATATATCGACATCAGCATTTAAATAAAATTTGAACGCGTCAATTTTAAATGAATGCCTACTTATATGTTGTGTACTCGTTTCTCACGCAACGTTTCTGATTGCTTTTTGTGTAGTCGCAGGAGCTTTTTTAGCCGACGTAACATATATATTTAATATATAGATAACTATAGCGCAACACTGCAAAAACTACAAAAATAGGTAGCCTGTGATATAAGGACATTACTGGAAACACAGGTAAAAGCAATTCTACGATCGAACATTCTGTGGTGTGAAAAGTTCTCACACATATAGCCTTTACTTAGAGCTGGTCCCTGCAATCAACTACTTGTAACATGGTTTAATCATACCTCTGTAAAAAAAAAATATATATTATAAAATAAGAATATTATTAAGAATGATGCAGCAGTTTGTCCTTCTACAGCACACATGTGGTTGATTTATATGGAATATAATGTATCGACTCTTGTCGAGACTAAAGATTGTTTGCATATGGGAGAATCAACTTTTTGTCACTCGTTGCCGTGGTGACCTGTATCAATTTAAAATAAACAAACTCCTATTATAAAATTCACAAGGTTAGATGGGGTAAGAAAACTAGAAAGATATTAAAAACTAAATTACATGATAATGATAAAAAAAAACGAATGCATAAATAAAATTCAGGACTTTCCTCACACGGTTTCACTTGCCACAAGCCCTTTCCATATTAGTACCAAGCATATTAGTAGAACGTAGCATAATATTACTTTTTATACAGTGCTACTGTATAAAAAGCCTGGACAGAATGCCAATAGTTATTTGTACAACAAGAGAGCAAAGTTTGATATTTCTTCGAGTGCTTATTTTGAGTCCCGTGCAAGCGAAAGATTCTATAATAGATTGAGCGTATATATGTAGATAGAAGATAGACTTGAGCGTAGTAAGGGACTCATAAGCGCACGAGATGTAAATAACTTTGATCTCGTGTAGTACACAATATTTTTCACGTCGGCAGTGAAAACATATTTGGCAGGTAACAATACAACCTGAAAATTTTTAATCCGTCTTCATCACTATTTCACTTATGTTTTCTGAAGGTATTCTAATAATTAAGTTTAATTACCGCAATAAAACAAAACGAAATAAATTTCAATAAAATAATACGAAAATAATGAAATAACGAACATCAATTGACAGTTCAATCGACAACTTTTTTTGTAAACTAACTTTGTAACTGTAACTTTGTAAGATATGGTCACTTTCTTTTTTGCTAATGATGTGAAAGGGACAAAGACAATAGAATCCAAATATTTCGAACTTGTATTAGGCTCCGCACGTTGAAATGACATTCGAATATAAAGGTCACTTGAATGTTATTTTGACTCACTCAGTGAGCAAAATGCGATTTTGCTCACTGTTTTTAAGCAGCAAATTACCCTTGTTTAAGCTGCTGACGTGAAAAAAAAGATCCACCTGTATTCTGTTGGTATTATGTATCGATATGTTTCCTAGCGGATTTAAGATTGTTTAATGATATTGACAAAATACAAAGAAAACGCAGCAAAAGCGTTTGCAACTAGCCGGTTTTATCCATTGAGTTAAATAATTGACGAGCTATACCTTATACTAACGTCAAAAGCTAAGCTATGTCCACGCATCACGGAATCTTCCAATCACTCTCGTATTGAAAAGGGTCTCTAGACATAAAAAGATCCAATCCTATGGACGAAATAATGGTCTGCTAACTCAAAGGATTGTTCAACGAAAAACATATATGTACGAGAGTATATGTAAAATTGAAGAAACTTAAGGAAATGAGAACATAAAGGGCAATAATACCTTTGTAGTGTGACCGTGGTCAAAACGGCCGGCTTTGGCTTGAAATCGTTAGTCCCTTCAAAGGTGAGTGAAAACCTGAAGAAAAATAGGAAGGGGCCGAAATCAAAGGGCTTTTAGGCTTATTATACGGGTAGGGGGGACGTTGTTGGAAAAAATTGTGGATGGCACGCGGCGATCAGAAAGGTGCGTTACAACTGCGATATGGAGAAGAAACATTTGCCTATCGCGAAAATATATGTAGGTACCAAATATAGGGTTTGAAGTAGTAATAATATTAAATCATAATGGAAGGCTATACATACATAAATATACCAGGATATCGAGGAGTGAGTACTGTACGTAGGTTTTTTAACTGCACGTGTTCACTGAGAACATCAGTCCACAAGGTTAAGTCAGATTAAGTTACTTTTAATTTTTGTTTAAAGCTTCAAATTTCATCGTTTGTCAAGGCTTACCGGTAACTGTTTCTGGAATTCATAAATAAACGTTCACATGGCTTTATGATACATTTCCCTTAACCACTTCACTAATTAATAAAGTCTACTGTAATATACGGCTGAAAAACTTCATGAAATGAAAGTAAATTATTAAAATTAGGATATTAGTTAATATAGACGTTTGACGGCTGTCTATTCATAAAATGGAACAATTTATTTTCAACATGTATTTATACTACATGATTTAACGAATTATTTTTAATATATTAGTCATTTTATTCAGGTAACTATGAAATAGGTACATTTAACAAATGTAAACTGATATCAGGCCTCCATTTTAGTATCGTGTCAATCCCGCAGGGAGGCCGCGGAAGCTCTCGGCAATTACAATGAGTGCCGCATTGTCCCCGTCGCGGCTGGGACGATTACAAGACGGGGCCAATTTAGTCAGCGTGCCATGACGTACTACTAGTCGTAGTCGTCAAATTCAATATTAAAAAGTTACTTTAGTTCATAGTTACGCATTGATATAATTAGGTATGCAAAAATGAGCTTTTTGTTTTATTTGATCATATATTTGTAAATAGTATTAATTATACTTTATTATTTTTCCTATTTGACCGCCGCCTACTCTATGGATGCGTGGCTGTCGATAATATCACATATGTCATAAAAAATGTGAAATATACTAAAGAAAACGTTTATTTAAAATAATTTATCAAATAGTGATATCAGGGATTAAGTTTACATGCTGATAGACGAATAGACATTTAATGTCCTTTATTTTCGTTTCAGGTATGTAGGTTTATCTTTAGTTATTTTCTTACAAATGTAGTAATGATTGAAACACAGATTAAATGAAATATTTTCGTTTCAGATAAAGCAACGCAATTTTTTTATTTGTCTATCTTATTACTGGTAAATTATCTTATATATTTAAATAACTTTAATAATTTAAATAGATGTACTTATAATATTTTTTAAATGTACCTACATACAACTGTTATACTACCTAAATAGATATCTGGAGATGATTAGACAGTTTAAGAAATGATTAGGGTCGACACTTATTTATAATTAAAATTAATGTTTATAACTTTATTTTTAATTCAAATTAATGTTTTGAATGTTTTCGGGAGTTCTTAAGTTAATAATTGATTGTTTTAGCGATGACCAGTGCATTTAAAGCGAATATAAACAGCGTTAAACGTTATGGTATGTGGGTAGACTAAACTAAGATTAAACTTGCAGCAGCACGTCAATGAAAAAGGTATTTGCAACAGTTCCAAAATATCGGTAATTCGGTATTCGGTAAATAAAATAATCGGTAAGTATACAAAGCAAATATCCTGTTATTTATAGTATGTATTAATAAGAAAACAATGATTCTAATTTTTGAAAACCACAATTCAAACCTAAGAGACATATTTTAAAATTTGGACAAAAATCTACTCTGTTTATTTTTGACCGTAAGCCATTAATGAAGGGCCAGGTTAGAGGGTCCCAAAATCGTCCCAAACTAATGGAGCGGACGGAGGGAATGAACTTCTAAATTTGTCGACGAATCTTTTTTGTTTGAAGCTTCGCATCCACTTAACTGCTTGTGCATTGAATACCTGTTCACGTATTGTGTAATCTCATCCTTTTATCTGGGATTAGGGTGCTACAGAGAGGAAAACAGGGCGAATATTGAGCGACAGCCAAATTTATTCAAGTTCAATTTAAAATTCTAGTTATTGCGCATTTTTCCACATCTGATAAAACTTCAGATCATAGTAAGGTACTTACTTCTTATATCATTATGGATAAAACGATATAAGAGAATGTGCGAGACTTCAATTTTCACGCAAGTAATATTACTTTTCCTCTCGCGCATGAAAATAAGCCTGAGCCTAGTTGTATATAGGCTTCATTATTTACTTTTATTTCTATTTATAATTTAATTTAATTTTATTCATCTGTTTGCTGTATATGCTGTAGTTCTTGCCTGAAATTAAATAGATTGACTCCGTAGTACCTAACACAATTGAAAATTTGGGCTTGTATTGTCTCAATCAGTAGCTTTTACCAGCAATGAAAAGTGCAGTCAGCAGTCGGTAATTAAAGCTTGTATCGAAAATGATACCTACTTTAGAAAGGTAGGAATTTTTTGCAACAGCCAGAGCTAAGAGAGAGAAAGAGAGCATTTGGAATCATTAAGTATTTCAGTGAATTCACTCGATAATCGAAGTCTTTTGCTAGCGTTTTTGCAGTTACATAGACGATTCCTTTTCATATGTACGTAGTGCAACTTTATTTAACAACAGTCTAATCTAGTTGTGCACGTGACGCACATCTCCAAAAGTGCCAAGCGACATATTACTGGAATGGGATCGTTCGTGAATGCACCAACTACCCTGTCACGTGCGATGCCAACAAATGGGCGCATAAACGTTTAACGTGACGTTCCCGGCGTTAACTGGCCGTAAGTATTGTTACAGGGATTCGAATCGAATGTGCCAACTTTACTATGCTTACGTTTGCGCTTATAGATTAGTTCTGTAGGTTAATTTAGTAATAAGCAACTGCACAAACTTACTATAGACATGTTTACCAAGACATAATATTCTTGGAAATATGATTAAATTTTCATTTAAATTATTTCAAATTATTCTAGCCAAGCTTGGAGTATAGGTACGTGTTAATAGTTAATTTTTCGGATTTGAATTTAGCAACTGCCTGCGACTTTGACTACGTAGAACTCGTTAATTGCATTCCGAGATACAAGCGTTATGGTCATCCCATCCATTTAATTCCCTTAACAAAATTATATAGTCCCCAAATATAATATATAAAGATCGAAATAAATACAATGTTAATAGGATATAATTATGTACATATACTTCCAAGTTCATTTATTACCCGCCCCGCCTGTCTACCTGGCCAAAAAAGCTATCAATGCAATAACGCAAAGCCTCGTATTACTCCACAGATATTACGACCATCAGTTGGAATGCCAATAATGAAAGAGCCAAGCGTGCCTTTTTTAATTCGTCTGAGACCATCGTGCGCGTTTCATTCGGTTCGATTATAGGCCTTGCTAGGGTACCGCTATGACGTGGCAATGTTGTATCCGTATTTAATACAAGCAGTTTCATAGGTGAAATCTTAGCTACAAAAATATCACAAAGGAAAAAAAAACCTAACCAGTCGTTTTCTGATTGTAATAACAGGTTATAAATTTGGTATCGATTTGTTACGGTGTAATCTTTGAATTTTACTCTGTACCAAGAAAGAAGATATTACGTCATAAAGTATTTCCGTCAAGAAAACCTTGGGTAATATCAAAACTTGTCATCTTATTTGGATGCTTGTGCGACAAATACAATACAAGCATTCACTTTTAAAAAAATCTAGAGGAGAAGAGGTTCTATTAGTTATGAACTTATGAATTACTTGTAAATTGAACGCTTCGCATAGAGTGTCTTGCTTGACCCAATTCTTATCTTATATACGAATAGTCCCATACGATGCCCAGGCGGGTAGGACATTTCACAAATAACTTCACCCCTTTGAGACTCGAAACCCTCATTCTGTTCTTACGCGGCCACTTAACTGACCTCGTTGGGATGTAAGTACTTAATTAACTTGTTAGGGTTTATTTTACTAGAACGCTTTTAGATAAGATTATGTAGAAAGGTCCCACTTTATTTTATACTTGATTATATAGACTTTTGGAGTGTTGTAATTTTTAGGCTTTGTTCAATAATGATAATAATAAAACATCAAATCTAATCTTTACTAACATGACAATACGAGTCTACGCACGCGTCTTCGTGAATGACACGATCTATAGATTGGAATTAGAAACCTGGGGCTGAGGTGGAGAATGACAAGCCAGAATCTGTTTTAAATTCTTATTCTGAAACTCTTATGGATTTGATCTGTTTCTAGAACAGTGACATTTCTAGTTCAGAACAAAAAAATAAAATCAAAATGACAGAAATGTCACTTGAGACCAGAAAAGTATTTCTTTGGGTTATAGAAAAGTTTGAACGTGATGAATCTTTTGGCATTTTGAATGCATTTGACCACAATATAAAATAATGATAAAAGATGAGCAGTCTATTCCAAGTTTTAGTTAACTGAGAATAGGTCTCTAGGTGGGTAGTACAGCAGAAACAAAAAAAAAAACGTTAATTCTAGCGTCTTCCCTTATGCCCGTTGCTTGTAGTATGAAGACGTTAATACTTTGTGGACTTTGCAGCGTTATGTACTGTTGTTTGACCTCATTGTGGTAATTTCCTGATATTCACTCAAAAATGTGGCGATTAATTCCAGAAACATTATAATTCTGACTTCGCATTTAATAAATTGATTACTTTATTTTCGGTTTAGTTATGAGTGCTGGGATATGTGTTTTGATGTGTGTATGAAATAATGGATGCAAAGCTTAGACTATGCAAAACAGTCTGTCATCAACAAAACATATTTTATAATAAGTGCTTTATTATTAATCTGTATTCAATGTTTTCCATCATCCATGCGGCGCTATTCAACCAAAACGAAAATCCGCTAGATGCAATGTATAATAGAAAAATGCAATCTTCCTCGATCGCCTTACAAACGCAAAAATAATTCCAAGACCCGACGGAACGGAGTAAAATATCTACCGGGCTCCGATACACCGCTATGAAAACTCGTTGTAAACCGATAGACCACGATTTCAATCCGAAGATACGTGAACTGACTTCAATTGGAAATAGATATAACGATATATCTATGTACGAGTAGCTAGCGCCAATTCAACATGATCTCCTCACCCGCCACGCACCTTAGATATTTGGAGAATCAAAGGGGAAATTAATATAATTTGAGAGGTCTGGTTACATTTGTCAAAAGTAAGATCACATCTAACGCTTGTGGAGACTAATATCATCGTAGTGTTCGAGTAAAGCGAAGTTGTAACTCGTAGCTGGTAGAGTGTGAAGTTAGTGGCGCCTGAGTACTCGGAGGCTATTATAACAGTTTCCAATACGCCCCGAACGACTGAGGGAACGTCTTTGGGCAATTATGTAGGCAATAAATAGCAAACTTCACTGCGAGGCAACTGGGGTTAGAATTCAGAGAATAATCCTGGTAGTGTTGTTCACTTTGGTCGATAAAGTCTTTAGCCTAGCGGTAAGGCGTGCGACTTTCAAACCGAAGGTTGCATGTTGGAACCCGGGCTCGTATCAATGAGTTTATGGCACTTATGTACGAAAAATCATTTGATATTGCTTTTCGGTAAATGAAAAAATTATCAGCCCCAATTACTGTTTCAGCTCTGGATTGAAGGGTCAGGTGGCAGCCACTTTCGGAAAAACTTATGCCTGCGTCAATGCTTGGGATAAGGTTGCGAATGCGGATCCCGGGCTCCTTTACAACCGGGATAACGTGAAGTTAAAGAAGAATTGCGTGAATACAGTTGATTCTATATACGTACCTACCCATACTAAGTTGCATCTAAGTGTTTCTAGTTGTCGTACTTATCGTTGCTGTAGAAGTTGAAAATTAAAATAAAATGTCACATTTAACAGACTGTGGGAAGTTATGTGTTTGACTTGTATAGTATAAAGTATATCCTTTCCTTGAAACTGCACCGATTGCAATGCACGTCGTTAGATTTGTATTTAATAATTATCATTCATTTTCAATTATTTAAAATGATAAATGGTGTTATTTTCGCGAAAATCCCTTGATTGTTCGTTTTTCAAACGTTATTATTTTCAACCTCCCGAGGCAAAAAGAGGGGTATTAATATGTTTGACGCCAATGTCTGTCTGTCTGTGGCATCGTAGCTTTCCAACCGATGGACCCATTTTGTACCGTTTTTTTTTTCACGTGAAAGCAAGTTTTCTTGCGGCGGTCCTTAGGAATTTTTGATAGAAATTGATCCAGCTATTTGAAGAGTATTAGCTCTTTTTTAAAATTATGTAAAGTTTTTAGAAGTATAGAGTAGGGGTTTTAATTTTTTTATTTAACATACATATATACATACATACATATAATCACGCCTATTTCCTGGAAGGGTAGGCAGAGACCACGGATTTCCACTTGCTACGATCCTGACATACCTCTTTCGCTTCCTTCACTTTCATGACATTCCTCATACATTTTATTTAACAGTTATTTAATAGGTATACTTTCACTATAACAAATACAAACTAAGCAATACTAAACAAATTACAGAGAGTATATTGAAAAAACATATCCTCTATACATTCATTATCTCGCATCATATAACAGGCAGCTTGACCGAACTAAATAATCGGCTGTACAATTCTGCGAACTCGCATCTTACTCAACAGGATAGTAACAACAAAATGCTTGTCCGGTAGACCTTACAGTTCAAATTTCATTGCAGCGCAGAAATAAGAGGCGAGTTCAGGAAAGCAGAGAAAGAAATAAACCGGACAGTTTGTACCGGCCGGCGGTCTGGTCGTTCCTTCCGGTACATTGTCTTATCCGGACCACTTGGTCGGTGATCAATCATACCCGGGTGGACGTCGTCGGCACGGCCGAATATCGCAAATGGCGTGTGTGCAGAAGTACGGTTGCGTAACATTAAAACCTGGTAAGTTTCATATGGATACTTAATCTCATCCTTGACAAGAAATTTAAACTATTTTTTTTACAATAGGCATTAAAAGTCCCACTTTATTAAAACTAAAGTTAGGTAATTAAAACGCCTAAATATTGTTTCTTACTTAAATTTTTATGTGCCATAACCACCCAACTAGCAAAAACACGCTTAGAATAGTCTCAAGACTACAATTTTTTCGCTCTTATATTGATCTTATAGCATCGTATAAGCCCGGATTTGGGCACAAATTATAAGCGTATTTATTTTGATATCGTTCTAATATCAGTCTAATTGAATGCTGCTTGCATTTACAGTAATCTTTCCAAAACTTATTTAAGCTACCTTAGGCTAATATCGCTTTTACGTAAGTATCTTGTAAGCGTACATAGGCTTATATTGGTCCAACGTTAGAATCTTATGAGCCTTAATAAGCTTATTTAGATTTTTTGTAAGATCACACAGAGAGTTGAAACATTCTATTTGTGAAGTATAAGTGTACGAGTGAAATTAAATGAATCAGCGTGACATAAATATGTTAGTGTAAGTATTTATCTAACTGTTTATGAATTATGTTTAAATATAATAACGTGCTCGTTATCATCGTGTGTGTTTATGTTTTACGGTATGTAATCACGTGGGAAAATATTATTTACTGTAAAGTAGACCCTGTTTTCCACTTCAAACTTCATGCGCCTGATCAAATATGGTATTTGTATCCGTTTATAATTATTTTATTTCTTTATTTGTACTGATAGTCAGCCATAGCTGTAGGTGTATTTTTAAAGCGCACTATTAGACTATTATAAGATTATTTACACTAAATTCTGCATTCAGAATACAAATGATATGGCCATGTTGAATTAATTAGGGTTCCTTGGTTTACTTACTAAAACCCTAAATACATTTGTTTATCCTTACTAGATCACTTGACACATACTAATAAACTAAATGTTTTTTTTTATTTAAGTGACAAGATTGGTGATGCAAAATGGTTGTATTTATGGATATAGACCATTACTTGATGAAGAAAGACTTCCGCATGTTAAAACATTTAACATGGCCTTGGGAAGAAACACAATATACAAGTCTTGTTATTAAGCTACTATGCCAATACATTCCAGGAGACAACTCATTAATTTGCACAATCTCTTTGTTTGTGTTAAGCAGTGTCCTTGCGTCCTTTGGTAGAACATTATTTAGTCTTCTGTTTAAAATAATTAGCAATCCATTTACTGCTGCATGAGGGATATTAAATTTTAACGCCCATTTTTGTAATTCACTTTTTAAGGCAAAATCTTTCTCATAATCTGTTTCGTCATCGGTCGAAGATTCTTTTTCACTAAAATCATTAATTTCACATACTGAAACTCAACTCAACTCAACCTCTACATCTTTCATGCAAGCAGAACCTACAGAACCCTCACTAATATTTTCACCAACACTACCTTGTCTTGGCAGGAGCTGTATATGTATTTGATTTACTTATGATTTTTTTGTACTTCTGAATTTTCCGCCGATAACCATCACTTCTCGAACGTTTTATCCAGTTGTCGTAATCCATACCTATTTAAAATTACACTCTTACTTTAAATTACAAAAAACAATTAATTAAATAATTAAATATCATACTTACAAGTGTTCCCAAAATCGATTTAAGATCAAACGATCTTATATTGATCTTGTCTTTTGTGATATAAGTATCTTTATCCTATATCACTCTAATATCTTACTAAAGTGCTGCTGTTGATCTTATTATGCTTGTTTATAGCTTTAAATAAGATCAGAAAAGTACGTACTTACAGTGTTCTTATGCTATGTTGATATTAGTCTTACATTCTTACAATAGCATTTAGAAAGTCTAGTATAAAATCAAATAAACTTAGAGAATGGGGATATAAGACTAGGTACTCTCAAGTTCAATGAGACTTCGTAAATGTTATTGTAGGACCAAGAGGCTTATAATAGTATAATACTATGTTGATATTAGTCTTACATTCTTACAATAGCATATATAAAGTCTAATATAAAATCAAATGAACTTAGAGAAAGGGGATATAAGACCAGGCACTCTCAAGTTCAATGAGACTTCGTAAATGTTCTTGTAAGAGCAAGAGGTTTATAATAGTATTATAAAATGCTCTTATATACATATATAAGACTAGTTAATAAGACTGACCTTACTAAAGCCGGTACTAGCTTGTCTAAGACTAATATAAGAGTGATGATATGTTCCAAAACAATAATAAGAGCTCTATAAGCTCATCAGTTTTATAAAGTGCGCAACCTGAGACTCTTTTGCTAGTTGGGCATACATCGTTATCACGGGAGAAAAAACAAGCCTGTCAAAGAACACATGCAACAGAATGACTGTTTTGTATAAACAGAATATTCTGCCTACACATTCCAAACCTCCAAGATGTGCTTCATATCTAGCATGAAGTTTTAGTTGGAAAAGGTCAATTAAATTCGTATTTCATTATGTAAACGCTTACCTATGCTATGAGTTAACGTATCAACTTAAATAATAAGTCACTAATGTATTTAATTTTTGTATGAGGATTAACTACTTAAAGTATTTTATTTTGATTTTCGTAATAGTTGACCAAAATTTCATCTAAATTTTCTAGCGCTACATGTTGAAATCATAGGTACATATAGTTTCTCGATAGGAGTATCACTCCTGTTATAGTTTATTTGTCATAATCTTCCAGTACTGTCAAATCGTTGTTGCTCTCGCGATAACGACGTATGGCCTGCCAACCTTTCTTTTAATTATATTGTTAACTTTCCGAAAAATAATAATATAGAACTTTAAAAAAAAATTAGGCACCAATTCGTAAAGCCGTGGACATGTCGCGTCACACTAAATAGTCACACATGGCTTATGTGAAAAACGAAATAGTGTTCATTCGAAAATGGTGCAAGTATCGTCAACTTCATGGCCATTAGCTATTGTCGTAATTGGGTATGGGTTTATTTCAGATCGAGTCCTAAGATACAGCGAAGAGAATTTAAAATAGAGACTTTAGCTGATGCCCGGTAAGATGGCGCCACTTTTTGATATTTAACAAATTTAACACATATCAGTAGAAGAATAAAGATGAAACTCAAATGGCATTCTAAAAGTTATAATCTTGTGTTGAAAGATGGCAGTAAATTCACTGTGGCTACAAATTTTTCTTTGACAATCAACCTCTATTTTTTTTTTTTTTTAGATTGTGAGAATGATGGACGAATATTGCGAGGTTATACCTAAGTGTTCCGATTTGGTAAGGAATCCTAAAAAGTGACCCCTGTAATAAAATTAGTAACGAAAATTACGAAGACGCCTAGACGCCTGCTTGAAATTGTGAAAACAAGCCCGTTGTCGTCGTTATATTATAAAAATAAGTTCGTATTTTAGTAGAAACAAATAACATATAAAAATAGATATACTTACAAAAATACTCACGCAGAATAAGATACGTAACAATAGATTTTTTCCACAAACGCATATCAGCATTAAGGGCTGAAGTCATCACGGCCCTGTAGACAAAGAAATAAAGACCGCAATATTGACTCCGGGCCGGACACTCAAGGAAATTGAAAGGTCGACCCGGGCGGTACCTTTTCGCTACATTGTCTTATCCGGCCATACATCATTTCGCCCGGTTCGCCCGGGTGATCGGACCCAGATAACTAATAATTCGTGCTACACTATTCAATGCGATTGTTTTAATAATACTGTCGGGTTATATTTTAACATATTTGGTTTTTTGGTTTTATATAAGAAGATATTTAAATGTAATTATTTATTAGAAGATATAATAATACATGATATACTATATTTTACTGTCATATGATTTATATTATAACTCAAACGTATTACTTTTTCCAGGATACCCTAATCCAATAGAGCTCTCTGATTTTATCGTCGACATCGTCAAAATAAAAAGACGAAGCAATTCCAAGCTTATATTCCATTATCGTCTTAAACCTAAGCGAGGGTCGATTCTGGATTAAACTTTTCTAATTTCGTACCGATGAACAGGTGCGATCGAATTTGTAACTCTATTGTAAGAAGATGAGCAATTTTGGTGGAGTCAGCTAGAGATTAGCGCCGGCCCCCGTAATCCCAGCACCCCGAGATGTGACCCTCATATTTCATAATGGGGGCGCCCCCTCTGTCTTACACAATTCGGCTGCGGCAGATCAGAACCTGCCATGGAGCATTTTTATGGTTCTGTTTTTATCGCTTGCATTGTCAAGACGCTTGGTGAGTGAAAACATATTTAAGAAAATCACAACTTCATATTTAAACTACTTACTTCGCTACGTGGAAAGATTACTTGTAGCTACTTTATTTGCATGTAAAGGAATATCAAATAATTTTATGTTTTTTTCAGGTTAGTAGTCTTCTACGGAATACTAACCGGAAATAAAGATTTTTTTCAGGTTAGCAGTCTTCTACGGAATACTAACCTGAAATAAAGATTTTTTTCAGGTTAGTAGTTTTCTACGGAATGAAGCGCTGGTGGCCTAGTGGTAAGAGCGAGCGTTGTAATCCGGAGGTCGCAGGTTCAAACCCCGGCTCGTACCAATGAGTTTTTCGGAACTTATGTACGAAATATCATTTGATATTTACCAGTCGCTTTTCAGTGAAGGAAAACATCGTGAGGAAACCGGACTAATCCCAACAAGGCCTAGTTTACCCTCTGGGTTAGAAGGTCAGATGGCAGTCGCTTTTGTAAAAACTAGTGCCTACGCCAAATTTTGGGATTAGTTATCAAGCGGACCCCAGGCTCCCATGAGCCGTGGCAAAATGCCCGGAAAAACGCGAGGAACAAGAGTCTTCTAAAGAATGTCGTCTCGGTATGTCAATCCGTCGGTCCGTCGGCACTGTCGGCAGCTACAAAACACACCGAAAATGTGGTACTCTATATTTTACTGTTTTTACCTGTGTAACCTGTGTTCGGAGATAATAGTATTTAAGATATAAATATGATCTGCGCAATACACTCGGCCCATATAAGAGAATAGCCTGCCCCCACTCTCCTTACATTCTCCGATTGGTTGATATGTTTATTAAGGCTTGATCACAACTTGGCATATTTAGTTAAGCGTGATTTGCAGTTTGGCTCGTTCCAGACGCAACTTTGACCAACTTAGAGCAACTTTGATTGTTTAATCAAGTTTGATATTGAAATAACTTTCTTGGCAATACGTGTGGTGAGGTGAATGACATATAATTTATTGTTGTTTAACTTACAAAAAACAATACTTACAAAATACAAAAATAAGTGAATTTTCACCAAAAACATTTTCATGCAAAATGTTGCCAAGACAAAACTATAAGGCTCGCTCTCACACAAAAAGTTATCAGATCGCATGTAGAGACATGTTTCTAACTCTACAAGCCCTAACTTCACAAAATCTACACCTTAGTCAAACTATGCGGGCGTAAGGTGAAAAATGTATTCACTGTTCTTTTCTTTTCTGTTATACAATAGTTCTTGTAGTAATGAAACCCCGCCAAGCTACATATTTTGACTACAATGTAGAGTTTGTGAAGTTAGAGCTTGGAGAGTTAGTTAGAACTAGAAGCTTGCTTGGCTCTACATGATCCAGTACGAGCCTCGCCTATAGTTTTGTCTTAGTAACATTTTACAGGAAAATGTTTTTGATGGGAAATTGTCTTCTGTAATTATTAGTGTTTGTATTATTTTAAATAATAAACTCTAATGAACGGTGGTATTTTTCGTTGTTATCTTATTTTTGGGACTACTTCTAACCTGTTATTTTTTTTTGGTTGCAAATATTTTTTGTTTCAATACCCTCATATTAACTTTTCAATATGATTTATCCTGGATCATAACGTTTCAACAAATATCAATATCTATATACATCAGCATCGTTAGGGTACCTATATATACTGGTTCGTATCACTAGATAAACAGCCCAGCATTGCAGCATCTTTAGCACCTGCGTCGAGATCGAGACTCGTAATCTTGGGCAGTTAAACTTTAACGGGGCCATTACGGCTCAAGGTCACGGTGCGTTAGCGGATTCTTTTGTTTCAATTGTTAAATACATAATGGGCACAATAAAAACTTGACTTTTATAAAATGGCAATAAAATGTAAGATTAAATTAACACTTAAGGGATAGGAGCCGGAGTGAGATTCTCCGTTGTTTTACATTTAGAGCCTTATCACACTGGCGATTTACGCGCGAGAAACTGAAAGTGAGGCGAGTGTGCAGCGTGTTTGCCACGAGCGCGCAGCGAGTTCGCCCCGATCGCACTACGATTTAGCCGCGAGTGCGTAACTATTTCGTCGCGAGAGCGTACTGAGCTCGCCGCGTATAAGGCTGAGACGTCATGCTGTACATTTTAGAGCTTTATCACACTTATGTTGCGCGCACGCGACACGCGATGAAGTGGCTGCGCGTTCGCTTTGCTTTCAACTCGCCAGCAAATCGTCAGTGTTTGCTTGCACCTAACATCTACCCAAGTCAGTATCAAATGTTCATTCAAACGTTGTTGGAATGGATTTCGAGGAGTTTATTATTAAAATTCAAAATCATCCCGTCATATGGGATCAAAAAGGCGAAAATATAAAGGTAATGATCGTAATTTTAAAAGTTCCTCGTCGGAATACAATAAATATCTGACTGTCCAAAACGCTAATCAGGCGATCATGTGCCGCAACTTTCCCGCGATTAGGCAGCGACTTCGTTTCACCCTCACGGCGGGATCATATGCGCTCGCGGCAAAATTGTTGCGCACTCGCGGCGAACTCGCTGTGCGCTCGCCTTGCTTTCAGCTCGCCTGCAAATTGCCAGTGTGAAAAGTCTCTTATGT
This sequence comes from Cydia pomonella, assembly GCF_033807575.1. Classification (NCBI taxonomy): domain Eukaryota; kingdom Metazoa; phylum Arthropoda; class Insecta; order Lepidoptera; family Tortricidae; genus Cydia; species Cydia pomonella. The sequence continues at coordinate 19,752,926 of NC_084704.1, forward strand.
GACATGGTGGCAATTTAAAGTATCTTTAAAGTTTTATTTATTTATCGTATAGCAATCACAATACATATATTCACACTTAAATAACTAAAATCACTACTGTTATTAATAGTAGTTATTGTAAAGTCTTAACATAAAAGGAATGTCACGAGGTGTCATTAAATTTTATTTTTTGTTATACCTCGTTGGTTGCAAATAAGCATACGGCCCGCCTGATGGTAATCAGTCAGTCACCGTAGCCTATGGACGCCTGACGCGGTTGCCGATCCAATAAACCCAACCCAAGAATGTTTTATTTTTATCATTTCTAATCAGTTAAGTCCTGGAAAGTCTTACGTAACAAAATCATTAATGAAAGTACGATGGTTTTCGTGTAATTCTGAATAAAATACAATGCGCTTTATAATGTCATACTTTAAAATAAATACTCCAATAGATCCCACGGCGCCGCCCACCAGCAACATAAAATGTATACATCTGTAGTATGTGTAGATAAGTTAATTTGAGCACACCTTTCGTATACAGTTGAACTCGTAAAAAGTTATTACCTTTACAAGAGGCCACTAAAAATGGCGTCACGTGTAATAAATCCTAAATGAATATTCAGATTTATCGCGGAATCGATGCTGTCACGTAACATTTGAGATGCTATAAAATGTAATACGCGGGTTTATATCTTTACACCACAAGTTAATGACATTTCTAGGTAAAAAAAAATCCGTTACTACTACGTAATAATACTTACTTAATAATATGTGGGCCCATCTTCTGTGAACGAGTCACCGTCTGCCAGAAATAAACTTGCATACCGTTTGATTCGGCAGCCGTCCAGTTTTATATACCCTAGCTCAAGTGTCAAAAGGGTCTCTACGTGTTGGTTTCCGCTCCTCCTAAATGATCGGAATACCATTGTTCCGTGATGGGTAAATGCAATTTTTATTATTTTACAATCAGCTAGAAAACAAAGAATTATTTTAAGTTTTTGGAGCTAATTAAAATAATTTATGGTAAGTATATGTTTTAAGATTATCACGTTAGTTCTTACCCAGCTAGCGTGTAACATTTGATGACGATCTCAGGACCTAATGTGATTCGAGCAATTAATTTTATCGTAATGGGAGATAATTTTCTGTTATGATTTTCTGTGATATACAGTTTAGGTATGGAGTAATTATGTCACAACTTGATAAGAGTAATGCATTTTTTATAAAATACTTATCTTCAAAGTCTCAAGAAGTTCTAATTTTTTAAACTATAAGTGCTCATATTTGAATTCCCAGTTCCACAGTCATGTTAGGGCCTGAAACATTTATTAGTGGTTTTGATTTGGGTTTTGGTAAACGAGGTTTTTTTAAAACCATATTAATCTTGTGAAGCTTAGTTGCAAGCCAATAGATTGCGTGATACTTAAACTGCTGATTTTAAATATTTAAAGGCCTTCTTACCTCTCCTTAAACTTTCTTAAGTTTTTCATTAGTAAAATCGGTTAAAAACTAAGCCCAAAGTAAATTAATCTTAATAGTCGTCATTAATTGATTTAGCACATTAATTGGAAATTACTAAGCCGTTCCTTCAATTTGTTTGGAGTTACTCTAACTCGAAACTCAATCAAGATATCCCTTCCAAGATATTTGCGAACTATATTTGTCTTAAGTGGTATATACATAGATTAAATACATACATATACCTATAATATGTTCATTATACCCAATGATAACATTTGCAATAACCGTGGAGGTACGTTTTATGTCGACTTTATTTGTACAATGTCCATGAATACGAAATTATCTCGTATGGTTATTAAGTTTGCACGAGGATACAAAATAATCGAATTCGCATGCTACGAGCTCTACGCGCGTAGACTTTAAGGGCTGCTACGAATTGACTCGTCGTATCCACACATTTTATAATGCATTCATTGTGTAATTTCCTTTCTCTTCAATCGTATATGGTTAATTTAGTTCTAAATTTTAGTCAATGCAATTTCAAGGATAACAAAATAAATTATTGTATATATATCTTTTTGGACATAACATTGCTATTTATTTCGTTTTGTACGTTGGTCGTGCGCCGATACAATTTCATCCATTCTGGAAAACATTTTAATAGAGCTGGTTCCATTTTTGCGAAACCCTGTACAAATTATGTTAAACAAGTATATTTTAGCAATTAAGATAAGCAAACTTGCCCCAAATTACGCAAAAAAGATCGTCATATTGGGTAAGATCAATTCTGAGGCCCCGGAATTTTCGGCCGACTTCAGAATTAGTTAACCAAGATTTGATATTCGTTTTTTCGAATTTTCATTTGTAAGACACGAGTAGGAAATTGTTTTCATTTGCATATTCTCAGTTAGATATTTTACTTAAGAATTTATGTGGCAAAGGAAAAGTAAATAACAAGGCGTTATTGTAAAGTGGCTAGCAAGTGCAAGTTAAGTTTATTATATTTATGTAACCTTTAAATTTTATCAGTATTTACTTAGAATAATTTGATGGCCAAATAGTCTCCAAAAATAATTAAGTATAAATTACTCGTTACACATTGGGCACGATCAATAATACAGACGGGAAAATATTCTATATTTCTGCTGTTATATTAATTTATTTATATTTTAGACTTGCTGACTGTGACCTAAAGGCCATTGACCTTGATGAAACTAACCACATGCGTGAGGCACATAGTAATTGACTAATTAGCTTACATCGCGCACCTACATAATTGCTCATATAATTACAAGGCAGCGCTTTCATGCGAGCGACAAGCGGGAAAATTTGGAAGTGTTAAATAATACTTACATTGAGGAAATTTAAATCATTCAATGTTGCACAATAAACCTTTTCAGGCAAAACTGGCCAGTTAATTGTATGCCGTCGACGGCACCTAATGATTTCGTGGTTTCCAAGAACGTTGCAACACTTGTAACAGTACAGTCGTGTACTCGTATTGGATACAATAACAAGCATTTTACAATGTCGAGATTACAGTAAAATTGGTGTCAATTACGTGTTCAATTATACTTCAATGATTAAAGTTACCGTAATGAAATGATGAGCTATGAAACTAATCTGTTTAAACATTTATTTGGTAAATACGTGCAGAGCCATGTACATAATCCCAAACTAATGCATTGTTTTCGATCTCAGCTTACGCAGGTGCACGCAGTGATATCGTCACAGTTACATGTACGGTAGTTGTAATCTGGGGTTAACACTAAAAAAGGCAAATCCTCGAGGGGCGGAACACGAATCGCCTTTACAGGATTGGTTTGAAACCGGTAAAATGTGTTCGGTACCGGTTGTATTTGGGAAGGGGTATAACGAAAAACTAACCTTCTGGAAATAAATGTTTCATGTATGGTATAAATAGATTTAGCTAATTTTCTTAACATCACTAAACTATTTCCTTCCATACATAATGTGTATGGAAGGAAATAGTTTAGTATTTTTGATTGTATATATGTTACAATAGGTATAAAGTTCTCAAATTAAACTCAGTAACAGAGAAATGTTATACTTACTCGTAATACTTCGAGGAAACTACATTTAACTACATTTATTTAAAAAATAGATAAAAAAACATATTAACCTTATGCTTTAAAATAATTGAAAAGGAGATTGTATACGTCCATTTCCGTTTGTCGGATTAAATCTTCTTCCTATTTATTTTGGGGTTTCTATAAATATATAAATCTACAGTATATTACATATAAAACTTGTAATGTCCCCAGGCCGAGGTAGATGTAGAGGGTAAAGGGTCAAGCTGGAATCACGAGTGTTGGACAGATTTCATTCACTAACCGAAGAAGCAAGCGTCAAGCAGCTCTCAGAGCGCTGTAAACAATGTAGACGCTTTGTCGCCCTCATCACAGTTAACGTTGTAAAATCAGTACTTAATTGGAACATTTGCAAAATGCTCAAAACGAAAACCAAAACAATAACGGGTTTATCCGCACTAAATAACAAGAAAACCCAATTTTTTAGGTATTTTTGTGATACGTAATGCCCACATTTCCTAAATGTTTTATTCAGTATCATAATCAACAATTGTATAATAGGTAGGTATGCCATTTTATATATCATATTTGAAATAACAAATCTATATCTAATCATTATCAAGTAGTTCAAACGCGTTAATAATGAAAGTACAAAACTAATGATGAGTATACTGTGTTCAATAAAGTGTTGTCGTAGGTTTTTTTATTATATTGAAATTGGAAAATAGAAAGGCGAAAGGGTAATAATAAAAAAAATCACATTTACAATCGAGCCAAAAGAAAATTCAAAGAATAGGCCATTCGAGGCTAGAACCAAATGATTAAAGGATGAAGCTATTTTAACAATATATAAATAACTAGTTACAATACTATTGCAAAGATATGTACTGTGCATCGTCTGAGTCAGTGTTGTCGTGTACTACAAATTGAGCTCACGGACCGGCGGATCCACAATGGACGCAGAATGGAAACTGCCGCTTTGTCCACCGTCTAGATGAGATGCAGTGTTTAGAGTTATAACATTGTAGAATACCCGGCTGTAGTGAGGGCGTCTTGGCAATATCGTTACCAACTTGGCCGGGGTGACCGTGCTTGTTATATTTGTTTAGCGTGTTTTGTAACAGTGTGCTACTAAATTCTGTAGGTAATAAATCAGTTATGCTATGCCCGAACCTAGAATTTATTTACGTACAGACTTGAAAGTAAAAACCGATGGATTTGTTTTTGACTGTGTTTTTGACGTACTGCTTCAAATTTACACAGTATTCGCCCGTTTTTTTGCAAATAAACGTGAGCGCGGCCTGAACCCCTAGTGTAAATTTATTCGATAGCGTAACGTGGCGTACGCGTTTGCGTTAAGTCTCATTTTCTATGGTCAACCATGGACCATATCCACACTCTGGAACAGGTTATAGAAAACTATCAAGAATACCGAAGACCATTATACACAGCATTCATTGATTACGCTAAAGCGTTTCATACAATATCACATTCCTCTATATAGGAAGCTTTAAGCCAGTGACCCTACATACTTAAGAATTATAAGACACATTTATGAAAATTGCACCAGTAGAGCTAAATTAGACAAACTAGGACCTGAAATACCAATAGATAGAGGCGTCAGGCAAGGCGACCCGTTGTCTCCAAAATTATTCTTAACAGTACTTGAACCAGTAATCAATAGTATCGACTGGAACAATATAGGAATATACATCAATCGTAAATATCTGAACCATCTGCGGTTCGCGGATGATATTGTACTAATGACGGAACATCGCGCCCAGCTACAATACCTGTTGCAAACTTTACATGAAGCTTGTGCAAAAGTCGGTCTAAGAATGAACTTTCAAAAAACAAAACTTATGACCAATAGCACTCAAAAAGACATAAACGTTGTTGGGACGCTACTAGAGTACGTGGACAGCTATATCTACCTAGGTAAGCAGATATGATTTAACAATCAACGTAATGAAGAGAAGGTAGACCGACGAGTAAAAATAAGTAGCTTGGATTAAATACTGGAGCTTAAAGGAAATCCTGAAAAGTAGTATGAATATGCAAATTAAGAAAAAAGTTATGGATATATGCAAGCCAAACCTGGCTGTTTACTGCAAAAATTAAATCAAAAATAACTACATGCCAGAGAGCATAGGAGGGAGCTTTTTAAACATTAAAAAAATGCAAAAAATACCCCACAAATATAAGAGCTCGAACAAAACTAATAGACGCCCTCAAGCACGCCCAAATACAAAAATAGTGATGGACTGGACATGTCGCCAGGCTGTCTGACTCGCGCTGGACCTTGCAAGCTACCACCTGGAGGAGACCTGCAGGCAAACGACGCTCCGGCAAACCAAACAGTCGTTGGACTGATGACATCAATAAAATGGTAAAAACTGGAAATATATAGCTGCAAACAGGGATAGATGGAAGTCCTTGAAGGAGGCTTTCATCCGATGAGGGGTTCTTGTTCGCTACAAATAATTAATCATTTGTTATAAAAAATAATATGTTACTTAATATGCAAAAATTGACTGACCTAATAACAATCTAAATTAAAATAAACTGACATACCTACTTAAATTATGTAAACGCTGACTTAATATTAATGAAATGTAATCCTGGACTCGAAATAAAAGGCTTTTTATTTATTATATTGTTTAGGTTTAGGTGCCAAACTGTATGACTTCATTTTGTTATTTATTGGCTAATTCATGTTTTAGTTATTAAAATCTCATTACAAATATATTATTCATGTATTAAGTACTTATTCAGAAGGCAATACTATTACTACCTACATCATTATTCACCAACAAAGTATGGTTTAACTACAGTCATTACAGTATGGGACTTGCATTGTAATAATGCAAAGCAATTTAATTGAGCATTTGATTGCATGTAGAAGTTAGTTAACGGTAAAATTTCTGCAAATCGGAGCGCAACTTACAATTACTCATAAAGTTACAATGTACCTACGCGTATAAATTCGAACAACCGAGTCATGCTAGACAAGAAATTTCGAAAATTGTTATACCGAAAACTAAGTACCTATTTGTTCAACGAGAAGAATAAAACTACGAGTACAATTTATTCAATATTATCTACAAGGGATTTATATATGTCAATTCCAATACAATAATTATATTCAATAACTATAAGTGGGTAATTAATTTATTTTAAACGAGATTTCACAGCAGTAAACTATAAATAATGTTAAAAAATAAAATAAAAAACTTTCCCCAAGTTACTGCCGATGGGCAATGGGCCCAGAAGGCTGACCGCATTGCCACGTTGGATGGCAATGCTCATCGTTTGAGCAAAATATAGAGCAAGCCCCCTAGTCACCCATATATACCTAATTATTACAAGTACATTAATAAGTAATGTTTCGTCATATCTACTTTTGAACAATCAAGGAAGTAAACACTAGTCTACACTTGTATTGTCCATTATAGTTATAATAAATAAGGCACATTTAATGGACGTACGGGGCCGGTGGAGGGTTGAGTAATAAATCAATCTGTTGCCAATGCGCGTGCTGTGTTGTCTAGGGCTGCCAGCCCCGAGTAATGTAATTTATACGAGCACTCAAGTAAACACAAGAAAAATATTTACTGTCATACTCGTAATGTTCCCGCTTTCTATTTTTAGAGCCGTTATTTAATGATTCTCTTTACTCGTCTCTACGAGTAGTACATATGATTCTAAACAATTTAATACCAAATACTATTATGAATACTACAGCAATAAAAGTACATTGGGCAACGAGGGGGATAAGTGAAATTTTGGATACGCGGGTGGTCATTCCCGACAGCCGCAGGCTGGAGGGAATTAAAGACCCGAGTTTGCAATATTCTTACCCCCAGAGTTACACACAATGTTTTTCATCACACTTGCGAAGAAAAAAACTAAATTTTAAGCCAAGTAATTTCGTCCGCTGTTTTGTAATTTAGCCACGGTTAAAAATTATGGAAAAATATTTTAAACGGCTGTTAAATTAATCAATTTAAATAATTTTAAACATGAACAAATATATTGAATTATAACCGTCATTGTTTTAAAAGTGAAACTCATTTATGCTACTTGGTTTGTATGAATAAGTGACATAATTAAAAAAAGCTATAACTCCCTGGGACTTACAGCTTTTTTTCACAATCCATAACTCCCGTGGGAATAAAATAGGCCTTTGTCCTTCGGTACACGTCCATGAAATAAGATCTTTTTCGAGCAAGTGATAAAAAATGTTTTTTTATTAGTATAGTCTGACTAAATAGGTATTTTTAAGAAACTCCTATACATACAAACATAAGTAACAATTATTTCCAATTAGATATATAAAGGTAATATGGAATGCATGACAGGGCGGGACTAAATGAGTCGCGGGTAACTTGGACCTTTATTCACGATTCTTTTAGCCACATTTTACCTTCCACTCATAGAAACACACCACTTGTGCATCTGTCTGCCAAATACCTGCTTAAATAAGGTTGAGTATTTTAAGGTGGGTGTTCTATGCTTTAACCAAATAAATATTATATATGAGAATCAATATAATCAAATCAATATTATATATGAGAAAAATAAATAAACTATATTTATATGTAAGCGGAGGTTAAACCAGAGCCTCCTCGGGGGTAAACCTGAAATATCGATGCATTTCAGCTTTGAATAATAACGTGACAATATGGATCCATTAATTATTAGATAGTATGTATTATGATTGACAGAAATCCTGATACGACAAAATAACACAAAAAAATTAACATGCTTACACGCGATCAAGTATACCTGAAATAATAGACATGCGACATGGTGAAATAATCTATAGACGGTTTCCCTAGAATGACAATGACACTTCGCATTCTTGCAGTAGGTATTTTGGCTTTTGAAAATCCGAGCATCTAGCTTTAGTTCTGGTGCCCCATAGAAATATACTTCTTCTATAGGTATTAGTTCATCCCTGGAGCAAGGCATGTCTGTAATAAAGTTAATTAAATGCTTTGTTCACGTATATGTGGCAACCCTGCAGAGTCCACGTGACCTATGATCGATAGGGGATTTATGACGGAGCTCCCCGTTTTAAGTAATTGACTTGCTTTATTAGGGGACCGTCGTTTTCGGGTCCGTTACCTAATTCTTTTTGTATTAAATAATTAGCTGAAGTCCAAACTATTTTGCCAATTTAGTGCCTAGACGCACTTTAGGATCTGGATGACTGTCTAAATTTGGGGCGACACTGTAATATAACAAAATAAAATAACTTTATTTTGAACCGTAGACCTCTGCCGCTGAAATTTCTCTTACGGTACACGAGCAACTAAATATTGCTCTAAGGCATTTTAATTTAGTACAAAGATATGTTTTATATCGTTTTTGTAAAAATAGAAATTATTGGCATTTAATGCATAGTTTCCTTTCTCCAAATTGGCTTTCTGAAGGGATGGTACATATAGGTATCAAAACACAACTTTTGAAACCTCAGCCACTTCCTTGGCATACTCAGTAACAGTACGGTCTACGTCAAAGATTCCCATTTGTACCCTACTCGAATTTGTAACAAGGCCACTAAGGCCTACATGTAAGTAAGTATACATTAAGATTAGTTTGGAAGTTTAATATTCCAGTTCAGGGCTATTTTTTTCGTTTAGGGGACGTAGGCGAGTGACAATAGTTTATAAAACCATATAATGTGTGTTTTTGAAGGCTTAAATTTATGAGTTACATACCTAGAGTATATTATAATTGATTATATTATTTCATCTATTATTATGTTTTATTCGATTTTAAATTTCTAATGATTTTTATTTCTTATTTTTATTCAATACTTTTTGTAAATAATTGACATGTAATATTAATATTATACAATAAATGATTATTATTACGATTATGATTAATTAAATAAATATAAATATTATAGGACATTATTACACAAATTGACTAAGTTCCACAGTAAGCTCAATAAGGCTTGTATTGAGGGTACTTAGACAACTTTATATATAATAATATATTAATACTTAATAACTCTGAAAGAACTTCTCTTTAAAATTCTGCTACTCAAATCCCTCGGCTATATCAGTAGCTATTTTAAAATAATACAAGTATACTGGTATATTATGCAAGGGTAACGATATAAAAATAAAAATTAAGAGAAAGATTAGACATGATCTTGTTTTTTTTTTTTCTATCAAGCCAACTTTACCCATTTACGGTTTTGCTTGTTGCCCTTAATATAGCCTATACTTTGTTTGTTTAGGTATTTAAATAAAAATAAACAATCAGTTTGTACATTTTTGGATAGTTAACACTTATTGGTTAACCAACTAAGTACAAAACCGCCTGGATCTATCAATGAAGGATATGTGAACACCTTATAATACCATGGTTGGCATTCAATAAATGATATGATATGATATGACCTGACATGAACCTACATTATTTGATCATGTAATGTTTTCATCTATCCTCAACTGGCTTAAGGAGCTATTTGAGGGTAGATTTTGTTTACTTTTATTTAAATATCTAAAGATATAGAGTATAGTTTCCGAAAGAATTTTTCATAGCATTTGCCATTGATTATGTGTAAGAATTCAATATAAAACCTGCAATTGTGCGATAGCCCCCTCTGAAAGGAAAAATTACGTCGCAAAACTCCACGCTGGTATGTCGCAAGTATTTCATTAAAAAAATTATGAGCCTCCGGCGACTGCATTCAACAGACGCGCCAATTCAAGTTTCCATCGTAAAACTTGCGTTCTTGGACGAAACTTGCGTTTCTCAGTCAGTCGGGTAAAGGACAACGGTAATCGGACATAGGAATTGTATTTATGTAATTAACATAAAACTAAATAAAAATATAAAAATAAAACTCTTTCCAATATAATTATAAAAAACGCTTTGGCTATTCGTTTTCGTTTTAAGTATTTTCAATGGGTTTGCTGCGAGCATGAATTTATTTATTTAGATTAGAACTCCACGCTGGTATGTCGCAAGTATTTCATTAACAAAATTATGAGCCTCCGGCGAGTGCATTCAATAGACGCGCCAATCTTGGACGGAACTTGCGTTTCTCAGTCAGTCGGGTAAAGGAGAACGGTAATCGTACATAGGAATTGTATTTATGTAATTAACATAAAACTAAATAAAAATAAAACTCTTTCCAATATAATTATAAAAAACGCTTTGGCTATTCTTTTTCATTTTAAGTATTTTCAATGGGTTTGCTGCGAGCATGAATTTATTTATTTATGAATATGAATTTAGAGTATGAATTTGAGGTTTTAATAGGGTAAAATTTGCAGGTTTTGAATGTTTCTGAGTCTCATTATTACGTAAGTTTATTAAACTATGGGGCATAAGTAAATGTGATGAAAGTAAATTGAATGGTAAAAAAGGTTTCATTACCTCGTAAAGGCTTTCTTAATTCTGCAAAAACTTATGAGAAAGTTTCATTTTATCCAGAAGAGTGGCAAAGTAATTTGTTGTAAATTTTAGTTATTTCATCATGTTGGCTGATGGCATTGACTTTTAAGTAATGATTTCAATGATAAATAATTAAGAAAGTTCATTTGAATTCGCTTTGTCATGTTCCCCCCTTTCCCGGTTCCCCTTCAAATTTCAAATGTTTATTTGTTAAAAATGCACGTACATAATACATGATTATTATTGCTCTAGATATAAGCAGTAAGTAAGAGAGGGTAGCATGCAAAACTGTTAACTACAAAAATGCCAAGTAGTAGGCCAGTTAAACTAAAACTTTAAACATTAGTTAATTAATGGTCGTGCATGTTTGCTACAAATGTACATTAAGATTTATATAACTGTTTTTATATGCCTAATTAAATATTTCTTTATTATTATTATATATATTCACACACCTATACATTGTGATCAAGTATGTTTGCAATAACCGAGCCTTACAATATGTGATATTAATTATAGTATCATCGAAGTTCGGATAGTTAAGACATTTATTTTATTAAAATATAATGTTTTAATGTTTTTTAAAAAACTTTTATTGATTTTGAGTGCCCCCAGGTGACAATATCTAAACAAAGACACTGATAAGTTTTTAATTTAAAAAGCCTTCCCGTGTACCGAGTTACGTTAATTAGCCGCTTCCCGATCGGACGCGATAAAGCTCCTCGGCGATTAAAAGGCGTGAACGACTGACGTTTAGACGGCGCTATAAAGAACCCATAGTGTAAAGGAAGTGTTTTGGTTAAACAGCCTTTGATTAAAATAGTTATTGTGTCATAGTTTTTGAATAAAAACAAATAGATCGATTAGGTACTGATTTTATCAACGGCTCCGATAGACAGTAGATGGGGTAGAATATTTGAACACGTTTGTAACTATTTATAGTTTCTTTTCATAGGGAAAATATAGCGACAGTCATGGAAAGTACGTGTACATTTTTTTGGTTTTGCCTATGCCCTATATTACAATTTTCGGTAACAGAAGAGACTATTATAAAATAGGTATAAACTTCATTAATAAAACTTAGCAATCTCTTACAAATCTTTGTAAAATTTTGTCTCTTTCTAACAAATACAAATGAAACAATGATGGATAGGGGCAATCGATTAATTATCAATAGAATGTTAGATTTGACAGAAGATTATGAATAACGCTATTAGACTGTGCATAAAATCCAATAAAGAAACGTTAAGTGCTTTCTTGATAAAGTTATGTAGCGTTTGTATTTTTTGTATAAAATACAATATCATAATAAAGAGATCAGCATTTCTCAAGCTCTCATCGCCCTCGCATAAGTAGTAAACAATGTACCAATCAAGTATATTATTTCGGCGTGTATCCAAGATGGCGCCCACCTGCCACTCCCGGGAAGACCGGAATCAATCGAGAGAGAAAACCCCGATAATATAATGGAATTGAATTATCACGAGATGAAGACGGAATGCCGCAGTAAATTCAAGCACAGTAGGGTAGGTTATTTCTTTAATTATTTTTGGTGAAAGTGAAAGTCACCAGTTCTTACTAATATTATAAGTGCGAAACTTGCGAAAACAACTCTGTCTGTCTGTCTGTTACCTCTTCACACTTAAACCGCTGAACCGAATTAGATGAAATTTGACATGGCAATAGTTTGAAGCCCGAGAAAGGATACATAATAGTTTAATTCGACTTTTTGATTATTGTAAAAATTAGGAGCGAAAAAACCGGTTCCAACTTAATTTTGACATTTTAACATTGGTATGTTAAACGAAAAAATAAGAAGTATTTTTGGCACCGTTATATATTTATTGTACTGGTATTCTAGGTTTTGCTGACCAGGAGTGAATGTGGCTGTATGGCATACATTTGCTGATAAAATCGGTTAACTAGGTAAAGTATGCCAGTTTCCGTGTTGTCCGGCTGTGGAATAATCTACCCATTGATATTAGACGTGCTAAATCACTTCCCATTTTTAAAACCTTAAAAAGAATATTATTTGTCTATTTCATGAAGGTCATATATTCTTTTAAACTCCTTGTCGTGGTTATGGCTCCCTTTGTCATTTATATATTCATAATTCATATTCATATCATTTATTATGTTTATAATGTAACAGGTCAAATCATAATACAATTGATTTATTAACTGTAAATGGGTTAATAAAACAAAGTAATTAACTAAATTTGTAAATTCGTCAAAACTATAGAATGTGTGCTTAAGACTTTTCGGTTTTGTCTTAAAGCTAATTAATGAAGGAGCTCAGGTGACTGTGTCAGGTAGCCTATTGTAAATATTTGGACCCATTACGTGGGTCACCTTGTTCAACCGTGTGAGTCTTCTTTGTACGGGAATCAGTCTGCTTGGGTTCCTTAAAGGGCGACCAGAGTCCGCGCGCGTTTTATATTCAGATAGGTTCACATGTACGTATATTGCTATTTGGTTTATTAGTATTGAAGGTAAAGTTAGAATACTCAGTACTTTAAAATAAGGCCTCGCCGAGGTATCTTGGGCCACCTGCGCTACCGATCGCACGGCTCTTTTATGTAGCCTGAATGCGCGCAGCCAGTTTGTTGCGCGCCCCCATAATTCCGCATCGTACTGCAGCAGTGAATGAACCATCGCGAAGTAGCTGGCTCTCACAACAATCCGCGGTACGACACGCGCGAGCCGGCCTAGGGCGATTATTACTATATATAAAAATATATATATGTATTACACACACACACACACACACACACACACACACACACACACACACACACACACACACACACACACACACACACACACACACACACACACACACACACACACACACACACACACACACACACACACACACACACACACACCCGCACATGCACACTCACACATACACGCACACGCGCACAGATACACACACCCCTCCCCCTACACCCCTCTTAAGTAAACTGGAAACCTGGCATCTTTACCCTGTAAATTAATTAGTTTTCTTTTCTATTTTCTAGGCATAGCTCTAGAACTCATCATGTAGTAATCATATAGGATATAGCTATTTCTGTATTTTAAGTTAATCTGTATCACCTTTGTTAGTTAAGATTCTTTACTGCGGAAGAGTGGTGTCTCTTATCACATGTATCTCTGAATACTTAAAAAGAGACATCTACCCTGTTATTGTAAAAAGCATATTTATTTTAATTATAAGGAACACACATTGAATAGCACCAAATAAAAGTAAATTTAATTAAGAAAACCGTTTTATGAATCTCCAAGCAATGATTTTTATTGTAAACCCAAACCTAAAGTAAACTTAAACTACTTAAGAACTACGCGATAGATAATTATCACAAAGATAGCTTAATTCTTTAATTATTAATCACTAGCACTAAGCACAAAGAATATGACTCATGCGACCCTTTGACCCCTGGACTGGATGTCGTTCGATACCCCCCGTCCGGGGGGTATGAGGGGCCGCTTCCGCCTTCCGGCTGCGGCGGCTGTCGCGGGTCGCTCCCCAACGACCGGTGGGGAGGTCAATTGGCCGTCATTTGGGGGACGGTGTGTGTGGCTGGTGTGGGCCAGCTCTTCGCTACCGCTCGTTATCCAACCCCACGACCCCTAGCCTGGTGATACCGTTTGAGCGGTGCCAGGTTTCGGGGCCGCGGTGAAGGCGACCGGTAGCTTAGCTGGCGTATGCGGCGTGCTGGTGAGGCTGTGTCCGATGTGTGTTGTGCTTGCTCTACCCTTTGACCAAAGAGGTTCTGTAGACGTCGTCCGCTCCGAGAACCGCGGAGTCAATGGCGTGCGATGGCTGTGCGCCGCGCGCACCGCGTCTACCCTATAGCCAGGCAGTCAGATATATAGGTGTTGACGTCAGGAGCGATGGCTAAAGATGGTGGCAAACTGGTCGTGTTTATAGTATATATTTTTGTATATAGTAATAAATATAGTCTATTTTAACTATTTATGCGCGATTAACTATATGTGCGATTATATTATATATAATACTACTGTAGTATATGTATTATCTTGTATTTTACTACTTCTTTCTTTATTTTGCACCATTCGTTAACTTCGCTTCGTTCGCCATCACACTATCTGAAGGTTGTCTGGAAGAGATCGCTGTTTAGCGATAAGTCCGTCTGTTATTACCTACCAATGTATATAAATAAAATAAATAAATATCATAGGACATGATTACACAAGTTGACTAAGTCCCACAGTAAGCTCATTAAGGCTTGTGTTGAGGGTACTTAGACAACGATATATATTTATATATATACATATACATATACATATATATTTATAAATACATAGAAAACACCCATGACTCGGGAACAAATATCCATGCTCATCACACGAATAAATGCCCTTATCAGGATTTGAACCTGGGACCATCAGCTTCGTAAGCAGGGTTGTTACCCACTAGACCAAGCCGGTCGTCAAATCGGTCGGTCGGTCGTCTGTATATATATTCTCAATTTCGGTATCTGTTTTTTTATGTAGTGTGCAATAAATAATTTTATTATTATTATTATGTCAGCCACCTGAGAGCTCGCGAACGTCGCTCTCATTAATCAGTTGTTACTAAACAGGACATTGACGGTGCACTGGTATTACTGTCTGGACACACCCTGGCCACCAAGTTGATGCCACTTCAAATTGCTCATTTCACAAACATTCCATTGAGTGCTTCCATATTATCCTATTAGTCTACCTATCTTTTCCTACCTATCTTTCCT
Source organism: Cydia pomonella (assembly GCF_033807575.1). Taxonomy (NCBI): domain Eukaryota; kingdom Metazoa; phylum Arthropoda; class Insecta; order Lepidoptera; family Tortricidae; genus Cydia; species Cydia pomonella. The sequence continues at coordinate 19,768,595 of NC_084704.1, forward strand.
ACCTATCTTTTCCTAACACTTTCTTAGGTAGTTTGTGAACATTTATTTTAGGCTGGTACAGGTATCCATGTTTTTCTAAACAATACTAGTTTTGCGGGGCCCGCAGTGAGGCACTAGTGAGTACGAATAAGTTTGTTTGTTTAATTCTGTGAGAATAAAAATCAGAATATTCACCGCGTGCAAAGCGGGTAATTGGGGGAACCCGGAACAATCACAGCGCTTGATGTGGCCAAATATCGCAAAAATGCTAGGTGTTTTTCTGTCAATTCCCATACTTCTCCGTTATTTAGTTCATGTTTTTTGCTTTAAAATCATATTTAAGATAGGTCACGATAGCTTTTTAGTAGTACACTGCAATAATACTGGACGAAACAGTAACAGTAAACTTTATATATTTGCAACACCAAGCTAGAGATAAGGCTTTTATATCATATAGTATTATTCCAGGCTTACCAACGTAACGGCTAAACAATTTATCTAGAATAGTGTCATAGAGTTTTGCTGGGATGTTCATAAAATAGTATATCATTTTATGTTAAATAAACATAATTATTTAACATAAAATGAGTTGATGTTTAAGGGCAAAGTTTTTATACTTGAACGCATCATACGTATCCCCAGGAAGAGGATCATGAAGTGGGCCATCAAAACATAAGCATAGGTACATTTTTTTCATTGAATTTGTACGAGTGTAAACGGAGTAAATTCACCGAATAATGTACACAGATAATTCTTACTATTTTCAGTAATGCAAAAACCAAGTGTGTTTAACATTAAAAACGAAAACATTCCGCACATTGGTAACTGCATTATAGTAAATATTTTTAAGGAATAATCTGTATTTCCCAATTAGGCTTAATGACATCTACAGGATGCCTATTGCGAGTGTTAAGTAAATGAATGGTTTTTGAAAAAAAAAATGCGGTCTATAAACGGAAATTAATTATTCGTACAAACATTTTTCCAAGTTGCAAAACGATACATTATGTGAGGTTTTTGTAGCGCATTAACTACTGCTCGTTGTTGACATTGCGTCAAGCGAGGCGGGGTAAGGCACGCGCTGCAGAAAGAATCGGTAATTCGATTGTATTCTATAACAATTCGGCGCGGCATTGATACGTTCCCGCGAATATCGCGATACGTGGGGGGCTATTACGGCGAGAGAACCGGAAATAATCCACGTGTGGGATGTGTGCGTGTCCTATTTTGATGTGAAATTCCTTAGGAACAAAACAATAATAATTTGATTAAGTACGGAGTGGTAGTAAAACACTTTAATGTACAAAAAAGAAAAACAAAACAGGGCAAAACACACATCATTAGTGAGGGTTCACACACGTATCCCTTTAAGGGATCTCTTCTAGCTAGCCATTGAGCAATTGATTAAATTAATTAATGTTGGTAAATATTTAAAATACAAAGTTGTAACTTTTTTTATATAGTCAGTGCCTAAAACAATACAACCTATATACATAGATAATACTGAATGTTCTAGTTATTAAATAAATACGCCCAGCAATTGAGTTGTTCAGAATTCGTTTTTATAAGCACCTTTTTAATAAAACCTGTCTCTGATTTGGAAATTTTAAACCTATAGTTAGAAAAGCACTGACGGCAAAAATAAACACCAATTATTTATCTGGCACAGGTATGTGCAGATTCCACATTAATTAGCATCGACGAAGATCAAAGGACGGGAACTTAGAAAACTTCAAAAGAGAAGGTAGCTAATTTTCTCAGAACTGGTTTTTGCCATCTAAGGTATAAAGGATTTCTCATAAGAGTCAAAATTTGATTGACAAGAATAAAGAGTAGTCGCTACCTTAAAACATCAATTTATTGTTATTCTGGGATGTATAAATAAATAATATTTATTAGGCGTGAAATATTATACATTAAGACCACAAAGATGCCACTTAGTGTCTTTTTCATTACACTTGTTTATTAATTAAGCATGGTATTTCAGAAAAGTTTAGCGGCATTTTCTTTTTGTTTTAAACACCATTTATCATATTATTTTTTTATTATATTTATTATTTTTTGTATCAACGTGTATTCAAAACGTGCATTTCATTAATTTCAGTGATTGTACACTTTTGTTTGTGTTTGTCATTCATTCACCGTTACTTCTGTTTTACTCATTTCCTGAAAGGTTAACTGGAAGAGATCCCATGCAGGGATAAGTTTGCCTTTGTTGTATTTAATTTACTTTGTAACTGTGTTTTTCGTGTTTTTATTTCTATTTACAATAAAGTATATACATACATACATACATTTATTATTTGTAAACTTAGTCTTTAAAATCCTCTGCGCACCTCAAATTTAGTTGAATTTAGAATTCTGTTGACCCCCATGAAAATGTTTGTCCAAAACTACTCACTTCCATTGCCTGTTAATAAGTATAATATAGGTTTACGGAACGTACACTTATCCGTTCTTAATCTATATGGTAAAACTTGTATGTAATCTGCTGATTTAACTTCGCGGTTCTGAATTAATCTTGGGTTTAGCGGCACCGACACGATACAATCGTGTTGAGAGCGGTAGAAAGAGCAGAAATCTGTTTGTTGCTTAGGTTGGATTAAAATTCCTATAGTTACATGAATATCAAATAAAAAATGTCACGTTGCTATGGGGCATTTCCTATATACTTATACCAAAATGCTCGAAACGATGCCGCCATACCTTTGGCCTATGCTCTATTAGATGGTGCCAGTTAATTTACTTTGGCTACAAAGTTTATTTTGACAATTCACCTCTATTTCAAATTCTCTTTGTTACATTTACTACATTTATTAATAAATAAACATTGCAGGCTGAATTTAAGTGAGTAAATTAGGTACGAGCTACGGCATGCTACGCAGCATGCAGCGTAGCGCTGGGCTTCAAACGCGCATCGAATAGTTGTAGTGGCTTATACAGCATACATTTAGTGCAAGGTATAAGTATTGTGAGGAGTTACTAACTTGCAAGTATTGAACTGTATAAAATAGTAAGAATTGTACTTATAAAGCAGACCGGCGCAGCGTATAGACGTATAGATGAATTCTATGTATAGACACAGAAACAAATTATTTCATTCAAAACGATAAGTTGACATTGATAAAACTACCGCGTTGAAAACAGGAACAGGAGAACGAATACATACTTCTGTATACAGTAATGCAGTATTTCATATTGTTATCCTTGTATTTTGCCGCTATGTCGATGAAGTAATAAAGTGTCATCAACGCCAAAATTGCATGTAGATTGTAGAGTACCCATATAAAATATCAAGTCGTGACGTGTGCGGCACGGCTTGTTCTAACTTTATATCAAGTCAATGGCGGCGGAAAGGTTAAACAATTAACCAGCCTATGAACCATCCCGTTTTATCACAAAAATATAGGTCCATAGTCCTTACATAAATTTGTAATTTGACATCTACCATACATTGAGGCCGTATACAAAAATTACTAGAGACGCTTGTTAGGCCCAGATTTATATAATATGAATTATAATTTTTCAATTTTAAAACATTGTTATTAAGGGCCACACTAACGGACCGATTCGAAGAATTACGAGTAGATACAGAAGAAGCAGCTCGATTCGGGCAACCAATGTCACTTTGACGTTAAAAATATCATAGATAGATCGTATTGGGATCACAGCGGAATTGAAATAAACGTAAATTTTGACATGTCGCGCGTTTAGTTATCGATCTTTTAAAGATCTTTCCAAGATCTTAAACGTTTCATAACCATCCTTCGTATCGGGCCGTATGTTAAGACAAATTTTACAGTGATTGTAGTATAAAGGGGTTTATGAGCTAAATATGTACGACATATTCAAATGACTTTTACCGAATTTAACCACGTAATTACAAAACGGACGCTGTTACATGCATATCGGCTGCTTATGGTATTGTTTAGTAGAACAGATATTTCCAGTGATACAATTTTAGTATTTATAATCTATATGTTTAGCTTGTGAAAAATGACAAGACCTTTGAAAACAACCTGTAGTCCTGTACCTGTGGAACATAGCAGAAACAATATAGGGCATTATTTTTAAGTATGTGCGATTGTGTAACATTTAATAAAACTGACACGGACTGGCTGACAATACAAACAAAATCTACTTATAGCTTTTAAGTATATTATTTATACCAGTTCCACACACAGTTGGTAGAAAACAACATAAAACGCACTTACCCCGCTCAGCGTTTTGATATTGTGCAAAGCGTCTTGCGCTTTCAGCGCCGCTTTGCGTGTGAAAAACGTCACAAAACAGCACCCTGCAACAGAAGCGCACACGTACATAACATGACACACACCAAACGAACACATCGCCTACGTTACAACAGCGTTTTTCAAAGTAAACAAACACACGTGTACGGGTCAAACAGAAATTAGGCTTCTAATTTGTCGCTACTATTATAAGGAAAAGAATTTTTAAACCCTTAGATATACTGTTGAGGCTGAAACTTTGACCGTATGTGTAGGTACATACGATCTATAACATATTTTAATTATTGTCCTTCCGAGACACAGCTTTATCATTTTTGGTACTGTAGCTTAATATGACACTGGAGAAGAGAAAAAATAAGGTAGCTTGACGTAAGACCGTGTTTGAGGTAAACAATAGTAATTTTTTCAACAAGAGCAAAGTTCGTTTTTGTTTTGAGTTTGAGCCCTGAGCGTGAGCAAGTGAGATATTCTAGAATCTCGAGGTATCATCTATATGCTCAGGGTTCTAAAATTGGAGAATCCCGGAATCTATGTGTCGCATATACTTCTTGTTGAAAATATATTAAAGTTTTTTTTATTAGCCTGCTTATTAGAGTCGCATTCCCTGTATCATTCAATACCTACATACAATATGTACTCAAGCTTTTTTTTTTTAGTTTATTTATTCACAATTAATTTTTGAAACAAGGTTCAACACAATAAGCCACTATTGAAAACTTCTAGGGTTTATGTACTAGTAAGAAAATATATATTGAAGATGCGGGTTTTTATAGCCAAAACTCAGTTTTTGTAGTCAATCAGTTAGTTCTCTGTTTGGCCTAAAGGTTGACTGGTAGAGAATGCCGCGTGGCATTAAGTCCGCCTCTTGTCACTGTATATTTTTTACTGTACAATAAAGTTTAAATAAATAAAATAAATCAGAAAGAACAGAGCATATTAGTTTAGTCCTATATGGAGGTCCAAAATAAAGCTCGTTGTCTTGCCCCAATGCAAAAGATACCGACATTATAAATTTATTTTCGAGTATCAGTAGGATTAGTCGCCCGAATAACCCAGGACGCCTTTTGTGTCTGGGGCAGGTCAACCGTTGCGGTCAAGAAAATGTTAACAATTTTACGAGCTTACTTGCACCATTTTAGCTTGATTTTTATACGGGACGAGAATTCTATAGTTTAAAAATTAGGACTTATAAATACAATTTAACTAAAGAACCAACTTCATAAAACAGGCTACAATGACATCATTTTATGGTTCTCATCAGCAGTTTTACATTACCAAATGGTACTTACCAAAAGTACGAGATTCTATGAATAATATGTGTTTGTAAGTTGTGTATAGAATCCGTATGTTATCTATTTCAAAATGGCTGCCTTTTCTTTGGTTACTCTTGAAAGACTATAAAAGTAAGCGCTCAAGAAAGACTGTTGTGCCTAAATGCACGATAGAGGTACTCATTTATTTGCTCATACACACGTATATAATAAACTTTACCCGTAATCCCAATATTTAGTAGCATTTATGTTAGATAGCTGTTGCATAATAAACTCAGGAATTTGTTTTTGGATCGTCTTGAGGTTACTTAACTTGAGGCTCTCTCGCATTTTAAGGAGTGAGCTTTTCTAATGGGATGACATGATGGGAATATAACATGAGTCAGATTGTGTATGTTTACAATACATGTACTTATATTTTGAAACTTAGTCCTTAATGAAGATAATGTCAGTGATGCATTAATAAACAAGTTTTCTCTTGAGGAGCTTAATGTAATCTTAAAAATATAATTTAAAATATATTTTTAAGATTAAAAGCCATTGTGGAGATAACAGTTTTAGTTATATTTCCTAAAGGCATGGTAGAGCTGGGCTGCAATCTGCAGCCGCACTTGAGAACAAGTTAAAATGAGCGGGTTTCCGTCCCTGCGCCTGCGGTCCCTGCTACAAATACATTGTTCGTTGGTAAATCTTATTTCTGTTATTACCTAAATTAACATATTTACTTTACGTTGATTACATGTAATTAACCCATATTTTAATGTTTTGTTTTTTTTCTGTAACACAGGTTTTTACATAGCTTCTAAGGGACTTCAACACCTAAATGTACTTTAATTTATGTCACAAATTTGTGCAATGTTAAATATCTACGTGTACTCGTTAGAATAGTTTTAAGTAGGAATATTTCGGAAGAACTCGTGTCGTGAACCGAAACATCTTTGATTGAAATAACTATTTCTATTTTTTATATAGAAACACTAAAAATTAAGTAATATCCCGGTAAACTACATACAAGGCGGTTAATTTCCGAAATGGTTACGTCGCCGCTGGTAGCTCACGGCATGGCGTGCTCGGGTAATGGGGATTTATACTCAATTCCGGCCGATACACGCCTTTCTAATGTAATTGATGTCAAACTTGCACAGCCATTATTTCCTCAACAAAGAATTTTATTTTGATAATAATGAACTATTATATAAAAAAAGAAATAAACCTACTAATTTGAACAAATGTTTATATTAGAAGCACCTTTAGCTTCAGGACATGAACTTAACTAGCAAATGATGTAATACAATGTCTACATTTGAATCATATTTATACTTTAATAGTTAAGCTAAGCAAGCTCGTTTGCATCGCAACGCGATACCAACAACAATGTACGTAGTTTGGTATTCACAGCTTTGTAAACAACATTAATAGCGCAAGCAACACAAAACGACTAACAATATTAAAATAAACATCTAAACGGATCCCTATAGCGTTTCTCCCGACAAAAGGGTCCATATTTGCATGAGAACTAACAAAAGGAACTCTCTAACCGAAGACATTCAACGGAGCAAAACAAAAATGTCAACACGAAACGTACGGACCTTTGTCAACGGAAACAAAAGACAACGTGAATATTCTTCTACTCCGACATAAATAATTAATAACTCATTTAATTGGTACGTTCGGCTTTGCATTAAATAAGAGTCGGTTGGTTTGTGAAAATTATGATAAATTAAATTGTAAAATGTTAAAAGGCGGTTCTGGTTACCAGGTCTGAACTATGTTTAGTAATCTGGTGTTGGCATTGAAAAAAATCAAGCACCTTTGGGCAGCTGTTTTTCAAGACCTATAAGGTCTGTAGACCAAACTATTAAAAAAAATGACAGCCCGGTCTAAGACCTATTTAGGAATAAGGTGCCATAATTGTAAATGGTTTACCTTTGCTCGCACCGGTGATCTTGTCGCGCAGTACGTTGATCTGGTGCACGCGTCCGAATTCCTCGAACATCATGCGCAGGTCGTTCTCGTCCATGCTGCGCGGCACCTGCCCGACGAACATCTAGAACATTCGATGTGGGATTGACAGCTTTATGAATATTATTACTAAAACAGAGGCGGAGTACCTGATCATAGTCAAAACTTACTTAAAAATGACTTAATAATGGTTTAATTTTTATGATTTCTGGGCATCGCGCTTTGATGGTCTTGGCTTAGAGGCTAAATAGCGGTATAGTTGTTCGATTTGAAGCTGGGCCGAAGCAGCTAATCTTTTGTCTATTGTTAACTAAAACCGCGCGTGCTACTACCTGCAAAAAAGGGTCGAATAATTCTAATTGGCACCTGAGCGCGGGCTAGTCCAACGCTCAAAAAACCAGTGTAGGTGTGCTCTCCGATAACGCGCCTTTGTTACGCATATCGAAGACACATTTTAGACTGGATCGGTAGCGTTCGACTCGCCGGCACTCAGTAACCGTATAGGGACCACACAAGAAATCGCAAATTATTTTTCCATTTGTTCATTTTGAATCTTATTTCAATTACCATAGGAGTTGTAATTAAATAACCGGTTAAAGTGACCGGCCCCTTTTTTGCATGTAGTGGCACGCGCCGGTTTAGTTAACAATAGGCAAAGGATAAGCCGTTGGGGGCCAGCTAAAAATCTAACGACTATAAACGAGCGTAATCTATGGATGGGACCACCCAGTTTATACGTCAAATGCGTATTTAGAGTTAGGTGATTTGCACTCCAACCATTATATTTTACATATTATTATGTAACCATATTAAACGAGATTGTACGATTTTTATGTTATTAAAGATATTAAATAGGTAATAATAGCAGTTTCGTCTAGCCCATTATATACCTGGATAATTAAATATGCTATGAATACTGGATCGGGGGACGCGCTAAAAACTGTGCTGGCCAACTTCATCACGCATTCAGTCAATTCACACACGATGTCCCATTTACACGTCAGTCGCGTTCAATTTAATAAAACTATGCAAGTCATATAGTCGGTACTATTTGGACCACCTTCGTAAATAAACTTTGTTGTTGATAAGTTGAAATGCTTCATAAGAGCCTATTGGCATATGGAAGGAATAAATTTATTTCTTGATTAGGAAAAAAATGGTTGTGTAGTTTTTTTCTAATTGTACACATTTTAACATTAAAATTAGGTATATTAAAACGTTAGTAATACAAACCATGATAATAATTTATATTGATAGGGAAAGATAAGGTAAATAAATAATTACCTATAGTTACGGAAATTTTATTTTGAATCGATGTATTCAAAAACGTTTTAATATCAAAATTAGTAATTAATAGACGGACTATCATTTGGCACATACTTGAGAAATACAAAACAAATAATTAGGTACTTATAATATCAATAAACAATTTCTACAATGTAACAAATCCGCTTTCATCCCTTGTATGTGAGTGAAACAGGATTAAATTTATATGAGTTAAAAAATCTACATTTCATTTTGAATTCAACGAAAGCAAAATAGGTACATGTGTACTGTAAATCGATGGATAAGTATAAGCTTCTAGTATTTATTGAGGTAATTTTCACGAATTTTCATTACTATAATTCGAAAAATATACTGAAACGTGTATCTAACATCATCCCGATTGCTTCTACCCCACGGCCTGCACATGCTTCATTACACTCAAAATCAAAGTCCCCCGATATGTCTGTATGTTCGCGATAAACTCACAAACTACTAAACGGATTTTCATGCCGTTTTCGCCCAACAATAGAGTGATTCTTGGGGATAGCTTCCTAAAGTCATCAATTGTTAAAATTTTGTGTAGCTCGCGCGAAGCCAAGCGAGTCGCTAGTTTACAAATAAAAAGTTTTCCGTCGCAACAATATAACGGTTAAATTGACGAACTAAAATATATCATCACTTGATGACACATGCAAATAATTTACACGAAAATATTATAGAGCCGACGAAAAAATTATTTGCATGTATTTCCTCAAACAGGTTTTACACGTGATGAAAATAGTAAGAAAACTTGACCAAACACCTTTATTTTATATATTTTTGCACACACCCGTAAAATGAAGGAAACACGGTCCGGGATTGGTTTTGCCATAGCGATACCTTCTAAATATCTCTACCGAGGCAAGTGTAAATTTTATAATTTAACGTTTTTAGGATTCCGTACCCAAAGGGTCAAACGGGACCCTATTACTGAGACTTCGGTGTCCGTCCGTCCGTCCGTCCGTCCGTCTGTCACCAGGCTGTATCTCATGAACCGTGATAGTTAGCCAAAATGCCGTGATAGTTGAAATTTCTACAGATTATGTATTTTTGTTCCGCTATAACAACAAATACTAAAAACAGAATAAAATAAATATTTATAGGGGACTCCCATACAATAAACAATTTTTTTGCCGTTTTTATTAACAATGGTACGGAACCCTTCGTGTGCGAGTCCGACCCGCACTTGGCCGATTTTTTAGATATTTATGATTGACTATTATAATCCCCCCTACTAAAAATGACATCGTACCTTAATGTAGTCGGGGTCGGGCATATCCGCCTTCTCGTCCTCATTGTTGTTATTGTTGATGCTTGTGCTGTTGTTGTTGTTGATCATACTCATCCCACTGGAACAAAAGAAAAATACTTGTGAATACTAGATGAATATAAATACAAAACGGTGGGTTAACCTAACCTAACCAGATTAATGTTTCAAGCACAGGATAAGTATACGCTCAGGATAGTAACGGACATGCTCCAACCCGCCCCGAATGAAATTACCTCACCCCGCGACGGTAGCATGACTACAGACTACAGATTGACAGAATTTTAGTTCGATTAGCAATAGAATGACGGAAAGTGAAGTTCAAAATGCCGGTGTATTATGGTAAGTATGGGTGCTAGTAAATTTCAATTGAATAACAACTTATTACCTGTACACAGTTGCCATGGTTACGGCAAAATATTTTCAACTGACTGTCATAAGGGTTTGTGCACAGATCACGCGAGGCTTTTTCGGCTACTTTATCACCCCCCTCCCTCTTGGTTATATTTGGTGAGGTTCTTGGCTACCCCTCCTCCCCCACAAAACCTCACGTGTATTTTTTTGAAAATAGTATTGTATATAGTAAAGCTTGTTTACTTTTTTACTTTTATATTTTCGTTATGAACATGATGATATTCTCGTAAAATAGACTCGCTATTTTGAAGTGCGAAGTGAAGATTTATCTTTAACGAAACCGAGAAAAAGATCTACTGAGTGAGTATGTTTTTGATAAGTATTTTTCTTAGCTTCGTTCACTGTAGAAAAATATGGTAGATATTTTTCTTAGTTACGTTCACGGTAGAAAAAATACACGTGAGGTCTCCTTATACCAAAACGTGATCTGTCGTGATTTTTTCGTGACCTCCTCTCGCCCTGTCGAACCTCGCGGGATTTGTGCACAAGCCCTAAGAATCTAGAAGCGTAAAACATACATGTAAAGCGCACATTTGTATACTTCAACGATTTCCGTAATATCCGTGTCCGCCGTGTGTAGGTACATATAGTTTACAACTAATTTCGTAACAAATTCGTAATATTAAAGCTTCTATGCCAGCTTTATAATTTGAATAAGGATAGGTTCACACGGCGTTAATTTAATTTTTTCCGTATAACGTAAACGGGATTTTATCAAATACCGTAGTGACAGTCAAATTTGTATGGCAATCTACAACATCGTTCACACGGCGTCTATACGGGAAAAGCGACTAACCTAGTCTAAGTGTATTATTTAGACACAAACAATCTTGTTTTTTAACAACACGCTTACAAAATATTTTCCGCTAAAATTTTATTCTCGGAGGCCTATTCGAGACATAAGTTTGGGTAGGGTAGGTCATGAGTCGGCTAGATGGTAGGCAGATCACATGAGCTGTCATTTTAGTGAGTCAAATATACAATAAAGCTATATAAATAACAACGGTTACTAATGGAAGAAGTAGGTAGGTACTTGTTGAAACTCATCCGCAGATCCAATTTTTACAAACAAATATTACAGGCTTAATATTAGACAAGTAATAAATAATAAGTATAAATTGAATATCAAGTCTGTTGACAATTCCGAATTTCCCCACAGATTTTTGTAATAGAAGAAATAGTTTCGTTTTCCCTAGGCGGCGTATCGGGTTTCATTTGTGGCAGATATTGTAGTTAATAAGTTCGGGAAAATCCTAAGTAGACCGTATGTTATACTTTCTGACAAATATAAAGGAATATTCGCAACGCGTGTAATATCTTCTGAGTGTACCTAAATACGAGTAATATTACCTACTTTACTTACATGAAAGTTTCTTTAGAGCATTAAGTTTCAAGTGTGTCTTTGTGCAACTGAATTTACTGAGGCACATATGGTACATTACATTAAAGAAACATGACTTACATTTATGTACTTAGTTATAAAAAAATAATTCTCACCAATCGCAACATGTACACCGTATATTTTTCACCGATAATTTTGAGGAACCATTCCCGAGCTTAAATTAAGTTAATTTCACAAAGACACCTGTATTCTAATTAAGTCATTTTTTTAGATACTCAATAATTTATAATTTATCTAATAAGACCCTTGCGAGCGTGTAACTTAGGGCCTGTTAATAATATCGATTAGTGTTTAGTACGAGTTCATATAATTGAAACTAAGGTACTAACTAAAGACTTGAAATGACAATAAAATCTCATCAATAGAGTTTTCAATTGTTAGATTGAGTCAAATTATAATTAGTGCGTAACAGCTACTGGCTTAGCACCGCTTCGTCCACAATCCTATTTCGTCACCTTCTTAACTTGTCATTATTGTCATATGGTCCACAGTTTTGATTCGTCAACATTTCTATGTCATCACTTTCCTATCTTCTTCACATTCCTATATGGTCCACAGTGCTGACATTGGTGGAGGTCAAAATAATAAATAATAATAAAATAAAAATGTTATTTATTCAGGTATCAACCCATTAAATTACAATAACGCAAATATACAATTAAATTTCTCTAGGCTAAAATTAAAGCTAATTATATAGGTGCAGCGGGGAAACCTTGCTCATACAGTAGCAGGTTGTATACACTATTTTAACAACACTGTTCACATTTTAACAAAAATGACAGGCCAACAAAACTTTCAGTTAGAGAAAGTAATGCAAAATGTAAAGTGCCTTGTTTGTTTTATATAGAAGGCAGTCAGGATAATGGATGATAAAATAATGTTGGCAAGCTGGCACTGTGATCAAAATAGGAATGTAGACGATCTGGCACTGCTTGTAGTATGGGTACTAGGCGACGATATACATACGTTTATAGATAAATATATACTTATATACAGAGAAAACACCCATGACACAGGAACAAATATTTGTGTTCATCACACAAATAAATTCACTTACCAGGATTTCAACCCGGGACCATCGGCTGCATAGGTAGGGTCAGTGGCGTAGCTAGCATGGGTGGCACCCGGCGCGGAAATTCTGGGTGTCACCCCAATGTTGAATCATAATTGTAAAATATATAATAAAATTAATAGTAATATTTATGTTTAATGTTCCATAGCTCAGAATTTACTACATCGCTTCCATTTTAAATTCCATGAACTCTCAATAGTCCTTACACTCTCGCGGGTGTTGACTCTGCGTGCGTTCGATGTAGGGCTTGCAATTTTAATATTCGACCTGTTATGATGATATTCGAATATCCGGCGACTCGGTTTACGAATATTCGAAAATATTTTATTACACGAAAAAAAAAAACACCGCTAAAGTTACAGTTTCTGAGGTTACAGGTGAATGAGGGACAATAGTATTTATAAAAAATGACTATTCGAATAATTATAAAGTGATTGACGTTTCTGAATACTACATAGAAAAAGTATTTGAAGTATGTGCAATCTCATTGGAGCTAGAGAATGGCACAGGCTTTTATTGTGTTGTAATCTATCGATCCCCAAATTCTAATTTTAATATCTTTCTTAACCAGTTAAATAACATGTTAAGCAATCTTAAGTTTCCTAACATAATTATAGCTGGAGATTTTAATGTCAATCTTGCATCTAAAACCGATAATAACACTAAAATGTTTCTACAAACCCTTTTAGAACACAATATTAAACCTACAATATCTGATTATACCCGAGTAACAACAAATACATCAACTGTTATAGACAATATAATGACAGACTTTAGTGATTACGCGACAGCTTATGTTATACCATGTAGTTTTTCTGATCATGATGCTCAAATTCTGGAGTTGCCTGCATCACTCAATCGAAAGGCTCAACCATGTAAATTTACACAAAAACGCATTTATTCCAAAAAGGCCACAAGTAAATTTCAACATGATCTCGAACTTATCGACTGGCATACAGCTTTTGCTAATAAAGACTGCAACAATAAAATAAACCAATTTTATGACATACTACTCCCATTAATCGATAAGCATTTTCCACTAAAAAAGGTACAATCGCGAAAGAAATCAAATAAGTGGATAACCAAGGGCATAAGGAAATCTAGTTTAACAAAACGTAAACTGCTAACTATATCGCGCCACAGCGCCGATGAATCCTTCCTGAAGTATTATAAACAATATAAAAATACATTCAAAACCGTCCTTACCCAGGCTAAGAAAATGAACATGTATCGTACGATCAGCAACGCAAAAAATAAGGCTAAAACTGTATGGAATCTAGTTAAGGAAACCACAGGCAAAGGTATAAAGGCTCAACCTAAAATAATTCTAAAACTAGATAACGACCTCACCAGCGATAAAAAAGTAATAGCCAATGCATTTAACAATTACTTTTTAAACGTAGGGATGTCAACGTGCAAGTCAAAAAATAATAAATACATAAAAGCTATGCACAAATTAAAATTAACTAATAGTAGCTCAATATTCTTGAGTCCGATAACAGAGTCAGAAATCATGCGAACAGCTAAAAATCTTAAAAACAGTAACTCTACTGGACCAGATAATTTAACTACTAGATTCTTAAAAGATAATATTCATCTACTTTGTTTGCCATTATCCGTAATATTTAATAGTTGTATAGAAAAAGGTATTTTTCCTGACCTATTAAAAAAAGCTAAAGTAATAACCATACATAAAAAAGGAAGTCGCTCGGAACTTAATAATTATAGACCAATATCTCTGTTATCAGTCATCTCCAAAATACTAGAGAAATGCTTAGCCGAGAGATTAGAAAGACACCTGGCAAAACACAACATGTTAACTACGCAGCAATACGGTTTTAGAAAGGGAAAAAATACTTCAAATGCTGTTATCAACTTAGTAACGGAAGTAATGTCTAATCTTAATAATGGTTATAAATGTGGCGGAGTATTCTGTGATCTGACAAAAGCGTTCGACTGTGTCGATCATAGGATACTTCTCGACAAACTAGAATATTACGGAGTTCGTGGCTCTGCACTGAGTCTCTTTGAGTCATATTTAACTAATCGCATTCAATATGTGGAAATATCGTATGGAGATTCTGAAAGCATAGCTCGTTCTGAAGAAGCTGTAGTAAAATACGGGGTCCCTCAGGGCTCTGTTCTTGGCCCATTATTATTTCTAATTTTCATAAACGATTTACCTCAATCGCTAACCTATGGAACACCTTATCTATACGCTGATGATACCAGTATAATTTTGAATGCGACCACCACCCATGAGTTTAATGCAATGATCATAAAATGCTGGGAACAAATAGAAAATTGGTTTAGTAACAATGGCCTTAAAATCAATCACGAGAAAAGTTATTACACTATATTTCGACGTAGCCCTCAAAGTATCGACTTCGACTGTGATGTACCAATACAGAAGGCCGAATGTATTAAATTCCTAGGGGTGGAACTCGATCCTTATCTGAGATGGACCAACCAGATAGAATCCGTATGCAAAAGGTTGGCTAGTGCATGCTACTCTTTAAAAAGTCTTTCTAAAATAGCTGACGTAACTATACTAAAAACTGTGTACTTTTCCTACTTCGAGAGTATTATCAGATATTGTATAGAAGTATGGGGTAACGGAACGAACATAAACTCTATACTACTTTTGCAAAAAAAGGCGCTACGAATTATTACAGGATCTAAAAACATACCAGTTACTCATCGTAATATGTTTATAAATCACAAAATCTTTACCGTTACTGCATTGTATTTATATCGAATATGTGTGTATATCTATGTCAATCAAAATAACTATAGGAAAGCTGAAGAAACTCATAATTTTAATCTCCGAAATAAATCGAAATTTGTTCAGACTAAATCTAACTTTATCCACTTCAATAACAGCCTTAACAATATCGCAATCAAAATTTTTAATAAATTAAGTACCGACATAAAACAATGCAGTAATCTAAAAACCTTTGACATAAAAGTAAGAGATTATTTTATAAATAGACCATTCTACACTATTGACGAATATTTTGCCAACGCACTTGATTAAACTGTTCTATGGATACATTGTAAGGTTCACTTTTTATTATAATAATATTTGACATTCATATACCACAAGATTGATGTAATATATTGTAAATAATTGTATATACCCGTATAACTGTATTTGCATGTACATGTACTTATCGCAAATAAAATAATCTGAATCTGAATCTGAATCTGAGGCACGTTAGAGGTAATGGACGAGAGGAAAATTGTTCGAGTTAATTAAACTTTACATGAATAACATCGATTGTGACGTTATCTATGAAAAGGGACCTTATTGTCGATGGCGCTTACGCCGCACTGCGTCGCGCAGCGTTGTATTTGTATAGGAGCATCGTTTATGACGGTGGAAAAGCCATCGACAATAAGGTCCCTTTTCATAGATAACGTCACGGTTTTCTGACAGACGAAAGACAAAGATAGACGAATGATCTTTTTCCCAACTTTTTCCCTTCAAAGAAACTGATATTTTAAAAAATCTGAATATTTGTATACATATGTAAATAGGTGACAATGCAATATTATGGTACCATCGAGCTGATCTGATGATGGAAACAGGAGGTGGCCATAGGAACTCTGTGATAAAACAACGCAACCTAATTGCGTTTGGAGTTTTTAGAACTGTCTCGATGAGTATTAGTATTTTTGCCAAAACCTTATTTTATTACCTGTCTTAGTATGAGTTGTCCTATTTCAATGTTTGCCAATCTGGACACCTAAAAAAATTATATTGCTTACCGATTCTATAACCGTTCCTTCATAATTGCAATCAATGGGTCTCATTACTTTTCTTTGATAAACATGCATATGCATTATTTTCGTTTTATTTAGATTTATCGTTAAATTATTTGTACTTATTTATATACACGGCACTACTGATATTCACGGTCAGGTGTCACCACTAAATGGGTGCCACCCGGGGCGGACCTCCCCCCCCCCCCCCTAGCTACGCCACTAGGCAGAGTTACTACCCACTAGGCCAGACCGGTCGTTACGGAACAGACATTACGGAATTATTTGACATTGTATGCCAACACGATATTCTCAAAATGGTTACATCTTATAACGACACCGGAGTCTCAAGTTGTATTGATTTGTATTGAAATGTAATCATTTTTCGGTAGATGTCGCTTTACGCCACCCCAAAGGCGTGTATACATAAGGGACGGAATGGAAAGACTTGCCAGATTTGCGGTTCTGATAGGCTTCCGTAGCTCAATTGGTTAAGAGCAAATGCACGAATTGCGGAGGTTGTATGTATGACTATCACTATGACAACGATCAAATTTGAGTTCGATAAAAGTGAACCATAGAACTCTGCAATATTGGGCTTGCATAGAAACGTATTTTATTGTTTTGGTCATTGTTATGTGTAAATAATTGGTTTTAGGTAATATGACGATGTACATCAATACAAATAAAATCTATTCTATTTTATTCTAAATAACTCATTGGTGCAAGCTTGGGTTCGAACCCGCGACCGGACCTCCGGTTTGGAATTTGCACTCTGTACCTGAAAACTTTCAATGCATAAGACTGAATAATATACTTATGATGATTATTTAATTATAATTACTTAACATGCATTTTGCCTTAATTACCTTAATATGCCCTAATTGCCTTATTGCCTAATAAAACCGCGGTTGCCTAATAAATACAAGAAATATGTTTCAGTTCATGTTATGTGAAAATCGTAAATGTATAATAGGGACGCATTTCTGAACAAGATAACCTAGATTCATCCATGATAAAGAATCTGTGCAAACAACATCGTACTTAATGGTGGTGCTTATATATGATGTGAAACAGA
Organism: Cydia pomonella; assembly: GCF_033807575.1. NCBI lineage: Eukaryota > Metazoa > Arthropoda > Insecta > Lepidoptera > Tortricidae > Cydia > Cydia pomonella. The sequence goes on from NC_084704.1 coordinate 19,786,360, forward strand.
TGTATCTGTCATTGTAAACCAACTACGTTAACGGAACCTTATATGTTACATAACATGTTTATTGCACATCTGTGTCATTATAACGAAAGTTACAAATTATTTACTTTATTTGAATATAAAAATAGACAAGGAACTCAGGAATCGTCTTTTGTTTCGGTCTTGAATTCTGTAATATGGTACAGTCGCCATCAGATATTTCGAAGCAGCCAAGGGGTCCAAATATTTCTGAGTAAGACTAAATTTCAATAAATTCTGTACACTGCAACACTGTACCACACTATTAGCTAACCAATATGACGAATAGTAAACACAAAGAGTATAATGTCGTCTAATGAGCAGATATTTGTGAAAGCCCTTATTGCTTAGATACGTTTGACATATTGTGCGATCAGATATTTTCGACTGGACGTGTGCAAAGAAATTTTTGAAAAAAACGTGCACAGATTGTTTTGCCATTGCAATAGTTATGATATAAACGGCATTTGCAGTGTGCAGAATTTATTGAAATTAAGTCTTGCTCAGAAATATTTGGACACATTGGCTGCTCCGAAATATCTAATGGCGACTATACAGTCAAGGAATTTGATTTCTATGCCACTTCATACCTTGTCACATTGATAATAATAATTATAAAATCCCTATCGCTTCACAAATATTAGTACATATGTAACTGGTAAATATTTGGTGCACATATTATTTTACATACACATAAATTTATTTAAAAACGACTATGAAACCAACCAATAATTTACTGCAAAACTAATTGTACAATATTATTGAAGATCTTCATTAACATAAACAAGGTAATGAAAAACAAAATCTAACCTCAAAGTGCTCAATAAAATACCATCTAACGGGTACCTCATTGTTCTAGAAAAACTACGGTGCCACACGCCATACTTGTTTGCCATCACACTATCACTGATAAACGCATACATATCACTTGATAACAGCTCTTATCAAGAGCACTATCAGACTCGATCAACAACCGCGGAGAACTACAAGTGGATACTGGCGTACCACATTTATACCGGCGTGTCCTTACAATTTAAAATGAACTTTATATACTCTGATACAAGAATTAATGTAGATTTATTTTCTTACGAATCGTGGGTAGTTTCCCCTTCGCCCACAGAAGTGTCAATCTCCAACAAATCAATAGTGGTTTGATTGCTAAAATAACGAAAAAAGAAGGTACATTGCTATTACGTTGAAAAAAATAGCAGTCGCATTAAAGAAAAAAAAACTACACTTGATTACTTTCAATGATTTCTACTACTATACGACAAGAAAAATAACTTTTTAATACAATTGCTCAAAAAGTGCTACTTTACGTACTTAGCTGTTTAGCGTGCGGAAAGTTGGATTTCGCGAACTAGTGCTTTTTAGGGTTCCGTAGCCAAATGGCAAAAAACGGAACCCTTATAGATTCGTCATGTCCGTCTGTCTGTCCGATTATGTCACAGCCACTTTTTTCCGAAACTATAAGAGCTATACTGTTCAAACTTGGTAAGTAGATGTATTCTATGAACCGCATTAAGATTTTTACACAAAAATAGAAAAAAAAAACAATAAATTTTGGGGGTTCCCCATACTTAGAACTGAAACTCAAAAAATCTTTTTTCATCAAACCCATACGTGTGGGGTATCTATGGATAGGTCTTTAAAATTGATATTGAGGTTTCTAATATCATTTTTTTCTAAACTGAATAGTTTGCGCGAGAGACACTTCCAAAGTGGTAAAATGTGTGCCTCCCCCCCCCCGTAACTTCTAAAATAACAGAATGAAAAATCTAAAAAAAATATATGATATACATTGCCATGCAAACTTCCACCGAAAATTGGTTTGAACGAGATCTAGTAAGTAGTTTTTTTTTAATACATCATAAAATAAAATAAAATATTTTTTTTAAATCAAACCCATACGTGTGGGGTAGCTATGGATAGGTCTTCAAAAATGATATTTAGGTTTCTAATATCATTTTTTCCTAAACTGAATAGTTTGCGCGAGAGACACTTCCAAAGTGAAAAAATGTCCCCCTCCCCCCTGTAACTTCTAAAATAACAGAATGAAAAATCTAAAAAAAATATATGATATACATTACCATGCAAACTTCCACCGAAAATTGGTTTGAACGAGATCTAGTAAGTAGTTTTTTTTTTTTTTAATACGTGATAAATTAAAAAAAAAAATTTTTTTCATTAAACCCATACGTGTGGGGTATCTATGGATAGGTCTTCAAAAGTGATATTTAGGTTCCTAATATCATTTTTTCTAAACTGAATAGTTTGCGCGAGAGACACTTCAAAAGTGAAAAAATGTGCCCCCTATTGAAATATTATGTTAATGTGATATTTGTAGAATCTGGTTACGCCTATTATAAGGGGCCACCGTACTGGCAGTAGACGGAACCCTGTCAAATTTGTATTTGTGTAGCAACGGTTCTATGAATTGTTTGTTTACTTTTATGTATGTCAGTCGGTCAATAACAGTTCTCATGTAAACACTGAATAAATTTCTAGTATACACTTTCTTAGTTTAACTGTGCTATAGATCTCTGCTAAATAGTGATAGGTTTATTCCCCACAGTGGTTATGTAGCCTACGCACGATTCAAGAATAGTGTTAACGGTAAAAGAAAGAAATTTTCAGCGGAAATGAGTAGTACTGTAAAAATTGATCAACTCAACGAGAGTAATTATGAAACATGGAAGATCCAAGTTGAAGCAGTGTTAATAAAAAACGACGCCTGGGGATACGTTAATGGGAGTATCAAGAAACCAGCTGAGGTAGCCGAAGCAGCAAAATGGGAAATTGGCGATTCTAAAGCTAAGTCTGACCTAATTTTATCCATAACCCCGAGCGAATTACGACATTTGAGAGGTTGTAAGACATCGCGTGACGTATGGTTAAAGTTACAGAACATTCATGCTTCCAAGGGACCTGCGAAAAAGGTTAAAAGAGTTGTTACTGCGTAAATTGGATGAAGGTGACTTACGAGAACATGTCATGCGATTTTTCGATGTAGTAAGCCAATTAGCGGACATGGATATTGAAATGCATGATGATTTGATCTCTATAATGCTTCTGTATAGTTTGCCGTCCAGTTTTGACAATTTTAGATGTGCCATAGAATCTCGAGATGCATTGCCAAAACCAGACGCATTGAAAATTAAGATATTAGAAGAGGACCATTCCAGAAATGATAAAGAAAGTGTAGATAAGGCACTTCTTGTAAAAGGAAAGAGATCTTCTAAGCCTAAGAAACAAATAGAGCATCGTCAACACGCATATGATGCCCCTGAGCAGGCTAATGCGAAATTTAAGTATAAATGTTTCAAATGTCACCAGCATGGACATAAAGCCTCTGAGTGTACACAGAAGATGAAAGTACAACGTAATGATAGTGCAAAGTATGTGTCGAACTTAAATGAATTACCAGATGTTGATTCCAATTTTGTAACATTCAATTGTGTTTCAGATGTTAATGCTGTTTGCAACGAGAATGGAAATTGGATCGTCGACAGTGGGTGTACGTCACATTTGTGCAACGATACAGATAAATTTGGTACTACATTACTACCGTTGCCCGGTAAGCTAAATTTAGCGACAAATTCGAGCACAAACGTACAAGGTAAGGGGACAGTAAGATTTTCTTCATGTAATAATGGTTCTAAAACTGAAGTGCAACTGCCAAATACTCTATTTGTTCCTGATTTGCGATGTAACCTAATTTCAGTAGCTAAAATTACTGATCAAGGGTATAGCGTTACGTTCAAGAAAAACATAGCTAGTGTTCAAGATAGCTATGGTAACACTAAACTTGTCGCGAATCGTAAAGGTAATCTATATTACGTCGAGGAACATTGTGATGGAGTGTCAGCGATTTCTGAGCGAAAGGTTGACGTATGGTCGTGGCATGAGTATTTAGGTCACTTAAATGCGAAAGATCTTGTCCGAGTCTTAAACAAATCTGGCATGAACTTAAAGATGACAGATGTAGCCGAGTTGTACGATTGTGATATTTGTGCGAAAGGAAAAATGAGTAGATTGCCTTTTTCTAGATCGAGTGGGCCATGCGATGAAAAGTTGAGAATCATACATTCTGACCTCGTAGGACCCATGCGGCATATGTCAATAAATGGAGCGAAATATTTCGTAACCTTTATCGACGATCATACGAGATGGTGTGAAGTATATTTTCTTAGTAAGAAAAGTGAAGTCTTCACTACATTCAAGGTATATAAAAATCACGTAGAGAATCTATTCAGACGTAAAATAACTTATCTCTATACACATAACGGAGGCGAATACTGTAATCGGGATTTCGACGAGTTCCTGAAGAAAGAAGGAATAGCAAGAAGATTGACAATTCCTGGAGTACCCCAGCAGAACTCGGTCGCGGAAAGAAAAAACAGGACCTTGTTAGAAATGGCGAGATGTATGCTGATTTCGTCAGGACTTTCTCCGGGTTTCTGGGCAGATGCTGTAGCAACAGCTTGCCATGTAAGAAATCGTTGTCCGACCAGAAGTCTTGAAGGTGAGATACCTTTTGAGAAATGGTTTGAACGACCTGTCAAGTTAGACTACTTACACAAGTTTGGATCTAAGGTACACGTCTTGGACAAGTCAACCGGGAAAGATAAGTTCGCACCAAGAAGCCTGGAAGGAATCTTTGTAGGCTATCCTAGAGATCGCAAGGGTTACAGAGTATGGATGCCAAAACAACGACAAGTTATCATGTCAAGAGATGTGAAATTTCACGAAGCAAAAAGTGAAGGTAAAGAAAACATGAACCTGAAGATTGACCCCTTTGAAATCGACTTGGGAGAATCGATAAATGTTCAAAATCAACCTGTATCGGTAGATGTAGAGTTCCATCCGACTCAAACTAGTGAAAATCCGGTAATACATATCTCCAATCACGAGGATGAGTGCATCGAGTCATCGAGTAGTCGTGATCCAGAACCTGAAGGAGGAGATGATGTTCCCGTTGAAACCCGCCAAATGACAGACGATCCATATATTGTCATGGAACCATCTCAACACGATCATCATCAAGACGATGTTCATGTTGATGGGGGGAGGATAGTAAAGAGAGGTCCAGGGCGACCACGACTGGAGCGAGGTCATGTTGGGCGTCCACGGAAGATATACAACATGGTTGATGTAGAGCCACAGGTTTCCACGGAAGAAGGCGTTGAGTCGACTGGAGAGTATGAAGACTGTATGGATTTCGTTGGAGTCGCCGAAATAACTCTAAAGGAGGCCTTATCCGGTAACGAACGAAAAGGATGGAAAGACGCAATAATTTCAGAAGTTCAAAGTTTAATCAAAAACGATACTTTCGATGTTGTCAAGAAACCTATGGGTCGAAATGTTGTTGGTTGCCGATATATATTAACAAAGAAGTTGAATATCGATAGAACTGAGAAGAAGAAAGCCAGACTAGTGGCAAAAGGTTTTAGCCAACGTTACGGCATCGATTATCAGAAAACTTTTGCGCCAGTCGCTAGGCTTGACTCGATAAGACTATTAGTTGCACTTGCAGTGGAGCTGGATCTTAAAATTCATCTGTTGGACATTAATACGGCATATTTAAATGGATTATTAGAAGAGGAGATATATATGAAGGTGCCAGATCTCCTAGATGAATGTTTACAAGATCTAACACGATTGGAGCAGCCAGGTTCACTTATACATGAAAGAGCTAGCAAGATGTTATGTGACCTGAGGTCTGGAGGCAGTGTGTGCAGGCTCAAAAGATCGCTGTACGGGCTTAAACAAGCTGGTCGACAATGGAACATCAGACTGGACGAGCAGCTGAAGTCCATGGGATTACAAGCATCTTTAAATGAGCCTTGTCTTTATTTTAAAAATATAGATTCGCAAACTAAACTCTTTGTATTAGTTTACGTGGATGACATTCTCGTCGCTTCGCAAAGAGGTGAATGCATCGAAGATTTCAAAAAGGAACTGGCCACTAAGTTTGAATTGAAAGATTATGGCATTGTGAAATATATGTTAGGCATAGAGTTTGACAGATGTGACAAAAGCATGAAATTGTCACAAGAAAAATACATTGATGATTTATTAATCAAATTTAATATGGATAAAAGTAAACCAATATCTACGCCTATGGAAGTTAAGCAAAAGATTGAAAAATCTGTAAATAAGTGCAGTGACAGTGAACAGTATCCATATCGTGAGATTATAGGTTCACTGATGTATCTCTCTACGGGAACAAGACCTGATATTACGAATACCGTGGCTGTATTGAGTCAATTCTTGGATTGCCCTAATGAAGAATGTTGGAATGCTGCAAAGCGTGTGCTGCGATACCTAAAGCATACAAAACAATATGGACTTGTTTACAAAAAGACAGGTAAATCTTTGCATGGTTACTCGGATGCTGATTGGGGAGGATGTTTGATAGATAGGCGTTCTTATTCCGGTTATGTTTTCATGTTAGGAGGTGGATGTGTGTCGTGGAAGTCGCAGAAGCAGAAATGTGTCAGCACCTCAAGCTGTCAATCAGAGTATGTAAGTCTAGCCTCATCAATGAAGGAAGCTATCTACTTGAACAGCTTACTTACTGAAGTTGGGTTAAGTAAGTTTGCACCATTATCTTTACATGTAGATAATCAGGGGGCGATTTGCCTTGCGAACGATCCAATGTTTCATTCTCGGAGTAAACACATTGACATAAGGTACCACTTTGTACGAAGTGTATTAAAGGACAATAAGAGTCAATACACAATAGTTAAAGTACTTACCGACCGACTCAATGCTCGCCGACATATTAACGAAGGCTCTGCCTAGAGAAAAGCACTATATGTGCATGCGCGGTTTGGGCATTGCTTGTTAATTGTTTATTTTTTTATAGTTGATCTTTGATATCACTTTGATTTGTTTTTATATGTTTTATTTGTGTTACCGTTTATTTTGAATATGCACATTAAGGGGGCGTATTGAAATATTATGTTAATGTGATATTTGTAGAATCTGGTTACGCCTATTATAAGGGGCCACCGTACTGGCAGTAGACGGAACCCTGTCAAATTTGTATTTGTGTAGCAACGGTTCTATGAATTGTTTGTTTACTTTTATGTATGTCAGTCGGTCAATAACAGTTCTCATGTAAACACTGAATAAATTTCTAGTATACACTTTCTTAGTTTAACTGTGCTATAGATCTCTGCTAAATAGTGATAGGTTTATTCCCCACACCCCCCCCCCCCCCCTGTAACTTCTAAAATAACAAAATGAAAAATCTAAAAAAAATATATGATATACATTACCATGCAAACTCCCACCGAAAATTGGTTTGAACGAGATCTAGTAAGTAGTTTTTTAATACGTCATAAATGGTACGGAACCCTTCATGGGCGAGTCCGACTCGCACTTGGCCGCTTTATACTTTTCCACTTGTTCCAATTCATGACTACTTATTGATGAGTGTTAATGTTAGTTTCCTGTAAAAGTCGTCATCAGCATAAAAACCTACTGTTAATGTAAAAATAATAAATATAAGCATATTTCATATTTTATTACTTACTTCTTCATCATTATAATACGTTAATTTTTTAATATTTAATATTGAAAAACCGTTCTTAATAAGTTGTCTGAATGGAACGGAATAGCTGCCGAAACGCCTGTCAAAGCAGAGGCGTTTTTTCTTACCGCAAGAATGTTTTAAGTTTCCAAAGGCAACATTCGATATCGTTTTCATACAATTTAAATATATGATATGATACACAAATAATCGTAAATAACGATACTTAGGTAATAATAGTATACTTAATATTTTATATTTACAATTGTTTTTGTCTTATAGAACATGCATAAAAAAAGTACTTGTTGTTTTTCTTATTTTACAGTACATATGGTGCTACTTTACCGCACTAGTGCGAAAATTAGCATATTACGTTACTGTATCGAACATTTAAAGGGCCATATATACTGTAAAACGTTGTACAATACATGTGCGAATAGGTAATTCGCAACTGGTGCCGATTTAAAACACTCCCTTCGGTCGTGTTTTACGTTATCGCCACTCGTTTCGAATTTCTCATTTTTCGCACTTGTATCGCAATGGACTATTACAGTACATATGGCGCTATTTTACCGCACTAGTGCGAAAATTAGCATTATATTACGTTACTATGTCGAACATTTTAAGGGCCATATGTACTGTAAAACGTTGTACGATACATGTGCGAATAGGTAATTCACAACTCGTATCGATTTAAAACACACCCTTCGGTCGTGTTTTAATTTATCGGCACTCGTTTCGAATTTCCTATTTTTCGCACTTGTGTTGTAATGTACTATTTTCGCAGTTGTATTAAAAAACGTCGTTCGGTACACGTGCGGAAATGTCATTCTTCACTCGTCCCGAGTCTTGCAAGATATCTCGGTACTCGTAAAGTAATGACATACTTTCTGCACTAGCATCGAGATGTACTATTGTCTATTTTTGTACAAGGGTTTTAAGATGGTCAACACAACTACTGTCTTTTTGGGAATTGTATAAAAATAATATTGCACCCGAACTATAAAAACAACTTATTTATCAATATCAGAATATATAAATGCATTATTTTTGCATCTTATTTTTCTTAGTCACAGGTGGCTTAGTGACCTATTTTAGGAGACAGGGATAAAGATTTATTTATTATTATTTTATACGTACCTTTAATGAAGCAATTCTTATATATATATATATATATATATATATATATATATCGATGTTTGCTGTAGAAACGCACATTTTCGAGTTTTTGTATGTTTTCCGAGCAAAGCTCGGGTTCCTAGATATTGTATAGGTAATAAAGTGTGTATATGTCACCTCAAATAATCCGATGATTTTACCTAACCCATATTTTTACGTAACTTTAAGTAAGTTTGTAAAAAGTTGGGGTAGGTAAAACCATCGGAACCACCGTACGTGTTATGGGTGTTCCGTTGTGGAAACCAAAATGTTTCAGTAGGTATAAAAAAAAGTGCATGTCGTGGTCATGCGTGTGCTTTCCATACCTAATTTCGCCGTAGTCTTAGTGCAGCTGTTTTTATTATTATGGGTTTGTTAGAATTTTATATCTTCTCTGAAAGTTTCTGAAAGTCTCATTTCTCCACTACCCAAAGGCTGTCTGGAAGAGATCGCTCTGTAGCGATAAGGCCGCCTGTTGCTTACCTCTACTATCTTCATTTATTATATGTGTTTCCATGTACATTTGTTCTGAGGTTGTGCAATAAAGAGGATTTGTATTGTATTGTAAAGTTTTAACAGAGGTAGGACGTGCTATCATCCTAGTTTGGGGCTGGAATAAGTACTAATCCACCACACAAACTTTGGTGTTAGTCGCACAAGCTCTAGCGACGGCGACATAGGAGAATAAAATATGGGGCTCGCTAAAGTTTTCTTTATGATGCAAGAAAATTTAAACGTGATGAAATCACTTGCACATAGAAAACATCTAAGAAACGAACGTTTTACCACTCGTAATTTCTAATGAGATAGAGTCACTTATGAACAGACGAACAGTGTTTTTCAATCTTTAGACATACTCCATTTAACACCATTTACTTATAAATAAGTAAGTATAAAACATATATTAAAAACTTTATGTCTTCATGTGTTATGGAGAATAATCTTCTTTATTATTTGAATTTATTTTATTGTACCCAGTGGCAGTAATATAACTCACATTTTGAATTGTTTTACCATGCTAAACGGATTCATTATAGTTTCGTTTCATGTCGGTCTGTCTGTATGTCGTAGCCATTTTACTCGAATTCAACTCGAGAAACAAACTTGCAGGTAAGTAAAACCCTAACTATGATATCAATAAGCAGGGCAGCTTGTGACGAGCTGTTGAGTAGTAGCGACCCCACGTACAGTCAAGGCAAACACATTCATTTAACACGGCAAATTCTCAAAAATATGTACACACTACCTTGATGTATGGATAATAAGATCGTGTACCTACACATATTTGTAGCACTTTGTCCGTGTCGATATTTAATACCTTGTCCGACAGATGGGTGGGTGGGTCAACTTAGTCAACCAGTCCTTATACCTTGACGGGAGCTGCCTCTGCCCGTCTCCCATGACACGGGCAAGGGCAGCATCCGATCGGTGTACTAATACGTGTGTTGGCTTTAACTCCGCGCACGCCTCCCAAATGTCCGGAGCACCGTTATGGGTACACATAGGTACCAATATATTATAAACATGAAAGTTTGCAAGTTCAGTACCCCTAGTGTAAATAAATTCGATTTCGAAACGTGACGTACGCGTTTGCGTTTAGTCTCATTTTGTATGTGATTTAGAAAGAGCGCGCCAAGCGGGACGTTTTGGAAACTCAAAATCCTATACAAAATGAGACTTAACGCAAACGCGTTCGTCACGTTATGATGTCGATTAAATTTACACTAGGGGTACTGATGTTTATTTCTCTTAACTGCAAAATTACTGAACAGTATTACTTTATTTAATTTTCCTATACTTTATGCATAAGAATAAAACAGGTTATACTTTCCCATATGGGAGCAAAAAGGAGTTCTATATTTGAATGAGGACGGTACATACATAGATAGTTTATTTATAGTCAAACCTTAAACTTCGGGTGTAGGCGACTATTTATTAAATGGACATTCTATTTAAAGAAACATATGCTCTTTTAATTTTATGGTTATGTATAGCTCAGCCGGCTATAGGTATGTACTCCAAGTTTATAGTAGGTATATGAGCAGTGGGGTATCTTCCACCCCACATATACATATATCAATATTTTATTGGAACTATCGGTTAAAGGGTTTGTTGCACACTCTTTGCAGCATCAGGCTTATTTTTCTTATTTGTCTATTATAAATTCAAATTTAAAATTGACTTAAAAAAGTATTTGTCATTCTGATTACTTCAGGTTACTTTTTTATACTGATTTGGTTGTGTCGTTCATGTGATTTTCTATTTATTGTAAATATTTATTAAAACAATATCAAAGGTATATTCCACCCTTTTATTCATACAGTCCACCATACCATACCATCTTTTTTATTGGTCCTTAGCTGACATAATTTTACTTTTGCTACGGGTGATCATACGATGAGGACTACGTGAATATATGAATGTAACCAATGAAAGAAAATGAAATATAAACACGAAAACGTAACTGTCAAACTAAATAGGCACTGCATAAGTGAGGTGAAGGACCATCATTTCTTTTAAAGTCCCCAGAGGACTGGCCCACAGAGCCACTTACTGTCACACCAGTTCGCGAAGAACTTAAATGTCAACAAAACGAGTTAGTGGGGCTGACTTCAGTCAATACTGTTTTGCCAACTCCAGTCACGGCAAATTTTGAACATTTTAGTGACTGGCTTCGTTTTTTACGTGCCACAGCTCGGGTACATCAAGCTGCGGCAATTTTTGGTAGTATTTTGGCCTCAATTCGAAATTCAAAATCAAATAGCGGAGTGGTTCTCTCCCGCTCGCGTCGTTCATCAGCGTCCACCACTCACACTCCCTTGAATGCCGACCTGATAAAAGCCGCTGAAAGGCACATTTTACAACGGATCCAACTGGAAAGCTTTTCTCAAGAATTCCACTGCATCGTCAACTCGAAGCCGATTCCTTCAAACAGCCGCCTCATCAAACTATCGCCCTCTCTGGGAGAAGATAATTTAATTCACTTGGCTGGAAGAATAAAAGTTGTAGAAGACATCGACCCTGAATCACGATTCCCGATACTACTTGATGGTCGTCACCCAGTCGCACGGCTGTTAGTACAGTTTTACCACAGACGAGCAGGTCATGCTAATAACGAATACGTCATTAATGAACTAAGGCAAAGATTCTGGCTTCTGAGGCTCCGAGATACAGTCAGGTCAGTCGCTCAGAAATGCCTGCTTTGCAAGATTCGCAAATCGAAGCCTATGAACCCTGCCACTGGAGACCTACCACCTCAAAGGCTCGCTCACCACCAACGGGCATTTACATTTACTGGCCTAGACTATTTTGGCCCCGTCAATGTTACTGTGGGCCGCCGCCATGAAAAACGTTACGTGGCTCTTTACACATGCCTCACAACAAGGGCATTACACCTGGAATTGGTACACAGCCTTTCTTCAGACTCCGCCATAATGAGCTTGAGGCGTTTCATTGCCAGACGAGGTACCCCAAATACAATTTACTTAGACAATGGGACCGCCTTCATTGGGGCAAACCGTATCCTACGACAATTCTACTCAGACGACATTCAAGAAGAAGCAGCGACTAGAGGAATCAAGTGGAGTTTTATTCCCGCTGCAGCACCGTCTTTTGGTGGATGTTGGGAGCGTCTAGTAAGAACAGTAAAGGTGGCGCTGAAGGCAACACTTAACGAAAGGTTCCCCAAGGAGGAGATACTACCGACGCTGCTGATGGAAGCTGAAGCGATTGTGAATTCTCGCCCACTGACGCACGTGTCCACAGACCCAGAGGACCCAACCAGCCTTACACCTTTCCACTTCCTAATTGGGTGTCCATCAAATCAAACCTTGCCATCGACCTTAGAAGACCGTGACCTGTTCGGTCGCTCAGAGTGGAAGAAGGCAATAAGGTTATCAGACCACTTTTGGAAACGCTGGGTGCGTGAAGTATTGCCAACGATGCAAACACGAATCAACGTGAAAGGAGATCGCGGTCAGGAACTTCAAATAGGAGATGTGGTGGTAATAGTGGATGAATCACTGCCGTGCGGAACGTGGCCCAAAGGAAGGGTAACCAATATGTTTCCTGGAAAGGATGGCGTGACCAGGGTGGTGGACGTTGCGACGGCTGGGGGTACGCTACGCCGTCCCCTTAAAAAATTAATTAGACTTACCACTTAAGCCTTTATTAATGTACTTAAGTTAGTTGGTGCATAGCTGCACGAGGGGCAGGATGTTGCACACTCTTTGCAGCATCAGGCTTATTTTTCTTATTTGTCTATTATAAATTCAAATTCAAAATTGACTTAAAAAAGTATTTGTCATTCTGATTACTTCAGGTTACTTTTTTTTATACTGATTTGGTTGTGTCGTTCATGTGATTTTCTATTTATTGTAAATATTTATTAAAACAATATCAAAGGTATATTCCTCCCTTTTATTCATACAGTCCACCATACCATACCGTCTTTTTTAGGGTTAAAAACCTGGTAGGTGGTGAGTAGTGACCCCTGCGCTCCTCACGATAACGGTTAACGTTATTATCTCCCCGCAACACGCGCCTGACTGTACATTTGACGGGCTGACTCACCCTGTGTTTGCCGTGGACGATTCATGAGCAAACATTGGATTAGGAGTTAGGTACGGGTCAGGACGAGGACGCTCTATTATACTTTTTGATAATGCAAGTAAAGCTGACGCTTTTTGGGGCCGATAGACAGAAACTGGAAAAAAATGGTGGGGCCGGAATTAAACGTTAAAATCGCTTGTATTAATCTCAGAGGATTTCTCATTCATAATACAATGACCATGTTTATCGAATTTTCATGTATTTATTAGGCACTTTTAAAGCAACCTGGTTCTCACATATTACTTCAACTAACTAGTATAAACTTCGCACAGTTCGCATTTCATGTACCTCGTCTGATCTATTGTCATCGCTCAACACCTTATCATTATCACCGACGCTGACTATGATTAGACCTTTCAAAAAAATCTTTTAAAATTTTGGATTTTAAATTAATTCTACTTAGAATCAAGTACACAGAGTCCCTTTACACTTAAAAGGGTGCCTTAAGTATTTCACAATGAACTAAGAAATAAAATAAAAAACACAAATTCTTGATTACAAAAATAATGCGTTATTTTTCTTTTTAAATTATTTTATTTTTAAAAATCGTAGCGTTTAGTAAAGTAAAGGCATCATAATAATTTTGTAGGTAGCCAAAGTATCAAAAACGTATCAATAATAATGTTAGCTAAAGGTAGGCATTTTACCCTTGATACTAATAAATACGAGTAAAATTGTATGATAAGTTCAATACAGATTGACTTTTTTATAGTATTGCATGCAAATAAAATCACCAGGGGGCGTTGCCAACGTGTCAATCGTTTAAGCTCCGTAGCGTAGTCATCTTTTTCTATCACTCTTCCATATTAGAGCGAGAGAGACAGTTGCGTTTTGTTCGTAATCGTTATGTTACGTAAGTATTTGCTAAAACAAGAGGTCGAATAATATCCATCATTATTATATTTATAGTATGTATTCTATAAATATGTGGTAGTTTATTGTTATTATTTATTGATGTCGTTTAAAAGTATGGTTTCCTTTTTTTATATATTCAGTATTTTTTTTCTCTGCACCAATTCTAGATATTTCTGTTTGGCCCTATGGTTGACTGGTAGAGAATGCCATTTGGCATTAAGTCCGCCATTTGTACATTGTTGTATATATTTTGTGCAGTAAAGTTTAAATAAATAAAAATAGTTTATATCGTGTAATAATGTTTTACTACGTAATAAATGTCAAATGGCGAAATAAAAATTATATAAAGTTTATAAAATCCAAAAAAGTAAATAGCGCTAGTTCGCAGGAACGAAGTGAACACTAAACGGCTACTAATACATGGAAATCGTACCAAAAAAGAGGTGTTGCCTTACATCAAATGGGGTATTTAGTTCTGTTTTTATATATATTATTAGTGACAAATCCAAGTTGTCCACCTCGAAAGCCCTTCGGATCATTGTGTGTATAATACACAGTACAGTGAGGAAACTTGTTATAACTTGTATCTCTTGTATATCTTTGATGGACCAGGTTTGTCCTTTGAATCCACAGCACTACTTTTGCGGCCAGCGTATGTGGTAGCATTTCTTCGTCAATCTGATCAGGCCGGTCGAAAACGTCATCGGATGGTAGATCATCAATGAATGGTTTTTCAATGTCGGCACACATCTCCGGTCTGGTATATTCTCGCAGGATTGAACATTGCAAACAGCTAAGCATTTGAGTGCTGCTTTCCTGCAACCACAACTGCTGGTACAACCTTTTTTGCAGTTACAGTTAGTTCATGCAAACCTTTGAGAACCATATTATTATGTATTTTATAAACTATTTGGCCTACTAAGACTATATATTGTCAATTAATTGTAAATTTCATCTTCTTGAAAGTGTGCATAGTGACTTTTGCCGTAACTCCGGTTCTCGGTGGAAAAAATCTACAAAAACTGAAAAAAGTCCTAAAATTAAATGGATTTTCATGTACTTTACAATGATCCCAAGGGCTTTCGAGGTCGAAAACTTGGATTTGTTATTACCGTTTCATCACTACCAACATATTAAAAAAACAGAACTAGGAATACAGAATTAGGTATAATGTACCGATTCCATGGGCTATACGTAAAGAAGCACATTTTGAGCAACTGTATTAAATAATACCTCATACTACACTAAAGCATTTGTCTTCCTATGTACAGTGAACTGCTGAGATAACTGACCCCTCGTCCGTTATCTCTGCAGCTTACTCTACACTCGCGAATAGAAAAATAAAAATGCACGTTTAGCTTCTCTACTCAGTTTTAGAAATTTTCACGCGATCACCTTTCATATTGAAACTGGCAATTTAAATCATGCATTTGAAGTCGAGTATCTTGCTCGCGAGGGTCGTTTATCTTGTCCCTAAACAAGTAACTCTTTAAGGAACTTTAGGAAGAAATTGGATTTTTCGACCTCACTCCGTTATCATCAAGAGCAAATCAATGGACATTCCAATCTTACTACCTACACGGGATGACCGTGTATGAGTATTTCACGCTAATATGAGTTTCTTAATCGAAAGCTTCATGTCCCGGGTTGCCGTGAGATGGAATTTCTAAAGTTGATGCCCTGAGAGGACTATGCTACTATGTTGTCTGCATTTGACAGGGAGTAAATCACAAATTTATTGGTAAGTATATCTTGAAAGATAGGCTCCCTTTGATTGAAGATAGGCTTCCCGGCGTATGGCGTGGTTTCGTGTATCGTGATTCAAACTCTTAATTACCTATTACGATATCTTTATCATCATTGTAGTGCTGTCTCAGCTTGTTTGCCAGGGCTCATTAGTCTGGAATCCTGCCCCTTTGATTCGCTCGGCAACCTAATCCCAAGTCTATAGAAGAACAATACTAAATATTGTTTATAATTAGTGACAAATAACAGCGATTAAGAAATAAACCCTTCGGCCGCGTACGCAACAAGAGCTTCGTAACCAGATGCGATCGAAAACTATTTCTGCCTTGTACGAAACCGGTTGCGATCAAAAACTAAATAATCTCAATAGTTTCCAAAAAATGCACAGGATAAGAAATTATCATGAATATCATGACAAAATAATTGAAAAAAAAACCTATAGCTAAGTGGCCCAGACATTGGTTTCGTATAAGAACGAGAAGTGTTCGATCGTAACTGGTTACGGGTAAGACGAAATTAGTTTTTGATCGCAACCGGTTTCGTACAAGGCAGAAATAGTTTTTGATCGCAACCGGTTTCGTACAAGGCAGAAATAGTTTTCGATCGCATCTGGTTACGAAGCTGTGGTTGCGTACGCGGCCGAAGGGGAAATAAATATGTAAGAAAACAAAAATAACAGTAAGGTAGACTCATAAATTAGCAAACATATTTATATCGGTTTAAATTTAAGTACTTTTGTATTTTTTCCTTTGTTAGGTATTAATAATAAATTTTCGTGTAGAATAACACAATAAGATGAAATAAGACATTTTTATTAAGTTGTACATACTTAGTAAAGTAATTTTAGTAGGGACTGTGAAAGCACAATATTTTAAATGAAAATGAGGCTAGACTTCAAATCAGACTGGCGTCTCAAGTGACGTATACAACATGACATCACGCAAGCATCACCATCGCCGCATTCTGGACTCACGTTCGGCTAGCCCATCTGACATATATTATATCTTATCTTATCTGATATTCGTAAGTAGAAGTACCTGGCGCCACAGCGTTTTTATTAAAATAATTGCATATGATCGGTTTAGCCCATAATACAAATGCTCAATAACGATGAACAGGGGTCACTTTGTATAGTTTTACACTTTCTATTGAGTGTAGGTTTTAGAATGTCATTTTGTTAATAGGAAAAAAAAATTAAAATTGGCTATGAATAACTATTTCTTTCATGGTGTTTTGGAGCTCTTCTATTACAGGCCTCAGGACACTAGTTTCGATATGTGAGCGTTTTGCTGAAATACATGGACTAAAATATAATGTCAAAAAATCTGAATTGATGGTTTTCAAATATGATGAGGGTCCAGATATCGTTCCACCTTTTAAGCTTAATGAGACTGAATTAAGATTTGTAAATAGTTTTAAGTATCTGGGACTTGTTTTGATTAAGATAGACAGACTAAAAGACGATGACGGTCTCGAAAGGCAGCGACGGGCCATTGTATTGCGATGAGAAGCAATATATTGGCACGCCGGTTTACTCACTGTTCCGACCAAGCCAAAATAACTTTGTTCAAGGCGCACTGTCAGGTGTTCTACACTAGTCAGCTGTGGTACCATTTCACGAAACGATCGTTCAATAGAGTTCGAGTAGGTACAGTATAACAAAGTTTCGTACAATGTTACGGCTACCGTGGCGGTGTACTGCGTCTGGTATGTTCGCCGAGAACAGAGAAGATGACTTTTACGCTATAATGCGTAAAAGGCACTGGTCGTTTATTGGCAGAGTGAGCGAATCGGCGAACAGCATTGTTAAGACTATTCACAATGTTTTTTTTTTATTTCCGTTAATTTCAAGGGTGCATTCCAGAGCTTAAATTAAGTAACTTTCTCAAAGACACCGGTATTCTAATTAACTCCATTTCGGAGACAATCAATAATTTATTTTTATCTTATAAGGTCCCTACGAGCGTATACACTTGCCTTAGGACCTGTTTACATATTGATTAGTGTTTAGTACGAGTGTAGGTATACATTTGCTACTAAAAACGTAAGTACTATCTCGGACGATCGATGTTCAAAATGACACCGATAGGTATGTCACAGATTTCAATTGTTTGGTTGAATTTAATATAATGCCCGTGTTAAATCAACGCTGAATTCAACATTTAAATATTTTTATTAAAAAAAAAACAATAAAAATTTCTTTTTTTTTTTGAGAATTAACGAAGTATGACATTTAGTTTCCTTAAACGTATTTACCCATACCCGGAGTTAACGGAATTCAATAAAAATACGGTGTATACGAAACATGCTACTGTAGGAGCAAGGTTTCACTTAAACCTTTTTAATCTTAGTTTAGTGTAATATTAATTAATAATTAATAATAATTGTAATTGTAATCATAATTTCGAATGTAATGGGTTTATACCTTAATAAATAGTATTTTTATTTTAATTATTTTTTATTACCTATCTAAATCAAAGTACCAGAAAGACGGTATAGTTGAGCACCATGGTTAAGACCTTAGTTATATATAAGTACTTTAAAAGGTGTTTTTTCTACCTTTTCGCCAATGTTTTATTGTCCGAATCTCACTTGTCAACCAATCTTTCGGAGATAATTTACTTTGGCAACCAACATTTGGCAAATTTTCTGTATGGTAACGTTTTACTTGGTAAAATCATTGTTGAGTAGATTATTATACAACATTTGGAATACAATTGGCTAAATATTTATTAAAACAATAATAAGCCTAGTAATTTGACAGTTAAGATAGGTGCGACGACGAGCGAAGCGAGGTGGAGCGTTTTAAGTCAACTGCGGCCAGTACCGGCTTTTTTGCATTGAACGGTGTTAAATTACAAAAATAAACCTTTTATATTTTGTATTTGACTTACGAAGTTATTCTGCTATCAAAAACGTTGCGTTTTAAAAAGTGTCGTTTTGATGCTTTAGCCAAACATACAGTTACATAACAGTTAGGTTGGGAAATAAAACTAATTATTGTCTTGAGTTGCCACTTGATCATTCGACAATATAATTTTCGGGAATGATTTAGAGAACCACTTTAAAATGTTCGTAAATATATTTTCATTCCATTTAAAAAAACTGGAGATTGTTGACTAGCAATATTTGACAACTAGGTACTCATGCGATTCAGTTTTTAAATTTAGTTCATTATGAAAACTTGTAAGGATTTACACAATTCACTACCATTTACTATTAAATAAGCAATGATTGTGTAACATAATACAGAGTGTGAAGTAACGCTGATGATGGTGGTTGTCTAATTAATATATTCGGAGTTTTTTAGCGGCTTTGTGTTAACTAGCTTTTGGATAGCAAGGGGCTATGTAACGTATAAAGCGCGAGCATTCAGAGCATTCAGAGGGAGTCACTAGAGGACGCGTTCTTGATAGCGAGCGCGTTTCTATGTATTGACGTTCCTTTACTTAAGTTGATATCCATCACGCACAGCTTCGTTACCTCGCTCATCTCTAGTGCATGCTCACCTTAACAATGAAACCTTAGAACTGCTACATAGGTACCTATGCCTGATCATGAGGATATAACATAAAATTACCTTTAGAAAAAGCCTAACCATCCACAAAAAGGGTGTTACATACTTTGAATGCTCAATAGGCATATCGCTAATCTTATTGATCTGGTGCTACATAATTATATTGGATTTTAATAGCTCTTTTTGCCCAAATACGACTCTAATAGAAATACCTAAATATGTGACTGTAAAGGGAATTATCAAATTATGTTTCAACAGTAGGTAACAATCCAAGACCGAGAAAATCACTGACAGTGGAAAACAAATTAAGGTAAGGTGCTGGTGATCTCGGTCTCCTAATACTTAATATCGAACCTACTTATTAATTAACGAATTTGCACGAGGTAGTACAAGCATTGTCACTTACTTGGGCTTAGAGTAGGGTGCAGAGGGCGAGGACGCCTTGTGGTTTCGGTTGGGGTGCGAATGTCGGTTCGCGTTTGTGTCGAGGCCGCCGCCCGGCGAGATCTTGCCCGCCAGCGCGTTTAGTGAATGCAGCATTGCGGGCGGCGGCCGCTTCGGTCCAAGCAGCCTGGTCACCCTGAAGACTTCACCACGTTTGCCGATACCTCGCTTGCCTCGGGCCGCCACGACGCCTTATCAACTGATAAGAGGCGCGGGGGCACTCCCGCCCCCCGCCTCATCGCAACCTGACACTCTCACAACACTCACACTGATTCACTTTTTTTTTAATGTTCACAACGTGAAAACGATGGGGTTATCGTCCTGTCCGATTTAAGCATGTTTGGGACATCTTTTCATTTGCTCAAATACTTTTTAACACTTGTTATCACTGTTAAACTGCGAAACATGATGGATAAGATAGGAACACAATCTTTAGATTGTTTACCTTTGTCTAAACGTTGCGATATTCCAGACTAAACTTAAAAACTAGGTAGATATTTTTGTAGTATAGTAGGCACCTGTGGCACCTACTTAAAAGGTGGGTAACCTATTATAAGAAGCAAGAAGAACCATTGTAATATATGAATTGCTTGTTCTATATATTATTATTCACTTACTGGACTATAGGTTAATAGGTATCGTAAAATCTATAAATTTCGTCAGAAGCATTCAAAAACAGCAACAGAGAAAAAAGCGCCTTAAGGAAAGTATCAGCAATATGTTTCAGGCCAGCACGCCTAGCAATACTCCCGCCACAGGCGTTTGATTTAAGGCCTTACGATAGCTTATACACGCCGTACTGTCCATGGTAAGCTGATAGGTAGGGTAAATATACTCGTACGCTTTTAGGCCAATGTTTGTTTATAAACAGGCAAAAAATAATGTTATTTATTACTAACATTTCAACCCTTTATCAGTATTTTTTATATTTGCATAGGTAATTTGCACAAACAGAAAATAAAAATGGAAACGAACAGCTCATTAATGTTTGGCGTTGGTCCAGAAGTTTAAGTAAGTATAACTATATAAACTTATATACATATTATATGTATGTCTGTAGAAGGTCGGTACTATACTGTCATGTTGCTTAAAAAGCGCAGTTCGCTATTCTTAGTAGAAGTTAATTTCCTTTTGCCATTTTCTTTTCGAATTCATTATGTGTTTTATTGAGTGTATAGTATAATAACTAAAGAATATAAAGCCGTATATTTAGGACAAATTTTATTAATTTATCGAGGTAGTTTAAGGTTTTCAATGAACGTAATGCTTGACTATCCCATAAACTAAAAGGCATGAAATACAGCAGCAATTAATATGAACTAAGTATATAAAAGCAAGAGTTACCAAAAATCGGTTAGGTAAAGTAACGTTTGGTTCATAATTGTAAAATATATTAGTTTAATAGGTGTGTAGATAAACTATAATCAGAAAAAATAATGCAAGAAATTAGGCATTTTATCTTCCACCTGCTTCTTAATAATATTATCTATAAGTATTCATATATGCGACTACTTAGAATTAGGTACGGATTAATGGGGACTCCTTCGATATTATTAGACTAGCATTTTTAGTGTAGCGCTCAGGGCGTCTATATTTATAAAAATCTGACTCCTCGATCCCGTTATCATAATAAGGCACTTATTACAGCGGGAGACACCCCAACAGCGCTGTTGCCGAGCCAAATATTTATGTGTTTATTTGAATTCATTACACATTACGAGGACTTTCTTGGAATCCGTACCCTGAGCGGTTAAACAGGGTGTAATATTTCTTTTACATGGTATGTGTTGGGTTAATACCGTTGATTCCAGAACATGTCCTTTTTATGTAACCAATTTATCATAAATACAACAGATTGCAAATTATGTTAAGTACAGTGCTTACGAAAAGACTGATATTACGAGCTCGTATATAGCATTCGTTTCGCGTTTACTTTTGAAATTTCACAATGATTTAACTAAACTAATTGCATTAAGTCAGTCAAGTCTTATACAAAAGCGTGCATTTTATTTAGCTTAATTAATCTGCATTTGAATGAAGTTAATAACTTATTGCGGAATTCCATATTTCCTCTGCCACAAATAAATACCCACGATCTTTTAGCTCTGATTCAACGGAAATTCATTTCATGTCGCATTAACGTCGGGCGAAATAAAATTCCATACATTTCGCTCCAAGCATGCCTGCAGGGGGTGCAGGCCCCATTCGTGACTTTGACGATTTGGCGTGTTCAATAAAAAACCTGCCAATTTATGTTCACGAATAGGCACTGCGGACGATTTGCGCTCGAGCCACGATTCTCTCGGTCTCCTTCGTTCAGTAATAAAATGCGAAGGGGTCGATTACCATAATGCTGTTAGCAGATTTTTTCGTCGTCTTTATGAGTAGTTTGCCGAACTTGATGGGTCGCCGGTTGATTGACCTTCAAGGTAGCGTGGTTATTGAAAAGAATATGACTACTTTAATAACCATCAACTATTCGATGTTTACAACAACTTTGTAAGTTGGCGATTAAGACGAAAATAATTACATCTTTAGCACTAGCGCCTTTTTTGATAGCAAGCGATAAGTTATCTTTTTTGTTAAGAGGGAAGAATAGCTTTGCGATCCTAATGAACTAACGGCACTTTTTCTTTAAAGTTCCATTTCGGAAGAAAACGGTTTCCACTAACTAAATCTTAACAAATCACTTTGATTTTGATGTCGGTCACTTTTAGAATAAAAACTGAAAATTTCAAAAAAAGGAAAACCCATAAACATAGTTTTTCATTGTGTCAATAACATACTAAATAATTATAGAGAATGGAAAATATTTAGAATTGGAAAAATACATTTTTATTTTTGAATGGACGAGTAGGTACGTGCTATACTTCCACGGCAAATATATCTCTAATCTCTAGGTGCATACATTGTGCGCAGTTTGTTTTGCTGAATAGCCTTTGGTGCAAAATCCGTAAATGCCAGGGGCGCTATTACTATCTATCAGCGACGAAGGACAAAGACGCACAAGCCGAGCCGGGAAATGATTGTATAGACGCAGACGTGAACTTGTGCAATCTACGTCAGAACTAGCCGGACACAATGTAAGTAGGTACTTAAGTACACACTTGTTCGTAGTAACATTCAAGACTGACTTCCTTGTCTATTAATAAAATTGCCGTTTCGGAAAAAAATAGGTACACATGTAGTTACGAATTCCTCCTTCGTTTCATATTGGTTGGGACAAGTAACTACGTTTTTTAGTCTCTGCCTAAGCCAAGCCTGATATCCCGGAGTTGTAAGTTCGAGTCTCACCCGGTACTGAGTTTTTACATTTTTCCTATATTTTTTGTTGGTTTGGGAAGGCTAATTTGAAAATAAATATTATGCACAGAGAGAGAGAGCGAGACAGAGAGAGAGAGAGAGCGAGACAGACAGAGAGAGAGAGAGAGAGAGAGAGAGAGAGAGGGAAAGAAATTTTAAATTAAAACATATTTTGAGCGTTGATTTCCAAAAAAATTATATCTCATTTGTATACCCGCTTGGTTTATATGACTTGCTCCAAAATATTCCCTTGGGACCCTCAGCAATTAAGCAAATGTGATGAAAAAAAGAAATGTATACCAGTCGATTTAACTACCTGCACGCAAAACGATGAAATCAATGAAGAACAAATGTGCTTGGCTCTGTTAACTTTCAATTACAGTGTGCTGTATAATTTCCGGCCACAGTGAAGCTGCGTTAAATAAAAACACAAACACAAGTCCTTGTTTGATTGCCAGTGGTTCAGTGTTTTCGTACTAGTGTACATGTTATATATGTATGTACAAGGGACGGACTCCATATAGTATGGAATAACTCGCTCGCTTTTCCACCAAACAAGACATCAGAGGAATAGGCAATTCATGTTGTACACGGTGTTTTTTAAACTCCGTTAACTTCGGAGTTAAATATATTTAAGGAAATATGAATTACACAGTTAATTTATACTTTTTTTTCGTAAAAAGTAATTAATAACGTTGTTGTAACATGAATATTATATTTAAAATCACCAAACAATTGACTAATCAGTAAACGAGCTCTACAGTACGAGTACACGCTCGTAGAGGACTTATCAGATAAAAATAATCTCATCACATAAAAATATCTCCAAAATTGAGTTAATTCGATTACCGGTTTCTTTGAGAAAGTTACTTAATTTAAGCTCGGCGATGAACCGTAACGGACTGAAAAAAACACCGTGTATATAGCATTTCACACTACTGTTAATCTCTTATCATATATATATATATATATATATCTGGAATAATAATTTATTAAAAAAACTAATTTAAAACTAAAACAAATAAATCGAACTTATGCTAACACAAAACAACTTAAAACTAAAAACTAAATATAAAAAATCTCCCCCAAATCACTTCCTTCCGGCATGGTCGCAAGAACGCTGGCGGCGTTACCCCTCTGCACCGCCAGACTTAGCCTCTGGGCAAAGAAAGCGCCAGCCCTATGATCGCCCGAGATGCCTATCAGCCGAACTGACACTTCTCTGACAAAATTTTTGGTGTCGGACGACGACGGGCCTAGCGTTTCCATTGCAAGCGCCGCAAACTCATACTCATTCGACAAGAACGCGTATTTGCGGCGCTTGGCGGTCTGGGCCTGGTCCACAGCAGTCCCAGGCTTCCGAGCCGACCCTTCCACGTAAGACGGAGCCAGAGTGTCAACGCAGGTGGCGTCCCACGCCAAAGGGCGACCTAAGGTCCAGGGCACGAGAGTGCAGCCATCAGGTCTCTTGCCGTCAGCTGCACAGAGACCTGACGGCTCCAACGTCGCGGGAAGAGAGGCAGTGCTGAGGGCGCGGCGGATCAAATCGTTAAGGGTAGCATGCCTGTAAAGCCGACCAGCGCTCATTTTGCAATGCAGGCCATGCCGCCCCAGAGTGTCAACTGGCTGTACGCAACGGCTGCAAGTGTGCGGCTCGCAAATTCGTAGACCCAGGCGAAGGCAAACCGCGATCCTCAAAGTTGAGGGTTCCAGAGCGGAGCCCAGGTTTCGTGATGGAAGCGCATGCAACCAATAACCTGACTCCTTTTCAGACACCGCCATGAGCCTAGCTCGTTCATGATGGTTCGGGGAATTATGCAAGAGAAGTTGTAGGTTTCTTTTAACATTAAAAACGTCCCACGCCGCTTGACTCATTTTTTCTCCCGGTACCTGCTCGACTGAATGGTCTGCCTCCCAAGCTGATTCCGCATCCGCCAAGCACGACACCAACACGTTAGCGGTTGAAGGAATTCGAAGAATACCGCCAACGAGGGTGAATGTACTGTAGGCAGACGACAAAAACGCTGGGAGAGCTAGATCACCCGCCAAACGGATACCAAGTCCGCCAAATTTAATCGGGAGAGTAGCCTGAGTCCAACTCGATGGTGTAAAGCTGACGTTCAGGATCTTACTAACCGTTTCTCTCAGAATATTATCTACGTTTGATGTTATCAATGGGAATTTCCATACTGGGGCGCAGCGGAGTATGTACAAAATATATCTTATTCATAAACTTAAAAACATAGCCGGTACAAACAAGGAATATATCAGGCTCCATTACCGCCTACTACAATTTTTGGTCAATCCTGTAACTTCAAGCAGCAGCATAATTTTAGTTAAATACTTTCAGAGGTTAAAGACTGAAAAGATTAAAAACGTCTTAATATTATTTAGTTAAACATTAATAACTTAAATAAGCATGAAAGTACAATAAAACTGTCGTAAGTAAAAATATTGCCGGTTGTTACAGATTTCAAAAGAAATTAATTACAACCGTGGAACTTGGACGGGTTGTATTTAAACTTGATCGTTTAACCTTAAAATATTATTTGTTACGGACCGTTCAGGTTGGTTTAAATGTATGATATTTAAGCGCACGGTTGTTTGATGCGATAAACGCAGCGTTGAACGCATGCGTCAACGGAATGTAGGGAAAATGACAATGCGCTTACCGCGTAAAACAATATAGTGTCATTAGATTATCAGTCCCCATTTTCCTCTCTGGATATTGATATTATGAAAAATATTATTATAATATTAGAAGTGAAAACCAGTTTTCATACAATTTGTTTAAATGCTCCTTACTCTTATAAATAATAAGTAACAAAAAAATCGAAAAATAAAATCAAACGTAGGGGCACAGCGTGCAGCGGTGGTTGAAAGACAACAAATTGTGTTAAAATATTTTCAATAATTTTAATATCCAGAGAGGAAAATGAGGACTACGTTTGTATGAAAAGGCGATTACGCGCGGGTCCTCCACTTTCATCTTAACGCTGCGGTTATCGCATAAAACAA
Organism: Cydia pomonella; assembly: GCF_033807575.1. Classification (NCBI taxonomy): domain Eukaryota; kingdom Metazoa; phylum Arthropoda; class Insecta; order Lepidoptera; family Tortricidae; genus Cydia; species Cydia pomonella. The sequence continues at coordinate 19,812,567 of NC_084704.1, forward strand.
CCGCGCGCTTTAATGTTAACTGTGAATTAAATTATGTATGTTAAGCTTAAATCGGTATGATTCAAAGATTCGATTGGCTATTTGGTCATCGGTCCCGTACCGTGCCTGCATAGTCGTCTCGGTATTAAAATAAGCATCAAAAATTATGGCATCATTATAAATAGGTAACAGAAGAACCCTCTATTATAAGAGCTTCGAGAGTTTTAATGTCGTCTTTAGCGCTTGTCAATCATCTCAATGCACAAACCTAACTTAAAACCACGACGAGTTATTAAAGCAAACCCAGCCGTTGCTCTTGATGCTTGTTTGAAGCAATTATTTACACTATACTCTTTCCTAGAGTTGGGTCAGTACAAAGTCGTTGAGAGGCAAAGTTGGCGGTGCCAAGTGGAGCATGCCGTGAAGCTGGGCTTTAGGGTAGAATTAAATACTACAGAAGCGACTTTATTCTACAGTGTCTAAGAAATGATAATAACACTAGTTTACAAATTAAAATAAAAGTTATGCCCTTTCAATTAATTCCATATCGATGTATTTAGTAGTAATAACTAAACGCAAACATATACATATTTGTTTTATTTCTATCACGTCTATAAATCAAGTTCTTATAACATCTTATTTTCAAACTACTCATAAGTTGGTTTCGATTTTATTTTAAAATTTTGATGCTGTGCAGTGTTCAGTTAAATAAATACTTGTTTTAAAAATGTCAAAAAGGTTGTGTAAAGTACATTCTGATCGTTTTTGTTATGTTTGTGGTGAATTTATAATATCTAAAAAAGGATATCCCATAACGGAGTCACTTAAAGATGCATATTTCGGTTATTTCAAAATTTCGGTCTGTCACCAGGACAAAACATGGGCTCCTCACGTTTTTTGTGAAAGATGCAGAAAAACTCTAAGCTCTTGGGCTGCAGGTGAAAAAAGATTTTTTAATTTTAATATTCCAATGTTATGGAGGGAACCATCTAACCACGAAAATGACTGTTACTTTTGTCTCACTAAGACATTTGGTTTTAATAAAAAGAACAAAGATAAAATTATATATGCAGATGTTCCTTCAGTTACAAAACCCATCTACAGTTCAGACAAGCAGTCAGTTCCAGAACCTCCCGGTAGTTCCAGCAAATTATCGATGACTGACATAGAATCTGAAGAAGATCAAGTTGAAAGTGAATCAAGTTCAGATGAATGGGTTGGTGTTGATGAAAAACCACATTTGATAACTCAGTCTGAACTGAGTGATCTAGTTAGAGATTTAAATTTATCTAAGTCCAAAGCTGAATTATTAGGTTCACGACTGCAACAATGGAATTTGCTTGCTCCCAACACAAGAGTTACTATGTATCGTAAACGGAGTGAATGTTTTTCAACGTATTTCACAAAAGAAAACGAATTTTGTTACTGTCATGATATAGTTGGACTTTTCAAGGAAATGCAACAACCTTATAAACCAGAAGAATGGCGTTTATTTGTTGATTCATCAAAGACTAGTTTAAAAGCAGTCCTCCTACATAACGGCAACAAGAAGCCGTCTATTCCAATAGGTCACGCACTAAATACTAAAGAAACATATGAAACAATGTCAACACTGATTGAACTTATTAAATACAAAGATCACAATTGGATTGTCTGTGGTGATTTAAAAGTAGTGGGCTTACTTTTAGGCTTGCAAGGTGGCTATACAAAATATTGTTGTTTTTTATGTTTATGGGATTCGCGAGCCAAACAGGATCATTATAGAAAAAAAGACTGGCCAGTTAGAGAAGAATATAGCCCTGGTAAACTGAATATAAAGCATAAATGTCTGATACCCCCTCAAAAAATTGTTCTACCGCCGCTTCACATAAAATTAGGATTGGTGAAAAACTTTGTCAAAGCTTTAGATAAAACTAGTGTAGCTTTTAAGCATTTATGCTCCATTTTTCCCTATCTTTCTCAGGCTAAACTGAAAGAAGGTGTTTTTATCGGACCGCAAATCAACAAACTCTTAAAAGATGGGGTATTTGAAAACAGCCTTTCTGATATTGAGAGATCTGCTTGGAAATCACTACGACGTGTTATTCAAGAATTTTTAGGCAACAAAAAAAATGAAAATTACCAACAGTTAGTTGCTGATTTATTACATAATTTTCAACGAATGGGTGTCAGCATGTCTCTAAAAATTCATTTCCTTCACTCGCACCTCGATTTCTTCCCTGCGAACCTCGGACAAGTCAGCGATGAACATGGAGAGCGTTTTCATCAGGATTTGAAATTTTTTGAGCAAAATTATCAAGGATACTGGGACCAGGCTATGTTAGGTGATTATTGCTGGTCTGTTATTAGAGATACAGACACGAATAAATACAAGAAAAAAGCTAAGACAATTCACTTTTAATTTTTTGTTTGATATTTTTGTTAGCATTATTTTTTGTAAAAAATTATCATAAATAATAAATATCTTGGAAACATGACGTGTTAGATTTTTTTTATAATTTTTCTGAAACTCAGTGCACCTCGATTGTTAAGAAAAAAAACGTTTCATTCAAAGGACAAAAACTTTGTAAACTAGTGTAATTATAGGATTATAGCAATTAGATTGTACAGTCAGAGACAGAAGCAGCTACGCGGCCAAGGTATTCAAAGTAATTTACACGTGCTCTGATTACCTTAGGGTGCCGTAGATACCATCATACCGCTTTTTTAGCTCACAATACGGGTGCCAAAAATTTAACTAGCACTATTGATGATTTCCTCTAGTGATATCATTTATTTAGATTCTGATTTTTTTGACGTTCACTCTATAGGAAAAAAAGACCTACGGTTTAGATCTATGGTCGTGATTTTAAAACTCACTTTAAAAATTTGTAACTCGAGCTAAAAATACAAAAATTGATGCTATAAATGCACAATTTTATTTTTGAGGGAATTCATCGATTTCTTTTTTTTTGTTAGATGATACTACGCATTTTTAGGATAGTCACTAGAATTCATATTGTACTGATGATAAATGAAACTAACTTTACAAGCTCTTACTTAATCAACTGTAGCATTCGTTATAAGTTTCATTACGGGGTGCTGTGGAATGTGCATACCCCCTTCTCCATTCTGGTGACAGCGGTAAAAAATGCCCGAGAGCATAATTATGCCTTATCCGGTAAATTTAACTCGACGTTGTAAAACTGAGCTCGGACACTGGCTTTGTAAACCGACCGTCCTCCTAGTGGGGAATTTCATTAATTTTCATTCGTCCAACTTTGGCCTGTTCCTCTTCAGCAGTTATTTTGTTTTGAATTTCAACATTTCAAAGTCGCGTAAGACTGGCTTCACTCGACGAGTTTTTGAAAGGTTGTGATTTCTCTTCATTGAAATATACAGCCAAGAGCAATGAAACTTTTTTTGTTTGAAGTGTAGTTGGTACGAAAATATTACGGTGAAAACAAATGGAAGGCAGCGTTAATAACACCTTAAACCTATTATGATTATTCGACTAAAATAACTCAGGATACTCGAACTAATTAAAAACAGGAACCGTTGCAATAGAAAGATTTAGGGTCGTTTGTAACGAACTCTCTGTCACCGTTAAAGCGTTAGCTAGATTTTATTGTATGGGAAGTTTTGTAATTGTCAGCCGATTGCCGTTGATCAGTCTGTCAAGTGTGGATGGTGCAACCGGCCCTTAATGTTTGATGTTTAACGATTGAGCGTCCATTGTTATCGGCTCGTATAATTCATTCAAAACCAGCGATGCTTTATTTTCATAGTTCCAATTCAGTTAATATCAATAGACTAAAACTGTTGTAGTGTAAATACTGGCTATCTACTCGTACATATAATTTGACTGAAATGGATAAAACCGATATTCATTGCTTCGTGGAATGGAAGAAATAGTAATTTATATTAGTTTTCATTATTACACAACATACGATTGCATTACAAATGACATTAATGTCAATTTATATGAATCTCTATTGTGATCGTCAAAAATAAATTAAAATAATACCATCATAATTTAGATCTAGAATTTGAAAAAAATCACCTAAAAAAACTCAAGCTCAGCTTCAAGCCAGAATTTATAGAAAAGCAAAAATAAAATAAAAATGGAAATATAATCAATAAGAAACAAAAAATACCATACATGCGAGAATCAATTATACAATTATGTCAATAAATTCACCTAATGAAAATAGTTGTCCAGCAAAAAGTCTCAATCGATGCTTGAATGTCGTATCGGATGTTTCCATCCTTATTTCTAAAGGTAATCGTTCATAATAGGTATTACGACCGATGACACGCGGGTTCTTTCGTGCAAGTGCCATGCGACATGGAAGTCATGAAACTGTTCTATGTTGTATGTGTATCTAATGTTTATGCCAGATATCTCAATGCGTGTAAATAAAGATAATGTTATTTCTGACATGCATAATAATTTCGAATAAACACAATGAGTAGTGCGTCATTACTTTGTGCGTCACCCTGCATGAATGTCTTGGCTTTACACCCGCTAGCGTTCGTATTGCTTGTTTTTGCATAATGAACACTCGATTGGCATCCATAGAGTTTCCCCAAATGAGTACACCATACGTCATTAGCGAGTGGAAGTGAGCGTAGTAAACCGATTTTAAAGAAATGTATGTTTATGTTTCAACATCCAATAACGCAAAGACTGCACTATTCAATCTATTGCACAGCAGGTGGTTGACATGGCACTTCCAATTAAGATTCGAATCCAACATATAGTCAAGGAATTTCGTTTTATTAAACAATGACAATTTATGATAAAGTGTATATATTTTTTTTAAGATGAGAGACGCATTACACATTTTTTAATAGATTATTGCAGAGGCCGGGAAAGGGCAATAAGTGGATGAGTTTCGATTTTGTTGAACAAGACGACGAATCCACGAATTACTGTTCCTACCGAGGCATATATAGTACTTTTCTCCAAATATGCCAGGAAATCTAGTAACATAATCATAACTTAAACATGAACCAGCACTCAAATCGAACCTTCACATCAAAATCGTCAAAAACAATTTCCCTCTATAATTATTTTTTAAAAGTTAAAGGCACAACTATTCTGCCATTCAGTACCATTCAATATTCGCTCATTCTATATAATTGTGCAATATAAGCTGTATTTGCACGCATCAGATCCTTAAAAAAATATAAAAGTTATATAGTCTTTGATTTTATTAAGCAGTATTCGCACGATCATACACGTCGGTCCTTAGATCATAAAACGTCGGTCTTACACGGCTCTATCCTATAGTTTGAAATGATGCTGACCTGGTCGTGTAGACGTAGCCTGCAGCTATATTAATTAGCTGTATGCGTTTTTATTAGTGGATACATGTTTTAAAAAGTAAAAAATAATACAGTAATAACTTTCCCGTCCGCTAAAACACGACAACAATGGTTTGATATTTTTAAATTTGAATTTGACCATAACGAATAACTTCCCGTACTATTTTTGCTACAATAAGGGGAACATTTCCGAGCATGTCGGAGAAAATAAATTTAATGGAAGTCAAGTATTACGCGTAATACTTGATTTATTACTTACCTACAATAAATTAACTTGCTACTCGTATCGCGTATACCTACGTTAAACGGATTGGGTAATTTAATAAAAAAAGAACCGACTTCACAAAATCTTCATCAACAGCTTCAGCTCTATTTCGCCAAAAAACGGGTTTAGAGATCATTTGCACGAGCACATAACATACCCATATCACTATAGATGTAGGTGTGTTTATAATATTTATTTTCTGCAGGGCCTCCTTATTAGAAACTGGGTTGGTGACAACGGGACCTGCAAAAGCAACTGTCAACTGTGTTTTAAAAAAATAAACTATTTCTCAGATCGGTCGTGTAATGTTCGAGAAATCGGAAAATACACATAATAAAACAACTAACGCCCTGTCAAATTGAGAATCTCCTCTGTTTTGAAGTCGGTATAAACTACAATGTTCTTGTTGAATAGAAAACAACACAAATACTTGATATTTTCGTTGTATACCACAAAAATTATCAAACCAAAAAATACACCGACTTTTTTGAGCGTAAAAATATCCACCAATTAACGCCGCGAGGGAAATAACCCAGTTTCAGTGCTGTACTGATAATTACTTGTTTACTTGCGCGAATCAAACCAATTCATGTCCTGTAATTGCCTGTCAGACACTCAATGCGTGAAATAATACGACGCTGAGGGCACAACTTTCCCGAAATTACAAAGAGATGTAATTTGTTGGACATAGATATTGAAATAAAATATGCGGCACTCCCCTATTTTTAATTAAATTTTCTAAAACCAAATGCCTCAAGCCAGAAATAACATAAAGTCTAAGAAACTATAGAGGGCGTATTCACTTTTTTAGGGTTAGTCCATTGAATAAATAAAGGCGCTCCAGATAAGGCTAGTTTTATACCATGGACCATGAAGGTGTTAGCTTGTCTCTGCCCCCTCATGGAGTAGTCCTAGACTTTTAGGTTTATGAAACTCCTCTGTGTCGACAAAGAATTGCCTTAGATGTCAGATAATACGTGCTCTTAAATAGTGTTGTTTCAGTTATCAGTTATTAATATTGTTTTATTCCGGTTATTTTATTATTAGTAATATCACCTAATAATGCATAGATATTAAAATATTTATAAATAGACGCATTCTAAAATTGTTATCAGATCCATTAGGACCGCCAGAACCACAGTCATCGTAGTTAATGTAACTCGTGTCATGTGTCGGTACAGTGCATTCCCACACTTTCAGAATAAACAGGAGAAAAACAAAAAAAACTTTACAACCCAATCAGGCGCAAGTCAATTCAATCATACGGGCGCGACCTTTCTGTATCAACATTATATCCGTTGCAAGGCAAGACGGGGCATGGGTAAAGAGGGTTGCGCGGGTAGCCGGGGGGTAACGCTAGCGGCAGGAAAACATTGCGGGTAGGAAATTACGTTTCCGCGGCGAATGTACGCCGGCAGAGGTCGGGTGCTCCTAATTTGTTGAATAATTGCGGAGGCGACGAAGCCAACGCTGGATCCTCTTCACAGAGTAGCAAAGGGTGGAACAGTAAGACCGGACGGCGCGCTCAAAGTGACTAGTTCCCTGGCACTCTGGCAGCACTACGGCCGCTTGTTGTATACGATGTGTGGTGAAATGTAGCAGTTGGTCTATAAGCTTATAGATTAGATTAATAGAATAGAATAGAATAGAATAACACATACTAAAATATAATACGACAATTCCCTAGCATGTTTGAAAAAAAAATCTGATCAAAGTTCACAGCAGGTCCATAAAAATCGGTCAACCATTTCAAATGACATATGAGATACAAAGTAAACTTCTAGAATATTATGAATTAGCCACGGCCACACTAAAATTATAAGGGTCCATAGAACCCTAAATTGCTTCGTTGTTGCAAATTTAAAACCTACGCACACCCAAAAAAGAAATACTAGCAACATATTAATTTATTTCTCTGCCCCATCACTACACACATTATTATTCTTGAACTCGCACGATCAGTCCGTATCAATCCGAAATTTTCAATTGCATATTAAATTATTTTGTTTGCGGAATCTAAGAGTTGAAACTAACATATAAATAAGTAGTCCATGAAGATTGTAATAATATTAAAATATTATATACGATAGGAATTCACAGAAACATGAAAGGGATTAAATACCATCTTTACATGTCGGGTCGAAAGGGCCTGTTACAATGAATAGTAGGTACGAAAGTCTGATATCCCACTTTTGAACCACCACCGCACCAGATGAAAGTTGCCAGTTTTTTACGCAGTCAACGTGTTAAAAGATCTTTAAAACATGATACAGAAAGAAGATTCTAGCATACAAGTACTTATCAAATTTGTTGTTTCTTATGTTTAACATCTCATACTTTAAATATGTTCCATCTTCATTCATTCACGACACAGCCTGGCGCCGTGACACGACGCCGTAGCACGGGCGATGGCGTCGTGAATTTGCATGGCGCGGTTCTGTGAATCTCCACGACGCGGCGCACGGCGCCGTGAATTTCTGCGGCGTTGTAAATTTTTACGGTGCTGCTCCGTTTAAGGTGACGGCACCGCGCCGTAGTCATGTGATCGGGCCCTTTGGGCTTTTGGCAGATTAGCCGTACACTTAATTAATTTAAATATAATATGGTAAATTACTAACATTAAAAAGGCCTGTAAACGGAATAAAATCAAAATAAAGTCAAAAAACGCGTCTGACTGCGTGGCTTACTGATGTCTGCATACTGTGCGCTCGGTATACCTTATGTAGGCAATCTACAGGTTAGGGGGGTTGTTAGGCTCAGACGATTCGAATCCATGGCGACTCTCTATCAGATTCATCACAGAAACATTTACTAACTGTTACGCATTTACCGAGATTTTCCATCAACTGAATCTGGTATTTAATGGAACAACGTTTTTGGTATAATTCATAAAAGAAAATTGATTTGGTACTTAAGTATATGATTAAATGCTGTTTAATTGTCACATACCGCCTTCAACAGTCTCCCTTCTTTTAGAGGAACCGTGGGGATTCGTAATATGAATTTAATACAAAATTATTATCAAATGAATTTTAAACTTGAAACATCTCCTAAAGGTCCAACAAAAATGGCATCTGTAGTGAAACTTTTTGTCAATTTCCGACCTTTCCCGGACGAGAGCAAGTCCAATATTTGACTGTCCCAATCGCTGTTGATCCGGCCGATTGCGTGGTAGACCTTTTGTCATTTACAGCCTATTTCCAATACATTTTCAAATTATTATTTTACTTGTAGAGTAATAGCAATGTAAAGTACTAAACGACGAAGGATATCGGATATTATAAGTATGTAGGTGTTTATATTATAAATTATAATTATAACACCACGTAGAATGTGTTAAAACGAATAAATCGTGATACAAAATCATCGACAATTACAAAACCTTCATAATCTGCGACAAAGGAACTTAGTGTCTAAAAACCTATATTAGGCACGTCGGCGATAACTTTTTTCATCCAAAGATTCGGGATCACATGTCATGCCGGGGCCAGACTAACGGCAAACGTCGTTGATTATCGCGATAATCAACGGCGTTTCCCGTTAGTGTGGCCCTAGCATCACAGTAAAAGTTTTACAACTTAGAATAATCTATCCGGTGACATATCTCTTGTCTGCATTGGTGATAAGCTCCAAATAGCCCATTGTCCGTTCATCAAACAAAGCTCCAGCGTTAATTATTACCATCAATAATCTAACACAGAAAAATAAATCGTCGGAAATGATATTAATTCTCTTAAAGTTTCATAATGACATATATATCGTTTATTTTTACCTTTTCGCTAATTTAGTGTTATTTTTGTCTTTGTATTTTCCAGCTTTTTTTTGTGAATTGATTGATGTGCAACTTACTTTTGTCAGAGTTGTGTATAGTATATACTTATTCTTATAGTCAAGTCTTCACTACATAAAAATTACAAATAGGTACGGCTTTCTCTGAACCAAAGGTTTCCTTTGGCAGTATTAATCTTTGTGTTTCAGCATCGGCGACGTCTGATGTTAATATAGTAATTAAGGTTTGGGTTCTAAGTCAAGTTTAAACCTTCGTTTTTAATTACGTATAATTCTGACAGCAGTCATAATTTGACGTTTCAGGGATAGTGAACATTTTTTGACTGTACATATTATTATCAATTATTTTTATATGATGTTAATATTTCTTGCATTAACTCTCAAAAAGGTTGTCTGGAAGAGATCGCTTCTTAGCGATAAGACCGCCTGTTGTTACCTAACTTTTACGTGTTTTTTTCATTTCCTGTCTATTTTTAACTGTATGGTGCACAATAAAGAATATTTACTTACTTACGTAAGAGTTAAGTAAGTAATTACTTAACTCTTATTTGACTGAAAATTTTCAAAGTGGGCAGTTCCCTTGAACGTAATTTCAAACACATTCGCACGTTCAAACTGTTGAAAGCCGAATGACATGAGTCATGGCGTAAACAATCATGCGATTTGTTTGAAATGGAGGGTAGATAGATGTAAGGAGAACACACTCACGGCTCGGTCACGACTATAATCCAATTCACTTGAACATTATTTTTTGTTTAAAACGAGACAAGGTAGTACAAAGTATAAAAAATATAATTTTAGTCCTAAGGCTTACGATATATGAAAGTCATTAGAATGATACCAGTAAGAATTATTTTTTACCCCAGAAAAATACCTGATATTTTCTCATGTCAAAATAGTGCACTTTAAAATTAAACTATCATTGTTTTCACGAATAAAGTATTATGATGATTGAAATTAAAAATAGTCATGTCCCAATGTATTTCCGATTTTTTTATTTTGGCGTGTAATTCTCACCATAAATTTAAGGAGTATTTTTTTGCCTGAGACATCACCAGGAGACGTCAGAATTCCACGCAATTAAAAACTAAGGTTTAGTATAATTTTCAACTGTATCAACGATGTAGACGTAGATTTCATCTAATAAATAATAATAAATAATAAATATTATAGGACATTATTACACAAATTGACTAAGTCCCACAGTAAGCTCAATAAGGCTTGTGTTGAGGGTACTTAGACAACGATATATATAATATATAAATATTAATAAATACTTAAATACATAGAAAACACCCATGACTCAGGAACAAATATCCATGCTCATCACACGAAAAAATGCCCTTACCAGGATTTGAACCCGGGACCATCAGCTTCGTATGCAGGGTCACTACCCACTAAGCCAAACCGGTCGTCTTATCGCTTTAGCGCCATCTAAATCGCTTCAGCGGTTATTGATCCCCCGTACATAAATTCCACCTCCATTTTCACGTTTAAGGGATAATTTTTGGTATAGAAACTATCCCATGATTTTCTCCTGGACTTCCCAAACTATTTTTACCAATCTAAATCGGTTCAGCAGTTATTGATTCCCCATACAAACTTCCAGCTCTCTTTTCATACCCTTAAGGGACGATTTTTGAGATAAGAACTATGCTATGTTCTTCCCAGAGATTTAAAATATCTCTATACCAAATTTAACTAAACAGGAAGAGGTGATAAACTAAACAGTGAAGAAGAATTGAAAAAATAAAAGTGTTTTTTTTTATAAGGGTTTGCTTCGGAATGGTGTCCATAAATGTTTCGATTAATGAATTTGACAGCCCCGATTTATACAAAAACAATACCAAACTTGGCCTAGAAAATCGCCATAATATATAAATGATATAGATATCAAGATAAAGTTAAGACCCCCCTCCCCCCTAAAAATTTAAACACATCAAAGCCACCAAGAAAGGCTCCACTTCGTAAATCCATCCTTGGGTCTTAAGGATCTATCCTGCCAAAGGAAATCGAAAGGCCGTAATTCATGAGCTACAACTAAAACTAATACAAGTTAACGGGAATAATAAAAAAACCTGCCACAAATGATTTCAAAATTTTAATCTCTAATCTAGTGGGTGCTGAACCGAGACGCTAACTTGACCTGACTCCTGCAGACATTCTTTGACGCGGGCCTTTGCAGAGTCACTTAAACCCTAGTGTTATAAACCGAGTACGTACTTAATATACTACAAAGGTGTATGATAAAAGGCACGTGAAGCAAGTACTTGCTGTTGGAGTTGTTTTCAATGACCGCAAAAGTATAGGTCACATATGTGTTAAAAGTGGGGTAGTAAGATATTTATGAACGCGACATAACGCATATAATAGGTTAGTTAAATAGAAACGTAACTATATCAACTATACTAAACGTGACCTCCTTCTGGCCTGTTTTTTACCTCTATCCTTAATAAATTGTTTTTTATCTATCATTAGAAAAACATTAACTATAATAGATAGTATTTGGTATGTTGAAGATAAAGTTATATAAAAAATGTATACATCTTCCATCTTATTGTTTGTTTGTGTATCTTAATAATAAAATTTTGTGATTAACAAGTTGATGTAGTATTCCATATAATATTAAATATCCGGTATATTTTATATCTAATTATGATGTAATTAACCGACATCCATCAAGGACACGAAATAAAACAAAAAAAGAAATCAAATCAGAACTCACTGAAAAAATAATCGCATCCGGACCAGCTAAGTTTAAGGTGGAAGGCTCCGGTTTTTAAACTCGATCTCAAGTCAAACAGCCGAGGTGCTCGGCTAACTGCTTCTCTCGGTTTACACTTAATTAACTAATATTTACATTGGACCGGCGAAACAATTTCAACTTGCACACCTGCCGGCTATATTGCGGCTTGGGAGCTTGCCGTTTCAACAAATTTACGTGATGAAATTTAGGACGTGCCCGTTCTTATATTTGCATACGAGACTTACATAATATTCAGTACATGCAGGTTGCAGTACCTTTACAAGAAACTTTACGTAAGTAAGGGATATAATTTGCATGATGATGTCGCAGCTTAGCGAAAATGAAGAGTTAGATGTTTCATTAAGAGTTACTGTTCTATCTGTTTAGCATGCTAACAACCTGCGCAGAACATATTGTGTCCTTGATTAGTGCTTTGATGCTTTCACCACGCTGCTTTATTACAGGTAGATAACACCTTTAACTGTATTGGATAACAAAAACAAACGTTTTGGTTGAATTTTACGTTACATTTATTTTTCTGCTCGTGTACGGTATGACTGACATACCACGATTTTAGACTACGTTAAGTAGGTACACCAAAGGTTAAACATTTTTTTTACAACGCCGTGCGATACGTATAGTCTAAAATCTCTAAGAATGAACGTTTGACACTTGGGTATTGACGTAATTAGTGATGGAGCTAAGACGTGTCGTTTGTCAAATTTAGCGATTATTTATGAATTGTTCGAATCGATTTTACTACAACAGATTTTTTCTTGTTATATTCCTATATGTTTAGTATCACAAATCTTCTCAAATTAATAATTGTTATCTACTAATTATGTATGACATTAACCCTTGGAGTGGCAGGCCGTCGACTCCAGACCGATTATGTCATTTAAATTTCAAATTTGATTAATATAAATAAAATCTAAATTCCAACAACTCAAAACGACATATGCCATTTGAAGAGTTATAATATTTCCATAATTAATACAATATATTTTATATTGCCTATTGATTACATAATCGATTTTTATCGAGTTACGGAAATGTTATATGAATTGGAACATCAGACATGGTCACAACACAAAATTAAAAAAAAAGACGTAGACTGTAAGTGTTTGCATTCTAAATTGTTATCGTAAAATATTCAATAACTAAGACATGAAGAAATGTAACATTCATTAAGTTATGTTTATGAAAAGTGAAATATTGTGTTTACGTACATGACAAGCTGTAATATCGTTATGGGATTTTTTTTATAATTTCAGTGTCTTGCGCGTTTACGTTCTACGGGCGTTGCGATGTGTCAAAAGTTCACTCTTACAGATTTTAGACTATAATATTCTTTTGTTCCATATTAAACTGGGTTCTAATACTGCTACCAATCATATTAAATTTGACATAAGTAATATAACTTACGTATTTACGTATAAAGTGTATACTTATAGATAAGATTGATTGATTGATTGATCAACAGGAATTCTCTATTCTATTTCATTATATGACCTTCAAACCTTTAAGAAAAGAGCATATTGTAAAGGGATACGGTCTATCCCTTTACAGTACTCCCATTTTAAAGGCGATTCATCTCCTCGTTTTGGCCTATATACATTTATATTTGCTTTCAAATAGCAAAGTGTCTACTTAGAACTAATAAAGTATAAAAAATTAAAGCTCATTATAATTTGAACTACATTATTTCGTTAATAGGGCTTCATCGCGTGCACTTATTATTTGACCTGACGTTTCGAACGTAATGACGCGTTAAGGTTGCAGTTAGTTTAAATCAATATGTTAAAAGCTTATTGTGATCTTAAACAAGTTATGGTATGATAAAACAAAATATAAAAATCATCTATTCGGTCAATCAACGGTCGTGGTAGTAGATCAATTAGCATACACCTACAAGCTCCATTGTGTTGCATCACAGTAGACAATTTTCCTTGTATAATGGATGTTTTCAATATCTACGTATATTACAAAATATTATTGGAAGCCCAAAATCCCACAGCTGAAGTGTTCCTTATAATAACAGGTTACTGTGACCCCATAACAGTTAATGCTACGGCACCGTGCACTTTACTACACCGTATATTTTCATTGCGGGAGTATCTCTGTATACACCGTTGCGATTTAGCAATACAGTGCTGCAGTTAAGTGTCTTTAAATCGTTGTTTAAACTAAAGTTAGATTCGGCCCGCGGCGACCAGCGACTATGGCTGCGTTTATGTAAATTTGAGCGTTAGTCTAAGCGCAGTTTGAACGAGCTAGCTGGGACTTACATCTTGAGACTGCGGGGAATTTTAAAATGTATGTCATGCAGTGTTGTTGATAACTAGAAAACTGTACTCTTTATGTGAGACTTTTACATAGGAATATCCGCTTAAGTTTTGCCTTTGTATAAAATCACCCATTTCATAACATCAAGCGGCCATCATTAAATATTTCCAACTTTTTGATTTTATTAAAGAACATGCCTAACTAAGGTTAGGGGGTTTTCATAAAAAAAAATCGTTTATGTCGATGAATGCGCGTGTTATTAGATTGCATGTTATTTAATTATTGTTACTATAAGTTATGCGTCAATACCTACTAGGATTATTAAAAATAACTATATAAATCACGTTTATAAGAACATTTCTATAACTAAATATAATTAACAACTTTTTGGCTATAAATAAATAAATATTATATAGCACATATTTACATAAATTGAATAAGCCCCGCCGTAAACTCAAGAAGGCTTATGTTGTGGGTACTCAGACAAAGACGAACAACGATATATATAATATCTAAATACTTAAATACATAGAAAACACCCATGACTCATGAACAAATATTCGTGCTCATCATACAAAATAAAGAACCCGGGACCATCGGCTGCATAGGCAGGGTCACTACTCACTAGGCCAGACAGGTCACAAATATACATATTAAGTTTCAATTAATAAATAATATAATGATCACATTTTAATACACTGTTTAATAGAAAAGTACCTCGTTATAAATTCAATCAGAAAATTAGCCTTTGTAGCCATGAAGAGACGCGAACCTCATTGTTGAGCAGACAAATCATAAAATACATCTTTGGTAAATCCATTTAAAAGGTGACATAAAATCGATCCCTACTCAATCAAAAACGGCAGGTTTGCTGCGGCTAGAATAACAGGGTCTAGTGAGCAAAAACCGCACCTCATTGGACATTGTTCACAGGTTGAGACAAAGTGCCGAGGAAAAGTTGCTTATCCCGCCTCGTTGGAGTCAGGGCTGCGAACTCACTCGCGATCATGAGCTTTGCTGAGCATTGTTCTTTTGTTAAAGAAACAAAATAAGCATCTTATATTTCATTGCCTGAAAATGTATAGGTATTTACCGATAAAGAGTGAAAATAATGACATATTTTTTTCCTTTCAGTAAATACAACCAGGAAAGCCCTATCACTAAGAGGAGGAGATAGGAGTTATATGGAATAACTCGTATGAGAGCAAATAAAATATGAATCAATTAATAAAATTAAGCAGTACCTAACCTAGTTAGTTGGTTAGCGTCACGTTACTAAACTGCTATAGCTAATGGATGAATATCGAGAGTAAATGGACGAATGTAATATCGGAACAAATTAACTGTTAGTTTGTTCAGAACGGAAGCACTCCCGCCTGGATACGAACCAATGTACCTCTAACAGTAGTGTTTATATAGGTAATAGTCAATTTATTTGCTATTTATATACAAGTTTTATTAGTTTGGTCGGTGGTTAGTAATTAAAAATGAACATAATTATTCAGTCGTCGTGTGGTGATTTAGCTTTATCGATTAACGCGTTACGGTTAGTTGCAATAACGTGGAGGTCGATTTTAATTTACCAATTTGTTATAGTTTTGATCTTGTTATGATACGAACCTTTCACGACATATAGTAGGTAGTTAGGTACAGTGCATCTAACGAGCAGTAATAAGCGCGAGTGAGATGTCTAATGACACGACTTCCAGTGCATTTCGCTCGCACCAATCAGCGTTAGGCTATTTACGGTCGTATAAAAACTATAAAACAAGATCACATCTGTAACAAATTGTTAAATCAGAATTGTTACCTCATTTTATTGGAAATTTGCCTAGCAAAAAAATTAACAAAATATAACCTATGAAGCAAAACTATTTTAATGTATAAATGCGGCAACCCTATGTGCTCACAAGGATTAAGCGACTTCCTCATCCAGGATTTGTAGACACGAGCCCAGTGGCAAAAAGTCGGTCATCTGCGGAAAGGTTCGGCAATGTTTAGCTATGATGCATGCCCTCGAATCGAGAGTCGGGAAAACACCTTTATGGACGAGGAGTGTAGAATGCCGACAGGGAGAAATGTATTTTTAGTTAATTATTTAGTCAACTAATAATGAATTGCCATAGAAAGGAGCGCACCTAACGGTTATAATTTAATTTCCTTACCACTTCTGCCAGGGCTGCAGATTTTCAAAGTAAAAAGCATCTAGGTAGGCCGTAATATTTTTTTATATGCTAACGCCAATATATACCATGAATAGCTTAAATATCGACTACTACAGCGCTAATTGAACATATGAACAATGTTACGAGTAATTTCGACCAGATAGTGACAATTCGAGAAAACCGCAATCATCACAATCTGGCAATGGCCACGTCCTTATTCAAGCAATGATATCTATGCAAGGCCATCGGCGCTCCATGCCTTAACTATTTACACATTTATAAAATAACATTTTAGCTTTATTTGCCACAGGCAACTGATTCGCTGTTATTTAATATTTTATATACTTACTGAGCTGATAGTGACGGAGTACCTATGTAGATCACATAAAAAAAAAAGATAATTAGATTAATAAGTGCACAATTTTTAGAGTATTAAAAGCAACTTTCTCATCATTTTCCCTGTAGTGAAGTACTTCCAGGTAAAACTATTAATAGCGTAACACTCAACTCTCAACAGATTTGCGTCAAAGTAAATACGCCGTGTAATTGCGGATAAAGCTACTATCACAACTTTTAAAACCTCGATTACTTTCCTCAGTCCATTAAAAAATAATAACTTGTCGGGCAAGTGCCACAGCTTCCGCGCCGAAAGAATTCTATTAAAACTTGACTCCGGGTACAAAATACATAACTGACTGTTCACTAGGTACCTACTTGTACTGTTTCCTAGTTAGTTTCAGAAATATAGTGCTAATAATTTAAGGAGTGACCCTGCCTTCGAAGCTTGTTTTATGCATGTTTGCTATGTATTTATTTATTTAGGAATGTATATTGTCGCTTAATACCTGGAGCGGAGTACAGTGCAAGCTTTGCTTAGTTACGAGGTCAGTCAATCTGTGTAGAGGACAGTGTTTAATATTCATATTTTATAGTAAAGTAGTGAAAGTGTAGAATGTTTTATTCGTTATCGAGTAAAAATAGATTCGATTAAATTAAACTCGACACAGATTTGTTAAAAACTTAAGTGATAGAGATCAGACTCTATACACACCATTTTCACCTGGCGGCGGCGTGCCTTCATCATAGAAACATCGCAAGAGCTTCCTTGAGTGACAGGTGCTGCTTTACTCGAAAATTGATAAAGTTTGAGGTAAAATTTACTAACTTCACTCACCGATGTAAGTTTATGACTGATGTGCCTATACAGTTTGTATTTGTGTGTTAGGTAGATGCGAAACAAATGTAATAATGTGTGTCAGTGTGGTTTATTACGTGAGATTTATATTATTAAGACTTACCAATTTTTGTACAGTCAAGGTCTTAAATAAGATTTTTTGCAATAACTTAAAAACAACTGGACGATCTAATAGTTTCAGTATAAGTATTTATTAAGCTTTTATTTCACGATTTCTTCATATTTTTGGACCCATGGTTCAAATGTTAGAGGGGGCACATTTTTTTTTCTTTCGGAGCGATTATTTCTGTAAATATTAACTTCATCAAAAAATGGTTCTTGGAGACCCTTATTTGTTGTAGACCTATTTTGTATACACCTCGCATACAAAATACCCTAAAATTGTTTTATAGTTTATGTTTAACCGTTTTGTTGCAATATATGAAATATGTTGCTTTCTAGCAATAACGATCACCGAGCAAAGCCTCGGACGGACGGACGGAGGGACATAGCGAAACTATACAGGGTTTCTAGGTGACTACGAAACCCTAAAAAAGGAACATAAGAAAAACTGTACTGCCAAAAAATTCCACTGCTAACAAAATTTCACAAGGACCGGTTGACCAATGCGACCCGTAGAGGAGCACAGCCGGACAGACATAAATATTAACGAACGGAATTTGGGCCGAGCTGAAACAGAGAAGCATATTTTTTTCTATAAAAAGTTATTAAATGTTGCGTATAGCGTTGTTTTGACACGAGCATTAAATTTAATTCAACCAAACAATTGAAAACTGTGATATATTAATGTCATTTCCAACATCAATCGTCCGAGATAGTACTTACGTTTAATAGCAAAGTATAAACTCGTACTAAAATCTAATCAATTAGTAAACAGGCCCTAAGGCACATGTATACGCTCGTAAGGGCCTTATAAAATAAAAATAAATTATTGATTATCTCAGAAATAAAGTTAATTAGAATACCGGTGTATTTGCGAAAGTTACTTAATTTAAGTTCAGCTTAATTTATGCTCCCTTGGAATTAACGGAAATAAATGTGTACTTGTATAGTCTCTGGCAAATGACACTATTGCGTGATTGTAAACAAATGAAATATAGTGGGAAATTCCGTTTAGCGGACGACTAATTTCTTTTACACGTCCGTTTAGCGAACGACTAGACACTTCGGCCTTTATATTATTGCCTAAGAAAGTTAGCTACTACGCAGTAAGCAGATCGCGTTACTCGTGTCTAGAACACTGTGCCCGATTAGTGGGACCACGTGGTCTAAGAAAACGACATTTTCTATAGTCTGATTAGGTAATCGGACCAACAGGAAATCAAAAGTTCACGTAGTACTTACTACTAGTAGGACCACGTGGCCTAAGAAAATGATAGTTTCAATAGTTCGATTGGTTAATTGGAGAAGTCGGAAAAAAGTTCATTTGATCCGATCGGTAGGACAAGGGCAGTGGGACCACGTGTCCAGAGGGGGTTTAGCGGGAGAAATAGAAGTAGTGGGGAGATGAATATTTTAAACTAAATGCGCTTAATAGTAACTACTCATTATGTACGTCACTGAGACATGATCATTCATAATAATCCTAGAGAGGAAATCCCCAGACGTTCCCAAAAAAGGAAACTGAGCAGTTTATATCCCACGAACAGACGCCGTGAAAATTTACCTTTGAAAAGGCTTTTGTCGTCATTAAGCTGATATGATGATGTTGAAAATAGTACTGGTAACTAACTTTTCAATGGCTTTCCTGTACCAGTCTAAAATATCAAGTTGAGTTGTCAACTTAGTTCTAATTGATCGTTCTTTGAGCTCATTTGTCAACTCGGTAACGATCTCAACTGGATTAATTAAGTTATTTGTTCCTGCGCAGGTAGATTTAAGGCGGAGGTAGATTGCTAAACTTTTACTAAAAGCCGTTCGGTTTACCTATGACTCAGATTACGATTATCAAATCTAGGTTAGATATATAGAAAAGTAATATGTATTATGTATATAGGAAGGAGATTATGATCAATAAACTTGACTAACCAGAAATTATTGCTTATTCACATACATTCACCGCTAAGCTACGGTCGAAGCGCTACGTCGTAGCCTCGTAGCGATAACATAGGTTTCCCGGTATGTACAGGAAATGCTTCGTAGAGGCAAAAAGATAACGTGTCGTGATTAGCGATGGGCAATTTCTGAAACATTTTATATATTTTCTTATCAAATTGGCAATTTTTGCAATTGTTACTTGGGCAATTGGGCAATTTCACATATTTCCTTAACAGAGACATATTTTAACTATTAAAAATTAAACAATTGATAGGAAATGTTACAGAATAGGTAAATTTCACTTGAATTTCATGCAACGTTTCCGCTACTTCTGACGTCAGTAGAACGGATTGTGATCGGAAAATTCGAGAATATGTGACAGTATAGCCGCGTGGCTAAGGTGTAATCGTAACCGTCTGTTATACAACGGAAGGATGTTCAAGACCACTTTACGCTGCGCCCTTTTTCCTCTTTTTTTTCAACATATCTGCTATTGGTTTTGCTTCGTTTGTGTATGTTAAACATATATACTATATATTTCATTTAAATTTCTCATACATGAAATTTCATTTTACTCTTTCTCTCTCAGTCTCTCTCTCTCTTGTTCGTTATCCTAATAAACCATAACATTAGTAATGGTTTTATTGAGTAGTATAGACTCCGCTTGACGTTTCATTTACATATTTGGCATGCTGTTAATTGTAAAAAAGCGGCCAAGTGCGAGTCGGTCTCGCCCATGAAGGGTTCCATACCATTTATGACGTATTAAAAAAAAACTACTTACTAGATCTCGTTCAAACCAATTTTCGGTGGAAGTTTGCATGGTAATGTATATCATATATTTTTTTTAGATTTTTCATTCTGTTATTTTAGAAGTTACAGGGGGGTCACATTTTTCCACTTTGGAAGTGTCTCTCGCGCAAACTATTCAGTTTAGAAAAAAAATTATATTAGAAACCTCAATATCATTTTTGAAGACCTATAAAAAGTGAACTGTTTAGAGACAAGAAAGCAGGCAGAGCTGTAATGAGTTCTATATCTAAACGTATTATATAGCAAAGTCGACCCGCCGCGTATATCTGTCTATTCGCCTAAACTCGAAAACTAATAAAAATTCAAAGAAATATAAGCGAAATTTTTCATGAAACTTACAGAAACTAACATGAAATTTAAGTGTAAGTGTCCATTTGGAAACTTACAAGCTGCCCATCACTAGTCGTCATTAGCGCTGAATGGGTTAACACATTCACCGCTGACCTACGGTCGTAACGCTATACCATGCGTAGCCGAGAACATGGATTTCCCCGTATGTAGCGAAAAAGCTTCGTAGAGGCAAAACAACAACGTGTCGTGATTAGTATTGAATAGGTGCAATAATTATCAAAAGTGGTTTCATTTAAATTTCATGGTAGATTTAACGCAAATCAGCCAAGTTATAGAGCATCGTACCGTGACGCAACGTGCAATAATATTAAATGCAAGTAATAAGGCAAACGCGTCCATTTGTGTTGGCGGTTTGCCAGATTGGACGTCATAAAGAGCAGGATTTGCTGAAAATTAACATTTTGACTAAACTACAGTCCGACAATAAAGAGTAGAAAATAGTTAATCATCATTCGCTTGCCCTTATCCCATTCATTTGGGGTCGGCGCAGCATGTCTTTTCCTTCCATATCTTTCTGTCACCCGTCATCTCATCGTTCACTCGCGTTCGTTTCATGTCATCTCTCACACAATCCATCCACCGTTTCCTAGGTTTTCCTCTGCCGTTCCATCCCTCCACATTCATTCGTAATACCTTTCTCGTCACATGACTTTCATCCCTCCGCATCACATGCCCATACCACGCTAGGCGATTCGCTCTTACTTTTTCTATTATGGGTGCAACTTTCAGACTTCCTCTTATATACTCATTCCTTTTCCTATCCATTCTTGTAACACCACACGTCCATCTTAACATTCTCATTTCCGCTACGTGCAATCATTTTTCATCCGTCACTTTTAAGGCCCAACACTCTGATCCATACATGACGACAGGTCTTATGATGGTTTTATAAATTTTACCCTTCAGTCCATTTCATCCATCCTGTGCTAATCCGGTTTTTCACGTCACGGTCAATATCGCCATGGCACTGCACGAGCGAACCGAGGTACTTGAAATCGGAGCAGACCGGCAATGTAACGCCATCGAGGTCTAGTAGAAAATAGTTAACAAAGTGACAATTGAATTACTTTTGTGAGAAGTATATACTAAACACTACTTTATTTTATAATTTTACTAACCTGAAAAAACTCAATACCTCGAGAACTCGAGACACAAATTTCTTGTGATAAGTAAATAAATAAATATTTTAGGACATTAATAAACAAATTGATTAAGTCCCACAGTAAGCTCAATAAAGGCTTGTGTTGTAGGTACTTAGGTAAAGATATATATAATAAATGCCCTTACCAGGATTTGAACCCGGGACCATCGGCTTCATAGGCAGGGTCACTACCCACTAGGCCGGACAGGTAGTCAAAAGGTATTGATAAGTAAAAAGAAACACGCGTATAACACGTGATGTGTCTATAGTGTATTTCTTTCGGTAGTTAAATAATTGTAAACAATTTTTTTTTAAATTTTCAGATACAAAATATTAAGTCGCTACGCACCAGCAGTGTTGGCCGAACGTTAATTAGAATAGGGAGTATTACTGAAATGTTCTGCCACCAGAGAGCAGCACTAGCCCCTATCGTAAACCATAAGCCCCTATCGTAAACCATAAAGTAACTTACAACTGTTTTTGACAAGTTTTCACAGATAATAAAATATGACATTGATGCATCAAGGCGGTTTGTTTACAAAGGGCCTACTTGGAAACGCGAAAATCGAGATGTATTTATCTGCCTCTTTATCGCTCGAATATGCAAGAGTGATTTTCTTGTTCCGCAGTAGAACCACAGATTGTGATAGATTGTGGTAGTGGCGCCCCTACGCGGGATTTCGCGTAATATTCCCTATTGAAAATATTGATAATTTTACTAACTATTACAAAGTGAACTATAAACTGTAACCGTACTTTACGGTTTACGGTTTAATTTGTAATGGTTAATTGTCAATATTTTCAATTCTAATTAACGTTCGGCCAACTCTGCTACGCACTACATGTTTCAAAGAGCCTAGGTTCTATTTTCAAGCTCTACGGTCGTTTGTACGCGGACTGTCGATGTCGCCCTGCGCGCGGCCCGCTGTGGTCACAACTGTCACAAGTGATACAACTGGCTGCGGGTGGTCTAAATATACGTGAGTCAACCGTAAAATTATATTGAAGAAACGACTTTAGTCGCTAACATAAACATTCCCGACTGTCCGCACCTTTACTCTCAAAATGTTTACCGCCCTCAAACGTTCAAAATTGCGTTACTCTGAGTTCGAAATTAATTTATTATTCGATCAAAATTAATTGGACGTTAATAACCGAAGACTGACACTTCAAAGACGTACACTTAAACAGAAGCGTAACATGCACCATAAGTATTATATTAAATCTCGGACCTACTTTGTGATTTACAAAGCTACTTGCTCACTAAGTCATCGGTATATGATGGTGGTCTCGTTATGATGATGATGATGATGGTATCTTGTTATCCCTCCACAGTGTGGGATTTTCGATCAGATTTGACTATTTTCATTGTTTAATTCATCGCATTAGTCTCTTCAAATAAAAGCTCAGAATGAAACTCCAAAATTTCTATCATGCGTAGTTTTGGAGATAATCATAAACTTGAGAAATGTCCATAGAAAACATAGAAACGAAATTTCTTATTTTATGTGCATCTTTTTTGTGTCAATCTAATTTATATCTATTAGGGATATATTGAAGTATACATTTCATCAAAATAAAGTTAAAATTTCTTGTTCTGGGTGGCGATATAATTTTTTTTAATATATTGAAAAACTTTTTTTTGCTCGATAATCCTACATTTCTAGCATTTTATTTCTAAACGAAACTGTTCTATGCTATAAAAGGCGGTACTGAAAAAAAAATTGAATTAAAATGACGCAGGATTGCCGAGATATGCATTTTTAAATATTTGGGTCAGGGCTGTCACATAACTCCGGTGGTGTACCTAGGTGAATACCTACATAGTTACAATGTCTGGAAATACAATGAATTATAATGATTAATCTTTATTGTTTTGATATTTAAGCATTTATTCAGTACATTAAGTATTTATAAGATAAATTGTTACACCACAACGGATGTGATGTTATGTTACTAATCAATATAGTCTTGCCTAAAAGCCTTAACTCTACAGCAGAACGAACGGTCATATCAGCACTGCGTTATATCTCTGATGAAGGATATCATGTGGTATTGGGAAGGGGTCCGCCCTCGTAAAGCAATTACTGAAACCCAATACTTATACATTATATCTGGAGGAGCGGGGGTGAGGCGTCATGGTACCGGTAAAGACCCATGACGCTGCTTTGTCCCGGCAAGAGCTGACCCAGGCCGGTGAATCCAGGAACAAATTCTGGCGTTATGACAGAGAGCACCACACGAGGAAAATCAATAAGCAAATTACAATCCTAGATCTTTTTCGGTGTGCGTTAGAGTCATCTGATCCTTACATTTCACATTTCTCCCTGAAAGACCGTTTAAGTAAACAAAAGCGTCAGCCTATTCCGGCAAAAGTTTTGGCCATTTTAAAACCAATCGAACCAAATTCTTCCATTGCAACAGAGGAGTCGGATTTGTCGGAATTCTCCCTACAGAAGAAATTCTACTTCATTCAGATGATGATGATGATAATGATGTTGACGACTGAAGACGATTCTCATTCTAACTGGTTAATTCAAATTATCTGTTAAAAACTATATTACTGTATCATGTATTAAAGTCAATCTTGACAACCCTATTTCCATAGAAATCGGTAAAAAACTTAGAAATGTTATAAAACCTAAATCCCGCAAGATTAGCTTTTGAAATTTTGAGTAGTTATAGTTAACCATATTTTAAATACATTTAATAAAAAATAAAACGCTAATATCGGAAAATATAGGAGATATAAAAAAAATGTTTGGAAACTTTAGTAACTTCTAACTTTTGACTGATTGGCACTAAAATGCTGGATTTTTCGTACAATTAATGAGTATTTCTCACTAAAACTTGGAAATAAAAATTGGAACTATATTGACGGTACTTTAGTAATTATGCCAATTAACATGTTTTCTTAAGGTCATTGACCTAATCAACAAAAAAATATTGTGCATTAACTACGCAAGATAATCATTCGGGAGTTTTACAGTGGGATGCAGGATATTATAATGCGTATTATAAAAATATAAAACGAGGGTGGTCAAAACTGATCGAAAATCCCACACTGTGCCCTCATATGTATGTAAATAAAAAGTTTAAAGTTACCTAAAAAGTTTGCGCTATATTTACGTTTATGTGCGTATATTTGCGTTTGCGCTGTATGTGCTCAGTGTAGGGTTCCGTAGTTATCCGTCCGCCACCGATCAGGTTTGCTATAGTTTTCCTTGAAAATCGGGGCATCGATGTTTTCTTTCAGAGGGATTACTTATATTATCAAAAAATGGTTCTTGAAGACTCATATCCGTCCACGTATTATTCATAAAGACCTATCCAACGACCTCCCACACTATAGAGTTGAAGCGAAATAAAAACACTTCGTGTAGAGGAGCCATCCTAAAAAAACATATTTTGTGGTTTTATTTTACGACTTTGTCGGCGTAACTGATTTTTATATTTGTGTCAAGTTTCAGCTTTCTAGCACTAACGATCACGGAGCAAAGACACGGACGAACAGACGGACATGGCGAAACTATAAGGGATCCTAGTTGACTGCAGAACCCTAAAAAGCATACGTCGTCCTTTTTAGGTAAGGCAGTTAAAAATTTGTTAAAATAGATTCGATCAGTTGAAACTAAGTAGGTACTTGACATTATTTGATATGTCCATTGCTTGTAAACAATTCGTTCCTAAATACCTATTCGTATTTACTGTTGTACAGTGTGTAGTTATTAACAATAATACAACGCACCTTAGATTCCAAATTGATTCCTTCGTCATTATTATTGTCAAATGGATACCGTCACGTATAAATATATCCTTATCAATAAGCAATCCCAATGCGTTCCTTATTACTTCAGTCGTAAGGGATCGAGCCGTTAATTGCGTGTTTCGACCGTTACACGCGTCTGTGTTATAGTTATTTGCCAATACCGAGGGATAACGTGTAATCTCTGGGGAATTTTCTCAAAGATTATGGATCGATGGATTAACTTATACTATGCTGAATAAAACTTCTTCCCAATTATTTTGAGTGATTTTAAAATTCACTCGATTTTGCTATATTTGCGGATAGCAGAATATAAAACTACTAGAGTTTTGGGATTGAACGTTATACTTGTAAAATTAGATACACTTACAGGAAATGAAAACGTGCTACTTTACATGAAAACTGAAATACAATGTATCATGTTATGATTGCCATGGAATAATATATGTATGTATGTATATAATTGTTTGACTCATTAAATCTAGCTTTAGTGAATCGTTGTCTAAATATTTAAATAATTGGAACAAAAATATCGCTAAAAAGTAAAAAAACATTGTGATACCTATAAGTACGAATTGAAAAATGGATCGGACATTTTTGGTATGATTTTCATTTTCTGCAATATGATTGGTGCTACTTTAAAAGGGTAAGCTTTTTACTAATATCCGCTTTCTTCTATATAGGCAGGGTTGTCACTATTAACCGGGGAATTAATTTATCTGACTTTGGAACATATAAGTATTTCGATTAATTATTATGTATTGTAGTTAATTTGGTCGATATCCGCTACCTAAAGGTTATCTGAAAGAGATCGTTTTTTATATAAGACCGCCTTTTGTTTACTTCTTGTGTGTTTTGTATTGTATTTTAAAATATTTACATCAAATTAATTACCAAATCAAATTAATGGATGCAACCGAGAAATCACAAGAATCAAATGAAGTGGAACCAGATTAATTATTTTTCAACACACTTGCTCAAAACAGCGTTTTTACCCGACTGCCAAAGGGAGGAGGGTAATGTTTTTCGAGTGTATGTATGTATGTATGTCTGTTTCTTTGTGGCCTCCTGTAGCCTAAACGGCTTGATGGATTTTGATGTATGAGGTATCGTTAGATTCGTCTTGATCACGGGAGTGTCATAGAATTTGGGTGTGACTAAAAAGTTATAAATAAAAAAATAATTATTATAAAAAAATACAAAAAACCCGACTGCACACTAAAAAAGAGGAAAACAAGCCCCACAAGAATATTGTTGTGGGGCTTGTTGTTTTCCTCTTTTTTAGTGTGCAGTCGGCTTTTTTTTTTATAATATTTATTTTTTATTAATCCACCGATTTTTGGCTCATAATCCTAGATATTAAACACGCGTGCTTTTTCAGTAAATTATAACACTTGTGCTTTTTCATTATATTATCCGATTAATTGCTAATAATATGTATGGAAACGGAGCCTTCTTAAATTGGTCGAGTAGATTTTACAACACGGACTGGCGGCCGCCAGCGGCGTGGCGAGGGACGGCAGGCAGTAGGACAGATGCAAGACTTTTACTAACCGATTTAACTATTGAAATTTGATTATTATGAAAATTTCTTCTTTTTCCTCGCAAGTGTGTTGAAAAACGTCGCATGGAACGCGTGTGCCTGCTCGCTTGCAGCTCGCGCGCACAATATAGCCTTGTGTGTAATGACCAACTTAGCACACTTGTATCATAATGTACTATTATAACATATTATTCGAGTGAACATAAGATGCTTTAACATTATCCCACTTTTATATCATCTGCCATATCGCGAAATTCATTTCCTAACAAGTATTTAATTACAATACATACAAACTGTTAACATTCCACAATGCCTGAAAACTTGCCTCTTTAACCAATGTGTCCTGCCCACTATGACCTACGGTTCCGAGACATAATTTAGATATCAGTGTACGCTCGAATTGGCCTATAAGTATGTATGTATACCTATCATCTCAGTGTAATCCTACTGAAACGTGTAAATTTAGATGTTTGCTCATGCTTCATGCAATATTTGCTTAACGGACTTCTATGAAATTTAGCAAACTGATAGATTATAACCTAGAAAAGGGCATAGAATATTATTTATTCCGGAATTCATCGCCTAAGATGGTGCAATTAAGTACGTGAGATGACGACAGAGGCTAGTCCTTTATAAATTACATCCGGTTTATCCCAATTTCACTTATAGACATAGAAGTACCTACATATGCGCATCCCAGTTTGGTATTCGTAGTTATGAAATTTAACTTAAAACGTAAAAAATAACATTATTATCCGTTTGCACAGCCCTGGACAAGACAAGACTACCAGCGAGGGTTACGCTGAGTTTTTTCCGGTCAAATGGATGGAATTTTAATTAGTGACTCGTTAATGAAGGAGGTTAAAGGGTACTCGCTGGAAGCTTTTTCAATATACCTCTTTTAATTCGCCCGTTTAATAAAATTCATTACTCAGCAAGTCAACTTTGATGTATGTACGCATCAGTTTTGTTCTTTGTTTGTTCTGTAATCTATTGAATCGTATTTCTTGAAAAACCCACGCAATTTTATTGGTAGGTTTTAAAGTTTGTTCACTTTCAGTGGTGAGATTATGAATACTGACATAAACCAAAAATGTAATTTTAAGTGAAAGGTCGTACTTAATAGGTTATTTTGACAAAAAAAACGGATTTTATGATTTTTTTATGCCCCTTTCATAAATAAAATACAACCACCAAAAACTGTGTAAAAAAACCTGTTAAACAAACTTTACAAAGTTTCAATCCAAATATTGACCGTACACAAACAGAAAGGCCCACTACAACATTAATATCAGACTACCCATAAGCTACAACCGGCCTCCAACTTTTTCCCCTTACTATCTAATCGCGCGGCGCATAGTGGGCCTCGTTAGTATAATGGTCGTATTAATTGCCCACCGTATTGTTAGTGCCCGGGATGGGATCGTCCCGGGATTAACGATTGCAATCCCTGGAAGAGGCACAGTAAACAAACTTTAACCTGTATTTCGGATTGATAATAACTAAATTATATCAGTTACCTATTATATATAATTTTTGATGTATTTGTTTCACACTGTAATGTTGTAGCACTTTTTCTATCAAGCCACAGTTTGTCATATTTATACCTATTGCTGCAGTATCTAACATTCTAGTGCTACACCGTAACTCGTGGCAAAGGGATTCTAATCAAGTATACAACTTTGTAGATTCGTGTAGGCGTGATGACAATAATGCGACTGAGTTAAGAATCACTAAATATACTGATGTCGAAGAAACCGGCCATGTGCGTGTCGAACTGTGTTTTAACTTTTTACGATTCAAAACGGGCCATAAACGAAACATGCGAGACTACTCTTGTCCTTTTGCTTAATTACTATTTGGCTTCATTGTTACTAAATTAATGATTTTTTTGAAGGTTTACTGTGCTATTATTTGCTTAATATAGGTAAGTTGTACTTTTAGTAATGAATATTTTTTTTTGTGAAAACTGAAAACCTTTAATGACCGATTTATGGTTACACTAGTTTTCCTTTAAGTCCCAGTTTAAAATAGCTTGACTTAGTGCAAGTTGCACTATCCGCATTTGACAGACTGATCAACGTCACCGGGCGGGCCGCGACATTTTACTATGAAACTTCCCATACAATAAAATTAACCGAACGCTTTAACGGTGACAGACAGTTGGGATAAACATAAACATCATTTATTTAAAAACACGTATTCCATTCCATGGTTAGATTAATATAAAACAAAGAATTAACAATACTGATGGTTTACATGTACCTAAACTAGGATTCCCTGTGATTCAGGCGGGAAATATGGCTAATATTGTTTATGAAAATTGATTTTGACTTACAAAATACACAATATAATTTAGCAACTATAAATGTGTTCAAAATGACCCACCGAGATTTACTAGCATATTTACTATTATTTAAATAGAAATAAATTAATATTAAAGGACATTATTACATAGATTTACTAAGTCCCACAGTAAGCTAGTGTTGTGGGTACTTAGGTAACTATATTATATGATATATACGTATTTATAAATACTTAAATACATAGAAAACAGCCATGCCTCAGGAACAAATATACATGCTCATCACATGAATAAATGCCCTTAATAGGTTTGAACCCGGGACCATCAGCTTCATCGGCAGGGTCTTTACCTCGTAATAATTAATTAGGTATTATTATTTTTTATATTGTAAGCTAATTCATTATGTTTTATGACTTTGTGGTTTTTCTTGAAATAAAGAGAACGACTATTGTTAAAATATTACTGTGACGTGGTGTAATCTAGAGCTGTAAAAGATGCGACCAGAGTACAGAATAGATTCTGAGATCCGTTTCAGTAATTGAATATAAATACTACTATCTATTCATAAGAAGATTTTACTGCCGACCATACTTTAAACAAGCATCTAGGTACCACTCATCGAGGGAATTATAAATAGCCCAAATTCAATCAATGCCTGTTTATCAAAGTGTACCAACGTACCATTTAGTCTCCAACATCAGATCAGCTGGATGTCCATTAATAATATTGCTATGTCCCATAAAAAAAAATTGCACTATCGGATACCGACAAGTGCAGTGATCGAAACTTGATGCAAAACTTAAGACAACTTACCTATACGTGGTGATTCATGAGACGGGAGGAGAACCAACCCAACACACTCAGTAAATTTTAATCAGTTGTTCACCATTGTATTTAAATCACAAGATTTTCCTGTTTTTCACTTTTTTGGTAAGGACAAATTTAATTATCTACAATCAAAGTTACCCTAGAACATCTAATTGAAAAAGGTAAAACCACTTTAACCGTTATGACAGCACTTTGATTAAGAAGACAAAAAAGTCACACTTGAGTCAGATTGATCACGATTCAACAGTAATCTGAGACTGATGGCTTTTAATTGACATTTGTCATACATAAAACAAAGAGTTTGGCTATGGGTATGTGACGGAAGTAATAATTGTAAGGTCCATGCGTGTCGTAAATAAATGAAAAAAAAAATTGTACACAAGAAAATAAAACGTTAATCTCACGAGGTTTCACTCACTCAGGTCACTAATACTGATAGGAAACGGTAGCTTTTAATTACTGAATGCGCAGGGTTAATCCTGCTTAAGTCTCTGGAATAACCCAGTAAGTATATTTATAATAAAAAGTTACATCTGAACATAATTGCAAGCTA
Source organism: Cydia pomonella (assembly GCF_033807575.1). NCBI lineage: Eukaryota > Metazoa > Arthropoda > Insecta > Lepidoptera > Tortricidae > Cydia > Cydia pomonella. Next base: position 19,843,639 of record NC_084704.1, read on the forward strand.
GTTAAGTTAATATCTTGTGAAAAAATAATTTAGGTATTAATAGGACGTTGGTACCAAAATTCATTTCCTGTATTCAAAATGTAACCGGATACAGGCTCTAAATCCGCTATCAATCATAGCTTACGCTCAAAATATCTCAGCGAAATCACACGCATTCCATCATAAGTAGAATTTATTACCGAGATAAATAATTCGACCCCTGGGACTCACGGTTCACAACTTCACTTAATATATTCTAATGCATAAAAGATGATTATAAGAGATTCCAGGTTCTCTTATTTAGGAGTCTTAAGAAGTGCGACACATTTTAAATTTTCATTTGTTTTGACTAAGTTAATAGATTGTTAATATAAGTCCTTATGTATTTAACAACTAACAGCTAACCGTCAATAACTGTGAGAGCGTAACTGTGCCTGCGTTCATTATTGATATGGCAATGAACATTTTAGTGAAAAGACCTTAATATGTCTCACCGTGTTCGAACTTTTATGTTCGTGCTTCATTGTTATTCCCAAGTCGGTTGATTACATTTCTAACTGTAAGCAACAGGGCTGAAAATAGAAAAAAAAAAACAAGTTGTCTCTCGTCTCCACATTATGTAGATTCGTCCTCCCGAATTACTCTTTTAAGCAATAAACGGACTGGGACTGAGTATAAAAATCTTCGCCGAGAGGAATGGAAAAGTAGAGACAGGTGACGCAAGTTGGAAGTGATAGCGATATGATAGAAAAGTGATGAATATGTTCGAAACTATTTAATTACTACGTCATTGACTAACGTCAAAATTGACCTAGCGTCTGATACTATCAGTGTAGTGATGAGCTATTAGGAGGGGGCGTAAAACTAGGAAATTAGAAGGGATCAAAAGATGTGGAGCGCCACGCGAAACATGCTACGGAAGATATTGCCATCGCGAGGGTTTTAACTTTGTACCTCAATAACTTTGAAACGTTTTACATTCGCGTTACCGACCCTTTAAAAATCTGTACACTCCTTTTTTGAAGAACCTCATACTGTAGACCCTCGGGAAAACCTCGGCAGGTAGCTCATTCCACAACCGGAGCGTGCGCGGGAGGAAGTTCCTCTTAAACCGCACAGTGCGTGACCATGTAGGTTCTAGGGTGTGAGGATGAACACCCTGCCGACGGCGGGCGGTGCGGTGATAGAAAGTAGCCGTGGGCATCATGTCAAACAATTCTTCAGAGCACAGCCCATTGTACAAGCGGTAGAACACACATAAGGAGGCAAAGTCTCTCCTTAGACTTAAAGGTTCAATACCGCTTGTGAGTTTGGGATCGTCGCCGATTCTTACAGCACGTCTTTGAACTGAGTCGAAGGGCCCAAGCTGGCATCCAGGTGCTCCTGCCCAAAGGTGACAGCAATACTCCATATGGGGTCTCACTTGCGATTTATAAAGCAGCAGTCTTTGCCCTGGAGTAAAGTATCGCTTTGCTTTATTGAGCACACCGAGTTTTTTAGATGCCAGCGCAGCCTTCCCTGCCAGATGACTACGGAATTGGACGTCACTGGAGATGTCGACACCGAGGATCCCAATACTCCCTGACATGGTAAGGGCTGTGCCTTGGAACTGTGGGACCACAGTAAATGGGGTTTTCTTAGCGGTAAACGCGCAAACTTGTGTCTTTGTGGGGTTGAACCGGACTAAATTATCCCGACCCCACACCGAAACTCTGGATAGAGTGCTCTCAATATCCGATACAAGGTTTTCACGACTCTCCAGCACCTCAGAACGAGGGATGTTAGCGCGGCCTGTGTAAAAGGCATCCCCAGTGCTATCGTCTGCATAGCAATGAATATCGCCGATAGACAACATGTCATTGATGTGCAGCAGAAACAGCGTTGGGGATAGCACAGAACCTTGCGGAACGCCAGCGTTAATGTCCATGCTATCAGAGCAGCTTCCGTCTACTACGGCTCGTATGCGTCTGCCGGACAAAAAGCTAGCGATCCACTCGCATAGACCCTCCGGTAGTCCATATGATAGTAACTTCGACAAGAGATCCCGATGCCAGACCGGATCGAACGCCTTCGCTATATCCAGGCTAACTGCCAATGCCTCACCTTGACTCTGAATGGCCGAGGCCCAGCGGTGTGTGAGATACACTAGAAGATCACCAGTCGAGCGACCATGGCGAAAGCCATATTGGCGGTCGCTGATCAGATCGTGTTCCTCTAGGTATCTCAGGAGCTTCGCGTTAATTATACGCTCCATGACCTTAGAGAGAAGGGAGGTGATAGCGATAGGCCTGTAATTCGATGGGTCCGATATATCGCCCTTTTTTGGCACGGGATGCACAAGGGCCGTCTTCCGTCTTCAGTTGCGCAGAATACACAATACGAGTAAATCACTCCTTTAAAATAATTATTGAGTCGCGTACAAATTTTTTTAATACCTACATTATATCTCAAAGACAATAATTAATAATGATATCGAAAACTTATTTGTATACGGCCATATTATTATCTCGCTTAGCTTTATGTACACTAGTGTCATCTAGTGTACAGAAGCGAGGCTTTGGCATCCATAGCATAAATCATATAGGAATTAGTTATATGTTAAAAATGCTTCTAACTGCAGAATACTATTAACATGACATTCACATCTAGCTGGCATGTATTCATCTATTAGTGTAAATAAATCGCTCAAATTTTTCCTCTATTGAAAGCATTAGGCATGAAGCTACTATATTTAGAGAACGACGTTTTTAAGAGTTAGATTTAACAGTCGCTATTTCTTGAACACTTCATCCCCAGTCCCGCTAATCAAGCCGCTTCCAATTCATGACTTGCTGGCCAAAGGGCGGGCCAGTGATAATGGTTATGGCGAAAGTTCGCCATCCTAACTGCCCTATTCCGCACCGGCCCCGCGAGCGCGAGGCGACAATTTGTTACCAACGACTGTTCCAGTTGCGAGATTGGGTGTTATTGCCGGCGTCGATTGCGAGTTTTCACTTCTTGCAAACTTTATACGGAATCACCCTAATGTTAAAGCGTCGTAAATTTGTCGATCTTTTTTAATCAATTCGGAAAGTTATTATTTTTGTTGCGTAAATTACTACTTGTATTTTTCCTTGGTAAATGTAATAAAAAAGAAATAGTAGGAATTTATACGACTTCCATTCAAAATATTAAAATTTAGTTTTTAATGACAACGACTTTTATACGATTCCTGAGACCCGCGTGCAAATATTTGTACATATTTAACAATATATCTGAACTTTTAAAGACTACCTATCTAAGCGTTACTTGCACCATCCCACTAACCCGGGTTTAACCGGTTAAACCTGAAGTTACCAAGGTAACCAGGGTTAGTGGGATGGTGCAAGTGGCGCTAAGAGTTCCAAATACAAAAACAATACAACTGCTGCTGGGTCTCAGGAGGGTAAAGCAATTAGGCAAGCAAACTCGACTCAATTAAAAAAAAGTACATTTGGATTAAAAATGACATTATTTCAACAACCGCATTAAAATACATTATCCAGACAATGCGCAGCGCTCAGTATCTGACAAAAATTCGATCTACTTTTAAAACTTAACACAAATTTACGACCTAGCTCTTGCCAGAACACGGAAAGAAAAAAGAAATATGGTGGAAATTCCATAAAAGTCATCCGTAATTCTATAGAGGAGCGGGGCGGTTGTAACTCGGCGTGACACTCCTGGACGTGATTTACGTGCGCAGAGGTGTGTGTGCGTAGCGATATTTGACGCGGAAAAATGGTTTTGGGTTAAGATTAAAAGTAAATACTAGCTGTAAACATGTAGTTAACTAGCCCCTGATCAAATCACGGTATCATAACATTATAGGAATTAAGATATATAATCTTAGTAATATTATTTTTGTTATGTCTAGAGTAAAATGAGAAATGCCTTTTTGTTTAAATATTTGACTTTCATAATCATAACTTTCAACATTTAGGTTAATATTATTTGCACATCTTAGTTATACCTACCTATACTAATTAAGAAGTACAAAATATGAAGTTAGTAAGAATTAAGGTCAGATACCTGTCCGAAAATAAGTGAATTACGATGTGAAAATTTCTTCTTAAAGTTACCGCCAGTGTATATAGTCAGCATATTATACGAAACAGTGATCGGAATAGGCAGAGTATAATAAATACCTAAACTTGGTAGAACAAAGTCATAAAGTGGAAAATGCCTTGCGATAACATTTTTTTCCGGGACTAAAACGTACTAAGTATAAAATACGGATAATAACGATGCCTTACTCGTTTTTCATTTTTGTCCTATGCATACAATCAATTCAATAGGTGTAAAATAAAACAACCAGTTTTTTTGCAAACGAGGCACCAAACACATGGTTTTCACGTTCTGCGTTTCACTTCACGTTCAAAATGCTTAGTGGCCCCTATTTTCTTTTGAGCAGTATATATAAAGTTACAAAAAAATTGTTGTTTTATTTTACGCCTATTGTATTGGACAAAAACGAGGAATGCATTGATTTTTACCGTATTTATAACAATGGTATAATTAGTATGTGTCCGAGACTTTAGTCCCGGAAAAACAAATTGGAAGGCAGTCTCCACTTTATGGCTTTGTTCCACCATGTTTAGGTATTTATGCACTACCTATTCCGATCATTGAAACGGAATCTATGTTTACACGTAGTTAGAATAATCGATTACTAGACGCGTTCTAGTCGTCAGGTGTTAGACTGACGGCTAACTCAGCGTGACACTTTTTGGAAGTAGAACGAATATTAGTACATTTTATTGCAAGTATATACGAGTCCTGAGATGCCTTGTATGAGCTGTAGGTGAATAACTACACCGACGTTTTTAATGCATGTTCGTAAAAAGCACTATAAAACTAATATTGGTTATGAATTTTTCAATTCTGCCCTTACATTATGTTTAGCGACGATATAAATAGCTAAAATTAATTACAATAACAATAACTCGTTTTATACAAAAACGCTCACACAGTTGCAACTTAAGATAAATTATTGTGATACAATTAAAAAAATATTGATTAAACAACAGCGGGCGGTTTTATTTTTTCATTTTTTCGGTTTACGACAGCCATGAACACCCACTCTTTGGCGTGGACGTATGGGTTACCTACTGTCAGAAATATTTTTTTAGTAAATGTATTAAAACTAATATAAAGTAAAACGAAAATAGCGGTATCCGTTTAAAGGCATATTCGGCATCGTGTTTTGAATGGGAAAAAGTATAAGATTTTTTTTTGGCGCAATTTTTTTTTGGGGACCTGTAACAAAGAAAAACAAATTGTTTTAGTCCGACGACTCACCATACAAATGTAGTTTACCATATTTGTATGATTATAACACTACATATCGTCACTCTAGTTCAAAATCGTACTAATTACGCGGAAAATTTGGTTGTAATATAGACCTTTTATTTGCGCCCTATGGTACCAATTGCAACAAAATTTTCGCTGTATTCACTATTAGTACGCTTGTGTTTTGAACTAGGGTGACGATACATAAATGTAATATTATTTTTCAATACCTACGTCAAACTCACCCAACAACTTTGAAAACTAAGCACATCAAACTCAAACAGTAATCGTACTGCATAACTAGAACTAACTTGCACGGCAATATCGTCATAACAAATGGTCGGCCGTTAAACTAACGGCAGTATTAATCGCTGTTTTGTCTAGTACGTCGGGATTTATGGGGCGCGCGATCGATGGTGCCTCCGCTGTCAGTTTGTGGGCTGTGACAGATGCGGATGCTGATTGATATGGAAGATAGTTTCGAATTTGTTAATAGTGGATAAAATAAAACAATTCTTAATAGTGAGCAAAATAGTCGTTTCTATTAAAAAGTAATGATGACGATCAACTAAAAATACATTAAAGTTATCGCCTCGCTTAATTGCGAAGAATTTACCTTATGACCTTGGACCCGTACCATCCTACTAGCAAAAAAAGCAGCGTAAACTTATTCCAAGGGGAATAAAATTGAATACAAGCATTGTTGTGCCAGACGGCGTAGTTTATGTCTAAGAAGATACAAACTGTTGCACATATTTTTAAGCGCACACACATATTTCCCGCGTCAAGCTGTAATCGAATTCCGCCGCCCGCAGCCCTGGCTGTTGTTCACAATGCTTCCAGAGTCTTTCTCCACAGGTGAACCGGTGTGAGGCTAGGAGGATGCCGCGAATATCGAAATTTGCAGAGCGCGTCTATTAGCCTCTAGCGTATTCCAGCGATAGAGAGGCAAAAAGACGAACGAACGTACGAAGTGAATCGCGGTAATAACCCCGAGCTACAGCTACTCATTAGTCATAAGGTGTACCTATGACATCTTAATTAATGGCATCATAGTTGTATATCAAAAAGTATTTATAACACTGGGCATATTGATAGCACTACAGATAATAGCGTCTAATCATATAAGTACTTTCTCAAACGTCGTAAAGTTTTATCGACACAGCTTTACCAACGTAGTATTTTACCGTACAAAACAAAATTTATTCTTTTTTTTAATATAACAACACAAGGTGTGCCTAACTACGAAAAGGTAATTTATGTAAAATTATCAGAAAATGATGAAAACCAGTTTATGTCCAAAATTGGCGTCAGCATGAACAACCTACGACGAGTGATTTTCAATTATTTTCAAATTGGCTTTTATAGTGATTCCTAAGTTACTCGTATTGTTGACGTAATTTTAAGGTACAGTCAGCGTCAAATACTCCGTAGCAGTCAACGTGGCCAAATAGTTCGGTACACCATACTAAATATATGGTGTACCGAACTATTTGGCTACTTTGGTTGTTACTAAGTATTTGACGCCGACTGTACCCCAGTTAGCTCAAGGGTCAAATAATACTAGAGACGAAATTATAAACCAAACAACACGTTCTGTACGTAAATATGTATAAGATGGTTGAGTTCAACGTTGTCCAAGAATAAGTGTGTGCTATTAAGTGTTCATAAACAAAGAGCGTAGTGTTCGAGATTTGCATTCCGCAGCAAGTTGTTTACATGGAGTTATGTGTCACATGTCGGTGACATGTTGTCACGCTAGCCAAGGCAACGCCACAACACAAATAATAAGAACCTATGTTATAAAAAATAAGTCATGGAAAAATTCTGAAAATAAATAAAAACAAGTACACGGTAGGCGTGTTTATATTTTGAAAATATGATTCAAAATTGATATTAAACGCAGACAATAAAAAAGTACACTCTTAATTGACAGATTAGTGTATGTGAGATGGACATGGACTAATGTCATGACGGTGTCATATTTTAAAATATTTGCCTGAGAATAAAAATATAATTTAAAACTCAAGTAATACATACAAATACTACAACTAGATTCATACCTACTCAGGCAAAGATGACGAGACTACAATGGTACCTAATATCAAATGGAACGAGAACAAATTATAATACGTGACATATTGAATTGATAACTTTGACGATTGGGCCGACATTGCAACACAGTTTCAACATAATACTAGCACATACTTCTATATAAGTGTGCTTGGGGCCTAATACAAGTTGTCCCTTTGAGCTAGCTCGAATCACACGGTGCAGCGCATTATGTAACCCGTCTGTGTGTTCACAGATACAGAGATAGGTAGTCGCTCATTGGGACGTGAGCGTGCGCAAATTAGCCGAGTGGACGGCGGCCTCATTGTATAACGAGATAGGAATCGGAATTAGTTTCAAATATCACATTAGGTTATCTATAGAAATGAGGATCTTTGATTTATTCCAAGCAATTATAGCACGTAATCAGTATGATGCTTGTTAAACAAAAGATTTTTACTATTGAACGTCGAGGTAAACCGGCAGCGCTATGGTACACGATTTTTTTGGCAATATTCATGCCTAGCACTGCTCTGATATGTTCCTTGATACTTAATTACGTTACTTTAATGCTTGTGGTGTAAGTTCAAACTCAATACAAAAATCGGTATGTACTTTAGATTTTCTCAATACCTGTATAGTAGCACACTTAATAATAGTAATTCAGCTTATATACGACCCACTGCTGGGCACAGGCCTCCTCTCATGTGCGAGAGGGCTCGGGCTATAGTCCCCACGCTAGCCCAATGCGGATTGGGGACTTCACATACACCTTTGAATTTCTTCGTAGATGTATGCAGGTTTCCTCACGATGTTTTCCTCTTAGTAAAGTAGCACTCTTAGTAAATCTTAATAGCAGTTAAGTTTATCTTTAAACGGACGGACAGAGTCGCAGCATAAGGGTTCCTTTTGTACCTTTTTGGTACGGAACCCTAAAATAACAGTAAAGTGAATGCAATGGTTTGTTTTCAAGTTAATGTGACAATGCAACATGCGTTTGAAAACTCGCACTATAACCTTGATAAAGTAGACGAGATAGTGCGAGATATAGTATGCGTACAGCTGTAAAGCTGTCCGGCACGCTGCACGCTGGTTGTTGGCCGCGAGGAAACTGTTGCATTGCACCACAATATCTTCTAGTCAACATCATATTGAACACATGATAACAATGTATTCAATGTGTAACTATTTCTGTGGCTTTAGTCGATAAATAGGTTGATAGTTGCGTGAGTTGCAGTGTACACTTATTTTAACAGTTTTGAATGATTCACGGTTAGTTTCACTACACTTAAATACATTATTATGCATGTAACTGCGTCGAAATATCGGGAGCTCAATAAAAACAGTATAAAAGGTAATCATGGCTTATATCCCGGTCGATTTAACTATAGTACACTTATTTTTTTTCACATACCTGCTATAGGCACTTGATCGAGCACTTAAATTTAAAATTGAATACCTACGGAAATGGTGTCATGGTATTAGAATAATTATTAAAGCATATAGGTAGACTTGATAAAATAATATAGTATAATCATGTAAAGGACCGACCGAAAGTGATTTGTTTTCTTTTATCCTTATCATACTTTTCATGAAAGTCGTGTCTTTTTTAAATTAGTTACCTTCGATTTTTATTTCTTTTTTTTTAATGCTCATCTTCTGTTACTTTGGTTAAACTGAAATAATACTTTACTTAGTACATAATTATAATTTAAAAAACAAAATGTGGCAACAATTCTTTATTATGATTGACCGGACGAGCGCGAAGTGCGAGCGAAGCGTCTTCGTTTCAGCTGGGCAAATATGCTTTCGTATGTGTGTCCGGCTTTTCACCTCTACATACAGGTAACATTTTTCAATCGATTCTGAAATTTTCGAACAGGTCCGATAACACTTTTGCTTTTCCACTATTCCGTTTTTGAATTATTTCCAAAAACACTTACCTATTTAGTTAAACTACACCAAGATAGACTCGCAAGGTGTACATCTCTCATAGCCGCTATTAATGCAATCTAAATAAAACTATATAAACTATTCTGTAAACGACGAAATGCAACAATAAAATGTTATCAGAAGAACACATAAAATCACAAAACTGTAGCAATACCCCAGCAACCTGGGCCGTAACCGTAACGTTAATTATTCATTTATGGTGTTTTGCTATTCTCTATGCAACAACAAAAACCGCAGCTAAGCGAATTCGAACCTTATCATCTATGATTTAAGAGTAACGGCATTGTTTTTAACTAAGACTCCTCCATCGCTACGCTCCTACAAACAGAAAAGCTTCAGTGGCAAAATTGAACTATATTTACAACAGAATACGGTTGATATTGCTTTAAGTGTAAGAGGTTGCTACGAGATGGTTTATAGAGTAGAGGCGTTACGGAGCTACGACGTAGTCATTGAACTTGTGATTTACGGCATCGAAATTGAAAATATTCTTTAGTGTAGGTCCTCTGCAGTACGGAAAATTAATGCTAGTAAATTTGACTACCATATTTTAATATAAAACAGGCATTTTGACCCAGACACAGCAGAAACCTCGCGTAGCAATTTTGGATATTAGGTAACATGTATGTAAACACTTTATTGTACATAAGAGACAGGTAAAGATACCATAATAAAAAAAAAAAATTATAAAAAAACAAAAAACCCGACTGCACACTAAAAAAGAGGAAAACAATCCCCACAAGAATATTGTTGTTGATGGTAAGTATCGCAAGCTGGGACCAACAACCAAAATGACTATAAGTAACCCTCTGTTGGTTTTTTATTTTTTTATAATAATTAATTTTTTATTTATAACTTTTTAGTTACCCCCAAAACATCCATCACACTATCCTATGACACTCCCGTGATCAAGACGAATCTAACGATACCTCATACATCAAAATCCATCAAGCCGTTTAGGCTACAGGAGGCCACAAAGAAACAGACATACATACATATAGACATACATACATACACTCGAAAAAATTACTCTCCTCTCTTTGGCAGTCGGGCAAAAATGAATGTTGGCAATGTACAAAGGCGAACTTATCCCTGTAAGCGATCTCTCCCAGTCAACTTTTGAGCAATTGAGAGTCAAAAGTAAAACATGAACAACAAACGAACACTATGTACAAAAAAGTAAACTATGGTTTAATCATTACACAAGTTAATAATTGAAAAATGTAGCCCATATAATAATATTACATATATATACATGTAATAAATATCAATAGATATACATATATAAATATAAATATGTACATTATCACAATTAAATAAGAAATACTTAGTATTCAAGCAGAAGACAAGTCATTGGAGAGCCATAACTTATTCAAGTTTTAAAGTGATGCTACCGACTGTCCAAAGATAATTAGAAACCAGGAAGTGCCCTAGATTGTATGGCCTAGTAACAAGTAGATTTCTTTTACCTAGTAAAATAAACATATGTTATTATTATTATTATGATATTCTTATAAATAAATATAAAACCACACTTTTTTCGTAGCAGTTAAAAACTTTTCCCAATAAAATTTAACATCCACCATGGTTGTACTCGTAGCGTTAGGGGGAGAGCGAAGGAGGGTAGTGAAGTTTAAACTCCATACATGTGTTAAAACATTATTATTCTTTCTGAAATATAAATCTTCACCAAATTACATAATGGCATGGAGGAAAACCAGTTTTCACTATGAAAACGCGCATTAATTAGATTCGATTTTTATGGCCTAGCTGCAAAAGTGCATACCAACCGTATAAATAAATTACATTCATAAAGTGGGTATGCAATTTTGCTGATAAAAATCTAACAAAGAGTCATCGAGGTACAATTGTAAATAGCATAACAAATGAAAATATAATATTGAAACATGTTTCATGTAACATATTAATGATATTTTGAATAAACTTAATAAAAACTACAATAATTTGTTTTAATTTATTTTAGACAATATTCAAAATCACCATTCAAATGAGCTTAAAAATAATTATTCTCCACTGAGTACCTGTTACAGTCTACCTGACCGACAATAATGACACTATTCAGCGAACCGACAGTTCTAGCTGCACTCGCTTTGCAATATCAAGTGACTGTGTCCAATCAAGCCCTTCTGCATATCTGGTCTCAGTTGTGAAGATGTCGTGGTTTTAGTGCTATGTCTTACAGGTATTTTCTACTAATAGGTCATTTCAGGCAAATAATCCATCCATGTCTTATATTGGCAGGTTAAAGCTATATCAAGTTAGAAATGTAGTTATTTACTAACTAGGTAGTATGATAAATATGTAGCTCATCTTTAAAACGGCCTGACTTGGAGCAGCTTTCTACGAATTGATATAGAAAAAATATGCAAAAAACAGCAAAATAACATTTGGATAAGTTAAGAAAGTCGTTTTTCAGTGAACAGCTCATTTTAACTATCTTGTGACCGGATTTGCCCGCGTGACAAACAATAGTTTTCTTAGCTAAAGTTTTTACTCCGTGTTTATAACTAAAGTTAAATAAACATCACGTTTCCTGCTGGATCTTTACTAATGATAGCAGAAGCGCTTAAAAATTTATATCCTCTGTTATGAGTGATATTCCGATATCAAAAGATTAGTTATTTTACCACGAATTTGACACTGTCTAAACTAACTCACAATGCAACTCTCTCGTGCTGACATTGGTGAAGGCAAGATGCATTTCGTTTGAGACGACGCACTTTCCAGCGTTTAAGGCCACGTAAAACTCACGGTGACGGTACCCGTCTGCGAATAGTTCAAGAGAGAAATAATCGAAACTATGTATAGAAATACAGTGGAAGGTAGGCTAACTCAAATCTGTAAAAGACGAAATAAAACGCTATTCCCGTCTCTTCGAAGCCCAAAACTAGTAACTAGTAAAATTGTTACCACCTTAACTTGAAAATGAAGTTCGATCTCAATAACTCGAAATAAATAAACGTATTGTTTTACCACCAGTAAATCTCAACTTTACATATACCCAATGATTAAAATAAAAAACAAACTAAGTATTTTCTAATACTAAGATTATTATAATATAATCATGTAAATCGACCTTGTCTACATACTAGACAGAAAACTGAAAACAGCAAAGAGTTTTTAAATTTAGTGCAGTGAGTGCAGTGTGCAGTTGCTGTCGATACTGAAATCAAAACCCTGCCAACCTAGCCTAAAAGCAGACGTTTGCGCCAATCACCTAATTTTGCCGGAAGCGATATTTAATAAGTAAACAAATGAAGCCAGGCCGCCATTTTGCATCAATTTAGTGTAGACTTCCGCCGGATGCAGCCGCCCATGGTAGTCTGATAACAGTATAACGCTGCAAATTAAGGACGCTGCTCATTGGTTGGAATTTGAAACTACGAGCACCCACTAGGCGGCTTTTCGGCACTAAATGTGGTAAGGTTTAACGATTTATTCAAATCTTGAGTGACTAAATAAACAAATTGCCACCAAACGTCCGATTTATAATCAGCACTAAAGCTCGATTCGAACTTTAAGATACGTCAAACATTTGCATTTGCATTCGCATCGGGCCGTCTGGTATAACATGACTGTGCATTTTAAGTCACTGCTATCAGTGTTGGCCGAACGTTAACTAAAATTGACCATTAACCATTAAAAATTGAACCATAAACTGTAACCGTTCGTTACGGTTCAATTTGTAATGGTTAATGGTTCTAATTAACCTTCGGCCAACACTGGCTGCTATCATTTTGAACCTCAAGATTGGGTATTCGGGCCCGTGGTGAATTGCGCTAGAAACGCTCACACGTTGTCAGATACGTCAAATTAATTTGTTTTAGAATTCTATTTGCAAAGATTGCCCGTGCGATCTAAATAATTGCACCGCTTAGCACCGCATCGCGGATTAATGGGTCAGCCGTCCACCGCCCGCGTCATAAGTCACCAGTCCGCGGCGCCTAAACGAGTAATTGACGTTATAAATGACCGCTCGGCTCGTGCAAGCTACGCGAATTAATTACTGGACAGCAGGAATGTCTGCGAGGTCAGCAATAGATAAGTTATCAACTCAAGTAACGGCCTTCATTTGTATGTTTTTTTCTTGAAATGGAATATACACCGTGTTTTTATTCAATAACGTTAACTCCAACGCTACAACAACGCTATATGCAACATTTAATTACTTTTTATAATAATAATAATAAAATAAAAAAATTAAAAATTAAACGTACTTTTCCGTACGTTTCCTTAAACATACGTACACATACCCCGTGTAAGTATGTTTAAGGAAACGTACGGAGAAGTACGTTTAATTTTTTATTTTATTATTATTATTATAAAAAGTAATTAAATGGTGCATATACCGTTGTTGTAACACTGGCTTTTAATTCAACCAAACAATGTAAAACTATGACATATCAATGTCATTTCGAACATCAATCGTCCGAGATAGTATTTACGTTTAGTAGCATATGTACACACTCGTACTAAACACTAATCGGTGAAGGAAAAAATGGTGAGGAAACGGGACTAATCAAAATAAGGCCTAGATTACCCTCTGGGTTGGAAGGTCAGATGGTAGTTGCTTTTGTATATACTAGTGCCTGCGCCAATTTTTGAGCTTAGTTGCAAAGCGGACCCCAGGCTCCCATGAGCCGTGGCAAAATGCCGGGACAATGCGTTGAAGATGATAATAAAATAGGGGGTGCCCCGTCTTCTAGCTAGTTTGATTTTTTCCATACAAACGTGAAGCTTTCTAATTAGCACCCTAACAATATTATCTCCTAACACATATTTAAGCAAGTGAAGAAAATAAGTATGGTACAAACATAATGGCATAATGGTATGGTGGTATTCATTCAGGTTTTGAATATCACGATTTGATTTAAAAAAATTCAACTAAAATTATTCACAAATTTTTAAATCCATGATATTCCTTCTTAAGATCCAATACTAAATAATCTTTGATTTATTAGTATTGAAGAGAATATCCTATTCCAAATACAAACACTTGCCCTCTTTCTCATATTTGAAGTACAAATAGGCAAAGGACAATGTTCTGGAACATTGCTTTTTAATTGTAGCCGGTAGACAAAGCCCATTAATAATTTTAACGCTGGTATGGAATTATAAGGTACCTACCTAAATATTATTTACTCGACACCTCGGTCTGCATAGCAGATTGGTTGTTTTTGGGTCAAACTGAATTATTGCTACATTTTGTTACACAGCAAAATCAAATGATCTCAGATAATGTCAACGAAAACCTAAAAATTTTAGGAAGTGCTTCTGATTGAGGTATGTATGAGTAAAAGTAAAATATCGTATAATTATTCGATTTCAACATATTAGATAGTTTCAGTTCAAGACTCGACAACAATTTGAATAGCGTACACTGTTTCTTCATTCCTTCTTCCTCGCGTTGTCCCGGCATTTTGTCACGGCTCATGGGAACCTGGGGTCCGCTTGACAACTAATCCCAAGATTTGGCGTAGGCACTAGTTTTTACGAAAGCGACTGTCATCTGACCTTCCAACCCAGAGGGTAAACTAGGCCTTGTTGGGATTAGTCCGGTTTCCTCACGATGTTTTCCTTCACTGAAAAGCGACTGGTAAATATCAAATGATATTTCGTACATAAGTTCCGAAAAACTCATTGGTACGAGCCGGGGTTTGAACCCGCGACCTCCGGATTGCAAGTCGCACGCTCTTACCGCTAGGCCACCAGCGCTTTACACTGTTTCTTCCTAAACAGACTAATAATGTTCTTAAAATATGAAGGTCTGCGCATTAGCGTCTCAATTAAAACCAAAACTGAACGGAATAGTAAAATACAATATCACGAAAGTCCATTTACATCACTACCGCATTTTGGGGCTAACGCAGAAAGCTTTGCATGTAACAGTCAAGTCGATGAAGATAATTGACAGATTGAGTGAGAATACTCCAGCAGTTCTCCCTATTCTCCCTCCAACTATTGAAACTAACCCTGTCCCTTTCAAACGCATAGGAGTGCGATAGTGATAACAACTAAAACCCGTGTGTTGTCGGGATATTCAATGTTGAACAATAATGATTTCTCTCTCGTGTGCTTTGTAACGGGTACTAAATTTTCTGATATACACGGAAGGAAATAACGTCCCATTTAGAATGAAACGCGATATTAAATACGATTTTTCAACAATAAAGCGTTTCATTTTCTGTGCTCATTTTGTTGGTGTGGAGGCGTCTACCTATATTCGTAAAAGAGTTGGTTAATGTGATCGATTCAGTGTTCCGGAAGGTCCCAAGTTCTACTATACGTATCTTGACGCAAGGATTTTAACATTTTGCCTTTCAATTAAAAGGTGCCGCAAACAGACATGAAATTTTTTTTTTCAACAGTAAATTAAATTTTGATTACTTCAAAAGCGACACCGTAAGTGTTCACAGCAAAACGAACGTGCGCGAGCCTTGATAAGTAAGAGTGAGTATAATGTAAAATACGGAGTTAACCACGCATAGTAAAATTTGGCCAGGGTGTTCTGGCCCAATCAGAATAACGTATCATTCCTTGGCTCTAAGAAGAACGAGCATCGAATTATAATGGAACGCGTGCGTGCGTGCGTGAGTGTGTGCGTGCATGCATGCGTGCGAGCGTATGTACATGAGTGCATGCGTGCGTGCCAGTAGAGTCAGTACAATGTAAAATACGGAGTTAACCACGCATAGTAAAATTTGGCCAGAGTGTTCTGGCCCAATCAGAATAACGTATCTTTCCTTGGCTCTAAGAAGAACGAGCATCGAATTTTAATGGAACGCATGCGTGCGTGCGTGCATGCGTGCGAGCCTGCGTGCATGAGTGCGTGCGTGCGTGCCAGCGTGCGTGCGTGCATGCGTGCGAGTAGTGTAGGAAACCGCACCCATCTTTCATATTTTTATTCAACGTTTCGAAAATTAAATAGAAACTACACTATAGGTATACTACTAGTCTAATTGTAACGTTTTGACACTACATCATTTATGCTGTAATTCATTATTTTCTAGTTATTTTCGATGCTATTAACATTTTACTTGAAAAATCTATTATCCCAACCACTACCGTCTGCCAACATGGAAGATTAATCTTTGCAAATTCGACAGGCAAAATTCATTGAACCACCATAGTCCCCTCGGAGTGTTTTGTTTAGAAATATTGTTTTGGGACACGTGTGGATCCCATATAAAGTAAGCATAATAAGCAAAAGTCATATGTCACATTATATTCTTAGCAAAATATACCCTTATTTAGTGTGACAGAGATTGCTTAAATTTTAGGTGCATCTACAACCGTTCTAATGGGTAGGCCATAAAATCTACTTTAGGGTGCATCGAGCGTAATATCGTACGATACGTGCTAAACTTCAACATTGGGTTAGAAGGGCGATGATATTAGAATTGCTAAACCAGTCTTGTTCGTTAATTTACTATGTATGTAGGTATAATCCTGATATTAAAGAAAAAAAAAATGTATATATAATAATTGAATTTAGAAGAATGGTTAAAAAAAGTATCTTGTAAGTAGGTAGGTAATAAGATAAGTGTTCATTTATGAGATACTCTCGTAATTATTCAATGAGAAATATTATTTCAGTTGTTACAACAAGACCAAAATATAACTTGGCCCGATTGAAACTTTAAGATACGTCAAATATTAGTCCTAGATACGAAATCGACCAGACATATCAGTGTCAAAAGTCAATTTTAACACTGACATATCGTATCTAGACTTAATATTTGACGTATCTTGATGTTCCAATCGAGCTAACTGGCAGTGTTTTATTAATAAGTAATAGCTCAATACTTCGACGCTTAATTTCATTTCAATTTCATAATTTCCTAATCATACCTGGTAACTCCAGCCTATCCCCAGCTTTATTTCATGGCGAAAATGAAAAATGAAGCATTGTTATGTAAAACCGCGGGGTGGTACTATAAGAGGTGTATAAATTTGAAAATTATTCCTAAAGCGGGCAGATTCGCTTTTATCATTGCGAGTGTTTTTTGTGGTTTACTCCATTGTCTGGCAGTTTTGTCAGACTTTGTGTGGAGGAAATTATGGTCGCTGTTATTATTAATCGATGAAAGACGGCGGCATAGAATGGGAAATGTCTTATTACATAAAATTATAATTATTTGGTAATACACAATACACTGAATACGTTGACTTACACGATTTTTACGCAAAAAAGGATACGACTCATTGCATTTAGCGCTAAGCTAATAAGTAAGTACGAGCTAGATGCTAAATAAAATGACTCTCGGTGCATTTCGAGCGGACAAATCAGCACGAGTTATTTTTCTATCCTCCGGCCGGAAAGCGTCAAGTTCCGGCCCTATATACCTATCATTTTATATCTAAAAAAATTTCGTTCCGTGTGTAGGTAAGCGATGATAAATGCAAAAGGTACCTAGGTATTTTCATGACTATTTGAACAAACATGTTTTTCGATTAGTTGAATAAATATATGATTAGGTAAAGGTATTCTTAATACTGATTTTTTTATTTACTGTTTATACTAAAGTCATAATACCTGAAGTGCTACTCAGGTCATTTACATTTATCAACGTATACTATATTATACTCTCTCCTGGCCGGTTTCGACCACTGCGACTGCTTCAACTTCGCTGCTGGAGACGTTAACGTACCTGTGTGGCTTGCGTAGCCGATTTTATTAACAAAGACCCATGCACACAACTGGCAGGTAAGAATACCGTTGTTGTAATTAAATCTAAAAGCCTCTGATGGTCGGTCTTTCAGCTCATCCCGTCTGATATCTAGTTCCATAAGTCAACGGGAGCCATGCTATTAATAGGTAAATAATCACACGAACAAAGCCGCCGCCATACAATCAAAGTTACGCTATCGTTTAAAAACGACTCGATGAAATGACATAGAACTTGGTATGGATATTCAAGCAACATATCGCTATGTGTGTTACTAGTGGTAATAGTGGCGGTAGTTGACTCTGTAAACAAAATTCAATTGGGGGGGAGGGGTCAGTTACCTCTGCCGCTAACTGTACATATTTTCTTTGATTTCACTTTCGTAAAATACAAAAAGCGGCGTCTGTTTTATGTTACTTAGTAGGTAACTATATTCATATTCATACACGATTCTATACAGTGATTTTAGAACTTTGGCATACGTATACTTAATATAATTGTTTTAAAATACCTGAAGTGAGCAACGATGTGTCCCGTCAAAATTCACTTTAATATGCTTTAATACAAAGGCTGTTTGGAATGCCCCCTGTCTCTTATGCGCCTTATGCTTCGCATATGCCTTGCAAGACTGTAGAGTACACGTCGAGTTTAATGATGTAAGAAATATGAGAACGCTTCCGCACCCTCCAATATTGCTGGAACGATGCAGTGCAGCGTTTCGACACGGAGTAGTAACTCGTGGATGGTGCATCATAGTTTGCGGATTTTCTCTAAATTCCAATATATATTGGAATTTAAAGTGCCTAATTGTAAAATGCCTAATTGGAATATTTTTTTATACTTAGAATTTTTTAATACAACCAATTGAACTCCCTAGGGAGTTATTTTTTTTTATTATATCACTAATTCATACTAATATTACTTTTTTAACTTTTCGGCTAATTGCTATGGATTACGGCGAAGACATGTATACATATTTATGAACACGAGACTAAAAACTAGATAAATCGAATGTTCCAACATCTTGGACAATATAATAACATATGTATATACACATATAAGTTGAATATTTGACATTTTAATACTGTAGCTACTTGCATTATTACATTGCAGATTGCGCTGCGCTTTATTAATACAACGAACGTTTCAGGGTGAAATTTGCGACGCCGATACAATTTGCTAGTGATTCTGTGCTCGAGGTCGGGTTGCAGAATTGTAAGGTTGCCTGCAAACAGTCATTTGCTATTTGATTGAATTTTTACGGCTTCAACGTTAATTCAAATGTATCGAGGGGCTTTAATACATGCTAGCGACGCGCCCCGTCTTCGCACGGGTTACAGAAAACCTTAACAAATTACACACCTAAACCTTCCTCAAGAATCACTCTATTGATACTCGTAAGTGAAATACGCCTGCCTATACTCCATAAAAAAAACCGCTTAAAAGTCCGTTCAGGAGTTTTTGAGTTTATCTCGAACATACATACATACAGACAGACAAGGCGGGGGATTTTGTTTTATGAGGTATAGTGACAAATCAATTCGTACCACCCGGCACCCTTCGTAATTTCTTTATTCTGGGTTATGATGACATTATAATTATATATTACCTTTCGGCAATGATTAAGCGATATTGGGACGGATGAGTTTAGGATATCAAATGACAAATACTCTTAGTTAGATGTAGGTATTCAGCCGTCAAGTTATTTTTTCTTATGGAAAATTAAATGGAAAGTGGAATGTGTCGATATTTTAAAGACAAACACGAGACAATTAATAATTACTCAAGTGCACATAACACAAATCGACACCAGCCAAGGTCCAAAGTTAACTATGTTAACAAATTAGTGTAATTATGCTGGTCGGTCCGCAGGGTGTAATTTTCGTTGTACGGACCCTTGTGAAATTGTACACTGCGAGGGGACCGACCGCGCCCCAACAACCATCTAATATGGTTGCGGGCGCTTCAACTGATTTTTACAAATCACTATTCAAAATCAAGTTTTCTACTTTTAAGTTAAATGACTATTTTGTTTTGTGTTTTTTGTGTATCTTGTGTTTTGTGACTCAATTTGTATAGGTACATGCTATTCACACAACAAGTAAAGGAGTATTAAGTAAAATAATCTTAAGGAATAAATCCGACTTCAATGAGGGAGACCGGTGAAAAAATGGATTTCATACAAATAAATTAAAAAGACAGCGCCCTACGCCTAACTATGTAGAAAAGGAGGTAAAATGTTTTTTTTTTGTCTCTGCATCCACCGTGACACATTTCAGATTTGCCCTATCGTTGACTGATAAGATACCCGCAAATAAATTATTTCACACCATGCATGAAATAAAGCACCAGATAATTATTAGAAAAACATAGCTGGCAGTTATTTTTAAATACAAGTTCTATTTAATAAATAGGATAGAAGCTTGACAAAAATGTGCCTTGAAAATCTAAGTGCTTGACAAACATGTGAAGAGAACAAATTGCCAAACGTGAACTATGCGTCGTTGAAGAGTTCCGTTCTGTTCATCATCAGCAGTTCCACTTCATCAAATGTCACTTCTACAACTGTAAATGCTTGATTTGTTGGTGAAAATACTAAGATCACTATATACATATGCCTTTAACATTTGAGAAGTTCCATCGATTCCACATGGACCCCATCGTCAGAACTCGAACTTGATAAAAAATTGTCTTGAAAATCTTATTTGCCTAACAAACACAGCGAAGAGTACAAATCGCCAAACGTGAACTGTGCTTCGTTGAAGAGTTTCATTTTGATCATTATGCGCTATTAGCTGATGATGATTCTGATATTAGCTGATGGTCCCGGGTTCAAATCCTGGTAAGAGCATATATTTGTGTGATGAACACGGATATTTGTTTCTGAGTCATGGGTGTTTTCTATGTATTTAAGTATTTATAATTATATATTACATATATCTTTGTCTAGGTACCTACAACACAAGCCTTATTGAGCTTACTGTGGGACTTAGTCAATTTGTGTAACAATGTCCTATAATATTTATTTATATTTATTATATTTATTTATTATCAGCAGTTCCACTTCATCAAATGTCACTTTTTTAGGGTTCCGTAGCCAAATGGCAAAAAACGGAACCCTTATAGATTCGTCATGTCCGTCTGTCTGTCCGATTATGTCACCGCCACTTTTTTCCGAAACTATAAGAGCTATACTGTTCAAACTTGGTAAGTAGATGTATTCTATGAACCGCATTAGGATTTTTACACAAAAATAGAAAAAAAAAAACAATAAATTTTGGGGGTTCCCCATACTTAGAACTGAAACTCAAAAAATCTTTTTTCATCAAACCCATACGTGTGGGGTATCTATGGATAGGTCTTTAAAAATGATATTGATGTTTTTAATATCATTTTTTTCTAAACTGAATAGTTTGCGCGAGAGACACTTCCAAAGTGGTAAAATGTGTCCCCCCCCCCGTAACTTCTAAAATAACAGAATGAAAAATCTAAAAAAAAATATATGATATACATTGCCATGCAAACTTCCACCGAAAATTGGTTTGAACAAGATCTAGTAAGTAGTTTTTTTAATACGTCATAAAATAAATAAATAAAATATATTTTTCATCAAACCCTTACGTGTGGGGTATGTATGGATAGGTCTTCAAAAATGATATTAAGTTTTCTAATATCATTTTTTTCTAAACTGAATAGTTTGCGCGAGAGATACTTCCAAAGTGAAAAAAATTGTGTCCCCCCCTGTAACTTCTAAAATAACAGAATGAAAAATCTAAATAAAATATATGATATACATTACCATGAAAACTTCCACCGAAAATTGGTTTGAACGAGATCTAGTAAGTAGTTTTTTTTTATTACGTCATAAAATTAAAAAAAAAAAAAATTTTTTTTCATCAAACCCATACGTGTGGGGTATGTATGGATAGGTCTTCAAAAATGATATTTAGGTTTCTAATATCATTTTTTTCTAAACTGAATAGTTTGCGCGAGAGACACTTCCAAAGTGAAAAAAAGTGTATCCCCCCCTGTAACTTCTAAAATAACAGAATGAAAAATCTTAAAAATATATATGATATACATTACCATGAAAACTTCCACCGAAATTTGGTTTGAACGAGATCTAGTAAGTTGTTTTTTTTTAATACGTCATAAAATTAAAAAAAAAATATTTTTTTCATCAAACCCATACGTGTGGGGTATCTATGGATAGGTCTTCAAAAATAATATTTAGGTTCCTAATATCATTTTTTTCTAAACTGAATAGTTTGCGCGAGAGACACTTCCAAAGTGAAAAAAAGTGTCCCCCCCCCCCCTGTAACTTCTAAAATAACAGAATGAAAAATCAAAAAAAATATATGTTTTACATTACCATGCAAACTTCCACCGAAAATTGGTTTGAACGAGATCTAGTAAGTAGTTTTTTTAATACGTCGTAAATGGTACGGAACCCTTCATGGGCGAGTCCGACTCGCACTTGGCCGCTTTTTTATTAAATGTAAATGCTTGATTTGTTAAAGAAAATACAAAAATCACAAAATGTATGCTTTTAACATTTGAGAAACGCAAACGCGTACGTCACGTTTCAAAATCGAATTTATTTACACTAGGGGTACTGATCTCGACTTTGACAAAAATTTGTCTTGAAAACCTAATTTGCCTAACAAGCATAACGAAGACGACAAATCACCAAGCGGGAACTATGCGTTCCATTGTGATCAGCATCAGCAGTTCCACTTCATTAAATGTCACTTTTTAAAATGTAAATGCTTGATTTGTTACAGAAAATACAAAAATCACTATACAGGGTGATTCGTGAGACGTGAGCTGGACTAAGCCTACACAATCAGTAAATGTTAATGAATCGTTCACCATCATATTTAAGTAAAACAATCACGCTTTTTATCTGTTATTTAACTTTTTCTTAAGGACAAATTTGATTATCTACAATCATGGACACCCTACAACACTTAATTAACAAGGATAAAACCTCTTTAACCGTTATGACAGCACTTTGATTATGAAGAAAATAAAATGTCACACTTGAGTGAGATACGATTTTATAAAAGTAACCAGACTCCGATGACATTCAATTTGTCACTTATTATGGATAAAACAAAGAGGGTGACCATAAATATCGTAAATAAAATAAAACTCTTTTTTTTGAACAGTAAAAATTAAATTAACGTTAATCTCACAAATACTGGTACGAAACAGTTGCTGATAATTTACCGAATATGCAGGCTTGATCCTGCTCACGTCTCCTGAATCATCCTGTATGTATGCCTTTCACATTTGAAGAGTTCCCTCGATTCCTCATAGATCCCATCAGAACAGAAAACAAAAAAATATACAACCGAATTGGAACCTTCTCCTTTTAAAATCTTGAAGTCGGTTAAAAAGACATTTGAGATAATTGTAGGTAATTTAAATACTTTCAAAGCGCAATCATAAAGATATTAAGAACAGCACTGGGTGCTATTATCTATAATATGAAATAACCAAAATATTATCATCAACAAATCTTAAAAAGCTGATATGTAAAAATAACAAACTTAATCTTTTCGGGAAAATAATATATTTTAATATTTAACGTTCCTTCGTTATAACGAACTAAGATAATTTTATTTTCTCACCGTCTATAGTCTAGAGGTGAAATAATATTTCCAAGGTTAGTATGGTTTTCAATACCCACGCTTGTCAGGGTGTATTTGTTGTAGTTGTAATTAATAAATGTGAATAGTATAGTAAGGCACTAACGATTAATACCTATTACTACTACTAAGTGTTGTTATATTCGACTGCTGTTAAAGCTGACTTAGTATTTTTTCCGCTTGTAATAAATGTAACTAAGTATCTCCTTTCGACATATTTAGTGCTCTATCTGATCTGTTTCTAATTTTAATGACGGATACTGTAGGATACAGTTCCCATCAGATATATAGGAACGGCCAAGGTGTTCACAATTATCTGAACACAGGATGTATTATCAAGTTGGTAAAGTGCATGTTCAGAAATTTTTAGCACCTTAGCCGGTCCTATATATTTGATGGAGATTTTACAATAAAAAAAACCTTTTTAAATAAATTGCTCAATAGGTGGTACTTTAAGCGGCTGTTTAGCGTTCGCAATTCCAATCCCAGTAGCGTTCGAGTTCCAATTTTTTAATTTTATTTCTGAGAGTATGGGTAATCTATACGTACACAGCAAAGAGTATGTACTTAATGTACTTAGTTGTCTTGCATGCACGCTGTTCGATGATTTTCCGTTTATTTATTTATTTTGGATTGTTATCTTACCGTTCACACATATTTTGGATGTTCACTAACTTTATATACACAACTCTGTTAATTTCTCAAAGGCACTGGTAAAGCTAACTCCATTTTGAAGATTATCAATAATTAATTTTATCTCTTAAGGCCCTTACGAGCGTGTACACTTACCTTAGGGCCTGATTGCATATCAATTTGTGTTTAGTGCGAGTTCATACATTTGCTACTAAACAAGTATTTGACGATCGATATTCGTAAGGTCATTGACAGGTCATAGTTTTAAATTATTTGGAGAATTTAAATATAACGCTCGTGTATTATATATGCAGCATTTCAATATACAAGGCTATTATAATGTACAAGGCTATTATATATGCAGCATTTAAATATTTTTTATGAAAAAAGGAAATAAAATTTACGAAAATTAACTATGCCACTTAGTTTCTATGACACACTTCGGCGTATAGCTAAATGTATTTAGCCATACGCCGAAGTTATCGTAATTAAGTAGAAACACCGTATATATAATATTTTTTTACGTACGTCTTTTGATATTAATGATGTACAAAAAACAAATTGATATATTAAAAACTAGGTACATAATTAACGTTATTTATATCATATTACTTACATTTTATTTAACTAGCACAGTTCTTGTTTAATTTAGCTGGATGGTATCATCTACGCCTCGTTAGCGGTAAACCGAAACAAATAAACAAATAATAAGGTAGCGCCCGCTATTCTCACTGAAAACTTAATTATACCTACATAAATAATTCGTCAAAAATTGCAATTGAGTGTTTTTATTGTAAAAAAAGAGCCTGCCTGTGCTGTGCCTAATTAATTTAGTTAAATACATTATTTGTAATCGTAGTATAATAATGGTGAATTTCTCGTAAATGTTTAATGACGTTTGATGCCCATGTCGCGCAGGTGTTGTCATTATGGACTCGTCCCGTGTCTTTTAATCACCCACGGCTTATAAAATCTCGGGACATCTCGGGCGTCAAGCATAATTGTAAAATTACGAATAAAATTATGTATTTTTTACTCACTTTGGTTTGATCTTTCATGACTCTCGTGGGAAATTTAGGTATGTCTAAAAAACTAAAATAATCCCGTTATTATGTAAAACTATTCTATACAAATTTTCATACGAAATATGAATAAGTATCTAACTGACCTAAGAACGAGAAACTACTGATTCTACGAAAATTAGATAAATCATTCTTACTGATATTGTGCATAATCACTGTCGGAGGTAAATGCTACTGTATAGTATGGCATCCACCTGAAACAAAAAAAGGACACATTAGGTATTACGTTTGGGTAATATGTACAGTCAGCATCAAGAGTAGCGGATGAAACAACGCGCCAAAAGTCTGATATTCCGGATAACGTTTTCCAAATATAGATAAATTTCTAGAATTCGCGTTCAAAAGCATATCTTTTACAGTCTTTGTTGTTCTATATTAAACACATCACTTTTTGTTAAGCTGTTACAGAATTGTGGATACTTATGAAACGTTATTTGATCCGCTACTTTTGATGCTGACTGCACATTCAAAAAATATTCAACCGCCTGAGTTTAAGTATAATAAATAAGCTGAGTTTTTCTATATAAAAGCATAGATAAATAAGTATGCATAGTGTGCTCACTCCATACATCAGTTTTCTTACCAAAACGCTTATTATTTTCGTCGTCCACATCTGGCTTCAAGTAGCGGATTTATTAGTACTGCTACTCGACAATAGATGTTGCGATGAACAAAAAGTCTAATGCTCATTGCTCAATAATTTTCAGCTAATAATATAACCGGATTAACCGGAACTTTTTTTTCAACTCCCCCTTCTTGTTATATTAGTAGTAATTGTTAAGCAATATAGTTATTGTCAGTCGTGACTCTCGATACCGATATCTTAGGCATTTATGCCCGAGTTGTATACTCTACTTTTCGATTCACTTCAATTGTTAGTAAAATATTTAAAATTATCCAATGTTTTAGGTTACTTAACCGTATTTTTTCAAGCTTAAAGAGAATCGTACTCGGACCGGTCGGGGGCGCGGGGCGCGCCTGTCGGAAGCGCAGGACTCGCCGGTCGGGAGCACGGGGCTCGCCGGTCAGGCGCACGTAGCGCGGCGGCAGGACTAGCAATTTGTATGACAAATTTTGAACTTTATTGCAAAGTTAATAAGAGTCATAATAGATAATTTTATTTTATGCTCTAGAACATAATAAGCAATTTTATACCGCTTACACACTACTGAAATGTTAATTTAAAGATTACAAATATCGGTACTTTTCTGTATTTGTGTGCGTTACTCATCGTTAGGATTACTTTATATAGACGGGAGTCAGTAGAAGAAAATGGTATTCGATCCCTAGATCACCCCAATAGGGGGTAACAGGATGGAAAGAAAAAGAAGATTGTAGTATTTAGTAAGTCTTGGGTCGTTGGTTAATTTTATATGCCCGTGTCTGCCTTCGCGTTTAACTTCCGTCAGCTCAATACTAGTCTGTTTTGCTGTCATTTAGTCGACACGGTGCGGGTTAATGAATTATTAATGCTAAGTCGCCATGTTGATTTCGTATTCGGTTTAATTTTCATTTGATTGTGTTTGCCGTCGTTTACGGGTGCCGGCTTGTTTGAGCCTTCAAATTTACTAATTCTGCTGGTTAATTACGAATACACCTATATAAGCAGTGTGCGCCTGAATGAGAGCATTCATTACGTTTTATTATTATCTATTTATAAGTAACTTTGATTAATTTTTAATGGATACGAAAGTCTTTTTGGCTTTAAAATTTAGGTCAGAACATCTGGCCATGAAGGAGGGAGTTAACAATGTGTCGTTTCAGGGGGCCTAGCCAAGATGATAATCGTTGATAGACAACGCCAATTGAAACTAAAATAATGAATGGAAATAGTCACGTGACTTTCGCAGCATGTGTTACTTATCGGCGTTTCTCTATGTAAGATTGTCATCTTGGCCAGGCCCTTAGGCTGGCAAGGAGAATGCCAAAGAAAGAAATACCTTTTTTTACACATATAACAATAATATTAAAGTGACTAAGCTGAAGATATACTAATCTACGATAGAAAACAAGAAACGTTATGTAAATAAAATACTAGAAGGCAAGGATCAATCGTTTGTCTATATAGCAATATAATTCAACCCGGTACCAGTTCCACCGTTCCCACGAGAAAAGGTAAAATAGTGCTCGCAATAACTCAGCATCTGAAGATTTGCGGAAATTTATAAGCGTTCCGGTGATAAACCTGAATTCACTTTTTAAACGCACTTATATATCACCCCTGTGTTAGGTTAAAATTTGTTGGGCAAGAATAAATTTCTTTTAGTAAGGATAATACATTTAGTAAGTCACGGATACCTGCTTAGATAGGGAAAACGTAAGGCTCTTAAAGTTATGCAGATTTACTCGTAGTTAAGCAGATAATTAACAATATGAAAATTTGCTTATGCGTATAATTATTCCTTTTTAACCACACCTAAATATCCTCTTGATTGTTCAAAAACGAATGAGAAAGTTGCATTTAATCCACATGTGGGGCAAAGTAACAGATGCAAATTTTGATTTGTTTGACTTTTAAATGATGATTTTGGATGATATTTTTTTATTACGTTCATTTGAATTTGATTTTTTTGGTTTTGCATAGTTAGTAGTTTCCTCGTGTTGGTGTGGTGAAAAACTTTGTGTTCCACTGCTGGGCAAAGGCCTCTCCCCTTGATTTCCACGACTCCCGATTTGGTGTTTCCTACGGCCAGTTGTTCAGGAAGCAGTCCAGATCAGCCCGCCATCTCCCTTTAGGCCTGCCCGGTCCACGTCCCTCTACCGGCATCCACTTGAGGGCTAAGCAAGGTCATCTCTCCGGATGCATGCGGAAGACGTGTCTGGCTCAGTCCCATTTGACTCTAGCGGTTTTCTTGTCAGCAATGCGGGTTTTAGAGCGCAGCGTGGTGTTTCTTATGCGATCAGTTGCTTTAACATCTAGAATGCTGCGCTCTATAGCGCGTTGGCAAACCTTCAGTTTGGACTTCTGAATCTCTGTGAGTGACCAAGTTTGGACCCCGCAGGTTAGGACAGGACATATGTCAACGAGTTTGCGCTTCAGTGCCAATAGCACGTTACCCTTCATTAGCTCTTTCATGGACCAGTAGCTCTTCCAGGCATTTTGAACATGGCGCTTAACCTCCTTGTCTTGCGTGTTACTGAAAGAGACTAGCTGGCCCAAGTAGATGTACTCGTCAACATAGTTGTCGTCAAGCTCACCATACTTATTAACCTATCGAATGAGTTGATGCCTTTACTCATACAAGAATGCGATATGTAAACATACTATTACCCTATACGAGGCCTAGACGTTAGTGAGATAACGATAACTCATTGCTGGTGTCCTACTTTATTACTTACATATAACACGAGTTTCACATGATTGTCCACCTGGTTTCTTAAGCTTAAGAGGCGCCTCCAAACCTCCCTTTATAGCGACCCCATTCCTGACACTAAGTTTACCTTAAGTTCATATTACCCATCAACTGTTTCCTCGGATTACTGTTCACTCTGAATACTATACGTTAATCACTATCTACAAGAGACACATCATTATTCTAATAACATCATAAGAAAGTCCTTGAATTGATCCAAAGGTAAATATCACTCCCCGTAGTTGTCCGCACAGAACCTCCTTTTTCTACCCTCTTATACACGGTGCCCGTGAGCATTTCAAGAGATTTTAACAGTATATTCCTGATCATATTTAATGACTAACGTGTCCTATAAACTTTTTTGGAATTTGCCTAGTTTTGATTGAGAGTTAAAGCCACTTACAAAAAAAAACATGTTTTTATTGTTATAATAATAATAATAAAAATAATTCAGCCTACTAATACGTCTCACTGCTGGGCCCAGGCCTCTTCTTATGCGCGAGAGGGCTTGGGTTGATACAACGCTGGTCCAATGCGGATTGAGGAATTCACATACACCTTTGAATTTCTTCGCAGATATATGCAGGTTTTCTCACGATGTTTTCCTTCACCGAAAAGCTAGTGGTAAATATCAAATTATATTTCGTACATAAGTTCCGAAGAACTCATTGGTAGGAGCCAGGATTTGAACCCGCGACCTCCAGATTGAAAGTCGGATCTTATATCCACTCGGCCACCACCGCTTTTTATTGTTACTTAGTGCAAAACGCCTTTTTGATAGCGATGTTGCCACTATGGGATCTAGCCCAAATATCCTTATTGATAGATGTCAAAAAGTGACAAGTAACACTTTGCAAAAAATAGGTTTTACAAAAAAAGTTCAAATTATTTTGGAGTTACAGTTATTCAAATAGTGTTTACATTTTATGTACATACAACAATTAATAAAAAATAAACAAAAAAAATATTTTTGTGAAATTGACCTAAACTCATATAATATTTTTTCCTTCTTTTGGCCTCAAAAATTCGTGGTTAAATTCTCGGGTTCGTCGTGGGCAACTTGTATCTACCATGTATACCAAGAAAACAATGTCGTCGGCGACATTGTTCTCTTTGCCCCCTTATTGGCATGTAATAATAGTTTATTCAGATGGGTGCGTATCGATCGCTATATTTTTTTAAATATAATATTAGTTGCAATAACGCTCACTTGATATAATAATTGTTTGACATAATAATTGTTTGACATAACAACCAATGACAAATTAACATTATGTATAATTATTGTTTCTTATAAGTAATGTTCATAATATCGAATAGCATTTATTATAACGTTCTTTGAGTAGAATGCTTATTTCTAATAATAATCAAATGGTATAACGCTAATTTCATCTAAAGCACAGTGAGAATAACTATTTTTTTATATGATGTATTAGAGATATAATTCCAAAATTAATACCAGAAAAATTGGGTAGGTTAGAACTTTACTGTGTTCACAGAAGAAATAAACACCTAAAGAAACGAACTGCTATCACAAATGTTAGTTGGGTTAGGTTTGAACTGTGACGCCTAAAGAAACGGATTGCTATCAGAAAAATAGGTTAGGTTAGGTTAGGTTAGAACTGTGACCCCTATAGTAGGGCTAATATGGTCGGCTCTTTATCATATGTCTCCATGCCTGTCACGTTCTAACATGTATGTAATCGCGAAAGTGACGGGCATAGTGACAAGCGGTAAAAATGGATCCATGCTGCCACCGCAGGAAATGATATAAATTAGTTTATATAAATGATATAAACAAAACGCAATGTATAAAAAAAATTAAATATTTTTTTTTCAATAAACTTAAATTAGAAGCCATTTCTCGCAGAAATTCATCTTCCTTGTATTCTTGTTTTCGCTCAAGTATTTGATTAATACTTTGTTGCTTTTTGCGGCTTTTGACCATCTCAATTTTTTTATATTGCTAGTTAGTTATATCACACCTCTCTTCTCTCTCTTGGCAGCCTTAGACTCCGCAAAAACGTCGAGATTGAAGATCTTGTGGCTACACCCAATATTGTCGGCGAAACAAAAGCTCACCGTCTCCGTTGGCTTGGCCACGTTTTGAGAATGGAGGAGGATCGCGGCGCTAAAAGGGCATACCTGGGACGCCCGGTAGGGCGGAGGCCTATCGGACGTCCCAGATATCGCTGGGGCGATGCTGTTGAAGCGGACTTGCGCGATCTCCAGGCCGATAACTGGCGGGAGATGGCACAGGATCGAGACAACTGGCGAGTACTCGTGTCGGAGGCCAAGATTCATTTTGGGTCGCTGCGCCATTAAGTAGTAGTAGTAGTAGTAGTTAGTTATATAATATGAGTTGTATATTAAAAGTTAATTATACCATATGATTGTTATAATAAATAAACGTTATATCAAATGTATTATACAAAATAAACGTTATACGTAATGATGAATATACGAAATAAGTATATATATTTTGTTGTTATACTAAATGTTAATTATATGTAATGAATGATTATACCCTTTAAAACTATACCAAATGTTGTTATATCGAATGAAAATATACAAAAAAAAAATATATACCAAATATTACACACCCTATTCAGATAATTAATAGAGTTTATTTTATCTGTTTTGCCTACTTAAAAATAAGTCGCCATGTGTCAAATGGAAGTTAAACAGCAAATCAGAAAGTTTAAATGTACTTGAGTACCTATTTCAGATACACTGGTACAAGTAAGGGCATCGTAATAAAAAAAATATTTACAACCGCCGCATTAAAACTCTCGTGGAGAAAGTTGGGTAAGTAATAGAACGTATACAAACCTATAATATATCACTCTGAATGTATAAATTCAATTTGTATAATTTTGATCGGAATAACATTCAATTGCAATAACATGCAATATGTATAACAACGAATTCTATAATTGTAAATTGTATAATAAACACTACATATATCATTGTTTACGATAACATTAGAAAGGTATAACGTTGAAATAATATAACATACAAAACAAATATCATACATTAAAAATAAGCGCCTACTATTTGTGTTTGTGTTGTGTGTGTATTGGTTTTTTTAAATTATTATGAAATGAGCAATGTATTTGAAACATCTATACTATGCGAATTTATATTTCAACGTAGTTTGCTCCGTATTTATCTATTACAGATTGCAGCTTTTTTCTGTGGTAATTCTGGTGCTAATTTCTTTATCTAGAGGGTCACAGTTCTAACCTAACCTAACCCACTTTTCTGTTAACAGTTTCTTTTTCCGAAGCCTCAGAGTTCTAACGTAACCTGCTACCTATTCTGGAAACAATTTATTTATCTAGGGGGTCACAGTTCTAACCTAACCTAACCCACTTTTAGCAGTTTTTTTTCTAGTAGTGTGTTCTATGAGGTTTGAAATTCTAGGTCATCCTACTAATTTTACTACTTAATTATATAAGATGATATTTATATTTTAATATGTATATATTATGACAGTTATATGAAATGAGCTTAACTTATATGTATATTATACCAAACAGCCATATGTATGTCGTATGTTATATTATTTTTATGTTATACTAATTGAAAGTATACGTTTACTTTATTATACATAAGATTAGTATACATTTTTAACGTTTGTAAACTGAAATTATTCCAAAAGTGCGTATATATTATAGGACGCACCCGAGAAAGTTAGGGCAGTTATTTATAATTTTTCACGTGGAAAAATACCAGACCACCGAATGGGACGGTTCTTGGGCAAATTTATTATGATCTATTGATTCTCTTTTCTTCATAAAGGTTCCTCCGGCCCCCTCGCGAAAGTTTGCCAACTCGGAATTATGTCGAGTTCGCTCCCTCGTATAAAAGTTATTTTACTACTCTTCTAAGAGTTTAAGTAAGGCTTGAGGATGGGCAAATAAAAATTGGTCGGTTGTGCGTCGAGCAACGTCGCTTCCGTATGATGATGATTTTCGTTTCCATATAAATAGTACGATATGGGTGAAATGAAAAGGTGATTATTGCGCTAAATCTTAAACAAACCAAAAAAACAGCTCAGAAAATTTCAACTATAATGCGGGCTCATCGAGACAGCCCGAGACAGGCTGAGAACGAGTGTGTACATACTGCTCCCTTCTGGTCTCGCGCTTCCTCGTCTTGTCCCACGCTTCTCCGATTGGATCGGAGCGGTGCCGAGACTCTAGCCGAAAGGCTCTCGACGAATGTGTACTACAGCCGGCATGAGATGATGATTGCAAATGGTGAAATTTTGTCATCATGTTTTTATCATTTCATACGATACGACTTCATTGAAAAAATATATCATGAGAAGAAACAGTGAGTTTTAGCTTAGTTTTTGGGACATCGAAATTTAAGTATTATTCGAGGAAACTAGAATTATGATGCAGCCCTAAAATAAAAATAACCGATTCGCAAGACCGAAGTGATTCTATAAGTGTTCCGTATAAATGTATGTATACGAGTATAAATCAGCAAAGCACTATTAAACATGTTTAGTGATATGTTTAGAGATAAAAAATAGAAATAGATATGCATACATTTGTGATAAAGACGGACACGACGAGGGCCAAAAGCCTAAAAAAAATTGTTAATACTTAACTAAAAAGATCATTACATTAGGTATACAACGTGATTAATGTAAAAGATGAAACGTTAGTACCTACTAAACTGTGTATTCATGCAAAAGGCTACTTACGTAAATAATAGAGGAAAGTTTGCGACCGCAACGAAGACAGCTTTCACAGCGGAAAACAAGGCAAAATCATAAAACATTTAACTCGGTTTATAATGAACATTAGCAATTTAAATGACCTCATTAATAACTATTACCTCTCAAACTAATTTCAGGTTTGTGAGAATCGGGTAGCGAGTTTCAAGATGAAATTAACGACTTACTTTGTTCATAAGTTGTGAGGTGTGTCAGGTGTGTCGTGGTAATATATAATGCAGGCAAAAAAAAAAACAGTTAAGTCCGTAATTGAATCTTAATTCGTCCACATTCATTAATTAATTCCATTGTGTTACGGAAATTAACCATTATAACTTGTATTTTCTTGTTAGATTTTGTATTTATTTAATGCAAAGTTAAGCTTACAGATTACGCGAAATGCTTGCATACATATAATTAGTGAAACACGGACAAATTTTCGTAAGACGATGGAATCGATTAAATTTAGACTAATTACTGTTCTTACTATTTTTTCAATTCAACCCTAGCTCTAACCTAGGGTTGAATTGCTTTTCACTTGTTACATTGTTAAAGCTTGTTTAAATGCCCATTATCAAGTTATCAAACCCTCTGACAAATAATATTATTCGGGGCTAACTTTATCAGCCAGTCGTCATGGCGTCCAATTTCCAGCGGGTATTCGATATCCGCATACCTGGGAAATCGACAAATTACTTTCATAAACTCGTATGTTATTTTAACTTGTTATTGGAATAGTGTCCTTGCGTTACTCAAATTAAGATTATAATTTCGATTCAGTGTAAAAAGAGTTATACGCCATTTAGAAATCAAGCTGTTCAAATACCTATAAGCCACACGAATACAATAATCGTTTCATAATCCAGTTACATTTCAATTCACGCACAACCCTAGCCGCTCGAACGCTTAAATTATGCTAAATTGGATTTTATTCAATGTTGATTAAAATTTTGTTCGCGTGTTCTGGGCAGTTAATCAGGATTTAATTCAGGCTGAAAAGGTTTTTGTTGCGTATAATAATATTTTTTTTGATAAAATGTTTAGTTTTAACATGTTTGGTTCACCTGGTAACCAAAGGATTACAAAATATTTGGATAGAGTAAATAGGTGTTTAAAAGAATTACGAACTCTAAAGTCGTCCCTCGATTGTTTCAACCAATCCCGTGAGCGTTGGCAACTCGTTGCGAATAATTAAATTCCGTCGCCGTGGCATTTCGTTATTTCGTTATTATTATTTATTGGTCCAAGTCACCGGGGAACCGTGGTGGGGTTGTATGTATATTTTCATTTGCACTATTCTTGCCTTAGATTTAAATATAAATTATTAGACCTATTTACTAAATTTAAAACAAGCACATGGGTTTAAACATTAATTCAAGCAATAGGTTTATTGTTGGGTTTATGTTTGAGTACATTTTTAAGTAATATTTTACCCACTAATATAATGTGTAATATTACACATCACGCTAAGAACAATCATTAAAACAACACATCTCTGTCGGTGTCGAAATAGTTTTCGAGTCCCGAAATGTGACCATGAGTACCCGGAAGTTGCCGGAGAGACCCGAGTGCTGAACTTCACCCGTTTGGAGGACTTGTGTTAGAAGTGTTCATATACCCAAGTGAAACTTTATTTGATAATTTATGGGGGTACCAGATTATCAGAATATCAGACTTAATATAGTCTAAATATGTTTTACATTAGTGGTTATACGTGGAGCACAATGGAACACTGTCGCTGTTAGCATCGAATAAGAATTACAGTACTTGGAAATTAATAATTTTGCTTTAACAACCGATGAACATGTAATAATTAGGTATTACGTATCTACATGAAGCACCAGAAATTCATTGAAATAAGGAATTAAGACGTTAATGTGTAAATATAGAAGTACTGAGTTGAGTTGCTGATCTCCTTGCCAAGCATAAAAAATTTTCCTGGGGCCATATTGGCCAATAAATAAAAATTACACGGAATCCAATATTTTCGAATCTGAACAAAATATTTGTCTTTATTGGAAACTTTGTCTTCGTTTTTATTGGAAACATAAAAAGCAAGTTATATTTCCATATTGTAAAACAATATTCCTATACTGAAACTGTTATTTTACTCCTAATCATTTAATAAATTATATTACAAAATAAGGGAATTTTTAAACAAATAAAATTTCGAAATTAGGTACTTATCCAAAAAAGTATTTTCGATATCCGTGGTTATTAAGTAAAATGCCCTCGATTACAAAGAAAACAAACTATATAAAGGCATTACTTGACCGCGGAACTCTACAAATACACGAGAGTAACGCAGTGTACTATCCAACCGAGTAGGACGACACAATAATAGTCTCACGTCAGAACAAACGCACGTTATTTTCAATAAAGTCCCGGTTCGCTTGCTTGTTCTTATTTGTACGTCGCTAGCCGTTGGCGACTCGATTGAACCTTAACGTATCCATGTCCGTACCTTTAAAACAACCGTCACGAACCCTCGAGCCAGCCACAGCGATGTAATAAAATCTTTTCAAATGTACCTTGAGCGAGACATCATATTGATGGCGTTCTATTTGCTCAACATGCTTCGGGCCTCAAGGAATAGCAGCAGGGATTTTTATTTTATGAAATAGGGATTTGTATTTTATGTGTTTATGAAGATATTTGATTTTACCTATAAAATAGTCATGGGACTCATGGCATTTGTCCCTTTGTGGACAAGCATGAATGCAGCGTATTTCGTTGGTGTTTATATGGTAATAATTATCATATGAGTCTTGTCCTTATTGTTTAGAAATGTTAAATCATTTAACATTAAAATAATGTTTGTAATTGTGGAAGCACAGCATGTGGCACTTACCTGCGTACTCCTACACTAACAAATTTGAATTCTCTCAAAGAATTAAAACATTTTAATTTCAAACTGAACCGGCTCATTACGCCAGCGCGATTGTATTTCAAGTCAACAAAACGTCTAATGAAACAAAAGGCTATTCTTACAGTTTGCGAATATAAATTTAATTACGGAACTCCGACCAAGTTTATTACCGTTTAGGAAGAATACTGTGTTACCATGGGTATTTCCATTACTTACACAAAATTAAAAATCATAAGATTGTAAATTAGAGCAACACAGTTTTTTAACCAACCCAAACTGACCCCCCCCCCTCCCCCTCCTCACCCCTCCACCTACATCAAAAATCTAGGTGGCTCCACTTCTGTAATACAGCTTAGGAGCACAAAAAATTATTCTGCAAAAGGAAACCTTTGGTTCAGAGAAAGCCATATTTGGCTTTCTTATGCCATGTACAGACGCAACTTTTTTTTTCAGCATCATCTCTTGCTAATTATTATAGAAGTTATTTTCTTGACTTTGGGCCATATCTAAACACGGTACAAGTGCCTATGATAAGTTATTAGTAAATAATATCTGAATGAATGATTACAAATATAAAAGGAACCATCACAGGAAAGGCAACACCGTTTCCTTTTATAATTCCCATTAACGAAAGGAAACGAAAAAATAATGTTATCCATTAATCCTTAAAATATGTGGTTTATTACTTGGAAGAGCCTTATAATATTCAGTAATCATATTGAATATTACTATTTATTTAATGAGCAGGAAGGCATTAGCTGTATAACTGTTGCTGCTGTATGTTGCAGTAATATTCAACACCGTAATATTGGTAAGAAGTAGAATTTGTAATTCAATTAAATTATTTATTAATATGAAACGCGAATTAAAAATTATTTCATTGTGTACTAGGTACGCATTTCTTTGACTCAACTGTCAATCTGCAAGTGCTAATTGCCAAGATGTCAAGATAACAAGTTACAAGTAAAGCACTTCGTCATGCCACTGACAAAGCGTCTCATATTCACATGTTAAATTAAAACCTTATGCTGTAAATAAATCTCATCGCGCACACTTACTTAAATAAATAAACGACTATAAGCAATAAGTGATAAGGTTCAGTTTTGAAATGTGCAGTGTATTGAGATACGCAACTGTTTGACTGTGTATGTTGTTTGCGGGGTAACTGCAGACGACAGTCGTTACGTCGTGTTAAACGTCCTCCACTTATGGTATAAGTAATTTAAGGCGAGTCAAGTTTCTACCTTTGGTAGGCGTAAGCAGTTGATTAAATTGAAAAAAAAAATAACCACACAACGTTACGAATAAATTCAATACACAGCGTATCATGAGGAACCCGAAAGATTAGCCAAGAATTTTTGAGGCCAAAAGAAGGAAAAAATTTTACCTGGACAATGTCGCCCAACAAAATTTGTTTAATTTTTTTTTAAATTGTTTGTACAAAAAAATCAAACGTAATTAGTAAACTTGTCACATAAAATGAATTTTTACTATTTTTTTCGGAAAAAACCTTAAGTTTTTGTCACTTTTACATCTATCGATGAGTATAATGAGTTGGTTACTACTTCCCATAGTAGTAGCAACATCGACATCAAAAAGGTGTTTCGTACTAAAGTAATGATATATATATATTTATTCAATTGGCATTGGAAGTTTATAGGACATTTTAGTGCTTAAATAATTATAATCAGGAATACACAATTAAAATCTTTTGGGTACCTCGTGACACACTGTACACAATTTCATAAATAATGAAAAGTTCGTATCATCCCAGAATTACGTTACGTATATCGCAGAGTTATGTTACACTGAATATTATAAATTACCGATATTTTTTTTCTAAACACGCTTTTACATATTAACATAACTGTTGAAAAAAAATGAGCTTATAATGTAAGAATATATTTTGATCCATCAAAATTTAGCGAGTTCACAGCGAGATTCGAAGGTTGCACTGCAACTATGCAAATCATGGTGTCAAAGTTTGGTAAAGTAACATAGGCCTCGCCGATATGGCGTAGCATCGTAGTATATAAACTGTAGCTGTACCCGCGGCTCGTAGCACCTGCTACGATACTTGCATAACAAGTCGGCTTGATTTTGAGATTGTTTTAAAATTCTAAGGAGGATTCATTTGCAATTTCTTCATTAAGCCTTTAAGGGGCTGGTTTGAGGCTGTTTGATTAACCAAGGAATTAGACTTTATATTGTTAAGGATTTAACTTAGATTTTTTATATATATATTGGGATTGGGTTTGTATAGTTACTACAACCGTGAAATTATAAAAAAATTAAAGCGTGAGCCGGCTCTTCAAGGGTTTAGCTATGTGAATTATAGACACCACAGGCGACCAGAAGACGGGCCAGTGTTTTGCTCAGCCTATAAGCATTGGCATTCAATGTGGCATGCAAAAATTCAAAGGAGGAAGTTTTCTATTTATAATTTTAAGTTTATATAGTCTTTAGGGTTCCGTACCCAAAGGGTAAAACGGATCCTATTACTAATACCCCACTGTCCGTCCGTCTGTCTGTCTGTCCGACTGTCTCCAGGCTGTATCTCATGAACCGTGTTAGTTAGACAGTTGAAATTTTCACAGATGATGCATTTCTGTTGCCGCTATAACAACAAACACTAAAAACAGAATAAAATAAATATTTAAATGGGGTTCCCATACAAATGAGATTTTTTTTTGGCGGTTTTTGCGTAATGGTAAGGAACACTTCGTGCGCTAGTCCGACTCGCACTTGGTCGGTTTTTATATATTTGTAACGTTATCGAATACCATTTCTACGTTCGAATTTGATTCCACAAACACTTATTATTGCGGTCGATAAGAAAGCAATATTATAATATTTAACAATTTTTGAACTTGATAATTAGCTGTACATAAACTAAGTATTATTAATTCATTAAAATGAATGTATAAACAAACTTACTTTTAAAAAAGCTAATGGCTATCTACTTTTAATAACATGCTACTTACAATGTTTTGTTTTTACTGTAGCGCCATAAACAAACGAGAATTACCCGTATCGAATTCCAAATACCCAAACCACACTCGAAACAACATCACATAAATTTCAACGCTTTCACATCGACTCCATAAAAACACAAACAAAAAGCAAGTTACCCGATAAATAACCTAAGCAGCCCCAATGACACGGGCCAAATTGATATTTAAACAACATTAAATGCTTGTATTAGCAAACCCCTTCAGCGTTTTTTTAGTTTATATTTTTCGTCTGTTGTTGCAGAAATTGGTACCTTAGCATCTTGAAATAAAGTTGACATCAAAAACGTGTTGTAAAGTACAATGATATACACAGAGTATTTTTGGTATAATTTGTATATATTTTAGCAAAAAGTGACCTTGTAACGTGTATTGAGATTATTTCAACAGGTTTTTGCCGTTTTTGGGCGAGTTCAGGGTTCAGGGGCGTAATATGATTCGAAAATCATAAATTATTAATGTTTTTTCACAACTGTTCCTGTTATGTATGTCAACGGCCGATCGTAAGATCAGGCAGATCGTAGTGTTCCTGTATAATGTTTTGATGATAATCATATTAAACCAATAGATAGATAGAATAGGTTCGGTAGGTTACTTGAGATGCGATGTTTAAATATATACTAATCAAAAATTAAAGCATTTTACAACATCAGTGGAGTTTTACGAGTCTATTAATAGAGATCTCCGATATATTTTGATTGTATCTATGATTGACTGTTGTATTCAAAACAAAAACATCTATAGTACCGAAGTATGAATTGACGTAGCACTCTCGGCCGCGATTCTCCCCGCACGCACCGCCATAAATCGGCGGTCTCCTGTCGTCTCGACGGCGATAAATCTCACCATTCACTAATACACCGCATTCAAATGTAGCGAGTCCTCGTAAGGAAATCCCGTATGCGACTTGAGATTTTCAACCCACGCTTTTCACCTCAAAAGCGGTGCGTAACGTATGGCCACATTTATCTCGCGCGATATTTGGTGAACGAAATAGCACCCCTATACCCGTTTTGTTTGCACGGAATGTTCTTTCAGGCGTTTCATATATTTTTTTGGATTGGAATTGGAAGTGGGCGCGGGATCGTTTAAATGATTGTCTGCGTTCGTGTGAAAAGAATTTGGATAAAAAGGCTTCTAACATTTAAGCGCAAGTTAGTAAATAAAGGTTTTTATGCCGACGTTTTGCAAGTATATACGTAAGTTACATAAAACATTTTGACAAACTGTAACATAAAATAAAGACTTACGGCGCGATTCGAACTTTAAGGTTCGGTCAAATATTAAGTCTAGATACGATAAGATTGGACAAATCAGTGTCAAAAGTGACGTTTTTGTTAGAAGAATCTTCATTTTTTACGCTGACATATCACGGGCATATAGGCAGGTGGCGTTCTCTCGTTTTGGAGGCCAAGACCCTGTTTGGATCACTGCGCCACAATAGTTAGTTTGTTAGTTAGTCACTGTTCTTCTAAAAAAAAAAAAAACATTTAAGTATCTCATGTAATGACACTGCAAAATAAACATCAACTCGTTTGAAAAGAAACGCTTCGAACCAAAACCCTCCAACCTAGCCAATCAATCTGCTTCCACTGCCGCATCGCAGCAAATTTGACAGGGAAAATGGAAACTTTCCATTGCCATTTTGCGCATTTGAAACCAAAACAGCATATGTCTTTTATAATCGGTGAGATACTTGTGCTTCTCTTGTTTAGTAACATCGCATTTCTCGTTTCCAAAGTTGAGGCTCGACTTGTAACTTTACCGTAATAATTTAAGAGGCAAGTTGGGCCTAACGAATATGAAAAAAGGCCCGTTGTCACTTCTCAATTGCCACTTTTTTCTTGTTGTCAAAGTTCTTCGGAGGGGATAAGCAGCCAGCTTTACTTTGCTTTTAAAGGACAGTTCATGTCTGTTCTGAGAGTTTAGATAATGTTTGAACGAATTGTCGCTGATATTGTTTTTTTTTTGTGCAAGATTTTAAAACAAAAAATATGATTATAAATAAGTTGTGGAAATATACTTGAGATATCTACTCGTTTTGATCCCGCGTTATTTTTTGTACTAAACAGATATTTGCTATGTTATCGGAATATTTTTTTAAGAAAATGGAAAAATCAAAAATCGTTTCCAACGTAAACCATTTAATTAAATTTATATCATTTAATATTAAAAAAAAAATTATGCCGAAATTCTACCTTATTCAATTCATCGACAAAGGCCCGATTCGAACTTTAAGATACATCAAAAAGTTCCTAAAGATACGATAGGTATGGATTGGACATGTCAGTGTCAAAAGTGCCGTTTTTGTTTGAAGAAACATCACCCTTGACATTGACATATCGAATCCATATCGTACCTTTAGCAAATGTTTGACGTAAAGCTATTAGCTTTGCACCCCTGCATATACATTTGTATAAAATACTTTGAAATTACAAATACTTTTTAGCATTATTATTTATACATTTTAGTATTACATGTAAACTAGTGTGGATTACTCGATATTGTAGGGACTAAAGAAAAAATATTTAAAGCTCTTTTGGGGGTTATTTCCAATGCAAAATTATAAAAACTCTATATTGAGATTCTCCAACTGCAATTAAAAGAAAACATCATAATAATACATTTTTTTAAATTAAAGGTCATAATATTTAAACATAATTTTTGATTCTTTTATTTCTTTCTGTCAGGTCAAACAATCTAACATTGTGTAAAAAATAGCTCGTTTGAACGTGAATTCTAGGATCTTGTCGCGCATTTCCTGTGAGAAACGATGGAATCTAGTTCCCTGGTCTCATGGTACTAGTAAAGGTAGAAGGAAAATTTACGTCTTGACTGCAACTACGGATTTAATTAAAAGAAAAGAGACTTGGCACCGCTTACTTATAGTTATGGGCAGAGGTAAAATAAAGTTAGCTTTAGTAATGTTGGTTAAAGTATTTAACTTCAGACTTACAAGCTCCTGAATTCATATTTTCATTTTATCTTATTGTTCAATAAAAAAAATGTTGTAAGTTACTATTATAATAGAATGCTTGTTATATATTTATTTATATGAAATAGTTATACAGAAATAATTCATTCAATCACAGATAACACATACATATTTTGGAAAAAAAAAACCTGAACTATTATTATTTACTTAAACGGGACTTAATCGCGAATCAGCTTTAAAAACCTCCGACGTTTCGAGGGCGGCATTGTCCCCATGATATCAAAGGAAGACTGGAAAACAAGTGAAATCCTATAAATAGGAGTATATGACCTTTTTGAGTTAAATGAATAATACCAATGCATCACTGTTCCCCAGGCGGTGGCGCACCTACTATAATAATTCGTGTGAGACGATCCGGATTTTGTTGATTGCTGGTTGACCGTGGCATTCAGCTGGTCACGCAATCCGTATAGGTCAATAACTGGCTACTACGAGGTTTTCCCGAGGGGCTACAGTATAGGGTTCTTCAAAAAAGGAGTGTACAGGTTTTTAAAGGGTCAGCAACGCGCATGTAATACCTCTGGTGTTGCAGGCGTCCATAGGCTACGGTGACTGCTTACCATCAGGCGGGCCGTTTGCTTGTTTTCCACCGTCGTGGTATAAAAAACTTGTATAATATGTATGTACCTACTCGTATATGTAAATATGTCTGTGACATGTGTATGTTCTAGTATTTTATATCCGTAGACAAACAAAATCGAAACAAATGTATAGCCAGCATACAAGTTCGCTCATACATTCACAGTACATTATCTCGCTAGATGAAACTGCTTCTAATGTCCACCATTACGAGAGCCGATGTAAATGCGTGTCAGCCATTATGTAGCGAACCGTTTTGTGGACTGTTTACTTGTTTGGATAGTTGATGTGGAACATTACTTTTATGACCCTAATCGAGAAAGAAATCTGCGAAAATTGTTGAATGTATTTTCCAGATTTGTATGGGACACGAGAGTATCAGGCGTATTCTAAGTATACCTACCATATTATGGACTTCTGGGTCTGAAATAAAGATATATTTAATTTTTATTTTTTTTATTATAATATCCGGATATAAATTAAATATTGATTGGATATAGATTTAATTAATATCCTGTTATTAAAATTAGAATACTCCTGTAAGTTTGTGTGCAAGCAACAGGTTTATTATAATACTTTTGCGAATAACTACTTTGTGACTTGGGGAATTTAAAGGTATCCTATTTAAATTTGATGCCTGTGATAGATTAATTAATTAAAAGTGAATACATTTTTATCGCCTCTGCTCTCATTTTTATGGGCAATCAATATAAGGAACCCTTACAATATTCCGCAGTTGCATAATACCAAACAAAAGTCCACCGTGTTTACCCGAGCGTTGACAAAAAAAGAAGGAGCAAAAGACTGTCATTGAGATAACAACCCCTATTAACATTCAGGCTGTAGGGTAAACAGAATCAAACTTTTTCAACAGTCATGAATGCTTAGACTGAAATTTGGCTGCGACTTTTTTAAACCGAAAGTCTTTTTTATTTAGTTGGTCGGTATTCTGGTTGTCACGATCACTAACTTACGCAAAAGATAATGTACAAACAATATTGGTCGTCTTCTTTTTGCTTGTACATTGTTTGTTAGGTTTTGCGATTATCTATAGTTTTCTACCTTCCACTATGCGTAGTCCGTCACGCATTTAGAGCCATACTGATTTTACAGACATATTGAATCTCACAAATTTATCTTTGATTAATCGACTAGGAATGCGAGCGACAATTAGTGTAGCGACAAGTAGAGGGACTAAAATACT
Source organism: Cydia pomonella (assembly GCF_033807575.1). Classification (NCBI taxonomy): domain Eukaryota; kingdom Metazoa; phylum Arthropoda; class Insecta; order Lepidoptera; family Tortricidae; genus Cydia; species Cydia pomonella. The sequence continues at coordinate 19,887,735 of NC_084704.1, forward strand.
ACTTTTTACGAATCCGTAGTGAACACGTAGTGAATGAGAAAATCCTTATAATTTCACTAATGATCTCAGTCCGTCCATCCGAGTGGCTATTAGTTTTTGAAAGGGGGCCTTAGGGCCGATTTACACGTTGATAAGAGTTAAATACGAGTTCGTACATTTGCTACTAATCCTGCGTTTAGTAACAAATGTATGTATGATAAATGTAAAAACAAGCCATTCAATTTGATACTTTATTTCAATTACGCTGACAATGTCATAGGCAAATGCCGTCCCTATTATAGGTATTTTATAGCTTATTATAATACATTCACATTTGAGGTAAATTTTTTCTACTTCCGAAGAAGAATTTAGTGGCTAAATATAATTAAATATTATAAAAACATTGTAGAGTAGTTTCTCCGAGAGGGGGGTGTGCGGTGTGAAGGAGAACAGACGAATATTCCAGTCAGCGCTAATACAAATATACACTACTAATAATTTAATTGCCTAAGTCCAAACCGCTGTTTGGAAGGACGCTTCCTTGAAGGTCAACTGCTGAGCTCAAAGGGGAAGTGAGGTCTAAACTATCAAGATGGTCCAGAGAGGTCCCACATGGTGCACAATTCCGTACATTACAGCTATTTCTCTACATTTACAATAATCGCTACATCGGGTTATTATGCTAGGTAAAATCTTATGAGTCACCATTACAGAGCCGCCGAATTCACGTTTTCATACAATTGAAGTTACGCTCTCATTTTATAACGACATGCTGGAATAACATGAAACTTGGCAGTAACAGTAACAGTAGCATTGGAGTAACATATATTTATGCATGAAAATAATTTTCATTGCAAAATCGCAACACAAATAAAATATAACGATTATATTTAGGTATTGTTTGTAAATCTTCTACTCGATCTATTTTCTTTGTATTACAATTTCCAGCTATGAAAACGTATTTCAGCGGTGGCAGCATGGTTCCATTTTTATCGCTTGTCAATATGCCCGTCACTTTCGCGCTTACTCACTTGTTAGAACTTGACAGGCATGGTGACAAATGATAAAGAGCCGACCATCTTAGCCCTACAGCGGTGGCAGCATGGTTCCATTTTTATCACTTGTCACTATACCCGTCACTTTCACGCTTACATACTTGTTAGAACGGGACAGCCATTGTGTCAAATGATAAAAAGCCGACCATCTTAGCCCTGCAGGCTTAGATATAATTATGTTACGTCAGTGTTCATGCAAAGTTTTTTGTTATTTTAGCACGTCGTTATAAAATCAGATTGCATCTACATTTGTATGACGGCGGCTCTGTACTAGCGACTCTTAACATCGCATTACACGTTTTACATGCGCACTATACAGCGACATCTAGCGGGATATTGGGTAAACTTTAGGTACACGTCCGTTTCTTATGAGTTAACCTCCTAAGACCCAGAAGCAATTGTTTTGTTTTCGAATTTGGAACCCTTAGTTACATAATAAAAGTTTAAAGAGCCCATCAACGTGCTCACTAGCGCGATTGGAAAATAATTGTGATTGCTTAAATTTGACGATAGATATTTAAAAAAGGGGCCTATCGTACTGTATTTTGTATTTAAGTACCTTTTCAATACATCAAATTAGTTTCTATGTTGCTGGATTCATCGATCTATGAACTTAAAACAAAAACAGCCGTTTTAACTTTGGACGCCTAGATTGACGAATCCAGCAACGTAAAAACTATTATGATGCATTCAAAAGGTACTTAAATATAAAATACAGTACGTAGCGGCCCCCTTTTTTTAATATCGATCGTTAAATTTCAATAATCACAATTATTTAGCAGTGGCGCTAGTGAGCACGTTGATGGGCTCTTAATGTTTTTTATTTTAGTAACCCGTTACATAATGTTATTTTTTACAGGTATCAGGAGCCTACTAGCGCCATCTGGTGGGGCCAATGGTAACTAAACATGTGTTCGGGAAAGTTCGCGTTTCAGTATTCAAATATCAGTGCGTCGCTTAAAAAATCTATTCTGCTGCTTAATCAGGCCTATGCTAGTAAGGTTGTTTATATTTTTTGCTCTTTTTGGCAGGTCACACTTTCACATGCAACCTTTGGCCTTAGGTACCGGTTGTAAAATGAAAAGAAAATGAAAGTCCAGTTTAATAATTGTAAAATTCAACACAACTTTAATAACCTAACTAAAAATATTGCATAGCTGCTCTTGATATTTTTGCTTGTAGACTTTTATTGAGATATTTTTTTTATTAAAAATTTGATGTAACATGTTTAATTGTGCGTATATTTTTATATTGACTTTAAACAATCTTTTGGTTAGGTACAGGTACAGAGATGATGAATTGTGGGCTTACTACCCCGTTCTAATTATACATATCTAGACACGCGTCAGCGTGTCAAGCCAAGTTCAAAGGAAAAGAACTGGCGACGCACCGGCCGCCCTGTGTTATATTACATGAGCCATCTGGAGCCACTTTTGAACCCCTACGTAACTCAACATCCATTGAACATAAACTTTTGACACTGATTTTTTTTATTTTATACCACGACGGTGGAAAACAAGCATACGGCCCGCCTGATGGAAAGCAGTCACCGCAGCCTATGGACGCCTGCGACTCCAGAGGTGTTACATGCGCGTTGCCGACCATTTAAAAACCTGTACACTCCTTTTTTGAAGAAATATATATACCTATACTGAAGACCCTCGGGAAAACCTCAATCCACAGCCGGAGTGTCCGCGGGAGTAAATTCCTCTTGAACCGCACAGTACGCGACCATTTAGGTTCTAAAGTGTGAGGATAAACACCCTGCCGACGGCGAGCGGTGCAGTGATAGAAAGTGGCCGTTGACATCATGTCAAACAATTCCTCAGAGCACAGCCCATTGTACAAGCGGTAGAACACACACAAGGAGGCAAAGTCTCTCCTTAGACTTAAAGGTTCAATACCACTTGTGAGTTTGGGATCGTCAAAGATTCGTACAGCGATCCTTTGGACTGAGTCGAAGGGTCCAAACTGGCATGCAGGTGCTCCTGCCCAAAGGTGACAGCAATACTCCATATGGGGTCTGACTTGCAATTTATATAGCAGCATTCTTTGCCCCGGAGTAAAGTATCGCCTCGCTTTATTGAGCACACCGAGTTTGGATGCCAGCGCAGCCTTCCCTTCCAGATGGCTACGGAATTGGACGTCACTGAAGATCTCGTCGCCGAAGATCCCCATACTCCCTGATATGGTAAGGGCTGTGCCTTGGAACTGCGGGGCCACAGTAAATGGGGTTTTCTTAGTGGTAAACGCGCAAACTTGAGTCTTGGTGGGGCTGAATCGGACTAGATTCTCCCGACCCCACACCGCAACTCTGGATAGAGTGCTCTCAAAGTCCGACTGACCTAATATCAAAAAATTAACCCACTTCCAGATGATCTATTCTAAGTTGAAGTTTGGGGTCCAGCTGGGCAATTGTGTGGTCACGAACTCAAGATAAAGAAACTGTGATTTTATTACGATTTGTAATATTTTCCAAAAAACAGTTTTTATTTACACACTAGCGCCTGACGAATTAGGATCGAAATAGCAAAAATAAATTTTAGTTTTGAAACCAACTAGGTAGTTATGATGAATACTAATAATTTCTGTGCAAAAAGTAATGATATCCCATCAAAAACAAATGTGAAATGAGAGCCAAGTCAAATATTAAGAATATGCGTCGTTGTTAACTTCAAAGGCAAATAATTGAGATATATGTGGGTGTCACGTTCTAGTTCACCTAAATACCCTAATTATTAACCTAAATGGTCGCGTAATGTCGCAACAGTAATGCAACTGCAGTTGATATCCGAATGTCACCTTAACTCCGAAAGTTAAATCTTACGACAATTAAAGCGAAACAATATATCACAGAGGCGATAACATAAGACATACACGAGTCAGCCAAATAAGGTTATTACACAAATCCCTGCACTTAGGGAATGAACGAGCACACTTCAGCATACGGGAATGTTGAATACTGATTTTGTAGAGGAATTAATACAAGAATCTGTTATTCCTTTGGCTATGTATATAGCCAAAGGAATAACAGTACAAACGGAAAATATGTGCATTAGTAAAAAATATGTGTAACACTAACACTTTGAGCCGCTATCTCTGCTCTAGATTTGAAAGCTTGTTTACTTAAACGATATATACGTTAGAAGTAAATTTCACAGCAGCGACGACGAGCGAATAATACTATCTTATTTAAATACTTATTTATATATATACTATATATAAATAAGTATTTAAATTTATAAGTGTTTAAGTCTATAAGCAAAGCCCACATTAATTCATTAATGAGTATAAATCGCCATTGTGATCAATATTCAAATAGAGAGATAAATGCGTTTTCTTCATTAAATACTTTAATTGGTTAAGATTTCAATATAAGTATGCGACTTCAGCCGAAGATCTCGGCTGCCAACCCTTAGGCCACTCTAACCGCGAACGCTTACAGACAATACAGAACTCCTAATTAACCTGCCACGTTCGCGAGGCGTCGAGCCGCTAATATAATGAAGCTGGCGCTAAACCAGTTTAATATCAAAATAACTCAACTTTTCGACGTGCGGTTGGGTTAGTGTTATCCTGATTTCTGCGAAAAACGTTATAACCAGACATCAGGGTTTCATTTTCGTAATTTTGGTTACGAACCCTAAAAAAGTAAGCCTTAGCATATCTTATTTTGATGAGCTTTTAAGATAATTTCTAGATGTAGTGATATCTGTCTGTTATCAAGCCTAACGATCCACAGGAATATGATCAGGCAAACAAAAAGCACGCGCAAAAACAAAGTGCACAAAGGCCATTGCACCGGCCTAGAGAAGTGAACCCGGATCGAAATCCAATCAACACGGTTGATCCGGTTCAATCCAGCTCCGATCCGGTATCAGGTATCGACCCGTAGTTGGTATTTACACAATCAAAAGTACTTTTGTCATCCGCGCCGTATGTGGAATTAGGCCGTTTTGCGTTGTTTTGCTAATATTAAAACAAGCGGCTGATGTAATAGTTGTAATAAAAACGTATTCAACTATAATCTAAATTTCTTTTTCCATGGCACTGTATGTAATGTACAACCTAACCGTAAAAAGGGGTTGTAGTATGAAAACGGCCCCACAAATTGCATTATTATATATTTAGCCAAATTGTTAGTATAAACAGTCAGATTATCAATGGATATTTATTTTTTACCTTAACCATTTACAATCAAATCAAAGCAAATCAAATTCAAATTTGTGTGTTGATGCATATAAATATGAATATGAATATTTATAGTAACACAAGCGGTCCGAGTCTAACTTTCTTGGAGCTTAATATTTACAAATATTACACTTATTGACATCGTATTTATTTATTTAACTAGCCGTGTTAAGTGATCAAAATGTAATTTTGAATATGAAAAATGGAATAAATGATGGAATGATTTAATTTGTTTGTCATTCTCACGATAAATTCTGGACCGTAAACGAATATCCCTCCCATTGGGAAGGTTTATACGAAATAATGTTTAATGTAGATATATTATTATAAACTTAACTACTCAATGATTCCGTGATTGAAATATGGCAGTCTTGCAAGCCAGAAGATATAAACTTAGCCTTCCAACAAGAAAATTTGCAGGCATTTCTCAAAACTACACAGGAATTTACGACCCTAAAAAATACAATAAAAGTGACGGAATTTAAAACGGAACTCGCTTAAACTTTAAAGCCGACTTGAGTCGAGTTTCCATGCAATTGTAGTTCTAGAGTTTGGGAAGAATGTTCGTCGATTGTTCAGCAATTACGTTGGGAGCACACCGCGATATGCGCTCTAACGAACAGAACTAGTCGAGTAGTGTTCTACTTACACGTAGTTTATTGCATTCTTACAAGTAATACACATATTCTAGAAATAATTTCATTAAAGGGTGTAATTTTATTTGTGTCAGTGGTGTGTAGCCAAACAGGAAATTAGAAAATGTCAGACTAACAAATTGTTAAAATATACTGGTCTTGTTGTTCTCCTCTATATATTTACGTTTTCTATAGTACATGCCTTTTGAAAGGATTCACCATATGTTTAAAGGGTTTTGTAGTCAACTGACTGGCCTAGAGGGTTGTGACCCTAGTCTATGAAGTCGATGGTTTCAGGTTTAAGGGACTTTACAGTGGGATTTAGTCAATTTGTGTAATAATGTCCTATAATACTTAGGTAATAAGTTCTGTCATAAAAAAGGTTTTGACTGATAAGATGGAATACAAAGCGTTTAATAAAAATGCGTAATTTTTCATTTTCTTTTTAACATTTTTCCGAATATTACATAAAATTATGCAAGATTGAGACAGCCAATTACGTTAAATTATATTGTAAGTAATTCAGCATTAAATAAGATTTAAACCTATATATATATATATATGAATAATAAGGTATCTGTACCTATTTTTTATCAGTCAAAATCTTTGTGACAGAACTTATGACCTAAGTATAATATATGTAAAATAAAAAATTAACCTAATTTCGCCTTTTCTGTCAGTTAGTACTAGAAAAAGCTGCTATTTATACACATCAATCACGCCAATACCTAAAAATTGCCCCCCGACGTTCCGGTTATTATATTTATTAATAGCATTCTTAATTACAGCTTCTCATCAGAGGCTTTCAACAACTGCCGCAGTCAACAAATCATCGTCCCTAAAATGGTTCATCATCAAGGCAAAACCTAGGATTGTAATGAATATTTATTTCATAAAAGAATTTGATTTTATCGGGTTTGACCAAATATTTATTACATTCGAATTTAAACTGTTGTGAGTCTAAGGTAAATACAGTTTAACTCACGTATTTTTAGTCACTCGCATTATACTTATTAATACTGGTAGTAACCAGTGGATGTAAGGAAATCGCAATCTGTTGCCGCTACTGTTCATATTGATTTGTCATTCACCTGTTAGTGAGGGACAAAGTGAGTGAGTTGATGCTTTCGCATTTTCTCAAAGGTTAGCTGGAAGAGATCCCTTTTAGGGATAAGTTCGCCTTTGTATATATATATATATATATATATTTGTTTTGTTTTATCTGTTTTATGTTAACCTGTTTATGCGCATTAAAGTGACATACATATACTCGTAAAAAAGTGGAAGAAACTAAATTATGTTTGACGAAGTAATGAAACCCAATGTGTCCCCAGCGTTACCACGGCGACGCTCGCGGTAACACTTGGGCACAGTTATATTAACTTCGTCCCCTACGTGACGGATACGGGGACGATTATCAAAGTTTTACCGCTTAGCTTTGTGTGCGAATTAAGAATGTTTGTTTATTTTAATAAAGCAACAATTGTGCTTTATGCTACCTATACCTTAGATAAATTATTTATTTAATCAAATTCATATCCGTAACGCAGGCCTCGTCGGGAGGGTTTATGGTTATAAATCAGCAACAGACGTCGTCATTTTAATACACAGTAATTTCATTTAGAAAGGACTACCCCGAATCGCATCCGATCCAAAAGTTCCCATTACGCTAGCAGCGTTTCCAAGTTGTATAGCCAATGAAATCCCCTGGACCAGATATGACCCGGAGTGTGGATCACAGCCCCTATCCCTAAGTCGGTGACCAAGTTTACAAAAACCTTAGCCTCTTATTACATAAGTAGGTACAACGAGGTACTCTAGAATCGTTTTAATACATTCAGTATTTAAAAACGATGCGTTGTTAACAGTAATGATACTTTAGGTAATTTGACAGACTAATATAAATTTGTCTAAATTTACCTAAACCTAAATCATTTATTTTTTCTCTCGCAAATGTACTCATAATTTGTGGAGTATACAGTCGTGGAAAAATACATTTGATCCTTAAATGTAAACTTGTCTGTCTACTTATATAATTTGAATTTAGAAAAATAATTCTACTAACATGTTATTTATATGTCTAGAGTTCGCATTTATAGTTCCAAGCAAGCGTTGATAGGTGCTAATTAAGGTCGCGTTCATGAAAAATTCAATTTATCCTATGCGATTTTGTTTTTATTTTGCCTTTGAGTTATTCTTTATTAAAATTTATTTAACAGCATATATGGTGCTACTTTAAACTTTAAATGACCATATGTACCTACGATGACCTCGACGCTTTTTGCAGCGACTGGCGGGAACATGCTCCAAACCGTGATGAGTGGCAGAAATAAGTTTTGGCAAAAATTTCATTTTTGGTACAAGCTTTTATCGCTGACTGTACTTTTCTTGCCACAGGCAACTAATACTCATCGAGCAAATTCTAAAAACCCCAAACACAAGTAGGTTGCGTTGTTTTATCACAGAGTTCCTATGTCCACCTCTTGTCTCCATCATCAGATCAGCTCGATGGTACCATAATATTGCATTGTCACCCGACTTACATATGTATGCAAATTTTCAGCTCAATCGGAAACCGGGAAGTAGATCAAATTTAACTTGCAAGATTTGATTACAAACAGACAACGGTCAGGTGAAAGTAAATAAAAGCTTGTAAAAAGGGGAGGCCTTTGCCCAGCAGTGGGACACAAAATAGGCTATTTAAAAAAAATGTACACACGTAAACGGGTCTCTATTGTTTCCCATAAAGTTTTAAGTCATAATGTATTCTTAGTCCGCGTTTTCGTTAGTCATAATTTGTTTTTTCTCAGTAACGCGTAACTTTTCAAGATTGCCATAAAACAAACCTAATCTCACCTAACCCATCTATAGGATAACCTTGCAAAAATCCTGAGAAGTTAACGGTTTCAGAATTATGACTAATGATAATCTGACAATAACTACATTATGACTTTCAATAATTATATCAAACAAAGGGATCCGACTGTAAATGTTCGGTCGTGTTTTCATTTATCGCCCTTCGTTTCCAATTTCCTATTTTTCGCACTTTTATCGCACTATTCTTTATTTGATATTTATTTTTGTAATGGTATATATATGTATTCTTTGTTTTATACCTGTCGTGATGTTACCGAATGTGCCCTAAGGAAGACCAGCGCCAGCGAGTAAATGTAAGTCGGATCGGCGAATAATATAATTCCGTACCGGGAGTAGTTTTTTGGTTACTTTCTTATAATATATCAATGATGATATTAATAATTAAACACTGATTGATGACATGAACAATTTAAATTAATACATATATTATAGTATGCAAAATCCAGGTGTTAAGCCTTGACTTGTAATATTTTTCAGGTATATCACTTAACAATTTTATAACATACAAGTTCCAACTAGTGACATGTCCAGATCCATACTCAGCCCCACAGCCCACATTTAATAAGTGAAAACTTCAGTTGGATGGATACGCTCTATACATTTTTTTTTTTAATACGGGTTCATAACTAGCCGTATTGTTTGGCTGGTGTGTTGGGAAACACGTAGTAATAATAGTAATATAATGAAATCGATATCCTATGTAAATAGCTTCTTATATATCTTAGGTAGGTACTCTATTTATTACAACTAATATAAAAACATCGTCACGACAAACAACTTGTTAATAGTGTTAAAGCGAAGATAATTCATACTCGTATATTTCAGAACCAGGTCGACGCGTACATCGATCATCATCAAAAAGTCGTAAAGAGCAAACTTCATGCCATCCAGCAGCTACATAATCCAAGTGTATGGATAAAACTAAACTAGGAGTAAGTTAGTTTTAGTCGTTAATAATTTCGGGCCAGGAGGGGGGGGGGGCAGGACCTTATCAAATTAGTATCGACACCGAGCGGAGGGGTAACGAGGATATAAATCCGTGGCATGTGGCAAACTCGACGTGATACCATTTATGGCTATGAAATATGCGGGAAAAGTAAGAACCTTACGTTAACACTGTCCTTTAACATAATACCTACTTGCACCTAGTTTTAATTTTGTTCTATCAAAACTCTTATTGTTTATAATTTTAAAAGAAATATGAAATGATTAAGAAGGTAAAAAAATAATTCAAAATATTGTTATTATGGTCGAGGCACGGTCGAGGAGAGAGAAACTATTTCAACATCCTAGTCGTTTGTTCGACTTTAGGAGTTTGAAAAAGATTTGAGTGTACTTTGCTAACCAAGAGGGGGTCACTAGAATGAGCACAATATGATTGTTTGTATTTTGATACGTCAAATCAATATTGGAGACCAAGACCGAAACCCGCTTGTTTTAGGGCTCGAAACACGTAGGCAATATCGCGACGCCCGACGCTTTATACTGGTGTACTAATTACCTACACACAAATTTCCCGCGCCTGGTGATGCTATTACTTTAATACACCTAATGTAATAAACTGCACAATTTACTTTTTCACTTCGTTGGGTTTGCACTAAAAATAAACGTGAGCAGATGATGTGGTTTGTTATATGACAAATGTTCGTTAGGATTATAGACATGTTAATAACATACTGTATACATAAACTGTGATTAATGATTATGTTGTTTTATATCCAGTAATTTCGAGTCTAATTAATTATCAGCACAATTTTAATACGAAAAAATATCAATCGACTGATCCGTTTTGTGACCAACGCTTTTAAATATACTTACAATACAACTATATTACATATACATATGACACATTAAAGACCGTCGTAAAACTACGCCAGTTTCCTTCGATGGTTAGCAGTCCTCAACAGTGCGTTTCACCAGAAGCTTCCTGCCTCGCACAGCTAAACTGTGGAATGAACTGTCGCCTGCGGTATTTCCGGACCGATACGACCTTCAAACCTTCAAGAAAAGAGCGTACTTTCATCTCAAAGGCCGGCAACGCACTTACAACTACTCTGGTGTAGCAGGTGTCCATGGGCGGCGATAATCGCTTACCATGAGGTGATCCGTCTGCTTGTTTGCCTCCTGTATCATAAAATAATCCTTCAGATAGATTGTTAGCAGGTGGTATGGTTCTTTGAGTCTACCCCATGCAACACCATCTGCCTCAACCACCGCCCTTCGCCCCAAGTTTTCGCCTTGTTTTTATCACCAACACCATTACAGTAGGTAACCTTCGGCATTAATGTGCACACGCCTACTTCTAAAATTAATAAACCTAAGGAATAATATTAAGAATATTCTCGTGTGAATGAGGGGTACCTTGGGTAGTTAGTCGCTTAGTTATAGGGCCTGCGGTACCGGGGCCAGTTCCGCGAATTTCATTTCCCGGTTCCGAGCGGTACCAGTACCGGGATTCCTCGTTCTTGCCGCTTCCTCGATCCGCATATGAGTTTATTAATAATAAACTGTTTATTGAATAATTAAATATAAATTAACCGTTATGCAGTGCATATAATATTAATATATGCAACAAAATCGTGACTAATAAAAAATATTTCTGACATAAAACGGGGTTAATTCGACACAAATTACGTAAATATATACTAAAACAAATAATTTTAGACTTATGATTTCTTTAATCAGTCTTCAAGTTTCTTGGATCAATCTCAATGTTTTTTTTTTTTTAATATTTGGTTAGGGTCCATTCTAAAATATTATTTTTTGTTTACTACAATCTTTCGGTTAAAGTGTTTTAATTTAGACAACAATAAAAAATAGGTACTTCTATGTATTTTTTGGCTAGAAATCAAATAATTTTACCCACTTCACTATATATTATCAATATCGACACCGACACATACAAAACATACAAATTGACGTATTTTGGTGTGTGGTAACAAATATATTAAAATGTAACGAGAGAGTATACGTATCTTTATGCTTGCATAAACCAATTGGACCGCCAATAATGATCTTTATCAATGTGAGTTGGTGGTGTGAATGAGGGTCAATTTGGCAACCACAAAGCTCAAAGCAACATGGGATGACAAACGAACTTAAATCTACAATCCAAGGTGTCTAGGGGATTGTACGGCAGTGAACGACATTGGGAAGTCATAATCATAGGTATCTAGAAACAATCTCATGTACAACAACATGTAAATAAACAATAAAATTGGATATACATATTATGCATTAGGGTGGGCCGGTTGTTGTATGGAGAAAAATAAAAATGTAAAATTCATAATGCAATATGAATCAAAAGTTGCAGGAAAATACGTAGATCATAATACTGCTATACAATTTAAAATTAAGTACCACTTTTAGCCCTCTACCAGCCGCCAAAGACAAAAAAAGATAAGATTGAAAAATAAATTAAATATGTCAGATGGCAATTGGCAATTTTATTTTTAGATTGTTATAATATGGCATAAAATAAACGGAAATTAAATAAATTTACCATAATAATGTTTTTATTTATCAAAAAATATTTATATCCGGATATTTCATGTACAACACAATAATCACGTAGTCACGTGAAATACGAGAACCGAAGTACAGTATTATTTTTCAATGCTATCTAATATGAGAGTAACGTAGCTGGCTGGTGACCGAAGAGCTGGCGGCTTCCTCGCACAACGTATCAGTATTGCGATACAACGAGGAAATGCCGCCAGCATCCTTGGTACAATACCTCAAGGGCCTATTTTAGATATAGCTAGTTATAGTAATCCTCTATATAAATCCAATACGAGAGTGCAATTCTTTATACACATAAAATGCATTGGTTTAATTTAATGCATTATTGTTATTCATTTTACACGATGGTCAAAAGTTGTAAATTGTGACATTTTAAGGGAGTTTAGGGTATACTTTCACGCGTTTTAGCCAAAATTTGTTAATAAGCCTTGAACCAATATGTTATTTTATTCATCTATTCTGATTAATAGCGTTCCTGGCATTGTTTAGAACATCAATTTGGATACGAGATATATATCAATTCGTTTTTTCTGAAAAATGCCTATATTGTGAAATTGTATTGTGTAAAAAATATTACAAAGTAAAATACACTTAAATGGGATTGTTTCACATACAAAGTAAAAAAGCAAAAAAAAAAATCACGAAAAAAGTTTAATATTTAATCTTTGGGAGACTGCTAAAAGAAGACAGCTAGATTTTTTTATTATTTTTCTCGTAATCTACATAAAATTAGACATTTTTAAAGTGGTATTGCATTACATATTTCCCTAATTTTCATAAACGGCCCACCCTATTATGCATCTGTCAACATCACAAATCTCATATTTCGAAGATAGTTTTTTATTCATGGACAGGACTATACAGGTTTAATACCCGTAGATTATCGCAATTTTATGTATTTGATTGTAATGTTTAACATACGGAAAAATACACACATAAGCACATGATCATATCTATATACGAGTCAAAAACATAATAATCTGCTATATTTGTTATCATACAGCACAGCTCTGCTCAGAAAAAACACGCATCTTGATCATTTAACATAGAACCGGGAGAGAACCGGGAAATAATCTTCAGTACCGGTTCTCTCGGTACCGGGAATTCCCGGGAATTACCGGTGCCGAGAGAACCGGGAGCGCTTTTTACAAGCTTTTTCTCAAAATCGATTAACCGCTTGATAATTTGTCGCGCTAAAGTTGTCCTGCAGTGGCAGCATGGTTCCATATTTATCACTTGTCACTATGCCCGTCACTTTCGCACTTACATACTTGTCAGAACGGGACAGACATGGTGACAAATGATAAAGAGCCGACCATCTTAGCCCTACTGCATTCGTCGTAATACCGATTATTCAATACATAATTCTTAGGATAATCGCTTGTACACAACAACCTCAGCGCGGCAAATTACCTACATATATTATCGAATGATCGATATTACGACGACCGCTTGTAAAACACAACGTTACTCTGACAAATCATTATCAACGATTATTTGTCGTATATGTTATTTGTCGCACTAGGGTTATGTTATTCAAGTGCTCCGTGGATCCTCAGCTTAACGCAATGTTCATGGGAAACCGATCTGGCGAGCAGCCGTTATTCGTGATTTTGATCTTTCGAATAAATGTTAATCGCAAAGCTATTCTGTCGAAAATCTTTCCAAAAACGTTCGTCGTGGAAACGTTATGTCGACGAACAGTATATCGCAATAGATGTCTGTCGCACAATCGTTCATCGCACGTTTGTAATTCGAAGTACGGTCACGCGCCTAGGGTCCTAGCTAAAATGGTTGTTCAATACTTAGGCCATATAATCCAATTTAGCTAGAACCACGGAGCGTGACTAAAAAAAATGCAGTTGAATTTGAGTAGAAAATGATATTTAAACAATTTCCGAAAATACACCTTTCAAATTTTATCATAACCGGATATTATTTTTCAGTTTTTACAGGGAAGACACCTTATTGAACAAAGGATTTTCAACCGACTTCCAAATATATTATTATGATGTAGAAAACGATTAATGATGATACTAAGTTGTTACAACCTTGATAGAATTTGCGATTATCCTTTGCTTTCCGCTTGATGCAAAACAACTGTAGAAGCTCCACAAAAAGCAGAGTAGGTATCTCTTCAGTTTTCATTCATCTCGTCAGATTTTCAGCCCATTGACGCTTCAAACCAACTTCAGGGCAATCCGTCTCAATACAATACTTTTAATTATTCAGGTGAGTATTTCGACATCTCAAGATTTGAATTTACTTTATTAAAGTTTGCACAGCGGAGTTGAGGGCGTAAAATTTTAATAAGCTCCTGATTTCACAACATTGACAGCAGGATGTAGACGCCAGGCCCTTCAGAGTGGGGCCACGAAGAAAGATTTCAAATTAAAAATCGTTTCTATTACAAAGTGAATTGATGAAAAAACACCTACTGAACAAACTTACCTTATGGTTGGTTTTGTAAAGATCCTTAAGACTTATGCCAATCTTTAATATCTATGTACATAAGTAGTACATGTCTAAAGCCTCATACGACGGAACAATAAAAATGTAACCTTTTTTGTAACATAACCCGAAAAACTGACATTTAGTGCTATTCGAGCACAAGCACGAGCATATGCACTTTTTCGAGCCATTCGGTATCAACAAGTTTGTTTTTATTCTCTCGTTAATAAATTTACGGGATAATACCGGGACAAAGAAATAAAAACAAATAGCAAGATCACCACCAAATAAACCCATAGTCCGCGTCGAGTCGAGACATCTAATGTGGCAACTTTTGTATAATAAACCAATTTTCTTTGTTTTAGATCAGTTCTGTACAATTTGCAGAGCCGTTACGGTTGACATTTCTCACCTCAATTTCCATCTTTTATATAAATCCGATAATGCCTGGCAGGCATCCAGGAATAGGGTACCTACATCTATCCTGACTATTCGGTTTGAATTATTGATTTCACAACAATTGCTGTCTCTTACAGAATTTATATAATATTCAAGCGAGGTCAAAATTATAGGCGATGTATGTTCTTCTATTTTCAATTTGGGATTTTTATTGCGTCTGTTTTTCTACGAGAACTATGCAGCTTCGCTATTGCCGAATGTATATTTAGTTAAAAAACAAGTACCTATTTGGTTATACAAAAAAAAGAAAATAATAAAATAATTATACTTTTTCCATCACAAACTCATTGACGGCTTACCTTATTAGTGGCTAATTTTAAATCATGGAAGGTCTAGCCAAATAAATGATGGATACATTTAATACGTAGGTATACCGTAGTAAATCCACCAAACACCAAACAAACACCATCACATTTATAATGTTGCCTACATTGTTACGCTACATATATGTTTAAATAAATAAATTGTAGCATTTTGATGTATCAGGTACCTGTTTAATTTCAAAACATTGTGCTCAGTTCGAAACCTATGGTAGAACTAATGCAAATCATCATAGACCGACAAAAAACAGATAGATGGCACCACTACGGACATAGATGAGTAAACTTATGGATTTAGAGCAATAAGTAATTAAAACAAAATATCACTAAGCGTAATATGTAATAGAAACAGCCAAAACTTTTCGCTTGCCACAAGGACGAGATTTGCTTGTATCTTTATACGAATAACCTGTCAAGGCGTCCTTATGACAAGCGACAGAGTGGGACGTTTTGCCGGTTTCGGTCACATATATGGTTTTACTTTTTTATTTCATCAAATCGCTAATTTAATAGCCATCGACTTAAGAGTCCTTATTCCTACAGACGAGCGTATTTTGTAAAATGCTTCCTTTTTCATTCAAGATTACGACGTAACTATTAGTATTTATTCAAAAACTGATAACGTACTTAAATAATCGTTTCCTAAACTAGGGGCTCCAACAGTTCAAATTTTCATTTTCTCTTTTAAACCTCTTTTTTAATGAGGTTTTTTGGGAGTCTTTTCCAAATTTTGCAGTGAGATGTGGCGTTTGGGTTCTCAATTTTGCTATAAACAAGAATCATTTGGTACATGAATGACTACAATTTGATTCAACATATCTCGTACGAGGGGCTGGAATGATTAACAATCGAAGATTCATTTGAAAAAACTGATAAAATACCTTCCGAGTTTTCTTCATTTTTTTGGCGAAAACAGGGTTTTATTATATTTTATTTCCGCAAATTGTACGCATATTTTGCTTTAAAAATAATATTATAGCAAACTGTAACTTTATATTAACCTATAAAAAAAAAATCGTAACTATGGGACCTACATTGCCGTAAATTTATATTTTTTTAAAACACGTATAAATCACGCAGCAGCGACGCCCCGCTCTCAGTCCGCGCGGAGCGCGCTTAGAGGACGGACCTGTGCTCGATTGTCAGGCATTCGTTGCGATCGTAATCAGCTTCGGAGTTCCGAGAAGTGCTATATACTGCGATTAGAAAATCTTAATAAAAGTTCATTTTTTACAGTATGCCTAACAGACTCGCTTATTGATGGATTTTCAGTGTTACTTTTTTTTTAATACTAAGTCGGTGGCAAACAAGCATACGGCCCGCATATGTACGCCTGCAACTCCAGAGGAGTTACATGCGCGTTGCCGACCCTAACCCCCTCCCGCCCCTCGTTGAGCTCTGGCAACCTTACTCACCGGCAGGAACACAACACTATGAGTAAGGTCTAGTGTTATTTGGCTGCGATTTTCTGAAAAACGCATTTTCACTTGAAATTACGTTAGGGTTTGCATTATTATTTTTGACCCGGATGAAGTCCAAGTTCTCATGATGGAGTCAGGAGTTGGTCACCAGAACTTCTAATCTACTAATTATAATCCCATCGTGTTTGGGCTCAAAAGATTTGCCCTGACGAACACCATCGATCTAGATGAGGTCCAGGGTCTCATGATGGAGTCAGGAGTTGGTCACTAGAACTCCTAATCTACTCATTATAATTCCATCGTGTTTGGGCTCAACAGAGTTGCCCTGATGAGCACCTTCAATCTAGATGAGGTCCAGGGTCTCATGATGGAGTCAGGAGCTGGTCACCAGAACTCCTAATCTACTCATCATAACTCCATCGTGTTTGGGTTCAATAGAGTTGCCCTGACGAGCACCATCAATCTAGATGAGGTCCAGGGTCTCATGATGGAGTCAGGAGCTGGTCACCAGAACTCCTAATCTACTCATCATAACTCCATCGTGTTTGGGCTCAATAGATTTGCCCTGATGAACACCATCGATCTAGATGAGGCCCAGGGTCTCATGATGGAGTCAGGAGTTGGTCACCAGAACTCCTAAACTACTCATCATAACCTCATCGTGTTCGGGCTCAATAGATTTGCCCTGACGAGCATCATCAATCTAGATAAAGTCCAGGGTCTCATGATGGAGTCAGGAGTTGGTCACTAGAACTCCTAATCTACTCATTATAATTCCAACGTGTTTGGGCTCAAAAGATTTGCCCTGATGAGCACCATCGATCTAGATGAGGTCCAGGGTCTCATGATGGAGTCAGAAGTTGGTCACCAGAACTCCTACTCTACTCATCATAACTCCATCGTGTTTGAGCTCAATAGAGTTGCCCTGACGAGTACCTTCAATCTAGATGAGGTCCAGGGTCTCATGATGGAGTCAGGAGCTGGTCACCAGAACTCCTAATCTACTCATCATAACTCCATCGTGTTTGGGTTCAATAGAGTTGCCCTGACGAGCACCATCAATCTAGATGAGGTCCAGGGTCTCATGATGGAGTCAGGAGTTGGTCACCAGAACTCCTAATCTACTCATCATAACCTCATCGTGTTCGGGCTCAATAGATTTGCCCTGACGAGCATCATCAATCTAGATAAAGTCCAGGGTCTCATGATGGAGTCAGGAGTTGGTCACTAGAACTCCTAATCTACTCATCATAACTCCATCGTGTATGGGCTCAATAGAGTTGCCCTGACGAGCACCATCAATCTAGATCAGGTCCAGGGTCTCATGATGGACTCAGGAGTTGATCACCAGAACTCCTAGTCTATTCATCATAACTCCATCGTGTTTGGGCTCAAAAGATTTGCCCTGACGAGTACCATCGATCTAGATTAAGTCGAGGGTCTCATGATGGACTCAGTAGTTGGTCACCAGAACTCCTAATCTATTCATCATAATGGTAATTTGATGGTGCTTGTCGGAGTAAATCTATTGAGCCCAAACACGATGGAGTTATGATAAATAGATTACGAGTTCTGGTGACCAACTCCTGACTCCATCATGAGACCCTGGACTTCATCTAGATCGATGGTACTCGTCAGGGCAAATCTTTTGAGCCCAAACACGATGAAATTATAATGAGTAGATTAGGAGTTCTAGTGACCAACTCCTGACTCCATCATGAGACCCTGAACATCATCTAGATTGATGGTGCTCGTGAGGGCAAATCTATTGAGCCCAAACACGATGGAGTTATGATGAGTAGATTAGGAATTATGGTGACCAACTCCTGACTCCATCATGAGACCCTGGACTTCATCTAGATCGATGGTACTCGTCAGGGCAAATCTTTTGAGCCCAAACACGATGGAATTATAATGAGTAGATTAGGAGTTCTGGTGACCAACTCCTGACTCCATCATGAGACCCTGGACTTCATTTAGATCGATGGTACTCGTCAGGGCAAATCTATTGAGCTCGAATACGATGGAATTATAATGAGTAGATTAGGAGTTCTAGTGACCTACTCCTGACTCCATCATGAGACCCTGGACTTCATCTAGATTGATGGTGCTCATCAGGGTAAATCTATTGAGCCCAAACTCGATGGAGTTATGATGAGTAGATTAGGAGTTCTGGGGAGTTCTGGTGACCAACTCCTGACTCCGTCATGAGACCCTGGACCTCATCTAGATCGATGGTGTTCGTCAGGGCAAATCTTTTGAGCCCAAGCACGATGGAATTATAATGAGTAGATTAGGAGTTCTGGTGACCAACTCCTGACTCCATCATAAGAACCTGGATGGACTTCATTCGGGTCAAAAATAATAATACAAACCCTAACGTGATTTCAAATAACACTGAAACTCTATAGCACTAATGTGCGCAAACGATTGGCATCTTGACTACGGAGCATGGGTGCGTAGCCACCATGCCAATCGATACGACAACGAAACACTATCTGTCTCTCTCTCGTACTAATATGCACAAACGATTGGCATCTTGGCTGGGCAGCATGGGTGCGTAGCCAACATGCCAAACGTTTACGATACGACAAGGAAACACTATCTGTCTCTCTATCGCACTAATATGCGCAATAGATTGGCTTCTTGGCTAGGTATCATGGGTGCGTAGCCAACATGCCAATCGTTTACGATACGACAACGAAACACTACTCTCTCTCTATCGCACTAATATACGCAAACGATTGGTATTTTGGCTAGGCACTAAGCAAGTGTGTGGCCAACATGCCAATCGTTTACGATACGACAACGAAACACTATCTGTCTCTCTATCGCACTAATATACTTTATTTATACCTGCAGTCATTTAGTAACTTCTTCATTTTCCATTGGTGTGAAAGAGACAGAATAAAGAGCAAGGGTTATAGTACACTCTGTAGTCTGTACACTTAGTAGTAGTGTACATAAAAAAAAAAACTACTGTGCATATACAATAAAATAAAGAGTGCCCATATGATATCATATGACACTAAAATTAATGTTGCTTGAAATTATATTGAAAACTATCAAGATTATTCTAGTCTGCATTGAAACGCGCGTCGCGTTGCCGGCGCTCGCGTACCGAGCGCCAACGCCATCTATCGAGCGTTATTTCGTGAAATCGGAGAACGCTCCAAGGATTAAGGGCTCTTAATAACTGGAGCCTTTTTACATAGCGAGCACTTAGCCTTAATATACATATTCATGAACAGCTCGCAGACATTCTTCCTTATCATTCGTTCAATTAATTCCCGATATCTATCCCGATATAGATCGTAAACTGAGTGGAACTCATTCTTTTAAAAAGGTTCTAGGTTGAATAAGATTCAAAAGCTCTTACGGTCTTTGCCATAAGTAGGTACGTTTAAGTGGAGCTTAGTCCTTTTAAAAGCAATTGCAGCTATGCATATTTAAATTACTTTAAGAAATGAACAAAGCTTTAATTGATAGTGCTTAGTTGATATTACTACTTTATTAAACCGATAGATATGTTTTTCAGGGATACCAACAACCCCTTGCAACAAAAGATGTTTACGTAAATTTCAAGCATATTAATTTTATTTTAATTACAATATAGTTTGTATGCTTTCGCTTTGATAAGTGCATCCCTACTTTAGTCCTAGCGGTACACCCGATGTTCAGCAAAATGTTGCAAATGTTAAAAGTATGAAAATTGGTACTATTGATCTTAAGGCCATTCGAATCAATTTGACTCGTAGTACAAAAAAAAACACAGGAGAGGAGTTATGACGTTATCTTTTTAGGGTTTTTAGGGTTATAGTGTGAAAGTGCGTGTTAAGCCAATTCTAAAAATATATCTTATCAATATATTGTAGGTATCATTATGTCGTATCCTCTATCATTATGCGTGGCCTGAAACGCACTTAACCAGTTTTTGGACAAAACATGGCATCTATTGACGGGTGCACTAATAAAGATATTTAATGACTAGGTCAACGCTGGGCCATAATCGAGGCTTTATGACTCGCACAGTGTCGGTCATTTAAGTAAGCTCTGTAGTGGACAGGGGCCTTAAGAGCTGTTCGTAAACTAACCGGCTTTGGGTTAATAAATTTATCGTCAAGGCTTTTGAGGGCTGTTGTAAGGATTTTTGTCATGTAATATATTTGGAAAAGTTATCAACAGAAACTATTTTGGTAGTACGTAATAACTAAAACAGGACAGTAGTTAAGGGGCTATACTATTAAGCCTCATTTAGATGGTAGAACTTGCATGAGATTTTATATTAGTGAGTAGTAAGTATTTGGTTGATCGACTGAATTCATACATATTGCATGCAAGTTCTTGACCCGTCTAAATGGGGCTTTTTCGTTAAAGGTCTTTGCTTACGTGTAAGTTACTAAATATTTATACGAGAGCTTTTAAATAAATAAAAATATGTTTTATTCAGGTATCAACCCATTACATTAAAATAATAATAGGTACATATCAAATATTAAATTGAAAATACTCTAAACTAAAATTAAAAAATACTATTTAAATAAGTGCAGCGGAAACCTTGCTCATACAGTAAATTTAAATAAAAAATTCAAATTCAAAAATTTAATCTGTAAGTGGGCCTTAATTTATAGGAACATCATATAATAATAATAATAATAACCGCAGGGCAGCTTGTGGCGAGCTGTTGGGGAGTAACGACCCCACGGACCCGAGTACTCCCGAGAGTCGGTCAGGGTCTCCGTCTCCGGCGTGTCTTCGTCGGTCGGAGTGGACCCCAAGGGGACCCGCAGGACTCTCAGCTCTGGCTTGCCTTCATTGGCCGTCCAGAGAGGAGTCGTTAGAGCTAAATGCTCCAGGGGTGGAAGTGAAAACTTGCATAAGACGCGAGTTGGCACAGTGGCTGTTATCAGCCACTGGGTAGAAAGCGGCGTACACCTCTCGACACCCCTGAGCCGCTCACACCGGTGTTGCTCCTGGTCGTCTTCACGACGGCATTTTCAGGGGCCCATCTAGTGGGCGGCGAGTCACCGCCTGCCTCGATAACTAGTGAAAACATTGTTATGGCAGGTGTCCGGACGTCTTTGCAATAACCCAGTCTCATTGTCCTCCCAAACTTCAATCCATAGACCGTTATACTGTTCACTTTACTACAATAGTCCCAATGCCTGTTGCGACCGGTTCATTGGTGTCTATTGTTGCGCCCGTGAACGGGTTCCAGCAGGCGTTCTACATGACATTAAAGCTCTCCAAGAGGCCTCTACGTGTTGGATCTATATCCCCATGCAAGCCTATCAAAAGACCGGGATTTATAGGCCCGTGAAATCCAAGGAGATACAATAATAATAAAAAAAACCGCTCTGACAATGACAGACGTCTCGTAAAAATTTTATTGCTAAAAATATATTTTTATACGTTTTTATTGTTAACCAATTGTGTATTTTACCAACAAGCGGATAATTCACCTACGCATTATGTGGAACCATGAAAAAAATGTGTCTGAAACATGTGGGACGCAAATTAATACGCACGCCACTGACGTGTCATTTGCATGACATAACGCAACACAATATATATACGGTAAATAACGTATAAAACAATGATAACGAGGAGTCGAGCACGTGCAGCGGATTCGAAAAACGCACGACCACCACCCCCGCCCGCCTCGTCCAGTTCCTCGTCCACATCGTCGTCAGGCGACGAGTTCGCAACGGCGCCTGACACAGACGGGTCCAGTGACGAGAGCGGGCCGCCGCCGCCGCCGCCACGACCACCTGCGCGACGAGGGCGGCCACCGCTGCCGGCACGCTTGGGGCCTGCGGGACATCCTGCCCCGCCCACGGCTCCCGCTGCCGGTGGTATAGTGCGTCGCATGAGATGGTCTCCGTCCATTAATGAGAATGTCATGCGCGCCTATTATGGGGCTACAGAGGGGGGAACACAATTATCTGCGTATCGTTCAAGAATACTGCCTCTGTTTCAGGCTCTTGAACCTACCATCACCGTGTCGGAGCAACGACTATCGGATCAGGTGCGCGTCATTCAACGGTTAAAGCGGTTGGACGACGCGACACTTGACCGGCTTCGCCTGGAGGCTCTCTCTGCTCGCGCGGCCTCCACCTCTGTGCGGGATCTGCCCGCCACGACGCCGGATCCGGTGCCCGCACCCGACCTGGCACCGGGGGCGCCGCGGGACGATTTCAGTACCGACGAGGGGGACTTTGCGAGTCAGAGCATGAGCACCCCTGCTAATGAGCAACTGAGGAGGACTTTGGATGAGGCAATTAAGCAGTATCGCTCCACAACTCACTCTAGGCCACGATTACCACGTCTGCCTATGAATAGACGCAACCTAGCGCTAGTGGGAGCCCTGAACGCTTTACTAGAGCCACACATACGGACTAGTAAAGATTTAGATGATACGCACTCGATCATGTACTGCGGAGCCATCGCGGCGTGCCGTGTTGCTCGAGTCAAGTTTCCGGACGCTGAACGTGCACCTAGGACCGTCGGAGGTGTGCCTGCATGGCAAGCGCGGATCGAGCGACGTATCACCTCGTTTAGGACTCTCATTGCAAAGCTGACCTGCTTCAGGGGGGGCAACAACCGCCCCCGAGTAATGCGCTTTGTGAACCAGGCGTTCGCGGGGACGGATATCAGGCCCTGCGACTACATGGCCAATGTCACAGAGCGCATCGACTTTCTAAAGCAGAAAGTCTATGCATGGGCAAACCGTATTCGCCGCTACAGAGAGCGTGTGGACCGATTCCAGCAGAATCGTCTTTTTCAAAGTGACCAAAGGAAGGTATACAGAAGGTGGGAGGAAACCGACCCTCATGTGTCCGACGTGCGGCTGCCGGATGCTACTGCCATGACTGATTTCTGGCGTAGCATCTGGTCGGTGCCCGTTGAACACACGGAGGGCGAGTGGATAAACGTTGTCGAACGTGAGTGCGAGAATATCGAACCTATGGGGGCTATCACCATCAGCCCCGATGACGTAAGTTGTGCCATCCGTACGGTCCAGAACTGAAAAAGTCCTGGACCAGACGGATTGCACAACTTCTGGCTAAAATGGTTTCGGTGCTCGCACTCACGGTTGGCAACGCAGTTCCAACAAGCCCTCGAGCTTGGTTCCCTCCCTCCTTCCCTAACAACTGGAGTAACCTTCCTGCTCTACAAGTCCGGTAGTACCACGGAAGCGAAGAACTACAGACCCATCACGTGCTTGCCTACACTTTACAAGCTCCTTACATCCATTTTGAGAGCAAAAATTAACGCGCATATTGTCGCTAATAACATTTTGGCCACTGCTCAAAATGGATGTAGGGTTGGGTCCCGTGGTACTAAAGAGCTCCTCCTCATAGACATGACCATTTGCCAACAAATCCGGCGGAACAAGAGGGCCCTCTCAGCCGCTTGGATTGACTACAAGAAGGCCTATGATTCGGTGCCTCACTCATGGCTGGGGAGGGTCTTAGAGCTGTATAAAGTTGATACAGCTTTAAGAGCCTTCCTAAGCGCGTGTATGAGGCAGTGGACCACAGTCCTTCGTCAACCAGGAGGCGGGGATGACCACCCTGGCCCGCAGGATTTTATAAGGATTGAGCGAGGAATATTCCAGGGTGATAGTCTGAGTCCCCTGTGGTTCTGCCTAGCTCTGAATCCCCTCAGCACCCTGCTGAAGGATTCGGGACTAGGTTGCCGGCTTCGGAGAGAGGGTGAAGTCGTTTCTCACCTTCTGTACATGGATGACCTCAAATTATTTGCACCAAATAGCCAAGACTTGTTGGAGCTACTGAAAACCACCGAAGTCTTCAGTAGTGCCATCAACATGGAGTTTGGTGTCGATAAATGTGCAGTTATGCATGTACAGCGGGGGAAGGTTGTAAATTCAACAAATTTACAACTTTCTGAGGCAATGGCTTTCAGATCTATCTCTGAATCAGAAACCTACAAATACCTTGGTATGTCACAGTCGTTGGGTATTGAGGATGAGGGTATTAGACAGTCGGTGAAGGAACGCTTTTTCAGTCGGCTCACAAAAGTCCTTAACAGTCTTTTGTCAGGAGGCAACAAAGTGCGCGCCTTCAACGCCTGGGTAATGCCCCTGCTCACATACTCCTTTGGCATACTAAGGTGGACTCAGACCGAGCTGGACGCCCTGGATCGGAGGGTCCGACTACTGCTAACCACACACCGTATGCTACACCCACGCTCGTCAGTTATGAGATTGTACATCCCACGGAAGTGTGGAGGTCGAGGCTTCCTAAACGCCAAAAATCTCCACAACCGCGAGGTGTGCAATCTCAGGAATTATTTCCTTAACAACGAGTGTGGGATGCATCGTGATGTGGTGGCAGTAGACAGGAACCTCACGCCGCTCTCCTTGGCAAACGAGAACTGGCGCAAACCTGTGGTACTAAGTACTGCGGATCGCAAGGCGGCATGGGAGAGTAAGGTGCTACACGGGCGGTTCTACAAGGCCCTCACGGGACCCGACGTGGACCTGCTCGCGTCGGTGAACTGGTTACGATTCGGGGACCTCTTCGGAGAAACCGAGGGTTTTGCCTGTGCAATTGCGGACGAAGTGATGATGACGAACAACTATCGGAAATATATCCTGAAGGACGGTACGGTCGACATTTGTCGGGCATGCCGCCGTCCCGGAGAGTCACTCAGGCATATAATTTCCGGTTGTTCTCATCTTGCTAACGGCGAGTACTTGCACAGACATAATCTTGTAGCCAGGATTATTCACCAGCAACTTGCTCTTCTATACGGCCTTGTGGACCGCGAAGTACCGTACTACAAGTACTCACCTGCGCCAGTTCTCGAAAATGGTCGTGCCACGCTCTATTGGGATCGATCTATTATCACTGACAGGACTATTGTAACCAATAAGCCTGACATCGTGATAATAGATCGATCGCAACGCCGGGCCGTGCTCGTCGACATCACCATCCCCCATGATGAGAATCTCGTGAAAGCCGAGAAGGACAAGTCCAGTAAGTACCTAGACTTGGCTCACGAGATAACCGCCATGTGGGATGTTGATTCGACGATCATTGTCCCGATAGTCGTTTCAGCGAATGGTCTCATAGCGAAGAGTCTCGACCAACACCTTGAGAGACTCTCGCTAGGTGGTTGGATCAAGGGTCAGATGCAGAAGGCGGTGATCTTGGACACGGCGCGGATAGTCCGCCGGTTCCTCTCTCTGCGGCCCTGACCACCGGCAGCTTGGGCCCTGCCCCGCTGCTGGCGGCACCCTAGGTTAGGTTTTTTATAATGTGTTTATATGTATTTTGTATTATTTTTGTATGATTTGTTGTATTTTACTTTTATATTCATATTATAAAAATGCCTAATCTAAGACACAAGATAAATAAAGAAATAATAATAATAAAATACTTTATTGTGCACTACAAAGAAACATACATGTTACAAACAAAAAAAAAAGGACATAAGTAAGTAGGTAACAACAGGCGGACTTATCGCTAAAGAGCGATCTCTTCCAGACAACCTTCAGATAGCTTCAAGCTTCATATAGTGACATGAAAAATACATCAGAAACATTTATTTCGTTAAATAGTATACAACATAACACATTCATGAAGCCCCGCTTTTCTATATTTGTCTAGTACATTTGTACACGGTTAACGACAATAAAGTCTAACATTGTGCAAACGGCTATTATTTTAAATAAAAGAAAATAATAACTTACATAATATTATTATTACTAATTCAATATCTGTATAATTATTAACATTTTAAATTCTGCATTAAATTCAAAAAGAAAGAAGGAAGTAATTAGCTCTCAATTCGTATGTGTGCGTGCGTGCGTGCGTGCGTGCGCGCGCGCGCGCGCGCGTATGTGTGTGTGTGTGTGTGTGTGTGTGTGTGTGTGTGTGTGTGTGTGTGTGTGTGTGTGTGTGTGTTTATGGGTATTTCAGTTACTATCGTACTCGTCATCCTAATAGAATTTCTGTTTCGTCGTATGTTATATTTTTAGCCAATTACTCGTATTTATAATGACAATTTTTTTGTTTCGAGTCGGAGAATCTCAAGTCTTATCCATGTTATGTACAATATTTAAGGTCATTCACCCGAAATGGCACTACCTATTCCGATCACTGCTAATAAATCAATGTCATAATCAAAATAACGAAACATAACAAACATAAATACATAAGGTTGAACAGCTAGAAAAGCAGCGTCCTATGCCTCTCCGGGACACTGCTAGCTAAACTCTGACAGCTTACTTATATACAGATACTTGGCCATGGTTCCTTGTTTCCCAAGTAGTCATCTATCTAATAGCAGGTTGGTTCGTCAATTCGCTCCCTCTCCCAAACAGACTACAACAAAATGCTAGTTGTAGGTAAAATCAATACCTAATAGTATTTTTTTTCTACACAATAACATTAATAACATATTTATTTGTATATACATATTAATAATTCGCCATATCCAACAGTCGCACTCGATCATTGTGTCTATTGAAACTCGTTGATTACCATAAAATGAGCTGCCGATACGTCTTCGTAAAGTAACTGACTGTGTTATGAGAAGTTAAACGCTAAATTTGCATAGAAATTATATCGCGTCCGCTTGTTCATAGGAAATTTTACTAATTAAAACGCCTTCGGAACGGGGATTCCGGTCCAATTAAAAGTTTCTCAGTGAGGAAGCTATTGTGTAGCAATTGATAATTTGGACGGCTATGCTGTGTTTTAATGCTTTGTTTTGGACGGGTACTTGAAAAAAATAATGAATGGAAGGGAATATCGAGTTAATTGGTGACAGAATTTCAAATAGGCCTAACATACAATCATAATACAGGTATATAATTCTACGCACAGGTATACAGACAATTGGTTATATTGCTTTAGAATATGCTCTAAATTTCATTTCACTCATTTGGTTTAAATCTATCGTACTATAATAATCATACTCTCTACAGAGCGTCGCGTTCAGTATGGACGCTAAATAGAGGATCCTGAGCAACCGATTGGTCACGGTATATATAATAGTAAATTATGCAAGAAGGGAAGTATGGACAAATTTTAACGAGAATCAATAGAAACACGATCCACGTAAACTAGACACATAAGTAATTCTCAAATTTTGTTCAGATGTTTTGAGAATATTTTACATCTTTCTTTGATGATATATTACAATGTTTATCAAAAGTATTTCTAAAGTACAAATAATATCATACATAGCAGTCATTGCATTTTTTTTCCTTTTTACAATTTTCCCATGGTCGTGATACTTACCGTGTTGAGGTCGTGACATAATTGGAGTGTGTTTGTTATAAATTAAACATTACTTTAATATATCCCTAATTGCAATTAACTCGTTAATCACGTTACAATGATACTTGCATTTAAATACGAACCACATCGATGACAGGTTAAGTTTGTCCTTTTCTAAATATCAACATTCAAACAAATATTACGGCGCAACTACTCGGTTCTGCGTTTTGACTGACAACAATATACTCTTTAAAAAAACTTTAATAAAATAGCTGACAATTTTTTTTTAATACCTAGTTTATAGTATCGCACATGGTCGTGATACAAATACTGGTAACACTGATATATGTTGTTCAAAATAATATATAGCTATTATATATTTATACACCATTTTATAGTTGTATAGAACAGGGATCCTTATTACTTAATTGCTATGGTGCGCTACATTTTGTAATACTTTTACTATTTGTACTTACATTGAAACAGATATGCATGAATGTCTTACAAAACATAAAATAAAAAATAAAATTAAAATAAAATAATAATGAATTCCTAAGAATTTACCACGCATAGTTTTAAGTATTATTGTACATTGTGAGATAAATAGATCATATCAAATTACAATATATATATATAAGAATAAGAATCATCGAAATACGTAACTGATGAATTGTAAAAATGTGCATATATTTGTAAAGGTGGATATAGGAGGACCGAGGGAATTATTCGAGCAAGTTCACAGGTAATCTTTCAAAATATCATTACCTAGTATGGTACTGCCAATAAGTATACATATGGCTAAATTTCACTTCGCTCCTTGCAATATGATTAATTACCGTACGTCAGCGTGGAGCGATTGTTTGCCCTGTACTCTGCCACACTATCGTTTGTCAAACTAATTTATTTACTAGTGAACTTCGTCTGCGCCCGTCGTATTGACGTATAACGTCTAAACTTCATTCAACTAAATTACTTGTTGGAGCTAATTAATAACGAGCGTAAACAAAGAGAAATATTAAATATTGTGTTAATCAAAGCTTTAGACATAAAAAAGTTAAGACCGCGAAAAAAACAGATATTGAGAAACAATCATTATTTTTTAAACTTTTTTTTAACCGATTTCAAAAAAGAAGGAGTTTTTTTCATTTTGTGTATCTTTTTGATGGTTTCGTAGTTTTATAGTTCCTGTTAGTTAGATAGTTAGTAATAGTTAGAGCTAGAAAGCTCAGCAGCTTTAGCATGGCCTTATACTTAAACCAGTTATGCCGAGAAAGTCGTGCAATAAACACTAGACAATATTTTATAGGGTAGGTCTCCCACACGAAAAGTGGGGCTGTTTTTATTTTTTTTGCTTCAACCCGATAGTGTGGGGTGTCGTTTTTTTTTTTTAATACTATGTCGGTGGCAAACAAGCATACGGCCCGCCTGATGGTAAGCAGTCTCCGTAGCCTATGTACGCCTGCAACTCCAGAGGAGTTACACGCGCGTTGCCGACCCTAAACCCGCCCCCCCTCGTTGAGCTCTGACAACCTTACTCACCGGCAGGAACACAACACTATGAGTAGGGTCTAGTGTTATTTGGCTGCTGTTTTCTGTAAGGTGGAGGTACTTCCCCAGTTGGGCTCTGCTCTAGATCTGGAATGACATCCACTGGCTGTGCCCTCCCACACAAAGCGAGATGACATTCACAATGCCCATACCTCTCTTATGGACGTAGTTTAAGGACGTACCCGGGTCCAAAACCTAGAAGTATTTAACAACAATTTTTTGATAAACATAATAGTTTCGGAAATAATCGCTCTGAAAGAAAAAAAAAAGTGTTCTCCCCACCCTTCCAACTTTTGAACCATGGGGTCCAAAAATATATGAAATAAATCGTGAGTCAAGCTTCGTAAATACTATCAAGAAAACCAAGAAACAAATGTACGAACTTGCAATAAACACTTATTTTAGTGTAAACAGGCCAAAAGTTTGAAGGCTGGCCTACACTTATCCCTATAGCATACTTAACTGTATTGACCTTATATGTAATGTTCCTTGATATTAATTAATACAATACTAGTGAGGTAGTACCATTATAAACGTCAGATTTTCATTGAATGTTGACATTATATTATCAAACTGTGTCATTGCAAATGACATGCAGTTAGCTTGGTCCGGCTCTAATCCGGGCAAAATTTTATAAATATATTATTTACGCGTATTATAATTTTCAGCCGATAGTTATAAATTACAACAAATTTATCATATATTACATTATAATGTTACATTTATAGACGATAGTTAATCTTGCGATTTGTTTTATCTAACACAACGCTGCGTTTATTCGTTATTCATCCAGACGAACAAATTGGAAACAAACTGTTGAAATTGGTAAAACCAATGTGTTGTGGGTACTCTGTAAATTTTAAGGGGTAAAATGCTTTCACGACTTTTAGTGATGTGACAATGAAAATAATTTTACGAGAACATGACAATTAAATTGTAACAAACTACGTTGCCTATGATTCAAAATGTTATCAAGCAAACATTACCAGACAGACGAAATAACGGCCAATCTATTTATTTATAGCATTGCGTCGACTGTGGCATTCTTCAGTCGGTAAATTCTCAACACTGTTTTACTTTGTTTACGAAAAATAAAAGTATTGAGAAATAATTACAAATCGTGGACTGACGTTTGCTGTTTTTCATAATTGTTAAAAATAAACTCTTTATAGGGTACACTTAGATATGATACGGCAAAAATCACATCATTTAACATTATCTTTTTGTATTTTTTTCTCATGGTGAATTTTTACGACTATGTAGATTTATAGCTTCTTCTACATATATAGGCTTTAATTGTTTTTTTTTTTAAAGGTCTGAATTAATATTACCAGTTCAATTCAAGATCTAACGTTACAGACACATAGTTAAAATAAACGGAGATCAAAATACAATTGTCTCACTAAATTGAAATTAGCTTTTCTTCATTTTTATTCTTCTATATCAAAGATATAAATATGTCTTTAAATTTGTTTTTTTTTTGTGGTGCAATAAACAATATTTACTTACTTAATATAAATAAATAGGTTAATTAATATCTAGCAATATGTTATTGTAATTATATACATATACTACCGGAAATCTGTGTAATTTTATTGAAAATTCTAAGATCTAATATCGGCAGTTCGCCTGAAGTCGGCGGCACATCCCTCAGGTTATGTATAAGTAATTGTAATAAATGGTATAGGAATTTTAAGTTGTTTGCTAAATCTGTTTGTTGTTATGTTTTGTAGATGAGTACAAAGTAAAATTAATGTTATACGCTAAAATGTATATAACTAAGGCATCACGAATCTAACTAATTTATTTCATGAGTTACTACAAACAACCCAACCCTAACGTAAACCTGTATTTTACACTGGCTCCGATTCAAATATTTAATTAGTTTATTATTAGTCGGATTGCGCTCGCCCAATTGGATCTGCAAATTGTCAGTCGACAAATTAACTTCGAATATACAATCGTGATTTTAACACAGCCGGGCTGAAACTTTATTAAATGCTACGTCTATTTTCTGTCATGATTTGCATTTTGAAAAGCACGGAAGTATTTTAGCATTTATTGAAATCGTAGAGTAAACAAATCAGGGTGCGTAGCCAACGTGCCAATTATTAACACTCCAGAGCGAACGAAACACAACCTGTCCTCGTCGCACTAATATGGAACAGTGATAGAGAGAGATGACTAGCTACGCTACGGAGCGTAATGTTTGGCACGTTGGCTACGCACCCAGCTGTATAGTAGCCGAATATTTAATTTAGTCTGGACTATTGCACTGAGTTCCATAAATCCAAAGTTCATTCAACGAAACGTTCCAATTGAGATTAAGAAGATGTAATTACAGTGCTGTGTTGTTAGCGTAAAAGTTAATAATCAAAATAATTGCGAGGGTAGGTCGAAAAATCTTCGCATTACAGTAATAAATATTGTACATAGGAATTTCGGCTCGTACCAATGAGTTTTTCGGAATTTATGTACGAAATATCATTTGCTATTTACCAGTCGCTTTTCGGTGAAGGAAAACATCGTGAGGAAACCGGACTAATCCCAACAAGGCCTAGTTTATCCTCTGGGTTGGAAGGTCAGATGGCAGTCGCTTTCGTAAAAACTAGTGCCTACGCCACATCTTGGGATTAGTTGTCAAGCGGACCCCAGGCTCCCATGAGCCGTGGCAAAATGCCGGGATAACGTGAGGAAGAAGAGACATAGGAATTTCGGCTTCGTAGAGCGTTATCTCTTTCTTTTTCGTTGTCTTCAGTATTCTCTTCCTAAAGACCAATGAGCAATATTTATCGCTGGGTCCTGTACTATTGGTACTCGTCTTCACCAGTCATTATGGGGAAACATGACTAAGGACAAATACGAGTAATGTGAGTTAAAATCAAATTTTAGACTAATTTAATTTGGTACCAATAAATTTCTGAGATACTTGTAACCGTTTCTTAAAATTTGAGGGGAACACGGGGATCGATTGGTATCTTGTGAAATATACTCCTTTTTAGGGTTCCGTAGCCATTTGGCAAAAAACGGAACCCTTATAGATTCGTCATGTCCGTCTGTCTGTCCGATTATGTCATAGCCACTTTTTTCCGAAACTATAAGAGCTATACTGTTCAAACTTGGTATGTAGATGAGTGGATACTTCTATGAACCGCATTAAGATGTTTACACAAAAATAGAAAAAAATCAATAATTTTTGGGGGTTCCCCATACTTAGAACTGAAACTCAAAAAATATTTTTTCATCAAACCCATACGTGTGGGGTATCTATGGATAGGTCTTTAAAAATGATATTGAGGTTTCTAATATCATTTTTTTTCTAAATTGAATAGTTTGCGCGAGAGACACTTCCAAAGTGGAAAAATGTGTCCCTCCCCCCCCGTAACTTCTAAAATAACAGAATGAAAAATCTAAAAATAATATATAATATACATTGCCATGCAAACTTCCACCGAAAATTGGTTTGAACGAGATTTAGTAAGTAGTTTTTTTTTAATACGCCATAAAATTAAAAAAAAAAATTTTTTTCATCAGACCCATACGTGTGGGGTATCTAGGGATAGGTCTTCAAAAATGATATTTAGGTTTCTAATATCATTTTTTTCTAAACTGAATAGTTTGCGCGAGAGACACTTCCAAAGTGAAATAAAGTGTCCCCCCCCCCCCCCTGTAACTTCTAAAATAACAGAATGAAAAATCTAAAAAATATATATGGTATACATTACCATGCAAACTTCCACCGAAAATTGGTTTGACCGAGATCTAGTAAGTAGTTTTTTTAATACGTCATAAAATTTTAAAAAAAAAATTTTTATCAAACCCATGTGTGTGGGATATCTACGGATAGGTCTTCAAAAATGATATTTAGGTTTGTAATATCATTTTTTTCTAAACTGAATAGTTTGCGCGAGAGACACTTCCAAAGTGAACAAAAGTGTGTCCCCCCCCCCTGTAACTTCTAAAATAACAGAATGAAAAATCTAAAAAAATATATGATATACATTACCATGCAAACTTCCACCGAAAATTGGTTTGAACCAGATCTAGTAAGTAGTTTTTTTAATACGTCATAAATGGTACGGAACCCTTCATGGGCGAGTCCGACTCGCACTTGGCCGCTTTTTTTGTTCTTTTTTTTTCAGAAACTATTAATTAACGTGTATAACGAAAAGAAACAATACTAAATTATAATAAAAAAAAAAATTAAGTGAGTAGGTATGCTTGTCGTAAAAATCCAGTCTTTTTCTATAAATGTTATTTAGAAATAAATGAAAAATTCTTAATATTTGTAACTGATGTTATAATAATCAAACGACACTAAAAAAAGTTTTTTTTTTAACAAATCACACGTACAAACATCACTAAAAAATAGGTAGCAAAACTGATACTTGAGCTGCAAGCTGTATAAACCGTAACTAATTTCATGATTCTCATTGCACAGATAGAACACAAAACGACATTTAATAATCAATCGTTCGGGCTGAAGATGTAATGAAACTTGCAACCTGGCCAGCTAGCTCACGTACGCAATAGATGTCGTCTGGAAAGTTGTGCGGCATTGTAATTGCTCGTAAATTTATATACGCTTATGTTGGCAGCGTCGGATTGTTTCGGACAATGCCATTTTTTGATTGTGCTTAGAAATTCCAAGTTTGAATTTATGTAAGCTTTTTGAACCATTCTACATTCATGCTTTTAAGAACGAAGAAAAGAAGTATAAAAAGTAAAAAGTATATTACGTTATTCAATAATTAAATAAAAATAAAACATATTAATAAAATTATCATAGTTATCTCGACTTCTGTGTATTCTCATACCCACTTTTTGCAATCCTGCACCAAACTGCCTCTGTTTAGCCCAATGGTTGAATGAAAATAATGCTTTAAGTCCGCCATTTGTACTCTTTTTTGCAAATATATGCAATAAAATTTATATAATAAATAAATGAATATTATAGAATTATGGTGATTATAGTGCATAATAAAGAATATAAGTATACATACTTAGAGGCCAATTCGAAAGTATACCAGGCATCAAAACGATATCTGTATGATGCTGCGCTTTTTTAAAACATAGATAACAGAGTCAGGCGCAAAATCCGGTCCTATTACTTCTTACCCTGAGAGTACAGAAAACGGTTGCTAAGCTAACTTTATGCTAAGTTAAACTATATAATTACCTATGCAGAATGAACATAAGAGGTTTTTACCTAAGACTTTATATTATATGCGAGTAAGGCTCACAAAAATTGTACCATGGGACACGGGAAAACATAACACACGTAACGCACGGAACGCAACGTAACGCACTGAACCCTATGTTCGGATTAGTTTATACTTGTAATGAAAACACTAAAACAGTGTTCTTTTAATTTAATCATTTCGTAATACACGCATCACACGTGAACCAACATACGTGGAAACAATGGCGTCAAAGTCTAGTAGCATCTTCAAATACAATGCAATTCAACTAGAAACCACTTCTATGAATCCATGCGGATTTCCAATGAACTGAAATTATTACTTACAATGAAAAATCGCCTCCGAAAAGTTTTAAAATCCAATAATGAACTAACAATACAACTAATCCTTTCGTGGAAAGCAAGATGCTGGAAAGATTACTGATATTACCTATTTGATAGTTGAATTATGTGAGGTGCTGCTTATACGTCAAAACAAAATATACCACATAACACACGTGACATCCAAATGAGGACATTTCTTTGGACATAATAGTTTCATTCGTTTATCATAATTGCAGTAATAGCTAATAAATGAATTATAAATACATTTTATACAGATTATTTTATTGATAAAGATTTATATTATTTTATTTTATTTCATGTTATAAAGAATTTTAATTTTAATGAAATTGGGGTCGAAATATTTGATTTAGGTACCTATAAAATGAAAAATTATCTTTTCGAAAAGAACTTTTTTTTCGTATTTCTAAATGTTTTAATTGCTTCAAGGGCCGAACAATATAATCAATCAATATGAATATAAACAATTAAAGTATCGAAAAAGTTTATTTAAGACTAGCCTGTGCATGTGATATTGTCTGCGTAGACGTCTTTAAACTGCCCTCCCTCCTCCCCCTTAGTACTTTGTACTTAGTTGCCACCACTATTGTACAAAATATAGGATATTTTCTAGGCCCGGTGGACCCGGGTACGACCTTAAACTACGTCCAAAAGAGGGGTATGGGTATTGTGAATGTCATCTCGCTTTGTGTGGTAGGGCACAGCACAGCGGATGTCATTCCAGATTTAGAGCAGAGCCCAACAACTGGGGAAGTACCTTACAGCAAACCGCAGCCAAATAACACTAGACCCTACTCATAGTGTTGTGTTCCTATCGGTAAGGTTGCCAGAGCTCAACGAGGGTGCGGAGTTAGGGTCGGCAACGCGCATTTAACTCCTCTGGAGTTGCAGGTGTACATAGGCTACGGAGACTGCCTACCATCAGGCGGGCCGTATGCTTGTTTGCCACCGACGTAGTATAAAAAAAGGCTAGAAATTATATTATGTGCCTATGTAAAACTTCATTTTTAGTTGAAGTCAGAATAAACATCCTAGCATAAACTTTCACACTTATAACATCAATTTACACTCATCCTAAAGACATAGCATAGTCGCGCTACCCCCTCTGCCACGCATACGGTGGTTTTACTCGAATTTCGAGACACACGTACATTGCTCAGTCTACGGACCGGCTTCGGTCTAGAAACATCGCCAGCTCGAAGTAGTTTTTGGTATCAAAAATGCATTATTGTTGTATCAAATTGTGTGGCAAGAACATTAAAAACTCTACTGTACAAAAAAATGGCATTTCATTTCACATGTATGCCGATTCTTTTAGATCTTGGTAAAAAATTATCGTTAAATTAAGCAGCGCTCGAAACTCGTTAACGTCTTATAAGAAAGTCTCTTTCTATCGCACTGCATCCGTATAGCTCCTTTTTTGCCTTTCATTACGTGACATTCCTCAGTGCAAACTAGTGATGTCCATAGAATGTGTTTGTTTACTATTATTACAAATTATCATTTCATTTGCGAATGAAACACAATAAAACATATATTGGTTATATGACAATACGTCCACAGTTGGTTACACCTATAATAAATGTGTCCCTTTTACTTAAATGACACTATCAATTCAGCACTAATTTATATGTATATCACGATGATAAATACTTTACAAAAATTCATGTCAATAACCCATTTCATTCAAAAAAATACTCTTGCAATTTAGAAGAATTATTTTAATAAAATTACGTGGGAAAATAGCGGGAGCTGGTTTTACTTTCTCATTTTTAATTTTTTCTGCTTTTGACAGCCAACATGGCAATGATAGTTCCATTCAGCG
Source organism: Cydia pomonella (assembly GCF_033807575.1). NCBI lineage: Eukaryota > Metazoa > Arthropoda > Insecta > Lepidoptera > Tortricidae > Cydia > Cydia pomonella. The sequence goes on from NC_084704.1 coordinate 19,924,815, forward strand.
AAATAATTATGAAAGTTTTTTAGTGATTATGTTATATAAAATGTAATACTATTTATATAATAACAAATAAATAATTATTTACTATTTATTTATATAGGATGTTTTTTAAATGTGGGTTTGGTAAAATCTTGCGCTGCTATACAAAAATCATCATAGGAGACCTTCCCTAACTTTTTGATTAATTGAGAGATATATTTATAGATTTTTTCGAAAATTATACACGTTGTAAAAATACGTCAGTAAAATATTTTTCACGTCAGCAGCTCGAACAAGAGTGCTTTGATGCTTAAAAACAGTGAGCAAAATTTGATTTTAGAGTGAGACAAAGCTTAAAGTACGGAGTTTTTGGATGAATGGCTACGTGTGTAGTTGGATTGAAAAGTAGCCGTGGGGTGAATAGATGTATGGTTGGCTGACACATATGTATGTGGAAAACGTAAGATACTGTTAAAATGTGTGTTGTCAATTGTCACAGGAAATTATAACCGTAAAACCACCCAACTATAGTCCAATACTGCAACTATGGTCCACAAGTTCAAAAGGAAATTAAATATCTATACCAATGTTCCTTGTGGTTTACTCCTAGTTTTACCTTCCATTTATACACATACTTTGCCTTAGAACTACAAAAATATAGTAAAATACACAACTGAACGAGAAAAATTTAGTTTATTTGTGGACCATAGTTGGGAGCTTTGGACTATAGTTGGGTGGTTTTACGGAACTAAAGATTAGTGACATCGAGTTAATCGAGTGATAGGGTAACCGCACTTTATTATTTTATGAATTTAACTATCTATTTTATTATTATTGATTTATTCGGAAACTTACGACATACAAAGAAGGCTAATGTTAACAACTGAGTAAATGTAACACCTTTTAATCATTAACATAGACAAAACAAAGTATTTTGTTTTTAATTTTACCAATTGGAAGTCAGGGTGACTTATATAAAAAATATTCAACGCAAATAAGGCACCAATATAGCATTCAAAAGTCATCTGCTTGCATATAATTCTTCCATTGTCTAAGGTCCTTACCATAATTTTTGACAATCTACTTATTCAACGCGCCACATCACTAGCGACTGGCAGACATTTTTGTCTGACGCCGACTTGACTTTCAACAGTTTCAACGGACCAATCACGGCACGGGACTTGCTCGCCGCGTCAACCGCACCCTTGTATTTTTGGCAGCATCAGTTTCATGAAATAATTGCTCGAAGCTACTTCTTTAGGATATATTTTCTGTGGTTAGGTTAGGATGACGTCTCCTTGTACCGACAGCTAGTATAAAAAGTTAAACAAAAATATAGAACCATACTCAACAATTATTTCTAAACTATGGCATACAAAAAAGTGCTAATTAAGGCAATACAAAAAAGTGAGATAAAAGTTCATTTGAAAGCTATTGTGAAAGAATCCTCGATCTAAAAAGCATTAAGGTGCTCCAAGGCTCACACAAACAAAAAACGACCCTTATAATGCGACTCTGTCTGTTAAATTGCTTAATGTCTCGGGAACTATCGGAAATAGGGATTTGGATAAACAAAGAAACAAGGCTAATCCAGACGCATTAAAAAGGGATCTGATCTTTATTTTTTTCTATGAAAAATGTCCGACATATAACGGGTTGATTTGCACATTCTAAATCATTTATACAGACTCGTACTTTTTAAATACAAGGCACCCTGTAGATGTAATGAGGTTAATAATAAAGCATTTAATTTTTTGATTAGTTATATCATAAAATTACAGGGAATTATACATTTATTGATTTATTTATTAAACCCTCCCTTTTATCTATATGTTTATTTAATTAAATGATTACCTAACAATAATCGTGTTCATTCAAACTTAAATATTATTATTTATCCGCATAAAGTGCCTGGCCCAAAGCGCAAATTGTTAACGCTCCCGTAGCGTATTGTAGTTATCTCTCTCTATCACTCTTCCACATAAGTACGACTGTAATACATAGAAAAAGATTACTACGATACGCTAACGCGTTAACGATTTGCACGTTGGATACGCGGCCTGATCTTACTGGTATTAAGTAAAATAATACTTAAACAATTAGTACATTACTATAGAGGCCGGGAAACGTAGGGTTGCAGGCCAAGTAGATATATACGGCTGAGCGTAGCGTTGACTGGAAGAGATCGGTCTTGAGCGATAAGTCCATCTGTTGTTACCTCTATCTTATTGTTTTTATTTGATTCTGTACATGTATTACAAACTGTGTGATGTGTGCAAAATAATATTGTATTTTATTGCATGATAATCATATTATTTGATTTGTTGGTTATCCGTGCTAAAATGGCGCTGTGAGCGGGGTCAAATGGGTGTATTATGAATACTGGCAGTGTAATGTGTATACACACGACCTACAGTACAAGTAAACACAATTACTCATTAACTAATTTCAAACATAATGGCTAGGATCCTAAGCACACATAATCGAAGTTATTGAGGTTAGTTTCATCTGCGGTATTGCCGTGTGTTTAGTAATATGTCTTAAGTAATTCTCAAGATGTGGTTGGATAATATTAACTAGGTAGGTGATTCATTTCAATTTAAACATGAATGTTTTGAAATATATGCTCAGAATGTTGTGTGAGGCTACTGAGATTGAAATATTAATATTTCATCTAAATATGAGGTACCTAGCGGTAAAAATGTCTACTCAAACGTGGCTCTAACCGTATAGAGAAAAAAGGTTTGGCGGGAAACTTGATAATTTTTCGCTGTAATTATGTTTTATCGGATTTAATTTAGTTGTTTGTAATCTTGTTTTGTTATAAATAATTCAATATGAGTTCGGACGAAACTGTAGTAATGTACTATTATTTAGACTAGGAACCAGTATTTCGTCCATCTGATAAAAAAACAACCAACCAGTCAGTCTTGGTGAGGCCATAGGATTGAATGGTGTAGACAATGACATTTTAGTGTAATAGTTTCTCTAATATTTATAATGGTGTAACTTGTTATATCAGGGGCCCCATTTCTCGAACCATATTAGGCTAATATTATTAGTGTGTTGTCATGGAAGCTCATACGATTTGGCAGTTTGTAGACTAATAATATTAGTCTAATACCGTTCGAGAAATGGACCCCAGGAGCCGATTTCTCGAATGGTATAAGTCTAATATTAATAGTGTGTTGCCATGGTAACCCATACGATTTGACAGTTCTTGGACGAATAATATTAGTCTAATACCTTTCGAGAAATAGGCCCCAAGCATGCATTATTAGCCTTAATGATGGTATCAGTATTTTGTTTGTAACTAGGTACTTTTGCGCTCTCGATCTAATCTTATTAGATATAAATGGAACCCATCTAAGTCATAATATTTTCATAGGAATTTGACATTTATGGCACTTCCATAATCTTTTGCTCTGTGTTTTTTCACATTGGGTTTTCGTGATCACAAGAGCTGGCAAATGACTCAAATCTTCGGCATACATGTATTGTTTTATGTTATGAAAACTATCGCGGTAACCGTTTTTTTATTTATTTAGTCGTTATTTTGTAATTGTAGCGGAAATACAATAAAAATTGTCTAACCTATTACGTATCTAATGCGTTACGGTTTAATCCGAATTTTAAGATACGTCCAAAATTTCCTAAAGATACGGTATGGATTGGATATGGAAGTTTCAAAAGTGACGTTTTTGTTTGAAGAAACGTCATTTTTCCCTATAATTTTTTAGCAAATGTAATGTAATAACCGATCATAATACATAATATATTTATTTTGTAATATCTTAAACAGACAAAGCAGGTTTTTTCGCCACATTCAACGTGAATTTCATTATTATTTGCCTTTTGAGCGCATACATTTTTATAAAAACAAAATATCATTAGAAAACGGGAACTTGTGAATCAAATTCGATTAAATATTCAAGAGACATAATGCTAAAGCTAATAACGCCTTGCTTAGTACGAATAAATTATGACTTTCAGAGAACAGAAAATCTTTCCGTTTTCACAAAGACCTAGTAGATTAACTAAACAACCATAGACACGAAATAAACTCTGAACTCGCATTTACAAACCAAACGGCAATAAAAGCAGCAGTTCCAAGTAACTATTCAGCCTAAGCAGTTCACATCCGTAACTGAACTGGGGCGGGCGAAGCCACCAGTCACGAGGCTGAAGAGGACTTAGCTTGCAAATAGTTTTCCAGCAAAAAAACGCTACCAAAACGACATAAGTTTCTTATAGGTACTTGCAAGTTGAATGTCGTATTTGTTGACATACTACTTAAGCATTGGAGTGTTTTGTCCTACACCAAACATCAAATGTAATGTTTATATCAAAACAATGTATCAATATATTAAGAGAGGAGGCCTGTGCCCAACAGTGGGACGTATGTAGGCTGAATGTATAAATCCGTATATTAATATTACTGTCCTACTTACCTTTTACCTTTGAGACTGTCTATACCCATTGTTTTTCTCATATACAAATTTTATTTTTTACACATTTTTTTTACTGACATTGGTTTGATTTGTACTTTCTATCTAGTACCAAAATTGAATTCATTTGTTTTACTTTTACTGTTGTGACATTTCGACTTTTTAATTTATTTTTATTTGCATTGTTTGTTGCTTAATTGAATTGTAATTTTAGTTTTTATTTTGAAATTTTATTTTAATTGGTATTATACAAAATTAACGATCATCATACGAATAGTAATGTAAGCTGTAATGTATATTTTAACTATGTGAAATTTGTGTATATGAGATTAACAAAACTAAACAATGGGTAGACAGTTTCAAAGGGTGTGTCTTATGATAAATAGTTTCATGCCGCAGTAAAATAATGTGAATTGTAGTATTTAGTTTTAAAACATAATTTTATAATATGTATGCTAGTCTTAAGGTATTTATCTATGGGCGGCTAGTTGCCTGAAATAAAGGTATAAATAATAATATATAATATATTCCCCATTTTTGTACCTACGGATACTTAGTGTTTCTACGTAAATAGCATACAAAAATGGTCGTCTACGTCGAGAAAAACATGAAAAATTACCAAATCGCATAAGTCTTACACATTTTGTTTTTCAAGTACAAAATATACCTATTTTTGTTATTAACTTTGCAATATTGCACAAAATTTAACTGAAACTACGTGGAACAATACTAATGAATACTATTACTTGCATACTATTATTATGAATACTATTATTAGCCATGACCTTTTCAGAATTCATACGAAATCTATGTAAGAATATTATTGTACTCACTGTAAACATTCTAAACTAACGACAAGGCTATTGTAAGCTGTGCCTGCAACCACTTATTTCGTATGTATGAGGGAGCACCCTGCGGATGGCGTATTTAAAAGCAGACGTTTGACTGACCGCATCGCTGTAGAATACTAAGCAAGCAGTCTTTGTCATGACGAAATTATCATACTACAATGAAGGACAGGGATTGTATTATTCTTAATTAAAAATATCTTACTCAAGTAAGACTCACTAGTATTTACCAAAACAATACTTTCTGAGATGTCTAAATGAGGCAACTACAATTATAAATGTTTATAAGACGGTAAACTTGGTGTTGTCTAATTTTTCACACCAATTTTGACGACCGATCTGCCCTAGTGGGTAGTAACCCCGCCTATGAAGCCGATGTTGCTGGGTTCCTGAGATATTTGTTCCCGAGTCATGGGTCATATATATATATATATATATATATATATATATATATATATATATTTAACGTTGTCTGAGTACCCATAACAAATTTACTAGAATATTTACTAGAACAATGTATGTATATTTTAGTTTCAATCCTTTTATATTTGTCTGTTAAAACGGGGAATCTGTATTAGAGGCATAACCGTTATAAAAGTATTCCTGTAGCTCGGCCTACAGCTTTCAGTCGGCTTCGTAGCTCAGGCGGGCCAGCGCTGGGGCCTTTAATACGATATTAACACTGTAACTTTAGGTAATATTTTCATTTCCGATTTCTGGCCTATTCGCCATGATTGTTGAGTGCCAAGATGTCTTTCCTACAAACCGTAGCACGGCTTTCGATATACATATGCGGATTGCACGTCTACTTTCGCTACCTATATGCGGATTGCACGTCTACTTTCGCTATCTATATGCGGATTACACGTCTACTTTCGCTACCTATATGCGGATTCACGTCTACTATCGCTACCTATATGCGGATTGCACGTCGACTTTCGCTATCTATATGCGGATTGCACGGAATATCCATCTTACAAGCAGTGTCATTGTAAGTTAGACTCACGTCTCAAATACATCTCATTTTTAAAAATCCCTTAATTTTAAATTCACATCAGCTAATTTCGCAAAAGTTTAATTTAATTTTGTCTCTCGTTTCTAATTAAAAAGTATATTTTTTAATTCCGGACGTTTTCAATTGTAAACAAAGGGCCGTGATTCACAGACACCGTCCCGTAAATTATTTACATTTCCAAGGAGCTCTGTTTAAAACCGCGCGATCAAAAGACGCCCCCCGTTTCACCATTACGAACTACAACTTTCACGATATCATATCTTAACTTTCTTACATAGTAACAAATTCAACCTTATGATATAGCAGTAGAGTTTAATATTCGAGAATATTCTTTACAGTGATGCCAGGTTATAAAATATATAACGTAACATTATGAGAAATATTGCGCTAAGAAAAAAATGCTTCCAATCCTGAGACTGTAGTGAAATGGTTTTTGTCATTAACCTGCTTTCTAGACGACAAAAAAAGCTTTGTTTAAAATGTAACAAACGACAATTTCATTATCTACGACTAAAACACGGATCTTTGAAATCAAATAAACACTTACATCAGCAGAATTAATCTAAATAATACTGTAACACGGTCATTGTGGCAAAGGGTAGATTGGAATCATGTATGTTTAATTGGCATGTGTAAGGCGCAATCTTTTGTATTCTTATAAAAATTTGAATTAGATTGTCATTAGTTTTAATAAATGTATAATCTCCATTTTAAGTTTCCGTAGACAAAATTGCAAGAAACAATGCGGTTGTTCTTATCGCATTGATTTTTGGAGCCGTCCCCGTCAGCGCGATGGATATATTTACCTAAAATTATCAAATCTGAAAAGGGGTTAAGCTGATATATCCTCTTAAGTCACGTATTATAGTCACTCGCACGACATGTTTCAGAGAGCCTAGGTCTCCATTTTGCGTATGAGTAAACTATTTTATTACCTTAAGCTAGTATGACTAAAGATAAAGATAATATTACTGTTAAAAACTTTTCATCAAAGCGCGCGGTCAATAAATGTTTGTTTGATCAGGTGCCCTTCAGGTATTTCTGGGGGCCTAGCCTAGATGATAAGTTGACAACCTAGTTTTCTACAATCGATTGTCATCATGGCTTGGCCCCCAGAGCTGTCGTTGTAAACGTGCAATGTTATTGTTATAACAATAAATAAAAAAAAACGCTCAGTGTGCTCACCATCTGTTTAGATTTAATTGATAATTATTGCAATAAGATTAATTGGAATCACCTATAAGCAGCGCTAGTTTTTCCGTCGTTGACAATAAGGGTTCACTAAACCAAGCAGCGACAGGCGGTTAGACAAAACAAATCGAAAATTATGGTCATAATAAAATATTTTATTTTCAGGCTACAAAGGCCCATTCCTTACAAACTAACATACATACAATAAATATAATCTTAAAAACTTAAAATAATTTTGGCGACACAACAGTATTTTGCTGCGCCACCTGTTCTGGTATAGGATTCGCCAGATTCCCACGGAACCGCCGAAATATATAATATAATTACGAGACTTTCCATTCGCATCTGTCATCCCGATATATGTATGTATGTATGTAAACACTTTATTGTACATAAGGGACAGGTAAAGATACAATAAAAGGAAAAAATAATAATGTTGGCAATGTACAAAGGTGAACTTATCCCTATAAGGGATCTCTTCCAGTCAACCTTATATTACCTTACCTTATATTTAAGGTGTTTTTATGATTCGATTGGCGTTTGTCTTTGATCACTCAGTGGTGTTGGCCTCTGAATATGAGATTAACAGTAATAAATATGACGCTTTACAAATCTTATGGAAATGTAATATTTATACAAATCATTCGTAATGAGCTTTAGCACATGATTACTACAAGAACATTTGTACAATCATGTTTTTAATTTTCACCTAACCAAAATATTTAAAAATAATTATTTAAGCTAGGTATAACGTAAATAAATAAAATTGTATTCAAAACTGAAAGAGCCGTTACTAAGAGCAATCTAGAACCGTTGACATCCGTCGTGAGCAAGAAGCAAAGAGGAATCTTGCACTCGTTTCCCCCTATCTTTTCAGGCTGGCGAGTGTGAGGCAAATTAAAGAGTAGTCCGATGTACGGTGACAATGTTATATGTATAGATATTGTTTTTATTTTACCTCAATAATTATTAAATATTCTCGAGTTTGAATTTAACGGGGTTCAATCGCGCAAGCTTTTAGTTACATTCCGGTGATTTTTCTTATTTAACTAGTTAAAACATCATAGAAATTGTAGTTTTTTGATATCCAGCAGCGCCATCTACAGTATGTAATGTTTAAATATGGAACTGTGATGTTCCAAATATGTTTTTGATATGAATTGCTGTCATGTCATTCTGTCACACAATAAATAGTCTTCGGTTAACATGCACGTATTTTAATTATAGGTTGTGGGCCATTGAATTGATAAATACGGGGGGGTTAGTCAAGTATTAGATTGCTAGTTTGTAGTGTATCGTGTGTGATATATTGTGAGTGCGGTCTGTGACAGAAATCCGAAGATGTCGTCACCAAATTATGTGATGAATGTGCCCAAGTTACGTGGCCGAGAGAACTACAGTGAGTGGGTTTTCGCAGCAGAGAATTTTCTTATCCTAGAGGGCACGCAGAAGTTTATTACGCGTAAGCCAGAAACTACGGGTACAGAAGCTGCAGATGACGAAAAGGCCCGTGCGAAATTGATTTTGACAATCGACGCTTCCTTGTATGTCCATGTAAAAGGCGTCAAAACTACGTTCGAGTTGTGGAACACACTCAAAAACTTATTTGACGACTCTGGTTTCACCAGAAGAATTACGTTGTTACGAAATTTAATTTCCATAAGACTTGAAAATTCTACTTCGATGACAGAATACGTAACGAAAATGGTTGAAAATGGTCAAAAATTAAGTGGTACGGGTTTTGCTATTAGTGATGAATGGATCGGCTCGCTATTACTAGCAGGTTTGCCTGAGAAATATTCCCCGATGATCATGGCAATAGAGCATTCCGGCATTCCCAGCACGACAGACGCCATCAAAACAAAGCTTTTGGACATGGAAGAGAAAAATTCAAATTTGACAAGGAACGAGACTGAGAGTGCGTTCGCGGGTACGTCAAGTCACCACCATAACAAGAAAAATAAAACCAAGATTGTCTGTGGTAAACAGGATGGCGGCGAAATGACAAAAGTCAGAAATGTCAATGTCAAATGCTTTCGGTGCAAGGAAACCGGTCATTATCGAAATCAGTGCCCAAATTTCGAAAAGAATAGTACACGGAAACAGTCAAATGCATTCAGTGCTGTGTTTTTAAGTGCCGATTTTAAGAAAAACGATTACTACATTGATAGCGGCGCTAGTACTCATCTAACGGCGAATGAAAGTTGGGTTATGAATGCATCGTACGAGCCGGCTACTCGCGAGATAGTTGTAGCAAATAAGGCATGTCTGCCTGTATTGTGCTCCGGAAACGTACAGATCGCGACTGTGACTCCTGACAGTGAATTCGACATTACCGTTGAAGATGTTTTATGTGTACCGAGTTTAACTACGAACCTGTTATCGGTAAGTCAACTGATTAAGAAAGGTAACAGAGTAGACTTCACTAAAAAGATTGTAAGATTTACAATAGAAGTGGACAGCTTGTTGCTACGGCTGCTCTGACAAACGGCGTTTACAAATTGAATATGCCAGAAAATACGACCAATGTTGCTATGGCAGTGTCTGCCGAGACCTGGCATCGTCGTCTGGCCCATGTTAATGGATCATACATGGCGAAAATGAAGGATGCAGTGCAAGGTTTCAGTATTGGCGACAAGATTGACATCAGTAAATGCAAGGTATGTTGCGAAGGCAAACAATGCAGACTGCCATTTCCTAATAATTGCAACAGAAGTGAGGATTTACTAAATGTTATTCATATGGATATAGCTGGTCCAATGGAAGTGAAATCTCTTGGAGGATCACGATATTATTTACTATTTGTGGATGACTATAGTCGTATGGCATTTATCTATTTTTTGAAAGAGAAAAGTCAAGCTCTAGATTGTTTCAAAGAATTTAAAGTTAAAGTTGAAAATGAACTTGACAAAAAGATCAAGATTATAAGGAGTGATAATGGTCTTGAATTTTGCAGCAAGAAGTTCACCGAGTTCCTGAAGGTAAATGGGATACTGCATCAAAGGACAAACCCTTATTCGCCTGAACAAAATGGATTGTGCGAACGCCAGAATCGTGTGGTGTGTGAGAAAGCTAGATGCTTATTATTTGATGCTGAGCTTCCCACTGAGTTCTGGGCAGAAGCATGTAGTTGTGCAGTTTACCTAAGAAACAGGACCATAGCTTCGGGATTGAACAACAAAACTCCTTTTGAAATGTGGACAGGGACAAAGCCAGACCTAAGTCACCTAAGAATTTTCGGCAGTACTGTCATGGTCCACATTCCCAAAGAGAAAAGGTTAAAGTGGCAGAAAAAGTCTAAGGAAGCTATCCTAATGGGTTACCCAGAAGGGGTTAAAGGATACAGACTATTTGATACTGAAAAGAGAATTTTCTTTAATGCAAGAGATGTAAAGGTTATTGAAAAACAACATAAATATTGCCAAATTGAAGTTCAACAACAGATACAGAAAGCTGAGGTAGGGTGTCAAAGTTCAGTGGGGGATGAGAGTCCAGATATTTCCAGAACTTTGACTGATTCATCTTATGAGTCGTTCAACCCTAGTGAGTATGAGGATCCAGATACCACAACTAACAGTGTTTCAGTTCCTGAAAATGTTCCTGCTCCTGAGAGGATCGGACCAGTCCTGAGAACAGCAGAACAAAGAAAAGTGCCTGAATGGTATGGCATTTCAAATTTATGTTCAGATGCTAGCAGGATGGATGATGCCAGTGGTCTTTCACTATCAGAGGCATTGCGTGGACCAGAGAAAGAGCAATGGAGACAAGCTATGACAGAAGAGTTGAAAAGTTTTGAAGACAACCAGGCCTGGGAGCTTGTCAGCATTCCAAAAGACTCTAGTGTTGTAAAGTGCAAGTGGGTACTTAAAAAGAAGTATGATAGTGAGGGCAATGTGCGGTTCCGAGCCAGGTTAGTAGCCAAGGGCTATACTCAGAAGTACGGAGTGGACTATGAAGAAACCTTCGCGCCAGTGGTAAGGCATACAACTCTCAGACTTTTATTTGCTTTATCTGTGCAATTAAATTTAGATATTTCTCATTTAGACGTGACTACTGCTTTCCTGAACGGCTATCTTGAGGAAGATATTTATATGGAGAAGCCAGAAGGTTTTCCTTCATCTGATGGTAAAGGACAGGTGCTTAAATTGAAGCGAGCCATATATGGTCTCAAACAATCCTCAAGGGCGTGGTACAGGAGGGTAGATGATTGCTTAACTGAGTATGGTTATACTAGGTCTAAACTTGAACCATGCTTATATGTGAAAAATGATAATGGTTTGACTATAGTAGCTCTATATGTCGACGATTTCTTTGTGTTTTCTAATAATGAACAGGAAACCAAAAGTTTGAAACAGGTACTGTCTTCACATTTTAAATTAAAAGATCTTGGTCAGGTCAAACAGTGTTTAGGTATGAATGTGTGTGTTGATAAAGAAAATAATGTAATAACTTTAGATCAGGAGGATTATGTTGACAAGTTGTTGCATAAGTTCAATATGACAGACTGTAACACTGCTCATACTCCTATGGAGGAAAGATTGAACTTAGATAAAGGTGAGAGCTGTGATACTGAATTACCTTATCAACAACTCATTGGTAGTCTCATGTACCTAGCGGTTTTAACGCGGCCTGACATTGCTTTTAGTGTAGGGTATCTGAGCCAGTTTAATAACTGTCATGGTAGAGAACACTGGGCTCATGCCAAACGTGTTTTGCGTTATCTCAAGAAAACAAAACACTATTGCCTCAGGTATAGTAGTGAGTCTGATTCAAAGCTTACCGGGTTTGTTGACGCTGACTGGGGCAGTAATGTTCTTGATAGGAGGTCCTATTCAGGATTTTGTTTCACTTTGTCTGGGAGTGTAGTTTCATGGTGCAGTAAGAAGCAGAATAGTGTGTCCTTGAGCAGTTGTGAGTCAGAATATATTAGTATATCTGAATGTATTAAAGAAGCTATGTATTTAAGGTCATTGTACCATGAAATTACAAATAAGATGTCATTAATTACAATTTACAATGACAACCAAAGTGCCCTGAAGTTATTGGCCAACCCTGTGTTTCACAATAGATCTAAACACGTTGACATACGTTACCACTTTAGTAGAGATATTATTGCCAAAGGTATGGTAGAAACAAAATACTTAGCAACAGCTGAGATGCCAGCTGACTTATTAACAAAGAGTCTAGGATTTGTCAAGCACTTTAGATTTCTTGAAAAGTTAGGACTTGTACCTAAGTAGTAGGTATGTTTAGTTTTGTTTAAAGCTGTTTTTTTTTAATGCTGATGATGCTGATGGCTATGCTTAGATATAGTGGGGGTGTAGTTTTTTGATATCCAGCAGCGCCATCTACAGTATGTAATGTTTAAATATGGAACTGTGATGTTCCAAATATGTTTTTGATATGAATTGCTGTCATGTCATTCTGTCACACAATAAATAGTCTTCGGTTAACATGCACGTATTTTAATTATAGAAATCAATAAATGTTAGTAAGGTATTTATAAATGTTTGAATGGCTATAGTTTGCGATAAGTAGAGGCAATATAAATACAGTACCTAATTCTTCTTGTAAATTGTAAAAGAACGTTATATTGTATGTAGTAGGTAGTTATTGACTTTTTTTAGTTGGTCGCTTCTTTGAATGGTGGGAATCTAGCAAAATTACCGCCGATGATATCCACCAGAAATAAAGTACCTAGTTAACGAAAAATCATTGATGGCTTGGTCGATAGCATCAGTACCTACCGAAAGATAGAGTACACCACCCTAGGAGTAAGGAAATTATAGCGGGAAATTGGTAGTACTTAGCGATTATGAAACAAATAATATGAATGTTTTAAGTGAGAACATTAATATTTAGTATAACCTGAATATTAAAACCAGCATCGTTAAGAACACTGCACAAAATTCAAAATAAAATCAGTCCTTTTTAACCAAAGTTTCATGGGCACCAACCCAACGAATCGTCGAGGCGGCGAAGGACGGCATTCAGACGAGAGCTCTCTGAGCACCGCGTCCCATTCATTGTGATGATTGCTCCCGCTCATTATACTTATGCAGCGTGTTTCAGCGACATGACGACTGCTGTCCAAAGGTGCTTTCAAATTTTGTATAAAGAATTTCGAAAAAGTCTCATAATCTATGCGTGTAACACCCATGGAGTTGCAGGCATTCAGAGGCCATGAAGACCGCTTACCTTTAGGGCCGTGTGTATGTTTTCCAATGACGTGGTTTAAAAAAAATGTCCTGGCTTGCAACTTGTTATGAGAGACAATATGCTGGAAATTCATATACACCTTCATAATGGCGTTCTAAAAAATCTCTAAAAAAATACACTTAATGATAAAAGCAACGTTATCGTTGTGAAAGGTACAGACTTACAGATGAGATAATAAATTAAAAAAACATAGCTTCCAACAAATTAAAAAAAAAGAAAATGGCGAGTTGCTTTTAAGGAAAATAATAAGAAAAAATATCGAACCTTTATTGTCCATCTCGCATATGACCGGTTTTATTTTATAATTCGTTTTAAAAATAATAAGTTATGCCTACCTACCTACAAATGAATTCACATTGGTTTTGATTATTTAAATGATTAAGTTACATACAGGCATTCCTATTGCTGACTTGACGCTTTAAATATATACCTAAATGTATATTTATTTGATGTGTCCTGTTCGTTGCATTCAAATTCCTATGTGACATAAGTGCATTAAGAAAATTACCCGATGCAGTCGCGACGTTAAATAAATGCGAATGCGCCTTCCACGGCGCTGTACATGGAAATGCGAGATATTTTTCTGCGTCACAAAGATTTGTTGCACAAAAGCCTTCGTACCTTTTATGTATACGGAATATTTATTTTTTGGCGTCCTTATTCCTTTCCTCGTGTTTTTCAAATTAAATGTTGACGTTGCTTTCTTTCAATTCGAAATAAATTCTTTCGTATAATATTTCAACATAAAACTCGTGGTAAACCTTAATCATCTGTCAACGGTATCGCAGTGGTTTATATACCTTTGTTTTTTTGTCCCAGTATTTATTAGTCATTAACTCTTTATTTGTCTTGTACACGCTATCCATTATGGTTTCTAGGGTCTAATTCTGTATCATGTCTCTTCGTTTGACTTACACACTTCCAATATTATTCATAGCATAAATCGCTTTAAGAATGATAATTTGAATTATTATGGAAAACAATAATAGTGAACGTGACCACAACGAACGCCGCGAATTTAAAATGCGGCAAATCTAAAAAGCGGCCAAGTGCGAGTCGGACTCGCGCATGAAGGGTTCCGTACCATTTATGACGTATTAAAAAAAATCTACTTACTAGATCTTATTCAACATTTTACCACTTTGGACACACATTTTACCACTTTGGAAGTGTCTCTCGCGCAAACTATTCAGTTTAGAAAAAAATGATATTAGAAACCTCAATATCATTTTTGAAGACCTATCCGTAGATACCCCACACGTATAAAAATATTTTTATTTTATGACTTATTAAAAAAACTACTTACTAGATCTCGTTCAAACCAATTTTCGGTGGAAGTTTGCATGGTAATGTATATCATATATTTTTTTTAGATTTTTCATTCTGTTATTTTAGAAGTTACAGGGGGGGGGGGGGGACACACATTTTTTCCACTTTGGAAGTGTCTCTCGCGCAAACTATTCAGTTTAGAAAAAAAATTATATTAGGAACCTAAATATCATTTTTGAAGACCTATCCGTAGATATCCCACACACATGGGTTTGATGAAAAAAATTTTTTTTTTAATTTTATGACGTAAGTAAAAAAAACTACTTACTAGATCTCGTTCAAACAAATTTTCGGTGGAAGTTTGCATGACAATGTATATCATAAATTTTTTTTTAGATTTTTCATTCTGTTATTTTAGAAGTTACGGGGGGGGGGGGGCATACATTTTACCACTTTGGAAGTGTCTCTCGCGCAAACTATTCAGCTTAGAAAAAAATTATATCGTCGCCGTAGAGCGAAAAGTCACCAAATCACAAAATGGCCAAAATTGACTTATATATGTCATCAAAATCGTATTTTTTTTCTCCAAATTTCAGTCTTACTGCGGTAGCAATAGCGATCATAGTTTCAATTTTACAAAGTTAAAGAAGTAACTAAAAACTCACTTCGGATTCAATATTATAGTCGAAAAATACCTAATTCCGTTATACATTTTTAAACTTCTTGTAACTTATTTACCTAAGTCAATTTAGTTATTTTTTCCCTAAGTATTACTAAACTATTTAACCACGAAGAACCTCATTCAAAAAGTCACTTAATTTACTTAGTTACTTTTTAAATACCGGTTATGTCAAAAGTGTGAAAGCGAAAATTAACTAACTCTATTTAGTTATTTTTATTCATAGTTGTAAGGCAATGTACATCATTTAACCAAAGCGATAATTAATTAAACAGTTTTACCCTACAAACAAATATACAATACAATAACTAATCATATTTAATTAATTTTACAATAAAGACTGTACTGTACGCCGACGTGATTTGATTAAAATTCGCTCGCAAGTTAGTGACTTTTTTTTTTTTTATGGAGATTAGGCAGGCGTTTGACCACGATCACACCTGATGGTAAGTGATGATGCGGTCTACGGTGGAGCACGCTTACCTATGAGATACCTATTTACTCTAGCCTTGAAGAGATTCAGATTGTACTCATACGGAAACGCAGACTCGGGCAAGGCATTCCACTCCTTGGCAGTTCGCATAAGGAATGTTGAAGCGAAACGCTTCGTGCGTATTTGTGGAATACCTACCAACTGTACTTTTCGCCCAGTGCCGCAGGCCCCCGCAACCGATACCGACCGCTGCGCTGTGGCGTATGAGCCGACAGTGATACGTGTAGTTACTATTTTCTGCACGGCACTTCTTGCCGCATAAGTCGCATGTATGTGTATGTTGTGCCTCTAGATATGAGACCACTCCACGAGCGCGACGCCTGTTCCTTTTATGCCTCAAGTTTTCCAGCCACACGTCGTCGTGTTTCTTCACTCCCACGCATAGGTCTCTACGCCACTCGGGTCTCAATGCAGCACGTTTTTCCCAGTCACCGGTATCGATGCCAAAGCATTCCATGTCACGCTTGCAGGAGTCTCTAAATCTTAACATCGGGCGCCCCACTAGGTCTTTTCGCATTATTTGCTATCTGACCCATTAGCACTTGGCGTGGCACCCTTTCTGGATCCATACGGTGTACATGACCGAGCCAACGCAGTCTCTTCTGTTTGAGCATCGCCGTAATGCTGGTGATGCCTGACTTTGCAAGAACTGCTTCATTTGTCATCTTATCCTTCCAGGTCACTCCCAATATTAGTCTCAGGCAACGCATATGAAAAGCGTTTAACTGGCGCTTTTGTTTAAAGTAAGTAGTCCACGTTTCCGAAGCGTATAAAAGGGTACTGAGTACGCACGACTGGTATACGAGGACTTTGGTGGCTATATGGTGAGCTTATCATTTCTCCAAACGCGAGTGTGAAGACGTCCAAATGTACACGAGGCTTTGCCTATTCGAGAAGCTATTTCCTTGCCGCTAGAAAGCGTAGATGTTGTTGTGGAACCGAGGTAGCAAAAATGATCAACCACTTGCAAAGCAGAACCATTAAGCAGAAAGCTAGGCTTCCTATCTGTGCCCTGCACCATAACCACTGTTTTCTTGGCATTGACACTCATGGAAATAGCTGGCAAGCCTGGCTAAACTTATCAATTAGCACCTGAAGATCCCCCTCTGAGTCGGCAACAAGTGCAGCGTCATTCATCTGCATACAAAAGTTCTCTGGCAAATAGATCATCACGTCTTGTAGTTGACTTTAAACAGTTGATATTGAAAAGTCGGCCATCCTTTCTGGTATGCAGATGCACTCCGACGTCGCAATCCCTGAATGCCAAATGAAAATCCCTGAATGAAATATATCAAAGAGGGTGCCAGCACACAGTCCTGCCTTACACCGCGGTTGACGCCGAAGGTTTCCGACGTTTCACCATCGAACACTACCGAAGCACGCATGTTTTCGTGAAAATATTTCACTATGGAAAGTAGAGTAGGCGGACATCCGACCTTACACAACACTTCGTAAAGACCATTTCGACTCACTGTGTCGAATGCCTTGTTCAAATCTACAAAGGCCATGTAAAGTGGGACACGATGTTCGCGGCACTTCTCCTGAAGCTGACGAAGAGTGAATATCATGTCGCTTGTCGACCGTCCACCGCGAAATCCGCACTGAGTTTCAGGGTAAATACGCATCGCTAAGGCTTCAAGCTTTTTTAAAACCACCTTTGCAAAAGCTTTACCAGCAATACTCAGTAGGGATATGCCTCTATAATTATTGCAGTCCCCGCGATCTCCTTTTCCTTTGTATAGAGTGACGATGTCTGCATCCCTCGTGTCCTGTGGCACCGTGCCCTCGGTCCAACAACGCTGAAGGAGAGCGTACAGGGAGTGAGACACACAACCAAGTCGAATTAGTTCGGCAGGCAAATTATCACGACCAGTACTATACCCTTATCTTTGACCAGTATGAAAAGGAGCTGGAGAGAGTCGATCGATTCAAATATCTAGGTCACATTATCACTAGTGACCTAAAGGACGATAGTGATATTGATAGGGAACGTAGGGCGTTGGCTGTTCGGGGGAATATGCTGGCTCGCAGGTTCGCGCATTGTACAGGGGAAGGTAAGAAAACTTTGTTTAAATCCTTCAGTCAATCGTTTTACACCAGCGGCCTGTGGGTTAGTTATACTCAGAGAGCACGCTGAGTGCTACGAGTCCTCTATAATAACATGTTTAGGGTCCTGATGGGACTTCCTAGATTCTTCAGCGCATCTGGCATGTTTGCCGACGCCCACGTAGAGGATTTCCAGGCCATAATGCACAAAAGAATCATGTCCCTAAGAAGCAGAATCCAGGGTAGTCCCAACAGCATACTAAGTATGTTAGCGGATAGGCCAGACAGTCTTTTGCAAAGACATTGGATGTCCGCATTAATAAACCCCCATTCTGGGTTTGTTTATTAATAAAATTAAAATTTTGTGGCCGTTTTATTTATATTTTTAGTGTTTTTTTTGTACAAGTAGTAAATAACTATAGCTTATAAGATACTCAAATTAACAAATGTGGACCACTTTGTCTGAATAAAGAAATTATTTATTTATTATTAAATATTAAGCAGTATCCAAAAAAATATTATAGTTAGTAGTTTTTAATTAACACGTATTTTCACTTTATCATAGCAGTCATAATTCAACTAACTTAACTTAGTCAAAAATAGACGCACTAAAATGTGGGCAAATAATCATTAACTTCGTTCAAAAAATCACTAAGTTATAATTAAGGTGTAATATTTAAGGGCAAAAATTAATTATCGCCTATAGCTCCTAAATCGTTAGTGTGAATAATATAAGTCCATTTTGAGCTCAAAGAATAGCAGTTTCCAATGAATAAACACATATAAAACCACAATTTCATCTTAAGATAATTTCAGTAAAATAAAAATTAATTATTATTTTTTTAAATCCTCATAACTCAAAATTACTAATGAACGATTTGGTGACTTTTCGCTCTACGGCGACGATATGATGAAAAAAGATTTTTTGAGTTTCAGTTCTAAGTATGGGGAACCCCCAAAATTTATTGTTTTTTTTTTCTATTTTTGTGTAAACATCCTAATGCAGTTCATAGAATACATCTACTTACCAAGTTTGAAGAGTATAGCTCTTATAGTTTCGGAAAAAAGTGGCGGCGACATAATCGGATAGACAGACGGACATGACGAATCTATAAGGGTTCCGTTTTTTGCCATTTGGCTATGGAACCCTAAAAAAGCAGGTAAAATTAGGTTAACTGTAATGACTGTAATAAATGTGATAATAAATGTAACCAGTACGTGCTGTAGTGCTGAGTGATTTGAGACGTAAAAGAAAATACCTAAGTAAATAAAAATAGCCATAGAAGGTGAACCAGGAATAAGGCTATGTAACGCCACAAAAATTGAATAAAAGTTATTACAAGACAAATTATTACGTCCGTACTAGTAAAACATTTAATTTAATAAATTCGATGTATAGTTTAAATGCTAGTACGGTAGAACAGAGGACACAAACAAACATAGATACGTAGATTGCTAAAAAAATAACCCTTCCCAAAGAGGTAAGAATAAAGAAGATATACTTGTTAATTTTTCATTTCATGTCGTTTTCTAAATATATTTTCTATCTTATGTGGTGAAGTTTGGCACTATGTGCTAAATAAGCATCTGAAACGTCATATAGTCAATAGATGCTCAATATAAAATCAAATCTACTTATTTTATTACGTAGGTATTAAGTGTTAGCAGTTTTCGGGATACGTAATTTATTTTGTGACGTCCGCTGTGCCATGATTGCGTTTCATGCTAGATCAAAAGGCTCACACAAACAAAACGGACGGTGCGCAAATAAGAAATGAACGTCAAAAGGTGACACGGTGCTATGCTCCCCAAAAGAGTCTATGTAAGAGTAGATGCTTAAAGCAGCATACGTTTTTTAACCGACTTCAAGATTTCAAAAGTTCTCAATTTGGTTGTTTTTTTTTTTAATGTTTGTTATTTCATGACACCGTCATTTATGAACCGATTTTGAAAAAAAAAAATTTGATTGAATGTTTATATACAGATTGGTCCCGTTTTTGTCAAAACTCAGTTCTGATGATGAGATCCATGAGGAATCGAGGGAACTCTTCAAATGTGAAAGGCGTATATAGTGATTTTTGTATTTTCATCGACAAATCAAGCATTTAAATTTTAAAAAGTGACATTTAATGAAGTAGAACTGCTGATGATGATCAGAATGGAACTCTTTAACGACGCAATAGTTCACGTTTGGCGATTTGTCCTCTTCGCTGTGTTTGTTAAGTTTATTTTTTACAATTTCTTGTTGGGCTATAACCTCGAACACTGAAGTTCGCAAATAGGGTCATAATAAGGTATTCTCCTACTATCAAATTAGTTTCTTTTTTACAACTGTCAAAACGATTTGCTAATATTATGCAATTTATATGAAACATTACACAATGACCTCACGGTCAACACCCCTACTTTTTTATATTTTTAGATAATTATTAGAAATCCCATTTAGGTTTTCTAATAATTATCTGGTGGTTTATTTCATGCATGGTGTGAAATAATTTATTTTACAGTACATATGGTGCTACTTTACCGCACTAGTGCGAAAATTAGCATATTACGTTACTATGTCGAACATTTAAAGGGCCATATGTGCTAGGGTGCTACTTTCCCGCACGCGTGCGAGAATGAGCACTTTCCGTGCATATGTCGAAACTTTAAAGAGCCATATGTACCGTAAAACGTTGTACGATATACGTGCGAATAGGTAATTCTCAACTCGTGTCGATTTAAAACACTCCCTTTGCTCGTGTTTTAATTTATTACCACTCGTTGCGAATTCTCTATTTTTTGCACTTGTATCGTAAATAACTATTAAATACAGTCGAATACCCTATTGCCTGTCAACCATAGAGTAAATCTGAAATGTGTCAAGGTGGGTGCAGTGACAATAAAAACATGTTACCACCTTTTCTTCATAATTAGGCGTAGGACGATGTCTTTTTAATTTCATTGTATGAAATCCCAAAATCAACAATAATCTATCTTTCATCGGTCTCCCTCATTGAAGTCGTTTTTTTTTCTTAAAAAATATTTAGTTTTCTGTCCTATTTTGTGCTCTGTGGTAAATCCACTGTTAAATTTTAGTGCCTTGCCTTTAAATATTTGAAGAGCACCTTATAGCACCGAGCAAATATTTTGGTAGTTTGAATTCTACTGAAAATGAAGAAGAATGAAAGTAAATATTTATGAAATATAATGTCTATAAATTGTTATAAAGTTATTCTGAATAAGACTGTGGTGGTGATGGTGATAGCTAAAAGTAAACACAGTTATGTTGGCGTTACTATAGTGGGTGGTAGAATAGAGAAATAGTAGGTTTCACAAAGAAAAAGGTAAAACAGTACGTTAGACTTACTTTCTATATCTAAGCGGCGAAGCAAGTTATGCAGGGTTTAAATATAGCTATACTTACTTTATATTAATATTCATTAAGTTAAGATTAATATTCATCAAATAACAACATTATCATTATAGAATTACACTGTAATGTTGTGTTAGTATTATAATATCACACAAACAATAAGCGCCTTACTTAAATAACTATTCCCTCTCTCAGCTGTCTGAGCTGATCCCATGTGCTAATTTCAGTGGCCCCTTTCCCCGGGGGAAAGCTCGGCCCGGGTTCGAACCGCAAGTCTCATCCATTTGTTGCTCGTTACAACGCTTCGGCCACTAAATATTATGATTTATGAATAATGAATGGCCGTTCCTGACGACCTTAATGCAAGTTGTGAGAAAAAAAACGATGAAGACAATAAAAGGTACCTCAAAGTATTGTTGAATAACGTATTTTTTGTTAATTAGATTGGTGTCATTATTGGTTAGAAACTCAAGCAGCCAATTATGAAACCGAGTGCAGCATCAGGGTATCATCATTTATACAGTACAGCATTAATATTTATCACGTCATTAGGTCTTAGAAACTAATGGATTTTTTTATGGATATAAAAAGAAAAAAATGGGTTTCGCGGAATCCCTAATAACTCTTTTCCTAAAATCACTTGCCCTAACCATTTATCGTAGTTGGTAACAGCCCTAACGCTGAATATTCATAGCACACATTTGCCATAACGTAATGATTATCCTTAAATTCGTTAGTCCTAAAAGGTCTTATTACAACTAACAATAATCCTAATTTTATTAGGATTATCCCATAACATTAGTCTTCATCAAAACTAAGAACTAAAATATAAAAAAAGTGTTGCTAGAAAAGTGGTTTAAGTAAGAACTGCGATGACCACATAAACAAACTGTTGCCAGAAAAGTGGGTTAGGTTTGGTTAGAACTGCGTCCCTTACAATAACGAACGGTTGCCAGAAAATTTAATTATGTTAGGTCAGATATGTGTCCCATATGAATATTAGGACAAATTACCTTTATGACAAATTGCTGTTAGGAAATAACATAATTAGGACAGAAAATTATTATAGCAAATAATATTAGAATACACACTTTGGGAGAAAAAATTACCCACACGATGCTAGGACAATCATAATTAGAGCATATAAGCGTTAAAATATTGATTAGTATAGCTGAAAATATTAAGAAATGCAAAAATAAAAGAGTCACAATATCGATCCAAAGAAAGTACCGCGAACATTGGCTTTTTGCTTTAACTTTTTAGGGTTCCGTAGCCAAATGGCAAAAAACGGAACCCTTATAGATTCGTCATGTCCGTCTGTCTGTCCGTTTATGTCACAGCCACTTTTTTCCGAAACTATAAGAACTGTACTGTTGTTGTGTGTACTGTTCAAACTTGGTAAGTAGATGTATTCCATGAAGCGCATTAAGATTTTCACACAAAAATAGAATAAAAACAATAAATTTTGGGGGTTCCCCATACTTAGAACTGAAACTCAAAAAAATTTTTATCAAACCCATACGTGTGGGGTATCTATGGATAGGTCTTCAAAAATTATATTGAAGTTTTTAATATCATTTTTTTCTAAACTGAATTGTTTGCGCGAGAGAAACTTCCAAAGTGGTAAAATGTGGGTACTAAAATAACAGAATGATAAAACTAAAAAAATATATGGTATACATTACCATGCAAACTTCCACCGAAAATTGGTTTGAACGAGATCTAGTAAGTAGTTTTTTTTAATACGTTATAAATGGTACGGAACCCTTCATGGGCGAGTACGACTCGCACTTGGCCGCTTTTATTCTTCGTTGCATTTTAGTGTCTCAACTATCGTCCCATCCGACAGAAAGCACTTGCCATGCCTATAGCTTTTAGGTTTATAAGTAGAAATACGTCAAGAAGTTATTGTTTCCCTCCCTCCCCTTGCTTCTATGTCCCCATTTTTAGTATTTATGAATTTTCATGAAAACTGTGAAAGCTACAATGAAAACGTATAAAAAATACAAAAAATTAAAAAAACAAAATGTCTAGAAGTAGATTTTTCGCGCCACTGTTCGGAAATGTGGCAATAGATGGTCTTAAACCAAACTGGAAAGTAGGCAATAGCTGTAGCACCTGAACCACCACTACTACCATGTTTCATTGTTATCATAATCTATCATTGGTGATGGTAAAAGGTCTTTTTTTGGCGCATTTTTTTGCCAAAATTCCATAGTTCCCGTAGTCAAAAGGAAATACCTGTCTTGTACATTTTGATTCCCTTGAGAATGTCAATATATATATTTTTTGCGAAATAAATGGCCGTATCATTTTTTTACGTTAACTTAGAAATTTGATTTTTTCACAGCTTCAAGGACCTGAAAACCTGATACCTCCACGCGTTTCCTATATAAAGGGTCTTGACAAACAGACGAACGAACGGACTACAAAGTTATCCTATAAGGGTTCCATCTTAAATGTTGAGGTACGGAACCCTAAAAATACCTAAGCTAATGCAAGGCTAATCTGTAAATAATATCAAAACTAAACCCTCCCGAGTCAATCCGAAGCAAAAACATTTACTTCGAATCGTCCCGTAATTTACATAGAGGGCGCTGCTGTCGCTCGGGGCTACGGCGGTATGGCGCGGGAGGCAGTACGATTAAAATCCCTAAAATACACGTCAACGTGTTGACGTTTTGATGAGGCGAAATAAATTCGCGCGAAGATGCCCGAGGCGGACGCGTGCCCCCCGGAAATGAAGTTAATCACGGGACTTTTCTCATCTTTGTGCGTTGAAAAATAGAACGGCCTTTTGAGCGTTTTCAGGTACGGCGCTGGTTAAAGCTGTTAGGTCGGATTTTGCTGTTTCGGTCACATTTACTCGTATTATTTTGTCTTAGTTTTCTTTATTCATTGTACATCTTGAATTTTTTGAATAAGAATATTTTAAAAGTAAAATATATAAAAAAAAACCATACATATAAACATTATGAAAAACCTAACTTAGGGTGCCGCCGGCAACGGGGCTAGGCCCAAACTGCTGGTGGACAGGACCGCAGAGTGAAGAACCGATGTACTGTAGGTACGCGACGTGTCCAAGATTACCGCCTTCTGCATCTGACCCTTGATCCAGCCATTCCAGCCACCTAGCGAGACCCTGTCTAGGTTTTGGTCACTGTACCTTTCACGAGCATTGTAATTATATAATTTTAATGGTTATTTTCTTGGCCTTTTATTTATACAATTGTTACGGAAATTGCCTCATTGTTTAACTTAAATTTCCGCAGCATGAGTCCCCTCCCCTGTCATCAGTCGAAAAGTTGTCAGTTGTCGCTTTAGTTCATCGTATTCTTATACTACATGAAAGTTAAGCGTAGAATATTCAAAATTAGTCACGAGTCACCTGGTTAAGTAATTATTTTAGTGTCGTTCGAAAAAGTGTAGGTTTCAACGGCAATGTTTCTTTTTGTCACGTTTGGAAACTAAGCTACTGGCTGCACCTTACTGAGCTTTGATGACATATGGCTCGTATAAGATGGATTATTACCTGCAAATATGGACTATACGGCAGAATGCGCACTAAGCTTTTTAAATTATAACAAAAATAGAAGAAACATGTCTCTCTATCTATTTCTTTAATATAATATAGCATATAAATAAATATTATAGGACATTATTACACATATTGACTAAGTCATTCAGTAAACAGGCCCGGATTTAAATACCTAGGGCCCCTAGGCACTGGGTATGGCACTTAGAATTTAAGGGCCCCCCTTTCTCCTTTTCAAAACCATTGCTAGGTTGCCCGAGCCCCTAGGCCCAGGGCCTTGTGGGCCGAGGCGGAAATCCGGCCCTGATAGTAAGTTCAATAAGGCTTGTGTTGTGGGTACATAGACAACAATATATACCTATAACATATATATATATATATATATATATATACGTATATGGCTCGCGAAACCGAACTTAGTCTTAAATGACCGGTCGCACTGTGCACAATAAAGCTGCCCTTGGTCGTTATACGAGTATGTGTATGCGTAGGACGGCTTAGGTCGAGACTTCCCTTGAAGGCGCTTTTGGTCCAGGTGTTCAAGTCGAGCTTCTTCGAAAGTAGCTACACCTTCTCTTACCTTATTGCGCCATTCTGATCTCTGAACCGCAAGCTCCTCCCAACGCTCTAATAACATAACAACACACATAACATAACATATAAATACATAGTTAAATACATTACACGAATAAATGCCCTTACCAGGATTTGAACCCGGGACCATCGGCTTCAAAGACAGAGTCAGTACCCACTAGGCCATACAAGTCGTCAAACAAACATAACAAACTTAATCAAAATTGTTAGAAGTGTAGAATAGCATAGAAAATATTTTTTTTATGGTACAACTGTGTATACATATAAAGGTGGTCTTTTCAGAGTTTCGTACCCAAAGGGTAAAACGGGACCTTAATACTAAGACTCCGCTGTCGGTACATCTGGCCGTCCGTCACCAGGCTGTATGTCATGCACCGTGATAGCTAGACAGTTGAAATTTTCACAGATGATGTGTTTCTTTAAAATATTGGAAATTAAAATAGAGGTATATTGTCAAAAATGAAGATTGCCATAATAAAAGTGCTTGTTTTGTACATAAAGTTGTTTACCCTTAAAAGGTAAAGATAATATTAATATATAGATAATGTACTGATATTTGATTTTGAAATTTATCCACAATCCACAATCAATTTGAAACTGTAATCTTTCATCCAAATATGCTATAAACACACCAGTTTTATGCATGTTTAGATATTTTCGTTATTTGATAATAACTGATAAAACAAGGGGCTGTGGCAAATATGTTACATATTTATTTTAAGTATTTTTACTTCTCCTGGGTGACTAATTGATTATTATCATGTATTGTGCTAAATACGTAAAGCTCGCATAAGCAATTCACTGGTCCACTTCAGCAGCCCCAGAATTATACGAGTAATTACTATAAAAAATCTGAAACGCTGTTTTCCCCTCTCCTTAAACGTGAAAAACGTCAAGTCAGTTGCAGGTAAAATACTGCAGACTCCAACCCTTATCTTTGAGGGGTGTACAAGAGTCTTGGCAGTCGGATTGTTTCCTTAAAAAGGCTTTCAAGGATTATTCTGCAAAAAGTTAATTAGTTCACAAATTACGTTTAATTGGACATAAAATGCTGGTAAGGTTTCTTTTTGTTTAACGGCAAAAAATAAAACTAGGTAAGAAAGATTTTTAGCAGTTTTTTATCTCTTTTATTCATTTAAAATCGTATTTTATTATTATTATTATGCAAATCATGCTAAATCTTATTTATGTCCGAATCCTTCAAAACATTCGAATTAATAACATTAAAAAGTACAAATTGTACGTGCGTGATCCAACCCCGGTTCATTGCAATGATTTTTATTAAACTATATGTATTTTATTTTATATTTACCAGTCGCTTTTAGGTAAAAAGAAAACATCACGTCTAAACTCTGTTAAAGTCTATTTGACTCTGTGGAAATTCAAATGATAACCCTTTGTGTGTTACCTGTAACATATTGCTAGGACTTATAGTTTTATGTGTGGTCCAAATGTTGTCTAGATAATATTTTTAAATCGCATGACGCTGCACCTGTCTAGACTCTGTCTGTGTCCCGAAAAAACGTCATTGTTTCTTGCGGCAAACGCGTACATTAAACTCTACGGCAAGCGCGTTGTAATTTTTCCTATGTTGAAACAATATAGGGCAATTTAATTTTATGCGAATAACGCTGCGTCTGTGTGTGTGCTGTGTGTGTGGCACATGACATTAAAATACATGTTGCTTAAAGTATATTTGACGATGCAAAATTGTGGAGTGCATGTCAGTGATGTACTTAAAAAACGTAAAAAAAACGTTATTTACAAACAATCAAACTACCAAATAATCATAAAAGTATTGACTGTGAATCAACCAATTGACAACGAAGAGTGTACATTAAATGATTTTCTGTCAATATTTGTATGACACTTATTGTGTTATACATAGATCGATCAGTTTTGTAAACTTTAATTTTTTCTACTATATCCAATTTTTTCTCGTACAATAAAGTGTTAACTTACTTACTTACTTTAAGGGGCCAATGACCTTCGATCTGAATCCATTAGTTTTTTGTAACTTATCTTATTAACTACAATAGCTTTAAGCAATATAGTATCCCAAGTTGAACAATTTTAAGCCCAAAAACTGGTTTTTTGGCCATAACTTTTGTATTAATTAGTTTAAAATTAAAATCTCTAACCAGTTTTTAGATACGTCAAAGACAAACCCAAATATGTAATTTTTGTATATGTAAGATCCTTCACAGCAATCGAGTAATGAAAAGAGTGCTTTTTTAGACAATGTTTATAAAAAATCATAAAAAAATAAGTACTTATTCATTTCTTTTAAAACCCGGCAGACCAGAATAGAGATAAATAATTGATGAACCGTTAGCCGTTTGTTTTATTATTCTATCTGTAGTACAAATGTAGGAGTAACGACTCAAAACTTGTCAAATCGATGAAAACCGCGGGGAGATCCTTAAATTAATCGCATAGGATTCATAAGTAACATAATAAGAAATCTTCGGTGTCAGAATTTCTGTTTTCGAGATATTTGTAAATAGTATTATTTTAGTTGACTCATAGACAAAGTATTGTATACAATAGTGATATAATCAAGCTTTTCAATCTCGTACTGTACATAGCAAGCTTCGTGGCCTAAACATGGTATTCGACTCTATTATATCACGGTTATATAACATACTATCGGCTCGGCTCGGCCGACGACTTACGAAGTGACGACATCTTATTCGCTCTTATTGCGTATACATAAAGCTTTTTCCTATCGGCTTATGCCGATTTCAAGTCAATAGTTATGAGGAAACCCTTACCACTTGCGTCGAACGGATACGTTTCACGCAATAAACAAGGATACTCCTTACAGATACTAAAAAAAAAAAAAAATGTTGTCTGTTAAGTGTGAATATAATGTGTAATCACTTCAATAAATTACAACCCAACTACAATTACAGGGCCACATTCTATTTCCATTATTAGATTAGCAGGATCGCATAACAATATCCATATAATATTATAGGACTGTCACTGGTCTTAAGTATGCCAAATTTCAGCTTAATCAGACACCATCAAGTTAATAAACGTGCAATGTATGTTAGAAGTTAAATAAGAGCTTATAAAAAAACTAACGGCGGCATAATTCTAAAAGATTAGGCTATTGTTGATCTATTTTTCAATAAAAAAGGGTAACACAAAACTTTACCGTCGAGAATAACGACCCCTAGAAACTATAAATTCTACGAAAAGAGACAACAGGTGTGCAGATTCGTATAGGGCGTTACCGCATCGCAACTGCCGTCTCAGCTAATGTGTTTACCTCATTACACGAACGGGTTTTACAGCTAAAAAGGCAAGTAACTACCACGCCTCCCTCGCCGCTACGTAAACAGGATGCCAGAGGGGAAATTAAACCAAAGAAGAGATCTTAATGCTCAGCTATATTACTGCGTAGAATCCGACAAACATCGTCGACTCGACGCGTTTGCATTAAGTTTTATTACTTCCAACTCGTGTAAATTATAGGTGTAATATAAGGGAGATGCGGGAAAAACTAAGATATTTTCCGTGTTAAGCGATAAAAATATAAGTGGGAGCCTTGGATGGTAGCCGAAGCTTGCAGACCATAAATCTAAAGGGTGGAATCTTGCTCTTGAGAATGTAATGGTATGATTATAGAGACGTGATGGTGCGCCGACAGGGATTTATTAATCTCTTTGTCACGCTGACACACATGCGAAAATTACTGAGTATAAATTTGTGAGTATACTTTTACGTTGGATCACTGAATAATTCTGGAAGTAGCTTAGCAAAGCGGTGAAACGCTAAGATGACATGAAGTTAAAGTTAAAAGCAAAAAAAACATTTAATAATTTATGCGTGCGCATTTATCAGTTCAAATCAATAATAGGTAATAGATTCGAACTCCCAGTTTTGTTTATACATAATTACATATATATTGTACATTCTAAACTAAAATAAAGAAACTCCAAAAAATAAACGATAGCATTAAAAGGTAAATGTAAATAAAAAAGCTTAAAATAACAAAAATCCTGGAAAATTGACAACCTCTTGTATTTGCAAGTCGGTTGAAAATAATTTAAATATATAATTCCTCTGAGTTTCAGACATATTATATTATTAAATAATATTTAAAGCAGGTCATTCACGTTTTAAGTTTGAAACACGAATTCTAGATAAAGCTTGTTACTATGGAACAAAATGGATATGTCAATAATTTTCGACTAACCTGTGTTTTCGTCAAATTTTCGAGTAACCCGTTTTAAATAGATTTTTCCAAAAATTATCACATTTAAAATCTAATAATATGTATTCAGCTTTTATACTTATTACTGACATATAAAGATTGTAGCCAGTAATAAAATTGACGTCCCAGAAAACAAATTAACATGTCGCTTTTCTAACGGCGGAAATATCGCGTCTATACACTACATTCACCCCTCCTGCTCCCCCGCCTCCTCCCACCGGAAGGTGCGCGCGCGCCGGCGGCTCACTTCCGGCGCCTCGTTACCCGCTTTGTGCTCGGACCCGATGAGGTATTGTCACACTTAGGGAGATTTATGGTGCGATGGTGATTCGTATTGATATGGGGTGTTTAGGGTGCTTATTGCATATGAGAACCTTTCGAATAAATCTTTTTTTTTCTTATATTAGAGACACAATACCTACTAAAAATATTTTTGCTATATATTTTCATTTGGAGATCATTTAAATAAAATTTTACATTGCATAATAACTACTGATAATTGTAACAGACTTCAAAGGGGGGAAATACTTATTATATGAAAATCTTGAAAGTATTTTTTTTTTGTTTTTTTTTTTTTATGTAGATATGTCGTCCGATGTCTCAAGGTTTTGAAAGGGTATAACTTCACAGTCCGTTTCATTGTCATTAAGTCAAGCACTGAAGATGAAAGTAAATTTTCAAATATTCGAGGAATAATATCATTACTATTATTATAGTGATTGGTCTTACAGGAGACTGGGTACGGTTGCAACAATTTTATTTCGATCGCCCATATTATTGCAATTACAGCTTTAAGTATTAAAAAAATATATATATACCGAAAAATACTGTTTTGGGTTAAACGTTTTACTGGGAATTAATAATCTATCTGCAATAATTTTTCGTCAGCGAGTAATTTTCTAATTTCTCTGCCATTGTTACAACCGTCTCCATTGTAACAGTGATTATTAGGGACGGTTGTAACATATCTAAATGAAACTTAAAACAAGTAATTTCGTTAAAATTTTTACTGAAAAAATCACAATAGGTACAACGATTTAAACACATTTTTAATATCATAGTATAATTTTGAACAGCCATAGGCACGTTATTCATCGCCTACGTGTTCATGTACAAATTAAAGTGTTATCTTTAAATTAATAAACACATGAAAATGTGCTGGATCTTAACAAGTTATTAAGAATGTTCCGACTTTTTTGTTTTGAAACGTTTCTTCGGTTAAAAACACAGACTGAATGGTTTCAAACGGCTGTAGGATTGTACATATTTACCACGCGGATGGCGCAGCATCGACAACAATCATGTTGATGGCTACTTACTGCTCTTCTTTCCCCCTGAAACCCTCTCTCTCGAATATTTACGAAACTATCTCAGTTTCGTAAATTTTCGAGCTTTTTCAGCCGTACCCTGTTTCAACCATCATACCAGCGTACCCTTTAGGTACATATTTTAGAAACTCGTATTACCGACATAAAAATAAAATGCTTTATACAACCGCTTCCTTATTCGATTTCCATCCAACATTTAATCAAAACAGGTAAATGCCAGTTGTAAGTTCGCGATCAAAGAACCAACCTCTATAAATATAAAGTATTGCATCCCCGCCGCCCCACATTCTATTTCCGCTAACAGACATTGACACGATTCTATTTCACACGATTCCGTTTTCAGATGTTGCAGCGAGTGAATGTTTTCATTTTCTGCGACATAAATTAGATATTCGCTATAAACGTTAACTTTCACAACCGACCATCTAGTCTAATGTTATTGTAGGAAAATTAGCCCCATGTTAGTGTGCACAGAGTTGGTTTTACGTTAGACTATTATGAGAGATGTAAGCTTCGGAATATTTCCACAATTTGCGAATGGGCAGTCCAAATAAATATAGACGTCGAGCCGGTCGAGTGACCATTTTAATGGAGCACGCCCGGTAGGGCAGACGTATTATGAGATAAAATGAATGATGGGACTACCTAAATTTAGTTTTTTGTTAAAAGTGCTTTCAAATATATTGCCATTGTTATCAGTTTAGTATTCTTTTGGTTACATTTTATATCTTCCTTATATTTAGCCGGTAACCCTGCAATTGTTAATTCTACGCCGGTGGCAAACAAGCATACGGCGCGCCTGATGGTAACGGCCTCCATAGCCTATGAACGCCTGCAATTTCAAAGGTGTACATGTGCGTTGCCGACCCAAACACTCCGCATCATTGTTGAGCTCTGACAATATTACTCACCGGCAGGAACACAATACTATGAGTAGGGTCTATTGTTATTTGGTGCGGTTTTCTGTACTATGGAGGCTTCAGTTGGGCTCTGCTTTAGATCTGGAATGACATCCGCAGTGCTGTGCCCTACCACACAAAGCGAGATGACATTCACAGTGCCCATACCTCTCTTTTTGTATGGTTAATATGAACAAAAAAGCACTAGGTTATATGTTTTCCATAAAATATAAAAGCCAGAAAAATTGGAGGATTATGTATGCCTAGTGTCTAATACTATTGACAAAATGTTTTAAGCATGTTCATTTGTAATGCGACCAAGATTTGTAGTAATACGATTAAATACATAAATAATAGTATTTAGTTTGGTTATGTAATTTTGATATAAAAAAAATACAATTGGCAGGCCTATCATCTATATCTAGTTATACATTGCTTCATTTGACCATACGTACATGATATGACATATCAACACATTGTGTTGGGCATTTGAAACACTCTTATATGTTTTCAAAAGAAGGAGATTTCCATTTTTTTTGTATATTAGTCATTTTTTAAAACCAATGTGATGTTTGTTTTCGTTTAAAACTATATGGGTACCAATAATCACAAATAACTACTACGCGATCTCTCAAAGCAGCGATAACACATACCTGAAACAAAAAGAAACAATGGTTAATATCAGTATCACAATTTTAATGGTAGTAATTGGTTTGGAGCAAAACAAATAAGTTCATTCAAATAATAGATTAAAATTGTGTATTTTACATTAATAATTTAAGAGAAACATGGAAAAAATACCTTCAAAGTGTTTGTTTCTTAAATAAAGTTGATAAAAATATACCGAGGACATGGAAAAGTTCCATAATAATAATCCAACACGATTTTATTGAATAGGTACCTGAATAAAAAAAGAACCACCCTCATCTTTTTTTTCAGGTATCGCTACAGAGCAATATTTTTCAGAGAAAATATGGATATAAAATAATTGAGATATTCAAAATACTACATATAAATGCTGTACCTATATACAGTTACTGTTATTCCAACCTCTTTGCGTTCACTTAATATAAGAAAATCAACTCAACAGACAAAAGCCAAACAATAATACCAATAAACAAACACTCGATCTTGAACCAACATATCCCGTTAGCTTAAAATACCGTGCAACAAAATATCGCGAACTCAGAGCCAATGTTGTATTTATTTCATCTCCGAGGATTAGGCCTGGCGCAAGGCAACAGGTGCCTTCGCTCTCCCAGTGAACCCCTATAGCCCCCCTTAGGCTCTTTTAGGGGGTCGACAGTAGCGCGTATACAACGCATATCGGGACATGGGGATCTGGAAGTCCTGCTTTTTATGGAGGTTGCCAATATTAACGGCGTCTGGTGAGGAGATAGAGAGCCTTTTCATTTGTATGACGCGTGACGTGACAGTAATTTTTTTAATTTGGAATAAAACTATATAAAGGGGACATTATATTTGGCCCAGTAGAAATACACAATAATACTTGAACCTGTTGTGGTAAAAAATATTTATTTCATAAACAAATATGAGCCATTAAAAAATACTCATTTCCCCTAGACATAATTTGAATGAATTTTGATTTAGGCTCGCTCAATCCGGAACACATTAGGCGGATATTATTTCCCGGTGCCGTAAAACGTGTATAAAGAGTGCGAGCAGTGCACGCAAGCGCGTGCTTTCCGGAAATACTTTAGCTTTACCGCCCATTGTCACACACTTTTATTTAATTGGTGTAATTGAAAGATGATTCTTTTTCTTTCATTTTTGAAGGACGTAAAAATTATGTTTCATTTGTAACATAATAAAAATATTATATTATCGAGTAGAATAGTTTATTAAAATTGTATAAGATGAAATCATAATAGTTTTTGACGAAACTGCAAAATAAAAAAAAACTTTTGATTTCACTTACTTAACATGATACAAGTTACTCTAATAAACAAAATAACTTCTTACTAACTGCCCCAAGTAATTTGAGCTATAAATTGACACACGCGTTAAATCCAGGTCACGAAACTGGAATAATTTCCTCTTTCAGGCCCAAATTATACTCGTAGCACAATCCAAGCGAGAGCTCGTCTAAACATCAAAGTATCGCAGTTTATCGTGTTGCTCGTTTTCGTGTAGGTTGACAAAGTTACTTTTACAGGTGAACAAAATCTAATCTAAACATTGCTACATATAACCTTGAAGAACTTCTTACGCCATCAGCGACTCCGCTGCTCGAACACTTAAGTTTGCAACAAGAGCTATAATTTTTACACGCTGCGATCTCGTTATGTTTCTTCTGATGTCTTGTTAGTTTTTCGTGCCGGGTAAATATTTGTTAGTTTCTTTGATTAAATAGTACATATTGGCGTGTAAACAAGTGAATAGTAAGTTGATACTTACTTATCATTGGGTAGTTACTATACTTTTGTACATTTGTGTACCCTTCATATACCTTTTTCTTTAGTATATGGCATATATCTCAGTTTATGATTAGATTTATATTTTGGTGTGGTGTAAGGTTGCCATTTCAATATAATTGATCTTTTTTTTTTCACGTTTCTGTTATGGAGCTACCTTACCTCGGAGGTTGGTAAAGGGCGCATATTAAATAAAAATCACATGACAATTATTGATTTCTATTTAAAACCTTACTTAGATCCCTTTAATGACGTCGTGCAAATGCATTGTGTCCTGTTCATCACAAAGTCTGTGGTATGTGTATCAATTCAAATTCAATTCTGAGGTTAAAAACCATATATTTTGCAACTATTTTTAATATAAATTATTATAGAGAGTGCCTATATATGGTAACCTCGAGTAATATGAACATTTGTAGTTTAGGCACAAAGGAGATAGCGGCGGCGCGCGCCGGAGCAGAGTCCGCTCAGTACATTTTCGCCGCACGCACACAGACGTGACATTTACGCACACAGACGTTACATTTACAGGCGTTCTCGGGCACTCTCGGGCAGAGCTTAGTCGGGCTGTGCGCGCGTTGCTCACTTGACGTCCCCGCCGGTACGTAGGTACCTACTGTCTTGTACGTCAAAATGCAGTCTCTAAGGAATGTAAACATGATAAGATGTATGTATAAACGAATAGATGTACGTATGTCTGTAAACTTATATTACCTACTCCTTTTTAAAATTCGAAATTAATACAGTACCAACCCTAGTGAGTCGGGCAAGTTTAGGTATGTATTTTCAAGAACGGCGAGAACGAACCTCCTGTTTATTTTCTATTTTGTGGTTTAGGTAATCTGGTTGTCATTTTCGGGAAAGTCTGTTACAATAGTTTAATGGCCGAAAATATGATTTAGGCAGAGATGTGACTTATTTGAAATACTTGTATTTAAAATGCAAATACAAAATGCAAAATACCTATTTTGTATTTTGTATTTAAATACTTTTTAAAGAAAACTATTTTGTATTTTATTTCAAATAGTTTTTTGGACCTATTTTCTATTTTCAAAATACAAAATACTTTTTATTAGGTAAAGTAGGTAGTGACCCTGTCTATGAAGCCGATGGTCCCGGTTTCAAATCCTGGTAAGGGCATTTATTTGTGTGAACACAGATATTTGTTCCTGAGTCATGGGTGTTTTCTATGTTTTGTTTTTTTTTTAGTTTATTTATGCACTATGAATTTTTGAAACAGGGTTTAACACAATAAGCCACTATTGAAAACCTCTAGCTAGGGTTTATGTAATAGTTGGCGAGATCGCGCGGACCGATCCGCGTTTGCTTAATACCATTATTACATACTTAGTTATGTTTTCCTGTCGAAGCTGTTATTGTATCTATCGTTTAAATATCGACCTTATGTATATGTATTTAAGTATTTATAAATATTTATATATATATCATTGTCTAATATCCACTACACAAGTCTTAATGAGCTTATTACTGTGGGACTTAGTCAATTTGTGTAATAATGTCCTATAATATTTATTTATTTTTTATTTTAACATGGAACCGGTGAATCTGTTTAGTAACGCCGCAAATGACCACAAGCGTAACGAGAGATTAAAAATGTGGAATCTTAAGCGTTGCAAGGGTTTCAAGGCACGAGAGGTAAATAAACTTTTCTGCCCTGGTGAAACACAAACGAGACGTTTTCACCAACCAACGAGAGGTATATACAAGCTGTAAAACATTACAAATCTAAATTAATGCTTTTAATAATTGAGTGTTAAAAACCGTCACTTAAAAATCCATTCAACCGGTAAACATGAGGAGACACAAAATTTGCACTCTAGAGGACTGATATACACACTATTTTTAAAGAATAAAAACAGCCTTTCCAACTTGTAAATTCCGAGCTGTACTAACTTTTTAATTCAGACTAGGTATTCACTATTTAAGAGTACCTTTTATCGCAAAGTATTTGTATTTAAAAAAAAGCATTTTGAAAATACCTATTTTGTATTTAGTATATTAAATACAAATTTGAAAACTATTTTGTATTTTGCATTTGAAATAGTATATCAAGGAAGTATTTGTATTTTGTATTTAAATACTTTTTATAAACTATTTTTCACATCTCTGGATTTAGGCTATAGTATTTTTCGTACGTTAAAGGGATAAAAGATATAACAAAGAATTACCGAGACAATTCAAGTACAGTATATATTTATAATCTTACTTTGGTGTACAACATAACGTTCTTTTACTTGCGAAGTTGGGTAATTTAATCGAAAGTGAAAACCCTGAGCCTTTTTTTGTGGTGGGCGATGTTGGCATTCATAGCGCTGTAAATTTTCGGCTGTCTTCGGGCCTTTTATAATAGTTGCTACTTGCTACAGCCTACAACCGGTTCAATGCATGCTCGCCGCGCGTTATCCGTGTCACTAACCAATATGTAACGAGTGCTCAACTTAAGTTGTCATACAAATTGAATTTAAAAATACCGAAATCCATTTTTATTAAATGAATATGTTATTCTTGTTTATGGATTACCTGTAATTTATAATATTATTAAAATATTGTTGGTTTCTCGTTTATGTAATTTATAATCTTAGAGAAATATATTTGAACTGAATAGAAATTATCTATGCTTCATGTTTTATAACTAAAACCCGGAAATATTTTTCAATATGTTCTCAGTCTTTTAATACTTGCATTAATTTTTCAACAAGTTTTTGGCTGCAGAAATATACC
Source organism: Cydia pomonella (assembly GCF_033807575.1). Taxonomy (NCBI): domain Eukaryota; kingdom Metazoa; phylum Arthropoda; class Insecta; order Lepidoptera; family Tortricidae; genus Cydia; species Cydia pomonella. The sequence goes on from NC_084704.1 coordinate 19,962,115, forward strand.
CTCTATTTGACACCTTGCTCAAAATTCTCAAATTAAGTTAAATACATGTGTGTTATATAATTTTGTCACAAATATATAATTATTTTCTACTAAAAATAGTAAGTAGTGTTTCTATAACTATTATACATTTATTTACTTTACCAGATTTAAAAAAATGTGTTTTTGGGCAAAGATAAGACAATCCCGAGATCTACAAAAAATCACGTGTAAAATAAATTTATTTTCCTTATAAGTTATGAACATATTAAATAGAGGTTCAACAAAGGGCGCTCGTGTATGAAGATGATAATTATATATACATAGTTAAAGTAATAATCATCGAATCACCTTTGCATAATCGGCGACGCGTAGTTAGATAATTATACGACGTGGATAATATGTGCTCGAGCGCATGATTGATGAGAATAAATCAAATGGTATTAGATTCTCGAACATGCAGGCTATTAAATCCCAAATTGCATCCATGCATCGTGTGATATATATAAATAAAGCAGGAATATGTATAATCGACTTTACTTCAAATTACTTTGTTATTTTAAGACGGAAGTACGAGTACCTAGTGGACGACCGCGCATAAACTCCTTTCCATACATATGAGGTCCCCATTTTCCTCTCTAGATATTAACATAATTGAAAACATTTTGACATGCCCCTTCGTTTGATAATTTCTTTCAAATTTTTAATTGTTATAAGAATAAGAAGCTATTTAAAAATACGTACGGGATTTTTTTATCGCTCCTTACTCTTACAAGAATCAAATAACCGAAAAAAAAGTCAAACGGATGGGTATTAAAAACATTAAATTATGTAAAATATTTTCCATAATGTCGACATGCAAAGAGGAAGAGGAGGATTACGTTTGTATGGAGAAGCGCTCGTCCACGTTCCTCTTAATAACAAACTCACGTGGGACACCGACATAATAACTCACGTACTTTAAGTCGAAAATTGGTCGTCATGTTTCGTTTCATAACGATAAGAGCTTCAATGGGAGCTATATGCCTTGGCAAAACGTCGTACGCAGACTGCAAGCAATCTTCGACTTTAAATATATTATCTATTATTTCACGTGGTTTTTATTCAGCTTATTATGCAAATTAATTAGAGTCCCGTCCAGCAAAAAGCATGATACTGTGTATGAAGGTATGGTCTGGCTGCTAGACTATGGAAAGCCAATTGCAGTAGAAAAGGGCGTAGAATATTTTTTGTTTGTATGGGAGATTGACCCTTTTCCTTTTTCTACGGACAAAATTGGGGAGCCTAGATAAACAAAAAAATCCTTAATTGTGCGGGCAGAACGTCTTTTACTTTTTTTTTAATTAAAAACCTATACTATACTTTATGATTAACTACGTGACGTTAACCTGGTGATATCATGAACATTGGCTTTGATATTTGCAATCCACTTCCACTCAGGTCATTTTGAATAAAATTTGTCATTTGTTCGTCGTCATGTCACGAGTTTTTTTTATTTAGAAAAGTCTAATTTACCTACCTGTTCTGCCTCATCTTGAACTTGTTTGCGTGTATTAATTAGTTTTAACCCGTTAAACGCTCATTACGCGTCAATCTGCAAACACAATCGCAGACGTTCGAAAATCTATGGTGAAAATTTAATAAAGCGGGGGTTGGCGTGTGTCGCAATTTACATTTAAAGCACCAATTATTTGACGTCATTAGCGCCCTCTGGCGCCATAAAACGCACCCAACACGCGCGGCTACGCCCTTCCTATTGCCTTTATAAATTAGAAATAAAATGGCAATTTTTAATCCCCGACACGCTTGAAAGACTCGTTTGTCCACGCTTCGGTAAGTAAGGAAGATATTATTAAAAATTCAATAACTGATTTTTAAAGACGAGATTTACATTCACTTTTTTGTGGTGAAATGCGAAATCTAAATTCCTATTTTATTAATTACTGAATTAGCCCATATATGCCTAGAACTAGTTTTTGGTCTGAATTCCTTGGAGGAGGGAGAAGCCAAGCCGCCTAGATAGAAATTTCTATTTTTTTAGTACATAGTATACCCGCAATTAGTGTCGTTGTTTTCAATGATGTAAAATGAGGAGTCCTTGCTTTCTAAAAGTCTGGAGAGGAGAACAATGACATCACAAAGATTCATTGTATGAAATTTTGTTGGGTATGTTATGATTTTTAAATTTAATTTACAATCCTTTGGTAACAATTATTAAGTCTAGCAACATAAATGCCAAAACGGGCAGCCCGCTCCTAACCATCCAGTCACAGACGAGTATTTAAACGCCAATCCGACTCGTTTTCGGTGCGGTTCTACGCGCCAAGTTGGTTTCTAAAAGCGGGCATTATGGTGACAGTGCAAACGATTGTTAAGAGTTGAATGTAGCCATATTCAATAAAATGTGGTGAGCGTCAGAATGGCGGGTGTACCTCAGCAAATTTGAACGAAATATTTATAAACATATTGTACCTTCGGTGTACCACAGTGTGCCTTTCATAGAATCCAGTGTACCTAAAACGAGATATTTAACAAAAAAGGTAACAAACCCTGTGCGTGTGGATCTTAGTTTGAGCATAGCTCGTTTTAGGGATTAGTAAACTGATTTCTTTTAAAGGTTTGCAGAGGTACACTGAAGGTACAGTATAACTAAATACATATTTGTAGTGCGGTATAACCCATAGTGGTAGGCCGTTGACGTCCGACCGATTATGTCATTGAAATTTCAAATTTGATTAATTGAAATAAAATCAAAATTCCAATAACTCAAGAACAACATATGCCACTTGAAGAGTTTTTTCATGACTTCATAGGTTCACCCGCCATCCTGACGTCAGAATGGCGGGTTGACCTTTTTTGTTAAATATATCGTTTCAAGGAGAGGTATACTGATTTCTATCAAAAGTTTACAGAGGTACACTGAAGGTACAATATAACTGCATACTTTTAGTGCAGTATAATGCAAGATTTCATAGGCCCACCCCGCCATCCTGACGTCAGAATGGCGGGTGGACCTTTTTTGTTAAATATCTCGTTTTAGGGAGAGGTACACTGGATTCTACTTATTAAAGGTATACTGAGATACACCGAAGGTACAATATGTTTATAAATATTTCGTTCAAATTTGCTGAGGTCCACCCGCCATTCTAACGCTCACAAAATGAGTTACAACTAGAATGACTTTGAATTTGTTAAAAGTGGAATACTTTGAATGTGACAATAATTAATAAAATGAGTTAAAAATATAATGACTTCCAATTAACTGATTAGGACAAATGAGGTGTACTATGAAAGACTTAAATTTATGACAAAACGTTTCGACAGCTTACAACTTATAAACAAATAAAAGCTTGTAATAAAAAACTAGGATTTTAATTGGTCGGTGCTTAGTAAAAGCGCATCGCAGCCATACATCAGTGTCCCCTCTAATTAGCGCGACTAGTGCAGAGAGCTTAAAGTCATATGTATACTAGTCGCTCCCTATTCGTATAATGAGAAACATAAAATCGAATTGCTGTGGCGTAAAATATTTATGTCCTAGTACTTACAGACAAATTTTATAATTTTTAAACTTTAAATGCGTAGTGTACGCAATTGAAAACTGAAAATTCATTATACTTAAAGATTATTCTTTATACAAAAGACGATTACGAACAGAAATTTATTGTTCTTAATTTTATATTCTGTTTTCACATTTGGCGGACCTGGGCAAGAAAATACTCGTAGTCATTTCCTGCGAAATGAGAGCAAATAGTAAAAAAATGATTATTTTACATTTTTAATCAATATTTTATAGTTTTTGTTTGTGACAAAAGTAATGTTTCAAATTTTTTTGGCACAGACAGATCATATTCATAACAAATACAGATCAAATCCATAACCTGTTATTACAATCAGAATATGCCTTATTGTGTGGGCTGCATCCTCATTTGTTTATTACGCAAACAATATTGGTGAAATAATAGTTGTCGATTTTATCTCTCATTTGTCTCTAATAATCATACCAAGAAGATAAACATTTATAATTTTCGGACAAAAAAAATCTTTAGTTGAAGGGTTAATAATAGTTATTTGTACAACAAGAGAGCAAAGTTTGATATTTCTTCGAGTGTTTATCTTGAGTCCCGTGTCCCGTGCAAGCGAAAGATTCTATAATAGATTCACAAGCGTAGCAAGTGAATCTAATTAAGAATCTTGAGCGTAGCACAATAGCGAAAAAAAAACGTAAAATATGGTGTCTTTATGAAATTTTAAACTTTTATTTCATTAATTAATTAAGTATTACGAATGAAGATTCGTAGGGTGTTTTGGAACGATGCGGTCTGACTTATTTCGGGGGTCTATTATAAACCGCAATATGTCGTTGAATTACGTATAAAAAAAAATGTTTCTTTCTTTTTGATAATGACGTGAAAGGGACAAAGACATGTTACGAAACGTTCAAAAATGCACGCATTTTTTATCCTTGTTCATTATAACGGAACTAATTACGGAGTGTAATAAAAAATAATCTTTGTAAATTTTAATATAAGTTTAATTTCATGTAAACAAATAATCTCATAATTAATTATATTCAATTTACATATTTTGTAATTAAAATATTCAATGAATTGTATAAATTCAAGCATAATTCAAATCTCTATGTTCAAATTTAAGTATGGCAATTTTGTATTCAGAAACATTGACAGTTCACAAAGCTTTTAAAAACTTACCGTTGTTATCCAATTCCCAACGACTGTTCACTTTGCCACTTTTTGTATTCTTGTATTTTTTGAAGTAAACCAGCGTCTATACTACAGTCCACTATTATTTATCACCTCGACAACACCTGAGACCAGCGAAGATTTTACAGACAATATAATCCAAATATTTCGAACTTGTATTAGGCTTCGCACGTTGAAATGACATTCGAATATAAAGGTCACATGAATATTATTTTGTCTCACTTAGAGAGCAAAATGCGATTTTTCTCACTGTTTTTAAGCAGCAAATTACCCTTGTTCGAGCTGCTGACGTGATTTTTTTTTTGTCAAAGTGAAATCTTATCCTTACAGTTGTAAAGGTTACGTATTCCACATAGCTAATCCAATAAAATTGACTGCAATTTAGGAACTTGAAATACAATGAAAACAACTGAAGCAACCGTGCGTTAACTTCAGAATGGGTACGTTACGCTCACTAGGTCCACACTCTATTCACCCTCTATTAAATGCAAATTACCCACTGCACTTCGAAATTGCATTCCAAACAAGCCTTCAAAACAATGCCGTATTTAAATCAGATTGAAATTCGGGACGTCGATTAAAAGCTCTAAGAGCTACGCGTACCTAAGTGCCAAGCAAACATTGCTAGTAGCTAACTTAAACCTACCCTGGCCTGACAAATTTAACCTGAACTCTGTAATACTACGGACTATTGCAAACAATGTGCTAGAAGGGATGTAGCAGAGTTTAAGATAAGCTGGTCACAAGCATGTGATCGCAATTTCTCCGTGTAGGGAAGCAAGCCGCTTATGCAAATGACGATTTCCCACGGACGCATCTAATGGCCCATAAAGAGTGGGGAGGGGGGTCCGTTGCACTTTTAGAACTGTCCCCCTACCGACAATGTCCGACACCCAGCCAGAGCTAAATCTAGACCACAGGCTTTAAGTGACCGCTGGCAGGACAGTTTGATCTATTTTTATTTAGAATTAGTAAACATGAGGGTTAAAGTTCACGGTATACACGTAGTTTTAAACAACAGCGACAAAGTATTAAGTATTTTACCCTTCATATATTATTTATATTCTATTCTGATCTTCAAAAAATATGAATAAATTAAAAAAAACACCGGACTTAACATATGTATTTGAAAAAAGATCACGCTAGATAGATTACGCTACGCTCTCGTTACTTAATGAAACATTAATTGCTTTGTTTGGTGTCCTGTGTTGCTATTTAGAGAGATAATATTAATATTTTTATTTATTTTTTATTTATTTGAATCAAAAGAAGATTACAAAAAGCCTTAAACTACTAATCTGCCAAACTGCAGTACAGTTGGTTGGCAGAAAAAACTAAATCTACCCTCCATCAACTACCCTGACACCCTGAAATGTTATTTATACATCTTATAGTAAACCATAGTTTAATAGTCTTATCGTAGGATGTCCATGGCGTAAATAAAAAAAATAAAAAAAAACACTTGAAAAATAAAATACGCCTCACTAACACTGATACGAAACAGTTGCATATAATTTAATGAATGCGCAGGGTTGATCCTGCTGCCGTCTCTTGGATCACCCTGGATAGCAAAATATGATATTTGGGATAATAACAAGGCTTTAAGCCTATGGCGCAATCATTGCTAAACAATATTGACATCAAAAAGAAAATCATGCTTATATCCCCTTAGATACTAAATAGTGGCTTTCAAATACATTAATCTGTATTTGAAATTTCATTAATAGTCATTTAACACTTTCCAATTCATATGGCCGTGTAATACAAAATACTTTTGGACAGACAAATAGATGACAGCCACGACAAATCTATAAAGATGTCATGTTATCATTTCCGCTATGGAACCCTGTAAAACGACATATGTGAACAAAAATTTCCCCGAGTTTGAAATAAATCGATGCGGAATTCGGGTATTTGTACTTTATAAGCAAATCTAACAAGTTACTTGAACATACTCAAGACCGAGTGTTCCTTTGTTTTAGTAGAAAGTACATTACCTACTTACCTAATTTAAATGAGTTAAGCGCTGGTGGCCTAACTGTAAGACGTGCGACTTACAATCCTGAGTTTGCAGGTTCGAACCCCAGCTCGTACCAATGAGTTTCTCGCATTGTGTGCCCAAATTATCATTTGATATTTACCAGTCGCTTGTCCGGCCGCAAAAAAATACTAAGGTGTGCGTGAAATTCAAAATCTTGCCAGTATAGGGACTATTACCCAATCCCTCGCATGCATGAGAGGACGCCGTGCTCAGCAGTGGGACATCATTATATCGGCCTAATTATTATGATGATTTGAGTTGTCACTTCATAGAATAGTTTAGCAGACTTAAAAACTTCCTTTTTGTAAAAAAAAAAAAACAAAATTAGAGGTTAGCCATTTGATAGGTTTAAAAATCAGTGTCGCAAAAGTAAGGTATCGTACCTTACACTTACACTCTGTTTTAGCTATGCTCAAGTGTATATACATTCTTAAGTTGATATTATATTTTAATTCTTTTTGACCAATACCCTACCTATGTTTAGCCATTTTTTGTCTCTTATTATTTTTCCTGTTTAACGTATAAATCACGATGGAGCATCGAGAATAAATTAGCCTAAAGGCTGGTCACGCGCGTTGGCCGGGATCCACGGATTGATTAATTTATAACTCTTGCCCACTTTTATTGGCGCTCTTCCCGCTTAATTGCTATTCGATCGATTAAAGGCCTTTATCCATTGGCTACTTTATTAAAGCTAATAGGTATTCGACAAAAAGTAACACCCAAACCCAATAAAACTATGATATATTTATAATTCATAAAACGAAAAATCCTCACGCAGTGGAATAAGATTTAAATTACTTTTTATAGTTTTTAACCTTAAATTTATAACGAATGAAGGTTGAAATTTACGGGAGAATAACGGTGAGTAAAGAAATTACGGGTAAAGGCTAGTAGACTGATACAATCAGATCTCTTCCTATTGTAGTAGGGTAATCCTTATGTCTTTTTTAAATGCATGTCTAGAGGCGAGATTCCATCAGTGTGCGGCTCTGTATGGCAAACGCACATTCAGTACCAAAATGCTTGTGCTGCACAGTGCCGCACACTGGTATATTATGTAGATTCCCGCCTTTACAGCTCTTCTATTTGTCCAAGTACTTAACTAAACGTAAACTATTTAGACTGTCGGCCCAATTAGCAAAATAATTATAAGATATCACAGCGATACGATATTACCGATCTGTCAATGTCAAAATTGGTCGGATTAGGCCGTCTTTTTTTGTTTCTATTCAGATTTTTCGATTAAAATTTCAAGATCATGTAGGGCTTGTCGAATTTAAATATACTGAGATTAAAACGAAGTTTTTATTATTTTGCTCTGTCCGTGTACGTCGTGCCCAATTCGGTAATGTCCATTAGCCGTAATAATGTACAAGCACATGTTTCGCACGGCTCCGTTACCGATGACCAATTAATCCGAATGTAATTGCAGCGTTCCGTTCAAAACCAACCACCCGTGACATAGGTAGTCCATTCAAACGATTTTAACCTTTAGTGATTGGAATTAAAGTGGATATTGGCAAGCTAACGTTCTAAATTATAATTAGGAAAATTTGACAAAACAAACCATTCGTAATGAATTTCAGGTATAGGAAGTTCTTGTTTACTAACATGGGCACGCTCTTGCTTGTCCTATTTTCTAATCGAGGGTTTTGTATTGTGGGTTATTAAAAAAATATTTACTCGAAAAAACTTTAAAAATAAATAAATAAAAATATATTTTCCTTAATTATAATTATTAACTCTGTTCAGTTCCATGCCAAAAACTTAAAAAAAGTCTAGGTCTACCTGCGTTACAATTAGAAAAATATAAAAAAAAGGTACATAATATTATGTTTAATACATATCATGTTATTCATGTTACTAAATAGCAAATATCGTAACATTAGGCGTGCCCGCGACTCCGCTCGCGTAAGTGAGATAAAGAGTTTGTCTTATGTTTAAATACCAACCTTAATATGTTAGGTACGTATAATCAAAGGGATGTTTACAAACATTACTACATTTAGCATGATTTTCCAGATCGATATAACTAAATTTCCCTTTAAATAATATTGTTTAAAGCCTGATTTTTAGAGGCGATAAAGATATATAGCCACAATTGCCACAAAGTTAGGATTACCTCTTTATTTGTTGAAAGGCTCTATATTTTTTGGAAAATATATATTTTAGGCAAACGAGCAGACGGATCACCTGATGGTAAGCGATTACCGCCGTCCATGGACGCCTGCAAGACCAGAGGGTTTGTAAGTGCGTTGCCGGCCTTTAAGATGGGAGTACGCTCTTTTCTTGAAGGTTTGATTAACCTTTGAATCCAACCCCACCAAGGTATAAAAAGCGAAGATTATTCGGAGGTCATAATTATTTTTACTGTAACAGTTGTATGATACCTCTTATTTCTAACAGTAAGTAAGTAAATATTCTTTATTGCGTCAACAATTATACATTTTACATACATGTAAAAGTACAAATAAATTTTAAAGGAAAATAGAACCAGGTAACAACAGGCGGTCTTATCGCTAAAAAGCGATCTCTTCCAAATAACCCTTAGGTAGCAGGGAATATAGAACTCATACAAAATTCAACAGGTAGTGCAAGGAGCTAAATATGGAGACTATTAAACACAAACACACATACTACATACTACATTACTTATATAAGGATTAAAATAATACCTACACCTACACGTATAAATATACAATATATTATATATATTTTATACTTACATATATACAATATATAAAGTGGCAACTTAAGGTAGAGATAGAAAGTATAGTTTCAGCTGATTTTTGAAAATGGGGAGAGATTTAGCTAATCTTAATTCTACTGGCAAAGCATTCCACAACCAAACAGCCCGGAAGGAAAAAGAGCTATTATAAATTTTTTAAGTAGATGAGGGAGGAGCAAGAATATGGGTCCGAGAACATTTGATAGAAGAGAGATACTTGAAACGCTCTTTGAGATAAGGTGGTGCAGCGGGGTTAAAGAGAATGCCATAAAGGAGGGCAAGAACATGAGAGCCACGGCGAAGACGAAAAGGAAGCCACTTGCGCTGAGAACGAAACTGAGACACATGGTCATATTTGCGCAAACCAAATATAAACCTTATACAGAGATTCTGGAGGCGCTCAAGCAGTTATATATTTATGGCGTTATTTATAAACGTCTGTTAAATTTAAAATGCCGTTGATGATCGTTTGGCCCTGTCTGCAATATTGACATTTGTATTTGTTAGAAAGTGGGAGAATTTAAGAGAGATTTGCTAAGTTTTATGAATAAGCGTAATTTTGTCAATTTTTCCTTTAATATAAAAATACCAACTTCCTAATATTGATGTTATCAAACATCATTCAAGCGTTTGCAATCCAATGACGCTGCTGCAGCAACTGATTTTTTTATTATTATTTAATTTGAGAATGTTGCAAAGTACTTAAGTTCCTGATTAATATGTTCATACATTTTCAGGTATATTATATGACTACTTTTTACGTATTTACACCTGATGCTGTTTTATAAAACCATAAACAACCTTAATACAAGCCAATAAAGTTTTAATTTAGATTGCACATAGAGCTTTAATACCACGAGTTAGACCTTGTTGTCCACCGCCCTTTGTGGATACGCGCATTACGGTCTGCGGTCTCATGCATTGCTGTCGTGGTCTCCTTAATGTTACACTTGTTTTATTATTATAACACATTTACAAGGTTTTTATACTTTTAGTTTACTAATTGTCCGTTGGTCTTGGTTGTAACCAAGACAGACAGAATAATTAAAAAATAAACTAAACGTCAAACGACGGAACATGAAAACTGTTTTCGTGCATGTCACGCAATCGTATTTTTATAATTCAGAGACAAACTAAAGTTGGGGCCGACTGCCATAATCGTTAGATATCGAGTAATATGTAAATGTCAAAATTGTTTTTCAGAGTTGTTCGAAATTTGAATGTAAGTAATTACAAAATCATATTGATATTATAATTCGACGACCCGTTGTGCCTAGTGGGTACTGCCTATGAAATCGATGGTCATGGGTTCGAATCCCGGTAAGGGTATTTATTTGTGTGATGAACACAGATATTTGTTCCTGAGTCGTGGGTATTTTCTATGTATATGCATGTACTTAGCTATATAAGTATATGTTTATCGTCGCTTAGTCCCCATAGTACAGTCAGAATCAAAAGTAGCGGATCAAACAACGCTTCAAAAGTATCTACTATTCTGTAACAGCTTAACAAAAAGTGACAAACAAATTCTATATTTAGATCAATGAAGACTGCAAAAAATATACTTTTGAATGTGAAAAGTTATCCGGAATATCACATACTTTTGGAGCGTTGTTTCATCCGCTACTATTGATGCTGACTGTACAAGCTTTGCTTAGTTTGGGGCTAGGTCGATCTTTGTAAGATGTTTCCTGATATTTATTTTATTTAAGGTTATAATTATGCAATTTTCACAGATAAGAATTTTGTTATTACAAAACAACTTATCCTTATGTTGGTTTAATTTGCGGTTTTCGAGGGTTTATGATGTGTGTACGTAAAATAAATAAATAAATAAGATTTTAAAGTATAGGTACTAAGAAATATTAATTTTTAAATCCCCGGTATTCATAAGACTATCTCGTAATTGGGCAGTAAAACCCCGCAAAAGCCCCGCTTAGGAGAGGCGATTGTATCAAGATCTCTCTCTACGTGAGCGCCCTCGTGTGTTAACACTGACCGAGCTAAACGATTTAATAAAGATAGCAAACTGAGGGTGTACTGAGGAAACGGCCCTTCGGTCTGTTTCAAGTGAGGTTAGGTCTGTAGTCGAACAGGAATGTTGCGTCCCGTGTTTATTAGCTTTATAATTAACCTCACTGCTTCAAGTGATGACGTGTTTATGGAACATTGTGCAACGAGGGAGGTAAGAGATATTTTGCAAACGAGGGGGTTAGTTCACACAACCGCAGGCTGGCGTGAATTAAAAACTAGAGTTTGCAATATTCTTACCCCCGGAGTTACACACAATGTTTTTCAACACACTTGCGACGAAAAAACTTAATTTTAAGCGAAATAATTCTTAAATAAGGTGGCACTTCACACATTGGTCCACCATATTGTCAATTTTTGACAGTTTAAAAACAAACACGTGACAGATTTGGAAAAAGATTTCAATCGGCTATTAAATTAATCAAATTAAAAAAATTTAAACGTAAACTCGTATATCCCTTGACATTTAACAAATATTTTATGTACTTATAACTTATAACCTACTTGGTTTGTATGAATGATTGATATAATTAAAAAAATAGCTAATACTCCCTAGGGACCTGTTTCACAATCCACAAGAAGTCCCTCTCTCATAAGAAGTATTAATTGTGTATTTATATTTAGTAGGTACATCAACATAGACCCTTCTAGAAAATAACTGTCACCAGTAATTTTATTTACTTCTACTTAATATTAGAGACCCGTCCCGGCTTCGCACGGGTTATACATAACCTTAATGAATACTTATACTTTCCTCAAAAATTAGTCTATTCATAGCTGAAAACCGCATGATAATCTGCTCAGTAGTTTTTGATTTTATCGCAAACATACATACAAACAGACAGACAGACGCGGCGAGAGACTTTGTTTCATAAGGTGTAAGGAAATGTTTTCAAATTATTAGAATAAATTATTGTTTTCCCAGTGGGTATTTAAAAGCTAGTTAGTTAAACCCTCGATGGGTTACACAAAATCGATGTGTACAGAAACTATTGATCATTAGTCAATTAACTAAAATTAAAGGTACGAATAAAAGTTAAATAAAAAAACTACAAGCATGACATCCAAGAAAAAATACCAAGATCACCTATAAGTGTGTAAAACTTGCGTAATGAATTTTTATAAATAAGGCACTTTTTCAAATAATAGGTACCTACTGTGCTTATTGATTGTTTTAGTTGTCAAGATATATGAATGTTTTAACACTGATTTGACATTAACACAATAGTATTATGCTTAGGTACTATTTTAAAGCATATAGCACATAATATTCAAGTGCTGAGGTGAAAGATGTATGTACACATTTAGTTTGCCTTTGATGGAAACAAACATATTTAAATAAACCGCTAATTGAAAAACATAGTACCGGGAGTAATCCCAATCAGTCTGGCTTGTATTACTCCCCTACGCAACGGTCCGATGGAAAAGCCAAATTAAAAAAGTTCAACCGTATAGTATGAGGGAGAACACGCAACTGACAGACGAAGTTTTTGAGACTTATCGGAAGTGCGAATTTGAAGGGCATGCTATGTATTTGGAAATACTTTTTTCAACATTTCTTGTCGAAAAAATATGTTGTTTGTTTTGTATATGAAAACCGTAGTGCTTTAATACGTGTCGCATGCAAACATAAAAATATTGCAAATTTGGCGTCAGAAGTGCATGGTTAAAATCTTTCGGGTTCCTCGTTGGTAAGTACAGCCTACAGTTAAATTTATTGCTCGTGTTACAGGCCACACCCGGTATAATAATAATAAAAATGGCTATAAGTATGCTTAAAAGAGTTGAGAAGTATCCTCAATTCCTCATGCAATCCATCATCGGTATTCAAACTTGACAAAAATGTGCCTTGAAAACCTAACTGCTTGACAAACATGCGTAGAAAACAAATTGCCAAACGTGAACTGATTAAATAAAATATAATTAAGCAAAGCAACATAGACACTTAAATAAAATTACCTATCTATAAAAAGTCCTCCAGATCCGTCCCATATAGAAGGGTGCCCATGCAGAGGCGATGCAAGTCCAAAATTTTATGTGGACAATGTATACCTTGAAAAAAATACGACGACGTCGACTTGAAAAATATGACGTTAAAATGTTTATTATTCCTTGCGCCACTAGAGGGCCTCGCTAAATATATTTAGCGAATAATAAACATTTTAACGTTGTATCCGAGATATACTTATTTGAGGCGCGAGGCCCCCGGACCGAAAGGCCGTAGGCCGTGGCCCACGTCGCCCACGCCGCCTTTGTGCCCATGAGGCTAGCCACATTCCCCCGCTAGATGGTAAAAACCTATTCTTCTCAAGATTTTTTTTATATTCTCATAAAACGACCGGTTTGGCCTAGTGGGGCCTACGAAGCTGATGGTCCCGGGTTCAAATCCTGGTAAGGGCATTTATTCGTGTGATGAGCATGGATATTTGTTCCTGAGTCATGGGTGTTTTCTATGTATTTAAGTATTTATAAATATTTATATATTATATATATCGTTGTCTAAGTACCCTCAATACAAGCCTTATTGAGCTTACTGTGGGACTTAGTCAATTTGTGTAATAATGTCCTATAATATTTATTTATAAAAAGGCTATAATCTTTTTAATATTCTCATAAGGGCGTCTCTACCGCAAACATCGTAAGAATGAGAAGAATATATCAAAATAACACCCCCTTATTCATAAAACTTAGCAATCTCTGACAAACCATTATCCCTTTCTAACAAACAGAAATATCAAAATGACGGATAGGGACAATCATCAACGGTATGTTAGATTTGACAAACGTTTTTTAGAAAGTTTATAAGAGTAATTTTTCATATTATATTTTCACATTTATATTTTATGACTGATCGTTCCTTACAGCCGTATTGGTGCAGAATTACTGGAATACGGTTTAATATCCAGATTCAGTTTTGATCACTTTGATGTGCCGGTTCCATGCCAGTGGGGCCGCGGGATTACTGCCGTGGATTTACGTTTTCGATTTACGAAACTTAGATGGGATTAAGTAATTCTATTGATAATAATTTAAGCAATTCTAATCCAATATTTCATTTTTCTACGTTGTTTCTTTTATTTTAATGTTTATTTCACTGTTACCCCTGATTCTGTCTTAAGACTACTAACCTACCTACCTACCGTTTATGTATAACTAGGTACAAAGAAATACTTTTTCATCACACTAGCTAAAACAAGGACGCTTAGCCCGCGGAATTTCGTACGTGTTCCTATCTCTGTCGCTCGCTGGTAATTATATTGCTGTCCTGCCCATAATGACGGCGATCAATGACACTGTACGAGCTGGATAGCAATATAATTATACGAGGACGATAGAGACAGGAACAAGCCAGTCAATGTTCGAAATCCCTCGGGCTAAGCGTTATTTCTTCAGGCGATGCTTTTTTTGCCCGTAAATCATAAATTTTGACCTAGGGCTGTAATCTATGTCAGATATTCGGTGGTCGTTTTATTTTCTTTGCCTTTTTTCCTCACATTGTGTGTGCCACAGGCGGTACAAGAATTACGAACTCGTGTTAAAGAAACCCTCGCCTTCAGCTTCGGGCTTCAATTCACACTCATTCATAAATTATTGTTAACCTAACACTGTACGAAATCCTATTTTAAACACGTATTATTTTTAACCTGTAATAGACGGAAAGTTCCTACATCAATTATTTTATATTCCATGATATCTACCAATATATTTATTATACTCTATCTCTATTATATCTACAGTAGCGGAAAATAAATCAATCATATTGTGATTTTTCTGTAAAATATTTCAAATTAGATGAAACCAAGAACTGAATTTGTTGATAACTAATCAAAAAAGGTTATATTGATTTATTCTCAACCAATTATACGCTAAAAGGCCGGTATATATTTCCAAATTCAATTTGAATTAATTTTTCTGGAATTTAGCGTCCATCACTAGTAGTATTTAAGTCGATAAAAAACGGAATATCGTGCTAATTCATAATCATATTTGTAAGAAATATCAGTTCCGTCATGGGGAGACCTCGTGGAAATAAAAACTTAACAGTAGCTATACAAGAAGCAATTATAAATGGCTATAAAAATGGCTTCACACAATCGACGCTGGCTAAGCAATTTCAAGTTCATCAGTCTACTATATCGAAGGTTTTGAAACGGGAAAAAGCTTACGGAGGTGTCAAAAGGCCCAACAGACCTGGTCGCCCACGCTGCACATCATGTTTGGTAGACCGCAACATTTTGCGAATAGCAAGACACAATCCACGACTCACGGCGAGCGACATTATGCGGGAAAAATCGTGTGGAAATTCAGTTTCTGTGTCCGTACGTACTGTAAGAAATCGCCTGATGGATGGTGGACTTCGTGCTCGTCGTCTATCAAAGAAACCACTGATTTCCAAGAAAAATCGAGCAGCTAGAAAAATATATGCGAAAGAACATCTTTCTTGGACTGTGGAAATGTGGGAAAAGGCTGGAGCGATGAATCCAAGTTTTTACTGTTCGGAACAGATGGAATTACCTACGTACGACGTCCCGTCAATACTCGCTATGACCCCAAGTATCAGCTCCCTACTGTCAAACACGGCGGCGGCTCCCTTATGGTGTGGGGCTGTTTCAGTGCAAGTGGAGTTGGACCTTTGCATCGAATAAACGGCATTATAACGAAGGAAGTTTATGAAGGAATATTACAAGATGTGTTTCTTCCCTGGGCACGCCAAAATTTCGGCAGAGCGTTTATGTTTCAGCAAGATAATGACCCGAAACATTCGTCTAATCTTGTTAAACAATGGTACAAAAAACGAAGAGTGAGGGTTTTGGAATGGCCCAGCCAAAGTCCGGACTTGAATCCTATAGAAAACCTATGGAAGGAGCCAGGTCGTCGTGTGAATGCAAGAAATGCAAGAAATGTCAACGAAATATTTGAACAATTAAAGAAGGAGTGGGAACGCATTCCAAGTTCTTTCCTCGCGAAGTTGATTGCATCACTGCCCGAAGATGCCAAGCTGTTCTTGATGCAAAGGGTTTCAGTACCAAGTACTAATCTAATATTTTGATTTTCAGTGCAGAGTGCTGTAATTTTTGTTGTTTTCTTTATTAATAAACTACTTTTACCTATAATTTGAGTATAGTATAGTCCCCCAGTCCCAGTAAATCTTCACCATACGCATTAATTCGCCCGTACAGTACTATATCGAAGATTTTAAATATAATGCCTTGTATAGTACCTACAGTTATGCCCCTACTGAATGTACTTTCATCGCCCTTTTCCTTGAAATTAAACACAATAATACACAAATCGCATTGTCAGGGTATTACTTCTTTCTGCCATATTTTCAGTACCTACAGGTATAATCCTTTTTCCAAGCATAGGGCCAGACTTTGTTAGAAGTTCTGTAGAATTTGTGTCAAAAACTGGCTCCGCCAGAGCTCACATCTTTTAAGTTAAAATTAAAGGGACTGACTGTAATTATGTAGCTGACTAATTGAGCCTTATTTTATGTATACTTGTAGATGAATCCGATATTACATATATTATCTTGGTAACCTTACCCAACTAGCGTAATATAACAATTTTTTTTTTTAGAACTATAACTAAACTATACGGAGTTGGCGGAGTATTATTATTATTTTCGCGTCATTACCAGCATAGCCCTTTACAAATATGTTTTCAAATAAAACGCATGACTACATTAATTAGTCGGCGGCGCCCGCGGTTTTTGTCCTACCCTCATTAATTGTTCTTTAATGAGAGCCCGCTTGAACACTTAGTTAAATATTGTGCTGCGGTTTAAAACACACAACATATATATTATTAAAAAGCACGTTTTTGTGAAACGCTACACAATTGTGTGGCTTAAAAAAGACTTGGGTTGGAGTAAACACTCATTACGTGTATGACTTCATGCATAGGCCGTGATTCTTGACATTCTTTACAACCACCAGGGCTGGTTGCACCAAACCGTCTGTATAAAGTTTGAATAATAAAATATGACTGATACCTCCCGAACCAAAAAGTGGACGACCGCTTCTCAATACAAACGTAGTCCACATTTTCCTCTTTGAATATTAATATTACTTATAGACAATGTTTGAATGCAGAAGCGTTAGTCCCCTTTACACTTAACGTAGTAGGTACAGTTTAATCGGTAACGCGAGGTGCAAACGCAAACCGCTCTTAGACCAGCGTCTAACAGGAACATCTTGAGGCGTCGTCCTAATACAACGCGACTACGCAATTATCGCAAATTCGCGCGAACACGCGATCAAATATATTGAACTCGAATAGGTGTCCTAATTGACAATCGTGTGACCAATTAGGACACCTATTCGAGTTCAATATGTTCGATCGCGCATTCGCGTGTGTAAAATTCGCGCGAACTTGCGATAATCGCGTAGTCGCGTTGTATTAGGACGACCCCTGAGGCTTTTTATAATTGTAATAACAGGATATAAATTTGATTTCTCGGTTTCTAATTGAAGAATCCAGATCAAAGTCGTAACCGGTTATTACAATCAGAATACGCCTTGTTTCCTCAATTTGTTGTTGATAAATACGAAAGAAGTTGAGAAAAGTCTGAATACTGCTTTAGATTTTTAAAAGAGCACTACTTATAATGCAAATAATCTAAACACACGACAAAGAGTCAGCCATGTTCGTAACGCAATAAAGGTGACCTACCGCCCACGGGTTAAATTACCCGAACCATTTC
The DNA here is from genome assembly GCF_033807575.1 of Cydia pomonella. NCBI lineage: Eukaryota > Metazoa > Arthropoda > Insecta > Lepidoptera > Tortricidae > Cydia > Cydia pomonella. The sequence continues at coordinate 19,980,324 of NC_084704.1, forward strand.
GGACTACCATTGACCTTGTCATTCAACAGGGTAATTTTAATATATATATCGAAATAATCTACAATGGTACAATGGTGGTGGTGGTGGTGGTGGTGGTAATGGTATATTACGGTATTATGGTATTATTAAAGAAAACAGCTTACAAAACACAAAAATAATAATTTCACATTTATGTTTTTGGAGGAAGTTATTATTTATTATTATGCTTACGATATAAATTATGAAAGTGTCATTTAACCCTTAACCACCTACCTACCGTCTCACAGACTCATTCAATAAAAAAAATGGTATAATTCTAAGTGTGAGCATCGGAGAAACGTGTGTGTCCTTGTACCTTCCTCCCTCCCGCCTCAGTGCCGCGTCACCGCTCGCCGAGGTCGGTCGTGCACGCGTTTAGTTTTGGTGAGTATATTTCTGCCTCGGCCCGTCTCTGAGACGGGTGGTAGGTGCTTACGTTTTTTTTGCTTGGGGTCTCGGAGACGGGTTGTAGGAGGCTACGTAACTATGCACTCTTATTTTCTTTACCAAGGCAACTGTTTGTCTAGTATAATAGTCGGTGACCTTGTCTTCGTAAAAGTACACTTATTATTTTATGAGCGACGAATATTACTTTAAAAGTTTTAAGTGTTTTTCTATGCATCTAAGTAGGTTTGTAAATACTTAAAAATGCTCTAAATCGCATACTTTTCCACAACTACAACGATCATTTGCCAACACTCCAAAACGCTAATGGTGTTGAAGAACGCTTGGAAGTGCGCAAAACCTGCTCTACGTGTGACCCGAAGAAGAAACACAGAACCCAGTACATGTGTTTCGAATGCAAAAAACCAATTTGCCTAGAATGTGCGAACAAATTGTGCATTCGCTGCCGCGAAAAGCAGTAACTTGGTGGTCTGCAATTTTACTAAAATAGTGCCTTTTTTGTAGCGTTATATTGCTAATTAGCTTTGTTGATTATTAAATAATAAGAAATAATTACTTGGATCTCTATAAGAAGTTATAATTTTCGTTGATCTCACCTTTTAAAGGATATATTGTTCCTAGAGTAAAATTAAAGACTGGCGCCATATGTTTAAGACAAAAAAATGTTATGTTCGTATTTTTGATGTTATTTTTATATTAATAATCAATTTAACTTGGGTAATTGTTGTTTCTATTTCCAAAAACCTATATAAACCATAACATTTAAAATATAAGGTCGATATTATGTAGCCGTCCTAAGGACGGGAGGTAGGTGCATGTGTAATAAAAATAGTAGGTAGGTAGTTAAGGGTTAATTCTAATGGATTGGTTTCGTAGTTTAGAGATTTTTCATGTTGTTGTTATATTGATGTGTTTAGAGTTTTTTTTGGAAAAACCTAGTGCCAACTAAATAATTAAAACGGATGTAGTAATATTTAGATGGAAAATCACGGAGTTTACGAATTCGTTTTATAAAGTATTTATCTCAGTCTGACATTGGAACCCGATTCTGATTTTAATTTCTTGTTCGTAAACTATTATGGATATAATCTGTCATGCGGCTACGCACGAATGGTATTCTTACGTTCGCGCGTAGCAAAGTGACCGTAGGTCTGCTTGCGTGAATTGTACGTAGCATGTGCTACGTACATGCGTAGTGTCGGTGTGGCTGTAGTAGGCAAACTATTTTTTTTTTTTTTAATAAGAAGGTACCTATCATGTTCGCTGCGACATCGGGTCGATTTGATACGATATGAGTATGCTTAGTATAATTGTGAGGCCAAAGTGGTCTTCACACCGGTTTTAAATGTATTTTTATACCTATTTGGTACCCCTATTTTAATGTATTTAATTAAAACTATTGAATTTTTAAAAATACTCGCTTTCATATATATACATGTATATTAATATTAAAGCAATAAATATGACACAAAAAGGTACCACGGCGTATCTGAAGCTAACAATACGCTTCAGTATCACTTCGAGATTGTTATAAGGACGGGTCGGAACGGGCGAGAACAATGCAGGCAGTGTAGCGACGGAACAGGCGTTTCAGGCGATACTCATCTGGGAATAGAAATGGCAATCTTGATTTTCCGTATGCTGTTTAGATTGGAACTCTTTTGTGGTATGACTATTCATACATTATTCATAGCATAGGTAAACTAAAATAGTTTTCTTAATACGAAAGAAAATGTGATCAAGCACTGGAGACATTGGTCAATTTTTCTTTCGTATGATACAAAAAAAGAGTTTATAAAGTAGCTGACCTACTCATAGAATATTATATAATGTCAAACGTTGACTTATGGTAGGGGAGCCCAAGAGGGAATTTTTGTAGCTACTCGAGTGTGTCAGTTAAAATAATTAATACACGTGATATTATCTGGCTATCCGTGGAGTCTACCTTCCACTTTTAGCCATCTACGTTGATCCGTTGGATGGTGGGGGGTTTAAAAAATCGTTAAGTAGGTTGTAAATGGTGGTCATTTTGGCAATTAGATTAGGCATTTTATAATATGAATGTAAAAGTAAAATAAAATACAACAAATTATACACAAAAATACAAAATACATACAAACACATTATGAAAAACCTAACCTAGGGTGCCGCCAGCAGCGGAGCAGGGCCCAAGCTGCCGGTGGTCACTTGGTCAGGGCCGCAGAGAAAGGAACCGCCGAAATATCAGCGCCGTGTCCAAGATCACCGCCTTCTGCGTCTGACCCTTGATCCAACCACCTAGCGAGTCTCTCAAAGTATTGATCGAGACTGTTCGCTGAAATTACTATCGGGACAATGATCGTCGAATCAACATCCCACATGGCGGTTATCTCGCGAGCCAAGTCTAGGTAATTTTATTATTGTTATTTTTATGCATTAATTAATCGAACAGCTTGAAACTCAATTAATTAAAAGCTTTTGTAATTTAAATAATGATTCATGACGTGACTTTGTAATTTTCGGTAATTGAATACCAATAACAATATAATGGGCCGCGGAAGTTTTAATTTAACGATTTAGATGCGGAATTTCATTATTTTTATAACTTCTATTACACAAAAAAGAAGGTGTATCTATATTTGTTTTATATTCAGATTTTTGATTTCTTTAAGTATTATTATATGTTGGTGCAAGTATTTTTTTCATACAAGCGAGTGGTGAGCGTCAGGATGGCGGGTGGACCTCAGCAAAATTGGACGAAATATTTATAGACATATTGTACCTTCGGTGTACCTCAGTGTGCCTTTAATACAGTCCAGTGTACCTCTCCCTAAAACGAAATATTTAACAAAAAAGGTCCATCTGCCATCCTGACGTCAGGATGACGGGTAGACCTTTTTTGTTAAATATTTCGTTTTAGGGAGAGGTACACTGGATTGTATTAAAGGCACACTGAGGTACACCGAAGGTACAATATGTCTATAAATATTTCGTCCAATTTTGCTGAGGTCCACCCGCCATCCTGACGCTCACCACTCGCTTGTATGAAAAAAATACTTGCACCAACATATAATAATACTTAAAGAAATCAAAAATCTGAATATAAAACAAATATAGATACACCTTCTTTTTTGTGTAATAGAAGTTATAAAAATAATGAAATTCCGCATCTAAATTGTTAAATTAAAACTTCCGCGGCCCATTATATTGTTATTGGTATTCAATTATCGAAAATTACAAAGTCACGTCATGCATCATTATTTACATTACAAAAGCTTTTAATTAATTGAGTTTTAAGCTGTTCGATTAATTAATGCATAAAAATAACAATAATAAAATTACCTAGACTTGGCTCGCGAGATAACCGCCATGTGGGATGTTGATTCGACGATCATTGTCCCGATAGTAATTTCAGCGAACAGTCTCGATCAATACTTTGAGAGACTCTCGCTAGGTAGTTGGATCAAGGGTCAGACGCAGAAGGCGGTGATCTTGGACACGGCGCTGATATTTCGGCGGTTCCTTTCTCTGCGGCCCTGACCAAGTGACCACCGGCAGCTTGGGCCCTGCCCCGCTGCTGGCGGCACCCTAGGTTAGGTTTTTCATAATGTGTTTGTATGTATTTTGTATTTTTTTGTATAATTTGTTGTATTTTATTTTACTTTTACATTCATATTATAAAATGCCTAATCTAAGACACATGATAAATGAAGACAAATAAATGCATCGAATTGAATTGAATTGAAAGAGAATAAAATTAAATTATTCGTCAGCTTGTTAGTTGACTTATTGTAAGATAATTTTATTGGAAAAACCTTGAAACATAAAACTAGATGATAAACATATTGTATATCTATATCTAGAGATATTATATACAAAACACATCTAGAGATGATATGTAGGTGAATTAAAAAAACATCGTAATAAGGCGTGGGAACTTTAATTAGTCTTTAGTTAATTGAATCCATCGTATTACGAAAATAGATCAGTCAATTGTATTATCTTGTGTATCAAAACGACCGGTCTGGCCTAGTGGGTAGTGACCCTGCCTATGAAGTCGATGGTCCCGGGTTCAAATCCTAGTAAGGGCATTTATTCGCGTGATGAGCATGGATATTTGTTCCTGAGTCATGATTGTTTTCTATGTAGTTATAAATATTTATATATTATATATATCGTTGTCTAAGTACCCTCAACACAATTTGAGCTTACTGTGGGACTTAGTCAATTTGTGTAATAATGTCCTATAATATTTATTTATTTATATAAAAAAGCGAGCATAAGTTAGCACATGTTTATGCAGTAATTTAATTAAAAATGCCTTAATTCCCGTAAAACAATTGAATCATTAGGGAAAAATTATATTTTCTTAACCGTACAATTAATTACTTTGTTATAAGAATGTATTTTATATCTAGAAGCTAAGTAAATTAGATGAAATAAATTAACCTTGACTAGAAGAGAATGCCTTATGGCATCAATTTTGCCTTTTGTACTATAAGGTTTTTGTATTGTGGAATAAATAAATACACTAATGGGATGGTGCAAGATAACAACTTACACATTAATTTCAATTTGACCTCATTTTACTGTACCTCTTGCGTCGAATGATGGTCTCTATGACAGTTCTTGAAGGTTCTCTTTTGGTAGAGCTTAATTTTAAAAGTAATTAAAGCAATCTGTTTTTACCGTGTTTTAATTAATTAAATAATACATTTCTTAATAAATTTTACATGACAGCTACCCCAATTAAAAAATGAACTATCATAGGAACCATCATTCGACGCGCAAGGTATAGCAATAACATATCAATAGCAGGTTCAAAAAGTTCTCATTCCGCTACAGAGATCTGACTCTCTGTTTAGAGAGACGCTTTCCGGCCGCCAGTAGTTTTGTTGATCACATTTTAACTCTGTTTGACAGGTGGTCTACGCTGTCGGAGGTCAACGTCCTTATTGATTACATATTTTAGGATCGCTCGATATTTATTGTGTGCGATTCAGTAGGTACCATTACATCGCGTATAAAATATGAAAGGTATATTTCAAATAGTGACTGTTTTTTGAGGAAATATTGATTCCGAAAATAACCTATAACCCTGAAAAATTGAAATTAATATATAAGTACATTTATTTCTGAATTATTTTACAAGTATTTGTAGGGTAGTGTACTAGGGTAAATAAAGGTAATTGTAATGTCACTAAAAACTCTAAATTTACCTTAAAATCAGTTCTGTTTCATATTTAACAACAAACAAGACTTAAGGTACATGCAAAATTATATAAACGTAGTTTTATTAGCTAAAACTCACCATTCTAAACCAGAAAGATTGCTTCGATCTACTACGACGCTGTATACGTTACTCTAGAATATCGCAACGCTCACTCAATTTAACTTACTTCTTCAATTTGTTTTTTATTGATGGTTTTGTTTTATAATATAATAAACACAATAACACTATCACTGTCTCGTAATGCTCACGCAAAGGGCGGGCGGCGGGATCGCTCTCGCCGGCTGCCGGACGGTTACTGCCGGCCGCCCGCCTAGAGTACCCCCGCCCGCCCTGCGGGCCCTTTCTTTGTTTCGCATCCCCACTACGACCTTAAGGTTATCAATTGAAGGCAAGATATTGTTTCAATAATTATAACGTTGTAGATTAAAATACTTAGGTATAATTCCTTCTTTTAAAATAATCACATGATAGATTTGAGGCTAAACATTTTTTTTATAGTGCCAGCATATGACACTGTAGAAGTGGAAGAAAACTGTAATTAGTTAAAAACTTTCAGGCCAGTTAAAACGTATACTGATACCAGAATATCATCTAATGTCATTCATTTATCGTGCATCTCACTCGTACTTGCCCGCATGTATTTACGTGGACGAGACGCACGATAACTAACAGGCCAATTCGAACGTGCACCTGACAATAACCCGATATTCGAATGTTATTTTAATCATATTAGCTCTGATTTCTGCGTTCATTTCGCTCAGACTTGTCCGCGCAAGTATTAGTGTGAGTGAGACGCCGCTGTATATATGGTAAAAAAAAAACAAAGCGAATTTAATTTTTTCATGCAAAACTTGTTTCTGCTCTATTTTGTTTGTTTTATAAGCTGGAGCTATAGCTGGTGTAATAATATCGCCGCAATTTTTGGAATATGTAAATTTATACACAATTGTTACTGTAGTCTGTAAGATCACAAAATAACATCCCTGTTTATTCAAAAAAACTAGTTAATTATATCAAGTTCCGCTTCCGTTGCCATGCGCATGCTATTTATTAAATCCCGCTACCCGCAACATTAATTGATTAACGATAACGTTATTTTCCCGTTTTCGGGGGCGCCGTAACGTTATTACGATACTATGATAAAGTGATTACAGATAATTTGATTAAATTAGTTAGATAGTATACGAAGTTTTAATCTAAGGAATGTAATTTCTCAGACGATAAATATTTAATCCTGTAAAGATGAATTTCTTATCTCTCACTCGATTAATCGAATATTTGCAAAATTATGTTTTAAGGATGATACTAATATATTAAATTGTTACCAGGGGTCCATTTTTCGAACGATATTAGACTATATTACCATCAAAAACATTTTCATGTAAAATGTTGCCGATACCATAAGGCTCGCACTGTCAAAAAGGTATCAAATTTCTTGTAGAGCCAAGCTTCTAACTCTACAAGCCCTAACTTCACAAACTCTACTCTTTAGTCAAAATATATCGCTTGGCCGTTTCGCTACTGTCACACGGGCGTAAGGTAAAAATGTATTCTCTATTCATAAAAGTAACCAAACGGCTAAGCCACATATTTTGACTAAGGTGTAGAGTTTGTGAAGTTAGGGCTTGTAAGCCACTCATGTAATATTTATAGCCAAATTTCGTGCTATATGTCTTAATCGATTACGATGATCGTGATATGTAGCTTCTAATTATATTTGAGACCAATTTCAGAATGTTAATTTTAAATCTGACTTTTAATAATGTCAATATTAAAAGTCATATTTTAAGTTTACAAACTATTCATGGAAAATTGCCAATATACGAACGATAGATATTGAACAATAAGTACATTTATAGTTTTCATAAATAAAAGAACCATTAAGCATGGTCGTAATATCAAACGTTCGATGTGGAAATAGTATTCAATACATTACAATAGCAGTCAGAACTGGCGCATCTACGATCTAAATGGTGTCATTAGGTTTACGAGTCACTGCGACATCAATGTTTTCTTTTATAATTATTGAAGGCTTTGTTTACTAGTTTGCTAGATGATGATGATGAAACAAACGCCACGAATTTGAGACGATCTTGACGTCAGATTGGGTGAGATAAAAACCCAACTATCAAGAACGACTGCTATAATTATGTCCAATAGTGACTTGCGGCTGTAGCATGGTCTCAATTTAATCACTGGTCACTATGCCTTTCTCATTCTAAAGTGACAGGCATGGTGACAAGTGATAAAAATGCAACCTTGCTAAAGATGTTGTACCAGTTATGTATTCTAATATAAGCTTGGCTAGGGTATCCGCATGCGAGCAATGAACGCTACCAAACAAGGTAGAAGAAGTCATCCAAGCTGAAAACGGCTGGGACAGATTATCTTGTAATTGTATTGAAACAAATCTAATCTCTTAACATATTTGTGCCTAATTTTAAATACATTAACCAAGAAGTAACCACGGCCTCCTGCACCCGAGTCCAAATGTGGACTAGAGTTGCAGCCGCGAATGCTAATTTGATTCTGTTGAACCCAGTACTAGAGATGTGCAAGTCTGGAAAGAAATAAAGGATGTCTTTATTTTCGAAATACACAATTTTGTTCTCCAGGCTGTTGTTGTTGTTGGATGTAAGTACTTAATTTAAAATTTTCTTTTGGAACATATCCCACTTTCGGAACTCCGCCAGCACATCAGCATCTAATGGCTGATTAAAGCGTTAATCCGTCGCTTACTAGTCTTAATACTGTAGGTAAATCTAACAGTTGAACCATGAACTTTAAAGTACCTAAAGCTTCACAAAGCAAAACAACTAATGCATCAAGTCAATATTGCATGCACTCAGCCAAATGAGAATCTCCAGGGCACGCTGTACACTGCTCGCGGGAGCGACAGGTGTTGCGGGTCTCAGCGGTCGGCGCGCGCCGACGGGGCAATGAATAATGTATAGCGCAGATCGGTGCACGGTGCGTTGCTGCCATTATTTTGTAACGAGTACTTGGCAAGGGAGTGTGCAGGTTTGCGATTTTTAAACGCAGTGATATTATGGTGATGCCAAGACAGAAGATATTTTGACTATTATCATGCAGCATCTTGAGTTATGAGGTCATTTTACCTACTTATTTTTAATTTCTTTCTATTTGTCTTATTCTATTATTTTTTTCTTACTATTCTTATTTTATTTTTCTTTTTTTTTGACCCTCAAGAATCATTTATGTTTTTACTGTTCAAGAATTTCTTCTTCTTCCTCTTCTTTGTCCCGGCATTTTGTCACGGCTCATGGAAGTCTGGGGTCCGCTTGGCAACTAATCCCAAGAATTGGCGTAGGCACTAGTTCATACGAAAGCGACTGCCATTTGACCTTCCAACCCAGAGGGTAAACTAGGCCTTATTGGGATTAGTCCGGTTTCCTCACGATGTTTTCCTTCACCGAAGTTACATGAAAATATTAAATTATATTTCGTACATAAGTTCCAAAAAACTCATTGGTACAAGCCGGGGTTTAAACCCGCGACCTCCGGATTGAAAGTCGCACACTCTTACCGCTAGGCCACCAGCGCTACTGTTCTGTTCAAGAATTTAATCAAATTTATTTTACTACAAAAAAAATTGATTTTGGGAATATCCCATTAAATACATATAATGAAAGGGCCTTTTTCCCCGTAATCAGCCTCCTGTGTACTAATAGACAGCCTACAAGTATCCAGTGCGCCACCATCCCATTTTAACAGCTGACTAGTGGGTTCTATTCTGAGTTCCGTGATCTCAGTGTCCAGTGGTCAGCCACAAGTTGACTACTGGGTATTTGAATTATAATAATAAGCATGATGAAAGGCTGACCACTGGTGCATGGCTGAGCAGCACTGGTCCCTTTACCCTATGCACACACATTTTGTGTATGTTGACAGCCGATCATTCATTTCCTAGGTATATATTGAAATGACCTTATTAATATATATAAATATATTATTTTGATTTAAACTAACACAACTTTCACTCATAATAACACATAAAACTGAAACGGGATTTAATCGCTTGCGCATACTTTTATTATTTGGCCTGACGTTTTGAACGTGTCACGTAACAGAACGCTCGTGGTCACAAGCAGACTCCAATATACACCGTGTTTTTTTCCGTTAATTTCAAGAATGCATCCCTGAGCTTAAATTAACCAACTTTTTTTAAAAGACACCGGTATTCTAATTAACTCCATTCCGGAGATAATCAATAATTATTTTTCATCTGATAAGGCCCTTATGAGTGTACACTTGCCATAGGGCCTCTTTACATATTGATTACTCGTAGTGTTTAGTAGGTAGCAGTTTTTACATTTGCTACAATTGATGTTCGAAATGACATTGTTATGTCAAAGTTTTCAATTGTTTGGCTGAGTTAAATATAATACCCATGTGAAAACAACGCTAAATGGAAATTAAGTTAATTTAAAAAAAATTATAAATTAACTATGCCATTTATAGTTTTCTTAAACGTACTTACCGATCCCCCGAAGTTAACGGAATGCAATAAAAACACAGTGTAATATAAGTAAGTGCACTGCACGTGATAATCATAATAAAAGTAAATACGTGCACACATCACATTAATTTAGTTAAAAAGAAATGCACTTCTCTTCACTTACTTCATTATATTGCAATGTGCCTGGCATACAAGTAAATAGCGGCCCGATTCGAACTTTAAGATACGTCAAAAATATGCTAAAGATACGATATATGGATCGGATATGTCAGCTTTTGTTTGACGAAACGTCACTTTTGACACTAACATATTCGATCCATATTGTGAAACACATTGTGAAAAAAAAATCTAGTGCTAACCACCAATTATCTGTTGACCTGTTGCTACCGGTGGGAACCTATAATTGGCTCTTTGTTATTTATATATATAACTATTGTACAATTTATAGCTGTTGGTTCTCCGAACAATAAATAAATAAATAAATATTGTATCTTTAGCAAATTCTTGTCGTATCTTAAAGTTCGAATCGGGCCGTAGGAATATCGAAGAACTCATTAATCTCATAGATCTGCCTCGTATTGTAACTGTTACGTATAAATTACACATCGTGATATTCCTGGACATTTCTTACGATCGGCCGTTGACATATGTTAGTCCCGTCACAAATGTGACACTCAAACTTTGTATGAAAAATAGGGAACAATTATTTCTTTGTATTAATAATAGTTCTCGTTATTCTGAGTCAAAATAACACAAAATTATTAGTTTAAAAAAAAAATACTACATACATATGGTATGTGTAGCTAGTCTATACCTATAAGTAAATTATAATAGGTACGCATTACCAACATGACTTTTATAACATATAACCACTGATAACAAAAGGGTAACCAAATAAGGGTCACTGCACTCGTAAATATTTCAACAAAGTTTAGTAATTAAATACCTATTTGAATTCCCAACCTACCAGGGTGGTAGGTCAAGATTCGATTTGAAGTAGGAAATATTGCATTTACTTATTGAGGATTTAACAAAAGCCCTCTATTCGTTTAAAATATACGCCGGGAGGGCACATTAAATTGATTATGTAGAAACTATTGGGAAGGGGTGAGAACATGCTATGATTGAGGACTGCTATTAGCCTGCTTGGTTTGATGTGGGAATAAATGCGTTCATCCCTGCCGAATTTTGTTAGGGTGGAAAGTCAATACATATATATTCTTAGTTGAATTCTTGATAGTTATGTATTGGTATACAAAATAATCATGTAATTTTATATTATACAAAACCGGTCAAGTGTAAGTCCGACTCCATTTCTCAACCTACCAAACAAGTAAGAAGCCCCATCGAATGCTCCAAAAGCTATTTATTATGTGACGATTGTGTAAAATACTATTAAAATATCTGTGCACCCATGAAGTGCAACATTTATTTTGTTTGCGCAAGTTCTACGAAAACAACGCCGTGCAGGTATGGACTCTCCAAATGTCATAAACCTTTTACCTTTTATGTAACTGTTTTTAGGGTTCCGTAGCCAAATGGCAAAAAACGGAAACCTTATGAATTCGTCATGTCTGCCTGTCTCTCCGTCCGTGTGACATACGGATACGCCACTTATTTCCGAAAGTATAAAAACTATTCTGTTGAAACTTGGTAAGTAGATGTATTCTGTGAATCGCATTAAGATTTTAATACAAAAATTGAAAAAAAAACAATAAAATTTGGGGGTTACAACTGAAACTCAAAAATTTTTTTTTGTGTTTGCATGGAAACTTCCACTGAAAATTGGTTTGAACGAGATCTAGTAAGTAGTTTTTTTTTTTAATTTAATAAGTCATACAATAGGTCTTCAAAAATGATATTGAGGTTTCTAATATCATTTTTTTCTAAACTGAATAGTTTGAGCGAGAGACACTTCCAAAGTGGTAAAATGTGTGCCCCCCCCCCCCCCCCCCCCCGTTGTAACTTGTAAGGTAACAAAATGATAATAATAATAATAATGATAATAATAATAGGCGTAGGGATGTGACGACCCCATCGCCCGCTGGTTTTACCAGTGCAATCAGTCAACGCAGGGCAGCTTGTGGCGAGCTGTTGGGGAGTAGCGACCTCACGTACCCGAGTGCTCCTGGGGAGTTCTGTTAGCCGCAAGGAGGGTGGGTGGGACAGGATTCTCTGCCTCTGGCTTGCCTTAGCCGGCCGGCCAAAGTGGAGTCGTTAGAGCTATAAGCTCCAGGGGTGGAAGTGAAAAATTGCATAAGACGCGAGTTGGCACAGTGGCTGCTCGCAGCCACTGGGTAGAAAGCGGCGTACACCTCTCAACACCCCTGAGCCCTCACACCGGTGTTGCCCTTGAGCCATCCTAGATGTCGCTTTTTGTGGGGGCCCATCTTGTGGGGGCGAGTCACCGTCTGCCGGAAATAAAATTGAATACCCTTTTATTAGGCAGGCGTCCGGTTTTTTATCCCATAGCCCAGTATTTAGTCCATCGCTTTCACCCAATAGCCCAGTTCATTTTAGATTCCATCAACCCTCAAATAGTCCTTACACCCTGGCGGGTGCTGCCTCTGCGTGCGTCCCATGACACGGGCAAGGGCAGCATCCGCTAGGTGTACTCCTTACATTTCATTAAAGTGTCAAAAGGGCCTCTACGTGTTGGCTTCGGCTCCGCGCACGCCTCCCAAAGGTCCGGAGCACCATTGTTCCGTGATGGGAAAGACATATAATAATAATAATTCAGCCTATATACGTCCCACTGCTGGGCACAGGCCTCCTCTCATGTGCGAGAGGGCTCGGGCTATAGTCCCCACGCTAGCCCAATGCGGATTGGGGACTTCACATACACCTTTGAATTTCTTCGCAGATATAATATATGCAGGTTTCCTCACGATGTTTTCCTTCACCGAAAAGCTAGTGGTAAATATCAAATGATATTTCGTACATAAGTTCCGAAAAACTCATTGGTACGAGCCAGGATTTGAACCCGCGACCAACAGAATGATAAAACAAAAAAAAAATACATGATATACATTACCATGCAAATTTCCACCGAAAATTGGTTTGAACGAGATCTAGTAAAGTAGTTTTTTTTTAATACGTCATAAAATGAAAAAAAAAAATTCTTCAAACCCATACGTGTGGGGTATCTATGAATAGGTCTTCAAAAATGATATTGAGGTTTTTAATATATTTTTTTTCTAAACTGAATAGTTTGCGCGAGATACACTTCCAAAGTGGTAAAATGTGTCCCCCCCTGTAACTTCTAAAATAACAGAATGATAAAACTAAAAAAATTATATGATATACATTACCATGCAATTTGCAAACTTCCACCGAAAATTGGTTTGAACGAGATCTAGTAAACAGGGATCGGAACCGGTTTTTTGCAAAAACATCGAAATAACCATATATTTCGGTTTATTTTATACTCAAAATGTAGGACTCAGTTGTGTTTTTAGATAACGACTTCGTATTATTAGATTGCCCGATTAGGAATGAAATAATTAACAAAGAACGAAAAAATACCGTTTTCGTTCCCATACAAAAAATACCGGTTTCCGATCCCTGCTAGTAAAGTAAGTAGTTTTTTTTAATACGTCATAAATGGTACGGAACCCTTCAACTAAACAATTGAAAATTATGACATATAAATGTCATTCCGAACACCTATCGTCCGAGATGGTACTTACGTTTATTAACAAATATATGAACTCGTACTAAACACTAATCAATATGTAAACAGGCCCTATGGCAAGTGAACACGCTCGTAAGGGCCTTATCAGGTATATATAAAAAATAATTATTGATTATCTTCGAAATGCTGTTAATTAGAATACCGGTGTCTTTGCGAAAGTTACTTAATTTAAGCTCAGTGATGCACCCTTGCAATTAACGGAAATAAAAAAAAACACGGTGTATATACATACACTATATACAGTCAGCATCAAACGTAGCGGATGAAACAACGCGCCAAAAGTATCTGATATTCCGGATAACTTTTCCAAATATAGATAAATTTCTAAAATTCACAAAAGGACATCATTTTTTGTTAAGCTGTTACAGAATGGTAGATACATATGAAACGTTATTTGAGGCGCTACTTTTGATGCTGACTGTACATAAATAAATAAAGATGAAACATATGAAGCCATATCATACAAGAAAGCTGTGAAACTTTACGCACAAGTAATTATCTTATTCCGTATAAACTGATTCCTTAATGACAGTATGAGATACTAGTTAAGCAAACTAATAATATAAATTAAGTAGAGGTAGAGATTTAAATAAACAGCTACGTAATAAACTCGACACGCTATCGCCATGGTGGTACTGTCGCTAGGCAACCAGACGCTTTGAAGTACGTCCCCTATTAGTGAGCAAGCGAAGGGATATAAAGAATAATTTTTGAAACCTCCTTTATTTTTATCAGACTTCAAAAAAAGAGGGTTATAATTATATTCAGGTATATGTTTTTATTTTAATCATCAGGTGAGGTATTCCTTCTTATTGCTAGCAACTACTAGTACTTAGTTAAACTAAAAATAGTAAACGCGAATTACTATAGTCTACCTCAAACGCGAAGGGTGGGGTGACATATGTTTTTTTTTCAATCCATGCCATTGATGTTTCAGCCCAATCCTTTTTTTTACAAAAATAGCTTGAATCCCGACAGTACAATAAAAACATTTCTTCGTAGCATAGAATATCTCATTATACACAAATCACCAAAAACGTATTAATACCTGTTATAAAAATAAAAAGATAAATTGTAATATCGTTGAGTTTCTTTATGTAAAACGGAACGCAATTGCAATATAATTTGACTCTACTTATCGACCGAATCGATTCCGCTCATGTCAAATCATTTCAGTCGCATCCAATTATGATGGTATATTTACTTAAAATTATAAATCATCACCAATATAATCGATTATTATATGGCGTGTGCAGATTTAATCGAGAATAGTAAAAACTCGTTTCTAACAATAAACTAATTTTACGGTTTAAACACATGTTTTTACTCACTCACGCGACATGTCTGTTTAAACCGTCAAAATAATTGGTTTAATGTTAGTATGTCTCACGACAGTTTAAATTCATAGTCTCTAATTTGCATTGTCACAGCCCTATAATTGCTTTTTGACATTTGTCACCCTACATTTCGAGTTTGGAAAATACTATAAAAGAAATATTTATACATGATGCTACATGAGGAAACCGAAAGATTTTGACAGTATATTACTGATCACATTTATAGACTAAAATGTCAAATAAACTTTTCTGGATTTCGCCTAGTTTCAGAGTTAATACCAATGTTTAAAAAAAACATCTTATCGTAACTTAGTGCAAAACGCCTTATTTAAAGCGATGATGCCATTATGGGGCGCGGGCGTAGTCTAAATATCCTTATTGATAGATGTCAAAAAGTGACAAGTAACCTTTGCTAGAACTAGTTTTTACAAAAAAAAATCGTTAAAAAATATTTTCAGTGCCAGTTTTACCATAAGATTAACTTTTTATGTACAGATACGTTCAAAATTAAAATAAAAAATAAAAAAACAAGAAAAAAAATCATTGGCGAAATTTACTGAAACTCATATAACATTTTTTCCTTCTTTTGGCCTCAGAAGTACGTGGTTAATATCTTTCGGGTTCCTCATGTAGCACCGTACTGTATACTGTTGTAGGTATATTTATGCCGGCAAATTTTGCGATATGTCGTTATAGATATCTGCTCGTTAATAGGTAATTAATTTGGGATAATGAAACAACATTTCACAAACTAAAATAAAAGTTTTTTTGTTAATACTATCGTATCCATTCGACTTTTGCCAGTTCCAAGATATAGCAGACTTCAAAAGTTACTATGGAATTTCAACTCAATGATATACGTTCTTGAGGAACATGAACACTTGATAGACGTTTTCTTATAACGAAAATTAAATATGTTTTTGAATACTTTTCCATTAATTTATTTCTTTGAAACGTTACCTGAACCTAACCTAACCGTTCTTCATCGAAGTATGAAGAATAATTAGCTGGTTTGTATTTCTTTTTTATATTATAAAACGACGCTTGCCTTAAACCTTATAGCTTTACGAGATGATTTTAATAATACCCTGTCACAGGTAAAATTGGGCCTTGAACGTGTCATCATACGCCGTGACTTGTCAAAAAGAGCAATTTATTCAACGTGTTGAGTGAAAAAATAAATTGACAATGTCATCGTGGAAAATGTTTTCACCGGGCGACCCTCATTTCGGCAAACTGGCGTTCGTGAAAAAATATGTTTATCAATTTACATGTTTTTTTTTAGAATGGTTCAATAATTTTCCGAAATAAAATTCGTAGTTTATTTTCAGAGATGTTTACAATAGCAGAAGAAGAAAAAAACAATGTAGATACTTAATTACCTGTTTATTTATTTAACTAAGTACAATTGCTTTGTTAAATAAAGGTTTCGAAGTTTTGAAGTTTTTGGCAAAAAAAACATTTGTGGTACAAGCTTTTATCGCTAAATGGACTTTTTTTCCACAGTTCTCACATATCGAGACAATCCTAACAACCCCGATCACAATTAGATTGCGTTGTTTCACCAATGGCCACCACCTGTCTCCATTATCAGATCAGCTCGATGGTACTCGTACCATTGCATTGTCACTCGACTTATGTATGCAAATTTTTAGCGTCATCGGAAACCGGGAAGTGGGTCAAATTTATCATGCAAGATTTGACCCATACAAACATACATATATTATGTATAATTATGTAATTACATTGCAAGTTAACCCTTTGAACGCTTTATGTCATAAACACAAACATCGCTCAAACGCCAAGGTCCCGAGCGCAAGGGAGCTAATATAAACCTTACTCAAAAGTGTGAAGGTTACTTTGACAGCGTCTGCCATAACACCAGCCCATATTTGTGATAAGAGATCACCCCTCATTGAAAGTGCATTTATTTGGCTCTTTTTAAATCATGTCAAATGAAATTAGAATCCACGGTCAATACAAATAAGGCTTTTAATCGACTGATTTATGTCTACTGTCAAGTCTATATAACGTAGTACAATTCGGCGGCTTTAATGACCTCTCACACGGCCGAATAATGCGTTCATCACGTTGGACATTCGCTAATAAAACGCACAAAAGCTGTGGCCTGTAGTGCCGCAGTAGAATTTTATATCAGAAAGCATGTTACAATCACCCTGCAATGCTTTTTTCGCTTCAGTTTATGCAAAGTTTTATAGTTTTGCAAATATAATTGTGTGTTTTGTCTGTAAGGGTATTGTTTTTTTTAAGTTACTGAAGTTACTTTTTACTAAATAATCTACATACCTATACAATATGAGACCATCTTTTATAGAATTTAATAATATCGGTTTCTGAATTGTTCTGTACCATCAGTCATCACGAAGGATAAAACCATATATTTAATGCACTGTTCTAAAATTTCAAAGTACATATCTACATATCTACGTGGCATATCTTACTTGTTTCACTCGCACTCGTAAAATGTGCTACAGAGATATGGCTTCCAAGGCTAAATCAGCCTGTGGATGTACTGGTTACTATGTCACAGGCAACAGTATGCGACGACATGGGTGATTGATGACTGCCGATCGATTACAAACGAGTGCTGTGGACGCGTCGCTGTCTCTAGCTGCGAGTGTGTACGTATTGGTAGTGTCTGTTTGATATATGTATAAGATAATCTACTAAATACGTTGTTGTTACTCCAGTGATGGAAAGTGACGGCCTGATTAAATTATACAAAATGGCAACTAGTTGTACTGCCAAGCCAACGCATTATATTGTCAATATTAAATGAAAAAAAAAATTAAATGTGTATATTTTATTTTGAAATTGTGGTACATCAAATCATTTATCGTTTTTTGATTCTTTATTCAATTTTAATAAATAGTAGGTGAAAGGTAATTGTGTAAAATAATAGTAGGAAGAAAAAATATTCTGTGTATAAACATAAGTATTTTATTAAAATTAAAATACTTATGTTGATAAATATTCTGAATTTTATTTAGTTAAAAAGTAGGTTATCTAAAAATGTATACTTGAAGTGTGTTTCATTTAGGTGAAAGGTAATTAAGTGAAGTAATAGTTGAAAACATTATTCTGTAAACTGTTGTGTCGTACAAGTAATACTCAATGGATAAAAATTCTACAGTTAGTACTTTATTTTATTTAAAAATCTTTCAATAAATATTATGAATTTCAATACAGTTGCACAGTCAGTTTCTATGAAATGATTAATCGAATAAACAAAAATGTGGGGTTCGATTATTCTATAAAAAAAAAAACTTCAAAACAAAATTCGACAAAAAATTAGGCGATAAAATAAGGGTACATCGGGCAAAAAACATACTCCATAAAATTATAATAATTAATAACTAAAAAAAAAACGAAAAAAAAATTTAAACGAAGGGGTGGTCAATAGGTATATTAAATCGTGTAAAATAGTACATTACGACACAAGTGCGAAAAATAGGAAATTCGAAACGAGTGGCGATAAATTAAAACACGACCGAAGGGAGTGTTTTAAATCGACACGAGTTGCGAATTACCTATTCGCACATGTATCGTACAACGTTTTACAGTACATATGGCCCTTTAAATGTTCGACACAGTAACGTAATATGCTACTTCCCGCACTAGTGCTATAAAGTAGCCCCATATGTACTGTAAATATTTTTTATAATGTCAATACTCAGGGAGGGAAACAGAAACTGGAAACGGAGGATGTTGATCTATCAATTGGTTGAAAAATATCAACAAAACAGGAGGGGGACAATTTTTCTGAATAGTCAAATCAGTTCCTTATTACAAGCTGTGAAAATTATTAGCCACGATGGAATTTATAGGAAAACAGAACAAAGGACTCAACATCAGGTTATACGTACTCTTTTAAAATCTATGTGGTTTATAAATAAGATAATCAAAAAATAACTGCTTACATTAAAACAAAAGGTACCATCCCTTTGATTACACATAAGCCGGATTTATTATTGGAATAAATTAGCCAGATTTATTACATAATTATACATAAATGTAATGAGTAATGACGTCCTGATTATATCGTGAAGGTTTTAAATTATTCTACATGAAAATTTAACAAGGTGCATTAAATCACCACAGGATGCTTATTATAATTTTAGAAATCTCATAATAATATATTATTGACAATATAATAATTATCTATGAATATCACCAGTATCAATAAATAAGTACGGCGGAGTTACACACGAACAGCTCAACAATTCAGCGAGAAAATTTTGCTAAAAGTATCTTTGGTATTATGCTGCATGAGTCATTTTTAGATTTTTTCGTTAAAATTTAGTTTAAGGTCAGTTTGTATTTTTAGATGCAATTTTTTTAATGAAGTAAATGAGATTTTGAGATTCCCTTTTATTATTATATTATATTACAAAGCATCAATGTCGTGTATTTATAAGATAATATGTGGTTTGATAACCATCAATCCCTTTGGGACTACCCTAACCCTGCATTATACCAGCACAGGGTGCGTAGCTAACATACCAATCGTTTACGCTCCGTAGCGAATGAAAATCAATGGTCACTGTCGCACTAATAAGTATGTATGTAAAATGGACGAGTGATAAAGAGACACAAATCACACAAGGCGTTTCTTTGTCGCAGTGCAAGCGATTGTCACCTTGGCTAGGCACCCAGTTAAGCTACGGCGTAGCACAAGTAAATTTTTCACTCGATCGAGAGCGTAGTTGCGTGTTTGTTCACATCTGACGATCTGTAATTAGTTACCGAATCGCCATAATATTTTTCGATTCTGAATACGCTTCGCACGCAGTAAAATAAAATAACTATGTTTGTTGCAGATAATCAACGGGGTGACATTGATTGATTTTTCAATCGGCTGCCTGAAGATCATCGGTCTACCGCAATTAATCAGCGATTAAATTTGTAACAAGGAAACCCAACGGGAATAAATTGAAGTAATTCTGTCAACCTGCCTTGATTTGTATTAGAGTTAAATTATTTAGAATTTTACTAGGGCGCAGCACCTGGTAATGTCAGAATAAATGCCTGAATGTTCAATGGTTTCGAATTTCTCATTGTCCTGAAAATGTATTGTTTCCTGTTAAATTTGACAATGTAATTTACGCATTCTAATTATTTACTAATGCTAAGCTTATTTTCATTTAAGTTTTAGTTTTTAGAAGCTTCAAGTGTTAGAGGTTGCTACTTGGTATTGGCAGCGAATATCAATTCGTCACTAACTTATTACGGGCCACAATTACTCTGAGTAAAGACATAACTTTAAAGTAATGTCATGATTAATTACAGTGTAGTGATTACAATGAAAGAATGACGGCACGTTATAGTACATTGTGCAACGAGGGGGGTAAGTGAAATTTTGTACACGAGGGTGGTAATTGGTAATTATCAAACATTCGTCCGCCATTTTGTGATCTCATTTGAAGGCACAGATCTATTCGGCATTTAGCCACGATTGAAAATTATGTAAAAATATTTTAAACGGCTGTTAAATTAATAAAAATAAATATTTTTAAACTAAACAAAAATGTTAAATTATAAAAGTCAGAATTTTAAAAATTAAAACTCATCTATGCTACCTACTTGGTTTGTATGAATAAGTGATATAATTAAAAAAAAAATAGGAACAAAATAGACCTTTCTCCTTCAGTACACCTGCATGAAATAAGACCTTTTTCGAGCAAGTGTGATGAAAAATATTTTACTTCAGTATTGGAGTAACGTCAATGAAATGGCATTATATTGAATCGCACAACTGACAATCTTAGGTTTCGTTAGTTAGGTTAGGTTAGATACGATATGGATCGGATATGTCCGTGCCAAAAGTGACGTTTCTTCAAACACAAATGTCTATTTTGACACTGACATATCCGATCCATATCATAAAGTCATATAATTTCAGGATTGGTAGTTACTAGCTCAAAAGCAAATAGGTACTATTTACACCAACGCGATATTTATCAACTCTCAGTTCATGAATATTTTCGCTGAATATACCTAATTAGGGTACCCAGGTTCATTTCCGCAGCTTTGTAGCGCAAGAATGAGCCGGACCGAAATTATTCAAATACCGAACCAAAAGGAATCAGTGGCTAATTGTACGAATCTCATATCAACTTTTTAACTATCATTGAAAAAAAGACCTTAAGTATGCATTTTATGGTATTATGTCGTTGTTTTTCGACCGAGTTCGATATGAGTTTCAGGAATGTCTTTATCTAAATATAGTATCTAGTCCAATAACGAGTATGTATACCGAATTTACGGAGTTTTGTTACGGAAAATAATAGTAACTCCTTGTTAACAATTTTGTTTTAATCAGGCTGTCGATCGCTTAGTTATTTTTAACAAATTCTTAAATTTCAAAGATCACTTGACATATTTTATCGACGATTATGGACAAAATGTGTATTTATATTGCTTAACGCAAAAGGCGTTTCATCTTGCATCTTTAATGAAGAAAAAACTGTTTTAGACAGATATTATAACTTTAATACAGCAAGCAAGTTGGCGTTTGGATGACATCATTGCAATCAGAGCGTCCATATTTTTGCCACATCAGTCATGCCAATAAAAGTGCCCTCCGATACACGGACGCAATTAATCCCCGCAAGGAATCACAGTCAGCCCTGATTAAAAACGTGCCATGCAAGGGGACGATTTTTCCTCTGACGCCCTGCCTCGCGAGTAATTGCCCGGCGGCCGTTATAATTTGTTCAAATTACTTGCGGCCCGGGGACCGTAAATTATTCAAGACTGGACTAGTGATGGGCGGGACGGACGCATTTCAATTTTTAGACACTTGACACTAATTAGATAATTTATACTTATATACGATTATTTAAATAAATTTAATCTACAATTTATGTAATTGTAGCTTAAATTCATTACATGATAATTTTACAGGATAAACAAGTCATATAGAGCATTGGGGGTAAAACTGAAACTGAGTTACGAAAATTTGTTCTTAAGATGTCACCATATCGTCCGACAAGACACTTAATAATATTACTGTAGTCAACAATAATAGATATTATATATACGGTGTAACACGAGGGACCTGAAAGATTTTAACAGTGTATTATTATATGTATTCCTATACATATAATAATACACTGTTAAAATCTTTCAGTTCTGTTCCAGAGATTTCGAGGTTTGTCCTGTTTCGATTGTGCTAAATAAATAAGTCACACCATATTCAAATCATAATCTTTCTAGTATAATATTTACACCAAGTTGTATTTGGGTAATTGCGAATACGTCAGAATGTAGGGTTATTCCGAATAATTCAGAATGCCCATAATGTAATTTCAAAATTGGGTTCGTTGTAATTCTGGGTGATTTTAGGACTATTCCGACATTGTGAAATATTTGGAATACCTTACTCAAATACAAGTTACATAAGTCCGATTTTTTACTAGTTTGAACTGATTCGATTCCTAGTTCAACTAATAAAATAATCTTTGAATGCTGTTTTTAACTTTTTATTCAACCTTTACTGGCTTCATAATTCCTGTGAAATTTACCTCTCTCTTCTTCATGTTTGAGGTTTCTCCTATCTAGCTCGATTGAATGAATTGATTGTCAGAACGCATTTTATGCTATCTATGCACTACGGGCATTACGTCGCAACGTGTTATGTGACACGTACCGGACAATTGTGCTCGTGCCCGATGATAACTGCCCAGTGCATGCGCTTTGTGAGCTCAATAATGTAGGGTTGAACACAGAATGAGTGGTTATTCAACTGTAAATTTATTTTGCCTTAGCACGCATGGTGAGGGAAACAAATTACAAAGCAAAATACAATCAATGCAGAGTGCTTTGATTACCAATACATAGTGTTTTTTTAACTCATAGTAGGCATAGTTAATTTTCATTCGGGTAATTCCACGAGACTGTAACGTCAGTTACCAATTATTTCGTGTGTTATTACATTAATTAAGCAAATTTAAGTATACATATATCTACCGGTAGGGCTACGCCAGACATACAGACACTTAAATTTGCTTAATTAATGTAAAAACACACTAAAGAATTGGTAACTGACGTTACAGTCTCATGGAACTACCCATTCCTTGTTTTTACATAAAATTTTGTCCAACACCAAATAATTGAAAACCGTGACATATCAATGACGTTTCGAATATCGATCGTTTGAGATAGTACTTGCATTTAGTAGCAAATGTATAAACTCGTGCTTAGTAAACACTAATCAATATGTAAACAGGCCCTAAGGCAAGTGTACATGCTCGTAGGAAGCTTATTAGATAAAAATAAATCATTGATTATCTCCAAAATGGAGATAATTAGAATACCGGTTTCTTTGGGAATGTTAATTAATTTAAGCTCAGTAATGCACACTTGAAATAAGCGGACTTTAGAAAAAACACCGTGTAGATAATAAATATATATTGAACAATAAATACAATAGATCTTAATTTAAAATAGATGACATATACATTGACACAGCCCTACCTGATACGCTCAGACACCATTCACACGGTCCCTGTTACATTAAAGGTTTCCCGTTCAATGTAGGTACCTGATTCATACCATTTCTATTGTCTTTGACAAATTCCTCCTAACAATTAGGGTGATCGATTCGATCCGGTACAATAATTCCCAGTGAGTGAACTGTGAATTCATTTTAGAAATGCTATTTAAAACATGCACACCGATCACAATAGTACATTACGATACAAGTGCGAAAAATAGGAAATTCGAAACGAGTGGCGATAAATTAAAACACGACCGAAGGGAGTGTTTTAAATCGACACGAGTTGCGAATTACCTATTCGCACATGTATCGTACAACGTTTTACAGTACATATGGCCCTTTAAATGTTCGACACAGTAACGTAATATGCTACTTCTCGCACTAGTGCTATAAAGTAGCCCCATATGTACTGTAAAAATATTTTAAGGTCCACGGGAACTTTGTATGGAATTTGGCCCAAACACTGACAAGCTGAGAGTAAGGTTATTAAGTCTTTTATTCAATTTCTTTCGATAGTAACTATTTTTTCACGTCAGCAGCTCGAACAAGGGTAATTTGCTAAAGTTAAAAACAGTGAGCAAAATCGCATTTTGCTCACTGAGTGAGACAAAATAACATTCAACTGACCTTTATATTCGAATGTCATTTCAACGTGCGGGGTTAATATAAGTTCGAAATATTTGGATTTTATTGTCTTTGTCCCTTTCACGTTATTAGCAAAAGGAAAGAGACAAAAAAGTTCACACGTAATTCAACGGTATATTGACGGTTAATAATAGAAATTAATCAGACCCGAAATAAATCAGACCCTATTGTTCCAAAACACGCTACGAGTCTTCATTCGTAATAATTAATTAATGAAATTTAACTTTAAAAAGAAAAGCACCATATTTTACGTATTTTATTATACAATCAAAACAATGAACTAGTAAAAATTTACGCAATTGTTACGCTTTTAACTATCACTCCTATAGTTGACAAAAGTAGTATCCGCAATTCGGACCGTATCTTACAAAGTTTTTTTTTTACAAAAAAAGTTGTCGATTGAACTGTCAATTGATGTTCGTTATTTCATTATTTTTGTATTATTTTATTGAAATTTCTTTCGTTTTGTTTTATTGCGGTCATTAAACTTAATTATTAGAATACCTTCAGAAAACATGAGTGAAATAGTGATGAAGACGGATTAAATTTTTTCAGGTTGTATTTTTACCTGCCAAATATGGTCTCACTGCCGACGTGAAAATTTTTGTGTACTACACGAGATCAAAGTTATTTACATCTCGTGCGCTTATGAGTCCCTTACTACTCTCAAGATTCTAAATTAGATTCTCGCTACGCTCGTGAATCTATTATAGAATCTTTCGCTTGCACGGGACTCAAAATAAGCACTCGAAGAAATATCAAACTGCTCTCTTGTTGTACAAATAACTATTGTCACTCTATACGAATAGAGTATATAGTGACGGATACTTTAACATCCACTGCAGCATACTATTTTCATAATATGCAACAAATATGATGTATCCATCATTAAAACTGTTTCCTTACCAAGCACCTGAAAGTAATATACAAAGGTTGTTAGAGGTCGGACCTTGGGCGAGAAATCCCGAAAGAGTTATACATGTGTATCACGAGCTATACAGGTACGTTTACTTGTGTATGTAAATCGCTGAGATCCCGTACCCACGAAATGGCTTCTGTTTTTGTACAGTGAGCTCCAAAATATGAAGAGATAATTAATATCCAATTAATAACATTTTCATGTAAAATGTAGCCAAGACGAGACCATAAGGCTCGCACTGTTAAAAATATATCAGATCTCTTGTAGAGCCAAGCTTCTAACTCTACATGCCCTAACTTCACAAACTCTACTCCTTAGTCAAAATATATAGCTGGGTCATATCGCTACCGCCACATGGGAGTAAGGTGAAAAATGTATTCACTATTCATTATTTTTTATTATACAATACTTCTTATAGTAATGAAACGGCCAAGTCACATATTTTGACTAAGGAGTAGAGTTTGTGAAGCTAGGGCTTCTAGAATTAGAAGCTTGGCTCTACAAGAGATCTGATAACTTTTTGATAGTGCGATCCTTATGGTCTCGTCTTGGCTACATTTTACATGAAAGTGTTTTTGATGGGATTTCATTTCTTTTTGTAAGTCGTTTATGACAATCTTTCATCCCCTAATTTAAAGGGTTGTGGGGTGATTTACTAATCCTAAAATATTCCCCATATAAACATCAACCTCCTTCCCCCCCACCCTCAGGCCCTTTTGCACCCCCTTTTCACCTACGGGGTGATTTTGGGATTGAAAATTATTCTATATCCTTCCCCATATCAAAAACTATCTACATGCCAAATTTCAACTAAATTGGTTCAGTGGTTATTTATTACCCATACAAAATTCCACACCCCTTTTCACCCCCTTAGAGGGGATTAATCTCAAGTTTTTGAATTTTTTACAAGCTTTTATTTAACTTGCCCTGTTAGTATGTATGGGACAAATCTTGCAAGTTAAATTTGACCCACTTCCCGATTTCCGATAAAACTGAAAATTTGCATACATATGTAAGTCGGGTGACAATACAATATTATGGTACCATCAAGCTGATCTGATGATGGAGACAGGAGGTTGCCATAGGAACTCTGTGTAAAAACAACGCAACCTAATTGTGTTTGGGGTTTTTAGAAGTGTCTCGATGAGTATTAGTTGCCTGTGGAAAAAAAAGTACAGTCAGTGATAAAAGCTTCTACCAAAAATGAAATTTTTGCAAAAAACTTATTTGTTGTTTGTGTACTAATACTATCCTACATACCAGATTTCAGATTCCTAGGACATCAAGAAGTACCCTAAAGGTTTTGATGATCATCAGTGAGTGAGTTAGTGACGAAATCGGGGTTTTTTAGATATGAATAAAATCATAAGTATGAGAGCTATGCCATTGAATTTTTTTATGTCCACTATTTACATTATATATCGATAATTTTGTTTATCTGGTATAATCCAAACCTAAGTTATGAGGGTTCAAAAGAACGGCGTAGCGCTTCGAAAAAAGGTAGGTAGTGCCCTTGCGCTTCGCTTTGCTCGTCTTGGCGGGGGCACTACCGTGCCCCCAGATTATAGGTAATAAATTGTACGCTTACATGAAATAATAAATATCTGGCATGCTCGATAGTCGGATAGTAGGATAATAATTTAACATTTATATATAAATATATAAATGTTAAAATACTAAAAATTTATTTTTATGTTAGAACATTCTATTATGTGACAAATCTAATAACATTCGTCATCGAACATCCATTTATTTGGTAATGAATTAAATAATATTCTATCATAACAAATCCTTTTCAGAATTACGTAGCTATAAGTCATTTCGCTTCATTTGGATGTAAAAGGAATCATTCGTTCGTGTGTATGACAAGCAAACAAATTCTTTCACCCTAAATAAAATTACTATCTTCGTTACGGCGGGGGTAAAAAATTATAATGTTTATCCGCCAGCCGACTGTACATCCGAATAAAAGTGGCCAGGTAAATTCTGACGTACGCGCCCGCATGTTGCGCCGTCCCTCGGGAGGTCTAAATTACGCAGCCCTTTATTCTTAGAAGGCGATATAAATATAAAACAATGGACCCTTTTGTCCGCTAACTTCAAGCAGTCCGTAATTATCTAAACTTTTACCAAATTTATTTGTTTTACGATGATTTTCGTGTTTGCTGGATTTTTGTCTTTTATAATGCCAATATTTTCCAATTTATTTTGAAAATAGTACGAAAATTATATTGCAAACGATTTCTTTTTTTCAACCAGATGCCTGTTTGGTTAAAACATTTGAGATTAAGTTGCTGAGCGGACCCCAGGCTCCTCAAGTGAGATATGGGACAAAAACCGGGAGAAGACTAAGAAAATATGATTGTCATGAATCTTGTCCTGATTGTCTCACAAACACAATTATCACGCATAAACAGGAACACAACTTAAAACGTATACACTCTACACCTACTGTAAATAGAATATTACTTAATTTTTATTGTTGTCTTCATTTAAATGTAAATTATAAGTCTTAGCATTACACTATTACCTTACTACTACGCTCTCAAATTAGGTTTGGTTATCTCGAATTCTGGCGAGATAATATTTATGATATGAGAATAAATACCAAATAGGTTTATATAAATTTAACTGGATAAACGTTTAAAAACAAAGCCACCAAGCTATAGCGCTTTTGATGAAATGACTAACTGGACGCAGGTGGTAGATTACGACCGGGATAGATATTATTTGAAGCTTTGCAAAATATCGTTCGTTTTAACCGTCGCTGCGCCAAGTCTCGGCAGGAGACGCGTCCTCGGCAAATTTCCATAAATCAATTTCAATACAAACACCTCTTAGTGAACTCTGTCCGCGGTCTTGGTTTTGGTTGAGATCGTCTATAAGCGATTAGTTTTTCAAACGAAACTTCGCAGAGTACATACTGAGATACCTAAATAGAACATTGTAAGTACTTTCCCCCTGTGGCCTTACCATGACTACCTTTAACAGTGTCAAACTGACATATTCGAACATTTGCGTAACTTATATTCTATAGATCTCGCTCGCACTAATATGTGAGTAGGAGCATAGTAAGTTACGCATACTCTAGCGAATATGCCAGTGTCAAACTGGTGGTAGCATCACATTTGGTTTTTTGTTGTGCGCGTAACAGCAAAAGGCCAAGAGCTTTGTAAAAATCAGGATTCGAGTATTTTAAAAGGCACTAGGTATCTGAGACAGGTAAGTATAGGGTTCGTATGAGTGGGTAGATCGTTATGATTTTATAAGATGTGTGGGTAGATCACAATAATTAAAACTAGTGGTACACCAATTAATCCGTGAAAATAACATTCCCTCCCCAGAGCTGTCTTCATTTTCACTTTGCGAAACTGGTAGAGTACAAAATTGTTATTTTATTTTTGCTGTATTTTGTATCTTTTACAGTTGTGTGCTATATAATAGAAGTACATCAGCAAAAGAAAATTAGGGGAAACTTTGGATCAATTATAATGGATCTTTTTAAAAATTATTTTGCATTACTTGACATTGTTTCAAAATTAACTGTAACGGTTACTTAAATAATATTGTAAGTAAAAAAATTGTTAAAACCGGATTTTTTAACAAACTCGCTAAAATTCTTATAGAAACGTAAAATCCTACGAAAAAAATTATATTGTGTATCTTGCCTTTGTAATTTTTATTAAATGTATATTATATTATTTTTACATCTTAACCCTTGTTATCCAGAAAAACAAAAAATGTACTTTTTTATAAGACGATCTTCGTCGCAGAGTGTTCAAGTGGTCCATGATTCGGACTTTGTTGTTGGTTTCTGACCGACTATGTGCTTAGTTTGTCATGGGCGACACTATCATGTAGAGCCTCAAACAAACAAAAAAAACCAACACAGTAAGTGGGTTAAATTTAACTTGCAAGATATATTTAAAAAAAAATAACAATTTTAAACTGGTGAGTATGCGTTTTCACGGCGTTACGGTTACGTTTGCGATACGGAAAACTAGTTTTAACTAGGAATACGCTTTTTCACTATACATATAATTTTTCGCCTAAATAATGTTCTAAAATATAAAACACATTGCTGCTGTATCAAGATAAATTAAGATATGATGTAGCTTCCGTACTGGGTACAAGAAAATTTAAAGTAACTTTATTTCCCTAGACTTACAGTGGTTATCACTTTCATAAGGTCATTTAAAATTATGTACTCGTAAGTAGGTATCATGTATTTTTTTTTTGGGATTTTGTCCATATCACGCTAAGGATTATTTCTTAGGATCTTTAAGGCGAAGGTTATAGTTATGAAATTAATTACTGATAACGTCTCGTATGTACGTTATCAGCAATTAATTTCATATCAATACTAAAATGTTCGGGGTTCTCGCTAGCACTCACACCACAGCTGTCCGTGACTTGGATAGCGAGCGGGCCGCGGTTACCGTGCGACAGTTGGAACGCAGTTATCGTGATCAAATTGAGTCAGTTGCTGCGGCGTTGCCTACGAATACAAGATGCGATTGCACATAATGAAAATGTTGGATGTGATGATAGTTGAATATTATTTTGAATGTATCTTTAAAATGTTTTTACCTCATTTCTGGAACTGTATTACCTCATTTCTAGATTTTACTTTAATTGATGATTAACTACATTAAAGTTAATCAACTTAATACCCATCTACCATATTTACACAATTACATTACAGGCATCAGTGTTGTTCACACAGCATCAATCATTCGGAAACACAGATCCATCAGCAAATTTCACACCGACCAATCAGACATTACAACGGCGTCTATCCCATGGGATAATAGCCACCGGGTATGCCATGGTCCCAGGCTGCAGTCGTCGGCCGATTAAACGCTTGAATTACGACGGATAGACAAACAGCTGTGCCTCGGTCACATTTCCATACGCGTAAGCCAATTACATGTAAGTATCATAAAGCATTGCATCATAGACTTTGACAAACCCTTATATCTAACATCACATATTTTAAACCGTTATGGCGATATTCATAAACGAGTGTCAATTCTAACAAGCCCTAGATAATCGTTTGTCCTTATCTGTCGTTATGACATTTGTGTTTATTAGAAAGGGACAACATTTAACATAGTTTTATGAATAAGGGGATCAATTTGTACATGTCCCAATTCGGGACAAAATCGCGCCGCGACAAAAATACTTATACAAAACGCTAAGATGTGATTTGTTTTTGTTGATTAAAAAAACATCCAAATACACATACTAATAATCAACATATTTACTTATATTTTTACCGTTGAAACATATAGTATCCATCATTATTCCATCGTCACATGTGTCTATGTTTCATGTAAACTGTCCTTTACTGGCCGCTCAATACCGGCTCAGGTGTACGCTAGGGGGACATGTCGTTTAATGGACCCGCAGCAGTATTGGAATTTATCGCACCATAATTTCAATCTTGACAGGTACAAATTATTAGGTAGACGTTATATAATTAAATAAAACATTAGCTTATTACTCTTCATTACTTATCATTATTGTTGGTCGTGTAAAGCAGACGTTAAACATAAGACTTATTATATACACGCAGGTATATATTGTAATTATTTGTGTAAAAACTTGTCACTTTTATAATTTCAAAGCTTAAAATTGGACATGACTGTAAAAGGTAAAAATATATGGCGTCATTAAAAAATACCTTAACTTTTTTATTTAAAACCGATTTTAGGTCTTCGTTTAAGGCTTCGTTTTAGGGACATAGTGTTTTATGTATATTATTCTTGTGTGGAATTTAATAAGCTTCCGTTTCGCCATACTCAATATTGACATAAAACTCATAGATTCTGGGAAAAATAGAAAATAACAAAAATGGCGTATACTACTGAAGATGCTCGAATTTTAAGGAACGTTAACATGAATTCCAGAGATTGTATGTGTCAAATTTGATTTCTGTCACTATTGTTTGAAATTTTAAATCTGTTTTCGCAATCGCAATATATAGCCCTTAACATTTTTTCTCCATTAATTTTAGTAAATTTGTATTACATAGCAGTCGTGTACCAATTATGGATCTATTGATGTCTATTTTATTGAAATCTGCTCAATAATTTAGGCGCTAGAAGAAAAAATATGATTTAATATTCGGCGTCCTCTCAAGGCGGCCGTACTGATTTTTCTTTAATAAAACAAGTGTACAGTTGTACACAGGTTGTAAAGGGTAACAGGAATCTACCAATATGTCATTTTAAAAATCCGGCCAGTATCCTAAGCTACAGGGTGTTCTGAATCATCAGTACTTAAACCCATAAACCTACTTTCTGGTGAAGTCGCAGTTGAGTAACATGTTGATATTGGGGTAGATCATGTACAAATGTATAGACAAAAGAGGAATTCATAAACCTCCGAGTTTCCTGTTTATTAAAAGAATGTCCCCTGGAAGTGTATAAGCGCTAAACCTCGATTCAGCAAATATTTTCTATAACAAGAAGATATCGGACTTTTTTGTGTAGAATTCAATAAGCTTTAATCTTGTCTTACAGTATATTTTTCTAGATAACGTAGATTTAGAGTAAAATGATAATTTCTCCAGGATGGTACTCATCTTCGAAGATGGCTGCGATTCCTCGAGGTTCGCAAATGTCAAATGGAGTGGACATGAAAAAGGGGCCTTAAATTTCAGGACAGTTCCAGAGATTTCGAAGTCTGTTCTATTCCGTTTGTGCTATAGAGATTGATTATAAATATATAGTTTTATTTTAAAACATTAGACAAATTATTAAAATTTCATTTCATTCAAATATTTCGCTATTTTAAATGGCAGAGTTAAGTTAAAGAGAGACACTCTAAAAAACATAGATCTAACGTGTAATGGGTAAACGTGAATATCCCAGTAATTTTATTGAGCACATTGTGAATGTCTGTACTATTACTCCAAACTTTCATCATCATAATACTTTTAAAACAATATAATCATATATTATTCTTAGCTGCGAAACAGGACAGCTTAGTTAATAAGTAATCAGCTAGCTAGCAGAATTAAAACTTTGTTTATGCTATTGACGATAACATCAACAGGATTGTATGAGAGAAGCATTGATTAAAAAACCCTGCAACATCTCGTCAGAGAACTAATTGGACGGTATCCAACTTACGCTGATTAAAAACTCTTCTGATAAAAGGAACTTTTTCAATAGTCGCCCGACTGTTTGATTAATACATGAAATTGAATGAGTAGAAACAGCAACAATAATAAAACAAGTTAAATTTGAAATTACAATCAGTAAAATTGGGTGCTTGGTTTATTTTAACACTAAGTAGACTTTGCTACAATCAGGCTTCAATTAGAATCAGATTTATTTGCGTTTTCTATCATAACAATAAAATAAATTCAACGCCTAGGTAATGCCCATACTCACATACTCCTTTGGCATACTAAGGTGGACTCAGACCAAGCGGATGCCCTGGATCGGAGGGTCCGAATACTGCTCACCACACACCGTATGCTACACCCACGCTCGTCAGTTATGAGATTGTACATCCCACGGAAGTGTGGAGGTCGAGGCTTCCTAAACGCCAAAAATCTCCACAACCGAGAGGTGTGCAAACTCAGGACTTATTTCTTTAGCAACGAGAGTGGGATGCATCGTGATGTGGTGGCAGTAGACAGAAACCTTACGCCGCTCTCCTAGGCTAACGAGAACTGGCGCAAACCTGTGGTACTAAGTATTGCGGATCGCAAGGCGGCATGGGAGAGTAAGGTGCTACACGGGCGGTTCTACAAGGCCCTCACGGGACCCGACGTGGACCTGCTCGCGTCGTTGAACTGGTTACGATTCGGAGACCTCTTCGGAGAAACCGAGAGTTTTGCCTGTGCAATTGCGGACGAAGTGATGATGACGAACAACTATCCGAATATATCCTGAAGGACGGTATGGTCGACATTTGTCGGGGTCATGCCGCCGTCCCGGAGAGTCACTCAGGCATATAATTTCCGGTTGTTCTCATCTTGCTAACGGCGAGTACTTGCACAGACATAATCTCGTAGCCAGGATTATTCACCAGCAATTGCTCTTCTATACGGCCTTGTAGACCGCGAAGTACCGTACTACAAGTACTCACCTGCGCCAGTTCTCGAAAATGGTCGTGCTATGGGGATCGATCTATCATCACTGACAGGACTATTGTAGCCAATAAGTCTGACATCGTGCTGATAGACCGATCGTAGCGTCGGACCGTGCTTGTCGACGTCACCATCCCCCATGATGAGAATCTCGTGAAAGCCGAGAAGGACAAGTCCAGCAAGTACCTAGACTAGGCTCACGAGGATAACCGCCATGTGGGATGTTGACTCGATGATCATTGATAGTCGTCTCAGCGAACGGACTCACAGCGAAGAGTCTCGACCAACACCTAGAGAAACTCTCGCTGGGTGGCTGGATTTTATTTTTAGAAAATTTTGTGTAGATTGTTTACGTTTAACAACGTTTTTTGCTATTGGCCACCGTTTACGAGTTATTTACGAAAATATAGAAAAATGGACCATAAAATTGATCTTAATTCACATTCCCGCTTTAATATATTTTTAACTGATGATCCTAGCGACAAAGTGGACGGCATCTTTATTGTAGGCAATTTTATATAGATTATTTGCGTGAAAAAACATTTTTTGCTATGGGCCATCGTTTACGAGTTATTTAAGAAAAGCTAAAAAAAGGGACCTTTAAAGGGAATTCTCCTCGATAAACTCAAGTACGTATTATTCAACTAAGTAAATCTGGGTAAGTATCGCTAACTTTACTGTGCCCTTACGCACCAAGGAAAAAGCCCATTTCGTGCCACCACGATTCGGACTTTATGTCGCGGCCTTCACGTACCCCTAATGCTCTTTATGTTTTTATTCCATTACCTCACACCGCTCCTACATTACGGACTATAGAGAGCCTGACGTTACTAAAGGTGAATGTTTTTGTAGCTGCCAACTTATTTTACACACGAGTGCCTGAATAAAATGAAATGGACCAATTTACTTTTATTGAACAGGTGCCTTTTAGTTAGAACAGTGTCTCAAGACAATCAATAAAACGTTAACGCCGTCTTCAGACATCAGTAAATTTTATTATTGAAATTATTTAAAGTGAAATATTAATATACGGGCAAGGCTCATAAAAACTACACCTCTTAATTTGTGTCCTGGACCTTGTTTTGTGTAAAGTAATAAGTTATTTAAAGAGTTCTAGAAAAATAATTATACGGTTTTGTATTAAGTTTATTATTTAATTGTACTATTCGGTCCTTGAAACAATTAAAACATTAA
Organism: Cydia pomonella; assembly: GCF_033807575.1. Taxonomy (NCBI): domain Eukaryota; kingdom Metazoa; phylum Arthropoda; class Insecta; order Lepidoptera; family Tortricidae; genus Cydia; species Cydia pomonella. Next base: position 20,014,856 of record NC_084704.1, read on the forward strand.
AAAAAAAACAATAATCGTTCTATTCAAAAAGCAACGTTTTCAGTTTCATAAAAAAATTAAGTGTCTCGACCCCAACTTGAAGGCATTTTGTAACATGAAGGTATATCTGTGTATCTTATTTAATGAAATTATAATTATTATTATTAAGCCTTTTTTATACTACAAAATATTTTCATTTTTGTTTGATTGAATATGTAGTTGTGTGTATCTCAGTAAGTTAAGGCCCCTTTCCGGGTATAGGCCTCCTCCAGCGATCTCCAGATTTTCCGGTCTTCTGCTTTGTTTTGCCAGTCTTTTCCTGCGGTTTTTACTATGTCGCCAACCCACCGTTCCCGGGGACGTCCTTGATTTCTATAGTTAACTGGGCCAGCCCATGTAGTAACCTTTTTAGTCCATCTATCCTTTGGTGCACGTGCCACATGGCCGGCCCACATCCACTTCAGGTGTAAGGAGTGCTGTACAGCATCTATTATATTTGTTTGTTTTCGAATGTCTTTACATTTTTTCCTTTCCCTTAGTTTGATATTAAGTATGCTCCTTTCTATTGACCGTTGGCATGTTTGTATTTTACTTTTTATTCTGTGGTCAAATGTCCAAGTTTGTGAGGCATAAGGTGAGCTGGGTAATATACATGAGTCTATAACTTTTTTCTTTAGTTTGACTAGCAGTTTGGATTTTAGTATCTCTTTGTATCCCCAGAATTTTTTCCAAGTTATGTTTATTCTTCTTTCTACTTCATCTAAATGCCTTGAGGGTCTAAAAAATAATTGTTTTCCTAGGTATATATAACTGTCTACGTATTCCAGTAGCGTATCTTTGACCAATATAGGTACTGGGGATCTATTAGTAGCAACTTTCGTTTTTGAGGTATTTAGTTGAAGCCCAATATTATTGCTCACTCTACAAAGATCATTTATCATGTTTTCCAGTGGTGAAGGTGTTTTTGAAAATAATATTATGTCGTCTGCAAATCTAAGGTTTGATAAGTACTGGCCGTTAATGTATAGTCCTTTTTCTTTCCAGTTTAGGTCCTTCATTATGTCCTGTAGCACTGATATGATAATCTTTGGGGAGAGTGGGTCTCCCTCCTTCACACCTCTTCTTATATTGATAATGGGCCCTAATCTGTCCAATTTTACACGGCTCGTACTTCTTCTATAGATATCTTTAATTATATTTATGTACGTACTTGCAACTCCTTGATGTTTCAGTGCTTGCCAAATGCTATCATGTGTTATAGAGTCAAATGCCTTGGCGTAATCAATATAGGCTAGATAGATTGGGTTGTTAAATTCCTGGTATTTTTCTATTGCCTGGTCTAAAGTATAAATATGATCAGTGGTAGAGTACCCTGGCCTGAAACCTGCTTGCTCGCTTGGTTGGTGTTTTTCTATATGTGGCTCTATTCTTTTTTCAAGGCACATTGCAAACAACTTGTACAATGTGGGCAGCAAGCTAATTGGCCTGTAGTTATTAATGTCGGCTGGGTCGCCCTTCTTATACAGTAGAATAATCCGTGATTCTGCCCAGTGTTGAGGTATTATCTGTGTTTCAAGTATTTTATTAAACAGTACAGTAAGGGGGCCAATCAGAGCAGAAGTTCCAATTTTTAGGGCTTCGTTTGGTATATTATTAGCTCCTGGGCTCTTTTCGTTCTTTAATCGCTTTATATTTTTCCGTATTTCTTGAGCGTCAAATGGTGGAACGGTAATTTGGGCTGTTTGTACATTGGTGCATTTCCCTTGGACCTGGTCTATATTTTTATTTTGTTTGTTAGTTGAGCTATCACTACTATAAAGTTTTTTATAGAAATCTGTAGCTACTACATTTTTTCTCTGAGTTCAGCTGTTTAAATGCTCTGTTTTGGCTTCCAGATTCAACTAAATTGTGCTCTATACACAAAAATAGAAAAAAAAAACAATAAATTTTGGGAGTTCCCCATACTTAGAACTGAAACTCAAAAAATCTTTTTTCATCAAACCCATACGTATGGGTGTGTGGGGTATCTATGGATAGGTCTTTAAAAATGATATTAAGGTTTCTAATATAATTTTTTTCTAAACTGAATAGTTTGCGCGAGAGACACTTCCAAAGTGGTAAAATGTGTGTCCCCCCCCCCCGTAACTGCTAAAATAACAGAATGAAAAATCTAAAAAAAATTATGATATACATTGCCATGCAAACTTCCACCGAAAATTGGTTTGAACGAGATCTAGTACGTAGTTTTTTTTAATAAGTCATAAAAAAAAAAAGAACATCAAACCCATACATGTGGCGTATCTATGGATAGGTCTACAAAAATGATATTTAGGTTTCTAATATCATTTTTTTCTAAATTGAATAGTTTGCGCGAGAGACACTTCCAAAGTGAAAAAATGTGTCCCCCCCCCTGTAACTTCTAAAATAATAGAATGAAAAATCTAAAAAAATATATGATATACATTACCATGCAAACTTCCACCGAAAAATGGTTTGAACGAGATCTAGTAAGTAGTTTTTTTATTACGTCATAAATGGTACGGGACCCTTCATGGGCGAGTCCGACTCGCACTTGGCCGCTTTTCTCTTTAGTATGTTTGTTTAGACTTTCTTGTATTTAATGAAAATATAAAATGTATCAACAATTCATGTACCTACTCGTATTAGATATAATATTACCTAAGTTACGGTAAATAAATGAAAATATGTATTATGTTCAAAGAAATGTCCTCATTTGAATTTCACAAATGTTATAATCAGTGTTATATGTGGTATAATTTAGTTTTAAAGCATAAGTTTAACCTCGCATTTTTTTGAGATGGGTATGACTCAACTGTCAAATAAGTAATATCAGTAATCTGTCCGACATGTTGGTTTTCGCGAACGGAGCGTTAGTGTCGTTGTGTTGTTAGTTCGTCATTGGATATTAAATACTTTTCGGATGCGATTTTTTTATTTTAAGTAGTAATTCAGTTCATTAGAAATCCAGACATCTAAATCAACTGTTGAAATATGATTCAATGAAGTAGTTTGTAGCTAAATTGCATTGCATTTGAAGATGCTATCGACTTTGATGCTATTGTTTTTACGTAAGTTTGTTCACGTATTTTGCGTATGTTGCACCAGAACCGATGTTACTAAAGTATTTTATAATGTTAACTTAGAAAAAAACTTTTCTGCGTTACGTGCATCATCTAGTAAAAACTAGTTTTCACTGAAATATTTTTTTGAACAGTTAGTAAGAACTAGTTTTCACCGAGGCTTTACGGAAAATTAGTTTTACCTAGTGCAAACGCGTGTTCACTGAAGTGTCACCGAAAACTAGTTTGTTCTAGGGAAAACATGTTTTCACTAGAAACGGGTTTTCACGGCAACATATGCCTACAACCATAACACCTTCGAAAATGATTCAATATTTTTTTGTTTTAAATCTTTGAGTACCCGAGTCAATTTGATAGAATTTCGATATAATAGTAAATAATAAGAAACTGACTGCAGTTTATTGACCGTCTAGGTATCGGCCGGGTGCTTAGCCGGCACCTAATCAGCCCAGGTAATTCTACCGATGCCGGGGCCTGGCTGATTGGTTATCGACCCGATGAACTCTTGCTAACATTAAATATCCAACTCCTATTATTGATAAAAATATGCATTTACGTTTAAAATGCTTTATTTATTAATATCACCTACCTTTGCTTTGGAAAAAAAACAGTTTTTAGCGATAAAGCTCCCATTGTTTTACTTATTTTTTTTCGATTTGTAATTTATATTCATTTAAATTTTTCCTTATTTTATTTTTTCAATTAATTTTTATTTCAACTTCATGGGTTTATGTAGTTTACTATAATAGCTTCTAATTTCTCTTTCTTGGTTTAGTTATGAGTACTTATAGGTAATTTAAGAAACAAACGAAGTCGTTTACAAAATAAGGTGTAGCGGGGAAATCCTGACTGCGGGAAATTTCAGCTACTTAATCGAAATACCTTCCATGATTAACATTATTAACTACAGTGTCATCTGTGTCCAGGCTTTGATAGACCAAACGCTCTCTGATCAACGCGGCTATTTTGATTTGAACAAAATTCGTTGCTGCACGTGCGAGTTGGCTATTATCTATCATTTATTTCTTATCACAAATAAATAACAGATAAGGGAGATATTTCTTATAACGTATCTCCTTATATTTTACTCAATGCGCAGGGTTAACCCTGTTTACGTCTCCGGAATCTGTAGTCTGTAAGTTTAGTATAGGTGGATGGATTCGTAAATTTATAGATTTGTAACCACAAAATAAGAAACCACGTATTGCACATCATTAAATGGATCTTTAAAAATAGCATAAATGTTTCTAAAAACTTTTTGGATAAATTGAATACTTTTGGAAAAAAATCGAGTCTAAAGGCCGAAATAATGTTTATCCTTCTACAACTCTAGAACCAATGTTCAAAAAATTATGAAAAATATCGGGATTAGCCATAGAATAAAGTACAAAAAATATTTTGAACATGATCGATTGAGCTTTGAGTTTTTTTTTAAAAAAGCCCTTAATAAAAGGTCGTAAGTGCTGCGTAAACACGCAGCGAAATGCAGATATGTAGAACATCGATATAACTTAAGTCCCATATTTTTAAAGTAAATACATAATATCTTCTTATTTAAACAACATTTTTTTTAACTACGCACTATCACAAATTGCCTCTCACCAATGATTACTTTTTTTTCAAAAATCAAGCGTCCAATATGCTTTTTTATGTAAATATTGTTAATACACGTTAAAATTCTTCAATAAAAAACAATTTAGTTCTTACATATAACTTTTTTTTTTTATCAATCATTTTTACCCACCTAAATGAGTAAATACGAGTATTTATCTGGTACTTTGAGTAAATACTCAATATTTACTCACCACTACCCATCTCTAGTCTAAAGTCGTCTCTCCACCTCCACCTAGCCCTACCCCGTCCACGCTTCTTCTCTAGACTTTGACAACGAATAATCAAATATTCTAGATAAACCCGACAAAGTTTTGTATTAGGTATCCCAAATAAGGACTATTAAAATAATTAATCACAGAATATACCAAAAATGTCTTAATGCCTGCCTTCCAGGCAGGTCCACGTTTGGGCACGCCAATCGCCAGGCATCTACCGCATCCGACAGGTACGCCACCTTGAAGTCAGGTATTGACGGACTGAGTATCTTTCCCACGAGGCATAGCGTACCCAGTGTACTTATCATCGTTTATACATAATATACGTATCTCAATTGACAATATCGTTCAAGTTCAAGGGAAAATTCATAAGTTTCATAATAACCCTAGGTGTAATACTCGTACATATGTAACCAATCATTGTTTTGTTCTGATTTTGCCGCAAAGGTATTAATGAAGGTCGTATATTGTACGTGTACAAGTGTCATACTTGCAATAAAATGTACTTTTTACATGCTTATTAATTAATGTATTCCCTGCATAGGTTTTAATAACTTTGATGTAAAGTGCAAATAGGATGCGAGAAAGCCTACAGAGAGGCGCCCAACGGTTTAGGGATTGGATTGAGTGTATTAAATAGCGGACGTATTTAGGTGCAAAATAACTAAGAGCATATGTAGTTAGTGATGGTAATCTGATAACGTTAATATAAAAATAAGCATGAATTAAAACCAAGTCTATAAAACCATCCGTACTTATATAAATTACATGGCTATGTTTTCGTTTTCTTTTTTTTACAACCCATCGACTGTCGGCCACCATTTTGCACATTTTGCCGCATCTGTTAGGGTTTGGGCGGGTCAACACATCATTGCAAGATCTTACGCATTCACTGAAATCGTATACATAAATCAAATTAAGTATTTAAATCATAAGAAATATCCGTGAGGCTTTTTAAACACATTTTTAGAATAACATTTTTTATTAATTATTAACAAGCAGAAACGTCTGCAAACGTTGCTATTAAATTTTAAATTTATTCTAAGCTTAACATTTTTTATATCCGTAGTTTACCATTTTATTTTACATAAAAAAAAGTACAAATAGTAGTAAGAAAAATGAAAATACACTGAAAAACTGTGAAGAAAAATGAAAAAACAACTTATTTACTACTTAATATGAATTAAAATTATAACGTAGGTAATTAAATACCAAACGAACCACTAACAATAATACGTGTAATTATTCTTTATACCTAGTAACGTTGCAAATTAAATTAAAGTAAATAACTTGTAAGTACATTCAAAGTTATGTATTATGAAATCGCCAGGCTTTTATCACCGTAACCTCAATTTCATAGGGAGGTGCATTAGTAAAATTACTCACGTACAGCCGGCTTACTCTTCGAACTTGGGATTTGTCACGAGATTTACACTACTCAAACTAATTTACCCGGGCCAGCGTCAAACAGTTCGGACATTTATAATTTAGTTACAGTTAGTCAACGTGGAGATCGGTTTTGAGGTGAATTCATGCTTTATTTCTATTCTAATTTGACAGTTCGTAGTGTGGACACGAGTACCAATACCATGAGCTGCAAAAGTAAATTTGTTTTTCTTTACTACAGTAGTAGACTGAATAAACGGGCCATATGCCACGTATTTCTGTTTCTCTACGGTCTAATGTGCCTAACTTCACTCCAAACGATTTTAGTTCCGCTAAGGCGTTACATAGAGAACTAAAATCGTAAGTAACGGTAAATTAGGCCAAGCGCGCACTACGATTTTTTGTCGTGCGAGAATTTTGTCGCAGAAATGCAACATGTGTTTATATATCAGTGCGCGCATATAGTAGAAAAAAATCGCAGCGATTTTAAAATTGTGATTTGTCACATTTGCTAGCGCGCACTGCGTTAATAAAATCGCACCCTGGAGCCCGCGGCGGCGCTCAGGCAGCATTTCGCTCTCCAAGCGTCAACATGTCAGCATGTCTGCGTCTCCAATAGAGTTACAAAACGAGACGCTAGATGTTGACCATTTAATTATGGAAATAGAAGGAAGATCACCTTTGTTTTTTAGGATAAAAACTTAAAGTCATACAGCGACCGCATATTGAGGACATTTTTTTTCTTTTATCTACTCCTCTTAAGGGATCTCCTCTCTCCATGTTGAGAATGAACAAATCATCAACTTTTTCCTCGCAGTGCGTGCAGTGAATTTTCAGCGATATATTACAGCGCGATTCTAAAATCGTGTCGCAAAAAATGAAAATCGTAGTGCGCGCTTGGCCTTACCTATCGAAATCTAGCAACTGAGGGCCTACCGCGAACACCGAAGTTTTCAAATTGCGGGCATCTTTGTTTTTCAGTGTAATTACTGCATAATAAGAGCAAAAGAGAAGCATGTCCGCATTCTGAAAACTTTGGTGTTTCGTAGTAGGCCCTGGAAGCATATTTATTTATTATGCCTTCAAATACTCGACCTTTTAGCCCCGCCATACCCACATGAATACAAGAATTATTTTGAAACAGTCCTCGTATTAGCGCATTCACAGAGTAGAAAGGGGCAGAATGGTACTCTTTCACACACTGAGAGCATCCGTACCATATCGTCTAGCATGAGTTGCGTTCTGAAGCGCGAATCCATACTTAAGTCGTGCAAGATGTATAGAGTCGCGCGCGAGAACGCAACTCATGCTTGCAGGTCATATTCACATTAGATATACAAGAACACGTTTATACATTCCAATTTGTATATGAGACTCCCGGTCATACTCAAAGGATACCCAAAATGGTAACGTGTATACAATACAGTACAATACATTATATTGTATTGTAACGTGTATCTATTACGAAAACTGCATTTAAAATTAAAACGTGAATACAACATAATTGATATTTCAGCAATAAAATCAATAATCTCTTGTAAAGCACTGATCCTCGGTCATTATTTATAAAACAAACATATCGTATAAAGAAAGGTGGTTGAAAATGTGTGCATCGCATATATTAACGCACAGGGCTATTCGAATATATACTGATATCAAAATAACATCTAACTGATATCATTCAGTTATCGTGAATTTTGCTTGTACTTGTCCGATCATATATTGGCACGTGCGAGACGAACGATAACTAAATGACAGGTTTCAAAGATCATTCTGATGTCATTATACGTTCGAATTGGCCTAAAGGCGGTTACAGACTAGCGTATTTTTCTGCGTCTACGGTCGTTTTGGCGGTACGAGCTTACACGCGCGTTACATTCCTACATTAAATAATGGTTCCTACATAGGTTACAGTACGCGCGTGTAAGCTCATATAAAACGCTAGTCTGAAACGGCCTTAAAAGTCAAACACAGACAAAAAGTTGAAATGTCTTCATATCCAAATACATTGAAATATGCATATCCTACCTATTTGATGGTTTGAAAATTTTGCTACTTACTCGTAATACTCGTATGACAAGAGTAGCAATACGCATACCATTGGTAGATTACGTTGCTTTAAAGTTTACGAATGCCGAAAGGAAATTAATAATAATGGCAAATGTAAAATCTTAAGATTGTTTTATGCAATTTAATGTAAAAATATATGTGCATATTAAGTACATGATATATTTTTAGTGCCGCGCACTGAATGTATCAGGCTGAGGGCACTATTAAATTTCAATTTTGGATGTCGCGTCATTTGATCTAAATTACTATCAGCGTTGACAGTGCGCCGTCAGGATGGGGCCATGTCGGCGTTACTAACGAACCTGCTATTGAAATAGTTGCCAGCCTGCCGTGCGTTCATGGACGTGATTGACATGACACCGTCAGGAGTTTTCCAGATCATTCCTGGTTTTGGCTATAAAATTGATGGAAATTTACAGCGCGCATAGTAAATAATTTGCAGCCCAATTAGCACTTATTATTTTTCTGACGAGATTGGGAATCAATAGTAAATTGGGAACTTTTAAAATCAAATTAAAATTGGTTAACTTGATGTTTTATTCAAATCAACTTCAGAATGGCCGTTATTCCGTGCCATGCACAATCAAACCTCGTCAAAGCAACAATGAAACAAATCAACTTCGAATTTTGTCACTCGAATTTTCTTGGTTTTCTGAACTTCAAACTACATTATTGCCATCCCGTCTGAGCATAGCAAATTCGAAAAAGACGGTAAGAGTTGCTCTCGAGTCTTGAAATCGTTTTCAATGCCACGTCGTGCCACGTTTGCAGAGTCAGAAGGGCGGCCCTAGACAACTTTATTTATGAGACTCGACGAATATAAGGACACGACTGGAGTACTAGAAGACTACTCGATATTTTGTCTTCTTATTTCGTCTGGACCTGAGACTGCAAATTGTTTTTTTTTTTTCGTTTTATGTACCTAATGTGAGAGGCAATAACATAATGTGAACAGTAAAGTATGGTAATTTTAGTTTATTTCACTCTACTCTTTTTTTTTAATTACAACTAGGAAGGTGCTCATCATCAAAGATTTATCAGAAATTTGTCTATGTAATAATAAATAGTAAAATGTTTGATTTTATACTAGTAAAGATTTGTGATTAGTTCACAAAACAGAACTAAGCACCTAGAGTAGGTAATAAGCTCACGAGAAGAAAGTATATACAAATTGACCAGGTTTTATTGCTTTATTTGTCGCGAAGACATTATAAGCTAAGATGAAGTTGCGAGAAAATGTACCACTTTGCTCCGGCTGCTATCCATTAATAACTGTCGATAGCCAAACGATAGACATAGCCAGCTGTCATAACCAGTCTGCAATGGATAATGTCATTTTATTACCTTTCTAATTAACGCTTAGCGTTGAGTTAGCAAAATGAATATATTATTATATAATATATTATACCTTTAAACGAGCAATTCTTGTATATATATATATATATATATATATATATATATATATATATTTCAGGGATCTCGGAAACGGCTCTAACGATTTCGCTGAAATTTGGTATATGGGGGTTTTTGGGGGTAAACAATCGATTTAGATTAGTCTTATGTTTGGAAAAACGCGTGTTTTCGAGTTTTCATGCGTTTTTCTTTCGACGCCGAATATGGTCGCTAATTTCGTGTTGTAGCCCACTGTCCGTCTGGTCCAGCGGGTTAAGACGCGGGTGGCAAGAAACAACCAGTGTTACGGGTTCTAATCCCGCCCGGTGACTAACTTTTTTTTTTATATGTTCAAGCTTATATATAATATTTTAATTTTTATTGTTTTAGACAAGTTTAATTTAGTAAAAAAATTTAGTTAAGATTATCACCTATACACCACCATATTACAATAAATAGTTATAACCGAGCAAAGCTCGGTCGCCCAGGTACTAATGATTTAAAATAAGCTAATTACAAGTTGAATGAGCAGGTTTGATGCCACTTTTTTTAGGCAAGGTTACGATTATTGCGGGATTTCGCAATTATAAATTGTACGTACCTTTCTGAATTGTGTAAAAACCTTGTCTTGTTTGGATGATTATAGTATTTGCCATTAGAGACACTATGACCGTAAAATATGTTTTTCTGTCAAAACACTTGCCAATAAAGGATGTTATTCACGCATCCGTATAGGCACTTATGGCTTATTTGAATCCAACAATAGTAAAGGATTTCTTTCTAGTTTAATGAACTATAAGTAAATAAGGCCCATGTGGTGGAAATATTTGCTGTGTTGGGTAAGCTCTTGGTAGCTCAGATGGCATATCACTGGGCTAACGAAGCCATTGGTCTTGAGTTCAAGTCTCACCCAAAATAGTAAATTATTCAACTTTTAATTTATTTCTAAGCTTAAGTGAGTAAATGTTCTTTATTGCTCTAATGACAATACATTTTACTTAATGAAACTTTAGAAGAAATGTATAATTAGATAACAACAGGTGGACTTATCAGTGATCTTTTCCAGACAACTTTTGGGTAGTGGGAAATGAAGAACTCATATCAAAAGTCAACAAATAGTGCTAGGAGCTAAAATAGAGTATACACACAATCACGTTCATTAATACGGCATTAAACAAATACATAATACTATATATTAAATACAATAAAAGTTATATACTTAATATTTGAATACAGATATGTTGTGCACAGATAGACATTAAAATGGTTTCCGTACTATGGCATGTCCACCCTGAGATCTCGCCATATTACCCTAAGCAAAGCATATAGGTGCAATAGGTACAGTCAGCAAGATATTAGTTAAGCTGGCCAAAACTATATTTTATTCTCTAGCAATGTTGTGATCAAATAATTTCGAACACCTCATTCGCTTAGCTCCTTTTGCTATTGAGTATACAGGATGAAATGTCATACATTCGTTGTACATTTTTTTGTATGTATACATAAATAGACAATCCACAGTATACAATGAGACACTACACTTAAATCGACCAGGATATAAACCGTGATTACTTTTTATAATGTTTTTATTGACAAGATGCATGTAACTGCGTCGAAATATCGGGAGCTCAATAAAACAATATAAAAGGTAATCAAGGTTTATATCCCGGTCGATTTAAGTGTAGTGAAACTAACCGTGAATCATTCAAAACTGTTCCAATGAGACAGTTTATGATTTAAACCCCATAAAAAACCGCCTTGATTTTTTCCTAAATACCTACGTAAATAAAACCATGATGCTATGATATTACAGTGGAAAAAGGTTAGTAAAAAAAGTACCTAATATAATATATTTTCCGCAACTCCTTGTATGGTTATAAGTATTATGTAGACCTAGACAATAATAGACCTCTCGTACGGCCAGGCGTGAAATTCTGCCCAAGCGAGCGCGCTTGCCTGCGTGAACGCACAATGACACTCGGGGTAATATGCTATTAAAGGCCACTTAGTCAGAATTACATTAATAATAACATCACTAATGTCTTCAGATTAATGTTTGTTGTCTGTGTGTGTACTCAATAAAGTAATCTTCACGGCCCGTAATATACGTGCAATCATATATGTACTTGGTAATAAAATTAAAATTTACAATAACTCCTCTCCTCACCTTCCGGGCTGTTTTATTGTGGACTGTTTATTCAGTGGAAATAGGCAATAGCCGATTTGCCATTTTTCAAAACAGTTGAAAATTAGGTATATATTTCTACTTTTAGTTGTAATTATATGTATAGAGCATTTTTATATAATCATAATAACGAAATGTTGAATATTTATGTATGTATGCATGTTTTGTTATGTTTACGTAGTCTTCCCATAAATTCTGTCCCAACTTTTTCATAATTTAAAAAGAGAATGTTTGATGGACTTTTGTTTCTTGATTACGCTTCAAAATACATTTTGCTGTCAAAAAAAGTACATTTAGATCCAGAAATCGATTCCCTGAAGATGGAGTGGGGCATCAAAGAGAATCGTGTCGCAGTGATAGCATTATATAAGTGCAACAAGCAAGTGAATGACATTTTCAAACTGCTGAAACCTTTGAATATAACGAAGAAATTTATCTATCGTACTATCAAGCTATACAACGAGATAAGTTTAGTCAACACACCGACACCGACCAAGGACACCGACAGTGATTAAAGTAGTAGCTGAGCGAATTCGGGGAAATCCGCTACGCAAGCAGAAACTCATGGCTAGAGAAATGAAAATTCCCCCTAGAACTATGTCGCGTATCATAAAACAAGACCTTAATCTTGGGGCTTATCGTCGGAGTACAGTACAGCAATTGACAGCGGCCCTACGGAAAATAAAAGCGACGAGAGCTAGAGTTCCAAGGGTAGAAAGAGGCCACCATCCTGCATATGTCATGGTTTGGTGGTGAGTATCCTATAAAGGCGTCACAGAGCTTCATTTTTGTGAACAAGGGGTAAAAATACGTGCTACGAACTATCAAAATGACATTTTGAAGAGAGTTGTTAAGCCGCTGAATGATACTTTATTTGCAGGTAAGCACTAGATATTTCAACAAGACTGCTCCTGCACATAAAGCTAAGATAACACAACGGTGGTTAGCGACGCATTTACCCGAGTTTATTGCGGCGGAAGATTGGCTCTCACGAAGCCCCGATCTCAACCCCTTGGACTATGGTCTATCTCTATGGAATATTTGGAGGAGAAAGCCTGCTCTAAACCTCATCGTAATGTTGAGTCTTTAAGTTATATTTAGTGCGGGCAACGGCTTCAATACCCATCGATACCGTCTGTGCCCTCATAGTCAATTGACCGGACCGTTTAAAGAAGTATGTTAAAGTAAAAGGTGGACAATTTGAATAAATAAATAAAATTAATAAAAAAAACCCTGCATTATTTATAAGCCTTCTTTTATTTTCAAAATAAAAGTTCATTTTATGTAGGACATCATTTATGGCAAGACTACGTAGATGTATATTTGTTTTTGCGTGTTGCAGTTCTCTTATTTTTAAATTATTTGAAATTATTTTTATTTCATTACATGAAATTAGGTACAGTCAGGTGCAGAGAAAAGTGACGTCTCTGCATAGAAGTTTGTATGCAAGGTGCTGAGCGAATAGTATTGCTGGCTGTACATACGAGTATAAGATTTCCTGTTTAAGATCGCCTGTTACTACCTATTTCTAATATTCTATGGTTTTTTTATTTGCTTGTTGATGCAATATAGTATAATTGCCTATTATAATATCATACCAATAAATGGCAGGCCAACCAAGTTTATTTTTAAATACGTGCAGTTATGGTTATTTTCTAAAGTTATCAATTTAGGCCATCAAAATGGTCAAAGGTTTCCTGGCATGACAAATATATCCAATAAATACTTTATTTTATATTTTCTTATCCTCGAATCAATAAGTAATCATGATTTATTTTTACATTCATTTTCTTATCAAATATGTATACGGTTATGAACATTTAAGGAAATCCCATATAAAGAGCACTACATTATTCATATTTCATCACAAGCAGCCCCTCCGCAACATCCATCCGAAGCGCAAAATTTCTAATCAGCTTAAGCATCAAGATGGCAATCTGAAACACAATCAGGCTTCAAACGCTCTCAATAGATGCATTTATGTATCAAATACATATGTTTCTCAAATCATATTTCCGACAATATCATTTCGCTGGCCGACGTAGCATGAAATACGCTTTGAGTGACTCGGCAAAGATGCCGCTGGTGTGTGCGGGTTTGTTGTACAGGGGTTGATACGATGGGGAGATTAAAATAATTCTAAGTAAAGCCATTGTATCAATAAAAGTTGGATATCTAAATGTAACTTGATGCCACATTAAATGTAAAAACATTGGTTACGATGTCTGTTAATGTTATTTTCAGATTGACTCTTAATTAATGGCTTTTGCCATAAATTCCTCCTTTCATACAAATAATTAAATGTTAATATTAAAATTAACATAAATCTTCCTTTTTTCCCAACTATCAGACCCAAAGATGGGTTATATGTTATATATTTATCAGTGCATATGTATGTTAATTATTTTGTGGCACTTTAAACATCAAAGTGCAGATCGATTAAGATAACTTTAACATCAATGTATTTGTCTGAAAAAAAAAACTTACTATGTCGAACGTGCGATCATTTTATAGTCAATATTTTATAGCTACTTAAACTGTTTCATAACTAACATGTGAAATAATTTTTTCATCACACTTGCTCGAAAAAGACCTTATTACATGCAGGTGTACTTGAAGAATAACGCCTATTTTGTTCCCGCGGGAGTTATGGATTGTGAAAAAAAAGCTATAACTCCCTAGGGAGTTATAGTTTGTTTTAAATACAAACCAAGTAGCATAAATGAGTTTTACTTTTAAAATACTGATGTTTATAATTTAATATTTTTGTTGTTTAAAATTATTTATTTTGTTTAATTTAAAAGCCGTTTAAAATATTTTTACATAATTTTCAATCGTGGCTGAATGCCGAATACGTCTGTGCCTTCAATGCCTCACTTGCCAAGAAATTACAAAATGGCGGACGAATGTTTGATATGTCACCGTATTTAAGAATTATTTCGCTTAAAATTTAGTTTTTTCTTCGCAAGTGTGATGAAAAGCAGTGTGTGTAACTCCGGGGGTAAGAATATTGAAAACTCGGGTCTTTAATTACCACCCTCGTATCCAAAATTTCACTTACCCCCCTCGTTGCACAATGTACTATAATCGAACTGATAAGGGGATTATAACGATACGATACATGAAACTAAAAAGATATCTAGGATACCGTACATGAGTAAATAACACTAGCTGTTAGCTTCTACTGTGGCCCAGCACGAACAACCCGTCTGCCTGAAATCTCTGTTGTAATATTTTATCCCCCGAATCATGGTACTTCTTTTACAGTGATTTGATGATATTGCACTTTGACGAACGCAGGATTGGGGAGAAAAAAGAAACAAGATGGATGATGCAGGACGGTTGAATGGCGAAAGTCTCACGCAAGGACGAGGGCTTTTTTACATCGAACCCTCAAATTTACTTGCACTCCTAACTATGTCACTGCAAAATCTGACTTAGAAGCAACTGCTAGAACCCATTTTTGATGTAACAGTTTGTCAAAGTTACGATGTTATGAAAATTATGCGTTCTTAAGTATTACAGTCAAATCCGTATTACGATCTTTTGATGTCGCACGTGAGTCTTCGCCTTTTATGTTGATTAGTGTTTTTACTAGGGAATATAGTTATTCATGTCATTTTACAGATATACCATTGTACTGATTAATGAAGCATTAATATGAGACATTTATGAAATTGTATTGTTTGGGCCATAGAGTTAAAAGATTTATAGAGGGAATGTCACGTACGACAAGCTGTGACACTGCAATGGCGGACGGTTTGAATGTGAGAGTTAACTCGTTAAGACGAGTGATGTTATATTATACAAATTTTCCTCGACTGTGAATTAGATGTTTTTTATATAAACAAATGAGCACTATTTTATGTAGTACCTGATTATAAAATGCGCAATCTGCAAGCATAATTACTTGTTCAAGCTAGGTAGCTGACATGTGTAACATACATGTATATCTTCTTGCTTGTGTGTGCAAATACATTTAAATCATAATACTTAGTTAACATCAGACAAAATCAGTTGGCTACTGTTTTTGTTAAGACATTACGAGTAGAGATATCAGTACGGCTATTACCCGTTTGACACTGACATATTTGCCAACGTCTGCGTAACATACTTTCTATACATCTCGCTCGCACTAATATGCCAATATGAGCAAAAATCATATAAAGTAAGTAACATACATGCTAGCGAATATGTCAGTGTCAGTGTCGGGTCAGTGTCAAGCTCGTTGAAGCCATAATGGTTTTAAACAAAAAATGGTGACTCAAATCTGAAAAGGTGATAACGATCAGTAACCATACATACATCCGTATCCGTATCCGTATCGTCTTCTCTATTCGATATCGTTTAAGATATGAGTCTCTTAACCTTTTCTTTAATGTCATAGCAAATTAATAATTTTCAAAATATTAATATAATTAATAATAATATTAGTATAATTAAACCATCTTCAATCTCCTAATTCTCGGTAAAGTATTCTGCTCAAGCAGTAATATATACTTAATAGCGTTGAATTAATTATATACTTACACAATTAATAATTTAGCCATTTACCGTAAAAATTTGATATGTATATGAATGGGAAATCACCATTCCTTACTTTCGGGAAATTACCTTATTCAATTCACTGCACACTTCTACTCCGCAGTTTGATAGGTTATTAACAATATTGACATACTGATTTTATATACAATAACTTGACAATTTATTAATTTAAGAACAAATGAAAAGTATTATTTTTGCAGCCTCGAAAACCTATTTCAGCTCTAGATCCATATTCGATTTTTTTCTTTTGTAATTTTCACTGCACAGTCCGACTGATGGCAGATGGCATGATATAAGTTAATGTGTGTGTACACACATACATTAACATAATCTATCACATACCTGTCATTTACTCCAGTCATCGCCTTGAAGTCCTGAATCTCCATGTCACCCATAAATTGCGAAAAATCTGAAAATAAAAACAATATCCTTTTACATCTCCAAAATTAATGTACATATTATTGACCATGGCATATGCATATTGTATTATTGGGAAAGATGGGCCAAAGTGGTTACTGTGTGGGACCCACGGAACACCATAGATGGTGCAGGCAGACCGAAAAGAAGATGGCGGGACGACTTGGACGCATTCTATCAAAAAAAATGCCAACGACAGGGACGAGTGAAGAAAACGAGGGAAGGGCCTTTGCCGAGCAGTGGGACACCAAAGAAGGCTCTATTGCTCGATTTTGAATAATTTTAAACTACCTATATTTATTTTAGCTTAAGCTTATTTTTTACTTTATCGTGTAGCTATTTTGAATATCCGCTTGCATAAATTTC
This sequence comes from Cydia pomonella, assembly GCF_033807575.1. NCBI lineage: Eukaryota > Metazoa > Arthropoda > Insecta > Lepidoptera > Tortricidae > Cydia > Cydia pomonella. Next base: position 20,032,126 of record NC_084704.1, read on the forward strand.
GTCGATAGAAAATCATAATTACTTGATAGGTAATTAAACCTACCATTTATCGGCCCTTAATAAGTTAAACCTCAGTCACAAAGTTAAATCTCAGCTGAGTAGCACGGGCGATCTTTTGACATTAGGTATAATTCTCAGCTCCCGAGTCACGCACTAAATTTGTCAAGTGTCCGAATGTCTGTGTAATTTGAACACAGCCCGCTCCGGCCTGAATTACGTTTACCGAGCAACAGCGCGTACCGCCTGTGTCACTTACGGCGAAACGCCTCATTTATAACTGACTAGATGTAATACACTTGATTTTGGATGTTTGTTAATGTAGCCGTAGGTATATTAAGCAGAATAAAAAAAAGCATTTTTATGAGTCAAATGTTGCTATTAGTCGTAATCATTCCACTAAATTTGGCTAGGTACCTTTGTCTAATTTTAAATGAAATAGCTAAAAAAAGTGAATCCTCCGAAGAAATCTAAGTAACGAAGAAAGGTTATCGGTAAAATTTCACGTCCAACCTCTAGAAAAATAGGTGACCATTGCACCGAATTTTTGTCGAGATGTAGGTACTAACATATTAAATAAATCTTTAGAATGTAATACCTTAGGTAGAGAAAAACTTTTTTAAAAAAAACAGGTTTGTGAAAGGAATATTTCGGAAAACATAAATACTTATATTTTTGTATTGGTCACGTTACGACTCATATCTCATTTTCATTATAGATAATTTGTAAATCGTCGACAATTATGGCATTTATGAAATATTAATAACTTGTATCCAGAATTAGAAATATAACACTGACAAGTGTAGGCGTATATTTAATAAGATTGTTCCTTTATGATATAAATCTACACTTCTCCATGCCTACTCACGCACTCAACCATAATAAACATGGCCGGCAAAAAATCAAATTGCTGTCAGACTACTTTCCTCATTCAGGATATCAGTATAAATATAAGAAGTAGCACAATCGGATTAGAACCAACCTCGAAATCTCTGGAACAGTCATGAAATTTGGTAAATTAAAGGCCCCTTTTTCATGCCCACGCCATTTGACATTTGGGGACCTCGAGGAATCGCAGCCATCTTGGAAAATGTGTACCATCCAGGAGAAATTCACGTTTTACTCTAAATCAACGTTCTTTATGATCCGGGTAGATTTATTATTTAGGATGAAAATATCCTAGTAGATTTGTAAGACAGAAAAATTGTGTACTTCATATTAAAGGTCATTTTTTTACAATGGCCCATTTTTTATAAAACGTAACAATTTCTTGTTAAACTTTTTTAACAAAAACAAAATCCAATATGGCAGATAGGGATAAACGATTATCAACGTCTTGTTAGAGTTGACAGACGTTTATGAATTAGGCCATAAGTCTCTAAATACTTTACGAATCTGTAGTAGCCCACTGTTTTACTATTACTGCCATACTATTTAATCTGTCATTTTGACTAGTGTATTTGTAAGAAAGGGATAAAACATGAATTGAGGCTTATAAAAGGCATGAATAAGCGGAAAAGTTGCTAAGCGGAGTATGTATGCCGAGAGCATAGCTGACCGGCTAGCTTGGATCGCATTTTCGCGCGCGACTGCATACATCCTTCGCAACTTCAAGTACGGATTTGAGCGCGAGAACGCAACTTATGCTAGACGGTTGATGGTGAGAAAAATTTGGCACATTTCGTGGCTTATATGTTATGTTATGTTACTTGTTGTTTTCTTTTTTAATTACTCACGTGCTTGATATTTTTAGTACTTAACTTCTATTATTCTTATAAAATAAGGGTGACAGCTGGTAACTACAGCTACCAAAAGTATGTGAGTGGTTAGGGCTAAACGGGACCCTATTACCTACTGAGACTCCACTATCCGTTCGTCCGTCCGTATGTCATAAACCGTGATAGTTAGCTAGTTAAATTTTTTACAGATTATGTATTTCTGTTGCCGCTATAACAACAAATACTAAAACAGAATAAAATAAATATTTAAGGGGGCTCCAAAAGGGGGCATACAAAAAAGTGATTTTTAGATAATGGTACAGTCACGTCTGAAAATATCGATATGAACAAAGTGCCAAAAATATGTATACACGACCTTATTGCCCATATCTTAAGATGTATAAATATTTATGACACTTTATCGTCCGTATCTATATTTTCAGACGTGAACGTACGGAACCCTTCGTGCGTGAGTCCGACTCGCACTTGGGCGATTTGTTTATTTTGCTACGAATAAACGCTCTCTACTCTACTACTCTAAAAATGACCGTTCTGGAACACTCAATCTGTGGTCAAAAATTCACAGCATTCGCAATTGCTCTGTAGGAGTGGGACAGACAAGACCACGTGAATAGTGGGGTGCTCCGATTCGGTTTTGGACGACCTTGACATCTTGGTAACCTTGTGATTTTAGTGACCTTGAAGATGGGCTGATTTTGCTCCGCCTGCAAATGCCGATTTTTCAAATTAAACGTTAGGTACCTTTATTATATCAGATTACCATTCCTTTAATATGCATACGTCTCAATTAAACTGCTTAGAGACATGTTTTTTTCTGCCCACCAATTTTTAAACTTGCTAACCAAATAATAATTTTCCAGCTCAACTATTTATTAAGCAGATTAATTATAACAGAAGCAGACCGATATTGGTTATAATGTTGACCGTTTGTGAATTTTTTGTATGCTGTTTAAATGATTTAATGGCAATTTTCTTGCAAAGCAGTTTAAAAACGGCTGGTCATTTAATTACTTCCCTTAACATTTTTTTATTGTACAGAACTATGAATTAAAAAGCTTTAAAATAGTTTCGGTTTTTACAGTATATAATTGTTTCTCAGTGTTAGTGTTAAACATTTCCGTACCCAAAACGCAGTGGTATGATGATAATGATGACACATAAAATCTATTTACGTTTACCGCAATAGACTCACAATATCATTGGCAACCAGGCACAAAATCCAAAAAATAACGGCGATCAATGACCCTACCAGGTATTTAACTAAATATCGATAGGGGACGAAGCGTTAAGGACGAGCCACCGACGGCCCGATACGAAGAATGATTAAGACGCATTTAAGATCTTAGAAAGATCTTTAAAAGATCGATAACTAAACGACATGTCAAAATTGACGTTTATTTCGATTTCGCTGTGATCCCAATAAGATCTATCCACGCCACGAAATTTCTAACGTCAAAGTGACATTGATTGCCCGAATTGAGCTGCTTCTGTCAATTATACGACATACAAACGATATCTAAATGAGAACTTATCTAAACCAGAACTTATCGTTATCGTATTGCATTCTTCGAATCTGGCTGCTAGCCACATCAGACGTGTGACCCGTCACACCAGAGTACGCACACATCCACGCATACGTCTACAGCGCACGTGCTGCCCACGCAACGCAGCACACGCTGCAGCAGCAGAGCAGCTCCGTAGCGTGGGCATTATTTTATTTTCGTACTAATCTTTTGATAGCTAATAATTTCCGAAACTCGTTCATCGGTGGTAGAGGAAGCATCCTTGGGCAAGTTGTTCCCATAACATTTTATTATACGACACAGTATGTTTGTAAACTATTACAATAATGTTGTGTTAAATACTTTCTTATTCACGAACAATTCCAATAAGTTCCAATTTTATGTCTTAATTCATCATGCACGAAGCAGCGTTACCGCTCCGCTCTATGCACGCGTGCACACAGCACGCAGCCGGTTAGTCTCGTTGAAGCTGCAATGCGTGCCATATACGTTACTACTCACACCTCAAGCGTTACGTGCACGCACACGCGCACCTCACGCAAACTGTGCAACATTTCTTATGTATATTCATATTTTACAATGCAGCGGAACGCACACGCATACGGTGTGGCCTGGCCCTTAGGTTCAGTCAAGAATAATGAAAACTGGTCACGGTATATGAAAATAAAGCGACTTATTTTCATTACTTATATCATATTTTTGATATTTTATACAAAAAAAGAATAAAAATTGACTACCTATAACCATACCAACCAATCCTTACCCAACCTTTACCAACCACTGTGCCCAAGTTTCTAGCAACCAGACGTTTGGGTATTTCGGACCGATCCCCTGGAGATGCGTACGCAGACGAATGGCAAATTAATAACAAACGATTTTCGACACCGCGGGCACCCTTTCGCGAATACGACGTGATTTCGAATTCGGATCACGGAACCTCCCTTTAACGGGTTAGTGATGGGCATGACGGTATTTTCTTTTTCGTGTATACGTATATCGAAATCGTCTTAAATGGAGGTAGGTCCTAAATACATGTAATTTGAGTTTGCGCAATCCCATGAGGTGAGCATACATTTCAGTTCTATTAAAGTTTTTTGCTTGTTGATCGAAAATCGATGGAAAATCTGTACTAATCATGATCAAAATTGATATTTGAGGATGAGTAAAAATGGCCGCCATTTAGAATATTATTGTGTTAAAAATCCGAAAACGCCTTTCACCAGTGTCTGATCCATCAAACCTTGCTAGTAGTGACATTTTAATTGGTGATGGGTTCTTTCTACATCGAGTGGTTTGGCAATCCAGGTAAAACCTTATCTCTCAAGGCTCCCAAAATGTATGCACACCTCCTGGGATTGCGCAAACTTGGATTACACGCATTAAGGACCATTTACTTATTAATTTAAACTTTATTGCACGATATAAAATTGTACAAATGGCAGACTTAATGCCTTAAGGCATTCTCTACCAGTCAACCATTGGGTCAAACAGAAACTTGCAGTTAGTGCAGTATTGTACACAACGAGAGGGAATATGAAACACAAATCAAGTTATTCTAAACAATACAACAATATGCTATTTATATACTTACACATATAAAAATAATAGCAAAATATACCTACATATATACACAACATACATACATATATACAAATAAATATGTATTATGTACCCAAGTATACAAGTAATATGCGGATCATTTATTAACTATGAGCGAGGAAGAGAGGTGCTTACGAAACGGTTTTTAAAAGAAAATTTGTTTTGTGCTTGCCTTAAGGGTAGAGGGAGATCATTCCCAAGGCGAATACCACCATATGGAGATATTAAAATAATTTCAGGTTGCTGGCAATTAATTCTTCTAAACGCTTCTTATTATGGATCTAATTTGATTGGCCTATTATTAAATACCGAGAGAACGTATTCGTCGCATCGGCAAGCTAGTGTAAAATAAATAATAAAATATAAAAAAGCCAACACAAAAATATACACATTATTTGGCATTATAGTCGTATATGCTTTACAGTACATATGGTGCTACTTCACCGTACTAGTGCGATAATAAGCACATTACATAACTAAAACGAAAATTTAAAGGGCCATTATGTAAATAGGTACTGTAAAATGTTGTACGATATATGTGCGAATAGGCAATTCGCAACTCGTGTCGAATTTCGTATTTTCCGCACTTGTATCATAATGTAGTATTTTTGACACAACTTGTGTAATACAAATATATAATTGTCACTCAAGTCAGTCACATTATATTTATTTATATTTATTAATTAATCAAAGGAGAACACCTATTTACTGATAGTCAAGTTTACAAAAATATTGCATAAATATGTTTTTCTACTCGTCGACTGTAATGGTTGAATTAAGATTTCGTTTACCAAACTGTAATTGGGTACTTTTCGTGTATGGGCTCCCAACTCAACTATAATATTCATTTCGAAACGGTTTAGTCAACAATAATGAAATTGACCAATCACAGATCACAGCTCGCCGCGGTCAAGAGGAGGAAACAAAACGATATACCTAGCTCAAATGAATTATTTATTTTAGGTTGTATAGTAGAAACAATTGCTTCATAAGTCATAAACGCACATGTGATACACTTTATTTCAAGCTACCCTTTAGCAACATCCATAGACTACGAAAACCGCTTACCATTGCTTGTTAGTCTCCATAGGCTATGGTGGCCAAAAATCGAGAAAAAACTGTCTAAAAATTGAATTTAGCAAGGAGCAAGTCCAGGGCCTCATGAGTTACGAGAAGGTGTCGTTGACCACCCCGCCGGGTCCCGGCGGCCGGGGCGCGTACGAGTATGAAGGTATCGCGGCTGCTCGCGTATCTTAAACAGCTGTATATTTTTGGCTTGTTTACCTGTATGATTTTATTATTTTAAAGTATTATTTTTATTGACTCGTAGAAAAATTATTGTATACAATAGTGATATAATCAAGCTTTTCAATCTCTTAACTCACTTTGGCAACTCAGCAAGCTTCGTTGCCAAAACACGGTACTAGGCTGAAAAGCTCTCTATTATATCACGATTGTATAAAATACTATTAATTACACGTTAAATAAACATAAACCAAACAAGGACTAAAGGTAGAAAATAATCCAGTAATATTGTCTACTACGGCTACTCAATCAGGTCTAGCCCCACACTAGTGTGGTGAGCTCTAGGCGAGCGACAAATCACGCGCACTGCGGCCACCGCCTAAATGAATATTGACAACCAACTAGCGACCGGGTGGAATTGATAATCGGACCCCTAATGGTTTCTATCCAATTTTATGTCATTTTGAGAAATGAACCTCGTTTAGTTTTAAGAAGAGAGTAATCTATTATTACATGTTTGGAGTCTTAGAAAGTTAAATAATATTTTTTAACTTGACCAGCACGTAAAGGCTCTCTTTATTCGTCAACAACTGATGAGTTCGTTATTAACAAGAGTGGCAAAGTAAAGTAAAGTTTTGAGTTGTTTCCTCATGTTGGCTGCTAGAATTGAGTTTTTAGTGATGATTTTAAATGACAAATACTTAATAGCGTTCATTTGGATTTGATTTGTAATGTCTAACAGTTAGTATATTTTTCGCGTTAGTGTAGTGAAAAATTTTGGTTCACTCGACGGCAAAGTTTGTTTAATCCTCGTGCCTTGGAACTCTCCTGACGCTCAAGATTCCACTATTCGAGCCACTGGCTATGCTGGAGGTTCAATTATGGAATCTTTCGCTTGCTCCGGTATCAATATAAGCACGAGAAGTTAAACAACAACGTCGCCTCCTTGAGAAACAAATAATTATTGATGCCAACGCTTGAAATCTTTTTACTAATAATATTAGAGTCAGCATTACGTCGATTTATTGCTTTATTTTGTTAGTGCATTGTAATTTTAAATTATTTGTTTTTATAGGTTAAGGTTCCATTTTAATGTAATTAGGTTATGAGCAAATTAACCGCCTTATTGTGGAAAAGCGCCGCCTATCATATGTATATTTTCACCACACCTCATTGAAATCAGTTGCATTTTATCATCTAGAATGCAAGGTAATTTCATGCTTGTTTCTTCACGATGGCTTGTAGTAGGATAGACTTTCAAGGGATTAGTTAGGAATAATAAATATATGGACTACATTTGCGATGTTTTACTTACAGCCAGTATTTTGTGCAGTCAGTAGGCTTAGCCTGTGCTCCTGGAGCGATGTGACTGTATCCCGCCTGCGAGATAGACTCTAATTAATGCAGTCAGTTAGAAAAGAACGGGTAGTCTATATCGCAGGCGAGATACTGTGGTGGCGCTCCTGTGCTAATGCTGCAAACACGTAAAGAAATGTTTTTCACTCGGCAACAAAGTGTTTTGGCGGAGTCACGTGCTTTGAAACACTCGCAATGCTTATGAATGTGAATATATTATATTTTATAGAATGTTAATCTTTCCCGTAGTCGGGTGTCAATAAACGACAACTTTACTCAAACCAAACTCAAACAAATAACGACTAAACCTTTAAAAAAAATTGAAAAATTTAACAATGGCAGACTCACTATTATTACTCGTATGTCAAATAATTTAAATAAACGATACTTACATGAGAATGAATTGTATTTAGGATTATTTCTTTTAATAATATAAATAGGGTAACAATTTTATTATAGAACCAAAAATAAATGAACACTAAATAAAACAATGATATGAATTGCTAAAGATTATGATAATTTTAACAACGCGACATTTAAGTATAACGACAAGTCTGAATAACGACATATTGTTTGTTTTTATTATTGTTGTTTTTGCATTTTATTTAACAGCATGATAAAACAAATTATCGTCATCAATCAGACTGATATATTTTCCATTATTTCACAAATATTTCTCTCTAAGATAATGAAGGGAGGAAGTGGCTATAGAAGAACAGATTTTGCATAATTAAAAAGCTAAAACGATTGCTTTTTCAGAATGAATAATGACTAGCTATTGAGTATTTTCTCGAAACAGTATAATTATACGACATTGTCGAAAAGATGACCTTATGCTTATTCGTTTAAAATGGTAATTTGTATGAATGCATAAATATCGAAATTAATAGGTAGCTTACGAAAATATTTTTAAAATATCTTCAGAAAACATTGTGATATAAATCCTAAGAGACGAGTACTTACCATGTATATTTAACTTACATTTACAGTTTAAATTACCTGTAAATGTTAGCTTGAAACTTTACTATAAATACCTTTCAAACTGTGAAATATTAAATTACATAATAAGTTGTTAGTCTGGGTTATTTGATAGGCTCTATAGAGATTTGTGTTTTTTGTTACATAAATATCTATTATATGTTCTTGTAGTTACAAAACTAATAATCATTTAGAATACTATAGCAACCACTGCAAGCTATATAGACTACTAGCTGTTGCCCGCGACTTCGTCCGCGTGAAATCTTATCTTGAACATTTTACATCTTTAGTAGGTGCAAAATTATTATTAGATACAATACTAATTTTATTATCTCAGTAGCGGCTTTGCATTGATTCAAACTTTCAAGGCATTCATAAGTAAGGGGAGACATTTTGAAAACTTGTTAAGGTTTGGTACCCAAAAACGGGACCTTATTACTAAGACTCCACTATCCGTCTGCCCGTCCATCTGTCTGTCACCAGGCTGTAACTCATGAACCGTTATAGCTAGACAGTTGAAATTTTCACAGAAAATATATTTCTGTTGCTGCTATAATAACAAATTCTTTATTTATTTATTCATTCATTCATAACAATAAAATATTGTGTTGAACATAACTTAAAATTAAAAATAAAACATTACATTATATTAAAGAAATTAAAGCTTAATTAGTGATCCCAAGATGATGATATTAATTAAAAGTATTGAAGAATATATGCATAATATTAACTGAAATTTGTATCATGTCAATAAGATTTAAATATCAACCAAGCAAATAAAATATCAATAAAAATAAAAATAAAAAATGTTAGAAATTTAAAATTTAATAACTAAGATATGTCAACAATAAATAATAATATCGTCACTTTGGTATCCTACTAGAATAATACACTAATATGTACATAGTAAAAACGTAAACTCAGCAAAAATTCAAATAAACTATAATAAAATTAAGTACAGCTATCGTCTATAAAGTCGGTTATACAATAGTACGACTTTTTTAAAAGATAACTCTTGAGTCTTGCATTGAAAATTTTACTGTTAGTAATTGTTTTAAATTCAGTGGGTAACTTATTGAAAAGGAAGACGGCCTGGTAACTTGCGGCGTGCTTCATAATGTTAAGCCTAGGGACTACAGCATTTTTTATGTCTTTCCGCCTTGTAGACAGCCTGCTTTCTCTCTCGGTCGCGCTCTCATACTTGTGTAGGTGCTTTACTAAGTCCGTTAAAAGTACAAGTATGTAAAGACACGGTACGTAAACCTGATTTTTTTGCCGTCTCTTGCGTAATGGTACGTAAACCTTCGTGCGCAAGTCCGAATCGCATTTGAGCGGTAATTTTTTCTTGTAGGTACACGTCATAAATGAAACCTGTAGGGCTAAGATACTCGGCTCTTTACCATTTGTCATTATGCCTGTCACGTTCTAACAAGTATATAAGCGCGAAAGTGAGGGGCATAGTGATAAATGATAAAAATGGAACCATGATGCCACCGCTGATGTGATAACTTAAGTTTTTGGCCATAGTAGCTCCCGCTTAGCGCTACTTAAAAAATTCTACTCATTACTCCTTCAGGAGAAGAATTTTTATAAACGCTGTAATATGCGCATATACAAAGTTCCAAGTTCCGCATTTTTTTTTATCTGTATACTAATTTTTAACCCCTTTTTAACCACCTTTAATTTTCAAAAACACTGAAATTAGTTTACTTGTATTTTAATAATATATCTTTTAACGAAGTTTTAAATCCCTAACTTAAAATAAAACTTGAACCCCATTCAAACTTTCATCTCCTTTTTAGGGATTGAATTTCTAAAAATGTTGATTTTTTTTGTAATCAGGTATTATGCCTATCTTAGAAGTTTCAAAGCATTTTGTAAACTCTAAATTACTTTTCTTGTTTTCTAACAATATGCAAATATACAAAGTTTCAAGTTCCGCACTCGTAAAACATTTTGGTCTCCATACAAACTTTCAACCTCTTTTTCACCACCTTCGGCGATTAATTATTGAGAACGCTAAAATAAATTTTCTTGTATTTTAATAATATGCAAAGATACAAAGTTTCAAGTTCCGTACTCGAAAAACATTTTGATCTCCATACAAACTTTCAACCCCTTTTTAACCACCTCGAGAGATGAACTTTCAAAAAATCTTAAATTAGTTTTATTCTCCTAATAAAATACCTTTTTACAAAGTTTCAAGTTCCTCGCTTAAAATAAAATTTGAACCTAATACAATCTTTCAACCCTATTTTAACCCTTTTAGGGGATGAATTAAAAAAACGCTGAAATTAGTTTTTTTTTCTTTTTATTACAATACCTTTTTACGAAGTTTCAAGTTCCTAACATACTATAAAATTTGAACCCCAAGACAAACTTTCATCCCCTTTTAACCCCCTTAGGGGTTATGTTTTTAATAAAGTTCAGTTAATGTTATTTTGTTATCTTATATTATGCTATTATAAGAAGTCTCAATTAATTTGTAATGTAATCCAACTTTCAACCCCTTTTAAGCCTGTTAGGGGATGAATTTTTAAAAACGCTGAAATAACATTTCTTGAGTTTTAATAATATGTCCATGTACAGAGTTTCAAGTCCCACGCTCAATTTTTTTTATTTCCATACAAATTTTCAACCCCTTTTTCATCATTATAGGGGATGAATTTGCAAAAACGCTGAAATCTGTTTTGTTGTATTTTAAGAATTAATCGTTTTACGAAGTTTCGAATTCCTAGCTAAAAATAAAACTTGAACCCCATACAAATTTTGGACCCTCATTTCATCCCCTTGGGGGATGAATTTTGAAAAATCCCTTCTTAGTGGACCCCTTGACCTTATAGGGAACCTACTTACCAAATTTGGACTTTCTAGTCCCAGCGGTTAGGGTTGTGCGTTGATTTAAGTCATAGATTATGACATCAGTCACGTCAGTTACTATTATTTAAACATGTATTACGATAATGTTTTGAGAGTAGACAATACTCAACAAGAAAATTTCTCTTTGGCGGGTGACATTTAATAAACCTGAGTGTTTAAGCGTGCGTGTGGAACTCGCTTCAGATTCTACAAAGGTCTTCCTTAACGAATATTTGATGGCCTCATCTATCTCGCAGCATAATATTTTTCAGTCAATGAATAATGATGTTTTGAGTTTATTCGCAGTTCTGCTTTGACAAAACGGCTTTAACGACGGGTAATCCATTTTGAAATAAAGATTTCACAAAATATCAATTTTCCGCTAATGACGAAACGTTCGGCCCAATTCAAACTTACAATACAAACATTTGACAAAGATACGATATGAATTAGATTAGGTAGTCAGTGTCAAAAGTGATGTTTCTTCAAACAAAAACGTCACTTTTTACAATGACATACTCGTATCTAATCCGGCCGGAATCGGGCCGGTTGTCGTTTTACTACTACGGAACATTTCCACAACATACCGGGAGACTCATGTTATGGGCTACGACGTAGCGCTACGACCGTAGCTCAGCGGTGAATGTGTTAAATTAATATGCCCATTGCGTTGTGATATTGACGCACTTTAAAATTAATTTTTGTGCCGGTTCGCATATTTTATACAACATGTTCTGTTTGGAGATTTTAACTACATATTGAATTATCTGACCAGTAAGACTATATCTATTAAAATATACAAGGTGTAACAAAAGTAGTAGGGATTCGTTTAAAGGCATGTTCTGATTAGGAAAATGTAGAAGAAAACATTTTTTTACGCGAAAAACTGAGACTGACTAAAACAATCTGCCCCATAGAATAAAAAAAAAAAATTTATTGTGTCAAAAAATTTTCTTTTACTTTTTCCTAATCATAACACGATACCGAATATGCCCTTAAACTGATCCTCACTATTTTTGTTACACTCTGTACCATCGAAGCAGACATTTTATATGTCGAAAAAACATCTTACAATACAGAGGATTTGAAAGGAACCGCTGAGTACACAATAATGTACTTTCCTGTAATTGTTTTGTATTGCTTTATTTAACCTTATATCAAAATACTTTTTTTATTAGGCGATTTAAGTGTGCAGTGCTGATGCTTACATCAGTGATATGCTGGATAAAAGCCACCCTCCCCCCTTTTCATAATACCTTAAGTAAACTAAAACAAAATTTTAAAGAAAGATGTGCCTCAGTTCTAAAAATTTGCCGTTCAGTTTTTCAAATAAAAATATTCTACACCACGTCTTCGATAACTTTCAAAGTTATCGCGGGCTAAAGTTGCTTATTTCTTCGGCGGTACCCTAAAACCATTCGACTAAACACTCCCGGGATTCAAAAAGTTTTGTATTCTTGCCTCTTTCGGCGTTATCGCACGTGCCTGTGTGACTGGCAGGTATGAGGGATTCGAATCAATTCGATATAATTCTTTATAGGAGCGAAAGGTCCTAAGCGTTTTCAAATCCGAAACCAAGTAACGATCCTTTGGTAATAGGTATTAGCAAAGTAAAACAAGAACACATTACTTTTTCCGGTCGTGATTCTACGTTTGTTTAGAGCCAGCATTGAATCGTGAACGAATAAAATGGCGGTTATAAACGCATTTGAGCTTAAAGGGATTCTTTCATTATCATGTTTTGCGAAATATCAATTTGGGGATTCACTAGTTATTTGTTTATTGTTCATTAAGAAACAAACCGTAGTATACATTGACAGCTCAATAGAAATATATGGTAATGAAATTAAACCTACATTTAGGACTGTTGTTATAGATAATAACTATATGATATGTACTTATATTAGTATGAATGATGCATGCTTTTACAATGATTACTTAAAAACATATTAATATTTACATTTATATTTCAAATGGTAACATTAAATGAGGCAAAATATGATTATGTAGTCACATCTAGTATTGTTTATAAATTACCACTTTTTCAAAATAACTAAATACAGGTAATTGAAATTAGTTAACAAAGAAATAGCGAGCGGTCATACACAAAAAAAAAACTGAGAAAAATCAACGCCAAGTGAATTTCGGAATGCGGTATTAGCATAAAGACGGTAGGTAATCATTGGTGTCGCGCTCCGTGGACTGAATACAGATGGGTTATGAGTCTGATCGAACTGTGTAAATTTGCCTCAAAGTAATATTCTTGGATCTTGGGGACTCGATTTGGTTTTTACGATAAAAGTAAGTTGAGTCAAGATGATATACATGTATATGCATACACATTATATATAGAAAATAACTTGCGAGGTTAGTATTGATGACAAAACTTTGGAAGTCAGACTGTAGGTGTAGCTTCATTTTTAATTATTTTAGACATTTACGTACAACACGATCCTCCTTGTAAAAATTGTTCTTATACTGAAACGCAGCTAAGAAGTCAATCCTGACTGTTACGAATTGACCCTATTACAATGTAAATGCATATGACACTAACGCTATCGGTTAAACGGTAGGTAGGTCTTAACTTCGTAAATACATAACTGTATAATTGTAAATTCATAACTTTCAGGATTGATTTCATTGCAGCGTTCACTATAATGAAAATTCAATAGTAATATCTTTCATAAATAAAATAAATCGGCCTCAAACATTTACTAATGATTTTTATATGAAAAGAATAAAACAGAAAAATAAACTATTTAATAATAAAATTTCATTCTGTATCAATCAATGTAATCAATCATACCACATACGTCTGAACGTCAAAAAGAAGTCAGCAATAAATTCACAGAAAGGTAATTATTTTCATGTTACATTGAACCTCGTAATGGGGGCTTAATGCTAGATCCCCAATAAATATCCCCTAATTGGAAACGTCGTTCATGCTAAGCCTCTATCCTTTACCTTTGTACCTAAGATTACAATACGTCTGCATGACATATTATACTAATGAGGAAACGATGAAGTTAACAAGAAGGTTCTGTACAAACCATACTTTTAAGGTGCAGTGAGTTCAGGTCCTTCTTCGAACGGGTCTCTATTGTTTCCCATAAAGTTTTAAATCATAATGTTTTTTCTCCGCATTTTCGTTAGCCATAATTTGGTTTTTCTCAGAAACGCGTAACTTTTCAGGATTGCCATAAAACAAATCTAACCTAACCTACCTATAGGATAACCTGAGGAAATTCCTGAAAAGTTAAAAAAAGTTTTAGAGTTATTTCTAATGATAATATGACTATCATTACATTATGACATTCAATAATTATGCGAAAGAAAGGGATCCGTCTTCGAACGCAGCTGGTTGAGCACTGAGCGGACGACCGTGCGTGCCCGGGATTGCGGATATCATTTTTATTTAATAGTTATTCTATGTATTTAAGTATTTTTATTTTATGTATAAAAATATAAATATAAATAAAATATAAATATTATAGGACATTATTACACAAATAGACTAAGTCTCACAGTAAGCTCAATAAGGCTTGTGTTGAGGGTACTTAGCCAACGATATATATAATATATAAATATTTATAAATACTTATACATAGAAAATACCCATGACTCAGGAACAAATATCCATGCTTATCACATTTGAACCCGGGACCATCAGCTTCGTAGGCAGGGTCACTACCCACTACGCCAAACCGGTCGTCAAACACATATATACGAGTATACTATACATCGTTGTCTGAGTACCCAGAACACAAGCCTTGTTGACTTACCGTGGGACTTAGTCAATTTGTAGAAGAATTTCCCTATCATATCTATTTAGTTCTTATTAACAAAATAAAAGTATCGATGAGTACGATAAAAAAAATAGTGGTGTTTTAGACTTGTACGATTTTTTTTCTATCGAGCTAGTTGTTTAATCAAGTTCAAATCAATGAAGTTACCAGAGAAAGGCCTTAATTCTTGGCAACCTTATTAGGATATACACCGTGTTTTTATTGATTTCCGTTAACTCCGGGGTATCGATAAGTATGTTAAAGGAACCTAAATGGCATAGTTAATTTATAAAAAAAAGAAATTTTTTTTTATAAGTTTTTACTATTTTATTTTTATAAAAAGTAATTAAATGTTGCATATAGCGTTGTTGTAACACGGCCATAACATTTAATTCAACCAAACAATTTAAAACTGTGACATATCAATGTCATTTCGAACATCAATCGTTCGAGATAGTACTTAAGTTTAGTAGCAAATGTATACACTCGTACTAAACACTAATCAATATGTAAACAGGCCCTAAGGCAAGTGTATACGCTCGTAAGGGCCTTATAAGATAAAAATAAATTAGTGATTATCTCCGAAATGGAGTTAATTAGAATACCGGTGTCTTTGAGAAAGTTACTTAGTTAAAGCTCAGGAATGCACCCTTGAAATTAACGGAAATCAAAAACAACACGGTGTATAAAGCCCTTATGGTTTTTCAATAATATCACCTGTATAACAAGATCAGCTCGTGGTACAAACACCTTTTTTTTATATGAACCAACTTCTAGTCTAAATCATATTAAAGTTTCATTGACGTAGCCAAGAAGGAACATATAGTAATTAATACTAATGTGCTCTTTGGTACCTACGATTTATTAAACTCCAAATAGTAATAGCCGTCTAAGGTTAATGAACAATTGCCTGTGACCAGACCGCTGCTTGTGTTCGATTTTCAAAAGGTGGGACAAAATAAGTATAAATCAAACTCATTTTTAGGGTTCCGTAGCCAAATGGCAAAAAACGGAACTCTTATAGATTCGTCATGTCCGTCTGTCTGTCCGATTATGTCACAGCCACTTTTTTCCGAAACTATAAGAGCTATACTGTTCAAACTTAGTAAGTAGATGTATTCTATGAACCGCAGTAAGATTTTTACACAAAAAAAAATCAATAAATTTTGGGGGTTCCCCATACTTAGAACTGAAACTCAAAAAATATTTTTTCATCAAACCCATACGTGTGGGGTATCTATGTCTTCAAAAATGATATCGAGGTTTCTAATATAATTTTTTTCTAAACTGTAATAGTAATGTAAATATAAAATGTAATAGTTTGCGCGAGAGACACTTCCAAAGTGGTAAAATTTGTCCCCACCCCCCTGTAACTTATAAAATCATCGAATGATAAACCTAAAAAGATATATGATGTACATTACTATGCAAACTTTCACCGAAAATTGGTTTGAACGAGATCTAGTAAGTAGTTTTTTTTTAATACGTCATAAATGGTACGGAACCCTTCATGGGCGAGTCCGACTCGCACTTGGCCGTTTTTTTATTACTTATTATAAAACAATTGTTTATTTATTATAGGTAATAATAACATAAAGTAACTTTAACTTTATATTCATACATTAAGTAGCAACAATAAAAATGTAATTTGTCCTCATCACTATCTTACTATCCTTGTTAATTAATTACCGGTAAATTATCTAAATAACCATCAAATATGTTAGTGAGAATTTCGGCCGGTTTGATAATTTTAGATACAACTTTTATATATTATATTTATAATATCATGGAATTTATGAAGGAATAAGAAAAAAATACATTTATCGATACATACCCGCTTTTACAACTCTTCCTGTAAATAAGTGGCCGCTTCTTCTTTCAGCGGTTACGACATGAAACGCAGGGTCATACAACGTTTTCACCCTTTTTAGGGTTCTGTAGCCAAATGGCAAAAAACGGAACCCTTATAGATTCGTCATGTCCGTCTGTCTGTCCGATTATGTCGCAGCCACTTTTTTTTAAATATATTGCAATTATTTTAGATTTATTTATAATTAAAATATCATTTGCAGATATTCTGGCTTCAAATAAGAATAGCGTATTTAATGTTTGAAAAAAAAAATTGAACGCGGGTGGCGACGCGGCCGCGGGCAGTGTTTTTTTTTAAATTGTTTTGGTTTCAGGACTTGAACGTTACGTATGAAGCATATGAGTAGCACCTACTAAATAGTACATTCATATTAATTTTGCAATGTTCCTTCTTGGTTACGTCGATGAAACTTTAATATGATGTAGATTAGAAGTTGGTTCATATTAAATAAAAATGGTGTTTGTACCACGAGCTGATCTTGTTATACAGGGTGTTTCAAATTTTATTTCTTATTTTTTATAAGACTGAATGGTTAGGAGTCATATTTTTTTGACATGTAGCTTTTATTCACAATAAAATTTGTAGAAAATTTGAAATTGATCACTTTTATAATTTAGGAGAAATAAAAAAAAAATAGTTTTGGTTTGTTTTCAACCCCCAGGGGATAACAGAGGGATAAAACTTTGTGCAGGGTATTACCCCTTCAAAAGGCATCGTTTGGTTATAGTTTCGAACCGAAAACGCTGGGGGCAATTTTTCAAAGGCAATCCTGCTATACCCTTTATGTACTGAGATACCAATATCACTAATGATGTGAACATGCTTTAGTACGTAGCTCAGTTACAGGACAAGCATTGTTATCAGCCCGCTTTTTAAGCCGCACTGGGGAGGGAAGCACTAGACAGAAGAGTCACTTGTGGGAGATAGTGACTCGTTTCGAAATGCTTGTCTGAGTTTTCGAGACCTGTAGCTAAGTACTGAAGAAGACAATTTAATTTAAAAAATATATGTATCTGACGTTGTAATATTTAACAATTTCGGTTACAAGGCATTAAAGTATATTGATTTGTTGTTTGCCAGATTATTTTTACATAGTTTAATATAAAAAATAAAGTTAACAAAAATTGCATCAAACTTGGGCATAGCCAGTGCCAGTGCCATAGGTATCGCCAATCTCATTGGTTTCATTACCTTGGGGAGTTACAATCGGCGATCAACATAGTCTATCGTGACGTGGATCATAAGATATCACTAAGTTTGATAGGTCTCTAAACATAAAATTGACTTTTATGATTTAACATATATATATTTGGAAATAATCGCTACAAAAGTCAAAAATATCATGTGTGTGATTTTCTAACTAAAAGCGTTATAAAATAATGCTGCATAATTATTTTCCATGAAAATTATATTTAAAAACATTGAGTCATTATATTATTTCCAAAAACGTGACTTGAATGCGCACTTTTTCGCTTCGATGGATTATTGTATTATATGGAGGTAAGGAACACTTGTTACGCATAGTATCACCATTACTGACTGCGTTCTCAATCCATACATGATCATATTAACGGCATATAGGTTACAGTTAAGTTACACATGGCATACAACTAGCGCATTTTTGCCATCATTTGATGCCAGACATCAGAAAAAAAAAAAAAAAAAAAAACCATTTTCCTTGTCGAATTTTAGTAAAAAAAATCTGTATTTTCTGCAAATTTGTCAGCACATACTATTAAGTATATCATTAGGTACCAATTTTTTTATTTAATCTGCTAGGTATTAATACTAACATTACTGTTTACGTGTGCGTTAGTCACTCATATTTAGGAGCCAGTGAAAAGGATGACCAACCCTTTGTAGTAGAATTCCAATACCGAACGAATCTATAGAAAGGCCTGTGCAAGGGACACCCTATTGTTATACTTCCCTCTGTACAGTCAAACCGAATACTTCAGCATAAATAAGAAGTTTTTTCAGACACAAATATACATAACGAGAACCTTTTAATCTGACTTTTATTTAAGGGCGTATTTATTTCCATAACCGTTTTTACAAATCATACCTATTAAAACTGCGTTTGAAACTACGTACCAAATATGGAAAGATACTTCAGATGTCCATATTACATAGGGTTGGCATTCGGTTCGACAGTGGTTTGCGCTTTTAAGAGTTGACTTGGCACCGACTTAAACATGTTCAAACAGCTGCTAGTGTATACAGAAGGAATAGATAATATTTTAAATTATCCTTTTTGAAGTAGGTTTTTTTCCCAAAAATAGATATTGAGTTCATTATGTCAAACATTATTCTTCTTTTTTAACATATTTAAATTAAAATTATATTATATAGTGCGAGCGCACCCAAGATATTAAAAGCTTGAATTAAATAAATATCTATCAAGCTCAAAAGCCTGGTATTAAATTTTGTTATACTTATATACCTACTATGTTCACGAATTCTTGCTCATATGTAAGTACTACACGTAAAACTACTTAATTTTTCCTTGACCAAAGTATGATATGTTGATTAACGTTCACTAAATATTAGCTGTGTAAATATTGTACTTTTCGCATATCTAACTTTTGTCACCAACTGTACGTATTCCCGGCTTGACCCCGCTTATTGTGAAGCATCGCTAGCAAGGTTATTAATTTGATCCGATAATACTCCTCTTATAATACGTATAAAAAGGTACATAGAAATTTCATGATATAAGACTGTAAAATATTCTTCATCAGAGCTATCAATAAACTTGACAAATTAAATTAATTAAAGTAGCTTTTGACGACAAGAAGGACAAAACAAATTAATTTTGTTAAATATTCAAAATCCACCAGTAATTTTATTTTACAGCAGACGTATTTGAAACAGTAAAGAAAATTAATGAATAATTTGACATTTTGGTATATACCTATATTCAGCAAAGTTTTTGAATCCATACTGAAATTAAAGATCAAGCAAAGCATTTAGCTGTTCTTCCAAGATTTTAAATAATCTATAAAACAAGATAACTTCGTCAACGTACTCTGGAGTTGCAGGCGTACATAGGCTACGGAGACTGCTTACCATCAGGCGGGCCGTATGCTTGTTTGCCACCGACGTAGTATTAAAAAAAAAGAATAAAATTATCTACCAGATCGTTGTATATGATTAAGATATTTTCAATTAAACAAACTTTAATTATTTACACTGATATACAAATAAACAATAATTCAATTTTTTTCAATTTTCAATTAAAATTTTATTCTACATAAAAAACGGGCAACGGCCCTCTTAGCATCGTTTGCCTGCTATAAAAATTACTTATAAATATAAATAACCGATTTATAATAATACCAAGCTCCTAACTTATACAGCTAAGTTTATACACCCCACCTTGTGGCATTTTCGCATCAAAAAACGTTAGCAACGCGTTTTGAATTTGGAAGAGTGTATTGATTTTAGTCCCCTCCGTTTAAGACATGGGGTGGTATAGGGACTGTCAATATGCTATCTGCTTAAGGGTGAAAACGCAGTAAACATGCCGATTCTATAGGTATTGAGAACGTCTCTTCGCCAATTTTTAGTGATAGAGGTAAATCTTAGCTCTAAATGCTATTATAAAAATTATAGTTTCGGATTCTACTAGTGTTAGAAGTTTGTTGGTAGTTTTAGTAATTAAATTATTTATTTTAATCTTCAAAGCTTAGACTTATGATGTACATGACAAGATCCATGATAAAAAATACCACAGTATCTGCAAACAGATACATCAGGTTAATGGGCTTTTTTATTTAAAAATGTATCCTTAGCTTACATATAACATTTTTGTTTTTTATACCTCATATTTCCACGAAGAATCATGTTATGTTCTTTCAAACTTAATACATTTCTTGTTTGTCCATTTTGTTACGGTCATGTGCAGTGATCGGAATTAGGTGAGCTAAATACCTATTCTTCGCAAGAGGATATAATATAGAGTGGTTACAGCCGGGTAGAAATATATAAATATAATTTTTTAAAACCGGGTATTCGATATTTATCCGGCTACTACCGGCTACATGTAAAATGTTGCCAAGTCAAAACCATAAGGCTTGCACTGTTAAAAAGTTATCAGATCTCTTGTAAAGCCAAGGTGCTAACTTCACAAACTTAACACTAAAATCAAAATATGTGTCTTGGCGCGTTTCGTTACTACAAGAAGTCTTGTATAATAAAAATAATGAATAGTAAATAAATTTTTCACCTTACGCCCATGTGACGGTAGCTAGACTCTAGAAGACTCTAGACTCGTAGATTAGATGCTTGAAGAGCTCTGATGACTTTTTGAAAATATTTTTAATGGGATTTCACTTCTTTTTGTAAGTTGCTTATGACAGTCTTCCATCCCCTACTTTAAAGGGTTGGGGGTGATTTACTATTAAAAATTATGAAATACGTATCGGGGGCGTCACTACAACCTGCTTTTTTTACTGATTGCCCATACAAACTTCAACTCCTTTTTCCCCCTAACGCCCGTTTTCTCCCCCTTTTCACCTTAACGGTGTGATTTTTGGATTAAAAACTATTATATATCCTTCCACATAACAAAAACTATCTACATACCAAATTTCAACTTCAGCGGTTATTGATTCCCTATACAACATTTCACCCCTTTCATCGCCCCCTTAGGGGCTAAAAACTTCTAAGGTTCCTAGGAGTTCAGGAAGTACCCTAAGGGTTTTGATAATCATCAGTGAGCGAGTGATTCAGTGACGAAATCGTTTTTTTAGATATGAATAAAATCTAAAGTATGAGAGCTATGCAATAAAAAAATATGCTTAATAAGTCCCCTATTGACATTATATCCCGAGAATTTTGTTTATCTGGTATAATCTAAACCCAAGTTATGAGGGTTCAAAAAAACGACACGGCTCTAAAAGAAAAGGCAGATAGTGCCCTTGCGCTTCACTTTGTTCATCTTGGCGGGGGCACTGCCGTGCCCCCAGATGTTTTTACTTACAGTACGCGATGTCTTATGTCAATCTAAACTATTTAGTTACATTTGATAACATTTTTCGTCACGCTTTTTAAAACTAACTAACGTACGTTACAACATCTGGTACTGTAAGTAAAATACATGTTTAACATTACGCGGATAAATATCGAATACCCGGTATTCAAGTAAATAAATATATTTCTACCCGCTTGTAACCACTCTTTAATTATGTCCTCCTACGAAGAATAGGTATTAAGCTCCCTTCATTCCAATCATTGGTCATAGGTAAATGTAACCAAATGGAGCAAAAAAATTAGATATATATGTTTTTTTCGGTTATAATGGAGTAAGCTCGTGATTCTGAGTAAAAATAAGATGAAAATTCTCATTTCTGACATAAAAGTTGGGCAAATTTGCTTAGAAATACCCTAATAATAAAATCACATTTTATCACGAATTCAAACTGAAAACATGCTCCTTATATATTTCCATTACGCAACAGTCGTTCCAGATCTAGAGCAGAGCCCAACTGGGGAAGTTCCTCCACCTTACAGAAAACCGCAGCCAAATAACACTAGACCCTACTCATAATGTTGTGTTCCTGCCGGTGAGTAAGGTTGCCAGAGCTCAACGAGGGGCGGGACGGTTAGGGTTGGCGACGCGCATGTAATCTCTGGAATCTCTGGAATTGCAGGCGTACATAGGCTACGGATATCATCATCGCGCTGTCATCGCCGTCATCGAAATCGATGTGGAGGACTATATCTATATACCTTCAGGCCGGGCCGTATGCTTGTTTGCCACCGACGTAGTATTAAAAAAAGAATTTTTACTTGGAGAAATTTCGACTATGGACGTTTTATAACGTTATTTTCGTTGTTATTTTATACTCATTATTTTTAGGTAACTTAAATAGCTATGTTTGGAGAAAAAGTGTTTTTGATTTTCCTAATTAACCGTAAAAGACACATTTTAATCGAAATAATCCGAAACAAAACCCATTACGAGCCCTAAGGCACCCTTCGACTATTCAATTTGAGCGGATATTTTTGAATCAATTTCCCGGTCCGCTTGCCGCGCTGGGTGCGCGGGCCGCGATCGTGCGTGCAATTTTTACAGCCGTAAGACGCGTTGGCAGGATCATCGCGAAAAACGTGAATATCAAGGTGTCAAATACCCGAATAGGAAATAAAAAAAATATGATATTTTTTCACGACTCATTCACTCGTAACTCAAGTAAGCGGCAAGGGTTCGGCAATGTGTAATTTTATGCAATGGAATAAGTAAAACTATACGTGTTATTGTTAGAGTGGGAAACGTGTTGACAAATCAGTTTACTTTTATTACTCCGTGATGACACAATTTGGAAGAACGAACATTATAGACCTGTCAACAACATATTTACATAAATTTTGTTGAAAATGTAATAAGCATTTCATTAAATACAGTTCGTATAAATTATAAGTTTAACGCTAAGTTAACAAAACACCAAAACAACCACCCCAACAAACACCACATCCAAATAACACTAGACCCTACTCATCCTACTCATGTGTTCCTGCCGGTGAATAAGTTTGTTTTCTGACGGGCAAGGAAACTAAGTATATATGTGCATGTGCATGTTGACTAACAATGAAAGGTACCGATTCCGATTTGATTTATATTTATATATGTTATAGAGTAGTCTAAAAAAACAGACACGTTTTTTTTAGCTGCCCAAACTCAACCTGTTGGGAGAAATTGTCCTACAAAGTACTAAAAAAAATACTAAATCTTCTAACTCCTATAGAAAGTGATGCTCAAGCAACTTGCTAGTTAATAACTGGTTTGAATATATGTTTGAGAGCAGGAAAAAATAATGAGCACGTGTTTTGTTATATACCAGAAACACATTTTTTCCTAAAAAAATCGGCATTCGAAGTTTTATAATATGTTATCGCTAAAGACCGGCGTTGTTCTAGGAAAACTTGACTTTCTGCCGATATAACAAAACACGTGCTCATTATTTTTTCCTGCTCTTAAACATATACTCAAACTAACCATTAACTAGCCAAATGCCTCAGCATCACTTTCTATAGGAGTTAGAAGATTTAGTATTTTTTAATACTTTGGAAGACAATTTGTCTGAATAGGTTGAGTTTGGGCGGCTAAAAATAAATACGTGTCCGTTATTTTAGACTACTCTATAACATATATAAATATAAATGAAATCGGAACCGAACAGTTGGGTACCTTTCCTTGTAAGTCCCACGGTAAACTCAAGAAGGCTTGTTATTGTGGGTACTCAGACAACGCTACATAATATACACATACCTACTTAAATATATAGAAAACATCTATGACTCATCATCATCATCATGCATTTTTCGTGGGGTGAGTGCCTTACATTGGTTTGCAGGAGAGCTAAAATGAGCAAAAAAAATTTTTTTTCGAAAAGAATGCTTATATAGGAAATATTTGACATGCAAATGTTTTGAATATACCTAGTGGTACTCATGAAATAATTGTATTTTTAATTATTGCTATACCTATCTATTCGTTTTTGATGAGTTAATTAATGTTTAACGTGCAATGTATGACATTACTAGAGGGCGGAGTACCGGTGGCAAATTTCACACAAAAGGTATGGAGTCGCCTAAGTATTCTTATGATTAAATAAATAACGAATAAATGATTAATTTTGCATAATAATTTTTAGGAACTTATAGAAATTATCTTACGAGCATACAAATATAATGTAATATGTTGTTAATATCTATAATACATAATAATATGTTTTCTTATCAAAACATTATCATTAGGTACTAAATACTAGACTAAGAAGTTATACCTGCCAAACGATATATTATATTTCGACATTATATTTTTTCAACTGCTTTAAATCCACTGAGCAAGAAATACAGTGAATGCTACATTTTTCTTCATTATATATAAGATTTTCGTACGGTTCTATCATCCGCAGAATTGTTGCTTCACATGGCTTATTCATCTTGATATTTTTCGGTTTTAAATATTTAGCCGACGCAATAATAATTCAGATAATATAGATGTAAAGCAGCTGTCTAAATTGACGATGTCAAATAATTAGTTCCTAAATGTCTCATAAATTTGTAAATTAGTAACTTTTTGAAAAGAAAGGTTGCATATGGTAAAAAATATTATATCGATGAATGGTGACTTTGTTAAAAGAAATTGAAAAATAACCCAAAACATTTACGACATAACATTTAGGTGTTCCTGAAATCGATTTATGAAAATAAATGTTAAGTACTTACTTCCAATTTACGAGTAGGTACCATACTAAGTACATTAGGTAAATGAATAATTTTATTATTCAAGCCTAAAATAATAATTATAAAAACGACTCCATACCTTTTGTGTGAAATTTGCCACCGGTACTCCGCCCTCTAGACATTACTCAAAATTGGGCATAACACAATTTTTGTGATAATGTTCTGATAGCAAATTGTAATGTTATCATACTATAGTAATATACGGATATAGCACAAGTTTAAAAAAAAAAATATTTTTTAACCCGAATACCTACACAGTATAATATCGATAAAATGTAGAACACAAAATACCTATGTTTTAATATTTTATAATAGTCAATGGATATTTGAATATAAAAAGAAGTGATTTAAGCAGATAATACGGAAATACTCGCCAACCGAGGGTTCCGTACTTTTAAGTATTTGTTGTTATAGCGGCAACAGAAATACATCATCTGTGAAAATTTCAATACTGTCTAACTATCACGATTCATGAGATACAGCCTGGTGATAGACGGACTGACAGACGGATGGACAGCGGAGTCTTAGTTATAAGGTCCCGTTTTACCCTTTGGGTACGAAACCCAAAAAAGATTACTACTTATTTCTTTTATAAAGAAACCATTCAAATATCTGTTAGCAATACAACTGCAGGCTACGCCATTGTGATAATTTCATACATTTTTAAAATTAATTTTATTTTATTTAAATATCTCATACACACAACTAGAACGCACCTCTTATATATTTTATATATGGCAACATCCTTTTCCTATACCCCCACCCTCAACTTAAACCGCCAGTGCAAAATAAAATCCCATCGCGCGCGCGCCCAAAAACTCGCACTCGTCTAATTAAAACTCAAAATACATGTGAAAAAATACTCCAAGAAGATCAGTGACATCACTTTTAACGCTGTGCGTTGTGAACAATCAAATTTTCGTGTTTGTGGTGAAATACGAACTCAAAATTGGAGTCGGCGGGATATGAGCTATTCGAAGGTGAGTCCCTGCCCCTCCAACAACAGATTTTGAACTTGATATTGAAAAAACACGGAACTGAATAAATTAAATGTGAAAGTATTACGAGTACGCTTTCATTGTTTTTATTGCACATCTCTATTTCGCATTTTCAACGACTTAAAAGTTATCTGGAAGAGATCGCTCCTTAGCGATAAGATCGCTTGTTATTTACCTCTACTTTTATTTCGCATTCAAGTTCTTGAATCTTATACCAGTTGGCGTATTCTGATTGTAATAACAGGATTTAAGAAATGTTACCTCTGACACTGACAGATCATATCCATAACTACGGGGGTGTGGTGTTTGGGTCGGCAACGCGCATGTAACTCCTCTGGAGTTGCAGGCGTACATAGGCTACGGAGACTGCTTACAGGCGCATCAGGCGGGCTGTATGCTTGTTTGCCACCGACGTAGAATAAAAAAAAAACAAATCGAGAACAAATTGATAACCTGTTTTGTATTACAATCAGAATACATCTCAAGGGGTCGTTTAGTTGGAAAGACATCCGGTGGTGTAAAAAATACTGGTAAAAATAAGTTAGAGATATACTCAAACTAACCATTAACTAGCCAAATGCCTCAGCATCACTTTCTATAGGAGTTAGAAGATTTAGTATTTTTTAATACTTTGGAAGACAATTTGTCTGAATAGGTTAAGTTTGGGCGGCTAAAAATAAATACGTGTCCGTTATTTTAGACTACTCTATAACATATATAAATATAAATGAAATCGGAACCGAACAGTTGGGTACCTTTCCTTGTAAGTCCCACGGTAAACTCAAGAAGGCTTGTTATTGTGGGTACTCAGACAACGCTACATAATATACACATACCTACTTAAATATATAGAAAACATCTATGACTCATCATCATCATCATGCATTTTTCGTGGGGTGAGTGCCTTACATTGGTTTGCAGGAGAGCTAAAATGAGCAAATAAAATTTTTTTTCGAAAAGAATGCTTATATAGGAAATATTTGACATGCAAATGTTTTGAATATACCTAGTGGTACTCATGAAATAATTGTATTTTTAATTATTGCTATACCTATCTATTCGTTTTTGATGAGTTAATTAATGTTTAACGTGCAATGTATGACATTACTAGAGGGCGGAGTACCGGTGGCAAATTTCACACAAAAGGTATGGAGTCGCCTAAGTATTCTTATGATTAAATAAATAACGAATAAATGATTAATTTTGCATAATAATTTTTAGGAACTTATAGAAATTATCTTACGAGCATACAAATATAATGTAATATGTTGTTAATATCTATAATACATAATAATATGTTTTCTTATCAAAACATTATCATTAGGTACTAAATACTAGACTAAGAAGTTATACCTGCCAAACGATATATTATATTTCGACATTATATTTTTTCAACTGCTTTAAATCCACTGAGCAAGAAATACAGTGAATGCTACATTTTTCTTCATTATATATAAGATTTTCGTACGGTTCTATCATCCGCAGAATTGTTGCTTCACATGGCTTATTCATCTTGATATTTTTCGGTTTTAAATATTTAGCCGACGCAATAATAATTCAGATAATATAGATGTAAAGCAGCTGTCTAAATTGACAATGTCAAATAATTAGTTCCTAAATGTCTCATAAATTTGTAAATTAGTAACTTTTTGAAAAGAAAGGTTGCATATGGTAAAAAATATTATATCGATGAATGGTGACTTTGTTAAAAGAAATTGAAAAATAACCCAAAACATTTACGACATAACATTTAGGTGTTCCTGAAATCGATTTATGAAAATAAATGTTAAGTACTTACTTCCAATTTACGAGTAGGTACCATACTAAGTACATTAGGTAAATGAATAATTTTATTATTCAAGCCTAAAATAATAATTATAAAAACGACTCCATACCTTTTGTGTGAAATTTGCCACCGGTACTCCGCCCTCTAGACATTACTCAAAATTGGGCATAACACAATTTTTGTGATAATGTTCTGATAGCAAATTGTAATGTTATCATACTATAGTAATATACGGATATAGCACAAGTTTAAAAAAAAAAATATTTTTTAACCCGAATACCTACACAGTATAATATCGATAAAATGTAGAACACAAAATACCTATGTTTTAATATTTTATAATAGTCAATGGATATTTGAATATAAAAAGAAGTGATTTAAGCAGATAATACGGAAATACTCGCCAACCGAGGGTTCCGTACTTTTAAGTATTTGTTGTTATAGCGGCAACAGAAATACATCATCTGTGAAAATTTCAATACTGTCTAACTATCACGATTCATGAGATACAGCCTGGTGATAGACGGACTGACAGACGGATGGACAGCGGAGTCTTAGTTATAAGGTCCCGTTTTACCCTTTGGGTACGAAACCCAAAAAAGATTACTACTTATTTCTTTTATAAAGAAACCATTCAAATATCTGTTAGCAATACAACTGCAGGCTACGCCATTGTGATAATTTCATACATTTTTAAAATTAATTTTATTTTATTTAAATATCTCATACACACAACTAGAACGCACCTCTTATATATTTTATATATGGCAACATCCTTTTCCTATACCCCCACCCTCAACTTAAACCGCCAGTGCAAAATAAAATCCCATCGCGCGCGCGCCCAAAAACTCGCACTCGTCTAATTAAAACTCAAAATACATGTGAAAAAATACTCCAAGAAGATCAGTGACATCACTTTTAACGCTGTGCGTTGTGAACAATCAAATTTTCGTGTTTGTGGTGAAATACGAACTCAAAATTGGAGTCGGCGGGATATGAGCTATTCGAAGGTGAGTCCCTGCCCCTCCAACAACAGATTTTGAACTTGATATTGAAAAAACACGGAACTGAATAAATTAAATGTGAAAGTATTACGAGTACGCTTTCATTGTTTTTATTGCACATCTCTATTTCGCATTTTCAACGACTTAAAAGTTATCTGGAAGAGATCGCTCCTTAGCGATAAGATCGCTTGTTATTTACCTCTACTTTTATTTCGCATTCAAGTTCTTGAATCTTATACCAGTTGGCGTATTCTGTTTGTAATAACAGGATTTAAGAAATGTTACCTCTGACACTGACAGATCATATCCATAACTACGGGGGTGTGGTGTTTGGGTCGGCAACGCGCATGTAACTCCTCTGGAGTTGCAGGCGTACATAGGCTACGGAGACTGCTTACAGGCGCATCAGGCGGGCTGTATGCTTGTTTGCCACCGACGTAGAATAAAAAAAAAACAAATCGAGAACAAATTGATAACCTGTTTTGTATTACAATCAGAATACATCTCAAGGGGTCGTTTAGTTGGAAAGACATCCGGTGGTGTAAAAAATACTGGTAAAAATAAGTTAGAGTGTATAATCGTCTATTACTGGACAATATACTAAAAAAAGGTTGTGTTAACATTCACACAATCCAAGTAAATTTTCAGAAGTAATGTTATTTGGTTTACTTGAATTGATTGAATAAATAAACGGAATTCATATTTTAGCCATTTTTGTATAAGGTGTCCAGTTATTGGAAGGTGGCCAGTAATAGACAATTTACCCTATCAAACGAAAAAAAATGCTTATCTATGAAATAAATCCCCAATGGAAGGCTTTATCTCTGATATTTACGATTGGACAATACGGGAGCATCTTTGATTTTATTAAGCAGTATTCGCATGATCATACACGACGGTCTTACATGACTCTATCCTATAGCTTGAAATGATGCTGACCGGGTCTTATAGACGCGGCCCGCGGCTATATTAATTGGCTGTTTGCATTTTTCTTAGTGGATACATTTTTCTAAAAAGTAAAAAAAACCGAGCAAGTGCGAGTCGGACTCGCGCACGAAGGGTTCCGTACCATTATTTATAAAAACGGCAAAAAAAATATGTGGGAGTCCCCTTAAATATTTATTTTATTCTGTTTTTAGTATTTGTTGTTAGAGCGGCAACAGAAATACATCATCTGTGAAAATGTCAACTGTCTAGCTATCACGGTTCATGAGATACAGCCTGGTGACAGACGGACGGACGGGCGGACGGACAGCGAAGTCTCAGTAATAGGGTCCCGTTTGACCCTTTGGGTACGGAACCCTAAAAACAATACAGTAATAACTTCCCGTCCGCTAAAACACGACAATAATGGTTTGTTTTTTTTTTATTTAACCATAACGAAGAACTTCCCGTTCTATTTTTGCTACAATAAGGTGAACATTTCCGAGCATATTGGAGAAAAGTAAATTATACATTAAAGGACTCTATTGTTATTAACAAAAACAATAACAGTGGCATGTTAATTTAGTTAAAATCTCCACACGCATCTTGCAATAGCAAGTGAAACCTGGCACTGACATAATAAAAGATAATCGCCTGTCTTTTATAAGATCGATTTTATTTTTATTTATTTTTAGAATAATGGATTGTATGGCGCGTCCGAACCCGACCACAAATAATCTAGAGCTGCTAAAATGGGTCGCATGTAAAGGAAATTATCATTATCAGGCATTGATAATAATTTGACCTCGGTGACTTGATCTTTTAGCGAAAAACAACACGAACGAAATAATCCGTAAATTACCTAAAATAAAAGAGTTAAATTACGGCATCGAGTGCAATTATTACCTCCCTGGAAGTAATCCTGGCGACGCCCATGACAAGTTAGGTACTTTTACTTATTTTATATATTCATCGGGAAATGACATAAACTGATCTCCATGTGAGTGGAGCCTCAGCTGTAGCTAGTTTAGCATAAATAGTGTATGCGAGTACAGTAACTTTTTGCCTCATGTTAATAACATAATGAGGAAAAAGCTGGAGCTCGAACCGACACCGAAGCATCTCATGATGCTTTCCGTGGCTTTCCGCTGATGATCTTTGGCGTTAATCGTTTGCAACATTACTTAAGCTGTTAATCACAGCTGTCGCAAGGGAGCGTTGTAAATATTTGTGGCTCCTTGTCGTCTATTATAGTTCGTCGTCGCTATATCTATGAGGCATATTGTGTTGATTGTCGTTGCCAATGCTACGGCATTCTGCTCGACTGCCGATAGAAAATGGCCCGGCTATCGGTATTTTTAATTTATCGATACTGTAAAGGTATATAAGGTATATCTATATAGCCAGTTATTAAGATAGTACAATTAAAATTGTACAAAAAGTATATATCGCAGTAAAATACGCTTTTCAGAACTACAGTACAGTATTATAGATGTAGTATTACAAAACATAATATAATAGGTATCTACTATCTACTTCTATACCGTAATGTCAGGTTAAATTGATCCAATTGAGGCTAATTTGGGATCACATTCATAGCAAACATAGAAAGGTCTCATAAAAATATAAAAACATAAATTAACAGCTAGAACCAACCACAGCATCACTATATGCTATAAAAATGCAATAAATAACCTGTACCGAATTAGTCCCAAAGTTACCAGGGCCAAAATAACCTGACGTTATGGTAAGTCGCCAGCCAGAAAAGCAAATTTATCGGCATGGTAGGTAAATTTGCAAAGTTTTGTTACCTAGTTACATTCATAATCGTTCTACATGTAAGTAAGAAAATGTCAGAAGTTGGTTGACTGCGTAGGGTAATTTTTCGGTTCCATAAAACTTTTTCAAGAGAGAATATGGAATAAATGTACTTTGCTGATTAAGAAGAGAGAGACAGGGAGTAAAATGAGATTTTTCTCACTGTGTGAGACAAAATAACATTAAAGTGTTAAAGTTTATAATTCATTGTAATTTAACGTGCTAGGCCTAATATAAATTCAAAATTCTTGAATTCCATTTGCACACATCACGTCACGTCGCTGGTAAAAAAAGACAGAAAACGTTCAAAAGTGATTCAACCGTATATTACCGGTTTATAGTTATATAGACACCGGAAACAAAACGAACAGAGTTGAATAAAAAAAAATTAAGATTTTATAAACATTAGTTATTTGTACTACAAGAGAACAAGGTTTGATATTTCTTCGAGTGCTTATTTTGAGTGCTGTGCAAGCGAAAGATTCTATAATTCACTTAGAATTAATGAATTTAGAATCTTGAGCATAGCAAGAGACTCAAAAGCGCACGAGATATAAATTATTTAATTCTCGTGTAGTACACATGACTTTCATATTAGAAGGAAAAATACATCCTGAATAACCTTCTATGTTTTCACTGCTGAGGTGGAAAATCATGTGTATCTACTATACGAGATCAAAGTAATTTATATCTCGTGCGCTTTTCAGTTTTTTGGTGTGCTCAAGATTTTTATTAATTCATTCTAAGTGAATTATATAATCTTTCGCTTCCATGGGACTCGAAATAAGCACTCGGAGAAATATCTGACTTTGCTCTCTTGTTTCACAAATAACTAGTTCAACATTCCATTGTGATTTAGTTTGTGTACGTTATAATAATGATATATATTCGAATATTTAGTAATTAGCGTTACCACTGTTCCAAGTTTGCCCTTTATAGATAAAAGCACTATATTTTTAATAAAACCGTATACTCTAGTAAGTATTTCAGAAAACGGCACTCACGCTTCCCTCAACCAAATTGACGCGCCATCCAAATGATTGATTACTGTTTTTTTGTCTCGCCCAGTTATTTTATTGAAATTGATGGCTTGTTCAGTCCGCCAGACAGACGTTCATGCTGGGATCGAGTGATTTTCCTTTTGAAATGTATTAATAATTTAAAAAAAAACTTGATTAAATGTTTATGAAAATACAAGGTGCATTGGGGTCATTTCAAATTCGGAACAATTATGAAAATAGTAAATATATATCAAGCCATTTCATACTTTTGCAAGAGTTCGCAACTACAACGCTTACCAAAGAATCTTGCTTACTGTTAGTACAGAAGAAGATATTGCCTCGAGTTTCATAGATGTTTGCATTTTTTTCTATCCCGCTTTGAAGTTTGAAGTTATCCCAATGTACTATATATCTATGTATTTTATTCTTTAGTCTTTGCTAACTTGGCTTCTACGTAGTGTTTTTTTGATTTCCCTTAATTTCAAGGGTATTTTGATCAACTCCATTTCGGACACCAGCGTCTACACTTGCCTTTTAGGGCCTGTTTACATATTGATTAGAGTTTAGTACGAGTTCACAGATTTGCTACCAAACGTACGTCCATACTATCTCAAACGATTGATGTTCGAAATGACATTGATATGTCTCGGTTTTCAATTGTTTGGTTGAGTTAAATGTAATATCAGTGTTACAACAACGCTATATAAAACATTAAAATATCTTTTACCAAAAAAAAATACAAAGTTTTGAAAATTAACCATGCTATTTATTTAGTTTCCTTAAACGTACTTACCCATAACCTGAAGCTAACGGAATAAAAAAAAACACGGTGTATATGACATAATTGTTAATTTTTTACAGTTGCGTTTCGATCCCTACGGAGCGCGATTTGCACGTTGGCTACGCGGCCTGATAATTAAAAGGTTACGACAGTTTTGTAACTCTTTTCAAAGCCTGCGCTATGGGGCTTCACTGAGCTCTCTTGTAAGGTTTCCTCTCGGTACAATAATAAATATTTTAGTAGATGATTTTTCTGATTATTATTTTCTTCTTACGCAAGTTCTTTTACATAAGTAACAATTAACCTTCTTTGTTATGGCAACAAATATGTGTATGCAAATACGACGTTTATTTCGATTAAATTTAAGTTGATCATAATATGTTATTTACCTCTACGTATCTAAGTATTGTATTGATAAGTAAGTCTCACGAATGCTTATTTCTGAGTTTTGCTCAGTTTAGGGCCAGATCCATCTCTGTAAGATTGCCCCCAAATATTCTTAATTATTTTATAGCTGCATGTTTTCGTAATAAAAAACAAATTTAAACTCAATTATCTAATCTGATCAAAATTAGAACAACAAAACACTTATCATATCCAAAAAAGAAGGCTTATAAGTAACCATACTTTTTCAGTGCAAGATTTCTTAAATATAAGTTGCTTAAGCAGTCGTTCTTCACGTATTCTTGCATAGCCGTTGAAGTATTTTCGTTAACGCATTCACTGCCACCGACGCATATATGCGTTCACCGTCATGCAAGTTCGTTCCTAGGCCTAGCCCCCTGGCAGTGAATACGTTAAGACCTATATCACAGATTATATAATAGTTCTTACGAACAGATACTTATCTCTCAAAGAAAACGCAAATACCTACTGTTTTAATACCTACACAAAAATACAATGGAGTGACCTTCAACGCGCCGCTCCCCGCACCACGCGCACTGGCGCAACGCTAGGGTTGCCGACGTTAGAAATGATTTTACAAATAAGTACATACCTACTTTAACTATAGATTCTATAGAGGATATCTACCTTCTTAAGTAGGTACAAATAAAAGTTTTATTGGTCAAACTAGCATTAGAACTTGCCATTAGCTGTTTGAAAGGGTAGCGTAAAATAATTATGAGTAAGAAAAGTAAGTTAGTAAGTAGGTAAGTAAATATTCTTTATTGTGCACCATACAGTTAAAGAATACACCGAAAGCGAAATAGAAGCTTAAGACTACCTACTCTTACCTGAGAACAGGCGGTCTTATCGCTAAAAAGCGATCTCTTCCAAACAACCAAGACAAGAGATAAGTTGCAATAAGTAATTATAATATTCCATTTATGCCTTTCATTCCGACAAGTGACTGCGAAACATTTTAAAAGGTCATATCTCCGTGCAATAACCGCATTGTTTACGCCGTTTTATAAACCGCACAATGAACCCAGCAAAAATGTATTATAAAACTTCGTTTAAAGTTTAAAACTTGATAGATATTTATGTTACACAATAAAGAAAAATATTATAGAAAACATAAAAAAACATACCTCGTACGAGTATATCGTAATTAAAAATAATAACAATAGGTGTACTTATATTGAGAATGTCTACGTACTTTTCCTATCTATCGAAAGAGCAAAAACGATATTTTTTATTAGTTTTGTTGTCACTACAAGCTGTGTTATTATTTGTTGTGTCTTTCGCATATACATTTTGGCATATTCGAGCGCGCGGCGCAGAGCGTGCGTACGTGAGCGCGTGTGACAACCAACTGGCTTGCTTTTGTACCGTGAACGGGACGAGAATCGTAGGTATATATCCGAGCTCGCGCGGAGAGTTCCATAGGCCTGCCTATTTATTTATTTATTGTTCTTCAGTTCTTTCTATCTTCAGCTGTAGTTTTAAATTCGGTGAAATAACTACTTAGACAATCAATCCAGACGGTGCGTCATTTACAATGGAAATTCTGAAGGAAAATATAAGTAGGTACTTAACTATAATTTATTATTTACTTTTGGTATTAGCTAT
This sequence comes from Cydia pomonella, assembly GCF_033807575.1. Lineage (NCBI taxonomy): Eukaryota > Metazoa > Arthropoda > Insecta > Lepidoptera > Tortricidae > Cydia > Cydia pomonella. The sequence continues at coordinate 20,067,655 of NC_084704.1, forward strand.
TATATTTATTGTCGTATAACAAAATAATATACACCGTGCCGCGCTGGTAATACCCGACAGATTTTAACCACGCATTCCATATTCGTGCTGGATTAAACTCACGTGTGTTGCCTCGAGTGAGTATAAGCGTAAAATTAGTTTAATGTTATGAGATTTGGTCAAATTCGGCAAAAAACTTCGCAAACAACACGTTATTTATTTTTAAATATGAATAAAGTAAAGTTTTATTTATTTATTTACGAATAAAAGTTGCGACTTTCCTTTAAAACTTTAATGTAGGAGTATTAGGAGGTATTTCTAAACCAAGTCACATAATGGCAGCGTCGCAGCCAAAAAGGCGTTTTTCACTAAGTAATTACATAATCAAATTTGTACAAGAATTCTCACTATTTCTTAAATTTTTGGCATAAATTTCTTTTGTGCCACCAAGCTGTTATCGCTTACTGTACTTTTCTTCCCACAGGCAACTATTGCTCACCGAGACAATTCCAAAAACCCCAAACACAAGAGGTAGCGTTATTTTATCACAGAGTTCCTATGGCCACCTCCTGTCTCCATCATCCGATCAGATGATGTAAAATTTCAGTTTCATTGGCAGTCGGGAACTGGGTCAAAATTAAGTAACTTGCAAGATTTGACCCGCACAAACATACATAGTCACATTGCAAGTTAAGTAAAATATTGTAACAAGACCGATTCAAAAAAACTTTGTTTGACATTTTAGTATCTAAATGCAGTCAAGAATACACCTTTACAATGTGTTGGGTTTTATCAGCCCACGGTGTATATCATATTGTATATTTCTTTCCCATACACTATATAATGGTATCTTGGCAAGTGTAAGCACCCGTCTTCTCATATTAACATTGAGAACACAAAAAAAAACCTTTTTTTTAACACTAAAAACAAAGACACCGAAGCATAATTTTTGGGTGAGCACTATACCTGCGTAGTTTTGGGTTACACCGAAATGAAATTAATACATTTTTTACCACACCAGCTCGTAAAGAGTCACTTAGTTCTTCAAAAAACTGATGAGAAAGTTGCATTTATGTCCACAAGTGGCAAAGTAATTTGATTCAAATTTTCAGTTGTTTCATTATTTTCATCATTTTGGCTAGTAAATATGACTTTTAAGTGATGATTTTGAATGATAAATATTAAATTTTAGCTTTCATATGGATTTAATTCCTAATGTTTTACAGTTTCTATTTTCCTCGCATTAATGTTTTGAGTTTCACTTGGTAGCTAAGTTTATTAAACTCTCGTTTCTTGAAACCCTCTCAACGCTCAAGATTACACTTTTAGAACTACTCACTACGCTCGTGGTTCAATGCAGGAATCCTCCGCTTGCTCGAGTATCAATATTAGCATAAGAGGTTAATCAACAACTTTGCCCCCTTGTAATCCAAATGACTATTAATCTACGAGTAATTATCTTTTTATTTTATTCGTGAGGCCAACTCACACTTACATTTTGTCATCAAAATGATATCTATTCGTTATCATTCGTCCGTGCGACAGCTCGCGCCAATACATATATGAACTAGGACGCGCGAATGATAGGTACTACACACTAGAACTTAGGCCGTGGACTGGACGCAAGCGACAGGCGGCGCCGCAAGCGGCAAATCAAGGCCATTTATACATTACGCTCGACTAAATGTGTGAACGACCTTGATTTGCCGCTTGCTACACCGCCGCCGGTCACGTGCGTCTAATCCACGGCCTTAGATGTGAGGAAAGTTATATGTCCAATTGTGTTTGATTTCTATTCTTGCAACGTTTTGGTGTTACAAGATGCGTATTCTGATTGTAATATATATGTAATAAGTTATTCATTTTGCCAATTTCTCAAAATGCTAGAAAAAAATCTACGTATAATGGTAATAAACTGATATCATTTAGATATCCAAATGTACGTTTGATTTGACCTCCGTGTCACTGAACGAGTAGCAACCTGCCTCTCATATTAATTCAATCATTCATATTTATTATGGTGACTCAAGGTTCTCAGTACCTGTATTTCTTTTAAGCTTTATAATATTTTTATGAAGTGTATATTCTGTACTATATTTTTGAAGATTGAAATTAATATAAGGGCCTGTTTCACAATGTCCAAGTATAAGTAAGCTATACTGATAGATAAAGAGCTAAGTTTTGCAGGAAGTTATATCTGGCAGTTAATTTATTTGTTAATTAGTTATCCAATACTTTACTTAGACATTGTGAAACAGGCCCAAATAACATAATAAGATTAATTCCAAAGTTGTAAGGTTGTATGACAAATAACGTTAAATAGTATTATTAATTTTAAATTGCTTTACTTTCTTAAAGAAAGTCATCTTAAAAAAGGTAACAGTACTTACATAAAAATGAATGCGAATCACATCTTGGTATATGGAAGAAGTCCAAAAAACTTTTAAAAATAATCTAAACTTAGCCGGGGTACGGTAAACTTCTACGCTACGTAAGTGAAAAGTTGCAAGCAAAATTACATTTCGTTAAAAATATATTTCGCTCTGTAGGGGTGGCAAAGGTAAGAAAATCAGGTGTTCCAAAAGGGAGAATCGCTATGTTGTCTTAAACTTATTCGCTGCGTCACAGAAAAATAATACTTCTTAGTACACTGAGTTTCTGTTTGTCAAAAATTAGGGTTTATAGCTTCGTCATATCAGTATTGCAATCCATTCAGATATATTTTAATGAAATTTCGAATAAAGGTATATTATGTGAGGCACATTTATGTAGTATATGAAGTAAACAAATAAACAAACAAAATTTTACGGGGCCAACGGACTAGAATTACTATCCTTACAGTACCGACTGATACGATCGTGCGTTGGATTTGTAAAATTCTAGCTTTAACAATATGTTTCTACTCATAGTTTATATACTTCGTATTCCACACATGTAACGAAATATTGATGAGTAAATTAGGTACCTTTTTTATACTACGACGGTGGCAAACAAGCATACGGCCCGCCTGGTGGTAAGCAGTCAACGTAGCCTATGGACGCCTACAACACCAGAGATATTACATGCGCGTTGCCGACCCTTTAAAAACCTGTACACTCCTTTATGAAGAACCCCAACTGTAGCCCCTCGGAAAAACCTACCTGCTTACCTACTTGTATAACTATAATTATTAAGATGCGGAAACTATGAGAACAGTGGTTAATGAAAATTGAAAAATTAAGTATAACGGTTTTTCCTACATTGCTTTAAATTCAAGTAAAGTCCTGTGTCGTCCCTTGAAATTTTCAATACAACTGTATGCAAACAACGGAGCAAACCAACAATGACTTTCCAGTGAAGTCTGCGTCTACAGTTGAATAAATGAACTGTTCATCTGTACAAACCATTGTCTTGTGCAATACGGGGTGCATTCTAACTTTGGGCATGAATCAATATTTGTGGGCCAACATTCGGAGAACTTTCATTTTGAGATTTTACGTCGAGTCAAGTTTGTTCGTTGATGGCAGGTTTTCGATGTTGTTACGTTGAAAGCTAGCTTTAAAAACTTGAAATTTTAGTGCGAATACTTTTACACGATGAGTTAAATTACGCAATATAAGAACAAGACTTGGTCCGAATATTTTTATATGTACCTATACCTAACCTAATCATGCTATGCTGGGATTTCTATGTTAGAGATTTAGTTAGAGAGCAAACACTTTTTGGTTTTTGAAAATCGCAAATATTTTGTCTGTTGTCTTTATGTGTTTTAAAGTAACAAGACCTCTCTTTTGGTTATTAGTAAGAAATTGGACAGTGAAAATTATAAAAGGTCTGAAAACACAAAAAATAAAGAGTTCTAAAAATAACCACTTACTTATATGCTCCAGTTTGTTGATTAGTGAAGACCTGCAATAAAAGAAAAATATGATTACTATAGTACTTGTAAATAATAGTGAAAGCGGTGTATGGAGTAGTTTGCAACACACTTTTGCTGACTTGCGGAGTATTTTCTACAGACATTCATTCAGACAACAGAGTATTCATTTTATGACAATATCACCTACATCCATAGAGTGAGATGAATCTATACTGATGACCTTTATGAGAGAGTAGTCAAATGATCAAGAGTTAGGATATGTATACAAAAACCTATTTTCTCTAGTTAAAACTAGTTTTTCGTTTCGCCCCAGTGAAAACTAGTTAAAAATTAAGATAATTATTTAACTGGGCGTTTCAATCAAAAATATTTTTCGCAAAGTGCGTTGATAAGCCGCGTGCTTCGCTATTGTTGTAGATAACGCTATTCCTAAGTAAAAATAATTTTTAATTAAAAAAAAAACCGCCTTCAAAAAATATCCAATAAAGAAAATAGTAACTATATACACAGTAAGATAAAATACTAAAAAGTTAGAAATAATAAAGTTTTTTCTGTATTATAAATCCAAAGTTCGTTAAAGAACCCCTTTACAAAATATATTATTTACTTACAAATCAATAATAATAAACAATATTTGGAGTCGGTGCCAGCAACGATATAATGGGATTAAGATTTTGTAAACATATCTACATTATCTACTAATTTCTAAGTTATTGAATTGAAAACGACATTTAAGTTGTATCTCTAGTTATTTTTATATCGTTGCTGGCACCGACTCCAAATATTGTTTATTATTATTGATTTGTAAGTAAATAATATATTTTGTAAAGGGGTTCTTTAACGAACTTTGGATTTATAATACAGAAAAAACTTTATTATTTCTAACTTTTTAGTATTTTATCTTACTGTGTATATAGTTACTATTTTCTTTATTGGATATTTTTTGAAGGCGGTTTTTTTTTTTAATTAAAAATTATTTATTTTTTGCCTTTTAGTGATGTAAATATATATATAGCCATCATGATGTGGTGTGCACCATTTGCAATAAAATGATATATCCTCAGCAGCGTACGAGACTAGTAACTACAAATCTAGACAATTTACTTCCTGCTGTTTTAATCGCTTTGGGTAATATCGTGACCTGTACTCGTTGTTCAAATCATATTAAAAAACGAAAAATTCCCGTTCAGGCAAACTGGAACAAAATGACCGTTTCAGATATTCCTGACTTATATTGTTTAACTTAGTTTTAATTTTAGACACTTGGAGACCTTATACATCTCTAAATTTTTACTTTTATTTTGTGTTTAATTTGATTGTGTTTACCTATATTTTTAATAATTCTGACACTTAGAGACCTTTACATCTCATAGTACATTTAAGTTAATTTAAGCTAGTAATTTTGTGTAGCTATTGCGTCTTTTATCTGACATACAAGCACAAAATGTTGTGTCTCACAGCTACATGTTATTACTATTTCTTCCTATTTCTTTTTGATAGCGAGTCGGGTGTGTTGGGAACGCAAGATACCTAACACTCCTCCTCGCTTCGCTCGTCGTCGTACCTAACGGTGACTCTGGGACTGTATTTATTTTTTGATAGCGAGTCGGGTGTGTTGGGAACGCAAGATACCTAACACTCCTCCTCGCTTCGCTCGTTGTCGTACCTAACGGTGACTCTGGGACTGTATTTATTTTTTGATAGCGAGTCGGGTGTGTTGAGGGCGCAAGATACCTAACACTCCTCCTCGCTTCGCTCGTCGTCGCACCTAACGGTGACTCTGGGGCTGCATTTCTTTTTTGATAGCGAGTCGGGTGTGTTGGGGACGCAATATACCTAACACTCCTCCTCGCTACGCTCGTCGTCGTACCTAACGGTGACTCTGGGACTGTATTTCCTTTTTGATAGCGAGTCGGTTGTGTTGGGGACGCAAGATACCTAACAATCCTATTATGCCTACTTAGCAAAATATAATTATGCAATGTAATAGTACGCTATAGGATTATTATGGTATCTAAAATGATTATTTATTTATTTTGACACTTGTAGAGACTTTACACCTCCAAATTTTATTAGTATTAGTACTCTGACATTGGGGACCTTTTACATCTCCAGATTTAATGTGTTTTTAACCATAGAGACTATACATCTCTATTGTATTGTATTAATTATTTATTTTAAGATTATTATAATGTAATGTTTACCCAGGTATTGGCTGTTGTATTTATAAATGTTGTTATGTATTTTTCATGTCACTATATGATGTTACTATAAATGTTGTATTGACTTGTAAAAGAGCCCTTGAGGCCTACTTGCAGAATAATTTTTTTAATTTTGAATTTTGATGCTAAACCAAAGTCGACCAAAGTAATGTTCTACGAAACAATGTTCTGCAAAATGTGTCGTATGCGTGGTATTAATAATTCCAACTATACCTTTATGCAAAATTACCATTCGACCGAAAGTGTCTCTGCGAAACATGTTAACATGTTATGCCAAGTGTGTTTCTGACCAATATTGTTCTGCCACATGAGGGTAACCCTTATTGTTAATGTGCTTGTTTTTGTTTGTATGTAAATTCCATGTTGACGTGTAAAAGTGCCCTTGTGGCCTAATTGCTGAATAAATGTTGAAGTTGAAGAAGTTGAATGTTACCTATTATTTTATGCTGGGCTGTAACAGTACATAAACTACAGGGTATAACCCTCGATAAAGCTGTTATAAATTTAGGAAAAAAGAATTTTGCTAAGGGACAAGTATATGTAGCAGAGTAAAAACTGGAAGGAATAGCTCTATCTGATTTAGAACCCACTAAACTGTTAACTAAACCCCACGATGAACGGGCATTAGCAGAAATGCAACGGTTGAGAAATCTCATTACTGACTAAAGGTAGACAGGTACCTATTCATTAGGCCAAGAAAGCGGTTTGCTAGTATTGACAAGGTTTCCCGTGTATTCATCATCATTAAAGTACACGTATTGTTGCAACAACGGAAGCTATCTACCCCCTATCTCTTTACCGTTAAGGAATTGTATCTTCCATCATCAGCTCTGCAACGAGATGATGACTACCAGGCGCAAATACCTAAATAGCTTTACGAAGTATATGAAAAACGTTAAAATTGCCTATAAAATTTTAAGAATACCACTAGTTTCTCAAGGATACCATCATCAGATCCTGACCTGATGACTATGGGACCACTTGGGAAGTATACCCTATCAAACAAAAAAAGAATTTTGCAAATCGGTCCAGGCGTCTTTAAGTAATCGGTGAATATACATAAAAAAAAAATATATATATATTCCGACGAATTGAGAACCTCCTCCTTTTTTGAAGTCGGTTAAAAAGACCGAATAAGTGCAAGTCGGACCCACCGAGGGTTCCATATAACAAATTTTATCTAATTTTTTAATTTTTTTAGTATATGTTATTATTATATTTATTTATTTTTCTCCGGTACTTATAGTGTAAGACGATATAACTTGCCAAATTTCATAGTTCTTGGTCAACGGGAAGTACCTTATACATTTAAAATCTCTTGAGAGTGTCGAAATATACGTTTTTTTGCGGCATAAACGGCCGTATCTTTTTTAACGTTCATTTATAAGTTTGATTTTTTTACAGCTACAAGGGACTATAGACCTAAATATGTGGTAATTACAACTCGATACCTCCACGCGACCACAAACAGACAGGCGAACGGATGGACAACTAAGTGATCCTAAAAGGGTTCCGTTTTTTCCTTTTTGGTATAGAACCTTAAAAACTGACATTTTAGGAATATTTCAATAAACTTTGTTTGTTTCAATAAACTTTTCTGTCACGTAAACCAGGGGAAATACAAAAGTAACCGATTATAACTTGTAATTAAAAATGGTGTAACATGTACTTGTTACATGATTAGTTGATTAGTATGTAACTCATTTTTTACTGCAGGTATATTTGTCCCCAGAAGAAGGTATTAGATTTTTATATTTATAAACTATGTTTTTTTTTTATTTTATTGTATATTGATATAAAGCAAATTTTAATGCCACACTAAAGACCCTTGTAACGAAGGCAAAAAAATATTGTATTCGTTTTTAGGGTTCCGTAGCCAAATGGCATAAAACGGAACCCTTATAGTTTCGGCATGTCCGTCTGTCTGTCTGTCTGTCTGTCTGTCTGTCCGAGGCTTTGCTCCGTGGTCGTTAGTGCTAAAAAGCTGAAATTTGGCATGGATATATAAATCAATAAAGCCGACAAAGTCGTACAATAAAATCTAAAAATTTAATTTTTTTTAGGGTACCTCCCCTACACGTAAAGTGGGGGTGAATTATTTTTTTCGCTTCAACCCTAGAGTGTGGGGTATCGTTGGAAAGGTCTTTCAAAACTAATAGGTTATCAAGAAACATTTTTTGATAAAGTGAATATATTCGGAGATAATCGCTCCGAAAGAATAAAAAAATGTGTCCCCCCCCCCTCTAACTTTTGAACCATAGGTCCAAAAAATATGAAAAAAATCGTGGAAGTAGAGCTTAAGAAAGACATTAAATGAAAACTATAGCGGACATGATCAGTTTAGCTGTTTTTGAGTTATCGCAAAAAGTTTTCCCTTCATAGTAAAAAGACTTACTTTAATTAGGTACTGATTATGCAAATTTGCCTATTTGTTTAACTCGGGTGAAAGGTACCGTTTCATCCCTTGGTTAACAATTTACTATACTTTAAGCTCCAGTTTAGCTTAATGTGACGGAAGAGTAACTACGGAACCCTACACTGAGCGTGGCCCGACATGCTCTTGGCCGGTTATTTATTATATATATTTTATCAGTAACAAATTTGACATTATAAGTAAAGCAACGGAGACGGTAACATAGTTGTACATTTGCTTACTCCAGACTATGAATACCGAGTAAAAAAAAACCAAGAGTTAAATATTGAGGCCTATTCTGTGCATATGTAAATTCAGTAGCTAATGTAAGTTAAAACTCTTAACGAATATTATAAATAATAATAAATTTTAAGATTTAACCATACTTTGCAACAGTAAACATCTGCAATAAAAAGTAGAATGACCTTGGCCCCAAAAATGACTGCAATTAAATGTGACGGGTCGATTTTCATATGAGCATTTTTTGCTGTCCCAAAGTAAATTGAGTCTATAGTATTACTATGGGTATATTTAACTAATAAAAAAATACACTTTGGTTCCTTAAGTATACATACTTCCGCTGTATGTGCAATGCACGCGGGACACGTAGCAAAAAAGAAACAAGAGTTTGGACGTAGGCAACGTATTAACAAAACTTAATACCTGTACCTATAAAGATAATTATTTGGAGAATTGATTTAATTATTTATAAAAAAAATACGTTATTTATTAAAGCCTTTTTGTGGTTGTCCTGTGCGGTACTGTTTTTGTTATGGCTCAAAGAAACCTCCCTAAATCTGGTGTGTTGTTTATCTATTATATTTAATTAATGATACAATGCCATATATATGTTGAAAAGGTGACATACAAATACGTCAGGGTCTTTTAAATGTCTGTCTAGTGCCATAATAATGTATATACTGCCATACAATGTCGAAAAAATATCCTACATATCAACAGCGCCTTACAAATGGCTGAATAATGCCATAAAAATCTCGATTCCGGCATACAAATATCGATATTTAAGCATCCATATCTAGTTAATGATAGAAAGTAGAGGGATGCATTGTACTCTTGTTGTTGTATTGTTTGGTGTTAGAAATCCCTCCTTAGCTCCTTACACAATCATTAAAAATCTAATTTCCCGAAAACAAATGTCGAAAAATACAACTCATCAAAAAAATTCTCTAGTAGTGCACAATAAAGAATTTTATTATTATTATTAATTTTGTACCTAGTGTGAGTGTACGTATGTATGTATGTACAGGGTTACTTCGAATTGGTAATACAAAACACTTGATTGTGGCTCAGTTAATACCAAACTTTCTCATTAATTCTCCCAAATTTTCTAACAAAACCAATAATTAAAGTCCCAAAGTGTGGTTACTCTACATTAAATATCTAACTGTCATACCTAGTTGTCACTCGATATTATCGGCAATGTACGTTATCATTGATATCACTACAAGTGACACTCGTGTAACTAAATTGTTTTGATGAGGTTTTAAGTACCCTGATAAATTTATGGTAATAATAAGCCGAATTATTTTTTAAAATCATTTATTATTGTACCTAATCTACCGATTAATACAAACTCGAAATTTTCTCTTCTTTACCGCAATAATTATTTATAAGAATGAAACACTTTAAAACGCATATCAAGTTTATTAACACCATGACCCTTTAAAAGTTTAAGTGGGAACCTACCTAAGCGTATTTTAAGATGTGTTCAAAATGACCACCGCCTTCCCTGACACATAAGTCGGCCCGCCGTCTATGGTTGATTTTGAGTCTGTCTAAAATAAATTAATTGGCTTTTACAGAATTAAATGCCTCAATTATCTTTTGGCGAAGTTCGCTCATCGATAGTATTTGATTCCCGTGCGTACACTCTCCTTTTAATTTCGCCCCACAAAAAGAAGTCGAGTGGCGTCAGATCGGGACTTCGAGGCGGCCATGCGACTGGGCCGTTGCGTTCAATCCATCTGCCAGGGAATATTCTATCCAAATAATTTCGCACACTTAGAGCAAAATGTGCTGGTGCACCGTCTTGCTGGAAAAAGAGATTCTCCAAATTTTGTTCCGGCGCCTCTTGTAGCAAAATCGGTAACACGTTTCTCAGGAAATCTTCATGTTTCGGTCCATTTAAGTTGCCGTTAATAAAATACGGTCCAATCACACAATTATTCAGAATGCCTGCCCAAACGTTTACAGAAAAACGAGTTTGGTAAGAGCCTCGCCGAGTTACTTGAGGATTTGCATCACGATCAGATCAGCCCACCAGTGTTCATTGTGCACGTTAAAGAGGCCGACTCTTGTAAAAGTTGCCTCGTCGGTCCATAGGATATTTAAGTGTAAGTTTTGCTGCAGCCAACGCCCAAAAATAACTTTTCTAGGGTAATCAGCCAATACAATATCCTGTACCCTTTGAAATTTAAAGGGATATTTTGCTTCAGCTTTCATTAGCCGCCAAATAAACAATTGGCTCGTGCCGAATCTCGCAGCAGCATCCCTTGTGCTGGCTTCTGGGTTGCGGTTAAAAAACTCGAGCACTCTTCTCCGAAAAGCTGGTGAATACCGCGGGCGCCTGCCTTGTGCGTGAGCATGTACTGGAACCATAAACTGACCATAGTCTCGTAAATTTTGGATGGTACTGTTTATTAATACACGTGTAGGTGTTGGGCAATCAGGGTATCGTTCGTGAAATAATGCCTGAGTTTGCACAGTACTCCGTGAAGTAAAATAATATCCATTTTTTGAACATTAGTATACGGATAACGTCGAGGCATTTTAATTTAATTGTGAAATTAAAATCTCACGGAAAATATTATTTTCTTTGACAAGTGACAATTACTAATCAAAACACGTTTTCTTCATAAATACCGTGACAGGTGATTGATAACCAAAGAGGAAAGTGTTCATTTGAAATTCTCTAAACTTCTTTGTTAATTATGATGGTAGGATAACCATGTGAAGTCTAAACAAAAGGGATAAATTAAAAATTAAGAAAAAAATACTTTTGCTTAATTTAATAGCATGAGACTTAATTAAGGGGATTAGTTAAGGGAAAATGTGTGTAAAACATTAATTTTGTATTACCAATTTGAAGTCGCCCTGTATACACTTTATTGTACATAAGGGACAGGTAAAGATACAATCAAAAATTAAGAATGAGTGTGTGGAGAGCATTCCACAGAAGAATTGCCTCACAGATGAATGAGTTGGACAAGAATCCAGCCCGATGAGGGAGGACAGCCAGAACCAGGAGGGGCTGTTATAAACTCAAATTTAAACCTGAGATAACTTGCAATGACCTGCGTTCACGAATTGGGAGCCATCGGAATTTCCGGTGAAAAGCAGAGACATGATCATATTTGCAGAGGTTAAAAACGAATTTAATGCAATTGTTAAGGAGACGATCAAGTTTGGACAGCGATGCCTGTGTAATGTTAGTTCAACACACATCTGCGGAGTCAATGATTGGTAATATTAGGGACTGTGTAAGTAAAGTTATAGTGCTTGCGAGTAAAACGTTTTATGTCTGTAAAGCGCCCGCAATGAAATGGTCACCCTGCGACTGACGTCAGACACACGTCAGATACATGTCAAACCAATATTGATAATTAAGCGTACATTTTTTACATGCGCTGACAGGTCACGGTGCTTTGTAAACGTATCATGATTCATGAATAAATACACCATTTCTTGACATATATTATTAATAAATAAATGAGCCTAAATCTAAGAAGCTTACTAAATTAATTCTCGAGTCTTTCTCCATGCAGCAGGCTTGCAAATTATGCGATATAGAAAACAAGGCATTTCCTCGCTAGAAGCTCACATTGCCTTTTAGATAAGACATACGGGAACAAATTTTGTACAACATATACAAAATATAAAAGCGTTGTTGTTAATCCTATCAAAAATCATTTCTTTGTTGTTATATTACTAACTGTATTATTTAAAACCATAACAAATGAGTAGTCAAACTTAACCCGTTCAGCGCTATTCACTGCACTACGAAACATTTCCGGGAAACCCATGTTATTGGCTACGACGTAGCGCCACGAAATTATTTCATATGTACTCGTGTACAAGTCTCATTTTCAACCGACTCTCGTAAAATTTGGAGAGTGGGTTGGATAATATTTTGTTTTATTTTATTAAAAACAATCTTATACAAACTGAGTAAATGCATAATGTTAAACATTTTATACCACGAAAGTGGCAAACAAGCATACGGCCCGCCTGATGGTAAGCAGTCACCGCAGCCTATATATAGTTTTTTTTAGATTAAGTTTTCAATCTTTTTCAAAATGTGGGAGCCACGGGTAAACGCGAAGTTTACAGCTCACAGAGCCACTAGTTTTAATTTATCATCAAAACTTGCCAACACAAAATGCAATTTTCAGTAGTCAAAATAAAGACTCAAAACTCAACGGAACGGAAGGCCTTATTATAGGCATCTGAACGGCTAAAGGATTCAACTTCAATTTATGGAATTTTAAGATGACGTTGGCGTGTCTGCTGAGCAATGTGTAAGGACATATAAGTCTCATCGGGGTTTTTAATCGGCTTACCGCTTCAGCGCGGCAGCCACTCGAAAAAGCACCACTCAATGGGTATTATTATTAACTACAGTTACTTAGGCAGACAAACTTAAATTCTATGAGTACAATAAAACATCAACAATTCAGTAGTTCTATTCTAACGCTCATACAACAGTTTTCGACTTACTCGTAATTAAAATAGTAGGTATTAAGGAATGAAGTAAGATATCGCACAAAACAAACCTTAATTTAGTTAACTTCGGCTTTCCTTATGAACTAGTCACTTTTATTAAAATTAGGTACGTAAATGAGAAAAGTATTTAAAATCATTTCAACCAGCACCGGCGACGTCTTCGTTCAGTGCTAGGACATACGTCATTATAACCCCACATCCGTACGCTAACGAGAGATGAGCCAGAAACGCTGACACTAGCGTACGGTAATCACCCTGTATAAGCGCCTGTGTTAAGCTGCACCCTTAAACATAAGCGGAGCGAGATCAGAATAAAATAATAACTGTAAATTTGGGAAATAAATTATACTACCTATAAACACCGTGTTTTTAGTTAATTCCGTTATCTTCGGATATTTCTAAGTACGTTTAAGGAAACTGAACGGCATAGTTAATTTTCGATATTTGTATTTTGTTTATATTTTTCCTGAAATATAATTAAATGCTGCATATAGGATTGTTGTAATATGAGCAGTATTAGGTCAACCTACTTAAGTCAACCAACCAATTAAAAACTATGACATATCAATTTAGAACATCGATCGTTTTAGATGTACTTGCAGCAAATGTCATAAACTTGTATTAAATACTTAACAATATGGAACTAGCCCTAAGGCGGGTGTACGCATTCGTAGGGGCTTAATGAAATAAAAATAATTTATTGTTTTTTCTCCAAAACATATTAGACTATCGATCTTTGAGAAAATAATTTAAGTTAAGCCCAGGAATGCACCCTTGAAATTAACGAAAACAAGAACACGATGTATATTATTTATTTTTAACAATCGCTCACAATTATTACTACCTTCCTCCTCTATATAATCGCACCCTAAAGGAGTGAAACGCTCCGTATCAGCTAAACTCAACTTCTTGCCAGAGGGTGCTTTGCCTCTTTATTCATTATTTGATCCCAGGAAACATCTGTCATCACTTTTCTTTACAAAACGATTAGAAGATATTAATCAGTTATAAATGAGCTTGACGTTTCGACCGATAAGATTTCAATTATTTTGGAGAACATCATCATTGGCTTTGAAACTTTATAAATTAAGACTATCTTTAATGTTTGCAGTTTTGAATTTAGGGTATTAATAAAAATCAAAAGTATTTAATGTTATAAATATTTAAAATTTATTATTTCTATGTTCGTACATAGAAAGTTTCAGACTGCAAAGCATATTCTTCACATTTTTAGGGTTCCATAGTTAACTAGAAGCCCTTATAGATTCACCATGTTCGTCTGTCTATCCGTCCGCGGCTTTTCTCCATGATCATTAGTGCTGGAAAGCTGCTATTTGGCATGGATACGTACATCAATTAATCATAACAAAGTGATTAAAATACAAACCTAAAAAAATACTTATAAAAAATCGCTTTAAACCAATAGTGAGTCGTGTTACATGCGCGTTGCCGACCCTTTAAAAACCTGTACACTCCATTTTTGAAGAACCCCATACTGTATACCCTCAGGAAAACCTCGGCAGGGAGCTCATTCCACAGCCGGAGCGTCCGCGGGAGGAAATTCCTCTTAAACCGCACAGTGCGCGACCATTTAGGCTCTAGGGTAGGGTAGGGTAGGGTAGGGTAGTGGGGTAGGGGTATGAACACCCTGCCGACGGCGAGCGGTGCGGTGATAGAAAGTGGCCGTTAGCATCATGTCAAACAATTCTTGAATAGATTATACTATAAAATCCTATGCTTACCTTTACACGACGAATTATTTCTCATATATCCAAATAGGACAGAATAATCGTTGAAACTTATGTCACCTGAACAATATTAACACTAAAATTTCGCACAATCTCAAACGAGATTTTAAATCAAAAAGACTACATAAAATATAAAAAACACACAACACAAAAGAATTACAAAAATTTTAGTCACATTGCTCGGCCATTTATCTTACAACTGAAAGTTATGCGGGACGTCAGGGTGCTTTTTAAAATCTTGTCAAATGACATAGTGGCCAGTGTTTTTAGTATTAGAGGTTATACGCCCGAATACACACGTTTTTTGGATTGAGAAAGGTAACCTGACAAGTCGTGGCTAAACCCTGTGATAGTTGCGCTATGAACCATATCATTAACACAAAATATTCTTGCTACCATCAGATTTGGCAATAATATGCCTATATCATTCATAGTCAGGACCATGTGTATTGCCTTCATATCTGTGGGCACAGTAGTGACACACTGACAAGCAAACAAAACAAACACAGGAGGCACAACAGTACCCTCTTTCCTCGAAGCCATTCAGGGCATTTTCGACCCCCTCTAACTTCATCACGAATAAAGCTGTAAGCCTGGATTTTCAGTGACCAAGGGAGGATAATGAAATAAAGGTATGTGGTCGTTTGAGAAACATACTTAGTTTAACCGTATAAGGAATGTGAGGACATTCCTAGAAGTCGATCGAGGGTCGTAGAAGGATATGTAAGTATTTTAAAGTATTTTTTTCTTCCTTTTTTATTTTAAATTTATTTAAATTATTATATACAAAGGTATTACAGTAACTGCACAAATACTAAAGTATTAATAACTAGCTTAAATCTAAGATGGGCCATTAAGGCATTGTAGCAAGCTGGCGGCATTTCCTCGTTGTATCGCAACGTATTAGCGTTGTGCAGGGAAGCCGCCAGCTCTTCGGTCACCAGTTACACGTCAACCAGACGCTTCGCGATTTCTGCAATAAACTTGTGAGCGCTGGGACCCCATGAACCTAGAATTTCAACGACAAATGGTACAAAGTTGTACTGTCTACCGCAGCTCTTATATATTACGTTTCTCGTTTAATTTATAAGGTTTTGTAGTCAACTAGGAACCCTTATGGTTTGGCCATGTCCGTCTGTCACTCTGTCTGTTCGCTTCAACCCTATAGTGTGAGGTATCATTGGATAGGTCTATCAAATCGAGTATTTTCGTAAATAATCGCTCCGAAAGAAAAAAATGTGCCCCACCCTTCCTTTACTTCTAAAGCATGGGTCTAACAAATATGAAAACAAAAATCGTGAAAATATATTAAAAAGACTTAGGAAAGACATTAAATTACTATAGCGAACATGATCACTTAAGCCGGTTTTGAATTATCGCAATAAGTCTCCCCTTCATAGTAAAAAGACGTACAGCTACAGTTAAATGTTATTACGATATTACTTAAATGGGTTTTTAAAGTTATTTGACATTATTCATGTGAACAAAGTATAACATAAGATAAAATTGCTTATTTTACTCATCCAATAGTTATTAAGTATTAAAATTTTCTAAAGCTTAATTATGCAGTATAGGCTGTATGAGAAACACCGTTGACTATTTGCCAGTTTTATAACGAGTAAGTAAAAAAAAAAATTTTTTTTCATATATTGCCATCGAAATGTTTTTCGCTATGGATTATCTATCTCCAGATATGCAGTCTCTAAGTCCTAAGGAAAAAATATTACTTTTAATACATTAAAGCAAGCACGCATCAAAGAAGCATATTGTTTGACTCGGGTAAAAGGCACCGTTGCATCCCTTGGTTGTTAACGTTGTTAACCAAGCGAGAGGCGAGCTGAGCTAGACGCACAGGTTTATTTATATTTAGGTTTGATTTGCCTCATGCTTTATGTTCGAATTTGATAGCGGCACCAGCCTATTTGCTGTCAACTTACTGACTTTGTCATTTAGATTTCATAGGTTATATTTTCACTCATTAATTTTATTTTAAATTCATTTAATTTGTAATTTTTCCTCAATCAAAATAAAGTGCTTCGTTATTTTTTTGTATGTGTATTGAAATTGGCAACAAAATTGATATGGAGGGCTGCATAAAGCTGCAGGTGATTAGATAAATATGTCTACATGCTTTGACTGATGATATTGTGATATTAACCTTAACTAATCACGTTCATTCAGGTAGAGTCTATACGGAAAGAGAAGAGTCGTAAAATGTATGGGATATAATATATAATACATTCTACAACTCTTTTCTTTCCGTATAGACTACATACTCACATGAAGTTTTAATATTCTTAGTGTTTAAAAGTTTACATTTGATACTAAACCGTGTGTTGTGGTAGGTAACTAATTATACATATAATTTATCACAAGATTTTCTTTAAATAACCATTTCAACATTAGCATAAGAAAAACTTTGTTGGCTGCATAAGCGGAACGTGAAGTTGTTAATCGCATTTTATCAAAGTCAAATTTTATTTCGACATTGTGAGAGCCTCATATCTAACCTGATTGCATCGCAAATTGTTCATGAATAAATAATATTGCAAAAGAGAACTTAAAGAGGGTTGAAAACGATGAAAATTTGTCACATTAGAAACACGATGAAGGAGGTTTTTTTTATTTTAATATGGGGTGACTTTTATTATGAAATATTTAATGATGAATGAAAGATGTTCTAATTAATAAACTTTGTGACCAGTCCTCCTCATTTTAGCGTATTCCAGGTTTGATCAAAGGAGCCCAGGATCCACATTCATCACTGGTATGAGCTGATGTTTCAACCTACAACCAATGACTTGGAAATTTAACGCCTTGCCACCAGCTACATTGCTTACCCGCTAGGTTATTTGGCGCCCTACAAATATCACTATGAACCTCACAAGCCTCGGATAATGAAGGCGATTTTAAATTAATAACAGCGGAGTGGGTTCGAAAATATTTTATTTGTAGACGTGAGTCAAATAAGGACACAGAACACAGATTTTCAGTCCTATATCTGCAGTCGTCTTGCAATCATGAAGCTACAAATTCAACGAAGTTATGAAACTAGAACTATTTGTTTAAACGTAAGTGATGAAAAACAAAAAAGACTGTTTAATTACTAAATGTACTCTACAAAACCACTCATCTTATCGATATTCTACTCGAATAACAGCACCTCACATTTGGGAACTGTATAAATGTACTGTCAAATAATAATAGAATGCTGCTGGTCTGCCGAGGCACCCGCCCGCGCCGTTTGTACTTGCTTGACGAAATTAGTCCTGGCATAATGTTTATAGTTGTATGGTAACAACATCTAAAGGTAATTTTAGAAACCTAATATATAATTTTTATTCTGAATACTTTTACCCTATATTTACTATATTGACTTTTTCTCAAATTATCAGTCACTAAGCAAACCTCTTAGGTAAAAATGTAACATTTTCTTTAAATTTTTTAAAGTTGTTCATTTCACGGCTCAGATTTCAAACAACCGGGAATTATGAGTACATTTAATATGTTTTCAAATGGTATAACGTCACGAATTGATTAGTAAAATATAACCGGAACAATAATGAAAAAACCAACGATGGCCGGCTGCCATTTACATGAAGGTGCGTAGTGCCCATGCTAACAAAATTATTTATTACTTGGTTATGTAATATCATACACCAATATAACTTATATATTTAGAAACAACACATCACACGAATTGACCAGTAAAATGGAACACAAGAAATAACGGAATATCGACGAAGGTCGGCCACCATTTATGTGACGGTGCGTAGTGACCCATGCAGAATAAAATTCATCATTATTTGGTCATGTAATATCATACACCAATAAAACTTATATATTTGGGAAGCTAATGAAATTTACCGTATATTTTGTACATTAAATGCGGTAAACTTATAATTTCATGAGTTAGAAGCATGCTTTTTCAGTACTTATGCCATCCATGCATGGTAAAAAATCATATATTCTCAAATATTTTGTAAACGACTACGGTTATTAAGAAACAATAATAGTACGTTTAATTATCTTCCAAACGACACCTCAAACGAACCAATCGGTCCCATAGCACTCAAAATGTGACCAAATATCAATGAGAGTCGGCCGCCATCTGTCTCCCCCTGTATTTCAACCCCCCCCCCCCCCCCCTCCATAAACTAAAACCGGTCAACTCGTATTCTGAAGATAACGAGGAACACATCCATACCAGTTTTAGGTATTTAGAAGAGATGTCTACGAAAATCGTGAGGGAGACTATATATTGACTATTAGTCTATACCTACTCACTCAAATACACAGAATAAATATCGCAATATAATGTATAAAAAAATATCCATTTTCACTGTATAATTGGTAGTATAGCTCGCTGCGCAGACGTTCCTAGTTAACAAAAATTAGTCCATCGTACACTTTTAAATAACTATGTCAATTTAGATCCAATTTGATTATCTAGTGAATTTTATTATGAATTTGAATCATTCTCTATTATTTTAATAAATTTTCCTTAGAAATTGATACAAAAAAATATTAGCCAACTTGGGACGAGCTACGCTACGTGACTTAACTTCTTGATTTGACATTCAACCAGACTAAGAATTGCCTTTTACATTATTAAAGTGAAAATCTTAGGTATTCAAAATGACTATCGCTCTTTATTTGGATTGAACAAATCATGCATTGCTTTTACACAAGCTATTTTTAATATGGTGATATGAAGTAGGTTGGAAAGTTGAACAATGGAAGAATGTTTTCTTTGATTCCAGCTATCTATATAATATTTGTGCATCTCTTAGACAAAAGCAGAGTCTAGTAGATAAGGAGGACTAACATCCACCATAAAACGCCGCGTCAATCTTCAATCGTCATGGATACTTAGGGATCATCCATAAATTTCGTCACACGAATTTAATGTTTTTTGCCCTTCCTAGTCAAACCTAATCACATTTCCCCTCCATATCACCCCCAACGTCTTTACCCATCACGGAACAATGGTATATCGAATGATTGGGAGGCGTGCGTGGAGCGAAAAACCAACACGAAGAGCCCTTTTAACACTTGAGCACAAACAAAACAAAAGTGTAATTTTTGTAATTTTTACGAGAAGTATTGTACACTTTTATTTGAGTAATCGACTTTGATTTAAAAAAAAAATGTAAAAAAAAAAATACTTTAACTTGTGATTTATAACGTTTTATTTTTAAAGTGACGATAATTTTTAACATGATTCTTTATTTAATAGTACATTACGATACAAGTGCGAAAAATAGGAAATTCGAAACGAGTGGCGATAAATTAAAACACGACCGAAGGGAGTGTTTTAAATCGACACGAGTTGCGAATTACCTATTCGCACATGTATCGTACAACGTTTTACAGTACATATGGCCCTTTAAATGTTCGACACAGTAACGTAATATGCTACTTCTCGCACTAGTGCTATAAAGTAGCCCCATATGTACTGTAAAGTAATTTTTTGTTAACTGGCTACAAGAAAAACAAGTATTGAGCATCTTAAATGTTGTAGTTTCTTTATAATCGCCATTCTTAGGTCGGAAAATGGCGTTTCTTCGAAAAAACTAAAAACTTGAATAACTCGAAAACCATTGAATAGACCTTTGGTCAACTGGGCTAAAAACATTGTAAATAAGCTGTAAAATAACCTCTTTCAAGGAATAGGTCGAATTAACAGTGACCCGGTATATACTGCTAAGAATCCGAACCATTTAAATATTTTTGTCCAATAACAAGCCTAACATATATAGTTAACAGGAATACTGTAGTTAAAATGCATCGATCGTCAACTAGATATGTCCTCAAATAATAACTAATTACTTTACCAATCGATTGATAAGCGTGGCGTCCATAACGATCGGTCAGTGCGTTGTGCCACCGTTTCCAAGTAACTGGCGGCCTCATCAACAATTGAACGTTATCGACCCTCGTCGTTGTATGGTAATTTTCGAGAGGCGGAGGAAAAGACATCGATAGGTTATAGTAGTCTTATTTTTAACTCGCATATTTATTAATTTTTAATCTCATAGTATACCAATGAAGAAGAGTTTAAAGTTAAGTTTACTGAATGGTGACTGAAACTATTACGAGTATAATAATCCTTTCAAAAAGTGTACTGTTTCTTTTTTGTAGAAAATTATATGTACATTATTTACGTTTAACAACGTTTTTTGCTATTGGCCACCGTTTACGTTTTTTACGAAAATATTGAAAAATGGACCATAAAATTTATTTTAATTAACTTTTCCGCTTTAATATCTTTTTAAATGTTGATCCCAGGTCCTAGAAATAGTTGACTAACTCTTTCTTGTAGGCAATTTTGTATAGATTATTTGCGTCACAGAACATTTTTTGCTATCGGCCAGCGTTTACGAGTTATTTAAGAAAAACTAAAAAAAAGGGAACTTTGAACCACCCGCTACCAGTTAGCACCACCCCTAAGATCCATCAGTACTTTCAGTATGCTGTGTAAGGCACCTTTACCTACAACTATACCAAATTTCGCTTATACACGAATTATTTCCGCCAACGGGCTGTTTTTGGTCTTCGTTTGGTGAGCTATAAAATAAATAAATATTATAGGATATTACTCGTATTACACAAATTGACTAAGTCCCACAGTAAGCTCAATAAGGCTTGTGTTGTGGGTACTGAGACAACGATATATATAATATATAAATATTTATAAATAGTTAAATACATAGAAAACACCCATAATTCAGGAACAAATATTCGTGCTCATCACACAAATAAGTGCCCTTACCAGGGTTTGAATTGAACCCGGGGCCATCGGCTTCATAGCCAGGGTCACTACACACTAGGCCAGACAGGTCGTCAAATATAATAAAGTACAAAAATTACGCATCTGGAAATAAGTAATGTAATTTTGAGGTTAGTGTGTACTTACGTTTTTAACGATCTATAATACCTATTATTATGACCCAACTAACAGTTGAAAAATAATTTAGAAATAAAAATCAAGGAAGAGTGTCGAGTTTCAAGTAGGATCAATGTGAATCCTTGGAAATAATACAAACCATCATTCAGCGCATGAATAATTCTTGTGATTATAGTGATGATTAAACGCATAATATTTAACATTTTTATGCTTTTTAATCACGCAAGTTGGTAATATAGAAGTATAATTATCTCAAAGCCACTCTGCTACATTTTACCTGTCGTACACCAGGAGGCTTCGTACAGTGGTCATATATCGATTACCAAATATGCTGAAGCACTCATATCTGTATACCAAACTGTTATTAATAGTAGCATTGGTTTCATTTTTAATTACCCGTTAGTATTTATTATATAAGGCTCCGAACAAAAATCGTACGAATCCTGCCCGTCTTCCCCTATGTTAGTGTTTTAATTGAAGTTTTTTTTAAAGAAATTCTTTTTTTTAAATAATAATATTATAATAATTTATGAAAAATGGAAATTTGGGTCTGATATAGTTAGTCGGATTCGTTTTTGAAACTTTGGTGTCAATACCCGAATATTATTAGTAATTGTATAAATATGCCTCACTAAATTTACACTGAAACTTGTTGAAATTTGCCAAGTACAGTGTAATAAATAACTAAACTAGCCATCCATTGTCAGGGTTTATTTAATCAACATATACAATATATTCTTCAATTGTTACAATCTTATTTGACCAACAGATATCAATATGTAGAAATTACTAGGTAAGTTCCAAAAACAAGAAAGGAGACTGTATTCCTCATTGAGAGTCGTATTATTAAGTATGGAGTACCACAAGGGTCTGTACTTGGCCCTTTATTATTTATTATATATATCAACGATCTACCGAAAATACTAGGTAATCCAATGACTCTGTTTGCCGATGACAGTACAGTAATAATAGAATGCAAAGACAGAATGACATAAGAAATCGACATCAATTCAGCAGTAAGTTATATTATCCACTGGTTACAAAGTAACAGTCTTAAAGTAAACCTGGCTAAAACAAAGGTAATACATTTTACTCAACGTAGAACCAATATACAAGACATCAGTGTTTCATATGAAGGTTATAAATTAGATGAAGCAGAAACCATCAATTTCTGGGGGGTGCATATTGACAAAGGTCTTAACTGAAAAACCACGTAGAAGTTACTTGCTCAAAACTAGCAAAATCAGCATATGAACTTAGTCAGTTGAGATATATGGTAAATATAGAAATAGTGTTATCAGCGTATCATGCGTTAGTAGCGTCTGTTTTAAGTTATGGGGTAATCTTTTGGGGTAATTATGGGGAGAGTACGACCGAGAACATGTTTTAAAATCTCAGAAGAATTGTATTAGAGCAACGTTTGGTCTGAAACCATTAGACAGTAGTATAGGTAGGCCATAGTTTACAAAATATAAAATAATGGCATTTCCTTCTATTTACATCTATGAAGTAGCTTTATTTGTTAGAAATAACCTTGACCTATTTCAGAGGCAAAATTCAGTGTATGCCTCACTAAGAGCACAGGATAATAATAGAATTTACAATCAAATTGCTAATACTGCTCTACTGAGAAAAAGTATACTTGGTATAGCGCCTAAAATCTATAATAAGATACCAATGGAAATTAGGAATAGTAGTATTTATTTGTTTAAGCGACATATAACGAAATTATTATTGGAAAAATGTTATTATACTGTCAATGATTTCATTAATGATATTAGTTTTTAATTCCAATGTACATCAGTAGTAACTATTGTATTTTAATTTTAAGGCATGCCAGGTAATGTACAGGTTAGACTGTTATATGTATAGATATATTATTGATAGGTATACTATATTTTGTACGCCGAGAGGCAGAGCATGAAGGACAACTTTGTAAAGTATAACATCTCTTATGTTACTTTACTCATGTTTGACAAATAAATTATCTTTATCTTTATCAATAATCTTCATTGTTTTCGTCTCTAGAATGAAATATACGACATGGCTACGAATATTTTATAGGACGGTGGTTCGATAGTTCGAAACATTATAAGAGCATTTTATTTGCGAGTTATGGATTTTTCCTGTGTATAAACCTTCTATTTAATAATTGTTATTATTTAGTACCTACCTATAACACAATTTTTTAGAATTGAAACTAGGTTGATATGTGTAGAACAATATGGGTAAGTAACATATTACCCATGACCAGTTTTTACTGGATCTAAAGTGTATAGTTGTGGGCGGGTTTGCAATGGAAAAAAAACATAAATAATATTAATATACCTATACATATAGACGGGCGAAAACGGAAATTAATCTTATAGGTGTCTGAAAATGTATGTATACGTAAGCAGATTTTGTAACTTATGCGTTCCTATAATAACACTCTGATTAAGCATAGCAAGACATCGATGCATTTCTAAATCGTCATATTTATTCAATTAATAAGTTGTTCTAAGCATAATAATTAAAATAAGTCATCGAATTTATCGACAAGTATTTACTTTTTGATATACCTAGATATCATTATCTACTGAAGTTTAATTTCGTAATTTATGCTCTAACTAAAGACGCCATGAATATCGTACCCTAGTTCATAAAATCAATACTAACTTTGTAAATGGATACTTTACAAATTACTCTGGGAACTTGAGCAGCTGAGACTTGTCACGGTTATATTTGAGACGCAAAGTTAGACTGTTTGACTTCAAATGTTTTGTTTTTGATGAAATAAAAATTGTATAAATCAATTTTAATTTGTCTGTGTTGTTAATATATTCATTATAATCGGTTTATGTTTAGACGCCAATTTGAATTTATCAATTAACTTGGTACTGAGTTAAAACGCGGCCTACTAGTACGGACGGTGAGACAGATATATCGAAACTAAAAGGGTTTCTATTTGACTACGAAACCCTAACAATATATACAGACATTTTTTAAACATATTTATCGATATCCTATATCCCTTTGAAGGATTGACACGATAATAATAACTCATCCCCAATACTTCACGTGTGCACGTTCCAGATTTTTTCCAGTTTTTATTTTACCACTTTTCGGCGTGATCACCGATATTAGCTGTTTGTACTAACGATCACTGGGTAAAGCCGCGGATGGACAGACGACCATGGCGAAACAATAAGGGTTGAATACTAAAAGCTAAAAAGTGTTTTAACAAAGTATTCTTTTATATTAAATATGTCAAGTAAAATAAAAGTACCGATAAAATAATATCTGTGTATAGTTATAATTCTAACTTCGGGACATGAAATCGGTTAAGCATCTGGATCGCGTCCAAAACAATTAGCGCAGCGGAGCTATAATGCCAGGAATTGGGCAAAACACTCTAAATTCTCTTAGTCCCAGCTAGTTTAACGCTAGCACTTGCTTATTTTGTTAGCGGCTTGACTAACTTTTCTTTAACTTCATGATTGGTGTAATATCCTTGCGGCTTGTTTTTTGTCGGTCTAATCACGATAATAGTACATCACTTCAGAGGCAGGGATAGAAAGGCATGTCGGCCGAAAAGGTATAGGTGCCGGCCGAATAGGCTGAGCGTAGCGAAGATGGATTATGTCTTATGGCATACTGGGGTGGGGCAAAGCAGCTGACATAGAAACCATCTTCGTTCTTCAAAAGAGGGCAATCAGATCCATTTATAACATGGCTTCTCGTGACTCACTGAGAGAACGATTCAAGGAAATAGATATTCTCACAGTAGCTTCACAATACATACTAGATGTGATAATGTATACGCATAAGAATATAAAGTCCTTTAAGAAACTATCTGATATCCATAGTTATAATACGCGAAATAAACATAAGTTAGTAGTCTCCAAGTTTCGTCTACAGAAAGTTAAAAAATCGTTCATGGAAAACTGTGTAACATTTTATAACAAAGTACCCTTAGAGGCATGGAACCTGCCCTATACTTCATTCAAGCAATACGTCAAAAATGCACTTCTCAAAAAGGGATACTATAAAATAGATGACTACTTGGGAGACACGGAATCATGGCCAAGTATCCAGTCTCAAAAGCTGTAATAGTTTTGCGTGCAGTGTCCCGAAGAGGCATATGGCGCTGTTGTTTCTAGCTGTTCAACCTTATGTATTAATGTTTGTTATGTTTTAGTTATTTTGATGATGACATTGACATATTAAATACATAGTAGTTATATATTCTGTAGAACTAGTTTTAAGATTGTTAGCTTAACAGTCTCTTGACGTGAAATATGTATTTCATACATTTTTTTTATTCTTTGACATTTGGAGAACCTTTACACCTCCAAATCTTATTGTGTATTATTATTTTTCTCAGACCGTGGGGACCTTATACATCTCCAAACTTAATATATTAACCGTGGTGACTATACGTCTCTGTCATATTGTATAATATACTTGACTTGGTACATACTAGTTATGTACAGAATGTAGCATTAGTTTATGAGACTGCTAGTTTAACAGTCCAGACGCGGTTTATTTATTTAGTATAAATTTTATTTTGACACTTGGAGAGACTTTACACCTCCAAATTTTATTAGTATTAGTACTCTGACATTGGGGACCTTTTACATCTCCAGATTTAATGTGTTTTTAACCATAGAGACTATACATCTCTATTGTATTGTAGTAATTATTTATTTTAAGATTATTATAATGTAATGTTTACCCAAGTATTGGCTGTTGTATTTATAAAATGTTGTTATGTATTTTTCATGTCACTATATGATGTTACTATAAATGTTGTATTGACTTGTAAAAGAGCCCTTGAGGCCTACTTGCAGAATAAATTTTTGAATTTTGAATTTTTGGATAGAAACATGAGATTGGCAAACCCTTTTCACCGCCGAAGTGCTGCTCTCAAAAATGCAATGAAATTCAATTCAATTTATTTTTCATTAAACAACAATGATCCATAATGTGTAGTAACATTTAAGATTTAGAACTAAGCATTAGTAGAACAAAAACAAAAAGCGAACAGAACAGCAAAAACCAATCACCTGGTAGCGGTCATGATACACTAAAAATGTCGCACAATAGGTGAGTCATATCGTGCTACAGTAGCCAGGATGGGGTTGGAGCTGGCTCGCACTCTGCAGAGCAACGAGGCAATTCTCTTTCGTATTATAAGATAGTAGTCATCCGTGCGAACTTGTGCCCTTTCATTATGTGTTCGTATCAAAAATACACGCTGTATTTATACTTCTGTCAAACAAACTGTTTATAATAAGTCAAAACTGTCAAAAGAACAAAAATATTAATGTAAAAAATGCATCATTCAGTAAAAGTGAATTTATTTATAATAATTAATAGGTATCGAAAGTTGTTGATAATATATTATTAGGTATCTAACATTGATTCTGACTAAATAATAATAAGTGACGTAAGTTACGATATTAAAATTGTTTGTTCCGCTTTGAGTTTATGTGCCAACACGCTGCACCGCACAACAACTAGTGTTTGGGGTTCTGCCTTTTCGACGAACTTTTTTTGACCGAATTTCACTTGCCAGCCAACATTTCGCCGACGATTCACTTTGACAACTAACTATTAGCACATTTTTATATGATTTTTCCTACTCCTCTACTGTTATCTGTCATTTATGCATTCATTAACACGAATATAAGAACATACATAAAAGGTTTCAAGAAAAGTCTATATTGTCTATTCCTCATAAAAGCTCTTGTGCTTTAATAAGCTATAATGTTACTGCGATTAATGGCTACCAACCTAACAAAACCAAAACGAATACAGTTTTAAACTAAGTGCATTGCTGCCAACTTACAAAATATTCATTTGGTTGCATAGTAAAAATAATTACTTCATAAGTCAGAAACACGCATGTGACACCCGTAATATAGCAACACCCATAGACTACGAAGACCGCTTAGCGTTGCTTGTTAGTCTCCGTAGGCTACGGTGGCCAAAATTGAGAAAAAAACCATCCAAAAAATTAATTTAGCAAGTAGCAAGTACCAGGGCCTCATGAGTTACGAGGAGGTGTCGCCGACCGGCCGGCCGCGGCCCGGGGCGGGCTGGGCGCGTAACAAGGTATGCTCGCGCGTCTTGGCTATATACTTTTGCTGTAATTTGTTTACCTAAATTATATTTATTTTTGTTGACTCGTAGGAAAAATATTGTATGCAACGTTGTATAAGTAGGTCAAAAAATTCTCGTGGCGTATTCCTTTACAATGTGAGCCGGAGCCGAAGGCGTAGGTAACTCACGCCACTCGCCTTTTTTGACCCTTCTTATACAACTGTTGCATAAAATACTATAATGTTCTATTTGGTTGAATTATTTTAAAGCAGATTATTATAATGACTCAAAACTTTTGGGATACTTATAATTTGTCAAATCTTTCACTAGGTCAAACAACTATTCAACAAATAATGTTTCGTCAGTGCAACAGATCCCTTTTCATACATTTGGCAACTAATCGAGTTGCGATTCTAGTGCCACTGATAGTGGCACATTTTGTGATAAGTATAGCAATAGACTCTCATACGTGTCCAGTTAGGTGCGACGACAAGCGAAGCGAGGAGTAGCATGTTAGATTAACCGTGAGCCAACAGAGTCGACATATTTAATATAAAATATACAACACAAGTCTAATGGAATAAAAATATTGAATGAAAACATATTGGTAAACATTATACAACCAAATGAGTATTACGCAAACTAAAACATTCTACTATTCGAAAGATGGCATTTTGAAAAGTGTCTTTAAATACAGACCAAACGTACAGTTGGTAACTGTGTGGTTGGGAAATAAAACGAACTTTTTGATAAGTTGGGACACGATCATTCTGCGAAATGAAATTATGCGAATAATTGGTTGGGAACTGATAATCGGCAATACAATTTTCTGCAATAATTTAGAGAATTGTTGTGTTTACTTGTGTCGAGGTTGGACATTTTCTAGAGCTGTTTTATTTGGCCGGGTGCAAAGTTCTTGTAGGAAAAATGAAAACAATCGCAGCGCTTGATGTGGCCAAAAGTGGTGAAGTTCCCAAAGTGCTGTGTTTCTGTCAAATGTCATAAGTCCTAGTAATGTTTTTCTGGTGTTTTGGTTTAAAATCATATTTACCATAAAAATTGGTCGCGAATTCACAATAGATGGTGTAGCGACTTTAAAAAAAGATTTATTTGTATGTTTGTTACCTTACAACTCCGTCATTTTTTAACCGATTTGGAAAATTATTTAAACAAAACCCAGTTCAGACAAATCTAAAGCACTCCTCAAATCCTTTAGGCTATATATAGCGATTTTAGTATTTCCATCAACAAACCAAAGCACGTAAGCATTTTCATTCAAAACAGTGCCATTTAATGAGGTGAAATTGCTAACGATGACCAAAACGGGACTCTTTAACAACGCTTATTTCACTCTTAGCAATTTGTCATATATACTATGGACTATAAGTAAATAATGCCATAAGAATTATCAAAATCAACCTACACGCTTAATATTTAGAGTGTCATAAAGGAACACACAGGTACATGCATAGACTGATAAACACATTACTTTCCTTGGCGTTGCGCATTCGGGTAACCAGTTTTCCATATATCTAAGTCCAAATTAACCAGGTTTCACTGTATTACTAAGTGCATCAATTGTAAACCTACAAATGTCGCACAACAACTCGGATATTGTGACTGTATTTACATTTACCTATATGAAAGATTTACATGAAAGTAATGCATTTTTCAAAAAGACTAACAATTGTAAACTTATTATCTGTTGGAAAAAAAATTGTTTCAGGATCTAAATAACTTTAAAGGCGCATGGAACAACAACCCAGTAATATAGAGAACGATTAAATACCAAACCTTCGTAGTACAGTGTCTGCTTTTCAGGTGCAGCATTCACGGCAATCATTTGTTTTTATCATTACATAAACAAAGAAGTAAACAAGCTTAAAACAATTGCAAAAAGGCATTTTCATCACTGTGACAGACAAACAAACTCACAAATATCACGGAACCCAGTTGAAAAACAAGCGATTCCGCGCGAATATATTGCATCATTAAACTGCAGGAGCAAAATAAAATGCGAAGATGTGGGTGCGACCTCGAATAATTATATTTCGGGACTGCAATGTGAGACGCGTCCGCTGTGTCACTACGCGAATCTCGTAAATTTCTTGTCGAATTGGGTGCAAGACAATTGTGCAGCTTGTTTTTAACATACTTAGGTACCTTTCATTACTAGTGTCTAATGGAGTATTATTGTAATTATACTATGTGGCTCGCCTATCACCAGGATTTTTTTGGTTTATGAAGATCCAATTGTGTTTTAAAAGATGGTACAACACAAAACTTTACATTTTAAAAAAATGTTATAGACCTGGCAGTCGAAAACGTAATCAAGTACTTTATTTGTATCAACTAAAAACGTCATTTTTAACTCTGACAGGTCATATCCATTACAAATCCAGATCAAAATTATAGCCAGTCATTATAATCAGAATACGGCTCCAGTATTTATATTTATTATATGCACAATGACATAATAATAACATTGAGTTCCAAATGTCCTATGTCTTATGAATGTAGCGATGATTAAAAACTTTGGAACCCGCTGCGAACTCCTTGTTAAAAAAGTCCGTAAAGATGTTAGATGTGGCGTCCCTCTAATGTTTATGCGACATTTGGGTATTGAAAGTCAGGCCACAACGATCAAGGAACACGATAGAGACGCACGCGCAGAAATGCGTTGACCTATGCCCCACGCAGATAACTCACCGGGTCAGACTGTGACCGCATCGATCGGTTGTGATAAAAATATACTGACCTGCTTACACGGTGAATAGGATAATTATCGTGCCTAGGCGTTATGTTTTTTTACAGAAAAATGCCTTTAATTATCATGCCAAACCATTCTAAAGATCAGAAATCTGGTCCGTTGAAATATTTAGGTAGACGTTACAACACTGTCATTGAAGCCGGTTCCGATTTATGTAGCAAAAAATTGACCCTCGATGACACCTGACAAATGGATATAGGTACACAAAAACTTGTCAGTAACTTTGAAATCAAAACGAAAAAATTCCTAGTTTATATAAATTTTTACCCGAACTAGAATTACTTTTCCATTTATGCTATAGTTACCTGATGTGACATTAAGCATGTACGCGGAATAAGTATCTAAACTTAGGGATAAAGTTTTTTGCCACCTCGGGTGATCATAATCGTGACCACTACTTTATTTATTTAACCGTACTAATGTAAATTTGAAAGCTAAGGTGTAATAATTATTTAATAGAGTATAAACAGTTTGTATTTTTGATATAATCACAAACTTAAACTAGACGTAGGGTTTAGTGCTGCAAAACAATTCTGAAAGATTTTTTTAAATTTAATGTTACTATCAGAGCATAATGAGTTTTTGAAAATTTTTCAAGCGGCAATGTGTTTCGTACATCATGGTCACTTGTGACAGTTGTGAGTGACGTCGCGTCATTAAATTCAACGTTTTGAGTTAAAATAAAGTAGTGATACATTGCTTGCTGGATTATTTACTATGGAAAAATAAAAGTCGTCCATTTTTGATAAAACCTATGAAAGTGTGTTCATTCTGGTCTAAAAAAACTGTCCTTTGATTATGTGGTGGTATCAAAAATACACGCCGTATACAAAATATGACATTCAACATCCAATGCTTTGTTAGAAAAACGTAAAACTCGCTGATAATCGTTATTGTTTTAATGACGATTTTTAAATCGTGAGAAATTATGGATTATGTAGGTATTTATTTTTCAATTAAGTATTTTAAAGTAAAAAGTCTAATTTGAGTCAAATTATTGAAGAAGACACATAATAAGTAAATCCTATAATTAGGTATCGTATTGTAAAAAACATCATAGGCAATGTATACCAAAAATAATATATTTGCTATTATTGTTTAAAAATAATGTTCTCCAGAAAAGAGTAGGTAAAATTAACTTACCGTTCACTATACAATCCTCATCTAAACTCAGTGTTCACAAAACACATACACTACACTAAACTAATAATTTGATAAAACGGGCACTAATCATCCTAATTGTGCAAAGCTTTCAACCACGTGTTGCGTAAAATTCGCTGGAACAGCAGAACTCACGAAAACTTTCATTCACTACCCGCGGTAAAACAATATTAAAAGCAAGTCGCGCGCTCGTATCCACTAGTAACTGACAACTGACCGGCCGTTAGATATTCACCCTGTACTATAAACAATTTATTTTCATAGACTACGGACGCATCAAACACGTTCATCGATAGAACGCAAACGGTGGAAAAATCTATTAGGCAGCCAATCGTCTTCATTTTTATCGACAATAATTATTCTAAATTTGAATTCCTGCCAATGGCGTGCGACATTCGGCTGTTTGTTGTTGAAACCGAGCAGTTTCAAAGCCGATGAGTAAACAGATAAACACTTGGAAAAATATTCAGTGTTTTCGCAGCGGTACGACTGGACGGCAATTTGGGATATTTTAGTTTTGGAAGCTTTTGATTTGGCAAGGATGCTTTTGAAGGTGTTCTACAAAATTATAAATTCATATTCAGTTTTTGATCTTTTCCAAAAATGTTATTGTCTCAGTATCATCATCATTTAAATTAGGTTAATGGGTCATTCTACTTTCATGCGATTTCAAAGAATCTTGAAACTTTAATATTCGTAATGCGTTTTAACTTACACTAGCTACTAAAACATGATTAGCACAGAATAGGTCTCAATAACCTTGATTTTTTTTATTTGTCAAATTTATAGCCTGGAGTGTGCAAACATAAAACTATGTTGCCCTCCCTGCCTTTTTACTTCTAATGACAACTTTGTTACTTATGAAAATGTATGTAAAAATAGGTAGTTAAAATATTGATTACCTTGATCCTAAGGTATCGTTAGCACGGCATATAAAAGTGCTTTATATTGATATATAATTTAAAAATACTTGCTTCTGGGGACAAAAAATCCTGCAGTAAAAGTAGAATGACCCCTATTTAAATTTGTAGAGCGAGGCTAGCAGTTTACATCTTAATTCACATGCCGTCTCTTTCACACATAATGCCAATAGGTAATATGACCAAAGGTACGTTAGAGCAATAACTAATAAAAGGGATAATTTTTTATTTCAATTCAGTTTGGATTCATTGTTTGCATTCCTTCAAATAATAAACTCTTACTTTTATGTCCCAAATTAACAAATGATATACATAGGTATACGCCGTGTTTCTTTTTTTTATTTCCGTTAATT
This sequence comes from Cydia pomonella, assembly GCF_033807575.1. NCBI lineage: Eukaryota > Metazoa > Arthropoda > Insecta > Lepidoptera > Tortricidae > Cydia > Cydia pomonella. The sequence continues at coordinate 20,100,820 of NC_084704.1, forward strand.
TCAAGAGTGCATTTCTTAGCTTAAATTAAGTAACTTTCTCAAAGACACCGATATTTTAATTAACTCCGTTTCGGAGATAATCAATATTTTATTTTCATCTGATAAGGCGCGTGTGACGAACCTATACACTTGCCTCACACTGTTTATATATTGATTAGTGTTTAGTACGAGTTTATACATTTCCTACTAAACGTAAGTATTATCTCGGACGATCGATGTTCGAAATAACATTGATATGTCACAGTTTTCAATTGTTTGGTTGAGTTAAATGTAATGCCCGTGTTACAACAACGTTATATTATTAATTATTATATATAATAAAAAAAAAAAAAAAAAACAATAACTTTTCTTAAACGTACTTACCCATACCTCAAAGTTAACGGAATTCAATAAAAACATGGTGTATATAAAACAATAAGTGTACTAGAGATTTAAGGAGCGGAATAGAAGAGCTCAGCTGTTATGTGTTAATGCACGAGAATGCTAATATATATATTTTATTTTTATATTATAATGTATGTGTAATAATATGATCAACCAAACACAAAAATGGCCATTTGTTTGGCTTGTACAGAGAAAAGATACCCCTCTGCATACAAATTTCTATGTCTTTTCTCTGCAGCTGACTAGACATAGTAATAAAATATAGATAGGCAATAAAAACCATCTTAGAAAATAAGATCACCATGCGAAACATATACACATGTAATTATGTACTTGTATATAAAAGTCAACAAAAATATAATTTTCATTTGGTTACTTAGTGAGAACCTAACAGGTTAGAAACCTACGTTTAAAAAAGAACCAGAATCAAAATCAGTTATAATATAATATGCGACGAAGGAGCAAATTCAGTTTTTTCTCTGAGTACCGATTTTAGGTATGTAAAAAAGATAGCGGAATATTATATAGAACAAGTATAGTGAGCATATAAAAAGGCAAAAATACAATATGAAAGAAATCCTTTAAAATATATTCCAAAATTACGCAATTTATAATAATAAAAAAAAAAACAGTCCCCTTATCCATTCAATTCCCCATACATCGGCGTTGAAACGGAACCAGAGCATCCCACTTTTCATATGGTCTTGTCTATCCTACTTCTAATTATAGACTGAAATTAAAAAAAAAAACACCAAGATGCGAAAGGTACAATATGTCTGCTCAATATACCCATAATTGAATTACTTACCTTAATATTGAAAGCTCTTACCTAATTCTTGATAGCATGCATAAGATTACATATTTGTATATGTAGTTACAATATTATATGGTATGTTATTCTGATAGCAAAAGGTAAATAGTAATATTTTTATTCATATATTTAGGTATTATTGATCCGGATGCAGACTTGAAGATCCATATTTTAAGGCTTGTAACGTATTTTTTCTTATCGTAAAATATGCAGTTAATTGGTAAAAGTCACAAAGCTTGTCTTCGTCTTACAAACGTATAAAAGTTATCTAAGAACACCAAAAAGTAGTGAAATAAATTAATCAATATAATACCAACTTAAAAATTTAATCCACTAATGTACCGATATATACCGGGTGTCCAGTAATTAATGGATAACTTTCTAACCACAACTGACAGGGCAACTTAGGGTGATCCAGATAATGCACTTATAGGTCTAGTAAAAGTTTCGTGGTTTTCGAGATAATCGAACTTTTCTGTCTACTTTAATAGCTAGCTAGCAGCTTACTTTACTTCAATTACCATTTAGGCCATATGTTTGATGTAAACCGCACGTGTTATACCATTTAAGAAACAGTGTTAAATTAAATATTTCGTCAGTCTTTGTTCTCCAAGTCAGTCATAAGTTCATTACTGGACCAGTCTTAGGTGACCTGTCGGTGGTTAGAAGGGTTATCCATTAAATACTAGGCATCCTGTATATAATATGTACGTCTTTTAAAATTCCTACACAAAAACCTAGAGCCCGATTTAGATTTAACGACTTGTTGCGGTTTTTTTCTCATTTTTATATGACCTTGAAGATCGCTCACGCTTATTGGTGCATGCGAAAAGAAGTGAAAGTGCGTAAGATGCGGGCCAATCACCAAGAAGATCGTTAAGATCGTATCAAAACCAGTTCAACACTAATATATTGTTAAATTACAATCGGTATTTTAGGCAGGAACGTTAATACCTATTATCTGTGATGTGTAAACAGCGGTTCCAGTTTTAGGGTGTCCACAAAGGTAACATTAATGCTTCTATTTAATGACATTGTGTCTTCCCATCCGTCCTCGCAATCGAAAATCGATATTGCTTATTAAGGCGGTGTACAATAAGACTGAAAAAAAAACAGGACTAGTCTAACTCACGCAATGACAATCGTGTTTTAGTCACGTAAAGGCACTCTTCATTCTTTAAAAGGGTCTAGCCGCAATCCTATAGTGAAACTGCCCCTGGCTGAAATGTATACCTTTCTTAGAAGCGTTAATTGGTCTTATTATAAGATATCATTTTACAATATTTCAAGCCTGGAATCCCCTTGGTTTGGATAAAATATATATATATATATATAAAATCTTTTTTAATTTTTCTAAGCTAAACTAATGGTTAGATTTCTTTGAAATTCGTATTATACATGGCACTAATAGCAATACATTTAAAAAAAAAATCAAGGATCTAACTTATTTACAAAGGCCTAAAAAAATTTTTTTTTTTGTTTAATTTTTTTTTAATTATTTACAAGAGGGCGACAACCTCAATTTTTAGGTATTTAATGCACAATACAATATTGTATGAAATATATTTTTTTCATAAAAATCCATCTGTGGCAACAAGGTAAAAATGTCTTACTAATGCAGGCCATTCGACTTAAGGCGTCCGTAGGTTACACATTGGGCCAACGTACTTGGCTCATTGTGTACTTCCGCCTTTACAACCATTTAGTAGGTATTAACGAGCAGCACCTAGTCGAGCAGAAAAATTGTTTACACTAAGTATATATTTTTTAATGCAGTATTGCGTATTTCATAATAGGAATGTTTACGTAGTAGTTGTTTACGTACAGCAATGGTAGATTACATACCGAGGCCAATAAAATAAGAAATGTCTCAGAACTTATGTAATTATCGGCCGAAGCGAAGCTGAGGTCTATTATGACATACGCAATACTGCCTTAAAAAAATATTACGCATCAAAACAAACTAAAAAAGTAAAGCACATTTTATTAGAATCCTACAATTTACACCTTAACATAACACATAATTACTCATGCTCGTCACTGTCTGTATTAATACTAACATTTATACCTTCGTTCTTGAACAGTGCACAGAGTTTATGGCTAGGCCGCGGAATTCTGGATAAAAATCTGCCATATGACAAGTAATATATAATTGCCGCTACATGAGAACAACAACCTACTGTTCTTAACCCATTCGCACATTCGCAACAATATTGATCGATTGCTTCTACTCCCCTCTTTTCGCCATCATACTTTATGAAGCATCTATATACCTTCTTAGACATATGCCGAGAATGTATCTATATTTTACGATTAATGGTCGTAAGACGAATGGCCTGCATTAGTAAGACATTTTTATCTTGTAGACACAGATGGATTACATACAATTTTTTCATACAATATTGTATTGTGCATTAAATACCTAAAAATTGAGGTTGTCGCCCTCTTGTAAATAATAAAAAAAATTAAGCAAATAAAAATTTTTTTAGGCCTTTGTAAATAAGTTAGAACCTTGATTTTTTTTGGAAAATGTATTGCTATTAGCGCCATGTATAATCCGAATTTCAAAGAAATCTAACCATTAGTTTAGCTTAGAAAAAATAATTAAGATTTTATATATATATATTTTTTATCCAAACCAAGGGGATTCCAGGCTTGAAATATTGTAAAATGATATCTTATAATAAGACCAATTAACGCTTCTAAGAAAGGTATACATTTCAGCCAGGGGCAGTTTCACTATAGGATTGCGGCTAGACCCTTTGATGCAAAAGTTGCATTTTATCCACAAGATTGGTAAGATTTCATGCACATTTTGAGTTGTCTCTTCATGTTGACTGGTGGAATTGACTTTTGCGTGATTGAAAATTAAAAAAATGTATTCTCTAAATATAGGCCTAAAGGTTCCATCACAAGTCAATACAAAATTTACAGTGCCATGATACAGTTACATGAAAAATACATAGCAACACTTATAAATACAACAGACAATACCTGGGTAAACATCGCATTATAATAATATTAAAATAAATAATTACTACATCATAATAGAGACTTATTGTATAGTGATAATACATTAGGAGATAAAAAGGTCCCCAATGTAAGAGAAAATACTAAGTAATAAGATTTGGAGGTGTAAAGGAGATTTTGAATGATAAATATTTTATAGCGTTCATTTGAATTTGATGTGGAATGTTTTGTATAGTTAGTATTTTATTTGCGTTGGTGTGGTGAAAAATGTTGTGTATCACACGGTAGAAAACCAACAATTTTTTTTATAAAAGCCCTCACATTGAAACGTAATGATACCATTTGATTCTTAACTTTATATGTATATTCAATTCAATTTAATTATTTATTTACTTCGAATCCAGTAAGATACATATAGTTTTAGTAGAGTACAACAAATCTTAAAATTAATTTAGCTTAGTGATACAATTTACGAATACACATATGACACATTAAAGTTTATAACACAAATAGGTAGTATAAGTAATAGTTAATACCGGGTGGAACAGAATGAGGAACTTTTATGCAAACGGGGAATTGTTTAGGCTACGTACTAACAAAATTTTTAACTTATTAATCACGTTAGTATTTTTAACCGTTTTTGAGATAGTTTCTTAAACATTAGTGCAAAAATCTGTTTATTTCAACCTTAGCAAGTAGAACCGATGAATCAAAATGTCAATTTAAAATGAAAATAACTTTGTAACGTGCAAGGGTTGTCACTGATATAAAAATGTTTAATTTTAATGATTTTCTTTTACATTCAAATCCAGCTTTACGATTATAATAACTCAATTGTCGATCACTTAGATAACACTATCCTTTCAGCTCAGTCTCTAGAAATGTTCCATCCTGTATAATAAAATAAAAATAAATCGGTTTACACAACAATTTTAACTGAAGTATACGTTTGTTACGAAAACAAATAAGGGGCTACGAGTGTTCGTAGCCTCTTTAGTTCTTAGCTACGAATACAATACCTATCTCATTTAAACTGTCGTGCGCTTTGAACTGAGTGACACAATTCAGATCACTACATTTGAATAATATTTTTCATCCCACAGCGTGACGCAAAAGAGGGTAATTTGTTTATCAGCCTATGTACTCGTGTCTATGTTGGTTCCTTTGTGGCACTCTAGACACCAAACGTGTGGACTGATTTTGATGATTCTTACGTCAATTGATTTGTCTTAATGGTCCAAGTAGGTATCAGTGTCACTAGAGATTCAACAAAGGCGAATAAGGTTGCCAGATCTCAACGAGGGTCCGGAGTTTCAGGGTCGGCAACGTGCATGTAAAACCTTTGGAGTTGCAGACGTTTATAGTGTACGGAGACTGCTTACCATCAGGCGGGCCGTATGCTTGTTTGTCACAGATCAATTACTAAAAAAACCAAGATACTGTAAAAAAAATTATGTGACACACTTTTATTCCTGATTGTACTTCTCATATGTGCCTATGCAAATTATTAAGTACTTCTTGAGACCATTCTGATGAGCCTAATCTCGATATGTTTATGTTTTCATCGGAATTACGGAAGTATTTCAAACTTCAACTAAAACAAATATCTAGATTATATCGTCCTACAAAGATTCTATATCGTTTAATGAGGAAAAGTACTAACTTTCCATTGCAAACCACAAAACACCAGATTTTTTATTACCTACTCTTAACTTAGTATTATATGAAAGAAAATCTTGCACGCAGTATACCCCTGACATTAACAAGGGTAAATCGAAATGACCAGAATCGATACCATTTAAATAATAGAACACATCGGCCGATGGCCGGACAACAGCTCCAACTATATACCAACACATACACACATTGTTTTTTTACGTCGAATTTGTAGTCTCATCGCAAATATGTACATCATAGTTATATAAAGGTTTTAACAATACAACAAATGAGTTAATTATAACTAATTGATCAGAAATGACAAAAAGTGAAAAATGCCAGGCAAATCTTACAATTCTTACAAATTAGACAATGATATTTCTGCAGATATATCGTTATACGCTCACAGATTTTTCGGCCACAAATTTAAATATATTTGCACATAAGATTTTGTTTTGAAAAGTAGGTTCCTTCTCTACCCCTAGTGTGTGTAGTGTATTCGATACCGAAACGTGACGTACGCGTTTGCGTTAAGTCTCATTTTGTATGGGATTTAAAAACAGCGCGCCAAGCGGGACGTTATGGAAACACAAAATCCCATACCAAATGAGACTTAAAGCAAACGCGTACGTCACGTTTCGCTATCGAATAAATTTACACTAGGAGCTCTGGAAGTGATGGTTTACGTAAATGTAACAAGAAATTTAATTTATCGCGTGCATGCCGACTGCACTCCAACTGCAACGTCGACGTGCAGTTCCCATACAAGTTGCAGTCGAGTTGCAGTCCGTCTGTACCGGCCCTAAGATATCTTGCGACTACTACAGTAAAATACAAGTATTAATTATAATAGTATTGAATTAATATGCTATGGATATTCCTCTAAACTGAAATAAATAATAACGTTATTATACCGATGAATTTTTTTTTTAATGTTTGTTACTCCATAACTCCGTCATTTCTGAGCCGATTTTGAAAATTTTTTTTTGTTTGAATTTATATAATTATATACAGATTAGTCCCGTTTTTGTCAAAACTCAGTTCTGATGATGGGATCCATGAGGAATCGAGGGAACTCTTCAAATGTGAAAGGCATATATATAGTGATTTTTTGTATTTTCTTTAACATATCAAGCATTTACATTTGATAAAGTGACATTTGATGAACTGGAACTGCTGATGATGATCAGAATGGAACTTTTCAACGACGCATAGTACACGTTTGGCGATTTGTCCTCTTCGCTGTGTTTGTTAAATAAATTAGATTTTCAGGACAAATTTTTGTCAAGTTCGTGTTCTGACGATGGGGTCCATGAGGAATCGAGGGAAGTCTTCAAATATAACAGGCATACATACAGTGATTTTTGTATTTTCTTTAACAAATCAAGCATTTACATTTAAAAAAGTGACATTTGATGAAGTGGAACTGCTGATGATGATCAGAATGGATCTCTTCAATGACGCATAGTACACGTCTGGCGGTTTGTCCTCTTCGCTGTGTTCGTTAAGACAGTTAGATTTTCAAGACAATGTTTGACAAGTTTGAGTTCTGATGTTGGGGTCCATGAGGAATCGAGGGAACTCCTCAAATGTTAAAGGCATATATATAGTGATCTTAGTATTTTCATCAATAAATCAAGTATTTACATTTGTAGAAGTGACATTTGATGAAGTGGAACTGCTGACGATGAACAGAACGGAACTCTTCAATGATGCATAGTTCACGTTTGACAATTTGTTCTATTTGCATGTTTGTTAAGCAGTTAGGTTTTCAAGGCACATTTCTATATTTCTATCCTGTTTAGTTTTTTTAATAATTATCTGGTGCTTTATTTCATGCATGGTTTGAAATAATTTATCTTAAATACAGTCGAACCCGAGTCCTATTGCGGGTATCTTACCAGTCAACCATACGGCAAATCTGTACCCCTAGTGTAAATATTTTCGACAGCGAAACGTGACGTACGCGTTTGCGTTAAGTGTCATTTTGTATGAGATTTTTGACTTTCCAACACGTCCCGCTTGGCGCGCTGTTCAAAAACCCATACAAAATGAGACTTAACGCAAACGCGTACGTCACGTTTCGCTATCGACTAAATTTACACTAGGGGTACTGAAATGTGTCAATACTTAGTCAATTTAGTTAGTATTAAAACAATAAGTGTACGCCAGTCATGGCAAAACAAGGATCGGTCAAAACCAAATATGTATTTTTAAAAAAAATTATTTTTATTTAGGCAACAAACAGTCTTATAAAAAAAATGATGTAATAATAAGCAATGTGTTAATAGACCTTGAGTGCCCTACCTTAATAATAATATGTTTTAATCTAAAGTAGCTAGTATAGGAGCAGTAAGCGGAAAACAAAGTGTGACACCCATATTTGCTTGTTTGACTGAAATAAACATTCATTCAAACATTCATTCAAGGTGGTTGCAGTGGCAAAAAAAAACATGTTGCCTCCTTTTCTACATAATTAGGCGTAGGACGCTGTCTTTTTAATTTCATTGTATGAAATCCAAAATCAACAATAATCGTTCTTTCACCGGTCTCTCTCATTGAAGTCGGTTTTTATTTCTTAAAAATTATTATATTGTCTATTTTTACTCACTGGTGTCATTACAAGAGAAGACACTAGTCACTTTTCAGTAGTTAATCAAATCATTACTCACGCTATTTAACAGTCTAACTCGGTGATCTCAATTAACTAGAAATAACAAAGAGTTGGTAAAACGAAATTCCAATAAATGAAATTCAATCAAGTCTGGTGTGGCAAATTAACTTTGGTAATTAAGAAATTTCAAACAAGGATGTTAAATAGTTACTCGGTACTTGAGTAGAATACTCAAATTTATTTTCTGTTATGCAGTTCCACTGACTTATATGTACTGTGTAATACTAGATAGGCAATCGGAAACAAATTGTGTGCGCCATTTTTAGGATTCCGTACCCAAAGGCTAAAACGGGACCCTATTACTTAGACTCCGCTGTCCGTCCGTCCGTCTGTCACCAAGCTGTATCTCATGAACCGTGATAGCTAGACAGTTGAAATTTTCACAGATGATATATATTTCTGTTGCCGCTATAACAACAAATACTAAAAAGAACCCTCGGTCGGTCGTTTTTTGGTAGTTGACATCTGACACTGAGATAATGAATAAGCATAGCTAACCAGAGTAGAAACTGTTATGACAACACTGTTCATATTTCACCAACATACACACTATAAAGATATGTAATTTATTTTTTTACAAGTGTGATGGAAAACATACATATATCACAAGGACGATATTAAAATATATAAAAATAGTAAACAAAATGGCGACTCACCGCAAATGTTTAACCTTTTGAACGCCAAGAATATCTAAAGGCGTCGTTACTAGTCATTTTATTGGTATTCAGGACAACAGCAGCCGTAGATATACAATTTACATAGGTATTTTTACATAGTATTAGGCCAATAACAGTCATGCCCACAGCGCCAAGGACACCTATAGGTACCTATAGTGTCAAAGTAACCTTCACACTTTCGAGACGGGTTTACACTCAGATCATGGGTTTACATTAGCTCCCTTGCGTCCGGGAGCTTGGCGTTTGAGTAATGTTTGTGTTTATGGTATAAAGCGTTCAAAGGGTTAAGTGACATTTCAAAATAATCTGAAATTAGCTTAAAACAATGGTTTTGTCACAGTTGAATGATTTTATATTGCTTTTTTATGTTTCTTGGTATTATTAGAATATCTTTTTTATTACCGTTAAATACGCCAACTTTGCCACCAGGGGGAACATTGCCCAAAACACAATTTCTAAGGCAATCTACTAATATCTAAAAAAGTTACAAAATTATGGCAACATTGATGACATTGGTAGAAAGTAAACTATACCTGTGGCAACACAGAATAGCGCGTGCACTCCTGACTTCATTCAGTAACCAGTCGGGACTTGTCGAGTACGGAGTGTATTTTTGCGGGCCAATTACTGAGAAATTTTGGAAGGGAATTGTACATCATGGCGAATACACAGGTATGTTGAATCGATTGTATGTAATGTAAAACCATGAGCTGAGTATTTTGATGCTAGGTTCGTTACTGTAACTAGTATATTACAAAAGTTATGCTGATGGGCAAAATTACCCAGTAATGTACCGTCATATGAGTGTCAACATTGCCCGCAGTAAAAAAATGCTTAGGGTTGACACTTTTTTTTACAAACTTTTTTTTTTATTAATGTGCAAATCTTGCAATATTTGTATGTACGTACATATGTTCGGATCAAATCTTGCAAGCCATTTTTCGACCACTTTTTGGTATCCGATTGAGCTGAGATTATAGCATACTACTTCTACTTCTACTACCAGTGACAATACAATCTGGTAGTGACATTCTGGTTCAACCGGGATCGTCTCCACATGAGGAATTCTTTTTTTTTTCTATGGTTAATATATAATGGAGTCGAAAACTATAGTTTCATTTTTGATTACTGGCCGTTTTTCAGAAAAAAAATTGAATAACTATTTTGACATACCACACGTTTGAACGCATTTATAGCTTAGATGCCTTAGTCTTCCGTAAAAAAGTGAAAAACGTAGAGTTGACAGCTGCCAGTTGTCAAATATTGCTTCCTCATTGGTTACAACTACGACTTTGTTTGTACGCGGTTCAGCTGTGTGTGTGACATTTGACAACTGGCAGCTGTCAACTCGACATTTTTACTTTTTTACGACAGACTAAGGCATCTAAGCTATAAATGCGTTCAAACGTGTGTTATGTCAAAATAAATATTCAAAAAAATATTTTTACAAAACCACAAGTAATTAAAAAAGTAGCTAGAGTTCTGAACTCCATTATGTGTCTATTAAAAAAAAAATAGTAATGGCCACTTCAGAAAACTTAAGGTAACCAATTGAAATTTGGTTGGTACATGTATATATAGATCTCAGTTGACAATACAAGTACAGTCAACAAAAACCACAGTCAGCGAAAAAAAGCTTATATTACAAATGTCATTTTTATGATTTGGTTATTTAAGTCTCAAGTATGTAGGTTAGTAACAAAAATAAAACTATTTGTTAATTTACTTACTACGTTAAAATAATTTGGTATTTTGTATTTCAGAAAAACAAACGTGAACTTGGATCCAGGATGTATAAAAATTACTCTGATGAAATGTTAATGCTTGCGTGTGAGTCTGTGCAATCAGGTAAAATTTCATCTAGAGATGCTCAAAGACAGTTTGGTATCCCAAGGCGGACTATAGTTAATAAACTAAAAAAAGTACATACGAAGTCCGTCGGACATCCTACTGCATTAACAGCTGAAGAAGAGGATAAAATTGTAAAGGTTTTGCAAGCTTTTTTTGTTTCTTACCTACCCTACCAACTTTGTGCAAATTAATGTTCAGTTTTTATTATCTTCTCAATTTTGACAACCCTAGCACTTTTAAATCGCTACACGCCGTTTGTATGAAGAAGAAAAAATGTACAGGCTAACATTGCCCACTCATTTTAATAGGAAAGTATTTCGAGCATGTATTATTATGTCGAGTAAATTTTTGAACCGATCGCCTTCATTGCCAAAATACTTTCATTGGTTTTTATGGCAACCAAATAAGGTCTATAGTTGCGCTAAAAATCACGGTGGGCAATGTTGGCTAAAAGTCCAGATAACTTTACCCGACCTCAAAATCGGTCATATGATGGAGAAAACGTTGACTAAAGTTAAATTTGCAGTTAAATTTAAATGCGCATGATCTCGGTGTTACCACAGATACATAAATATTTCCAAGGTTTCATACAAAAAACTAGAATTTTTTTAGTTTTTCCCAAAAAAGTGGGCAAAGTTGGCGTATTTAACGGTACTTACAAAGGCAATTATAATTTTTATTTATGTTACATGCGTGGCATCTCGCCAGTTGGACGAATACGTACTAAACGCAATGAAGTGCCGGCACTTCATTGAGATGCGAAAACATTTTCTTAGGGATGTCCTCTTTTGTTCCTGTTCCTAGCTCTGCCCGATACTTCGTAGTCTTCGTATGAGTAGAATAAATACTTTCATATCTCGTTTCCAAAGGCGATTCCTCGCCTCTTTTTATCTGAGTTTGAATCCTGATTGGAGCATTTATTTGTGTATTTATCTCAAATATTTGTTCCTGAGATATGGATGTTTCTATGTATATATAAGTATTTATATATATTATATATATATACATATCGTCGCCTAGGACTCACAACTAAAGCCTTATTGAGCTTACTGTGGGAATAGGTCTGTGTAAAATTATCCTATAATATTTATTTATTTATTCGGCTGTTTAATCTATTTAAGAGATGATTTCCGGAACAAAAACTATGCTATGAACTTTGCCGGGACAAAAACCAATTTCGTACATTCAAATCAAAATCATTAAAAATCATTTGAATCGCTAACTGTTTATGCGCTAAGAGGCAACATACACAGACAGACAGAGCTACTTTCACATTATAATATTTACTTTTCTACTCGTCGACTTGAATTGAGATTTCGTATACCAAACTATAATCGCGTACTTTTCATGTTTGGGCTCCCACTCAACTATAAGATTCATTTCGATCGCGGCGCGGGGCACGGGGCGCGGGGTACAAGGCGGGAGTCGGGAGTCGCGCGTTTATGTCTACATTCTTGTCCACTGAGATACTTACCAATTTTCATTAATTATTTAGATTTTATAGTAAAAAAATATATTTTAAATGACTCGTAGAAAAAGAATTGTATATAATAGTATATAATCTCGTACCTTACTTAGGCAACTCAGTAAGCTTCGTTGCCTTAACACGCTACTCGACTGAAAATCTCTCTATTATATCACGATTGTATAAAATACTGTTATCGAACGAGCGAGCGAAGCGAAGTGAAGTTCTAACATTCAATTTGGAACTTGGAACACACGGCTGGCTAGGGGCACGTCCCGGCATTCTGATGTTTTTAAGCTGAATTATCAGAGGATACCTAGTTTGATGGACAATAACTTAAGTAAATTTGTTCTAAATGAAATGAAATTGGGTAAACGTGTAGTTGAGGGCATTGTATTATTTTCATTAAATTATGAGCTGGCTCGATCAAGGGGTTATGGAGCTAGAAGAGCCTATAGAAATCCAAAAAGCTATTTGTGAGGGGTCTTGCTATTCTGGTCATCTTATTTCTAAGAAAGTATGGTCGAGTTTGGTATCAAGTGAAAGTGCTCAGTGTACGCATTCATTTACGATTTTAACATAATCAGCAAGATAAAAACGAAATAAAATAAATATAATATAGGTATTTGACAACAAAGATTACGACTTACCACAGATACAGATTATTTTAATCTCTATGGTGACGTAAACCTATGAGTTAAGGGCTCTACAGACCTTGCAATAAATCGCACGCGGTTTTCGATCCTTTGCCTACTAAGTAGGTGCATTCAATTTATCTATCTTTTTGGCGAACCGCGAGTTCTCAGTTCGGGGCGAACTACTAGTATATACTAGTATATCGTCGTATCTAGACTTTGTATTTGACGTATCTTCAAGTTCGAATCTGGCTGATAATTAATCGAATCAGATCTAAATCTGTGCGCTACGTCATAAAATCAGTGACTATAGGTACTACATAAAGGCTCTATCTTAAGTAGACTAGCCGACATGAATGGTGTCAGCAAACGCTCTACTTGCCTATTGTGAAGCCCCTCAACCGTTGCTCCATATAAACTATCAGTACTATTGTCTCTTGTATGTATATTCACGCGCATTGATAGGTAGTACTATGACAAGTAAAGAGAAACAATAGTGATGCATGTAGTAGCTGCCGTATATAAATGTTCAGGATAAGAAGTATGAATTTTAAAGATCAAAAGATGCTGTAATACAAATCCGGGCATTGTAAAAAAACGGAGTATTTCACAAATACTGATAAATATATTATAGTTTAGTCACAGTCCCACTGCTGGGCACAGGCCTCCTCTTATGTTCGAGAGGGCTTGGGCTATAGTCCCCACGCTGGCCCAATGCGGGTTGGGGACTAATGCATTAGTTATAGATAACAATATAATATTAAAACAAAACTTAAAATAAGACGTTAAAAAAATAGAAATTTGGAATAATGAAAAAAATAAACAATTTGTTAATCATAACTTTTTGTCTACACCGGAGACCTTCTCCTGCACCACTTTCTCCCGGCAATTATGGGGTCCCAGTACCCTTGGTAATTGTACTATGAAGATCATATTGGGTCGCAGATATACATAATTGGATGTAATTTGAGTGCTACTATACTGAGACGTATATGCGCTTGAAGACAGTGCTAATCGTGATTATAACTTTTATTGTTTATCTATACGGAAACTTGGAGTACCTATATAAAAAAAAAAATGTATTCAGTTTACAATCAATCCGTATATAAATTTAGTAAGCATATTATAATATTTTCTTTGCCATTTCCTTGACAGTGTCATCATAAATGCCGTTAATTTTAAAATAAACTCCAATTCATTCGTTCATAACACCTCTTTTATCAGATACATTTTCAACCCTGATTGCGTAAGTTAAGGTTTGATATTGCCTGACATTTGCTGATACCTGTGGCTATTTGGCTGGATGCCAATGCGGTGTCGATGAACCACTGCTTTATTCCTAACATCAATCCTTGTTAACTGTCATAGAAGTGTCCTGGAAATTTACTATTTAAGTATTATTTTGTTATCACAAAGACACAAAACAAATATTTCATGATATGCATAGCCGTTGCAAATAAGAATAGCTGACTACATACTAATAGTTAAACTGTTATCACAGAAGTAGTGGTCAATCTGAAATTTGATGTAGGAACATATTTTAGGAAAAATTTTAGATTGTCATATGATTATGATTAGAAATCGGATTAATGTAGAATGTTGGACGCTATGTTAATTTACAATAGAAGTTGTGTACCATTTCGTGTTAGTTTAGGTAATATGGAATAATCTCGCTCCGGGACAGGGATAGAAGACAGGCGTACAACTGAAACCTGACAGACTCCTAGTTCGATTACCTATAGAAACGCAGTAACGAGTGAGCAAACACTCAAAATACCGTTGTATTGGGCCATGTATGGCGTTGCTCACTTTCAGCAAATAATAATAATTCTTATAAAAATACTTTATAAGCTTATGAGGCTAATGCAAGTTTAGTTATTAAATCTCATCTCATATCAATATAATATTGATATGATACTGATAGTTATCTGTCAGTATCAAAAGTGCCGTTTTTGGTTGAAAGTTGACATAATTTTCAATTCTGCAGGTCCTCTAAAGGAGATTGAAACCATCTCATATTGGAATAATGTCATATCCATGTTAGATCAGTTTCACTTTATATTGTTGGATGGCCTGTAAGACTACAACTTTGCTCGCGACATATAAATAAATAAATAAATAAATAAATATTATAGGACATTATTACACAAATTGACTAAGTCCCACAGTAAGCTCAATAAGGCTTGTGTTGAGGGTATACTTAGACAACGATATATATAATATATAAATATTTATAAATACTTAAATACATAGAAAACACCCATGACTCAGGAACAAATATCCATGCTCATCACACGAATAAATGCCCTTACCAGGATTTGAACCCGGGACCATCGGCTTCGTAGGCGGGGTCACTACTCACTAGGCCAAACTGGTCGTCAACATATATTATCATTAAGTATTTACTTTACACTACTCAGAAAAAATAGTTTTATTTGTTAATACTCCACGTATTATATACTCATTTATAAGGAATAATTAAAATGAAACTCTCGAAATGAACATGCAATGCCGGTTTTCACACTTCTGAAAAGTAAGTTGGTAGATAGGTAATCCTAATTACGTTTGGGACATTGTTCTCTTTTTTAAGATTTGTCCATATAAATTAATGACAGGACAGTTCTGCAAGAGCATCTAGTATATTTCAAAACACGAACACCAATTAAAACATATTGGCATGTTGACAAAGTATTCCCCGTACCCTAATTGCACAGTCATGTATGAAGGTAAAACATGCTTGAAATACGATCAGGTAAGGGTAGGACGGTACGATCAAAGGCACAATTCCGGCTACGCCGCCTGTGTATTCACCTTACAGCTGTTGTTTCAGTACGATCCAGCGCTGAACTTATTAAGTGACTAGGAACTAGCCGCGACATCGTCTGCCTCCGCTATAGCAACTTTTTGTGGTTTTTGGGTCAAATTTAGTACTTGTAATATGCCGTTGTGAGTCCACGCCTCAATTCAGTATTATTAATTATATTCATTCACATAGTAAATTTAAGATGCCAGCTAGCACAAAATGGCTCCTTTCATACATATTACTTCACAACTCCCACAATACGTGTATCAAATAAAAAGGCTTGACTGGTAGATTACATTTAAGTCCTACACTATAAAAAAAACTGACAAGTTGAAAAAAATATAATAAGAAAAACAAAATAGTACATTACGATACAAGTGCGAAAAATAGGAAATTCGAAACGAGTGGCGATAAATTAAAACACGACCGAAGGGAGTGTTTTAAATCGACACGAGTTGCGAATTGCCTATTCGCACATGTATCGTACAACGTTTTACAGTACATATGGCCTTTTAAATGTTCGACACAGTAACGTAATATGCTAATTTTCGCACTAGTGCTATAAAGTAGCACCATATGTACTGTAATGTATATATTTATAATGATTTAATTTTAAAAGGGAAGACAAATGAAGTTGTAGTTTGTAGTAATAATGTAGGAAGGAATTAAAAGCTAAGAAATAATTTGGTTGGTCCTAAGTGCCAGTAATTACGTAAGACTATTCTTCTTATCCATGCAATTGCATCTCCTCGGCAACAATCAGTCTTAAAAAATAGTAGTTGCAAGATAAAAAAAAATATAGGACATTCTTACACATAAGTATTGAGTAAGTCCCACTGTAAGCTCAAGAAGGCTTGTGTTGAGGGTACTCAGACAACTATATATTATATAGTATACATATATGTGTCAGTGCATCTGGAAAGGTACCTAGTCACGACATTTAGTTACCGAGTTACATGAGTTTTTGTGAAAGCTGGTGAAAAAGTGCCAAAATGGGTTTGTGTTATAATTGGGTTATTTACATCCTAAGGAACACGTGTGTATAAGAAAATGTTGTACAGGATGATCAAGAATCAGTCACGGAATCAATAGAAATACAGGAATCTACAAAAAATCAACGAACACAGTCTACAATATTTATATACGGCGGCAAACAATGCATCATCGGTGTAGGCCCTCGGCTTCACCAAATGCAGCAGAAGAGCAACCTTGTAAACTACGGAGTTAGTGCCTTCATTAAACCCGGTGCGTCCACGAGATCAATTTTAGAGACTATTGGCAACCAGGAGTATATTAAGGGTGATAAAATTGTATTATCAATAGGAGAGCATGACACAAATCCAATGGATATACTCTGTTACTTGCAAGGTGCACTGTCAATTTTAAAAAATACCCTGTTTTTGTACTAAGTGTTACCAAAAACAGAGACATTGATGCAAATAATCTAAATTATACGCTAAAGTGTACCTAGTTGTGCAAAAATGGAAAATGTCACATTTATAAACTGTCAGTTTATGTAACGAAATACTTAATCTAAATAACAAACGGTATCTGAGAGAAACATGTTCGAAAATATTTCTGAAAATTGACCAAATAGATTATAAAAACGCATATTACAATTACGTAAATGAAAACGTGTCTATGGTATGTTCTGGCTCTCAGACTCAAACTGTCCACAATGAGGTATACTCAGAAAATTCTAATAAGTGCTCAGAGTCAAGTAAATCTTTACCACGTAAAGGCACAATACCATACTACTTTTTTCGCACCTAAAGTACAGCACAGCAGACCTCAGATTGAAACACAAATAAATGTCTCTAAGCCTAATGAAGGCAATCTGCGCATTTTTCATCAAAATGTGCAAGGTTTAAAGTCTAAGATTAGTCAAATAGATATCTTTGCTGATTCGGCTCAAATTGATATTTTATGTTTTTCTGAATCATTCCTAAAAAAACACGAGGCATCTATTTTGCAAATTGAGGAATACAAAATGGCTGCATATTTCTGTAGAACACAAAAGACACGTGGGGGTGTTTGTATTTATGTAAAAAACACTGTGAAATGTCATAATATACAGTGGGTTTCGGATATGTCTATCGAACAACATTTTGAGTCTTGTGGGATCCTTTTACCTGAGCTTAACCTTGTTGTTGTATGTGTGTATCGTAGCCCTAACGGCGATATTGAAATATTTATGAAGAACTTTGAAACTCTGCTTAGTAAGTTAACACTTCGGGTTAGACATTTGAAACGAAAACTAGTTGTTGCAGGGGATTTCAATATAAACATATTAAATAAAGACACAGCACAAAAAACGTTTCTCTCTACTCTAAGAAAATTTAATCTTTCTCACACAATAAATGAACCAACCAGAATTTATGATCAGTCGCAGACATGCATAGATAATATTTTAACAAATTGTTCTAAATTTAGTTCTAACGTATTAAATTTGGCTATATCGGACCATACTGGCCAAATAATAATAATACCAACTAGTCTTAGTTTTAAAGAAAAACATTGGTTTAAGAAAATTAGGCGAATAGATTACCATTTAGATATATTTTTAAAATACTTACAGGAAATAAATTTTACGAATGTTTTTATGGAATCAAATCCAAATGCAGCTTATGATGAATTCATAAACACATTTACAATGATTTTTAACCTATGTGTGCCACTTGAAAGTGTAAAAATTTATCACAGGAAGAAGCAAAATTGGAAATCGCGAGGCATATTGAAGTCTAGTAAAAACAAACGTAAAATGTATTTAGGAATACAGAAATATAAGCGAGATGACAGTAAATTAGACAGCTATAAGAAATATTGTAAAATATTGAAAAGAGTTATACGCTTATCAAAAATCATAACCAATGATAAATATATAAAAACAAGTGTTAATAAAGCAAAAGCTACTTGGGGCTTAATTAAAAAATATACAAGTAATGTAAATTCAATACCAACTATGATTTCTGAAATCCATGTTGATGGGGTAAACTTATCGAATGTTTCTGATATAGCAGAAGCATTTAATACATACTTTATAAACCAAAATGTACACAATTCCATTCAGTTACCTAATTATAACACATTTCGGAAAAACTCTCCAAATAGCATATTCTTAGCTCCAGTCGACACATACGAAATCAAAAAAATTGTTAAACAATTAAAGAATAAAAAGAGTACAGGTTATGATTGCATACCTATAACAGTTATTAAATCATGCATAGATCACATTGCTGAACCTCTTGTTTATATTATAAATTTGACGTTAGAATATGGTATATTTCCCGATCAATTGAAAAAAGCACTGATTAAACCACTATATAAAAAAGGCAATCATACTGATATGGGAAATTATAGACCTATAGCACTACTACCTGCTTTCTCTAAGATATTTGAAAAAGTTATTTACGAAAGACTAAGCAAGTTTCTAAATAAAAACTGTATCTTAAGCTCAACTCAATTTGGCTTTCAAAAAGGGAAATCGACTTCTCTTGCTGTGTTTAATTTATTCAAACAAATCTGGGATAATGTCAATGAGCGTAAACCGTGCGTTTCCCTGTTACTCGATATGTCAAAAGCATTTGACTGTGTGCTACGTAACATACTTTTACAGCAACTAGAGCGCATTGGAGTTAGAGGTAACGCATTGCAATTATTCAAAAGCTATTTAACTAATAGAGAACAAGCTGTGCTTATCGAACATTACGATAGACAAAACACGCCGAAACAGCTTCTCTCCCTATACCAAGCACAGGTCCGCTCGAGCATGGAATACTGCTGCCACCTATGGGACGGTTCCGCCAAATAACAGC
The DNA here is from genome assembly GCF_033807575.1 of Cydia pomonella. Taxonomy (NCBI): domain Eukaryota; kingdom Metazoa; phylum Arthropoda; class Insecta; order Lepidoptera; family Tortricidae; genus Cydia; species Cydia pomonella. Next base: position 20,120,561 of record NC_084704.1, read on the forward strand.
TGGCGGCCCTGGACTCGATAGAGCGCCGGGCTCATAGGCTTTTTGGCGATGACCCATCTATCAAGTCAAAATTACAGAGCCTTGAGCATCGCCGTCGAGTCGCTAGCCTATCGGTGTTCTATCGGATACATTTCGGGGAGTGTGCACAGGAACTGCACGATCTGATCCCACCTTCCCCTTTCCATCATCGGACGTCCAGGCGTGGGGAGCGAATGCACCCGTTCGTGGTACACATTCCATTTGTTCGCACTAAACGGTTTGCCTCCTCTTTTTTGTTACGGACGGCTAAAGAATGGAATGCGCTCCCGCCCTCTGTATTCCCTGATAAATATGACCTCGGTCTCTTTAAAGCAAAAGTGAATAGGCTACTACTGAATCGGTGAGCTCCATCTTAGGCCCTGTCTTCACTTTCCATCAGGTGTGACTAGAGCCAATCGCCGATCAGTTTTTAATAAAAAAAAAAAAAAAAAACCAAAACAATTGAGCATAAACAATCTACATTTGAAAAGGTTTTACTTGGTGTACCTCAGGGAAGCGTGTTGGGTCCACTTCTTTTCCTTATTTATTTAAACGAACTTCCAAATCAAATTGAAGAGCCATGTGTGATGTTCGCGGATGATGCGACTATATTATTCTCAAGTGATAACAGGGATGAAGATATAAACAGTAATATTAAGCACAGCCTTAGAATAATTCTAGATTGGCTTGATACTCTAAATCTTAAAGTGAATCTTAGTAAAACAAAACTGATTCAATTTAGGCATTATAAAACTCCACCAATTCCATTAGATATATCTGACGCAGGGACTCCTATTGAAGAAATTACGGGAGCTGGCTTTCTTGGTGTTAAAATAGACACTCATTTAAATTGGAAGACTCATATTGAGCACATAAATAGCAAGATTTCTAGTGGCTGTTACGCCTTATCAATACTATCAGAAACATGTTCCGAAACTGTGGTAGTAAATGCTTATTACGGAAGTGTGTATCCACTACTTACATATGGAGTTATCTATTGGGGCAATTCTGTCGATGTGCACAAAACATTTAAACTACAAAAAAGATGCTTAAAAACTATATATCGTATGCACACCGAGGAATCGCTTCGTAACGTATTTAGAGAAAAACGTTTTTTAACTTTAACCTGTATTTACATCCTAGAACTATGTATTTTTATTAAAAGTCAATCTGCATTTTTTGTTAATAAGTCATCATTAAAAAACAACATACGTGACCAGTACAAATATGATATTTACCTTCCAAAGGTAAACAACTCTTTGTACAAAAAAAGCACTTTTATTATGGCATTTTCAACCATCTTCCTCTAGATTTAAAAGCGCTAGATGGAATTATGTTCAAACGGAGGCTCAAGAACTGGCTAATCGATAAAGTATTTTATGATATTAATGAATTCTTTGCCAATTAATATGTAACAGTCTGTCAAGCCATTTCCGTCGGTGGAGAGGGGCGGCGGGTTTAGAAAATGTGCGCAGGCTAATAGAATATTTGGATTTCGCGCCTTTTTCTACTGGCAGAGTGGTTTTACCGGCTATACCATGTACTTAAGTTTAAGCTTAGTTTTAGGATAGGTAGGTTACCTACCATAAAAAAATTGTACGCCCTAGCAGGCAACTGTTGACACGTATAATGTAAAAATAGACCACCTTTGTATGTACACAGTTATACAATAAAATTCTATTTTATTCTATTCTATTCTATTCTATTCACGCCATGTCTTAAAAGCCTTTAAATTTTGAATAATTTTGAATAATTTTGACAATATTTCCATCGCGAGTAGTCAACTACCTCTTTCTAAGATAGGGTATAGGATCGGTCTATAGCAAAATGATTTTTTGAACCAAAAAAAAAATACTTAATGTTTTTTATAAGAAAACATTCAACTTGCATGACTCTTGTATGAAATAACTATTTATTTTAATTTAATACGTTTGCCATTACTTAGATCAGAGGTGCTGAAGGTGAAGGTGCCGAGGGGCCGGGGGATGGGGCGGGGAAGGGGAATGTGACGCGACTCGTGCGCCGCGCGCCGTGCGCGATATTAGTCTGCAGTCGGCTGCCGTTGTGTTATATTAAAATAATCCAATAATTCTATCATTACAGACCTCGACATTACATTTACTTATTTTATTTTGTTTTGTACTAAAACAAAGTATTTTGATTTAAATTGCCCGGAATATTTCACCAAGCCTATTTCACCGATATCGATACAGAATTGCACCTTCACTATCGTGTGTTGTCCATGCTGAGGATAGATTGAGGGAAAATACCGATTAGGTATATTTCTCCTACTAAAACCACACCAAGGTCGCGTCACGAGCTCACGAGGTGTATAATAATTAATTTGTTGATCTCGAATTTAGACAATGAAAAATTGAGCTGTGATTTTAGTTGTTTGACGTTTAATTAGTATTATAATATTGATTGAAAGACTGATAAATCATAAATTAGGTGCAGTTATGTACACAATTGAGTGGGACAGCTATCATGCATGGCCCCAATTTGAAGGATCGTACCATCTAATATTTTGATATACGTGCGTATTTAAAATATTTTACTTTATTTTCTACACTAATACCTTCACAACTTTCACAAGCCAGATGCGAAATTTCACCACGATGTACCTTATTACACTTACTGCACGATACCACTTTAGTGCGCGTTGAAATAATATATGACCAGTGTTCTTCGTGTTTCAGTAGGTCCGGTTTGGCCCATTGCCAAGTCAGTGCATACTAAATTGCGAAACACTGACACTCAGAACTTGGCCTCACTTCCGTATCTGATTATCATCATCTTTACTCATTTATCTTAATCGTTTTGTAAATTTAGTGAAAGAGAGACTTACGAACACAGCAAAAGGTAAATCTGTTTACTTCACTTAATTGTCTTGTAATTGATGATAGAAATATTAAAAATGTTTTCATATTCAAGTCTAGCCATTTGAAGCCTCTTCACAAAATATCATATGCGTTAAAAATCTGGAAGCTAACTTTACAATAAAAAATAGCTCTGTATGTCATAAATAAAACCCATTTACCTTTTAAAATTAAAAGTGTTTTGTACTTGAATATATACTTTTAATACCAGTAATGCGGAGAACTCCAGAACGATTATCCTCTTGTCAGCGAATCGCGAAATGGCGGAGCACTCGTCCACTTCAACAGTCAATGGGTATTTGCACGATTTTACGAAGAAAAGTTAAATTTGGATTTTTCTTTAAAAAGTTTTGAGAAGGTATACCATTAGATTTATTTTATAGACTCAATAAAAATTAGGTAGATATTAAGAGGTTACGAGAGCAATAAAAAAAAACAGCCAAGAGCATGTCGGACCACGCTCAGAGAAGGGTTCCGTAGTTACCCGTCCGTCAAAATATTTTTTTTGCAAAAACGGCGCTACATGAAGCTCGGCCTTCGGCCTTCGCATTTAGATACTTGTACTCTTGTTCTGTGGAATTTGTGTCTTTGCACACTAAAGTCGCGCCTGTCTCGGATGCTTTGGCACTTTGTACTCTCGGAGGATTGCAATTAAATTACTTTTGGAAGTAATAGGAAGCATGCACATGCCGGACATGCCTTTGGCCTTCGTAGTTAGAAACTTTCACCATTATTCTGTGTTTAAGTATGAATTTCCCGCAGCTCGGCCTTCGGCCCCGCGTGTATGCGTGTCTCTCCCGAACGCTTTGGGTCTTCTCATCAAGTAGAATGGCCGTTATAATTATAATGTCCTATAATATTTATTTATTTAAGAACTTTACGATCAGCCTGATTTTACGATCGGCCGCCGACAAATATATAACTATATTTTACTTAAAGATTGAATTACTGAGCAATATGCAACAACATTAAACATAATAGAAAATATATAAGAAACTTTTCATTAAAAATATACTTGACAAATGTAATACAGATAAAGATGTATAAAAACAATATAACATCATCGTAACCTGTACAAAAACAACCAGTAGTAGAATAAAACAAACTAGGAAGAATAATAACAAACTCACTAAAGACACAATATAATTAATTGTTGCCTCATTCAACAAAATTATTTAGCTCTATTTTGTACACGAGTAAAGTCCCTTCCAACTTTTGTTATTCGGACATTGTACTCCTGCATAAAAAAGGAAAAAAAAGTCCGATATAAATAACTATAGGCCTATTAGCCTAATATCCCATTTGTATAAATTGTTTATAAATATCATAGAAACTAAAATTGCCCCACTGCTGGACAAACATCATCAGCTACCTGAACAAGCCGGGTTTCGGCCTAGTTTTTCCACCACTGACCACCTTCACACTATACTTAATATAGGGTAATAAAGATAGGGTATAGATATGTTGGACTCGTTGGAACTGTTTACAAGAACAGTATATATGTAGCTAGTGCAGGACGGGGTGCAGGCAGACAGAAAAGGAGATGTCGAGGCGACTTGGACGCATTCTATCCAAATCAGCGTCCATCACAGGGCAGGGCTCTACAGGGTGACAGGGTCGAGTGGAGAAAACGGGGGGAGGCCTTTACCCAGCAGTGGGACACTAAAGAAGGCGAACAAAAAAAATGACACAATGAAAAACTAGGTTTATAGGTTGTTTTCAAAATTTGCAAAACAATTTTTACTTTCAAAGCAGCTAAACTTACATATAAATAAACCTAGAATAAATTATGCTCAAGCGATCAACATCGAAATCAAAGGGATTTGTTAAGATTTAGTTAGACGAACCCCTTTTCTCCCGAAATGGAATTTCATAAAAAAAAATATCGTTACTTCGTTAGAATCGAAAAGCTATTCTTTCCTCTTAAGTGATAACACAAAATTCACAAAACGATTCAAAATCAGACCTCTTGCCCTAGACATAAATTCATTCCGTACATCCCCGCCCGCTTGCTTCCTAAACGGTCTTTAACGTCGACCAGGCTTTGAGTAAATAATGTTCTTTAAATTTATCGCCCTAATAAATGTTTGGATCCCTTTTTCTATGAAAATAAGTTAAAATTTACTGGTTGAAAATTTCACTAGGCCGGTAATGGGATACCAAATGCGATTTTTTGTTTTTAGCAATGATGTTTATCCTTACAATGTACTTAGTATGTATTTTTGGTTTTTTCTTTAATAGAGAAAATTTTCCTTTTTTTTATGAAAAACGCAATGGACTATTTTCCAGAATGGAAACTCTTTTGTTTCCTGTTTGGTGACAAACGAATGACTTATGTATATTGGCTTCCGTAACCAAATAGGAACTCTTATAGTTCTGCCATGTTAGTCTGTCTGTATGTCCGTTTGCGGCTCAGCTCAGTGCTTATTAGAGAACTGCAATTTAGCATGGGTGTGGGCATAAATACTAATTACGCCGAAAAGATTGTAAATGGAAACTACAAAAAAATTATAAGTTTAGGGTCTTTACCGTGTACGTAATGAAGCTAGGTAACCAGGTCTTTTAGAACGAATACGGGGTTTTATATACCATTTTTGATAAGGTAAATATTTTCGGAAGTACGAGTAATCGCTCCACTTCGGAAAAATCAATAAATTTCTGTTGAACTATGGGTCTCAATATATGGAAAAATTATAAAAGTAAAACTTAATACCAACATTCAATGAATGAAAGAATGAAATTGAAAACGATTTTGATCATCATCGGTTTAGCAGTTTTTCAGAGAATGGCCCGTCATTACTTATGGCCGGTTTTAATGACTTTTCATTGCATCGTAAAAATCTTATTAGTCCCCAAGCCGTTGTTATCAAAATATATTTTAGCTGTAAAATTGTTGTGAAAGGCAATTTTAAGCCTCCATTCACTCCATTTTCAAAAACTAAGATTGATATCCTTTTCCTGTTTCGTTAAAAAATAATTTTGCTGCAAGTTACTGGCTTCAAGCATTATACCATCCCTATTTTTTCTACTTCCTTATGCCAGTGGTTGATTTTTAGAGTTTCGTAGCCACAAATTGATAAACTACTTTGATGTGCAGTGCGTTCAGGTTCTTCTCCGAATGCAGTTTGCTGGGCACTGAGCGGAAGGCAGTGCGATAGCAGATATCATTGTCATGGAATTGTTATTTTGTACAAAAATAAAAATCTATGAGTTCGATGCCTTATTATATAGGGAATTGAGCATCATTTTGTTCACTTACGTGTAGGTACCGTTGTGCAGAAATACTTACGTTCGATCTAATGACATGTGGAGTCTTAAAAATAAATAAGTCCAATGTTATCAGGTGATTATCAACACGTAGGTAATAATGTTGCAGCTAATGGGCTTACGTATATCGCGGGTTGAACAAATGTCACGGAAAATGTGAGTAAAAAGAAATTCAGCTTTAGGTACCACATTTTGTTACCTATATTTAATTGAAAATGAATTCACTTAATTAACTTTTAAATTCCTAATTTGAACACGACTTAAGCGATCCGTAGCCGATTTGTAAAATATTTACATAGCAAAGATGAAACTTTTAATTGCTTCGGCGGTACATTCAAAAGTTATATCATTTTGGTGTATTTACACAAAGAGTTCTGTTTACGACTTTATTTACCTGTAAAATCTGAAATCTGAATAGCTTACTTTTTCTTAACAGCGATTTAACTTTCAACTATTCAGGTTTAGAAACAGGGTTGCAAATAGTTAACAAAGAACCCTTTAAGAGCAATTCCTAGCTGAGCAACTTTTCAAATCTCGAATTTTTGAAGCTATGTTTCTGTCGCGCTGCGGTGGGCGGGAGCCGGAGCTATCTAAGTGTGAGTGCGCGCACACAGACGCGAGACTCGTGCGCTCGCTCATTGCGCGCCGTTCCGTCGACATCGCCCGCGAGCCAGACGGAATTTATTCTGCGCTGCCCGACGCAAGTTGTTTTTGTTGTTACCACGTAATATTGTTTTTCATTTTTATATTATACTGTATCTATTACACCCTAATACCAAACACCCTATCACCTGTACTAAATGTATTTTACACCTATGATGACAAAATAATAAATGATTGATTGATATTAATTACCATATAGGTAAAAACTGCAAAAAAGAATGATGTCTCAGCTTCGGTTGTCGTCGTACAGTCAAGTGCAAAAATATGTATCGAAAGAATCGTCTCATAAATATGGTACTACGCTCTTATTACACTGGAATAAGATGCTATGGGACATATTTTTGAGTAAGATGTGTACACCCATATTTTTACACTTGACTGTACCTATCCGTATCAGTAAGTTGGGAGTGATCATGGTGTGTTGTGAAATTTTGTAAGTAGGTATATATACCTATGGTTAAACTACAATCTATTTAACTTGTAGTACGATGGGGCTAAACTTGGGCCGCCTTATTGAAGAACGTATCGCAATGACAATCTGGGTAAAGTATGTTGGGATAATGCCGGACAATTTTGGGACTAATTGAGAGAACTCGTGAAAAAATATTTTTTCGAGATCTCAACACGTGACAGATTCTTGAAGTACGTAGCGAATCGTTAAATAATAACCGTAGATTCGGCCTGAGTTTTGGTAATCTTCAATATAGAACGGTTTTAGTTTTGTCCCTGTGTAAAGATGAGACATACTTTTTTTTAGGGTAACGAGTGTTTTGCCATCAAGGGAGAACATTGGATGGTGAAAAAAAGTTGCTTCTAATGGAAAGAGAATAAGGTATCACAAAGAAATAGGTCCGGTGTCTACCCTTTTGTATCCGATCTTAACCCTGATACAAAAATTGATAAAATTGTGGCTCTCAAACTTTGATACCTATGTCATAAGGCAATTTGATAAGTAAACAATGTGCTAAGAAACCTCTTATTGTAAGGTTTACCCGAAGTAATAAAAAAAAACCACTAAAATAATAGATACGTTGCGAAGTTTTGACAATTTAAGATTTCGTGAACTGTACAGGTTTAGGGAAAGTGTAAATGTACTCGTATTGTTTATTGAATGGAATGTACTGGAAGATATTAAGTACTTAAGTAGGAGGGACAAAAATCAAAATAAAAAATAATCGTGCCCAGTCATTTTTAATGAAGGTCGCCAAAAAAATAAAAATCAAACTTAGAAATCAAAAAGACTAAGTAGTTCTTTAAAAAGGTCAAGGTCACTGAGAGCCCATCTTGAAGTATGGAAAATAATTAAAATTACGATTTTGTTGGTTTAATTTTGCAATTATGTACTTATATATATATATATATATATATATATATAGTTGATATAAAATCTTTTTTTTTTTGATAAAATGTAAGGATCGTATGTAAAGAGTAAAGTATATAGGAAAAGAGAGCCCTCTTGAAGCATTTTAAGGAAACTAATTTCGAAGTCCTATCTCTATTTTGTATCCGAAACTAGCAATGTATGTATGCGTGCACATCTACATATGCATCCGTATGTGTAGGTACTTTATTGCGAAAAATTGGTCATTTATTTTACTAGATTTTGTTATAAATTTCAACATGTATCATCATCTCTATACAATATAAATACTCTTTATTGCACACTTCAATAAAAGAAAACAATACAAAAGAAAATTTAAAACACATAAGCACAGGTAAACAACATGCGGTCTTATCGCTAAAAGGCAACCTTTGGGTTGCGGAAATTAAAAAAAATACATTGTCAGTAACCGTCGCGCTAGTAGTGGTACTGGATAAAAATAATGGTACGAAAGTGTGATCAAGAAAACAATAAATGTGATAATTAAGGTCAGTAGGTAAATTGAAGAAAATTTAAAGTTTAATAATCACCGCTGTTTTTTAAATAGGTAAAGATCTGATTGTTTCTGGTCCGATCATTCCTGGAAGGGTCAAGATCGGATATCGGTCTACAGCAGTGCTAGGTCTGTTAACACAATTACAAAAACAAACACAGTTTCATCACAATACAATACGCAAAATAAATTACAGAGCGAAGATCGGATAGAAGGAAGAATTCGCGAAATTTACCTTGCTCTCTATGATTGCACATAGCACAAGCCCGACTCCCTGAGCGACGCGGTGACACTGACAGTCGAGGCGCAATGAAATGGCGTCTTACACAATGTTGCCAACATTAAAAAATAAAGCCAAATTAGGAGGGGAAATGAATGTCCTACGTTCTTCACCCGCATCCGGTATTTACCCAACATACCTTAATCGTTGAACCGCCGCATTTCAAAATGGCCCTTATTTTGATATCGGCTAGCCGTAATGTAATACGGCGGATTATACAATACGACTGCGATATTTAAATATAAATCCCCTCGTCAATGTAATTTCATTAAATTTGCTATCTAGTGGCAAACATCAAAGTAGTTATCTTTTACTTGTGACGCACAAGTGTGAGCAATGTAAAATACTATATTTCTAAAAAAAAAATTGCCTACTACGTAATAAAAGAAAATGTGATTATTAAATTATAATACGAAAGGTGGTCAAATCGCAAAATGCTGTCGTTTTATTTAAAATAATGAAATAATTAGACCAGTTCCGAAAGTACCGGGAAATCCCGGTTCTTTAAAACAGTACCGGTTCTGCAATCCCTAATAAGGATGTTATGCCCATCACTATTCCTTCTGTGTACGTATATTTAGAAACTGTCTCCGCCTCCAATTCGTGCGATAAGGACAACTGCAGCTCGGACCGAAATTCACTCGCAAAAAACTCAAAAATCGAGGTTTCGCTCTCGACTGTTTCCTCCTCCAAAACGCAACTAATCATTATGAAATTTTGGAAATTGCAAGAGGAAGAAATAAGCTATGCCGCTATGTTTTGATTTTTTGGATATTTTTTGTCATATTTGTATACTGTGCCTTTTTTTACAGCCAATTCAATTTAGCCGTTTTTGCGATTTTCGAGGCGCTGTATCTTTCTTCAAAATAAAATAATCCAAAAAAGCAAAACATAGCGGCACAGATATTGATGATAATGATCTTAGTTGAAAAAATCACTGCTCTAGGTTAAAAATCCAGGGAGGAATCAGTCGAGAGCGTTTGTATGGAAAAATCGCAACTAGGAATTCCTCTTAACTTTCGCCATGTGCGTTTATATATGTCCGTCAGCGGATTGGCTCAATCATAGTTGGTAAGTCATACGGGTACAGATCGATTCAACCAACAACAGATGCATATGTTTGTAACAAAGATATATATTTTAGTTAGGAGTATAGTTTTGTGCTAAAACTGTTGACTGTGTGAAATATTTTGTTTAAAAATAAAATTTTGTTACCTAAGTAAATTTTTCTATGTCTCAACCTATTTATGTGTTTTTCTTATTGTCACTAAAAAAAGAGTTTTTATCAATTACGTTTAGTTATGGGTTAGTGCCGGACGTTTCGGAGCTCCCTACGATATTATACATTATCCATTTAATTTATTTATGGGATATGGGATAAATATTTTCTTAAATCGGTCGTCAACGTATCGGACTCGTGCCGTCTTAACGATCCTAATTTACCTAACCCCGCAAGTTCGTCGATTAAAATCACATGGGGTAAAGTTTCATTTGCCCTCAGATATCCACGGAACCTTTGCCGCTCTGGATCAAACTTTTGGAATTCATTGAGACCAATTCAAAAAGCTTGCAAATATTTATGTGTAGTTAGCTGTATATAGACATAATTTACTACGTTCATCATTACTAAACAAAAAATGGATTGACTTCGGTTTAATGGACTTATAAAGAATGTTTAGCATACTTATTTTTCGGAATAATTATATTCTGAAAAATTAATTTAAGCATAAAACACTGTTCCCGTATACTCACTTTGCACAGGATACGTGCCTACTCTACGCATATTGTACGTTATTGATCGAATTATCTTTTGGTATAAAATTAATAGAGGGCTGTTTTATTTTGAATAATTCACGATTAAGCATAGAGTCTTGTAGTACTTTAAGCATAAGGGTAGAGCAGTTTTGAATACTTGCTATACTCATATACAGTCACGGGTCGCGGACGGTAGGGCCAACAACACATGCGCTCACGTATTCGAATTAATATTGCAAAATGTCACAAAAAGACAGTGATCTGTTTAAAAAAATGCTTACAGCATAAGTACATATATAATTGTAGGGCGAATATTCGCTGCAGAATGTTTCGCAATTAGCAACTATATTTTCTCATTATATTATTCGCCGATTGACTACGTGACACATTAAGCAACTCATGTTTGTCGTGGGTACCTTCCACATTATACGTCCATATGTGTAATCCTGACGTCAATTAACTTTTTTTTCTGTCAATAAATCGTTTAAAGGGGGTCACATTTCTCACCAACCTCATTTTTCGGACTACAGTTCGTTTTCAGAGGATTTCGTACTTTTAACTTAACCTCACCTACTTTTCTTGCAAAATTTCATTATCAAGCGGGTTGCAGTTCCTAACCTAATCTACTTTTTAACCAACTTCAAGATTTCAAAAGGAGGAGGTTATCAATTCGGTTGTATGTTTTTTTTGTGTTTTTTAAAAATGTTTGTTACTCCATAACTCCGTCATTTCTGAACCGATTTTGAAAAGTATTTTTTTATTTGAATGTATATATACAGATTGGTTCCATTTATGTCAAAACTCAGTTCTGATGATGGGATCCATGAGGAATCGAGGGAACTCTTCAAATGTGAAAGGCATACAAGGCCCAAGGGCCAAGTGATTTTTGTATTTTCTTTAACAAATCAAGCATTTACTTTAAAAAAAAGTGACATTTGATTAAGTGAAACTGCTGATGATGATCAGAATGGAACTCTGCAACGACGCATAGTACACGTTTGGCGATTTGTCCTCTTCGCTATGTTTGTTAAGCAAATTAGATTTTCAAGACAAAATTTTGTCAAGTTCGAGTTCTGATGATGGGGTCCATGAGGAATCGAGGGAACTCCTCAAATGTTAAAGGCATATATATAGTGATCTTAGTATTTTCATCAACAAATCAAGTATTTACATTTGATGAAGTGGAACTGCTGATGATGAACAGAAGGGAACTCTTCAACGATGCATAGTTCGCGTTTGGCAATTTGTTCTCTTTGCTTGTTTGTCAAGCAGTTAGATTTTCAAGGCACATTTTTATATTTCTATCCTATTTAGTTTTTTATAATAATTATCTGGTGCTTTATTTTATGCATGGTGTGAAATAATTTATCTTAAATACAGTCGAATACCTTATTGCGGGTATCTTACCAGTCAACCATAAGGCAAATCTGAAATGTGTTAAGGACGCCGTCTTTTTAATTGCATTGTATGAAATCCAAAATCAACAATAATCGTTCTTTCACCGGTCTCCCTCATTGACGTCGGTTTTTTTTTTCTTAAAAAATATCTGGTAACATTTCATTTTCCCAGGGATTGCAACAAAGTTGTAACCAAACCTAAATTTCTTTTCTGGCAACAATTATTTTTCGTGGAGTTCGTAGTCCTGACCTAACCTAACTTTTTTTAGGAAAAATCCTTTTTTGGGGTTCTAACCGAAACTAACCCACTTTTCTGACAATAATTCGGTTTCGAGGGGATTGTGTAACTGTATATTATTATAAAAACCGACGCTTTCTTCAATTTTTGTATTCGTCGATATACAGTCTTACCAAATTGGGTATGTATAACAGGTGTGTTTTGGGTCACGTACACGTTATGATGATTAGTGGCAACCTAAACACGTTTTCTGAAAAATACTATTATGCTTAAAAAAAAGCCAATCACATTTCGGACAGTTGAATACACTCAAAATAAAATTATTCGTATCAAAAGTCAGACATGTTACTTACGAGTAGTCTATTTAAGATCAGGGCTCGCAAATATTCGGACAATCTTATATTATACAAACCGAAATTTATTAACAAATAAGATTAAAGTTGGCTGCAAATTTAACAATCGTCAAAAAACAATTCTGCCAAAGAGGTTATGCCAGATGCGTTTTGGGTGACGGAAGTTATGCCAAATAGACGTATGGGATTCAAGTGTTGACGCCCAAGGTGCAAATAATTTTGTTACCATGTGACACATACTGATTTTTACATCACCTATGAGGAAATTGCATACACGGTGTTTTTTTTTAGGTCCGTTAATTTCAAGGGTGCATTCCTGAGCTTCAATTAAGTAACTTCCTCAAAGAAACCAGTATTTTAATTCACTCAATTTTGGAGATAATCGATGATTTATTTTTATCTGATGAGGCCCATACGAGCGTTTACATTTGCCTTAGGTCGTGTTTACATATTGATTACATTAGTGTTTACTCGTAGTATGAGTTTATACATTTGCTACTAACGGGAGTACTATCTTGGACGATTAAAATACCGTATGATGTAAGGGAATGTAAATCACTTAGGATATTTAAATGTAAATTGAAAACGTTTCTATTAAACAAAATTAAATTACCAAGCACAAGCACATACCGTGGATTTGGGGTTACTTTGATTCCTGGGTTTACTTTGATAAAAACGTTACCTCAGGTTCAAACTCAAATATTACGCTTTCTGAACGCATCCTTTAGATATTTTTTTTACGGTTGGCAAGATTGAACGTCACTGCCACTTTGTGATTTATGTTCGAAGGATAAACCACGTCGATCGATGAGAAAAAAATTAAAATATGTAAGTATTAGTTTTGTGTACTTTTAATAGCCTGTATAATTTCTAATGTACTATGTTATATATAGTAAATAAATACATTTGATGTAAATCATTGAATCAGGCATGTATCGGCCTATAACATCGATGCTTGTTGCAAATCATAATCATGGCGGCCATTTGTATTTTTTCGGATTTTGTGGCATGGGGTGTCATTGATCGCTTATAGGGGTTTACTTTGATCATTGATCAATGACGCCCCGCGAAATACAGTTTTTTTAAAATATTATATAGTTAATTAATGGTTTCTTAACAGATTTTTGTTTTATTGTTTTAGAATAATGCCTCGATCATGTAAAAAACGATTAGTTTCCCGAGCATATCGGAAATACTATGAAAAAATGTTAAACCTGTGACAGAAGAGGTTGAAGCCAGGCTGTCGATACGCACAGCATCCGAACATCATGGTGTTGTCGATTACATATTGTTGGTAAAATTTGATTACTTTTTATTGTTCAATAATTATGCTTCTAAACATAAATAACTTAAATATGGCACTGTTTTGAAATAAAGTTGATTTTTCTTAAACTATCCTTGTTTTTCTTTGTCAATATGGGTTACTATCGAATACCGTCGAATAAAAATAAAAAAAATAAATAATAAATAAATAAATCATTTATTTTGGTAAAAAAAACCCTGATTTTACAATTTTATTTTCTTCTGCCAAACTGTAAGACAGTTTGTTGGCAGAGGGAACTCCCTTAAATACAGATGGGTTAGCTTATTGCCTAGTTAATTAATAAGTAAGTACGGTACATCTTATAGCTTATTGTGGTGGTAATTTAATTAAAGGGGGGTATCCAAGTAATCCCAAGTTCAGTTTAAAGTTGATCACCACTTTTTTATTTAATTCAAGCGATACATAAAAAATAAAATTATATTATTAGTGAAATTGACAGAGGAGCAAAAACCGATATTGTAATTTTTTTAATTGTTTTTTAGATTCCATATTCGGGGAGATAATTATTTACATAGTAATTTTGAAATTGAACAAAGTAACCCCAATCCACGGTAATACCTTTTCTAAGACAGCAGCCAACACTAACAAAATAAAATAAAATAAAATCAAGAGGCCTTGCGTTATCGAGTTTTCGCACAATCGCACCAAGCATCCAAGTCATAGACACCGCCTCGCTTCACCTCCTTGGGTCACCTGTACTTGACGAATCTTTTCCGGACTTTGTTGATCAAAATTACCAAAAATTCATTAAATTTACCGACCGCTTGCTCCAAATTAATGCCCATATGGCTTACACTCTAATTAAATATTGCCTTTTTGTACCAAAATGTACGTATGTCCTCCGTTGTAGTCACCTTTGGTTGTATCCTGAACTTTTGGAAAAACTCGACAATGTTATAAAGACCACCCTTTCATCCGTCATCAATATAAATTTGGACAACAACCAGTGGTCCCAGGCCTCCCTTCCTATCAGGCACGGAGGTATTGGGATCCGCAAAATTTCGATCATATCTCTTCCGGCATTTCTTTCATCAATCCATAGCATTCAAAGTTTAGTTGCCAAAATCCTAAAAAACCCTAGTGATCTCAAAATTTCTTTTGCTACAGATGCCATAGAGCTTTGGAGAGTCATCTGCCCCAACTCTGACCTGCCTACGACCGCCTGCTCGCAAAGACAATGGGACGAGCCGCTCTCCGTGCTGGTACGGGATCACCTGTACGAAACGTTTACCAGCCCCGCGGAGCGCGCTCGCTTCCTTGCTTGTTCCGAGTGGGAGTCAGGGGCGTGGTTACATGCTGTACCCTCCAAAAATCTAGGCACTCTTCTTAGCAACGAAACATTTAGACTCTCGATGGCACTGCGACTCGGTGCGGTCTGTGTTGCCCCGCACAAATGTCACTGTGGTGCCAATGTCACTGGTAGGGGCCTTCATGGTCTGTCCTGCAGCAGGAGCGCAGGCCGCATCCCACGCCATGCCAGTATCAATGACATTCTGCGCCGGGCGTTTACCAGTGCCGGGGCACCAGCCGTCCTAGAGCCCACAGGCTTAGACAGGGACGATGGCAAGCGGCCGGACGGCATGACTCTGGTTCCTTGGAAGCTGGGACGGCCTTTAGTTTGGGACGCCACATGTGTGGATACCCTTGCGCCGTCCCACCTCCCAGGGACCTCGACCAAGGCCGGAACGGCCGCCGAAGCAGCCGAGCGCCTCAAACGGCGCAAATATGTATCCATTGATTCCGGTTGTATGTTTGAGCCGTTTGGGGTGGAGACCCTCGGACCCTGGGGACCCGGAGCCCATTGTATTTTCAGAGAGCTGGCGAAGCGTCTCATTGATGCTACGGGTGACCAGAGGGCTGGTTCTTTCCTTGCCCAGCGAATTGGCATCGCCATACAGCGCGGTAATGCCACCAGCCTTCTGGGCACCCTACCATCGGGCGACGAGCTAGCCCCCATTTTTTATTTGTAAATATATGTATTTAGATATGTTTCTTTACTTTAGTTATATTCTTTTTTGTATTTTTTAGCCTGAAAAATCAAGTTAATTATTTTTGTAGATGTTCCGATAACAAATTAGCTTTACCCTTTGGGCCAAAAGTTTCAGAAGTACACTATGAAGACTGATAGCACTTATATTCATTATTATAATGTAAAGTTGTTCATTTAACCTAAGTATTTACAAATTTATACACGATGCAGAACCACATATATACCACCAACACATATTCCGATACTTTGGTTACGACTTCCTAGTTCCATTCAGTACTTCTACTTTTTTTAATTTCCTTTACTTTTCTGGTTCGAATTCATATCTATTTATATTATGTATTGAATAACATTATGTTATATATTTGGAGGTGTTATGGATTTATATTATGTTTTGAACAGCTTGCCATGTAAGAAATCGTTGTCCGACCAGAAGTCTTGAAGGTGAGATACCTTTTGAGAAATGGTTTGAACGACCTGTCAAGTTAGACTACTTACACAAGTTTGGATCTAAGGTACACGTCTTGGACAAGTCAACCGGGAAAGATAAGTTCGCACCAAGAAGCCTGGAAGGAATCTTTGTAGGCTATCCTAGAGATCGCAAGGGTTACAGAGTATGGATGCCAAAACAACGACAAGTTATCATGTCAAGAGATGTGAAATTTCACGAAACAAAAAGTGAAGGTAAAGAAAACGTGAACCTGAAGATTGACCCCTTTGAAATCGACTTGGGAGAATCGATAAATGTTCAAAATCAACCTGTATCGGTAGATGTAGAGTTCCATCCGACTCAAACTAGTGAAAATCCGGTAATACATATCTCCAATCACGAGGATGAGTGCATCGAGTCATCGAGTAGTCGTGATCCAGAACCTGAAGGAGGAGATGATGTTCCCGTTGAAACCCGCCAAATGACAGACGATCCATATATTGTCATGGAACCATCTCAACACGATCATTATCAAGACGATGTTGATGTTGACGGGGGGAGGATAGTAAAGAGAGGTCCAGGGCGACCACGACTGGAGCGACGTCATGTTGGTCGTCCACGGAAGATATACAACATGGTTGATGTAGAGCCACAGGTTTCCACGGAAGAAGGCGTTGAGTCGACTGGAGAGTATGAAGACTGTGTGGATTTCGTTGGAGTCGCCGAAATAACTCTAAAGGAGGCCTTATCCGGTAACGAACGAAAAGGATGGAAAGACGCAATAATTTCAGAAGTTCAAAGTTTAATCAAAAACGATACTTTCGATGTTGTCAAGAAACCTATGGGTCGAAATGTTGTTGGTTGCCGATATATATTAACAAAGAAGTTGAATATCGATAGAACTGAGAAGAAGAAAGCCAGACTAGTGGCAAAAGGTTTTAGCCAACGTTACGGCATCGATTATCAGAAAACTTTTGCGCCAGTCGCTAGGCTTGACTCGATAAGACTATTAGTTGCACTTGCAGTGGAGCTGGATCTTAAAATTCATCAGTTGGACATTAATACGGCATATTTAAATGGATTATTAGAAGAGGAGATATATATGAAGGTGCCAGATCTCCTAGATGAATGTTTGCAAGATCTAACACGATTGGAGCAGCCAGGTTCACTTATACATGAAAGAGCTAGCAAGATGTTATGTGACCAGAGGTCTGGAGGCAGTGTGTGCAGGCTCAAAAGATCGCTGTACGGGCTTAAACAAGCTGGTCGACAATGGAACATCAGACTGGACGAGCAGCTGAAGTCCATGGGATTACAAGCATCTTTAAATGAGCCGTGTCTTTATTTTAAAATTATAGATTCGCAAACTAAACTCTTTGTATTAGTTTACGTGGATGACATTCTCGTCGCTTCGCAAAGAGGTGAATGCATCGAAGATTTCAAAAAGGAACTGGCCACTAAGTTTGAATTGAAAGATTATGGCATTGTGAAATATATGTTAGGCATAGAGTTTGACAGATGTGACAAAAGCATGAAATTGTCACAAGAAAAATACATTGATGATTTATTAATCAAATTTAATATGGATAAAAGTAAACCAATATCTACGCCTATGGAAGTTAAGCAAAAGATTGAAAAATCTGTAAATAAGTGCAGTGACAGTGAACAGTACCCATATCGTGAGATTATAGGTTCACTGATGTACCTCTCTACGGGAACAAGACCTGATATTACGAATACCGTGGCTGTATTGAGTCAATTCTTGAATTGCCCTAATGAGGAATGTTGGAGTGCTGCAAAGCGTGTGCTGCGATACCTAAAGCATACTAAACAATATGGACTTGTTTACAAAAAGACAGGTAAATCTTTGCATGGTTACTCGGATGCTGATTGGGGAGGACGTTTGATAGATAGGCGTTCTTATTCCGGTTATGTTTTCATGTTAGGAGGTGGATGTGTGTCGTGGAAGTCGCAGAAGCAGAAATGTGTCAGCACCTCAAGCTGACAATCAGAGTATGTAAGTCTAGCCTCATCAATGAAGGAAGCTATCTACTTGAATAGCTTACTTACTGAAGTTGGGTTACGTAAGTTTGCACCATTATCTTTACATGTAGATAATCAGGGGGCGATTTGCCTTGCGAACGATCCAATGTTTCATTCTCGGAGTAAACACATTGACATAAGGTACCACTTTGTACGAAGTGTATTAAAGGACAATAAGAGTATTGAGTAAAAGTACTTACCGACCGACTCAATGCTCGCCGACATATTAACGAAGGCTCTGCCTAGAGAAAAGCACTATATGTGCATGCGCGGTTTGGGCATTGCTTGTTAATTGTTTATTTTTTTATAGTTGTTCTTTGATATCACTTTGATTTGTTTTTATATGTTTTATTTGTGTTACCGTTTATTTTGAATATGCACATTAAGGGGGCGTATTGAAATATTATGTTAATGTGATATTTGTAGAATCTGGTTACGCCTATTTTAAGGGACCACAGTACTGGCAGTAGACGGAACCCTGTCAAATTTGTATTTGTGTAGCAACGGTTCTATGAATTGTTTGTTTACTTTTATGTATGTCAGTCGGTCAATAACAGTTCTCATGTAAACACTGAATAAATTTCTAGTATACACTTTCTGAGTTTAACTGTGCTATAGATCTCTGCTAAATAGTGATAGGTTTATTCCCCACAGAATATTTATTTATTTTTATTTAATTTACTTTGTTGGATTTAATTTACTCTGTAACTGTGTTTTTCGTGATTTTATTTCTATGTACAATAAAGTATATACATACATACATATGCTTGTCCAAAACGTTTTAAATACAAACATTTTAAATTTCATAGACAAGTAATACAAGTATGGCTGGGTTTAAGGAGACCTAAAATGTCAAAATAAAAACTAAATTATTAAAACAATGGTGTTACGTTTTTTGATAAATATGACGCTAATTAATTTATTTTATATACGCTTATTTAAGTTTACTTTTTAAATTATGACAAAATATAATTTAAGTTAGAAAAATAGTATGCCCGTAATCGATTACAAAGAAATAGTAATCGATTATGTGCATACTGATTTCATATTTCAGTGTGTTAATATTTTAGATTAGCAATAAAATGTCCTTGAACAGAAAAGTGTCACTTTGATCCCTCCTAGCAGGGAAGAAAAAGCCAAATTCCGAATAGGTGATGTTAAAAATATATTTCGTATTATTTTTAAGCTTTAATAAATGTTAGAATTTATAACAAATTTATAAAACACGGTGTGGCTTTCGGTACAAATACAAGTCAAACGAACGCCATTGATAGAGATACCAATTTGACTCACATGTAAATTGCTCAGCGAAAATTAATTATGTTTTATTAAAACCAAAATTATACTGAATAATAATAATTATTAGCGGGCTTCAACACTCTGTGCCCTAACACGCATTAATTATCACAAAAGCCGACAAAAAATACCGAGGCAATTGTGAAAAGTATATTTAGAGCGAATTGCCAAATCCCCCACGTGGCCACTTGGCGGATATAAGCCCGGTATAGTCTAGCCGGTTATATACCCGGGCATAGCGAGAACGATACTCTTTATCCGGGATTAAATTTTGCAGAGGACTGACTTTGCGAGTCCATGGGCTCGTCTCGACAAACGTCTGATAATATTATTTTATTATTATGCGGGGTTAGGTTAAAAATTTAGTCTGGTGATCTTGTATATTTTTCATTATTTTCTTCAATAATATTTAAAACCCATCATTTTATAAACTCTTATTGAAAAACAGGTAAATTATTTTGAAAAAGTCGTGCATATTAAAGATACATACCTGATATGATCTGTATTGATATTGAAATTCATGCAGCCCTAGGGAATAAGACATAAGATATAATAATTACTTAGCTAATTAAATTTACAAATTAAATAATATGTATTTTTAATGCTACTTAGAATACTTTACATACGAAATGCTTAAACTAGAATAGATATAAATAAAAATCGAGATAATATGCAACCTGAAACTTTTCAGGACTATATGATGAGGTAATTTCAGGAAGGCAAGCACAAATTATGAAAATGTACTATAGTATATCGTGCTACTTCAATATTGCTCTTGCCTGTAGAAATTTCGTAATTAGCTTCAAATTCCTTCAAGTCTCTTTTGGGGGTTATATTTAAAAAAATAAAATTAATTGAAAAACCATATTAATTTAAATGACAATTATAAAAGAGTTATATAACTAAGTAATCTATAAAACTTAGAATCTAAATCTAAAAATAAATAAAACATTAAAAACCATCCCCCTGCAGCATGGTGTCGTAGATGCTGGCAGCATTTCTTCGTTGTATCGCAATTAATTCAGGCATAACCCCATATAAGTGTTACTAACAGCCTTAAATATTAATGTTTAACATGACTATAACAATTTCGTAGAGACTACCATGCAACACATATACTTAGGGCTAGAACAATATAATACCGGGTGAGCAATACATACACTTTGGTAAAGTATAATGGCTTTCTATTAACATTAAAATTACGTTTTTGACTGATGTTTTAGATAATGTAAGAAATATGTTTTACCGTATTTACAAGCTTTTTAGGGTTCCGTAGCCAAATGGCAAAAAACGGAACCCTTATAGATTCGTCATGTCCGTCTGTCTGTCCGATTCTGTCACAGCCACTTTTTTCCGAAACTATAAGAGCTGTACTGTTCAAACTTGGTAAGTAGATGTATTCTATGAACCGCATTAGGATGTTTACACAAAAATAGAAAAAAAACAATAAATTTTGGGGGTTCCCCATACTTAGAACTGAAACTCAAAAAATCTTTTTTCATCAAACCCATACGTGTGGGGTATCTATGGATAGGTCTTCAAAAATGATATTGAGGTTTCTAATATCATTTTTTTCTAAACTGAATAGTTTGCGCGAGAGAACCTTCCAAAGTGAAAAAAAGTGTGTCCCCCCCCCGTAACTTCTAAAATAACAGAATGAAAAATCTAAAAAAAATATATGATATACATTGCCATGTAAACTTCCACCGAAAATTGGTTTGAACGAGATCTAGTAAGTAGTTTTTTTTTAATACGTCATGAAATTAAAAAAAAAAAAAAATTTTCATCATACCCATACGTGTGGGGTATCTATGGATAGGTCTTCAAAAATGATATTAATGTTTCTAATATCATTTTTTTCTAAACTGAATAGTTTGCGCGAGAGAACCTTCCAAAGTGAAAAAAAGTGTGTCCCCCCCCCCGTAACTTCTAAAATAACAGAATGAAAAATCTAAAAAAAATATATGATATACATTGCCATGTAAACTTTCACCGAAAATTGATTTGAACGAGATCTAGTAAGTAGTTTTTTTTTAATACGTCATGAAATTAAAAAAAAAAAAAAATTTTCATCATACCCATACGTGTGGGGTATCTATGGATAGGTCTTCAAAAATGATATTAATGTTTCTAATATCATTTTTTTCTAAACTGAATAGTTTGCGCGAGAGAACCTTCCAAAGTGAAAAAAAGTGTGTCCCCCCCCCCCTGTAACTTCTAAAATAACAGAATGAAAAATCTAAAAAAAATATATGATATACATTACCATGCAAACTTCCACCGAAAATTGTTTTGAACGAGATCTAGTGAGTAGTTTTTTTTTTAATACGTCATAAAATTAAAAAAAAAATTTTTTTATCAAACATATACGTGTAAGGTATGTATGGATAGGTCTTCAAAAATGATAGTTAGGTTCCTAATATCATTTTTTTCTAAACTGAATAGTTTGCGCGAGAGACACTTCCAAAGTGGTAAAATGTGTGTCCAAAGTGGTAAAATGTTGAA
Organism: Cydia pomonella; assembly: GCF_033807575.1. Classification (NCBI taxonomy): domain Eukaryota; kingdom Metazoa; phylum Arthropoda; class Insecta; order Lepidoptera; family Tortricidae; genus Cydia; species Cydia pomonella. Next base: position 20,142,870 of record NC_084704.1, read on the forward strand.
CAAGATCTAGTAAGATTTTTTTTTAATACGTCTTAAATTGTACGGAACCCTTCATGCGCGAGTCCGACTCGCACTTGGCCGCTTTTATTAACTTGCAATGTAACTTTGTATGTACGGGTCAAATCATGCAAGTTAAATTTGACCCACTTCCTGGTTTCCGATGCAGCTGAAAACTTACATACATAGGTATGTAAGTACGGTGACAATGCAATATTATGGTACCATCGAGCTGATCTAATGATGAAGACAGGAGGTAACCATAGGAACTCTGTGATAAAACAACGCAACCTTATTGTGTTTGGGGTTTTTAGAATAAATAGTATTAGTTGCCTGTGAAAAGAAAAGTACAGTCAGCGATAAAAGCTTGTACCAAAAATAAAATTTTAGCGAAAATCTTATTGTATTACAAGCTTTTATTTAACTTGTATGAACCATAGGGACCATCATTCCTCGTGAGACTTTTAAATTATCTTAATTTTACTAACACGTTACGCAAGTGTATCTTTTTCACCTTTGCTTTGATTGCGGGACCGGTCTATTTTTAATTTCCAGCAAATATTGCAGTAATGCCTCTTTAAGTCATCTTTAAATTCGAAAAAAAAGTATAATTAAGTAAGTATGTTTGTTTTGACTGTATTTTCCATTAACCTTAATTTGTCCAGCCAGCGTCTTCTGGCAGACTGTAGGTAGTAAGTTTTGTTATAAACAATGGTTTTTTTTTTCAACTGACGACCGGCCTGGAAAAGTCGGTAGTCACCCTGGCTATGAAGCCGATGTTCCCGGGTTCCAATCCTGTTAAGGGTATTTATTTATATGATAAGCACAGATATTTGTGCTGATCAGTAATTGGTCTTTTCTAAGTATTTAAATATTTATGTCATATTATACATATATATCGTTGTCTGAGCACCCGCTACACGAGCCTTCTTGAGCTTACTGTAGGGCTTAGTCAATTAATGTAGGAATATCCTATAATATTTATTTATTTGTATTATTTTATGTGAAGTACATAGGTTAGGTGACATACGTCTATTTCAGTCGGTGCTATTTAAAAGTACAGGGAATTATGCTAATTGTCTAAGGCCGATCAGCGCATTAGAAGGACAGGACAACTGGCGAGCGAAAAAGGGAGATTATGATCTAATTTGCAAAGGTCACCCTGGTACACAATTCCGTACGCAAATAGACTCGAACTCGAAGAAATAACAAATTTCTCCACACAAATACAATATTTGGAGCATCGGGTCCTTGTACTAGGAAAAATCTTAACACCGCGATGTACGTTTTTATGGGCACGGTATAGTGACATCTAGCGTAAACTCTGAAGTTGTACGAACATACCCGTTTTTTATACATGTTAAGCTATTTCGACACATTAAATATATTTTTATAAACATGTTACATGGTGGTCTGTATTTTTACAGGTAACAGAATTCAGTAAATAATAGGCCCACTAACGCCATGTGTTCATAGGTTAATTATATTGATATAGTACATTTTAGTAAACATTGAAATTGAAGTATAAACATTGAGTTCCACTAGTGCCATTTTGTGAAGGCGCGATGATCTATAAATTGCCTAGAAATTATGGGCTATCCAATTTTCATCTTGATTTGCACATGCGCTGTGTTTACATAAAAAAACTAGTCGACACATACCACAAGTTATATTGCGATAAAATATTGCCAATGTTTACACTGATATTGAGAACTTCTAGCGCCATCTAGTTCGCTTTAGTTTAACTAATCATCACATATTGACGTATTTTTTTTTTGGGAAAGTTCGCGTTACGTTACCCATTTCGGGACACTTTATTCTCACTATGTTCTCTTTTATGTATGTCTATTACTGTTTATGTGCTTATGAATAAAACAAATTCTATTGTATTCTATTATTTCTTTATTTGGTGAGCTGTTTTATACCATCGTTCCACGTAGACCTACTTGTAGATCTACAGGTTTGCATATATTTTATTGATATTTTACAGTTGATATTGAAGTTAAAAGGTAGATAATGTTTTTCAGTGTTTGCAATTATTATTATTTTAATTTATTGTACAAAATTATGATTAACTTAATAGAAAAAAAATGATTGTATATACATGCTTTGCCTGAATTTATAAATGTCAAATACTACAAACATTGGCAAACGATGGCCCCAGATTGCTGCAAAGTCATAAAGATTAGAATAATAACGTCCATTTGTGCAGAATCTGAAATAACCCCTACCCTTCGCTCGCTTACTTATCTAAATCGCATACAAACACCTGGCGTAGAGAGGTCATATTTAAGGGGTGAGTTTATTAGTCTGATATTTATCAGCAGCGAATGATCAAACAGTTTTGTTCATATTTGATTATGATAGGCGAAACATATATTTATGCAATACAATCCGGTGATGATTTGAATTATCACTTGTTTTGTTCTTCTTAGTTCATAATCTGAGATTTTCAATTATAACAAAAAGTTTACATTTATTCTGTAGTTTCTTTCCAAAAATAAAAATTTATGTTCGACTTTGGAAATTGTAGTTATGTTCATGAGGTTTATTATCTTTCTATCTAACTATCTAATCTATCATTATCTAACAAAAACATAAATGTGAAGTGAGAGTCAAGGTCAATATTATGAATATATTGTGTCGTTATTGACTCGCCGACAAAAGAATTGAGATCTGTAAGGGAGTCAAGTTCTGTGCTGTGTAGAAAATCCTGACATCATAAAGGATTTGACTTGGTTTGTTTTTACCAACAAACCAAATTCTAGAAAAGTAACATGGACAAATATAATAGCCTATGAGTAAAAACTGGTCAAGACAAATAAATCCTTTATAATTCCAGGATTTTCTACACAGCACAGAGGTTGGCATCTATATGGATCTCAATTCTATTGTAGGCGAGTCCACAACGACACATATTCTTAATATATAACTTGGTTTTTATTTAATCTTTATTGCACATAAGAAAACACACTGTACAATAGGCGAACTCAATGCCGTAAGGCATTCTCTACCAGTCAACCTTTAAGCAAAGCAGATAAGTTGTAGGCGGTGCAAAAACATGAGGTATAGGTGATACAATTGATACATGTACGAACATAATACATTCATAAGAAATAGAAATTTTCCTCTTTATGCACCTATTAATTTAGACTTATAGATCAAAAACTTGATACTTAGCATTATCAAGTGTTTGATCTATAAGTCTAAATTAATCGAATAATTAACTATTAATGACTGTTTTCATCTAATTATCGATAATTTTCAGTTTTCAGATTGTTTCCTCTATGTACACCTAATAGTCTACCTTGATACTAGATTTTAAGTTCCTAAGTCACCTGGAAGTTGGTTAAGTTCTTGAAAGGTTTTTGATCTTTAAGTCAGTCAGTAACAGAAATGCCGGTTTTTAAACATTAATTTATCAATAACTGATTGAGTTACGTCTATGAAATTATGTATTTTAAGCAAGCTAAAGAGCTTTAATAAATGTGTCAAATTACATGTGTGTAGGTTAAATAAGTTTCAAGTTGTGAAGAGGTCAAAAGTACCTCGAAATGGTTCGTGTTGCTTACACACGGTTGCTGAGTCGCCAGTTCCTTTTTATTTGAACCTGGCTGGACACGCTACTGCGTGTCTAGATATGTATATATAAAATCCGGACTTGTAAATAATATTTTGAGTGGACTTTAGTATTTGACATACTCAAAAGCTTGTAGGTAAATATATGAGCATAATTATAAAATAAACTGCTCACTGCATTACACTATGGTTGAATGTAAAAGACAATCAAGTTCTGAATTCTGGCCAACTGGCGGCACATGGCGCGATAAGGTAAATAAGTCTGCCAGTGAGTGAGCCACACAATAGCGTGGGCTAATTTATTAGACAGCGCTTAGGGGACAGTGTGGCCACTAATGTAGCGGAGAAGACGTCGCTCGTAGGTTCATGGTGGCTAAAATTCCAGGGAATTGTCGACCTACCCGATCTATGTAGGGCACGGTGCCAGAGATGTTAAAATATCCCACGTAATAAGGTTAAAATAATATGTAAATTTCTTTAAAATGGCTCCAGCCTTCTTCCTTTTCTCGAAGACTAAGCAAAACGTTTGAAAAACTTGGCTGTGGTGTTTTCGGACAGACCTTCGTCTTCTTTGAATGTCGATTGAAAATGTTGCTCATATCACCCAGAAGACTAAACCGAATCGAATGGTACCTCATTCACTACTCGACAGCTTTGATGCTACGATAGAAAACATACATTGACTGTTAAAGTCATACCTCGTTCGTCGTATTATGTATATAAACACGGACTTAACAAATACTCCGAATAAAAAGTAATTTTTTCAGTGTGTGTATTTTTTATTACTACTTACTTACTTATGTACAGGATGGCTAAAAAATATGTTGACTTAGATTTTTACTGTGCATATTATTGATGATTAACGTTTACGTTTGTGTATCTAACCCAAAGAAGAATATTTTAAGATAATGTTTTAGTTATTTAATTGTAGTTTTTATTTCTAAGAGGATAGTTGACGAACGCTTTTCTATACAAATAAAGTCCTCATTTTCCTATCTGGGTATTAAGTCAGACCAAGATAACTCTGCAGCGATTTTAATGACAGACGATCAAGTGTTATTTTAAACGTCAAACTTTTATGAAATTACTAGTTAGGGAGGTGGCGAGCATTTCGGTATATGATTTGCACACGTTTCACATCGAGGTAGATTGCAGTTTACGTCAGTACGAATCGATTTGGTCCAGTCAATAATGGTCCTACGTCGCTGCGTTTTCGCGTTACAGCCGATTAAAGTTGTTAAAAAAAAAAGGGGTATCAAATTATTTGCACACGTCTGCCTCTGGGGTTCATGGTCACAAATATCTTGGAAACGAAGAAAATCGAGGAGGCAGACATTCAGGGCTCTGCATTATCATGGGACGGAGTTGTAAAAGTGTTTGAAAAAAAAACTCTACTAAGTCATTTGCACACGGTTCTCATTGCCCCCATTCGATTCATTACGACTCCGTGGATACGAAAAAACATTTGGCAGACACTTTGCTCACTGATATTTAACTTTATAACGGTTTGAAATGGACGTAATCAAGGGGAAGCGGGTATTGCATGTTATTATTGTGATTCTTTATAGGTTTATTATTATTATTTTGTTTATTGTTATTCGCTGAACTCACGGTGACAATCCAACTTCTTCTAGAGCTGAAATCTACGAAATTATTTGTTTTAAATGCTAAGAGGAAACGAAATGCGCTCGAAACTTTAATTGGAGAGTGAATTTTTTTCAATTGTAGTTTTTATTTGTATAAAATACGTAGATTTTTAACCTCGGCTCTATTTTCTTCTTTTTACAATAGAAAAGTTAACAAAAAGCGATAATATTTAAAAAGCGTCGTCATCACTGGCATCCGAGAAGCCTTGGCGATCGTTCATGTCGGCGCTTTCATCCATGTCTCCTTCCTCATCTGAAAAATACACAACGTGTTAAAATTTTTATGGCACGAAAGTTACATGATACACCTAAATGAAAAAATTATTACCTGATTGGTGTTCAGGATCTTCAACTATGGAGATGTTTTATACCTGCGGAGCCGCAGTTAACAGGCAGAAGCCAAATATTTTGAAGAGTTTTGAAAATCGTTCGTATAGATTCTATTAATTATTTTCAATAATATTCAGTAGATGCAAAATTTTGTATTTGCAGCTTGGCGCGAGTGTCGAGTTGAAAAAAAAAAAAAAAAAAAAAAAAATTCAAATGGTCTGCCTTTGGAATATCAGGGGTCTGAACGTCTGCCTCATCGATTTTTTTCGTTTTCATGATAAATTGAAACATCAGTCCAAGAGGCAGACATGTGCGCATAATATAGCACATCTTTTTTTTTTTACATTTTTGAAGCGCTGTCAATAGACAACGCAGCGGCATCACGCTGGCAGACTATTTTTCCGTGGTCCTTTTCATTGTTTTTAATCGAACAATTCAAATCTGCCAAGTGTGCATTTCATATACAGTTTTTTAAATAATAAAAATAACTTAAAAAATTGAAAACTTCAAAAGTCAGAGCCCTGGATGTCTGCCTCTTCGATTTTTTGTGTTTACAGGATGACTGTGATCATCAGCCCCAGAGGCAGACATGTGCAAATAATATCGCCCACCTTTTTTTTTTAACATATTTGAAACGCTGTAAATTGACAACGCAGCGCCACCGTGGTGGCAGACGAGGTCCTTTATGTTTCTCAAGGTATCATTATTGCTATTAATAACGTCTGCCATGTGTGCTGATGATATCGAAATTTTGCTCGCCACCTCCCTAACTATACGACGTTTAAATAACACTTGCACGCCTGTGGTATAAAAATCGCTGCAGAGTTATCTTGGTCTTACTGTAAACACAAATCACTGTACTATATTAACCATAGCTATGCCCTTTCGTTCAACTATTTTATATTTTTTTCATTGTTATAGGAACTAGGAGCGAAAAACAAATTCCGTACAAATTTTGGAAGCTCTATTCTATAATTTAAAGAACCCAGGGCAAGAGTCCGACACTCTCTTGTTCGGGTTTATTAGAGGAATATTTGAAGGCTTTTTTATAAGTAACCGATACCTCTCGCGAGTCTTGCATCAAATCAAAGTCCCTATAACAGTTATTTCAAGTATCGTTTGGGTGGCCTTAAATTCAATTTTTATTATTATTATGAGCCCATATTGTCCCACTGCTGTGCAAAGGCCTCTCTCTTATTCTTCCACGTTCCTATCCTCGGAAGTCTCGCACCAGTCTCTGTCAAAGGCGTCAAGTTAGTCCCAACATCTCCGACGAGATCTACCGTGACGCCTTACAATTTGTGGGACCCAACAGGTGGCTGTTTTGGCCCACAGGTCATCCGGCATATGGCAGTCGTGCTCTGCCCAGTCTCATTTGAGCTTAGCGGCAGTTTCAGCTACATCAGTTATTCCAGTTGTCTTCTTCACGTGCCTTCTTCGTCCAGGAGGTTGGCGACCATATGTCTATATGTTTCTCTATGTTCAGTCATGCGAATTAGTGTATCTGCTCTTCACTTTTAACCAGTCTCTAATATTTCTACCACGACCACGCTTCCCATAATTTTTTCCTTCAATTATTAATTTCAGTAGGTTGTATTTATTGTTTCTATATATATGTCCAAAATACGCTGCTTTTCTTTTCTTAATTGTTGATATGATATCATTTTACATGATTTCCAAAACTCCGATATTAGTTATTCTATCAATCAATTTTATTTTGAGCATCCTTCGATGAATCCATATTTCAAAAGCCCTTAGTTCCAGTTTCCAGTTTTGGAGTGTAGTATTATATTTTGAATGCGATCGGTTAACTTCACGCTCAGAATACTACGCTCCATGTGTCGCTGACAAACCTTGAGTTTGGTTTTTTGAAGTTTTGTCAAAGACCAACTCTGTGTTCCGTAGGTGAAAATGGGGAGAATGCACATGTTCATGAGTTTTCTTATAATTAAATAAATGTGTTGTTATTTTTATTGTTTAACTCTAACATTTCTAACTAAATAATAAGCTAACCATGCTTCCAAAAGAAAGTCCACAATCTTTTCACGTGACAGCTACTCCGTATAAAAATTAACTTTAATAACAACCATCCCGCGGCGCTCGCAAAAAAATGGTCTCCCGCAGGGTAGCGTGCTTGTCCCGATGTTATTTAACATATACACCAATGATCAGCCAGTCCTGCCGAAAATCCAGCGGATGACCTAGCGCTAGCGGCCCAAAGTGATAGCTTTGAGGGAACAGAAAAGTCACTGTCTGCGGCCTTAAAGTATCTAACGAGGTTCTATGAGATGAACTGCCTAAAAGCAAACCCCCTAAAAACTCAGTCGTGCGTTCCACCTACGAAACCAGGAGCAAATAGGAAGCTTAATGTTGCCTGGTATGGAGTCGCTATTGAGCACTGCCCCTTTCCAAGATACCTTGGAATAACCCTAGACAGAATGCTGTCCTTTAAGTGTCACTGTATAAAAACACGTCAGAAGGTTAGTTCGCGTAATTGTCTGCTGCGGAAATTCACTTCAACGCACTGGGGCGCTTCTGCGCACACCCTTCGTACTACTGGCCTGGCACTTCGCTACTCAGCTGGCGAATGGCGAAAGTAGATAATTTTGATAATATGTTATGAGTTATGAATAATAAGATATTATATGCTGTGCCCTTGCAGGGTCCATGTGAGACATTGTATATCATATTGTATAACATCTGTACTGTACCATGGTTGCAATAAAGAATGATTATGATAAGAATGATTATGATTATGAATACGCATGCCCGGTGTGGCACCGCTCTACCCACGCAGGACAAGTTACCTTGGCACTAAACGACACCTGCCGCATAGTCACCGGATGTCTTAAACCAACTCCGTTTAACAAGCTATACCGTCTGGCAGGAATTGTGCCCCCGGAAACCCGCAGAGAAGTGGCGTGTAGCGTTGAAAAATTGAAGCGGGAACAAGACCCAAAGTATCCTCTCCACGGTCACAAGCTACCACCATATCGTCTAAAGAGCCGTAGGAGCTTTATGCGGTGTACTGCAGCTATCCAGATTCCACCGTCCCAGAATCGACTCGCCCAATGGGAGAGTACCCGCGCCCCTCCTGACGACTACGTTCGCCCCGCTGAAACGCTTCCGGCTGGGCATAAGCAGCCGTGGCCGATCTAAAAAGCCTTAAACAGATTGCGTTCCCAGTCCGCAGCAAGGAGAACATGCTGAAGTGGGGCGCTCTAGGCGGCTCAGACACCCAATGCCCATGTAGAATGACTCCCCAATCAATGGAACGCATGTTGTCCTGCCCAGCGTGCCCGAAGCCTGTTCTGAGCAGGCCCTCCGTGATGCGACGGACAGGGCGATAAATGTCGCTACCTTTTGGTCCTGCACAGTCTGAAAGTCCAAAACCATCGACACGAGGAGAAGAATAGCAACCATCATTCGACGCGAGATGTATAATGAATTATATTATGCAATATAACCCGAATAAAAGTATGATTATTTTATCCAATAGGATCAATCACAGAAATGAAATACAACCACGTATCTTCTGTGATACAATGTAATATTTTTAAAGGAAAGCTGTAATCTCTGGCCTATTTTGTGGCTTCACCCTTAGAGGTAGTTGGTAAAATTTACACCCCTGCAGGGTCGTGCTCTCTTAACAAGCTTTCTAACAAACACTGAGGAGAAATTATAGGAATTCGCGGCCTCCAGTTATTAAGTTACGGAGACTCGTGGACTCCAAATCCGGACTGATTGGCTTTGCTCCTAATTGGGAAGTTTGGCTTTAAACTATCTATATTTTAGTGACGATGGAAACGAAAGGTTTGAGTAGTCTTGAGGTTTAACCATAGCCGTGAAATCAAAGGAAAACTTCAATTAATCTTTAGAGATTAAATAAATTAAAATTACTCCTGAATGTTTAGTTTTAGTATAACAAAAAATTAAATTAGTTTTTCTTTTGCTCATCGTTTGTCGGGCTTATATTATTTATTCTATTTTATGTGCATTAAATAAAAAACTAAATTAACCCTTTTAATTTTACCCACAATTAATGCAGTGTCTTAAAAATAAATCGTATAACTTTTTTTTAACTAAGCCTAAGTATATTTTATATCCCATCAAAAACATTTTCATGTAGAATGTTGCCAATACGAAGCTATAAGACTCGCACTGTCAAAAAGTTATCAGATCTATTGTAGAGCCAAGCATCTAACTGTACAAGCTCTAATTTTACAAACTCTACACCTTAGTCAAAATATATGGCTTGGCCGTTTTTTCGTCTGGTTTACATTTTACATGATAATTTTTAAGAAAAAAAAACCGACTTCAATGAGGGAGACCGGTGAAAGAAAGATTATTGTTGATTTTAGATTTCAGACAATGAAATTAAAAAGACAGCGTCCTACGCCTAATTATGTAGAAAAGGAGGTAAACAGAGGTTTGTCACTGCACCCACCTTGACACATTTCAGATTTGCTAGTTGTCTGGTAAAATACCCGCAATAGGGTATTCAACTTTATTTAAAATAAATTATTTCACACAATGCATGAAATAATAATAAAAATGGCTATAAGTTTGCTTAAAAGAGTTGAGAAGTACCCTCAATTCCTCATGGAATCCATCATCAGAACTCAAGCTAGACTAAAATGTGCCTTGAAAACCGAACTGCATCACAAACATGCGAAGAGAACAAATCACCAAACGTGAACGATCTTCGCGTCGTTGAAGAGTTCCATTCTGATCATCATCAGCAGTTCCACTTCATCCAATGTCACTTTTTAAATGTAAATGCTTGATTTGTTGATGAAATTACAAAAATCACTATATGTATACTCTTCACATTTGAAGAGTTCCCTCGATTTCTCATGGATCCCATCGTCAGAACTGAGTTTTGACAAAAACGGGACCAATCTGTATATAATATATAGATTCAATCAAAAAAATAATGTTCAAAATCGGTTCAGAAATGACGGAGTTATGAAGTAACAAACATAAAAAAAAACATACCAACCGCATTGATAACCTCCTCCTTTTGAAATCTTGAAGTCCGTTAAAAATGTTTTTGATGGGGATTTCAGTTGTTTTTGTAAATTACTTATGAAAATCTTCCATTCCCTAATTTAGCATCACCCTCAAACCTCTTAAATTAGGATTTAAGAGGTTTGGGGGTGATTTACTATTAAAAATCCTAAAATATGCATCTGGGGGCATTTTTTTATGCAATCTGCGTTTTTTAAAGATTCCTCTTACCTTTTCTATTTCCCTTTTCATCCTTACGGGGAGATTTTGGGGTTGAAAACTATTTTGTATCCTTCCCCATGATAAAAACTATCTACATACCAAATTTCAACTAAATCGGTTTAGCGGTTGATTCCCCATACAAAATTCAACCACCCTTTTCACCCCCTTAGAGGCAAAAAAAAAGTTTTAGAATTAATTTATTGTTTGTGTAATAATACTATCCTACATATCAAATATCAGCTTCCTTGGACTTCAGGAAGTACCCCAAGGGTTTTGATGATCTTCAGTGAGTGAGTGAGTCAGTGACGAAATCATGGTTTTTTAGATATTAAGAAAATCGAAAGTATGAGAACAATGCAATTGAAATCTTTTATGCTTAATAAGACCACTATTGACATTATAGTGGTGAATGTACAACATCCTGAGAATTTTGTATATCAGGTATAATCCAAACAGAAGGTAATGAGGGTTCAAAAAAACGACGAAGCGCTTCGAGAAAAGGTAGGTAGAGCCCTTGCGCTTCGCTTTGCTGGCCTTGGCGGGGGCACTGCCGCAGATTTTTTTTTTTGGATTTCGTTAAACTATATACAGGGTGGTCCATAAATAAGTTATCATTTAACTGGAAAGAAACCCTTCATTAATGAAATGGTTTTATTTTTCAAATTAATCAAAATTGCAACCTGTTTTATTCATATCCATCCTGCAAGCTAAACCTGAAAATGTTTACTACAGCCTGAAAAGCATGATGCTTATGGAGCTTAGATAGCTTACAAAAAACACTTTTAGGATATCCCCGATAAGAAAAATGTAGGTATTGTGGATAAATTTGGGTCGTGAGGTGGCCAGTCAAGGTTACCTCGTTTGGAAGTAAGATTTCGGGCGATTTTTTTTTTTGTTGAAATAGCGTCATTGGAGGGGGTGATATGTTGCCACGTCGTCTTGATACCAAGTAGGTTGAGCACTGTAAGCAATGTAATGCGGGACAGAATAAATCTGCAATACTTTTGGATACCGCTTCCCGGGTACCATTTAAGAAAGTAGTCCATTTTATCGTAGAGAAACCAGGTTGATCTCAAAACGCTCCATGTTTTCAGGGCCAAGTGACGTTCTTAGTCCATTATATTGTAATATTTTAGCATTTAAACGTTCGTCTCTGTACTTTGAACCCATTTCCAATAGTTTGAGTGGGCGGGAACGAGCTCACAGCTATTTGTCACTAATTTGTATTCCCTAATTTTAATATTTATCCACAACAAATATATTTTTAATCGTATGAATAAAAACGGTATCCAGATTCATGTAATCATTTTAAGATTAATGCAAGTGTGTGTCCTAAGTATTATTTACATCACTATTTTCTACTGTCTACATAAAATTTCTGTCCTAAGAAATAGTTGAATTACCGAAATATTTTTTGTTTATTTTATTTCTTTCCCATCACGAAACAATGGTGTTCCGGACCTTTGGGAGGCGTGCGCGGAGCCGAATCCAACACGTAGAGGCCTTTTTGACACTTTAATGAAATGTAAGGGGTACACCGAGCGGATGCTGCCCTTGCCCGTGTCATGGGACGCACGCAGAGGCAGCATCCACCAGGGTGTAATGACTATTTGAGAGTTAATGGAATCTAAAATGAACTGGGCTATTGGGTGAAAGCGGTGGACTTAATACTGGGCTATGGGATAAAGCGACAGATCTTTATTTTAGTCTTGGCGACCAATTATATTAATTAGGTCATAAATAGTACATTTGTTACACAATTTATGTACCTACCAAGGCCACCTTCCTGCTCTATTATTACGACTAGACACCAAATCTACCCCTAGAAGGCATTTCTTAAAACAAATGTAACCAACCAAAACTGAACCTTTTGACTACATCATCAAGCCAGATTAAAGACAGAAGATGATGAAGAAGATGTCATCAGTCTTAAATATCTGTTTGTCTACCCGCAACACAAGCCTTATAGAGCCTACTGTAAACCCATAAAAATAATTAAATTTATACATTGATTATGATTATTATGGAAGCTGCATTTTAAATAGTCTCAGCGGCGGCGGTGTACCATTGCTTGACACATTGCCAATAGATTTCCTTTAGGCGCTCCATGGATAAAGACAAGACTCAACTTCGAAAAAATACTAATTTTTTTATTGCTGAACCTTTCATAGCTAACATATTGAATAAATGAAAAATATGAACTCCGCATGTCTGCTAAATTAAAGCAAATAATAAAAATGATTGACATGTCACCGGTGAAATCAACGTTCAACATCTTTTAAATAAATATATAATCCTTACGTTATGAGAGGGTATAAAAATAAGTAGTTCTTGCCGCTCTAATCTATGCCTTAATAAACAAACAGTCTTTCCGCGTAAATGCACCTTTCCGTCAAGTGGTAAACAGGAACCAAAATGCTATGATGGTCAATGCGTGAGGTGAAATCAAGCATTGTAAGAAATAATTCGGAGAAAGTAACTTAAAAATAAACCTCGTCATATTTATTACATACATTACAAACCTATTAATTACTACCCAACTGAACACGCGAATTGTCTCCCATTACAATAAGGGTGTCTTAACACGAGGGAGAATGTTCATTCGAGATAAGCCCTCTCACACGAGTGCTTTTTGTCACATAATGCCAGTATCTTACGTGCGAACATTTCAACTAATTCATTAGCTTAGCAGCATTAACAGGACTTGGAAATAATTGTATTTCAATTTATAAAATATAGGACAGAGAAACAATGGATGTTAAAACTGTAGCATTAGGCACGAGTATGAAGACTGTGTAATCGAAGGAAAACTTTAACTTAACTAGAAACTTTAACAACAAAAAAAAAAACAACTTTACAGAACAGTCTAATAGAATAATATATTTTTTTGTGGTCTTCATACTCGTATTTCCAATTCTATTTCCCCAGATGCTTCTTTGATACAGCAAATGCGAGACTTACAAAATACACCCATAACGCTACAGGTGTGCCTATATTTAGTTCTTTGAAGAGATCGGTTGCAATAAGACTAACTGAGAGGTCAAAGAATTCAATTCAAATAGAAAAATTTCAATGCAATTTTATCAAATCTTAAATATTGATAAACTTTACGGATTAATGAAATTTTTGGAATCTTCTTCTTCTTCCTCGCGTTGTCCCGGCATTTTGCCACGACTCATAAGAGCCTGGAGTCTGCTTGGCCTAATCCCGATAATTGGCGTAGGCACTTGTTTTTACGAAAGCGACTGCCATCTGACCTTTTAACACAAAGGGTAAACTAGGCCTTATTGGGATTAGTCCGGTTTCCTCACGATTTTTCCTTCACCGAAAAGCGACTGGTGATTATCAAATGATATTTCGTACATAAGTTCCGAAAAACTCATTGGTATGAGCCCGAGGTTTGAACCCGCGACCTCCGTATTGCAAGACGCACGCTCTTACCGCTAGGCTATCAGCGCTTAATAGCACTGCATTATAATAATAATAAAGCCTTATTTGTGCATGCAAAAAAAAAATAATAAATTACTTTTGAATTATTAGTATTTGTATGTATGTATGTAAACACTTTATTGTACATAAGGGACAGGTAAAAATACAATAAATTAAAAAATGTTGGCAATGTACAAAGGCCAACTTATCCCTATAAGGGATCTCTTCGAGTCAACCTTTAAGCAATGAAATATTTATATATTTTTTAAATTAGTTTTTGGATGGACCCCGTTCGGGTAAAAGCCTTTGTTACACTACATAATAGTAATGCATAATTTAGTATACATCATTAGGGAGGAATTAATTCATCAACAGTTTTAGCCAACATACCACGCCGTACGCCTCACACCATTTACTATACTTACGTTCTAACTATTATCATCTCATCTAACTGCAACTGGATTTGCCTGACCGTGCACAAAACTACGTAACTGTGTGAGTCAAACAAATATGAAAGGCATGGTATGTGTTAATAGTGATTATAGATAATATCTTAGGTTAAAAAAATCCCGGCCAAGTGCGAGTCGGACTCGCGCACCGAGGGTTCCGCACAAACCTGAAGGTAAATATTATTATATGATGTAACTAAAAATTTACGGATTTCGCAATTTTTCCTTTATCTGTGCTATAAGACGTTGCCTTATACCAAATTTCAAGATTCTGAGTTCACGGGAAGTACCCTGTAGGTTTTGATTCACTTGCGAGTGTCGAAAATTTGCGGCATAAACGGCTGTATCTTTTGATTGCGTTGGCTTAGAAGTTTGATTTTTTCACAGCTCCAAGGGACAGTAGACCTGAGTATTTGATATAAATTCCAGCTTGATACCTCCACGCGTTCCTGAGAAAAAGGGTCTTGACAGACAGACAGACGGACGGACGGACAACAAAGTGATCCTATAAGGCAGGGGTCACCAATTAGTTTCTTCAGGGGTCCAGTTCTTAAAATAAAATGACCTTCGTGGTCCGTTTCTACTTGAGTTTATTAAATAAGCAAACAAATTAAATAGGTCGGCGGTCTGGATCCGGACCGCGGTCCGCCATTTGGTGACCCCTGCTATAAGGGTTCCGTTTTTTCCTTTCGAGGTACGGAACCCTAAAATGAAAGAGCAGTATGATAATTAATTTACTCCTCTAAGATATAATTTAAAAAAATGTAATGTGTATGGAAATATATCGTTTTTCATTCGTGTCATCAAGTAGGTATCATTGGAATACTTGAAATTTAAATATTAACCGTTTGCTCAGTTTAAAATCAAACTACAGATACCGCATCTACAGAATGTTTCATTTGGTGATAAAATTGTTAAATTTAAGCAGGTTAATAATAATGATAGAATTATTTTGAAAGTTGTCACGAAAATGATACGATGAACAAGGATAGTGAAATTTTCACTATTTTGCCTGTTTCGATCATACAAAAAGCTTTAAGTAACGTGTATGCACGATCAGAGGAATGTCAAGTATCTTTTATTCCTTATTTTTCTTCTTAGATTTAGCGAGAGTCAACTATGGGTTAAACATCAATTTAAGCTGAACCTAATAAATCTAAATAACCTCGAAGTCATTATCAAGAGAAGTTAAATGCATTTCGTACGTGCGAGGTAATCCACACCAAGTAAAGCTTAAAGAGTGCTCGCTGGGGCAATTTCGATTTGATTTATCATTGTTCTTCAACGATAAATCAGGGTACAATAGGGCTCCGGGGCTCGTACGAAGTTCTATTAATTCCGCTAAGAACAATCCCGAAGTTCCCGCACAAAGGGATTAGAGACAATACGTCTCAAACGTGAGATGTTATCAGGTGCCCATTTAGAGCTTAATCAATAGTTGATAGTGTATCGTATGGACTATTGTGGAGGGATTCTAGTTTATTAGAGCACCATATTACCGAAAAGTGTTGATTTTAGTAATTCACCTTAGCCCTACGTAAAGGCTTGATGAAAGTGATGTACCTAATGTAATTAAGGTTTAATATTATTTAATAATATTTTGTTGTCAGCTATAGTTTGATGATCTCTAGAATATCCATTTTAAAGTTGTGTTTTTACCATAGCTTAAGCTTTACATAGTGTCCATTTTATCAATGTGGAGGGAAGACGAATTTTCCTGCTGAGCGCGGGGCTTTCCCCGATCCCTGTCCCGCGTTGTTCTTTCCTCTGAGAGAATTAGATGAAATAAATGTATAATATGTAAATATTTTTGATGTGTGGCAACACCGACTTACTACTAGATTAAACTGATACATTTTATTCGTTACGTTCGTGTTTTTATTATTTAAGGTCCGTTCACCACTTGCAACTCTTTCCCCTATGTAGAGTCAGTTTAAGCTAACTCTACACCGACTTGAACAGAACAAAGTATGGAAGTGTAATGATAAAATTCATATCTATTTTCATGAATGATGAAATCCTCAGGTTATCATTGCAAATACCATGCAGAGTTAGCTTGGTCTGACTCTAAGAAACTCTAAGAAACTAACTTCAACGTCAATCGTACCCGTACATTTCGTACTAAGTACAAGCCAAACTTCAATTAATAGTACATTATTACTATAGAGGACGGGAAACGAAGGGTTACAGGCCAAGTAGATATAGACGGCCGAGCGTAGCGAGAACGGATAGGGATACGCGGCCGGCAACCCCGTTTCTCGCCGAGATTTGTATAGAGCTTTTCTCAAACTTGAAATTGATGTAAAAATGAAATAATAATAAAAAAATAGGATGATAATGATGATGATTGTTTCATGTCCTAATGTGATAGGTTATTCAGTGCGTTAGGTTCTAAAGGGGAACGAAAATTTAATCATTTTTGAATCCCCGAAATAAAATTTAAAAAACACTAAAAAGAAAAAACCCAAAAAAGACAAAAAAAAATAAAAAAATAAGCATAATGGCAGAAAATTGTTTATAGGTTTTTTAAGGTTGAATGCCAAGACGTGCCATAATTTGACGTTTAAAAACAAAACAAGGTTGCCTTATAACAGGCCTAGGTGTGTAAAGGCTGTATGAAATTTCTTTACATATCATCTTCACTCATCGCACCTGATATGTGATATTTCCGCACCTAATTTGAAGTAAGTCATGTGAACATTTCAATACAAGTTTGAGAAAAAATTGTTTTCGTGTCGCGCTAGACATCGAAAACAAATCTCAGCTTGTTCAAGATCTATTTTTACCTATTTTTCAGTAAAATTGAAGTATCAAACAAATTAGTTCATAAAATTTGCTCATTTATAATTTGCCAACTTTCCAAGACAAATCAAAATTTGAAATTAAATTCTGTTTTGTCATTTTATGACTTGTATTTGTCTCGATCAATTTGAAGGATTAAATTACTTGAAGGGAAATTGGATTAAGTTTAGTTGTATAATTTGCTTCGAAATTAAAATGTACAATAGATATAATAATATCAGTATTCATAGGATTATAATTTAGGAACGCGCTAGTTTTAACATAATATTTTTATTATTCGGACCTCATGTTTGATTTTTTGAAAAGGTAAATAACCTGTCGATAAATTTTACCCCTCCTACTTTTTAGCCTCTCACACGCTTATTGCTGATCTTGCACACGGATCACGTACCATAGTTCTTTCTGAACGGAATTGCTTCCAATAATCTAGCGAGCCATTTAATTTAAACCTTTTGGACGAGCAACACGCTTCATTTTCGATCGACGCATGTTGCGGTCGTGATTCTGGCGGAAAATCTGAAAATCTTTCCGAGGTTGTATACTTTGTATGGACCACGGGTTCTCGTGTAGGACGCCCGTGTGGGTGAACCTTTTACATCAATTTTCGTATTACCAATGGATTAAATCCAAGGGTTATCCGGTAGCCGTAGAAAAGTTTTCGATTGGATTGGTGGTTGTCGTTGTGAATCAATGTTGTAAAATTTGTATTCAGGTGGTGTACTTACTTAACTTTCTCCTTGGACAACGTTCGTTGGATCGATTTAAAAATATTTGGCGTACTTTGTCTGGCAACATTTATTGCGACGTTGGAGTTTGCTTTATGTTACTTATGGGTCACTTGATTTAAGATACTAATTGGATTTTATGCAACTTTTGTCTTGGGATGAAATGTTGGAAAGTGTTGACAGTTCCTGATTTTTCCATTAAAATGAATGATTAAAAAAGTTTTTTTCATGTCAGCAGCTGGAACAAGGGTAACTGGCTGCTTAAAAACAGTGAGAGAAATGCGATTTTGCTCACTGTGAGACAAAATAACATTCCAGTGACCTTTATATTCGAATGTCATTTCAACGTGCGGGGCCTAATACAAGTTCTAAATATTTGTTCTGTCTTTGTACCTTTCACGTCATTAGCAAAAAGAAAGAGACAAATATAAGTGCATACGTAGGTTTTTATGCTGCTCGCTTGGACCATTCAACCATTTCAAAATAAATTATCGGAATAAATCTACCTGTACAGAGGGAGTTATTTTTCTTAAATTTAAGATTAAGAATAAATCATAATATTGAAGTACGTATTTGTTTTCTGTGTAGCAGCTACAATTAAACCTGCTCTGTGGATTAATATTGTATTTTATTGGAATTATTTGTTACTTAAATAAATGTTAATTCAATGTATGTATAGTAGTGTGATTATCTAAAAAACATAATCCATTTAATAGTATTATTTAATACTATTTAATATTTTGATTTGTTCTATAGCGACTATCGGGACAATTATTGTAGAATCATGGCCATTATTTTGTGTGTCAAGTCTAGACTTACCGAGTACCAAAAGGTACTTGCAGGACTTGCCTTTATTTTCTTCCACGAGATTATCATCATGAGGGATGGTGACGTCGATAAATACGACCCAGCGTCGACTATTTTTGAATAAGTACACTGAGCTTCAAAATTGCATGGGCTAAGACCGTGTAAGAGATGTAGTTGCCTTTGAATAAGCCTGACCTCAAGATTACTTATAATAATCAAATTGCTTCCCGTTAGCAGGATGTGAGGTCAACTGGATATGATATCCATCCATCTTACCCCTTAACACAAAATTGCTTATTTTTGTTGTTTTGTTTAAAAATGGTAAAATAATAAGATCCAACACAAATTAGTGTTAATATACAAGTATAACTCATTCTGGGGATAAACAATATGAGATATACAATACATATACTAGCTGATTTTGGGGTCGTGATCTTGAATGTGAAAAATGTGTTAAGATGGTCATAATAAACAAATATCCCCATAGGACTAACTAAAAAATCGCGAAATTAAATCAAATGTACAACCTGAAGTAGACGAAACATATGGGCCGAAACAATGGGAGTATATTTTTTTCACAATTTTCATATCGGTCCCATGGGAAACCTTGTTCAGTAAGGTAAGACCATCATAATACATTTTTAGGGTTCCGTAGCCAAATGGCAAAAAACGGAACCCTTATAGATTCGTCATGTCCGTCTGTCTGTCCGATTATGTCACCGCCACTTTTTTCCGAAACTATAAGAGCTATACTGTTCAAACTTGGTAAGTAGATGTATTCTATGAACCGCATTAGGATTTTTACACAAAAATAGAAAAAAAAACAATAAATTTTGGGGGTTCCCCATACTTAGAACTGAAACTCAAAAAATCTTTTTTCATCAAACCCATACGTGTGGGGTATCTATGGATAGGTCTTTAAAAATGATAATGAGGTTTCTAATATCATTTTTTTCTAAACTGAATAGTTTGCGCGAGAGACACTTCCAAAGTGGTAAAATGTGTCCCCCCCCCCCCCCCCCCGTAACTTTTAAAATAACAGAATGAAAAATCTAATAAAAATATATGATATACATTGCCATGCAAACTTCCACCGAAAATTGGTTTGAACGAGATCGAGTAAGTAGTTTTTTTTTAATACGTCATAAAATTAATTTTTTTTTTTCATCAAACCCATACGTGTGGGGTATCTATGGATAGTTCTTCAAAAATGATATTTAGGTTCCTAATATCATTTTTTTCTAAACTGAATAGTTTGCGCGAGAGACTCTTCCAAAGTGAAAAAAATTGTGTCCCCCCCCTGTAACTTCTAAAATAACAGAATGCAAAATCTAAAAAAAATATATGATATACATTACCATGCAAACTTCCACCGAAAATTGGTTTGAACGAGATCTAGTAAGTAGTTTTTTTTAAAAGTCATAAAATTTACAAAAAAAAATTTTTTTCATCAAACCCGTACGTGTGGGGTATCTATGGATAGGTCTTCAAAAATGATGTTTAGGATCCTAATATAATTTTTTTCTAAACTGAATAGTTTGCGCGAGAGACACTTCCAAAGTGAAAAAATGTGTCCCCCCCCCCTGTAACTTCTAAAATAACAGAATGAAAAATCTAAAAAAAATATATGATATACATTACCATGCAAACTTCCACCGAAAATTGGTTTGAACGAGATCTAGTAAGTAGTTTTTTTAATACGTCATAAATGGTACGGAACCCTTCATGGGCGAGTCGGACTCGCACTTGGCCGCTTTTTATAATATGGGATCACGACCCCAAAATCATCCAGTATACTTAGGTATATAAATAAAATAAATATTATTGGGCATTCTTACAGATATTGACTAAGCCCCACAGTACGCTCAAGAAGGGTGTGTTGTGGGTACCTACTCAGACTACGATATATATAAATCCTTAAATACATAGAAAACACCCATGACTCAGGAACAAATATTTGTGCACATCACACAAATAAAAGCCCTTGCCGGGATTGGAATCCAGGACCATCGACTTTAAAGGCAGAGTCATTACCCACTAGGCAAGACCGGTCGTCAAAAAGATGCATATACCTATGTATTTATCCTTTGTAATTATTCATTTCATTATGTCAAAGCTGTCACACTGAAATTGATACTTTCTTCAACAGTTAAGTATCCTTCTCAGACCGAGATGCAGTTGTTTTGTTTTTGAATTTGGAACGGTTTGTTAATCAATGAAAGTTCAGAATAGATTATAGAATAGGTACAAAAAATTGTACCGGGGGTGTCAGAAGGATAATATAATTGTATGTATGTGTAAAAGGACAATAATATACCTTATTCGCATAGGAACGCAACATATAAAATACTTCTTAAGTTCAATATGAACCATCACTTAGCTGTGAACAACGTCTATTATGATTGCCTGTGAATGAAACGACCTTGTGACGTCACGGCCTTAGATTTCCTACTTGTTTTACTACCAGTTTCTTAGCACAGCTGGATTACGGTATTTGTAAGGACAAATTACTTGTAATTATACATTATAGTAGTACGTTACACTGTTGTTTAATTATATGTATTTATATAGTAATAGCAATTTTATTTTATGAACTGATTTGTAATATTTTATAATACTCAAATTAAATTCTTAGTAAAGCAGGTACTTGCTTCATTTAAACTAAAGTCCATGCATTCAATGCTTCGTCACCTGTTACCTTACCTGACTAATGTTAATAATGACTTATTATATATTTATTAATTTATTTCGATACTTTATTGCAATTCAAAAAGGCACATCAGGTGGCCTAAATGGCTCTAGGAATTCTCTACCAGTAACCATAGGACCATATAGAAATTCTTCAAGATGGATGCAGTGAGGAAAAAAAGTAGGTATCTAAATTACGAGCGAAATATAATTATAGTAATTACAGTACATAAACACTATAATAAATTAAACCTAATACCACTATAAATATAATATATATACAAATATAGGAAAAAATATCTATATTACTTTTATTGGAAACTGGCGCAAGTAAGTAAGTGCGTACAACAAAATGATTAACTATAGATAATGTAATCTCTCTGATTTGTCTTAAGTTTGGCTGGTAGATAATGCTTTTGGCATTAAATCTGCTTTTTGTACGATAAGTTTTTGTTTTGTGTAATCAAGATTAAATAAATAAATGTACATGAGTTGTCCATTATACATTTTGATATAAACTAAATATTTGTGAGTTCATATTTAGCTACGTTATATATCTAGATTAAGTAGATTAAGTATATTTGTCTATTCAACCTGCGACGTATTATACCCACACGTTTAAGTTAACGAGCCCGTTTTCCCTGACATACGAAACCCGTAACAACAGCACTTCGATCTTTTTAATAACCTTTTTACCCTAACTCAATGTTCCATTAAAGTGTTACATTGTAAGAGATAAAACATTTAGGAAGGCTTTCACGAAGCCCCCTCAGGCGTGGTAGACCCGAACGAGTAACTCATGTTCGATCTCACCTAATAAAATATCATTTAGAATAAAAACGGTGGAATTTTCCCTATTTGGGCCGGCGGAAAAAAGAAAATTAGCATAAAAACAAATGTGAACTCATTTATTAGGAAATTTTAAAGTAGGAGTGAGATATACCAAATATAATGTTACTAGAGTTAGAACAAAATAAGCAGGCAGCGATTTTGATAGCCCAGACAGTGCAAGTGTTATTTAAACGTCATAAATTCATAGAAGTTTGAAGTTTACAATAACACTTGTACCGTCAGGGCTATCAAAAACGCTGCTAACTTCGCTTGGTCTAAGTCTAATTTAAGAAAGCTGTCATGACTCACTACATACTCGTATACTTACTACCGTTTTTTTTTTTAATTTTAGCAATAGAGGTGACAGCAGTCCTCTTTTGGGCATTTACATGTAGGGCACTGGGGCGTTTACCTTAATAAGTAGGTACGTAGCCTATTATGATTTTGGATGTAGATCATATATATAAATTTATTCGACAGCGTAACGTGACGTACGCGTTTGCGTTAAGTCTCATTTTGTATGGGATTTAGAAACAGCGCCCCAAGCGGGACGTTTTGGAAACTCAAAATCCCATACAAAATGAGACTTAACGCAAACGCATACGTCACGTTACGCTATCGAATAAATTTACACTAGGGTATCGAAGGTGGAGGTAAGGAAAGAAATCTCCATATACCAAAAAGTGTCATCAAAAAACCTTAAATAGGTGGCGCTACAATACCTAGAGTACTTGAACAAAAAAATCAAATCATAGACAACGCACTTCACTCCGTCAATAACGCCTAGGTTCTTAGCTACTCTAGCGCTACTCTGGAGAGATTTGGAACTATTATTTATAGCTGAGAGCTGGACAATTTTGTAACAGTTCTATCATAAGAGATTTCTCTCCTCTTAAATCTACACTCCATACACTAGGGGTACTGAGATGTAGATAGTGTTGGAAATGACATTGTCAAAAACGGATAATATTTTATTTAACCTTTTTTGAAGTCAGTTTTTTTTTTTCGTAAAAAGTTTTTTTTATCATTATTAAGAACTATTTAGGTGATTTTCGGACACTTTTTGTGGTATTATAATAAATTTATCTTAACCTAAGTATCAAAGTTATATCTCACTACCTTCTGGCCGCAACTTCATCTGCGAGGAATGATGATAATTCACAAAAACTTCCCCGGACCACAGGCTATATCCATACATAATTTTATCTAAATCGGATTAGCAATTTAAGCGTGATGAGGTAACAGACAGACAGAGCTACTATCAATTTTATAATATTAGTAAGGTTTGGGAGGGGCTATAGTACTTTATTATTTTACCGTGCAAAATACCTTACTTATTTAAAATGACATGCTTACTTGAGTAGTTACTTCTCTAAAAAAAGAAACAAAACATGAGATATTAGTTTCAAAATAAGAGTTTTTACTGAGGTGAGTAATTTTCTCAAAACGTTTGAGGAAAACATAGTGGCATGTTGTTAATATTTAGAGGTATATTGTTAAAATAGTGGTGGTGTTTCACACAGATATACGCATATATAGCGATAAAAAAATATTTATAACCTTCTGCGTAATTGAGCGGTATTTAATTTTTACGTTAGGTGGGACCTACTGACTGTCTCCAGTAATAAATAATATAAAATAGTTACAAAACAAAATTTGTCACCTTTTTTAAACTTTTAACTTTTTCTGCTAACCATAGAGAATCCAGAGGCCGTGAGTTCAAGTCTCACCCAATACAGTAATTATTCCACTTTTAAATTTATTCTAAGCTTAATAGCATCGTTCGCAGACGTTTCTGCTTGTTAAAAATAGTACATTGTGCAACGAGGGGGGCAAGTGAAAATTTGAATACGAGGGTGGTAATTCCCGACAGCCGCAGGCTGGAGGGAATGAAAGTCCCGAGTTTACAATATTCTTACTCCCGGAGTTACACACAATGTTTTTCATCACACTTGCGAAGAAAAAACTAAATTTTAAGCGAAATAATTCTTAAATACGGTGACATATCAAACATTCGTCCGCCATTTTGTAATTACTTGACAAGTTAGGCATCGAAAGCAAAGACCTATTCGGCATTCAGCCACGATTGAAAATTATGTAAAAATATTTAAAACGGCTGTTAAATTAATCAAATTAAATAATTTTAAACATAAACAAAAAAATTCAATTATAAACGTCGTATTTTAAAGTAAAACTCATTGATTAGGGATTGCAATCCGGTCCGGCGGATCCGGTAATCCGGGCGGATCCGGCACTTTTCAGGAGCTACCGGATTCGTTAAAATTAAAATAATGCCTAAATACAACATGCGCTGTGCGTTTTAGAAGAAGAAAAGGCGACGGATGAGAGGTATAAAGTTGAACAGAACAGAAAACGAATGAAAAAGTTTAAATTTAGTGAGATAAAAATTTATTTATTATGACGATGACTGGGAACAGGAGAGGATTTCTTCTTCTTTCATATTGGTGGCACGATATGACGATTACATAAATACTGTAATAGAGGAAAAAGTAAATAAAGGAAAAATTAGATGGAGATGCTATGGAAGGCATTTTTAATTTATGCTAATAATATGCTTTATGCGGGGCGGGCCGGGCGCGTAACAAGGTATGCTCGCGCGTCTTATCTTTATACTTTTGCTTTGTTTACCTAAATTAAGATTTATTTTTGTTGACTCGTAGGAAAAGTACCTATTGTATGCAACGTTGTATAAGTAGGTAAAAAAAAATGCTCGTGGCGTATTCCTTTACAATGTTCGCCTACGCCTTCGGTTCCGGCTCACATTGTAACTCACGCCACTCGCCTTTTTTGACCCTTCTTATACAACTGTTAGATAAAATACAATAAGAAGTTATTTATTAACTTCAAATTATAGATTTAGGAATACGAATTACGCAAAAAACTATAAAAATATGTTATCTAATTAACTTGAATATTCCTATACCAATCCGGATCCGGATCCGGCCGGATCAGGGCCAATATCCGGCCGGATCCGGCCGGATTGAAAATCAATCCGGTTTGAAATTCCTATCATTGATGCAACTTGATGTGTATGAATAAGTGATATAATAAATTTAAAAAAGCGATAACTTTAAAGCTTTTTTTTCACTATCCATAACTCTCACGGGAACAATATAGGCCTTTGTCCTTCAGTACACCTGCATGAAATAAGATCTTTTAAGAGCAAGTGTGATGAAAATAATTTAACCATAGAGAGTAATAAAAAAATATTAATAACTGACTAAAATAATTTTATCCCTGATCCCTGATCTGAATATTAGCAACCATACGTTGTCCAAATCAATTAGTGTGTAAACACTGATCGGAAGATAGGCCATGTCAGGCATATCATTGTCATTTCGACATAAATTAACCTACGTAATTAGTTATTACTGGAGGTTACACAGCACAATGGGATTAATCGCGCTTTGAACAGGTAGTGTCACGTTTAATAGATTGAGTTACTCGTAAATAGTAACCCAACAGTTTTTCACAATCTTATATGCCTTATATATTTTATTTTGACGACCGGTTTGACCGAGCGGGTAGCGCCTGTGCCGAGTGGAATGGTACTGGGTTCGAATCCCGGTAAGGGCATTTATTTGTGTGATGAGCACAGATATTTGTTCCTGAGTCATGGACGTTTTCTATGTATTTAAGTATTTGTATATTTTATATATCGTTGCCTGAGTACCCAAAAAACAAGTCTTCCTGACTTATCGTGGAACTTAGTCAATGTGTGTAAGAATGTCCCTATAATATTTATTTATTCATTTATATATTATAATAATGGCCCATAGGGAAAATGAGGAAAAGTCATATTTTTAAGTAGATATATAAGTAGTCGGTATATAACTTTGCTTAAACCCCTATTATAAAAATACAACATTTATGTGCGTGCAGTTTACAGCTAGGTATTTATTTTGAAGCTTTATGTAAGACAATTACCGAACATGATTTCGAGTACTTTAACTTCTTAGCCAAGAAAATAATGAGTCTACAAACAACTTATATTACAAAAACAAAATTTAAAACAGCTCTCCGAAAACTTTTTACTTATACAGACAAAAGGGTGTAAAGCTAAGATTGTTTATGTCTTATTAATTATTATATACGACATCCCTACCAAAAAGTGTTATGACATGTAAAAAATACATTCATTTAGATACTGAATAACTTATTCAAAAAGAAAGTCTCGCAAAACAGTTTTTGTTGAGCGAATCTAAGTGCAAATAAAAAAACACTCAAAGTAAAAATTTTGGCATTCAAAATAATAAAGTGCTCTATCAAAATAAAATCTTATTTTTAGGGTTCTGTAGTCAACTAGGAACCCTTAATAGTTTCGCCATGTCCATCTGTCTGTTTGTATGTTCGTCTCAGCTTTTTCCGTGATCGTGAGTGCTAGAGAACTGCAATTTGGTATGGATATATCGGCGGCCGATCGTAAGATCAGGCAGATCGTAATGTTCCTGTGTAATATTTGATGTTAGTCACATTAAACCAATAGATGGTAGGATAGGTCCGTTAGGTTGCTTCAGATGCCTGAAGGGCAAGCTGTCCAGAAATATCCCATAACTCACGGAACGAGACTAAGATTTTCACGTTTCAGGATATGCCTAGGAATTATACGATCTGCGTGATCTTACAATTGTCCGCCGACTATATAAATCAATGATGCCTACTAAGTAGTAAAATAAAAACTAGAAAAAACATTAGGGTACTTCCCCTACACGTAAGAGGCTATGTTTTTTAAGGGTTCCGTACCCAATGGGTGAAACGGGACCATATTACTAAGACTCCGCTGTCCGTCCGTCTGTCCGTCTGTCACCAGGCTGTATCTTATGAACCGTGATAGTTATACAGTTGAAATTTTCACAGGTGATGTATTTCTGTTGCCGCTATAACAACAGATACTAAAATACAGACTAAAATAAAAAAAATAGTCTGTATTTCATCGGACCCTTCCGTCGAAAAAATATGAAAAATCGTGAAAGTAAAGCTTAATCAGTCAATGAAAACAATAAAAATGAAATGAAAATTATCGTAAAGTCTTCTCTTTTTACAAAAAAACGTACAAAGCGCTGCGGAGGTATAATCCCTTTGGCTCGTAATGTACATGATACTAATAGCCTCCGTTCAAGACATCCTATTATGACAGAAGGATAACTACGGAATCTTACAGTGAGCAAGGCCCGAAATGCTCTTGGCTGGTTTTTTCATGCTAATTTATGTAATCATATACTACTGTCACCACGATCTATTAGATACACTAACGTTTTTTCTGCTGCACATATTTATTTATTTCAACTTTATTGCACAATTAAAAAAAAAGAGTAAAAATGGCGGACATAATGCCTTAAGGCATTCTCTACCAGTCAAACATTGCGCTAAACAGATAGATAGGTACAGTTAGTTTGATGCAGGGTTGTAGAGATAGATATGACAGTAGACACAGTCGAGACTCGAGATTATTGTAAAATTATACTTACACAAATATAATAAGTAAATATACCTACATACATACAAGTTCAATATATATATAATTATACATTATAATAAATGTACCTAGTGTGAGATATCAGGTGAACATTTAGTCTCGGATGTTTTTATAAATATAAGGATAAGTGCATTCGCAACTTGTCTTTGAAAGAATATTTGCTCTGAGCTCATTTGGTAGACAGGAGGGAGAGCATTCCACAGACGGATTTATTGTAGTTTTTTTTTTCTCATTTAATCACTGAAATTGGAAACCTTAATAAATATTGGATATAATATTTTTTACTCGACACTTATTCCGACGGCAAAGTTAAATTTGTTTTGCAATTATAACGTTTCAAGGTTTCCCAAGACATTACGACCTCTACAAATATTTTATGTCTACAATGACAACATATTTGTATGAGGTGCGACACTATTCATATATTAATAGGCGATACAATTTATAGTACGTTCATAAAACTTGTCTCTGTTTTACCTTTAATCAAGTCTTATTAATAATAACGTTAGATATTTTCTTTGTATCTTATATAAAAAATATTACTTTACACACATATTATATTCCATAAATACTACGAGGCGGTTACAAGGTATTCAGTTTTTAATCCCCTTGAGTAGTAGCATAATATATAGTACCTTCTACATGCATATCATAATATAATATATATTATATCTTTTTTTACTTGTCACTTGAAGGAAGTACAATTTTATCATAACAACGACAAAAGAGACATATCAAAATCATCATAATAACATCTTACATAAAGAGAATGTTGACTCATATACGTATATTAGAACAAATATTTCTACACTTCGTCATATTTCAGGTTGCCTGATATGGCGTATTTTCAGTTGAATACGAAGTATGACTGTAATGCAAGGTCAAAAATATCGATTTGTAGGGTGATTTGTACTTATAATTTTGTTATGAAACTGTTATGGATATGATCTGTCAGCTGTCAACAGTAATACTTCGGGTTGAAGAAGAATCTGGATTGGCCTTTGGCCTCCAAGACAAAGAGAAAAAAATATGTGAACATGATCTTTATTTGTCTTTACAGCACATATGGTGCTAATTTCCCACACTAGTGCGGGAATGAGCACTTTCCGTGTCTATGTCGAAAGTTTAAAGGGCTGTATGTACTGTTAAACGTATTACAATACACGTAGGAATAGGTAATTTGCAACTCGTGCCAATTTAAAACATTCTCTTCAGTCGTGTTTTAAAGTCGTTGCGATACCTATTTATTTATGACTTTGACTACTGGTTATAACGATTGAACACGTTAGTTGACTTTATTTAGTATATCTTTTTCACGATCTGCTGGTAGAAACTAACTTTGTTTAAACAGATGATTTACGCGCTTTGAGTAAATTGTGACTCATATTATGATAGCAGTGCTGGGACAGTTAAACACATAAGTTAAATTTTCAACACATTAAAAGTTAATAATAAATTCACACAACCTATAAATAATGTTTTTGTTTATTTCATAGTGATTGTATAAAATTTGAAATCTTTTAAATGATAAATTAGTTTCTTATAAATTTAGACAGACACATGACGTTGTATATTTTTTAATATGGAATAGGAACTAGTTTCACTTATATGGAGGAAAAAACTGTATATAACTGTAACGTAACTTGGAAGCCGATACACACAATATGTAAATTTGGAATCAATTTATAACTTGCAGCTGCGTATAGAATGCTAGCTAGTACCCAGCATCCCTTCTCATACGTTACGGTGGTGTCTTCAGGGTTCCCCAAAATTCGAATGTTCAGGTGAAACTAAAAACCCTAGCTTAAGCAAAACATGTTTGCTCTATCGCTTGAATTGTTAATTGGACAATCCGGATTCCCAATCCCAACGAAACTGGGAAGACATTAAATACAAAATAACTGAAGAATCTCTTAAAAGCCATGTACAGGCTTTGAACGAACTGGATTCTTACCGATGGAGACCAGTGACACAAAAATGTCAATAAGTGAGCTCATCATATCCACAAGAAACTTCTACGAGGACAGAGGTCGTTAGTGAAGTTTTTTATTTTTTTCACTTACAGCGGGGCCATGTCCTGGCCTGCCTTACGTGGTATAAAAAACGTTTATTTAGTTTATTTATTTATTTATTTATTTAATCTTTATTGCACAAAAGAAAACAATCTTATAGTACAAAAGGCGGACTTAATGCCACGAGGCATTCTCTACCAGTCAACCTTTTAACCAGTTAACCAAGTTTAGTTAATTAAATACAAATAGGTAATTCACGACTCACCCTGCAGTGTAGGGTGAGTCGTGAATTACCTATTACCGAGCGCCCGCGCGCTGCGGGTGCCCGCGTCAAAGCAAAATATCAGTGTTTCGGGAGGAACAAAACAGGAGCCCTCCCACTCACAGCCAAGACCCCCAGCTAAATTCGTAAAGCATGCTGTTGAGTAAAGACAAAAATAAAACAATGTTTTTGTATTTATTTTAATCAGGTACACCCTCAACCCAATTTATTCACGACTTATCTACAAAATAAGCGCTTTGTTCCGGAACCATGGACAGTGAGAAAGAATAAAGTTATGTTTACGTGAATGGGCCCGCGAACCCATTACGTTATGGTCAGTGATCTATCATTCATATAGCCAACATGAATTTATGAACAATTACCAGGAACGGCTTTTAAACTTTAAATATTTTCTTGATTTGATATTGCTAGTGTATCACTCTCTAAATTATACAATTGTTGGTGCGAGAAAAATCCACTGAGATTTATCAAATCTGTTAATAAGATTAAAAAATACAAGGAGACCTCAAGCAAGCCCAATTGCCAGAACAGACAACCCAGGACAGGACATCCTGGCGCAAATATGTGAGGAGGCCCGACCCCAAATAAAGGGAAAAGGGATGGAAGAAGAAGAAGTCTGTTAATAATAAATTATGCATTAGAATACAGTCGTATTGAGTAAAATAATTATTTTGAAAAATCTTCAAATTAAATTATAATATTATTTTACAGTACATATGGTGCTACTTTATAGCACTAGTGCGAAAACTAGCATATTACGTTACTGTGTCGAACATTTAAAGGGCCATATGTACTGTAAAATGTTGTACGATACATGTACGAATAGGTAATTCGCAACTCGTATCGATTTAAAACACTCCCTTCGGTCGTGTTTTAATTTATCGCCACTCGTTTCGAATTTCCTATTTTTCGCACTTGTATCGTAATGTACTATTATACATGTTTTGTGATACTTTAGCTGGACTGCGCGTCCCATTAAAAAGCGGCCAAGTGTGAGTCGGACTCGCGCGTGAAGGGTTCCGTACCATTTAAGACGTATTAAAAAAAAATCTACTTACTAGATCTCGTTCAACATTTTACCACTTTGGACACACATTTTACCATTTTGGAAGTGTCTCTCGCGAAAACTATTCAGTTTAGAAAAAAATGATATTAGAAACCTCAATATCATTTTTAAAGACCTATCCGTAGATACCCCACACGTATGGGTTTGATGAAAAAAAAAAATATTTTTATTTTATGACTTATTAAAAAAACTACTTACTAGATCTCGTTCAAACCAATTTTCGGTGGAAGTTTGCATGTTAATGTATATCATATATTTTTTTTAGATTTTTCATTCTGTTATTTTAGAAGTTACAGGGGGGGGGACACACATTTTTTCACTTTGGAAGTGTCTCTCGCGCAAACTGTTCAGTTTAGAAAAAAATGATATTAGGAACCTAAATATCATTTTTGAAGACCTATCCATAGATACCCCACACGTATGAGTTTGATGAAAAAAAAAAAAATTAATTTTATGACGTATTAAAAAAAAACTACTTACTCGATCTCGTTCTAACCAATTTTCGGTGGAAGTTTGCATGGCAATGTATATCATATATTTTTATTAGATTTTTCATTCTGTTATTTTAAAAGTTACGGGGGGGGGGGGGGACACACATTTTACCACTTTGGAAGTGTCTCTCACGCAAACTATTCAGTTTAGAAAAAAATGATATTAGAAACCTCAATATCATTTTGAAAGACCTATCCATAGATACCCCACACGTATGGGTTTGATGAAAAAAGATTTTTTGAGTTTCAGTTCTAAGTATGGGGAACCCCCAAAATTTATTGTTTTTTTTTTCTATTTTTGTGTAAAAATCCTAATGCGGTTCATAGAATACATCTACTTACCAAGTTTGAACAGTATAGCCCTTATAGTTTCGGAAAAAAGTGGCGGTGACATAATCGGACAGACAGACGGACATGACGAATCTATAAGGGTTCCGTTTTTTGCCATTTGGCTACGGAACCCTAAAAATGTATTTACATGATATGCTTTGTGAGTACTACATATTTACTTCGTTAGTAATTCTATTTTAATTGCATAGAATATTAGTACCGTTTTATAACGTTTTTATGAAGCAAGGGTTCGTCAGCATTTTCTTTTATTTATTACTATTTTACCAGTAGTATAGTATCAATATATTATTTTAGGGCTTTTATATAGATATTTTCATGAATGTTTAAACATTAAATAAAATTTGCCCTAACTGTTAAACAGTATATACACACAGTGTAGTTTGTATACACAGTTATATTATACGCAGTTCATTTATAAATATGTATAATTGTTACTCATAATAAAGTGAATCAATTTCAAAAGAAAGTTCGTTCTCATTCCGCATCTTAAACCTTAAGTTAAAGTTAAAGTGGTCAGTGGCTCTGTAATTAACCCGTGTTTTTATTTTACTCATCGCGTCTGGTTCATTTATTGAAGAGTATTCTTTGTAAACCTTAAGTCTTTTAATAGTTTATTTCAAATTTAAATCTTACGTCCCAGTGTTTAGATTAATTTTAATAAAGGTAACGAAATGGATGTAAATACCTTTGATAAATCACTTCTCATTTCCATAACTGACTAGTGCCGCACGCGCTGTAGCGTGGCGGTGCGCTCGCGAGGCTAGTGCGGAGAAAAGTCGATATCGTCAACTTCCGCAGGCGGGAGAGGATAATGAGGAAGACATGCCAAAAACATTTTGCATGTTTTCATTATCCTGTGTGTTGTGAATATTCTCTGTCTCTAATGTCTCTTCGTAATTTTTAATTAAAAGCCAGTGTGATGATACACGTTTAATTCCTTATCCACTTTATTTAACACATATGAATCATTGAAAGTAATGAATTTTCTACTGAACGAAGTATCCTAACAAAAACATAAATGTGAAATGAGAGCCAAGTTCAATATTAAGAATATGTGTCGTTGTTGACTCGCCGACAAAAGAATTGAGATCTATATGGGTGCCAAGTTCTGTGCTGTGTAGAAAATCCTGTAATTATAAAAGATTTAATGATCCTTAAAAGTCTACCTTAATGCCAAATTTCAAGTTTCTAGGTAATCTGGAAGTGGGTTAGGTTTTTGATCTATAAGTCAGTCAGTCACAAAAATGACGGTTTTTAAACGTTAATTATCTACGTTTATGAAATTTTGTATTTTAGACAAGCTAAGGAGCTTAGATAAATGTGCCAAGTTTCATGTATGTAGGTTTGATAGGTTTCAAGTTATGAAGGGGTCAAAAGTAGCTAAAAATGGTTCGTGTAATATAATACACGGTTGCGTCACCAGTTCCTTTTTTTTTTAACTTGGCTGGACAGGCTGCCGCGTATCTAGATAAAACTTTGTGGTCCTTTTTCCGACTACATACGGTCGCCGGTTATTCGAAAGGTGTTGATTACATATTGATACTTTTATGGTAACATTTTATTTTTACAAAAATGTAAGCGGAAAGCCAAAAAATTAAAACCATTATAAATTAATTATTTAACTTTTGAGGACCGGTTCGTTTAATAACATTGCGATAAATTCTCAGGCAAGTTTTTCTTTTGCTCTAGTTACCGAAAAATCGTTAGTAGTCATCCATATGAAACAAATTCAACCCTAAATAAACTATTGTTTTTAGGTTTTCCACTTGTATAGAATTCCACTGTTTACTTTCGTTTTACTTCTGTCACTAAAAGTAACTATCTTAATCATTCATTAACCCTAAACTATTTAGTGTTGATGATTTTAAGATTTTAAAATTAAAAACAAAAATTGTATTGCTATGGCATATGAATAAATAATAATAATAGCTAGCGTTAATATAATATAATATGAAATAAAAATATAAATACAAATTTCTTTAATCTTTACATCGACAACGCTCATTATCAACACGTCCATCTCTAATAAACACACCTTCCTTGTCAGTAATTCAGTTTTACGGGCAAGGCGCATGCGCGCGATCGTCTCTTGTTTTCAACTGTGGCTCATACAATTGTTTTTATATGGCAGTGGCTCCATGGCTTTGTGAAAAATACACCTCGGATCGCAGCAATGGATGCCAAGGACGAACTTCCAGAAACGGCAGGGTAGGTTTGCAATGACCTTCAAATTTTAAATATATTTCTTGTTGATGAGAGTCTGTTAAGTGCTTTTCTCTGTTGATGTTAACTTTTTGAGGCAATATTTGTATATAAAAGTAAATAAATGAAATGAAGTCACGAATTTTAACAAATTAATGGAAGATTATAATACTATAGGTACAAGTGGGGTCTAGTTCAAGGTAAAATACGATGGCTTCCTCTGTACATTACAATTACGCCGCCAGTGACGTTATCGATGGTAGGACTAGTATCTTGGAGTAGATTGTTATCACTGAGGGTATTAATTTGCGGCATGGTTTAATATTGGGTACCTGAGATCCAATTATTTCGCATTCGAAGTTAGATGTTGTAGTCAACACACCAATTTTGAGGTATTTCAATATGTGTAATATGACTAAATACATTTAAGAAAACTGCATGGCATTGTAAATATTTTTTTCAAGTTTTTCGTAGAGTAATTAAGTGCTGCATATAGCGTAAGTGTAACATGGGCATGCTATTTAACTTAACCAAACAATTGAAAACTTTGATATATCAATATAATTTCGACTGGAAATAATTTCGAAAAGTTGACTGGAAGAGATCCCTTGTTCGCCTTTGTACATTGCCAACATTTTTATTTCCTTTTATTGTATCTTTACCTGTCCCTTATGTACAATAAAGTGTTTATATACATACATACATACATACATTTCGAACATCGATCGTCCAAGAGAGTAATTGTGTTTAGTAGAAAATGCATACAAGCATACTAAACACGAATAAATACGTGCAAGTGTACACGTTTATAGGAGCCTTATTAAATAAAAATATTTTTTAAATGGAGTTAAATTAAAGGAGTTAAAAAATATAATTTGGAACATATACTCTTCGAGAAAAAATGCTTAGGTAGATTCACAGAAGCTTTTATTTCGAATCTTATGATGCCCGCCACGTCTAGACAATAAAGTAATCTTAACATAAATAATAAATATACATTGGGTTGGGTATAAGGTTTTGCTAGGTACAGATACCTACTCGTAGTTTACTCGCTAATAATTCGACACGGTTGGGAAGCCTCGAACCCTTTGCATTATGTATGATGTAATGATGTTGGAGATTATTTAAATCTCATATTGCGGTTTGTAAAATTAATATGCAGCACTTTGCTATATAAATAAACTCTGATTTAGTTGGCTGTTTAATGTTTATAGTAATTAATAAACTTATCGAAGTCTCTTAGTCGAAAAGTCAGCAAGAGCAAGTGTGTTTCGGTATTCCTTGTACACCTGCTTATTTGATTTAAACTCAAATACAAGATTGAAAAACACAAAGGGTCGGGACAAGCCGAGCGTGACACGTATTAGGGTACGGCTAAAGGGCCCTAAATTGAAGGAGCCCGTTTGTTGACCCTAACAATATGTGTCGTTTTAAGTCAGGAAGTACTACTTCTCATTTTGTCAATTAGGCGTCAGGAACGAAAATTAGATGCGTAATTTGAAATTTTGCATGGCTTAAAGTTATAAAGTGTTTCTATGAAAAATTACCAAATAAACTACATATATAGTTTATTAGGTAAAATGCTAAGATTATATTTCACTCGTTTCCATTTCAACATATAAATTAGTAGGTTAGCAACTAGCTTTAACTAGGGTCTATGTGGCCTTATTAACTTAGCTATAACAATGAACTATAATAAACCCAGCCCACCTTATTAAGCCAGGCTTATGTTCTACTGCTTATGTTTTAATCCTGCTTAATACGTATATAACGGAAATTCTTCGGGGTACGTTGGACGTTAAAGTTTTTATACAGTTAATATGCCAAAAAGAAGTTACAAAAGTTAAACATATATAGTATATTATCTTAACCCAACAAACTAATAATTTGTATTGATCAAAGAATTTTTAATTTTAATGGATTTAAAGTGCAGACAACGTAACTAATGATAGAGCGTATATTTTAAGCTAATACTTACTTAAAGAATAAAAAAGCCTAGTCACAAACATAGGATTTCGTGATTTTTGTGTGTAGGTAAAGTAACAACCCTAGCGTAAAAGTGAGTAGTTAGTCAAGACCAGGGTAGTTCACAAAGTCCGCGCAGGTAGAAGATGTTGATACAATTCTTCATCAGTCTGTAAACGCGAACGAAATGTCGCGTTCAAAACGTCAGGCAAAATAACAAAAGTAAGCGCACGCGATAAGTCCCGTTTCGATTTCCATTATGAGTGGAAATTGTGTTTATTTTAAATAATACATAAATATTTATTACACTTCT
This sequence comes from Cydia pomonella, assembly GCF_033807575.1. Lineage (NCBI taxonomy): Eukaryota > Metazoa > Arthropoda > Insecta > Lepidoptera > Tortricidae > Cydia > Cydia pomonella. The sequence goes on from NC_084704.1 coordinate 20,179,565, forward strand.
AACTTTATAATGCTGTTTCCAGAAATACGAATCCTTTCAAAAGTAACTAGGTACATCTTATAAAAAAGTCCCCCGCCGCGTCTGTCTGTATGATCGCGATAAACTCAAAAACTACAACTACCTATTAATGGACTGGTTCTTGAGGAGGGTTTAGGTGTATAATTTGTTAAGTTATACCCTTGTTGAGCCAGGGCGGGACGCTATTAATAAGTAGATACAAATTGTTTGAAAATGTACATTGTCTATTTAATAGACCTTCAATCTTTATTATTTCCCTCGCTTTAATTTAGCAAATGCATTAATAAATAAATAAAAAATACAAAAATTATGCATACAATTAAACTCTATCTAGGAAAAAAAATAGTTTAAAATCATGTGAATATATTACATTTATAATTCTTTTTTATTTATTCTGTTACCCAAAAAACAGAACTTTCTCACAAAAACAACTACTTAAGTGTATCATTTCCGACCTGTATTTTTCTGATAGATTTTACGATGAGTCTTAAGGTATCGGAGTAAGGTTTGTTTTTGTGTGAGTACCGAGTTGGTAGCGTGCAGAGTCGCAAGCTATTTGAAGGAAGGAAGTTTAGAATACATTCGTTGACAGTGAAATAATAGTTGCCTGCGACAAAGTTCCACGGTCTGTAAATCAATACTCATGTAAGAAAAACCTTTAAAATAACCGACTTCAAAAAGGATATATTAAAATATAACATGTTTTATACGCGCCAACAACGGATACGCTTGAAATCGGTGCCAAGCCAAACATAAAATCGTCAACACACTGTCGAGCCGATTGCCGACCCTAGTACGGTTCGACAAGAAAGAAAGAAAATGTGTGCTGTAACTATGGTACTGGCTTCGCTTCCTCTTCAAACATATCAGTTGCTACCGCATTGTTGATAGCGTAAGTAATAATATTTCATGTTATTATTTTTGAAATCGGTTGCCTTTTTAGGGTTCCGTACCCAAAGGGTCAAACGGGACCCTATTACTGAGACTCCGCTGTCCGTTCGTCCGTCCGTCTGTCACCAGGCTGTCCCTCATGAACCGTGATAGTTAGCCAGTTGAAATTTCTACAGATTATGTATTTCTGTTGCCGCTATAACAACAAATACTAATGACAGAATAAAATAAATATTTCTTTCCAATCTCGAAGTTCTCAACTTCTCATCCAATCACCGAAGTTAAGCAACGTCGGGCGGGGTCAGTACTTGGATGGGTGACCGTTTTTATAGATAATCGTACGGAACCCTTCCTGTGCGAGTCCGACTCGCACTTGGCCGGTTTTTTAAATACGCGTCGTTGAAAGCTAACATCCTGGTCGTCATCAGCAGTTCCATTTCATAAAATGGCAATGTTTTGAATGCCAATGCTTGGATTAATAGTGCAAAAAAAACAGTATAGTCCGAGTTCCCTCACTCCTCATGGGTTCCCGAACTCAGTTTAGAAAAAAATTACCAATCTAGAACTTTAGACTCTAGACTAGAAAAACGGAGTTCCGAGGTAACATACTAACAATAAAAAATAGTGTGGAATAGATAACTTCCTTTATTTTTTTGGAAGTCTTGTTAAAATAGAAAAAAAAAACTTTTTTAAATATATTTCTAATATACAATTTTGAATTGTGCTACTGCCCTGTATAACCCAAATTTATTTCCCTTCCTAATTCATTAAAAAATCACAATATATAACCTAAGGGTATTTGATACTTATGAATACCTTCAAGTATTAAGCCAGTAAATTTAAAATAAAAGTAAACAAGCTTGACGATATTTACGAGCAGGTTACCTTGTTGTTTTATTCTCGCAAACAATACAGCATTTACATAATGATGACTAGTGAGTGACGTCAGTAACAAAAAATACTGTTCCGGTAAATTGGGGTTACTTTGAGTCATGAGATAACATGACAATTTTTTAAACTAGAAGGAATTTGCTTCTGAACACATTCAACTACAATTATTTCAACGTAAGCAAGCGCATCATGAAATCCTTAAGCTTGCATTCAAAATAAACTCCATATTCCTCAAAAATAGATGATCTACGTTACACCCGCGATTAAAAACAACCCCACTATGGTACTGCTAATAATTCATCTAATAATAATTCTTGTTTTACTGAATCTTATCAAAGGTTTAATAACGACCCCTAACTTTATACGTGGCTTTCTTATAATCTAAAATTATATCTCTTACATAGGTTACAGATTGTGGTGGCTTTCTCTAATTCACTATTAAATTTATAAGCCTGATGAAATGATCACTTTGTAATTAAATTCAACTCTAATATTATTACAATAAAAATAATTTTACTATCAACAAATATTTTTATATACTAACACACCTTTATGGAAGACTATTCTGCAAGGGCGGCATTCATAATACAACTCAATTCCCATCGGGTTGTATAGTTTTCAGAGAAATTAGCACTTTTTCTACGACCCAGGAAGCCTAATTAGCTCCGAGTTGCCGACGACCTTTCCACTTCACCGTTGCGTGTATATCAAGTACTCCTCGAGATCTATCTAATGAGCTTAAAGTCCATGTGTTTGTGTTTATTCATCGAGGAGTTCTCTTGGCTACCATTCGACTACATCATCAGATCAGCTTCATATAGTGTTTAAAATGAATTACGAAATAATCTTTTTTTTCTTATCTATCAGACACTGGGAAGTGGTTACAAGATGAAAATCAAATATACGTGTATAATATGGATAAGTACGGAATTTCATTTAGAGAGATATGGCCACGTTGTCTTAGTTTTTTTTTCCACTTTAAGAGATGGTAAGCGTTGTACATACATGGACGGTAAATTATGGAATGCGAGTTGCACCGCGAGCTAATCAAGTGTCAGGTCTTTAACGACAGGTCGGAGCTACAGAAGCTAAAAAGCCGTATATCTATGCGCGTATCACAGACCCATGCGGCTTTTCACATTGTGCTACTATGCAGACATGCGATGCTAATCATTGCAATCATTGAGGTGTCAATTTTGTGCCGTGCAAAATATACTCTATGACAACTACCCAGAGTTAATTATTAAAGTTGACCGAATAATACTCATTCGGTTAGTTACGACAAGTGCTAAATATTATAGATGTATCAACTTGCTTACTGTAGGTACATTTGTCAATCCCAAATAGTCTTACCGAGTACTGTTTGATCACTAATGATTCTAATTTATTAAAATACATATCACATACACTTACTTAGGTACAACGGATCCATCCACATACACATAATACATTACGATAAAAGTGCGAAAAATAGGAAATTCGAAACGAGTGGCGATAAATTAAAACACGACCGAAGGGAGTGTTTTAAATCGACGCGAGTTGCGAATTACCTATTCGCACATGTATCGTACAACGTTTTACAGTACATATGGCCCTTTAAATGTTCGACACAGTAACGTAATATGCTAATTTTCGCACTAGTGCGGTAAACATAGGTGCACCATATGTACCGTAAATACATATAAAAAATTTAATGCATGCATAACAATTGCAATGTAACCTGATATACTACTAATTTGATTATTAAAAATGAGAGTAATATAAAAATAATATATTATATTTATAGATATAAGTTCGGAGACTCTTAAATAAAAATAGGTTTATTTGGTTCTGAAACGTGTTCAACAATACAAAATATTTTTTCCATTACCGTAGCTTTAATATATTTTTCATTTTTAAAACCATTAAGAATTATCTTGGTACAGACAGTAGCTTGCCCCGTGGATGGACTTCACTCATAAAATATGAAGGTGTATTCCACATAATTGTTTTAATTGCCCGCTGGTTTTCCTTTTCTTCGGAACCTGACGCATAATGGCCGCTGTTGACTATAATTATACGTGTATTTAATAGCCCGTAGCAATGCAATCCGTGGTTTATAGTATTATTACTATTAAAACTGTATTATATAACTACAGTGAAATCTCAATAAACCGGCACTTCGATGGTTCGGTACACCCAGTAATCCGGCACTATAATAGAAGTGCAAGTTCACTTTCTACGCTTACATTATCACACTGCCTTCTCTTTAAAAGTGGCTAAAAACCGGATAAAGGTCAAATTTTGTTGAACTTATTTTTTTTAAGTACAGTATATTTATACGTCATACTTCAATACTTATCAAAATATATGCAGAGTTGCTCTAATTTCCAGTAATCCGAAATTTCCACTAATCAGACTCTCTTGTGTCGGCGATAGTAGCGGATTAGCGGGATTGTACTCTATTCTACTAAACCGAATGAGACTTAAACCATTATAATAAACTCATCAAAACTATTTAGTCTTATTTGCACAAGCCATAAAAAAGGTTAGGTACGGCGTTCTCTGAATCAAAGATTTCCTTTAGCAGAATTAATCTTTGTGTTCCTAAGAAGTATTATATAGTATATAGTTGATGCAGGTGGAAAGAGAGGGGGGGGGGGGGCGATTGCAGCATCGAGTAGTAAAGCAAACATGTGGGAGTAAATTTCATCTAAATCGGTTCAGCGGTTATTGATGCCCCATACAAAACTACACCTTCCTTGTCTTTTGAGGGTAAATGTTTGAGATTAAAAAAGCTGTTCTATGTTCTTCCGCCGGGATTCAAACCAAGGCCTGTACCGAAAAAAAAACTATAAATTTGAAGCCCCTGTAATTTTGTTTCTACGCAAGATGACTACGACATTCTTACCGCGATAAAAAGTCTTATTATTATATAGTTTATTCCAATATGAATAATTCTCGTTTTACGCTGTTCGACTTTATACCGGTAAATAGCAGTGATCACTGAAAATGGGTATTTTCCAAACAGCAATAAAATTTGCAACATCCTACTACATGTCTAATTTCGAAACACTTAAAATTACCTCGAAGTTTCGTGCATCTCAAAATAAATAACTAATTAAATATGTTGTCTTTTGAACAGAGGCCTCGAAGCGGCAGATCTCTAGGAACTAGTGTCCCTGGCCCCATCACAAACATTGCTAATAGAATTTGCGACAACGAAACATACCTGTCATGTTTATCGTAAAAACTGGGGTAAATATGCGGCTAAAGTGCAGCGAACTACGATGAAAGTCAGTTCAGTTCTTCATACGAAGGTTAGGATAACTATAGTTACAGAAAATGTGTGTTACCTAATTCCAGGCCAATTCGAAAATCATACAATTTCCTTCGTACAAAAATCGCTTTTGGTAGTTGAAATAAGAAAATTGTATATTTTATTTTTACTTCTGATATTATAAATGATTCATAAATTCCTCCTCCTCGATTTATACGAAAACGATACCAAACTCGGCCTAGTAGCTTAAATAATATAGATATCAAGATTAAATTGACAGCATTTAATCTAGTTGACATCTTAATATAGTGTAAATGGTATACCAACTTAAAAGGTTAATTGATGGGAAGAGGTTAATCCGTACTAGTTAATTAACAGCTTCCCACCTTAACTCACGATACAATAACTATCCGACTTTTTTGACCCGCAATTAACATTTTCTCTCTTCTACCAAAAAGTTAATATTAGAAGAGATATAAAGTCTTAGAAAATAATTTGCCTCGACAGCTGAAGTTGAATTTTTGTACAGTTCAGTACATATCTGCTCTGGTTATCAAAAGTTATAGCTTGACTATTCATTTTAACTATAACAAAACAAATAACATGACGTTTTTATTACTTACACTTCTATTATAATAAATAATTATTTTTAACTGAAGCTTAAAATTATTAAATCTTATGATTTTTTACTGAATAATTGCAATGGTACAGTCAGCATCAAAAGTAGCGGATGAAACAACGCGCCAAAAGTATCTGATATTCGGGATAACTTTTCCAAATATAGATAAATTACTAGAATTCGCGTTCCAAACTATATCTTTTACAGTCTTTGTTGTTCTATATTAAAGACATCACTTTTTGTTAAGCTGTTGCAAAATATTAGATACTTATGAAGCGTTATTTGATCCGCTACTTTTGATGCTGACTGTACATACAATGATAAAATAAAACTTAAATATATATTAATTAATAAATAAGCAATTCATTAACAATCGATACGGATTTTAACTTTGAATTACTCCAGTGCTTCGCAGATTACCTTAGAGACAGAACACAATTTGTTAAGTTTGGCCCGTTCATCTCCTCCTGTTATCACTCCCGTTCCATGAGTGAGTCAGGGGTCTAGTTTAGGACCGCTGCTTTTTCTTATTATGGTTAATGACCTCATGAAGAACCTTCAACATGCAAAGTGTCTACTCTACGCAAATGACCTAAAACTTGTCATGGGTATTGAGGGGGAATCTGACTGTGAAACACTGCAAGATGATCTAGACCAGATAAACAGATGGAGCATAGCGAACAAGCTTCACTTCAATAAGGATAAGTGCCAAGTAATGACGTTCACGCGCCGTCAATGTCCCATCGGCTACAACTACACGATCGAGGGTCACCCCTTAAATCGCGTAGTTACTGTCAAAGACCTTGGAGTGAATTTTGATCGCGAGCTAACTTTTCGCGACCATATTTCTAGCCTCACTAAGGAGTCTTATCGTAGACTCGGTTTCGTGACGAGAAACATGAAGGACTTTCGCAATCCGGCCGTCATAAAGTTAGTATATACGGCTCTGGTTAGGAGCAAATTAGAAACTAGTGCCTGCATTTGGAGCCCGAGTGAGGCTAAGTACAAACTGATGCTGGAAAAAGTGCAAAAAGCGTTTCTACGTTTTCTATATAAAAAAATATACGGTTATTATTTACTCATACATGTACCCAACACAGTTTTTGATTGGTGTGTTGGGCTTCAATTTAAATTCGCTCGGGGTGCGTAGGAGCAACGTACGGTTGATTACGTCCTGCAATGTGCTCCGAAATATAATCAATAGCATGGAACTGCACAACATCCTCAACCGCGTTCATTGTTCCTTCGAACAGATCTCGCCGGCACCCCTACCTGCAGTTGTCAAACAGCTCAGGACCGCGTGCCACCGTATCTCGCCGCCACTCACCATTGTGCGATATGCGATGCGATCAACACGTGGAATGGGATTCTGAGTAACGATCTACAAGTAGATATATTGACTGATTCCTGGTCTAAACTAGCGTCCAGGTGCCTCGCTTACTGTGGTGACCGTCCTCCTCCACATACCTTAAAATTAATAACTAAAGCTAACTTTGTATGAGAAAAGGAGACGAGCGCTTCTCCATACAAACGTAGTTCTAATTTTTCTATCTGGATATTAACATTATGGAAAATATTTTTCCACAATTTTATGTGTTTTAAACACAGCTATGCCCGCTAAGAATTAGGAGCAAAAAACACATTTAATACACATTTTAAAATTCTTCAAACTCTTCTAAATTTCGAATGGAAAGGCGGTTACGGAGCGGCCGTTCACTTTCATCCTAAGCTTTTTAAAACTTAATAGCAGTTACTACCTACATTCATCCCAACACGAATTGAACACATGGCTAACGTTTTAATGTGACATTTACTTCAGGATTCACTATAAGCCACTCTCTATCAGAGGAATTTTATCATAGATGGCGAGATCAGAAATCACTGATCTGTTAACACTGTATTGAATTTCCCTATTTCTAATCACTCGATCCTATAGGCTATCGAACGGGTTGGAAATAATTCTTAATTTAAAAATTAAATATCCCCGCCAATAAGAGCGCCATATGACACCTGTCTTAGAATCGCTGCTGTATCATAAAATTTCATAAATTATCTTCATAAAGTACAGAAAGTCGTCCCGCTGTCTGCTTACCATTCTGCGCCAAATTCTGCCGCTAGTATCCATTCCGCAATATCGAAATACTGTTTTAGAGACAATCTGATTTAGTGATATGGTTATGGGAAGCTTATGATTAATAACAATTATAAGTGATAACTAACATTTCAAATTAATTAAACCGACATAATATAAAAAGTAACATTGAAGTAAAAAAATGCCGCCAATTTCAAGATATTCATATGCTCCAAGGGTTGCGTACTATCGCATTTGTTTTAAATTGAATAACAATATTTATCTTTAATACCTACTGATTCTCTCTTTTTACAAGCTCTTATTTAACTTGCCCTGTAGGGCTAATATGGTCGGCTCTTTATCATTCGTCACTATGCCTGACACGTTCTAACAAGTATGTAAGCGCGAAAGTGACGGGCATAGTGACAAGTGATAAAAATGGAGCCATGCTGCCACCGCTGTTAGTATGTATGGGACAAATCTTGCAAGTTAAATTTGACCCACTTCCCGGTTTCCGATGAAAATTAAACAATGCCATATTATGGTACCATCAAGCTGATATGATGATGGAGACAGAAGGTAACCATAGAAACTCTCTGTGATAAAACAACGCAAACTAAATGTGTTTGGGGTTTTCAGAATTGTCTCGATGAGTATTAGTTTCCTGTGGAAAAAAGTACAGTCAGCGTTAAAAGCTTGTACCAAAATAGAATTTATTGCCAAAAGCTTATTTACTTTATTATTTGTTTTCACCAAGATACACAACATAATACAAAAAAAAAATATTTTTAGGAATTGTCTAAAAAATCTCGAAACATCACGTTCCTTATAAGAGATCGCATTTGATTATTTATTGCTACATCAATTTTTAATCATATATGTACCTTATTCTTAATACGGTTATCGAGATAAGGTCCGCTGACAGACGAAAGGACGGACGGACAGCGGGGGATTGGTGATAAGTTTCTGTATCCTTCGAGTACTGAACCTTTAAAGTAAGACTTACGTAGGGCTATTATAATTGTTTGCATTGTCATCGACATAACCACGGACAACAATTCGCATTCTTACATTGCTCATTTTCAAAACACTGTCTTACAAGACAATAGCTCGACGACTGCATGCCATCAAATGTTTGCTTTATAGAGTTAGTGGTTTCTTGAATGTTCAACAAAGTCGTGTGAAAGACCACACATGGGTGGTTATGACTTAAATAGAAATAAAATAATACGTACATTTTTAAATGTACCGAAAATTTCCATATTTAATTAACGGCCTCCTAGCCTATTGAGAGTGAACCTGTCTTACGAAGCAGGCGGCTATGGGCATTCTTATGTGTGTCCATCCCAAGTATTTGCTTCTGAGTTATGGACGTTTTCTATATATACATATATAAGTATTTATTTATAACTATACATTATATATGTCGTCGTCTAGTACCCATAACACAAGCCTTATGGAGCTTACTATGGGACTAGGTTGATTTGTGTAATATTGTCCTATAATATTTATTTAAATATATTTAATTTGGGAAACAAAAAGTGCTTTTTACACAAAAAATGCCCTTATCGGGATTTGCATCCATAGATAAATAAGTTTTTGGCAAAAATTTCATTATTGATACAAGCTTTTATCGCTGACTGTACTTTTCTTTCCACAGGCAACTAATACCTATCGATACAAAAGACTAAAAAGTTAAAAACCCCAGACACAATAAGGTGGAGTTGTTTTATCACAGAGTTCCTATGGCTACTTCCTGTCTTCAATATCAGATCAGGTCGATGGTACCATAATATTGCATTGTTACCGTACTTACATAATTATGTATGTTAATTTTCAGCTTCATCGGAAACCAGGAAGTGGGTCAAATTTAACTTGCACGATGTGACCCGAATATACATAGGTACAACATTGCAAGTTAATAAAAAGCTTGTAATAAGTACCTATATTTCTCTATGACATAGCTTTGTAGTGAGGGTCACTACTAACTTTAGTACAGTTGCCGATATCTGAAAAAGCAATATAACATTGACAAAACGGGCATGTTTTCATGCAAATTACGTTATCAATCTTGCCAGGGAAAATTGAGGTATTTCTTTGATATGAAATGATCAATGAAAGTATAATCAAGACTCACGGTGAGTGTTCGTTTCCCTCGGCTAACGATATCACGTGGGGCCTTATTTTCATTTACGTGACTAGAAAACTTATCATCAGATTCTTTAGATATGATCGAGATTTAACGAGAATTTACTTTTTTGTACGATATATCAATTCAACTTTTATTCCAAGCTGAATTACATAATTCCTTAAGCATGCTTCAAGGTGTACGAGTATGCATAATTCGCTGTACTAATACGACACTTTTTGAACAAGTGTGACAAATGCTATTAATACTTACCAGTTTTTACATATTTTAGTTACTAAGAATTGTATAAATTTTATGTTACCTATTTTAAATAGTATACTTTTCTTTATACAGATATGTAATGTACGTGATATTTATCTTCGTTTTAAAAATAAGATTTAATTGAATTTATTCACCAATCTTAATACTCCTGAGAATAAAACATCCTGTCTGTTACTGTGAATACTGCGTTAGTACGAATGATGCGTTATACAAATTACCATAACATTATTACGTTAAATCAATTAATGTTTCAGGTTCTAAAGTCATCTCTAGACTTCATCAAAACGCAGTTATGCACGCTGGCAATTTCACTAACGCTGTTCAACTCCGTACGTCTTCCGCGCGAAGCGTTCAGACATGGAACACTTCCGTACCTGGTGGCGTACTCGATGTGGCTCGTGCTGGTTACGCTGCCGGCCAGCCTGCTGCAGCTGGCGGTCGGGCAGCTCAGCCAACAGGACCCGGTCGGGGTGTGGAGAGCAGTTCCTATATTGAGAGGTAAAATTAGTACTTAGTAGAATAAGTATATAATATAAAAAAGTTGCTTAGAAAGATCAATTAGACATTTATAAGCACCAGCTATATCTAAAAATATATATACTTATAGAAATAATTTTTTTTGTAATAGTTAAGTAGGGTTTTAAAGTATTAAGTTTGATATTTTTTTTAAAGTACCTATTAGGGTAAACTACCCACAGATTTCCTCCCCAAAGCTCTAAAGTTATTGCTTACTTACTAAATGTCGCAGCGACCCAAAATAAGGGCCTCCCTCGGCTAGCTGACGCGGACGACCGTCGCGTGCGCTCGCGGGTCCTGAGGGCCTACCGCAAACCACGTTCGACGTGTTGCCCCTCTGTTGCACTTGTAAATTCGTACATAAGTGTGACAGGGAGGTAACACATTGAACGTGGTTGGCGGTAGGGCCTCTGCTCCCAGGCCAAATCCGTCGCACGCGCCCGCGCCTGTTAGTGCTGTTCATACAATTTCTTATCAGACGGGGCGTCCGTTCCGGATAATCCGCGTCAGCTAGCGGAGGCCCTAAGTCTTGGCCTCCGACACGAGTACACGACAGTTATCTCGACCTCGACCTGTGCCATCTCTCACCAGTTATCGGCATGATGATCGTGCAAGTCCGCTTCAAAAAATAAAAATTAAATAAAAAATTAGCTCCTGTTTTTTTAGAAAAGTTACCACTACTGCCTTGAAATAAAGTTGAAGGAGCCAATAAATGTAGTTTAACCGAGAATGGAAAGGAACGTAAATATCAAGATATTTCAGAAGATGTGTAGTCAGATTCGGGATTTGATTAATGCATACCTTCTGCAATTATTGCACCTATTATAGGTAAACTAGGTTATGACAAAGATACATTTTCCATTTTGTTTAAAATTTCAGGTGTGGGACACTTGAAAGTAATAACGTCATACATTTGCAGTGTATACACCATGATGTACGTAGCTTTATCGGCAGCATATCTGATCTGGATAGGGAAAGGTTCATTCCCTTTGAAGGATTGTACAAAGCTGCAAATTACGCCAGTAAGTGATCTTAAATAATTTATTATTGCGTCCAAGCTTCAAAATATAAAAATGTCAATTAAACACAAAGTTTAACTAAAACTAAAAGGTAAACAATATTGAACAACATAAAACAGTTTCATCTCATGAGTTTTCCGAGAAGAGAAGCTCAAGGTACCTATTACTTAATCAATATATTTATAAAAACACAGAAACGAATGAAACAACTCCATATAATTATGACTCTCGTAATACAAAAGTAACTGAAGTCAAGTGTGACAAAAAATACATAACAATTGGGAGCCAATTTGCAATTTCATGCACAACGATCAGTTTCAAAAGTCTCATCGTTGCTCATTCGAAAATTTAAATTACCAAATGAATAATTTATTTGTTTCTGTTTTACAGCACGGCTATGAAAACAAAATGAACGCCTCCGAATGTTTCAAGTAAGTTTTAATTTACGCTTGAGTGACTATTTGACTCATTGATAATTTTATTCAATGTTCTTGTATTTGTGCTCGTTACGTCCAGGCCTTCATTTTATATTAATAATAAATACAAAATGCAGTCTCTAACAATCATATTTCTAGTAAAATTTCATAATGTCCTATCTAAATAAAATGTATCCCACGTAAATCACTTTTAAGAGACCCATTTCCACTCTAATTTAATGACACCTTAACCTGTATCATATTTTTTTCAGTTCAACATTTTTGGCGCCATTTACAATGTACCCTCAGTATTTCGGGATAATGGCCATAATTATATTTATTTTATGGTTCTTCGTGCCCATTTTGTGAGTAATATCATTGTTATTTTATTGCTAACGAGGGTGCTAAGTCACCTGGGTTGAGCAAGGAGAGAATTACCTTAGTAAATTAAAAAGTGTTATGTGTAAAATACGAGTATAAACCCATCAAAAACATTACATACGCAAAGATGCAAGTATCACAACGCACTTCTACTGTAGTAAAAAAGTATGGAGATGTAATGTAAAAGCAAGTCTGTTAATTTACTTATTCATTATCGTCCTATCTACCTGTCCATAGAACTCTACTATAATAAATAGCTTCTCAATAATAATTAGTTCACTAGAGTCAGACCACGCTCAGTTGGCAGTGATTTTGATAGCACAGAATTTGCAAGGGTTAAGTAAACGTCATAATTTCATAGAAGTTTGAAGTATAAAAATAACATTTGTCTGTGCTATCAATATCGCTGCCAACTTAGCTTGGTCTCACTCTAATTACCTCTTCTAGTGAACGCATCAAGTTACGCAGGATGTTAAAATGGCAAATCCATTTTCACATTTGCGTAGAAAAATTCAGCCATTTGATCAAATCCTCCAATTGGTGTAGTAATAAAATGGAGTAGTCCAAAAATTACAATTCGCCTTGTCCATTTAACAAACTTGTTTAGTGATTTAATAAAATCCTAGAAATACATCAGTGAGTAGACGACACGAGCTCAAAAAAGTTAATTCCTTTTATAATTTCATCAGACGCGTTTAGTGATGTGATAAAGTCACAAATGGTATAGATGTCGCAGAGAAATGATCATAACAGCGATTTGACCAAATATCTAAGGGATATGATCTAGTCATACAAGATGTTAAAATGGTGAATTAATTTTATCATTTGCCTGGAAAAATTTGTCATTCGAATAAATCGCTGAGTAAAATGACGAAATTGTCCAAAAAAGTCAACTCGCTTTGTCACTCATTGTTTTTTGACTTGATAAAATCTCTGAATACCAATTTGATCAAATCTCTGAACAAGATCAATCAAATTACGGAGGCTACCGCGCCTCTACCAACCTACTAAGTACCTACTTCAGATGTTTAATCCCGAAAATAGATTATACAAATATTAAGGGTAGACAAGGAAATTGAGAGTACCCATTTATTTATATAGACATTATTGCACAAAATATGTAATAATACAACAATGTACAAATGGCGGACTTAATGCCAAATGGCATTGTCTACCATAGGGATGTCAAACAGAGATACCTAGAATTTATGTTTATCTTATTGTCTATGGCACTAAAGACAACACTCACAGCATCCGCACACGTTTCAACATGAATCCCTGGTCCTCAAGTTGACGACTATTTGTACCCGTCCTCTATATTGAAATTTTTAGCGTGTTTTTTATTTATTTCAATCGCCTCTCTCTCGATCCGTGGATAATAGTGACATTTGGTGGAAAGGACCTTGAGTTTATGTAGCTTACTCTAGTGATTCGTTCCTCTTGTCAACGGTTGCTCAGCTATTGCGAATTTGTGTATTTGGTGATTTTACCCACTCTTGAACGCTACGCTTAGTCTGGCCAAAATACGCACTTCCATAACTGCATTCTATCTTGTAGACACTGAGATTCTGGTACGAAATTACATCCTGTGGGCTGCGTAAAAGTCTTGCTACTTTGGTTAATGGCGTGTGTACAGTCTTTACGGAGAATTTATTTAGTACTGCTCCTACTTTGTCCATTAACCCTATCACATACGGCAAAAAGGCTGGTTGCCTTGCCTCCGGATGTCTTTATTTTGTCTGTGCGCAGGATTTTCTGCATGTATCCATTTTTATATATTTAGTAGGTACCCTAAAGTCATTAAAATGACTATTATATCAAAGATGAAGACAATGTTAATTATGGTACTTAATAATTCTTAAAACAGTTCTCTTCTATTTTCAATAGTTTCGAATTTCCCCATAGTATCACACAAAAACACTGTATATTATCTCATTTTTGATTTATTTTCAGATTATATCGTCTTCGAAAATCACTGAAGGTGTCACTCAGTATCTTGGGACCCATCACTATGATAGCTGCTATAGTGCTTTATACGTTTCTGTCTAACGGTGATGTACTTTTTTCTACGCTCGAAGATTGCGAGCAATGGAACGTGCTATCTGAGCCTTTTATTTGGCAAAGTGCGATGGTACAAGCCTTGTTATCGACACAAGTTGCTGGAGGATACTTGATAAGTGCTGGTGGGACGGTGTACAGACATTCTGATGTCCGATGGTAAGTATCTGAAAATATTCACAAATCACACGCGAAGACTTTAAAGATTTGTTTAACTTTTTTGCCTCATTTTTAAATACTACCTTTTGCCCGCTACATTGTCAACCTAAAAGTCAACAGTCCTGTATAAATTTTCAACCCTTATTTCAATTATTAATCACAATGTTTCTTATTTATTTTTGTATATTGTTTCGGTCGAAGTTCAAATTTCCTCGTAAGCTGGATGATATTGTATATTTAAAATAATAATCGATCAAAATAATAAGTTTTCTTAATAATGTTTTTCCAAGTACTGATTCTGTTTTTATCTAATTTCAGGGCGTCAATTATGATAATAATAGTTAATTTAATAACAGGATGGCTTTGGGTATTTTTATGGAAGTCAATCGGCGGAGAAGGCATAAAAGATACAAGTTTTGTATCAATTTTAGTAGTAATATACCAGTCTTCAGTGGCAGAAAAACGGAGTAAGGAGTGGCCGATATTGGCGTTTGGGATTGTGGTATTGTCTGGTATAATCACTGTGGTAAGTGGTATAGTATATGGTTATAATCGTACATATGATTGTAATTTAGGGCGGTTTCAGACTTATCTTTCCCTGGCCTCTGTGATTGTCTTGGCTGGCCGGCACAAGTGGAGTCGTAATATTTGTGAAGCTCACTCAATGAGTTGGATGTCTGTGAAGTTGGCAGATCAAAGTTTCAAAAATATTTTAGTTTATTTCATATGAATTTTGTTAAATTTGAACATTATGAAAGTTACGTTTTTTCTGGCTCCCTCGCTTGATTTAGGGCCGAGAATTCCGAGAACTCCTGAGTTCTATGAACAATAGAGCAAGAGCTACCGTATGAAACCTAATATATGTCTGTGCCTTGTTAAATTACACGTGTGAAGTTAGCATATCATAGTATTTAAAAATAATTAAAAATTGTAATGAATGGTCTCAGAGATGTTTTTTTGTGTCAGGAACTTTTTTTATCATGTGACAAGGCAATACAATTTGTTTTATTCCATTTGTAACTAAATGATATGCTAGTGTGTGAAGTTAGCATAATTATCATTTGGTAAAAATCCATAGTATTGGTTTTATGATAAAAACGCTAGAACTATTGCTATAAAGTATCAGGAACTCTAGAGCTATGGTGCATGCTGATAGAATTCCAATAAAAACGTGATCGGCTAGACTTTGATATGCCATCTTCACAGACATATGAGTTGGCGAGTCACCGCCTGCCTTTCACAAATCTGAGACTAATTGTCACGGCAGGTGTTCGCTAGTCTCCTCCCATAGCCCAATATCCAGTCCATACAACGTTCAAATCGATAGCCTATGAGCTTAGTTTCTACAGCAGCCGAAGTGCAACACTAAAATAAGTAGTATTTGCACCTGGCAGGAACTATCTCCGGATGTATCATACTGTGCGCTTGGCGATAATATTCGCCACGTCTATCCCTTGTTTTTAGGTTATTTATTAAAGGGCCTGTGTACTATTGGCTTCGGTCCCATGCACGTTTCCTGAAGGCACGGGACCCCAAGATCCCGAGTTATAAAAAAAAACACAAAAAAATAAGACAGATTTATAAATTACATTTATATGTCCAAATAAAATTATTTTATTGATTTATTCATTTTGTTTATAAAGACAGATTATTTTCAATTTCAGTTGCTGCTCCTCTTCACGGTATTTAGCAAATTCAGTCGCACGTTCAGCGACCACTGGCGACTTGTTGCAACTGCATCGTCAGCTGTAGGTACCACATTAACCATCGCAGTTCTGCTAAAAGGTCTCAAAGTAGCGACGGTCCTAGACGAACTGGTGGTACCGGTTCTGGCAGCGTTTACTACAGCTGTGGAAATCGTAGGATTTGTGTTCATTTATGGTAAGCAGATATATAATACTTTTTAATGACGGGCACTTATTTAACTTACATTGTTTGTATGTAGGTTTGTATGTATGCATGTTCGGGTCAAATCTTGCGACCTAAATTAGACCCACTTGCCATAATTCGATTTTTAAGTTGGGTGACATTGCAACAGTATGGTACAGTCAGCGTCAAATACTTTGTAGCAGTCAAAGTGGCCAAATAGTTCGGTACACCATACTAAATATATGGTGTACCGAACTATTTGGCTACTTTGGTTGCTACAAAGTATTTGACGCTGACTGTACCATCAGCTGATATGATGATGGACACAGGAGTAGGCCATAGGAACTCTACGATAAAACAACACAACACGATTGTATTTGGCTTTGTTAAAATTGTTTTGATGAGTATTAGTTGCTTGTTGAAAGAAAAGTACAGTCAGCGATAAAAGCTTGTATTAAAAGTTAATTTTTTGTCAAATAACTTATTCCTACAGATATTTAAATAATCTTTAGCATATTACATTGCGTGCCATAGCACGCTTTCACATTACTGTAAGTAATATTTTACGCGTTTCGTCGTGCAAGATTTTCCGTATCATGGCAAAAAAGTATTTTTCCACTTAATAATTTGTAAGTAAACTGTCAAATATTACTTGTAGTCAGTGTATCCTCAGCGTATGCTGACTACAAGTAGTATTTGACAGTTGTTGAAAAATAATAATAATATTTTCAGGCTGGCATTACCTAAGATTAGATATAGAATTCTTGACTGGCACGAAACTACCTTTGATCTGGATAGTAGCGTGGGCGTTGGCACCAATCCTCCTCGTCGGCATCTCGGGGTGGTGGCTGCGAGTCCTACTGTATACCACTTGGAATCAGAACTTGTCGCTGTGGCCAATGAGTGGTGTTTTCATTGGCATACTGGTAGTCCTCGTCATCGTGGCGGCCATAGCTGTGGCTCAAGAGGAACAATTTAATTTAGTTTCGGTTAGATTTTTACATTTTTATAAAAGATAATATAAATATAATTATAATAAAAACTCGAATAAAGAAAGAGAGGCATATCAAAGAGTTATTGGCAGAATGGTGTAGAGCTTAAGAAAAATAGGTGCCTCAAAATTTGACAGTTTACAAGGCAATATAAATACTATGGTGGTAACAAAATTATCAATAGGCAGTATTAGGCAACCGAGAGTACCGCACAATGTAAGGGATCGTATACCGACATATATTTCGGCTGTCAAATTCGAGACATGATTTTTTCTTAGACTTTACACATCTACTACTAACACCCGATGGTCACCAAATCATATGAATTATATGATCTGGGTATAGATACGTATATCTTCGGTATAGAATATACTTGTTATACAAAATGCCTGGATTGCGAAAAGTTAATAGCTCTTTCGCTTGTATGCTAAAATTAATAGGTGCTTGAAATAAAAATAATTTACCTAACGAAATGGTAGTCAGACAGTTTTAGTAATGCCAAAATGAAATGTTATGATTTTACCAGTCTGTATATATATATACATAGCATCCTTGATGTGCGCACATAATATACTTAATGTTTGTTATTGGGTATGTGTACGTTTTTGATTATGTTTGTATTGTGTATTAAACCATGGCGCAGAAATCACACAGCCGATTTATTTGAATAAGGTGTCGATCGATTTGCCTGTATAGCTCTGATGACAAATACATTATATATTACATTAATATTATAACTCCGTTGCTGGCCTGCTACCATGACCTTCATCGATGAACAGTTGCCTTCTCGTCTTTCTCTCAGATAAATTAATAAAGATGAAATAAATTCGTAAACTCAAACTACCCTATAACTATAAATTGTATTAATTTTCCAAAGTTAGCTCTGTTCATTACATTTTGCGGTGACAGGTACCAAGGTGGACAATCCTATAATTCTTTTATTTGTTTTATGTTTATTCTTTATTGTCATATTGTGAGTTACAATGATCTTAAAATTACGTCAGGGTAGAATCATCACAATCAACCGCGATGCGGCGTACAATGTTAATTCTAAAATTAATCTTACAGCTAAATAATTATACAAATATAACATGTGATGCGAATAAAATGACTGGTACTGTGTCAATAGGTAAATTAATAAATAATATGTCATACTAATTGTTGCTCGACGGCATAAAGTGGTCACTTATCTTATAGTAAGCTTTATCTTAGCACCATTTATAAAGTTTACGTCAGAAATCAGGTAGTTCAATTATTTTAAATTCATTAGGCATTCAGACAATATTATTGTCTCTTGTTTGAGTGACACGTGCCGTTCTAAAAATAGAAAGCTAAATATGTGTAAAAATATTGTATGTTAACAGAAAGGAATAGGTGTAATTCATGCCGCAGTTATACGGGACTAAAACAATCTAATCTTGTTACAGAAAATTGCATCTTCCTTCAGATCATCTAGACTTTGGGGTCCAGAAGAACTTATGGCTCGATACGTTTGGATGTCGCAACGAATCACAACCGAACACGATTCTGAAACGAACTTTCCCCAAACCGTACAGAAAACGAATGGAATATTTGCTGAAGATTGGATCACACCAATACCTTCTTACGCAACGGCTCCTAATCTCAAAAATGGATATTTATGCAAAGAAGAAGTTGCCGAAGATAACGGAGTGATTTATTCAAATCACTCAATATCAAAAACTAAAAAGGTAAAAAAATCTGAAGAAAAATTCAGATCTCCCAATATTTGTATAGCTAAAACTGAACTAGGTGGTTCTCTAGCTTGTAATTGCAATAGACATTTTACTCTTAACGTACCGGATTTAAGAAAAACAGAAGTAACAACATCTCTATAGAAGAAATATCCGAAAATGTTGAGTTCAAATCGTACAACGAAGGTCTTACCTAGTCGTTATTTGTGGTTTTATATTTTTAAGTCTAAGTAATTAAAAAAAAAACTAGTAGTATGAGTAATAAAATGTATATTTGGGGTGAACCTAAAGTGACAAGATAAAGTATGTAAGATAAATGTAAGTAAAGTTATTTAAAATAATTTTATCGCCTTTTTTGCATCTTTGCTGTATTTAATATAAAGCTCCTTGTATAGTACCTAAGGCTTCTCTTCCCACAAAATAGCGTAAAACTGAGCTACTCTGAACCATTTTTTTATTTTAAATATGACACTTTCTTAGCAGAAAAAAATACATAACAATCTAAAATATATCAGAATTGACATGCTTTATCTAAAAGTCTATTTTAATTTAAATAAGTGAAGGAAAAAAATGTCTTTTTGGCGATGACCCATCTATCAAGTCAAAATTACAGAGCCTTGAGCATCGCCGTCGAGTCGCTAGCCTATCGGTGTTCTATCGGATACATTTCGGGGAGTGCGCACAGGAACTGCACGATTTGATCCCACTTTCCCCTTTCCATCATCGGACATCCAGGCGTGGGGAGCGAATGCACCCGTTCGTGGTAAACATTCCATTTGTTCGCACTAAACGGTTTGCCACCTCTTTTTTGGTACGGACGGCTAAAGAAAGGAATGCGCTCCCGCCATCTGTATTCCCTGATAAATATGACCTCGGTCTCTTTAAAGTAAGAGTGAATAGGCTACTACTGAACCATAGGCTACTACTGAACTGGTGAGCTCCATCTTAGGCGCTGTCTTCACTTTCCATCAGGTGTGACTAGAGCCAATCGCCGATCAGTTTTTAATTTAAAAAAAAATACAAAATATATGAAACTTTACAATATTTCTTACGAAACACTATAAAATGATTTGGTTTTCTTTTTTTGCAAATAATAAAACTGGGCCTCTATTCCAAAAAAAAATAAGCCTTAATCGCGCCCCGAGGCGGTTCCTACCATTACCCCGCTCTCGTCCATATAGTCAGTGCGGGACAAGTCGTTTTTCTAAACGGACCTGTCAAGTGCTGCGTTGCGCATAATTCTACGCGCTCGATCTTTTGCAGCGGGTGGTGCGGTGAGGGGTATAAGTTCTACTCAAACGCGCGAGGTCATTGGCGTCAGGTGCAGCCTTTTTTTAGCTCCTAAGACCATTTATCAACATTCAATTGAATTTGGATTACTAGCTTTTATTTAGTTCCACCTGTCCCGTGTCTGTATGTAATCAAATCTTGCATGCTAAATTATACGCACTTCTCATTATTCGACTGAGTTGAAACCTCAAAGTTGGGTGACAATGCAATATTATGGTATTATCGAGCAGATACGAGTATTATAAAAAAAATATTTACATATATAATTATAATTATGATGGTGAAGGCTGGAGGTGGCCATAGGAACTCTGTGATAAAACAACTCAATCTCATTGTGTTTGAGTTTTTAATAATTGTCTCTAAGATGAAAAAAGTTGTTAAAAGAAATGTATATTCAGGAGAGATAAAAGTTTGTATCGAAAATTAAATTTCTGATAAAAAGATGTATATTATATCTTACCTAGAAATTTTACTTCAAGATATTGATAATAATTTCTTGTATATAGAGATGAGCAAAAAAATATTACGCAAATAAAGAAGAAAGTTTTTATTTTTAGAGAAGGGTCGCTAAAGCTATGTAAGTGACTGTCAAAAGAAACTTTGGGTTCGGCCTAAAAAAAATACGAAAATGATAATCGTTCGTAGAAAACGGGCACGAGTGGGAAAAAATGAGAAATGGACCAAGTTTTTATCATAAATCTAAAGAAAAACTCGGAAAAGTTACTTGTGAGAGCTCGTTCAGTTTTTACAGTTAACTGAGTTCTTTTATAAGTTACGAGTGTATGAAAAGGTAAGAAGAACTATTTAATCTATTTAACTTACATATTTTTTTAATCAGATGTAGGTTAAATTGAATGTCATCTATTTTTTCGCTTTTGTTTTGTAACAGGGACCTAACACAGTCTCAGATTATTACGTCCGATGATAAATTTTTAAATAATGACAGGTGCAGTCGAGGTATTAAATATCGATACGGACAAAGTGCCAAAAATATGTATACACGACCTTATTGCCTATACATATGGTAGTGTGTACATATTTTTGTCCCTTTGTCCGTATCGATATTTAATACCTTGACTGTACGAGTAGAGGAATACGGTAACAGGGGTGGTAGCATTATTCCAACAAAAGGTTCATTATTCAACTGGTAAACTATCGGTATTTACCGCTAAGGAGTAAAGTAGAATAAATGGTAGGTAAGCATTTTAGAGTTATATAAGTAATATCCTGTCTATGGTTCGAAAAGAAAAAGCGCGTCATTGCCGCCAGATTGAACTTCAGTAATAATTTTTTTTTTCCTATACTTAGTGGATAAAAAGTGAACTTCGACTTCATTAATTGAAATCAAAAAGCGCCTACTTATAAATAAAAAAAAAAAATGTTTACACGATCTATTTACTTTGGTCCAAAACCTTTTAACTTTACAATTTCATTTTGGCTCGCCGACCAAAGTAAATCCACCTGTCCCTGTTTTAATATTTACTAACTCGAGATAAGGCACGCGTGGGACATCATTTCAGCCTTCAGTTCTGTTTGGATCACCCTTACGTTAATGAAAATAATAAAGCTTACCGAGATAAGTTATATGAAGGTAAAATAAGGGCTTTCATAGCCAGATGTCTGTCGTCTTTCAATAGGTACAATGTAAGTACATATTGAAATTTTCGCTTAAAATGCTTTTATGCTTTATTTGTGAATACATTCCGGCTGAGGACCACAGTTCTTTGCCAAGGAGATAATTTATCTTTAAATTGATTATGTTCGTTGGCTGAAGGCTAACAAAACCACAAATTTAGTTTGGGGTAGGATAACAGGATGAAAGATTTACTATTTATTTGCTCTGTCTAGAAGCTTAGTGTTCAATTTTATTTTAATGAAATACATTACCATATTTTTTATTTCTACTAAAATTATTACTTTGGGGACAGTTTTTCAGTTATTTTACTTAGATATGATATTCATGATCACCTGGAAAATAAACATCCCTGTCAAATATTTTTTTTATAGTCTAGCCTAAAAATTAATATGATAGGAATATTTACATTTATGACTTTATACGCGGAAGCGCTGGTAGCATAGCGGTAAGAGCGTGCTACTTGCAATCTGGAGGTCGCGGGTTCAAACCCTGGCTCGCACCAATGAGTTCTCGGAACTTATGTACAAAATATCATTTAATATTTACCAGTCGCTTTTCGGTGAAGGAAAACATCGTGAGGAAACCGGACTAATCTTAATAAGGCCTAGTTCACCCTCTGGGTTGGAAGGTCAGATGGCAGTCGCTTTCGTAAAAACTAGTGCCTACGTCAATCTCGGGATTAGTTTCAAAGCCGACCCCAGGCTCCCATGAGCCGTGGCAAAATTCCGAGACTACGCGAGGAAGAAGATATATTTATGACTTTATATACTTAAAAGTAAAGTGAGAAATAATCAACCTTTATCAATAATATTTGCAGGGCCAGATTTAAATAATGCCTTTAAGCTTAATAAAATGCTTGGAATGATAATTTGTTACTTTCACGGAACATAAGGAAAAATTGCCCGGACTCGGGATAGATAAGTAATGCCGATAATGGCATCCCTTTGCATTTAACTTTTCAATTGGAAACTTCATCGTGTTCGACGAATTGATACCGGCGTTACACGATTTTATCTTGTCGGAGTTTGGAGTCCCGTCATCAAACAATAAAGATTTTTATTCTCGTGGCTGGTGCTTATAATAATAATTTACATTTTTTCAATCGGATTTGATTTTTGTGTAAATGTACATGTTACCGTAAAAACCCGTTTTGAGTGAAAACGCGTTTTCATAAGTTAAAATTAGTTTTTAAGAGTCCCTTGGTGAAAACTGGTAATTTTTTAGTCAAAACTAAGTTTCCAAATTTCCTTGATGTAGCCAATTTTCAATAATTAATCTTAGTTAAAGCTAGTTTTGACTAAGGAAACCGTGTTTTCACTAGTTTTCACGTTTTTTTCCTAGAGCTGAAAATTAAGTGCGACGAAGTGCGAAGCGAGAAGGTGCGCATTAGGCCTTAATAACACATACCGAGTACAGTGGTGATGGAGTGTCTTCGGCCGCGTACCGAGTACTCGTTATACTCGATACGTGTGACCAAGGCATTAGGTTAACTTTGACCAAATAGCGCAAGAAGCCGAACGAGCGAAGCGAGCGTAGGTACGTTCCTCGGCATTGAACGGCGAGTGTCAGAACTGACGAAGTATTTTATAATGTTAAATAAATAAGATTAGGGCAAACATTTTTGCTACAAGCTTTTATCGCTGACTGTACTTTTCTTTCTACAGGCCATTAACTGATGATGTCTGACATGATCGATATAATTCTAATAACCCCAAACATAATTAGTTTGTGTTGTTTTTTCACAAAGTTCCCATAGCCACGTCCTGTGTCCATCACCAGATCAGCTCCATGTCATCATAATATTGCATGGTCATCCGATTTACATACGAGTACATATGTATACAAAATTTCAGCTCAATCGGTGATCGGGAAGTGTGTCAAGTCTAGCTTCTAAGATTTGTCCCACACTAATATACATACTAACAAGGCAAGTTAAATAAAAGCTTGTAAAAAGACTTTTTCACGTCAGCAGCTCGATCAAGGGTAATTTGCTGCTCAAAAACAGTGAGCAAAACCGCATTTTGCTCACCGAGTGAGACAAAATAACATTCAAGTGACCTTTAGATTCGAATGTCATGTCAACGTGCGGGGCCAAATACAAGTTCGAAATATTTGGATTCTATTGTTTTTATCCCTTTCACGTCATTAGCAAAAAGAAAGAGACAAAAAAAGTGCATACGTAATTCAACGGTATATTGACGCTTTATAATAGACCCCCGAAATAAGTCAGACCGCGTCGTTCCAAAACACCCTACGAGTCTTCATTCGTAATAATTAATTAATGAAATAAAAGTTTAAAATTTAATAAACCATATTTTACGTATTTTATTATACAATCAAAACAATGAACTTATACAAATTTACGCAATTGTTACGCAGTAAATAATTCTACTTAACTACTTTTAACGATCTTTACTATAGTTGACAAATAGTAGTATCCGCAATTCGGACCAGATCTTACAAAGTTTTTTTTTTACAAAAAAAAGTTGTCGATTGAACTGTCAATTGATGTTCGTTAATTAATTATTTTTGTATTATTTTATTGAAATATCTTTCGTTTTGTTTTATTGCGGTAATTAAAGTTAATTGTTAGAATACCTTCAGAAAATATGAGTGAAATAGTGATCCGTCCGTCGGGATTACATTTTTTCAGGTTGTATTTTTTGATGGCTGACTGACGTGAAAAATTTTGTGTACTACACGAGATCAAAGTTATTTACATCTCGTGCGCTTTTGAGTCCCTTACTACGCTCAAGATTCTAATCTTTCGCTTGCACGGGACTCAACACAAGCACTCGAAGAAATATCAAACTTTGCTCTCTTGTTGTACAAATAACTATTTTGTGTTATACGCATCGTCTAGTAAAAACGAGTTTTCTTCAAGGCACTTTTCGACGCGTATTAACCGTGGTCTCAACTGCTTTGTACCACAGTGGGTCTAAGATAAAAAAAATTACCCGTTATCCCACCGTTCTAAACAGGGGTCTACGGGTAATTTATTTTAAGCATGGTTCGCCCTTCGGACATCTGAAGCGACCTAACGAACCTAACCTACCTACCTACCTACGCTGTAATAAAATACCCATGGTACCCGTGGAAGCGTGGTACAAAGCAGTTGGGACCACGGTTAATACGTGCTTTTCGAAAACTAGTTATGGCTTATAAAACCCAGTTAAAACTAAATTCTACCGAGGTATTATGGAAAACTGGTTTTAACTAATGAAAACGCGGTTTCAATGAGGCGATGGTTTCCTTCACATAAAGAAGTGAAAGTCAAATACTTATCTATTCTAAAACAGCAAACAAACTTAAAAACAGCAACTTGGAATCAGACATCCTTACAAATCAAAAATACAGATTTTTTATCAGATGCTCTGATTAAATTTATTTTGTTGCCATGTGACTGAATGCTTATTAACAGACATAGGAATCCGTGGGACAAAATTGTTTGACAAGTATCCCTACTTGAACTGCCGTTCTTGTATCGATAAACTCAACTCAAGGGTTTGCTTGTAAAAATATGTTTTTATTAAGAGTAAAAAAATAATTAAACAATAACTCAATGTACTCTTCTTCGTTTTTAAGACAAGTCAATAAATACAACATTAAGTAAGCTTGTAGAATGCCTCATAGCCAGTACATTTTTTTTCTTGAATGTACTTTAAAACTATGTACAGTCCCAATGACTATTTGTCGTGATAAGTACTTGTTAGGTTAATTATAAATCTACGTTGTTCTTCGTCTCTTATTTTTCATCACTGTTTTTTTGATAATGACCCTTTCCTAGATAACCACAAAAAAACTGAAAACAAATAACCATCCCATTAACTACATGGGAACATTAAGGTGTACAGGTTCGTAACAGCGGCGGTATAAGAAATCTCGGCTTGCGACTAACTGCCACATTTGTCCCTGCCATGTGACCCGGCTTATCAGATCAGGGGCCGCTAAAATGAATGAACAAAATTATTCATTGAGTGAAAGTATTTGTGATTGAAAACTAAAACGTTCGGAAACCCAACTCGATTAAGTTTATTTTTGGTAAAATATTTTTTGTTTAAATATCGGTTAGGAATGTAGCATATGTCACCAATATTCCTAGGCATATCGTGAAACGGGAAAATCTCTGTCTCGTTCCCTAAGCTGAGTCAACGCAACGGAGTCCCGCTACGCGGGGCTCCTATTCCTGAACACTTTGCCCTTCGGGCATAGAAGCAACCTAACGAACATATCCTACCTATCTATTAGTTTAATGTAACTACCGTCAATACATTACACAAGAACATTACGATCTGTAGATTACTGAAATCCTTACCCTTCCCATAGTCGAATAACAAGAATAAAAATTAGTTCATCACGCGCCGTGTCTCTCTCTGTCATACTTTTGAAATTAATAAGCGACGTTTTTACAACGACGAATAGTCTTTGTTTATTACGTGTTATACATACGTTGTGTGTATTTAAATATATCCTTAGTTTTAACTGCCTTTGTACTTAGTTTGATAGTTAATCATATAATAAAAAATCTTATATATAATTTAGCTTTGACAACTACTACTAGCATTCTGTTAAAATAAGAATCGCACCATTTCGATACTTCTCTGAGATTCCCACGTTACAGGCTGAGCCTAGTGTGGGGATCAATGTACTGCTGCTCTTGTAATGGCAAATTCTTGAAGTATAGTACATTACGATACAAGTGCGAAAAATAGGAAATTCGAAACGAGTGGCGATAAATTAAAACACGACCGAAGGGAGTGTTTTAAATCGACACGAGTTGCGAATTACCTATTCGCACATGTATCGTACAACGTTTTACAGTACATATGGCCCTTTAAATGTTCGACACAGTAACATAATATGCTACTTCTCGCACTAGTGCTATAAAGTAGCCCCATATGTACTGTAATAGTACATTACGATACAAGTGCGAAAAATAGGAAATTCGAAACGAGTGGCGATAAATTAAAACACGACCGAAGGGAGTGTTTTAAATCGACACGAGTTGCGAATTACCTATTCGCACATGTATCGTACAACGTTTTACAGTACATATGGCCCTTTAAATGTTCGACACAGTAACATAATATGCTACTTCTCGCACTAGTGCTATAAAGTAGCCCCATATGTACTGTAAAATATATTATTTATTCTTTATATATACACCGAGATTTTGAAGCTCCATTACTTTCAAGGGTGCATTCCTAAGCTGAAATAAAAATACTATCTTAAAGACACCGGTATTTTAATTAAATCCATTTCGGATATAATAGATTTTTTTTTCTGATAAGACCCCTACGTGCATGTACACTTGCCTTAGGGTGTGTTTACATATTGATTAGTATTTAGTGAGAGTTTATTATACATTTGGTACTAAACTCACATACTATCGTATAGTTTTCAATTGTTTGGTTAAGTTTAATGTAATGTCCGGGTACAACAATGTGATATGCAGCATTTAATTTACTTTGAAAATTAACTATGCCATTTAGTTTCCTCAAAATAAATGTACTTACCTAATATCCTGAAGTTAACGGAGTTATAAAAAAACACAGAGTATAAAAAGATAAAAAATAAGTAGGCCCTAGTATATATAATATATAAATTTAAATAATAAATAAATATATAAATTTTATGCATACGAAGTTAAGGCACACATACACATACACATACGTATACGTATACGTATTAGTAAAATGTTGAACAGTAATTAAGACTAGAGCTTCAACAGCGACAGGTGGTGTCTTATTAAAGTTCCCCGAGCCAGCGGGCTCAATTTTATGTGACTATCAGGCTAGGTGGCTAGGTCTCTTAGGGTTATCGCTAACTATTGTGCGCTAAAATTTTATTTGGTAAATCTCACCAGCTTGCTGATTTTTTATAACGTAAATTTGCCCCAGCTTCTCTACAAAAATTTTTGACGCGCCACCACTGGCACACATTATCTTTTCTAAGTTGAGATAAGAGGAATAGAGAGTATTAGAGAGTATAAGAGTTTCTAAGCTGATATGGAGGCCAACCCAAACTTACATTTGACATCAAAATGATATCTAAATGTTGGCATATTGTTCTAATTCACCCGTGCATCTTGCTCACGCATATACATGTACGAGCAAAATGCACACTCGAATGATTACTTAATGACATCATTTAGATATGTGATATAAATATATCATGTTGATATCAAAGGGTACATTCGAATTGGCTTCATGGCTTATTACATTATGATGCCCCAATTTTTAACTTTGATAACTAGATGATAAACGTTTTAATTGACACATCATATTTCAGCTAAGTAATTAGGTGGTCATTACTGTGCCATGTGTAAAATCTGCCATGTCTAACTTATCTACCCAATGAAAATTTAAGCAAAATTTTCAGATAGCTAAAACTAAATAATTTAAATGTTAATTTGTGTAATTATGTCCTATAATATTTATTTAAAAAAATGGCAATTTTAGTATTCCAGTTTGCGACAGTCTTAAGGCCGTGGCTTCAAAGGACTAAAATCAAGTTTGCAAATTCTCTTTACACTCTTTATGTTTTATGGCAGTCCTGCAGGTGTAACTAATATTTAAAGTACAATATAAGTTTAGTAATAGATATATTTATACTTAAATTTGGGACAGGAACAATATTTATTATAAACTTGATCAAACTCGCTGTCTCCCGACGAAAGTTCGATATACTATTTATAACACCCTTGTAAAACCTCATATCGACTTTTTGAGACTGGCACCGACTCTAAAAATAACAGAATGTAAACATATAAATAAGCAGATTTGTGTGATTGATTTCAGAATTATGTATATAGTTCATACTTTCTAGATGTAATTAAATTGATATAAGCCTAGCGATTGCATTAGGTATATAGAAAATGTATAGAAATAGATTATAATTGTAATTGTAGGGTAGGTATTCACTTGCGTTATTGAAGACAAAATTATTATTTTTTTCTTTTCAGTGCGCTATGAGGTGACTTTGGGCAAGACCGGCATACTTTATTTATTTTTTACATTGGAGTATTCTAGCTCCGTTAATTATTCACTTACGTGACCGCTTGTATGCTACATACGATGAAGAATTTCATATATAATAATTAAGCTATAGTGACAGATCATTTTAATCATTAATTAAGCAAAAACAATAGTTTTTTTTGTTGGTCGATTCGTTTCGTGTTAGTGCCAGTTTTTATATTGCCTTTTAGTTTTTTTTGGCGGTTAAATTTTGTTCTTAAAAAGTTTTTATTTTATAATTTTCTGTGGCTATAATTCTAAATACAAAAAAAAATTACGATTAATGAGTTTGTAAAAACTCAGCTTTAAAATCTGTGAGTGAACAATAAATTTTCCCACCCTTAGGTTAGGATTTTTTCCCAAATTTTTAGGGGACCAACTTTGAGGTATACCCTATCCAATAAAAAAAGAATTATCAAAAAATCGGACTACTCTGTAAAAAATTATGCGTGGTCATTGGTGAGTGAAAAATCAATCATCCCCTATTTTCCTAACCTTAAGGTTGGATTTATTTTTTCCAAATTTATATGGGACCAACTTCGGGGTATATACCCTTTGCAATAAAAAAAAATTATCAAAATCGAACTACTCGGTAAAAAGTTATGCGTGGTAATACATAAAAAAAAATATACGTGTCGACTTGAGAACCCCCTACGTTTTCTTCGTCGGTTAAAAAGTGGCAGTGAATTATCAAGTATATTTTCTTATTTATTACGAATTATGAAGCAGTTTATTTTTTTCAGTAATCTGTGGATAAAATACAATATAATAACAATAAAATTATATTGAGAAATATCAGATTGTCTGAGTTTTCTCATTTTTATTGCAATGTACTTCGTAACTTTTTGTACAACACAATTTGACAATCTCACCTGCTGTTTTCCACAATACCACACTTGAATTCCAATTTTCACATCTAGTTGTATGATTTTAGGAATATCATCTTACGAGTAAATTATACTAATAAACTGGAGTTCATCTTCGGTAGTCCGGAAGTCTCTCCAATCTAACCTCTGACAGAGGTTTTTTCTATAGGAGACATATTTCTGTAAAAATCGCAAATACACAAAAATGGAAATTCTATGTAACTACCGCAAAGTGAAGTCAAATAAAATTAATTGCAATATCGAACATAAGACAATTTACGAATATATTAAGTAGCTTATCAAACTTAAAGAAAAAACTATGTTTATGAGAAACACCTCTAAAATTCGGAAGACGTTGTTCAAAAAGTTTTAGGAGGCATGAAATATAAAAGGCGAACACTTCAATTTGCTCTTTAATTTTAAATACGGTTGTATTTAATTGTATAGAATTGTATGTACGGATTACTACAAAAATGCGCTACTTAAAAATTATCTCTAAATAAAATGAAAAATCCACATAATGTGCTGCTACTTTTTTTTCTGAACCACTCCTTACATGGTCGTATCTCTTTTTATACGTCAACTTAGAAGTTTGATTTTTTCAAGGGAGTGTAGACCTGAGTATATTTTTTTAATTTCAACTCAATTCCACCACGTTTCCGAGATAAGGGAGATGGACGGAAAAATGATCCTAGAAGGTTTCCGTTTTTTTTTCTTTTGAGTTATGAAACCCTAAAAACTCAGCAGAATTGAGATGTTTTGGCATTTTGAAGTCGGTTAAAAAGAAAATGTGTCTTTAAGTATAACAATAAGGCAAACGCAATGTTAAACGCAATCTCTTTGTGGTAGATATGCATCTGTATTTGTAAACCTATTAAGGGATGGCAGATATTTTAGCACTTGTACGTAATTCTATAAAACAAAACTAGCGGCTTAAATTCAACTTGCATAAATATTATAACATACCCCCAAGCTCGGTTCGTTGACGTCCTTCTAAGAGACAATCTTAGGAAAGTTAGTTTACTAAGTTACAACGTGCGACTTTCGTGCAATTAGAATAGGTATCTATCTCGAGACTAACTCGGACGACAGAGCTGAATATGTACCTACCAACAAACTTAAGGTTTAATATATTATGTTTTCGCTAATGGAACAACGTATGAAACAACGCGCCAAAAGTATTTTCTCCTCAGCAGCTCGAACAAGGGTAAAACAGTGAGCAAAAAGACAAACTGACATTGAAGAGACCTTTATATTCGAATGTCATTTCTACGTGCGGGGCCCAATACAAGTTCGAAATATTTGGATTCTATTCTCTCTGTCCCTTTCACGTCATTAGCAAAAAGAAAGAGACAAAAAAGTTCAAACGTAATTCAACGGCATATTGACAGCAGAAGGAGATCTCCAGGAAAATCCAGCTGGGTTGGGCGGCATTTAATAAAATAGCGGACATCCTTAGACCTGCTAATATTCCACAATGCCTGAAAACTCGCCTCTTCAACCAATGTGTCTTGCCCACCATGACCTACGGTGCCGAGACATGGACGCTCACCAAGGAGGCTGTGCATAAAATCTGTGTAGCACAGAGAGCCATGGAGCGCACCATGCTCGGTATCAAGCTTCATATTCAAGATCGAGTAAGGAACGGATATCCGTCGCCGCACCAAGGTGCTAGACGTGGGTTGCGTAACTTGCGTCATTACCAAACTAATATGAAATTGGGCGGGACATTTAGCTAGGCAGAGTGATGGCAGGTGGACTAAAATGTTAACGGGATGGTGGCCGCTTTCAGATGAAAGAAGCCTCTAGCGTCTGTTAGCTCGTTGGGTGAACGACATTCGGAAGATTGCGGGTCACTTCTGGATGAGATTAGCACAGGACCGGGACAAGTGGCATACTAGAAGCTCTCTTCTAGTAGTAAATATATTTTTCACGTCAGCAGCTGGAACAAGGGTAATTTGCTGCTTAAAAACAGTGAGCAAAATCGCATTTTGCTCACTGAGTGAGACAAAATAACATTCAAGTGACCTTCATATTCGAATGTCATTTCAACGTGCGGGGCCTAATACAAGTTCGAAGTATTTGGATTCTATTGTCTTTGTCCCTTTCACGTCATTTCAAAAAGAAAGAGACAAAAAAGTGCATACGTAATTCAACGATATATAAACCCCCGACATAAGTCAGACCGCATCGGTCCAAAACACCCTACGAGTCTTCATTCGTAATAATTAATTAATGAAATAAAAGTTTAAAATTTAATAAAAATACCATATTTTACGTATTTTATTGTACAATCAAAACAATATACTTATACAAATTTACGCAATTGTTACGCAGTAAATAATTCTACTCAACGACTTTTAACGATCTCTACTATAGTTGACAAATAGTAGTATCCGCAATTCGGACCGTATCTTACAAAGTTTTTTTTAACAAAAAAAAGTTGACGATTGAAGTGTCAATAATTGATGTTCGTTAATTCATTATTTTCGTATCATTTTATTGAAATTTCTTTCGTTTTGTTTTATTGCGGTAATTAAAGTTAATTGTTAGAATACCTTCAGAAAACATGAGTGAAATAGTGATGAAGACGGATTACATTTTTTCAGGTTGTATTTTTTGATGGCTGACTGACGTGAAAAATGTTGTGTACTACACGAGATCAAAGTTATTTACATCTCGTGCGCTTGTGAGTCCCTTACTACGCTCAAGATTCTAAATTAGATTCACTCGCTATGCTCGTGAATCTATTATAGAATCTATCGCTTGCACGGGACTCAAAACAAGCACTCGAAGAAATATCAAACTTTGCTCTCGTTGTACAAATAACTATTATTCGATACAGGAATAATTAAACACAATATAATAATACCTTACTATGTTTATTCCTCCACCACCCAAAAACAGCTGAAAGGATTTTGACTAAATTTGGCTCACAGCTTACAACCTAGAAATGAACATAGGATACTTTTTACAAGCGTTTATTTGACTTGAACTTGCCGTGTTAGTATGTATGTGTGTGTGGGTCAAATCTTGGAAATTAAACCCACATAATTGTAAGTCGAGTGACAATGCAATATTATAGTACCATCAAGCTGATCTGATGATGGGGACAGAAGGTGGCTATTTTTTTTAGACCACGACGGTGACAAACAAGCATACGGCCCGCCTGATGGTAAGCACTCACCGCAGCCTATGGACGTCTGCAACTCCAGAGATGTTACATGCGCGTTGCCGACCCTATGCCTAATTCTGTTTGGGGGTTTTAGAATTGCCTCGATGAGTATTCGTTTCCTGTGGAACTAAAAGTACAGTCTGCGATAAAATCCTGTACCAAAAATTTTATTTTTGCCAAATACTAATTATTATGGAATTTATTCCTCAAGGGAGGGGACGAGTGCTAAGACTAAGACTAGACTGTAGGACCGTAGACTGTTACAGAAATACTACAGTAGTACTTCTACATGAACGAAGAGGCGGGCTAGTTTACTATAAAGTCAAAGTCGATATATTTTGTATTCAAACAGGTTTAGCAACTTTAAATTATCAAATTTGACAAATACTCGTATCATCTTAATTTAAATATCAGAGCAATTTATTGATGCATACTTATCTGAATTCTTGTTATTAAATAAAAGGATCGGAAGAAAAACCAAAATTGTATAAAAATATTGGTCTAGAATAAAATCTAAATATCAAAAAATACGGATTACCTAATATATATATTAAATTATCAATTTCATCATCATTATTAACATAACAATAAATAATTAATTATTTTCAATCACACTTAATCCCACGGTGTTTCATCATTCATATAGTCTTGTGTGCTATAATAGGCTTTAGAGATAAGCTTACATTTGACATAATTTTTAAATTTACTAATAGACAATTCAATTATGATATTAGGAAGTTTATTGTAAAATCTTACACAATTACCCATGAATGATTTTTTAATTTCATGGAGCCGAGTGAAGGGCAGTGCGAGCAGCTTATTTCTAGTATTAATCTTATGTATTTCACAGTTTTTCTTAAAACTGGCAATGGTTTTATGTACATACAGAATATTCTAATAAATATATTGACAATGCACTGTTATTATTTTAATGCCCTTAAACTTATCTCTTAGTGGTTCTGTATGGTACACGAATAGCCCTCTTCTGCAGAACAAAAATGGCGTTTATCTCTGAAGCACTGCCGCATAGTAAAATACTATATGAATGCTATGAAAGTAACTAAAATAAACTAATCGAGCTGTGTTCACGTCTGTTAACTGACGGATCTTGCTCACTGCAAAAGCTGCAGCTGTCTATTCGAGAGATTAGCAATATTTTTCATTAAATCATTACACTGGCTAGTTAATATATAATAATCTTTCGATATTTCTTACCGGTACCTTCAGTATTTCTCGATACTGATATTTTTAATCTGGTCAACAATAGTACATTACTATAGAGGACGGGAAACGAAGGGTTGCAGGCGAAGTAGATATAGACGGCCGAGCGTAGCGACGTCAGTTAAGGATACGCGGCCGGCAACCCCGTTTCTCGCCGAGATTTGTATAGTGCTTTTCTCAAACTTGCAATGAAATAATTAAAAAATAGGATGATGATGATAATTGTTATTATTACTTTCGGGTTATTAATAGGGGAACGAAAATTTTATTATTTTTACGCTATGACGCACGGTTTAGGAGATACAGCCCTATAAGATTTCTGCATGACTAAAAAAAAAACTTTATGGGGCTGTATCTCCTAAACCGTGCGTCGTAGCGCTAAAATAATGAATAATATTTAACAAACACAAAAAAGAAAAAAAACACAAAAAAGACAAAAAAAGAAAAAACATATTTGCAGAATTTTGCTTATAAGTTTTTTATGGTTGAATGCCAAGACGTGCAATAATTTGACGTTTAAAAACAAAAGAAGGTTGCCTTACAGGCCTAGGTGTGCAAGGCTGTATGAAATTCCTTTCTCATCTTCATTCATCGCACCTGATATGTAGTATTTCCGGACCTAATTTGAAGTAAGTCATGTCAACATTTCATTACAAGATTGAGAAAAAAATATTAAATTATTTACCGAATAACTCAAAATGTAATTAGGAAAATTTAATAAGCAGTAAACTTACCTTACCCGCAAATATCCATCCTGCATTACGCATACCGGCGGATTTATGACACGCCTAGGTTATCCTCAATGGCAATGAATAATTCGCTCAAACTTTAGCGGCGTAACTTTATACAAATGGCGCGGTTAGATTCGGTTCAAACGTGGCCCAAACGAAAGCCATTGCGTTAAGGTCTTTATTTATTTATTACGGATAACACCTATTAACACCTATTTGCCTTATGGAAAAAACTATTTAGCGTGTTTATCTTCGGTCTTTTGCTGTTCTATTTGTATTTCATTGTAGGTATTTGTTCAACTGAACATTAATAAATTGTCATTCATGTCAGGTAGGTAGTAGGGTTTCAATCAAGTATGGGTTTGATGAAAAAAAAATTTTTGAGTTTCAGTTCTAAGTATGGGGAACCCCCAAAATTTATTGTTTTTTTTTAACTACTTACTAGATCTCGTTCAAACCAATTTTCGGTGGAAGTTTGCATGGTAATGTACGTCATATATATAATATATATATATATATATTTTTAGTTTTATCATTCTGTTCTTTTAGAAGATACGGGGGGCACATTTTACCACTTTGGAAGTGTCTCTTGCGCAAACTATTCAGTTTAGAAAAAAAATATATTAGAAACCTCAATATCATTTTTGAAGACCTATTATAGATAGCCCACACGTATGGGTTTTATGAAAAAAATTTTTTTGAGTTTTAGTTCTAAGTATGGGGAACCCCTAAAATTTATAGTTTTTTTTTCTATTTTTGTTTGAAAATCTTAATGCGGTTCACAGAATACATCTACTTACCAAGTTTCAACAGCATAGTTCTTATAGGTTCGGAAAAAAGTGGCTGTGACATACGGACGGACAGACAGACAGCATGACGAATCCATAAGGGTTCCGTTTTTTGCCATTTGGCTACGGAACCCTAAAAACCTTGAACTTCACACTTGTTTGATGCTACTTTTAAGTACGTCCCTTGCAGGAATAATATCGTTTGCAGGATATGGTAATATAGTATATTTTTTAAAATCACTAAATTCTTGTTACTTATGCCAAATCCAAATGACTGCGTTTCGCGCGATTGTTGCAATGCTCCATTCCGGGCTATTCCTGGCCACCCATTCGCGGTTCGTTAACTTTGTTATACGAGTGTTCTGTACTTAGTTCATGATTCCGGTGAAAATTAACCTGTAATATTTGTACCATTCTAAAAAGTTAGAAGCGTCGGTAAATAATTATGACATTTAATGCGTTCCAGTTCTGTTGTGGAGTCTGAACAAATGCTTACAAATGCAACACAATTTTAACAGAAAAATGCTACCACGACGCTAAAAATACTACTAAACGCTGCATCTCTTCAGGTTTTCAACATTTGCTTAGTTAGTAGTAAATACTCTAGTAAACAAACCAAAATATGTAAATATAAAAAAAATATATGCCAGTAGTTAAACCATCGTAAAATCAAAAACCTTTTTGTCAATACTTCCACAATTTTAAAAGTAGATACCGCAAAACTTAGCGCCTGAACTAAAATTGTTATACGCAAGCGAATTTCGCTTTATCGAGTACTGGGTTGTGTATGACAGCTACCTGTGATAAATTGCTGGTAACTTATCATGTGGTAGACAGATATATTTCGCGCTCGATCGTATATTGTACTTCGATAATGTTGCGAGAATGATACGATAATTCAGTAAATATACAAGATAAATAATAAATTAAACTATAAATGAAGATATCACGTGTATGTTTATGACAGCTTTATTAATACGAGCAATTGTCGATTAACAAGGTTGGTATTTTATTAAATAAGAAAAGACAATTGGATAATATTTTTTATTTAAATTAACAGGCCAATTAAAACGTGCACTGATATCAGTTATATGATATATAACTGGTATGGGCATTGTGAATGTCATCTCGCTTTGTGTGGTAGGGCACAGCCAGTGGATGTCATTCCAGATCTAGAGCAGAGCCCAACTGAGGAAGTACCTCCACCTTACAGAAAACAGCAGCCAAATAACACTAGACCCTACTCATAGTGTTGTGTTCCTGCCGGTGAGTAAGGTTGCCAGAGCTCAACGAGGGGCGGGAGGGGGTTAGGGTCGGCAACGCGCATGTAACTCCTCTGGAGTTGCAGGCGTACATAGGCTACGGAGACTGCTTACCATCAGGCGGGCCGTATGCTTGTTTGCCACCGACGTAGTATAAAAAAAAACCGATATTGGAATGATATTGGAATCGTATCAGTTACCTGTCGTTCGCGCGTACATTTCGCTTATACTTGTCCGCACATGTATTGGTGCGAGTGAGACGCCCGCTCGAATGACAACTGACTGATATGATTCCAATATCTGATATCGGTTATGATTCTGATATCGGTTTGAAATGGTCTGTGAATAAGGATAATAATTTGCTATACAAGTCGATTCATGGGACTTGAGTAGGACCAACCGTGCATCGTATTTAAGTAAAACAACTAAATCATTTTCCTGATTTTCAACTTTTTCTTAAGTCAAGGTTTACTTATCTACAAAATCATGGTCACAGGTTACAACGCCCTATATAAAGATAGCAGTAGCGGCGCGTGAAAAATCTGGCTAGGCAACTTGGAACAAAAAAAACACATTACCATTATGTACTTTTTTTCATGATAAAAGTGAAGCGTGCGCTAGGTGTGTCCTTGGGCGCGACCTTTTACAGTTATTGTATAACCACCTTTGCCATACTATTATACACACAAAATATCACTGGTTTAGTAACTTTATATATTAATTTGTGCACAAAACTAAGTAAAATCACATAAAAACATTTAAAACTCTAATAATAACAACAAGCCTTGGTAACAACGGGACGGGAGTGTTCACAAACACACAAATTTTAGAACCTATTACTCAGCTATTACTACAAACCTACAAACAGTACTTTCTTTGAAGAAACGTTCTTTATCAAATTATTAAACTTGAGACTACATAAGATTCTTGGATTTTTCTATTAAAAATCATCTTTTTTTAAAGGTTTTTACAAATTAATTAGTATTAATGATAGCAAAATACTGTACAATTTTACCCATTTATTCAATTCAATGTTTTTGTATGGCAATATTAAGCATTCGCGCGGCAAACGCCACTAGATTCAAAATTGTGAAACATTACACTTTAATATAAATCTTACCAGTTTGTATTTAAGGTTTAAATTCAAATGAAGCAGCATGTTAATATAATTCACGTTATCGCGGCCGTGTACAAAGGGCCTACCGCGTACCCCGAAGTTCGCAAATTGCGAGCATCTTTCTCTGTCACCCTAGTTACGCCATTGGAGTAAAAGAGAAAGTTGCCCGCAATTTGCGTACTACGGTGTTCGCGGTAGGCCCCTCAGTGCTCGCGGACTTTATGAATATGCGCGTGCATTTTTCCAATATAAACCTTATACTGTTACATTTAAGGTTTTTATTCAAATGAATAACCCGATACAAGCCCGAGTTGCTTTGAAGCTCATTCGCGTGGACTCTCTATAGCAAACTTTATGAGCGTGTGCATGAGTTTACGTATTTGTGTAGAGGCGCATGAATGAATAGTCAAGCTTAGCTTCACTTCGCGCGCCTGCTATGATTAGTGCTTTAGTAAATCGTGTTATCAATTCCAAGGTAATGTAATACGACTAATACGTAGTGTTTTCATTATGGATATATTTTAAATTTTAGTGATGATATATAAGTCTGGTTTATGTAGCAATAAACTTTAGGCAAGCCGGTGGGAATCGAGTTGTATGGAGCCGCCGCCCCTGAAAGATAGTGATAAGATTTTGACAGCCGTTTGATAAAGTAACCAGACATACATATTTCGTCAGGTGATAACCAAAACTCACTAATTACCATCACAAGTTCGTAGCCATAATGAACCATATTACTACTAAAATAAGGTTGATTTTAGTTTAATTTTTTGTAATTAGTGAGTTTTGCTTGTCACCTGACGATTTTATAAGTGACATTCAATTTGACGCTTGTCACTTGTTCTCGCTTATGTAATGCAAAAGTGTGTGCTGTTGTGCCACAGTGTGTTTCATTATGGTGGCGCTACGAGATAGAGCAGAACACAGCAGGGTGATAACTTGATAAGTTGTCTTCAATCATTTAAAGGTTTTTTTTTTTAACCAAAAAAGTTACTCTCACTAATACTTGAACGAAACAATAGCTTATCATTTTCTGAATGCGTAAGGTAAATATTGCTCACGTTTTAATCGTAAATTATATATACTGGTTATATATAATTTATAATTTGTTAT
Source organism: Cydia pomonella (assembly GCF_033807575.1). NCBI lineage: Eukaryota > Metazoa > Arthropoda > Insecta > Lepidoptera > Tortricidae > Cydia > Cydia pomonella. The sequence continues at coordinate 20,219,061 of NC_084704.1, forward strand.
ACATAAGTCACTGGATTAGTTTCGCAATAGAAAAATATGAAACAAAGAAGTGGCCTAAAACATATACTATTTAAAATAATATTTCCATAGACAATGTTTGGTGGGAAAACAATTACTCTTTTTAAATTTACGTATTAAAAAATAGATTTAAGTAAACTTGAAAAATGTCGTGGGCTAAAGACGATTTACGAATATTTTATTTTACATTTCATAAAAAGTTTGAATCTATTTTTTACTAAGTAAATAGATTTAAAAAGAAACTAAATGTTTTCCCGCCAAATATTGTCTATGGAAATATAGTTTTAAAAAACATACGTGACAGGCCACCTTTTTGTTTCATATTTGTCTATTGCAAATCAGAACTTATAGGTACCTATGTAAGTTCCGTGGTGTGATAAAGTTAGGCTAGAGTAAGTTATCTTTCATTAGTCATTTCTTAGAGACAGAAGATCATTATCGTTTAATATTTTTTACATATTTTAGTATCATAATATTCATAATTATCATCATTTTAAGAGCCTCTTGTCGAATAATCGCCATTGTTTTCGTTACTATTGTATCATTAGGTACGTTGACTTTATTATCTTAAACATTCGACTTATTTTCATTGGTTCAAGTTTTATGTATTAACAAATGTTAATGCGAGTAGATTATACTATCTGCCATTTTACTAGTCTAAATGAATTAAACCTACCAAGGTCTATTCTAAAGTAAAAGCCATTCGTTCCAATCATTTCCTAATGCGTTTTAAAAATATAATGTCGTCTAGCGAGTGCTGCGCAAGCCTCATCGGTACTTTAATCCGGAGGAGGAAAAATAGGCATAGGATTAATTAAAGCCCTTACGCCAACGATGTCCTATTTATACTTACGAGAATGTTAGAGTTCTTTTGGGCAAAGCAATATATAATTTTATTTCCTAGTTTTTTTAATTAACAACAACACATTATACATGCACTTTTGAAGAAAAAATGTCTTTCCTATTTTGTAGTACGAATAAGTAGGGAGGAATTTGGTCGAGTACATGTCCTTGAGAAAACAAGTGAATATATAACGTTGGGGTTAAATTGATTATCGGTATATTATTTGTCATTGTAATCACTATGCAGTTACTTTGCCATAAAATAAACAGGATGGAAAAATATGTTGTGTCAGTTGTCAGCAGTAGATATTATTATGAGCACCGATAGGCATTTAGGCGGCGGTCCCTTCGAGTCCCTTTAGAATTTTCTTAAGTGGATTTTACTGTATTTTTGGATATATTTAAACTCACTTTTCTCATATTATTTATTCAACCATCTAGCCAGCTAATAGCAAGATCTTAAGTCTTGATTTGAAGATGATTTAATTACCACATTCGTCTTCGATTGAATCGGTTCATGCCAGCTTGCGGTAGCTTCCAGGAGAGTGTAAAAAAAGTAATCATTAACGTATCATCTCTTTTAAAAGCTACTCCGTTTCACAGGATATAATAAATAAAATTATTAGGCAAAGTTTTTCTGAAATAACAGTTTATTTCAGAAATACTTTCCACATCCCTTTGACTGGCACCACTTTTGCTTGCCAGGTTTCGGTTTTTCTCGTTTATCTTCCTAAGCTAGTAAGAGTGCTCATGATAGTCTGTATCTGTGTGAACTAGTGTTTAATTTGTATCTTTGATACGAAACGTCACGGATATTCTGTAGTAAAAAACAATAAAAGTGCAATTTTTTAACCGTTTTTATTTATTTTTACTTTATTTGAAAGAAGAAGTTTTAAGTGTAATCTCATAGAAATTTTAACCCTCTTGCGACTGATGTGCGGTATATCAGACACCACCAAATAAACTTCTTGTTGCTATGTCGGCCTACCGCAAGATATAGTTCTGTCTCGCTCATTACCTTCCTCAAATGACTCGCGGCATCGGACAGTGACGCCTGAGCGGCGTCACGGTGCACACACCGGGCAGATACGAGCTACGCGTGTCCCACAGACGTGAGTACAGCAATAAGTCCTGGGTCTGACATACCTCACTTTATAAAATTATGTCCTTGTTCATAGTGTCTATCAGACGTCACCACATAAAAATATTAAATGTTAGTATAGTGTCTGTCAGACGTCACCTCAGAAAAATATTAATGTTTCTATAGTGTCTGAGATACCTAACCACATAAATAATTATATTTTAGATGGCTGATCGAGGAAGACCATTCAAAAGAAACCACAATGAGTCACCAGTTATCGCTAGTGATCAACAAATTCCACCCGAGTTTCAGCCAAATAAGAACAGAGAACCGAGAAGCTCTTTGTATGGGTTTACTAAAGACTTCAGCTTACGGTCATATGTGCCGAAAAACATAAGGCTGTGATTTTGATTTCTTCTTACCATCACGCACAAAGTACTGACTAGGTAATCCAAACACCCACTATGACCATGGACTACAATCACATAAGGGTGGTGTGGACGAAATCGATAAAAAATAGATTATCGATTAACTTATACGAGCAGCCAAAAGACACGTCGCTGGCCTATGGCCATATTTATAGGGTTTTAGATCTGGCTGGTACTAACGTTTACGAGTATGTGCTGTAAAATGGATGCTTAGGTGCTCTAAATTACGGAAAGGTGAATTTTTGTTGTCGTTAGCAAGATTATCAGTACTCCTAAGCTTAAAACAACGGGTATATAATGACAGACTACCGAGAGAACTGCGCTTAACAATTAAAAGAGTTTTGGGAAATTATTTGCCCATTCCTTCCCCTCGACCAGCACCAGGTCCATCTGGACGCACCATAGCCCCTGCTAGTCTTAAGATGCAGACAAGATTTGCCTGCTGTGTGGGCAACAAAGCAATATGTTTTCAATGTTCGACCACATATACGTTGATTGTATAATGAATCTCTGAAATAAGTATCTTATTCTGTTTTTAGATTTTCTTAATTTTTGTTCGAGGTATAAATACAATGTTAAAAAGACGGAAAATTATTTAATTTACTAGAAGTTGTTGATTGTTAATTTTTTCTTTAAATTGTGAGCCTAAGTACAAATTTCAAGAAAGTGTGGTCTCATTAAAGTTTATTATATATTTCGGGTTATTCCCAGTCATTACCACTGGTTAAAGGTGGGAATTTTTTTTCCCAGTAGCTACCACCAAAATTTTGTTAGAGTTCAATACTAATAAAAACAGTAGAAATAGTAAAGTATAAATAAAGAGTTCTTCAATAAATAGTTATAAGTCGATTAGTGTTTCAGTTAACTGCTTTAAAAGTGATCAAAAATTTTAAAACCAGTGCAAGTGCATAAAATTAAAAGTTAAAGAGAAATTAAAGTATGGTTGAAATGTATCTTATTAATTGTAAATTGATTTAATTGGGAATAACCCTATATTTCTTATGTGTTTTATTTTAAAAGACATTTTACAATTTAATTTATTAATTAGTTAATGAAATTAATGTTTTATAAAACAATAGCTGCCATTTTCTCAATAGTTTATTTTTAATGAATTATCGAAAATGACGTCTGATAGATTCCACATCAGTACAATCTCTCTAAAAAAGTCACCACAGTTGTTGAGGGTTAAGTATACTAACTAACCGCAAAGGAGGTCAAGTTGTAAATAAAATTAGAATATGTTTTTTGATAATTGAAAAAAGTTTTCCTGTCATATCTATGATAATGTTAATGCTATGTAAAAATTGGATAGTATTTCGCAAGTAAACTTCAGAGCTAAGGGGAGAAAATATTTTTTTCACATTTTCCTCCATAAATCTTTTACTATCCACATTAAGAACAATTGAATATAGGTACTTATGTAAAGTCTCTAAATGCCTATAAACGGTTTTTATATCTTAGTTATGGTATGTTTCTGTAAATAAAAATATAAGCACCGGTGGGCGGAAATCAGGAATTTGTACGTCATATCCGGTGTACACCGGCGACTTCCGGCGCTCGTGCCGCTGGCTTCCGTTGCGAGCTTAAATCGTGTATGTGATGTACAGGTATGTTGTAAGCTGAGATCGCAGTTTGATTACGCTTACCTACCATTAGTGACTACCATGTTCAATGTGATTAATCTCCTGTACCTCACCTGCAATAGCAACACATACTTTTTACTACAAAAGCAAAATATTTTTGGTTTCTGTTCTTTAAAATAAAAATATATTACAAATTACCTAGCGGTTATTTTACAAATTAAAGTTTGACATTCTAAAATTAAACTAGAAAGTATTTAAAAGCGTAATACATTGTAATCAGGTTTGAATTGTATTAGTAATCGCTAAATATACGAGTTGTTATTGTATTACAGTCTCCGGGGTTTTATTTATTTGTCACCTTGGAAATTAGATTACTGTCTATACTTTGCGACTTAGTGTCTAATTTAGGTTACTAAACTTCGATTCTGCTTAATGAAAAATGTGATAAACCCAGGATACCTAAAAACATTAAAAATATATATTAATCCACCTAGGTATCGATATCGCTTGCTATCTGAATCCAATTGGTTCCGCAGGGTTCAAGCTTCTTTCCCACCTCTATACGTGACTTATTAAATTAGAACTTATAATCCTCGTCCAGCTTCACCGGACTTCACAAATTGCGTTAACGTTGCGATCACGAGACTGATCCGGATTTCATTTAGATAATTGAATGAGGATCTATCCTGACTGAGAAAAGGTTCGGGGGAATGACTATTGTTTGGAGCCCGAGAATGGGCGTACTTCAACTATTAGTTAATATCTAGAGTAAGTTAGTAAGATTGCATTTTTCTTTTATATTGTTCAAAACCGGCCCTATGCGAGTCAGACTAATTAATCAACCGAGAGTTATTGCTAAGAAACGCTACAGATGTTTATACCTATTGAATTAAACTTTATTGAGGTAACACAACCTCAATCTTGCTATTGGAAAACTGATGCATCTGTAGTTACCTACGTATTTAGATCTCCGACTGCAAATAAGTTTCTAATCGTATGTTTTGTGAATTTGCATGTGCAATATGTCCGAACGAATAATGAAAATATTCCTTTGTATAATATAACTTTACCTCTCAAAAGTCATTCTTAATTTAATCTTCAATATGCTATTGCTTTTTGGATCCACAAATTATAATATATTTGAAAAAAAAAAAAACCCGACTAACAACATTTAGGAATAGCATAGCATGCACGTTTGGCCAAAGTAAATAGTGTCGGCATTGCCCGAGTAACTTTTTAACTACGTTGTATAATTGACCACTAACGAGTGAATCCTTTCGAGGCCTCCGCGATTTCCCTAGCCACGCCAGAACAAACGCTGACTAGCGTACGATCCCTTCCGTCGAGGTGTGATTAATTCTGCACGTTTACCTGATCGGGGTTCCGTAGTTAACTCCCGTTTTACGTTAACAAACTGTGGCCCTTTTTTCTTCGCTCACCTTGTTTGCGTGATCAATCTTGTACGTGGATTTGATTAAAACCATCAGTTTCGGAGGTCAGGTCGCTTAAATTATCGAGAACTTACTCGAAGTATGTTCTTAATTAGTGTCTGTAAATTATGGTTAAACTTTAGCTAATAATACGGTTTAACTCAGGTGTTTTTAGTCACTTGAGTGCATTATGTAATTAACTGACCTAACAATATCTTATAGTGACCATATCAGTATTAAAAAACCTTTATGTTTTAAATAAATAGATTAACTTGGCAATCACGCTTGTGTTTTGATGCGATGGCCAAGTCATTCTGTTCATTTAAAACATAAAAGATTTTTAATATTGATGGTCTCTATAAGATATTATTAGGTTAAGGTTAAGGTACCTTAAGTAGCGGCTGAATAAATTAACCGACTTGGTATGACATCGATCTCACAATTTTTTACGGTGGACGAACTGAGATGCGAGACTTAGTTTTTTTACAAGTTATGTTTTTTATTGCATCTCATTTCTTTTTGTAGATAGTCCTACTTTTTTTTTCCTTTTAGGTACCTTCTACTTCTTGAATTCCATTTTAATTATACACATAAGTTCAGGTACACCGATTCATTCACTGCAAATGTGGCTTTGTAATCCTGTACATTTATATGGGATTGCAAAGTTATCTATGCTGTTGGTGTAGGTATCTAGAAAACTGGACCGAAATTGCAAATTATTCGAGTTTTTTCTTGATTTATACAATATACACTAATTTTATTCTAAATTTGAAGCTTTTATGTCTGCTAGAAGTGCCTTAGAGTTTTGATGATCGGTCAGTCAGTGAGTGAGTGACAAAATTGAGAAATTTTGACTATTTATAATTCTTTAACTACTGGTTCAAATTGAATGAAATTTGAAATATACTGTGTTTATACCTATACAATGCCTGCTTGGTTACTGAAAATTCAGACTTCTAGTTTGGTATTATTTTAGCGTATAGGGGGGTCGAAAAGCGCCTGAACTGCTTCGAGAAAAGGATGGTACGGCCGTGTCCCTTTTTTGCTCAACTTGGGGGGGGGCACTACCGTGCCCCCAGATCAATACATAACGTTAAAATAAATTGGACTCTCCCTGCGCAATCTCCAGCAATAGAAGGTGTTTACATTTTTCATTGTATCAAGAATATTCCAGCATATTAGGATTTGAAAAGGTTGTTCTACAGCAGATTATCAATTACTCCACTCCGTACTACTAAAATAAATTAATTTATTATATTCATAGCAAAAAAATTAGAAAAATCTTAAGATTAATTCCTTAAACCGCTGCAATTATGTTTTCGACATCAATAATAATGGTTCGTAATGATTCCAAACGTTCAGCGCGACCAACTGTTCAAGGGGTAACTTGAACAAATGTGTCCAGATACGACATTCGTGTAGCAAAACATGTTTTGTTACAAAAAAGACGTTATTTCAATATTTTATTCATATGTATTGTGTTTAAAGATTTTTTTTCCATCAAATGTCAATTCATTTTATTAAAATTTCGAGTCATCATGTTTTCAAAATTAAATAACTATGGGTTTTAGTCAATTTTGATCCAAATTTATAACATAAAAAACCTCCAACTAATTAAAAGTCGAGTGACATTTATGTAAGCATTTATTTATTTATTTAAGCATGTCACCCGCGATATATGAACGAATAAATTGACGCCTCTTTTCATAATAATTTATTTTTTGTAAATTTATTTGTATTTTAATATCCTGCTCGGGTTCACTCAGTATAATGTTTGCTTGTCTTTCTAGTGTTGTTTGTCAGTTTACGCGCTTTAAGTTTACTTCACCTTACTACACTAGTTAAGTTATACCCGTATTTGTTTGTAATATCGTGTTTATATGTACCTATTACGTATTTTAATTAAATCGTATAAGATAAATCTGAACTACTTACATCATGGAGGCTGATTTGAACTCACAAATTGCTGTCAATTTGATCTCATTTGATCTAATTTTGCCCGAGCATCTTGCTCGTACTTACTCGTACAAACATATTCGTGCAAAAGAACGCATGGTACAAAACAAAACATATCAAGAACAGATTTTAACAGTTTTATTTTGCTTCCTGGATAATTTCGTTAAGTAGTAGCTTTATAATACAATATGGTTACAACTTTATGATTTTGTCGAATTAAATATTTATTTCATTCCATTTGTTAATAATAGCTACTTATGAGTCATTTGATTTTACTGTATTTGCTCTTAATAATTAAAGGTAAAATGTCCCATCTGTGGTTTCCAACTCTATGCATTCGTAGCCAGTTATTCCTCGCCCCGTTTGTCCCACATTGTTCCAGGCTCTAATTAACTCGCAGTCAATAGCAGCGCCTTCAGACGCAACAGAAGCGTGCGCCCAATTACTCGCCTATTAATTTTGCAATAACAAAACGGTCGTGCGTTTATTAGAAGAGGAATTGATTTCATCCGAATAAAATATATCCATAATGAGCATCGTTGTTATGTAGGCCAAGAGCCAAGCTTATTAGTATCACAGGTTATTGCTGTCATGGTTGTACTTAATCCACTATTGAATTTAATTTGAATTAATATAAGTAAACCATACATTTTTAGGGTTCCGTACCCAAAGCGTAAAACGGGTCCCTATTACTAAGATTCCGCTAGCCGTCTGTCGGTCTGTCACCAGGCTGTATCTCATGAACCGTGATAGATAGACCGCTATAATTTTCACGGATTATGTATTCCTGTTGCCGCTATAACAACAGATAAGTACTAAAAAAAACTAAATAAATACAAAAAAAAACTAAAAAAATACTTAAAAACCATTTTTTTTAAACATGTGGACAGTAGCGCCCTAGTTTCAAACATTTTAAAGGGGTCCACTGGGCCCAGTATTACAGTAATAATTACAAAAAAGTCACAATTCTTATTAAAATTAAATCCTATATAAATTAAATAGAGAAAACAAGTTTTAATACTCTTTTTTCGTTAAAAAAATCCCTTAAAAGGGGCCCGGGTTCAAGTTCTGGTAAGGGAATTTATTCGTGTGGTGAGCACTGATATTTGTTCCTGAGTCATGGTTGTATATCGTTGTTTTGGTACCCTCACCACTAGCCTTATTCAGCTTACTGTGGGACTTAGTCAATTTGTGTAACAATGTCATGCAATATTTAAAAAAAATGCAAAAAAAAAAACTTTTGAGGCATAACCGTTACATAAAGAAAAGACAAGTCATGTAACCAGTCGCTCATGGATCCAATAAACCTAGAAGTGACAAATTTTTTTTCATCCGTAAACGGGTACTAACGGATTTAGCAGGTCCATACGCACTTAAGACCAAACGAAATAACGAATCGACGCGTGAACTGAACCCCTAGTGTAAATTTATTCGATAACGAAACGTGACGGTACTGAACGCGTGAACTTTCACATGAAGGTACGAAGAACGGCATCATTGCGCAATACCTAACGAAAATGTTAGAGTTCATAATTATAATTACTAGTACTTATTTACTATTTTTTATTTTAATCCTTTCTAACGTGCCTTCAGTTTGTCTTCAATTGTGTCATTTTATAAAAGGTCTAGTGATTTTTAATAATAAGTCTGTCAGTGGGATGTATCTTATGAACCTTAGTATATAAGTTGACTTTCTGCTGACTTTAAAAAAAAACTAATTTGAATCCAACTAAATAATCTAAATGTAAAATTACAAATGTGTGAAGCACGAAATTCTTTGTCCGCTAGTTTGAACCTTACTAGCTCGGTTTTCTTTAAATTAGTACTTGGTATTTTTACGAGCATGTGTCAATACACAAAGTGGCCATACTGTTTTGCAGCTCGCTGTATCTAGAAAACGTCTACATACCATTGTATGAAATTTCGGAGGTAAATTAAATTACAACATGCAGTTACTATATAAATATTCATAGAAGTTTGAAGCGTTGTTGATACCCCGCTAAAGTTAAGTGAAGTGAATCAATGAAACACTCCTAGATCCGTATATATACAGGTTGTTTGTTTCCAAGTACCAAGGGTTCTATTTTATATGTCTAATTTATATTTCTGAACGTTTCAAAATTAAAGCAAAATTACATCTTATAATTTTACATACGAATAAAGTAGCAAAATCATATAGATAGTGTCATTAAGGAAGACGCGTGCTTTGACTCGTATTGTCATGTTATTAAAGATTTAATTTGACAAATCTGCGCGTCATCGTGGATGACACGAACTATAGTTGTAATTCATGTTGGCTATCATAAGTGCTAAAAATAGTTTTGCTAATTAGTACCTGTAATAACAATAATTAATATATACAGTTAGTTTAACTATTTGGACGTGATGTCGACGTAAAAGAGATCGTTATATACCTACAGTTAAAAAAATGCAATCCTAAGGTAATATTATCGTGGTTATAAATGTTATGAAACATCTCTCATAGAAACGTATAACATTCTAAATCACATACTGTTATAAATAACTGAGATTGTATAGGTATAATTCATTACAATTCACGGGAACCACCCGGTATACTACCCGATTATTCCCAATTTACTACTTGAATACCTGGAGTACTCGATGTGTGCCAACGCAAGAGTTAGAAGCGACGAAAGCGCCTATAGACGGTCTTATCTTATAGGTTGTCTTCCTTACATTCATATTATATTTTTGTACTTTTTTTTACATTTTCTGCACCCTATATCTAAAATATCGAAACAATTTAGAACTATTACGGCCATTCTCAAAAGTTGTTATAGGTTTTATGCCGTACTATAAAGTTGTTAGAGGTAGGAGTACTAACAATGAATAACTTTAACAAGCTTTCCAAAATATTATTATGAATATTAATCAGGACTACAATGAGGCCTTAGCTTTGCGAAGTTTATATATAAATATTGAATGAACTATTATGTGGATGTCAGTACCTAGCGTTTTTCTGTCTCATGCCTGTCGATGCATATCAAAATGGTTTTTAAAAAATGGTTTTGGTCGCCAAAAGGTTAGGTTACAGATTTTGATGTATACACATTTGATGTATACAGGACGAATTAATGTCAAATCACTGGACAATGTACAAGTCACTCTGAAAACAGGCGCCTCGCCTCTATCTTACCTTACCTCAAAAATATGCTACACAATCATTCATTGCATAACGTATTATTTCGGATATTGATTACTCGTATGACACCTCTGAAGCTTATTTAATTAATCTGATAGTATTAATGCTACAAGACACTGTTAGTCCCAATAATGCATTTATTGTGTTAATTCTAGATCACAAGGGTATTACTTAGCGAGCACTGTTTCCCGAAATGTCTTGAACATTTATGTTATTGTACATAATTATAGCATTCAAAACATTTTTCATGTCTATAAGCACTACTCAAATACTCAATCATCACAAATGTAAAGAGAGGCAAATTTACATTTGTAATTGCTGAATTATTTCAATAGTATTTTGTCATAAAAATCAATAAATATATTAAATTGGTTATTTATGTTTGATACTTTGTGCATAAACATTATCAGTTTAAAAAAATTATGAAATAATTTATTCACGATTTTTTTTTTCACAAATGTGTTGAAACCTGTTTATATTTTTAAAGGTATATATCATCAACCAATAAATGTATTTTTGTTTATTTAACCCAACCCTGTTAACCTAATTTTAAAATTGTCTGGAAGTGATCGCTTACAGCGATAAGACCACCTGTTAATATTTAGTAAATATCCCTTAATATTTACATATCTACTTATATAATTCGTGCGGTAAAACAATACTGATTGCCACGTGTGAAATATTTTAAGTCCCACATATTTGAACAAAACCTCCGTGCTGTTCTTTTCTGAATTCTCCGTGAAGACAAGGCAAGATACGTGATACATTTTATATAAGACTTCACTGTGCACTTAGAGCGAGACCATGGAGACACGACGTCTAAGCTTACAAGGGGAAGTTCTGAGACCGGCGTTTGTGTTCAAAATAGAATTGTAGTGTGTAATGTATTATAGACGAGAATCTCGTACTTTATGTGCCATAGATATAAAAGGGTGTTAACGGAATTACTCATCAAATATTGACGTCTAAACGTTGTTTAAGACTAACAAATTGTGAAATACGCTTTTACTGTAGCTCAGTTGTATCTCAGTATAATTTATAAGAACAGTTTATTAGAAAACAGTTTTGAATGATTCACGGTTAGTTTCACTAGCCTTAAATCGACCGGGATATAAACCGTGATTACCTTTTATATTGTTTTAGAACTCCCGATTTTTAAAAATAATATAAAAGGTAATCACGGTTTATATTCCGGTCGATTTAATTTAATTTAAGGTCCAGTGTAGCAAAAGCAATGAAAATGACTATATTATGTTTGAAAATAATTTATTTCACATAACATAAACATAAATATTCTTTATCGCACAACTCACAAAGAAAAACACAATACAAGTTACAAAATATACATAATAGGTTCTATTTTTATTAACAACGTACCTAAAAATCCTAAAATCATTATTTTGTGGAATTGTTGATGAAACCTGAGTAGCGAATTCACGCAAACTTTCAAACTTGACCTATTGTTTTCTTTAACTTTAACCATAGAATGGGCGCTTTGATATTATTACCTATGACATAACACGAATGCTTATCTGATTCCAATTTATATTATAGCATTTGATCACACTATCCATTTCTAACGTTGGTTAACAAAAGGGTTATAAGAATACAAAACTCGACGTGTCGGAAGGTAATCGCTTTTTGACGAGGGTACCGTGTCTCTGGACACCTGTGCTCCTTGAAATATTACACTTGGATTTAGACTAACTATATTATGTGTAACGTTTTTAAATCGATAAAACCACGAAATTCATTGCAAACCTATACCGCGTGTTTCCTGTAATACGAGAAAATAATTAAACCATATATTGTACTCCTAAAACGATATAACTTTTGATTAAAAACTTTTAGAAATAATGAAATCTTTAGATTTTATCTTTTTCATACAAATTTAATATGATTTTCAATGTACGCTGACATCAGTGTATTTGATTTGACGTTGCTTGTCACGCTTTAAAAGTAACAAAATTCGCAATACATTGCGTCTTAATTAACTTCAATGTGTAATAACAATTGAAACATAAGTTATTTTTAAAAGTTGCTGAACAAATGTTGGTGAGTTTGAGGAGTACAGCAAACAATTTACTTTATTGCTCCTGTTACAGGAAACACCCGGTATAAAATGGCGTCAGAGTCTTAAAACAACAATTATAATAAAAAAATAAAATAAAATGGGTAACTTGTGTTTATAAGTTTGTATGCAAATTAACAGGTTTTCACATTTTAGGCTATTTAGTCTTTCTGCTTATTGACCTGTAGCTAACTAGTTTTAAAATTATAACCCAGTCTGGGTGTACTGTCTGTACCATATAAAATACTAAAGCAGTATTGCTGATAGTAAATTTAAAAATACAAAATAGCATTATCAAGCTAAGGATAGGAGGCGATCGTAGGAACTTTTGTAATATCCAAGTAATATTTAAAAATTAGAGCTTATTAAAATTATTTCGATGAGTAGTTTTAGAATTTGGAGTTAAGCACTTACATGTATAACATATACATACAATAAGTGACATACCGTACTCAAGATAGTTCTTAATTATTAGTCATAATCTAATCAGATGTCTATAAGTACCTATTGCTTACAATAAGACACCATTTTCGTCAATTGGACACTTAGTTCAACTCATCTTGGAACATTTTATTTTGTTTAAATGGACGCTTCTCAAACGTCGTCTTACATTGGATGTTCAAACGCAAACAGTTCTAGTGGGCTGCCAGCCTTTCACTTTAAAATATATTTAGAATGACAGCGACCTCAGCTCAAATGAGCTTATTCTTAATGGAAATATAAATTTGTTTATTCAAAATAGTAACTTCAGTATACTTATAATATAATTAATTTATTCTTGAATTTATAATATGTCAAGAAAAAGTACAAGTAGTAGGAAAATGAATAACAATAACAATTACTACAATATTGTTTTATATAGTACCTAGGTATTATACACGCTTTCCCTAATCAAGCGCCATGTTTCCTGAAAAATAAAACCTATATTATATGACAGCGCTTTAACGCGGATTCTCAATAACATAATATTATTCGTTACATTTTATGAGTCGTATATTTTAAATAGAACAGAAAGCTTTAAATGATTTAATTTACCTACACGTGTATGGCTTAGTTAAATGAGCCTTCCGCGTATTTATGAGTTAGGCGGTGGTGGAAAAACGGGTGTTATTTAGTAGTGATGTTCTGAGGTTATAAAAAAGTATAATATTAAAAATAAAATACTTTTATTTAATATTTTCACTCGAAGAACACAAAATATCCGTCCTTAGACTGCAATTACAACTCAAATATTTATTGAAATTAAAAACTGGTCGATGTTCCAAATTTCTACTCATTTTTGTTTTTATTTTTGTTTCTGTTTTAGTTTTTAGACGTATCTTGTTAAAAAATAAAAATTAACTTGCAAAAGAACTATTTATAATCAAAGTATTATTGTACTTAGCAGATTTATAAATATGTAGCTCAGTACGCATAGAAATTCTGCCTCCATCTACGATTTCCCAAAGACTTATTTTCAATTTTAGTCGAACGTTTGAGCAGTATTTCTAGGCGGTCCTATAAATACGGTTTACCGGTGTAAATACACAGGAACATTGTACATCTCTAGTACTTTGTATCGTAACACGTCAAATACAGAGGTACTTGGGCGCAGATAAATGGGCAATTCGAGCTCGAGTGTGGATCTCGGTGCCATTATTTTGACAGATGAAAATAACGAGTGTAACGCCGTAAATAACGGCACAAATCGGTGTGCCCGTTACTGGGTTAGAGTGGTTAGCTGATGGTGAACAACATTTTAAACGGGTGAATTATAACGTAGGAACAAAATTTTCAAAGTAGGTAACAAAGATTCCTGTGGTACTATTGTGAACCGCAATAGTATATAGTATCTCTAATAGGTGTACATACCTATATACTTAGGTATGTGGACGTTTTCACATCGAGTGTTGTTTGCTTTTCCAATATCTTATTACAGATATTAAGCAGCAATTCCATTATCTATAATATTTGCTTGTTGTAAAATGTATTGCTAAGCAGATATTATAAAGACAAATCATGCAGGTTATGATTTCAATTATCATAACAATTAAATTATAATAAAGTAGCTGGCTGAACACTAGATAAAATAATAATATACTTATGTTGAGTATAAATGGGAAGGTAAAAATTAGTTGGTATTTCATTGTTTTATTTTATATTTAAATAATGTTCAACTATCCAAATGCACAGGGTCCATATTGGGTTGCATACAAGTTTAAGTCATATCTTTGATACGCATAACAGCTTGTGTCATAATCATCATTGCACATACAAATGAAAAGTCATATTATATTGTGTCGTACAATTTTAGCCATAATATTTGAGGACATACTCAGCAGTTGTCATATATTTTTTGTGCATATAGGTTTTAATTATAATGAATCAAATGTCATACCAGCTAAATTATGATGTTAGTGTGAGTTTTGATGAAATCAATACAAATGTGATAAAAACTTGCGTAACTGAAACCGTATCAATCATAATACACCTAATAAATCTTTCATTTTCGTGTGGAACTTTTCCAGAAGCTCTTAAGATTTCTGTGATTAGGCCTCTATTTAAAAAAGGGGAAAAAGATGACGTGAATAATTATCGCCCCATAGCGCTAATACCAACCTATCTAAGATCTTCGACAAATGCATGACGAAGACTACTTGATTTCTGTGAAATATATAGCATCATCAAAAAAGAGCAATTTGGCTTTCAAAAAAGTAATTCAACCACTCTAGCCGTGTTTTCATTGCAGAAAGCTATATTGCCGAGTCTTAGCAGTAATTATTTGAAGACCGGGCTATTTTTTGATATGTCTAAAGCCTTTGATTTTGTTTCCCACGACCTGTTACTATCAAAACTAGAGACACTTGGAATCCGGTGGCCCGCTCTCATGTGGATCTCATCATACTTAAAAAACAGGCAACAATGCGTAAAAATTAGTAAAATCAATGACAGTAACGAAATGGCTAGTTTTTCATCGGCATTTAGACACAATAAATTCGGAGTACCACAGGGAAGCGTTTTGGGTCCCATTCTGTTCCTACTCTACATCCATGACATCACTGATATAACTAACCACAGACGTATATTGTTCGCTGACGACATTTCAATCATTGTAACATCCGATAGAAGCATTTATACAATTGCAAATGCGGTCAGCCGAAACTTGCAAACCTCTATTTACAAAACTAGGTTTACTACCACTTCCTTCTATATACATTTACGAAGTTCACAAACATGAAAATATATTTAAGAAAGCCTGTGACAGTCATCCATCCGCCTGCCGAACGAAACCCGGATAGATTGCTCCCCGATACACATCCAAGATTGGCAAAGCATAAAAAAAAGCCGCTTGATTATGACTATAGAATTTTATAATAAATTGCCTGCTGACATGAAGGACATGAATATTCAAATGTTTAAAGTAAAATAAATAATATATTATAAGTATTATAATTTATGTGAATAATTGTGTAAGACATTAACTTAATTGTAAATAATAATAGGCAAATACTTGTAATTTATTAACATTGTACATATTTTATTTTTAATTATTATAGCTTTAAGTTTTTGTGTTTATTTGCATACCAGCCAATGGTTAAAGATAGAAACCTACCGCCTTTTGTAACACCTATGTAATGATACATGCATGTTATGTATGGTAATGTTTAAAGCAAATAAAATATTCTTATTCTATTCTTATTCTAAAAAACATATTTATCGATACTTATAATGTTTTTATGTATTGTAGCATAATATTTTGTTTGCTTAATCGCCGTCCAAACACGAAAGTAGAGAATGATAATAACATAATAACATGATAACATGTCTGCGAAGTTTGCCCTTCGGGCATCTAAAGGAACCTAACGAACCTAACCTACCCACTATTTGAATAAATCTATACTATATCTATGATTAGTTTCGTTTATAAAAATCGTTTCTCCTACTGGAGGAGGCTCCTCTCCTTCGATCTCCTCTTTTATACGGTCTTTGTGTGGTTATGATTATGACTTAAGTAATATTTGCTTCATAGGTTGCTCACAACCATACATAATATGTAATAATGAATATTATTCATTATTCATGCTTTGTATCATTTGTGAAAAAAACATATTATGACCACTAAAGATATGGCTTAATTTTTTATGTTTATATTAATACTATCCACTGCAATACTTCGAACGAAAAACAGTTATAGATATCAAGCAGATGACTTAAAATTGTATGCGAATAAAATTAATGACTATAAAAATTATGACATAACTCATTTATTACAAAAAGCCAGTTATGCTCAGGAATAATTCTGACTATAGATTTTAATGACTTACAATTTTATGCATAAAATGTTATTACAATTAAAAATATAACAAAAGTTGTTAAGCGACCAGAGGGAGTCCCAATGCACATCAAGGCGGCATTGTAAGATAAGTAAAATCTCACAGCACAAAATAGCGTTCAAGTCGCGAACTTAAACCTCAACTTTTAAGAAGACTTCAGGATATTTATTTAAACACCAAAACGGAGGATTACTTTTTGATATGGATCTACGATATAACGGACGTAGTTTGCCTAATACACAACTGGGATTCCATCGTAATGCCAATCTCCTTCTACGCACAACACATACACATTGACAGTTATCTCAGCCTATCTTCCGTCAGTCAGACCGAGACGTCAGTTAAAAGATGGAATTCGAATATGGCATTCAATGATTCCGGTTGAAAGAAAAAAAGCGGAATAACTTTCTTTATTTTTCTTTTGCGTTCATAAGCGCATTGTAATATGCCTACTTGAATAATAAACTATCTTTATCTTTATCTTTTTTATATGTAAGTTAATTATTAGGTATATCAATAATGTTTTAAAACTATCAATCTGCGCAGTATAAGTGTGACCAGTAAGTTGAATAGGGTAATTTCCCGAAAGTAAGTAGTAAATATTAATATGCCATTAATAAATGAACGAATAAAATAAATAAATAAATATTATAGGACATTATTACACAAATTGACTAAGTCCCACAGTAAGCTCAAAAAGGTTTGTGTTGTGAGTGCTTAGACAACTCTATATATATATATATATATACATATATATATAATATATAAATATTTATAAATACTTAAATACATAAGAAACATCCATTACTCAGGAACAAATATCTGTGCTCATCACACAAATAAATGCCCTTACCAGGATTTGAACCCGGGACCGTCGGCT
The DNA here is from genome assembly GCF_033807575.1 of Cydia pomonella. Lineage (NCBI taxonomy): Eukaryota > Metazoa > Arthropoda > Insecta > Lepidoptera > Tortricidae > Cydia > Cydia pomonella. The sequence goes on from NC_084704.1 coordinate 20,236,827, forward strand.
TCGTAGGCACTACCCACTAGGCCAGACAGGTCGTCAAAACCATTAAGCCATTCTTATTAATCATTATTGTGTTATATGAGATCGTTTCAGTAAATGTGGGCTTTTATATTTTATCGTGGTACGCAACGATATTATCGTCACGACACAAAAGGAGACGAAAATGTATGGGATTGTAAAAAAATAGTTAAGTATCTACGTATCTTTTGTTCCTTTGTTCAACTGTGTACTCACCTACTGTTACTCTTTCCAAAATAATCTTCGTATTTTAAAATTTTGCCTGTAATACAGGGCTGTAAAATTTGAACCATAAATTTTAACCAGCAAAGTTTTAATATTAACACGATATCATTGGTGTATCACGTATTTACCAATTAAATCATATATTTTGTTATCTTATCTGAGATGAAACTCTATTTACTTCATGTTTACTTCTATTGACGTGTTTATTATTATGGGGGCTACTATATGTAACATCAAACCGTTAAATTGCACAAAACAAAATAAAGTCATCTATTTAACAAACTATCTACGTTGTATTCAGTCCAATTTATTTTTCATTACAAAGTTGGTACATATTTACGTGGTATGTTTACTTAGCCATTTGCAAATAAATATAAAAAAGTAATTTTATAAGGTTCCATTAGCTGTTAAAACTACATCATATACAACTTTGTTGCATCACAGTTGCCTGTTGCTGCTATTTCCATTATGTTCAGCGTAACCTAATAATGCTTTTTAAATCATATTTCCGGTAAAATGTTTTTATTTCAGTTCCATCAAAGTGTAATGTTTTTTTAATTCGTATTCGGATAGAAGTAAACTTTAAACGACAGTTTACCTAAGTACAATAATATTTTTTCGCAGAAAATTAGCTGTATTGCGATAGTTATTAATTTTGCAATTGCATGTATTTGTTCGGTTTTACTGACAAATAAACATATAAGACTAAAATTATTATCAAAAATATAACCAGATAAACATTCAAATAGTTTTCACCAGAGATAGTCTATTATTTATACATAATAATAGACAGTAAATATCCTAGCTCCGAGCTTCCAATACTTCGAGGTAGCAAAAACAGAACAAATTTTACATTCTATTTACAAAGTCATCATACAAGTGACTTCATCAACAGTTCCACTTCATAAAATTTTATTATCAACAACAAATAAAAACAACAAAAATTCCAATACGCAAAAACTCAAGATAACCAAACACCTTGTTATATGCTTACAAGACTTTATAAAAAAACTTCCCTGACGCTATGCGTGAACTCTGTAAATGGAAAAGTTTGGAGTAATAAGAAATGTGTTGGTGAAAGGTGTTGTTGTTTTCATGACGCAATATTGTAAATAGTAAATTGTAAAGTGACTTATGGAACTCGAGTTGTTTTGAATTATTTTTCTAGTCCCGATTGGGCTGCAGCTTACCAAAAAGATTGGAAGAGGAAGGGCGACAGTATGGGTTCCTACCTATAACAATGGTGTAAGTATCACGTATTTATCAATTATAACTTATCTAGGATGAAACTCCATTTACTTTATGTTTATATATTTCTATTGATGTGTTTATCATTATGGCGCCTACTATATTATATAACATCAAAACGTTAAATTGCACAAATCAAAATAAAGGCATAGTTTCTATTTTACCATTCCGCATTTGACAAACTACGTTGTATTTAGTCCAATTTATTTTTCATTACCTAGCCTTGAGGGCCTAGATGGCATGACAATTAAATATCTCGGTAGGCTATTTTTGTCAATAGGGAATATTACGCAAAACTCGGCGTAGGGGGCGCCATCAGCTCATACTGAGAGCTTACCGCGAAATACAAAAATCGAAATTTCGATTTTAGTGTTTCTCGGTAGGCCTCTGTAAACAAACCGCCTTCATGCATCAATGTCATAGTGAAAACTACTAAAAAACTGTTTAAGGCATAGTATGTATAAGTTACTCTATGGTTTACAATATTTCAAAGTGCTGCTCAAACTCAACACCTTAGTCAAAAATATGGCTTGGCTGTGTTGCTACCGTCACATGGGCGTAGGTTAAGAAAAATCAATCACTATTCATTATTTTTTAGTATACTTCTTGTAGTTAACTTAAGTAACAAAACGGCCAAGCCACATATTTTGACTAAGGTGTGGAGTACCTATGTGAAGTTAGGGCTTCTAGCGTTAGAACCTTGGCTCTACGAGAGATCTGATAACTTTTTGAAAGTACGAGCCTTATCGTTTCGTCTTGGCAATATTTTACATGAAGATGTTTTTGATGGGATTTCACTTCTTTTATGACAATCTTCCAACCTCTAATTTAAAGGGTTGGAGGTGATTTACTATGTAAAATCCTGAAATACGTATCTGGGGGCATCTTTTATACAATCTGCTGTTTTTTTCTGATTCCCCATACAAACTTCAACCTTTTTCCCCCTAACGCCCTTTTTCGCCCCCTTTTCAACTTTATGGGGTGATTTAGAGGTTAAAAACTATCCTTTCCCATAACAAAAACTATCTACATATGTACCAAATTTTAACTAAATCGGTTCAGTGGTTATTGATACGCGTTATAAAATTCCACCCCCCTTCCCCCTTAGGAGCAAAAAATTTCAAGTTTTTGTATTTTTTTGTTGTTTGTGTACTAATACTATACTACTACATACCAAATTCCAGCTTCCTAGGACTTCAGCCCTAAGGGTTTTGATGATCATCAGTGAGTGTTTTAGATATGAATAAAATCTAAAGTATGAGAGCTATGCAATTGAGTTTTTTGTATACCTAAGTACTTATTAAGTCCACTATTGACATTATATCCCAATAATTTTGTTTATCTGGTATAATCCAAACCCAAGTTATAAGGGTTCAAAAAATCGACGAAGCGCTTCGAGAAAAGGTAGGTTGCGCTTCGCTTTGCTCGTTTTGGCTCGTTTAGATTGGTAATCAAAGAGCCATCACAATTAAAGTTTTTATAATGCTGTCGTTATATTCTAGAATCGTCAGGAACTGGTATAGGTAATAACTGGCATAATTTTCTGTAAGTAGGCAAATAGAATTTAACCACTACGTGGTAGGTTTTAGTTATTGACAAAAGAAAATAAGAAAGCGCAGTACTAATCAAGGTTCAGCAAGGATCACACACAGACCACAAAATAAATACTACAGATATCTTTTTATCTCGTGCAAATTATAGCCTCTTCTGGAAGTTGGCAGCCTAGCGCTAAGGGGTGTGACTACCAATTCGGAGGTTGCAGATTCAAACCCCAGCTCGTACCAAGGAGTTACTCGGAGCTTACTTATGTATGAAGTATATCATTTTAATTTACGAGTCGCTTTTCGGAGAAGAAAAACATCATTAGGAAACCAGTCTAATAAATAATGAACAAACCGACGAAAAGGCTTAGTTTCCCTTTTGGGTTGGAAGGTTAGATGGCAGTCGCTTTCGTAAAAAACATGCCTACTTCAATTCTTGGGATTCGTATTTGCCAAGTGGATCCCGAATTCTCATGAGCTGCGGAAAAAAAAGCTGAGACAACATTAGGAAGAGGAATTAATATCGTGCAAATCTTTTGGTACAAAATGTAAATAGGATAATGATTATGACTATGAGTCATTTACCACAAATTACTTAAAAGTGTACATGCAAACTGCGCATAGATAGGAAACATCTTGTTAATAAATATGGCATAAAAAGTATGTAACAGAAATGTATAACTCTAGATAGAAAAGTCAAAATTCTGTATAAGGTAAACAAATGATATTCCTGAAATTTTACTAGGTACGATTTTTAGGTGCAAAAAATAAGACCTCAAAAATTACGCATTCTGGATACGCTTAGGCCGTACGTACAACAAGCTACGTACGTGCATGGACACGTAATGAATGGAATTCATACACAAAAAGGTCATGCACTTTTGCTACAGGGTGTACATCTATTTTTTTTGTTATTCTGTTGTTCCTCCGAATAGATTTTTCGAGTAGACTACTACTTTCAGAACTGACTTAATAGTGTTATTGCAAATTTATTTTCATTATCAAACTCTCTAACTTTCGATACAATTATATAAATATGTACTTTGTAGCTATGTTTTAATGTTTATTTAGTAACAAACGGTATATAGTTTTAAACCTACTATAATCGATACAACATGAATATACCTACCTACCAATGACTACAGTTGGTACTGGTGACATATTATTTTACTGTGAAAACATTTTTTTACTCCAAACAGTTTTTAATAAATAGCTTCTCGCGATGTGTTTTCCTGCACAAACTCGTTTAGAAAGCCGACTTATAAAAAATGCGTGCCTTAATACAGTTCAGTCATTCGCAAAGTTTAAAAGTTTTTTATCATTCCCAAACGCCTCGGAAACTATACTTTAGGGACGTCACCTTCTATATAAAAGTTTTATGGTGTGGAAGAAAGGGATTCGGCTATCAAGAAAATACAGTCCAAGTTTTTGCATCCCCCTTTTGTGAGTTTATTTTTTGTGACGCGATTTATACATATAGAATACGACTTTTGTAACTGTAGGTGCAACACATTTGAAATCATTAAAATTAATTTTATAATTACATACACATAAAAATTGTTTTGCTATTAATCAAATGTTTGAAAAAACATCACACTTGCTAGAATTTTATGAAAAAAAATTGTTGTGGCATATTTGATTAAAATTAACTTTAGCCGTTTAATATCTCAATAATATAGTTATAGGTTGTGCATTGGACAGGCGGTCATACTCTGGTTATGCTTTTGTATTAGGTGGTGCGTGTGTTCATGGAAATCTCAGAAACAGAAATGTGTCGCGACTAGCACTTGTGAATTAGAATATGTTAGTTTAGCGTCATCGATGAAGGAAGCAATGTATCTGAACAGCTTGTTAACTGAAATCGGATTGGGTAAGTTTGCACAAGTAACTTTAAATGCGGACAATCAGGGAGCAATCTGCCTAGCCAATGATCCAATGCTTCATTCCCGCAGCAAGCACATGTTATGCATTAAAGGAGTTGCCTCCAAGTTGGTCACATTTTAAGTAGGTTCTGATCTGATGATGGGATCCATGACACACATTTTACCACTTTGGAAGTGTCTCTCGCGCAAACTATTCAGTTTAGAAAAAAATGATATTAGAAACCTAAATATCATTCTTGCAGACCTAACCATAAATACCCCACACGTATGGGTTTGATGAAAAAAAATTTTTTTTTTAATTTTATGACGTATTAAAAAAAAACTACTTACTAGATCTCGTTCAAACCAATTTTCGGTGGAAGTTTGCATGGTAATGTACATCATATATTTGTTTTAGGTTTATCATTCTCTTATTTTAGAAGTTACAGTGGGGGGGGGGGGACACATTTTACCACTTTGGAAGTATTTCTCGCGTAAACTATTCAGTTTAGAAAAAAATGATATTAGAAACCTCAATATCATTTTTGAAGGCCTATCCCCCACACCCCCCACATTTGATGAAAAAAGATTTTTTGAGTTTCAGTTCTAAGTATGGGGAACCCCCAAAATTTCTTGTTTTTTTTTCTATTTTTTTGTGAAAATCTTAATTTGGTTCATAGAATACATCTACTTGCCAAGTTTAAACAGTATAGCTCTTATAGTTTCGGAAAAAAGTGGCTGTGACATAATCGGACAGACAGACGGACATGACGAATCTATAAGGGTTCCGTTTTCTGCGATTTGGCTACGGAACCCTAAAAATGGTTCAATTGTCCCCGGTCTACACTATTTCCCAGTAGTTTAGATAGAAAGTAGTTGTATGTATTTAGATGCGAAACTTGTTAAATGGACATAGTTTGAGGCCCGACGAAGGACGTAGATAAGTTTTTTTCAATCTTAATTGCGAAATCAGATGAAATCGCGGCAAAAGCTAGTATCAGTATAAAAAAGTGTGACCGTATCGACCAGTTGGACCCATAACAATGTAGCAATTTATATGCGGTCCAATGCGAACTAGAGTTTCCAATAAAAAGCACCTAATGGATTTCTTTTACCACGCGGTTGGGTATCAATCCATTGCCATCGTGGCGATAAAACCAAGAACATTGAAGAACAGTTCGTAAGGGTGTGTTCTCGATGCCTTCTGGGTACCTATATGGTGTCTCGGCAATTTTCCTTAAGAGGGAAAAATTGTTTTGCTATCCTAGCCGAACGTACGTACATCGCTTTAGAATAATAGTTTCTAGGTTTATAGGTTTCGCTTGAAAATAAATCGCATAGATTTTATAAAACAAACGGCTTAATTCGACCAAGTTTTAATCACATTTCACACGTTTGTTTTTTAAAACTTAGGTATTTTTTTAAAGCGAGCCTATAAGCCTAGAATATATTATGCTAAAGCGATCGACATCAAAATTAAAGTAATTTGTTAAGATTTAGTTAGTGAAAAACCGTTTTCTCCCGAAATGCAAATTTCTTGATAAGAGGAAAGACGGCCGATTCTTCATACAAACGTAGTCTTCATTTTCCTCTCTGGATATTGACATTTTGGGAAATATTTTTACATAATTTGATGTATATTTACCATAGCTATGGCCCTCCGTTTGGCTTTTTTAGATAAAAATTAGGAGTGAAAAACAGATTTCATACAAAATGTTAAATGCTTCTAACTCCTATAAAAAATTATATTCCAAAAACAAACGTAGGGGCTAGGGGGGGATAGCTGTGGTTGATTGATATACATATAACAAATTGTGTATTTGATATATAAAATATTTTCAATAATGTTAAAATCCAGAGAGGAAAATAACGACTAGGTTTGTATGAAAAGCTGATTTCGAGCGGGTCCTCCACTTTCGTCTTAAGCCGTTACAGAATGGTAAGTAGATACTTTTGACGCGTTGCATGATCCACTACTTTTAATGCTGTGCAAGTACTCGGGGAAATGAACAGTCATAGCCATACTCGTAGCAGGTATTTTCGTTTTATTATACATTCGTGTGCAGTCAGCATAGAATAGATGGTGACGGCCAAAGTCAAAATGTTATACCGTGAGGTGACAACCAAAACTCAGTAATTACTATCACAAATTCATAGCTATAGTCAACCGTACTAGTGACAAAACAAGGTTAATTCTTGTTTAATTATTTTTAAGAAATTAGTGAGTTGTGGTTATTTGTTGGTTTACCTGGCAAATATATCGCGACACATCCTTATTTCTATGGTAACAATGATATGTTACGATATATTTGGATACTTTAGTCGTAACCAAATATATGATGCTGACTGTACACACATTAAACTCTCTTAAATCACATTTTGTTCCCAAAACTCCATGAGAAAAGAAACATGTTGGAGTTTTCCGTATAATCTTACCATTACTCAATTATAAATGTAATCGGTAAATACAAAAAGTTTTTTACTACCTACTAAATACTTAAAGCAAAAACGGCTCTGCGTGTCCTTACCCCACCTTCAGAGGTAATAAGTGGTGTCACAGAAAACTTATTTCTCCCTATTCGCAGCTAGTGATTCAGAGCAGTAGTGCACGTACATTATTGTACTATGTACTACGTTTTAAAAAATTGTGCGTGGAGTCCCTCCGCGCGGAATTAGTGAAACTTCGTAATGTGGAGATGAAAATAATGCTCTAAAATACATATGGTTTATATTAAGAGGTAAGTGATATGAAGTTCACCGGGTCATCTTGTAATGAATATTATAAATTAAAATAGAACAACAAGTACGTATTTCAGCTAATTTCACGACGCTCACACTGTTTACTTCGCTGCATAGCAAGAATACCACGCGCATCTGCTTGGGATCTACTGACTCACTCTCTTTCTCTCTCCTACTTTCTACATTTGTGTATCTTTCTTTCTCCCTCTTGCGTTGGAATATTGGACGCTACTCGTTGCTAACGTTCGCGCTGGCCTGTAACAGGTATACTACGCGCATGCGTTCGAGTGCCACGCGATCACTCTCGCTCTGTCTTTCTATTCCCCCTCCCCAGGAGCGTTGAACGTTTAACGCAACAGTGCTTTCATACCCCCTCCATGATAGCGTTAAATGTTTAACACAACTTTGTTGGAAGTCACATAATAAAATAAATTATAAAATAGATTTAAAAATACATATATTCTAAAATTCGTAAATAATAGAAAATATAAAAAGAAAAAATACAAAAAGTCAGATTCCACCGAGATTTGAACTCGGATCACTGGATTCAGAGTCCAGAGTGCTAACCATTACACCATGGAACCAGCTGAGCTAATCGACGAATTTACTCGTCACAAACTCTTACTACTTTATGTTACCGATTATAGCGTTAAACGTTTAACGCAACCTTGGTGGAAGTCGCATAAGAAGTTTCACTTCAATAAATAAAACATGAAAACAGAGTTTAAATTAAAAAAGAGAACTGACAGCCCCTGATGATGACAGTCCTGGAGACAAAATACAATCATTGGAATATAGCAAGATTAGCAAGACCGAAAACATCGTAGGATGGGATGTGAAATATAGCCTCAGCCGTAAAAGTGCATGGCAACTTTATCGATGAATTCATTGACAATTTCTCCATGCAATTTCGCAGCTCACTGTACAAGAGGTCAATTGGAACTTCATTTTGATGTCAACATAATGTAATGTCAGCGTTCTTATATAGGTAGGTACAGTAGGGTTAAAAAGTTTATGGTTCATAAATTGTCCATGCAAATTTGAACCTGATGGTACAATAGGGTTGTTTCCATCTACAAATCTTAGGGCAGAATTGTATCCCAATAAATTCTTTTGAATTATAAGAACATGTTAAACTACTTTTAGGGGACCTGTAATGACCATATTTTTGTAAATATTGAATTTAAAATATCTTTTGGCACACGTCACGTGACCAAACTCGAAACGTTATTGAAGATTCTGATGACGTCACAACTCTCGGATTGACACTGTTGACAGTTAGGCGATAAAGAACAAATGACAAATGTCAGTTGACAGTTCGTATCTTCTACGTGTGTATGTGGTTATGTGTCAAACCGTAAACTGTGACGTCACACAATTTTCAAAGAGCGTTTTGGGCGCGAAAGCATCTGTCAAAATATATTTTGTTAATTTAACATATTTAAGGCCGTTTTTAGTATAAAAGTTGAATTTTAGGGCAACTTTTAGTTAATATAGAAAGTATTACAAGCGTTTCAAAAAATTGGAAACAACCCTATTGCACACGTAGGACCAAGACAGAGTGAATTGCATGCGTAAATGATAACAAAACGACATAATTTTTATTCCAAAATGTAAGTTCGATTTCGCCTCCAAGTGTTCATAATAGAAGCACCAGGTTCATTTACACCCATTAGCGAATGTTCAAGTGTTAAGCAATTAAACATCAGATGTATGATTACAACTATTAGATCGGTATTTTATGCATTCATGTTTATTATAATTATTTAAAGCAAGTGGTTCCTCGAGCTAAATAGACCTTTTTAAATGTCGCATTCACATACTGTTGGAACACTCTGCTGTGGCTCGCCCTGGAGGGGTGCGAGGTGGGGCTGAGACGTATTCGGATTCCGTCACGAATGGTACGAATGATTTATCCGAAACGAGAGGAAGAGTGCCCTGAGATAAGACGTGACAAATCAGAGCTTGAACCCGCGACATATCTCTATTTACAATTCTGTTGAGTTGACGACTTTTCCCTCGTTCTTTTATTGAACTTTATTCTACGGATAATGGAACAAGAAGTTATATTGCCAAAGCCGCTTTGTAGGATTGAGTTTTAGATTCTGAAATTTATATTCATCGAACTCGAAGTTGATGTCTTATACTTTTTTGGATTGCGTTGTCACTTAGAAACCCTTATAGTTTCGCCATGTCCGTCTGCCCGTCCGCGGCATTGCTCCGTGATCGTTAGTGCAAGAAAGTTGCAATTTGGCATGGAGACATTAATAATGCATGACGTCAGAACCGTAAAATAAAAGCGCTGGTGGCCTAGCGATAAAAGCGTGCGACTTGCCATCCTGAGGTCACCGGTTTAAATCCCGGCTCGTACCAATGAGTTTATCGGAACTTATGTATTATATATTATCCTCTGGAGTTGCAGGCGTACATAGGCTACGGAAACTGCTTACCATCAGGCCGTATGTTTGTCTGACACCGACGTAGTATAAAAAAAATATCATTTGATATTTACCAGTCGCTTTTCGGTGAAGAAAAACATCGTGTGTAAACCGGACTAATCCCAACAAGGCCTAGTTTACCCTCTGGGTTGGAAGGTCAGATGGTCAGTCGCTTTCGTAGAAACTAGTGCCTACGCCAAATCTTGGGATTAGTTGTCAAGCGGACCCCAGGCTCCCATGAGCCGTGGCAAAAATGTCGGGATAATGCGAAGAAGAAGAAGCGTACCTCCCATAAAAAATGCTTTTTTTGCTGCTCACACCCAATAGTGGGGTATCGTTGGATCGTCTTTCAAAACGAATAAGGGTCTCCAAAACCATGTATTCATTTTCGGAAATAATCGCTCTCCCCCTCTAACTTTGAACAATGAGTCCAAAAATATGAAAAAAAGTCGTGAAACATAAATAATTTCATTTAAAACAATAGCGAACATGATCACTATCAGCCGTTTTTTAGTTATTGCAAAAAATCTTCTCTCTTTAGTAAAAAGACGTACAAAGCAGTGCAAAGATACTCCCTTAATCCCTTATGCTTATAATGTACACGATACCTAATAATAGCCCTCGTTTGTCCTGTTCTGACACTTCTGCAGAATGGTAACTACGAAACCCTACATTGAGCACAGCCCGACATACTCTTGGCCGATTTTATTTTACCTTAATGGCTTTTTTTTAATGTAATAATGGGTAGGTACTAGGGCGCAGACACACCCCTGGTTGGCCCAGAACCGTTCTGTGGAATCACAAAACGGGATGCATATTCTCTGCTCAGCAACTTAGAAAAAACAAGAGCAATCGATTGTTGGAATTCGTCAAAGGAAAATAACACTCGAAAGCTCTAATCAAAGGGTTCAACAACAAATTTGCTAAGGAGCTCTTAGAGCTCAAAAGACACAAAACCTGCGCGGCGACCAGAATATTGACTGGACACTGTAAGTTGAACAAACACATGTTTCAATTTGGGAAGAAACAAGATGCGACATGCAGGTTCTGCAAGGAGTCAGAGGAGACTGCAATGCACATTCTCTGTTCCTGTGGATCACTAATGCCAAAAAGAAGTACCCACTTAGGGCGGCACGTATTGCAACCCTATGAGGTACAGAACATTACGGCCCAAAGAATCTGGAATTTCCTGGATACAACGGGAATCAGTAATGAACTTTAAAGGGCTGTCACAATAGATCACTACCTGGTCGACATGGCACTCAAAGGCCCAAAAAACCCCAATAATAATAATAATAGGTACTACATAATAGTATTTAAAGAGCACAAACGTTTCTTAATCATATTATAATCTACATTGTTGAATCTATACATATCTGAATAGCCTCATCGAGGAGCTCAGAAGCGCTTGTGTCGGATATCACAGAGGACATGTGTGTCAACAACTTGAGCTATGCTGATGATATGGTGCTGCTAGGCTGAGAATAAAAATGTTAGGCATTTGTGAAACGTATGCTGAGGCCCATGGGCTCAGGTACAATGCGTCTAAAAGCGAGCTCTTGCAATTTAAATCAGGTAACAAAAGTTACCAAATGCAGGAGGTTAAGCTTTGTGGAACAACGTTAGAAACGTTGTTCCACAAAGCTTAACCTCCTGCATAATGTGTAACCATGACAAATATTACAATGGCTGGTGTCTCCTTGTAAGTTAAATATTTACAATAACATGTGCTAGGAGGCACCGCTCTTCCATAGCTAAGTACAGTCTGTATTATACTATTCTTAAAACTATGTTCCTTAATTATTATATGACTATATATATGTGTGTGTGTGTTTGTTTGTGTGGCTTGGCTAGGCTACATATCCTAGTAATTCTTCCTCCTGATCGTAATGTTTATCTTCCAACCACCACAACTATTTGTTATTTTATTTTTTACACCATATTGCAGCTTTGGATATATATCTAGTGCTTTATTTAAAGTATTATATAAGTGAGATGAACGTTTGTTATACTGTCTACTAGCAAAAGGTGTGTACGTTTTAGGTAGGTGCATAGCAATATCTTTCCTCCGTCTTGTCAGAACGTTGCGGTCATAAATTGTGGTTTTATGCTTTCTTAGGACAGCGGTTAGTATATACAATTTTCTGACAGTAAGCAACTTACACATTTGATAAAGCTTGTCAGTTGAGAACCACATCTTTTTAAAATACATAATTTTGTGAAGACTACGCTGAGCTCTCTCAACGTCAATAAAGCGAGTCTTAGCAGCGCCACCCCAAACAGGCAAACAATAGGTTAACCCGAACTGAACTAACGATGTGTAGATCTCTTTTGAAAGATCTCTACCGTGACCAAGGGGACCCAGAACGACCCTTGGCACCACATGTCTTAAATTTTTAAAAATCCAATTAAGCTTTCGTAGACGTAATATAACATATTCGAGATGTTGGTACCAAGAGAGTCCCCGATCCACAAAGACACCCAGATATTTTGTGCTATCAACTTTTAGTATAGCGAGACAGGTTTGCTGGAAACAGTTCAGTAGATTGTTACAACAGCTATGTATTTTAATGGCAAAACTATTAACAGGTTGTGTATTACTGTATATACTGTAACATATATAATTTGTTTTAGCGGTATTTAACGTAAGAATATTGTTCTTAAGCCATTCATTAATAATTTCAAGTCCATTTTCCGCGAATTGCTGAACATCTTCCCATGAAGTACCAGTGAAGACGATGGCGGTGTCGTCAGCATACGAAAATATATCTGCATGTGGGATCTTTAAGTCGCACAAGTCATTAATACAAATTAGAAATAGCGTTGGGCCAAGCACAGAGCCTTGAGGTCCTCCGTACGTCACGTCTTCATCTTCACTGGTACAACTGCAGTCTCCCAGTTTCACCCTCTGTTTCCTGTTTGTTAAATAGTCATGGAGAAGACGAAGCGGAATATCTCTTATCCCCATCCTTTCCAAGTTGTGTAACAATATAGGGACAGAGACGGTGTCAAAAGCCTTTTTGATATCTAAATACACAGACATACTATTAAATCCATCGTCAAGATGGTCAACTATTAGTGAAGTTAGAACAGATACAGCATCTTCGGTAGATTTACCAGGTCTGAAACCGTATTGAGACGGGGATAATAAGTTAAATTTATTTAAGTACTTAAATAATCTGGTATTCAATAACTTCTTCAGTATTTTGGATATTGCTGGTAGAACAGATATAGGTCTGTAATTATTTACATCGTCTCTGTCTCCATTTTTATAAACTATTATTATAAGTATGTATATTTATATGTATGTATGTATTATGTATGTATGGTATGTTATTGTATTATATTTGGCTGTTGTTGTTGTTAAAGTAGCATCGCCCACAATCTCTCTGCTTTGCCTAAAGGTTGACTGGTAGAGAATGCCTCATGGCATTAAGTCCGCCTTTTGTACAATAAATCTCTTCTTTTGTGCAATAAAGATTAAATAAATAAATAATATTTTTAATAACCAGCAATGTCAACTATCTATGCCGTTTTTTATTTGCCTTTAGTACGAACCGCATTAACATTGTATGAAAACTTGCATAAATATTTTTTCTTATTAAATAACACACATTAATCTTCAGAAAAATACCTTCCATAGTTATATTTCACATTACAAATCTTACGAGATACCTCTCAAAATATTTAAAAATGCTACTAACATATGCAAATATTTAGTTTTACAACTTAAAAATATTTACTTAGTTGAAAACTTCACGGGTAGTCCCTGAAGGGTCGTGTAAAGCCTCTTTGTCGGGGCCTTATTCTTATAAATCGCACTGAATTTTGGGATAGAAAGGATTATGTATACGCGTGTCGACGTCTGGGGACGAAACTTTGTTGAAATACTACTTTTACCTTGTTGCAAAAACAAGAAACGACATCTGACGGCAGGTCTAATTACTTAACACATATAAGAAACTTTCGACCTTGCTGCTTTCAGTTAAATATTACGTAAATCGACAAATCGAGAAACCAAATTCCAGTTCAGTAGATCCAAATTTTGAACTATAAGTCCAAAAAATATGAAGAAAAAAAAATCGTGAAAATAAAGCCTAGTAGTAGACTTACAAGAAAACTGTAGCGAACCAGATCGGTTCAACCGTTTTAGAGTTTTTGCAAAATATATTTTGACAGACAGGTAACTACGGAAGCTTACACTGAACATGGCCCGACATGGTCTTGGCCGGTTTTTTTATTGATCAGCAGGGGACTAAGCTTGCTTATTCTAAACTAAAAATTTGAGTTATGATGAACAACTACGCAAAAATGCCGTTATCTTAAATCATCTTTTTTTTCTCTTCGTTAATTTATACACTCTTAGCTCCTATAGTATTGATCGTATAATTCTACTCTCGTATTGTTGCAAATTTAGTCTACTTTGAAACATACTGAGAAGATACTATCAAAAACTAGTTCTTTAGGGTTATAATCCACCCAGATCTAAAAAAAATCGCAGTTTTTAGATTTTTGACAAAGTTGCGTTCGGTACTATAGGTCATAAACTTGAATTATTAATTGAGCCAACATCATAAACAACTCTGCAAATAATCAAAACTAATGGATTTGACACAAACGAACCCCGTCACAAAAGGCGTCAAAGTTACTGGATTAAAATGGAACTTAGAATTTGGAAATAGAACATCTTTTATCAATTGAAGCCTGAAGGTGACATTGGGATATCTCTACATCCCAATATTCCTTGCCGTATTCGACGTTCAATCTGTCACTCATTTAATCAAATAAATTTACAAGTGCAGCTGCAGTTGCCATTCGAATGTTACCTTTTAAAAGACTCAAAAATCAGTACTAAGTTTTGGTAACGGAGACGCTGTTGCTGCATCAAAAATGAAGATATTGAAGATAGCACCAAAAATATGTAATATCACGTTAATAATGAAATGATTATTTCGACGCTTAAAAAATAAGTACCTATATTATTTTTCTTAAAATCATTAGTACATAATAATAAGTTTGTCTGAGGGTGACAATATATTCATATTGACAATTATTTTGCCATAAAAATTAATACCCAGCTAAAGCAAAGTTGACAGCGCGATAAAATTGCAGAATGAAAAAAAGTAACATTTGCATAACTATAAATACTTCAATAGGAATTAATATTTATATTGGCGTGAGGACAATTGTTGAAAGAATCTATGTATTCTTGCCAGGAACATTTATATTTTCTTTATTAGAAGAACTCATTTTTATGGCAATTATTATTCCGTGTTTCTTGTATTTTGTAGCCAATCACAGTTTACACCATCCAATTCAGTATTTTTCGATCCCGCCTTATTTACTTTTTTTATCACTTTTAAGAGGTGTTTTTCTGTTGTTTGCTTAAAACCGACTCTAACTTTAGAAGCGTTTTTGCTAAAAAACCACAAACAGCTACAAAAGTAAAAACGCTTTAAGCGTGACCTGAATGGATTTGACGTTTCTTTTTTTTAACAAGTAATTGGTCCTATAAATAACCGAATTTTATTTTTGAGGGAAAAAGTTGCGCCAAAAAAAGACCTTTTACCATGACTTTTACAGATGATGATAACAATGATCACCAATGACAGATGATGATAACAATGAAACATTATAGTAGTGGTAGTTCAGGTGCTACAGCTATTGCCTACTTTCCAGCTTGGTTTTAGACCAATTCTATTGCCACATTTTACAGTGGTATGAAAAAGTATTTTTTATCCAACAACTGTGTACATTAATAGATATTGTATCTATTCAGATAAAAAAATCATGTTAAAATTCAACTAAAAAAAATACGTTCTTTTCATGTTATTTGGACGCGTCAAACTTCGAAAGAAGATGAAACAACAAACCCCTGGTAAAGGCAAACCCTATTGTTGTTTTGATTAAATTTCGACCGGGTGATGCAGTGAAATTGCTCCTTTTATGCAGCCAGGGAAAAATGGCAATAGAAAGCGTTGTCCCCTCAGCAAACAATTGATTCAAAATGTTTGAGTTCACAGTCGTAAATCGTTGCATGTTAGGTACCTATATTTTAATTTAGTTGAGGCTAATATATTTTTACATACTGCTAGCAACTGCTAGGTAGTATCCAATAATAAAATAAAAACTGAAACACGTTTAAAACGAGAAGGTAGAAAATCATCTAATATACACTATGTTAATTTAACGTTAAATAAGTAGTAGCACAAACGAAATAGAACTAACCTCGAAATCTCTTAGACAGTCTTGAAATTTGGTATGTATGTAAATAAAACGCCCCTTATTCATGTCCATACCATTTGACATTTGTAGACCTCGAGGAATCGCCGCCATTTTGGAAAATGTGTACCTACTATCCTGGAGAAATTTGCGTTTTACTCAAAATTTACGTTATCTAGGAAAATATGGTGTAAGACAACATTAAAGCTTATTAAATTCTACACAAAAAAGTCCTAGATATCTTTGCAGACCAACCACATCTTGTTATAGAAAATACTTGCTGAATCTTGTTTTAGCACTTATACACTTCCAGGGGACATTCTCTTTATAGGAAACTCGGGAGAATATGAATTCCACTTTTGTCTATACATTTATACATGACCCCCATACACAATATCAACATTTTACTCAACTGTGTGCTAACCAAAAAGTAGGGTTATGGGTTTAAGCACTGATGGTTCAGTACACCCTGTAGCTTAGGCTTTAGCGTAAATTCAGCAAGTATTATCTATAACAAGATGTGGGTTTTCCGCAAAGATATCAGGACTTTTATATGTAGAATTTCATACGCTTTAAATTCTGCCTTACACCATACTTTTCTAGATAACGTAGATTTTAAGTAAACCGCGAATTTCTCCAGGATGGTACACATTTTCCAAGATGGCTACCATTCCTCGAGGTCCCTAAATATCAAACGGTATCGACATGAATAATGCCTTTTAATTACATACATACAAAATTTCAGGACTGTCCAAGAGATTTCGAGGTTTGTTATATTCCGATGGTGCTATGGTACCTATAGTTACTTACAGGTTACTGTCACAGTACAACACATAAAAGGCAATTTGCGGGCACGTCATTGCGAGATGAGAATATGAATTATAAAAACATATCACGAGTTCAATATATTAGTTTATCCACAGTGTATTAGTGATTAACTTACATGTTTTATGAAAATAAATATGTACTTAGGCGCAAAAGTGGTGCAAAATGTAGTATGCCATGTTGGGTCACTCCCAAGTAGCATTTTACTCCATTTAAGAGTACACATTTAGTTCCCAGGTGTACTTGAAGCATTATTACAGTTCACTCGTGATGTATAAGCTGCATTATTGCGATTAATAACACCTATACCTGTCTAAGGGACTTATAGGAGGGTAGAGTTATACTTTTATACGACTGTTGGTGTTATAATACTCTAACAACTATCCTTTAGTCAGCCGTCTGACTAAGAGCATTATAGGAGGGTAGAGATACGGCAACCGCTGTTTAACAGCCTACTTGTACGATGTTGTAGAGCTAGCATTTTAATAGAACACACATGGTCATTTATAAAGCCAAAAGCTGTTATGTTTACTTGTTTGAGACTGTTATACAGCTAGTAGCTGTAGTAGGACTTGTTTGTGATCATTAAAATAACCTTTTTTTACTAGCTGTACAGAAGTGTTTAAATGGTTCGCATGTGCACTGTAGGCTGTTAAAAGGATTATATGTGTTGTCCATTAACATCAATAGCAGTTTATTTGTCCACAAGTACTACTCTAATTTGCTGTAAGCTGAAAATGAATGTGAATGTGATATTCTGTTACACTTATCCCACAAGCTGTGTGTTTATATTACGTCGCGTGCAAAAATTTCTGAAAATGAATAACAAACCTTGGAAAATAAGAGCGAGAACCGGTGGAAGAAGAAAGGATCTCTAAAATTTCAGTATATTGAAAGAATTATACGATGATACACAATTGACCTAAACTACATCTTAAAGCTGTACATTAGTTCACATTAGAATAAATTTATAGACATTGGCTCTGTAGTGGTACAAATGTGGGACTTTATATAGGTAACAGCATTCTAACAGAACACATGTGAACCTATTATACGCTCACCGCATTAAATTGGAGTTATATCAGTTCACATAACCGTATTTCATTTCCACCATTTTGTTCTGCGTAACCTAAAATATTTACCAAATAAATCTCCAAAATTATCATGCAAATTTATCACAAAATACGCAGATAGAGCGATTGAGTTTTGGTTTCATGCTATAATTAATTACCGTAGTATAATTATAATGCCAATATAATGTAGAAAAACTGAAAATTGTTGATTTCCTCTCAGCCAGTTTTAAATATTTTAAAATGAATATCGCGTTTTTACAGAGGCGCGTGAATATTTTAGCTGTAAATATGTATACATTTCACGATAAACTTGCATTCCCATAGCATTTAACATTATTAAGAATTTAAAACAGGTACTTTACCGCGTGTTATCATAAAATTTATCCAAAGGATATCCGCCGGTGTTTCTGATGGCACACAAAAAACCAAACTTAATGAGGAATAAATAAAATAAAGAAATATAATGGACCCACGTGAATTTTAGGTAGCACTGGAGTACTTTTGTCGGATTTTATAACTGTGATAGCTGTGTATTTAGCCACTTGTTACTCTTTATTACACTCATGTACGTTGTATGGTTCACACTGCGTCCCATATAGTGCCATTAGTCAGCCTTAAGTCCGATGTTACTACTTAAACTGCTATTATAATGCTATTATACTGCTAATGTACAGCCATAGTGAACTTAAGGCTGTCTAATTTGTGCCCAAACTGGTTCTATAAGAGCATTATAGCAAGCTATACAGCTCTTATACAGCTGACTTACACAGCTTGTGGAGTACATGTGAACGACTAGACATCTCATATAGAACCCCGAATGCTACTTGGGACTAGACTTATTCAAGCGGCGGAACCACGTAGCTATTTAATTTTATCAGGCGTTTAACATTACATATTTTGGATGTTGCAACACGAGTCTTACTTAACATTAACTGCGTAAAATGCATCATAACTTAGGATATGTTTTGTCTTGCTTGGACCAATATACATCATGATACGTATCTAGTTTATTTTTATTCCTGAATCACGTTAACCTATTCAAATTGAGATGAAATAAAGACTGTAAACCGACTGTTTTAAGTTCTAATTAAGTAATATAAAATTAAGAAACATGTTAGAAACTAATATTATTTGTGAATTTGTAAATTAAATTTTCTTATTTAAACGTTCATATAAAAGATTTTAATTTAAATAAATATTTTGACACAATGAATTTCTATTAACAAATTAAACTTACATTAATTAATATAAACGTAGGTATGTAGGTACATTATATGAAACTAAATTAATTATTGAGTAAACATGTCAAAATGTCAATAAAATGGACACAAACGAATCACACAATACAATTACACTTTGTAACGGTCCAGCGCTCGTTGGAGTATGCAACTGAACCTTGTCCCTGAGTTGCGGAACGCTTTCTTCATCTTATTTGAGACTATAAATAGATAAGATAACATTCATCGATCACAAAACAAACTCAACCAACAATGAAGTTGGTTATAGCAGTGGCACTAGTCTGCCTTGTGGCGGTGTACGCCAGGGAGATAGACCAGACTCAGGATCTGGTTCCCGCAGAGAGCAAAGGCCATCATCATGAGTCTGGTGGCGGCAAAGAGCACCACGCCCACCACCATCATGAACATGGGGAAAAAGGACACAAAGGCCATAAAGGGCATCATCATCACCACAAGGGTGAGCATGGTGACCATGGAAAACATCATCATGAGGGTCATCACGAGGAACATGGCGGCGGACACAAAAAACATCACGATGAACACGACCATCATGGTCACCATCATGAACATGGACACCATCATAAAGGTGGCAAACACGGCCATAAGAAACATCATGACAAAGGTGAAAAGACTGAAGGTTACCATAAGAAGTACCATAAGGATCACTTCCATAAAGACCATCATTTCTATGATGATCATCATCACGAGGGTAAACATCACAAGCATGGCAAACACCACGGACATCATGAAAAACACGGCGGCGACCACAAGAAGGGCGGACACCACGAGCACGGTCATCATGAACACCATCATGGCAAGCACGGTCATCATGACAAGCATCATCATGACGAAGATCACAAAGGACACAAGGGTCACCACGGTCACGAAGAGCACCACCACCACCACCATGACCATGGTAAGAAAGGTGGTCACCATGACGGAAAGGAGTGGGGCTTCCATCATGGGAAGCATTGATCTCATACCAAATTTGAGCTGTGATATTTTGTCTAGAAACGTGCGGGTTTTATGGAAAGCCCAATTTTAGTCGTTTTTTATTGTTATTTAGTTTTGATACTTTGTTGATTTTTAGTTAGGAACTAATGTGTAATCGATATGTTTTGTATGATACTTCATTAGTTTTGTAAAGAATAAAAGAAATTTCAATTCTACTGGGTTCCATTACTTGAACAGTAGCCCTAACATCAGCATCGACGGTGAATTAATTAAATTTAAATAAAAATATCCTTGACGAAAACATTTTTGAAAGACTTCGACTTCTAGATGTACTTTAGAACACCCGTAAACAATTATTAGTAAGTACAATAAAGTTGGAAACCTACGTCAAAGTAAATCATAATTAATAATCTACTATTTTATGATCTTGGTAGTTTTGGCCCCCGTAGTACTAAATTATTAGTAAGTTTGAAGTTCAACCATTAGGCGTCCGAACCTTACATAGCAATGTGTTCATTATGGTTGTCAAGTTTATTATTATTGAATATTATTATTATATTTGATGCCTTTATAGCTACGTGTAACTAAAGAAAAAAAAAAGACGAAGGACCGAAGATGACCGCTATGTCAACGAGCTTTCACTTCTTAAAATAAATTACTAGGCATGTCCAAATTTCCAGCGTTATATGCCTATTGCCTATATAGGTACAATATAAGAACAATATATTATTACTTTTAATAAATTAAACAATATAACTTAATTGATAGTAATTAATCAAATTAAATTGAATCGGTCTTGAATTCAGTCATTAATGGTGGGTTAATTAGGTAGTATTATTTTTAAAATAAAACCAATATACACTAAAAGTGGTCTCGCAACGCAAACAACAGCGTTTAGTGTAAACATGTATGTATTGTTAGAGCAATTTAGATTTAGTTTTGCTATACTCTTTATAACTGTATCTGGAGGCTCAGCGGTGTCCCCGCCAAGACAAGACAAAGGACACTGCCCACCGTTTCTTAACGCGTTTTGTCTTATTTCCGAATCCTCATTCTCATAGCTTTGGTTTCGGTTTGGATGAAGCTAAAGAGCTCAAATTTCTAAGATATAAACGTAGTTGGCAAACTTATTAAAAGCACTAAATTTTATTAGGCTACCTATTATACTTTAGATATTATCAAGACTTATGAATTTACATCATAGAAAATACAGAGTACATGCTAACAAGCTGTGTATACAAACACGTTCTGTGACCTGTACCCCTAGTGTAAATAAATTCGATTTCCAAACGTGACGTACGCGTTTGCGTTTAGTCTCATTTTGTATTGGATTTCGAAAGAGCGCGCCAAGCGGGACGTTTTGGAACCTCAAAATCCTATACAAAATGAGACTTAACGCAAACGCGTTCGTCACGTTATGATGTCGATCAAAGTTACACTAGGGGTACAGAAATCTATAATTTTCACCCTCTAACTCGTTGAAACACCTACACCTACAAAAATGAAAACTCTGGTTTCTGAAGTCCTAGAATTGTGAAATTGGGTAAGGTAGCCGTGATTGGAATGCTAATAACGATACAATAATAAAAACAATCTGAGTTCAGATTTGAACCGGGTTCATAAACCCCAACGGTCCAACGAGTACCTAGTTTATAATTTGGTACATTCGTTGAATACTAAATAAGTATGTTAAACTTATCTAGCAGTGATAGACATTATAGTTTACTTGACATTGAGAGATCTCACAACCTTTTAGTGTGAAAACTATACGAGCTTGGTAGTCTTGGCTATACTTTACTTTAATGTTTTTGGAGGGTGAGTTTTTTTGGCCGGTCTAATCGTTTTATAGATGTCGCCAGCATAAGGCTTACATGTCAATCAGAATACGAACAGTATCAAATTCCTTGCCTTGCTGGATGGATGCCAACCCCATTTAGTGCCTCAACTGAAATTAACTCTCAACTACATTCCTCAATATGGTTAATTTTCGAAAAAATATAAACCGGTTTCAAACCGGTACTTCGTTATTATAAAATAAACCTTACTTATTTTACAGGAAGGTATGAAACCTTCCATTATGCGCAAGCTTCATTAAGAAATGCCAAAAGTTTGGAATTTTATTTTCTAATAACTTAAAACCCGGACACACTCGCTATATACCTACATTATAGAATCGAGAAACTTTTCACCGAGCTCTCCAGCGTAAACTATAAAATGTAAACCAAATCCCAAATTGGTTTACGTGTTGCAAGCTCGTAACACAACTACTAGTCAATAGAGCACGTAAAACTCCACTAAAGAGTGCACAGGGGACCGCAAAATATGCATACAGCTTACAGTTTTATAACTAAACCAATTTGTATTCGAAATCCCTTAGCTCCACATAGATACGAAAACTAAAAGCCGAAACTACACGCAGCTACATCCAGTTTGGCTAGTTTTAGCCTTTAGTTTTTATACACAGAAATAAACAGTTCAATTTGAATTCATTTCAACATGAATATATGTTTTTTTATTTGCCTTTACTCTTTTAAAATAATTCTTTAGGTTTCTAGGTTCTACTTTTTAGGTGAAGCTGAGTTATGATGATGTTTACCTATAAAAGTTCAATCGACAATCACAATTGGAAACAGAAATAATAAATAAAAATATAAGTCTTTGTTGCTGTAGACCACAAAGTTACTAAATAAATTTTCTGCTTAACAGACGGACTCGGGGAAGCAGCTGAAACGCCAATAGCAAAATATAAGGAAAGTAGTTAACGGTAATGCAGTTCCGGGCACTTGTCTGCGGCACAGCCTACATACGACCAGAACAACCACTGCTCATAAATAACTGTAGGCGTAGCGTAGAGGTGAAAATATTAACGTTAATACTACTGTAATAACCTACCTTATGGATTCCGAGATATCAATGATTTTACTAACCAAAAAATAGCATACAATCAGATCCACAGCGCAGGCTTCGTTACATTACAAAAAACTCATACACCTCAGGTTTCGTCAAGACAGAATGTCTATTTAAAGTAAAGTGTATTTTTCCGAGCAAGCATACAAGGAGTGACGAAAGTATGCTTGTTCGAGCTGCTGAGGTGAAAAAATATTTTACTTTTTTGTATCCTTCTCACAGAGAAATAAGCCCTTTTGTAAAATACTCGCCGACTAAGGGCATATTTTTTAATTACTAAGTCATGAAACGCAATGGAAATTCTAAGCCAAATATTTGTCTTTATATAAAACTATCTCAGTATGTTGAATTCATACAATTATTTTATACCTAAGTTTAACTAATTTTAATTTTGTAATTTGACATGTTTAGCTTTATAATTCGATTAAATTCATCTAATGTCAATAAATTTCATTATATTTAATTTAATTACCTTAATTGTTATGCATAGAAATGTATAAAGAATTTAATTAATGTTAAATATTATTGCTCACACAGGTATAATGTATTGTAATGTGACGATATACAATTAATAATCTATCCATCCATCATAAATACATTTTAGGCGTCATTGCTATAAATAACAAAGATTACATAATTATATTTTTATAATTATTAGACTGTTACGTTAAGCGAAAAAAATATCCACCTCAATTCAATGTATATCCACCTCAATTTCAATGCAAGTTGCGGTCTCCCGTGAGTGTCCATATCTTCGTGTCCCTAGGTTACAAACGCATTAACGTATTATATACTATAATTAAAAACAATTAAAAAGTAAAACAAAACGGCGAACTGTGTAAATATTGATAATTTTTTTATTGCTTTTAATTACTTTTCACACGAGCGGTTCGTACTTTAAGATACGTCAAATATAACTTTATTGATATATAAGATACAAAAACATATCAGAAACAATAAATAAACTTAACATTAAGATTAATTTAAATACAGACTATACAAAAATAAAACTACACTAAACTAAACTAAACTAAATCTAAAAACCGGCCAAGAGCATGTCGGGCCACGCTCAGTGTAGGGTTCCGTAGTTACTCTTCCGTCACAATAAGCTAAACTGGAGTCTAAAGTATAGTAAATTGTTAACCAAGGGGTGAAACGGTACCTTTCACCCGAGTTAAACAAATAGACAAATTTGCATAATCAGTACATAATTAAAGTAAGTCTTTTTACTATGAAGGGAAAACTTTTTGCGATAACTCAAAAACAGCTAAACTGATCATATCCGCCATAGTTTTCATTTAATGTCTTTCTTAAGCTCTACTTCCACAATTTTTTTCATATTTTTTGGACCTATGGTTCAAAAGTTAGAGGGGGGGGGGACACAATTTTTTTTTTCTTTCGGATCGATTATCTCCGAATATATTCACTTTATCAAAAAATGTTTCTTTAAAACCCTTATTAGTTTTGAAAGACCTTTCCAACGATACCCCACACTCTAGGGTTGAAGCGAAAAAAAAATTTCACCCCGACTTTACGTGTAGGGGAGGTACCCTAAAAAAAATTAAATTTTTAGATTTTATTGTACGACTTTGTCGGCTTTATTGATTTATATATCCATGCCAAATTGCAGCTTTCCTGCACTAACGACCACTGCCAAAGCCTCGGACAGACAGACAGACAGACAGACGGACATGGCGTAACTATAAGGGTTCCTAGTTGACTACGGAACCCTAAAAAGGCCCCTGCGTCAAGGTCCCGAAGATTCAGGCTGCGTTACCACCTGAACTGCCAGACTGATGCGTTGAGCGAGGTAACTGCCAGCTCTCCGGTCCCCAGTTGCATCCCTGACTCTCTTTGAAAGGTCTACAAAGAGACTCAGAGCGTCAGAACTTCATCTCGACGCCGAACGAAAAAAACACTGTATTCGGCACCGAGGCCGCAGTATTTCCCCACTTTGCCATTTTCAGCCGCCTCCGCAGTAGCTGCCGCCCTTACAGCTGTTCCCCGGAGATGTGACCGTGCTAGCGTGTCCACGCAGGTTGCATCCCACAGCATCAGCACCTGCCCCATACTCCAAACAAACAAAAACGTCATTGTTGACACTGACATATCCGATCCATATCGTATCTAGACCTATTATTTGATTCGAATCGAGCCGTGAGACATTTAGCAATTAAAATGATTAAACTTCTATTGTTTATCTAGACGATGCCAATGTTGGGTTAATTTTAGTTGATTGTTTGATTGGTTGATCTCGTGTAAGCACTGTACGTATACATATACACTACACAGATAGCCCCCGGGGAAGTTGAGAAGGCTACACACTTATGAAGCTTACCGATTTGTACGCAATCTTTATATTACCGACCTGCGGATACTCATTAAGCGTTCATTGCCCTGGGCTCTTTGTAATCTATCTTATAAAAATGCTTTATGTTAACTATTGGAAAATTGCAGAATAAAGTACCTAAGTATGGGCAAAACATTCTCTGAATGAACGAACAATTTTTTTTATATGAATAAGTACTCGTTCGTTTTTTAGATATAGGTATAAATTAAAAGGACAAAAATCTTTTAAAAAGTTTTGCGCTATGAACTAATATTATTCTTACTTTTCAAATTTAAGAATAATATTTGCCAGTACCTATGAGACAAGTGCATGGCTCAAAACAAAACAAATCACAAACAACAATAAAAACAATACCTCTTTTCACCTCAGCACTAGCATATCCTGCTGTCAAAAAAAAGGATAATTAGGACAACGATATTTTGTTTTCCGTTTTTTATCCCGCAACGTCATTTAGGTAGTAAAAAACTTTTCTTTCTTTTTGCATGTGGCAGGAAAAAAAATCTGGTACGGTTTTTTACTAACCATGCCCATTTTGATAATATAATGATTTAGATAGTAACATACGGCACAGTCGACAAATTACGCAACCTTTATTTACCTAAAAGAGAATAGTCTCGCAATGACAATGAGATCGGTTGATAACGCGAGTGTTCGAATGATGTAAAGGAAGTGCTCTCGTCAAACGTTTCCGGCTGAATGAGCACTTGACGTTACTACGCGACCATTCCCAGACGAGCCTCTGCCACAGTAATCTTAGTTGACAGTATTATTATCGGTGTCGTCTCTAGAACTTATATGCAAACTCTGAAAATATGATCTTACTTTGATTCTACGTGTCTACCTATTTATTACTTGCACTAAATCTCGCTCGTTATTGTGCATTATTATTTACTTAAATGAGTGTTATCGCATATAATTAAACTTTCTACATTGTTTTTAAGATCTTGAAGAAAGACTGTTTAACATTAGCTGACCGATTTCTCGAACTACCCGCACTTGATCTAGCTTTAAAAGTCACGTAGTTAAAATATCCTGATATTAACAACTGTATTATGTCTTCGAGAGGTCGTCTTTGAAACGTCGGACGTAATTATAAAGCTTAGTTATAGGCGATTAAATCCAGTTTATTTAAATAATAATGTATAAAAATCGTTAGTCTATAGTTCAATCAATCAATCTCCTGGCAATTTCCCTATTCGGGGTCAGCCCTCCTAATACATTTGCGCCAGTCATGGCGATTCTGAGTCAGTTCTGGCGTGAAGCCCATCGTCAGCATATCATTGTTAATAGTCCTTGTTCAGGTTGTCGGTGGGCGGCCTCTTCCCGTCTTCACTTCATCTATGGCCAGGACCTTTCTGATCATATGATCCAGGTCTCTGCGCATGACGTGGCCTTACCAGCGTAGACGGCTTTCCTGCATTACATAATAAAATAAAATAAAGTAAAATAACATTTATATTATATTAAATTCAAATTAGACATATTCGCTAGCGTGTGTGTATCTAACTTTCTATGCATCTTGCTCGTACTGGCATATTAATGGGCGTATAAATACTATAAATTACGCAGAAGTTTGCGGTCTCAGTGTCAAACTAGTGGTAGCCATGCTGAATAGATTTCCTTTAATTTTGGCACCCTTCGATGTTACTATTGTAGCAAGAAAAGTAATAGTATTCGTATTTATATTAACTAACTGTTTGATATTTCAACTGCGAAGATTAGCATGGTCCAATGGCTACAAGGCATAAGCGTACGTGGAGTCGACAGGTCCTCGGCACAAGGGCTTAGGTCGCAATCAAAGAGACCGAATGACGCTTTAAGACACCGGACCGTTATATATCATATGATGCGTATGTGATGCCTAATATCAGTGGCTGTAAGAATTTTATAAAAACCAAGTCTGGAAAACCTGTAACTTTTCGTTTTTCTAAACAACCCTATGGCCACTTTTGACCCTTAACTTAATCATGTAACATTTAGTTACATAATTAGTATGTAATGTCTGCATTAGCAAGGTAACAGATGGATAGCTTGGAAGCAAGTGGGTTTAGGTCGTTTTGTTTTCTGCTAGGCATATGCGTCGTGTCGTTTAAAAATTGTAATGTAATAAACACCTACGGTCGCAGACAGAGCATGTGGTCAATATAAGTATAATCACAAAACGAAACAAAACGTTCACTTTGGCAAAGTAAACACATTTTTGGTAGTTGTAAAACCTTAATCACCTAGGTAGTATTCTTTGTTTTATGTTATAAGATTTAATTCATTAGGTAATTTTTGACATATCTATCACGAATAAATTCGATGATTTCTGTGTTCTGATTTCAAATGATAAGAAACCAAATAGGGATTTTATAACTAGGTATATAATATCTATTTACAGTACATATGGTTCTACTTTTCCGCACTAGTGCGTAAATTAGCAACTTATGTAACTATGTCGAAAATTTAAAGGGTCATATGTACTGTAAAACGTACGATACATGTGCCAATAGGTCATTCGCAACTCGTGTCGATTTAAAACACTCCCTTCGTTCCTGTTTTTCCCACTTGTATCGTAAATAACTATTACCACGTTAGCAATCACCGTATCCTGCGGAAATACGGACGCTTATATCTTCAACACGTGTATGCGTAATGTTTAGGTGTCGTCTAAGTTTATCCGAAGTCACTTATAACGAAGTACCTACTTGTAACGGGCCTAAAATCATCTGACATCGTGGCTGTCACTTTCTAACAACTTTTGAACGAGAGTGGCGCATGTGTGACACGATAAGTAATAAAAGAACCTACACCCTACGTACGTGTAGGTTTTAAAGCTCTGTGGCAGCGGCCAAGTGCGTGTTGGACTACGCATAATAGGGAGTTCCGTACCTCATACAATACAAAAAGCCATACAAGCAAAAGGTGTATCTTCTCAGCACTTACTTCATTTTAATACTTAAGTCGTTTTATATGTTGTTTTAATACTTACATCAAACCTTTATCTTAGCCCACGTAATTTTTCCACTTTTAAATTTATTCTAAGTTTATCTTTTAGGCATAGAATTCTAATATGTAATAGGTAAATAATACATAATATTGAAATGGCTAATACATATGTACTTATACTAGAACTACATACTCCACACTACATATACTCTTTATTGCATACCTCAATAAAACAAGACAATACAAAAGCAAAACAGAAACACAAGCATAGGTAAACCACAGGCGGTCTTATCGCTAAAAAGCGTTTTCTTCCAGATAACTTTTGGGTAGCGGAAATTAATACATTTAAATATGTCAGTAGGTGTTGCAAGTGCAATGAAAGAAATCTTTCACTAAATACTTAGAAAACAGACAAATTACCATGCAATTAAAAACCGGTCAAAAGCGAGTTCGTTTTACTCACGCACCGAGGGTTCCGTACAAACTCAGAATTATCTCGTGTAACTATTTGCTATGTGCACGACTGTCACGCAACCTAGCGTCCGCAAGTCTAGGGGAAAACGTCAATGCACTACATCTTATAAAACTACTCCAAAACTAAAAACTACTAAACAGATTTTCATACGACTTTCATCTATCAATAGAGTGATTATTGAGGAAGGTTTAGGTCTCTAATTTGTTAAGGTTTTGTGTAAATTAGCTGAAATATAACTATGTTGTCGGAAAAAATCACGCTGGCTAGGAGCTTTAATCTAAAAAGCTGCCTACAGTTTTAATAATAAAATTATCCAATTAAATACGTTAGTTATATTAAGCATTTCATACAGATTACAATGGTCCCTTACACCTTCTTCCTTCTTCCTCGCTTTGTTCCGGCATGTTAAAGACGCTGTCTTTAACATTTCGTAGTTACTAGTTCTAATTTATACCACATTATGCGCTGGGATCGCTTTACTTACCCCCACCATGCACTTCGCGCGGTCCCAATAAAGGGGAAAAACTTTTGATCAAAAGTACTTATACTAAGTATAATTGTGTACAGCGCCATCTATCGGCAAATTATCTAACTAATTTGCTCGATGTAATCCACGTATGGTTGGCTTTTCGAGGATAATTCTGTATCATGTGAACCGATTTCAATTTTTTTTCTTTTATTTGAATAAAAGTGACTTTAATGTAATGCCTTTAAATTTATTCAAGTGTAATATATTGCAAATTGAAATCAGAAATATTTTTGTTAGTTCAAAAAAGTTACCAATATAGAGGTCTGTACCCCTAGTGTAAATAAATTCGATTTTTGTATGTGATTGAGAAAGAGCGCGCCAAGCGGGACGTTTTGGAAACTCAAAATCCTATACAAAATGAGACTTAACGCAAACGCGTTCGTCACGTTATGATGTCGATTAAATTTACACTAGGGGTACAGAATATGTTTTTCCTCTAAAATTTGCTGATTATAAACTTTTTGTTGAAACTTATTTCTTTCGATCCGCTTCTTTCAGAGCATGAGAAATGAAAATTAATTTTGTGTTCACTTCTGTTTTATATACAGTTTTCAAATTATCAATTTATATACAGTTTAGGGTTTGAGTTTTACCCTTCTAGTATTAAGAAACCACTAAGAAACCCAAAAAAGGCCGGAAAATAAAGAATCGCCGAGAGTGATAGACGAGCAAAGCGAGCTCGTTTAGTAAACACTAGGCTAGTACTTATTTTATAAAATGCGCGTAATAACAACTTACTCGTAAATATCAATGTATGTAGCTCAGTGTATACCGTTGCTTAGTGAGTTTTAGAGCCATGGCTGAAGGCAACTTTGCTGGCCTAATTCGACATTGCTGTATAAATATTCCTTGTCGGCGTGTCTCATTAAAGCGCATTTATGTTACTAAACGGGACATGTTCTATCCCAGTCTAATAACAAAAAGCTATGTTTGGGATTTATTTTACTCGTAAAATTATATAAAGTTATAAAGCACACTATTCTCAGAAGTCGATAGACGTCTACGACGTCTAGTCATCTAAGAACTGGTCCGCCATTATTGCTCAGACTTTTATAATTCTAATTTACTTGAAGCTAGCTGAAGCATCAAAGTTTCATGCACGTGAGGTAACAGAGTTGCCAAGTGCATCCTAGCTACGATAAATCTTAGGCACTGCGGCAAAAGATAACATGATAATATTAGATCAGATACACCATCTTAAAACTGTTAGCATTGCAATGACTACCATAAATTTCTTATCCTTCGATTTCATATATATTGTTTTATTATTTTCTTTCCACGCTTTAGCTTTTTTCGCTTTTTATATTTATATAAGCCTTAATTTGTCTAGGTATGATATTAATAGTCAAATGTATTCGTTCAGTTACATTGATAGTTATCTTTCACTTCTCAATTGAACCATATACATTTTAGATTGTAGCATATAGCATAGGTATATAGCTCTATGCTATACTGCGGTGGCAGCATGGTTCCATTTTTATCACTTGTCACTACGCCCGTCACTTTCGCGCTTACATACTTGTTAGAACGTGACAGGTATGGTGATAAATGATAAAGAGCCGACCATCTTAGTCCTACTGTTATCGGTAATTTTATCTTCAGACATCGGATTTCAGGGAGTCAAAATTTAATGATAGGTAGGGATTTCCAGTATCGATAAACTATTGATGTTCTTGCTCCAAGTTTTATTAGTAAAAATAAAATTTTGTTGAAAGTATAATAATTAAACAAAATAATAGCTATCAACGTTTCCTAAATAACACTTACAAAAATATATGCACATTTATGTATTTTCAAACAAAACTAGGAGCAATCAGTAGTATATGAGTTTATCTAATATTTTATCTAATAGTTTATAATTAAGTTTATCTATATAGGGACTCCCAACTTGTCATTAAATGTTGCCCCTGAAATCCAATATCTACTTATCATTATTATTTAATCCGTGCCGCGGCGTCAAACTTAGTTGCTAACTGTACCCGGGAGCATTGACCAATCTCAACGTAATGAATATGCATCTTTTGGTCGACTAGCTCTAAAGTAACGACTTTTCTTTAGAGGATCGTATCATAATCATAGCTTCAGTTTGGTCATTTTTAGAAGTTTACAGGTGTATACACATGGCTCACGTGTAGAAATAACTTGCAAGTATTATCAAAACAACTCAATGCCTTTCGCCCATAAGGTCCCAAATACTTATGGTTTGTAGTACAATCAAGTACATATTCTTACATATTAGTACTAGCAAAAACAGACTTGATTGAGTATCGGCTTATGAACCTTATTGCGTTGTAATAAGATTTTTTCATGGTCAGTTCATATTGACAACCAACAACCAGCTTCCAACGAGCGTGCTAACAAAAAAACTGTGCGTGATTTATTTGCTGCAAGTTCAATGATCAATTAAGTATCAGTCTCACGAATCGGTTGTGTATGTTATATATATATTATGTCTTTTAGTTTTAAATGCACCGTCTACCATCTTTTCTGCTTTTCCATAAGGTTGACTGGTAGAGAATGCATATGTTGTGTTCAGTCTCATATAGGTAGGTACACACACAAGCTGACAATGTTGCACATAAATGTCGATAGTTATTAATTAATTATGTTACGAAATGTGTTAAAGTTTTTCTTTATAAAATATATGAACGCTTTCACACAAACATTATAAAAGTTAAAATGTACCTACGTTGTGTTTACTGAAATATGACTGACTCATCAGCGCAGAGCTGAAACTACAAAAGCTAGATTGTTGAAATTTGCACATCAGGTTATATATTGTGTATCAAGAAGAAGAATATGTTTTGAAAAATATGTCTCCTAAAAAGGCTTAAAATGGTGTTGATGGCTTGTAACTGGAACACAATTTGAGT
This sequence comes from Cydia pomonella, assembly GCF_033807575.1. Classification (NCBI taxonomy): domain Eukaryota; kingdom Metazoa; phylum Arthropoda; class Insecta; order Lepidoptera; family Tortricidae; genus Cydia; species Cydia pomonella. The sequence goes on from NC_084704.1 coordinate 20,269,272, forward strand.
AGGTAAAAATATTGAGGGATTAGAAACTTCGGAGAAAGTCACACTCACGCCGTTAGAAAACAATAGAAGTAATCTCAATGTTTTTGAAAATTCTTCTTCTAATGTATTAAAAGGTGTCGAAACTTTTTATCAAGAACAAAAATTTTTTTCTGCCCTCCAGGCGGAAAAATAGTATGCGCACCACGGGAGGAGTCGTAGGACATTCCATCTCGCGTGTTTGCCAATTTTACACGCGGCACGCAATATCCTACTTTTCGTCCCTTGGGACACAAATAACTGTAAGTGAATTTTGGAAAAATCTTCCTGTAAGATCCTGATGATCCTGTGAGATCGAATATTTTTTTTTTGCTTTTAGTTGCTACCTCCGATAAAAGACAATTACTTAGGTAGATAAATATTATATAGTTGTACGGTCAACCAATTTGATTCCTAGGCCACTATAGAACCATGTCATAATGACTTCTACGACAGTGCTTATTGAGTGATGCATATCATGTATAGAGTAGTTAAAGCGACAAGGTTCTATAGTGGCCTAGGATTCAAATTGGTTGACTGTACAGTCAGCATCAAAAGTAACGGATCAAACAAGGTTTCAAAAGTATCTACCATTCTGTAACAGCTTAACAAAATGTGGTGGTTCTATGTGTAGAACGATTAAGACGGTAAAAGATTTACTTTTGAATGTAAATTTTAGAGATTTATCTATATTTGGAAAAGTTATCCAGAATATCAGATACTTTTGGCGCGTTGTTTCATCCGCTACTATTGATGCTGACTGTACATTACATCAAAATAATTTATTAATGAAGCTCTTAAAAAATCCTGTTTGGCCTTAAATACATTTTCGTGAATCTGTTAGCTTAATTCAGCTATCAGCTTCAATTTCCGGTTAATTCCACATTGATTATTTTTCCGCGAACTGTGAAACAGCGTGGAATCGGCATCACGTGGTGGCTTGAATAAAGCCGCCTTATAGTATTACGAGTACGTGACGACCGCCCAAGTGACATTTAAGTGTCGAGGTCGGGACTACGTTATAGGTCAAAGGATTTTTATCGCGCTCTAACCCTGTTACCACGGAATGCGACATAAAATAGCAGATTGATTAGAAAGTATACGTAATCTACCTAAGAAAGTATATGGTATATTTATTAGTATATTTGGTATTTTTTTAATACTTATATAAATAGTATGTATGTTTGTGTTTTATAATCTCCATATTTAGCTCCTTGCACTAGTTGCACTACCTGTTGACTTTTGTATGAGTTCTAAATTTCCTGCTACCTAAAGGTAGTCCGGAAGAGATCGCTTTTTAGCGATAAGACCGCCGGTTGTTACCTGGTTCTATTTTCCTTAAAAAAATGTTATAATAAATAATTATAACAAAATTCTCAAAACATTGCGTCTTAGAATAAACTTTTAGTGTGCTAAAAATCAAAACACAAGTTATTTTTAAAAGTCACTAAACAAATGTTAGTCAGTTTGAGTAGTACAGCTTTATGTTTTGCTCCTGTTACAAGCCACACCCGTGTATACCGTAACAGGTTTCATGTGAACGCTAGCTGTATGTAACACATGATTTAAAATGCAATAAATGCATTTTGATATTGAATTTGAATATTGTTATAAACATAAAACATAACATCTTTGTTTTGAATTGTAAATATCGTATCGTACTCGTTTGTGTGAGAAGAAACCTATGTTTAAATACGAGCGCACACTGTGGAAAGTATACAGGTTGGCATACACAAGTGGGGTGGATAACGCATTTTATTTGCTGAACATTGGGTGATATCCTTCGGTTTTCGCCTATATCACGAACGTATTTGAACACAGAAATCCCCGTTAAGTGCTTTTGTTTTTTACTACCTGTCTGCCTCTTTTTCCCTTCAACGATCGATTCACGAGTAGTTTTATTCATTGAACAATAGATGTTAATTTACTGACTTATTGGTACAAATTAAAAATGAAATTCTTTATCTAGAGCACGCTACCATGACTATCATAATGTTACTTATCCGTGTATAAATGACAGTTAGTCCACATTTTATCCTTTTTAGGGTTCCGTAGCCGAATGGCAAAAAACGGAACCCCTTATAGATTCGTCATGTCCGTCTGTCTGTCCGTTTATGTCACAGCCACTTTTTTCCGAAACTATAAGAACTATACTGTTCGAACTTGGTAAGTAGATGTATTATATGAACCGCATTAAGATTTTCATACAAAAATAGAAAAAAAAACGATAAATTTTGGAGGTTCCCTATACTTAGAACTGAAACTCAAAAAAAATTTTTTCATCAAACCCATACGTGTGGGGTATATCTATGGATAGGTCTTCAAAAATGATATTGAGGTTTCTAATATCATTTTTTTCTAAACTGAATAGTTTGCGCAAGAGACACTTCCAAAGTGGTAAAATGTGTGTGTGGGTCCCCCCTGTAACTTCTAAAATAACAGAATGATAAACCTAAAAAAAATATATGATGTACATTACCATGCAAATTTCCACCGAAAATTGGTTTGAACGAGATCTAGTAAGTAGTTTTTTTTTAATACGTCATAAATGGTACGGAACCCTTCATGGGCGAGTCCGACTCGCACTTAGCCGCTTTTTATTTATTTAATCACTTTTCCACAATTGACAGCGATAGTAAACGATTGCTGCATAAGATGGTCTTTGAATAATAATTATGTAATTTGTCTACATTTCTATCTTAAAGTTAGTTGATGAGTGGATGTGTTAAGTGCTATAAATGTGACTTGTCTAAATTTATAATTATAAAGAATTTGTTCACATATACAGAGATAGACAATAGATGAAAAAAGTCGTTGGATAATTATGAATAATAATAATTATAATTAAATATCGTTTACTTTTGACGGTAAAACTTTGTTTATTTTACCGTAGTCCTCATAAGGTGCCGAATTCCGATAAGCTAATGAGAGTTACTAGCTAGGCTATTGATTTGTATTCATCATTGTTAACAGGTTTTATTTACAACACCCCTAGCTGATTATAATACATTACCGCACATGCTCGATAATTATAATAAATAAAGCACTCTGGTTCAATATCCAGGATTATGAGCCTAAAAGCGGTAAGTTTGGGCAGCTTGTAAGTTTCCAAAGTGTAACTTACACTTGAATTTCGTATAAGTTTCTGTAAGTTTCAAATGGAATTTTTTTATTTCTTTTAATTTTTCTTTTTTTTCGATTTTTTAGCGAATAGACAGATATACCCGGCTGGGTGACTTTGCTGCTTATTTATTATGTTTAGATAAATAATTTATCAGAAACATTTCCGGTCAATTATGTAATTTTCAACACTTGAAATATGTCACCGTTAAGGAAATATGTAAAATGTTTCAGAAATTAGCCATCGCTGCTCCCACTTTGTTTTTCCTAGACAGTGTCTAATCGAGATATTTCTGCGTTCAATTTTCGTTCCCGCCTTCATCGCGGCTCATTGCGCCTTGCAAATTTCATTTGCACTGAATAATTCACGTGACGCGTACCTAATAAAAGTTTCAGCATGGCGGATTGGCGCGGTGTGGAGTGCGACGCGGCTAATCAAATATTTTTATGATCGACGCAGTTTACGAGCGGGTCGTTCGGAGAGGTGTGCGGCGATTTCACTTCGAGGCATAAGCTGAAAGTGATACTAGTGTTTTTTTTTTGCACGTGTATACTATTAGTTAACTTAAAGTGGCTGTTAGGTAGAATAAAACAAGTGCAATGCTAAAACTATGCAGCAGGCGATTCTGTAACCCTGTTTCGAGGGAGACCCCGCTTTTTATGCGTAAAGCGTTAACAGTTTGGTTTTGGATTCGACTGGGTGATAAAGTCCACAATGGGCGGCTCGATTTTGATTTTTATTCGGAACCCGTTTGTGGAAAAAATGCAGTTTCAATTATAAACACAAGATTTTCGAAATCCAGTAATATTCTATACTGTGTATTCATAAACCATAGATCAATACATGGTGTAATACGAGTAACCCGAAATATTTTAACCACGCATTTATTAGGCCAAAAGAAGGAGACGTCGACCATAAAAATATTTATGAGTTTATGTAAATTTCGCCAAAAAAATTTTTTGTTTGATGTTTTTCGTATACCTACCTATCGAGATTAACAACGGCATCGGAAAAGTCATAACTTATTACTTGTAGTAATTCAATCATAGTAATTACTCTACTTACCAATAAACTTTCGCATAACCCACATATAAGTACAAGCAATCAAAAACGATTAACATTTTCTACCTTTACTCAACAAACGTCTTATGACTTGCACCATATTTGTATTGCGCTTCCTAGCCTGTCCCGCTGTCAAGTGGACACAGTGCCTTTGCATTTATGCGCGTAATTTAATAAGGCCAAAACCACATAATTGTATATAAAATAGGCATTTTCAAGGTTTTATCTTCGTAATGTGGAACTTATTGCACAGCTTTTAGGCTTATAATCCTAAATATTATACACGCATATTTTATCATTATACATAACTATTATCGAACTTGTGCGGTACTGATAATCCGATCGAGTAAAGATTGTTATATTAATAGCTTATAATAGATTTTTTTTTATACTACGTCGGTGGCAAACAAGCATACGGCCCGCCTGATGGTAAGCAGTTTCCGTAGCCTATGTACACCTGCAACTCCAGAGGAGTTACATGCGCGTTGCCGACCCTAAACCCGCCCCCCCTCGTTGAGCTCTGGCAACCTTACTCACCGGCAGGAACACAACACTATGAGTAGGGTCTAGTGTTATTTGGCTGCTGTTTTATGTAAGGTGGAGGTACTTCCCCAGTTGGGCTCGGCTCTAGATCCGGAATGACATCCACTGGCTGTGCCCTACCACACAAAGCGAGATGACATTCACAATGCCCATACCTCTCTTATGGACGTAGTTTAAGGACGTATTTGAGAGTGACATAAAAAATATCCTAAATGTTTGATTTATTGAAATATATACTGTTTTTTTTACAAAGGCACTAATAACCATTTTTATTTCTTAATTGTTAGATTATGTACCTCGTAGTGCACATTGGGCGTTGCTGTTAAAAAATACGTAGGTATTATAATATAACCCACAACAAAAGGTTATTTTTTGAGAATTTATGATTAGGTCTACGTGTTGATTTACTTGTTGTATCCAAGCTGGAAGACTTTTTCGTGATAAATAAAATATTTACAGTTCTGGTAAAAAATAAAGTTCCAAAGAAAGTGATACTGAATTTGAAATACAGCAAACACACAATAACATTTATAAATAAAAAGGTTATTAAGTTTTATGATGAGCAATTGTGTAAGTATATATCGGAGCTTGTTATTTACCACAATTTTTTTTTTTGTCTACGTACGGTGCTTATTAAGTAACTATTAAAGAAGTAAAATAATACCAGAGGCTGCGTTATAGAAATAGTATATTACGTGTCTTAAAGCGGCAAACGTGTTTTACGTCAAGCCGGTGCTGGCCGAGTGGATATGACGTTCGACTTTGAATCCGGAGGTCGCGGGTTCAAATCCTGGCTCGTACCAATAAGTTTTTCGGAACTTATGTACGAAATGTCATTTGATATTTACTACCAGCTTTTTGGTAAAGCGCATGAGAGGAGGCCTGTGCCCAGCAGTGAGACTTATTACGTGTCTTAAAGTTTAATAAAAGGTGATTTAAATAAAAAGATATATTTTAGTATTTATAGCTTCGAATTTTGATAAAACACCCAATGTGCATTTAACGAACTAAAAATACGATGTTGGAATTCAATTTATTATATTTATTTTTATATATTCCCAGAAAAAATATAAAAATCCAGCTTGAGCTCACCATAAAAAAGATTTTTGAAGTGCGTGGGCAGTTACGACTTAAAAATATTATGGCTCATATAGTTATTGCACACTGGGCGTTTATCTGAACTTGTGTTTCACTTGGGCGGCACGAGGTTATAAATTATTATGAGTATACTCCCTCGTTGATTACCTACATCATTAAATTAATGAATTAACAAAACATTTTTTTTCGATTTGGTTTCCATCCATCGGTTATAAATAGTAAAATATTCGCTTTATTATATTTTACTGTTTGTTGATCTCGTTCGCGCCTTTGGCTGCGCCCAATATTGCATTGGTATGGCGATGGCGTATAAAAAAAAACAACGAGCCATTTTCTGTATTTGTTGCGACATTGGGAGCGAGTTTAGCAAGTTGTTAGTTTAATGTTGACGATAATGTCAACTTCAAGCATTGGAAATGAAAAACACATAAAGACGCTGCCGTCAGAAATCCTAATGGAGGCAAGAAAAGCGAGCGATAGCCTTGAGTACTTATACTATAAAAATCGAGTGAAAAATACTTAACGGCATTTAAAACTTTATACAATAGAAAGTCAACAAAAAACAAAGATTTATTATTGTAACTCAAGGCAGGTTATAGGCCTTCCAAAATTGAAGCACTTACTTTGTACAAATTGTACAAGTTGCCTTTAGTCGCGCCTAGGCAAGAGATAAATGTGTATGTGCTCCGCACACTAGAAGAAGAGATAAGTTTATGCTTAACAACGAGCATGAGAAAGATAAATGAAATGCAAAATTTAATCAAAAAGAACAGACTTCTTCGTAGACGTAGAACTAAATATGAAAGTACTTTTTTGTTGTTTGAGTATCTATAATTATACAGGGTGTTTATTTAGTCACCTGCAATAATTGACGGGGTGAATATATAGGTCATACTGAACAACTTTTACTATGGGACCAACCCTAAAATCGAGAAAAAAAATTTGGCTGTTTGATACATTTTGGATGTCTGACCTTGACATTTTCTATGGGAAAGTAATTTTTTTTTTCGCTATTTCATAGTAAAAGTTGCTCAGTTGCTCAGTATTATATTCATCCTGTAAATTATTGCAGGTGACTAAATAAACACTTTGTATAATATTATTAGCAAAAACGCTGTCTTTCTCGAAAAAACGTGGTTTTTGCTTAGAATTGGCGAATAAGTACAAGCCAAGCCCGCTTTGTTGCATTTATTGGATGTTAAAATTGTTCGACCTCGACCTTCAGTTTGGTTTGTGTCTAGTATACTATAGTGCTTTTTACTTTTCATACATTACTAAGATTTGGGATGTTCAAATACTTATTTGTTATACAGTGTGTATTTTTCATACGACCACATAATCAAAGGGAAGTTAGTTTAGGCTGTAATGAACACACTTTTTAGGTTTTACAAAAAAAAATACGACTTTTATTTTTCCATATAAAATAATTCAGCAAGTAATGTATTATTAGTAACTCATTTAATGACGCGACGTCACAACTGTCACAAGTGACTATGATGTACGAAATACATTGGCGCTTGAAAAATGATCAAAAATGAATAATTATGTTCTGGTAGTTAAGAATAGATTTAAAAAATCTTTTAGAATTGTTTTATAGCACTTAAATCTACGTCTAGTTAGCGTTTGTGGTTATATCAATAATACACACTGTATAGCCATTTTTAATTTATGAAGTACTTACAAAAAACATTATTACCCCATATAAAGTTGACATTTATTTGTTATTATATATAAATAAAAAGATATAATATATAAGGCGCTAACAAATTACTTACCATTATTTTAAGAGATGGTACTATTATATTAAATTGACTAACATTTCATATGATTTTTTCGTTTTCATTTACCGAACAAAAAAAATATCTAAAAATAAGCATTATGGGCACTTAACATACAAGATGTTTATCACTTCCTATCATGTCAACAATTGGGTACTTGACACATGTTGAATATTATAACAAAATTTAGCTAAAGGGATAGAAAATGAGCCATCCATTATAAAAAAGTGGAATTTAAAAAGACATATTGAGATTATAAAAAAATAAAAGACCCCAAAATCTCAAAACATTTTTCTTTTTACATTCAAAAAGAAAATAATACCATTCGATGCCCTATATTTCACTGAAAAATAAATTGTATGACAACTATATACATAAATGCAATATTTCAGGGTCAAAATAGCAATTTTCTCGAAATTCCATATATTAAGGACAGACTAATGTAATGTGACGTCACATTACAATATCATTTTGTTAGAGGCGTTTCAATCGTCGAGTGCACGCGTCAGACTTTAACTCTCATTTCTGATCTTTGTGGTGCTTAAATAGAATAAAATAATATATATTCAGACAACACATCAATAAAATTATTACAAAGAAGAAAATACATTAACAACAACAAGGAATAAAAAAAAAGAAACCGTGGAAGTTGAAGAATACAAAATTATATGTTTGGATGTGAGGCTGAAATGGTCTCTACTCAGCATTGCAGTTAAATGCCACGAGTATAGATCAAGATCGATTGACATTATTTACAAAAAAACTGTCAAGTAGCCAATTGTTTGTCTTAAGAGCCCATCAACGTGCTCACTAGCGCCACTGGTAAATAATTTGTCATTATTTAAATTTAACGACAGATATTTAATAAAGGGGGCCGCTACGTACTGTATTTTGTATTTAAGTACCTTTTGAATACATCAAACTAGTTTTTATGTTTCTGGATTCGTCGATTTATGAACTCAAAACAAAAACGGCCGTTTTGACTTCGGACGCATAAATTGACGAATCCAGCAACGTAAAAACTATCACGATGTATTCAAAATGTACTTAAATACAAAATACAGTACGTAGCGGCCTCCTTTTTTAAATATATATCGTTAAATTGAAATAATCACAATTATTTACCAGTGGCGCTAGTGAGTACGTTGATAGGCTCTTAAGTCTTAATGTCATATTCCACGTGTCAGTTGATTTAGCAACATGAAGTGGCCAGTTAAGAGTGAGGTAAACGAGGTTCTAGAATCTGTACAATGAGGTCTCATATAATTATCTCATTAATAGCGTACTTTACATAGCAAATTTGTTTTCAAATTTTCTACAAAAATTCATCATAAAACAAATTTAATAAAACATACTTAAATAATGCTCCAGGAGCCGAGTAGGTACTATGAGCTGTAAAATATTAGTAATTTTTTGTTAGCACACAAATAGTGTGTTATATTTATATTATGTACAACACAATATTTCACTAATATTATTTTGAGTATTTGGCTGAATCAGTACCCCTAGTGTAAATAAATTCGATTTCGAAACGTGACGTACGCGTTTGCGTTTAGTCTCATTTTGTATGTGATTTAGAAAGAGCGCGCCAATATTGTAATTTTATTTTTGCAATGGATTTATCATTGCGAAAAATTATTTATGGAGCTAAATTGACAATACCAAACAAAGTCAAGGGAAAATCGGCCAAATTCACAATACAGTCATATTATAATATTTTGTGGCTTCTACTATTTACAATACTATTTACTAATAAACGGGACATGTTAAAAACTAGATTTTGATTGATAATTTATACATGATTGTGTAGGTCAACCGTTTTGAAGTGGCAAACAAACAGCTAGCTTAAGAAATAAAGTAGCACAGCAGACCAATACACGCGAACCCGTTAGTTAGCAAAAGAGCTAACTTTTATCTTATTTAGTGAAATCTACATAGTAGGTATACCTATAGATCGTGTCATTCACGAAGACGCGTGCCTTGACTCGTATAGTCAATGTCATGCCTAATATCATCAACTTACGTATATACTATAGTAGCGCAGTTGGCAAATGGCCGTTTAGAAACAGGTAATAACGGCAACGATCCGGGTTCGATCCCCGGACGTGTATAATGCAGGTTATTACTTTTTGTATTTTTTGTACTTGAATATCATATTCGATTGACTAAACGAGTGTGAAGCTCAAGCTAAGCGTATCAGTTTCAGCTTGTACAAAAATGTTTAGTAATTCTCCCTGCCTGTAAGTCGCATTTCTGAACTGATTTGTAAAATGCTTTGAGCAGTTTCTATAATTATTATTGGGTGGATTACGTTTTTTTTGTATCAATAATAAACTTCGATTATTAATAATGATATACTTCGTTCCAACCTAGTGTTCCACAACACTCCCTCATTTTTTTCGTTTTAATTTTTACCCCTAATGGAACGAAGTTGGTAGGTAATTATAATTGTATACCTACGCATTTTGGGTGGCTGTTCGTTTGCTTATGTACCCGAACTGATGTTGAAAATATGTCCCAAAAACGGCTTGTATGATATGTGATATACACAAGCTATGATTCTTAGTTAGGTTTTAATGTTATGCGACGAGATGATGGCGCTGTTCTAGTTTTGTCGGGAGGTTTTAATTTTATGTTGCGGGAATAATGAAGACGTCCATTTTTTCTTGTCTTGTTTGATCGTAGTCAGGTAAAATTAAACACCATCTGGTACACATAGATATTTATGAATTGTATAATTCATATCATAAATGTACATTCTACATTACGATTGCACCTACAGAATATACTGCAATATAGCCTGCAGCGTTGAAGCAGCGGGTAATAGTCGATGTCACTGTCAATTTCCTTGATAAATTGCGTTGCTACATTGCTGCCTCGTTTTGAACGTTATATTTTCCACTTTTTATTTTATAGCCCGCTTCCCGATGCAGCAAAGCTGCAGCAGTAACACTGGATTGGATAGATATTGTTTTATTAGGGTTCCGTACCCAAATGGTAAAACGGGACCCTATTACCTACTAAGACTCCGCTATCTTTTCTACTGCCCGTCTTTCAGTTGAAATTTTCACAGATGATGTATTTCTGTCGCCGCTAAAACAACAAATACTAAAAAGTGCGAAAACCTCGGTGGGCGGGTCCGACTTGCACTTGTCCGTTTTTTTTTTATAACAGGCTATTGTCTACTTAAGACCCCATATGAAGTATTGCTGTCATCTTTGGGCAGGAGCACCTGGATGCAGCAGCAGCAGTCCAAAGGCATGCTGTACGAATCGTCGACGATCCTAAACTCACAAGCGGTATTGAACCTTTAAGTCTGAGGAGAGACTTTGCCTCCTTATGCGTGTTCTACCGCTTGTACAATGGGCTGTGCTTTGAAGAATTGTTTGAGATGCCCACGGCTACTTTGTATCACCGCACCGCCCGCCGTCGTCAGGGTGTTCATCCTCACACCCAGAACGTAAATGTTCGCGCACTGTGCGGTTTAATAGGAATTTCCTCCCGCAGACGCTCTGGCTGTGGAATGAGCTACCTGCCGAGGTTTTCAAGGTCTACAGTATAAGGTTCTTCAAAAAAGGAGTGTACAGATTTTTCAACGTGCATGTAACACCTCTGAAGTTGCAGGCGTCCATAGGTTACGTTGACAGCTTACCATCAGGCGGGCCGTTTGCTTGTTTGCCAGCGTCGTATTAAATAAAAAAAAGTTTTTGCACTTTGTTCTCTACAATTAAAATTCTCTAATTTCTAAAATTCTCTAAAATTAAACACTGCACTATTCATCAGGAGAATACTTGTTATGTATTCAAACCCCTTATGCTCTACAAGCACATATTTAAATCAAGTTAACAAAAATAATCTTATGAAAATGTTGTCAGGTGTGAATAAAGCTTAAAAGCTTCTGGGCTTAGGGTGCCCATAAATTTCACCTCAGATCTTTGTTTGCCCAAATATCGCTCACTCTGTTTGCTAAGCGCCATCAGTCATATATCCAAAATAGGGTGGAAGTGGGCCATGGGCATATGCCAGTAAATCAGGACATCGCCAGCCTCCACACTTCGTGTTTTTAAAGGACTGTATATGAATTATCTGAAATGTTTTTTGTGCACTGCGGTGGGTACCTACCTAATTTCTCATATATGCAGCAATTTTATACCTACTTAACAAATAAAATCTACATGCCCAAAATCATATAAAGAATGCACAAAGCTAATACGTCGACTACTCGAGACCCGTTAAGTCATTGCACTTGACTGTTATCTATGGTAGCAACGGTTAATAAGCGGAGTTAGATATTTACTCATCGTCACAACTGACTAACCTAACCTAACCGAGAAACGATTTTTTACTTACGTAATTACGTACATACATAAAACTAGTGAGTGAAAAGATTGTCAATATTGTAATTTTCTAAGGAAGGCAAATACATATCTGAGGAAACATTTACTTCCAACTTGAATGCCAGTTTTTTTTTTCTGAAGAGCTTCCCATAGGTACTCGTACTCGTCCGACTTGCTTTAACTAAATTATACTGAGCCTAGTGTCCCCTGCGCCTAACAGACTCCATTACCAAACAGTACGTGATGATAGTACACAGTTGTGCAACAAGATATCAATAAATATAATTAGGATTGTGTAGCCTTTTGGCGCAGGTATTAATTAGGAATTTCACTTTCCGCCTTGTATATTTTCGAGGGACGTATAAGTAGTCATCTTCGAAGAAACTAGGTAACTAAGTGAGAAGATATGCCTTTATACCCAAACGTACAACCCATGTTAGGTATTTATGATTAATTTGTTCCTAAAAGATTATGTACATTTTAGAGTCGCGTCGATAAATTCGAGTTTTTCTTTAACTTGTTTAGCTATTTATAATTAATAATAATTATAATAATTTAGCCTATATACGTCCCACTGCTGGGCACAGGCCTCCTCTCATGCGCGAGAGGGCTCGGGCTATAGTCCCCACGCTAGCCCAATGCGGATTGGGGACTTCACATACACCTTTGAATTTCTTCGCAGATGCATGCAGGTTTCCTCACGATGTTTTCCTTCACCGAAAAGCAAGTGGTAAATATCAAATGATATTTCGTACATAAGTTCCGAAAAACTCATTGGTACGAGCCAGGATTTGAACCCACGACCTCCGGATTGAAAGTCGGACGTCATATCCACTCGGCCACCACCGCTTTTTATAATTAAAAGAACATATTAGAAGAGAACGGTATTCCCAATTATGTCATTGAGTGTAGGCCGAATAACGGTTCCACCCAAAGGAAGAATTAAACTTGATTGACAAGTTTTTAAGACAAGGTAGGCCAGGCCGTTTTGTGGTAAGATTATTTCAAAAACACTCTTTAAAAAAACCTTGCTTTCTAGCATTTCCATTGGCAATCCTATACGCATACAATATGAAATGGGGTATGACAGTTTATGAACTATATACATATATTCACCATATTAACTACTATTACTTAGTTAGTTACTTAGTTCTGATACTAAACACGAGTATCCAAAAAATTATTGTTTGATTTTAAAAGCAATCATAAGACATAAAAGTATCTAGTTGTATATGTATATGCTCAGCAAAACGTGCAAACTACAGCTAAAGTCTAGACGTTAAAAAATAACCTGTAAGTATCTTTTATATTGTTTTCAATCTGTGCACTATCCCGTTGGGATGCCATGGAAAATATTTCCGGTTCCGAACCCCTCTTTTGCCTTCTCTCATCGTTTTTTCGATCCCTCTCGATCATTGTCATTCCTATTTATTTTTTTAATGGCCCACCATGATTCACAATGACGTCGGCTGGTAACTGAATGAAAATATACTGAAATCGTAGCCGAAAAGAGAGCAAAATATTTTCATTAAGTGCTATTAATGGCTACTTATATATTTGTCTCCCTTGTTTCTCAATGCTGTTATGATACAATAGTAGATTGTTAACCAAGCGTGGAAAGTGAACCATATCAACCCGAGATATTTAAAAATAGTTCGAAGGTGAGATGGTTACTTTTACCCAAGTTAAATACTCTACTTTTCATTTCGACTATAAGGAAAGTCAAACACAAGAAATGTAGGTTATATATGACTGGAATAGGCGTCTTTTACATTTTGATCGGAAAAAAAAACTAAAACCATAGACAATCCGATCTTTAATTAGGATCTGCCTGAAACGGTCTTGATGTTACGCACCTTAAAAAAAGTGAAACTGGATGAATGAATGAATGAAGATTACATTTTAAACATTCATTGTCATTTATATTGATTTATTTACAAATATTTATGTTTATGTCATACATTTAAATACTAAATACTAGGAGTATAATTTTAAATAATGAAATGCAATTAACATTTAATTTCGATAATACTTGGTCTGAAAATGCGAAAGCTAATATGGCTTTTAACTGAATAATATGATTATGGCTGTTAGCCGTCGCTCGAAGTACAAATTAAAAAAAAAATACTTTACACCCGATTATCAGCCTATGAAAGGTGAACGTTCCGAATAGGAGAGATGAAAAGTAATATGGGTAGGCACTGAATATTACCATGACAGCATAATTAAAATAAGTAATAGGATGGCTTACGTTTGTATGGAAAAAAATCAACTCTAGAAGAAGCGGCACCCCCTTATTTTGATACACTTATTATTTTGATAAAATACGCCAAGTTTTGTAACTTTATCTCAACTACAAAAAAAAAACAAATAGGTTGAGCACCCCCTAGTAGTTGAGATAAAGTTACAAAAATTTGTGTATTATATCAGCATAATAAGAGTAACAAAATATTGGGGTGCCCCGTCGGATATTTTAAAGAAAAAAATTTTTGAACCACCCTAATATGAAAACAACTTTTTAAAAGTTTATGAATTGAAAAAAACTAAACAATAATTATTATAGGAATATTGAATAAGTACTTCTATTATAATAACAATGCCTCCTTATTGTACTGTATTCTTATTAAGCCTAATGAAAACTTTGATAAAGCAAATACAGGGTACATATGAAGCATAATATATAAACGATCAAAATTTTCACTGTTGCCGTTAATAATAAATCTTTAATCGTAACTCTAGAAACTAATTAAACTGATGACTTATTGTACTTAAACTATGGCCCGTTTAAATGTCCCTTAAGTAAAATCTACTATTCTAGAATAAATTTAATCAATAGGAGTAAAGTTAAGCCAGATATCTCTGTCGATAACCCTAGCGAAGCCGAGGTCAGTTTTCGGTAGCCTCGGCGGAGTCTTCGAGCACGGTCGAACTTGATACTTCAATAGGATGCGGCGAGAAATACTGCTAATAATACGTTTTGATAATTCCTCACCTGAAAAAAAACGTACTTTAATTAGTAATTAACATTGAATCCCACTTTGAGCCCCACTTGAGTCTCACTATCAGGTCTGCTGGGACAGCCGCGGAGTATGTCACCAAAATGAAAGATGCCAAGTATACTCTGCCTTGGAACCAATATACGACTTTGTGCCAAATGCAGTCGAGACTGCGGGACCATGGGCTGTGGAGGCCAAGGACTTTGTGAGGGATATGGGTCGGCGGCTGAGGGACAGGGGGTGCGACCTCCGGAGATCGTACCTGGTCTAACAGATCTCATTGGCCAATCAGTGCGGTAACGCTGCCAGCGTAATGGGGACATTAGATCCAGGGCTATAACCGCGAATTTGCGGGCATTTTTCTCTGTCGCTCTAATTACGCCCTAGTGAGAGTAAAAGAGAAAGATCCTCGCAATTTTCAATTTTCGATTTTCGCGGTACGATTCGTGGCGATTATTTAATTTAATTTAAATTGTTATTTAAAACAAAAACTAACGAAGTGTGATGCGGATATCATCATTGGTATATCTGGGACGTAATATGTTGTATTTATAGCCACCTGACGAAGCCTGCGTTGCGGATTTCTTACATATAAACTAAATAATTATTAATATTTTTGTATAAATAACTAAATAAAATGTTATGATACATTAACATAAACATTTTGAAATATTAACATTATACACATTGTTTTTTTATTTCCCTTAATTTCAAGGGTGCATTCCTGAGCTTAAATTAAGTAACGACAAAACTATAAGGGTTCTAAGTTTGCCATTTTGGCTACGGAACCCTAAAAGTACTATTTAATAGCGGTACGAATTGATTAGATAACTTTTTTCTGATAAATCGTCGAATTTCGATTATAAAAGCATTTTTAGTGCAAAATTCGTCTTTTTTTTCTATTTTATAAATTCTCGGTCTCGGTCTCGGCCGAGAATCCCATTGAATCTCGGTCTCGGTCTCGGTCTCGGCCGAGACAAAAAAAGCGTTCTCTGTCGGACCTTAGATTGTAACGTTATACGTTACATGAAAGTACTATTATTTAAATAAACTACATAAATAAATGAAAATACCACTTAAAACTAATTTTACAAACTAATGTTTTCAATTTTAAACATAAAATTGCAACAAGTATTCGTCGGCGCCGTTTTAGCGCTCTTCGAAAGATTTCGTAAGCAACATTTTAGCGCTCACGGTAACGAGTTCTTTTGTTTGTCGAATATACTTATCGGGAGTTGCATTAGCGGATCGCTCCCACGATTCCCGAACTGCACTCGAGATAGAACACACGTCACACGGATCATCGGTCTCTGATACGTACCTATTTTGGAAAATGTAACCGATTTGATATAATTAATATTCGTGTTGTCATCTCTTAACGTTCCTCAAAGTGTTTAGCGTCGTAAATACGTTAAATGTTATAACGTGTGTGTGAATAAACCCCAAATTGGGTAAGTGGTAAATTTATTAACGCAAATGTAGTTCTACTTGCGAAATAGATATTAAGATAATTCTAGTGTTTTTACTTTGCATCATCAAATCATTTCACGTTAAATTGATAATCTTCGAGACGCAAAGTACCTGTCTAGCGTTGACCTTTCAAAGGCGTTCTGGCAGATCCCCATAGAACCCTCGGATTGCGATAAGACTGCTTTTTATGTACCAGGTCGCGGAACACTAAGGTTTAAAACCACCGCTTTTGGTCTCACCAATGCGCCTGCGACTCAACAGCGTCTAGTAGATTTGTTGTTTGGTGACATGGAACTTAAAACTTTCGCTTACCTAGACGATATTATCATTATTAGCTCGTCCTTTGAGGAACACGTGTCTCGTCTTTTGCGTGTGTTAGAGAAGCTTAAGTCAGCTAACTTAACAGTAAATTTTGAAAAATGTCAATTCTTTCGTAGCGAATTAAGATATTTAGGCTACCTTGTCGATTCTCGTGGTTTGCGTACGGACCCAAATAAGGTAGATGCCATTTTAAATTTTCCGGTTCCCACAAACAAAACTGAGCTTAAACGCTTTCTCGGAACAGCAACGTGGTACAGGCGTTTCGTTCCAAATTTCAGCACCGTAGCCGGGCCGCTCAATAGTTTGACTTCGAATGGCAAGAAAGCTCCTCCGTTCAAGTGGACGCCCGAAGCTGACGCGGCCTTTAACGCTTTGAAGGATTCTTTAGTTTCCGCGCCAGTCCTCGCTTGCCCGGACTATTCTAAGCCCTTCCAGGTCCATGTTGACGCTAGTAACTATGGCCTTGGCGGTATGCTGACACAAACTATAAACGGAAAGGAGCACCCAGTAGCCTATATGAGCCGAGCTCTGACTGGTGCCGAGAAAAACTACAGCATCACCGAAAGGGAAACTCTAAGTGCAATAGTAGCGCTCGAGCACTGGCGCTGTTACTTAGAAAATGGCCAAAAGTTCACGCTATATACCGACCATTCTGCGCTGAAATGGTTTCTGTCCTTGGAGAATCCGACTGGCAGACTTGCGCGCTGGGGAGTCCGCCTAAGTTCATTCAACTTCGAAATTAAGCACCGTCGTGGCGTTGACAACGTAATCCCAGATGCTCTGTCACGTGCAGTCCCCATTTCTGCCATATCCCTTGCAAATGCGGTAACCAATACTAAGGATGAATGGTTCATTAAAATGTATAACGGCTGTCTTAACAGTCCAAATAATTTTCCAAATTTTTTAATAAAAAATAATTCTTTATATAGACTTTCCAAAAACATATCACAACTCACCTCAGAGTTTGCTTGGAAGGAGGTTGTTCCCAGCGAATTTCGTGACAAGGTCATAACCGAAAACCACTCTGAACCGACTGCTGGTCATCTCGGCATTTTCAAAACGTACAAGCGTCTGGCATTGTCATATTACTGGCCCGGGATGCATCAGGACGTCGTTCAGTTTGTTAATTCTTGTTCCACTTGCCTGGCATATAAGTCACAAAATCACACTACTTTGGGTGAAATGGGACGCCCCAAGCAATGCTGTCGCCCTCATCAAATGATCTCGATTGATTTTGTAGGTCCACTTCCAGTTACTCGCAAACAGAATAGTTATATACTTGTCGTGACTTGCTGTTTTACAAAATATTGTAACATATTCCCTCTTCGTCGCGCTACTGCCGACGCAGTTGTTAAAGTCTTAGAAGACTCTATTTTTTTAGTTCACGGTATACCACAAACAATTTTTTTAGACAACGGAAGCCAATTTGTTAGCTCTGTCACAGACGCATTATTTAAAAAATATAAGGTGCCAAACGTGTATTATACACCAAAGTACTGTCCCCAAATTAATTTAGTGGAACGTTTCAACAAGACTCTTGTCACTTGTCTGTCCACGTTTGTTGGTAGCGATCATAGATCATGGGACACTTTTATCCCAAAGATTCAATTTGCGATGAACAACTCTGTAAATGAAGTCACTAATTATTCTCCGTCTTTCCTAGTACACGGTAGGGAGTTAGTCACTTGTGGATCGCACTACACTGACACAGACTTAGGTGACGAAGTTTTGTTCTTGCCGCGTGATATTTATGCTGAGAACTTGGGATGCCTTGCTTCGGTATTCAATGATGTGCAAGCCTCACTCTGGAATGCACATGTAAAGAATACCATGCATTACAATTTGCGTAGGAAACCAGCAGAATATAACGTAGGCGATCTAGTGTTTAAACGAACTTACGTACTTAGCGATAAGGATAAATATTTTAGTAAGAAATTAGCACCAAAATATTTGCAATGCAGAGTAGTTGAGAAGCGTTCACCTTTAGTTTATATCTTAGAAGATATGGCAGGCAAAAATATTGGAGCCTGGCATATAAAAGATTTTAAGCTTTATAATAATAGATAGGCATGCCCCAAAGAACACCTAGTTTCTAGCATGAGTCACAAGCTATGCCAGCTGATGCCTCGAATTTCATGAATGTGTACATCAACAGCGTGCGTAAAGTTGTTGCTGTTTTAACGAAAGTAAAGTTTGAAAGAAGTATGAAAGTTGATAGAATGATTCTGTAAATGCTAGGGATAATGAGACGGATTTTGTTTAAGACCAAAATCCTTACCCAGACGAGGCGGGTATATGTAACGTTATACGTTACATGAAAGTACTATTATTTAAATAAACTACATAAATAAATGAAAATACCACTTAAAACTAATTTTACAAACTAATGTTTTCAATTTTAAACATAAAATTGCAACAAGTATTCGTCGGCGCCGTTTTAGCGCTCTTCGAAAGATTTCGTAAGCAACATTTTAGCGCTCACGGTAACGAGTTCTTTTGTTTGTCGAATATACTTATCGGGAGTTGCATTAGCGGATCGCTCCCACGATTCCCGAACTGCACTCGAGATAGAACACACGTCACACGGATCATCGGTCTCTGATACGTACCTATTTTGGAAAATGTAACCGATTTGATATAATTAATATTCGTGTTGTCATCTCTTAACGTTCCTCAAAGTGTTTAGCGTCGTAAATACGTTAAATGTTATAACGTGTGTGTGAATAAACCCCAAATTGGGTAAGTGGTAAATTTATTAACGCAAATGTAGTTCTACTTGCGAAATAGATATTAAGATAATTCTAGTGTTTTTACTTTGCATCATCAAATCATTTCACGTTAAATTCATTAGTTTAAATATGATTTTGCCCGATCATGCTGCTGTAACGGTATTGCATCAGAATTTATTTCCACCCTCATTTTAAAATTCTAAATTCTTGCATCATCTTTACAAATTGTAATCTCCGACTCTGATTGTGAACATCCACGGCATCACTGCTACATTTTAGGTGCTTTCTTTTCCTGCCGTTTGCCGGGGATGCTCACAAATTACGTTGCCGGACTTTTTCCTTATACATTTGGATGACGCGTTCCAGGGTCCAACGTTCGGGCTGCTATTTTGGGTGGAGGATCCACCGCAGCCACACATACCACCAACGCTACTCTCGCCAGTAGAAGGGCCAGCACTTCATCAAGCCCCGGGCAGCCAAGTACAGTCATCCACAATTGCGGCGCCCGCGTACACCACCGACGGCACAACCCAGGCGAGAGTACCTAACCGCAAAATGGATAGGATCTTTGTGTGAATTTATTAAAAAAACCTGCGACCCATATTTTTTGTTAAGTGGCCCGCGTATTTCGGATCATTGTTTTTTAATTTTATTTTAAATTAAATGTTGTTTATTTTGCACGAATCTAGTTTATTCATTTTTCTCTTTTAGTTAATAAACTAAACAACAACCGTGACAAGATCAGGTAACATATTTAGTATCATCTGAATTTCCCGCTTAAAGCATTCACTATTTAGAAACCGTGAGCTATACATTTATATGAATGTGAAGTTGTGGACGCGCATAATGTAGGTATTATATGCAATGCAAGCAATAAAATATTTTATCTACACACATATCATAAACCCTCTATAATGCGTATAAACCGCAAATCCGGCCAGCATGTAGATAAACTATTTTGTTAGAAGAAATTGACCATAAGAAAGATGAGAGATGATTTATTGCATTGTTTATTTTCTGTCAAAATGTTAATAAAATTATATTGCGTAATAATAACATTGAAATCAATCGGGATTCTGCAATCAAAATCATAACAATTTGTTAAATCAGTATCGACTTCCAGATCCCAGCACTCGTGTATAAATTAAGCTTGGTCGCTTACGCCGTTAAGAAAACTAGTCAACTGAATATTGAGATAGCCTCCTGGTTCAACATAATGGTTTTCGTAGTTGTCACGGTATTCTGATCTTTAGAAATCATCTGATATACATTATTATTTACACTACAAAAAAAAGTGTACTCGCAATTATGAATAATTAATAGATTAGTACATAATCTATTTCTAAGATAACTTAATCTACGATAAAACCATCGACAAGAGGTAAATATGTAGTTCACTTGATAATATATATAATGCATAGGTGAAATAGCTTCCGCCTGCAACTATTTTATATTTATTGTGGTATTTTTTTGGATTCAATACATTAGGAATGAAACTAACATACGAAATAACATTAAAACTTACGTAATTATTAAAGCTTGAGTGAAAAATAAATAGATATGGAGTTTTCGTAATATGTCATGTTTATGCGATAAATACCTACATTTTACGTACTTTTGCATTGACGACGAGTGACGACGCAGTGACGACGTTTATGACTTAACGATGCATGCGTGTATGACTTAACGAATGTAAGTAGTTCAAACGATAATAAATAATAGATATAATTATAGAAAAAAATCCCTACTCACCAACACATTTCCTAGGGCCAGCTCCAAACGGTATATATGAGTAAGCGTGCTTCAACTTTCCTTCATCAAAGCGATCTGGGTTAAAGATTTCAGGTTTCTCGTAAAATCTTCTATCTTGATGCAATGCCTCAATAGGAATAGTAGCTGTCAAACCTCTGTCAATTACAAGACCATCAGGGAATTTGTACATTTTTGTACATTTTCTAGATGTGATAGAGTACGCTGGATGCAGTCTTAAAGTTTCATTTATGACTTTATCTAAATAAACTTCGCAATCTTCACCCGATCCACAAAGGCGGATCTTTTTTTGAACTTCAGGATATTTAGCTAATTCATAAAACAAAGCAGTAAGCACATTTAGACACGGAATATAACCCTCTGTAATAAATGAGGCCAGAATTGAAACTGCTAACTCAATGTCGGAATCTCTTTTACGCTTGCTGTGTTTTTCTTTAATGTCCAATTGGAATTCGGATCGTATCCTCTTGACTTCCTTCATTAAATTTGATTTTTCAAGTACCTCGAGGGATTTGTTTACCGTTTCCCCGGGTAAAGTACTCAAGCCGAACAATAAATACAGGGACGGAAAAACGTTCTTTAAATAGGTCTTGAAC
This sequence comes from Cydia pomonella, assembly GCF_033807575.1. Lineage (NCBI taxonomy): Eukaryota > Metazoa > Arthropoda > Insecta > Lepidoptera > Tortricidae > Cydia > Cydia pomonella. The sequence continues at coordinate 20,291,108 of NC_084704.1, forward strand.
TTTTCTGCTAGGGTAGGTTTTTGAACGGCGGATCTAAAACTCTGTATGATTTTTTTCTCGTTTCGCGTAAAATCTTTGTTTAAGAGCAAGTATTCAAACGTTCCATCCAATATATCAGCCAGAAACTGTTGAACGTTAGTATCTCCATTGATTCCTGACAAATAGCCGTGCAAACTGTCTTCAATTTCATAAGGCATGCTTTTCAACAATGACTCCATTCCTTCGCGCATTACGGTCCATTTTTCTCCCTCCGCGTAAAACAAATTGTTTCGTAAACAAACATCCTGAGATTTGTCCAGGCCAAGGCCCTTGCAGTGGAAACTTGCAAAATCCGTACACAACATCTTCTCAATTACATCCGGATCTTTGACGATCAAATCTGGGATTCTGCTTTTGATGCAACCGTAGAGTCTTTCATCGGGATGCTTAGCGTAGAGTTTGTTTACTTCGTCGGTGGTATTTCTTAATCCAAGAACTCGATGATAGTCACTTCCGAAGAAAGGTACAGTTGTTTTGTAAGATATATGTCGAACGTACCAGTAACTGAAGTATTTGGACACATAGTCGAATGTTAGGGCGACGATGAGAACGCCGAGCACGCTGAAGTTAAGTAAGAAACTTTCAAAAAACATTGTGCGTTTGCACCGTGTGAGTTGTAAACAGTTACTGCGGATGCTGGCCGCTCTGTGGGCCATAACGGTGTATCTCTTAGGCACTATGCTGCGACGTACGGGTTTCGAAGGTTTTCGTCAGAGTGCCATTGAACCCAAGAGTATTTAGGTTACAATCTTTAAATGATGGTAAAATGTAAAAGATTTAGCATTTATTCCATTGTTTTTTGTTTTATGTAACTATTATTTATAAAACTAACATTAATAACATTTTTTTTTGAATAACTAGGTTTTCAATTTTCTTATGGTCAAGATGACAACCAAACACATTTAGTTTGTTTAACGGTATCATGCGTTGTGGATTTGGTAAAGGTAAAACAACTGCAGAACCTAGGTGTTAATTTGAGATTTAGAATATTATAAAACAGTAGGGGAAGGCCGGGTAAACACGAACGCTGGGTAATCGCGAACGCAGCTGTTTTACTGCGTTAGAAAGAGGTAACTTGATTTCACTCATCGCCATCTTAAAAATCACGTCATCACTAATGCCAAGCGTTAGCTAAGCGTTATGAGTGCACATAGGATTCAAGCTAAAACTAATTCAAATATTTGCTTACTTTCGTTGTAATTTTCCCATAGATTAAACACAGTGTAACTTATAAAATAATGATAGTTCCAACACGACATTTATTTCGGCTGGGTCAAACAAAAACTCTTTTTTAGGGTTCCGTAGCCAAATGGCAAAAAACGGAACCCTTATAAATTCGTCATGTCCGTCTGTCTGTCCGATTATGTCACAGCCACTTTTTTCCGAAACTATAAGAACTATACTGTTCTAACTTGGTAAGTAGATGTATACTATGAACCGCATTAAGATTTTCATACAAAAATAAAGAAAAAACGAAAAATTTGGAGTTTCCCTATACTTAGAACTGAAACTCAAAAAAATTTTTTCATCAAACCCATACGTGTGGGGTATATCTATGGATAGGTCTTCAAAAAATTTCAAAAGGTTTCTAATAAGTATCATTTTTTTCTAAACTGAATAGTTTGCGCAAGAGACACTTCCAAAGTGGTAATATGTGTCCCCCCCCCCTGTAACTTCTAAAATAAGAGAATGATACACCTAATAAAAATATATGATGCCATGCAAACTTCCACCGAAAATTGGTTTGAACGAGATCTAGTAAGAAGTTTTTATTAATACGTCGTAAAATAAAATAATATTTTTTTTTCATCAAACCCATACTTGTCGGTTATCTATGGGTAGGTCTTCAAAAATGATATTTAGGTTTCTAATATCATTTTTTTCTTAACTGAATAGTTTGCGCGAGAGACACTTCCAAAGTGAAAAAATGTGTGTCCCCCTCCCCTGTAACTTCTAAAATAACAGAATGAAAAATCAAAAAAAAATATATGATATACATTACCATGCAAACTTCCACCGAAAATTGGTTTGAACGAGATCTAGTAAGTAGTTTTTTTTAATACGTCATAAATGGTACGGAACCCTTCATGGACGAGTCCGACTCGCTCTTGGCCGCTTTTTTGTTTTATTACCTTGGTGGGTATTGGCGAACGAATTGCCCCATACCTATGGAATTAAAACCGGCTCCTTGACATGTGTAAACAATATTTAGCTATTTAATTAAATTTAAACGTAATTCTCCATTTAACTTTAATAATGTACTCCATTAAAAAAAGTAATTCTTGTTTTTACGTTTGTTTAAAATTAACCCCTAAAAGTGTAAAGAGGCAATATGTACTTACGTTTTTAAAATTTAAGTTTAATATTGACTTTTGTAAATGTTGTTATGTATTTTTCATGTCACTATATGATGTTACTATAAATGTTGTATTGACTTGAAAAGAGCCCTTGAGGCCTACTTGCAGAATAATTATTTGAATTTTGAATTTTGATTATTCTTTCGTACATAGTGTAATTTTTTGGCTAGTAGGAGTTAATTGAGAACAATCGTAATGGCCCCATTAGGTATTCGTGATTGCTCGACTAGTGTCAGTTAATATTGTTGACTGTAGTAGTTTAAAGTACGATAATTTACTTATCCGAAGAAGCTATTAAAGTTAACCTACAAATACTAATATGTATTCCTGGGCCAGAAAAGTAACTTTTGACAGATGACAAATAAAAACTACCTTCGACTACGTCTACGGAGAATTACGATTAGGTATCGTGGTAAAAATTACCCTGTGTCCTTCCCCGGGATTAAGGATATCTTTATACCAAGCTTTTAAGTGTGAAGAGGTAAGAGACACATAGTGTCACATTCGCCTATCAATTTAGTAGGGATAGTAGGGATTAGCAGGGAATGGATAGGAGGATATTGTTTTCTGTCGTCTAGCACCAGATGCCTGTGTAGAAAGCGAATGCGTGGAAAAGCTACAAATGATCATAGTTTGCAAGTTTTGTCTTTTAAAGAAAAAGTATGGCATGCTCATAAATTTGTTTCTTGCATAGAAAATGTATGGAATAGTACTTTATAGTTAAATAACAGACTATAGTTTATCTAAATAACTAGTAACTATGCACTATGTATTGTGTAAGATCAAAGATGGCACCACCGTTCCGAAATAATATTTTGAGCATCACGCCATCTAGTGCATTTCATAAACATAAATCAGTAAACTAGTGTTACTAGGTACTATTTTAATTAGTTACCTATCAAGTCAACAGATGGCAGCACAACTCGTCATGAAGATTAAATTTCACGCCATCTAGTTTATTTGTTACGAACTACAAAAGCAGTTTGTCAGGGGTATTAAATAAGCAGCCATGTGGCTGCACACCGGTCAACCAAACAAAAAGTTTACATAATTTAACTAATATACGAAAGATGGCGCTGTGTGCATGTTAGAACTTAAGTCTACAAACCTTGTTTTTATTTTAATTACATATTACGAACTTTTATTTAACTTGCCCTGTTAGTATGTATGTATGTATGTATGTATGTGTGGGTCGAATCTTGGAATCTAAATTTGACCCACTTCCCGGTTTCCGATTGAGCTGAAATTTTGTGAAAGTCGGGTGACGATGCAATATTATGGTACCATTGAGCTGATCTGATGATGGAGATAGGAGGTGGCCATGAAAACTCCGTGATAAGACAACGCAACCTAATTGTGTTTGGGGTTTTTACAATTGTTGAAATTGAATTGCCCGTTGAAAGAAAAGTACAATCGGCGATAAAAGCCTGTACCAGAAATGAAATTTTTGCCAAAAACTATTTTTTTCTAGCATTTGAAAGACTTCACTTTTTATAGTAAAGGTAAAGTAAAGATGAGAATTAATCTCAAATCAAAAATAAATTAACCACTTTGTACGCTTACACGTACCTAATACTATAAACATTGTACAAGAAAAAAGTTGATAAATAAATATTTGGGGATAATCGTACACAGGTCAACCTAGCCCCAAACTAAACAATGCGTATACTATGGGTACTAGGCCACCGATATACATAACAATAGATAAATACATATTTGAAAATGTACATAGATAATGGATACTATCCATAACTCATGAACAAATATTCGTGATAAATAAATGCCCTGACTGAGACTTGAACCCGGGACCTTCTGCTTGGTAGGTTTATAGGTTCACCACAGCAGGGTCGCTAGGAGAGGAATAGGTAAAGTTTTATTTACAATTGTTGCTATTCTCTACCCGTACCTGACTCTGCTTGATTCTCTCCCTATAGGCTGAAATTTCTCTAATACATAATGAATACATTGAATATAATAACTCTTAATACTCTTATATTGAGAAATGTAACAATATTGAGTCAAACCAAACTAAGTTTGCAGCGATTTTTTTAGGTAAAAGTCATAATTTCATAGAAGTGTGTTCTGGGCTATCAAAATCGCTGCCATCTTTTTTAAATAAAATGAATCCCACCAAAAACATTTTCATGTAAAATGTTAGCAAGTCGAAACCGTAAGGTGCGCACTGTCGAAAACTTATCAGATGTTATATTGAGCCAAGATTTTGGCTAGCTCCACTGCTCACTGCATTAGAATGGTTGCTTCTCTTTCCTTTAACAGTCTAGAGTGAATAAGAATCTTTCAGCTTAAAAACTATAAAGTTCTTGTTCCTCGGGACTTATTGTACGCACTTAGTTTGTCTCAAACCCAGTAGTTACGGACCGAAGGAATGGGACATATTAATCAGAGGCAAATGCACTATCTGCAGGGCGTATAACTCGGTACGCATGTCGACTAAAGGTTTGTATGTAGGAGCTGGAAATCTGTTTTTCTTATGCCTGTTTTTAAAGGTATATCTCCTTAACTGTAATATTTAACAGTCGTTCTTACAGATATTAGAAAGGTAATAATAATAAATAGTTATTTGTACAACAAGAGAGCAAAGTTTGATATTTCTTCGAGTGCTTGTTTTGAGTCCCGTGCAAGCGAAAGATTCTATAATAGATTCACGAGCGTAGCGAGTGAATCTAATTTAGAATCTTGAGCGCAGTAAGGGACTCAAAAGCGCACGAGATGTAAATAACTTTGATCTCGTGTAGTACATAAAATTTTTCACGTCAGTCAGCCATCAAAAAATACAACCTGAAAAAATGTAATCCGTCTTCATCACTATTTCACTCATGTTTTCTGAAGGTATCCTAACAATTAACTTTAATTACCGCGATAAAACAAAACGAAAGAAATTTCAATAAAATGATACGAAAATAATGAATTGACAGTTCAATCGTCAACTTTTTTTGTTAAAAAAACTTTGTAAGATACGGTCCGAATTGCGGATACTACTATTTGTCAACTATAGCAGAGATCGTTAAAAATCGTTAAGTAGAATTATTTACTGCGTAACAATTGCGTAAATTTGTATAAGTATATTGTTTTGATTGTATAATAAAATACGTAAAATATGGTATTTTAATTAAATTTTAAATTTTGATTTCATTAATTAATTATTACGAATGAAGACTCGTAGGGTGTTTTGGAACGATGCGGTCTGACTTATTTCGGGGGTTTATTATAAACCGTCAATATATCGTTGAATTACGTATGCACTTTTTTGTCTCTTTCTTTTTGCTAATGCCGTGAAAGGGTCAAAGACAATAGAATCCAAAGACTTCGAACATGTATTAGGCCCCGCACTTTGAAATGACATTCAAATATGAAGGTCACTTGAATGTTATTTTGTCTCACTCAGTGAGCAAAATGCGATTTTGCTCACTGTTTTTAAGCAGCAAATTACCCCTGTTCCAGCTGCTGACGTGAAAACAATATTAAAGCGGATCCCTATACATTGTGTTTTACTTGAAGTTTAACTTTAAATTAAATTAAATTAAATAGTCGTTTATTACAGGCCGGGGCCCATACAAAATTGTAGTTACAATGCCTTAGACTATATTAATAACAATGAAATTATTAATAATTAAAAATGAAAATAAAGAATACAAAATAATAATAATTCAAAATAATCAGATAAATAAAATAATCATATTAATAATTCGAAATGCTATTTACATTAATTTTACACAAGCCCGAGCATTATTTGCCTCCGTTTATCATAAATGGGGCAGTCAAATATATACGCAAACAGTCCCAGGATGCTGTTGCTGCTGCTTCGAACGCGACTGAGTAGGGAGGCCATATTCTTGCGGAAAATGGCGTGGAACCCATCCGTGTGCGCCTCCGCGAACATATTTGACGCGCTACAGAATCGGGGCAGCTGCATCAGCATCCTGAAAATGTTGTTGTATTGGACGCGCAGAACACTGGCAGCCTTACTGGTGTATGTCACCCACAGACTGCTCGCGTAAAAAGATTGGCATATGCCTTAAAAAGTGTCACTTTAGCTGGCTCAGAGCATCGAGCAAATCTGCGAGCAATCACGTTACCCCTGACTGCCAACGCTCTATGCTCCCTTTCAAGGTCACTATCATCCTTCAGGTCTCCGGTGACTACATGACCTAACTATTTAAAGGACAATGGGCACTTTTGTATGGGGAGTGTCCCATGGATGTATACTGTTGAGACATATGTCGTTTTAAAGCTCTTAATCGTAGTATTATTTTAATGTATGGCACCAACCTTGGACCACTTGCAGGGACCGAGCTATATAAAAAAAGAAGTTGCGCATATAAGCAGTTATATTTCCTTATACGCGGGATATAAAAAGTTGTAGCGTATTTTATTCGAAAGAATATAAAAAATGCTTTATGTTTTTTGTATCAACACCAATGATAAAGTATTTAAAGGGAGACAATGTACAGTTTAAAAAAATCGTCATTCTAAAAATTACTTGATACACAGCGAAATAAGAGTGTATACAAATGCCATGTATATCATGTGAAAAGTATTTTTATAAGCTATTTTTCGTATAATATAACTGGGGTCAGATCGTTGCAGGGACCAAAATAAAACCATTTAATGAGTTAATTAATTGTAGTTAATTACGCCTTAACTTTTCTACTCAACGCCAGATGTCGCTCTAAAGCAAAATTCTACTTGACGTAAAACATTTATACATAGCGGTAATCTCGTCAGTCTTACTCCATCATTTTAAAAAGTATAGACTAGTTTATGGATTTCTAAAGTTATGTCAAGATGACTCTGAATGTAATATTGTCAACAATAATTGTCAAAACACGCAATTTAAAATATTCAACATTGTAATTACAAAATAGTATACTTCTAATACGCTATAATTTTCTCCAATCGAAAGGCACTCCATTCCATTGATCTCAGAGAGTATGCTCCTTGATGATCTTCACTATTCATGGGGTAGGTAAGATAAAAGTATTATTTTTTCTCGTATAGCTGCTATATAGCGTTCGACTCCATGGAAAATAAAGGCTCCAAATTATATAAAAAATATAGCATATATACAAAGTGCAATTTAGATAGTATTCCAGAAAAAAAATGTGCCAATGTAAATGCTGAAAAGTTTCCTATCGTATTGTCGAACAAATTCATATCTACTTCTGATCTACGCGACCTTAGAAGTTTGGATTGTCCTACCTCATCATTTTACATTTTATTGTTTTCAGAACAAGAATTATTTTACTTCCCACTGTCTATGTAAGGGGACTTAGAGCGGATTCATACTTTACTATACGTGTCGTGTCGAATGATAGTCCCTATGTCAGTTTCTCCAATTCTATTTTGCGTAGGATAAGTTAAAAAAATAATTAAAAATATGTGTTACCGTATTTTTATTCGTGAAATGTTACCTATATTTCTAAGTTAATGATTGTACTATACTTCCAAAAATATGTCTGACAAACATTTTACATGAAAGCCATTTTTCCATGTAAAAATGAACGGTTATTGGGACCATCTTCTGAATTTATGATAATTTATTCATATTTTAATGTACTCGGGTAATATTGCAGACATAATATCAGCACCAAATAAATGCTGTGAACCAGATATAATAATATATTAAGTGGCGAATAACGTTTCCAAATCGCATTTTCTTTTGACATATTTTTCTTTTTTTTTTGCTCTTTTTTTCACGACCGGTTTGGCCTAGTAAGTCGATGATCCTGGGTTTGATTCCCGGTAAGAGCATTTATTTGTGTGATGAGCACAGATATTTGTTCCTGAGTCATGGATGTTTTCTATGTATTTAAGTATTTGTATATTATATATTATTATGTCGTTGTATGAGTACCCACAAAACAAGCCTTCTCGGCTTGCCGTGGGACTCAGTCAATTTGTGTAAAAATGTCCCTATAATATTTATTTATTGTTATTATTATTGTATGTCCGGTAACAGAACTCCCCAGGAGCACTCGGGTGTGTAAGGTTGCTACTCCCCAACTTATTATAATTGTTATTACTTTCAGCATTTTTAAGTTGTTCATCGGACACTGAGGCCATTGAAGTTTCAAGCTGGCGGCATCAAAATGGAGTACCTAGGTACTGTTTCAAATAAATGGGTGGTAAGTAAGTACATTTGGTGAAGTGGAACTGCTGATGTTGATCAGAAACGGAACTCTTCCACGCGCGTGATTTGTCTTCTTTGTTAAGTTTGTAGCGAGTAAGTTTCAAGTACCAAGGTTTTTAGGAACCTTTGTGTCAAGGTAAAGGTCTGACGATGGGTTCCATGAGGAAGCGAGGGAACACCTCAAATCTTATAGGCATATAGTCATTTTGGATTTTCATCAATACCTTAAGCTTTTTCATTCCCACTAGTGGCATTTAATGAAGTGGAACTACTGATGTTGACCAAAACGGAACTATTGAACGCGCGAGATTTTTCTTCTTTGTTTTTTTTTTATGATATAAGAGGCAAACGAGCAGACGTCACACCTGATGGTAAGCGATTACCGCCGCCCATGGACACCTGCTAAACCATAGGGGTTGTAAGTTTGGTGCTGGCCTTTAAGATTGGAATACGCTGTTTTCTTAAAGTTTTAAATGTCGTATTGGTCCGGAAATACCGCAGGCGACAGATCATTTCATAGTTTAGCTGTATGAGGCAGGTAGTTTCTAGAGAAATGCACAGTCGAGGACTGCCAACCATCTAAGTGGTGAAAATAAAAATGTAGCGTAGAGCGATGACGAAAAGAGGCGGCAAGGATTAATCCGAGCAATTCGATGGAACACTCGCCGTAATAGATTTGTCCTGATAAGTTTGTAGAAAGTAAGGTTGTTAAGAAACATCTGTGTCTAGATCCAGGTCTGATAGATACCTCAAACCTTATAGAAATACATATAGTTTTTTTTGGATTTACATCAATAACTTTGGCCGTTTTATTAAAAAAAAGCTACATTTAATCAAGTGGAACTGCTGATGTGTTCCAGAACGGAACTTTTCAACGCACACGTTTTGTATTCTTTATTAAGCTTGTAGTGAGTAAGGTTCTTAAGGTGTACTTAATACATCAATGTCCAGTTCTGATGATGGGTTTCATGAACAATCGAGGGAATTCCTAAAATCTTTTAGGCATACATGTAATAATTTCTGGGATTTTATTCACATATCAAGCATTATTATTAAAAAAGTGTCATTTGACTAAAAGTAACAGCTAATGTTGACCAGAATGGAACTCGCCAACTCGTGCGCGATTTGTTTTATTAGTTAATTTTGTAGCAAGTAAGTTTTAAGTATTAAGGTTTTTAGGAACATTTGTGTCAAGGTAAAGGTCTGATGATGGGTCCCATGAAGAATCGAGGGAATTTCTTAAATGCTATAGGCATATATGTAGTACTTATTGGATTTTCATCAACATATTATCAACTTTTATTCACAAAAGTGACATTTGATGATGTGGAACTACTGATGTTGACCAGAACGGAACTCCAACGCGTGCAATTTTTCTTCGTTAAGTTTGTACCAAGTAAGGTTCTTAAGAAACATTTTTGTCAAAGTACAGTTCTGATGATGGGTTTCATGAAGAATCGAGGGAATTCCTAAAATCTTATAGGCATACATGTAATAATTTCTGGGATTTTATTTACATATCAAGCATTTTTATTAAAAAATTGTCATTTGACTAAGTGTAACAGCTGATGTTGACCAGAATGGAACTCGCCAACTCGCGCGCGATTTGTTTTATTAGTTAAGTTTGTAGCAAGTAAGTTTTAAGTACTAAGGTTTTTAGGAACATTCGTGTCAAGGTAAAGGTCTGATGATGGGTCCCATGAAGAATCGAGGGAATTTCTTAAAAGTTATAGGTATATATAATAGTACTTATTGGATTTTCATCAACATATTATCAAGTTTTATTCACAAAAGTGACATTTGATGATGTGGAACTACTGATGTTGACCAAAACGGAACTCCAACGCGCGCAATTTTTCTTCGTTGTTAAGTTTGTAGCGAGTAAGGTTCTCAAGAAACATTTTTGTCGAAGTACAGTTCTGATGATGTGTTTCATGAGAAAGCGACGGAACTCCTCATTCTCCTCAATTTTTATAGGTATATAGTAATTTTGGATTTTCATCAATATCTTTAGCTTTTTTTATTCACATTAGTGGCATTTGATGAAGTGGAACTAGTGATGTTGACTAAAACGGAACTCTTCAACGCGTGAGATTTTATTCTTTTTTTGTTTGTTGTGATATAAGAGGCAAACTAGTAGACGAATCAACTGATGGTAAGCAATTACCGCTGGCCATGGACATCTGTTACACCATAGGGATTGTAAGTGCGGTGCCGGCATTTAAGATAGGAATACGCTCTTTCCTTAAAGTTTTAAAGATCGTATTGGGCCGGAAATACCGCATGCGACAGATCATTTCATAGTTTAGCTGTATGAGGCAGGAAGTTTCTAGAGAAATGCACATTTGAGGATTGCCAACCATCTAAGTGGTGAAGATATAAATGATGTAGCGTAAAGCGGTGACGGAAAGAGGCGGCAGAGATTAATCCGAACAATTCCTCGGAACTTTTAAGTTTGTAGAAAGTAAGGTTCTTAAGAAATATCTGTACTAGACACCAGTGTCTAGTGTCTAGGTCTGATGATGGACACCTCAAACCTTATAGAAATACATATAGTTTTTTTTTTCATCAATATCTCTAGGTGTTTTATTAAAAAAAAGTTATATTTGATCAAGTGGAACTGCTGATGTTGTCCAGAACGGAACTTTTCAACGCACGCGTTTTGTATTCTTTATTAAGCTTGTAGCGAGTAACGTTCTTAAGGTGTATTTATATCAATGTTCAGTTCTGATGATGGGTTTCATAAATAATCGAGGGAATTCCTGACATCTTATAATTTCTGGATTCTTATTTACATATCAAGCATTTTTATTAAAATGTGACATTTGACGAAATGCAACAGCTGATGCTGGCCAAAATGGAACTCGCCAATTCGCGCGCGATATGTTTTATTTGTTTATTTTGTAGCAAGTAAAGTTCTTGAAGACATTTGTGTCATAAGGTCTAGTTCTGAGGATGGGTTCCATGAGAAATCGAAGAAAGTCCTCAAATCTTATAGGCATACAATACATACAGTAATGTTTGGATTCTCGTCAACATATCAAGCATTTTTATTTAAACAAGTTAGTGATATTGACCAGAACGGAACTCTTCAACGCGCGCGATTCTTATTCTTTGTTAAGTTTGTAGCAAGCTAGGTTCTTAGGAAACATTTGTGTCAAGGTTCAGTTCTGATGATGGATTCAATGAGGAATTGAGGATTTTAAATCGATTTGAATTCACAATTAGGAGGAATTGAGGATTTTCGTCAACATATCAAGTTTTTTTTATTTGAACAAGTGACATTTGATGAAGTGAAACTGCTGATATTACTGAAACTATGCTGATACTGCTGAAATGGAACTCTTCAACGACAAGTATTTTACCTTAGGCGTTTTTTTTTATTTTATTTCGTTTATAGCATGTAAGGCTTTTAAGGAACATTTGTGTCAAGGTCCAGTTCTGATGATAGGTTCTACGAGAAACTGAAGGAGCTTCTCATATTGTATAGGATAGGCATACATATAGTCATTTTAGGATTTTCATCAATATTACAAGCATTTTTACTCAATAAAGTGACATTTGTTGAAGTAGAATTGCTGATGAAGAACGGAACACCTCAACGACTTCCAGATTCTTTATTTTTATTACTCTTCTTTCTTTTTCATTATTCTTAGAACAGGTATTTCTACGAAGTGAACCGAACTACTACTATTAAAAGTAGGTAGGTAGGTAGGTTAAATAGGTTAAAACTGTAAGGATTATTATGTATAAGTAGTTTCTTTGAATTAAACATAGAGGTAAGTAATTCTATTTAAGTATAAGTATCTTTAAAAAAACATCAATCGACTCTTATCTGTCACTAGTTCCAGTTTCAGAGTATAAAATCCGGGTACACATGCAGCCACGGCTAGCCGGGTAGCCAGACAGTTCGAATACGGACAAGTTATTGTGAATAAAAAATCTTATCGTCTTGCAAAAGTTAATGTCATAAATGTATAGGTTTCGAATACATGAATATAAAGTGAAAGTGCTGGTAAAAGTATTAGTTTTTATCATTAACCATTTTATATCCCAACAAAACTGTTACCCTTACAAAAATACTTTCATTACCTAATGTAGGTTACGTTAGGTAATAAATAAATAAATATGTAGGGACAATCTTACACAGATTGGCCCCAAACTAATCAAAGCTTGTACTATGGGTACTAGGCGACGTTAAACATACATATTTAGATAAATATATATTTACGTATATACATAGAAAACACGCAAGCCTTAGGAACAAATATCTGTATTCATCACACAAAGAAATGCCCTTACGCGATTCAAACTCGGGACCATCGGCTTCATAGGCAGGGTCACTACCCACTAGGCCAAACCGGTCGGCAAAAGGTAAAGATAATTAGGTAAAGACAATGAATAGTTAAACGTATTATAAATTGACACCAATATCCATCAAATAGTATAACTAGGTATGCTAAGAGCGGGCTTCAGGCCATTACGTCGCACCTTTAGAATTAAATTAATTTGACTCAAAAAGTACGACTACTTTATATATGTAGTTTGGTAGAACAGTAAGAACTCACTATATGTGTCTCTTTTTCATGCGGTGAAATCCCCCCCACGCGGAAAGGATAGCGACGCCCATTTTATCGACTCTCGAGTCGACTCCAATCTGATACTAATAGTAAGTAAGTACTTACTTAGTAAGCAAATTGTAGTAGTTATCCCTTCTTAGTAAAAGGAAGTATTGTAAAGATACTACTTTTTAACCGACTTCAAAAACTTTTTTTTTGTATATATGTTAAGTAAGATCTTCGTCATTTCTGAACCAATGTTGAAAATTAGTTATCGTTTGAAAGTGGGTGTATAGTTCCAAGATGGTCCTATTTTTGACAAAACCACGAGGAATTAAGGGAACTCCCCAAATCTTATAGGCGTTTATTAGTTTCATCAACAGACCAGGCATTGCCATTCAAAAAAGTGCTTTTTGAAGAAGTGGAACTTCTGATCAGGACCAGAAAAGAACTCTTTAACGATGCGTATTTCACGCTAGACGATTTGTCTTCTTTGTTATGTTTGTAAAGAAGCTACTTGCTTAACGAGGTTTAAGGAATATTTGTGTAAAGGTCTAGCTTACATCATGGGTTCCATGAGGAATTGAGGCAACCTCTCAATTCTTGATGGAACGTAAAACTGTTTATTGACATAATTGTCGATAGGTATCCCATCTGCTCTAATTTACCCCACTTGAAAAAAAAGGTACTTACATGAAAAAAAAAACTTCTCTTAAAAATAGGAAACCGACTTCAAACATAGGTATTAGAAAACATTACAAAAACTGTTATTGTATTTTCAGAAACCATACGGAAATAATGAGGATGCATCGACATAAGAAGAATCGAACATGGGCAAGATAAAGTTCAAGAAAAAAGCAAATATAATGTGTACTTGTGTGTAGTCAAAGAAAGTTGAAAAATAAAGCATAATTAATGGCCATAGAATACAGAACCGATACACGAACATTAAGACTATTAAAAATAGACATATAGGTTGATCGTACTACTCGTACTAATGTATATCTTTTGTTCAATTATATTATTGCATTAAAGTTAGATTCTCTAGATATATATTATTCATAGGTTCTGTATTCTATACGAATTGTTTCAGTGTAATTATTATTGTACTAAATACCGTTGACCGCCTGTCAACAGTATTTATTTCTACATTACTATCACAGAAGATTTTAGGCCCTACCGTACAGTTTTTGAATTAGTATTTACTATGGACAAATATAGCGAAATGTGAGTTTTTACCTAAAATATCAATCTTTTGTGAACGTGGTGTAGAGTATATACCGCCTAAGACTGAAGTAGCTACGCGGGTTACGTTTTAAAAATAGAATCGTGTTCATGGTCGGCCCATGGTAAAAATAATTAGGTACCCGTAGACCCGCTGGTGAACACTGTTTATGATAACACTAAATAAACCCCCTGGACCCACCAGGAGAACATATTGGAGAGACTAGAGATAATACACCGCTTTAAGGGCGGTCGCACTCGGCATTGACATCTGGCGTCTAGATGGCGGGTGGACCTCAGCGAATTTCAAAGAAATATTTATAAACATCCAATGACGTTCGGCTCGGACACCAGATCTTCAATCTCCTGATTCCTGTGGAGTCTCCAGGTTCCATCCTCTCCACGTGTGAGTCCTAGGATTTTTCGCGCTGCCAGACTCCGATGACTCGGGTACGTAGTCCAGATGGGTGAGGATCGTGCAGCCTGGAGGGCGTACTCTGAAGTTCCAAATGGCCGAAGACCGTCTAGACGTCCTAGGTAGGTCCCGCTGGAGAGACGAAATGCAAAAAGACCTTAGCGAACTCGGCGCCGTCGACTAGATGGAAACGGTTTTGGACAGAGAAGCATGGCGGTCTTTGGTGTCGGAGGCCAAGATCCACTTCGGGTCGCTGCGCCATAGCAGTAAGTATTTATAAACATACTGTACCTTCTGTGTACCTAACCCAAAACGAGATATTTAAGAAAAAGTCCACCCGCCATTCTGACGTCAGGATTGCGGTTGGACCTATGAAATCTTGCATTATACCGCACTAAAAGTATGCAGTTATATGGTACAGTCGCCATCAGATATATCGGAGTGGCCGAGGTGCTCAAAGATCTCTAAACACGCACTCTAACCTCTTGACAGTAGAGGCATGTTCAGATATTCGTGGGTACCTTGGCCGCTCCGATATATATGATGGTGACTGTACCTTCAGTGTACCTCTGTAAATAGAAATAGAAACCGGTGTACCTCTCCCCAAAACAAGCTAGGCTAAGCTCATGCACAATATAACTGCATACTTTTAGTGCGGTATAATGCAAGATTTCATAGGTCCACCCGCCATCCTGACGTCAGGTTAGCGGGTGGACCGTTTTGTAAAATATCTCGTTTTGGGGAAAGGTACACTGGTTTCTATTAAAGGTACACTGAGGTACACAGAAGGTACAATATGTTTATAAATATTTCTTTGAAATTCGCTGAGGTCCACCGCCATCCTGACGCTTACCATATATCTAAGGACCGACCTTAGGGGCAATGACGATAGTGCTAGTTCAGTTGTGTCATTCACAAATTCGAGCCAATCGTGCTGTCTAACGCAACTAGATGCGATCAATCGCGTGCGTAATGCGAACTCATCAACCAATCACGTTGTGGTACTTGTGGCGTTAGACTGCACGATTGGCTCAAACTCGTGTGCGTAACACAGCTGTACTGGCCCCATTCTTATTGCCCGTAAGGCCCGTCCTCAGATATATTATGTCAATGACACAGTCGCGATTTTAAAAAATCACATCGCTTCTGCTACCAAGTTGTTGAGCATAACGTTTTCCTATCCATAGGTTCCATCTGTCCAGTAGGATCCACCATCTCGATCCACCAGATTGAAGAGATTGTTACTTAACTGATGGATCGAGATAATGAAACCTACTGAATAGAGCGGATCGATTGGATATAACAAACGCTACGCTTATATGAAACGCTACTCCGGTGTGCGAGTGAGACAGTCAGGCCAATTTGAACTTGCATTTGACAGAAAACTGTCTCCATCAAACGCTACCAGTTCCATTGCCGGCCTCTTCGCTGCCTTCTATAGTGGTTCAATCGTACCTTGCTTATGAATAAAAAGGGGCGTGCACACCGATATTAGAGTAATATTGGAATCATATCAGTTAGTTGCGGGCGTCTCGCTCGCACAAATACATGCGTATAAGTGCGAAATGAACGCACGAATGACAGCTAACTGGTATCATTCCAATATTATTCTAAAATTGGTTTAATGTCAGTTGCACTTTCGAATTGGCCTACATAGCGATTTCCTTAGCCTGTACACTGGATCGGCGTGTGGGCCGGCATCTAGCTAATGTAAAGCCACCTCATTAGGTGCTTTTAGCCTTTTGAACGGCAAGAACACCTAAAGATGTGGTGAGAGAAAGCCGCGCGTCCCTCATGCACTGCACTAGCTTTACAGCTTGCATTGCGACCAATGTATGCCGCTCACCGCCCCGCCGGTCGCGTGGGTCCAATCCACGGCCCTAGAAGACGTACTTTACATATAAACAAGAGCACGCGAGCATATTGCGAGTTTTTTTTTTTTTTTTAATCTTTATTTATTTATTGAGGGTTTTTAAATAAATGCCACCCTCATAGTGGCTCTCTAACAAAACTACACCAGTCTAATTTTCACTATTTCTACGTGCTATGATATCGATAACCATAGAATAAAGGAGCCCAGCCTCTTCCGAAGCAGGGGATGCTAGGATGCTATTGACTCGGCCGAGGTCATAGGAACAGACATTAAGCAAGCGACGCTGTGCGACACCTCGGCGACATTCCATTGTTATATGAAACACGTCTTCAATTACTCCGCATACATTACAATTGGGCGAGTCAACTTTACGCATCAAAAACGCAAAATTATTCAAAGGAATGTGGCCAGATCGCAATCTAAAGGCAACAATTAGATCCTGCCTGTTCAACTTACAAAAAGAAAACCATGGGGCTCGAGGAAGTGAGGGTTGAATCGTTTTGTACCATATGCCCTTTGTGCGAGATCTTTCATCGAAATATTCAGACCACCTGTTAAAGCACATATTCTTGACTTTGTATAGAATATCAGTAAACCAAGGAACATTATGGCACTTTTCACTCATTTCGGATGCTTCCCTAGCCAACCGATCCACCACCTCGTTCCCCACAACACCGCAGTGAGAGGGAATCCATTGTAAAATAACTTTCTTTTTGGCTGCGTTCAGTTTAAGTACTAAACGAATTATTGAGTACGCCAATGGAATGCCCCTAAAGACGTCAGTTATTGCGAGTTGTGTATGTGTACTTGTGTTATCTAGGCGCACAAACGGTTACAATAACAAGAAGTGTACACCGCGTGTGCAGTCCAACACGGGAGCACGGGTGCGATTCGAAAATAACGCGCTAGCGACGCATTACGACATTGATACTTTACCATTTGAACGCCATAAACAAAAACGTTACTCACACGCCAAGGTCACGGGCGCAAGTGAGCTTGAAAGTGCATGAGTATTACATTAGGGACTTTGACAGCGATTATAACAGCTATAATCATTAATGTGTTCATGACCCTTAAATCATGTCTAGTGACGGCGCCTTTAGGTGTTCTTGACGTTCAAAAGGTTAAGGGCGTTTGCTAGCTGGCGCTAGTGCACGGAGCGGGCAAACACGCGCAGGTGCCTTTGTAAGTAAAATCAGTCGCACGCGTCCGCGCCAGTTAGCGTTGCTGATACTGTAAGCCGCACGCCCGCTCCATGCACACGCGCGACGTTGCGGACGCCCTATGCCCTAAACCTTACTTGAAAGTGTGAAGGTTACTCTGACAGCGGCTATATCAGCTATAATGTATTTATGACGCTTTGAGCATAGCTAGTTAAGACGCCTTAAGGTATTCTTGGCGTTTAAAAGGTTAAGGGCGTTTGCTAGCTGGCGCGAGTGCACGGAGCGGGTGCACGCGCGCGGGTGCCTTTGTAGGTAAAATTCGTTGCACGCGTCCGCGCCAGTTAGCGTCGCCAGTTACTGTTTTTCGTTAACCCGCTCCAGCTAGCAAACTAATCGCAAATGGTCCGAGATTGGCGCAATAACCATGCATTACCTTATCTGGATCTGGATGCACCTATTCACCAATGCTTGCTTTAAAGTAACTTGTCGACTCGTCCTGATAATATTTGTGCGACCGTGAAGAAAATCTATGCCGTCACTTATTTTTCAATTTATATGAAATAAAGATGTTAAATGTATTCAAAAGTTTTTATTTAATAAGGTATGTATAAGTGCTCTGTGCATCCGCACCAGCTAGCGGTGCCCTTAGCAAACCAATCGCAAATGGTCCGAGATTGGCGCAATAACCATGCATTCTCTTCACTAGAAAATGTACCTGTATATCTGGATGCACCTATTCACTAGAAAATGTATGCCGTCAGTTATTTTTCAATTTATATGAAATAAAGGTGTTAAATGTATTCAAAAGTTTTTATTTTATACGTATATATAATGGAACGAAATACAGCTACTATCTTAGCTTGGCAAACAGTTAAGAGTCGCTGATGCTTGTAATGTATTCACTGCGTTAATTTTAGGTTTAAGATTCTTTATTCTCACTAAGAATTTGACAATTCACTTACATGAGAACTTAAAACTACACAATTTAATCCTGCTTCATATGGCAAACGAAGGGAACGTTGCTTTGAACCGCGGCGCAATCTCAAATGTTTCACGTTTACACAATTTTCCTGCAGAGAGACAAAACAAGTATGTACATAGTACCTTTTTACGATTTATTTTATCGTAACATATAAACTTAGATTTATTTTCTTGCTGCTAATTATGGTACTCCATAAATACATTTACTTACCTACTTATTGCTTAGGAATCTTATTTCATGTTTAATAATAAGTTTATATAACGTTTCTAGCGGGACATAACGCGAACTTTAAAAAATATAATGCTTTTTCTACCTTTATCACTCGAATATGTAAGAGCAAGAGAGATAAATAGACGACACTTACTCGTTCAAGGTAACAACTCGTTTTATTGTCAAAGTTCCGAATTAAACAAACTTATTCTTCGTTGACCTTTTTAAGCGTTTATAAGCGACTATACGGATCCAGCATTTGCCGCTCATTCGGTTCTCCTATTGCACGCAAGATGTCAGTACTAGATAGGATTTGAAAAATCATAATTAAGTAGTTTAGTGCCATTTATTGAGCGGTAATAATTTAAAAAAAAAATATAAATTACTTTTTCATTATATTTCAGGCATGCAAAGTGATGTAAATGGTTACAAAAGTAACTCTATATGAATGACATTTTTTAGTTCCAGTTTACGCCGCAGCGCATGATCAAAATTATTAATATCATCTTCCCTGGACACTTTCGGTCTTTGGTGTCATATAAGTAATTAATGCTTAATTGAAGACCTTCCAAATAGGATAAAACTCAATTGTATATACCACTAGTAAAAATTACCCAAACGGCTACCAAGGCTCCATCTAGTGCCAGGTAGAACAAACAAAGCGGCATTTACCACACTTAATTAACGAAAAAACTAGTTTTATTACCGCCCCTGCAAGCATTAGAGTGCAAGTATATATATATTAAAATACCTTATAAAAATGTCTTTTAAATGATATATATGGCTTGAGTATACAAGCAAGTTTCAGTGTTTAATAGCAGTATTTTTAATTCAAGCATATGTTTTATCAACTAATTCCAGCCTTGTACGTACTTAAACGTAAGTAGTGGTAAACAGAAATCTAGAATTTCTCATATTCTTTCATACTAAACACCTAACAACCGGCTACATAACAATTACTTTGTAAAACAACCGTTTATATTGGCCACTCTTTTTTTTAAATTGCTCAGTCCCTGCAAGTTATCCAAAGTTGGTGTCATACAATAAAATAATGCTAAGAGTAAACCCTTTCAAACGAGATATGTCTCAACAGTATACATCCATGGGACAAATTGCCCATTCTCCTTTAGTCACCACCTGAAGAGCGCTGCCGTTCAGGTTAATGAGCTTTAAATCTAAATATCTAATTACGCCATAACAACAATACTAAAATCCGATTAAGCAAAAAATGTTTAAAAAAAGCGAAGGCTATATAACTAATATAATTAACGCTATATCACGGGCTTATTCAACATGACAATCGTACATCGACAAACGCCAAACGAAATTAAAAAATTGTACCTAAGCTACCAAAAGTCAGGTCAGTCAGATCAAACTTACGATACCTTTGAACAGTACGATTACTTTACAACCCCAAGCATTTTATTTGTACCGCAGAGTAGTCCTCCTCATCCTCAACGTATTAATCAGAGCCCCGCCCGGGGGACTCCAGATCTGCAATCACATCGCACGCAGTAGCACACGTTGCAATGCGGGTGCATTAAAATTTGTCGCTCGGAGCGCTGCGATTGTGGCCGCGGTTTGTATTAGATACGGTTGGGATTGATTAGGTACTAAGGAGTCGAAATGGTGTACGTAACGGTAAAAGGGGCAGTTATTTAAAGTTGTTGTTACGCACAACTCGCACAAGTAATGGTGTATGTAGTAAAAGTCACCTGTCGCGTGAGATGGGCGTCACATGTAATATAAATATTCTCCCCTTTGAATTGTAATTGCAAAGAATTTCTCGCGGAAAGTCACGCAGGCACCTTGTGCTGACCCCGCTGAAGAATGTTTCCAAAATCCGAGCTGTATACTCATCGTGTCTTGTTACCTATACATCTTTCAGCTCATTGGCCACATCATCTCTTGTAGATGTTTGTTGCTTGTGGGTTTATGGGGTCCAGCATCGCCGTTGATGGCTATAAAGTCCTATAGCAGCGTGACATATTATGGTCTCACATCAATCACACACCAATCGCGAGTCTGCATTATTTAAGAAAACGGGATTTTATCACAAGATTTTTTTAGGTAAGAAAGTGGCAACTCATGAAAAACAAGAGGGAAGCGCCCTGATGTCTCCAGGCAACCGGCAATGTTACCTTATGTGAAAAGAAGATTAATGGATAGGAAGCGTGCATGAACTGTAGGAGGCAGCACAGGAGCCGCCAGATTTTTGGCGCGAGGCGTAAATATGATGTTTATTGTTCCGACGTAGCCCACAAGATGGCAGAACCTTCTATGCACAAGAAAACACGTGACGTACATGTACATGTTTATGGTTCCGATTCAAGTCACAAGATGGCAGACCCTCTAACGCGCACGTTACCTATAACGTTGGCAAAGTACTCAAGAAGTACTCTACACTACATCGTGTTTTCATTAAATTCCGTTAACTTTGTGGTATGGATAAATTCGTTTAAGGAAACTTAATCATCATTCGCTTGCCCTTATCCTATTCATTTGGGGTCGGCGCAGCATGTCTTTTTTTTCCATATCTGTCTGTCACCCGTCATCTCATCGTTCACTCGCGTTCGTTTTATGTCATCTCTCATACAATTCATCTTTTCCTAGGTTTTCCTCTCCCGTTCCATTCCTCCACATTCATTCGTAATACCTTTCTCGTCACGTGACTTTCATCCCTCCGCATCATATGCCCATTCTTTTGCTTTGCTTCTAGGCGATTCGGTCTTACTTTTTCTATTATGGGTGCAATTTTCAAGCTTCCTCTTATATACTCATTCCTTATCATATCCATTCTTGTCACGCCATACATCCATCTTAACATTCTCATTTCCGCTACATGCAATCTCTTTTCTTACGTCACTTTTAGGGCCCAACACTCTGATCCATACATGACGACAGGTCTTATGATGGTTTTATAAATTGTACCCTTCAGTCGGAGTGGCATCCGGGCGTCACAAATTGTTCACGTGACCTGTCGCCATTTCATCCATCCTGTGCTGATCCGGTTTTTCACGTCACGGTCAATATCGCCATCGCACTGCACGAGCGAACCGAGGTACTTGAAGTCGGAGCAGACCGGCAATGTAACGCCATCGAGGTCTATGGCAGCGAAACCGGAGAGACCGCCAAAATCGCAGAACATAAGTTCAGTTTTAGATCTGCTGATCTTCAGGCCAACATTCTCCAGTTTCCGCCGCTATTCCTCAAGTCTGCTCTGTATTTCGAGTCCGTCTTCACCCACAAGCACAATGTCATTAGCGAAAACCATACACCAGGGTGCCTCCTCCTGTATACCCGACGACAGAGCATCCATAATAAGCAGAAAGAGGTAGGGACTCACTTCAGAGCCAATCCCTGGTGCAAGCCTACCGTGACACTGAATCTGTCGGTGGTGCCAGCAGTTGACCGGACGCGTGTACAACAACGGTTGTACATTGACCGAGTTAGCGCCACATACTTCCCAGGCAAGCATTTCTCTTTCAGATCCCACCACGAAACCTCTTTAAGGAAACTTAATGACATAGTTAATTTTCAAAAACTTGTATTTTTTTCGTTTAAAAAAAATAATATTTTTATTAAAAGTGTTTAAATGTTACATAAAGCGTTTTTTTGACACGATCTACATTTAAATCAGGCAAACAATTGCAAACTGTGACATATCAATATCAATTATCGTCCGAGATGTAGCAAATGTTTAAATTCGTACAGTCAGCATCAATAGTAGCGGATGAAACAACGCACCATAAGTATCTGATATTCCGAATAACTTTTCCAAATATAGATATCAAATATCAAATATCAAACATTTATTCAGCAAATAGGCCACAGGGGCACTTTTACATGTCCATTTTTACAAACAATAAATTAAAAAAAAAAACCAATTACAAATATCGAATCTATGAAATAATAAATACTTTATTAGAGATGTATACTGTCTCTAAATGTCAAATTACACAAAAAAAACTATGATAAAAAAATAAAACCATAAAATACTAAAATTCTTTAGAAATGTATAAGTCTCTAAGTGTCAGAGATAAAATATAAAAAATATATTAAATTATCCTTAGAGATGTAGAGGGTCGCCAAGGCTTGAATTCTTATATAAATAATTAAAAGACAAAAAAATTAAAACAGACAAGAACCGAATGAAGTGTCTCACGTTAATGTCACTCAAAAGTAAAGTTACATACTTTAACATAACCTGTACCCCGTGTAAGCTTAAACAGACCGGTCTCCACAAACAGCACCCGTTCACGAGTATGACGTGTATCTCAGCCATCGCCTCCCTCAACCTTCATTCGGGAAAGTGGCGAACCGATCAACGACGCCACCGTAAGTAAAGACTTTTAAGCGAGCATGACATGTTCAAGCTGCCGGGTTGTATTAATATAAATATAATAAAAAAAATATGAGATACAACACTTGTGCTTGTAAGTTACATTAAAGACGGCATAGCGCCACATAAACGCGACTACATATTATTCATAAGGAGTGCCTACCTATAAAACTAAATTATAAATTTAAATTGACTTAGAGATGTACAGGTCTCTAAGTGTCCAAATCATTAAAATAGGTATTAAAATAAAATTAAATTTAAAATAAAATAAAATTTAAAATAAAATAAAATCTTAGAGGTGTATAAGGTCTCTAAGTGTCCAAAACTAAAATAATACAATCAAACGAGAACATGATGTTCTCTTGTGTCAGTTCTACTGGACGCTAGTATGGTTATTTCACAGAAATAAAACGAAAACACTATTACTTACATTTTTATCATACTATCAAGATCAAGCTACTGGCTTAAAGGCATCCTTATCATCTATGAAATCATTCACAGCATAATACGCCTGACTATATAAATCTCTAAAATGTATGTTCACAAGTATATCTTTTACCGTCTTAATTGTTCTACATATAGAACTATAACATTTTGTTAAGCTGTTCAAGAATATACTTTTGACACCTTGTTTGATTCGCTACTTTTGATGCTGACTGTACTAACCACTTATCTATAATAAATATGTAAACATGCCCTAAGGCAAGTGTACATGCTCCTAAGGGCCTTATCAGATAAAAATAAATTATTCATTATCTCCGAAATAGAGTTAATTAGAATACCATTGTCTTTGAGAAAGTCACTTAATTTAAGCTCAGTAATGCACCATTGAAATTAACGGCAATACAAAAAACACGGTAAATAAAGATGGTGTACACACTTTTATCCAAAATCGCAGGAAAGCTGAGGACATTAAGGGGCGTCCATTAATTACTTAAGGGGTTTGTGATGATTTTTGAACCTCTCTCCACCCCTGGTGAGATGTAGTGAGATTTGTCTTGACAATAATCTCACGTGAGATCTTTAAAATTTTGTATTTTGAGTATAAATGCGTTTGATTTAGTAAACAAAACCCAATTTGCTTTACTTACAATTTTTATTAAAAGTTAGTAAAAACGATGGGGGCCGAATCTTTAATATATCAATACTAAATAATTTTACAACTATTCATGGATTTTAATAAATAGAAGAATTGTGTCAGGTTTTGGCATACTTTAGTGTAAAAATATGTTTTACTTTAAATTAATCTCATTCTCTCGTACACACAATTTTTTGGCCGAAAAAAAACGTGGTATTTGGCAAAACAGGGGTTGCCGAGCCGAATCTCACTAAATCTCACGTGGCACCTTTTATCCCGTTCTAGTCATCTGACGTTTATAGGATCGATTGCAGTTGTGGTATTCCCTATATCGGCGAAACGTAGTACAATAATCGGACAGACAGACGGACATGACGAATCTATAACGGTTCCGTTTTTTGCCATTTGGCTACGGATCCCTAAAAATCGTCAAGTTAACTAGTCTACCTTTGCTAAGCATTTACAAGAGTAACCACTGCAAACCACTGGATTCAGCTGCATAACCCTAAAATCCTTGCTACCGATCGTTGTTTCCAAGTATACTAGAAATGTTCGAGAAACCATTGAAATAAGAAAATATAGCAATTTCAACTGGAATGACGGTTTTAGGATCTCTTCCACATGGAATCCTGTCTGGATTAGTAAATGTAAGCAAACACGAATACTACCGGATGAAAATTCAAACATCGTGAGTATTGTCTGTCGCCCGAGTGACATCCTTTAGTGAGCGAAAAGTTCAAGTTGATAAGCAAGACCATTAGACCATGTGGGGGCAGTTCGAAAAACTCGCGCAGCTAGATGTTCATGTCAACTTTAGCCAGTCTTCTCCAAGGCCGCGGGGACAATGCCGTCCTCGAAACGTTGGAGGTAATTTAAAAAAATTATTTATACGAGATAAAGTCCGCTTTTTGTAAATCGTAATAATGCCTTTAATTAGTTTGGTGAAATAGTAAAAACTAGGTAAGTACAGTCCGTCTTTGCACCGATTTGAATAGCCAAAGTAAGGAGTGTCAATATTTTTTGTAATGTTAAGTAATGTGTATATTGATTATTGATTTATTGTATAATTATGTTTCATACACACTTAATGGTGTTACTGAATAAATAACTGAACTGAACTGAACTGATATAAACGTCATATTTTCATAGAAATTAGACATCAATGATGACATTGCGACTTAATTATTCTTCTTCGACTTCCATCGTGGTAATTCGTCACACCTTTCCCTTGACAGTTTCATGGTCCATCCATTTGTTTTATTGCTTCTGCCTGCGGGTTAACGTTTTGCAACTGGTTCAATCTAGTTATTCTAATGCCTTATATTTGTATCACGATGGAAGTCGTTTGTAGCTTATTCGCTAATTTTTAATTTAAAATATAACATTGAAAATATAAAAAAAATATCTCGTATAATAATAAAATCTCCTGGTAGGTAGATATGGTATTGTATTATAAACGAGGAAAATGATACGCATACCTATACTATACTAAATATTTCATATCGAATCGGTTGCCAATTTTATATTTTATGCCTTTGTTCTTAAGATTCAAATTAAACTTTTTCTTATTTACCTATACCCACCTCACAAATATAACATTCCGCTTTGTTCGCATCGTACCTAATCGAAACCGAAATCGATTTCAGTCAACAAAAGATCTGTAGATCACTGATCGATCCCTGACTGCGATTAAGAAGCGATCTTTTGATCACATTATTGATTTTAAATCGAGCGTGCATTTTCTCTGAAGTAGCACGTGTTAAAAAAGAAAGAATTTTATTTTGAGCTTGCTTGTGTGTAAATATAATATAGAAATGTAATATATGGTTAAGTTCGTAAAGATAAGTAGTAGATTAATTATTATTAGGCCCATTTTGTTAGTCTACTTTTATATGCCGTGGGATCCCTGCTTACAAGTTATAATATTATTTTTTCTACTCCTCTACTGTTTTCTGTCACATTCATGAACACAGATATAAGAAAATATATAATAGGTTTAAAGAAAGGTCTATATTGTCTATTCCTCATAACAACACTTGTGCTTTAAGATCGCTAAAATGATACTGCGATTAATGTCTATTAACCTAACAAAATTAATACAGTTTTAAACTAAGTTCATTGCAGCCAACTTACAAAATATTTATTAGGTTGTATAGTACAAACAATAGTGACCCTGCCTACGAAGCCGATGGTCCCGGGTTCAAATCCTGGTAAGGGCATTTATTCGTGTGATGAGCATGGATATTTGTTCCTGAGTCATGGGTGTTTTCTATGTATTTAAGTATTTATAAATATTTATATATTATATATATATCGTTGTCTAAGTACCCTCAACACAAGCCTTATTGAGCTTACTGTGGGACTTAGTCAATTTGTGTAATAATGTCCTATAATATAGCAACACCCATAGACTACGAAGAGCGCTTAGTGTTGCTTGTTAGTCTCCATAGGCTACCGTGGTAAAATTCGAGAAAAAAATCTGTCGGCTGGGCGCGTAAGAAGGTATGCTCGCGTATCTTACCTATATACTTTTGGTTTGTTTACCTATATGATTCTATTAGTTTAAAATACTTATTATTTTTGTTGACTCGTAGAAAAACTATAGTATGCAACGTTGTATAGGTCAATAAATGCTCGTGGCGTATACTTTTACAGTACCAAAGAGAATATGAAATAGAGGTGGATTGTCAAAGAAAACTTTGTAGCCACAGTAAATTTACTGCCATCTTTCGACACATACTAAAACTTTTAGAACGCCATTTGACTTTGATCCTTATTCTTTCACTGATATGTGTTAAATTTGTTAAATATCAAAAAATGGCGCCATCTAAGAGATCAAAGGTTAAAGGTATGGCGGCATTGTTTTGAGCGTTGGCGCCACAACACAACTTTTAGCCGATGCCCGGTAAGGTGGCGCCACTTTTTGATATTTAACTGACACACATATCAGTGAAATAATAAGGATCAAAGACAAATGGCGTTCTAAAAGTTTTAATCATGTGTCGAAAGATGGCAGTAAATTAACTGTGGCTACAAAGTATTCTTTGACAATCCACCTTTATTTCAAATTCTCTTCAGTATCGTAAAAGTATACGCCACGAGCATTTATTAATAATAATAATAAATATATTAGAGGACATTATTACACAAATTGACTAAGTCCCACAGTAAACTCAATAAGGCTTGTGTTGAGGGCACTTAGACAACGATACGAGTATATTGACCTTCTTATAAGACGTTGCATAAAATACATACTTTTATTTTATTAATACTACGATGAAAATTCAAAATATGCATGAACGTCATCTTAATCAATAGTGAGGCTGGCAAGGACCTCAAAACAGTATGGAGTCTGGCGACACAAAGGCGCTCCTATGGCCGCGGGCCCTGAGCATTACCCTAATGACCACGCCATTATGGTCTGGCTATTATGGCCCAGCCATAATTACCCTCGTTTATTAGGGATAATAAAGGTAACGAGTTTTTTACTCAAACATCAAATTTTGGGAGCAAAACTGCGATGTCAAATTATATGACCATGAACGTTCTAGAATCGAATTATACATTAGGATAATATAGCATCGTATATTTAGAAGTAGAGTATCTACTGCAAGGTTACGAGTCCACAGCTAAAAAAGTTCATCAAGCGTCACTCCGAAATAAACAGTCGGTCTGGGATCTAAGTCTACATCCTTAGCAAGCAAGCATGCAAACTTTCATACTAAGCAAGCCACAAAAAGTAAAGGCAGGTAAGGTTTTTCTTACTTCGAAAGTCTACTACGAATCTTAATATCTGGCCGCGTAGCCAACATCCCAATCTTCAACGGTTAAATATATATTAAGTATGACATATGATAAGGTTCCGCTGGTCGCCTTTCGAATAACGCTTACATTATACGCAAGTTATTCACAAATCGACATCGATCCGCTTATTATTATTATTATTTAAACTTTATTTCACAATAAAAATAAGTACAAATGGCGGACTTAATGCCTTAAGGCATTCTCTACCTGTCAACCATAGGGCAAAACAGAATAGAATAGGGCGCTTAGGTTGAATAAAGATTTCAACGTCGGACGAAACCTTACTCCTGCCCTGCCCGCGCAGCCAACACGGCAATCGCTCTGTAGCGTAACGTAGTCTCTCTCTATCACTCTTCCATATTAGTGCAACGGTGACAGTTGCGTTTCGTTTGCTACGGAGCGTTAACGATTGGCATGTTGGCTACACGGGCTGTTTTAGTAATGTTCACGTTCATAATATTATTCTACAAAGTTTCAGAGTTTCCTTTTTATACATATACCTAACCATTAATAAATATTTATATTTTCAGCCTATTTTGGTCGACCGCGAACACTGCAAGTTATAGGGATTTCGACGTCGGGTGTATTTTAAATTTATAACATGCTATGTAATCCGTTTAAATAGGTTTATTTCATAACTATCGCGATAACCGAAGAATAGTTTACGTCATGTCATCATATCACGTCACATGTTTATTAAATATGTGATGGCATCTGAAAAAGTTGTATGGTTTGTGCATTATTTTTATGCTCCGATATACAGCTAGGTTGTTACAGTCTTATATTTACGTAATCCAGTGAGCTGAACCTACTGAACTGCCTGTTATCATACTCATTCATAATAGAAAAAGTAACCTACGAATAAAGCAACGGTTACTTAGCCAGATCACACAAACACCGACTCTAGAGCCATATTAACATGACACAGCCTAACGTGCCAGATATCTCAACCGATAGTGTTTGATTGACATAATTTGTAATTTGGTAATTGGTGAAGCGATGCGCATTGAGCTGGCTGGAGCTTGCGGCTTGATAATATTGAGCAGTTAAATGAACATGTTCTATGTGGATTAAGTACATGTATGAAATCGGTAATTAGTGTGTTTGATAGGTACTTTCAAACGGGATAGGCGGTGAACTGTTGAAATCGCCATCACATCGAAAAAATAAGTTCTTGAAACCAATTTGCAATGTTATACTTTCTTTTGTGTGGGGTTTAAATTTTCATAATTCGTCGCATATTTAAGAGGCTGTCAACACCCAACCCAATGTCCTTGAAATTGATGTTACTTAAACAGTTTTTTAAGAAAGACTATTTGTTTTAGTCAAGTAAGAAAAATATATGTTCATATTAATTATATTTCAAAGACCGTGGTTGTACTCGATACACGATTGAACGAAATCGGCTCGATAGAAAATAATTGCAAAGATTGGTCTTAAAATCACAATTAAACGGTTTTATGTCTTTATTGTTTTGACTTATAGGTCTGCAATTAAAATCACAATTTCAAAACATTTATATCTAAACCGTGGTTGAGTAAAATATTACACTAATAATCCACTTTTTTTTATTTAAATATTTTTCTTATTATTCCCTTGCCCAGGCCCAGTAACATGCGACAGTGCTATCTCATTTACTCCGATACAAATAGACAGTGTGCGAGCTTTAGGTATTGGCAGCCTCTTAATGTACATATTCCGGTATGTAACGGAAATCAAACAATACACTGTGTTTTAACTAAAAAGAGTAAACTACCCTAATCTGTTACCTCCATGTATTCAACACAGCCTAATCCTTCTACTAATGAAACAATGCATCATCAGTCAGTCATCATTGATAAAAATCCACTCTGAAAAAGGATCATAAAACGAGGTAAACTTTACACAACGCAAAATGTATAAAGCACTGTCGCTATTTTAACGTATAAGTTTGGCATTAAAACCAATTCTTGAACAAAACCCAGGGCTAGTTATGGTATAAGATTCCAAATTCTTTTGTGTGTGCCGCCCGGCGAACAGTAGCGGCATACATTGAATACAATACGACACTTATTTATAGTCAAAATGTCGTCGCCATACCGTCCCTGCCGGCGTTGTAGAGGAGACTTCACACTAGACTGATAAAGTGAAAAAAAATCTGAAAATGAATCGTAGCTATAAATACCCTCTACGGCTAACACTTATTCCCGCGCCTTGTGCAATTAAATTCTCAATATCCAGTCGTGCAAAATTGTCCTCGAGCGAATAGCGACAATATGTGCTAGCCGTGCAGGAGCGGCATTCTGATTTTAAAATTGATTATTGATCCGATATTGCTACTATGTTTGTTTATGTTAAATCAGACTTAATTGTTACAGATACAACGAAAGAAATTGAAAACATATAACGATGTATTTGGATAAATATACCCCATTTCATTTACCATAGCGGGATTCTACTTGAGGTGGTCATTAAGCGTGCGTAAAAATTACGAGTAGTGACAACAAAAAATATCTGGCAAACTTATTTTGCGTCGTCGTATCTTACATGTAACTCTCATTTATTAATCATTTTGTGTCATTATTTGACAATCATATCAATGTGATAAACATATTTTAAAACTAATTGTTGAGGGATTTGTAGGGACTGCATCCTTTTCCTATATTCGATCAAGGCTAGATGTTATTAAATAAATAATTAACTTTTTAAGCTTTTACCGTTACACGCAAAAAATAAATAAACCAATTAAGCAATTGTTTAAACTGTCCATACGACTTTTTTATTCCTTAATTTTAAAATTTATATACCCAACTAGTATCAAGTATGAATATCGCTTAGCCCGATTACTTCACTGTGTAATACCACCACACGCTCACTTTGAAGAATATAGCTCGTAAAGCAATTGTTAAACAATAGATCAAGATTACGGTTCTCTTTCTGCAGTTTCAAGTGGAATCCCGCCATGGTTAATGAAATAACAAAAATCCACTAGCCACTCGGCCAATGTAAACGCCCCGCAACACCGTATCAAGCCGCTCTCCTTTTGCGGTTCTGAAGATCAGAAGACAGCGCCCTAGCCTTTTTTCAAAGGTTCGCCCTAACGGTCCCGGACCGCAAGGTCAGTGCTAATGATTTGCTTTTGTTTGCTTTCGGTTGAATCGGAAAGTAGCGTTTTGTAGACTACGGATTGATGAAAAAGAGATAAACCTAAAACAAAAGTACAATTGAGGTGATTTTGGAGTGGCTGGTGGCATTGTGCGTCGTCCCGAGTGAGTCAATATGTGATTTATTTACCGTAATATTAAAATAATATCCAGTTTTTAGCAATTTTTTTGTTTTATTTTGAAATTGCCATTGAGTAACTTGATTTAAAATAAAACTCTGTAGCAATCATTCTCTACAACAATAGTACATTGTTAAGTGTGCTAGAAAGTAAGAAATATATGTGGATGAGTATTAATTGAAATACTCGAATATAATAGGAGCCCGACTAGTTCACTTTAACACTATATATTATAAATATTTCAAAGTACTACCTAATTTTCTCGTCCTAGTGCTCCTGCGAGCAAATATTCCTTAATATATTACTATAATACTATATATATACTGTACAGATGTGTTTACTTAAAATATTCAGTACGTATCAATACTTTTAATTTTTTTTAAAACTTGTTAAATCAGAAATATAGTATAAACATCTAAGTATGTTTGCACTTCTGTCTAAGAGCTCTTATACATAATTATAAGAAGAATACCAATTACTTCGAAAAGTCGAAATGAAAAAATAAATAGTAATTACCTACACATCGAAGAAATGCACAATATTTAATCAACCAACTTGATGCCATCTTAATTGTATTATGGCCTGCTAATATATTTCCGATCCACTCAATCCACCAAGCCACACAGCCGCAATATACGTAATTAATCTACCAGTCAACATAGACAATAATATCTGCAAACTAAATAACAGCAACGTATAAATCAAGGATTCAACGACACATGAATAGAGTTGGGCCAGTTCTCGTTAATAAATTAATCGATCGTGATACAATTATTATTGTAATGACCGGCTCCCGGTTGTGGAGGACTGGGTATCGTAATTGAATCTGCCGCGGTGCTAAATCGCGGGGAAATTGCTTTGGCCGGGTAAAATAACGATGGTTATTTAAAAATTACGACTATCTAGTAGTTATTTCACCATAAATAGATACATTTATCTGTCAACGGGTATACTCGTATTGCCATTATATTTGTATGTCTAAACATACTTATTTTTTCCTTACTACTTACCCGTTCATAAGATAGTAACGATTTGGAATACTCAAAAAATTCTTATTTTATTTTTTTCGTTTCAGTATATATTTTTGTAAGATTTTAGTTATTCGTTTTGAATTATGAAAGAATTTACTTTACGTTGTATAAAAAAAAACCAATACTTGACTGTTAACAATACGAGGCAAGCGCTGTAACATATAGAATAAGTAAAGTACCTACATATTTTTATATTTCGTCTGCTTAAATCCTAAAACATTATTTTCCAAATTGGGTAGTATTCTGATTAAAAACCTAACGGAAAGTTTACACACCTCTCACGTAATACAGCCACGTTACGGCTAAGAGCTGACCAATACGTACTATTATTTATTCTGTGGCAATACCTAAAATGAAAAAAAAAAAAACTTTAGTCACTATAACGTGA
The DNA here is from genome assembly GCF_033807575.1 of Cydia pomonella. Taxonomy (NCBI): domain Eukaryota; kingdom Metazoa; phylum Arthropoda; class Insecta; order Lepidoptera; family Tortricidae; genus Cydia; species Cydia pomonella. The sequence goes on from NC_084704.1 coordinate 20,323,986, forward strand.
TAAACGTTAGTCAATGTTTTTCCCATCACTAGCAATAAGACATAGCTAAGGTAACGTACGACCAGCTAGATATTGCAGCACGTTTTATGGTTTTTCGATCCAAATCTAAAATTACTTCTTACTGACTCGAGATTACTCGATGGTGTTTTTGCAAAAAGTGGTTTATGAAATCGACATTAAAACTTTAAATTACAAAATAACAAAGTTTCGTAATATGTTAATTTAAAAAATAACATTACGCATTTGTAAATATTTTAATTGTCCTATTGTTTATAGTTTTGGAATTCGACAGTAGGCAAAAATGTAAAATTAAGGAAAACTAATTATTCCGTAATTCTACATATTAAAGGTAATGTTGATTTCGAAAAGTATGGTTTTACCCATGCCTATTCCAGATTTTTTAATAATAATTTTTAAAAAGAGAGAGGGATAGACGTTTTCACCAGACTTAGATAGTTGAGAAAGTACTTGTTGTACAGTCAGCATCAAAAGTAGCGGATGAAACAACGCGCCAAAAGTATCTGATATTCCGCATAACTTTTCCAAATACGGATAAAATTCTAAAATTCGCGTTAAAACGTATATCTTTTACAATCTTAGTTGTTCTATGTTGAAGTCATCACTTTTTGTTAAGCTGTTACTTATGAAGTGTTGTTTGATCCGCTATTTTTAATGCTGGCTGTACCTAGGTAAAACTACAGTACCAATATTATTAAGTACTAGTATTCTATATGTATAGGTTCATAAAAAAACACCTTTACATACATTTTTTTTAATAAGACTATAAAACAAACCTAAAGATTCTGGCCAACGATAGTGTTGAAGGCGTACAAAATTACCAAATAAGTACGTCGAGAACGATCATAATTTTAAAACGTAAAAAAATGTACAAAGATCCATCCGGTACAATCTATCATCTACTAGATTTATTATTAAATCCGAGGCGATCTAATGAAATCGATACTGCAGTAATGTGGAGCAAATAACCACTTTGGTGGATGGTCCAGAAATTACTATAATCAAGCTGGACTCGAACCGGCTACCGGACGGTCGAGAGGCTATCAAAATTCCGCCATATCTCGAATAAAAGCAGGGTTAACACGAAGCTGAGCTATTAAACGAAGGTAAATAAATGTTCCAACTTCTATCAAAAACCGATGGAAACGAAAATCTGTACCTACCTGCTATATCATTAAAAAGCAATAATTATAATTTATACAACCTTTTGCACATTAAGTGAATGATGCATCCATCGTCTAAAAAACTTATGCAATATAATAAAACTATTTTGATGGATTATATCGCTTAAAATCATTTAAAAATAGATCCCGACGTTTCAAAGCCTTTGTAGTGCGTCTTAACATTGGTCAACGGGAGACAGGAAAAATATTTTCACCTCCGTCAAAATTACAAAATTATCATAAAATAATTGTAAAACTTGATGGTAAATTTGTATGACATAGTTTTAATTTTTATCCTCTAATAGACAAGCGCTGGTGGCCTAGCGGTAAGAGCGTGCGACTTGAATCGCGGGCTCATCAAACCCTGGCTCGTACCAATGCGTTTTTCGGAACTTACGTACGAAATATCATTTGATATTTACCAGTCGCTTTTCGGTGTAGGAAAACATCGTGAGGAAACCGGACTAATCCCAACAAGGCCTAGTTTACCCTTCTGGGTTGGAAGGTCAGATGGCATTCGCTTTCGTAAAAACTAGTGCCTACGCCAAATCTTGGGATTAGTTGTCAAGCGGACCCCAGGCTCCCATGAGCCGTGGCAAAATGCCGGGACAACGCGAGGAAGAAGAAGAATAGACCAAAAAATGGTTGATCATTATGCTCGTTTGCATATTTATCAAGTGATAGTAATTTATTAGAAATGTAATGCCGCGCGAAAATGCGACGGAAGGTAAGGCAGTCGTGCGGTGTTTTACCTTTTATCTCAATTAGTCCATTACTCTGAAAATTATACGTCTGTTTCAAATTTAACTCATCAGATTTCTCGCTATTCTATACTAAAATAAATATGTTTCACTAGGTATTTTATAAAACAATTATACCTACTGCTATGGTATGCAGGGTAACAGTAAACTACTGAAAATTAAACATGTTTTAACCTTAACTGTTTAAGGATTTAGTTGAAGTTCGTTCTTGTAAATATAGTCTTGTTTCCATATGAATTTTTGCCCTTCATTAACACGTGTAAAAATCGATATAAAACTTCATTTTGCGTTAGCTCTTAATTAGGTATGATCAAAGTGAGTGATGTAATATTAGAGGATAAACAATGTGCCATGCTAGGGAAACCATGTGTAAAACAGGTTGTGAGGACTGTTTCGCGTGTCTGATTAACTGGAGGTTATCTCATAGTAACATTTTTATTACAACCAAAAGTTTTATAACCATACTTGCTGAGTGGTTTAGATCGGCCTTAATATGATTATATATTTATTTCTGCGTAGTGTATTCACTTAAGTGTTCATTTTATTAGACTACCGACTACATACATTAATATTGCCATAAAGTTATGATAAGAATAACTATTAACTATCGTAGTTTAAATATTTAATTAAAACAACTAGTATTATGACGGGAATATTATATTTATAGACTACAAGACGTACCACTTATCCCATATTTAGGTACCTTTACATTTTGACTGTGTAATAAAATTTATGACAAATCATTTATAATACACAACTTACTTTAATAGAACATAAGGTAAGTATTTAAATGAAATCTTATATAAAACAAATTAATATATCAACATCGACACAAAAACTGTAACACAGGTCAATGCTACTCGTACTGATACGTTGAGCTGTAAATTAGACAGCCGCGCAGGAAGTGGCTTCTTAAGCTGTCAGTGGGCCGGCGATTAGCGGTCAGCGATCACTGATCAGCCAGCGATCGCTAGATCACTGACGTGGCGGTAAAAGGTTTGTCACAGACAGATTTACGGAATAGAAATCTGTAGGGTAGGTTAATCGGAAATATGTAGGAAATCGGAAACTAAGGTCACTAGGATACTTGAAGATTGAAAGGGTTAGAAAAGTAACCCTGAAGGCATTTTACGGATTTTTTTTCTGTTTATCGTAAACGGAATAGATAGGTGTTCCCGTAATGGAATAACATATAGTTGGTCGCGGTAGAAGTGACCCAAACTGTGATTCCATGACATGTACATTTTACCCGTATTTACGCGCGTAACGCAGACATTTACAACTCAACATAACTCGAACAACCTGTGGTCCTAGCGGTAATTAGTCCAAATCCGATAAGTGAGTCGAGTATGTGTTTATGCGAAATCGGCATCATAAAGTCACAGCTCCGTCGTCGTTCTTAGCGACATGGTGTTCTTATCGTCGTAGGTGACATCTTACCAGTTAGTAAACAGATAAAAAATAAATATAAATATGAAAAAAATGGAACTCACCTTATACAATATGAAATCTATATACAATATGAAAATAAAATTGAGTCACAACCTTGACAAGTGCATGGTGGGGGTATAGTGAAGTTATAGCAGCGCGTGTTGTGGTAAAAATTGGCACTAACGAAGGTTAGCCTCTTTAACATTTCGTACAAGTTATATAAGTCCTAAAATATTCATTTAAATTGTATGGTGTGATTTGTGAGGTACCAATGTAATCTGTATGAAATGATCAATATGACTAACGTATTCACATTGATAGTATCCCTGCAAATAGCTTTGCAAAGACCACATAATATGTAATATTTTTTAGCAGATAAGAATGGGTATAGAAATGTATTCTTAAAAGATAGACACAAACAATCGCGGACTTTTTTGTGGACAAAAGAAAGAGAGACAACCCAACATACGGCCCGATTCGAAGAATGATTAAGACACGTTTAAGATCTTGGAAAGGTCTTTAAAAGATCGATAACTAAACGTCATATCAAAATTGACTTTTATTTCGATTCCGCTGTGATCAAATAAGATCTATCTACGATATTTCTTACGTCAAAGTGGCATTGGTTGCCCGAATCGAGCTGCTTCTGTTAATTATACGACACACAAACGATATCTAAATGAGAACTTATCTAAACCCGAACTTATCGTTATCTTATTGCATTCTTTGAATAGGACCGATTATCCCAAATAAAATTTAAATTTATAAAGAAATCTAGGTTCTGATTTGTTTTTCCTGTTTCTGAATGTTAAAGCGTCACAAATTCAATAATTTCGGTAGGGGATTGTGAGGCAAGATGTAATACTTGTCCGGTTTTTTTATTGCTTGTTTTAAAGTGAGGTCTGCTGTTTTCTATTAAAGCTTCACTGAGGTAGATACACTGCTTATTAATAAGACACGTCAACACGCATCTCGTTGAAAAATTCCTGAAGTTCCATCTACGAACCTGACGCTCATATTATATTCTGTATACTGTAGATAAATTACTCGTAGCTAAAAAATCATAGTCCAATCTACAAAATATCACATCTTACTCTATGATCAATCAGTAGGTGCAGTAACCGTGTGTTTAAGTAAGGCACGATAATTGAAGATATGCCCGTATCATGCGGACCGGACTCGACTGGCGTGTGATTAGCTGCGTCAGACTGAGCGAGTTTACATGATTGTGTTGTGTGGGTTTACATTCATACAACTAGTGACATATTATTGGGGATAAGATAGATCAATTCCTTAATATGAGCTTTAGTTTATTTTCTAAACCAAATCAAATTATTTAATGATTATTATGAACATTTCTTTGCGAAATCTGGAGGTTATTCACTTTCTCAGAGTAATTATTGACAATGTAAAATGCTTTAATTAAAAACGATTGGAATTATTTTACTGAACCAAAAAAAATAATTAAGAGTGGGTATAAATACAGCGCTCACTATTGATTTTGAGTGAATTGAGGGCCATAACCACGGAAATCTAGACGCAAGTTTCTCCGTACCGAGTGAGACTTGTTGTGCAAACAGAACTATAAACTGTGAAACTAAACATTGTTTCTTTGTAAATTTCATACAAATAAAATTACGAATTATACTGAGAGATTTAGCAGTACAAAAAAATCGAGCATAACATTCAGTTTGAGAAGATGATGATCCATACCTACATTTAACATCCCAAGATCAATGACTTTTTGTATCGTGTTCCTTTAACCGTATAACCGATATCATTTTTGTTTCTTTTTTTTACCTGAATAGAGTAAAAATAGGTAACTCAGAAGAACTTTTACAGACAAGTGAAATATACACGGTGTCGCTTTCAGTACGGATAAAATGAGGCTTGGTCTTGCAAACATTCGTTTCTTTTGTAGGTAGGGTTTGAACCCATCTATCATCAAGTTAGGTAGTCACGACTGGGGAAGGCTCCCAATACTGATTGTGTATGGCGAACGCTGGTGATTCTCGGTCCCAGACTGATTTTGTATAGAAAGCTAGTACCGGGAGCAAACCCTAATCACAACAAATGTTTGTTCCTATAAAACAAAGATGTGGTGATTCTGGCTGTCACTATCTATTTCGTTTTGATTGTGAAACATTAGTTTAAATTAGCCCATATAAACTACTTTAAGAGGATTGGCCATTAAATTGGGCCATCGCTACGTTTGCCCTTACCATTGATTTTGCCTTTGACCATGCGGCCCTTTTCGCACGGCATAATGGTCGCCGATGGCGCTCCGGATAGCGCGGCGCGACGCGTCATTAACGCGCGGCGATACGCCTGCGCCACCGCCCGTCATTACGCACAGGTATCCTGGATACCTATTCCAACTTTAAACACCTCAACTTGATCAGTTAAAAATGAAATTTTATAAATACGTTATTGATTTCATTTTATAATGTCCACAGTCGTCACGTCCCTCAGTCATGGGGATAGAACAAGAAGATGACATTATTCTCAGTGAATATAGCTTGCGCTGATAGTAATGGGGCTTAATAAGCATATAGAATGGTATATTGTATAATCATAATACTGTCACTTATATATTGGTCCAAGAGATGCACAGATACTATCAGTAACAAATTAAAATAAAATGTTGATTAAGAATAGTAAGGGGACATAGGTGGTTATCACCAATGCGGTATATGCGTGCATAGCAGTGTCTCCCTCTTTCACTGGTGGGCCGTGCGAAAACAGTGTGACAAGGGCCATATTCATGTATGAAAATTCAATACCATAGCATACCAATTCAACAGAAATTCAGTGACGACGTGTGCGTCGGGTTCACAGATGTACTGCACTCTACTGTTTTTCAATTTTGCAGCTGTGGCAGTCACATTTCGAATTTAACTTTTAGTGTTTTCAGTTTAACAAAATATCGACTTCATTTCTGTCAAAAGGATGTCGTTTCCATGGATTACATTTGTTTTTGTCCTGTATTGTAACGTAAACAAATGTTCAACAATCGCCGGCGGCGTTACAAAATGTAACGATTTTAAGGCGATGCTCCAACAAAAACATATTATTTCATACGGTAGCCCACGCTGCCTCGGGAGGCTACTGCGCCTGCATACTGTCGGGGCAACAAATGTTAAAGATACTAATATTTTACTAAAACTTAAGAGTCCACGGTAAGCTCGGCCGAATTTCACCTTCCCATACAAACCGAGTTTTGTTCTCATTTTAAAACTACGGATTGTAATGAAACTTTGCACATACAATGACATAAGGTATATTTAGTCCTCTAATTCGTTTATACAGCTCCGGTTTATAAAATAAACGAAATAGAGCAACAACAAGTTTTGTATGAAAAACTTAAATTCACTGTATTTTTGTAAGTTTGGTATCTCAAGCATCATGAACTAACTTGATATACTTTATCCTATTGTGGGTGCAAAATTTTCAGAGCAATCTAGCAAGTCGTTTTAAAATGAGAGCGTAACTACGTTTGTATGGAGAACCGAGCTTGCTCAAGTATATAGCTAAAACAATAAATAAAAATAAACAAAACCCGTTTTGCATTTTGCCCAGTTAATATTCATTACATTTTAAATAAACTGGCGGCAACATGCACTACGAGAAATACTGTCAGTCTAGCGCCCTTCTTATTATTAAAGGGTTTATAAGTGCTTATTAGAATTGCTACACCTAATTTATTGTACAGCCTATTTATATATTAGATTTTCTATATAATCATTCATTTATAGAAGCAGAACTTAAAATCTCCTCCACCCACATCAAAGTTGTGCATGCAACAGTACCGCAATGTACTGATTACTACCAGTTTTTGTACGGCATCGTCCCAGACACGTGGGACGATGAAATTATGGTAATCACAATTGGTTTCATTGCATTGCTGCAATTGTCTCTCGTTTCCAGGGTGCCAGCGGCAGGGTTTCTTTGACATTGATTTATTTTTAATCGTTTTATTTTACAGAAGAAAATACTGTCATGAATGTAATTTCCAAACGCATCATTTTTGTCAAACAAATACTTAATTTAAAATAAGGATTATAACAGTTAAGTAATATAAAGCTATGATATATTCTAAATATGATTAGCCTTTATTTTAATTTACTTCGATTATTTAAATCACTACTTAATTCTAAAGATGGAGTGAAAATGTGATGTTCTTACGTTTACAATATTGGGTCGTATAATCAATAATCATATAAATGTATGTGTAAAAAACATTATTTTAATGTAGGTACTGATCCCTTTAAATATTATATAGTGCCCGTACTCACCCGTCTCGTTTTATTGATAATCGCCGTCCACATTCATCAACATCGGCTCAGCTTGCTCTATTTATCTCGGCAACGGCACGCACACGTTTCAGTACCATGACTTCTGTTACTTCATACAACACCTATAAAAAAATCTGTAGATGTAGGTACAATTCCTACAATAAATACAAAAATACTTTTTCATAGACAATACTAGACGATGGTGTAAGCAAGTAAGTAAGTAAATATTCTTTATTACACCAACAATTATACATTAATAATAGTTATTCGTTTTACAAGAGGGCAAGGTTGTTTGTTGTTTAAGTCCTCGTGCTAATATTGAAACCCGAGCAAGCGAAAGATCCGAAAAAAAAGGTGGTGGTTAAAAAAGTGGAGGCTTGAGCATTGCGATGGTTTCAAAGCACGAGGGTCAAAAAAACTTTGGTATATCGATAGAAACTTTTTTTTTTATACCACACCAACGGGAGAAATAACTAATTGAAAAACTGATTGAAAAACCAAATCAAAATATTTATCATTCAAAATCATCATCAAAAACTGTATCGAGGTGGTGTGGTGAAAAATACTATTTGTTTACTTATTCTGTGACTGAAAAATATTTTCTAAAAGGGCCCATTGATTATCAGTTCGCCGAACGATATCGGCCTGTCAGTTATTCGCAAAAGCTGACAATCCCGAATAACTGACAGGCTGATATCGTCCGGCGAACTGGTAATCAGTGGGCCTTATTATAACAAAAGCACAACTCAGACAGTTTTAGCACCAAACATTTATTTGTCAACTAATATATATCATTAATTAATAAACTCATCAGTTCTTGCAATTTTTTATGAATCATTGTAGAGATGAGTACTATAATAATGTCTTTATCCGTAATCGTAACTAAACTATAATCAGAAGTGATCAACGAACTGGCAGTATTTTCTTTACGACTCAGCCAATCAGGTGCAGGCGCTTGTAGGTTCTCAATTCACAAAACATTAAATTTCGACAAGCTTGTACTAAATCTTCTTTCTTTTATAACGTGGTCTCAGCATTAGTCACTCATATGCGTAATCAGGGATCTAACTTACCTATATAGAAATGCTTGAGCGACGCTGAGTAAACGTCGTGAACACCTACTTACGCGTGCAGTGGTCGACGTTATAATTGTCTGAAGAAATGGAATGTCATTATTTGTGTTAAAAAGAACAAGCGTGTGTACAGAAATAACGTTTTGTGACAAAGGCGGGAATTATTTATCATTATTTTAACTGTCGTACTGGTTCCAGTAGCTGAATAAAAATTACATAATTAAGAATAATCACGCTTCATGGGATTGTACAACATTTTTACTTTAAGTCTTTAAATTAACTTGCTGTAACTGTATCTATCTAAGGTGTGTTTTTGGGATTAATATAAAGTAAGTAATACTTTATACTAATCCCAAAAACACACCTTCTAGGTTCTGAATTATTTGTACTCCTAAATCATGGACATTGCATAAACAGTTTTTTTCAAATTTTAACATCTCGAAGTTATCAGTTTCAGGTGGATGCTATCAAATATATTTCAGTGTATTTATTTTTATGTTAATACTTGAAAATATATTTGATATTTTATAGGATAATAAATGAACAAATTAAATTGCATTTCAACTCACATCAATATCAAAAAGCTTTGAGCCTAAAAATTAAATTACAGTGGAATCCGTTTATTATGACTCCGCTTATACTGACCGACCGCTTACTATGACTTAATTACTGTGCGAAGTTTGGTTTTCATATAAAAAAACCTACAAATCCTATTTTCGTGAAATTATGACCTTGATTATTTCTGTATAAGACACATTCGCTGATTTTCGTGGCCGTCACCTCGTCTTTCCCTGCGAGGACGAGAAGGACGGACGAGGACTTGTTGACTGAATTTATTTCTGAAATTTATGATTCTTGTATTTATCTACCTGTAATTTATATTATCAATAAACTATGAGTATGAGTATAAGTGATTGTAGTTTTGATTCTCAGTGAGAAGTTGATCATTTTTACAAGTTTAATAAAACTCATCTCTGACAAAGGAGTTCGAGATTCATTTGGAAAAATTAACAAAAATAAGAAGTTATTCAACTATGCTGTATATGAGGTGTTTGTGACTTCCCTTGTCGTTATAAGCGGAATCTACTGTACAACCAGTTTCATATACATAGAGTACATCAATTCCTAGTATATGAAACTGAATATATATATATTCAAGTTAAGACCAATCCGATACCTACGAGAAATTGTTCAATGTGAGCTTTATACTCGTATATTGAACAAAAAAACTTATTTTAAGTCCGAGCAGGAGCTGCATTACAATACTTCAGTAAGCAATATTTATACATTATTTACTGGCGTAAAGTTGACATCCTTCCCCATCAGTCGAGTAACAGCAATAGGTATTACTTTAAAAATAGCTCACATTGAAGGAATTCTTGTAGGTAGGTACGAGTAGCAGTAGTATGTCGCGTAACGTCCCATGAAGGCACCCCAATAATTACAGGCCGATACCGGTTGCAGCATCCTGTATGCATCCGCCATCTGCAACCGGATTTTAGACCCATGATTCATACTATGAAATCTGTAATAGAAGAGGATTATACGCGTATTGATTGCTAAAGTCAATAATCGTGAGTCGTGTGTCGTATTCTTGTTTTGATTTTTGTAACTACAGTTTTCTTTAATTGAAGTATAGAGTAGCCATTTTACTACGAAAGTGCTTTTATTAAATAACAGGTATTCAAATTCTAGTATCGTTTTAGGAACAAAACATCTATTTTTATGTTTTTTTATAATTCAAAATAGTGCGCGTATTTATTTGGCTAGACGCCATATTTTATCATAATATCGATGCTGGAAAGGAGAAATGGGGTACGCGACATACAGCTAACTTTACAGGGAGCCAGATACTGCAATACTTTCTACAGCGACGTTTCTACTACTTTAGGGTCGGCAACGCGCATGTAACTCCTCTGGAGTTGCAGGCGTACATAGGCTACGGAGACTGCTTACCATCAGGCGGGCCATATGCTTGTTTGCCGGCGTAGTATAAAAAAATACAAAAAATCATCAAAATTCAAAAAATGATCATTAAAATGCACTTAGATAAAATTATCTGACCAACATTTTTAACCAGAAATTAGTCAGGTAAAAGGGTCCAAGCTAAATTTGTCATAAGAATTAATTGAGTAAATACTATCTTAAGGCAAAATATGCTTATTTTATAGTCGAGTTAAACAATGTATATGCAAAAATCGACATGAAACAAATAAAATAAATTATCTAATCACTTTTCAAGGAACAATTTCAAACTTGATAAGGTGCTTATGGGGCATATATTATTCAACCTAGGGTGTAGCCTATAAATTTTATAGGTATCCCACGATCCGTCATGATTAAAATCAAAATTGCATACCAAGTGTCAAGTAAATTAAAATAATCCTATAAAAATGGAATATTTCATATTTGAAACCATAACAGCGAAAAATACTATCTCGTGTTTTCATAAAAAATATAGTAAAATTTCCCTCACTTGGCATTTTCTGAAAGTATGGAAAATATAAACAACAAAAAATTTGGTTTAAAAATTTGCTAACTACCGTCATATGGGCGTAAGGTGAAGCATTTATATATTTGTGTAAGGTTTGTGAAAAGCTTTTAGAATTAAAGCGTGTAGAGTTAGTAGCTTGGCTCTATGAGATCTGATAACTTTTTGACCGTGCGAGCCATATGGTCTCATCTAGGCAACATTTGACATGAAAATGTGTTTTAGTGGAATGTATCTTTTTTTTAGTTGTACCACCAATGAACGTTCTATACGACAAATTGGCTAGAATGACTGAGTATTTCCAACTAATTTGAGGTAAAACGGATCAAACTACAAATGGAAAGGAAAATGATGATAAACGCCAATAGTTCTTATTTGATAGTTAAGTAAATTTATCTATCTATATTAATTTGTGCATAAAGATATAGGTCAAATGTCTCAAACGACATTATAACTTATTATTTGGCCAGGTAAAAATAGTTAACCGACCGTGAAAGATAATTTGTCATAAGACAAAAATATCCAAGTTAAGACGAACTAACAAATAAGTAAAAAATTCCAAGGTTCATTACATCGAATAATTTTTCATCCTCTATTCCACATCCACTTTTCAAATAGTTACTTGTTAAAAACCAAGTCGTTTAATAATTTAAATGTGCCAGTGATTCTCAAACTCATCGACTGGATAAGTGACATTAAAGTCGTCAGATGGGTACGAAACTTAGCCCATTCGATGCAGAAAAATCTGGCAATTCCAACGATATTTTTTTTAATACCACGTCGGTGGCAAACAAGCATACGGCCCGCCTGATGGTAAGCAGTTTCCGTAGCCTATGTACGCTTGCAACTCCAATAATTCAATATCTCTTAAACTGTCGCTTATCCCATTTATCCTTTCCAGCGTCGATATTGTGTATTGATTATGCAATTCATCTAAACGTTTTACACGAGTATATTTAATGATATACATACAAGATAAGATAAGATAAGATTAGATAAATGTGTAGGGTAATTTAATAATCTATCCGAATACCACCTAAAAAATATACCTAATATGGTGACATTTTTGCTGCTTCCACATAATTCATGCTGTTTTGTCTCTGTTTTATTTCTATCCGTAATTTTTTATTCAATATTCATCAAAGGTATTGTAGCTTGACATACTTGACTATACCTACCTACACAATTTATGAGTACATCAATTCCTAGTACAAGAAACAAACCAATCGACGATTTAAAGTTTGACGTGAAGAATATGCTAGTTGAGTTTTGATTATGTGTGTTTTTTAAACATGTATTATCTATTCGAACACGTCACAACTACATACAACAGGTGACTTACTTAAGTTTTTTACCTATACGTAGTTTTATATTTACAATTGTTTCTGTCTAGAACATGCATAAAAAATAATTGTTGTTATTTTTATTTTTTCGCAACTGTATTAAAAACCTTCTTTCGATACACGTGCGGAAATGTCATTCTGTAATGACATACTTTCCGCACTAGCATCGAAATGTACTATTGTTGCATGATTACTTATTACATAAGTTAGTTAATTGACACAGAGCGGGTAGTTAAAATTATAGCCGCTTTAAACAACGAAATTTCAATAAAATATTATGATAAGAGCAGGTTTGCCTCCATACATTTTTTGGAGTATCTCTAATAATAGGTCGATTACCTATATACCTACAAACAAGAAATATTCTGTGTAAATAAATAAACATATAGGTAGATACTTCAAAGCAATAAATAATAAAATCTCGTGAAGTGTAATTCGGCCTTAAGAAAAAAATATATATGATGGAATGGATCCAAAAAAAAACATTTTTTGATAATATTAATATGTTCGAAAATCGTCGCTCCAAAAGAAGAAAATATGTGCCTCCTCCCCCTCAAACTTTTGAACCATTATGAGTCCAAAAAATTTTCGCGATGTAAAAGTAAATACATTTAATGAAAACCATAGCAAACATGATCGGTCCAGCCGTTTTTGAGTTATTGCAAGCAATCTTCTTAAGACGTACAAATCTTCGAAGGTACTCTCTTATGCATGTTATGTACCTACATGATACTTACTAATTAATATCCCCCAATTGGCCTATTCTGAGAGAATGGTAACAACGAAACCCTACACTGAGCATGGCCCGACATGCTCTTGGCCGTTTTATTTTTAATCACTAGCGCTGCTAGTTGTTTCTGATTACGAGAAAAGGCTAGGTACGTTTAGGAGCAAGTATAATTTAGGTATAACAACCCATGTAAACATACCCTGTTAAATTATCCAATAAATTGCTAACCCGTTTGCCATGTAAATATTTTACACTCTCATACATACAAATCGGTGGATTATTCATAAGGTTCACTCAAAATTCGGGTGCATTATGGTAATGACGTAATAATGCGCTGAAGAATCGATGCAGTCTTGTACAGGGAAAATTACAAAAATGCCATGGGATATGCGCATAGGTTCCCTTACTTCATATGTATATACCTACATAAAGATTGTATGTATTAATGTATATATGGATAGTATGTATTACCATTCTGTGACAGCTTAAAATAAAAATTAGACTGTAAAAAATACTTTTTCATCACACTTGCTCGAAAAAAATCTTATTTCATGAAGGTTTACTGAAGGACAAAGGGCTATTTTGTTCCCGCGGGAGTTATATATTATGAAAAAAAAGCTATAAGTCCCTAGGGAGTTGTAGCATTTTTTTATTATGTCATTTATTCATACAAAAGAAGTAGCATAAATGAGTTTTACTTTTAAAATACTGACGTTTATAATTTAATATTTTTATTTATGTTTAAAATTATTTAAATTGATTATTTTAGCACACGAAAAAATATTTTGACATAATTTTCAATCATGGCTCAATGCCGGATAGGTCTGTGCCTTCGATGCCTAACCTGTCAAGAAATTACAAAATGGCGGACGAATGATTTATATGTCACCGTATTTAAGAATTATTTCGCTTAAAATTTAGTTTTTTCTTCGCAAGTGTGATGAAAAAGATTGTGTGTAACTCCGCGGGTAAGAATATTGCAAACTCGAGTCTTACCGGTAATTACCACCCTCGTATCCAAAACTTCACTTACCCCCTCATTGCACAATGTACTATTGAACGCGAACTATATAAATTTATGACTATTTGGAAAAGTTATCCAGGGTGGCCTATACTTTTGCCTTGTTGTTTCATCCACTACAAGTAACTGATAAGATTTCGAAATGCCAACTTCATTTTACCTAATACTACTTAGATCCTATGGAAAGTTCCTATAGTCAGAAAAACTGTAGTAAGTAGATATGTCACATTTTATAGTTCAATTTCTTCATTCTTTTTAATACCACGTACAAATTTTCTTTACTATAGAGTAATCCTGAAAAGTAAACGGCCGATTTTTCCCCAGGCACTTTTTGTATGAAAATTTGAGCCCTCGATGATTTTAATAGAGCATTTTGGGTATCTATTTCGATTCATGTTTTCTGAAATATACGTGTGCATGTAGGATTTTTTTTACTTGATTTATTTGGTTACTTAAGGTTGTCTGAACCAGCTGCTATGCGACTTTTTTGTAACTTATTATTATTAAGCATACAGCTGCGATTTTGGAGAGTCACTGCTGAATGCGACTAAATTTATAAAACTAACTACAAATAGTTGCACAAGAACTGGGCTTCATTATAAAATAATATACAAAGCCTAATATAAACTTGTTGTCGACTGAAGGCACATTGAAAGTCGTATAAAATTATTAAAAACGTAGCTCGATTTTGTTTTATAAAGTGCCAGCATTCCTCAAATATACGTCTCACCCAAATAAATTATACTTCAAAATAATTATAAAACGTTCCGTATTTCATTAATTTGCCTTGAATGATAAAAAAATGGCAGAGTTAAATTTTTCACGGTTCGGATTAAATAGTCATATAAATAAGCAATAACAAATTTATCCTTTTATTTATTTATTTATATGTAATGAAATGAATGCTTGTGCTTATTTAAATACACGAAACATACATGCACATATAAATTAAATAAAATCAATTTATAAAACACGTAAAAAAGAAATTCAGTTATAAAAAGCTCGATTCAAATAACCAATCTAATTTAGCTAATTGGCGTTTAAATTAATAATGATTGAGACAAAAAAAGTTCCACAAATTACATTTGAAACTCCAATTAAACCATAAAAGGAGTCTTATCATGAAGCCATTAACCGACATCAAGCACGTAGGGGGGTTTATGACTTTTACTACACAAAATCGTTGCAGGCCATTTGGAACAATCTGCTTTCGATTTACAACCTATTAGCTCAATAAATACGGGGGCTTGGTTATATCGAAGAACACCACAACTGTGGCCATGAAATAAGCGAATATTCATAATACGGGTACGCATCTTGCCACAGTATAATCAATCAAATTTAATATTATGGAATACTGGACATGTATTATAGTAGAAACATGTATCAAGGAGGCTAAATATGTACTATATGGATATCAAACTATGATCATTTGCATTGTGTTAATTTTAAACGATAATTTAAGTCTACGATATTCTTGGCAATGCGTCTCATGGGACATTTGAAGGGAGTCGGTAAGCTGATAATGTCCATTATGAGCAAACCTGTGATAACTCAGGGCATATTCTAGGGATTTGATATCGATAAAAAAGAGGGGAGGGTAGGGGAGCGCGTGGGCTCCTTGAGGAGCTTGGGAAGCGGTTGAGGGAGGCAACAGGGGAATCTCGCGCCGGCAGCTTTCTCGCGCAGAGGATTGCTATCGCACCTTGCCAAGGGGCCTAGGCTTAGAAGGTAGTTTTTAGGGTTTTTTAGGGTTTAGTTTTAGTTGTCTTATTTTATACGTATCTTACTAATTGTATGTAGTTGTTTTATACAAATTGATTTAATCCATATCCAGTTCTTTCGTTTTTGAGATACCGCCTTTTAGCATAAGGATGGCTGAGTGTGGCTAGATGTAATTCAAAAAGATGTCTATATATAATAATACATGAGCTCATTGAAAATTCTCGAAATCCACTCCTTTCAGGAATATTTTACAAAATAAATAAGGTTTGTCTCGAAATGGTTCATGTGCCTAATGATAAATTTATTAATAAATAATGTATATACAAATTAAATGTAAGTTACAAGAATTATAACTACTTATAAAATAAACTAATATAACTAAACCTAACTCAAAAAGTAAAATAACTAAAATGTACACTCCAACCCTTGGCCTCTTGGCAGAGTGCCCATCACACAGGCAGCATTCCCGCGCTGTATCGCAATAGCGAGTCTTTGCGCGAGAAAGCTGCCTGCACGAGGGTCTCCTGTTGCCTCCCTTAATCGTTTCCCGAGCTCCTTGTGGAGCCCACGCGCACTTTTGCCCCACGGCCCGAGTGTCTCGACTCCAAAGGCTACGAACTCGTAGTTGGCGCCGAGACAGCTATATTTGTTGGCCTTGTGTCGCTCTCGGGTGTCTGCCGCTGCCCCGGCATGTCTGCTGGTCGCTGAAATGTAGGACGCCGCCAACGTGTCGGCGCAGGTAGCGTCCCACACCAGCGCACGGCCCATCTTCCAAGGGATCAACGACATCCCGTCTGGGCGCTTGCCATCGTCCCGCACGATCTGGGGCTCCAGAGCTGCGGGGACACCGGCGCTGATGAGAGCCCTTCTAAGGATGTCGTTGAGAGCGGAGTGACGAGACAGGCGGCCGGCCCCCGAGGAGCAGGAAAGGCCGTGATGACCAAACCGGTCCACTGGGGCCCCACAAGAAGCACAGTTGTGGTCTGCGCAGATAGGGATTCCGAGACGGAGACCGACAGCTATGCGCAGAGTACTAGGGTCGATTAAAGTACCCGCGTTGGGCGAGGGATAGGCGTGAAGCCAGTGACCTGATTCCGGTTTTGATGCTGCCAAGAGTCTCGCGAGGTCCTTACCTGAAGATGTGGCTATAAGGGAATTTTGGGTGGAAACGGAGATTATCGTGTCCCAAGCCCGTTGTTTTTTAGGACTGGGAGGAAAATTTGGACTTGGTCCAGCTAGCCAAGCATTCGCAGTTTGTAGCCGTTGGGGCTTTAAGGATTTTACCTGCGAGATCAGACGTGCTGTGGATGGAGGACAGGAAAGCCGGCAAAGCGACACCAGAAATATTACGGGTTCCCAAGCCGCCGAACCTTACTGGTAGACAAGCTTGAGTCCAGGCCTGCTCGCTAAAATTAACGTTAAGAACGGATTCAATTTGTGACTTTAGGATGGAGTCTATTGTGCTGGTCAAATTCGGGAATTTCCAAATGGGACAGCAGCGCAGTAGATATGTAAATTTTGGAACTAGCAAGCAGAATTTTAAAATGAATAGGGCACAGTGACTATTAATTTTGACTAGGCGGTCCGAATGAGTCGTGAATTTTGAAATTGACTTATTGAGGAGAGGTGGGATGGCCTCGTCAAAGATAGGCGATCCTAATATGTGCAGGCTGTCTTTAGAAGCGATTTTGATGTTCAATGCAATATTGTTGAAGTTTTGAATGGTTTGTGACACGGCGAGCGGGTCCATCTTCTCTGAAATGTACAACTCGGATTTATTAAAATTTAGTTCTAGTCCAATATCTTTAAACTGATTTTTAATTTTGATTAGATCCGCCAAGACAGTTTGTGAATCTCCGCCTATTGTCCCATCATCAAGATACCATATGTTTAATTTTGAATTTAGATTATGTATTATAGAATTAATAGCCAAACTAAATATCGCTGGCCCAAGAGGATCACCCTGCTGACAACCTACGGCCGAAAGAATCTGATTGTTTTTGTGAATTAATTTTGAGGGAGAATGGTAACACTGGAGAAGAAAATTGTAGATTTCTGGGACATGAATTTTTATTTCGTTCAGCAGGGTGTCCCTATTCACAGAATTGAATGCGTTCTTAACATCCAATTTTAAAAGCACCTCGCACATGTCACTGTGAACAAAGGTTCGCACAGCATGAATTGCTGCCTCGCAGCCTCCGCGGGTACCAAAACCGACCTGGACGGGTTCAAAAAGTGTTTGCAATTTAGAACGCGTTAGCCGAACACAGACTTTTGCAGCCAAACGTCTAAGGGTCGAGCCAACAGCGATAGGGCGTACCCCCGCATCCTTTTTCGTAAGGGCAATAAGATTGGCCCCATATATGACCGGCGTCACGTCTTGGCAAACATCTCCCATCAGCATAAGGTTGACCAGTTTTGTGATGCTCGTGGTGAGATGCTCGCCAGCCACACCTGTACCATGACTGGTGAGGTCAACAAGATGCTGAGAAGAGATGCCGTCCAAGCCCGACGCCGATCCTCTTGGGAAGGATGCGAGGGCTGATATTACGACTTCCTCTGTCGCGCGCAGACAGGCTGAAGCGTCTGATGGAGGGTCTACAAAAGCGGGGGTGGTAGGGCCAGGGGGATGTTTGGCTTGCAACGCAGCCGCGGTCTCCGGTGTATCGGGCGCGAGAGTGTCACTGGAGAAAAGAAGTCGCGAGGCTCCTTTAAGATCCCCGTCGTGTAACTTCTCTTCCACCTTTCTAAATAAATTATATTTTTTGCCTTGAGATCGAGATGACCTTATCGCTGTAGGCAAACTGGGCTCTAAAATATTATTTTTAATTTTTCTTGTTAGGGAAATAGTGTCATCACCACCATCGGACACGTGTAGAATTTTAAATGAAAACGTTAGTAAGTTTTGCCATGAATCTAAGTTGTTGTTACGTACACAATTGTCTACAGCTGTGGTCAGAGCTTCAGCCACTACGGACCTAGCACCACGCGGTATGCGTTTAACTAACGGAGTTGATGCTTTAAGCTGCCCGAGAAGAGTTTCAAGTGGAATGGCAGAGTATGATGGTGGCGTTGACAAATTGTTGTCCCGGGGACTCGAAATGGAGGAAACAGGGCATATGCGGGCGTGATGGATGCGAGATTGGTGTATATGGAGGCCTTTTGCTGTTGTGAAACTTCTATTGCATACACAACAGTCCATTGCGGATAACGGGTAACAGTAGGTCAACAGAAAAACGTATTACAATTACATGTATAACTAAATAAAATACCTTAAAAGAGAGACTTATACTAAAACAAACTATCACCCACGATCACACCAAATATTTAACGTTGACTATGTTTGCACAGCTTTGTCTGAGGATAGCGTAATAGACTCTGGACTAGGAATATATATAAAAACACTGTCACTGCACGTACTCTAAAATGAATTATACAAATTATTTTCAAGAAAAATTGCATTGCAAAATATAAATATTTTCATTGTAATGACAACGTCAGACGTCAAGGCGACTATGTGCGCCCCTCGCGGGCGCCTCAGGCCTGCGCTGCGGTCTCCGCAGAGACAAAATTTTAATGCGGCTTGTCTATTGCGATCAGCGTAAATAGATCTGCAGGCGATGTTATTTATTTGTTTGTTTAAACAATAAATATACACAAGTTTATAATTCAGGCATATTGTTCCGTTGCCATGGTGCCTTTTTTATGACTTAAGGTAAATTTCACTTTTTTTGTACTTTTAGCAATAATTGAAGATAGGGTCCTGTTTAAGAAATAATAAATAACGATGTAAATTGATTAGAATAAAACATTTAGTGCCAATGTACCTGGTTTTAAAATAAAATAAAAACACCCTTTTAGAATTTAATTAGCAGTATACATGCGTATTTGTCGACATATTTAATTCTCGATAAAATATTTTGCTACGTCACTTTAGTATAAGTGCCCCGAGTTATCCCAGGTTTGGTTATGAGTGACGTTTTAAAAAATATAATAATATATTTTGTTGCTTGCATATTAATCGGTCCTACCGATTAATAATTAACTTAAAACTCAAAATCTGACAACTTAAAAAATAATGTACCTTCATAGCGTGACCATTTAAGGGTTAATAAATACCTAGGCAAATAATTATTTTATTTTGTTATCATTAGATTATATACTCTTTATTCAAGTATAGGCAGTAACAGTACTCAAAAAAAACTATCCCGCTGTTTTTACAGCCGAAACTTTATGAATACGATCACTAAAACTAATCAAACGTGAAACAAACGTGCATTCCAATAAGAACCTTTATGAGAATATCGAATCGAAACAAAGCGACGGTGTCCAAGTGAACATAAAAATAATTATGGACGCACGAAGAACGGTAGCCAACGGCTATATTCAGCCATAAAATGTAAAAGTTTTATATGATTATCTTATTTATATAATAGGGTTAGTGGCATTTTAGTGGGAACGAGATTTAAACTGTACTAATTGGTTGACGTGACATTTTTTGTAGAGGTAGGAATATTGAATATTCATATTTTTTCTACGTTGCTTGGAGTTGTTTTATTTATTTGTAATTTACTTATTATTTTATGGAGAAAGTCAGTTAAATAAACAAAATATCCATATTTTGGCCCAACCAAAGATGTTCTTACAGAGTTGTTATATTAATCATATTATTACTACCTATTTATTTTTGTTGTCCCTCGCAAAAAGTTACATACCTACACATAGATAAAGTGATGTTCTTAGTAGATCATATTTCACAACATTCTTGGTAAAAACTAACTACTAAAGTTATAAAAATCACACCTCAAACTCTCCCATGTTTTAATGTAAGAATTGTAAACGGTACCAATACAAAATCGAGAGGAAGTATCTTATACCGCCCAAGACATTACTTGGCTCGAGGCAATATTGTTATAGCCTGTAGTAATCGGAAACTGCCTTAATTTTTACTCATTGAATTCGTGAATGCAAATCACTTTTACCGCCGGCGAAAACTAGCTCTTTCCCCATTGAGATAACGTCCAAACTCATCCGTACTTCAAATAAAGGTAACATATCCGGTCACTTAGAATAGCTTCAGGCAATAATTTGTTAATGTTCCCGTAGCTACAGTTTGATAGCTTAAATTAGACAAAAGGCGATCGATGGTTTCTTCTAAGAATGAAGACTTCATTTCAATAGAATTATGATGCAATTGAGATGTTCTACGGTCAAAGTATTTTGAATCAATCATTCAAATAAGTAACACAAGTTGTTAAAATTACGTAATGAAAACTACGTAAGTAGGTACCTATGCATTAAGTTATTTTTGACGTTAACAAATTTGTATACCATGAATGAATCTGGAATCTACATATTTATTATTCTTTAATTTAACCCGCGAATCGAAAATTTCATGATAATATATTTAAAAACCGGCCAAGAGCATGTCGGGCCACGCTCAGTGTACTGCCGTCCTATCACTAAAACCTATCTAACCCACAAATTATAGTTTTGAGATATGGGCAAAAAACGTTCAAACTCATATCTCTAGAAAATGTGTACATTTCTTCCGGATTGCTTTTGTGGAAAAATTTAAACTAAATTTATCCTTACTTTGTTTGAAAACCATTTCCTCAAATATTATATTATTAATTAGAAAATCACAATTTTGTGTTTTAGTGTTGCAAATAATTACTAAAATATGTGCGATATTACTCCTAAAACACCGTTAAGTATACCTTAACCGTTCTTTAGAATTGAATAACATATAAAAAATAACTAAATAACGGCCAAGTCAATTTACGTGTTTATAGTATCGTAATTGTGAATTGTGTAATAAACAAAACATAGCTTAATAACCGCAAAGGTACTGAACAATTTTATAGTATTTTATCTGTTAAAATATTACCTAGAAAACATTTGTAATAAACACGTTATTGGACTGTAACCGTTTTTTAGCTATGTAATGACTATACATATTGAAGTAATTTGTATGCATTCCTATACTAAAACCCCGTTAAATGACAAACTAGTAATGCTCACTAGGTTTAAGTCTTGGAAATATTCACAAAAAACGTTTATTGTATTAACAAAATCATGTTAACCTGCATTATACTACTAAGTTTTAAGAGAAATTCAATATGTTAAATCACATCTGTATCGTATATATATTTATTCGCATGCAAAAATAAAACCAAAATCTTAAAAAATACTGACAAATCAGTCGTCAACTTTTTAAAATTTTTAAAACGCAAATTGTGTCTCAAATATGTGTTAAATTTTATATAAAAAAATGTACGTGAAGAAGTAGATTACTAACCATTGTACGGTGCCTGATCCATGTAAGGCCTAGTATCTAATGAAGCCCACTTTTGAAAATGCGCCCCCCGCGCTTTGATTGCCAGTTCAAAAACCTAGTAAGGCTAAATGACTACACTAAAACCTATCATTTCTCAGATCCCTACTAGTTTTTTATACGGAATTTGTGACTTCCTGAGTTTTACTACGGTAAAAGGTAAGTTAACATGCTACTTACTAGGTTTAGAGGCATAGAAATCTGTAGTAATCATAATAATTGTGCCGATTTTGGAGCAGGTGTCTCTGTAATCGGGTGAGTACTTACGAGATGGATACAAATAAGATAAAAAACGAATTTCCAATAATTACCTTACCTAGTAGGTTTTTATATAGGGCAGCCAAAATCAGCCTTTAACACCCTTCGCATAAAAATAAAGCATTAATCTCATGCATTATGGAATGGCTGTAGTAATGCGGAGATGATCAGAGGCTTCACTTTCATAATTCCGTTGAATTTGGGGACCCGCTAAAGTGTGGTAGTTTCTTAAGTTACTTGGAGTTAGTAACTATTACAAAGCTCAAGATGATCAGAGGCTTCACTTTCATAATTCCGTTGAATTTGGGGACCCGCTAAAGTGTGGTAGTTTCTTAAGTTACTTGGAGTTAGTAACTATTACAAAGCTCAATTAATACCTTTTTTGATTTCGACTCCATTAATCTGCACTTCTTTTCTTCTGAAACTTTTTCTCGTTAAGTAGAAAAATCTAAACTTCCCTTCTAATGCATCTACTTAACTTTTTTTAATGTTCGTCTCGTCTAAGGCCGTTGGAAAAGACGATGCGAGCCAAAACATGATCCTCCCTCTAATTCACCTTATTGATCATATCATCATATGTATCCTCGATAGCTCTATTCTTCTTATATTTTCCCGTCGCTTTGGTAAGATGCCGTTAGAAAGTCCAATTCCTTCTCCTTCTTAAACTACCGCTCTATTTATTTCCATTTCTTTGTTTCCTCTCTAAAGTTCTTGAGTGTCTTTTGTACATCAACAGATTACCATTTTGAACAGAAATGCGCTCACGAACCCATATTAACTCGGTTACCCTACTCGGCACAGTACAATTATCGCTCTTGTAAAAATACTGCAGATATGGTATATCACGGTGTTATCAATTATCATTCTTGGATTTCGGTAATGCTTTCAACACGGGTGACTTCGACATCTTAGTAGGCATATTGCGTTCTCTTAATGTATCTCCTGTGACAGTGAATTAGTTTCATAGTTATTAAGTAGGGCGTCAACAGAGGTGGATTGCTCTTAATCTTTATTGTGCCTGCACAGGACGGGTCAGCGTGTTGTCTCCTGTTTCATTTCCTTACTTTATATACTCTAACACGTTATATTTCCTTCTTCTACCACTTTAAACATACTGTCAAGGCTCTTTTACTCATCTACCATAGACTATCTGCACCATGAACATGAACACTAATTTAGAAAAGTATTTTGATTTGGACTTTCACGTTACGGTCTCAAGGTAAATCCACTGAAGTTATAGTGATAGGTCAAAGTGTTCTGCCAGGACTGATTTTAGTACTCTACCTGCCATTATTTTTAACGGTACCTATTTAGATTTCCTACTCTCCCCAGGTCTCTTAAATCTCGCTGTTTCTCTATCATGGATATCTCAGATGAGCGAGTTTAGAAGGAATTTTTTTGATATAAAAGCATCACTCCGCAGAGTTCGAAACATTACGCCACTAAGATTGCATTAGCTCATATGCTGACACTTGCTACTTAGACCTTTGGAAGACCAACTCAATATGTTTGAGCAATTCCAGCAACTCTCTATTAAGTATATAGTTGCTTTTTAAATTAGATCATGTCTTCATAGTGACCATGTTCTCGCTACATAGAAATCCACTACCGACGTGAATTATCATTGGTTTATCGTTCTCCATTTTTGTATGTAAATCGTAGCACTTACTTTCGGTTTTTGGGTTTTTTTTTATATAAGCATGCATCCATCAGTCACCGAATAAAAAAGACAACTTACAGCGCACGGCGCATTGTTAAACTGTCTGCCTTACGTAATAAAATTCAAGGGAATATGTTTTACACTTAGCGGGGTTTTAGCGTGGCATTGTTGGTTGGCCGTGTTTAACTGTTGTATTATTATTCTTTTTCTCAAACATAATTACCCGTTAAGCACACTAAATAGGTTTTAGTGATGTATTTGTTACATGAATCGCAATAAAAGTCTTTTACACAAATGGTTAAAGAACGTTAGCCATGTTTAAGTATAGTAACTGTTTTTTTGTGTAGTATTTAATAAAAAAAAATTGTACTTGATAAAACATATTAATAGTTTTTCCAAGTAAATGTGTTTTAGCTATGTATAACGTAAAAGATTAATTAAAATAAAAAACTGGCTAAGCGCTTTTATATTACTTATAGAAGAATAATGTAGGTTTGCGATTTTATAGTATTGAGAAGTATCAAATTATAATGCAGTTAGCGTGTTAGGTCGAGTATGTATCTCCGTAACTACAACAGATAAAAATATGATTCCAAGACCAGTCGATAGAGAATTCTTTTCTCTTTTAGAATATTTGTCCAAATGAAAACTGGTATTATGCAGCTTTGAGCGGTTTTAGAGATAGGACGGCAGTGTAGGGTTCCGTAGTTACTCTTCCGTCACAATAAGCTAAACTGGAGCTTAAAGTATAGTAAATTGTTAACCAAGGGATGAAATGGTACCTTTCACGCGAGTTAAACAAATAGGCAAATTTGCATAATCGGTACCTAATTAAAGTGTTTTTACTATGAAGGGGAAACTTTTTGCAATAACTCAAAAACAGCTAAACTGATCATGTCCGCTATAGTTTTCATTTAATGTCTTTCTTAAGCTCTACTTCCACGATTTTTTTCATATTTTTTGGACCTATGGTTCAAAAGTTAGAGGGGGGGGGACACATTTTTTTTTCTTTCGGAGCGATTATCTCCGAATATATTCACTTTATCAAAAAATGTTTGTTGAAGACCCCTATTAGTTTTGAAAGACCTTTCCAACGATACTCCACACTGTAGGGTTGAAGCAAAAAAAAAACTTCACCCCCACTTTACGTGTAGGGGAGGTACCCTCAAAAAAATTAAATTTGTAGATTTTATTGTACGACTTTGTCGGCTTTATTGATTTATATATCCATGCTGAATTTCAGCTTTCTAGCACTAACGACCACGGAGCAAAGCCTCGGACAGACAGACAGACAGACAGACGGACATGGCGAAACTATAAGGGTTCCTAGTTGACTACGGAACCCTAAAAATGAGGCAGTACATTTTACTGTGGGTTGTAGACCGCGCAAGTCCAAATCTGCCATTTTTTATTTTTGATGTATTATATCAACAATTTCATGTAAAAATATATAAGACCGCCGTTAGACCTGCAATGATGTATGGAGCAGAATGCTGGACCGCTAAGAAAGTGCATGAACAAAAACTCCACGTGGCGGAAATGAAAATGCTTAGGTGGGCTGGCGGTGTCACGCGACTCGATAAGGTTCGCAATGAATATGTACTCGGCTCGTTCAAGGTAGCGCCTATTACCGAAAAACTCAAAGAGAGTAGAATGAGGTGTTATGGTCACGTTTTGCGAAGGGACGAAAACTACATAGTGAGGAAGGCTATGAACATCCCAAGCAACCCCAAAGGAAGAGTCAGAAGACCAGCAACCTGGTGGTCCTATGTCGAAAGAGAAATGAGGACACAAAACTTGACCACGCGGACAACCCAGGATAGACTGTCCTGGCGCCGACATACGAGGAGGCCTGACCCCAGCTGAACTGGGAAATGGGCTGGACAAAGAAGAAGAAGTATTATATCGACAAAAAATACCAGAATTATCCAACATTGTTACAATATTTCACGAGAATCGCTCGACCAATAAAAGTTTACTAACAATCTTTAGTTTGTAAGATTTAGATGTAAGATGTGTTTAAAAGCAAATGTAAACACAAACTTAGTTACGTTTGGTTTTAAAAAAATACTAAAAAACACGAAGCATTTTACCAAGAATTTTTTAAATATAATCAGGTTATAGCTGTAGGGAAAAAATAATATGAAATGTAACTTTGTTATGTAATGTAATTATGTAATAAATTATTATTATCAACAAGTTTATTCCTCAACATAATGATTGCTAGAAAAGTTGAGCAGTTAACATAGTTTAAGTTGAATAGTACCTATTTTGCAACAATAACTAGCACCGTTGACAGTGAATCCTCATAAACAACGATAGTTATTAATATTTTAGCAGTTCAAACCAAGCCTCCATATGGACGGGCGTGGTGGCCACAATATAATGTTGGATCTCACCTGCCAGTCTAATAGTGTATAGTGCAAACATGTGAGGATAAGCGTTCTTGGAAAGTTTAAGTAATAAAACAAAATTATTTGATATGCCGAACGTAAAGTTTTTTAGTTTTTTTTTGTACCACGTCAATGGCTGGTCAGTAGTGATGCAACGATTATTACTTTTGTGAATACGAATATCAGTTTCAGAACATTACGAATATTAGCTGTCTTTGAGATACAAAGTAAAGTTTGCAGTTGTCTCCATATACCGGCTATCATATCATATCTACCAACTGCAAATATAATTATTTTGTCATTACAGAAGTAAATAGGCACAGATGTAATAAACAGATCTTGTATTTCATTTTTTCTTGCCTAATTTCTTGTTGTGAGAAGTAGGAAAAAAAAATGAAGGTGCTTTTGAATAAGTTCTTAAAAGCATTAATTTGTAATGTTTTACATACTCATACTCATAATCTTTATTGCATATCACATTATATCTAAACCTTTTACATAGAATTGTATACAACATGACACACTGTAGGGCGCAGCAAACAGTTTATTCAAGAGGAGATCGAGTTTTTTGTGCAAGATATTATATAATTATTATTTATGGTATAGGTACTTTATTAATTGCAAGAATTGGTCGTTAAAGGAATCATTTATTGTATAATAAGCTTGTTTCATGAGATGATCTTTGAGTTTTTTAAAGAATGACATGTACGTACCCTTTAATTTTAAAATGCATACTCCCATACATACCTAACCTTAGAATAATCAGTTTTAGCATGTAAGTACTTTAGAGTATATTTTACAATTGTATTTGCATGTATTTATACGTGAAAGCAAATAAATGTTCTGATTCTGATTCTGAATTAATTGTCGGACTTATTGTGTTGCTCTACAGCTCCCTGTAGAGCTTTTAGCAACGCGCTGTCCACACCGGAGCATCTACGATAGGAAATCGTATAATGCGACCATTTCTGTTACAGGGTGTGAGAGTGAACGTCCTGTCGACGGCAAACACCGAGGAGATATTTAACTCGTAACTAAGTCATCTCTTTTATTAAATATATTATTAATATTTAATATTAATTAATGTGTACCAACGTCTGAAACTAAAGCTTCTAAATATGGTACCTCTCTCATGGGATGAAAGACGTTTGCTCTTAAATTACACCACACTATACCCGCAGGCCGCCAACACCTGAGCTGATCTATAGTCCCAACGGTACTGCGGGCCAAATTGTGGCTTGCAATAATGTATTAGCTAAATAATACATGTATATGGAGCGATGTTTAGCTTAGTTTCTAGTATTTCGACTAGAGGAATGGCATGTGAATTGATTACATGTTACAATGCTTATAACGGACATACTGACGAAGGATTACGGTTTTAATTTTCATTTTCGACAGCAAACAAACTGGGAGCTTGTCCCATAATAATACACTAGGCTACTAGAATCCATATATCCTAACTCTTCGCCGGCTTTAGTGACATACATAAATATCATATTTTCTTAGTAATTTGACGTTGACACCACACACGACACCACATGGTGATGCCTCTACGTTTCTCACAAAGTCTGTGTAGATTTCGTTTGGTCCGACTTCATTTAGTATTGTGAGTTATTAAATAAAATTTGACGACCTGTCTGGCCTAGTGGGTAGCACTGACCCTGCCTATGAAGCTGATGGTCCCTGGTTCAAATCAAATCAAGGTAAGGGCATTTATTTGTATGATGTGCACGGATATTTGTTCCTGAGTCATGCGTGTTTTCTTTATCGTATTTATAAATATTTAGATTTTATATAGGTATATCATTTTCTATGTACCCACAACACAGGCCTTATTGAGCTTACTGTGGGAACTATTCAATTTCTGTAATAATTTCTAATAAAAAAATGTAACAGATCCTGGATGTAAACTCTGACAAATTATCTAATTCAAATCAAGTTAAATTTGCAAAATTTTAATTTAAAATGTCAATCGATGACATCCGCTTTAAAAGATTTTTAGAACGATGTTACAAAATATTGAAATAACACTGCAAATCAAATATAATGCAACCATCAAAGAAAAAACTTGTTCAAAAATTGAATAATAAAATCGATATGAACCCATTATTTTCAGCGATAAACATCAAGCGAAACATTCCGAAATAACACGACGCACGCGCCGGCGTCTATCGACTTTCATCTGCTTGTAATAACTATTCATTCTGTATAATAAAAATTCGTATCTCTTCGAATTGCCGACGTACCGTAATAGCTGGAAGCTAATTTCTATGACTATTTATTACGGATATTGTATGTCGGATATTGTATTAATCGCTCCACTGCTGAGTATAGCTATAGTATAGAGTATAGAATGCTGAGAGAGCCCTCTCTTCGTGTACGCTATTTATCCCGGACCTGGGTTAGTCTCATCCAGAAGTGTCCCGCAATTTTTCGAATATCATCCACCCAACAAGCTAACGGACCCCAGGCGCTTCTTCCATTCGAAAGCGGCCACCAATCCGTCAACATTTTGGTCCACCTGCCATCACTCTGCCTTTTTTGCTGATCAGGATTCTTTACAGAGCGGCCCTTGGACTCCCTCGTGGTCCCTTTAATAGCTAGGTACCCTGATGACATGGTCAGTAAATAGATAACAAACAATAGTAGCCTAACTATTCTCTTACTTATTTTATTTTAACAAGTTCAAATTGTAGACATCTACATTCGGTTATCAGTAATTTATTGCTAATTGTGCATTGTTGTGTTGTATAATAAATTTATATTTTAACAGATATGGGCTGGCTAAATAGGTATGTACTAAAAGTTTGTTTAAATCTGCCCTCTTAAGCAGGTACTTAAACGAATGTGGTAGCAAGCTACGGCCGATGTTGGGCAATAAATCATTTAACTGGAGTTGGTCGATAACAAGAGTTTTAAATCCCGGTTTTGCTGTGCGTAGGCGACGTGTAAAATCAGTAATTAAAGTTATCGTTAGCTGACATGGAAATACCTATAGAATAGGCGTATTACACACTAACAAGTTTACTGTTATATTTTATTTACTTGCTAAGTTCACCTAAGGCATAACAGGGAAGGACGAGTCTGGGTAAGAGGTAGGTATAATTATTAAACGCTAATTAACTATGACAGTTATTCTACTACCTTAATGCTGGGCTTGAATTATTTAACCCGTGCTATTTAATACAAGTAATCGTGAGTGTTCGTGAATTCACATGGAACTGCAGTGAATCCTGAACTATGACGTAGATATAGGTAGGTTTTTTCATAACAATAATGCTTTGTTATATACATAACAAGATTCTAAAGCTATGCAAAATACAGTTTCACCAGGTTATATCTCAATAAATTTTAATTTTTAGGACGAAATAAATGTGTCTAGTCGTATACTTTTTTTTACAATTTAGGTATGTTTCTTAGGCAGCCTATTTTGCCCCCCAGATTTCTATCATTATTCAGACCCTTACGATGCACAGGTGAATGGTATAATAAATTGATTTAATATGATGAATTTAGGTGAAAGTCCTGTATTTACAGAATAAAAAATTGAATAACGAGCCAAATGCGTGTCGGACCACGCATTGTGGAGGGTTCCCTACGTTCAAACAATCATACAAAACGCAATACCTACCTATATTTTGATTTTCGAAACGATTATATCCAAAGGTATTCACTGAGTCAAAAACGTTTATAATAACATTGATGTTATGTTTAAAGACCTATCGAATTATGAGCAAAATTTTTTTTTTAATAAATTTTAATCCAATTATGTTCCAAATTTTGTTGAAATATAATATCGTATTATCGTGCATTATTTCATATGTATAGATAAAATATTTATTTTAAAAGAAAACATAATAGAAGTTTCTTACAAAATTAGGAAAATCCATAACCATCATCAAAATCCACAGCGCAGGCTTCGTCAAAAGCATAGGTACTAAACATAATCCGCAACAAACTTCGTCCAATCTGCATAAGTGATAATCCGCCACAGGTTTCGTCATAAATGTAGGTACAGTATAAAATCCGCAACAAGCTTTGTCCAAAACCTAACACTACCTATGCCTCCCTGTTAATCCCCGAGACGACACGTACCCGGCGCAAGAGTTCCAAAAATACTGGCCGCATTACCGCGCTGTACTACCAGCGATATTTGCTGGACTAGGCATATATATATATATGTAATCATATGTATATGTTTTTGGTGGGATATCATTATTTTTTGTCAAGTAGGTATGAAAAATTCAAAATATAAGACATCCCTGTTCTTAGTAATTTTTGGCTACACCTAATTACCTTACTGGATGCCACAATTTTCTAGGTCATCTCGAAGTAGTAAAATTTTTTCATGAGATAAAAATAGTGATTTTAGACGTTAAACTCTCGTGAAAATCAAGAGGCTTTTTTTTATTAATCAAGAGAATTTAGTAATGAGAAGGCAACTTACGAGGCCGCTATCGATTTTAGTCGCAAAAATGTCAAATTGATAAATTTAGTGGATGAAATTGTACACCTTTTGTTAACTATTAGAAATAACAAGTACTCGTATCTATTAGCACGTAATGTTATCTTTCATTTTAATAAAAAAAATTGAAAAAAGACTCAATTATTGATGTTTTTTTTTTCTGATAGACGTTTAGGTAAACGCGCGTAAAGCACTGATTTTAAAGCTCTTATTTGTAAATTTCTTAAAGTCTGGACTGCTAAAAATGCTAATTTTGAATTACACTTATCCTGTACTTCAAGTCTACATTTTTGTTATTTTAAATGTTAAGTAGTGTAAATGAAAGTTAGACGAAATCATATTTCTCCAGAAATTATTTCAAAACAAGTGACAATTTCTCTGAAAATCGACCTAATTTCATTGTAATTTTATCCACAACATTTGCTGAAACTGTTCTTATATATCATTTTGTATATTTTACCACCATACATTTTTGATGAATTTTTAAAAACCGTCCCTTCTCGTCACATTATTACCGGGGACTCATTATTAAAAGGCAACGTGCTAATAGAAACCCATCGTTGTTATTTAGATATGACGTTACAAATCGTGTACAATTTGAACGACTAAATCTATAAACTTAAATTGACCGGGATATAAACCGTGATTACCAACATAAAAACAATGGTCAATTTAAGTCTAGTGAAACTAACCGTGAATCATTCAAAATGACTAAATCTATCTTTTTTTTTCATGAATGAACGACGCATCTCTGAAATAACTGAAAAACATCAACTAATAGAACAGGCGGGGTTCCGAAAATCTTTCTCAACAATGGACCACATACACGTACTGGATCAAATAATTGAAAAATATGTAGAAAATATATGTATGTATGTATGTGGTTACTGAGTGGGACCCACGGAATACCATAGACGGTGCAGGACGGGGTGCAGGCAGACCGAAAAGGAGATGGCGGGATGACTTGGACGCATTCTACCCAAAATGGTGGGAAAATGCCAAAGACAGGGTCGAGTGGAGAAAACGAGGGGAGGCCTTTGCCCAGCAGTGGGACATTATAGTAGGCTAGCAAAAATTTTTTTTAGAAAAACGACATCCACTTTACTTAGCCTTCATAGACTACGCGAAAGCTTTCGACACTATTTCTGACGCTAGTATATGGAAAGCTTTATACGAATGTGAATTGCCGTCAGAAACAGTCGAACTCATTCAAGATATCTACAACAAGACCTTAGTCGAGTGAAATTGGATAAAACGGGTGCCGAAATAGGCATTCGAAGAGGTGTAAGACAGGGAGACCCCCTGTCTCCTACATTATTCATCGCAGTTTTACAGCATATTATGAAGAAACTAGATTGTTCAAAAAAAGGCATAAACATTAAAGGAAATTTTTTAAGCAACTTACGCTTCGCTGACGACTTAGTTCTTTTCTCAGAGACAGCGCCACAATTGCAAGGGATGATAAATGAACTTAACTGTGTTAGCCGTGATATTGGTTTGGAATTAAATATCGATAAAACGAAAATCATGTCCAACAAAGCTCATAGACCCATTTTCGTCGAAAACAGACAGAGTATGTACAGCAATATATATACTTAGGTAAACAACTATCTCTATCAAAGTCTAGACACTGTAATGAATTAGAAAGTGAATAAATTCTGGAGCCACAGAGAATTTCTAAAATCTAACATATCCTAAAGACTAAAAAAGAAAATTTTGGACTCATGGCTCCTACCTTGTCTTTCTTACGCAAGCCAAACATGGATATATAATGCATATACGAAAAGTAAAATTATGACTTGCCAAAGAACCATGGAGCGGAGGATCATGAACCTAAAACTTAGAGACAAACAACGCCATACGGTTATAAGGAAAAAGACTAAAGTTGTCGACGCACTATCACATTGCAAGAAACTAAAATGGAAGTGGGCTGGCCACGTGGCACGAATGAACAACGAAAAATGGACAAAAAGAGTCACTACATGGGCAGGACCTCCCGGTAAGAGAAAATCAGGCCGCCCACTCGAAAAATGAACCGAAGAATTAAAAAAGTTTACCAGCGACGACTGGGTAACAATAGCCCAGGACAGGTAAATGTGGAGTAAAATGCAGGAGGCCTTTACTCGTCAAGAGGTCCTTAATAATAAAAAATACTAAATTTATTGTATAACTTTATTACTGATTTGAATATGAATATAAATTAGTTTGAAAATATTTTATTTATTTATGTATTATGTATTTATTTAATTATGGAATGTATTATAAAGGAATTAAATGGATAAATAAAATAAAATATGATATACTACCTACTCACTACAGTTTTTCGGGTTGGTTCGACATCAGTTAGGTAAACACACACTACATATACACTACACACTTACACTTGAAGTGTTTACCCACTTAATGCTGTTAATTTAACGTGTTATTCACGAAAACGTTCGCCTGGGCTCGTATTTTCAAGTTATCAAAGGTTAAATTTGACAAATCGTTGATGACATGAACTATAATATAATAAATGCAAAAGTAACTCTGTCTGTCAGTTTGTATGTTACCTCTTCACTTTTTAATCGTTGAACCGATTTGGATATAATTTGGTAGTGTTAATCGATCATCATCATCATCATCCCACGCAGACGAAGTCACGGGCAGAACCTAGTACAAAAGTATTCAAATTGATTCCCAAATTCTTATGCAATATCACAGGTGTAAAGATACTTATGTCGTCGTTACATATTTAATTAAAAGGTGGTGTATATTAATAAAATAATTATCATCTACTGGTTTGCAAGATGTAAATCATCCGTTTTGAATGATAAAGGTGACCGAATGATATAGACCGAATGATTTGGTGGGCGTGGTTAATTCACGCGGCAACGATTTACGAGGTAGCCAGTTTCAAACTTGCTTCTACAGAATTTGTATTTTTTTTATCGAATTGGTTTCGTTTTACAGCTCGTTTACTATTCTAATTACTTAAGACAGAATATATTTATGATAAACAATTACTAGCACCTAAGTGATAAGTTGTTACATAAACATTCGTTGAAAGAAGTTTTACAAATATTATTTAAAAAAAAATTATCGTACAATAATGTGTTTACTTACTTACAAATGGTCGGTTATAAATCTATTCACTCTCTTTATAACTAACTATGAACTTCAAAACAAGTTCAAAATATAACTTTTTAGTGTATGACAATACGATTTCAGTTTTATTTACTTGTTAGATTTTGTCTATTTTCTATTTAAAAGCCAAAATAATTTTACTGAATAACATGAATAGTATACGCTTTTGTGTATAAAAGTTTTTATTGTCAAGTTCAAGTTTTTATTGCAGGATGTCTCTAAATCCCCGTTATATTTAATAATTGGGTACTTGACACAAATGTTGAATATTATAACAAAATTTTGTTAAATGGATAGAAAATGAACCATCCATTATAAAAAAGTGGAATTCAAAAAATTATATTGAGATTATAAAAAAATACAAGGCTCCAAAGTCTAAAAAAAAAATTTTGTTCTTTCAAGAATAGATTAAAAAAAATGGTACCATACGATTCCATTAATTTTATTGAAAAATAAATTGTAAAACAATTATACACATAAACGCAATATTTCAGGGTCAAAATGGCAATTTCCTTGATCTTCCATACATTTAGGACAGACTTATATGATGTGACGTCACATCAAATTATCATTTTGTTAAAGGCGTTTCAATCGTCGAGTGCGGGCGTCAGACTTTAACTCTCATTTCTGATCTTTGTGTTGCTTAAATGCCATGAGTCCCATATAGACATTTGACCCCCAGGAAAATCAAGATCGTTTGACATTATTTACAAAAAACTGTCAAGTAGCCAATTATGTTTTACCATCATAATCTAGCAATTATAATGATTAATTTCATATACTTATATATTACACGTATACGTTCAATTTGACAAGAGGGTCCAATCGCTTAAGAAAATGGACGATCTCCTTGCGCGCGCCCTTCAGTACACTCGCGTGCAAAAGTATTGCATCACTGCATTTTTTTTATACACATTCAATATATTTGTAATTTTTTTGCCGAATTTTAGAATTTTGTGATATTTGTAGTGGAGCGCTTTGCTCCGCGCCTTTAGCGCCTCTAGCGCGCTGCGAGGGAGAAAGCCCACTCACTTCGTGTGCAGAAAATGCTAGAAACTACTACTATTTATACCTAACTGTATCAGAGATTACCTACTCATTATAAAATATATAATTAACCAGGATTTTGTTTTGATTAAAGCGAACCAATACTGAATTATAAATTAACATAAATATTTAAATACTTAAAAAGGGGCACCATATTGTAAAAAAATGATTTTTACTGAATTTTTATTTTTTTTTTCATTTTTATTGGTTTAGGAAGGGTCATGAAGAGTTATGTAAGAGCTTTTTACGACAAAATATTACTTAAATTGGTAAAATAGTATGCACGTAATCTAGTATAAAAAAAATTGTAATTATGTATTATGTATGTCGATTATGTGCAACCTGATTTCATATTTCATGGTGTTCATATTTGTGGCAATAAAATGTCCTTGAACAGAAAAGTGCCACTTCGATCCTTCCTAGCAGGGAAGAAAAAGTCAATTTTCGAATAGGTGATGTGAAAACATATTTTTTACCTTTGTACCTTCTCACATATATACACCTCTCTCATACATATACACCTTGTACAAAATATCATGTCTCAATACAACCTGTTAAAGAGATGTAATCACTGGCACGAATTTACTATTTTAGTCTAAACCTCTAAATCGATCAATCATCTTCAGTCAACACAATGACTCTAATTGACGCCCAGACCGCTACCATTCTGCCGTCGACACATAAAAGGGTGGAATAAAAAAGTTACAAAAGCCATATGTAAAATTACCGATTGTTATGAATATCTGCCTTTTGAAGAAGAATGTCTTAAGTGCGCCAGAATTTTAGGGATCAATGGTATGGGCGACCTGACAGCTAAGTATCATTCTTACCATTTAAAACATTTAATTTTAACCAAAATGATAAGGGGTATTGTATTTACCGGTGCAAATATGTGACATCGGTACTGATGATTAAGTTAAACTTTAACTTACTTATCACTGAATTCCTGAAGTCATAACAAAATATCACCTACCATTATCGTTATAAATTTATTTTGCTTAGGTACTGGAAACTAACTTTAGATATCTAATGTCTAAATGTCCAAGATTTATATTAAAACTGTAGGAACCTGTAAACTCCAGAGTTGTTTACACTTGCTTGATTTTTTAATGATGAATAACTGTGTTCAAGTAAGGTTGTATGTGTTATTACGAAACATATGGACAACACATGGTGGGCGCATAAGGCGCTATCGATACTATTCGTTGTGCGTGTATGATAAAAATCGTAGACTTTTTTGCTGCGATAATTTAACTGTTGTCTATAGATTTGTATATTTGTTATGTAAAATGAATGATCCAGCCGTTATTATTTTAGTTGATGTACGTAAGTACATTCTAATGTCATTTAATAGGATTAACAACATAAAACACAAAAAAGTAGATTACGTATACAATTTTTTAGTAGGAGTGTTTACTTCCAGTTTGGCCCCATTTTTGTCAAAATCCGTGAAGAATCAAGGGAGCTATATTGAGTGATACAGCGAAATATGGCCAGTGACCCAGCGACATGTCCAAGCCATCCATGTGGCAGAAATGAAGATGCTGAGGTGGATGTCAGGCGTCTCCAGGATTGATAGGGTTCGAAACGAACACATCCGTGGTAGCCTCGGAGTGAGAGACGTCGCCGATAAGCTCCAAGAAAGTCGGCTCGGAAAGGTGGTTTGGGCATGTCAAAAAAAGGCCGCCAGAATACGTAGGCAACAAAGCCTTTAGTTTTGCCTTACCAGGCCTAAACAGGAGGGGCAAACCAAGGCAGCGTTGGCGCAATGTCATCGCCAAAGATTTAAACGCCTGTGGGTTATCGGAAAACGACGTCCAGGATAGAGCGAAGTGGAAAGAGAAAAGTAGGAAAGCGGACCTCGTCACAGTACGGGACAAACGCTAGGAGGATGTTGATGATGATGAAGATGATGAATCAAGGGATATTTGAATTCAAACGACTGCTAATTGATAAAGTGTAATCTGCTGATGCAGACGAGAACGGAACTCATTAACGACACGTATTTCACATATTTGTCTTCTCCGTTAAGTTTGTTAAGCAAGTAAGGTTTTAAGCAACATTTTTGTCAAGGTTCAGTTCTGATGATGTGTTGTTTGAGAGAACTCCTCAAGTCATATAGGCATACTTCTTATTGCTAGAGTCAGCTAACTCCGCACCGTGTTTGATAACACAGAGTGTGCAAGTGTAATTAGCATTTCTATGAAATTATGACGTTTATGATAACGCTTCCATATTCTGTGTTATCAAACACGATTCAGAGTTAACTTACAGCCTGACTCAATTTTTGTATTTTCATCTATAAATCAAGCATTTTCATTAAAACAGTGCTTTTCGCTGAAATGGAACTTCTGATGAAGACCAAAATAGAAAACCTCATCACAAGAATTCAATATTTTATTTAATGGCATGGCAAACTGTTTTGAGTAGGTGTTTTTTTTCTGTTAAAAATTATTACTTATTTATTGATATTACTAGCTATATCCTATTTTAATCAAAACTAATCTTGCTTTTTTTCCATTGTACATAGCTAATGAGACTTTGTACCATTTAACAACGTCACTTACGTTTTCGTGGAAGGTCCAAAGCCGTTTTTCTCATTTCAATCGTGCACCCCGTCACGGTGTCGCGTGTTCCGATTCTCCGCGGTTGCCGCACCTTGCTCTCGACCGCTTTATGTTGGACAAAAAAACGCCTGAGGGTTCCGTTCTGGATGACTAGTGCAATATTATTCTTGCTAAAAAATAAATTATTTTTTACTGTAATCGAAATCGTTTCGGTTATTGCACTGGACAAAAATAAACTGGATAGACTGGATCGTGCAATCATACCTTTTACTTTATACCATATTTTAAAATCTTGAGATGGTTACACTAATATGCATTTTCGACTAAGTTTCTCAAGAGCTCGAACACATATGTAAGCTTGCTCGCCTTGCGTATACCGCTAATAATATACGCAAAAAGTTTTTTTTTTTTTGTGAGCTTGAGACAAAATGAAACTAGAATGCAACTCATTGGTTTGATACTGGGACTGAGATTAGGACAGGGAGGGAGTGGAACTGGGACTCCACCCGTGACTTAGACTGGGATTGGGAATAAAACTGCGGTTGAGACTGGGGTTGCGTAATTAACTGATTTAAATTCCAAAAAGGAAGAGGTTTTATATTCGGTTGTGGCAATTTTTTTTTAATGTATGTTCATCGATTATTCCATGCCCCACGTTCGGATTTGAGTGATTCTTTTTTGTTTAAAAGAAGTTGCATCTAAGAAGGTCCCTTATTCATTAAATTTTGATTTGATGATGGGATCTATGGGGGGGTTAAGAGTTGAGTGGTCGGGGTTTTCCAGCCTCCCTCCTCTGATTTTTTCTCTCTGGTATTTCTTGTCGGCAGCAGGCGGTGTTTACCGTGGAATGCTCTGCGATCCCATGTTCACCGTCACCGTCGCTACGAGACGGGAGGGTGTATACCGTGGAGGGTTTAGTCGGTATTTGGCTTCTTGGCCACGAGTCCGACATATCCGTTCTAGTTCCCATCTAGGCGGAATGCTTAAATGCATTACTCCACGTAAAAAATCGAGAGGTCGGGGATTGGAGGTTTCTTGGGTTCAGGGTCGAGGGCTTCAGTGATCGAGAGGTTGTGGGATTGGATGATCGGTGGGGTGGATGAATTTTGTGACAGGAATGGTTACGCAGACGAACACGAACAAAATCCTGAATGT
Source organism: Cydia pomonella (assembly GCF_033807575.1). Taxonomy (NCBI): domain Eukaryota; kingdom Metazoa; phylum Arthropoda; class Insecta; order Lepidoptera; family Tortricidae; genus Cydia; species Cydia pomonella. Next base: position 20,363,048 of record NC_084704.1, read on the forward strand.
TTAGGAAATTTGAAGTTAAACATATGTTTCCTCATAAACTGTTAACAATACTGAATAGAATCACGCGGTACTTTGCGGAAATCCATACTAATTAACATAAAAAATATTACTTTGCTAGTCCGCAAAAAAATAACGAGCCAGTTAATCAGTGCCAACCCGTTATATTGACTAGCGTATTTTTACATGCAATTAATGTTTAAACCAACGGATATGATTGAAATCGGGCTTAATTTTTTATTTAATTTTTTTTATTTATGTAGTGGTTTTTTCTCTTACTCCCTGCTGAAGTGGAAATGCTGCTGAATGTAATTGTAACATATATGATAAAAAAAATTGTCATTTCATGATATTAAATTCCTCGTTGCGCCCATGAATCCGAAGGAAAACATTATGCTTGACTCACAGCTACAACCATTTTTGTTCTCTTGTTGCACAATGAATTCAACTTTATTTTGATAAATTCATTATACACGCATTTATAACTAAACAATGCACCGGACCCAGGCCCTGAAAGTATAAACAGATGTAAGAGTTATCTAATGTACTTCTAGTCATGTTGGCCCCTAAATTGATCACCTACTGGACGGTGACGAACGAATATTTTGTGGTGGTGGCACGAGCGCCATAATGGCTGCAAAGGAAAAAATGACACGCTGAGTTTTGATCACTCACCGCACAGTTCGTGGCTACTTTAATTTGATTTTATTTTTTAACTTTTTGGTAACTTACGAGAACCAAGACGAGTCTTTGGCCGTTCGCTGACAAGCTTTAATTTTTTTAAAGCAACGTATTACTATTGTGTGAAGTTGTCTAGATTTAATAGTTTCCTATTAACAAAAATAAAACACAACGATTTAAGAAACCCGTATTGTTTCGCCATATCCGTCCGTCTGTGTATTAAATTTCAGTTTGCCAATAAATATACACATAAATAAGGTACCTAATGACAAAGAATAAAAAAGTTCTAATGTTACTAGGCTTTAAAAAAATCTTTACACCTCCCCAGAGCTTAAATTAGATACCGTCAATGATATTATAGACAAGGAGCAAAAAAAAAACCAATATTTATTTTTATACCTACGAAGAAATCTGTTAATTTGTGTTTTTGATTAATTTTTGCATTCCATTCACCTTTGTCATACTCATTGTTAAACATGACCTCTTTCTTTTTCGTTGAGCGGCAGCTCGTTAGCACATGCATATCTCTCGCTTGCTCAGATGCGACTAGGCAACTTGTACAATTTGTCACAAGTGCTTTAATTTTGGAACTTTTATAACCTATCTTGTATTATAATAAATTAACCAGGTGAATAGGGACGGCGGAGTGCATAGGGATAAAAACCGGGACTGACATTGACTTGACAATTTCTCAAAAACTACCAAAACGGATTGCATTAAGTATGCGATTAAAAATAATAGTAGAATTGCACCCCGGTTTACGGAAGTCTTTATTTTCTCAGTAAACCATGGGCGTCCTTAAATGGGAAATTTAATTAAAATACAGGTTTTTAACATTTATTTATGAATTTTTGTCTTTGTTCAACTATTTACTAGGTAGATCCAATAGTAGTTCTAGTAGTCTCAGTTACTTTAATTTCACCCAAAGTCGCGTTTACACGGAAAGAGATTTTACAATTTTTGTATATATGTCACCGAAAATGTATGAAACCTAGGAAATATATATACAATTCCTAGGAAATGTGTCCAATTCCGAGGCCATTTAGGAAATGTATGAAATATTGTTTCAAAGTTTTTATAATACACACATAGCCTTGGAAATGAATACATTTTGTACGAATTGTACGAAACTCCGATATTGTACTAGGAAATATATTGTATAACACGAATGTTTTATGAATGATTAAAACACGTTAATAAACTGCACAACGGCAGATAACAAACTGTGGCCAGAAAAGTAGATTAGGTTATATTAAAACTGACCCCCACGAAAACGAATTGTTGTTAGAGAAAATAGGTTAGGTTAGATTTGAACCGCGACCCCCACGAATACGAACTGTTGCCAGAAGAGGTTAGGTTAGAACTGCGACTTCTACGAAAACGAATTGTTGCCAGAAATCTTGAATTCATTACATTTCCGAATGCTATTTAGGAAATGTATAGGTTTCCTAGGAAATGTGTTTAATATTATTTATTTCGCACATTTCCGGGCGATTTTAGGAATTATACAAATGTCCTAATAGGAATTGTATACAATGACGGATTACATACCTACATTTCTGTTAATATATGTATAAAAATAAAAGCTTCTTCAATCTTTTTGTTAAATGTATTCCATACGCAACTTTTCAAGTTAAGAATTACCAAAATAACTCGAGTCCCGCCCGCAAACACCAGAGAACCTGTTTCATAATATGCTAATTTACCCAACATATCCTTACCTAAAACTTTTTTTACCCAAAGAACATTTGCTAACTAAAGGGGAGTAGGGGTTACAAAGGCTGTCCGTTGGTCCATTTCCGTCTTGAACATAATTGAGGACGCCACGTGGTGTCTGGTATGTTTAACTTTTGAAATAAAATGGTATAATTCCTTGCTACACTTGATCGGCATATGTGTTTTAGTAATATTTTACTTATGCGCAAGGAACTGAAACAGAGATCAATGTGACTGTACTTTATCGAATAAAAAGGTAACGTTAGATATGTATTAAATTATAATAAAGATGACATTCTACTGGATGAATTGAATGTAATAAATTTGGGTATAATATAAACGACTACTTGTTGTATTATTGAAATAGAATGACAAACAGCTACATGCACAAAATTAAGAACGTGATCATTAAAAAACAAGGTAGATACGAGTAACTGTGGTTACCTACCTGATTATTTTATACATTAACTTTCATTATTTATCATAGTACTATAATAATTTTCAAGTCACACTGTAACTTAACATAATTCTTATATTATGTAATTAATAAACAAATAATAAATCTAATCTGATTCTCTTAAACAGCCAAAGTTATATTCGTTTCATATTTGCAATAAAACATTATTATTATGAGCCCATATTGTTCCACTGCTGCGCAAAGCCCTATCCTTGGAAGTCTCCCACCAGTCTCTGTCAAAGGCGTCAAAGTTCGTCCCGCCATCTCCGACGAGGTCCACTATGACGCCTTACAAACTGTGGGACCCAACAGGTGGCTGTTTTGGCCCACAGACAGACAGAGACTTATGGTCGTAAACATAAAATATACCTTGTTATATATTTTTTAGATAAAGTTATTAGCAGTGATCGGAATAGGTAGTGCCATTTCACGGGAACTCGGTGCGTAAGCTTAGTATGGACATAGCTTTTAACCCCGGGATTTCATATGAAAAATTTTAAGTTTATGTTTAGTTCAGAAATGTTGTGTTTTTTTTTTGGTTACTATAGAATATGGCATCGACAAAATATGAAGTAGATACACTAACTTTGACATCCATGCAAACAAAGAAAATAAGCAAGTCTTATCAGTTATCTTTTTGCATTTGCATGTTGTTTTTCTAAGTGCATTCTTAAATTATCTTTACTTAAATTATCTGGTTCGACCTTGAGATAACTTTCTATTGTTTACCTCTATGAAGAGCTCGGGGCAGGGTGGGACAGTAGCAACAGATGCCAATATTTGTCATGCTATCTCTTTTTAGTTGAAAGATAATGTTTTAAACAAGGCAAGTATTTTAAGATTACTTATGTTCTTCTGTTCGTTAAGTTCGCACGTATTACTCATGGTTGGTTCAATTCGACTTTGGCTTGTTTACCGGACTTTGTGATCGATCATCTTATTGTGACGACGTTGGCTATCCCTAATTGGACTCTGATTTACTTGTGATTGGACTAAGTGGAACTTCTTATCTAGCTAAACATGCCTCGGCGAGCTAAGGAAGAAACTATTCTGAGTTGGATTGAATCCTATCCCGACTTAGAGTTTGATTCAACAAGACATTTAATACATTGTACTAAATGTGACGTTAATATTGGATGCAGAAAGAGTACAGTGAAGCGACACATCGCAGGACCTGTACACAAAGGATTACATCACCAACCAAATGAAAGTTTTTACTTTGATCTGATCGAGTTCCTCATACTTTGCAATATCCCATGGGTTCAAATCGAAAATCCAGCATTCACAACCTTCTTCCAGAAGTATTTTTGCTGCACTTGTACAAATCAGCCTCTACGTACTCTACCCAGTGAATCGACAATAAGAAAAGTATACCTGGACAAGTTTTATCAAGCCAGAATAGCAGCTATACGCAGTGAAGTGGCAAATAAAAAAATTTGGATTTCGTTAGATGAAACGACAGACTTTCTAGGCAGATACGTGGTCCATTTCTTGGTGAAACCTTTGGATGCAACCGTTTCTCATAAAACTTATTTAATGGCGTGTAAAGTGCTCACGGTAGTGAATGGGGAGACTATTGCTAAGTTTGTTACATACTGCTTAGAAAAAATGTGGGAAGAAGGCTATGAAAATCAACTCGATAATGTGCTTCTCTTATGTACTGACAGCGTTGCGTATATGTTGAAGGCGGGGCGAATTTTAAAAAGTGTGTTACCGAATATGAAACACGTTACATGCTTAGCTCATGCTCTGCATCGTGTGGCAGAGCAAATAAGATGTCAATATCCGGACGTAGACGCCCTGATAGCTAACTTGAAAAAAGTATTTTTAAAGTCTCCTAGTAGAGTGCAACTGTTAAAGGAAATGTATCCAAATTTGCCTTTACCTCTTAAGCCAGTAATTACAAGGTGGGGTACTTGGCTCGCTGCAGTATCTTACTACGTGAAGTATTTCACTGAAATAAATACAGTTTTGTCAAGATTAAGAACATCAGATGCTGTTTCAATTAAAAAGGCTAAAAAAGTGCTTGAAAAACCCAACATAAAAAAAGAATCAGATTATATCCACGAAAATTTTAATATAATAGAGGTGGCCTTAACTCGTTTACAGGAACGAAATATGTCAATGGTCGATGCCTTAATCGATTTTGATCAAGTTAGGATGGTAATCAATTGGTCTAATAGTTTACCCATAGAAAACAAATTTGAAGGGGTTATGGCTCGAAACCCGGATTTAGATACTATAAGAGAATACGCAGGAGATATTTCAAAAGAAACCGCATCTGAACATATTTCCTTTTACAAATTTGCCCCGCTGACATCAGTGGAGGTTGAAAGATCGTTTTCTACATATAAATGGATATTAGACGTCAAGAGAAATAGACTGACAGTTGAGAACATTGAAAAAATAATCGTTTGCTATTACAATTTTAAAGAAAGCAAGGAATAAACGATGTAAAATAAAATCTGTAAAGTTTGACTGGAAGAGATCACTTATAGGTGATAAGACGCTTATTCTTTACCTCTATTTTTGTGTATAATTTGTTGTATTGTATAATTTTAATTTGTATAGTAAAAAATAACGAATGTTTTAATAACGTTGATTTAATACATATGTGTACTAATGTTGATGTTTGACGATTTATTTTATGATTGTAATTTGTAACTGTTAAAAGTTATGTTGAATAAATAATTGACGTATTTATAATGACAATTTTTTATTATTTTGCATCTTCTTAATTTAGGTCAATAATATTCACTGTGAAAAAATACGAGTCCCGAAATCCCAAGGCTTATCCATGTTATGTTTAATGTTTAAGGTCATTCACCCGAAATGGCACTACCTATTCCGATCACTGGTTATTAGGTAGTAATGAAAGGTGTAGGTGTGTCATGTATGGATCTATTAGTGATAGAAATCAGTTTCCCCTTACTTGGCGCTAGTGGCGCTGGCGGTTTATATTTATGATTTTAATTTACCTAGACTTCAAAAATTTCATTTCTATTGAACTATTTTGGATATTTAGTAGACAAATATTTATAAGTTTATTTTAAGTTCTATTATATTTTAGTTTTAATTTTAATATCTTAGTATATAATTTATTATTTAAAAAAAAATAGACAAATAGATTGAACATGTATGAACCAAATACTAAATTATACTTTATCATTTTTATCATTTTTCAGAAACTCCATAGTGAAATAATTATGATTGGATTTCTGTTATTAACATTGGAACCTATTACATAGGTATTATAATATCGTACGTACTGGGACTAAATATATATTTTTTCCCATTTTAATTCAATCACATCGTGCATCGCTCTGAATTCAACAACTAAACCGCAAATTATATTTTTTCCTTCATAACATTAAACCCAACTTACCATTGCACCAAAATTAACACGCAAATGCTACCGTGATTGCCAAGACTTCATTAGTTTGGTCCATTCACCGGTAGGCGGTATGTAATTTTTCTAAAGCATTAACGACTGCTCTACATTCGTATGGAGTACAAAAAAACCTTAAGGCGTGCAGGTAAGTAGATAAAACAACAGCAGCCGTCAAATTTCCTCTTGACATTAATCACACTAGTATGTTCGTCAGTTCTGCGGGTAACCAGCAATTGTGTGTTAGAAAGGACTTTTCAGTAGTTGTCATCGAGTGGTAGTATATTAGTAACTATTCTTTATAATCATGATATAAATTGTAAAAGAAACCGATTATGATTTTATTGTCGAAAGCATGTTGACGTTTTGAAAAAAACTTTATATGAAAAGGGATATTTTCCGAAGTGGGAAGCTTATTTCATCGTACACACTGAATGTAAAAGGCTTAAAGTCTTAAATGTACTGCCACCCCATCCTATGTTCTAAAGTGACTACCTGTTTTTAAAATAATAGATAAATAGGTAGTCAAAACACGCGGAACTGCGATGGGGACGCACTATCGTGATGACAAAAAAAAAACTTTACTAATAAGAGTAGGTCCAGGATGGGACAAACCGTAAATACAGACAACATTTCTTTGGTAGCAGTGGGGCAAATAAAGATGTAAATATGTATTAGGTATTAAGAAAATATAGGTAATGAACATTGATAAGTGCCCATTCATTATCGTATATCTTTCAATGGTCTTCGGAAGTATGTACTTTTTCAGATATAGTAGGCAATTATGGGCACCCTATTCGCGTGCCGGCGCGGTCGCGCACTTTCTACCGCTAACGGTCGGCGCGTGCGCCGAGCACCTGTCCCGCGACCCTAGCATTGCTGCTTCATTACATTTCTGAAATGTTAATGAGAGTCTATGGGGAAGAGGTATTCTAGGCCGATAAGGATCTAGATCTAATGTGATGAAGGTCAGAGCGTAATGTTTAAGTAGAGAAGTTAGCGGGACTACGAATAGTGGAAGTACCTGTTTATAATTGTCCAAATACTTTTCATATACAGACTTTGTTGGCTTACATTGTCACACCTTTTCTTCGTGGTACTTACCAAAAAAGAATTGTTTTACTTATTGTGCATGTGTTTGTTATTAACACGGTACGAGTATTCATTAAAAAAAAACTGGGTAGGTATATTATATTCCCTGTTTCCCCTTTCTTGATCTGTCTATCTTTGCTATCAAATGATAGTGAAGCACTCGTGTACTAAAGTATGGGTGATATGGTTAGTCTTTTATATGTTTTACGTGTTTCTAGATATGAAACACGTAAAAACATATAAATACTCACAAATATAAATAAAACTAAATAATTATATGAGAGTTTTTGCAAAACATAATGATACCAAATTAAAACACCTTTTACGTAACCACCTTCGAAATCAAATTACGTCATACGTTAACGGTCGGTGGGGATGCTAGCACGCTCACAATATAAAAAGTCACAAGTATGTTGTTTATCGTATGCTGTTGTGATACTTTTGTCGTGCGTGTGCGCAACAGGTGAAGCGGCACCTGCGTCAACGGTCGCTTCCTTTGTGCATTTGACATTACGATGGTTAGATTAGATGTGTGGGGTGCTATTGATTCGCGTCCCGACACTTGCTATAGTTTTGTTTTGTTTGAATATCTTGTAGAGGTTGGAGGAAAATCACATGCCTAATCCCAAACTGCTGTGTATATAATGGGAATTTCTTAATTTCTATTCATGGACATACATGGTTACGCACTACGGTACCTAATTAGTTTTGATTTACAAATCATTTGAATCAGAATTACTTTAAGATTTATTTATAGCGTTTATTTGCGTGTGCAAGATATCTAACTATAAGTACTTTTGTCTAAGTTTAACGAAATAACCTTTTTTATACAAAAATATATTTAGAACGGGTCACTCACGTATTTTAAGTAAAAAAAAATATATATATTATACTATATATATTTCACTCCATAACAAGGACCTACAATAGGAGCCTCACGCGTTGGCGGATTGACGCAGATCCTTATTATGGAGCGAAACAGTCAATCTTCGAAATAAAATACGTTAGTGACCCGTTTTTGATTCTTTTAATATAATGTAAGTTTTATTATTAAAATTTTATTTTAAAGATCATACAATAATTAACGCAAGACTATTCAGAAAAAAAACATCTGTATCTCATTTTTTTCTCTGTTTATAATACAAAATAATAGAATATTACAAGCATCCAAAGCATTACCTACTAAAACTAAAATGATTTCGATTTTATATTTATTTTAAGACTACTATTATTATTCAAATTAGGGTATCTATTTAGTTACTCCGCAACCTACCCTATCTAGTTGACAGCGCGATAATAGTAGACACTCTAGTAATAAATTAATACCGTTATAGTTTTCAGGTAATTCTAGATTTGAAATAATATCAGTGGAACAATGGCCAGCAGACATCAAGCTCTATGAGCTTTAAACAGTAATATTTATGATCCTAACAAACCTGTTTGTAACTTATCGGAAAGACAGACTAAATGCATTTTGTTTTAAGGACAGTTACACGGAGACGATTTCTTTGTTATATCCTAGGTACTAAATAGTTGGCCCTATGAGCTGTTGAACTCGCAAGAAACTTAAAAAAAGTATGAATACTTTGTTAAGTCTATATCACAGAGAACTCACAATGGTCTTAAGTGTCATAATGGCGCTTACTTCTCTCTAGTTTTTTTTTTCAAAGAAAGAGACGGTAGAGAAATTCAATCTTACCACTGAACCTGCTCACAAAATTTCACGAGAATCTCAACTTTATCTCGAAAGCTATATCAGTTAAGCTAGTTAAGGACATAGGATAGTTTTTATTCCAAAAATCATATTTTAAGGGTGGTCAAAATATATGGCTTGGCCGTTTCGATACCGTCACATGGGCGTAAGGTTAAAAAAACATTTCATATTCATTATTTTTTATTATACAATACTTCTTGTAGTGGTGTACTCATACATTCGAGGGACTTTTAAAGTAGCTGACATAACACAAAAATGCAGGAAAGCCGTCTACGCTGGTATGGCCACGTCATGCGCAGAGACCTGGATCATATGACCAGAAAGGTCCAGGCCATAGATGAAGTGAAGACGGGAAGAGGCCGCCCACCGACAACCTGGACAAGAACTATTAACATTGATATGCTGACGATGGGCTTAACGCCAGAACTGACTCAGAATCGCCATGACTGGCGGAAATGTATTAGGAGGGCTGACCCCGAATAGGGAAAAAGCCAGGGGATTGATTGACTTCTTGTAGTGGCGAAACGGCTAAGCCACATATTTTCACTAAGGTGTAGTTTGTGAAGTTAGGGCTTGTAGAGTTAGAAGCTTGACTCTACAAGAGATGTGATAACTTTTTGACAGTGCGAGCCTTGGTTTCGTCTTGGCAACATTTTACATATGAATATCTTTGATGGGATTGCACTTCTCTTTGTAAGTTGCTTATGACAACCTTCCATCCCCTAGTTAAAAGGGTGGGGGGTGATTTACTATTAAAAGTCCTGAAATACGTATCTGGGTGTTTCTTTTATACAATCTACTTTTTACTGATTTCTCATACAATCTTCAATCTCTTCTTTCCTCCTAACGCGCTTTTCCTCCCAATTTTCACCCTTACGGGGTGATCTTGGGGTTGAAAACTTTTATATATCCTTCTCCACAACAAATAATATCTACATACCAAATTTCTACTAAATCGGTTCAGGGGTTATTGATCCCCATACAAGATTCCACCTCCCTTTTCACCTCCTTATGGGCTAAAAATTTAAAGATTTTGATTTTTGTTGTTGTTTGTGTACTATACAATCCTACATACCAAATTTCAGCTTCCTATTACTTTAGGAAGTACCCTAAGGGTTTTGATGATCATCAGTGAGTGAGTGAGTGTGTCAGTGACGAAATCGGGTTTTGTTAGATATGAATAAAATTTAAAGTATAAAAGCTATACAATAGAATTTTGCTATGCTTAATTAATTAGTCTACTAGTTCCGTTATATCCCGAGAATTTTGTTTATCTGGTATAATCCAAACCCAAGTTAGGTTCAAAAAAACGACGAAGCGCTTCGAGAAAAGGTAGGTAGTGCCCATGCGTTTCGCTTTGCTCGTCTTGGCGGGCGCACTACCGTGCCCCCAGATTTGGCCTTTTCATATAGTTTGCCAATGCAACTATATACCTATATGGAAGTTAACATTATTGTTATTGTTTTTAACAAGCAACCAGATAAATAAGCAACATTTAATCGGAGGAAGGCGGGGGAAGTGTTTATTTCGCCAAGTAAAATTTAAGATATATAGCGATGTAACAAAAACGTTACATTTTAATTTTGAAACCAATATACCTGCTACCTACCCTTAAATATTTACACCTAACCGTGACTCTGTGTACGACACGAACGATTTCTAGAACAATAATCAGCACTACAAACAAATAACAATAATATCCGATCGTGATCGCCCTATCTCTAACTTGAACTTCCTTTTACCTTTAAGTAAAACAATTTTGAATTCTATACAGATTGTGTTAAGAGCATTGAAGGTGCAGCTAAGAGTTAGTAATATTTTATAGAGAAATTGTTTTTGCGGCACGCGCCTATACCCTAGTTCAAACTGATTTGTTGCTAGGGCTGCTACAATGTTAAGGGTAATAAGGGTAATTTAGTTGTGAATTTATCAGGCATACAAGTAACATATTTATTGAGTACTACTTTGTTTATTGAAAACATCTTGCCTACCTTATCTATTCATTCGTGTTTAAAGTGATTATCTGGCATCAACCTCATTTTAATTAATGTGGGTAAGAATAACACTACCTACTTAAGTCGGTTCGTCTTCAAAGATTCTCCCCATCAACCTTATTTTAGGGTTGCTGTAGTGAAATAAACGGCGTCTATTAATAATTATTTAATGGACAAATTATTGGGTAGTATTACCTTCATACTTGGAGCAGGTTTAGCATTTTATTTTGTTTTTAATACGTAATTAAAATTCATCATTTCTCAAACAGCATAGGTACGGTGACAGATGTCATCTCAATACTATTTTGCGGGAATTGCATTTTAAGGTTATAAATTGTTTTTGGGGGTTTTTGAAAAATAAGCTGTTTGAAAAATACTATAATCGTGCAGGTATTTATCAAGTATATTTGAATAAGCAAACAATTTTTAGTTTAAATAGTTTGTAAAATAATATCATAATTTCATCCTTGCACAACCCTAGCAAGGTATCAGCTAGATAATATCGAACGGTGTGGTGATAAAACAATCAACCTTGTTTTTGCGGCATTAGATAAAATTGTAGTCAATATTATTTGTATCTGATATTTGCACTATTTGCAGAGAGCAAATTTCAATTGGTACGTACCTATATCATTATTTCATGCAAGATTATAGTGGCAGAAAGTAAGTCAAATTATGCATAAAGACTTGCTGATTTTATAAATATCAGTTTAAATGCAACTAAACAAATCTTTAGATAGAATGATGTAAATGTAAAGGGATGTAGGTAATAATAAATAATAATTTCAAAATCATAATGGTAGACAGATTTTAACAAAAATGAGCTCTAACTTGGATAACTAGGCTACAAGAACGGTAAAGTAGTAGACAGAGAGTCATGTCAAGTTACGCCAAAGCCATGTAGGTTGTTATCATACTTAAGTATTCGTATTTCGGATGCGGCGCCAGTGTCAAAACCGCATTAACGAACTTAAACAAAATTCTTCAATGTCATAAATATAACAAAATTACAAAATCCTTTCGCTCACCAAACTCCATAAAATAGCCATCCACAAATAAGTCACACAATTACACCTCGACTCCCGCGTCATAAACAGCCGGATTGCTCATTCCCGACTTATGTGCCTTTCGCACGCCATCCCGCGTACGCGCAGCACTCCGATAAATTAACTGTTCGCACCCCGATAGCGCTTTGTGCGAACATCGATGATTTACCGACAATTATCGATTAATTCAAGCAGCGATCGTAAGTTTAATCGATATTATTAAGGAGACGATTTGAATGCGGGAACCACGGATTATAAATCACAAGCTAACGTGGCAATTAGTGGGAGATAATGTACTTTAAGATGAGCTAGGAACAGTAATAGTTTTAAACAGCGCAACTACGGGGTATTGAAAGTAATTGTTGTTGTGTCTATAACTATGTGGGTTCTCAAACCATCTTAATTACCATTTAATAGTTTCTCGGTTGTTCAAAATAAACATCTAGCAATAGCGAAATAGTTGTAAATTAGCATACAATTAAATAAAATTGAGTAGGTAATATAAAATCAACTGCAATGCGGTAGCGAGCCAACCCAAGTTCAAGAAAAGGAAAATCATGTGTAGAGCTTCGATTCGAATGTTCAACAGACACTTGACAAGTGATAACCCTAAAACAATAAAGGATCCTTTGACTGTCACTGGGCGCTTGAACTTCATCACGTCTGAAGGGCAGTTATTCGAAGTCGAAGCATCACACTCTGTCCAATAAGTTTTTTGTCGGCCAAATGGGAGCGATACTCATCAGTTAACAAAAACCGTCGACGACCGCGCCACAAAGAGCCACCGTCCCGTCGATTATGCCCTATGACAAGGCGTTTTGCCTCGAACAACACTCCATATTGATCCAAACTACTTCTCTATTTTGTTTGAACCTTATTAGATTTTTTGTGATGCGATACGTCCTGGTGTAAATACTGAGCAAAAGCGTAATGAAGATTGAATAAATGATGGCAAGTGAGTAGTAATGGAAAATTGAGAAATTACTTAGGTTCAGTCTAGTTAGTTAGATGGTGCTCTTTGTGCTGACTTTGAGAGCGTAAGTACAGCAATAATGTTAATTACTGCCTGAACTCTTAATCCAGAAAACAAGTTCTACTTATATTCGAGTTAAAAGTTGTTTAGGTATTTCGACGAATTTCATAAGGTCTTATATGCACATCTAGCCAAAATGTAATGTTAATATAACGTAATATTGTAAATAGTGCTTTCAATTGATCATAAGCCAACTTCGGTATTTCAAATTGTTTTGAAAAATAAACTACATATATGTATTATATTTATTTGAAGTAGAAATAATTTATTTGGTGTACAATGAAGCTTAACCTATAAAACATCTTATTCTAGAACAATCTTACACCAGAATGGATGCCACTGAGCATATACCGATGACTAAGATCCTTAGCCATGGCAGTGGTTTTCAGGGCAACCAAAGAGATAAACAAGACAGAAAAACACAATAAAATAAGATATAACTAAACTAAGCTATAATGTGGGAGAAGGTGAATTTGAACTATAACGAGATAGAAACATTACATAATCTGTGCTTTAAACAATTAGGTAGAGAGTAAAAGTAGGTACGTGTTTGTAAACATGAAGCAAACTTAATAACTAAAAAAGTACCTATATGATAATAATAACATATAGCGCAGTACGTCAGCATATATGTTGGAAGTTTGAAGTTTGTAAACATAAAAGTTTATTTATTATGGCTCTCCTGAAAAGTTTACTTTTTCAAATCCGAGCCGACTGCACTAAAAGCCAGAATTAGATATTTAGTATTTGGCCCAATAGTTGTTTGCAGATTTGGCTAATGATTTGGTGTCAACAATGCAACTTAATAAAACTGTCTGGAAAAAACTATATATTAGTAAATGTTAGGCTGAATGATAAGTGCAAGATGCAGTCATACTCGTATCTACAATTTATAGCAATCGTTATTTCATTAATGTGGAAATCATAGCGACATAAACCCGCTCACGCTTCTACTCTCAAGCCAAAATCCTAGTCTGATAGTCTTGTACCATTAACCAATCAACTAAGGCCTCTCTCTATTCCCGCAATCACGCAATCATAGTTTATAGTAAGCTGGTGACCGAATAGTCTGTAAGCTCCCGTGGCGCGATCTATGGCCTTTTGCGCCTTGCGAGCTAAATTGTTGGTTTAATAGGTCTTTTTCAAACACCGTTGGAAATCAGAAAGCCTTCTTCTACCTTAATAATACTATGTACGTACCGTATACGATACTTTTTTAGTGCATTGATACGTCAAACACTATTTAAATGTCTGCCTCTACAAATCGCTTTTGATATTGATCATAGAACAAGAAAGATTTCTTACATATTTGTTTTTAAATCAGAAATTCAGAAATTATTTATTTGCATCGGTACAGTATGGGGATCTTGCAATACAGTTTTACAGTTCATGTATCTAGCTTGCATGCAAGCGTGCAAATTTATAATTAGTAAAATTACAAAAAATAAGTTTATTTTAATACTCGTATAAAATGTCAAGTTAACATAATAGTATACTATACGTAACTAAATATCACTAATTTCAATACGGTTGATATTTGAGATACGACTTCACGCTGTAAAACAACGCTCTAAGGGCCAGTTTGTAAGACTGCGCTTAACGGCGTTTCCCTCTAGCAGCTTTAGTTCCTCCAGGTTATGATTAAATACAACAATGCACATATTAAAAACATTTTTCTTGTATATCATCTTGCGACTTCGAGGGTGATATAAACGGTTCATAATGTTTAACCTGGTTCGCCTTTTAAGAACTTCGCCATGTGTTTTGAAGTACGAGTGATGTGATCTGACAAAATTACATATTTATCTTAAATATAGACACGGTAAGCAAGGATTTTTAGTTTTTTGAAAAGGGGCATGCAACTTTCATCCTTCCACGAATTACTAATGATCCTGAGACACTTTTTTTGTATTTTAAAGACTCTGTCCACTTCCACTGCGTTTCCCCACAATATCAACGCATAACCAAGGACAGATGATACGTATCCATGATAAACGGTCAATGCTGCTTCAATGGATACACTGTCTCTTAGCCTTTTGAGTACAAATACAAAATAACCTAGTTTGTTGCAGATTTTGTCAATGTGTGCGTTCCAGTTTAGGTGCTTGTCAACTGTGATTCCGAGAAAATTAAACGAGTCAACCTCATCCAATTCATTATTATTATGGTTAATATTTAATGTACTATTTGCGTTATATGATAAAAATTGAATTAGTTTAGTTTTAATTATAATTATATGAAGTTCATTGCTATATTTTCAATTTAATATAGCTTGTAATGAATTATTTATGTCATGTTCGAAATTTAATTTAGTATAACATTTTACTATAAGAGTTGTATCGTTGGCGTACATTATCGTTTTTTGTGTTGTCGCTTTCGATAAATCATTAATGTAGAGGTAAAATAATAGTGGGCCCAAAATGCTGCCTTGTGGGACTCCACTTTATTAGTTTTAAATTTAGACCTATAAACGTTTTTCTAAGCTGTATATTTTTAATGGGAATTTATATCAATTTATATTTGCATTGTTTTTTTTTTGTATTTAGTTACTTACCCTTAATTTTAGATTTTTTTTTATTGGACTATCCTAATAAGGACTATCCTTATAACTCTATAAGGTTAAATATATATATTTTTGACTTAAATATATGTATATTATTTTATTTTCTTTATGATACAAATTCTGATAAGTTTCGAAATGGTACCTTATTTCATTTTACTTAATCATAATTAATTCAATTGTTTTATAGGTGTATTGCTTTATATTAGGTGACTTTACAATTTACGTCTAGCACCAAATGTTTTATGTTCAGTTCTGGCCCACCATATGCATAAGTTCAAAAGCCATGCAATTGTTTACCGTATTCCCACTGGTTTTTAAATGTTACTTACGGTTGTTATGACTGTTGGGCAGTAACTTGAAGTAACTGATAGCTTTGTTACCAATAATTGTAATTATGATAAAGATAAAAGATAAAGATAAAGGTAGTCAGATAAAGATAACTTTATGATCATATTTTTACTTTAAGTACTTATGCAACTTGTTACTTCTTTCAGTTGGTGAACACACTTCAAGACTACGTATATATTATTAAAATTATGGCTTTCGGACGGAACTTAATCAAAAACATGTGTGCGGTTAGGAACTTTTATATATTATGTATTATATAGTATAGAATATATTATATTATAACTATATATGACTATTTACATATTTGTTTTATTTCATATCCTATTTATATATTGTAGGTTGTAGGACTTATAGGTTTACCTATCTTTTAGGATATTAAATATTTTCTTTTATGCCGTTTAGTACAGATTTGATGTCTACCGTTCTCCAATTCTTTCTCAATTGCTCAAAGGTTAACTAGAAGAGATCCCTAAAAGAGATAAATTCGCCTTTGTACAAATGATGTGTGTTCTTTCTTGTTTTATGTTTCTTTTTGTACAATAAAGTGTTTTACTACTACTACTACTACTATATTATATGTAAAGAAGTTGAATCTTGATTGGCTTTACGATTTACAAACGTGGACTGTTTTCACATGTTAATTTAAACCAAACAAAATATAATGTAGGTAGGTACATTATCAGTTACCTATTAGAACAATCGGTGGTCCAATTTTGACCATCTGGGTGGTCGAGTGCGGACGGTCTTTATAATTGATTTCGAGTAAAGATTTATAATGTTCGAGATGAATACCGGCCGTTATGTGCCGCTTTCTTAGAGGAGATCAAATTTGTATAGCGTGTTTCTTTTAAAACTATAAAATAATGAAAATAATGACTTGTTTATAAATTAAATAATATACTCATATTAAACGGACTCAAGAAAGTGTTCATTTAATATCATAAACTACAATATAAAAATAACTTCTAGTTAAAAAAAAAACGGTAAAGTCGCGTCCGTTTTACTCGCGCACCGAGGGTTCCGTACTAACTTTGAATTATCTCGTGTAGCTATAAAGGCGAAAGACTTTTGATCAGAATTACGTATACTAAGTATAATTGTGTACAGCGCCATCTATCGGCAAATTGTAACTAACTAATTTGCGTGATTTAATGCACGTATGTTGGTTTTTCGACGATAATTCTCTATATTGTGAACCTTTATTTGAAAAAAAAACCGGCCAAGTGCGAGTTGGACTCGCGCACCGAGGTTTCCGTACAAACCTGTAGGTATATATTATTATATGATGTATCTAAAATTTGCGGCATCAACGGAGGTATCTTTTGATTGCGTTGGCTTAGAAGTTTGATGTTTTCACAGCTCCAAGGGACAGTAGACCTGAGTATTTCATATAAATTCCAGCTTGATACCTCCACGCGTTCCTGAGAAAAAGGGTCTTGACAGATGGACAGACGGATGGACGGACAACAAAGTGGTCCTATAAGGGTTCTGTGTTTTCTTTTCGAGGTACGGAACCCTAAAAAAAAGTTGTCTTTAATGTAATCTCATAGAAATTTCAAGTGTAATAAACACATGTATAGTTGGTTAAATTACAAACTATTTTTCATCGCTAAACTTCGGAGATAAGGGGGGGGGGATGGTATTCTTTTCACATTCTCCTTCATATATCAATTTTTTCCACTACTAAAAATAATAAAAAATGTTTTAGAATGGTCAATTTGAGCTCTTTCAAATGATAGCCCACTCCACCTAATCACTAGACTTTGAAACTTTGCCCCCTCTTCATTATTGAGCATTTCCCATAGTTATTAAAAAAAAATAAAAAAAAAGAATACTTTCAATGTGTCTGGGTTAGCGTTGTTCATAACAATTCCAACTATTCGAAATAGCTTTAGTGGTTCTCGAGATATTTAGCGATGAGACAGACAGACAGACAGACAGGCGCATGGACGGACAGAGTTGCACCATAAAAGTTCCTTTTGTACCTTTTTAGTACGGAACCCTAAAAAGTAATAATATTTTATCGTTTATAGAAATTGTGTTTTGCCATATTTTTAATTCAGTTACGCTTAACCGATTTACTTCAAAATTTTACGTCTCATCGCCATGGGTATCCATCAGATTGCTTCCTGATTCATCACATCACTAGAAAATTCAGGTAGGTAGTATTTTAAATAAAGAACCATATGTAAATGTAGTTAGTATTACTAAGGTCTGTTATTAAATGTATATTATTTTCAGGCCTACACTTAGGTTATACACCTGAATGTAGATAACGTAAGAAGATAGTCTAATATTAAGTTTCATCAACTAAAAGTAAACACCATGTATTTTCTCAGAAAAACGTTAGACTGTTTAAGTGAATTGTATCAATCATCAATATGTGGTCTACATTAATTATCATCTAATAAGATTAATTTATTTAACTACAACATTTAATAAGTGAAAGTCACTACGATTATTATACGTAATTCAATAACTTTTGATGGCAATACACAACTAGTAGTTATAAACCTCTTATTCTCGCGATCACGACTCTATTCGTTATGTAGGTTGGTTAATTTGATTAAAACCATTTCGAGGTTTACAATTTCATCGTTAATGTGGGTGTTCATAATTTTTTTATGCTTCTATTTTCATATTGATTCTCTCAAAATATTGTCTGGTCGTTATAATCCTACTGTAGATTACTGGCATAGGCACGATTAAAAAGACCAAGTATTTTTTTTACTGGTAAATATCGGTACGATTTCAGTATCTGGTAAGAAATATTTGGTTTTTATAAGCAATACAAATGTAAAATATTCATGAATAAAATTTTAATGTTGATGGTACCATTTAACCGACTCGTCGGCGAAAACTTTTACCTTCTCTATAACTCATAAGGAACTAAATAAAATGAAATACATTGAAAACATTAAATAGTGATGTGACGACATTGATCATAAAGCGTATGGTTCAGTGGTGAGTGACATGAAACTGTATTCACAAAGTGCTTACCGAATTTAAGCGAACTTTGCAGAATAATGGTCACCTCTCTTAGAAAAGTAAGCACAATAAATAAGCTTCAACTTCTACGTATTTGCTTGACTCGCTGGCATAGAAGTAGGTATCTAATATTTCGCTTGTCTTATTAAGTAGGTACCTTTTAATTGGTATTTGACGGTGTTTAAGGTACTGTAAATCGGTGCGCAGTCTATGAATATTCCATGCGTAGACGTATAATTTATTTTGATTTATTCTTATTTCATATTTTTACTTTTAACCTACATTTTTACAATATGTTTATAGGAAGTTGAATGATAAGAAACAACACGTTTCACTTTATCTTATTTTGTTATCTCATTACCGGAGTCATCTTCCTCGCGTTATGCCGGCATTTGGAGCCTGGATTCCGCTTGACAACTTATCCCCAGAATTGGCACGGTAGGCACTAGTTTTTACGAAAGTGACTGCCGTCTGGCCTTCCAAATCAGAGGATAAACTAGGCCTTATTGGGATTAGTCCGGTTTCCTCACAATGATTTCCTTCACCGTAAAGCGACTGGTAAATATCAAATGATATTTCGTACATAAGTTCCGAAAAACTCATTGGTACCAGCCGGGGTTTAACCCGCGACCTCCAGATTTAAAGTCACACGTTCTTAACGCTAGACCACCAGCGTTTTTTTTGTACCATTACATATAATGCGATATATTTATAATGAGTACTTAACTGGATTCCTTCATCAAAATAAATTTAAAAAATAGCGTCCTGCGCCCTATCTCTATTAACATAGATATCTGAGAGCTACGACTTATATTTCAAACGTAACTTTCATATAAAAGGGGCAGAAGGAGCTAAAACCTTCTTTTACGAACTCTTTTAAAAGGAGAACAGCCCGAAATACGAAACTATTTCTGTCTAAACTGAAACGAAGACCTACGCTTTTGCTCGGTGAATTTTATTATATTTAATTTGAGCCACTAATCGGTCATCCGAGCGCCGCTTTATCGGTCACGCACACTCCTCCTACACAAGTCACGGGCTATACTTACAACAAAAGTACCTTAGTACCTGTAAACCCAAAATCTGGGGGCATGGTAGTGCACGCGCCAATATGAGCAAAGCGAAGCGCAAGGGCACTACCTACCTTTTCTCGAAGGACTTCGTCGTTATTTTGAAGCCTCATAACTTGTTTGGATTACCATATAAACCAAATTTTCTGGATGTGTTGTCAATAGTGGACTTATTTTATAAAGCATAAAAAAATCAATTGTATAGCTCGTATACTTTAGATTTTATTAATATCTAAAAAAAACCGATTTCGTCACTGACTCACTCACTCACTGATGATTATCAAAACCCTTAGGATACTTCCTGAAGTCCTAGGAAGCTGAAATTTAGTATGTAGGCTAATATTAGTACACAAACAACAAAAAAATCTATAACTTTAAAATTGTTTGCCCCTAAGGGGTTGAAAAGGGGAGTGGAATTTTGTATGGGGAATCAATATCCGCCGAACGAATTTAGTTGAAAATTGGTATATAGATAGTTTTGTTATGGGGAAGGATATAGAATAGTTTTTAACCCCAAAATCACCCCGTAAGGGTGAAAAGGGGAGGAAAAGGGCGTTAGGTGGAAAGAGGGGTTGAAGTTTATATGGGGAATCAGTAAAAAAAGCAAATTGTATAAAAAGATGCCCCCTGATACGTTCAGGATTGTTAATAGTAAATCACCCCCAATCCTTTAAATTAGGGGATGGAAGATTGTCATAAGCAACTTACATCATCATCATCATCATCATCCTGCGTTTGTCCCGTACTGTGACAGGGTCCGCTTTCCTACTTTTCTCCTTCCACTTCGCTCTATCCTGGACGTCGTTTTCCGCTAACTCACAGGCGTTTAAATCTTTGGCTATGACATTGCGCCAACGCCGCGCTGCCTTGGTTTGCCTCTCCTGTTTGGACCTGGTAAGGCAAAGCTAAGGGCTTTGTTGCCTACGTATTCTGGCGGCCTTCTTTTGACATGCCCAAACCAACTCGGCCGACAATAAGAAAAACAACAAAACAAAAAGAAACAAAAAAAAAATAACAAAAACAAGTAAAATCCCATCAAAAATATTTTCATCTAAAATTTTGCCAAGACGAAACCATAAGGCTCGCACTATCAAAAAGTTATCAGATCTCTTGTAGCGCCAAGCTTCTAACTCTACAAACCCTAACTTCTCAAACCTTAGTCAAATTATGTGGCTTGGCCGTTTCGTTACTACAAGAAGTACAGTCAGCGTCAAATACTTTGTAGCAGTGAAAGTGGCCAAATAGTTCGGTACACCATACTAAATATATGGTGTACCGAACTATTTGGCTACTTTGGTTGCTACAAATTATTTGACGCTGACTGTACATAAATAATAAAAAATAATGAACAGTGAATACATTTTTCACCTTACGCCCGTAGCCGTATATTTATAAGAAAAGTGAGATCTAACAATTATTTAAATAGCAAGCCTTTTGATAAATACCTATAAAGAAGGATTGTCTTCAACCATAAAGTACAAACGATTATGAATAATATATATTCCTTCCAGTACATTATCAAGCAAACGGGTTCTCCCGAACTAAAAACAAATAATCTATTTAATTCAACTTCGGAATAGACCAGTAAATCTTCCAGCAATGAAATGTTAGAATTGCTTTTATCGTTCAGGAGCATGTAGCGTCCCACAGGACGGTACACAATTAAGACTTAATACTGCAACTGAAGTTGTATTATGCAAATGTAGCGGGGTTTGCGTGTTGCGACGCCTACTCCGCCGTCTATATTTAAAACGGACGATAAATTGGAATTGGTGGACTTTTTCTCGTTGATTTCTAATGACATTTTGCACATTGTCTGATAGGGCAATTTCTTGGAGATGTTTTCGTATTTTTGTTACATTTTTCAGGTA
Source organism: Cydia pomonella (assembly GCF_033807575.1). Classification (NCBI taxonomy): domain Eukaryota; kingdom Metazoa; phylum Arthropoda; class Insecta; order Lepidoptera; family Tortricidae; genus Cydia; species Cydia pomonella. The sequence continues at coordinate 20,385,006 of NC_084704.1, forward strand.
TTAGAACCTATTAGTAAAGGTGGGTAGTAATGAAACGTATATTCGATACTTACGTATACTTATGGTATATTCCATAGAACATAATATAAACTCTAACAGTATGATATTTAAAAGTATAACATTCACTAAGAATAACGATTATAACGAATAACAACGAAAAATATAATTTCATTATCAATAACATCCTTTAAGGTGGTTCGATTTTCATACAAAAAACGACTGCGTTGTATGAAGTCATTACACACTATTATTATCGCACGGGGCTACGATACTGATACCTCCTAAATGTTACGAAGGCAAGTGTGAATTTTACGATTATGATTTAAATACCCATATTTTCCTGTTATTGTAATTTCATGCTTCAATTCATATTCATTTAGGAAATATAGTGACGTATGTTGATGCAACTCATAATTTTATAAATCGAGTGATACTAAGGCAGATCAATTGCACGACAGCACGCGGTACAGTAAAGGAGGTTCATAAAAGTGTGGTATACCTACTGAAACAACTACAGGAATCGACTCAGTAAGACACTGATATTATTATACTGATATATGGCCCGATTCGAAGAATGAGATATGATAACGATAAGTTCTGGTTTAGATAAGTTCTCATTTAGATATCATTTGTAAGTCGTATAATTGACAGAAGCAGCTCGATTCGGGCAACCAATGTCAGTTTGACGTTAGAAATTTAGCAGATAGATCTTTTGGGATCACAGCGGAATCGAAATAAACGTAAATTTTGACATGTCGTTTAGTTAGCGATCATTAAAAGATCTTTCCAAGTTCTTAACGTGTCTTAATAATTCTTCGAATAGGGCCGTTTATTTCTATTAAAATATTTCCAATATTAATACACCGTGATTTTTTGAATCCCGGAACTTCGGAGTACGGCCGGGTACTCACCCACGTTTAAGGAAACTGGAAGGAGGTTGTCTGGAAGAGATTTTTAGCGATAAGACCGCCTGTTGTCTGCCTCTACATTTAATCAATTGTTTATTTTCTTGTATCTTTTTACTGAGGTGTGCCAATAAATCTATCCTACTCATAGTGTTGTGTTTCTGCCGGTGAGTAAGGTTGCCACAGCTCAAAGAGGGGCGGGAAGGGATTAGGGTCGGCAACGCGCATGTAACTCCTCTGGAGTTGCAGGCGTACATAGGCTACGGATACTGCTTACCATCAGGCGGGCCGTATGCTTGTTTGCCACCGACGTAGTATATAAAAAAAATCTTAAAAATTTTTTTTTTAAGTTTTTTAATGTTGTATATAGAATTGTTGTAACACGGGAATTACATTTACCTCAACCAAAGAATTGGAAACTGTGACTTATATATGTCATTTCGAACATCGAGCGTAAAGAAGGTGGAGGTAAGGAATTAAATCTCCATGTACCAAAAATGACATCAAAAAAATAGAATCCTTGAAAAAAATATCAAATCATAGACAGCGTACGTCACTCCATCGATAACGCCTAGGTTCTTAGCTACTCTAGCGCTACTCTGGAGAGATTTGGAACTATTATTTATAGCTGATAGCTGGACACTTTTGGAACAGTTCTACCATAAGAGATTTAACTCCTTTTAATTTCACACTCCATAATCGAGCGTCCGAGATAGTAGGTACGTTTAGTAGCAAAAAGTACTCGTACTAAATAGTAATCAATATGTAAACAAGCTCTAAGGGAAGTGCATATGCTCGCACACTGAAAAAAATAGATAGCCGAACTGGTTTTGTAACTTTACTAAATAACTAAACTACGGTTATAAGAAAATAAACTTTGCGTAAATTTACAAACTTATTTTGTAGTGTATACCCAGTACCTGAACACTGATAGCCAAACACGGTTTTGTAACATATAACACATAGTTCGCAAGTCCCAATTTTTGTGTAAACAGTAACCAAAATTTTGTTACAGTTATGCAAACATTTCTTTCAGTGCAAAGGCCTTAATAAAAATAATGTATTGATTATATCTGAAACGGAATTAATTAGAATACCGGTGTCTTTAAGAAAATTATTTAATTTAAGCTCAGGAATGCACCCTTGAAATAAACTGAAAGAAAACGATGTATGGGTAAATTACTATTGTTTTAATAATTAGGTAACATAAAATGCCACACAATCACAATCTATTTTTTGTCATAATCGTCAAATATTGACGTAAGTGTACTGGATAACGTGGATAATATATACTTTTATATCGTTAATTACCATCAATTTTAGAATTCAATTTATGCAGACACTATAATATAGCTTGTTCATGACCAAATCCATAATTTTATGCACTTACATACATAAATAAGAAAGTTACATGCCGTTGTACCTTTAGACCACTCTTCTGTAAACTCTGGACCTGAATATACTTATTAGGAGGCACGTAAACTGACCAGATGCCCGATTTTTTTAATATAGATTTGATCTATTTAATAAAAATATATATACATAATCATATTTATAATATCTAGCAACCAGCAAGTCGATACTGCTTATTACTAGTCGCGAATTTAATACAGTTGTCTCATAATAGGAAATCGATTCGGTAACCCGTAGATACATCTAGTAGTAGTAGTAGTACAAGTTAACTCTTTATTGTACAAATACACATAATAAAAGTAACTTACAATTAGGAAAAGCTTAGTATAAAGACGAACTTATATCTTTACGGGATAACTTCTAGTTAATCTTTGAGTAGATGAGAGGAGACAGGAAGAAGAAGGTCACAAATGCAACAACATGTACAACAAGGTACCAAAAAGTAGAGGTTATAAATACATACAAGAGAAAGAGTGTGAAGATCTTAACAGCGGCGGATAGGAAGCCAATGAAGAGCCCGGTAATGATTTAGAGCAAAAATGTAAAATTGATAGTTTTTATCTTTGAAATTGGACATCTTTTGTTATGTAATATCTAAATAACAAGTATTGGTTTCTATTAGCACGACTTCTCGTCTTGCCTTTTAATAATGAGGTCGCAATCGTGCGTTCCCGATAATATAACCAAATAACACTAGACTCTATATTATTGTAAGTGTAGGGTAGGTATTCACTTGCGTTATTGAAGACAAATCTTTTTTTTTCTTTTCATTGTGGTATTGTTTTTTTTGGTCGATTCGTTTCATATTAGTGCCGGTTTTTTTATTGCCTTTTAGTTTTTTTTGGCGGTAAATTTTTTTTGTTAAGTTTTTTTTATTAGCAGTCCAAACTTCACGAAATTTACAAATAAGATCGACAAAATCAGTGCTTTACGCGCATTTATCTAAACGTCCATCAGAAAAAAAAATCATTACTAATTAAGTGTTCGTGTTTAAAAAAAAATGATGTATTAAAATGAAACATAATAAGACGTGCTAATAGAAACCAGTACTTGTTTTTTCTAATAGCGAATACAATTGATAACGGCCTCCTAAGCTTTTTACGATAGTAAGTGACATGATCGTACTTCCTTAGGCCGAAAATGGACCTTATGCAAACATTCTGTAATCGCTCTATCTTGCCAAGTAGTTTTTCAGACATATCAAGATTCACAGCGTCGCCAACGCGTCACCAAGAGTCCAACGTTTTGCTTAATTCAGTGATATGTGATGGCCAAGAAAGAGTTTGATCCATGATGACTCCTAGATTTCTGATAGTGGGTGAAAAAGGAATTGGAATTTCGTCAAAGAAAATTCTTGGTGCCTGCTTATCTGACCGTCTGGAGACGTAGTAGGGACTTCCAAGAACGATCGCTTGCGATTTCATGGCGTTAACTTTTAAACAGACATCTAGGGTTCATTCTTTGCACGAAAAATTATATTAAATTAAACATATGTGACTTATCACTAGGTAACTGAATCTGTAGGTATAGAGGTACGTCTCGCAGGCGTCGTTTTTTATATTTTATTTGTAAGTATGTGTTTATTGTTAAATACCTACGCTTTGCAAAGTGCTGGATTATCTAGAGACCTAATCTGTTTTAAAAATTTGATATGGTTTTAATATTTTTTCGAAATGTAATCAGTGGTCGTCTCATAAGGAAGTACGCTCACATTAATTGGTGCGCGTGAGATGCCTACTAACACGACTCACAGTCGAATCAAAATAAAATGATAACCATGTCAAATCGCTCAAACAGAATCAACCTACTGTTTTTTTTTTTCGACTAGATGCGTGCGCAATCAATTTTGCTTCAGATTGCGCGCAACTCACGCAAGATTCAAATAAAGTGCGCAATCGACGAGGAAACTGATAGTGATGTTGCCCGCGTCTACACTGCCACAGCAACGCTGAAGTAATCGACATCTAAATAAAACCATTACTCAAGACATCATATTTATGGTCAGTTCAAGATACAAAAACACTAAGTACATTATTGAATTGAATTGAATTGAATTATTTATTTCAGGTATTATACCCATATATGTAAATTAAATTATTGTACTAGCCTATTATGGTATCCCATTGCTGGGCAAAGGCCTCTCCCCTGGTCTTCCACAACCCCCGATTTAGTGCCTCCTCCGGCCAGTCGTTGAGAAAGATATCCAAGTCGTCCCGCCATCTCTGCCTGGGCCTGCCGCATCCGCGTCCTTCTTGTGGCATCCACTAAGTAGCTACACTAGCCCACCTGTCTGGATGCATGCGGCAGACGTGACCGGCCCAGTCCCATTTGAGCCTAGCAGTCTTCTCGCCGACGTCAGCAATGCGGGTTAATATTGAAAAAATAAAACTAGATAATAATTTAAAAATATTTTATTACTCGAATACTTATTTCACCAAAATATAAATAAAGGTTTTCTTAAATATATTATTTACAAGGTGGACGGATTTAAGAATCACAATATACTTACTCAATGTAAGTATATTATAAGTGCAGTCTACATAACACTATGTAGGTTTTTTTTTTAATATTATATCCTAAGATGAACTATTAGGTACCTACCAGTTAGCAAATATAGTTGCTACGATTATATAAAACTCACCAGAAAACTAAATACAATAAACATCTGGTAAATCTAGTTGATTGAAATTTTGACAAATATCACTGTGATCACCCTTATTATAATATAAATAAATAACAGTCGAAAAATATCGTAAGTAATACATAGGTACTATTGGCATTTTAACAGTCAATTGAAATCCGTAGTATGAATAAATACCTACTTACATAATTATTTGAAAATTGAATTGATTATTTATCCCACTTGTCAATTACTTATTTTTTTTTTAAAGTACCATTCACGAATACATAAAAATAATAAATTAACACTTAAAATTAACTATAAAATAATATCACAATTGTAGCTATTCATGTACAAACTTAACCTAATTCAAACAACCTGCGGTGGCAGCATGGTTCCATTTTTATCACTTGTCACTATGCCTGTCACTTTCGACCTTACATACCTGTTTGAACGTGACAGGCATGGTGACAAATGATAAAGAGCCGGCCATCATAGCCCTACTGTAGGAGTAAGATGGTCGGCTCTTTATCTTTTGTCACCATGTCTGTCACATTCTAACAAGTAGGTATGTAAGGGCAAAAGTGACGGGCATAGTGACAAGTGACAAAAATGGAACCATGCTGCCACCGCTGATAATTGTCTGGTACACTTATATTAAATAAGTCATTCAATCAAAATGTGTACCTAATTCCTAAAGTCCATTTTAGGGTCATTTAGCCCAAATTTGAAAATAACCCAATAACAAGTCCAAGTTTGCAAATCACAATTTACTCATTTTCTCGGGTTTTATGCTAAGTTTGCAAGTCACAATTCACTCGTTTTCTCGGGTTTTTCCGCGGGATCTATAAAATGTATATTCATTAAATTTACAAATGTGCTTACTAAATACAATCAATGGAATTTGTTTGAAAGGTAATCTGTTACATAGTATTTAAGCGATCGTCGAAAAATATCCTCTTTAATAATAAAGAGTATGTGCATTTAAGTCGCGCTCTTTTGATATTCATCAAGGTATAGTAGGTACAGAACTAATTCTACATCACGCGTGATTCAACACTTATTTGGGCGGATTTAGTGTCCACGGTCGGTGTTCACAAACTTCACGTACGAGTACATACCTACCATACATATTTATATATCATGATTGTAAATTGTAATGTTTAGGCACATCTAGAGTGTAACTATTTTATTATAAGATTTCAGTACGTGCTCAAGTTGCTTCTCTAGTGCCGCTTCTCTGGTGTTTTGCTGAAACAAAAAAAAGTTGTTTCATAAACAACGTAAGTAGTATATATTTGACAATGTAAAGTTAGTGAAATATATATCCATTGTGAAACAAAACATAAAGGATGTGATTTGTAATAATGTTACCTACTAATACAATTTTCTTATTTGTAGTCTTGTATTGAGTCCAAAATTAAGAACATATTGCATGACAGTCACTGATGCTAAAATAACACCTCTAAAACGTATAACTAAAGTATGAAGAACCCTTATATTTACAGTTAGAACCTTTCGTTAGATCGCTTTTTAGCGATAAGACCGCCTGTTATTTACCTCTATTTGTGTTACTGTTTTATTTTTGTATTATTATTTTTCTGTTGAAATGTGCTATAAAGAGTTGGGTAAGTACTTTTGTATTGTATTGTTGTTTTTTTAGGTATTGAGGCTTACCGAGGTGAAATTTACTCAGGTATATAATATTTAATTTAAATCAAATTATTCATACATACCAGTATGCAAAAAGAGATGGTTCTTCAGATTGGTATGTTTGGAGAAACCTCTAGAGCATATGTGGCACTTGTAAGGCCAAGAACCGCTGTGCACATACATGTGCGACTTCAGGTCTCCAGGTGTAGGGAAAGACTTGGAACAGAGGCTGCATTTGTGTGGTTTCTCCTGTGAAAGAAAGAAAGATATTTATAAAAAAAAGTAGTATTATAATATATTGCATGTAGTGCCTTTGTTTCGGAATACATAATCTTCGCATACATTTGCAAAACCATAAAACAATGAATCCAATTTCTGGACTACATACTAACTAACAATACAATTTAGATCGTCTTTATAGAATATTCGTTTATTCTTTACATTGTTCTGCTATACCGATGAACCACTGCCCTAAATATACACATTGAACAAAACTATCACTACCGCCAAAGAAAACAATAATGACCATTATGATTGTTGTTAGTTTGAGAGATATTGATTGCATGACGCCGCAGCTCGTGCAAATGAATTTGTGGAACGTGGCTTCCGACACGAGTACGTTAGTTTCTTTTTACAAAAGTAGGCATTTAATGGTACGTATCTACAAACTTTTTTGTAACTATTTAATATGTAAAGTTTATTTAACATTTTATTGCAGGTACATATAATTTTGTAAAAAAATATATTGTTATAATTTTTATTGGATAAGATTACGCATCAAAAGTATCCAGTACTAGTACCTAATAGTGATGTTACAAAAATGTGTCTGTATGTAAATTAATCAGTGTTGCAAATACTTTTAGCGTGTTATTCTATCCACTAAAAATGCAAACTTTATGTAAATAGATCCTTCACAAATGATTCATATGGATAATAGCATTCTATTAAACATTGAGAAATTAGAGTGCCTACTGTCATCGTAATGTCTTGTCATAATTACTCTCTCTCACATAAACGTGTGAAGGGAGAGTATTCGTTCCGGTAGGGAAGGAGAGTCGGCGTAAAGGGAGCTTATGGTTCACGTTACATTATAAAACCAACTTAGTTCGCTTTTTGATATAATTAGGAAATACTAAATCAGTAAGTACTTTTTAGTAAAATGTAACTTTTTTTATTTTCTCATGACAATGTATTTAGTCAATTTTTCTAATCAGTTGGAACTCAGATTACAAAAATAGTAAGAAATCAATTGCATGGAATACTTATAACTGCCTTTTCCAAACTCGCCGAAAATTTCACATACTTAATTATAACGAATTAGTTCACTTATCATCATGTTTACAACTTAACATCTTTACATATAAAGATTATGTAGAGTATATTAATTATACAAAAAAATTGTTTTAAATATTTATTAATATATATCTCAACTGAGAGTGGTAGAGGGTAAAGCATATTCCTTCTCACTATCGAATTGAAAAGATTTCAATCTACAATTATTAATTTTCATCAGTAAGTAAATAAAAAGAATGTATTTTATCGACATTATTACCTTATCCAGTTTATCCCATCCCTACGGAGCCACTGCATCGCGGTATATTTCGACGATTTGTATAAAACACACCGCTGATGACTTTAATTTAAGACAAATTGAATAAACCATATCGTCGTTCCGCTGTGGTTTTCGTGGACTCAATTATTATAGTGGCGATAAACGTGTTAATGGAGCGCTTTGATGGTAGACTATTTGGACGCTCCGCTTTAAAGCATTAAGGCTTCTCGCATCCGATTGTCGACCTAACCTAATGTAAAATTGTTTTGTAACCATAGCGAACAATCAAATTTTGTATTTCATTTAGATAAAGGAAATTTCAGTTGCAATTATGGCTCTTAGTATTTATTCCAATTGAATTGTATCTTGACTAAAAAGTACTAGAAAATATTTACCATTATATTTAATAAAATTGGTATTCTAACAGCGGATATCAAAGTTCTTTTTTCCATTCCAACAACATTAAAATATCATTAAAATAAGTTCAAAATCAAACCTCTCACAAAAATCCAATTTGATATCCTAGGACCGGCCCTCCCATTCATTTTCGCTCGCCGCCCACTGTCTTGAATGAAATATAATAAAGGTTTAACGGCAAAATTAAGAAGCCCACCTTTATCGTACTACCTCGATACAACTGGAAAGACGAACTTGATTGGTCTGGACTGCTATCCGCAGTAGCTCAATCAAGGAGCCAAAAAACGACACCCAATATTATTTCGACCTTTCCTGCTACCGAATATTGCATATATAAATCAATAAACTAAGAGCCATTAGTTGTCAGACAATTTCCGCTGGATAAATCACAACAGGTAAAAACGAGTTTTCATGTGCTTCTCAGACAATGAAGGGTCTCTAAAGGTAGGCATGGTAAGAAACACAATTATTCCTATATTGCTTCACTTACGCTTTTTGGATCTTGTAGCCATGAATTTATGTGTAAATACTAAGAATAAAATTTCTGATTTTTTAGTCACCCTAGAATCCAATTATAAATTTTCATACAAACAGAAGCCTAAATTAAAAGATGATCCGCAATAACTAAAACCTTGCGAGCTTTAGTGTATTAAATCCAGGCAATATCGTCAGCATAATCGGTTTGATCACCAATCGACTGGTTACTTTCATAACCTCCTATTTTAATGATGTTAAGTAGCAAACTTAACTTTATTTGTTATTTTATAAAGCTCATTTTTTAAAACAACGTTACTGTGTTGTGAATATAGCAGTGGCAATCCTGCAGCAGTGACGTATGGGCGAGCGATACGCCTCGTCCGCGTTATGGAAATCCAATGCAAATGCAGTGCTTCGGTTAATTTAACTAAATAAATTGATGCGCCAGTAACGTGCGAGTACCCTTATTCTGGTTTTGTAATCATAAAGAAGCTTAAATAAATCTAAATCATTTTATATCTTAAATAACAAACTAAACAAAGCGTCACTACATTATCATACCAAATATTACCCAAAGAACAGCGAACCTAAGAGTAGGTAGGTAGGTAGGTAACTTAATGGTTTATGGAAAACTGGATTAACATATCAGTTGATCGATAGCAAGCAGAACTGAATTAGAATTTGATATGTTATTCCTTTCCTTCGCAAAAAAAATATATTATGTTTTTTTTTTCTGATATTCGAAGATAGAATAGTAAATACTAGCAGGTACTTCTGTTTCTTTGTTAGTAAATCTGCATTTGATTCAAACGAATATCTGTATGATAATAATTTATAAGTCACTATAAAAAGGTATACAAAAGAAGAACAAATTGAAAATATGCAGATCAGAATAAGGCCGAGAAGGCCTAATAGGTATTGGTATTTTTACTCCTTAGTTCCACAGTCTCGTTTCACGGTATATCAGTACGAGATATGGGTTGCGTGTTTATTTGAGATAAGTGAATTTTAATTAGTTGTAGTATACGTGCGAATTTCATGGTTAATAACACTAGTTAGTGCATTGCAAGCATTTGTATTCAAATGATATAGTTATGTATACTGAAAATCAGCCAGCTAAATCCATAATGCAGTTTTTTTTTTTAATTTGCGCATAATTTAATCGTTTAGTTAGTTCTGGTTAATTTAAATGCTTGGTAATAATATTAATCTATAAAAAATTTGGATAATATACTGCGTCAATATATATCTACTGTAACTCTGACTAGATAAATAAGAGGTATTTTTCGTGGTCACGAAGAGCACTGAAGATTTTTCTGTATATTATAAAATATGGGTAACTAAATAAGAAAATAAAGTTAAACCGTATTTATTGTGATGGTTAATAAAAATCTCGAAGTTAATATATTGCTTAAATAAAAATATTTTAATTATTTGTATACGTTATGAATACAAATGTCGCTCGCAGGTGTGAAGCAACCAAATTATTGACGACTCTCTGAACTACATAGGTACTTTTCTGTCTTACAATTTAGTTCACTTTCAAACTAAATTAGAGTAATAAAATGACGCATAACTTATATTAATATATTCAAAGAATAGAAGATGCAATTAATAACCGTGGCCCAATTATTGATTCCGGACAGTAATCAATATTGTGGGCTCAATCTGGATCCAAGACAAGGAGCATATTAATTGGTCCCTCATATAATGACGGGACTACTGCGGCGTGATTACAACTGGTTCCAAATAAGAGACTGTGCACACTGAAGTTTCATACCGATGATTATTTGGCAATTACGTACATTATGTCAAAAAATGAGTTAAGACAATCTGTTTTTGGCGTTATTACTAGGCAAGTAATAAAATTAAGTACTTATTAATGTCATAAAAACTGATAGCTGAACATGTATATGAATTCTATTTACTTTTCATTTTGTATTCTGTTATTACTATTTATGTTTTTTATGCAATTGACCCAGACGGTGTCAATTTTATCTCTAAAGCGATTTTGCATAAAATCTAGTCTAGACGCGAATTTAAATGCGGATGTCGTTTTAGTTAAATTAGTTAAATTAATGTTTGTCTCAGGGCCTGATCACCAATGTCCAAATGTTAAACGATATAAATCCATGTCGTCATTAACGCTTACTCCAAATAGTCCAAATGGTCATTGTAGTAGACACAGAATTTCTAGTTTCAGGTTTTTCGATCTGTATATCAATAACTTTTAAATGTTACCAACTTTTCACTTTACTAAACAGTATACTTAGGTAATTTTAATAAGCTAAATACAATATCATGAACTTACCCTTACTTAGCTATTTCATTAAGTCACCTCTCGGGAATAATTTAATCAGTACGGTCAGCAAAAGAACGATAAAGCATGATTGATAGTGCTGCCAACGGTACAGATGCAATCGGCCGGGCTGTATATGCACGTAATTTTTGTTCTTGATTGTATTTACGCATACAGTTGAGACAAAAAGTACTGAGATATTTATAACTTCGCATTTCAAGATGACTGATAAGAAATAAGCAAATAAAAGCTCGTTTATATGCTTAATATGTTAGCTACTACTTTTAGTTTGCACCGAAGCTCGCAAAGCAGAAATAATTTTGTTTTCTTTTTTAAGTTGGTACCAAATTCAATCCAATATATATAATGTAAATTACATATTATATAACGCCATTAAATAAAATATGTAAATATATAATATACTTCTGTATGTAATTTAAGTTTTACCACGAAATAAATAAATATCCAATATCAATTCAATATTTAATTTTAATGTTTTGTCTCGTAATTAATCCAAACTCTTGTGATAAAAACCTGATACTTTCAGACCTGAATAAAGAAAAAAAAAACAGCCGTTACTAAAATTCTAACTACTAAATATGAAGAACATAATGTTAAATTTTTAATGTAGTTCGTTGAGCGCCGTATCAATTTTATCGTGTTATTATTGAGTGACATATCTGAAAGGCCGGTACTTAGCAGGCGAGCAATACATTTTAATATTCTTTTGATGGAGTCGTGAGTGCGAGATAACGTCGAGGCGGTATCGTCTATTTGTTACATAGTGTGTTATTACGAGTATATTCATAATCGTTTGTTTTTTGGAATTCGGTGTACTTGAAAGTTTCACTTTCTTTCTTTGGGATGTTTTTTTTTTGTTTCCAGTTAGATAAATTTTTGAGTATAATTTAAGTACCAATAATATAATTAAATTTGTTTAATAATATGAATTTAGTTATTGCAAAAAGGAAAAGTCGTTAAGTTTTACAATATTTATGGTATTTAGAAAAAAGTAGGATCGCTGGCTTGTCGATTTCAATAATTATGCTAATTTTATAAACAATATGGACACATTTGGATCAAAAAGTTAGATCAGTATAAACCCAGTTTTCTATTAAGAAAGAAAGAAAAAATTAACAAACTACTACACTATTTACAGCTAGAATTTATTGATAACTATAACGTAGAGCTTTGCTGACACGTCCCTTAAGTACAAGTATTGCTACGTGTGAAGACTCGAGCACAACACAATGGGCTCGAGCCATGTCATTAAGAAGTTTCATAAAATCACTGGCACAATAATTATTGACACATCTGTTTTTTGCCGTCACCATCGTCATTATGTTATACTTACTGAGGCGGAAAATAGCATTAACTGCACGCATTTCTTTGTACAGTAAAAAAACCTTTGTTAAAATGGCTTCTCGCACGCGTTGCTTGATTAAATTATGATTGTGAGTACGCCATTGGTCATTATTTGTAAATCAAGTGTATTGTTTTTTTTAACGGCATCCGGATCAGTTGCAGATGTCGAAGACACGCGATCTTTATTACACGCTCTGCCATATGTTGTCTATGGTTAAGTGACTGATTATGCACGGATTTTGTGTCAGTATTTCACTGTTATCGCCAAAGTATAGTTGGCGATAACACTTTTCAGTTACATTCGGTCGCTACGAGCGTACTGAATACTGATACTGTGTCATGAGCCTTATCTAAAGAAAATTATATGATCGCGGATCGATTATATGAAAAAAGGCCTGCTGCTAAATTTTGATATTTAGGTAGTATTTACATAGTTTTTGACTGGTAATATACATTTGACTCCTTGCGTCATGATTGATTGAGATCATCTTGATAATAGCTCTACCAAAAGTGCATTACTAATTTTCGTATTAATGCAACCACGTGCCTCAATTCCCAAAACAGGTCCTATAATATTAAACTCCAAATATCATCAATAAGTAAACCCGGTTATTTAAGCAGTCCATCACAAATCCGAACAATCCAGATGCTTTCATATCCGTGCTTATTTTATTTCATACGAAACTTATGAGGCGATCGTGAAAGCAGTCTTTAATCATATCAAACAATACACGATACATATATCTTTAATGTGGACCAAATGAAAGGCCCACAAAGCTATAGTGAATTGTTTATGGTTCGAGATTCGATGGAAAATGTATGAGAAAGCATATGAATTTATGGTACTAAATATACTGTAGGGAATCTAGATTCGCATGGTTTGCTATTTAAACTACATTTTATTGAAATTCAAAGTCTGTGTAAAAGACTAGAAAAGATTATACAATTAGAAATTTATTTATCTTATGTTTTGAATGATTGTGTTTCATGTGCTTTAAATATTTTTTTAGGATGACCAATAGATTCCTAATCGCACGTGTATTGTACAACGTTTTACAGTATATATGGCCCTTTAAACTCTCGACATAGGCACGGAAAGTGCTCATTCCCGAACTCGTGCGGGAAAGTAGCACCATTACCTATGTACTGTAAAATAAATAATCATTGTAATATAAGTATACCAAGTTAATTTCCGGTAAATATAAAAAAGGCTTACCGGCCCGATTCGAACTTTAAGATACGTCAAATACTAGGTCTAAATACGATATGGATCGGATATGCCAGTGTCAAAATTACTTGAATGTGGTGTTTACCAGTAATTAGTTATACATTCAGTATGTTATTAATGTTTGTATAGACGTAAGTTTCAATATAATAACCGCTGGTGAACCTTAAATAAAATTAAATAAAAGTGACGTTTCTTCACACAAAAACGTGCGTCTAAAAGTTCGAATCGGGCCGTACGTTCTATACTTATGTCATTTGTATATAATATTATGTATAACACGAGTGTAAATTATCGTTACCTATCAAAACTCTTAATACTTATTTATGGGTTCTCTGTTTTGTTCGTAATGAACTTATTGGTAAAACAGCATTTCAAAACCAGCAAATAACCAATAAACCCCAAAATAAACTAATTAAGCATAGACAAATGTCGATTTCATTTCCTGATCACGCCAATTAGTCGATGGAAATGGCCAAAAATATATTGCCTTATCTGTAAAGACAGTAAATGTCAGGCAATCAGTAAACTAGTTGCACTGTACAGGTTACTTTGATCCACATAGAATGGAAAGTGGGCAATAAAATACATTAATGGAGTCTACTTCCTGCTGGTCGAAATTGCCAGATGCTTACAAGTTGACTGATTAAAATTTGTCGAAACGATAGTTCTATCACCTCAGGCAATTACTCGTTTAGAACAAGGTACGTATGCCAATCCAACACAATAACTATTTATTTGTTTTAGACAATATAGGAATTTTACAGAAAAAACTCTTCGAATGATAAAAATTTTTGTTGTTATTAAAATCTCTGTTTCCGGTTATTACATCATAACATGTATTTATTTATGGATCTTTTAACAGTAACACAATTTAAGCACAGTTATGATGTCACAACGTTAGAAATTGTAATGCAGTCCTTGTAATCTCAAAACTTTGTCACCTGTCACAAAGTGATACTTCTAATTCATAAAAAAATCCATTCAGCAGCGGCTAGCAATCTAAAAAGCCGTTGCGGCGAGTCCATTTTTTAACCCCCATACAAGGCAGGTGCATGGGAACATGCCCAGGCGCCGCTGCACCGGTCCCATATACCGCCGACCCAGCCCTAAAACGGCACAAGTATACCTACAAATTGCTTTATAATACAACCCTTCTCTTCACGGCAATACACTTTTAATGAGATTATGGAGGCAATATGGCTATAAACCTGGGACTTTTATATTGTATAAAAAATAATCCTTTGAATATGACGTACGTCGTAAAGGGTCATTTTCGAACTGACGACCCTACTCGTAAGTATATGTTTATGTTTACGAAAATTTTATTTTAATGGGTCGACGTCGACGTCAAATAAGATTGGAGCTAATTTACTTATTTTTATTAAATTTGGTCGTTTTACATTTATAAACCTTGTTACCTATCTAACGTAAAATGTATTGTGCTTAATAATAATAATTGGGGTATTAAGATATCACGAGAAAATATACATTTCTAATAAAGCCCTGTATATAGAAAAACAACAAAATTATACACATCGTTTTGTTACCTCCTTGTAAGTTAAACAACTGAAAGCGGAAGCATATATTTCCCATAAGAACAAATCTCGTGCAATTTATCCAATGAAAAGTGCCAACCACCAAACACGTTGACAAACGCAAATCGGATTCTGATTCGAAACAACTACCAATCTTCGTGGCTCCTCGTTACTTTACTGAGCGGTCTAAGCACAGTGCGAGTAGCGGTTTAGAAACTAGAGTTGTACAGAAAATATCATGGATTGTAAGATTCCTATCGACATAGCACATCATTAATTTGTCAATTAAATATATTAGCAACGCTACTAGTATACATATTTATAAACAAAACAAATAGGTTGGCTGCTGATCTAATAACATGTTTTTAACAACACTATTATGCCACAATATTTTTTTTAGTTTGGTCCCTACTTTTACTGATCTTAATAATACGGCTATTGTAATAAACAGTACATTCTTTAGCAAAAAAACTTATCCACAGAGTCTCCGCTATCAGCTTACAATTTAAGTCCGTCCCGTAACGCTTTGTGTGATCAGCAATTGTGGCTACCAAGTGCTGGGACAGATGGACAGACGGACAGATAGACAGACGGACAGTGACAACAAACAAACTAACGAGTGGAAAAGTGTCAAGTGAGTGAGGGAGATAGACAGAGTTCTTGGTTATTTGCAACTGACCCAAGAAACACTTAATTCTAACACTAACACTTAATGAACAATCAGATTTTTTTTTAACCAATAAGAAATATTTAAGTATTTATTTGAGGCTGCTATATTGAATTTCTTAGCAAAACAGCAAGTATTACAATAATTAGAAAAAAGATAACTGTAAAGTCAATAAGAAAGGCAGGTCTTAGGCATGACCTCCGTACTTAAGAAAAAGTAGATACACGTTCTAAAGAAACTATGTTTACGTACGTAAATAAATAATTATTACTTTAAAACTACATTACGTAAGTACTCGTTGCTACCCGTAAATATTACAGAAACCAGCCATATTAAATCCATCTTTTTGAGAAAGTTCCATAGACAAAGCCTGATAGAGAAACAATGCTCATTCGCGTCAAGATATAGGGAGCCTTAACGAGCTATCACTAAGCTGTGAGTAGGGTTATCACTAGCAGAGCAAGCAGACATCGAAATTGAGAATATAAATTCAAGCATTATCCTTTCTTTCCAGATAGAATAATTGTTTAATAAAAAAAAAACGATAATGAGGTTTGACAATAATTTTAAACAAAATCTGACTGATTCTGCCAATAACATATTTAATATTTCTGCAAGTGAACGTATATAATTTGACTTAAATTACTACTACTAAATGAGAGTACGTAGGTTTGATTAAAAGATTTAAAAAATGCAATAATATAGCGTTAACCCTACACGACCAGTAATGTCTATTGTGAGCCGTGCACACATATCAGGCTATCGCACAATGATAGTGCCGTAGCGGGCAACGTAATTCGCGGACAGCTCAAAAGATCCTTAAGCGCGAAGGCCTATCAATCAGCTAGCCTATTGTATGCACCCTCTTATTGTAATGCTGAGTAGGGACAGAATGCTATGGGACAATAATACGTATGCATGTATGTAAACACTTCATTGTATACTTATTAGGCAAGTTAAAATATAATAAAACATAATGTTTATAAATATACTCGTAACAATGATAAGACAATAATGATACACTCTATAAAAGGGTTAAAAATTACCAAAAAATATCGATTGTCATACAATATTTTGTCAACAATACGAATTTTACGGTAAAGAGATCCTCAGGCATTGATAATAAAAAACACATCAGGTCCAAACAAGCTTGTTCAAATGAATCACCAAACGTTTGCTAACACAGCTACAACGGCCAAATTCACGTTCCCACGACTGGCCAAGGAACCGTATCGGCCAAGACGATACCGAAGACGAGGCCAGCAGACCGTGGCTTCACACGACCGTGTGTGAACTGCTATATGAGATGCTACCGTTTTTTAATGCTGTATGGAATTATTACTCTAAATACAATAGGTATACTCTGGAACCGAATTTCTGATTCAGAACAGCCCATAGTTTACTCAAGTAAGTTCTAAGATTTAAAAAAAGTAGGTATAATCATGAAGAAATAAATTGGGGCACATTGTTTGGAAAGGTCTATGTGCCGAAATTTAGTAACGTGAAAGAGCTCCTAATTCTTTGCGGTATAAACACGAAATCCCAATTTGGGATAAAATAAAATAATGTGATTTTCCGCTGCGTTACCAAAATTCCATGTTTTAGTAACTCGTAGAAGAGAGATCTTTCTTCTACATATTCATCAAATTTTATCGAAATGTAACGGAAAAAAAGACAACGAAATAAAAATCAGCCCCCATAGAAAAATCAAAGTGAGTAAGTTTAAACATACGTGTATAATAGGTACAGTCAGCATCAAAAGTAACGGATAAAACAACACACTAAAAGTATCTGATATTCCGGATAAATTTTCTGAATGTGGAGAAATCTCTAAAATTCACTTCCGAAAGTATATCTTTTACAGTCTAAATTATACTACATATAAAACTATTATTTTTTGTTAAGCTGTTACAGAATGGTAGATACTTTTGAAGCGTTGTTTGATCCGCTACTTTTGATGCTGACTGTACAATGCGAATATCTTTTAGTTATTAAATATAAAACATATCTTGATTTCAAAAACATAATGAAAAATCATAAGCACCGTAAAAGTAAATAACAAACACGTCAAGTGAGTGAGCAATATATTACAATAATAAATAAATATACGTATCCAAATTGTAAGAAAACAAAACGAACAACGTGAAACCAAACGTGTAACACGCTTGAACAACCCGATCCATGATAACTAAAGCATATAAAATCAAATTAACCTATTACGAACAATGTCGCCACGGTCTCCTGGGCAGGGGTGTTCCCACGATGACCTGACCCGGTAATTTATTGGCCCTTGAACGCCTTAACTATAACTGCCTGTGACCACAGGTGCGTCTTAAGGGTTGGCGAGGTAGGGTTTTCAAGATATTACGAAATATTTCTAAGCCTAGATCCTAACTTAATTTTTAATGTATTGAGAATTATATGGCATATGGTAAAATATTAATGGTAGTTGCTAAGTCGAAATTATATTTTAATAACGCATAAAATAAAATAATAATTATAGTAAATAACACTGCCGGTAAAACACACACTAACACACACACCTTTTAATATAAGGGATCCCAAGTTATAAAGTTCGCCTTGTACGAATGAGATATTGTGGTACACTTGTGTATGTTACATACACTTAATTTTTTAAGTGCTTTTCTAGTACTGCTACTAATATTGATGGATAAATCTCAAATGTAAGTAAAGTTACATATATTATTTTCATTATACCTACATGATATATAAAACAAAATTTAATAAAAGGCTCACTAGATAACACTCAACATTAACCTCACTAATATAATGCATGTAAACTTCACTATATAAACATATTTGAAAAATTTCAAGCCAAAGAAAAGCGTCGTGACAGCCCTGTGCTCATTGACCGTGTGCACTTGTGTGATTTTCTTAAGTCGCCTCAACATGAGGTCATAGTTAAAGTAAAAACTCAGGTGGGGCGTTATGGGAAGCGAGCACGGTAACATCACCGTATAATGTGCATCAAGCTTTGCCGGCCAGTAATATAGTACTTTAAGATAAATCATCACTAATTTTAAATTATTACAGTACTATTTAGATGATAAACTTAAGTTGAATATTTGAATAACTTCAGGAAAGGTGGATGTAGAATTATAGGTTGATCCTAGTTTTTCACCTACCACTATTCGCAAACCTAAATCTATTTACCTGCCAATTTAGATTTTTTAAAGTCCTTTGAGATTCTTATATTACAATAGAATGTAAGCCGGATTCTATAGACCAGCCATTATCATCAATATACAATCAAGCAACTAGTTAAAGTAACTACAATACACATAAAAAAAACAATTGCAGTATCTTACAGTGACATGAAAAAGGATACGCTTAGTATGTGAATTATCAGAAGAAAAAAAACTTTAATGGTAGTCTATTGTCTTTGCATCAAGGATAACCCGTTTTTTAAATCGTTCTGTAAAGTGTGGATAATTTCCGCGATGAAGCAAGACAGTACCTACTAGGATATGATTGAAAAGGACATTATATCGGTAGATACACAGTAATTACGCGATGATGTACATTCTGTAGGTACTTTAATTACTCTAATTATCTTAAGTACTTTTTAATTCCTTATCCTTCCAGTCTTTACTATTTTCTTTACAAGCGAAACGTTAACTAATTATTTATTATGAACTATATTATTTATTATGGACTTGTAACAGTAAATCAAATACATATAACTTTACGTAGTTTATACAAGACTTATACCGTGAAAACTTTTATTGTTTTCAAAACGTATCCCTCCCGCAGGTCGCTCCCACGATGGTCTAAGACACATGACTTTTCCGCTTCGCCGCGCTCGGCCACGCAAGTCTTTGTGGTCTTATTGATATGATATTCAAGTGAATAAAAAAACAACTGTCACAAACTTATAATACTAACGCTGCGTTTCTACCAAAGATGTAAGGGGCGCATCCCTGCGCACAGCGAGAGATGAGTTTGGTACGAACTGATACAATCTAGTAATTTGTTAATCAAGGAATAAAAGGCACCCCTGTCTGTCGATGCAATTCACTCTACTTTTCATTTCGAATTAGAGGAAAGTAAAATACACGTGCATTTTAAAATCACGGCTAAGTATTCAGTAGTATTTCTTGAGGGTAATTTCAACTAACAATTTTGGTAAAAATATCGTTATTTCTAGAATGGGGAATTAATTACCAAAATAGACATTTTACAACAAACCTATTTTTTAAATTGTATATCGTAAAAAAAGAGAAAAAACGTACTTATAAAGTACAGTACTCAAGAGCAGTTACGTATCATTTTCTGCACACTTTTTAGAACAACAACGACCCACTTTCAAAAATGAAAGATTATTTACCTACTCGTATCATCGCTCAACGCAGCTCTAGTGGACAGTATTCTATCGGTTCTTAACAATCACATCCCTCGCTACGCATCCTCGCACATCTCTAGTGGAGACGCAGACAGAGAATCGGTTAAATTAACCAACTATTAAGTAATTGACAAACAAGGAATTGTCAAATTTCTTGTAAGCAGCATAACAAAATATCAAGTATCATACCTTTATGTGTGTCATTCGATGATAATACAAGTTTGAACTAGCTGTGAATCTCTTCCCACAATGCTGGCACTGATGTGGCTTCTCTCCAGAATGTATTCTTCTATGAGTATTAAGACTGCTTGAAGTGCTGAACCCTTTATTGCATACCATACATACATGTGGTTTTTCACCTGAAAATGAAAGAAAATCTTAATTTGGCCCTATAATACTTAGGTATGTACTAGTACAGTACTAATTCAGCGTCAGAAATAAAACGGATCTGTAGTTGAATTAAAATTTGTAAAAAATTTTATACGTCTTAATCGACCTCGTAATCGTACCAATAAGAGCGAGAGAGATGCCTAATGGTAGAGCTCATAGTGTGATATCATATCAACATCAAAACTATAACGGATTTTTAAATTAGAATACGGCTCCCCGATGTAAATAAAACTAATCCACTCCGCCGACGACGGGCTGGGGGCAGAGCCAGGCGCTATGCGCGGTTGCTGCCTCCGCCGTAGTGGGCTGCGCAGGGCTCCGGGGGAGTCCCTGCGATTAAAAGCCCATAGAACTGGGGTGCCTGACTGGCACCCAAAATGTCTGCGGCCTACAAAACGCCCGCCGGGGCGCACGCGGTCGAATGCTGATATGCGGTACCCCATCAAAGGTGGAGCCGGCATTCGTTAGTGGTTTCAGACGGTAGTCCTCTACTGGTTAGTCCGTCATCGCCCCTGGTTTCTGGACTAGGTGGCATGCGGTCACAAAGATCAATAAAACTAAACCTAGCGAGGAATTTAATTCATACCTGTATGTGTTCTCATATGTCTTTTTAATAATGAAGGTCTATCGAATGCTTTCCCGCACACTTCACAAGGTAGTAATGCTCTTTCAGACTTCGCTGGTTTTCTTTGGACTTTCGGTGTCATGTCTAATAGCTCACTTGATGATCCAGCGGATGATGATGCAAGCGAATCACCAGAAACTGACTTGTGCTCATCGTCAGGACCAGAGGGTGGTGATATTGGTAATAGTACTCTTGATAGGAGCGACGTTGAGAGGTCTAATGGTGAATCTGAAAGAAACAAGTTAGGTTTTAACCCATACTAATTAGGTAAAATATTTATGTAAGTAAAACTTAAAGGAAAATATGAGACAGTTAATGGTTGCATTATTTAATATATACAACAGACAATATTTGAGATAACTTTGGAGAAAGCATAATTCATAAAGTTCTAGAATTCCACCATATAATTTAGAGATGTTTTATATTAGAAAATTTTATGATTTCATACATTCATTTGAATACGGTATTGACTTTAAATCAATCTGCAGATAGAAGGCGAAATGCATTGACGGGTAACTAGAGATGCTATCATTGCCATCTGTCTGTTAGCCGCTGCAACTGCTATCCGTGATCTCAAAATACATATAGAAAACAGAGTACATGCAGCGCAAATGTTAAAGATATAAACGTAGATTTCAAGTAGAACGCGGCAACTAATTAATCCACAGCATCTGCGACACCGTATTAAAGCTATGAAGATTTATAGGCAATCTCACTAGATAACTTTGTACGAAGGCCGCGGATTATAAATGCAGACTTTAGGAATAAAAGTTCTGAACGGACATTTTTTCACGTCAGAGTCAAAACTGGTTTAATTTTGAGACGGGCAATAAAAATAAATTGTCTAGACTTCCTTAACTACGTTACGGTTGTTCGTGAAATTGGTTAATTAAAATTTCGCTTGATTGGATCAATATTCTAATGAAGGTTTTTGAATAATTATAATTAATGTTCAACAATCAATATGATCCTATACATGTGAGAGAATTATTATTTGAATCAGCCTCTAACCGATTCTTGACGATTGTGATTGTGTTGAGTAAATGCTATGCGAAATAAATGCATTAAAATCTTAATCTACAAGTTATGATCATTATACTTAATAATGAATTATTAACCAATTTGTTTTAAATAGTTATTATTGATTAAACAAGGACTTTTCGAGTATGAAATCAAAGGTTTCAGGAATTCTTTGCGACCGTATTCCTTAAGTTTTTTTTTACCCATTTCCACTTTATTATGAATAAACCTGTATTACTGAGATAGTACGTAGCACATCCTCAAACGGATACAGAGTGCAGATTTACTAAGAGGATCTAGCTAGGATTGTATCTCAACAAGAGATGTAAAGTAGCGTCTTCTTATAAGCGTGAGAATAAGCGAAGCGGTTTTGTTAACACATTCACCGCTGAGCTACGGTCGTAGCGCTACGTCGTAGCCGATAACATGAGTTTCCCGATATGTAGCGGAAATGCTTCGTAGAGGCAAAACGACAACGTGTCATCATTAGCGCTGAATGGGTTAATCAATTCGGGTCTTAAAAAAACAATAAATTAAGTTTCCCATTAATACCTATCATGTAAACTATGTAACATGTCTCCTCCTAGCCATACAAATAAAAAAACAAAATTTATGCCTACTCGTATTATGCAGAAAATAGAGTTGCTTTAATATTGTGTTGTTCAAAAAAGAACGAAACAAAATAAGGGCAACTCTGTTCCAATGGAAAATTATTCAATTTTTTTCAAACTGAATTAGTATTATAATAGCTAGGATAATGAGCCTTCGTGGGCTCTATATTTGGCATTGATTGGTGGCTTATTATAGTCACATTGACATGGATCCCAAAATTTTTGTATTTAATAATTTTTATTACTCATAACATATGAAGAAAGTATGTGTATTAAGTACATTATATTACGAGTTAGAACATTGAACTAATTGTATTTATCAATGTTGTTGAACTGAGCTCCGCTCCGCTTCTGTTGAAGCCCGTCCTAACACCGGCACATCAAAGGACATTCCGCAGCGCCCGCGCCGGTTCGGTAGTCGACGGTCGTGATTGCTTTTTTATCGCACTTAAGCAGCCAGTGAAATGGCGATATCTGTGTGTCAACGTGATTTATGTGTTTTTACTTAATTTAGTAGGCAGCGGTTTCTTAGCTTGATTAGATTCACAATTTCAGTAGATTTTCGTTGTCGTAGTTTGAGGCACTTTAAATCTAATTTCAGAAAAAAGTTTTTAGAAAAGCAACCGCAATGACAATAAAAATAGCGCGATGCGATTGATGCAACTTTGCACATAACCACATATAAAAATCCATGCCGGATGACAAATTATTAAATTAATATTTCCTTTTTATTAATAGTTTAAATTTACAATCATTGGAGAACTTTATGCTTTAATCGGCACTTGTGGTATATAATTCTATAACTCGTAATAAAAAGTAAAAGACAATTCAAAGTGCACCGAACTAGGTATCTCACGAAATAAAAACCGAATCTTTATACTCCTTAAGACCAGTTAAGTTACATATGAATCGATAACGCATTGCGGCGTCGTTTGCCGATCGGATTGCAAGACCATATTGATAACTCTGCAGCTGTCGGCATGAACGGATGTACATACTTATAAAAAGCATTCAATGAGTATATATCGATTGCAATTAAAGGAAAGTCATGCGTTTAAATATTTGTGTAACGTAAGATTGTGTTAACGTAAACAATTTACTGAGCATTCTTGCATGCCATCTTTTGTTTGGTCATTTAAATTCTTTATAGAGATTTTTACAGTAGTTTTATAAGATTTGCAATTTCTTAAAATATAAACCACAAAAAAAGAAAACATTAAACCCTGCTTTTGAAGTGCAATCTTGAATGGAAAAGATAGGCTATATCAGTATTATTGTCCACTAAGCTTATGGTTTTTTTTTTTCGCAATAAAGGTTAAATAAATAAATCAATGTTTTTAAGACTGTCCGAATTATAGCACATTACTTTTAACTTACCTTCTAGAATGGAGTCCATCGTTTGTCTGTAAAGGTTATTCCTCATCCTCACAAAGAATAGCTCCTCAGGTCTTTCAGGTAGACAATATACCACCAGTTCTGTGTGGGCTGATATTGGCTTCACTGCTTCGTAGACAGGTTCGCCCTTTACTTTTGTGCAGACTAGGTTTACCTGATTAAAAATGCTTTGTTGAGGTAATTTATTAAGATGAAAATGGATGACCCGCACGAAATCACCTTTTCATACAAACGCAGTCCTCATTTTCCTCTTTGGATATTAACATTATTGAAAATATTTTGATACAATTTGTTGTATATCGACCTAATTGATATAAGTTATTATTTAAAATTTTGTATGAAAACTGTTTTTCGATCCTAATTTTTACAATAATCAAAACATTAAAAAAAGTTAAACGTAGGGGCATAGCTTTTATCAATATACATGAAATATTTTCTATAATGTTAATATCCAGAGAGGAAATGGGGACTACGTATGTTTGGAGAAACGGCCGTCCCCTTTCCTCTTAACAAACAGCAGGACAGAACAATATATTGATATGAACAACTTTCTCATATCGTATACGTGTACAGGTAAAGTTAAGGTGATATGCATGAAAATATAAAATATCTACTAAAATGAATAACATATTTACTTACTTGTGGGCCATAATTCTCAGAGACTCGTAGAAATCTAACCCAATTGCAATGCCGGACTTGTACGCCTCCCGAAGTACATACTTCGTCAAACAGACCAAATCGATGGCGGACCTGAGAACAATAAAAACGGTGTTTAGTAGAACTCAGGTTTGTAATCCATCCACTCGCTCCTGTTATGGCTATTATTTTACTATGAGAGTTCACTTAAGTTGTAAAACTATAAAACTAGCACCTAAAACATGTAATTATTTAAAAATAATTTGATTCACAGTTTTAAAACAGACAGTCTTTTGATAACAGATTTAATCATTTTAATTTAGAAAGTGAAGAGCAGCATATTAGAGGTGTCTTAATTGCATTATATTATCGGTAACAAAGTAACCGTATATTTCCTATGCCACGATTCTATCACACATGAATATGCACAGCTTACGAGATAAACATGAGAGCTAATTTTTCGCTCATATCTATAGCAGTTCAAAGCCTTTATCAGTCTACATTCTATAAAATATACATCCTTTTCGAACTTTAGCGCTATCTACTCTACTAGATCTTAAGCGATAATAATTCGCGTTTCTATTAAGCGTAATGGTTTTAGTATCACAGTGCATTAATGGTGAAATTGCTTCAGTGCAATATGCATAACTACATTATCATAACACGATGTAAATTGCATTCATTTGCTTAATAGGTTAAGAATACATATTTAAGCACAGAAGCGGATGAAAGTAGGTGTATCTTGAGAATAAAACTTTGTATGTGTTTTTTTTTTACTTATTAATATTTGTATGCGTAATAATTTAAATTAGTTGTGCTAAAGGCTAGTTATTGCGTAAAATGCGTAAACCATACATATAGTGGCAAAAATACGAATACATTTAGTTTTATGTTAGAGAAAGTTACTTGTTGACATGGTTATTATAAAATAAAACTTTCTTATTTGAAAAACATGGACTAGTTATACCTAAGTTTCACTTTCCACATAGATTTTCGTACATTGACCCGCCTGTTGCTGTCTCTATTCCACGCGCATAATTATATTGCTGTCCCGCTCGTGATGCCGGTTGTCAATGTCACTGTGCGAGCTTGACAGCAATATAATTATGCGCGTGGAATAGAGACAGCAACAAGCGGGTCAATGTACGAAAATCTATGTAGAAAAGCGTCTCTTCTTGACAAATATATCTTCTGTTACTAAAATCTTAATATTGCTCTATAATTTAAATAAGTACAGTTAGGCTAGTTGATTTTGGCATTCCAGCCAAATAGTTTAATATTATTTGAGTATATCGGAAATTCTCTTGGCATGTCTACGCCATTTCGAATATTAATCTATAGCGTCAGCTACCTTTTGAAGTAACCGCCGGGCTGGGGTTATACGTAATGACGTGAAAATTGCAACAAGTATGAGTAAATTTGCATGCGCCAACGCCCTGTGAACAGATTACCTAGTAGTTCTAGACTTACTTAAAACAATTGTTCCTAAGTACGTTTATAAAAATATAGGTAAATTAAGTACTTAATTAGTACAAGTATTGGTTTCTCGCGCAAATTATATTATACCCCGTTGCACATGAACTATAATTTTTTGTAATATAAATCGTTTACTTACTTATATAATTTATAAACCAGGGGCTGGTAAAACCCGACAGATTTTAAAGGTGTATCCTTAACCGCATTTAAAGACTATAATGTAATACAAAGTTTTTGATATCGGTCTTGTTTTTAGAGATAATGATATTTTTTGTGAAAATTGTTTCCTGACGTTGCCACTATGTGACTTGGTTTAGTTTAGACGTACCTACTATCTTAAAATTTTAAAGGAACCTGGCAATTTTTATCTGTAAATATTAAAATGCATAACTTATTCGTTATAGTGTTCTTTTTTCGCCAAGGTGTGATGATTATCGTGTGCAGAAAACGCAAAAACTTTATAATTTTTTTTTGGCACAATTTCGCCAAAGCTCATATAGTATTTTTTGCTCCTTATGACCTCAGGAATACGTGGTTAAAAACTATTAGGTCTTACCAGCCCACGGTGTATATGTACCTACTTATCTGTTATAAGAAACTACTGTATTGCCTCCACTGAAATCTATGTTCTGAATAATACGTGCAAAAGTATACACGGTGTAACACGAGTTTTTTTTTGAAAACCTAGTTTTTGCAAAGGTCACTTGTCACTTTTTGACATCTATCAATGAATATATTTAGACTATGCCCCATAATAGCATTATCGCCATCAAAAAGGCATTTAGCACTAAGTTACAATAAGAGCATTTTTGAAAAATTGGTATTAACTCTGATACTAGGCGAAATACAGAAAAGTTTTAATGACATTTTAATCTCTAAATGTAATCAAGAATACACCGTTACACCGTGTATATTAGAGACGTTTGTTTATTTTACACTCTATTTTAGCACTAACAGTTAGTTTGACATCGAGCAGTCTATACTTATTGAATGATTTATTGGTTAAAGCGAAAACTTCCCAGCAACGGTACGATAAAGAAAACTTTGAAAGTTCGTCTTTTTATGTGTTGTAGAATCATGGGAACCGTATTTGGTACGCAACAAAAAAATAAACGATATGATTGCCAAATCGTAAAAGATATTTAATTCAATTAATTTAACCGTTTACTTTAAAAGCTATTAATAATTTAAATACTTTAAAACTAATGATTAATATAACCTATAACATAATTGTAAACTACATATATCATTATTGTTTACTAATATGTCAACATAAAATGACTATATTAATCTTTTACATACATATTTATTATAAGTTATTCAGAATTAATACGAGAATGGTGTATCAAAACATAATCAATGATTGCTACCATATAGTTAAATATGTTAAAAAGTTATAAAAATGTAAATCCACACATACTTAACACGTCCGTAGATTTGTAATATATTAGATGGCTGTTAGCATTAAATTAGTATAAAGAACTCACATAATAAAAGTCAGGTCACGATTATATTATGTCGCAGGATTAATATTAGGTGTTTATTTTATTTTCTTTCTTATTGTTAAGCTGACGTTCCCATCGTGAAACAAAGGTGTTCCGAATCTTTGGAAGGCGTGCGGGGAGCCGAAGCCCACACGTAGAACCCTTTTGACAAATTAATGAAATGTAAGGAATCCTTGTTACAAATAAATTAGGCATAGAGATAACTGTAGAAAAGTTCCCGTTCCTTATCCTTAAACTATCTTCATACCTAATTTCATTTAAGTCGATTCAGCGGTTTAAGCGTGAAGAGGTTCATTTCATACTTAAACTGCTTGTTGAGTTCGAAGGTTAGATAGTATCCGCATTCGTAAATCGGTGTTCGCGTCAATTCATGCTCAAAGGTTGCTTAGTAGGACCCAGGCTTCGATTAAAAGAAATTAATGCAACACAAACATTGATGAACTTTAAGTATGCATAAAAATTGATTTTCGACAAATAAAAAAATGAAAAAAAAAATATTAAGAAAACCATAAACAAAGGTAGGTACGCAGTTATAACACGTAACTCGGGTAAAATTAAATAAAATCAATAAGTACCACTTGATTGCAATCGTTTCGTATACATAAATTGTTTTTAGTTTATTGATAAATACAATTATATTATTACAAAGTACGTTTAAACTTGTTAATGTACTTTTGTTATAACCTTGAAAGTGAAATGGAAATTTATTCACAGCAAAAACCCTTTCTAAACCAGTATCGATTTTTCGAAGACGCGCTCTCATAAATCTCGGTACCGTTAGTCGGGCGGATGCGCAGGAGTCTGGGATATGTCAGCTTTTTGTTACAATGACTCAGACGAAGGGTTATGTCCTAATGTTAAGTAAAAAATACCGTTTTGGTAAAATATAGGGTGGCACTTTTTATTTATCACGCAGAAATAAGTAAAATAAATGACGACCGTTTGTTGCGGCTTCTAACTACAGGGTAAGTATTAGTAGATAAAAAAATATATAGAAATTTCAATTCTTGTAGGTAATTATAATTGTTGCGTAACTTTAATCTTATGTATCTCTTCTTCCTCGCGTTGTCCCGGCATTTGCCACGGCTCATGGGAGCCTGGGGTCCGCTTGACAACTAATCCCAAGATTTGGCGTAGGCACTAGTTTTTACGAAAGCGACTGCCATCAGACCTTCCAACCCAGAGGATAAACTAGGCCTTGTTGGGATTAGTCCGGTTTCCTCACGATGTTTTCCTTCACCGAAAAGCGACTGGTAAATATCAAATGATATTTCGTACATAAGTTCCGAAAAACTCATTGGTACGAGCCGGGGTTTGAACCCGCGACCTCCGGATTGCAAGTCGCACGCTCTTACCGCTAGGCCACCAGCGCTCTTTAACTTTAATCTTATGTATCTAGGTTGATAATTAAATTAGGCTTAATTTGTATTCTATTTAAATGCGGTATAATAAAAAAAAACGGTTTGTACCTTTTCCACTATTTACTGTAGGTACCTGTACCCGATAAACATATCCATAACCATCTGGATAAATTTAATATTGTGATTTTGATAAAAAACCAGCTCGTGGACTAAAATCGTAATTACATTTATTCCGGCACGTAACAAACGTCTTTGGTGGTCCTACTGGTAATTTCGCTTTTCCTTATGGGGACCGATTTCTTACAGAACAACAACCAATAATCGGTTCTTCTGAATTATTTTCTTGGATTTCTTTTGCCAATAAATTTATCAAGGGAGGTGGTACCCTATAATGTATATAGTTATGTATAACATTGGGTTTTTACGTTTCTTATTGACACCTGTCAAAATATGTTTTTTGTTTTTTTTTTGTGTTTTAATGTTAACCTATGTCATAAAATTGGTCACCGAGATTGACGTTTTAAATAGGTACCTACATTATAATTTTGGTTCTAAGATAATTTTATAAAAGTAATTAACGCAAAAACGCCATAAAAAGTGGCTCAGTAGTCCACTTTCGATTGAAGTACAATCGAAAGAATCGATACAAATTCAACGAGCAATCGACTTTTAATCAATCTCTCAAATGGGCCTATCAAAATTAATTGACGTCAATCGTGAATCGGGACCCAAAAAACGTTCTTGTTTTGGATCGAGCGGTTATTGAGACGTACTGCCGTATAACGAGTATCTTACCAATTAAATGTTTTGGGGCCCCTCAGAAAGAAGACCTTTGAAAGTACATATTTAGCATATTATTATTATAAGTTTTGTATGTATTTTGCATACCATTTCTAGTTCAACATAAAACCTACCACCTATCGCATAAATACCGGGTACCTGGTAATATTTACGGCAAAATTACATAAAAAAGGAAATACATGTAAAATAAAATAATAATATTGTA
This sequence comes from Cydia pomonella, assembly GCF_033807575.1. Taxonomy (NCBI): domain Eukaryota; kingdom Metazoa; phylum Arthropoda; class Insecta; order Lepidoptera; family Tortricidae; genus Cydia; species Cydia pomonella. The sequence continues at coordinate 20,415,525 of NC_084704.1, forward strand.
ATAGGTATTTTTAAGAAGTCATGTCGTACACACAGACAAGGTAGACTAATTTGCATAATTTAATACATGAAATACTCATAAAAGCTGCTTACAATAATATAAAATAATTTTAATGGCAATACCATGTTGCATGATCCAACTTAATAAAAATGTTATTTATGATATTGATTATTAATGGGTATTTATGTGTAAATAGTGTATAATAATAGTATTTATTTGTGGTCTAATTTGTAATTGTGATTTTTAATTTATTTCATTTGTAGTTTTCATTGTAAGATGTTTATGGACACTGTCTGAAATAAAAGAATTTTATTTTATTTTTTTATTTAATACCAGTAACGATAATAATACTACAAAAAACTCTTAAATACAGTCAGTCTTAATGTCAGTGACAATCTATGCTCTTTTTGCGATCAACGTCAACGGAACCAAATTTAGTTAAACGATTCCTTCTTATCTAATTTTATAACCGATATTGTAAATCAATAAGTTAGATTCGTTTACCGCAACTGACATATACTATGATTATATTGAGCCAAATTGGACTATAGTGATCATATTGGGCTCTAACGTGATTGGATAATGGGTAAATTTCAAAAATATTTGGTAGGTACAAAGATTTGTGTAGAATCAAAATAGTTTGATTAATAGCCGTTGTTGATAAAAATATAACCATATAAAGATACCAAATGAAAGCAAATCTAATAATATGGTTATATCTTCATCATCATTTTCCTGAAGTTGTCCCAGCATTTTGCCTGATTCACTTGGGGAGCGTGCTTGGCAACCTTCCCAACAATTGGCACACAGTAATAATTTTTACAAGAGATTTATTTAAAAAAAATGTTCACTATATTTTGTGCTGAATTTTTTTAAGGTAAATTAACTTTTTGAGGTAATTTAATTACTCTTCAATTAGTAATGTTTTGCATTTTCTCAAGTAAGTAGTAAACTACGTAACTAACTACATACTTTTAAACCTTACCTGCGTAAATTCGTAATTCAAGCATGAAGTTAAACGATGAACAGATGAATCCAACTCATCTTCTATTGAGTCTACTAAACCTCTTGAGTCAGGTACCGAAGAAAAGGACCCTTTAAATAACCGCCAAGCCTGCGCGTGCGGCTGCCTGGTCACGATCTACAGAAGCGCGCCTGAGGCGTCAAATCGCTCACCGCGCACGCTCTATAGAAAGGTACTTGCACATTGATCGATTCAAAATACAACCAGTGGTACATTCCTACACACGTAGTAATTATATAACCATATATATAGAAGACCATATATATGTCTTCACTGCATTAGGTACTATTTTTTTTACAATAACGATATACATAATGGATATATACACATGATTACTATAACTAGCTTATATCTAAAATAGGCCCTCGAGGCATTGTACCAAGGATGCTGGCGTCATTTCCTTTGTATCGCAATACTGATACGTTGTGCGAGGAAGCCGCCAGCTCTTCGGTCACCAGTTACGTCAACCAGACGTTTCGCGATTTCTCCAAAAAACTTGTGCGCGCTGGGACCCCATGAACCTAGAGTTTCAAATATTTTTTTTTAATTCAATGATTAAAGGAAGGTACTAAATATAAAATCACTCCCTTTTAGTGTTGGTGCTAAAGTTTATTCGTAAATTGGGGTTTTTTCAAATTTAGTTAACTTTTTAAATCGAAATATACTAAGGTGCATACTTTTTTCTATAAATATTGGAAAAATAAATGTGACTTAATTATATCAATATAAAAGTTGCAGGCGTTGTATATTTACATAATTAAGTCACTTCAAGCGTTGGTGGCCCAGCGGTAAGGCGTGCGACTCTTGAAACCGAACGTCTCGTGTTCAAGCCCCAGTTCGCACCAGTTTTTTTTTTGTAATTTATGTGCGAAATACGTATCATTTGATATTTACCAATCGTATTTATTTTCTGTGAAAGAAGACATTTTGTGAAAACCGGACTAATCACAATTAGGCATATTTATATTAGGAGACTGATGTTGTCTTAGAAAAAGTATTGTACGAGTAAAAAAAAACTCGTATTGTTTGGATACCCTTTTACCTTTCTAAATTTATATGCAACAGTCATTCGTTTCTAACCAGTTATCGACTCTACCTTAATCCCCAGGCTTACAATTCGTGCCACTCATTCTACACACTCCTTTAGACACATAAACAGATGTGAAATACTGACAGGGGAGTCAGTGACTAGCTTCCCGTCCTGGCTTCGCTCGAGTGAATAATCTTGATAACGAGTTTCATTGACAAGTACCTACCTACTACTAATCTCTTAACTAGTATTTGATGCCTTGTGCGTTACATATGTTGCATCCAATATTCACCGCTATCACAGATGATAAAAATGAGTAAGTAGTTACCTAAACTTGTTAGAACGTTGTAAAATAAGGTTGACAAAATGATCATTACATATTATGAAACCTTTAGCATTCCTTATTATTTAATCGAAGAGCTAAACTACGCAACTATATTTCGGAGTGAAAAGCTAATATAATTGCATGACTTAACTAAGACAGTGTTATGGTATAATTTTAAGTGACATCTTAGTCGTTAAAACCTCATTTGTCATATTGTTTTGATTCTTGCATGATACATGTTTTAGTTTAACTTCTCAATATTTCTGTTTAATTTCGTGATGCTATTATCGACAACAAATCATTGAGACATACCTAGTAATGTGTTATATAATTCATGACTATACATTCAGATTTCTGGGAGGCCCCATACAAAACGATAGTCTGTGTTACACAGAAGTTTCGCTTGCTTGCGTGACTTTCAGTAGTAGGACCCCAACGAATTACCAATCAGTAAAGGCCTGTATTAAACGCTTTTGCAGTACGTGCATTCTTTAGTAATGCATTCATTTCGCCGCAAACAGAAGCCGAAACGAACGTCCGGGCCTCGGGCGACTCTTTTAAAGGATGCCACTAATTTATGCACCAAATGCCGTATTCACTGCATGCTGCCACTATAAGGGATTATTTTGTGAGGCATTTTTTTATATTATTATTTGCGTAAAAAAGTGCCAAAGTAAAAGATAATACTTTTGGTAAAGGGACAGATATTAGTTTTGCCTTGGGAAAGTAACTGCAGTTAAATTTTGCAGTTTCTACAATCATAAATAAGAATTATATTACGTATATCAAATTATTGTACCTCGATAAAACATAAAACATTACATCTCTATTACAAAAGTACTGCAATTGCAATCAAACTTTTATACAAATCTGTGTTCATTTTACGTCCAGTTCAGTACTTTCGCGTCTGTCCGACCTTACTCTTATGAAAACGTTGATTGCACCAAGCCCGGAGGCGATTATTTGCCGCACTTCCACCAAATTGAGCACCCGTGCGCCTGCGTTCATACCGACGAATAATGTCTGCTATATATGCCAACAACCAATTAGACAGTTTTGACTTGATTAGACGCGGGTGTGGTTAATGGCACCATATTATTTCGCGATTTCAAATAATGACACGGATAATTAATTTTTACATTCTTGAAGTATTTTATTACTGCAACGGAAATTTGGGATGTATAATCAGCATCATCATATAATTGCACGGCTGAGTATAGTAGTACATAAAAAAGCAATATTATTTTTTGTTTAACAATTATACGTATTTATAATGTCATGAATTCATCAGAAATTTGTCAGACGCTAGACAAACGTTTGCCATACTGAAATTAAAATGTTCATCGTAGTACCTACTGTAATATAAGTAGATTTGAGTAGACTATAACAGTAAGCAAATAATGTTATCAGATATATAGCGCTAGGTAACCGCTCCCAATACCGCACGTGCTGGCGGTCAAGTAGAAACAATTTCTAAAACGGCGCGAGTTCGTGAAGGCCGGGGGTAGGTAATAACTGGGAATTACGGAACTGGACACATTGCCTGCAATTGCAATTGTTCAAAGTGTAGGAGAAAGCGGAACATATTTATAACTGTAAGTACTTGTGTAAGATAATGTTATATGTATAAGTATGAACTATAATATATGGACTTAAATCGACCGGGATATAAACCGTGATTACCTTTTATATTGTTTTTATTGAGCTCCGATATTTCGACGCAGTTACATGCATCTTGTTCACGGGTAACTGGAGATAGCGGGTGGGTGTCAAAGTTGTGTAGACCGCGCTCGGTCTACCCTCATTCGTCCGCGTCGGCTGCGTTCGCTTTCAAAAAAACATTGATATTCAAATTATCCGAATATCCGCCAATAATAATAACCGAAAATATTCGAATAATACAACTCAAAATATCCGAATAAACGAATAATTTAGATAACACATAAATAACGTTCTTAACTATGTTTTAATACAAAGACGTTACTCCAACCAATTTTTAATGATTACTAAAATAGTTTACATAATGTTATCTTTAAAAGCGTACTTAATAAAGAGGCTTTATATATGGATTAACTGGTTCATATGTGGAAGTACATCTAGTGCCTCATCTCTCTTCTCTCCCTTCCTGTCCAAGTAACCGAGCCAGCAAAGTCGTGCGGCTATAATGTCGCCAATTATATCGGGTGCCGCAACTAGCTCTCTCCCTATTTTTCCTACGCCTTCAACTTCTATATTCATCTCTGATAGGTCTCAAAATCTTCCGCCAGAATTTTGTATTCATCATTAAGAGTTTGTTCTCTTTTTTTCGAATCAGAGTCCAAGTGTCCAAGCTTGGACACTATTAGACCTCGGTGGAGCGCTGCAGAGCATCTTAGGGCATTTTGGATTCGAACATCTATCTCCTCTTCCCTTCGGTTCGTAACATCCGGCACTGTGCAACCAAGATACCTAACACCATTTACATCTTTGTAGGCAGTTGCTCGGACTTTTTTCACGCTGATGTGCTGACCTTTGCATTAGGAGATTTTTGTCTTTTCTGGTGGTTGATTCTGATACCAATCTTCTCTCCTTCCTACTCTACGATCCTGTCCCTGGCCTCCAGGTCGCTTTTGTTTTGAGCCTATAGCCTCAAGTGCAATATCCAATGATCTTATGTTTGCCGTTCAAGTCTACAGCCCCACGAACAATTTTTGGCGAAAGAGCGTCTTCTTGTTTCAGACCAGTGACTAGTTCAAATTCGGCTGTTTTTTTCCACAAGCGTTGGACACTCATCCTGCTTAATTTGGTAGCTCTTTAAAGCAATGTAAAATTATAAAGTGTCTCTCTCTGACATAATTATGCTTTGGCAAAATCAACAAATAAAAAATGGATGTCTTGTGCCTACTCCTATTTCTTTTCCATCACCTGTTTCAACAGGTAAGCATATATAATCCACAGTACTGTACTGCAATTCTTGCAATGAAAGCAATAACAACTATGAATGAAAAAAAAAACAGGGACTTTGTCTAAAACGAATAATCATCAACAACTAAACTAAAAATTGCATTCGTGTTATTTTTACTCTGCATGAGTCTCAACCTGGTTTTTGTGGAACTGAAAGTCCCCATTTAACATCATTTATTTAATACTTCAATAGTCCTAGGTGTTTTCTTTTGCCCATAGTTCTGCTGATTTACGCATTTTATTTTAAAGTAAAATGCTAACTTCGGATTACGGCACTCTAGTATCACATCCGTTATCAACTCCACGCTTATTTTAATGCTAGTTTTACGAATTATATCACCTGGAATAAATATTTTGTTTAATTTATAATTATCCGAAATTATCCGAATATTCGGATAATGCAAATTTTTATTATTCGAATTATCCGAATAATAAAATCGGACGGATATTGCAAACTCTAATTTTATTGAAATAGTAGATTGTTAACCAAGGGTGGAATGTGAACCATATCTCCCGTGATATTTCGATCCGCCAATAGTTCCAGGGTGAGATGGTTACTTTTACCCGAGTTAAACACTCTGCTATTCATTTCGACTATGAGGAGAGTCAAACACAAGAAAATAAATATAGGTTATGACTGGAATCGGCGTCATTTATATTTTGATCGGAAAAAATCTAAACCTATAGACAACCCGGTCTTAAATTGGGATGTAGCTGACACATTCCTAATGTATACGCGTCTTAAAAAAAGTGAAACTGAATTAATTAATCTATGATAATATTTTAAACATTCATCGTCATTTCTTGTTCTTCTTCGCGTTGTCCCGGCATTTGCCACGGCCCAAGATTTGGCGTAGGCACTAGTTTTTGCGAAAGCGACTACCATCTGACCTTCTAACCCAGAGGGTAAACTAGGCCTGGTTGGGATTAGTCCTATTTCCTCACGATGTTTTCCTTCACCGAAAAGTTACTGGTAAATATCAAATGATATTTTGTACGTAAGTTCCGAAAAACTCATTGGCACGAGCCGGGTTTGAACCCGCGACCTCTGGATTGCAAGTCGCACGCTCTTACCGCTAGGCCACCAGCGCTTCAAATTCATCGTCATTAATATTAATTAATTAACAAATATTTATGTTTATTTCATATATTTATATTTTAAATGCAAGCAGTATAATTTTTAATAATGCAAATTGCAGTATGCAATGCAATAGACATTTAATTTCAATAAAACTGGGTCTGAAAATGCGGAAGCTAATATGAGAGTTTTTAATTGAATAGCATATATAACTGTTAACAGTTGCTTGAAGCTTTCCACCCGGCTATCAGCATATGAAAGGTGAACTTTTCGAATAGAAGAAATGAAATAAAATTTTCTAAACGATTTTATCCACAACTGTAGTTTTCCCGCTAACGACATTCGTATGTACCAAGCCTATCCCTCCGGCTCGCGCGGTCACAAATGGTACAGTCATGATCTAAAATTGCATCTCATTACTCCGCCTGCATAGCCGCGGTGCACTGATTGTGTACCAATTTGACGGCTACTATAGGTCCCGACAGGTTGCAGAAGGAATGGAACACTTGTGAGCAGGTTTTGGGATCAGTTTTGTTTTAAGTGGCAATCGTAGCATATACATATATACGAGTATTATATAGAATAAACTGTTTTTGTAAACTGGCAGTTTTGCAGTTTTCAGTCAGACGTAATAACTATCCTGGTAAATAAAAATAGTTTACAAATTAAGAAGATAATAATTTAGTTATTGATAAAAACAATACGTTACGATTTTCATTAGTCTCAAACATAATAGTAACTAATTATATGAATTTGCTTCAAAACATTATGTCCGTCACTGAACTAAGGTAATATTTGCATGATAAAAGATAGCCAATCGGCCAGATATTATCAGAGATTGGGTATTATCCCTAATGAATGATATGTATCTACAACCATTAGCAATAATAGGGTGGTATCGTCACGCTTTGCCACCCACCCCACTCAAACCGTGCTATACCGTCACGGTCGGTATTGCACGCAAATACCGTGTAATCGATGTTCAGTTCACGGTGGGCGTGCGTACTGTGTTATTAGGTACGAAGTGATATGTGGGATGATTTATAGCTTACATATACACTAAGCAAATAAGTTGCAAAAAAAAATACCTATTTACTAAAATAACTTTTACTTCGAAACTATCCTTACACGCAGAAATATTTGTTTGAAGACTAACAACAAAAGCTAAATAATTAATACCTATATTATTTACTTCAATATTAAATTTAGTATGAGATTAGATTTTACGTATTTCCTGGTGACATCATAATGTAAATATTCTTTAGAGCATAATTTTCTTACCGGGCCGTTATAGGCATGTTTCATCCTTCTACTCCTTAAAAGCTGTGTGATTAAAGGCTTAGTAAAGTCGACCCAAATCGTTAACTTACGAATTGCCCACAGAAAAGATGTCAATTTTCCCGACAGTTTTTTACCCAATTTTGACATACTCGTATTAATAAGTAAATACTACAGGGCACACAAATTGACTATTGACTAAGTCCCACAGTAAGCTCATAAGGCTTGTTTTGTGGCTACTTATACAACGATATATATGATATATAAATATTTACATAGATATAAATACTTCAATACATAGAAAACACCTATGACTCAGGAACCAATATCCGTATCCATTACACGAATAAATGCGCTTACCAGGATTTGAACCCGGGATCATCGGCTTCATAGGCAGGGTCACTAGGACCGATAGGTCGTCAAATTAACGAAACGAAACCTTTATTATAAACGAAATTATAATAATAACTTTTAAACTACGTTTATAAATTGCACAAAAGGAAAAAAAGGAAAATGAATGTTTTAAAAAAAAAAACATTATGTACGCCCACGCCCGTCATAAGCAATATACCAAACACTATTCTAGTTTCCAGTGTCACCATCGACTATTCTCTGATCTCAGAAACGTGAGGTTTTAACTAATTGGTTTTAAATAGTTATATGCTCTTCAAGTTTACGCTATATTTTTCTATGAAAACATCATGTTTGATAACAATAAATAGTTGACAAGACACATTTATCATCCTATCAAGTCATTAAAATGCGTTCTATACAATTAATTTGCTTTAACCATAAGTGTTGACAGCAATGTCACGGTCTGCCTCCCACCCTGAACACGTGGTACACCGAACCGTGACGTGCAATACTGTGCCACCCCTCCGTCACGGTATGGTACGTACAATACCGTCCTGTTTATGTTAAGTAGGCAAGTACATGCTCACACCTGTTTTCAATCTCTTGTTTTATGTTTTTGCCTGTTGGCTATTTTAATGTTGTCTTCAATTTTGATACGTGTAGCGTACTCAAAAATGAAATTATAATTCAAGATTTCTCAAAACGCCTTTTATTGTATTATGATGTACTAAAAACTTACTGTTGATTTTTTTTTCTGTCATGTGCTTTGTAGTATTGTACCCATTTTTGCGGTTAAGTACTTTTTGCTCTTTAACTAACTCAAGCTTACCTTTTATTATTAGTATAAATTTTAATTTTAATATTAATTAATAATTTCACGGTTAACGCTACAATTGGGTCTATAAAATTAGATTAAGTACTTGGTTTGTTGTGCTAGCACGCGCCTTTCCGCTCGTGATCAGTGTTAGGAAAAAAATCTATAAAGAATAAAGAAAACGGTCCTTTACGGAAAAAACATAAAAAGTGATTTCATGAAGAATGTAGGTAATGTAGGATCCACTGTTTTTTAACCGATCAATTGAAAAAATTGAAAAGAATTAAGTCTCTATACATTAATCTTATAAAAAGTTGTTACATGAGTAGGTATTCAGTACAATTGTATTATGGTACAAATCTATTAAAATAAATAAAGAAGAAATTAGAAACTAAAGAGAAATTCCTTAAGTATTACATCTACCGCATGTTATACAGTCATCTTGATGCCACCAGTAGTACGACATAACTTGGATCCTATTCCGACGTTTAAATAACTTCCGAAACCAGGCATTACACCCACAAAAACCGTAATCAAGCTTCTGAAATAATCAAACAAAAAGGCAAAGGTAGTATGCGTTGCTAACAATCATCCCGTCACAATTTTAATCAAGGGCCCTGCAAATTCTATCGCTTTTTTTGCCCTTGCATTCTTCCACGACGTCATAATTGCGCCAAATAACAGAGGGACGTTCCACGGTTCGGGTGTATTATGGTTTCGGAGGAAAGATGGCTCGAATGTTTCAGATTCAGATTATTTTTGTCTCCCGTTTTTGCTACTTGTAAACGCACCTGTCTGAAGGAAAGTAGCCATAGTCGATATATTAAGCAGATATATCCATCTAATAGAATTAAGCTTTAATAGAAGATAATGTACTAGCCCTGCGATTTCGGAACATTCACCTTTCGGCGACTTAACTCCTAAATTAACTTACCTAATAAAAAATGTGCTTACGTTTGCATCGATTGCGGCACATTATGGCATATTCGCTAGATCTGCACGAACCTTAAAGTTTAATTATCTTATAATTTGAAGACATTAGGTACAGATTAGTAATGGATGAACAAGAGCATTGCTTTAACGACTCCCGGTTACAAGTAATATTTTTTTGTTATAATAATTATCATATTCAACTGAGTTGATATTAGAGAGCCTATTTTAATTCCGTTTATCAACTGCGTGAGTCTAAAGGTCGTAAGAGTAAGATTTTGTTATATTGTTAGTATGTTTTATTATCTAAGTTAAGGCTTTGTAATTATTTAGTAATTGGTGGGCAGATATTGCCTCGGTAGCCGATATATCACGGGTTCTGATTAAGGTTTAGAATTGGAAATGTAAAGATGCGTTCACTGTTGTAGCGTATGGTAGTCGGCTAGTTAGAATGTGAGAAGAGGTTGAAATTTAAAATAAATAATTTTAAACATTTAAAAATTAAACTAAGAGGATCCTTTCGATGCTTCAAACAACAAACTTTATATTTAAGCACAAAATATGTATTATTTTACTAATTTATTGGATTTCTGTTATACTAAAATTTCTAAAACATTACAAAGATATCTATGAAGTTTGTTATGTATAAAACCACGTATGTAATGGCGACCGGTTTGGCCTAGTGGGTAGTGACCCTGCCTACGAAGCTGATGGTCCCGGGTTCAAATCCTGGTAAGGGCATTTATTCGTGTGATGAGCATGGATATTTGTTCCTGAGTCATGGGTGTTTTCTATGTATTTAAGTATTTATAAATATTTATATATTATATATATCGTTGTCTAAGTACCCTCAACACAAGCCTTATTGAGCTTACTGTGGGACTTAGTCAATTTGTGTAATAATGTCCTATAATATTTATTTATTTATTTACGTATTTTATTTTACTGTATTTTTTTCTTACTAGGTAACAATTCTATGTACATACAAATTAGAATGTTTTAACGAGACGCATCTTCTCAGAATTTCTAACTTCTGTTTGGTATAAGGAGGGGTGTGAATAGAGCTCAGGGCTTGATTGGAAGTGGTTGCCAGTAAAGGCGAGAACGCCGCAAGCTCCGACGTCGATGTAATTTGTGCCGTTGTTTGCCTTAAATCAACTTTGAAATATACTTTTAGAAAATCAAGCTTGGATTTAACACAGAATGCAAAAGTTACGTTACTACCGCTGATCAAGAACACAATCTAGTATTTTTCTTACAGAGTCAGTTTTTATGAACTGCGGGGACAAACCGGTAGGGCCTTATTAGTCTTTCATTTTCCGTACTGAAAGAGCTACCTTTTAAACTATATTCTATTAAATAAAAATAATTTATTTACCACCAAATATTTAATAATTCGCTTTAAGCACGACAAGCTGCAATCACACTTCTTTAAAACTTCCAAGAAGGGGATTTACTTAATTGGAAGTCTCAGAATAAGACACTGCTTAACTTAAACTCAATTTCAAAGCTTTCAAACTTACATTAAAGATTTCCTAGAAAGTATTCTTTTAACTTGTTATGTTACTGTACTCGTAGGTTAAGATTCTATATTTCTATGTTTAGTACAAAACTGTTGAATGATTTGTATTTAAGTATATAATGCTCAAGTTCACTTTCATATTTTCTACTAAAAAACTAATTGATTAATTAAGAGTTGAAGAAAAAATATCACAATACTTTCAAATTGTCAACTATAACAATATTATATTTTATTTCCGAACGATATTCACCGATACAAAGGTCGTTACTTAACGTAAAGGACGGCTAACACAGCTTTAGTCTGATTCCAGAGCCGAACAAGAAAATAAAATACTTGTTTCATAGCGACATTTGTTTCAGATAGCAGGACGGTACAAAGACTAATACAGTGTTGTCAGAATTTATCCCCTTTCCCTATATTGTTGTTGTCCCTATATTGGAAATTATATAACTACCTACACTTTCGCAGGAAATTCGATGGCACTTTACTATTTTTTTTAACTTGGTATCATAGATTCGATAGATTATTGGCAATCTGCTAATGTTCATCTGTTTTGGAAATACCCATATTTATATCTAATGTCACACACACTAATAGTTATGTGGTTAGTTAGATAGAAAAAAAATACCCATTTCCGTTTTCAAACTATTTTTCATTAAAACGTGACGTCCGATGTTTATGGGCTCCAACCAAAGTGATCGAAGAATTACGACGCAAGGTTAATCATGATTAGTTTTGGTTCACTATCGTGTGTCTACTCTGGGCAGCTGTCAAGCGATTATGGAATCATTTATAATTTCATAGAGTCTTGTATTTGATGGCAAGTGGTTGGATTTTATTGGCTTCAAATTAAAGCGTACACTAGTTACGAAGCGCCTTAACCCACAAGCGCATAGCGTTTAGGGGACCTTATACACATATTGCACAATTCTTTGTTTGGTTGCAGTTCGTAAAATGAACTAAACTCATACCTATTACATAAATAATATTTGTTTTTATTATTTTAACCTATCTTTAAATTCTGACTTGCTAATAAAAGTTTAATAATAGTTGTTATTTCATTTTCTATGAACCATATATTTTATGATGAGATTTTTTTTTGTTTGATTTACATTAGGTACTTATTTAGCTTGCGTTAAAATTAAATGAATTAGAACTCAAACGCTTACCGTTATAAACTTAAACCTTCAAGTCATGTTTAGCGAAGCGTCTAGTTGAGATAAGTGAGTATTAGGTCCGAACTCGTTACCAAACAAATTAGCATTCTGGATTGTACCGTTACCCGATACAGATTCTTTGTCGGGATTGTTAATACATATACTACTTTTTAATGGCATTTTGGAAAGTATTAACCGGAATTAAAAATAAAATATGAAAAACGGATACTAGTTTTAATATATATCATTATTCATTACTATGCTCACTCGGTTTAGTTTATCACTGTTATTTTTTATCAGTAATATTTACAAAAAAAATATTCTACTGAGATTGGAATTTGCATATAATACACGGTGTATCACGAGGAACCCGAAAGATTTATAACACCCAATTTCTGAGGCCATAAGAAGGAAAACATAGGATTAGTTTAGGTAATTTTTTCCAAAAAAAGCTTTTTATGTTTTTTGATGTTTTTCGTATTTTTTATTGTATTTGTTTATTAAAATCAAATTTTATTAGTAAATCTGTCACTTAAAATGAATTTTTCCTTTTTTTTTGCATAACCTAGTTTCTGCAAAGTGCTAATAATATAAAAAATATGTTTTCTTTCAATTGGCAGTAACTTTGAAACTAAGTGAATAGAAAAGTTTCTAGGATATTTTAGTCTTTAAATATGATCAGGAATACACTGTTCTTTCGGGTTCCTCGTTATCACGATTACCGTGTATAATTACCATGAGTATAAAATTCCCTCACATCAAAGGCAGTGAAGAAGTAAGTAAGAATTATCATCAAACAATTATGAGTATGACACGGTCGTTATTGATACTTAAAATACCAATAAAATAAAGGCGACGGCAATTTCAAAAGTGTCAATGTAAAAAACGTGGTAAGAGTAAACATAGCGAGATGAAGCCATAAATTTTGAGAGGCGGCACTTTTGGGCTCAGCTCTAACAAATTAACAGGCGATTAGGCTACCGATTCTGGATGGAAATGCTCTCAACGATACATTAATGTGAATTAACAAATAAAATTAAGAGGGCGCGGACAGTCAATGACACAAGGCTATATACAAGGTTTTTTATTGATAGTTAGTTATTTAGATAAAGTAAAAAGTAATAAACAAGACTATATCTAGATATTTTTAAAACGTGTATTCAAGGATCTATTACCTAATCTAATTACACCTAAATTAAAAATAAAAACTTGGAACAAAATGTCTGATTTGAAACGCCACAGTATTTCAAAACGTTATAATTCTTTGAGTAACTTTATTTAAGAAGTTTTAAAAGGTTAGGTGCTAGCAGATATGTTGTATAAACAGTTAGTTTTATATTACGTCTTTAAAGTAAATAAAGGAAGTTACCTTATAAATTCGGCTTAGATACCGTACTTGTTGTAAATATAATCATCTAAACCACTTGTTTCTTCAACAGTACCCAATAAATAAGCCACCTAATGCCAGCGGCTTCTCAGATCTACCCGATAGTGACATTCTGAATCCAAAAATCAACCTAACAACGATTTGTCACGGCAAATATTGTGATAAAACTAGATTTATTCGACTGAAATATGGCTATCGATTTTAAAAGCCTGTCTGTTTCAAGTAAATTGGTCTATAACTGTTATTTTATGGGAAAGGTTGAAGACAAATGTGGCGTTAATTAAATCTTTATTGCCACAACTGGCAAATAGGTGTAGGTTGTATCTTATACCAACGTTTTTAAGAGACTTTTATCATTAAAATAAATAGGACAACTGACGAATAACACATGTAGGTATGTAATAAGGACATAATAATGATTTTTTTTGTCAACTTTTCTCTAAGTACTATTTTTTGTGCATGTCTACGGTTGACTTGACTGGCAGATATTACCATTTTAGTATCTAGCAAACCCTATTAATTTTTACGAGTATTACTGGCTCGTAAGTTTTGGTAGCAAGAGACCGTTTAGTCAGGTACTAGACTCTGGTATAGGCCATAATTATTAAAAGAATATTCTTTTAACAAGCAAATTATTTTAACAAAAAAATATATAATCTAGGTGCCCTTCAAATTTGGATAGTTGATATACTTTATTATTTATTGTGCTAAAAGTATTGGTGGAGATTAATCAACATTAATTTAAACATCTTTTTTATCACATAATTAATTAATGAAATTTCATCATTAGTTCTAGGCAAACCGTTGTTTCAATCCATTACTTTCAAATTGTATACATTAGAGGAACCATTATACAACGGAAGTTAGTATAATTAGGATATATACTTGAATGTTGCTAAGCATGTGAATGTGTAAAGAAATGCAAACTTTTACTCTAACACTAGAAAATAATCGGACATTAAAAAATTGGAACGGATTTCTGAAGAAATATCACCTAAACCTGTATATTTTATTACATTATAAATCAATCGAATATTACTTATTACTTGTTTTAGATACTTATCTTTTATCTATTCCTAACCTAAGAAGAGAGAGAGTAATATGTATGTTAAAGTGAAAACATTATTTAATATTGTAGGAAGGTACCTGAAATCGTAATACATGATATAATAAGACGCCTAGGTGAGACACTATAATGAAAAGCATAACTCATTGCAGCTACACTGTGGCAGCGGTCTCGTTTATTGGACAAGATTCCCGCAGGACAGGTCCGGTATTTGCAAGTAATCCTTAGTTTATGAATAAGTATGACGCTGCGTGATCGAGTAGCACTACGTGCGCACAGTCATACAGAAGGACCATTATAAAACCAACATTGTTCAATATATTTATAACAGCCATTCCAACAATGAAACGTAAATTGAATTTATTTAAACTATTTCTTCTGCTAATCGTGATTTTAAGATCAACTTAAATATTCATACGCACGCCTTAAGTAATATTATTCAGAAGTTTCACGACACTAATTAAATTCGACCCCTAACAATTTTATTAAAAGTAATGTAAGCAAAATAAACTAAGCTTTAAAAAGTGCGCACTGTAAGTGCCTCTACTACTTAGATTCAGAGGAAATCCTAAACACGTTCCATTCACGACACTCCATGCATGATATATGCATGTGGTTTAAAACTCTATCCAAACGGCAATTAACCTCGGAAAATAAAGCAAAATAGCTTCAAACTAAGTGCAGTACTGAACTTGTACTGCTGTGTTCTTTTTAACCGACTTCAAAAAAATAAGAGGTTATCATAACTTCGTCATTTCTCTACCAAATTGGAAAATTATAATTTTTTGTTTAATATTATATAGTTCCAGATTGGTCTAATAATCGCCAAGTCTAGTTCTGATGATGAAATCTATAAAACATTGAGGGAGCTCCTCAAATCTTACGGGTATGACTGGGGAACTCTTCAACGACTCGTATTCCACGTTTGGCGATTTGCCTTCGTCGGTAAGTTTGGTAAGTAAGGTTTTTAAGGAACATTTTTGTCAAGGTCCAGTTATGATAAAAGGTTCCATGTAGAATTGAAGGCAACTCCTCAAAAATTGACATAAAAAAAATGCAATTGGTGTACACAATGATATTATAACACAAAATTAATTAAGAGTAATCAAAGCTAAGATTAAGTCAGCTATAAAAAACGTAACCTGTTGTTTTTAGAGTAAGAAACCAATTTTGGAAAGCACTAACAAAACGCGATTTTTAAATAACACGCCATTAAAGGTATAAGTAGCCACGATTAATATTGTAAACAAATGCGATAAAATAGTTGAACAATTTATTTATTTAGAAAAAGCCAACTAAATCTATATATCTCACTAATGTTACTCTTTAGCTTACCGCGCACCGCTTTACTTCAAAGATTTTACTGCCTGGTTAGTATTCAAATGATTCGTTTGATTTATAACAAAATTTATGAGATCGACTTTTCATTTGGGAAACAGGCGATGCCAAAATGTACCGGTTTGTATGGGAACCTGATTGTATAAAGGAAAGGTGACGTTCGGATGGCAACTGCAGCTGCATTACTCTTGCAACTTTACTGCTGCTACTGCTGTATCTATCAATTTTATTGATAAAGTTATGCCGCGATTATAACGTTAAATACATCACTCATTTTATAAAGGAAATTGACAGATAACTGCTGTTGTTATACTATAACTGCGGCGGCATAAACGCAGTAGAAATAATGTCGCAACAGTTATGCAGTTCTGCTGCTGTTGATATCCCAATGTTACTTTAAGTACCTAATTCAAGTTATCGATAAGTAAGGTAAGTAGTAACAGTTTGTAATGTCACGGTGAAATTTTAGAATCACCGAAACTGTTTCTAACAAGAAACTACCTAATTATAATTGTGATTGGTTTTGTAAACTCGTTCTGAGAACGAAGACAAGTATAGGGCTTGGCTGCGTGATTCTGATTTGTACTTAACCGTGTTAAGTACTTAAGAACCAAATGCTTCTAACCACATATGCAATAACTATCAAATTAATAGGTACTTAAACACCCGCTGCCGTCCGCCAGGAACAATAAAAATTGATATATATTGTTTTTTTTTACACATAAACATTATTACATAATACATACTTGATGACCTGTTTGGCCTAGTGGGTAGTGACCCTGCCTATGAAGCCGATGGTCACGGTTTCAAATCCTGGTAAGGGCATTTATTCGTGTGATGAGCACAGATATTTGTTCCTGGCTGTTTTCAATGTATTTAACGACCGGTCTGGCCTAGTGGGTAGTGACCCTGCCTATGAAGCTGATGGTCCCGGGTTCAAATCCTGGTAAGAGCATAATATTTGTGTGATGATCACGGATATTTGTTTCTGTGTCATGGGTGTTTTCTATATAATCTCTCTATCTCTATATAAGTATTTATAATTATATAGTATATATATCGTTGTCTAGGTACCTACAACACAAGCCTTATTGAGCTTACTGTGGGACTAGTCAATTTGTGTAATGATGTCCTATAATATTTATATTTATTTAAGTATTTATAAATACACCTATTGACTTTTATAAGGATTTATATAATTCATTATTCTTATTAGATTGTTTTTGAATGCGTTTTACCAGAGTTATGTTAGTAAATAGCTTGATTTAAATCTGTTACAGAAAGTTAAAGGGTTCGTTTTGTTCGCTTACCGGACAATGTTTATGACTTTACTCGTCACGTATCGTGATTCGAGTGACTTCGATTCGATTAATTTGGTGGGCCGATTGCTAAATTTTATTGTAAGTGGATATTTTATACGGAAGGTGCCACGATCTCTTTACTGTGCTGTGTTCGTGCAACCTGTTCTAATTTTTTTGACTACCAACAATTTTTCTTGTGAAATGGAAATAGATTAAAACTTAATTATATTTTACTCGCAAGTACAATACTCTGACGAGGTCGTACTCAGATGTCAATTAATCATGACGATGCGGTGAAATATGAGTGAATGTCTGTGGTGTGAAAACGAGAAGTCTGCGGGTAGAGCTCGCTCATCTCGATGTTTTGTTTTTAATTGTATTAAGTAACAAATACATAGTAAGTTATGGAAATATTTCTTTTAAAATGATACCTATACAAAGAAACAATTAAGCTTTCAGAGAGTCAGTCTGATTATCCCATTGTCTCAGTATCTGAGTATCCTTTATGATAAACAAAAAAAAATAGACAAAAGTTGACGAACAAAATTAATAACGTACCTAATACAAACAGTATTAATCACTTGTATACACGTATGTCATTTCGATGTAAATATATTAACAGCCGGGCGGAAACAGAGATGGCAGGTTCGTTTCCGAATGTATAGATGATTACTCGAAACTATTGTATATACCGTTCTCACTGATTACTCTGAACTATTCCTAAGTGTAGTACTCGTAAGTTAACAAATTAAAACTTTACTGTTTTAATGCCGTTTATAAACATTTTTTACTATACCTACCATTATCTACCTTATTAACTTATCAAAAAATATGTAAGTACAGTCAGCGTCAAATACTTCGTAGCAGTCAAAGTGGTCAAATAGTTCGGTACACCATACTAAATATATGGTGTACCGAACTATTTGGCTACTTTGACTGCTACGAAGTATTTGACGCTGACTGTATCATAAAAAAACGCAAATGCCGATTTTATGCCTGGATAACTGAGACTTCAAGGGACCAGACAATTTGTCTCACTTAAAGAAGTATTCCACTTACCCAGGCTCTCAGTTAGCCAGGTTTATATAAATGTCTGTCTCATTTACAGAGGGTTCCATTAATAGAGATGAAAATAGAGGATATTTCAGTTATAGAGGTGGTTAGTTAGTAAGTTATTTTGTAAAAATTATGTTTGAGTTGTAATCTTTAACAATAAAAATCAGGTAAAATAATACTTGTCCTTTAGAACATTGAGTGAACTTTTAAAGTATATTCAATATTTTTTTCCAATTTATTTTTAATTATTCTATGTCACATTAAATTGATACAGCCTTTTTTGCGTCTCACCATTTTAATAAATGGAAATATTTTTTTTGGTTTTTCATGTTACTTATCATTATCAAGATTTTAGCTTTCGTTTCTATAGTTTTAACAATTTAAACAAAGTCAATAAAACTTGGAGAACTTTAGACACAATTAAACATTTGCGGAATTTGTGAGTAAACTAAAAACTAGTAAAAAAACGAGAATTGATCTGGAATAGTCCTAGTTAAAGAGGTCATAGATAGACGTCGATTCCTATAACATTAAAAAAAAAACTATTTAAAAAAGTATTATTGCAAATATAGTCTCAGTAAAGGAGGTAAATACATTCTCTGTCTCAATTATAGAGGTAAATGTGACTATAAAATCCAAAATACTAATCTCAGTTATAGAGGTCTGTTTTGTCTCACTAACAGAGGTAATTCAGTGCTAAAGTGTCGGGACCGCACCATGAGTCCCAGCTATGGAGGTTTCTCACTTATCCAGGTCCCACTTAACCAAGTTTCACGTATAAGCATATATATATATGAAAATCTTCTGCAAGGAACTCCCCTTGCCCCTAGTAATTATTTAGAAATGCATTTAATATATTTTAAATATCCAACTACCTACTGTTTTAGTACATACTGTAGGTATAATACGATAAACAAATCAATAGAAGAGAATACCGTTTACTAAACGAATTTTATCAACTGATTCGTATAAACTGGCAGCTAGAGCACTTCCGTTCCGATAAGTGACGTTCACACGCAGCCCAATATCCGGCCGTACGTAACAGTAATGTAGCCATGAGTAGACTAAACTTGTTGTAATTTATTAATTTCACTTATAATGAGAGGTGCTTATGCTTATTGATCGCGGTAGGAAAGTGAAGGAAATCCGTTGTGGGCTATCTCAGTAGAAAAATCACTATTTCATAATGGACAATATTACTTTAATTTCGATTTCAGGGCCAAAGGTTGTTATTATACTTGTATATATATTATATACATATATTAAAGTACACTAACACGATGATAATATAGCGGGTGGGCCCTGTAACATGAGCAAATAATTAAAACGTAACTAATAATATATTGTACTCTTAAAACTATAAAACTTTTATTTAACAATTTTTAAAAATGATGAAGTTCTGAGACTTCTTATTTTTCATACAAATTAATAATTATCCTTAATGTACGCTAATATCATTGTAATTAGCGTTGCTTGCCACGCTTTAAACATAACAAATTTTGCAATACATTGTGTCTTAGAATAAACTTTAAAGTTTAGGTACTAGAAATCAAAACAAGTTATTTTTAATAGTCGCCAATTTTACAGTTTCATTTACTGTTCCTGTTTCAGGACCCAACAAATAGGTTCTTGATTTGCATTTATAACAAAGAAACTTGCATACAACATTTTGTATATGGAATAGCAATTACTTACCTATAATTTATCTACACATATTATAATCCAAATGTGTAAATATTGATTTTTTTTTGTAAATGTATTTTTAACATTTTTACAAAATTGAGATCAATATCTACGTTTAGGTCTACTGGATCTGTAAAAAAAATCTATTGTTACACTTAACAATTACCCACCACACTCACGATAGGTTGATGAGGATTCCTGAATAATCGAAAATAAAAATACTAATAGCCGTTTATGTTGCTTAAATAAATGTGTGCTAAAATAAATGTATCTAAATGCATGATGTCCAATTTTAATCTATAAGTGACGTCCGTTACTTTACGATACAAGATCGCGGTATCTCTAATAGGATATTACGGTAAATAACAAAATCTCACGTTTGTTGAACACTTCCGATAATAAACTGAAGGAAGTCGGTTTTAATTGCCATTTTATTGGTTTCGGCAACTATTTTGGATGTTTGGTGTGATATTTTTATTTAATAATCATGTGAGGAAACGTAGATTAGATATTTTAGCTACTCCAAGATAGACCGGAACGTGGAATCACCGATGTAGGAACTGGTAATTCTGGTAGACCACTTTCACATGCCAGTGCCTATCATTATTAATGTATTATCTTTAACTCGATTAATGCCCTCGTCTAGTTTTAAAGTGTTCATCTTCTCTAGTGTGAAATCAAAATCATACCTTTATTATTCCGTGTCAGGACTCCTATTTAAATCTGTTTTACACAACCTTGATTCAGTGACTCAAATATACTTATCTCTTCCTCAAAGTACATAAGAGAAGGCCTGTGCCCAGCAATGGGACGTATATAGGCTACGTTATTTATTATTATAATACTCCCTTTATTCATGTTCGATCTTAAGTTAGGAATATAATACAGGCGGCCTCCTAGCCTATTAGGTAGTGACCCTGCCTAGGAAGCGGGAGGTCCCGGGGCTGAATCCTGGTAAGGGCATTTATTCGTGTGTTTATATCAGATTTTGTTTCTTTCTATGTATTTAGGTATCTGTAAATATCTTTTATATATATCGTCGTCTATCAACCACAACACAAGCTTTATTGAACTTATTGTGGGACTAGGTCAATTTATGTAAAATTGTCCTATAATATTAATTTCATATTTATTTATTTAAGTTAGACATTTTTAAATATTTCTATATAAGAAAGAATAAAAAGTGAAGTATAGATTTTTTCAAAGATTTATTTATTTGCATAAACATTCAATTACAGAGATTTCTTAATTTTAGGAACTCTGATTCTTAAATAGGCATAACCTGTACTTTATGGCAAACAGCGCTCCTCCCCAGAAATTAAGATGTAGATGTTTTATTTATACAAGTTTAGATAAAAAATAATTTAAACTTGACAATTTATTTAGACTTGTGTATGTGTGTGTATAAGTTGAGTACAGGTGTCTGAAACAAATAAATACAATAAAATATTTCGAACGTATCCTACTTTGTGTAGCAGACTGTAAAGCCACCTTAATATATACAGTCTGTCGCCACCTTAATATAATAGTCGCTGACAGCTATGAGATTTAGTCCTGTTCACTTTCGCTATTACCAGCTATACGGGCTGCATCTCGCTCCCTTACTAAAATATGTAACTATTTTTAAAGAAGTGATTTTTATAAAATATACCAAAATCGAAAACTCTCAGACAGTGTTTTATTCAAAACTACACTACACTTTGCCCCCAGCAGTGGAGTAGGTCCCAAGCTGTGCACGGTGGTCAGGGCCGCAGAGTGAGAAACCAACAGACTACCCGCGTTGTGTCCACGACTACCGCTTTCTGCACCTGACCCCTGTTCCAGCCACGTAGCGAGAATCTCTCGAGGTGTTGATTAGGTCTTAATCGTTGATTAAATCAAATCAAATAAAGAAATGAAAAAATCTAATTATTTTTGAGATATCAAGTTACTGTTGTTTAAAAAAATTGGCTGGATTTATATAAATGTTCTCATAACTTTAACGGATGGTGACAAAGTGCAGACGATAACATCGCGATGTTCACTGCTTCCGTTGCTGAAAGGAAATATTAATAAAGTTAGTACAAATTTAATAATATAGAATGGGTCTAATGGGCCAAGATGATCGGGTTTTAGACGATTTGTCAACAACTGTTTCCTTTCTTAAGCAACTTTGAATAACGATTGTTGGCTGGTTGCATGTTTATGATGGGAACATATCAACGGTATTTAGATTTATTTACTATTTGGAATGATTTTGTTGGATTAGGTATAGCAATATTACTGATAAATTAGTTGTAAGTTTTATGATAAACATACGCATGCGCTTTAACGTTCTTGAGAGGTTTTATCCAGATATTTGTGAACACCTTGAACGCTCTGATGATGGCGACTGTACTGTATTTTCATCCAAATGTTTAAAATAAACTACCTAAACAACCATAAATTTAACGACTATCTTTTAGTGTCATTAATAAACAATTAAGATCAATTTAGAAACAATATTCGTATTTAAATGTATTGTATTTATGTATCGTATTCACATCTACATTAAAGTTCTCAGGCTCAATATCCATGTCTCATAACCTTAAAGCCAATTTTATTGTTTATAGACATAAAACTTACAACCACTTGGTTTTAAGAAAGAAAATGTTGGTCAAGCAAAAAAAACCTAAGTAAGTTTGATTAATAAACGTTTGCATACGCATACCCGCTAGGTGGCTAATGCATTTGACCTCCCATCCACGGGTGTTGGCGCTTGAACTATGCTCCTAATACTCACTCACAAATCACCCGCCAAACGTTTCCCATCATCCATCGCGATGTGGTCACGAAAATTAATCATAACAGATGTTACCATAATGTTTGATCACCATTTCTTAGCTACACGGAAGTTAGTAATGAAAATGCGGCTTAAAAGAAGCAATGAATGATGCGCATTTGTAGTGATATTTGATTGAGCGTATTATTAGTAAGAGGAGGAGTGTGATGTATAGACATTCGTCAGCCATCAAATCACTATAACTATAAACACTAGTTTCGCAATTAACAGACTATATTTGAATAAATTTACGTCAATTTTCAATAGCAACACCATAAATCTAATTATCAAATGGATTATTATGTGAATACATCACATGATACAGTGCTAATAAAATAAATAACGTTTCAAATGATGCATCAAAATAATATGAAAGTTAATAATGGGAATTTTGTTAATGCTAATTTGGTTTTTATGACGTGTAATGTGTTTTCTCTGACAGATGATGAGATAAGATATATATTAACTGTTAACTGTTAAAGTAAAAACTAACTGCATGTCAAGCTACGCATAATAGAGGGTTCCGTAACTTCATACGATATAAAACATCGCGGCACTCACGTCATGTTAATGCAAAGAGAGCTTTTTTGAAAAAATCCTAGGTCATGGCTTAATCGATCATGTTCTAAAAAAAAATGTTTTAGAAAGTATTTATAAGTATTTTTTATCTATCCACATTTATTTTACGTTCGGTTCAATAGTTAGAGGGGGGGATAGGTCCATTTCTTTGAACTTAAAAGCAATTATTTTCTAAAGTATTCACTTAGAAATCACGAAACTATAAAGGTTCTATTTCCCCATGTTGGCTGCGAAACCCCAAAACTAGTTATTAATGTTATTTAATTTACTTCAATTGTGTGATATAAATATATAATATAAATATAATATAAATTATTTTATCGCCATTTTAGTATAAGGTGGCCAGGGGCGGTATTATGGTTCCATTTTTATCACTTGTCACTGTGCCCGTCACTTTCGCGCTTACATACTTGTTAGAACGTGACAGCCATGGTGACAAATGATAAAGAGCCGACCATCTTAGCCCTACAGTAATAGTTGGTTTACCTATATATCCATCATGTAATTTATTCGTTGTATATTTTTGTAAAATGGCGATGTTATAAAGATAGGTATCAGCAATAAAAATTAAAAGGTGAATTAAAACAAGCACACCGGTAGCAAATCCACTCAACAACCATAAAAATTGTCAATCGCGACAGAATCGATCTGATTAAAGAATAGAAGATGTACGAACTTATGCCGGTTTCCCATGACATTATTATATTTATGGTGTGAACCAGATCTACGGAAGTCCAGGGTCTTTCTAAAAGAATTAGCATATATTACTGAATGGTAATTTATTAGTCCAGTTTTGCACTTTGTTTTTTTTTGTGATGCGGTCAAAATATTGGTTTGGACCCATATGTCTTGACGGTGTAGGTTAATGACCTAAAAATTGCTTCCGTTGACTGTGAGAACTAGCATTGCGCTTATGTTCTTAGTCCAACGTCTGCACTATACATAATATGGCCTTAATAGATTATTACGTTGTCTCGGCATTTTACCACTTCTTGCTTTTAGAGTCTGGGGTCCGCTCAGCAACTTGATCCCAAGAATTGAAATAAGCACTATTTACCTACCTACATATATTATGGTACCTACAATTTAACAAGCTATGGAGCAGCGCTGAAATTTGAGCAGAGCGTAACTAAAGTCGTCACGGTCAACTTCGCGACGCTTTCTCATTCCCATTCCCATCTCTCGTGTGACATGCCTCTAACGACGCGCTTTAGTGATTAGAGAAAATTAAGAGAATTATACGGTACGTAAAGGTCTATTCTCAAGTTAACATAAAGAAATTCATGATCAAAGAAAGAAATAGATTTACGAACACTGAATAAACTCTCGCCATTTTTACCAATTATTTGTTAATTATGAGGATGTAAAAAAATCTTGTTCATTCATAGGCAGGCGCCATTTTTTTCCAAAAAAAATTTCGTCTCATTCACAGCCTATATTATAACGCATTAGCGCAACGTTTTTTGAGTTACCGCATGTCAATTTATATCCCTTTGAAACAGGTAAGAAAAAACTTTTCAAATTTGCACCAAAGCATAATGTTCCTTTTTATAGCTTTATTGTAATTTTGCTAACGATGTGTGTTATTTTATGTTTCCGGTCTTTTTTGATCATTTTATATCGGTATAGTGAATACATTTCTGAGGTTTTAGTGGCTTTTAACCGAATTTCACCCATATGGTACATTAGTTGGGATGATTGATGTAGTTTTTATGTTATGAATATATTGTTTCTTATAGACATGAAGTTTTGGATATATATGATTGTATGGTAGGGTGTATTAAAGTCTCACTGAATAAATGCGAAACGCCATTTTATTGAAGCTTAATAAGATCAAGTAAGAAAAGTACCTATGTACTATACAATATTCTAAATCTTGAAAAAGTGTAAAAAGTAACGTTTAATAAAAAAACCGGCCAAGTGCGAGTCGGACTCGCACAGGAAGGGTTTCGTACCATTATCTATAAAAACGGTCACCCATCCAAGTACTCACCCCGCCCGACAATGCTTAACTTCGGTGATTGGATGAGAACCTGGAGATTGGAAATAAATATTTATTTAATAATAAATGTTTTCAGTATTTGTTGTTATAGCGGCAACAGATATACATAATCTGTAGAAATTTCAACTGGCTAACTATCACGGTTCATGAGATACAGCCTGGTGACAGACGGACGGACGGACAGCGGAGTCTCAGTTCCCAGGGAGGGTTCCCGTTTGACCCTTTGGGTACGGAACCCTAAAAAGGGACTACCAGCTTGTCAATTAAATGTAGTAAATATTATTTTTTTAACTGGTATATTTTAGACTTCTAGACGGGGCGTTTTGCATTAGGATCATTTAGAAAAAGGTCATTTTTCAAAAGGGACACTGGGATATTTTACGAGTTTTTTGGTGAACTACCTGTACGAAGTGAACTTATAAAACGTATCTTACTGTAAGATACATTGCTAAGAAAAAGGTTAAATTGAGTTATAAAAGCGAGTATTCTTAGTGCAACCTATGTAAGCAAATGTAGGTTATTTAACGCCATGGCAAAAGTTGTTAGTATGTTCTTAGTCTGCATTTTAGTAATAAGAAAACAATTGTACCTACACTGCAAGCAAACCCATAATTCATATAAATCGTACATATACTGTGACAACCAGACGCTTATTGACTTGTCAAAATAACCACTACTCGCATATTTTAGCAAAGTCTAACAATGAATCTAAATTAGAAACATCATAACTTAATCAAGTCTCCGTACAATAGTGGCTTACTTGGACAGAGAAGTAAAACATAAATAAATCTTAAATCGTAAATCACAATTTCAATAGTGAAGAAACAAATTGGTTTTCCTACAAATAATATTTTATGGCAAAGCTTGAGATAAGGCAACGCACATAATTTTGCGGAACTCTAACTAACTGGTCTAACCGGTCGAGATTGGTGTTAAGTTTAATTATAACAATAGTTTCAAATCATCTGTAGGTATTGAGATAAAACTGCTTTTTAGATTTATTGGTGTTTTACTAAGTACATTAGTTAATAAACATATTAGTTAGAGATAAATTCGTTAAAAAAAATTAGGTAGGTGAAAAATTTAATTGGGTATACAGTTCGTTAAGTCATTTCCGTCAGTAGAAAAAAGCAGCAAATTTAAAAAATGTAGGCGCGAAGGGATATCGTCCCATAGGAAATTATAAAGTTGTTTGACAGATTATATTTATCGTATATCTCAAAAAAGAGGTTAATTTTAAAAAAACCTTACTATTCTTAATATTACTAACTTAACTTTAAACTTCTTTTTACCTTTCAAAAATGTATACATTCGATAAAATGATGTCTACCTTTGGTCACTCTATCGATCATTTCGAAGAGATTAGAATTTCATTACCATCCATTACGAGGTTTTTATGGTTGCACTGTATAAGCCGTAATATGACGAATTAATTGGTTAGATACATTTTATGTCGTTTTATAGAATTCTTTTTCACATATATAAATCATTATTTTCTGGTTGAAAATAAACACAGTTTTAATGATTTAGATAATTTAAGCAGTTTAACAAATAGATTTTTAAATGTTAGTAGTGCCTAATTTACTAGCAAACACTTTATAGTACCTACTTAACATAATAGGGAAACACAATTATCATGAGGAAATTGCAATAGCTAGTTAGCACAGAGTTAGCTTCTTACATCTTGTCAAGCTACTAAACAGGAACTAAAAAAATGAAACATTTTCATCACACTTGCCAGAAAAAGATTTTATTTCATGCAGGTGTACTGAAAGACAAAGGTCTATATTGTTTCCGGGGGAGTTATAGCTTTTCTTTTATTGTCATTAATTCATACCAACCAAATAGGCATGAATGAGTTTTAGAGTACATAATGGTGCTACTTTCCCGCATGAGAGCGGGATTGAGCACTTTCCGTGCATATGCCGAAATTTTAAAGAGCCATATGTACTGTAAAACGTTGTACGATACACGTGCGAATAGGTAATTCGCAACTGGTGTCGACTGCGAATTTATTGCCACTCGTTGCGAATTTCCTATTTTCTGCACTTGTATCGTAAATCCCTATTACTTTTAAAACACTGACTTTAATAATTTATTTTTTTTGATTATGTAAAAAAATGTTTAATTTGATCAATTTAATAGCCGTTTTAAATATTTTTTTAATACAGTTGCTCAAAAAGTGCTACTTACGTAGCTGTTCAGCGTGCGGAAAGTTGGATTTCGCGAACTAGTGCTTTTTACTTTTCCATTTGTTCCAATTCATGACTACTTATTGATGAGTGTTAATGTTAGTTTCCTTTAAAAGTCGTTATCAACATAAACACCTACTGTTAATGTAAAAATAATAAATATAAGCATATTTCATATTTTATCACTTACCTCTTCATCATTATAACACGTTTATTTTTGAATAATGAATATTGAAAAACCGTTCTTAATAAGTTGTCTGAATGGAACGGAATAGCTGCCAAAACGCCTGTAAAAGTTGAGGCGTTTTTTCTTACTGCAAGAATGTTTTAAGTTTCCAAAGGAAACATTCGATATTGTTTTCATACAATTTAAATATACGAGTACGATACACAAATAAACATAAATAACCATACTTAGGTAATAATTTTATATTTACAATTGTTTCTGTCTTATACCTAGAATATTCATAAAAAAGTACTTGTTGTTTTTCTTATTTTTTCGCAACTGTATTAAAAAACGTCGTTCGATACGCGTGCGGAAATGTCATTCTTCACTCGTCCCGAGTCTTGCTACTCGCCTACGGCTCGTGGCAAGATATCTAGGTACTCGTGAAGTAATGACATACTTTCCGCACTAGCATCGAAATGTACTATTACACAATTTTCAACCGTGATTGAATGCCGGATAGATCTGTGCCTTCGATGTCTAACCTGTTAACGAATGACAATATGGCGGTCGAATATTTGAAATGTCATTAAGAATTATTTCGCTTAAAATTTAGGTTTTACTTCGCAAGTGTGATGAAAAACATTGTGTGTAACTCCGAGGGTAAGGAAATTGCAAACTCAAGTCTTTAAATTTCATTTAGGTACCCCCTCGTTGCACAATGTACTATTGTCATATTACATGACCCGTAGTTACATCTAGTTGTTTCACTCCTGACTAAAAATGTATCGGTACTTCAGTATGTAGACCTTTTTATGATCACTAAGAAATCAGGGATTATTGTTATATACATTGCTGCTGTGGTCTCGACGCTGGTGCTGTATCTGTCAATTTCCTTAGCAGTATGCGTAACATTTTGGACGTCATAATCGCGACAGTAATGCGACGGCGAACGTCTCATAGTTGACATCCAAATGTCACTTTTATTGGTGTGTGCACGCACGGCTCTTTTGGCACCTTCCGCGCTTTTACGCTAACTTATGCTGCCGATCAATGTGAATACTAATTGCCAATAACTGAAGGAATTATATCAAACTGCCCGGAAGCCCTAAAATTACGATATCCTTCGCTCCGGGCACCGAATGGATCCAAAATCCAAATCAGCAGCCGTGGGAAAGCAAAGTCACGCTAACTACAAAACTATATGTAAATTTTGGAAACCGGGCACATTATAAATGCTGCCTCTAAATTTAATCAATGGTTTATTTTCCTTGTATATTTTTACTGAGGTGTGCCAATAAAGAGTATCCTATTCTATTTTATAAATGCTCTAAGCGTTAACATTTTATTATAGCTTATTTATGGTGTTATTTGTTACCTTTGCTTATTAAATTATACAGAATGTTTATTTAGTCACCTGCAATAATTTACGGTATGAACATATAGATCATGCTGAGGGACCAACCCCGAAATCGCGACAAAAGAAACTCTCCCATAGAAAAGACAGCCACAATGTATGAAACACCCAAAAATTTTGGCGATATCCGGTTTGGTCCCATAGCAAAAGTTACTCAGTATGACCTATATACTCGTATTCACCCCGTAAATTATTGCAGGTGACTAAATAAACAACCTGTAGGTAAGTATTTACATTTACACCAATAATTTAAAATAGCCTAGACGATGGGTAATACTCAGTAATCTTAATAAAAGGGCCTCTTGCATCATAGTTGTGGTATGTTTACAAAAACACATTAAAGTCATAGATTACTTGGCAATAAATATAGATATATTATGTACCTCGCCTGTATGTAAAAAGTTCTTCTAAGATACAATAATACGATTATAAAAACTAAGAACCCGCCCGTATTATTCTTTATTAACTATTGAACCGAAAAAGAACATAGTTAATCCACAGAACTCCGTTATATAACCCTGCCTGTATTCTAACTGTGTTTAGGCTTATTGTATTTTTGTCTTGAAATGCACATTTTTTTTGCATTTTGAGCTAATTTGTGTTTATTTTTTTGCGTAAACGTTACATTACATTTGAATCAATAAGATTAACGCTTTTTAACCCAACCTTGGTCTCAAACTACTTTCTTAAATTTATATATGAACTTTATGAACAATAGGTGATTATCGTCCTTCATAGAAAGTCAATGGCGCAGCGTGTGCGCATTGTATTTGCGCGATCTTTCAAAAGATCATGAATCGCCTATCGATTTTTCAATTAAGAACCGAATCCGAATAATACCATCGGTTAACAAGGTACCATCTGTTTTCGATTAATTAAATTTCTAGACATAAAAACGACGAGTCGCTCAAGTGAAATGTTTAATGTGATTTGTGAGTGAAATAAGTGTGTAATTGATTGAGCCTGGTTCAAATTGATGGTACGTATAAACGTGTAAGAATAATTCAATTGATTAATATTATTACGACGGTATTTTTGATTGAAAGGTGTTACACATAAATGGCGGGAATTAACCTTTATACATTTAAAAAATATAAATATTGACTTAGGATCAGTTCTTTGTAAGTTTATTAACCCTTCCTTGTAATGTAAGATAATAATGCGAATGTGACGTGATAATATTATGCAACATCTAGTCCTACTACTCAATAAACTCAGGTCTTATGGTTCTGCAAATAAATAAGCAAAGATATTGGTTCAATCGTAAACTCGGCTATGGAATCGAATAACGGGGCACACAGTTTATGCCCTTGGACTATTACAGATGGCTTGTCCGCCTCTAATAACAATATCAGATATTGAATATCGGTTTTTAATTAATCTAGAAAATATGTTTGAATGTAGCTTACTTTACATTATAAATTGTACCGGGAATTCGAACAATCGTGAATTTGGGTTAAAAACTTTTGTAAGTAGTATAAATAAATTTTCTGTGGATATCATAAAGTTAATGGTTAATTAGAAGCCTATTTTTTTTGCTGGGTTGGCCCTTATAGTTAGGTATGCTCAAAGATTTTTTTCTTTAAATCTATACTATGAAATTCTAATAAAAATGTACCCAAATCAATAACTTTCATAATGTCCCTAGGGAAGTTGCCTGTTTGTTCCTAACGTTATTAAATTAAATTAATATAAAATTAGTTTATTTTGAGTAAAATTTGTTTATTAAGCGCTGGTGGCCTAGCGGTAAGAGCGTGCGACTTGCAATCCGGAGATCGCGGGTTCAATTCAAACCCCGGCTCGTACCAATGAGTTTTTCGGAACTTATGTACGAAATATCATTCGATATTTACCAGTCGCTTTTCGGTGAAGGAAAACATCGTGAGGAAACCGGACTAATCCCAACAAGGCCTAGTTTACCCTCTGGGTTGGAAGGTCAGATGGCAGTCGCTTTCGTAAAAACTAGTGCCTACGCCAAATCTTGGGATTAGTTGTCAAGCGGACCCCAGGCTCCCATGAGCCGTGGCAAAATGCCGGGACAACGCGAGGAAGAAGAAGAAGAAAATTTGTTTATTAATTTGGAACACTAGACTTAAACACTATACTATAAATACACATGCATTAATACAATAAAATAAACGTTTTTTTAACGCATCAGTGGTTAACACATTGACAGTTATCATCTATATCTCAATGTGTTAACCACAGTGCTGCTGGGCGCATAGAGTCCATAGCAAAATGTCATGTACGGGCAAAACTTGTCCGCGATCATTTCCAGGACGCTGTTGGAGCTGGCGCGCACGCGTCGCACCAGGTAGCTTTAAAACACGCCACCTGCGCCTCCGAAAACTGCCCTGATGCGCTGCAGTATCGCAGCAGCCCCATCAGTGCCCTGAATGCGTTATTGTATTGTACTTGTAGGGCCCTATACGATCTCAAGGTGTACCTTCTCCATAGACTGCAGGTGTAAAATGTTGTGCAAAAAGCTCTGTATAAAGTCACCTTACTTTCTCTTGAGCATCGAGCAAATCTGCGTGCAACCATGTTACCTCTGATCCATAAGGCCCTACATTCCTGTTCTATATCAGCATCGTCCTTGAGGTCGGTAGTAACCATATGACCTAGATACTTGTACTGGTATACCCTTTGCAGGGCAACCGTGTTAAGTTTGATTGGATGTATTACAGATGGTATTTTAGACTCGACCCCAAAAACCATATACTGATTTTTATTAACATTATACTTGAGTCCATGCGTGTGTGCGTAATCCTCACATACTTAAAGCAACCTTCTGATGCCGCAGACTGACGCACTCAACAACACCATGTCGTCGACATAGCTCCCATTGCTCATATTAACTCCGTCTATGTGACAGCCCGCATGCATGCTGCTGAGTGCGACATGACCCATTTGTGAGTATAAAATGGAAACAACCAATTTTATTGGACTTTGATTGCTTTTTTATTTTACTTTGCATAATGAGTGCGAATAAGTACCTCTTACATACTTGTAGGACTTTGGAACGACTTAAGTATATAATCACCCAAGTTTGTCCTCTTTATCGCTTCAATATCCAATTGTGATCTAATAATTTGTTACGGTGTTAATCATGTTTTGCTACGTCTTTGACGCTGCTCACGCTAATTGGTACAGAGCGAAAAGCACTGGAAGTCGTGTCATTAGACGTCTCGCTCCCGCTTCAATAAGCGGGAGCGAGACGTCTAATGACCAACCAATGACGAACCAATGTGCGTGTGAGATGCACTGTGACTACTGTGAGTCATATCAAACTTACAATTGTGTAGTACCTAAAATATTAAGACTCGTGTTACAATAAATAAATATATGTATATAGGTACGCAAACCGTAACTTATGGCTCTGCTTCGAAGCGACGATTGGTTATTCAAATCTTTTGTCCTCCGGCTAGGTGAAACTAAGTTGGTCCACGGTAAGCGGTATGATAACCAAGACAATACAGCATAATATTAATTATTATGCTTTTATTGTTTTATTTGTTAATTTTGAGATATTTATCCTGTAGGTCACGGCAAAATAATAGACATAAGAAAATATAATGGCTAATGTTATATTTATTTTTAACATAGGTAAATGTGGACAATGCACAATACAACTGGACCTCTAAATTTAGTAATAAACTAGTGATGTATTAGATAAGAAAATATTAAAAGCAAAAAATCTGAATATCTTGCAGAATAAGGCAAAATGAAATTATAATTTTAACATTTTTACTATTAATTCTTAATATCAGAATGTGAGTAATCCAATAACAGATCTGTAACGAAGATCCGATGGATATTTTACTAGGTTTGGTCGTCACGGTTCATCACACTTGAGGCATATAACTGCACTGTGTTTATCTCTCCGTTGATTAGCCTCAATGGTAACTTCTTACATGACTCCATTCGCATGAATATTAAGTACTGGCAACTTGCACCGCTTCTGGGTCTTTTTCGCATAACGCTTTCCATTTTGAAAGCACTTGCCATAAACTAGCAATGATGTGTTTTGTATTATGTTAATATTGACTTGTTTATATCGCCATTTTGTATGCGACGCGACATTGTTGTTTGTTAAAATAAATATTGTTTACTGGCAACAAAGTTGTTTACTCACAACAAAAAGTGAGACCTTAGATGGGAACAGCTCGTTATGCAGTTCTTTAGTACATTTTTTCCGGTTTTTGTTCATCTTCGCTATTGATGAATTAGTTGATGGCCGTAACAGTAAACAATTTTTTTTTTCACTCTTTAATAAATATATTATTGAATTCTTCAGAACCATTCCTATAAATACTACCACAAATCCATTAACCAAAATTTGTTAAAAGTTTTCTGATCCTTAAATATTTATAGGTAAATTACGTATAGTTACAATAAAAATTAACTTTTGGCTAATGCCTTGTCCGGCTCATTCTTAAACCAACTATTTAAATAATGTGCAAATATTTTGCAAATAATACTTATATTATATCTTAGTTTAAATGCCTGCAGTACCAATCATTATATCTATGTTTTATACACACAGGTTGGTACTAAACAAAAATATTCATATTCATTTTCAAATAAATCACTTTTGAGCGTTTCGTGATTCATCAATTAAACGGTTGCGGGCAATTACTGAGAAGATTATGAATGATTTTAATTATAGACCGATAAGAAATTTAAATGAGAATTTGTTACAAGGTATATTTGTATTAGTTAACTGCAAAGCGAGGTTGCGTGAGAGTTAAAGGCTTGTTACAATATGTAATATGTATGTAAAATAATACACATCAAAGATTCGTCAAACTTCAACTAAAATCGGGACCCGGTGTACCTAATACCAAAACCCGACCGATCCAATGGGTTTTTTCTTAATCTGGTTAAAATAAAATCTCAATGACATTGAAATATTAAGAAAAAACTGGTCCTTTTTAGGTGCATTATTATAATTATTTTAATTTAAATGAATTGATTAAATTAACTTGACCTAGGAAAATGAAAATGTAATATTTTTAAGCATTTTTTTAAATATTTAACACAACGTCTATTCTTGCTTCTTAATTACAGGGTATCGTGACAATTTAAACAATTTTAAGGAAATGACTGCTACTCGCATAATTCCTTGTCATAAAAACAAGAGGCGGTGAGTGAACGTGCGAATTCTTCATAATTTCTCTGTAACTAGTATGGGCGAGAAAAATGAAGCTATTATGTAGGAACGTTGACATGCTCTTGCTCTTTGAACTCAGATAATCTAGATCACGATGACATGTTTTGAAATTATAAAATTGTTAGGGCGGCGGTGTCATCAACGTGATTTGTATCTCTGTCATTAGATATATGTTAAATGTAGGTTGTGTTACGATAAGGTGCATTGGAATAATTTTGGAAACGGCTAAATTCATATGTAATTTACAGTGGCGGGGTAAACATAAAACTATCCCATGGGTTTAACTAGCTTGAGACAATTGAACAGCTTTTTCTATAAGTCTCAAAGAAAAAGCAAGCATTTTTTTCAATAAGTCTCTGTTTGATGAAGTGCCACTGACACTTTGGTAATACTCGCTTACCTGTCAATATGTTATAATCGCTAAGGAACTAAATACTGCTCCAGGAAATAAAATTCTGTCACAACTTAAAGGAGTGAAAAACTCTCATAATACCTATAACTATTATAAAGGAAATTAGTAATGTATATATGGTGCATAGGTACATCTTAAATAGCTTTAGTTATTTAAAATTAAATAAAAGTTATTTAAATACTTATCAGCTTTATCTCTAAATCCTTTGAAAAAGTTTAATTATTAACAAATCGTTTCTGCGCTAAAGTGCACTTCATACGCCCCGCGTAATAAATTAACCTGAATAGCTTCCGACACGTCAACAATATGGCTATAAAAACTCTTTCCATACAAGTTCACTGTCCAATACAATTGAGGAAAAACCTCATGTGACGCAATCCATGCAACAGGTGAAACACCTAATTATCTCATAGTGAAGAATGAACTTTCGCTTTTGTGTTAAAACAATGAGATTTGCACTCTCTACTGTGGTAACTTATACGTTCTTTACACTTATTATGCGTAAATTAGCTTTGATTATTTTATTATGGAAACTAAAAATATTTTGGTAATCATATCTCCGTGATAATAATTGAGGCTCATGTCACTTACGTATTTTCATCATCATCATCAACGTCATACTCATATTACTGTTTTTACCATCTTTTATTTAGCTTGCAATTACCACTAGTTGTACCCAAAAGTAACATACTTTTGAATGTTGTCAGATCAACAATATTTTTGACATCTACAGATAGTAAACCTTGGAGATAACTCACAAATCTAATTAACTTATAAATGTTATACCTAGTGTTAATCATAGTTTAATAAAATCTTTTAATATTTAACATAAAAAATCTACTTGTATTTGTTCTGTGTATAAAATATGAATATTGCAATTTATATGTGCAAAAAACTTTAATGCAAGTATCCCAACCAAAACTTCAGCTAGTGATTATCGTTGTGTAACGAATGAAATGGACCAATTATTAAATTTCAACACCGCTAATACATTCCGGTCCAATAAAGACTGTGTAAAGAATTATAAATGGCCGTTGTCAAAACATTCAGTACAATAGTAATTAGCTTCTTGTGGGGAACAAAGTAGTGGTTATGAAGAGGCGCGTGCGTGGATGTACAAAAACGCTACTAGATTGTGTGGCCCAATTTAAGAGATATTTGCTGGTATTGATAACTTAGGTGCGTTTAAAATGTAAGTATTATTTTGTAACCCACAGTTGGGTCCCACAAATTGTAAGGCGTCACGGTAGCCGTCGTCGGAGATGGCGGGACGAACTTGACGCCTTTGACAGAGACTGGTGGGAGACTTCCGAGGATAGGGACACGTGGAAGAATAAGAGGGAGGCCTTTGCACAGCAGTGGGACAATATGAGCTCATAATAAATAAAATGTTTGTAACCCACTTGCTTCATAGAATTATAAGGCTGATTGACCTCACAGTTTCAGTAATAGATTGTTTTACAATGTACGTAGATTGAATTGACACACATCGTGTTTTAGGATTTACATATAACCGATGGAATTCGACTTGTTGGTTTGTAGTACTTGGTTAGTAAAAAAAGCCATTAAAATTAAAATAACAGTAAAGTATTAAGCACTTATAGTTAACAAAATATCACAGCTCCAAAAATGTAATTATATAAGCTTTATATTATGATAGTTATGATACCTAACCCTATCTAATCCCTAACCTACCGTAAAATCCCGAAAGTAAAGCTTGTTTTTTCTAGTTAAAACTAATATCCCTAAACGCCTGAGTAGTCAGTGCTAGTTTTACACTACTACTGACTACTTAAACTGACTACTTAAACTAAAATGAATCCAAAAGGCAGTTTTCAATTGTCCATATTGTGCTCTGTCTGGTATACGTACAAGCGTAGTGAGAAAGAATGTATATATCGGCGGCCTATCGTAAAGTTCCTGTGTATTGTTTTGACGGTAGTCACATTAAACCAAAATATAGGTAGGATAGGTTCGTTAGGTTGCATCAGATGCTCGAAGGGCAAACTGTCCAGAAATAAGAGTCCTACGTAACGCGGCTTGGTCGACTCAGGAGACGAGCCAATGATTTTCAGAATTCACGATATGCCTAGGAACTTCATGGTCTGCCTGATTTTACGATCAGCTGCTGAGATATACATTACATTCAAACAATTATATTTCCGTGTATCTACTTTTTATAGACTATCCTCTGAAGCTAATAACTTGTGTCAAGCATAAAGAAATGCATTTACATTCCTTGATATAAAATTGGATAGAAACCAAGGTTTTTTTTGTGGCTCCGGCTTTACGTTTCAGCTCACGTCCAGTATAAATTCTGGATTTTTGAATTCTTTAAATTGTATCAATATAATGTATTTTACATTATAATTTGAATATACTTACAAAAAAAAAAAGGATTAATAAATCCAAACATTTTTTTTATCGCGGTGGATTTAAGAATTTTCATTAACATATAGTAGGTATGCGTTTATGAAATAATGTAGGCGTATTCAGTTATTGACTTACCCAATACTAGCACAATTAGTACATATTAGTCCATATACAATACCTAATGAATTGAATTTTTTTATTATTATTATTTAAATGTGTCGAATTCACAAAACTTGATGACCTAATCGGTACGTCCGTTTGCCGCAATGGCATATAATTATTTTTATTAAATTTTGTACTATACGGCAACGATTAACTTGTTGTGGTAAAACCATTTTCTTTATCTACTTATATTTCCAGTACACTTATTTAGTAATTATAGGAAAATTACTTGAAGATCTACCAAACTCATGAAAAATAAGAAGTCTATGATTACTAAACTCAGTAACTATGGAACAAAACTTTTGACAGGCCAAAAAACAAAACATCTGACTCAAAAAACGCATTTACGGCAAAGTTCTGTGATGCAAGTTTGTGGCGCGAGCTTATTTAGAAAACCAACGGCCGGCCGCGAAAAGCACAATCATGCGGTTGCTTATGATCTGGTTTTTGTCCATCCGTCCGTTTTAAACTCTCATCTCGTTGGTAACCGAGGACGGACGTGAGGAGTCGAACACCACAGACTAGAAATAAATGGAGTTGGCTTTTATCCCAGAACCCAGTGTCGACATTATGAAGCTTCCACAGGTCAAAAATCTCAAATGGTTTGACGTACTTTGGACAAGACGTCAAGTGTCGTTAGAATGTTTTTATTTGTAAAAGTGATAAATAATTTATGATATTTTTGTAACAAGACAGGTGTTTCAAAATGTCATTACATTAAAAAAAAAACACTACTTGAAAACAACAATTTATTATGATTATTTCTTATATTGTATTAAATATTTATACAACTAATCATTTACCAAGTTTTTACATCTCCGATGATTTCAAGGCTGCACTCACGTTTTTGAAACCATTGTGGTTTCCTATAAGTTTTCTGTTTGTATTTATTTGAACAGGTATAACGAGCAAGCCAAATAACATAGGAAGGGAGTCATTACTTTCAAATAACGATGTTTACTGACGCCTTAACTACGGATTATCTGTAATGAATGGGAAAGTTGAAGACATTTTATTTTCAATGCTACTGGATTGTTTCGTTAAAATTTCTGTCTAATACTGATTATTTGACGAATGTTAGTAGTAATGTGGAAAAGTACCTACCAACATTTTTAAATGGATAGATATTGGTTATGGAAAAAAATATTATATTATATCGTCTTAATAATTAAAACATAATGCGTGTCCTTTGTTACATTTTTTTAGCGCGTTGCACCGTTCATAATTGACGAACTGAACAACACTGATCATGCCGTTGTCTATCATCATCATCATCATCATCCCACAGAAAACAGTTTTTCTTTTCAATTAGGGTAAGTCCGGGGTTTATAGTTTTTTAAACGCGATAAAAAAAATTTTAGCAAACAAATCTTTATTTTTTTTATAAACTTTGAACAAATTATTGGCTTTTGAAAATGAAACAAACAAAATTATATTTTTATTGAATTCGGTTTAATAAAATGTTTCAATTTTTCTTTACAATTGGCAATCTCTCCCGAGGTAGCCGGGAATGATGACCGAACCATTACAGGAGAAATGGCCATAACTTGATTTTCCATTTTAGTAATAGATTAGGTTTTAATTTTTTACTACCCAAGTGCCTTATCTTCTCCAGATCCCATTTAGGTTACGCAATGCCAGCAAACAACTCATCCAAATCAATCTTGGGTGAGAATAAGAGTCTCGCGATAGTGTTTCCTACACCCGCAATAGTTATTTTTCTCAATTAACTCCCTTTTTTTAAATCTTTCTTATGTATATGTAGGGCACATCGTCCCTGCTATCCTATAACCTTCAGAATTCGGTATTTTTGATAGAAACTTCTTCATTACTGTCTCCCTCCACTCCATAAATTATAGCCATATATGGTTTTCACTACCATCATATGGGTGTAACGTGAAAAATGTATTCACTGTTCATTTCTTTTCAGTACCCCTAGTGTAAATATTTTCGACAGCGAAACGTGACGTACGCGTTTGCGTTAAGTGTCATTTTGTATGAGATTTTTGACTTTCCAAAACGTCCCGCTTGGCGCTTGTCATAAACCCATACAAAATGAGACTTAACGCAAACGCGTACGTCACGTTTCGCTATCGACTAAAATGACACTAGGGGTACTGTTCTACTGTAGGTTTTGTAGTAATAGTAACGAAACGGCCTTGCCACATAGTTTGGCTAAGGTGTAGAGACCGTGAAGTTACGGCTTGTAGAGTTAGAAGCTTGGCTCTACATGAGATCTGACAACTGTTTGACAGTGCGAGCCTTATGGTTTCGTCTTGGCAACATTTTACATGCAAATGTTTTCGGTGGGATCATTTTGTATCAGATATCATTTCAACTAATTGTAATCAATTATGTATTAATTTGCAAACTATATTCATGCTACATTTAAAATAATTGCCATTAAAATAAGGAATCACTAACATCATTTAAATTGCTTAGACCTTAATTGAACTTATAGTTAAACTTAAGTCTGTAGCTACTATTTGCGAATACATCCTGTATTTATGTAACTGATCAATTCCTATATTTCCTGACCATAAGAAGATCACGGTTGAAATTCACGAAAAGTTTTTTTTTTAAGTTAAAATCAATAAACCTTCAGTTTATATCTATTGATGAATTTGTCAATACAATTAATTGAATCAATTTTTCTGCTTCCTGCTCATAGATCACAATCCTCATTATATAATTACCTGTCTGTAACCTTGTAAGCTGGCCGTCACGGCGTCACGTCTCAACGTACAATAGTTCTTCGACATGAAAAGTTGTTTAATTTTTTCTGTTAAATGGAGCCTCATACTTTTCTTTAGTTCAATCTAAATGACCAGGAACTTTTTATATTTCTCCCATCATTACGCAACATGACTCTCTTCATTATTAAGAGATAACAAATTTATTAATTAAATAACAATATATTTTGCAGTACTAAAGCTTTACCGAAACAATCAATAAATATGGAAAAGCATATATTATAACAATAAGTAAACAATGATATATTTCTTATACAATAAATAATAACTTTGAAAAGTCAAAAAAAGGATACTTATGTTTATTTCCTAGTCGCTGGGATACATTTTCTCCACTGACTGGTAAATAAAAAGTATGTCTATGGTACTTACATTTTGATAATGTATATTTCTTATATATATAACAAAACCCTGAAAAACTGAGCCTGGGCACCGGTTTTGGTAACATAAATTGGTTTAAGTAGACGATGACATATATCATATATAATGTATTAATGTTCTAATTACATATTATGTACCCATTTTATCTACCAAAATTCGTATCAGTAGCCTATCCTGTATTTAGTTCACATTATTGACCGATTAAATCAAGTTCTTTATTTTATAAGAAACAAGTGTTTTTCGTTTGAACTTGTATTTGGTTACTGTTTTCGTCAAAACGGCTGAACAGTTTAGTTTATAGGTAGAGAAAGAATTCTGGTATTAAATACTACATATATTTCTACTTTCATGTGATGCGCAATAATGTTTAAATAAATAAATAAAATCTAGATTAACTTAAAATGGGGGCTAAGTTTAACACGCAGACGCGACTTTTTCCGATTTTGAATCTTATAAAACTTACCTACCTACCAAGCCGTTACTCAATTTGTGTCAAAACTCGAATAGTTATTAAATTGAAATAATATGTCTCGTTTCCTTATTTACCAAGGACGCCCATATCCATTAAACATACCTACGGCTTTATGGCAAAATAAAATGTTAATGCTGTACCAATTTTTAATAATTTATTCTACTGTGATAAGCGTAATTACTGTCATTTAATATTGTGGTCCAATTCGTTTTTAACGTCTGATTAGAATCTTTACTGGTTATAGATGGAAATCTCGCATAGGTTTCATTAGGTAACTAACAAAGTAGCAATTCTGTATAGGCTGTATCTTCGGTATTGTTTTGTGGTTACTTAATTATGATTGTACGGTCAACCAATTTGATTCCTAGGCCACTATAGAACCATGTCATAATGACTTCTACGACAGTGCTTATTGAGTGATGCATGTCATGTATAGACTAGTTAAAGCGACTAGGTTCTATACTGGCCTAGGATTCAAATTGGTTGACTACAAGTACAAGAGCTGTTGCTTATGACTTCGTTAGCATTGTAAATAAACATAAATTTTCTAGATGCAGTAATTTTGACTCTGCGTTAATTATATATATTAATTTAGTTTAAAACTGTATAAGTTTCATTAAATGTATAAAAATTTCACCTTTTTTACTAGAGCCGCAGTCTTATTAACAAATTATGAAAGTATCGGCAAAAGGGCGCTAGGTAGAGAGCATATATTTTATATGGTAGGTAATCATTGAACCGGATAAAATATACCTGTGCTGCTTTAAAATCTCTGATAAAATACATATATCCTAACATATTACTAATTGAGATGTTTTCGTATCGTATGCATCTCGTAGAAAGTGTTGAATGTCTTCAAGTGAAAATCATAATTCTAAATTGGAATATGTCATAGTCATATTAAATCAGGCAGTATATATGAGTTATGAGTTAAAATCTAAAAATTCTAATCTTTTTCAAAAATTTATGGATAGTTTAATTAAATTACATCATTGAATAAAATATTTCCCAAATAAAAACGTAGGTAATAAACAATTGGTTACTCACGTCGTGGTCTGGAACGTAGGAGTACACGTGAAGCTTGTCGATTCTTATAGTTCCTTGAAAAGGGTATAAAAGGGATCCCTTCGGCAGCTCTTGTGATGTCCAAACATTCACTGATGCCTCCCTTCCTCTGGCACCACCAGGCCTCAAAGCCAAGCTCAGTTCTTGGGGTATTAGCACCAAAGTCTCCATCTTTGCACACACTTTCAGTCAAAACTGATTAATTAATTAGGATTAAATTTGTCCTCCCACAGTCATGCCACAAATGAGTAATCCCCGAGAATGTGACTGAACTCGTCCATCACAGTTAATGAGTATAAATAATTTATTACAAGAAAAAAGGGACGTCTCTCCGATTATCAGTCGCTGATGTCGCCGACAAAATATCGGTTGGGTGCGTGATCGATCGTCCAGTGAAACGTCAGTGTAAATTAATCACTGCATATACTCATATGAGTCAGGCACGGCTATTCTCAAAGTTAAAGTTAACGAAAAAATATTTGGTCATTTTAATCAAAGTTCGTTCAACCCGTCACAATATTGTCCGTTTAGGGTACAATATCAGCACAGTACGGGAGTACCGGTAAGCGCACACGCAAGATGCGCGCGCCGTCTCTGAACGTAGACTGAAGGAAGCGCTAACATTGACCTTAGTAGCGGCCGTGATCGCGTTTACAGTTCATTTTTTGCTCGATAAAAAGGAGAGGAGTAAAGCCCTGCAAGAGTTTGCCATAGTAATTTTTGAAATATCGGTCTTATGTCACTACAAATAAGTTCCATATCAAATGTATGGATATGTTTGTAAGATGTAGTAAGGTGCGCTCCCCTCCAAAGGCGGCACCTGCCAGGTTCGTGCGCCGCCCGTCAGAGCGGCGTAGAACCTCGCTCGGCGCACGCGCACCTACCTGCTAAAGAGCTTTTTTCGGATTCTTGCGACAGGTGTTTTTTAACGCTCCGTTTTTTAATTAGGTGGTTTATTGACGTAAGGTGTTTTTGTCTTAAGTACCTATTGCGCAATAATAAAATAAAAATAGCTACTCGAAACATACCTAGTGCGACGTAGATTTAATATGAATATGTATTTTAATTTTGGCGTTTGGGTAAAAACTTGTCGTCGTTAATTTTATTTTATGACTTGCATAACTATTATTTATGTTTAAAATATTTTATTTAGATATACACATAAAATTGCACTTGATGCCATCGCACATACCTACTAGATTTTACGTATTGGTATTGCATGGAGAAATGAGTGAATGAATTCATTGATTAAGTCGCCATGCACTTTTATGGTATCTTGTTTTCTGAATACCTATATGCGATTTCCGCTATTGTTAATAAAATTCATCTGAACCTATTGGGGGTGTGGGTTTGTGGTAAATGTTTTGGATCTTGAAATTAAAAAATATCTTCTACTCATTTTTGAATTTCTACGATAGTAGTATATGTAGATATAGAACTAAAGAAAAGGGCTGCAACCAATTTCCATTTATAAGGAAAATACTTTATGTCCCAAGGTATTTCTAAGTAACTTATTAGCTTCTTTCCATTTCTATATCTAAGAGATAAAGGATACTTCTTCATAATTAGAGCTTCCATTAGATGAAACACCTGCCTGTCAGTCCCTTTGTGCTCTCACTCATTAACCATTGCACCAATTTGCAC
The DNA here is from genome assembly GCF_033807575.1 of Cydia pomonella. Classification (NCBI taxonomy): domain Eukaryota; kingdom Metazoa; phylum Arthropoda; class Insecta; order Lepidoptera; family Tortricidae; genus Cydia; species Cydia pomonella. The sequence goes on from NC_084704.1 coordinate 20,459,399, forward strand.
TTAATGCATCTGCAGGGTTATTGTATCTACCTTCTTGCAAAAGTTTGTAACTTGTAGGTATCATGTTTTTTATGATAGTTAAATCCTTCGCCAAGCTGAAACAGAGCTTATAGTATGCTTATCCATGCTTAATAATGTAGGGTTCCGTATTGTCTAGGTATAGGTCTGTCAGAATAAGTGGACTTAAAAAGGCCTTTTTTGTAAATAGGTACTATGGATCTTCTTCTTCCTCGCGTTGTCCTGGCATTTGGCCACGACTCATAGGAGCCTGGGGTCCGCTTGACAACTAATCCCAAGATTTGGCGTAGGCACTACTTTTTACGAAAGCGACAGCCATCTGACCTTCCAACCCAGAGAGTAAACTAGGACTTGTTGGGATTAGTCCGGTTTCCTCACGATGTTTTCCTTCACCGAAAAGCGACTGGTAAATATCAAATGATATTTTGTACATAAGTTCCGAAAAACTCATTGGTTCGAGCCGGTATTTGAACCCGCTGCCTCCGGATTGCAAGTCGCACGCTCTTACCGTTAGGCCACCAGCGCTTTTTCCAATAGGTACTATGGATATGTCATGCAAAAGGAAGTATCTTCGCACCACTTACTTCAAACGTTTTTGCAAAAACTTAAAAACGGTCAATGAGGGTGCGGGGCGTTAGGATCGGCAACGCGCATGTAACACTTCTGGAGTTGCAGGCGTCCATAGACAGTAACCGCTACCATCAGGCGGGCCGTATGCTTGTTTGCCACGAACATAGTATAAAAAACTTAAAAACAGTTAACTAAAAAACATTTTTCACAGAAAGACTATTAAAAACTTCATTTCCATGTTTTTTTTTCTTATTTTATAAACCCACGTTTTGATTGCATAGAGTGTAGGTAGTAGGTTGTGGGACATTTTGGACTTTTAGAGGGATAATTCCCGAAAACATATGACCTACGTATCAACGTACATGTTATATGCAGTGGTTCAAATAATTATGAATAGCAGCAAATATTAGACAAATCTAAACAACCAACCAAATACATGAGCGGAAAATATACCTACACGATTACCTTGGTTTGTACAAGAATTAAAGTCCTAAACTATTATTTATAATCCTTACACACATTCCATTGTCGCTTGTACTCACTTCTCAACCAATATGTTACCTACAGAAAACGCCAACGACCTGCATGCACCTGCCGTCACCGCAATCCTACTAACGCACATAAGCGAACGTACTTATAAACACTGGAATAATTCAAATATTAAGGTGGAATAGGTATTGATCGTGAGGTATTTAGTTCAATATATGTATTAATATCATTTAATATAACAAAACGAATAGCTAAACTGAAATAAACAGATAAAAAAATATTGACTATACCTAATACCGATGTTATGAATAAAACAAGTAACTGTACTACATAATAAATAATAGTACCTACTACGTAACCGTACTTAATAGGCTACTAATTTTATTCTGCTATGAATTACTAAATTATTCGAGTAATACACATTTTAGGATAGATAAGACCAACATACGCACGTAACTTTTTATATATTTCGTATACATACCTGCAAATGAAAAAAAAGAAACCCTAGAAGTTTTGAAAAAAGCTTATGCCATATCTGCACTCCTTCTTCTTCTTCGCGTTGCCCTGGCATTTTGCCATGGCTCATGGGAGCCTAAGGTCCGCTTGGCAACTAATCCCGAGAATTGGCGTAGGCACTAGTTTTTACGAAAGCGACTGCCATGATGCCATCTGACCTTCTAACCCAGAGAGTTTACACTAGGCCTTGTTGGGATTAGTCCGGTTTCGTCACGATGTTTTCCTTCACCGAAAAGCGACTGGTACCTAAATATCAAATATTTCGTACATAATTAGTTCCGAAAAACTCATTGATACGAGCCGGGGTTTGAACCCGCGACCTCCGGATTGCAAGTCGCACGCTCTTACTAGCGGTAAGCCTTCCATGTCGTGCCATATCTGCACTACTTTTCTAAATGCGATTTGCACTAGTCTATAAATATTATCTTTTACCTTTTCCCTGCTAATCTATTAAACGGATTTGACAACCGAAATAGAAATACCTAGCTGAGCAACTTTTCAAATCTCGAATTTTTGAAGCTATGTTTCTGTCGCGCTGCAGTGGGCGGGAAGTGCGTGCGATAAGGACAACTGCAGCTCGGACTAAAATTCCCACGCAAACAACTCAAAAATCGAGGTTTTGCTCCCGACTAACTGTTTTCTCCTCCAAAACGCAACCAATCATTATGAAATTTTGAAAACTGCAAGAGGAAGAAATAATCTATGCCGCAATGTTTTGATTTATTGGATACTTGTTGCCATATTTGTATACTGCCCCTTATTTTGCAGCCAACTCAATTAAGCTGTTTTTGCGATTTACGAGGCGCTGTTAGTTTCTTCAAAATATAATAATCTTCAAAATAAAGTAATGTTTGAAAGCTTTACTTGTGTAAAATGCGATTCGGTTTACCAGTTATCTTTTTGTAATAACGAAAATACTCGTTAAAAATGGTAAATAATACTTTAAATTTTAAACATATTTGTGCACTTTCATTCTAAAATGTAGTAGAAATGGAATGGATTTGGGAGTTCACTTATATTAGGGTGAATGGAATTACAGTCACAGTTATAACAATTATAGCAAAACTAGGTACTTATAGCTCTAACACTTATTTCAAGCGGTTGGTAAAGATGTTCCACGATGATTATTTAGTAGAATGTGGCACTTTTGGGAGTCTTCTCGCTTCTGATGATGTTTGGTGGTGTTCCAAAAATACGGAAACCTGACTATAATGGAAATTGTATCCTTCGCGTGCCTTATGTTGTATAGGTATACCCTGCAGCGTTGGTGATGATACCTCGATGGAAGGCAAGGGTGGTGAAATCAAATTGTGGCGAGATCACTTTGTCAGTCCTCTCTTCCATGTGTAATAATGGTGTAATTTTTTTATTATATCGGGCGAAATTTGTTTACTCAGGTTTCGAATCGATTATGTTATTAAAGAAAGGCCTCAAGATTACTTTTCATATTTTTGGCAGCCGTATTATGATCTAAAAAACGCTATGATTTTTCAAAAATCTGCTGGCTGAATCCACTGCACCTTAAGTTCCTACTAAGATTTATTCAATTTACCATGAGAAAATACTCCATACCTTCTATACTACTACTACTATTTTATCAACCTACAACAAAACAAAAGTACGACGAACAAATCTATCTGTTCGTTTTCTCGATTACATCCTAGAGGAGCCCAGGGTCCACATTGGCCGCTTAACCTTAAGAATTGGTGTAGCCTACCCAGGGCTCCCGGTATCCGTGTTACACGCCGAAACGGATACCCGTGTTCTTAAGCCCGGCGGTGCTAAGAACACGGTTTAAACGGAACCGCCGGGATCCGGATCCGTCTCCAAGAACCGTTCCCAAGAAACGTTTCTCAGATACGTATCTCCGTTTAAACGTGTACTTAAGACCGGCCCGAACGGATCCGAAACAGTTTGAGCCAATGCTTACAAGGTCTACTATTGAATGTTGACTTCAGATGAACTTGTTTGGCGTACAATTTTTTTTAACTGTTTCTAACTGGGTGGATATTACATATTTAGCCAACTATACTATATATAAATCGAAGTAGGTGTCCCTATTCTATATTGTCTATTATTTTTAATTTTAAACCTATTCGGCCCTAGTTTAGAATCTTATTTTTTTAGTATTATTGTTTTTAACCTAATATCATTACATATTATATTTCAATGAAAGAAACACATTTTATATATACTGGTGTAATAGTTTCGTGAAGAATATGTATTCAGACAAATACTACCTATATTAGTTAAAAATAACAGTTAAGAAAATAATTATTAATTACTTTGTGGTTATTTTTATCAATTTACTGCTATGCGAAAACAACAAATCTGCCAATGATGCAAAAAAAATACACACACAAGCGGCATTCGAAACGAAGAATTTCACGCGATAACCTTAAAGACTCATGCTACCTTTCTTACCTTTCGATTATATTGTTTAATACATTAAGATAGATCTCAAAATTGGCAATCATTCATATTCACTTGGGACACTTTCACAGTTTGCCGCCCGGTGGCGTTCCATTCACTAGATTCTTAGAACGTATTGTTTTTCGAAGACCCTATTGTACGATATCGCCAAAACAAATAGGTTCCCAAACAGTTATCAGAACTGTCACAACCAATTATGAGCTTTATGTCCTTGTAATAAGGTAAACATATCTGCATATATTAAAATTGTAACAGATGCAGCGGCAAAAATTAAAGTAAATGTATCCCATTGTTTTGTAGCCGCACCACACAAAAAGGCATTTTTCTATGACGAGAGTGAGAACTACAAGATGTTATTACTTAGGTATATATATTTGATTGTAATTTGTTTTCAAATTAATCTTAATACTAGCCTTTGATTGTTTTTTAATAATTGTTTTAAGATATTGCATTTTTTAATTTTTACGAATATCATTTTGATTTAAATTTGATTGTGTAATCATTTAAATAAGTAGTCTACTCGTAGTCGTACTAATGATTATTATTTTTTTATTAAACTTCCAATCTTTGTGTTCTAAGATATTATATTTTTTACATACGTTCCCCAAGATTACCTATTTTTGAAATTAAACTATTTATGTTATTGTTTGTTATTGATTAATTGATTATACACTACATTTAACGAAACCTATTGATATCATTTGTTTATATACTTATACATTTTTGTTTTAAACGATATTCGATGGAATTAAGTAAATAATTTTAGTAAATATTGTCAATTTTGAGCCTTTGTTTGACTTCTGTTATATCTAATCTACCTACTGAACTCGACCGATCCTATAAAAAAAAATAACATTACCTATTCCTAAAAAGGCTTTTTCATTTCTCATGCTTTGAAAGTGGGTCGTTGTTTTTCTAAGAAGTGTGCAGAAAATGTACGTTTCTGCACTAGCGTCTTTCTTTCGTAGTTGGTTTTTTTTTACAATAAGCAATTAAACTTTAATTTTAAACGGATTTGTTGTACAATTTCCATTCTGATATTTAACTTCTTATTCTATAAATAACGATACATTTACCTAAATTGTTAAATGTAAGTACCCTCAAGAAAGACTATAAAAGTTTATATGTACTTAGTTATATATTTTTAAACACATGTATCTTACTTTCCTTGTATTCCAAATGAAAATTAGAGTTGAGAGTGAAAATTAATTCAGATGAAAGGCACCATTTCAGCCTCGGACTATTGGCGATGTGAAAAACAGTATGAGTCTTATGTTAGAATTTGATTGTTAACATTTGAATCCCTCACTTTGATTAGAGTCCCTCGCTAGGCTTGGAGTTTTACTGTAAAATTCTTCGTTTCGTTTAGGATTTAATTTACACCCACGCCGTAAATATGTCTTTTTACTCCCTTGTGACACAAACTACTAAAGACTACAAGAATTACATGATAAAAATACAAACATAGTTAGGTTGTCTATGATTTTTAGTAATATTTATATTGACTCCACCATTGCGCATTATGGTAATTCTGATTTTGACATTTATTGCTTGAAGCTTAAAGGGCCATCTTATATTTATTAGTACATTTAAACTTTTAAAGTTCATTTTATATGATAATAATATATAAAACTTTTCGTAAATTCAAAATTAATTACAATACAATTTATAAGTACATTTATTATTGGCAGATCATTATACAAATGATAATTTAATAATTTTTACATGGTTTACTATAATAAGACAAAGATGTCAGGCTCACGTCAGTTAAAAAATAAAAATATATATTTCATATTGACCGAATGTATATTCAAGAAAACTCACACATACATTGTAATATGATTGACAATTGATTGAATTTTTACCACATAGGTACCCCAATAGGACTTATATCTACAGATTATTAAAAATATAACTGTTTAAAATGTTCAGTTGATAAAAAGAATACCAGATCAAGCACTTGGCTGGCAGATTTTATCGTGGACAGTCTTTATTGATTTTATTTTTTATTACTAGCACTTTATATTTATTGCTATCAAGTTATATAATAAACAATAAAGTTTTAGTATTTGAACTTTTATATAAAATACTACTATGGTAGCACTATACAGTATGTCTAATTTTCTACAAGTACTTATTGCAACTTAAAACATTGCAAGCAAAAACTAACAGAGGACCTACCGCGAACCACATTCGTCGTGTTGCCTCTCTGTCGCACTTATAAAATTTTACGTAAGTGTGACGGGGCGGCAACACGTCGAACGTGGTTCGCGGTAGGCCCTCTGCTCAGAAAACGGTTTTGCAAATAAACCGTTTATTGAATTTCGACTCTATGAACCACGGAATAAGGTTAAATATGGCATAAACGTCATGAATCTTTTGTCTAATAATTTGTAGCTCTTACATACGCCGGTCCGTTCCTTTGCTACTCGTCAAGGACGTTTCCGGAGCCACGGGTAAATAAGATCCGTTTCTTCGAATACCCGTTTATCCGTGGAAACGGCTCTTAATTACACGTTTCTTAATTACACGTGTGGAACGGGCCAGAAAACCGTTTATTTATTATTCGGAAACGGGTATTCGGAACGTGTAAACGAAACACGGATCCGACCGCGAGCCCTATGTAGAGTACTACATTATACTAGAACGACTTCCATCTAACTGTCCAATACAAGGAAAACTAGGCCCTTATTTGGCTCAGTTCCCTGCCGAAGTTTTTCTTTTATTTTAATACTACATCGGTGGCAAACAAGTATACGGCCCGCTTGATGGTAAGCAGTCTCCTTCGCCTATGTACGCCTGCAACTCCAGAGGAGTAACATGCGCGTTGCCGACCCTAACCCCCAACTCTGTAACCTTACTCACTGACAGGAACACAACACTATTAGTATGGTCTAGTGTTATTTTTCTTCCCCAAAAAACGGAAATTAGTATGTATTTTATTTTATTGTGTTTGTAAACCTATTATTATACCTGGGCAAAGGCCTCCTTCTCTTTATCCACGCACTTTTCTAAAGACGTCAAGGTCGTGCCGCCATTTGCAATGAGTTTTTATAAATTTTCAATTAGAAAATAGTAAAAATGGCAATAAAACATTTTCAAAGTAAATAACTCAAGTACCTACAGGTTACGATATTTGCAAGTGCAACATTGTGCAAGGCAATTAAAATGGACAATACTATGTAACTTTATCACAAATTCTGTTTTTTATCCTTTTTACAAAAATATTACGATGTTTTAATACTTAGGGTATATTTTCAATCTTTCGGGGTTGCTTAATGTAAGTTTTTGATTACCAATATGAAGAATAAAGAGATCTGAAGACTCCGCAGCCAGCTCGGCCGAATTTTACCTTCCCATTCAAACGTAGTTCTCATTTTAAAACTACGTGTTGGATTATAATGAAACTTAAAACATAAAATAACATGAGGTATAGGAATGCCTGTTATATTTTATATTTATAGCTCCAGCATATAAAACAAACAAAATAGAGCAGAAACAAGTTTTGCATGAAAAATTCAAATTCGTTTTGTTTTTTTTACCATGGCATCTGAAGCTACATAAACTAATTACAGGCATAGACTTGCCGTATCCTATTATAAGTACAAAGTTTAAAAGCAATCTAGCTTGTCGTTTTCAAATGAAAGCGTCACTACATTTGTATGGAGAACCGAGCTTGCTTGATTTCCATACATTTGCCCTGGGTAGTAAATATCAAATGATAATTATGTCGTACAATAAGTTCCATAAAACTGATTGGCATGAGTTGGGGTCCAAATCCAAACCTACGACTTTGTCTTACTTCTAACCGCTAGGCCACAAACCCTTCTGTTGCTTCACATCACATGCCTATTCCAGCGTTGAGTTACGGTTATTTCAAAGTTTTACAGCAGTTTACTTACGTTTAAATATTACCGTCATACTTTACGTATGATCCAATATGTTTTTTTTTTGTAGTAGAAAAGTTATTTAAAAAAAACTATAATTCATGATACAAATGCAGAAAGTAAGCAATTACAAAAGAGTGTCAATCGCTCACAATCTATCTTTAAGGTTGACTGGACTAAGAATGCCTCGTGGTCGAGTCCGCCTTTTGTACTGTAAGATCTTTTTCTTTTGTGCAATGAAGATTAAATAAATATTGTAAAACAACAACGACTGCGACTGTTTAAAAACAACAAGACTATGAACTGTCTTTCTGCACGTATATTATTTCATAATCATTACCTTGAAAATAGAATATAGAAATAGAAAATAGTGCAAGTCGGACTCGCACACAGTGGATTACGTACTTTTTAGTACGTGTTGTTATAGCGGCAACACAATTACATCATCTGTGAAAATTTCAACTGTCTAGTTACCACATTCATAAGATACAGCCTGGTGACAGACTGACAGCGGAGTCTTAGTACAAGTAATATGGTCTCGTTTTACCCAAAACAAATAGTCGCCGTTGCAGCCAGTGATATGCGGATTTCTTTTGGCAGGATTGGTCCTTAGGACCCAGATGTAAATTTTAAGGGGGGGGGGGGGCTCTCAATTTTATAGTGATATCTACATCATGTAATCTACTAGGCCAAGTTTGGTATCGTTTTCGTATAAATTGGGGATCACTGATCCAAAGTAAGAACATAATATTTTAAAAAAAACTTTTGTTTAAGTTCCTCTTCACGCCTCAACCACTGAAACGATGTTTGATAGTTTAAGTCCCGGGAAAGAGCATAAGATAGTTTTTATCCCAAAAAATCGTCCCTCGAGGCTGTGAAAACGGGAGTGGAAATTTGAATGGCGAATCAATGAACGCTGTACTTTTGACAAGCAACGCTATACTTAAACAGTTAATTATTAACCTCAGACGTCACCAAAGATAAACTCCTAAAGCAAAAAGCCCTACATGATACCCATAAGGTGAGCCTTCATATTATTATACAAAACTAAAATAATACGTAAAACGCATACTAACAAGAAACCATTTAAAATCCCCAATATCGAAATTGCATTTAAACAACTAAATTCGATCGGTACAGAATACGTCCGCAGGGCGTGGTTTCGGCAAAGGCGTGGCCTCGATCGGCCCTCCCTTGCGCCAGCGTGCTATACCGGCGCGCACTATTGTTTGACAACTTCGCTATTGGTCCCACCAGCGTGTCATATTCGTTATTATTTTTGGTGTTTTAACCAACCACGTCATTAAACACGTCAGAAGTAATTTTCATTTATACCCAAGTAAGGTTTTCAAAAGTACAAGGATTGCGAGTAAGAACAAAAACACGCTATCTACAACATGTTGCCGACTAGCTAAATCGTCTAAAATAATATCTGTTAGAGGACCAGAAGTCTACAATAAACTACCCAATGACTTAAGGCAGATTGAGTGTGACTCAACCTTTTACAATAAATTAAAAATATGGTTAACTGTCCAAGCTTTTTATGACATTAATGAATTTCTTAATTTTAAATGTAATAACATAATGTAGCTTAAATAATATTAATGTATGATTTTAATTTATCCGAATAACTTAATAATTTTAACTTGTCATTTTTATTTATTTGTATTTGTATCCTTTTATTTTAATCGAATGTAGATCAAGTAAATATTTTTAATTTAATTTAATTTAATTTCAACTGTGTATTTTATTGCTGACATGTAAAATTGTATATTTTACCAATAAATGAGTATGAGTATGAGTATGAGTATCATTGCGTGTTTGTGCGTTAAATAACTACGACCTTGCGTGCTTTAATAGTTTGAAATTAGGGATATATTCGTGCATATAAAACACAAAATACTAGTTCTGTGATATAAATACACAGTACACACCCTGACAGCTAATAATGAATAGGTAAGTAATTTATCATTACAAAAATTTGCGAAATTGACATCCCGTCTGTTCCCGGCCAAGTGTCCCTAAACATCATCATTATCCTAAACAATGATATTATAACTCTAGATAGGTTATAGGCGTTCCAAAATTGAAGCGCTTACCTTGTACATATTGTACAAGTTGCCTTTAGTCAAGCATAGGCAAACGAGAAATGTGCTCGTGCCAACGAACTCCCGCACACCGAAAGAGAAAAGCTTGTTTTTTTTAACAACTATCTAATCAAAAATAAGAGATTTCTTCGTATGTACAGTCAGCATCAAAAGTAGCGGATCAAACAAGGTTTCAAAAGTGTAGATACTTTTTTTTTATGTAATAGGCCGCAAATGAGCAGACGAGCCGCCTGATGGGAAGCAGTCATCGCCGCCCATGGACATAAGCAACATCGGAGGAGCCACTAATGCGTTGCCAACCTTTGGGAACCCTAAATACCTGCTTCTTGAAGAACCCCATGTCATAGCGCAAGGGAAACACCTCAGAAGGTAACTCATACCACAACTTGCACGTTCTGGGCAAAAACGAGCGATATGCCCGCTTGTTCTTCGTTTGCCACGTGTCGAGAAAGTGAGGATGAACTTTGTTTCTTTGGCGGGAGCTGCGGTGATAAAAACGCGACGGTGGCACCAATTCAAAAAGTTCTTCAGAACATTCCCCATTGTACAGACGGTAGAACAGGCACAGAGAGCCAACGTCTCTCCGAAGGCTGAGAGGTTCCAAACTGACCGTGAGATCGGGATCACCAACAATGCGAACTGCCCGACGTTGGATGGAGTCAAGTGGAAGAAGTTGGTATTTCGGTGCTCCAGACCAGAGGTGAGAACAGTACTCCATATGTGGTCGAACCTGCGCTTTCACCATTCTGTAACAGCTTAACAAAACTTGATGGTTCTATATGTAGAACAATTCAGACTGTAAAAGATATACTTTTCAAAGTAAATTTTAGAGAATTATCTTTATTTGGAAAAGTTATCCGGAATATCAGATACTTTTGGCGCGTTGTTTCATCCGCTACTATTGATGCTGACTGTACATAGGTACAGTCAGAAATAATATGGAAGTATTTTTTGTACTCCTGATGTATGAGTATAACCTATATATGTAGCTTATATATTAGTTATATAATATCAATGTTCAACTAGGGAGTCATCCATAAATTACTTCACACGAATTTCATGATTGTTTGACCGTTCGACCCTCCTTGTCACATCTGGACACATTTTGCAACCCCCTTCGCACTGGTATGACGTCACGTATTTGACTTTTTTTTAACAAAATCAGCATTCCAACTAAGTATAATTATTTTATTAAAAATTGTATTTTTATATAAAAGCAACGTAAGCATTTTTATACTACCTTAAACTGATTAGGGCATAAAACACGAATAAAAACGATTTATCATTGTAAAAATGACGACCAGTTTGGCCTAGTGCGTAGTGGCCCTGCCTACGAAGCCGATGGTCCCAGGTTCAAATCCTGGTAAGGGCATTTATTCGTGTGATGAGCATGGTTATTTGTTCCTGAGTCTTATATTTATATATTATATATATCGTTGTCTAAGTACCCTCAACACAAGCCTTATTGAGCTTACTGTGGGACTTAGTCAATTTGTGTACTAATGTCCTATAATATTTATTTTATTATTTATATTTATTATTATTAAAATTTTTATTAACTACTTAACTGGTTACAAGTGAAGTTAAAGAGAGGTCACAAAGTTTATGACTCCCTTTTCCCCTTGTCACAACATATCACTGTTTCTTGACCCCTAAACAAGTGACGTAATTATTGGATGACCCCAAAGGCTGCATTAAAGCACTACTGCGGACCCTAAACACGGCCCATCCTGTTGGACCTTACAAATTCACAAATCAATCTGTCTATGTAATTGTATTTTTTGTCTTTGGTAGTTGTGGCAATAAATATTTTTTAACTTTTATCTCTAACTAGGTACCTATGAATTCCAGTGCCCAAGCAGAGGGCAATTATTTCATAATAAAATAAAAATAAAATTTTCTTTTATTTCAGACAGAGTCCATAAACATCTTACAGTTAAAACTACAAATGAAATATAATAAAATAAAATTAAAAATCACAATTACAAATCATACTACAAATAAATACTATTATTATACACAATTTATTTATATTACACTATTTACACATAATTACCCATTAATAATCAATATCATAAATAACATTTTTATTAAGTTGGATCATGCAACAATGATTCATATATGCGCAGTCGAACCTGCTCGCAATCATTGTCAGAATGCTGTTGGAGCTGCCCCTCACCCGGCGCACCAGGGAGGCGCAGCGCTTGCGCATGGTGGCATGGAAGCAGTCTACCCTGGCTGTCGCAAACATCCCTGACGCGCTGCAGTATCGGGGCAACCTCATCAGCACTCTGAACGCATCGTTATATTGGATTCGCAGAGCATTGTACTGTTTCTGGGTATAATCACTCCACAGGCTGCTGGTATAAAAGGCTGTACAATAGGCCCTAAACAGGGTGGCCTTGACTTCAGCGGAACAATGTAAAAACCTGCGGGCGATCATGACAGATTAAAAATGAACCAACGTTATGAAAAAAAAAACTAACAAGGTGTATATTACTGCTACCAAAAATAGTAAGGCCTTTCACAACATCTTCTGTGTGTCTACTAAAAACCTACAAAGTAATAATCTGCCACAAAAATAGACATTTAACTGGAATACGTTTACCTTTTTTTTATGCGAGTATTATGTTAGTTAATGAAAACATTACGCTTTTCTTTATTCATTTCTATCATTAATGTGTGAGCCAATAGGTACAAATAATAAAAATACCTCATTTTATTCTTAGCATGTTGCGACCAGTGCCTCAGTCGGCTTAAACAAAAAAAAGTTAAAAATGAACCCTGAACCGGCGTCATTCCGTCAGCCCTTATCCGCTTCGGGACGGACGTGAGCGGATCCCGTCACGCACGAGCCCGTTTAGGCAAGGATTAATTGATATTAATTTCAACTCGATTTGGTTTGGCGGTATAACACGTCAATATTGTACGTTTTGTAAGTCGATGTGGATTCGTTGGATAGATGCGGTTTAGAATTGGTATTTGTAGGTATCATAATTAATTAATAATTATATATAGCTAGATGTATCCGATGTCACGCTCCTGTTTGCGTCAGATGTTTATTGCTACAATATATAATGCCTCATTAATATATTATTTATTGTGCGAGTAAAAATAAATATTGATTACCTTAGATAAAACATAATTAAATTATAAAACTTAAAACCTAAATCTAAAAATAAATAATTAAACTTAAAATAAAAAACTAAAACATATCCCCCTGCGGCATTGTCTTGCAATACAGCGAGGATCGCTGTATTGCAAGACTAATTCTTTGATGCCTCATAGTTTCATAATTACTTTAAGTAATTTAACAAAAATGAAATAAAAAGTAAACAAATCTTGGTGATGATATAATTAAGGGTATTTACTTCGCGTTTCTCTATAGTTTACATATCTGTCGTCTGTGCGGAATACACAATTTTTGGTTTGATTGCATTTATTTTCTTCAAAATCTTGCATACTTGTTGAAGTTTTAAACATTTTAACATGACCAATAATGTTATCAACACTATTATAACGATAGTAACACATAGGTAGTATAGGTTATCAGCAGTACTGTGTTATAGTTGTACTTCGCAGATCGCAGCATAACTTTGAAGGTCAATGTGGGGAATATCGCCTATATATGAACCTACCTAAGACAGTCTACAAGCTCTTTCCTCGGTTAAACTTCTAAAATAGTTTTAATTGGTTAATAATATTGAAACCAATTTCAGTAGCTTTCATTCAATACATAGAAGACATAGAGGACGAATTGGACATTCAACTTTTAAAGCATAAAGTGGTAGAAATTTTACAGATGTCGGTGAAATGAGATAAAGATAAAGATAGTTTATTATTCAAGTAGGCATATTACAATGAGCTTATGAACGTCAAATAAAGCTACACTGGCTCTTACCCTATACCTCTGACCCGAGAAGATTTAAATCCCCCCTCAATTGGAGGAGGGTATCCCAATATGGACCGGCAAGAAATTCGGCGGGACACATCTTTTCAAAACATTACATCTTATAATTAACATGCATTAAATAAGAAAAAAATACAATTAAGATTACGATAGAAATCATGGAATTACATATAGTAGCTACTTTTCTTTATAGAAATCTGATAGGTATATATATGTCATATCAAACCATACAAATACGTAGATCTTTCAGAAAACATATCGAATTCTTACAAAATGAAAAGAAAAAAAAAATTAATAAAGAAATGAGTATCAAATATCAAAAATACTCCAAATTTTCTCTTAAATGTCCTATGATTGGTGCCGTTAACATATATAATAAACAAAATTAGTAACTAAAGAAAGATAAAGTAAAGTTATGTAAGTATTTATGAAATTAACAACTAAATCCCTACAAGCTGCGCTGACATCCATAAGTTCTAATCTACAAAAAAACAGGCCGACATCAATTATTTTTTTCCATCGAGATAAATCTATATTTTGTGACATATTCATTGGGCAGACGACATGTGACCGCGTTCGACATGTTAAATGAATGAGCAAGTGTATTGATCTCAATTTTGAATCGACATGCCTAATTTGATTAATAAAATAGTATAGTACTTAATACAATACATTGCACACGACTTTTGTTTGTAATATTATGTAAATCACAAACATCACACCACGCTAAATCACATAAATAAAGCGGCTGCCTATAAATAAAATTGTGTAAAAGTTTAAAGTCCCACTTTGTATTTTCCGAGTTACGGGCAGTTCAATGAAAACTGGCCAAACTTACCGAAAATCGGTTGTTGATAAAATGTGATAGATAAAACGTACTCTAAAGAATTTGTCACTTTGATTGCAACGGTTAATTGATCAATTTAAGCACATTTTAGGGCCTCAAAATTTTAGTCGATAGGGTCGATGTCGATACCTAAAGAAAAATCGGCCAAGGGCGTGTCGGACCACACATGATTGTGTGCTCGCGGCATTTAAACATTTAATATGATATAGGTACGAGTTTTTTATAGTGATTTCCAACAATCGTTGACAGTTAACGCTTGTTACGTAACTCGTGTGTTGCTTTGCGGACCGAATTATTTTCTGTAGTTAACCATATTTTCATTGTATTTCTAAGCAAAATTTATCTCTTCTTAGGTCCTACGCTAACCACCGTTTAAATATTCGTCCGCAGTTTGGCTCAGCAAAAAAATATAAGTTTGAACGTAGGCAACGTTTTATCAAATATTTAATAAGTACCTGTATTAAGATAATAATTTACTGAATTGATTCAGTAGGAAAGCCTTTTTGTGGTCATCCCGTGCGGCACTGTTTTTGTAATGACTCAAGGATACCTCCCGAAATCTAGTTTGTCTATAGATCTACCATTAGGGGAGGTAGGGGAGTAAATTGGTATATATTATAAAGTAGTTAATTAAATTAATGATACCATAAATAATACATTATTACTTGGGCTTCGATCTCCAACGGTAGTGAACACAGAGACGGTTTTTTTTTATGATACAGGAGGCAAACGAGCAGACGGATCACCTGATGGTAAGCGATTACTTTTGACCGAAGACATTTTCGGACGAAGTTTTTTAGTACGAGTAGTACGACATTTGTATAGGCCCTTACTAATTGAGTAATTGATAAACAATTGAAATAAAAATGTGTTTCTTTATATTGGTTGGCAATTGGTGTAGGAATGTTTTGTTCAATAAATACGTGAATAGGGTACACAACGTACGACAGATGGCCAGAAAACATTTTCATCGACATTTCTACTTCATTCATTTAAACATTTTCATACACATGTCGATAGTTGTATACATAATTATGTCGACACAGTGCCAAATAAGCAGTACAGTACGCAACTCCTTTGATACCCAAAGCTAAAATTCAGAAGATCTTAAGTACGTAAAATTTCAAATACGCCATCTATTTATTTAATTTTCTATATTACCTAAATTTTAAAATTGAACGAGGGTTTGTTATTTTAGACAGTTGAGTTCCTCTATGTATGCGAATATAAGACTTGTGCATATTTGTATTGCATAGGACTACTATGTACATTAATAAATAGAGCATAAAGCGAGATGAAAAAATGAAATCCCAGAAGAAATTGAGTTATAAACCATTAATGAAAGCTAGTTTAAAGTCGTGGTTAATGGCCTAAGACTTTGGAAATTCGAGAACTGAGTACCTATTAGTATTTGTCTTACATTTTTGAGAGCCCTTCTGCCACCTTTTTTGTTCTTTCTACAAATGGAAGAAATTATAAAAAGTTATGATTCTAACGACGCAATTTTAAAATAGTGAGGACCACTATTATATGAATAACTAAATATTTCGAATAGTTATGTATCATTCTAGATTAAGTACTATATGTATTTTAATATACTTATGTTTATAAATACCTATGCAATCTTATCTCTACTCTCCAAGTCAACATTTTAATTGAATGTTTGTCCCAAATTCAAAAATATGGTCAATAATAACCTTGTTTTTTTTTCTTTTATCGTGCATCGCCCTTATGCCCTCTTTGTATTGATTGACGTTTTTAACAAAAGCTTTTCAACAACATGTGCCATTCGATACCTTTATCTTTATTATCTCTATATCAGACCTTGAATTTAGGAGTCAATGACTTTTAAATTACTGTTCGTAATCACGAATTAGCACGATATGGTAGACGGTTAATCTATATGACTTAATATTTTACAATAAAATATTCTTATCATATTCCTATCTTTTCGTTTCATTTGACTCCGAGCTTATCGTTTCAATTCACTCCGAGACTTCCCGATTTGTATCACACTTTTATATTGCGACGCATGGTATGTTAAGGATTAAGGACGGCCATCCTTTCACTTTTCTCAAAGAATTTGTTACTTATAAGTTAGAATTTTAAATCTAAATTCTAACTTATAAGTAACAAAAATCAGAAAAAGAACACCGACGATATCATACACCAGGAAAATTTACATTAAAAGTGTTAAAAGTTTCCAGAAACTTTGTTCATTAGACAATACAACAACAACAACAACGACAGTTTAATTGTGTCTAAAATTTAATTTGTTGTTGAGTTTACCGTAGCACAGATTATGTATTGGAAAATTCTCTTTTATTCGTCACAATGGAAGATGGCTAGTTATTTTTAATCAATGCTGTATTGAATGGTACTAAGTCTAAACAGTTTGATGATCGATGATTACCCTTTTACTGCTAAGCAGACAACTTAATGTCGTACATTACGTACAAAAACCAATTAGGTAAAATGTTGTTAGAGTTATAGTCTGAATTTACATCCATTTACCGCGTTCTGACTTCAATTGATAAAAAGGGCCAGATGATATGTGTCTGATGATAAGGCGTCTGACACTTCAGTTTTCTACAGAAAGCATCACGTAATCACCGATAACCCGACATAGAAAACGAATAAGTGTCCGAAGCCTCGGCTTGGAGCTGGATCGTTCTAACGTAAGTCATCCTTAGTATATATTTTTCATTACCATCACCAGAGTAAGACGAAGCTGAACAACAGACTATAGTAACATCCATCGCCATCAAGTAACACAACAAAAACTACCGCTCTTGAAAAATCGCCCTAGCCTGCGGTCGGTGCTTTAAATGAATTTATAATTTGCGCCGTCCGGCAGCAATTAGAGTGCTCCCGCATCGCCTCGGGAACGAATTTAAATGTTAAATCAGAAGTCGTTTACGGGAACATCCCACGAGCCCACGCGTTATGGTTTCTATCATTACGTAGGAACTGCACGACTGCTAAAAAAATTAGGATGCCAATTTATAAAATACGTGATCATAAGGGATAAAAGTCTGTGCAGCAGTAACGCTGCTGCACACGCCATCGGAATGCTAGCGCCAATAATGTTGCAGTTTCTAAATGAGTGACGGTTTGAGTGGTTTGAGCGTTCTTATCGCGACAATAATGCGATGACAATAACGTAGTTTTTCAAGGAAATAGACAATAGCATCACCCACGTCAACGCTACAGCAGAAACTTTGCAAAAGTAATTACTGTTACAGTCGCCGTCCGAATGTACCTACCTATAAAAGCTTGTGTGATAAATAATATTACCGTGGAACCTGGACGAAAACTGAAGGAAGGGCTTGAACCCCGGTGGATACTAGTAAGTTTCTTGTTATTATGATTTATACTGAAGGAAAACATTGTTTATTTTGGAAGTTTCCCTTTGGGTTTTAAGATTAGATAGCAGTCGCTTTCAAAAAGCTAGTGTTTGTGCTAATTGGTAAAAACTAATATCTGGCTCTCTTAGGTAATCCAGGCTCCACAAGTGAGCCAGAACAAAATGTCAGGACAACGCTAGGAAGACAATGATGATACGATTCAAACTTAAAATGGCATTGAAGGTTTCATGTCTCTCACTATTAAAAAGTTTCTGTAAGTGCGTAAGATCTGCATATGATTCCCGTGACTAATTTCAGTTTCGATTGGTGTTTTCTATCATCGATTGTCATTTTGACACCAGTATGTCATCTCTCTACCGAGCAATACATTTACTGTATCGGTGGTATAAAAAAATAACTCAAAGGTACACTTATAAATTTATTATTAACGGCACGAGTAAGCGCTGCAATATTAATTACCTTCGGTCACCGAATGTCTTAAGGCACTTCGCCGGTAATTATACATATGCTGGTTTAAAAGCTATTCGCAGTAACATAGCGTCTTATGAAAATTCCATTACATAGACGAGAATAGAAAAGTATAGTACGTGATATACTATATTATTTACGATGTAATAATCGATCAAGTAATGATGTTACCTAAATACGATATACTGACAAGGCCTTTTTAAATATTTTCAATGAATCTCATATATCATTACGTGAAAACTTTATGAATAATTTCCTTCATATTGACTCTTGTGAGTCAACTCGTTGATGGAAACTGCCCCAAGTAACTATTCTAAATTACCAATCGGATGTAAATAATAACTGGAATAGGAATCTCATATGCAAAGTTAGAAACGTTTATGGCCGAAATTAGGTGTTCTAAATTGATACCGCATTCGCATATTTTTGAAATTGGAAGGAAACGTGACTTTAACTTTTTTATTATTAGGGATCCGTGATCGTAAAAACGGGTGTACTGTGTGTAACAAAACTACAAAGTTTCATTTCGCTATAGGTAAGGAGGTGAATTTTGAGTACCGAAATAAAAAAAGTAGCGAAAATTATGAGTACACGAGCAAGCGAAAGATTTTTAGAAAATTATCGCAACCGTTGCTATTGTTTATCGTTTTGAATTTAGAATGCCACGAAGGACACAAATACACGGGGTGTATAGTTGTTAGAATTGTAGCTGGCCCTCAACGGCTTATCTTTTGTCCATTGTTAACTAAAACGGCGCGTGCTACTACCTGCAAAAATAAGGGTCGTATAATTCTAATTGGCACCTGAGCGCGGGCTAGTCTAACGCTCAAAAAACCAGTGTAGGTGTGCTCTCCGATAACGCGCCTTTGTTACGCATAACGAGGACACATTTTAGGCTGGTTCGGTAGCGTTCGACTCGCCGGCACTCAGTAACCGTATAGGGACCACACAAGAACTCGCAAATTATTTGTCCATTTCTTCATTTTGAATCTTATTTCAATTACCGTAGGAGTTGTAATTAAATAACCGGTTAAAGTGACTGGGCCCTTTTTTTGCAGGTAGTGGCACGCGCCGTTTTAGTTAACAATGGACATAAGATAAGCCGTTGAGGGCTAGCTACAAATCTAACAACTATAAATAACCGTGGGTGGGTACAATGTTTTGAACTGGTTTTGTTACGACCCTGACGATCGTCTTCACACACGACATTCACTTCGTTCCGCATGCACCAATCAGCGTGAGCGTGAACTTCAAACTCCCGTCAAAATACGATCAAAATCGTAAGAAGTTGTTAAATCTGAATCAGGCTATATTAATAAGGGGCATGGCACACTACGTTATGAAAGAAATAAATGTAAATCTATCATCTGCAAAAGAAAAAAACAGTTTACAGAATGATTGAGGAGACGTGTGTCAATATGGCCAATATGCCACAGAGGTTAGACTGCGTGTGCTTTCAAAATCGTTGCAGACTTTTCTTGGTCTAACTCTTATTTATTGACGATATGCATGGTCAACCTACAATTAGAATACTTCCGTCAAATGCCGATACTGTGACAAGTGTCAAATTGAATGTCATCAGAGTTTGGTTACTGTTGACAACTCGTATCTCACTCAAGTTAAAGAGGTTTTATTAATTAGGTGTTGTAGGGTGACCATGTTTGTAGAGAATTAAATTTGTCCCCACCAAATTGTAAAAAAATAGGAAAAAGTGTGATTGTTTCACTTAAATACTATGGTGACCTATCACTTAACAGTTATTTAGTCTGCAGGATTAGTCCTGCTCACGTCTCATGAAACACCGTGTAGATTACACCAAAAAACAATTCAGTCAACATCCGTATTAATCGTGATCTAAATAATACAAGAACGTTATTGAACCACCAGTATTAGTCCACAACACGTTTAACTTTTTGTTAATATGGTTTTCTTTGGAATCCTTACGTGTATTTTAATGTCTGTAGCTTTGGGCTATTGCTACTGAACGGATTCTCATACTGCATCAATCGTGCTCAAATTATCAAATTTAAATATTTCTTCCCTAAACTGCGGTGGGATATCTCTGTGTTAAGCGTTATTTAGGTCCGTGTATTTGGAATGTATACATGTTTAATCATGTACCTAGCTCTATACAACCAAGAGCTTAAAAAGGGGTATCAGGTACTAATACTTTTATGAGTGCAAGCCTTGATACTTCTTAGAAAATCATAATATTAGAAAACAAGAGAAGAGTTTTTAGCGTTTTCAAAAAATCATTCCAAAATGGTGTTCAAAATATTTTTTCATGCGTGATACTTTAAACATCGTAAAGAATACACGAAAAACATTTCAGGGGTTTGGAAATTCTTCTTATACTAAAGGGGGTTGAGAGCGATTATTTCGACATTTTCACTTAGGGGCAAATATCATGCGTTGTTAACTCATAAACAAATTATGAACCCTAATGCTTTATTTACATGAACAATGTTCTATGTTCATGTAAAACATATAACAACCAACATACAAATCCACGCGTATGAAGGCACGCGCAACAGCTAGTATATATACCTACATACGAGTAAGTACCCGGGTGTGTATTCATTTATAAGTATATTTTAAGTTTTACATACTCATAGTTTATTTTGATATTTATTTAATTATTACTATAATAATATGTTGTGTTTTGTTCCTCAAATAAATATTTTCACAATACTTACTTATATACATACCCCTTTATTCATAAACGTGTGCTAAAGTTCACAAGCTGCTATCAATCGTTTGTCCCTTTCCGACGTATTGGTATGATGGAAAGGGACAAACGATTGTTACCGGCTTGTCAACTTTAGCACACGTTTATGAATAAGGCGGTTAGAAAACACTTAGCTACACATACATACTTAGGTACGCCCAGAACTCAGGAACGAATATTTTTGATAAGCACACAAATGAATGCTCTTACTGGGATTCGTACCTTCAGCTTCGTAAGTGTCACTACCGACTAGGCTAGGAGGCTGGTCAAACCTTAGAGCCATAATTTAAGATGGAGTGCTTATTATTTAATTAGATAGGTAGGTACTAAAACTTCAAAGTAGCAGTCATTTTAATTAGTTACAATATCTTTAGAGTAGGTACCTGATGCTTACGATTATTTTATAGTATAATTACCTTTATATTATTTTATGGACTAATCCATAGTTATATGATATTGATAAATTCCTTAACAAAACTGATTAAATTAAAAACTTAAGATTTGCTTTGTTTTCTTATCGTGAGACTTCCACCTAGTAAGTAGAAAGCAGATTTTGAAATAAATTGTTTTAAAAGGGTTTAAAATTTTTATTTTTATTGTATTGATAAAAATGTTTAAGTACATGATATTACAGTTGAACCAATGCATCACGAAACTTAGACTAACAGCAATAATAATTATAAGCATTAATAATTATAAAAACAATAATAACACATTGACGCGCGATACGGTACGCGCCGGCGGCACGGCCAACATGTCGCGTTGTCGTGGTCTGAGGGCCATTCTCGGGACGTCCGGAACAAACAGACGCAAGGGACCAGAGACAACTTCGAGACAGTCTGACTCCCCACGCAAGGCTCGACATGCCATGAGAAGGAATTGGTAATTTCGCCTGACTTCCAAGGAATTGTACCCGAGGGAGCCGAGAAGATTCTTTGTCGGGTACAGGTTAGGATAGAATATTTTTTTATGCGTACATACCTTAAAAACGCTTTCTGGACCTTCTCAATTAAATAATTGTATAAAATGTATATGATAATTATCGTCCAGTTACAATTAAGACATTAAAACCGTACTTTAGCTTTTAGCAGCTTCATGTCACATCCCATTCTAGCGTTCTTATTCAACTGACTTGATGAATACATCGATATATTTCCAAGGCAATTACTGGAATTATTCACTAAGCAATTATTTAGAAATATAAGGATACCATCGCCTTATTTGTAATTTTGAGCCTAATTTGGTCTAATTGAGCAAATAGTTTAAATAAATGATATCCTTTTCAACTAAGAAAAGGTACATTGAAACTACATGGGTTTAATAAAGCACCCACAGACCTTATTTTCGTAATTCGTGAGTACTTTTATGATTTGATATTGATATTTATTTTTAATATATCGCAATACGGTAATAAGCTAATAAGTTCGAGCGATATGTCTTTTCCATCGCGGAACAATGGTGTTCTGGACATTTGAGACGCTTGCGCGGAGCCGAAACCGGTAAGTATGGCCCTTTTCATACTATAATGAATTAAAGGGGGTTCACCGAGCGGATGCTGCCCTTGCCCGTGTCATGGGACACACGCATAGGTAACAAACACCCTCCAGGGTGTAAAGACTATTGAGAGTTGTTGGAATCTAAAATGTACTAGGCTAGTGGGTGTAGGGCTTGCAATTCAATTATTCAAATATTCGAAGTTGTCGAATATTCGACCGCAAATTTTTCGAATATTCGAATATTTTTTATTACTCGAAAAAATCTATTTCATGTGAATGAGGAACGGTAGGTTCCAAATCCAAATGCGAAGGAAATAATATATTTATTGTTTCCCTCTCGATAGGCTTCGTGAAATTACAGCTTAACCTAACTCGATTGCAAAGAAAACAAAATCAAAAATTATCAGGATTTTTTCGGTTTAATCAGATAAAGTCCACCGAGGTCTACCCCTTCCAGCTCGGCTTTCTACTTCTCCCTTATACACTCTCTATATTACTCGCCTTCTTTTACTAACTCTTTCCACGTGTCGAACTCATTCTCAACATACCTTATGACGACCAGTCTGGCCTAGTGGGTAGTGACCCTGCCTATGAAGCCGATGGTCCTGGGTTCAAATCCTGGTAAGGGCATGTATTCGTGTGATGAGCATGGCTATTTGTTCCCGAGTCATGGGTGTTTTCTATGTATTTAAGTATTTATATATATTATATATATCGTTGTCTAAGTACCCTCAATACAAGCCTTATTGAGCTTACTGTGGGACTTAGTCAATTTGTGTAATAATGTCCTATAATATTTATTTATTATTGTACCTTTTTAAATTATTGTCATTACATCTTCGTTCAGTCCACACGTTTCCTTTATCACACTGTGCCTAATTATATGTATTCTATGTAATCTCACACCAAACACACACACACTCTCATTTCCACTGCATCCATCTGATGCCTCTTCTGCCATACCCAACTTTCGCTACCATGCATAACCATGGGCACTAATATCCCTCTATGCACAGCCAACCGTGCTTTTTGTGACACCTTCTGGCTGCTCATAAAAGCGTTAAGTGCCCCATTCACACGATTTCCAGCATTTACTCTCCTTTCAATGTCTTTATCGTGCTAACCGTTCTTAGTGAACAAGGTTCCCAGATACACAAACTCTTTCACTTGTTCCACTCTTTCTTGACCAATCAAAATTTTGTAGTTTGTCATATTTTCTCCCTTTCCAAATACCATTACTTTCATCTTGCTTACATTTATTTTCATTACTTTCCTTTCAAAACACCCATGCATTCTAGTTACTATCTCCTGCAACTCTTCAGTCGATGACGCTAGCAATACCAGGCCATCTAAAGAATACATTTGTCGAGTAACCCAGTCATTCTTAGGCCACATTCATAGTTTCTCAAATGATGCAATGCAAACTATTGTCCATGAGTAGATTAAACAGCCACGGTGCCGCTTCACATCCTTACCTAACACTCTTTTTGATGCTAAACCACTAAACTGTCCGTTTACTCTCACACGGTTCAAAATACAATGGAATGAAAACCTTTTTTATAGGCAACTGAGTGACCAAAAATAAATATTAAATGTAAATCGGAAAATAATTACTTACTAAATTTTTTTTACGTGTTTGGATCGTTTTAGTTATAATAATATTAATTCACGCAACGATGCATTTATACTTAAAGTTTTTGCTAGAAATGTTGAATACGTCTAATTTTTGCGTTTCGACTCGTTTTTATAAATGTGGGCATCTCAGTAGGATGATAAAATCTAGTTAGTCAATTAAGTAGATTTCTGCAAAATATCATTAGTTTTTGCAATCTGTGCAAATAGTTTTTGAATAAAACGATAAAACTACCGATTTAACGTTCATTTTCTTATTTCTAAAAAATATTCGAATTTTATCCGAATATTAAAATATCTCGTCAGAAAAAATCGAATCGAATACCTGAAAGTTTCGAATATTTGCAATCCCTAAGTGGGTGATAGCAATGGATCAAATACTGGGCTATGGGATATAATACCGGATGCCTGCCTTACTTATAGACTCATCATCAAATTACTTATAGACTAACAGGCCAATTCGAACATCCACTGACATCAAAATAATATTTGACCCAATGTTATTTTGCATCTTGTCCGCGCTAAATACATGTACGGAGAAATACAAGCGAAATGCACGACAAATGAATGACATCAGTCTTGTTAAAAATAACAATTCCTATTGAATCCCGGACATGCACAGCCGTCCTCTCAGTGCTCAGTGAGCTGCGTTGGGAGAACGACCTGAAGTCACTGCACCTTAATAAATATCTAAACATTAACCATAGTCATATATGGAAGCAGGCAACAGATCTTCGATAGCAAGTGATAATGAGGACATAGATCTTTATCATGATGCCTGATTCCAAGATATAACTTCAATAAGCTGGACGACACACATCAAGACGTTTGAATATACAATGTGGCCTTAGCCTTTATACAGAACTTTTTTAAACACAAATGTGTTGATAAGAGTACTACCTTATATTATCACTTTGCCGGTTGTATTCTAAAGAAGCCAAAGGTCCGCTTTTGGCAACCTATTTAATTTAAAATTACTCGTAGTGCAGAAATTCTTAACAAAAGCAACTACCATCTCACCTTTCTATGCAGAGAGGAAAGTAAATTTAGTCCTGTTTTTAACGATGTCCTTGTTCTTTCACGATCACTCGGCAATCGATTTGTTACAAAATATTAAATAGTCAATTTCTTTAATAATAATGTTTAATATTATTCCTAAGAAAACTTTAATTCCGTCCGTTTGCGAGATTTTTTTACATAACATTTCATTTCCTTAAAGCAATTTTAATATTAAGTATAATATAACGTTTTAATCGTAACTTAGTTGCAACATCGCACACGCATCATTTGTAGGTATTTTTTAAATAGTTTTTGGTACTTGGATCTACTTGTAAACTTTTTGCCCACAACGTTATTTTTATCAGGGTAAAGTAATTTAATACCGATATCCTTTTTAAATCCAGTCTCCATACGAGTATTGAGTGCTAATTGCAAGCAAAATATAAACAAAAAGCCAGCTGTTCAATGCAGAATTTTATCTAATATTCGGGGGACTCCCTCTGGTCGCATAACAACTTTTGTCATATTTTTAATTGGCTTAACACTTTTTGCATAAAATTGTAAGTCATAAAAATCTATAGTCAGAATTTTTCCTGAGCATAACTGGGTTTTTGTCATAAATGTTTACGTATGACTATAAAAGTTATGTCATATCTTTTATAGTCATAAATTTAATTCGCATGAAATTTTAGGTTAGGTTCGTTAGGTATGCACAAAAAATATATGACAACTGCTATGTATGTCATCAAATATTATGGCTAAAAACTTATGACACAATATAATATGACTTTTTATTTGTATGGGCGCGTATGTATGATGATTATGACACAAGTTGTTATGCGTATCAAAGATATAACTTCTACTCCACTCCACTTCCACTTGACTCCATCCAACGTCGTGCAGTTCGTATTGTTGGTGACCCCGATCACACAGTCGGTTTGGAACCTCTCAGTCTTCGGAGAGACGTTGGCTCTCTGTGCCTGTTCTACTGTCTGTACAATGGGGAATGTTCTGAAGAACTTTTTGAATTGGTGCCACCGTCGCGTTTTTATCACCGCACCTCCCGCCCAAGGAACAAAGTTCATCCTCACTTTCTCGACACGTGGCAAACCAAGAACAAGTGGACATCTCGCTCGTTTTTGCCCAGAACGTGCAAGTTATCGAGTGAGCTACCTACCTTTTGAGGTGTTTCCCTTGCACTGTGACATGGGGTTCTTCAAGAAGCAGGTATTTAGGGTTCTCAAAGGTTGGCAACGCATAAGTGACACCTCCGATGTTGCTTTTGTGTATGGCCGGTGATGACTGCTTCCCATCAGGCGCCTCGTCTGCTCGTTTGTGGCCTATTACATAAAATAAAAAAAAACTTGTATACAACCCAATATGGACCCAATATTAAGACGCTAATTTTAATCTAATATAAGATTTAATATTAGGACGCTAAACTGTATACCTACTCAATAGAGTTAAATTTGAAGTTTAATAACAACAGATACATGAAGAAATTGTTAGGAACATTTTGCCAAAAGAGATGTGCAAGTATTAGATGTGGTAGTACAACTTACTACAAGGATAAAGAAATTTTCATCACACTTGCTCAAAAAAGATTTTGTTTCATGCAGGTATACAGAAGGATAAAGGCATATATTGTTCCCGCGGGAGTTATGGATTGTGATTTTTTTAAATTGTGTTACTAATTCATACGAACCAAGTACGTTTATAATGTATTTTTATTGTTTATGTTAATATATATATATATAATTTGTGTAATTTCATAGCAGTGTAAAATATTTTTACACAATTTTCATTGCTAGATAGGTCTGTGCCTTCGATGCCTAACCTGTCAAAGAAAGACAATATGGCGGCCGAATGTTTGAAATGGCACCGTATTTAAGAAATATTTCACTTAAAATGTAGTTTTTTCTAAGTATATAGTAAAATGACAAAAAAACAGATAATACAAAATCAAATATGAAAATAAAGATTTTACAAAATAGATTAAGAAAGAAAAAATACATTGACTTTGCAATTTCATTCTAGCTATTAATTTTACTCCAGCTCGAGCAGTACACATACTCATAAGCAATAAAGTCATTACTTGGCACTATACTTTAGATTCGGGACAATATCTAGGCGCTTGTATTTACAATCAATTCAGAAATCCATCGAACAGCAGACCTTAGCCCGGCGGGGCATGGCCGGAGATAACGCGGACAGGCCAAAGAGATCCGCCTAAGATACCCCTAACAATTAACAATGCGACATTATACTCCCGTAATTACCGCGGTTCGGCCGATTTGCTCCAGGACTTAAGTTATAGCATCTTGTTTTGTTTTAATTGACTATGGTTACCGGTTTGGAGTAATGATTAATGTGGGCGGCTACGATACGGTACTGTAGTTTGTATTGTAATGAGTTAATACGTATACGAATTGACTTTTGTTTTTGGAGGAAGCGTCACAAATCTTCATAAAACTTTTTAAAAATATAAATTCGTAATTTATTGATGTTAAGCCGGACTACGAGTGCATTTCGAGCAAACAAGTAATTAAAATATTATAACCTACAATTTATTGATCCAGGAAATGTGTCTGGTGTTGGTTCTATATATTATATTTGTGTTATTCAAGCTGTGTGCCAAACTGCAAGGCTGGATGGAATGCAAAAGATCCCGTCACCACATCAAATCGACAAAATATTTCTTAGATCAATAGAAAATATAAAGAATTTATCACCAAATAATATACGATTATTATGTCGATTTGTTCCCTATGGACACTACGTAAAAAAATCAAAAGTATTGTTATTGCAAAAGACGTATTTATAGTATTTTTCATGACACGTTCTTTGATTGACCTATGTATTTTTTCTATGTTTTTATTAGTTATTTTATTGGTTTCAATGTATACATTGTATAATTTAGATATATTATTTGTTATACTTAACCTTCTGTATTTTGATTTCACTTATGTTTCAATGACATTAATCTCTGATCAAGCTAATTTTGCAAAAAATTGGCAGTGGTAGCTTGGCGAGGTTTTTGAATCTTGAATATCAATGTTCTATGAGCTGTGAGTGCAGTGACTTGGCCATTGGCCACCACATACAAAGAATTAATATGGTCGCTATGTTACTAATTTAACACAGTCAACACGGCTTGTGTTCTTGTAAGAGCAAACTGCATAATTATCAACCTGAAAACGTTAACTTTACATGCCATGACATGACTTGAATAGGTATACGTTATCAAATGTAAGAACGAGACACTGATATTTAATATGATGAAAAAAGAATGGAATTATATTGTTATCACTAACTTCATGCCCAGTATTATGAAATTAATCCCCAATCATCGTCCGATAAAAATATAATAATAGGGATCCTTAACAACACGATTAATTTGCGTCACCATAAATTGTAAATAAGACATCAGTTTTTATTTCGATTTTGATGAACTTTAAAAAGGCAAAAACTAGGTAACTCAGCTACGTTTAATTTTTACAAAACGATACACTGTTAGAATATGAACACAATTTGATTATTTTTATTTAAATATTTTATCTGTAATTTGTGAATATGATGTAGGTGACTGATGATTATTGTGTCATTTATAATTTTAATTTAATAATTAGTAATGGTAAGGGGGCACAATATGTTTGACTTTCTGAGCGAAAATTTCTAAAAGCATTCACTTAATTAAAAAAATCGGCCAAGAGCATGTCGGGCCCGGGCCATGCTCAGTGTAGGGGTCGAAATAGGCTAAACGAGGGCTATTAGTAAGTATAATGTACATTACAAGTATAAGGGAGTACCTTCACAGCGCTTTGTAGTTTGTACGTCTTTTTACTGAGAAGATTTTTTGTAATAATTCAAAAAACGGCTGGATCGATCATGTTCGCTATAGTTTTCTTTAAAAGTATTTTTTAAGCTTTTGTTTTACAACTTTTTTTCATATTTTTTGAACCCATGGTGGTGGTTGGTGGTGGAAAGGTTAGACCCCCTCTAACCTGTTTTTTCTTTCGGAGCGAATAACCAGGCTTCGAATATTATCTTATAATGAAGCCTAGTTCTCGTGCGGCTCATTGTGGTAAGTTTTATAAAATTAGTTACTTTTATATTCATCTTACGGATAATCGAAAAGGAAGTCTTTCAACAGCGACTCTAAGTTAAACTAAAATCGCAGCTGTATGCCCAACATTAATAATTTACAAAAAAAGGCTCATAATATCAGCAGATTCGTACATCTTTGTACACGTATACGTCAGTAAACATGAATCTAAATAGATAACTACAAATGCCATACAAAATCACTAAGGGCCTAAATTTTCATACAATAAGTGCCTGAGGAAAAATGAGCCGTGTACTTTTCAGGAAGTTCCTATCGTAAAGAAAATTTGTAGACATTGTTAAGGGTTAAGAAAAGGAATTATAAAAGAAAATGATACATTATCTACTACAGTTTTTGAGATTATAGAAACTTTCATTATGACCTTTGGGAATATATTACCTTAATTTTTATTATTATTTATTAAAATGTTTGATTGGAAAAAAATATACTTGTATATATTATACATATTTTATCTCAAGTGTATAAGTAAATACCAAAGGAGACATGATGGGAAGAGGGAGTACTTATGTTTCGTTGGATTAATTTTAAAATTTATATCAATCAATTTTTATTTCATTAACTACTGACTACGGAACCCTTCTAAAAATATTTATTTTATCGATATTATTAAAACTTATCACTTAATCAACACAATTAGTAAACAGAGCAAATAAAGGTATTATAATGTGCGGTTGTATTCGTTCTCAAAAATGGCAAAATTAATTTCTCTAATTATCTTCGTCATCTGTTTGTGTTCAGTGGGAGCTTATATTGAATTCGAAGTTTCTAGCCATGGATTTGATACGGAGCTGTATGAGAATGTGTTAGATGAAGAGCTATGTGAAGCGCAATTGAATTACTTACTAAGTAACAATACAATGTTGACAGCTGAATGTAAGTATGCGTTCACTTTTAACACCAACTCAAATTATAGTTAATTACAAATCATTTAAGTTAGTAAATATTTACTTAATTAGTATCTGAATGATATATCCAGTTTACACAGCTTTAGTGAGTTAACGGACAATAATATTTATCATTGTTAATATCAATATTTTTTTGTTTTTTTAGTTCTTGATGCAGGCATCAGACTTCCGAGAGGCATTCTACAAGGAAACTTTGTAGACCTCGGAAACTACCATCAGTGTCTAGCAATCAATGCAAACTTTGAGCCATCCGACATAGAGGGGAAGTATTGTATGATACATGTTCCAATTATTCAAGATGAGTTAAACTTACCAGCTTTGCGAGAATGGCCAGAAGAAGGTTCAGAGTGGCCCGTGGAATGGCCCGAGCTTCCGTGGCCTAAACTTTTATCATTTACAAGTCCACATAGTGATTTGTTCAGAAATCTACAAAAGGTACGAACAGAAGCAGTAAAGTACAGTCGTATGACTAGACCTGATATGGACTTAATGAGGTAAGTAGATATTATAATATATATACGTATTTATTCAATTGTTGTCATAGCGTTAAATTAGATCTTAGTTTTTGTTTCAATTTTGACTTTAATTGTTTTATAATAGAACACAGTTTGGATATTTATGTCATAGTTTGAATATTAGATAGTAGGTTACGCAAAAACTGTCGAATGAAATTTGACATACTGTCATAATATAAAATTGCAACCGGTATAAAATAAAAGATACCTTTTGTCCAGGGATTAAATTCCCTATGCAGTTAAAGTAGTGTTAAATTACTGCTGTGACGTAGCGACCCGAAGTGGATCTTGCTGTTAAATTAAAGTTAGATAAAACAGTACCCCTAGTGTAAATAAATTCGATTTCGAAACGTGACGTACGCGTTTGCGTTTAGTCTCATTTTGTATTGGATTTAGAAAGAGCGCGCCAAGCGGGTTGTTTTGGAAACTCAAAATCCTATACAAAATGAGACTTAACGCAAACGCGTTCGTCACGTTATGATGTCGATCAAATTTACACTAGGGGTACTATTTGGAATCCTGATTGTGCAATCCTATTTGTCAAACCTAAATTATTACCTACTCCTACGAATATATCTGTGGCCCTAGTGAAAAAGGGTACAAGTCTCTGGCAGTTTAGGTGTATAAGGGCATAAGTGTTACGTGGAACTTACACCCCTTTACAGCTGCGCTGCCAGAGACTTGTACCCTTTTTCACTAGGGCCACAGATATTTACCTACTAGTTTTTGTTCACTTCTTTAACCACGACTTCAAATGGTGCATTATTACCTATAATTGGAGCTGTATTTCACGATAATATTTTTAATTTTTCGTTTTGGTAACCAACTGCAGGCATTTGAAAATTGTGACATTAAACATTAGTTTTAAAACCGAGGATGACTTTATCGTTGTTAATACTCAAAACATTTCGAATTACTAACACCGTTTATTAGTTATTTCGAACAACAAAGTTAATATAACACATTATCAAACATAGTAGTAATATCAATTCATATATATTAATTTTCTAGAATACCTTTGAATAACTAGTACTCAATCCACAGGGTATCAGAAGATAGCTTCCTGGCCGATCAAGTCTTCAAACTAGCAGTATGCCTTCCTAAAGTTTGCACACCAAAGCAATTCATCGACACTGTTTTTATAAACACCACTAGCGTTGGTTTAAAACTCACGGAAGAATTTTGCAGACTAAGAAATGATAAACCGTTTGTACCCGTTGATTATGCTGCTATGTGAGTAATAAACAAATTACGAAATTAACTTAGTAAATTACAAAAGGTAATAGTCATTTTAACGTAGACTAACATTAAATATAAATATGATTACCTGTTACATAAATACTTATATATGATGAGGATCATGGCCTATGGCCTTTGGACCAGTGTTACCGGTTGTTCAGTTACGCCTTAATAATATACTTTCTGTATTCACTGTGGCAACACCATGTCACAGTTGACATTCAAATATTCAAAAATTTAACTGTTGCCCTGTCATACAGTTGACAGAGCCAGTGTGTCACGAACCTACCACTAGATCACATCGTTCCGCTATTCTCGTTATTATTTTCGCGTTGACCCAAAGCACTACTACCAGTAACATTATTAGCATATATTTAGTATCAGTGTTGTGTAGCCGAAGGACGCCGTGCACATCCGTGAAGTGGAAAATCCGAGGTCTAAGTTGGATGACTCAAGGTAACGGTTCTAAGCTTACTTCTAGCTTGCGACAAAGGACAGCCGGAATCGCCACCAGCGGTCTTCAGCGGCGACCGACGATTTCACTCCACAACTCCCGGACTGGAAGGTAACTTCGCCCTACACTGTTCTTTTACACTCAAGCTCAACTCAGTAATTTAATTTTATCGCAACACAACTTTCTTGCTCAACCGACCCCTAAATTTCATTCCCTATCGCCCCTTTTTTTCGACATACAGTCCACTCTTTCGCTAGTGAACACCGGTTTAAACGCATAAAATAGTAACGTATAAGTAGGTAGGTAAAAGTTTAGCAGTTTACATCATTAACAAAATAGGAAACTTAAAGATGTTTAAGGAATCATCCTCTTTGCGTTTTTTTTTGTACTGCTATGTCATAATTATATTGAAATCATCATGACTGTCTTGGACAAACCACATTATATTTCTTGACTATCTGTCTAGTCTCCTGACTAGTCCTGAGACCCAGAACAACCAGTTTTGTTTTTGAATTTCGAACTCTTACTCTATAAAATTCATAATCATAATCATAATCATAATCATAATCATAATCATAATAATTTATTGATAATATAAAATTACATGTCAGGGTTACAGTATGTAACTACAATATTATACAATGTTAAACTATAGGTTTAACTTTAACTTTATTAATTACATTTTATATAGCTGCTTGTGGTCGTAGAACGTCTGCTCGAGAAGCCATTTTTTAAGCTTCGATTTAAAAAGTGACGCACTTGGTGCTGCTATAATTTCCCGCGGTAGATGATTGTACATCTTACGACCCATGACGTGGGTGAGTTTTTTAGATTTCGCAAGTCTGCGAGGCTCTAGCGGCACCCTTCCGGCGCGGGCGCTGCGGGTCGCGTATCTTCGCGGGGGTTCGATAATGGGGTTCGCGTCCAATTCTTCGCGCACGTTAATTGCCATATGCAGTATCAAAAGTGAAGGCAGCGTTAATATGCCCAGCGACTTGAAGAGTGGTTGATTCAAAATAGATTGTGGAATATGTACAATAATTTGTATTCATGTATTTTGTCTCATGAGGCTAGGACTGCACTAGCAAGCTCGCATTATTATTTTTATTAAAGTATATTTTTATTATATTTCAGAGGAGTTTTCGGCTTCATAATCCTTATTACCATCCTTTCTACACTCTACGATCTATATTTTACCGCGATATGCAAGGAAGGTACGTAGTAGTAGTAGTTTTATTTCCGTTTTATTAACTAAGGATGTGCAGTGGCAAACATTAAAGTATTTTTCTATTCGCGGCCAAAATTATTTAACACAAATACGAGCGTCCATTTGTTAAATTTTTAGGTTCAAAAAAAGCGAATACTCTTGGAAAATCGTTCTCTGTCTATACGAATACTCGCCGCTTGCTGACTTTCAACTCTGGGCCTGGAACTTTAGAAAGCCTGGATGGAATCAGATCCTTAGCCATGATGTGGGTCATCATAGGCCACACGTATTCTACGAATAGGAGAGCGCACTTTTTTAATCCTCTAGACATGTTTAAGGTATGTTTGTTAAGATACTTATTCAAAAGAGTATTGCTTACTGTAAAGTGAGCTTATTGAGAACCATGGAGCTAATTGGAAAAGAAATTTTATAAGTTTTGAACCCATGAATTTCATATCATGGCCGTGGTGAAAATGTAGATCTTCGTCGTAGAGTTCGTTAATCTAATGTAGGTAATATTGGCAAGTGGCTACCATGATGCCGCGGAATTCACACAAGTGCTTAATTTTTTTAAAGTGTATTATTGCTGGAAAATCAGTGCAATTGAGCCTCGTCTTACTTGTAAACAGATTTTGGTTCGTGGTAAGATAAGGCTTCTTAAAATGTACATACCTAATAGTACACATTCTCGGGAGTTTTTTAAGCTATATGACATAATTTTATTAATTTTTGGCTTTTATTTTGCATTAGGTATTGACTGTTTTTTAAAGTGGGGCTTTTAGAGACGATTTTTGGGGTTATTTGGTTTCAAGTACCAAATACCCACCTTGTAAACCTTTCTATGAAGGTAGGTTGCCCATGCTTTCTTTTAAACAGGATAGTGCTGCGAAATATAGGTATAAGTACTTACATATCATAGATACTCTAGGGATCAAAATCTACTGTACACATCATGTAGGGGAAGGCCGGGTAATCACGAACGCTGGGTAAGCGCGAACGCAGCCGTTTCACTATGTTAGAGAGAGATAACATAATCTCACTCATCGCCATCTTAGAACTACTGCCAAGTGACTAGCGGAGCGTTACGGGTGCACACAGGATTAAAGTTAAAACTAATTCAAATATTTGCTTACTTTTGTTGCACTTTTCCCATAAATGAAACACATTGTAATTTATAAATAATAAGAGTTCTAACACGACATTTATTTGCATAAATAATTAGTAATTCAGGATTCAATTACGAGAATTAAATACGGCCAAACATGTCTTAAAATAATATATTTTTTGTTTTATTACCTTGGTGGGTATAGGCGACTGAATTGAGTGGGTCAATTACGAACTCGGCATAGCCCTATATAGAACAAAAACGGGCTCTTTAATTTGTTACTTAAAATTAAAAGTAATTCTCCATTTGAATTTAAAACTTTAATTCGCCACCTTAAAAAAAGTGACCCTCCATTTTGCGTTTGTTTCAAATGGACCTATAAAAAGCGTACAGACGGGCGATCATCCTCACTTGGTTAACGTTGTGATTATTGCCGGGCAATATGTACGTCACTTCCTAGCGTATATCTCTTATTGCAGGAGCCGCTTTGCAACTAATCCCAAAGAATTGGCGTAGGCACTAGTTTTGATGAAAGCGCCTGTCATCTGACCTTCAAACCCAGAGGGGAAGCTAGGCCGTTTTGGGATTAGTCCGGGCTCCTCACGATGTTTTCCTTCACCGAAAAACGACTGATAAATACCAAATGATATAAGTATCGTACATAAGTCCCGAAAACCTCATTGGTACGGTATGGTTCAACAAGCTGAGGTTTCAAACCGCGACCTCCGGATTGAAAGTCGCACGGTCTTACCGCTAGGTTACCAACGGTTTAATTATTAAATTTTGTGATATTTTTGTCCCGAAAATTATTTCAATATTATGGTTACACTATTCTTTATTCCTTAGGTGGTTGTTTCTTAAGCGTCTTAAATAAGTCTGATCACGTTTAAAACAACACAAGCTTCAAAATTCAGTCAAAACCAGTGCGAGACCCAATCGATCCAACTACGAGTTATTTGGGAACGCCTCTTAAGAATTTTTTTACTAGTTGTTAACGCGAGGAATGCCGAAGGACCAGAGGAAAAGCGCAGTCCAAGAAATACAGAGGGACTATGGCTATGAGAAAACTAAAAATGAGAATAAAATTAAAAAGATGTTAATTATGAGGCCGACCGTACCTGGGTATAGATTCCGATTTGTTAACGGCGGCCGCCGTATTTAATTTTTTGGTTCGTTCTTCTCTCTCCTTACTCCTTCACACTCACGTTTATCACTCTCGTTTATAATAATTATTTCATCGTATTATTTTATTCATATTATCAGGAAAAAAATATTGATTTTTCACTTCATTGACGTTGTCCATCAACTGGCATGTATTTAAATTTTTAGCTTCTTTATTTTGCGTTTAAGTAGGTCGGCAAAAAGGCGGGTGATATGAGAATAAAAATGAGGTTGAATAGAGTAGATAGTATGAAAGAAAAGCGAGCGAGATGGATGAATATGAATGATAATGAATGAAAAAGGGCGCGAACATTTCCCCCCGACCTTAAAGGGTTCCTTTAAAGGAAAGAAAAACTAAATATAATAAATAATAACCCTTATCATCAAATTAAACGAACATTCACAATAATATAGCGAAATAATGAACTAAAGAAAAAGTATTATTCTAACGAAGTATACTCCTATTAATTATTGGTTAGGCAGAGGGCATAATCGCACGACAGGACGGACGAAACTTCCTTTATTTGTCCTGACAGTGACAACGCGGGTTGAGCCGTCCTTCGAAGGATGTACTGCCTCTACGACGCCTAAAGGCCATGAAAATGGCGGCGCATTATCTACTTTTATGACAACCACTGTGCCAGTTACGATAGGAACTGATGGCGTGGTCCATTTAGCTCGAGACTGCAACTGATGCAGATATTCTGCACGCCAACGTTGCCAGAAGGACTGCACTATCTTATCCAGAAGTGCATGTCGGTCACGCAAATTACATGACTCGACCAATGGAGCAGGTAAGGACAACAGCGGAGCAGTGTTGAGGAAATGAGCCGGGGTGAGAGCTGAAGGCTCAGCGGGATCATTACTCAGAGCTGTCAGTGGTCGCGAATTTACAAGGGCCTCTATCTGCGCAAGCGTAGTCAGAAGCTCCTCATATGACAGTATTTGCGTACCGATTACCTTGAAAAGGTGATTTTTTACTATTTTCACCATGCTTTCCCATGCGCCTCCGAAGTGTGGAGAAGCGGGAGGAATGAATTTCCAATCAATGCGGTTCTCCGCGAGCTCCATCTCCAAATGTGGACGATGACCGTCTAAAAACTTGTAGAGGTCACGCATGTAAGAGTTGGCACCAGTAAAATTAGTCCCATTGTCCGAATATATGCATTGTACGGGGCCTGTTGTAATAATGTCCTATAATATTTATTTATAAAAAAAAAAAAAAGCAGCCAAAAAATTGGCGGTACTCAATTCCGTCGCTATCTCGATATGAAGGCAGCGCGTCGTGAGGCAAGTGAAAATGCATAACCAAGCCTTGCGACTCTTGACTCCTCTGCCTCGAGTAGGAGTGTACTGCAAGGGACCTGCATAATCACACCCCGTATGTGTAAACGGTTTATTCACTTGATTCACGCGACAGCTCGGTAGGTCTGCCATGAGCGGGAGAGACGATTGTGGATTCGCTCTGAAACACGTGTTGCATTTGGCAACGCGGTCGCGAATGACACGACGAGCCGACAGTATCCAATACTGAAGCCTAAGTATAGTCATTAATGACTCAGGACCAGCGTGCAAATGCTTTCTGTGGAAATAGTCGACGATCATATTGACTACATGATCACGTCGTGGAAGCACAATTGGGTGTTTCTGCGAATATTTCATGTCAGCATTTGACAGCCTGCCTCCAACACGAATCAGCCCGTCTTTATCTAAGAATGGTTTAAGCTTTTGCAAGGCAAGTGAGCAATACCTTTTGCTCTTTATTTTATCAATGTCGTCGCTAAAGTGTTCACTTTGCAACGATGAAATAATTTTACCCTCAGCGAACTCTAGGTCATTTCGGGAAAGTGCTGAGAAGCGCGGTTTCGGTTTAAGAATGCGGTACACGTATACTACGATGCGCAATAATCGAGACCACGACGATATTCGCTGAGCGAGTGAATAAAGTGGTGACTCTGACACATCCGTAGTTGCAGCGTGTGCAAGAGGCTTAAGCTCCGGCACTTCACCGATGGACTCTCGATCGAGCTCCCTTAAAGGCCATTCCGATGGATGCTTGGAAGCCCAAGCCGGTCCCGTGAACCACAAAGGATAGTCCACAAGCTTAGAAGGCGTCAGGCCACGGGACAAGCAATCCGCGGGATTTTCTAAGCCCGCCACATGATGGAAGCAGTTGGCCGGAATAGCTTCGATAATCTTAACTACCCGGTTGGCAACAAACGTTTGCCAGCGGTGGGGGGATGACTGAATCCAGCAGAGAGCAACTTTCGAGTCTGTAAACGCGTAGACCTCGTTAATGTTATAACGAGGTTCGAAGTTATCTTGCACCTTCCGCATGAGCTTTGCCAGGAGGACCGCAGCACACAGTTCCAATCTCGCGACGGAGACTGTTTTAAGGGGACAGACCTTCGACTTGGAACACACCAGCCGAACTGCCACTTCGTCTCCCTTTAGAACCTGAAGGTATACGACGCCTCCATATGCACGCTCGGATGCATCACCGAAGCCTAAAAGGTTTATAGTACAACCCTGTGCTACTCCAAGATGGCGCGGTATTTGGATTCCATTGAGCTTTGGCAACTCCGAACAGAATCGTTCCCATAAATCCACAATATGGGGTGGGGGAGTCTCATCCCAGTCGCGTTTGATCAAGCAAAGCTCCTGGATGAGGAGTTTTGCGTATAAGACAACTGGAGCTACTAAGCCCACGTTATCCCATAGACGTGCCACTGCGGACAAGATCGTCCTTTTAGTGCACGTTGAGTCTGGCTCTGTCACCTTGAAATGAAAGTAATCACCAGGAGACCCCTGGGTCGATTTCAATGTCTACGGAAGCCCGATGCGAAGCAGGTATTTCGCGTAGCACGGCGTCTGAATTGCAGGTCCATTTCACAAGATCAAATTGACCGCATTTGAATAAATCAATCAGCTCCTTAGCCGCGGCGATAGCAACAGACTCATCCTGCTGCTGCGAGTCATCTGACATAATGCTAAAGCATACGTCATCCATGTATGTACAAGAGGACGCGATCGCCGCTGCCGTTGGGTACTTATGCCCGTCGTCTGCAATTAGCTGACGGACGACGCGGAGCGCGTGATAGGGACTCGACTTCATACCAAAACACACGCGATTAAATTCGTATGTGGTAATGGGATCTGCCGGGCGGAATCTATATAAGATTCGTTGAAACTTGCGTTCCGCTTCGCGAACACCAATTTGTAATAACATTTGGCGACAATCGGCCGAAAGCGCTATTTTGAATAAGCGAAAGTTCAGAAGGATTGAAAACAAATCCCCTTGAAGATTGGGCCCTGAGTGCAAAACGTCATTCAGCGACAGACCTGTGCTTGTCTTGCTACTCGAATCCAGGACCATGCGCACTTTGGTCGTTGATTTGTCGTCGCGTATGACAGCATGGTGAGGAATTATGTATGCGACAGCTGGAGAGGCCTTCATGGAGATAGTTACCTCCGATATGTAACCCGCATGCAATATGCATGTGACGTATTCACGAATGATATCGTCATAGGCGGCACGTAACACACTCGATGACTCTAGCTTTCTTTCAAGGCAAAGAAAGCGCCTCTTAGCAGCAGAATGCGACTCTCCGAGCTTGAACACGTCATCTCGGAAAGGCAATGCGACAGTATATCTACCACTAGCGTCGCGCGTAGTGGTGGCGCGAAAATAATCCTCGCATTCAAGGTCATCTTGACTTTGAGCGGGCGGAGCGGATATTTCCTCAAGTTCCCAAAACCTTTTGAGA
The DNA here is from genome assembly GCF_033807575.1 of Cydia pomonella. NCBI lineage: Eukaryota > Metazoa > Arthropoda > Insecta > Lepidoptera > Tortricidae > Cydia > Cydia pomonella. The sequence continues at coordinate 20,499,347 of NC_084704.1, forward strand.
AGGTTGTCTGTGGAGTCTTGAACAGAAGTACAACATGCCGAAGTATATTTACGCGGTGACTGTAAAGCAGGGACCGAACCCATTAAAATATACCCCAATACTGTCTGAATAGCCGGTGGCAGATAGTCCACATCGCTTTTAACAATGTGCGGCAGTAACAAATGTGGAAATATAGTTGCACCCACCAGTACATCAATTGCGACGGGCGTATCCAACGTGTCGTCAGCCAAAGGGAGGCCATGAACATGTGTGAGGGTTGACATGTCCACCGGCACTGATGGCAGATCGTCGGTGATGCGATCGACCACAAAACTCGAAACATCAAAGTTGACGTTTTCGTCGAATCGCGAAAATATTTTAATATCTGCGTTACCCTTAACAATTTTTTTAGTTTTTCCAATGCCAAATACAGCGCTTGGCTTTTTATCAAAATTCAAACCTAAGCGCTTACAACACTCCTCAGTAATGAAGTTACTTTGTGACGCGGTGTCAAGTAAACATTTGACGACTTGCGTGCCACCCTTATTATCGCGGACGATAACCTTTGCGGTGGACAGCAAAACCGTATCACACGAAGATGTTGAGTTTTGTTTTGACATGTTATTGTTAGAGGCCGCTAGTGCTTGAGTCACGATAGACGTGTTACAAGATGTGCTTTCCGGCGGCGGTGAAGACGACTTAGCTACGGCGCTCGCAGATGCACTTGACACATCAGACGTCGTAGCTCTTTCATCCTTGTCTTTGTCAAAATGCAACAGAGTATGATGCTTTTGATGACAAACTCGACATTTCACCTCGGAATTGCACTCGCGGGTGCGGTGTTTGATACTTAGGCAGTTAACACATGCCTTAAGCTCTTTAGCGCGTTTGAAGCGTTCAGAAGGCGTTAAACTGTTGAGGGACGGACATTTAAATAAATGTTCATGAACAATATTGTCACAAATACATTTAGTAGTGCTCGCGCAAGCAACATAACTTTGTAGTTTTGGTGCGGCACTACGCGGTTGAGACGACTTAACACCTTTTTCGCGCGATGGATTTGCTGCGGCGGAGACGACGACGGTGCTTGGTTGCACATTTTGATAAATCCTAAACTGACTCTTCATAAAATCTGTCAAATTGCGGAAGGTAGGCAATTTCGTATCTCGGTGTAACATTTCAAATGCTCGAAGAGTGTCCTGGTCTAGCTTCTTTAATGCCATATGAAGGAGCATGAAATCGCATAAATCATCGAGCTTAAACGACTTAAGCGCATTCGCAGCTGTGACAAACTTATCGATGAATGTTTGAAAATTAGACGAGGAAGCGGGACCATTAATCTTTAAATTGAGCATTTGATCCATGTAGGTCGAGGCAAGAGTGCGCTTGTCTTGAAATCTGTCAATTAGACTATCGATGATAAGCTGATAGTTTTCAGCGCTCGGAGTTATACCCGCGATGACGGCTTGAGCTTTTGGTGACAATTTCCCAATAAGATAGAAGAGCTTCTCTTCATCAGTAAGCGACAGATTTTCGTGCACTCTGGATTTAAAACTAGCGTAGAAAAGCGGCCAGTTCCGTATATCTCCATCGAACGCTACCAGTTCCATCGTTGGCAAAGAAGGTCTGGCTCTCTCCACTATAGAAGGCAGCGAAGAGGCCGGCGGTGCGGCTGGTTGCAGCCGCTTAACCACTCTCCTGATGCGGCAGTACAAATCTTCGAAGGCTATAATCGGCTGATAATTAGGGACAGCAGCCGCCCTAGCTCTTAGCAACGTGCGATTATACTCATTAACCACCTCTTTGAACTCTGAGCGGAGTTCGTCGATAGTGTCAGCAGCATCAAGGAAACTCTCGCGACTGGCTACATCGGTATCGACAACTAGCGATTTTTTGTAAATACCCTGGACGAGTTCAAAGAAGATATTGCGTTTTGCTTCAAGCATCGACAGCTCGTCTTCATAATACGCGCTGTCGACGCTTTCGATATTTCTTGTATCTTTCGCCATAATGCAGGAGACGGGTTAAGTAGTTTAATTTTATTTATGCGGTAAAACAATTTATGTTCCTATGAATAAGGATTAACTCTTATAAACGTATACCTAAATTGCGGGTGCGATTAAGAAATTATATTTAGGTAATTAATTTATAAGGGCGGCGAATAGTAATACTCATATAAATAAATACCTAAACTGCGGGAGCGATTAATATAGAATAATTTAGGTAATATTTATAAGGGCGGTGCGGTGCGGGAAGAGAACGATTAGCAATGAATGTATGAGGAGAGAAGGAAAAGAAAAGAGAATCCGGCTCGAAGGACCAGAAATGTTAACGCGAGGAATGCCGAAGGACCAGAGGAAAAGCGCAGTCCAAGAAATATAGAGGGACTATGGCTATGAGAAAACTAAAAATGAGAATAAAATTAAAAAGATGTTAATTATGAGGCCGACCGTACCTGGGTATAGATTCCGATTTGTTAACGGCGGCCGCCGTATTTAATTTTTTGGTTCGTTCTTCTCTCTCCTTACTCCTTCACACTCACGTTTATCACTCTCGTTTATAATAATTATTTCATCGTATTATTTTATTCATATTATCAGGAAAAAAATATTGATTTTTCACTTCATTGACGTTGTCCATCAACTGGCATGTATTTAAATTTTTAGCTTCTTTATTTTGCGTTTAAGTAGGTCGGCAAAAAGGCGGGTGATATGAGAATAAAAATGAGGTTGAATAGAGTAGATAGTATGAAAGAAAAGCGAGCGAGATGGATGAATATGAATGATAATGAATGAAAAAGGGCGCGAACACTAGTTCTGTGTTAATAATTCAAACATGTGTAGTACAAATGAGTACAATGATAGAGAAAGATGCGTTTTATCCATTAAAAATATAAAACATTTATTAATGACATAAAATTTAAAGTTATTGATGTTTTACTCCAAAAATTGTACCGAATAGCCCTAGTTTACGGTATGGTTTTTATGTGACCAACAATTGCTAACAGGACGGTTTTGCAACGGCACATATTTAAATTCAGTTCAATGTGTACTACTGGTTCATAGTTAACTACCCTACCCTACCGCTTTAGATTAATATATTCAATATATAATGATATTTTTACGCTCCCAAACAGTATGTTATCCTAATAAGACCAAATGATATACAATAACAAAGCATGCAAGTCAGAAAAAGTTTATTAAATAAACTATACATAAAAAATTTACTTTTTACTGCTTGTTATATGTTTGTAAAATCATTTCTAAACAGAGCTTATTTACAGTGGATGACTTCATTCTCGGCAATATGGATTGTGGCAGCTCCTATCACAGTCGACACCTTCTTCTTGCTAAGTGGACTGCTGATTGTGTATACCTCTGTTGGAAAGATAAGTCCAAGTTAGTGTTAATATGTACATTATTCAACATTAAATAGACAACTTTTTCTAATTCTTTATAAATATAATAAAATGACAAAATACTTTATTTACAATAACAATATACATAATGGATATATACAGATGATAACTGTAACTAGCTTATATCTAAAATAGGCCCTTGAGGCATTGTACCAAGGATGCTGGCGGCATTTCCTCGTTGTATCGCAATACTGATACGTTGTGCGAGGAAACCGCCAGCTTTTCAGTCACCATTTACGTCAACCAGACGTTTCGCGATTTCTCCAAAAAAATTGTGCGCGTTGGGACCCCATGGATCTAGAGTTTCAACGCCAAATTACTCTCTACCGAGGCTCTTATATTTATTACGTTTCAAAATTTCGGCGCTTTCCGCCGCTGTGCCCGCTTTCACATTATTATTTTAATATAATTGAATTATATCAAAGGAAACATTTCGAAACATTAGCAGGTAATAGTAGTTACTTTGATTAGGTACTATCATTATCATTTTTACACAACAAACAAACCATTTAAAAGTGAACTTTACTGATTTTTACAGTTAGAATTTTCCCATATTTCGGTGTAAATATTTGACATGAAACAGAGTCAATACGTGTTAAAAAAAGATTATTTACATCAAATCACTCTTTCGCCAGTGATGTGACTATTGCCGTGAATTTTATTTGTTTCAGAGAATCTCTTTAAAAAGATACATCTATTCTATCTTCATCGTTTATTGCGAATGTTTCCCATTTTGGCAACCGCTGTGTTTCTTCAAGCGTCGTTATTCAACCATCTTTCTGACGGCCCGGAGTGGTTCATCATAGTCGATAAAGTAGAACGGTGTAGGACGTACTGGTGGTCTACCCTCACCTACGTGCAGAATTATGTAACACAAACATGGGTAAGTAGCTTGGAATAGCATACAGTATGGAGTTACAAAAATATTGATTTACACAGTTATGAATTGACCCTTATATCTATACCTATATTTGTCGCAGGGATATGATCAAAACAGAAATTTGGCCAAATCTCTAAGGGATATGATCAAGTCACGCAGAATGTTATTTTGTGATTTGACAAAATCCCTGAGTACCGATTTGATCAAATCTCTTGACCATTTTCCTGCGACAGCTATACCACGTGACAGTAGTGACTTTATCATATCACTTGTCTAGTGAATTTATAAAACAAGTTTATTTTTCGAGCTTAGTTAGCTAAACAAAAATTTGAGTTAAATAGGGCTATGAGTTAAGCGGTAGATCTTAGTCATTTCATAACTGTCAAAAATCAATACTTACCTTACTCCAACTATAATTATTTCTTAAGGTGACGCTCTGACGCTTGGATGGCGACTGCAGCTGCATTACTGTTGCGACTTTCTTGCTGCGGCCTTGACGCGGGCCCTGTCACTGTAAATTTTCTTTATAAAATTAGTGACCATTGAACGTTTTAATGCGGCAGTAATGCGACGACAAACGTCACTCATTTTACGAAGGTAAAAGGCGCCCGCGTCAGGGCCGCAGCAGTAATGTCGCGACAGTAATGTTGCTGCCATCCGTACCTCACCTTTACCAACAGACACATTCATACATTGAAATTATAACAAGGTAGCTTTCAGCGCGACTGTAGTAGCGCCACTGCTGCGGCGTTGCTGATGCATCTTTGACTGTGTTAGATACGAGTACCTATCGCTGTAAATTTCATTAATAAAATTACTTTCTGTTGTAGCCGCATCAATTACAACATACGACACTAATACTACAACAGCAACGCTGCTACAGTCACCATCCGAGTGTAACCTTAAAAGTTCATTTAAAACCAACCGGTCTGGCCTACTTCTGGTACTTGCCTAGTGGGTAGTGAGTGACCCAGCCCATGAAACCGATGGTCCTGGGTTCGAATCCCGGTAAGGGCATTTATTTGTGTGACGAACACAGATATTTGTTCCTGAGTAATTTTTGTATGTAAAGATGTATTTGTCTATATAAGTATGTATATCGTCGCCTTGTACCCATAGTATAAGCTTTTCTTAGTTTGGTGCTAGGTCGATCTGTGTAAGATTGTGCCCAAATATTTATACCTCTTTATTAATTTAAAACACCGTAAACATGGCTTTGATAACACTTGCAAAATAAATACAAATTTAAATGTTGATTGTAAAATTATTTGTAATTTGATTAAGAAAGTTTTATATTTCAGTGTGTTGGCCATACTTGGTACCTTGCTGTTGACGTGCAGCTGCATATACTTTCACCTTTAGTTTTATTCTGGGTGCTTGGCAAAAGAAGATCGGCTTGGATTGCATTAACTTTTGTCATGTTGGTCGTCATGGTGGTATCGACAACGTATAACTATTTAAACAAGTTCCCGGCGGCATCGTTTGTACCAACGTAAGTTAGTCGCTATGTGCACGACTGTCACGCCACCTATCATCCGCAAATCCTGTGGAAAACGTCAAATCACTACATCTTATAAAACCTCCCCTAAACTCAAAAACTACACCATGCACTTCGCACGTAGCCAATAGTTTTAATCTGATTCAAAATTTCTAGATACACTCATAATAAGCATACAATTTATACTCGCAAGTCCCTGCGTATACGTAGAAATACTTTTCAAACTGAATATATGAACCCGCCATAAATATCATTGTTACATAATTATTTTTATAAACATAAAACAGTTGCTGGTGTGACGAGCACGACCACGCTCATGATATAATATTAAAGGATTTCTTACATTTAGGTTAACGGACTTTAAAAAATCGACGGCTGGAGCCTTCTTGCCACTTCATAATCATAAAAATTCTCAATAAAAAAAAATACAAAAATATGATTTTATACCACTGTTGCCTTACAACAAAGATAATTTGCTAATAATTAATACTATCAAAGAGAATTTGAAATAAAGGTGGATTGTCAAAGTAAATTTTGTAGCTACAGTAAAGTTTCTTTGACAATCCACCTCTATTTCAAATTATCTTTGGTACTATCAGATTGTGCTCTTAGTTTACTTTATAAAACGCTACGGTTAAAGCGCCATCTATATGATATATGCTACACTATTAAGCAAACCTATACAATTATAAATATATTTTGATTATAACGCCATCTCTCAAATACAGTCTATACTAATATCTACAGAAGTTATTGGTACTGCAAATTGATACAGTAGTCTACGATATACAAAAAAGATGGCGCTATTAGCAATACTAACTGTATCAGTTTGACTAATAGAAGCTAGATGGCATTTTTATCAAATGTTTTGTTTTCAGGATATCAGCAGAAGATTCCAACCACTATTCACGATACTATTATATAAACACTCTAACGAGATGCTCGCCTTTCTTCGTTGGCATGTTGTTTGGCTATCTTCTTAATATTTTCAAAAGCAAAGAAGTTCACATGGCTAGAGTAAGGATAATATACAAATTGTTTATACACTTTATACACAGAAAGCTCGTGAGATACCCGTAGGGTTTAATACAGGTAGTAAATCATATCAAGAGATTAACCTAATTAATCTACAATAAATGTATAAAAAACGAACATTTCTTCTTTAGTTATACCTATCTAATACACGGTAGGTAAAGAAGGATATAAGGTGCTTTGGGGTAATTCCACCAGGATTTTTGATGAGATGACTTGACGTTTGTACTTTCGGTAATTACTTGGAGTTGGTACGTTGTATTTGAAATCTCAGTCTACTTTTGTGGTTACCAGTAATCGACCTTATAAACTACATAAAAAAATATCTAAAATACGATCGAGTTATGGAAATACTGTTATTCAAAAACGTGATAATACTTTTTTCGCACAGGGGATATTTCGGAATATAGCGGGGTTATTCTGGATGCTATTGAAAAATAGGTTTTCGTGAATTTACCCCATTCCCTATTTTGTTTTGATTTCGTTTGTAATAACGATAATTTGAGATTTTTCAATCTCTGTATTCCGAAATAACCCCACAAACGCAATGAGGTTCTCAAAATTTTGCCGCAAGGAATTATTAAATCTACATATATAAAGCCCGACCAGAAATATATGATCATTGTCAAGAGGGCGCTTTTATTATCATGTCGAGGGCTTCAGGCCAAAGGGGCGTATACGCAAAAATGCCATTTTTCGTTTTTAACGGCATCGTATTCGTCTTGTAACAATACGTAAGCACAATTTTTTTCATAATTTTATCATAACAATTAGTTAATTAAATAATTAAAAAATCATTTGGCGTATAACAGACAGTCATAATTTTATGTCGTTCCAAAAAGCCGTACTGAAGGCGTATAAGTGATATTTTCATTTAGTCCCCAATATGCATCGGAGTATAAAGGCGTACGTACATACTTCTCTCACGTGACAGTGCGAACCACGAAATAGTGTCACGCTATATAGGCGTACATACATACGACCATAAACTTTTACCAACTATCCTCAAAGTGCGTCGCGGCAAAGAGGCGTATGAACATACGACCGTACAAAAATTACGTTGGCCTTCAAATAATGCCGGGCCAAAGGGGCGCGGAGACAGCGTCCTTGATTGCCGCATATTGCTATCCCTTTCTGTCAAGCGGGTAAGCGCACTAGGGCCGCCTGTCTCTCAGTCAGTGTCTAGTGCGTTACAGTATGGTGTGCATCTCGTGCGAATAATAATGAAGTGGAGCGCTCTGATGCTGATGGCTCTGCCCTGGGCATTCAAGAATGACGTGGGCGGCTATCTCCTCTGCCTCCATGTACGCTCTGCAGAGGGGGCTATCTGTAACACGTAGGGTTAGTAGGTGTTTGTTTAGCGGGGCGTGGCTGGTTATGGCCCCAGTCAAAAGCCGGAGCTGTGGCCTCTTCAGCTGTCTCAGCCTCCTCAACAAACCGGGGTCGATTGTCGGGAGGGCTTCCTTCGCCTGCCTGCACGTGCCTAGGTTAGACCAGGACTGTTGGTGTTTTACCTTGGTGTTGTGTCGCAGCATGTTCCGGAGCCAGGCATAAGGCAGAGGTATAATTGGCTCCAGTCCTGCCACCCTCAGTTCCGAATCTCCTCTCGCCAATATGTCGGCCGCATCGTTCCCTCGCGAGTTGCTGTGTCCCTTGATCCACTGCAGAGTTACTCTGGTGGTGGTGCTTTCCTCTGACAGAGCGTTGTGGCATTCGTAGATTAGCCCTGAGGTCAAAGTATAACTTTGCAGAGCTTGTAGTACTGACCGACTATCAGAGTGTATGCGGGTGGGGTAGTCCAATACTTTCCTTGAGGCGATTGCGTGTGCTGCCATTATGATGCCCACACATTCTGCCTGGATGATTGTGTTTTGGGCACCTTGTGGTGTTGAGATATGTTTAGGTCCTCTGAGAATACTCCAGTGCCAGTGCCTGACCTTGTTTTTGATCCATCCGTGAAGATTCTCAGCTGTCTTGGGTTGAGTCCTTCACGAGGTTCTTCGTGTAACTGTATCTTGTATTTCTTGTCGAAGACGAATTGTCTGGGTATCCTGTCAGTCACCGCTTCTATTAGCGGTTCCTTACCTATCGCCTCGTAGAGAATCTCGGTGTTTGGTACCCTAGGTGGTCTCCAGAGATTAGATTTTTTGAGACGTACCGCCGTAGCTAGCGCTTCCTGTTGTATAAAGAGGTGCAGCGGCGGCAGGCCCAGTAAGGCTTCCAGGGCCGCGGTTGGTATTGTCCTCATGCAGCCCGTGGTCGCCATACAGGCCAACCTCTGGAGTCGTTGTAGTTTAGCTTCAACTATGGATAGTTTGGTGCGTGGCCATCAAACTATCGCACCGTAGCTTATTATTGGTCATATGGCTGCCTGGTAAAGCCATAGTTATTTTTGGGGTTAGCTCCCAGGTTCTACCCACCATTCTACGACATTGCCAGAATACGACTGTGGCTTTTTCAATTTTGCCGTTTAGGTGATTGCTCTAATTCAATTTGCTGTCATTACCCCTAAATACCTTACCTCCGTAGATGGTTGGAGTTCTGTGTCGAACAGTTTGGGAAGGCGGAAGTTTCCCAAGTTGCGTTTGTTAGTGAACATAACCAGCTCAGTTTTGTTGGGATTGACTGAGAGTTCGGGTAACATCGCATAACGTACCTGCATGATTGCCGCTCGTCAGTATCACTATGTCGTCAGCATAGCCGATTGTGTAATAGTGATTATTGTTTAGTGTGGTGATCATGTCATTCACCACAAGCTTCCATAGTAGTGGCGATAGGACTCCTCCTTGGGGGCATCCTTTTGCCATTAATGCCTGCTGTGTTTCGCCCGTCCCGAGTTTGATGGTTCGTTGGCTCAACATGTTGTTTATCCATTCTGTCATAACTGCATTCGCGCCATGTCTTACCAGTGCTGCTGAACCTGGTCCTGTCGAAAGCCCCTTCTATATCTATGAAGGTTCCTAAGCACATGGATCTGTTTTTGATCGCCGCCTCAATTTTATTTACTACTGCATGAAGTGCCGATTCTGTAGATTTGCCAGGGCTGTAGGCATGTTGGTTGGGATGCAAGGGCACATGAATTAGCACCCACTCTCTAAGGTACCTGTCACACAACCACTCTAATGTGTTCAACATGAAAGAGGTCAGGCTGATGGGCCTGAAGGATTTGGGGTCCGAGTAGTCGCTTTTACCTGGTTTCGGTATGAAGATAACTTTGACCTCCCTCCATTGATTCGGCACGTACCTGTGAGCCAGACAGGCGCGCAGAACGATGGTCAGCTTCAGAGTGAGATGATTCCCGACCCATTTAAGTAGCGCAGGGAAGATCCCATCCATTCCTAGAGATTTGAAGGAGTCAAAGCTGTTTAAGGCCCACTGCGTGCGCTGCGGGCCACTCGTCCTCCGTCGGGGTGGTTGTAATTCTTAAGTGTAACATTCCTCTGTTATAATTTGATGGAGACGTAAGTGGGTTAAGTTGTTAGCTAAACTACTTTTAGGTTTATTAGTACAGAAGATTTAATATTGCTGCTTTTTATGAAATGACGATAAATGATGTCGTATTTAATTGTTTAGAAGTTTTGATTAATATTTTATTGTTTAAGATAGTTATAATTTTGTTATCAGTGGTACCATTAAAGAAGGAGTAATGTTTATTGTCTGAATACAAGTTTTGATACGTTTTAACCCTTTGTTTTAGTTAATGCACTCTAAGTTTAATCGTTTGATTGTTTCTTGACTGCTTTTTTAGTAAAGCTGTCATTGTGTTGTCTTAGCAATTTCCATGCATCCTTTACTACCGATTTCAATTCTTTTGGCATGATTGCCTTTTGAAACAATTCTTCTTATCGTGTGGGTTGTAAGATTGATGTACCTTAAAAACCCTGGTGTTAGAGTTATTGAGCCGCCAAAGGCCTCTGACATGGCTCTCATGACGAGCACCACCGGATAGATTGCAGCCGGGACCAACGACTTTACACCGTACCTTCCGAAGCACAGAATCATTTTACTTTTCGGACAATCAGGTGATTCAGCCTGCAATGTAATAGCCAAACCGGGAATAGTCTCACAAAGTCACAAAGCGACTTTTGCTTGACAGTGTCCCCACCGGGATTCGAACCTGGAACCTCCGAATCGAGAGACAACCGCTCTAACCACTAGACCAAGGAGGCTATTGAAACACTGAAATGCTCAAAGTGGCAATTCAAAACAGTTACTTACCCAATCGGTAACCAGCTCGAGTCGACATTGCTTAATCTCGTGGACAGTTGTGACACTATCAAAACCACCAGGAATCATTTCAATGGTAAAATCTAGATGAATTTATGAGTATTTACTCAAAATATAATTTGGCGCCCTATTATACGACCACAAATAAAGGATACTTACACGATAGATTCGTCAGCCCAGACGGGCGTATAAAAATCAGAAAAAATAGAAGAAACTATACAAGGATGACTAAATTACTGTAAAATTAAAGTATTTCTAATAATTAACAGTATTTCCACCTTTCATGATTAAATTATCGAATAGAAAAAAAAATGAATTATACGACCATAAATCTCAAGTATTTTTCATAAAATTTCAACCTAAATGTCGGAAATTACTGTCGTGGTAAAGAGGCGTAACTACATAATTACTGCTTTTTAGAATACGTAGAACAAAACTAGGCATGACACATGAAAAAGATTGTAATTTAAATACTCTATGCAAAATTGTAGAACAATCGGTACATTCGAACAAAAGTTATTCAGTTTTTTGTGTCTCCTGAAAAGTAGGGTTCTTGCTTATACGCCCCTTTAGCATGAAGCCCTCGATGTATAGGGTGACAGTTCAGTTTAGTATGAAAAATTTGGTTCCAATGAAATTCCGCAATATGGCGCGTGATCATATATTACTGGTCAGGCTATACCTTTACAGAACAAAGTAGGGTTAGTTACATCATTTATAACTCGAGAACTGCTAGACCGATTTTAATGATCTTTAATTTGTGGGATTTGTCTTCGCCACGAGTAGCAGAATAACGGGGGCGAAGTCGCGGGGATTGTGTACTTAGTAAGTAAATAAAAAGTAACCAAATACCATGTCACTTTCATATTTTGAATAATTAATTGTCTCTAACAGAAAAATGACAGAGAAAAGTAGAAAAAACTGGGAGAGGTTTAGGCAGTCGAACCAGTTCAATACATTGACAGCACGCTTTTGTCTTGGACTTTATTTATAGATTGTATCATTCACGATGACGCGCGAATTTGACAAATCTAACCTTTAATGGCATCACAATACGAACCAAGGCACGCGTCCTCGTGAATGACACGATCTATAGTCTTATCAATAAATCTTTGTTCGGATCTTTAAAATATTTAAACTAAACTACCTAAAATAGTCTATCTAGTGTAGCACTTATATATAGATGATTACTTAGTATCGACTTCGTCTGGGTGGGATGATGTTGATGATGATGATTGATAAAAACTATTCCATATCCATTCCCGTGCCTCAAACGATCTCCATACAAAATATCACCTAAATCGGTTTAGCGGTTTAAGGTCGGTTTTTATCTACACACGCTTGCATTGAGCGTGCCAGACCCGTGCCGTGGCAGACAAAATAATGTTCATTTACCTATTTAAACTTTATTGCGCAAAATACAAAAATAATGTACAAATGGCAGACTTAATGCCTAATAGTATTCTCTACAATTCTATACAATCTATACGTCCCGTATAATATACGGGACTGTCACCGTATATGCAAGTATCGCGTCCCGTATTTTTACCTGTCCCGTTTTGTCCCGTATATCAACCACTGTAGACTAGCCACATAAATGGTCACAATCATTTGAAAGGTAAAGTGACACATGACCACGGAGAAAAATAGCAAACGGACAGACAGACGGATAAGGCGAAACTTTCATAGTTGACAAAGGAACCCTAAAAATGCACAGCACGTGTCTGGCTCGCTTAATACCTGGTAACAGACGTAGGTGATGTAGGTGTACGGTCGAGGAAATTGATTTTTCGGCAATTTGCCTGTTAAGAGTGAATGAAATGAACCGTTAGCAACGTGAAGCTGTGCTGTCCAATGTAAAACTGCAAAAGAATCAATTTCCGGGAGCACTACATTTTTTATTATTGCATTTCATATATTATAGTGTGATATATCGTTATTTTGAATAACGTAATAAATGATATACTACCGTACTACCTAATTAACGGCAAACATAATGTTATTATTTGTATAATGGTCATAAGGTATATTTACACTTCATCTAATATACTTTGCCATTACATTCTCTAAAGTATATTGTTTGTTCTAACAAAATGATTGCATATGCATGACTTAAATGGGTTAGGTTTGGTTTGAACTGCGGCCCCCCCGAGGGTTGCCCACCTTGTCGTGGTGGAGGGGCTTAGTAGCCGTGGCTTGGTCTCCCACGGTGAAGCGAAGAGGCAACCAGGGCCGGCCTGTTTGAGGTGCTGGCTGGCCCGAGGAGGACGCTCCAAGTGGGCTTGATAAGCCCGCTTGTGACGCGTTGGAGGTGGACCGTCGAGGAAGAGGAGTGTCGGTATTGCGGTGAGCCGTTCTCCCTGTCCTCGACGGAGGAGGTGGGATCGCAGGGGAAGAGGCGTGATGGTATCACGATGCGCCACTCTCCCTATCCCCTGCGACCTTGGCGGGGCCGCCGTTCCGCTGTAGCGGCGTTGGTGGGGCTGCAGAGGAAGAGGAGTGTCGGTGTTACGGTGTGCCGTTGTCCCTGTCCTCTGCAGCCGAGTTGTGGTTTGCGGCAGAACCATGGACCTCATCTGCCGCCGGGCGCTGGGGAGTTTTCTGGCGCCCGTGGCCTCCATGTGGCGGGCTCGGGGGGGTCCACTACACTGCAGGACGGAGGCCGAGGAGGAAGGCGCGTCGAACCATCTGGCGCGCCTCGCGTGAAGGGCCTTCGGGCATTCGCGAAGGAGCCGCTCGCGGGCGGCTGCCGCCGGTGGGGTCGCGGATGAGTACGCAAGTGTTCCTGTAACCCCACCAATAAGGCGGCGAGGTGGCATATGGGGGGGTTTTTAGTGGGTATACCGTGGGTTTCATTAGCCTAGACGGGAGTCCCACATAACCACTCGGGTCACCCCCCGCACCCGGGTGGTATGCGGAATGCATTTTCCCCCCTAGGAAAAAAAAAAAAATGGTTTGAACTGCGGCCCCCCCGAGGGTTGCCCACCTTGTCGTGGTGGAGGGGCTTAGTAGCCGTGGCTTGGTCTCCCACGGTGAAGCGAAGAGGCAACCAGGGCCGGCCTGTTTGAGGTGCTGGCTGGCCCGAGGAGGACGCTCCAAGTGGGCTTGATAAGCCCGCTTGTGACGCGTTGGAGGTGGACCGTCGAGGAAGAGGAGTGTCGGTATTGCGGTGAGCCGTTCTCCCTATCCTCGACGGCCGAGGTGGGATCGCAGGGGAAGAGGCGTGATGGTATCACGATGCGCCACTCTCTCTATACCCTGCGACCTTGGCGGGGCCGTTCCCCTGTAGCGGCGTTGGTGGGGCTGCAGAGGAAGAGGAGTGTCGGTGTTACGGTGTGCCGTTCTCCCTGTCCTCTGCAGCCGAGTTGTGGTTTGCGGCAGAACCATGGACCTCATCTGCCGCCGGGCGCTGGGGAGTTTTCTGGCGCCCGTGGCCTCCTTGTGGCGGGCTCGGGGGGGGTCCGCTACACTGCAGGACGGAGGCCGAGGAGGAAGGCGCGTCGAACCATCTGGTGCGCCTCGCGTGAAGGGCCTTCGGGCATCCGCGAAGGAGCCGCTCGCGGGCGGCTGCCGCCGGTGGGGTCGCGGATGAGTACGCAAGTGTTCCCGTAACCCCACCAATAAGGCGGTTAGGTGGCATATGGGGGGTTTTTAGTGGGTATACCGTGGGCCTCATTAGCCTAGACGGGAGTCCCACATAACCACTCGGGTCACCCCCCGCACCCGGGTGGTATGCGGAATGCATTTTCCCCCCTGGAAAAAAAAAAAAGGTTGGAACTGCGGCCCCCGCACAATGAGAAACAATGAAAAAATAGGTTAGGTTGGGTTAGGTGGGATGATAATCTGTGCTTAGTTATACGGCCTGCGTACTACTTGTTATAAAATGTAAAAATTTACGTTGACATTAAATTAAATAATACAAAATATGTATTTATTCTTGATAAAATTATATAAAATATTACGTTAACCAAAAGTATAACATAACAAAAGTCATTATAAAAAATGTATATAAATATACTACTTAAAAATTATATTACAATAGACATTATATCAATGACAGTTTAGATGACATCACAATATAACAAAGCAAACGTATAGTAAAAATTACATTATAACATATAATATTATATAAAATGGCATTATAACAAATGTATGATAGTAATATTAAGCATTACACACCCTCAATTTCCTCGGCTATACCTGCGGTAGCTATATAAGGATATTTTATAATTAATTTAATTAAAGTAGTCGCATTGGTAGCCGTTCGATAAGACTTACCTACCTTACCTACAAAGCTGTGGTTGTGAGTTGATGATGCATGGGCTTTGAAACCCCGGTTCATCCCAAATAATTTATTGGCATCGAGCAAATGATATTTGGTACGTGCCTGAGTCCTAATAAACTTATTAGGTAGGTACCTAACACCTACCAGCCGGTATTGATACTCACGAACCTCTGGTTCAAAAGTCGCTTCTTACCGCTAGGCTACTAACAGCGTTTACGATATACAGCACTATCCATCACTACACCTTATAAAACATAGTCCCTGCCGCATCTGTCTGTTTGTATGTTCGCGATAAACTCAACAACTACTGTACGAATTTACATGCGGTTTTTGTCAATAGAGTGATTCCTAGGGAGGGTTTAAATGTATAATTTGTTGAGGTTTTACCCTTGCGTAGCCGGGGCGGGTCGCTAGTTTAAAACAATAACTAACATCACAGACATCACTTACATCAAATCCTCCAGATTACTATATACCGTGGGCCCATATAACCATACAGATTTTAAAGGTGTATTCTTGACTGCATTTGGAGACTAAAATACAAGGTACAAAGTTTTCTGAAATCGGTCTTGTTTTAGCGACAATGACAATTCTTGTGTAAATTTGTTTTTCTAATAACTCAGTGAAAAACGGCTTTTTCACTGGGACGCTTCCACTATGTGACTTGGTTTAGACATACCTACTGACAGACATTAAAGATTTAAAGGACCCTCGCAAATTTTATCTGAAAAAAAAAACTTATTGGCTGCAGTGTTTTTTGTTCAGAAAGATGTGAAAAGAAACAACGTGTCGTGTGCAGAAAAAACATACGCACAAAAAAATTGCCGTAGTAGACCAAAAGACATAATTATACCATTCTTTGCTTCTTATGACCTCAGAATTAAGTGGTTTAAATCTGTTGGGTTACATGGGCCCACAATGTATAGTTAAGTAGGTATAGGATATGATAACAGTTCGTGTTCGTGTATGTATGTATGTGTCACAGTTATTTACTAAAATTACGAACTTACCACTCTTTACCATTTTTCAGTGGTTTGTAGCATTATGCTGGTCCTGCGCCTTCGTGGTTTCTGCTGGCATTATCTACTCCTCATACCCCATTCTTCAGATGGATTGGGACAGCCCCTTTTGGGACGGCATCATAAACTCCTTTGCCAGACCCGGGTGGGCTGTGTGTCTTGGTTGGATGATATTTGCATGTAGACACGGTTATGGAGGTTGGTATCAATCTGTACCATTTTTTTTGGACTCGAGTGCGGGGTGAGGCAGGGGGGGTTGACCTCACCCAAGCTGTTCAATTTGTATATGGATGCCCTGATCGGTGAGCTCAGCAGTACTCATGTTGGTTGTCATATAGATAGGGTGTGCTTTAATAATATAAGTTATGCCGATGACATGGTACTGTTGAGCCCATCGATCGGTGGTATAAGAATACTAATTGAGAAGTGCGAGTCTTATGCCCAAAAACATAACTTACGATATAATGTCGCGAAAAGTGAGTACATGGTTTTTAAGGCGGGGAGCAAGTGCCCATCATACGTCCCACCCATTCGCTTGAATGGCGTACAACTGAGGAGGGTTTATTCCTTTAAGTATCTTGGGTACTTGGTCACCGACGATATGCGTGACGACGCGGACATCGAACGCGAGCGTAGGGCATTAGCTATTAGGGCTAATATGGTCGCCCGTAGGTTCAGCAGGTGTACAGCGCAAGTTAAAATAACACTTTTTCGAGCGTATTGTACTTCGCTGTACGCCTGCAGCCTGTGGACGAGATACACGCAGCGTTCTATGAATGCCATGCGTGTACAGTACAATGACGCGTTCAGGGTACTGTTGCGGCTACCGCGATACTGCAGTGCGTCGGGCATGTTCGCTGACGCGCATGTGGACGGTTTCCACGCGACGATGCGCAAGCGCTGCGCCGCGACGCTCCGAAGGGTGCGCGACAGCCGCCACAGTCTCCTGGCCGTCGTGGCAGGGAGATGGGACAGTGCATTAATTAGGCACTGGACCTCCCAACATCTTAGTTTAGGTACTAACATAGTAATTTAAGTATATTTGAACTAACAAAATATGGATTGTGTCGTCCGAAATAAATGATTTTTATTTATTTATTTTTTTATTTTAGGGTTGCGTAGCAAAAGAGGCAAAAACAGAACCCTTATTAGTTTCGTCATGTCTCTGACCATATGTTACAGTCTCTTTTATTAAAATCTACGAGTATAAGGTAAAGGAGAATGGGCAATTTGTCCCATGGATGTATACTGTTGAGACATATCTCGTTTGAAAGGGTTTACTCTTAGCATTATTTTATTGTATGACACCAACTTTGGATAACTTGCAGGGACTGAGCAATTTAAAAAAAAGAGTTGTCAATATAAACGGTTGTTTTACAAAGTACTTGTTATGTAGCCGGTTGTTAGGTGTTTTGTATGAAAGAATATGAGAAATTCTAGATTTCTGTTTACCACTACTTACGTTTAAGTACGTACAGGGCTGGAATTAGTTGATAAAACATATGCTTGAATTAAAAATACTGCTATTAAACACTGAAACTTGCTTGTATACTCAAGCCATATATATCATTTAAAAGACATTTTTATAAGGTATTTTAATATATATATACTTGCACTCAAATGCTTGCAGGGGCGGTAATAAAACTAGTTTCCTCGTTAATTAAGTGTGGTAAATGCCGCTTTGTTTGTTCTACCTGGCACTAGATGGAGCCTTGGTAGCCGTTTGGGTAATTTTTACTAGTGGTATATACAATTGAGTTTTATCCTATTTGGAAGGTCTTCAATTAAGCATTAATTACTTATATGACACCAAAGACCGAAAGTGTCCAGGGAAGATGATATTAATAATTTTGATCATGCGCTGCGGCGTAAACTGGAACTAAAAAATGTCATTCATATAGGGTTACTTTTGTAACCATTTACATCACTTTGCATGCCTGAAATATAATGAAAAAGTAATTTATATATATTTTTAAATTATTACCGCTCAATAAATGGCACTAAACTACTTAATTATGATTTTTCAAATCCTCTCTAGTACTGACATCTTGCGTGCAATAGGAGAACCGAATGAGCGGCAAATGCTGGATCCGTATAGTCGCTTATAAACGCTTAAAAATGTCACCGAAGAATAAGTTTGTTTAATTCGGAACTTTGACAATAAAACGAGTTGTTACCTTGAACGAGTAAGTGTCGTCTATTTATCTCTCTTGCTCTTACATATTCGAGTGATAAAGGTAGAAAAAGCATTATATTTTTTAAAGTTCGCGTTATGTCCCGCTAGAAACGTTATATAAACTTATTATTAAACATGAAATAAGATTCCTAAGCAATAAGTAGGTAAGTAAATGTATTTATGGAGTACCATAATTAGCAGCAAGAAAATAAATCTAAGTTTATATGTTACGATAAAATAAATCGTAAAAAGGTACTATGTACATACTTGTTTTGTCTCTCTGCAGGAAAATTGTGTAAACGTGAAACATTTGAGATTGCGCCGCGGTTCAAAGCAACGTTCCCTTCGTTTGCCATATGAAGCAGGATTAAATTGTGTAGTTTTAAGTTCTCATGTAAGTGAATTGTCAAATTCTTAGTGAGAATAAAGAATCTTAAACCTAAAATTAACGCAGTGAATACATTACAAGCATCAGCGACTCTTAACTGTTTGCCAAGCTAAGATAGTAGCTGTATTTCGTTCCATTATATATACGTATGAAATAAAAACTTTTGAATACATTTAACACCTTTATTTCATATAAATTGAAAAATAACTGACGGCATACATTTTCTAGTGAATAGGTGCATCCAGATCCAGATAAGAGAATGCATGGTTATTGCGCCAATGTCGGACCATTTGCGATTGGTTTGCTAAGGGCACCGCTAGCTGGTGCGGATGCACAGAGCACTTATACATACCTTATTAAATAAAAACTTTTGAATACATTTAACATCTTTATTTCATATAAATTGAAAAATAAGTGACGGCATAGATTTTCTTCACGGTCGCACAAATATTATCAGGACGAGTCGACAAGTTACTTTAAAGCAAGCATGGTGAATAGGTGCATCCAGATCCAGATAAGGGAATGCATGGTTATTGCGCCAATCTCGGACCATTTGCGATTAGTTTGCTAGCTGGAGCGGGTTAACGAAAAACAGTAACTGGCGACGCTAGCTGGCGCGGACGCGTGCGACGAATTTTACCTACAAAGGCACCCGCGCGCGTGCACCCGCTCCGTGCACTCGCGCCAGCTAGCAAACGCCCTTAACCTTTTGAAGGCCAAGAATATCTTAAGGCGTCGTAACTAGCTATGCTCAAAGCGTCATAAATACATTATAGCTGATATAGCCGCTGTCAGAGTAACCTTAGCACTTTCAAGTAAGGTTTAGGGCATAGGGCGTCCGCAACGTCGCGCGTGTGCATGGAGCGGGCGTGCGGCTTACAGTATGAGCAACGCTAACTGGCGCGGACGCGTGCGACTGATTTTACTTACAAAGGCACCTGCGCGTGTTTGCCCGCTCCGTGCACTAGGGCCAGCTAGCACACGCCCTTAACCTTTTGAACGTCAAGAACACCTAAAGGCGCCGTCACTAGACATGATTTAAGGGCCATGAACACATTAATGATTATAGCTGTTTTAATCGCTGTCAAAGTCCCTAATGTAATACTCATGCACTTTCAAGCTCACTTGCGCACGTGACCTTGGCATGTGAGTAACGTTTTTGTTATGGCGTTCAAAGGGTAAAATATCAATGTCGTAATGCGTCGCTAGCGCGTTATTTTCGAATCGCACCCGTGCTCCCGTGTTGGACTGCACACGCGGTGTACACTTCTTGTTATTGTAACCGTTTGTGCGCCTAGATAACACAAGTACACATACACAACTTGCAAAATGCTCGCGTGCTCTTGTTTATATGTAAAGTACGTCTTCTAGGGCCGCGGATTGGACCCACGCGACCGGCGGGGCGGTGAGCGGCATACATTGGTCGCAATGCAAGCTGTAAAGCTAGTGCAGTGCATGAGGGACGCGCGGCTTTCTCTCACCACATCTTTAGGTGTTCTTGCCGTTCAAAAGGCTAAAAGCACCTAATGAGGTGGCTTTACATTAGCTAGATGCCGGCCCACACGCCGATCCGGTGTGCAGGCTAAGGAAATCGCTATGTAGGCCAATTCGAAAGTGCAACTGACATTAAACCAATTTTAGAATAATATTGGAATGATACCAGTTAGCTGTCATTCGTGCGTTCATTTCGCACTTATACGCATGTATTTGTGCGAGCGAGACGCCCGCAACTAACTGATATGATTCCAATATTACTCTAATATCGGTGTGCACGCCCCTTTTTATTCATAAGCAAGGTACGATTGAACCACTATACTCAAGCCATATATATCATTTAAAAGACATTTTTATAAGGTATTTTAATATATATATACTTGCACTCAAATGCTTGCAGGGGCGGTAATAAAACTAGTTTCCTCGTTAATTAAGTGTGGTAAATGCCGCTTTGTTTGTTCTACCTGGCACTAGATGGAGCCTTGGTAGCCGTTTGGGTAATTTTTACTAGTGGTATATACAATTGAGTTTTATCCTATTTGGAAGGTCTTCAATTAAGCATTAATTACTTATATGACACCAAAGACCGAAAGTGTCCAGGGAAGATGATATTAATAATTTTGATCATGCGCTGCGGCGTAAACTGGAACTAAAAAATGTCATTCATATAGGGTTACTTTTGTAACCATTTACATCACTTTGCATGCCTGAAATATAATGAAAAAGTAATTTATATATATTTTTAAATTATTACCGCTCAATAAATGGCACTAAACTACTTAATTATGATTTTTCAAATCCTCTCTAGTACTGACATCTTGCGTGCAATAGGAGAACCGAATGAGCGGCAAATGCTGGATCCGTATAGTCGCTTATAAACGCTTAAAAATGTCACCGAAGAATAAGTTTGTTTAATTCGGAACTTTGACAATAAAACGAGTTGTTACCTTGAACGAGTAAGTGTCGTCTATTTATCTCTCTTGCTCTTACATATTCGAGTGATAAAGGTAGAAAAAGCATTATATTTTTTAAAGTTCGCGTTATGTCCCGCTAGAAACGTTATATAAACTTATTATTAAACATGAAATAAGATTCCTAAGCAATAAGTAGGTAAGTAAATGTATTTATGGAGTACCATAATTAGCAGCAAGAAAATAAATCTAAGTTTATATGTTACGATAAAATAAATCGTAAAAAGGTACTATGTACATACTTGTTTTGTCTCTCTGCAGGAAAATTGTGTAAACGTGAAACATTTGAGATTGCGCCGCGGTTCAAAGCAACGTTCCCTTCGTTTGCCATATGAAGCAGGATTAAATTGTGTAGTTTTAAGTTCTCATGTAAGTGAATTGTCAAATTCTTAGTGAGAATAAAGAATCTTAAACCTAAAATTAACGCAGTGAATACATTACAAGCATCAGCGACTCTTAACTGTTTGCCAAGCTAAGATAGTAGCTGTATTTCGTTCCATTATATATACGTATGAAATAAAAACTTTTGAATACATTTAACACCTTTATTTCATATAAATTGAAAAATAACTGACGGCATACATTTTCTAGTGAATAGGTGCATCCAGATCCAGATAAGAGAATGCATGGTTATTGCGCCAATGTCGGACCATTTGCGATTGGTTTGCTAAGGGCACCGCTAGCTGGTGCGGATGCACAGAGCACTTATACATACCTTATTAAATAAAAACTTTTGAATACATTTAACATCTTTATTTCATATAAATTGAAAAATAAGTGACGGCATAGATTTTCTTCACGGTCGCACAAATATTATCAGGACGAGTCGACAAGTTACTTTAAAGCAAGCATGGTGAATAGGTGCATCCAGATCCAGATAAGGGAATGCATGGTTATTGCGCCAATCTCGGACCATTTGCGATTAGTTTGCTAGCTGGAGCGGGTTAACGAAAAACAGTAACTGGCGACGCTAGCTGGCGCGGACGCGTGCGACGAATTTTACCTACAAAGGCACCCGCGCGCGTGCACCCGCTCCGTGCACTCGCGCCAGCTAGCAAACGCCCTTAACCTTTTGAAGGCCAAGAATATCTTAAGGCGTCGTAACTAGCTATGCTCAAAGCGTCATAAATACATTATAGCTGATATAGCCGCTGTCAGAGTAACCTTAGCACTTTCAAGTAAGGTTTAGGGCATAGGGCGTCCGCAACGTCGCGCGTGTGCATGGAGCGGGCGTGCGGCTTACAGTATGAGCAACGCTAACTGGCGCGGACGCGTGCGACTGATTTTACTTACAAAGGCACCTGCGCGTGTTTGCCCGCTCCGTGCACTAGGGCCAGCTAGCACACGCCCTTAACCTTTTGAACGTCAAGAACACCTAAAGGCGCCGTCACTAGACATGATTTAAGGGCCATGAACACATTAATGATTATAGCTGTTTTAATCGCTGTCAAAGTCCCTAATGTAATACTCATGCACTTTCAAGCTCACTTGCGCACGTGACCTTGGCATGTGAGTAACGTTTTTGTTATGGCGTTCAAAGGGTAAAATATCAATGTCGTAATGCGTCGCTAGCGCGTTATTTTCGAATCGCACCCGTGCTCCCGTGTTGGACTGCACACGCGGTGTACACTTCTTGTTATTGTAACCGTTTGTGCGCCTAGATAACACAAGTACACATACACAACTCGCAAAATGCTCGCGTGCTCTTGTTTATATGTAAAGTACGTCTTCTAGGGCCGCGGATTGGACCCACGCGACCGGCGGGGCGGTGAGCGGCATACATTGGTCGCAATGCAAGCTGTAAAGCTAGTGCAGTGCATGAGGGACGCGCGGCTTTCTCTCACCACATCTTTAGGTGTTCTTGCCGTTCAAAAGGCTAAAAGCACCTAATGAGGTGGCTTTACATTAGCTAGATGCCGGCCCACACGCCGATCCGGTGTGCAGGCTAAGGAAATCGCTATGTAGGCCAATTCGAAAGTGCAACTGACATTAAACCAATTTTAGAATAATATTGGAATGATACCAGTTAGCTGTCATTCGTGCGTTCATTTCGCACTTATACGCATGTATTTGTGCGAGCGAGACGCCCGCAACTAACTGATATGATTCCAATATTACTCTAATATCGGTGTGCACGCCCCTTTTTATTCATAAGCAAGGTACGATTGAACCACTATAGAAGGCAGCGAAGAGGCCGGCAATGGAACTGGTAGCGTTTGATGGAGACAGTTTTCTGTCAAATGCAAGTTCAAATTGGCCTGACTGTCTCACTCGCACACCGGAGTAGCGTTTCATATAAGCGTACTTTGTTATATCCAATCGACCCGCTCTATTCAGTAGGTTTCATTATCTCGATCCATCAGTTAAGTAACAATCTCTTCAAACTGGTGGATCGAGATGGTGGATCCTACTGGACAGATGGAACCTATGGATAGGACAACGTTATGCTCAACAACTTGGTAGCAGAAGCGATGTGATTTTTTAAAATCGCGACTGTGTCATTGACATAATATATCTGAGGACGGGCCTTACGGGCAATAAGAATGGGGCCAGTACAGCGGTGTTACGCACACGAGTTTGAGCCAATCGCCACACGCCTAACGCCACAAGTACCACAACGTGATTGGTTGATGAGTTCGCATTACGCACGCATCTAGTTGCGTTAGACAGCACGATTGGCTCGAATTTGTGAATGACACAACTGAACTAGCACTATCGTTATTGCCCCTAAGGTCGGTCCTTAGATATATGGTAAGCGTCAGGATGGCGGTGGACCTCAGCGAATTTCAAAGAAATATTTATAAACATATTGTACCTTCTGTGTACCTCAGCGTACCTTTAATAGAAACCAGTGTACCTTTCCCCAAAACGAGATATTTTACAAAACGGTCCACCCGCCAACCTGACGTCAGGATGGCGGGTGGACCTATGAAATCTTGCATTATACCGCAATAAAAGTATGCAGTTATATTGTGCATGAGCTTAGCCTAGCTTGTTTTGGGGAGAGGTACACCGGTTTCTATTTCTATTTACAGAGGTACACTGAAGGTACAGTCACCATCATATATATCGGAGCGGCCAAGGTACCCACGAATATCTGAACATGCCTCTACTGTCAAGAGGTTAGAGTGCGTGTTTAGAGATCTTTGAGCACCTCGGCCACTCCGATATATCTGATGGCGACTGTACCATATAACTGCATACTTTTAGTGCGGTATAATGCAAGATTTCATAGGTCCAACCGCAATCCTGACGTCAGAATGGCGGGTGGACTTTTTCTTAAATATCTCGTTTTGGGTTAGGTACACAGAAGGTACAGTATGTTTATAAATACTTACTGCTATGGCGCAGCGACCCGAAGTGGATCTTGGCCTCCGACACCAAAGACCGCCATGCTTCTCTGTCCAAAACCGTTTCCATCTAGTCGACGGCGCCGAGTTCGCTAAGGTCTTTTTGCATTTCGTCTCTCCAGCGGGACCTACCTAGGACGTCTAGACGGTCTTCGGCCATTTGGAACTTCAGAGTACGCCCTCCAGGCTGCACGATCCTCACCCATCTGGACTACGTGCCCGAGTCATCGGAGTCTGGCAGCGCGAAAAATCCTAGGACTCACACGTGGAGAGGATGGAACCTGGAGACTCCACAGGAATCAGGAGATTGAAGATCTGGTGTCCGAGCCGAACGTCATTGGATGTTTATAAATATTTCTTTGAAATTCGCTGAGGTCCACCCGCCATCTAGACGCCAGATGTCAATGCCGAGTGCGACCAGATGTTAAAGCGGTGTATTATCTCTAGTCTCTCCAATATGTTCTCCTGGTGGGTCCACGGGGTTTATTTTAAGTGTTATCATAAACAGTGTTCACCAGCGGGTCTACGGGTACCTAATTATTTTTACCATGGGCCGACCATGAACACGATTCTATTTTTAAAACGTAACCCGCGTAGCTACTTCAGTCTTAGGCGGTATATACTCTACACCACGTTCACAAAAGATTGATATTTTAGGTAAAAACTCACATTTCGCTATATTTGTCCATAGTAAATACTAATTCAAAAACTGTACGGTAGGGCCTAAAATCTTCTGTGATAGTAATGTAGAAATAAATACTGTTGACAGGCGGTCAACGGTATTTAGTACAATAATTACACTGAAACAATTCGTATAGAATACAGAACCTATGAATAATATATATCTAGAGAATCTAACTTTAATGCAATAATATAATTGAACAAAAGATATACATTAGTACGAGTAGTACGATCAACCTATATGTCTATTTTTAATAGTCTTAATGTTCGTGTATCGGTTCTGTATTCTATGGCCATTAATTATGCTTTATTTTTCAACTTTCTTTGACTACACACAAGTACACATTATATTTGCTTTTTTCTTGAACTTTATCTTGCCCATGTTCGATTCTTCTTATGTCGATGCATCCTCATTATTTCCGTATGGTTTCTGAAAATACAATAACAGTTTTTGTAATGTTTTCTAATACCTATGTTTCAAGTCGGTTTCCTATTTTTAAGAGAAGTTTTTTTTTTCATGTAAGTACCTTTTTTTTCAAGTGGGGTAAATTAGAGCAGATGGGATACCTATCGAAAATTATGTCAATAAACAGTTTTACGTTCCATCAAGAATTGAGAGGTTGCCTCAATTCCTCATGGAACCCATGATTTAAGCTAGACCTTTACACAAATATTCCTTAAACCTCGTTAAGCAAGTAGCTTCTTTACAAACATAACAAAGAAGACAAATCGTCTAGCGTGAAAATACGCATCGTTAAAGAGTTCTTTTCTGGTCCTGATCAGAAGTTCCACTTCTTCAAATAGCACTTTTTTGAATGGCAATGCCTGGTCTGTTGATGAAACTAAAAAACGCCTATAAGATTTGGGGAGTTCCCTTAATTCCTCGTGGTTTTGTCAAAAATAGGACCATCTTGGAACTATACACCCACTTTCAAACGATAACTAATTTTCAACATTGGTTCAGAAATGTCGAAGATCTTACTTAACATATATACAAAAAAAAAGTTTTTGAAGTCGGTTAAAAAGTAGTATCTTTACAATACTTCCTTTTACTAAGAAGGGATAACTACTACAATTTGCTTACTAAGTAAGTACTTACTTACTATTAGTATCAGATTGGAGTCGACTCGAGAGTCGATAAAATGGGCGTCGCTATCCTTTCCGGGTGGGGGGATTTCACCGCATGAAAAAGAGACACATATAGTGAGTTCTTACTGTTCTACCAAACTACATATATAAAGTAGTCGTACTTTTTGAGTCAAATTAATTTAATTCTAAAGGTGCGACGTAATGGCCTGAAGCCCGCTCTTAGCATACCTAGTTATACTATTTGATGGATATTGGTGTCAATTTATAATACGTTTAATTATTCATTGTCTTTACCTAATTATCTTTACCTTTTGCCGACCGGTTTGGCCTAGTGGGTAGTGACCCTGCCTATGAAGCCGATGGTCCCGAGTTTGAATCGCGTAAGGGCATTTCTTTGTGTGATGAATACAGATATTTGTTCCTAAGGCTTGCGTGTTTTCTATGTATATACGTAAATATATATTTATCTAAATAAGTATGTTTAACGTCGCCTAGTACCCATAGTACAAGCTTTGATTAGTTTGGGGCCAATCTGTGTAAGATTGTCCTATGTACATATTTATTTATTTATTACCTAACGTAACCTACATTAGGTAATGAAAGCATTTTATTTTTGTAAGGGTAACAGTTTTGTTGGGATATAAAATGGTTAATGATAAAAACTAATACTTTTACCAGCATTTTCACTTTATATTCATGTATTCGAAACCTATACATTTATGACATTAACTTTTGCAAGACGATAAGATTTTTTATTCACAATAACTTGTCCGTATTCGAACTGTCTGGCTACCCGGCTAGCCGTGGCTGTGTACCCGGATTTTATACTCTGAAACTGGAACTAGTGACAGATAAGAGTCGATTGATGTTTTTTTAAAGATACTTATACTTAAATAGAATTACTTACCTATGTTTAATTAAAAGAAACTACTTATACATAATAATCCTTACAGTTTTAACCTATTTAACCTACCTACCTACCTACTTTTAATAGTAGCAGTTCGGTTCACTTCGTAGAAATACCTGTTCTAAGAATAATGAAAAAGAAAGAAGAGTAATAAAAATAAAGAATCTGGAAGTCGTTGAGGTGTTCCGTTCTTCATCAGCAATTCTACTTCAACAAATGTCACTTTATTGAGTAAAAATGCTTATAATATTGATGAAAATCCTAAAATGACTATATGTATGCCTATCCTATACAATATGAGAAGCTCCTTCAGTTTCTCGTAGAACCTATCATCAGAACTGGACCTTGACACAAATGTTCCTTAAAAGCCTTACATGCTATAAACGAAATAAAATAAAAAAAACGCCTAAGGTAAAATACTTGTCGTTGAAGAGTTCCATTTCAGCAGTATCAGCATAGTTTCAGTAATATCAGCAGTTTCACTTCATCAAATGTCACTTGTTCAAATAAAAAAAACTTGATATGTTGACGAAAATCCTCCTAATTGTGAATTCAAATCGATTTAAAATCCTCAATTCCTCATTGAATCCATCATCAGAACTGGACCTTGACACAAATGTTTCCTAAGAACCTAGCTTGCTACAAACTTAACAAAGAATAAGAATCGCGCGCGTTGAAGAGTGTAACCTCCCCTACCTACCCCCCAATCTACCCCACCTTTAAAATTGATACCACCCTTAAATTCTACCCTCATAATTTTACCCCAACAATAATTTGGCCAAGTGATCGTCTAGTTAAAGGTTAGGACCCCTTGAAGTGAACCGCGGAACCCTAGATTCTTTAATGAGTAACAACTAAATCTTGGACTTTGATTTTACCTAATTGTTTATTACCTAGATGTTAAAGATCTGATATTTACTGTACTATAATAATATACCTATTATGTTGATGAGAAATTATTTAAAGGATATTATGTTAAGATTCCACCTCCTGCGAAACACCGTAAAACTAAGATACTCTGAACCATTTTTATATTAAGTATGACACCTTATGAGTAGGAAAGAAATATAGGTATAATAAACTAAAAGTTAATAGCAATGTCCCGGTTAAGGGTATAGGCTCCGCCCATACGCGCGAGTCGTTGGCGTCGGGTGTAGCCTTAAGTTACAGAAACGTCAATGTGATTTTTAATGTAATGTAAAATATAATTTTATTAGATAATTCATTAGAAAAATATTGCAGCATGTAAGATAAAATAAATATAAAAATAGTATTGCAGCGTATATGATGATATAAATATAAAAATATTTTTGGTATAATCCTGCTACTCCTATTAAGTCTTCGGGGTAACATTGAAGCAGCACTCCTGGGATAAGCCCATTTACACACTATTATAATCAGATTAAATATTATTACCTATCAATCCTATCATCTTCTAAACGAGGTATGAATAGATCACACGTGCTGCCTCTAATGCTAGATGCAGGTCTGAAGACTCTTACTCCGATTAGCAATATCAATCGGGCCACCTACTCCTACCCTATTAGCCAGACGGGCTATGACCAACGCTTCGAAACCTATGCAAACCTAGGGGCTGACGAAAAGAAGCGATAAGTATTCGTCAGACCACCATTTACTTATCTTTTTTCATATCCAAAAGCTAAGGCTACTAAGCCATTACCCAGTCCCCATAGGTAAAAGTAGGCTGAATTCCCAGGCCTTTTAAATGTATAAACGAAGTACAAGTATTATTGTACTTTATGATATCGAAATATCAAGATGAGCATTATTCCACTCAAAGATTCCAATGGACTGCGCTCGCCTGCCAAAGGGTCTCTAAAACAAACCATTCCTCAATCCCAGAATAGGCTGTGTTCCTAAACCCAGCTTGATATTTAAGAATTGATTTTGTAAATACCTTAGAACCTGAGCGCAATACTCAGTACTTCGTCCCTACACTAAAAGCCCAGAAATGAGAATAAATAGATATAAGATGTTACAGGTAACCTTCGATTTTCCACTCAGGGTAGTAACAGTCTGGAAGATTTAGGTAATTGGACTCCATTACCAGTATTCCACTCAATATTAGCATTAGTTCAAGATATAAAACCATAACTTCACGTCATTAGAACCTTTAAAAGAGAAATATACACCAACTAATCAAATCTCTAGACCAAACCTAAGAGAGACCCTATAACAGTGTGTGTGACTCTACCCTATTCCTGCCCTTAGTCCCTAATCTAGTATGTCCAGATCACAGATCGTACTTACCATTGATCTAGTGGTTTGGAACATACACAAGTGTATCCCTAAGTCTAAGCTGTAAGCTTTCGGCCGACAAAACCGAGGTATAGCAAACCCTAGTGTCTGTGTGATTGGCCCCCTCCTCATCGCCACGTGGGCACGGTGGATGAGAATAGACCGCCCTAGCATGTATATAAAAACATCGGCAACCTAGCCCACACCCGTACTAGCCACATGGGAAACGCTGCCATGACTAAGACTTTGTTTGTGTTTGGTATCAATCACGACAGAAGTTTTCCCTGCAACCAGCACAAGCACGAACCAGAGCACCGAAATATATAAATATATTTAATAAGAGACCTAGCCTCAATTACTGCAGACTTCAGTGAGTAGGGATTACTCCCAATGGCACGCACGTGATGCCCTCACATTCATCTAACAGCTGGACTTTGAGACTAGGGAGAGTATGCTCGCCTCTTATGTTGGTAAAGAAGAGACGCCAAGTCCTCTCAACTTGGAGCTAAAGACTTCTAAACGGCTTCAGTTTGGCACCGTTAGGGAGAAACCGCTTAGATGGACAAACTGTTAGTCCAAACAGTGATCTGGCTTTATAAAATATCAAACTAATACCATAGAAAGATAGTAAATAACGAAGTTAGATTTTGCTAACAGAAAAATCACAATATAGTAACACAAATAAGGAAGTAAAGTATCTCCACCATAGCCCAAGTTTAGCATTACGATGAAATCGCAAAACCAAACACAGACACAATCCTACAAGTTTAAATTTACCAGGATAATTCCCAGCAAACACAAACAAATAGAAAGAATAGTAGAGAAACTTCACTTACCCAAAGCCAGAGATACTGCTAGTCCGATGGTCAAAGAATGAATGAATCCCGACTGCTCTCACCGGCCCTTTTATATGCCTTTACTAGCGACACAATGGGGACATAACGGGGACACACTGGATACCTAGTAGCTACTGGATACACAATGGATACATAGTAGCTACTGGGGACATATTAGATACATAGTAGGGACTTAGACTTAAATAAGACAATTGTCAATCTAAAAGTACCAGGGTACCAGAATTCAGAAGGAGGTTGCTCTCCTCGTGGCACGTAGTGACATACGATTCATGGCGAAAGATCATAAGTTTCATCTTGTTTACCAAACCATACGCCCTATACAATAACGTTCACATTAACACCGGTTGTCAACTGTGTCCCTATCGCACACAAGGCTCAAAGAAAGACGGAGATATTTTCAATGACGTTTACTCACACAATGTCATTTACGCACACAGTGACAGCAGTCGCTTAGTAGTCAGTTTAAGTAGACCAAAACAATGATAAAAGGGTACGTTCCAAAACCTGTCAAGCATGAATATGCAAGCATTATTATTTACTTTCAGACCTTATAGTTTTGTTTCCTGTAAGGAACATCTGTATTGTAATACTTCACGTTTATTATCAAATAGGTAAGTCAATGTTTTTATTACACCAATAATTGCATGTACGAATACAAATATTCTTTTAAAAGAAACTAATAGATTTAGGAATAGTTTTTGGCTTCGCAAATCTTACCAGTTGTTCAGCACAACAGAATGAACTGTCAATGTCAATGTCAGTAATATTATTCCCCATTTTAGGTTATCTTCGATTAATCATTAGTATTTCGCGCATTATTTTAAAACAAAATAATGAATATTTACTATGTGTTACGTATTTAAACGAAATCACGAGTGGTGAAATATGGAAACGTGTCCATCAAGATGTAATTGTTAGAATAAAGGGTGAAATCATGAACGAAAAATGCAAACGAAGAGGACTATAGTATTTGTAAGGTATTTCGTTATTATTCTATGTGTTTTGATACAAAACTGAGGCTAATATTACGCAATAGGCATATGGCTAGTCACAGCCGCCCCCAAATTTAAGGTTTTTATGAATTACCACAGGAATTTATAAAAAACTTCAATTTCCTCTAGATTTAGTCGGAAAATTTTCCCCCTTTTTTTTTTTTAAACGTGTAGTGTGTATTCCAATACTAAGTGACTGTTAACGCCTCAGCTTTGAAATCAGTTCATCAGAACTCCGTCAATGAACCAAGACAACTTTTTCCCCAGAAACCTCGCTCTGCCAGAGATACCAGATTGTGAGTCCGATAGGTCCTATTAACCCGTCCTTGCCAGCTCACCCCGATCTCGGCGAGTATTCCTTCCCTCTGCGGACCGTACACTTCCGTAGAAGAGCATCTAATGAGACAGCAAAAACTTCCCATGCAGAACGAAGAAACCTTTAATTTTTATAAGTACGAAGCTTTCAAGTTCCATTGCCAAAATTCGAACCAAATTTCACTGCCTTATCACTCTCAGCCACGTTTTCTTGGCGAGTGTCTCATACTTAAATAAGATATACCGACCTTTAAGTTTGTTTGGGTGTGGTTTTTTTTTTTTTTAAACAAACTTAAATTTGACACTAGTAAGTACCTCAATATGATACAGCAAAGATATTTTTGTCTAAACCAAAGAATTATTAAACCAAGTTAAATAAGGTAAAATTATTTGCTGATTATTACACCTTATCCCAATAAAAACAATATTATAATTATGTTTAATTAATTCTTGAAAAGAGCCTCGTCCCTTCTAGACGCTCACGGCCCATAAAACATGTCGAATGTCGGATATATCCCATCCAAGATGAGTGTGTGGGTTTCGTAAGTGTATTCATACCTTGTAGAGTACTAACTAGAAAAATCTACCCTTTTAAATGGGTCTAATCCAATGGATTTTAACCTACTGATAAGACTTTTCCAGTTAGTTGTGTTTCCCCTTCCCCCCATTCTCTGTTCCCCTGCAAACACCGACAAATCTAGTTTGATTACACTCCGTCCTTTGTCTATCTGTATCAATCCATTTTTTCCAATATAGGTACATCCGTCTACTATACGTCCATCATCTGATATGCATACATCTCATTCATAAAACCTCACATATTCATAACTATAAGCACTTATCGTACATATACATTCCTCCTCAGTTACGCATTCACACGATTTTTACAGACAGCCAAGACTCTTGAGATGCAATCAAAAAGTAAAAAAATAAAAACACAAAATTTATTATTGTACTGTCACTTGTAATATATAAAAAAAAGTAAGAAAAAAAACATTCTGTCCTAGCCCCATACTAGCCCAATACCGATTTAAATTATTTAATAATTACTACCTGAATATATATTTTTTTTATTAAGTATTTAATTCAATTGACACACGAAGTTTTTTTTTTGTAATATTTTATGACAACGCTCCGCGACTAATTCACCTGCCTTTTGTTCACTAGTGCCGTTCAAAAATGCAATGTCGTCCACCCATTATACAATAGACCATCGCGTCATGGACGTGTATCGTCAGCTGCAAAAAGTATCCCACCCTGTATTAAAGTTCATATGCAAGAATCTTAAGCGAATATGGATAAAGATTGGGCATGAGGATCTACACAAGTGCCTATCACTAAAAAGGCATGGTGCAGAATGAAGGGCTGGGTGTACAAAAAAAAAAATGACCTCAGACGGCCGCGACCCTGAGTCACGAGGAGCCGAGGAAGAACACAAACGAATAGTACCGCTGATATACAAATAACGAAGAATGAATCCCGAAACACGCCCAACCATTCCACTCTTTACCCCCGAGAATCGATATGTCCACACGTAATGTCTAACTATTGCTCTAACAAAAGCCTATAACCACGCACTATTATGCAACAATTATATATCAGCTAAATGTCATACAACTTTGTTCTCATTACCTTGATACTGGGAAAATTGTCACACTGGGCAAAAGCCACTATTTACAAAACTTGGGCTAAATTGGAATGCTATGGCAATAAAACCTAAAATTGACTCTAGAATCTAGATGTACCCTGCCTCTATATGGTTAAGCCATCTCCCAAGGCAAAACATTTCAAAATATGCTCAAGCATTCATTATAAAATAAAACCAAATCAGGACTTAGGGCTACAATCTGGGTGATAAAATGAAATATAGATATTTCTTCCCAGTAAAATTCCGAACTTTACTCAGATAGCATTTGATATGATGATGACGATGATAAATAATAAACATTAATTAATCATATATGAATATTTAAATAATGAATTGAATTAAAAAAATGTTTTCCCGCACAATGCATTTGACTACACCAAATATATCTATGTAACTATTACACCCCAATATATAACCAAATTACAGCAAATATGCTTAACAAGATTTGAAACAACAATGTACTTTACTCAAACTATCCGCTTAATTCGTTACTTCATAGTAAAATGCAATATAAATTAAGAATGTTAAGAGCACAAAAGTTCCATGTATAAAATGTTTAATAGCAAAGAAAAAGAATTTTATAACAATTTTTCTTTCATACTTACAGTATCTGTTTTTGACTAAAACAAGTCGCTTGTGATTTCACACATTAATGTTCTTCATTTACCACGATGCTCAGTAGGCCTTAGGACAGTTGCAACAGGAAAGTCAGTGACTGTCGTTACTTGGTCTCACCAGCGGCACCAGCACTTGAAGTCTGGCTATGGTGTCTGTTCTTCTCCAAATTGCCCGGCATTAACTAATAATCTAGTCCCGGTATCACAATATTCTCTTGAATTATAGTTCAGGTTTTCATTAATTCACTTCAATTATAACCACATTAACACTTTTTACACTATAACCCACTCCACTTTTCACTCAGATACACATAATTTCTCACTAAACCCCTTTTTTAGAAAACGCCTGCATTTGATATTTAAAACCAACTTATAAAGGTAAAGTTTTTCTTAAGAATATTAAACGAAGAAAAATAATAAGCCACGCAACTACAATAAACTTTTAAAAAAACGAAGCCCTAATATGATCTAAAATATAGCAATGTAATCGCAAAGTTGGCTAATCATTTAATATTGATTCACAAAAACAAAACACAAAAAAAAACTTATTCACTCAGTGGGATTTGAACTCGGGCAAAATGCATTTAGCCTACATACATTAGACAACCTACAGACCCGCTATGCCACGATAGAGTTACTGTAAGAGGTGAATTTAGCAATAGCTTTGCAGCGTAACTTTTCTCTGATTTCCTTTTATTATGAAGTGTTTCGCACACGTACTGGCAAGTTTTATCTTTAATTGAAGAGAAAAATATATATTTACAATGTAATTACATACTTATATATCCAAATTACATACAATTCGAAATTGACGTAAATATAAAATTCAAGAACACATGTTCATTAACAATCCGGAATATCTAAAGAATTTGAGTAAATTATTATTACATTGTATATAACGCGAACACAAGATTTAAAATTTGTTTCATATACCAACAGACTACAGATGTTCTTATCAAAATATTCTGTACTCACGTTTCCAATGCATTTCCTTGCTAATATATCCACTTTTAACCACTGTCACAGCACTTATAATCAATCTCTGGGATAACATATACACTTGTTTTTGTTCTAAACACTATCCAATTTATCTTAACACTTCCTAATGGCATATTTCTGTCTAAACAAATACTCCCGGTTACAAACACCATTTTTTTATTATAACTAAGATCGACCACACGTCATGAACTCAGTTTGCTAATACACATATTATCCTAAACTTCACAGCGATTTTTATTTCTCTCACATACGGATTTCCTTTATTAAAACGACCTAGACTTATTTTTACGATAACTTGAAAACAAAAACAATTAGACAGTCTTTACTCCATCTTCACCGCTACAAACTGTCAAACGTATCGGAAGCGTATATTATAGGCGGCAAACTCAAAATTGTATGCGCGAAAAGCGGAAAAACTTGTACCCGGTGCATCCTGCTGGATTGTATTTTATATTATTGATTTTTAAGAATTTATTCTTTTCATTTTCTTATTCCTAGCAAAATATACATATAATCTTGACCATAAATTAACATTATCAATAATCGATGTTGTTGTCACCTAGTGTCAAGTAGCGACACTATTACGGTGGTTATCTACGTATTCACTTCCGCACTCTAGTAATGTCACAGTTCGCCGTCAGATGACGCTGTAAAGATAAGCTGCCATTTTCCATTTCACGATCCGAAACACAACATATTGAAAAAAATACATATCGAAACGAATGCCAAATTATAAAAATCGATATATAGTGATAGTCAAACTTAAAAGAGAAATATATAAAGATAATAAATAAAACTTCCTGACTAATTAAATTACTCTACTGTTTTTGACTTTTAGCGCCACCTACGAATTAACTCACTCATCGATCAATCATGGAACGTCTAAGTACTTCTACTCGACACTAGATGGTAGTAGTACTCGGAATCTATGCATTTTGAGATTATTCAATTCTCTGCCAAAAGATTATTTCGTATCGGACCTGTTAAAAACAAAATGCAATATTTTTATTAACTATTTTTAATACTAAATTAAATCGATCGTGTAAACCGCTTTTAATCATAAACAATATTTTCTAGATGTCGGCCATGTGCGACAAAATTAAAAATACGTCCTAGCATCCCTGACAACATACGAAACACTGCCTACATGATTTAATCGGATTGTAGCCGACTTAGTTAAAGTTCCCCATAGATGGCGTGTGTAACAAGAAATAAAAGAATACAATGAAATTTGGCCGTTTTAAGATTTGAATATGCATTTTATATTAATATGATAGTAAGGATGCATTTATCCAATAAGTAAATTAAAGTAATTGATGCAATCACGCCATACCATAAACTATTCTAGACTTACAACGATATTTTAATCATGGCAGCCCTAAGCACTGACACTTTTCTAACTTCCGTTCATTTAAGTTTTTTTTATTAGTATTTTCTATTAACATCATTCATTTTCATTGCCTAAAACTTGTTATTAAATCTCAAAATTATTAATTAAGGTCATAAATACCAAAGTTACCTCAACTATCAGTGTCATAGTGAATTAACACCTTAATAAGCAAACAAGTGACAACCATCCAAACGCCATATTGTAATTCATCAAGTTGTATAATTTTTTTTGACAAATAATTACCATGACGGAACTTTAAACTGAGCTGGAAAAGATCGTCCTCGAGTGCGCTTTTATGATTCTCTAAATATCCCTACCCATTGCCTATCGCAAGAACTGCACAAGACAAACGAAATAGATTTTCGGATTCAAACACGATCATGGTCTTCACTTTCATCAAAAATGTGTAAATCTTCAATGAACCTAATGCCCTACGATGACCTATGACCTAAAGTTTGAACTGTATAGAAACAAGGATGTTTAATTAATGTGCCTAGCTCATGTTCGAATCGATATACCGATCGAAATGAGCTCAAATATGGAACCTGTTACTCCTAGCAAGGTAAGTTCATACTTTTATTCTGTCAATGCATTTTTTTTCTGTCATTTAGACAAATCACTGCTATTTAAGCCCTGTCAAACATACTCACACAATTATAGCCTGATAGAAAATAATTACCACCCACAAATTGACCTATCTATCAATAAAACTGCTTTTCCAATTAATACGAGACAATACGAGTACTGTCTGTTTCAGACTTTGTCCCCAATTTGGTATTATTCTACTTATAGTGGCCTAGAGTATTGTATTGCCTTATTTTTATTGTCTTGTTCACCAATACAAACACATTCCTCTTCGAATAAACCTGAAAGCAATCAAAGTACTGACGGGATGATATTCCTAATTTTGTTTTATGCTGCCTATCTAATGTTATTTTGATTCTTTACTACGCGTTTTCTATTGCAATAAGACTTACAAACTATATGTGTCTTTCAGTAAACTGACAACTCTATTGGAATAGTCCCTGTTGCCTGACATACATGAACTGATAACAATGAAAATGTATTGAAATTATGTTGGAGAACTCCGCTTGCTGGATTTGATGAAACCTTAAAGAGTAAGTATGACATTTTTAATACTACTACTAGACTACTAAACAAATTCCCTTAGGCCTTACTTGACTGTATTTGGAATTCGAAAAATGTTATTGTTCTATAAGATGATATGGGTGTCTTTTTTTTTTTTGAAATCTTGTGTTTTTATTTATTTATTTGGAAGTGCAATATGTTATGAAAATTAAAAATTATGTCATGACTTCAGCTAAAATATGAATAGGATTTCTTGCGTTACTGAAAATTTGTTAGTGAATTTGTAGTTTTCTTTCTAAAAGGATCCCGGCAGTTGTCCGGTAACTCAAAAAGTGAACCTAAACTCGAACCTGTCATAAATATTCCTCTTCTTGCAATTAACCTTACAATATATGTTTAATTTTTCAGCAAACAGAGACAAGACTGATGGCTGCCTACACATACCCACACCTAGTGATTGGTGATGTTTAAGCCGAGCGGAGCAAATTGCTGTTTGCTGTTTTCATGGACTTTTCTGAGTCTCGATAATCTCCAAGTAAGTACAACAACTCTGACACTCAAAGCAAATGTTTTATACTTAATCCTGTTTAGAAACATAAATTTTAAGAAAACTTTCTCACTTTCAAAATTTTTAGTACTAATTTTTTTTTTTTTATTATTTTAAATATTGAGACCTTTTTAGTTTAAAATAAACACTTCTAATAATACTTATATTATCTATCCTCAAGTTTATATAATTTCAGACTAACTTTTGTATAAATCCTATCACAGTGTTTTTTGAACATAGATCACATGCAGTACATCGAGTTGGTCATTTTTATGTTTGCTATCTACTCATTTATTTTTATTGGTCTCAAATATTCTACTTAATGCAATGAAATCTACAATATACATATGTTTAAACTTTCAGCAAACAGAATGGTTTCCTGACACCTAGCCGTTAGGTCCCCTAGCAGTCAGTTAGACTTAAGCCAAGCGAAGGAAATCTCTATGGTTATTTTCATGATTCCTGTTTCTCCATGTCTAAGCCACAATTTTCAAGTAAGTATAGTAACCAATGCCACCTTGAAAAGCTATCTTTAGACTTAACCCTACTTAGTAAAATAAGCAACTTAATTTCCTTCATTTGTCGTAAAGAAATCTGAACTGTTTGATCTACCTTTTTCTGAACTGTGTATCTGAAGTATCTTATAATAGAAAATAAAACCTATTAAAGAGATTTAAAAATAAGTTTTCTTAAATATACCCTACTTAAGCTAAACATTTTCAATTTTAGTGTTCCGGAGAACTGACACTGCCCCGCAGTCATTACATCTACCCTCAATGTACACTTACTGAATGCTTCTATTGATGAAAGGTAATTTATCTTATTATAATATATTGTACAAAATGTATTGTTATGTATGAAACTCATGCCTTTTGACTGATATTTTAAATACCTAAACGGCGCGTTCTCAATGAATGAGCGAAGAAATGTAGAATGTGCTTAGCCTTACATAACCTATTCTAATTCTATTGACTAATTCGACTTAACCTAGCTTATTTGTGACCTAGATTAAGGAAGTATGTCCTGCAAGGCAAAGATTTTCAAACTTTTTAGATTTTGAAAAGGAATTTATGTACTGCCTACTTCATTTTATGAAACCTAATATTTCCGTAGGATGTGTTTATATATCCTTTTATTATGCATTGAAAATCATAACGCGCCCCCGCGAATGGATGACTTAAGAAAGATGTTGATATATTGCCCAACTAAAACTGACTAAGAAAATCAAAAGCTACCTATTCCTCTTTAATTTTAACAGAATTTTTTCTAATGCTTGCCTATTTATTTCAGATTACGAAGGACCACACTACTCCAGACTCCTGTTCAATAATTTTATTTCATCACTTTTGCTGTAACAATGGCTGCTGTCTACTGCCACTTCAAAGTTCCTGTTCCACGGCTCTATTTCTAGAAACCTGCACCCACATCAGCAGTGGTCTACATTGAATACTACTTATAGGGAAAATGACACTCAAGATCTTCTTTTACGTTAGGTACTTAGTATGCTAGCACCCACATCAGCAGTGGTCTACATTGAATACTACTTATAGGGAAAATGACACTCAAGATCTTCTTTTATGTTAGGTACTTAGTATGCTAGCTTTAACCAATCATGTACTATTATTCGACCGTAGTCAGAATACGATGGAAAAGTACCGTCAACAGATCAGTACTGTAATCCTAAGTAGTATTAGTATCCTACAAATAAGTATGCTTTTTTATGTGCGCCGTTAGTCAGGGCAACAACGCATTACATATCTCGGTCGATTTTCATGAAAAACAAAGCACTCGTAGAGGCCCTAGTAAATAATAGCAATGACTATAGACAGTAACTATGCACATATTTCAGTGCTATTCTTAACGAATATAGTGAGGGTTCTGAATAATACCTATATAGCTAAATTTCATACATATTTGTATGTTCTACTGATCCTCTAATAATGACTGTATGACGTACTATGACTGTTTGCTTTCCTAGACTAAATGTTCTAGCATATGTGGTAAATAACTCTGTTTGTCAGATGAACTCAAGCAGATCCTAATGCATACATACATACATGATTATCCTACAGTAACCAATGTATGACATTCACATATAATAATCAAACCAAACATAGTCCTAACGTATGTGATTGTCACTTAGACCTACGCTTAGAACGACTAATTGTACCTAACAGAATTTTATTGCTACTACTTTATGAACAAGACTGTGCTGAGCTTATCCGTCAGATAATGCATGAACTTTATTATCCGATCTGTAGCTTATAGGATGATATTTTATGAGTTTATAAACTCTCTAATAACAGTCGAACTCCTATATTATCACATGCGCGTAGCTATTTATATGATATAGAAAGCAAAAGTCAAAGAAATCGCCCAATGGTGAGTCGAGCGATCGCAAAACCAGAGGAGTTGTAACTGCGTTGCCGGCTTATATAGAAAAGTAAGAAAGATGCGGAATACGCCCCCTGTTCCTTAATATTTTAAGAAAATTACGTGAAATGAACTATTTCACGCCCCCATAATTTTTCGAGTGAAGCACAACTTCTAACAGACCTGTGTCTTATCTAGGCTATACCTAACCGCATCCTAGGTAGACTTAGGTAATGTTATCTTATGTCTAGACTATTGGCACTATTAGCCTCCTAGCTTACTAGGTAGCGACCCTTCCTATGAAAGCTGCCTAACAAAAGCATCCACTTGCGCGTCTACTATGCATATGCGTTCCTAAATCATGGATGATATCTATTTATCTAAGTTCTAAGTATGTACTTATCCATAGAAATATACACTACGCCGCCTACTTAGTACCTATAGCACAAACTTTGCCTAATTTGAGACACGGTCGATATGTGAAAGACTGACTTGAAAATATTTATTTCATTATTGTTATTGGTCCCTACTATAAATATAATTTCTTCAAATCTATGACGCGAAAGAAACAAGTATGATTATTTTGGCTACATAGGCTTTAATTTTGCTATTATTATTTTTTAGGTATCAAGGCGCAAGAAGATGGAATTATAATTGATTATTTTGAGATGACACGTCTCAAATATGAAATGAATCCCCTAACAACGACGAGAAGAAAACGAGTAAAGAAGACTGATAAACTTTAAATAGAAAATAACTAATCCTTATATTTTTATTAAGTAGACAATAACTCTAAGGATTTTTTTTGTACATAATAACAGTTTGAAAAATAAACGTTTTTATTTTTCAAACTAACTAAACAAATAAACGATTTTATGACTTATTTAAAACACAATAAAAACAGAGTCCAAAATTCAGTGTACCCACTCCGCTCTCACGGCAACAAAATGTAGCCTGAATGGCTACTTTTACATAGATATATCTTGAAAACCCGTAGTAATCCAGGTAAAATAAATCCTGGTCACGGCACCAAAATGTAACCTCCCCTACCTACCCCCCAATCTACCCCACCTTTAAAATTGATACCACCCTTAAATTCTACCCTCATAATTTTACCCCAACAATAATTTGGCCAAGTGATCGTCTAGTTAAAGGTTAGGACCCCTTGAAGTGAACCGCGGAACCCTAGATTCTTTAATGAGTAACAACTAAATCTTGGACTTTGATTTTACCTAATTGTTTATTACCTAGATGTTAAAGATCTGATATTTACTGTACTATAATAATATACCTATTATGTTGATGAGAAATTATTTAAAGGATATTATGTTAAGATTCCACCTCCTGCGAAACACCGTAAAACTAAGATACTCTGAACCATTTTTATATTAAGTATGACACCTTATGAGTAGGAAAGAAATATAGGTATAATAAACTAAAAGTTAATAGCAATGTCCCGGTTAAGGGTATAGGCTCCGCCCATACGCGCGAGTCGTTGGCGTCGGGTGTAGCCTTAAGTTACAGAAACGTCAATGTGATTTTTAATGTAATGTAAAATATAATTTTATTAGATAATTCATTAGAAAAATATTGCAGCATGTAAGATAAAATAAATATAAAAATAGTATTGCAGCGTATATGATGATATAAATATAAAAATATTTTTGGTATAATCCTGCTACTCCTATTAAGTCTTCGGGGTAACATTGAAGCAGCACTCCTGGGATAAGCCCATTTACACACTATTATAATCAGATTAAATATTATTACCTATCAATCCTATCATCTTCTAAACGAGGTATGAATATATCACACGTGCTGCCTCTAATGCTAGATGCAGGTCTGAAGACTCTTACTCCGATTAGCAATATCAATCGGGCCACCTACTCCTACCTTATTAGCCAGACGGGCTATGACCAACGCTTCGAAACCTATGCAAACCTAGAGGCTGACGAAAAGAAGCGATAAGTATTCGTCAGACCACCATTTACTTATCCTTTCTCATATCCAAAAGCTAAGGCTACTAAGCCATTACCCAGTCCCCATAGCTAAAGGTAGGCTGAATTCCCAGGCCTTTCAAATGTATAAACGAAGTACAAGTATTATTGTACTTTATGATATCGAAATATCAAGATGAGCATTATTCCACTCAAAGATTCCAATGGACTGCGCTCGCCTGCCAAAGGGTCTCTAAAACAAACCATTCCTCAATCCCAGAATAGGCTGTGTTCCTAAACCCAGCTTGATATTTAAGAATTGATTTTGTAAATACCTTAGAACCTGAGCGCAATACTCAGTACTTCGTCCCTACACTAAAAGCCCAGAAATGAGAATAAATAGATATAAGATGTTACAGGTAACCTTCGATTTTCCACTCAGGGTAGTAACAGTCTGGAAGATTTAGGTAATTGGACTCCATTACCAGTATTCCACTCAATATTAGCATTAGTTCAAGATATAAAACCATAACTTCACGTCATTAGAACCTTTAAAAGAGAAATATACACCAACTAATCAAATCTCTAGACCAAACCTAAGAGAGACCCTATAACAGTGTGTGTGACTCTACCCTATTCCTGCCCTTAGTCCCTAATCTAGTATGTCCAGATCACAGATCGTACTTACCATTGATCTAGTGGTTTGGAACATACACAAGTGTATCCCTAAGTCTAAGCTGTAAGCTTTCGGCCGACAAAACCGAGGTATAGCAAACCCTAGTGTCTGTGTGATTGGCCCCCTCCTCATCGCCACGTGGGCACGGTGGATGAGAATAGACCGCCCTAGCATGTATATAAAAACATCGGCAACCTAGCCCACACCCGTACTAGCCACATGGGAAACGCTGCCATGACTAAGACTTTGTTTGTGTTTGGTATCAATCACGACAGAAGTTTTCCCTGCAACCAGCACAAGCACGAACCAGAGCACCGAAATATATAAATATATTTAATAAGAGACCTAGCCTCAATTACTGCAGACTTCAGTGAGTAGGGATTACTCCCAATG
Organism: Cydia pomonella; assembly: GCF_033807575.1. Taxonomy (NCBI): domain Eukaryota; kingdom Metazoa; phylum Arthropoda; class Insecta; order Lepidoptera; family Tortricidae; genus Cydia; species Cydia pomonella. Next base: position 20,542,833 of record NC_084704.1, read on the forward strand.
GCACGCACGTGATGCCCTCACATTCATCTAACAGCTGGACTTTGAGACTAGGGAGAGTATGCTCGCCTCTTATGTTGGTAAAGAAGAGACGCCAAGTCCTCTCAACTTGGAGCTAAAGACTTCTAAACGGCTTCAGTTTGGCACCGTTAGGGAGAAACCGCTTAGATGGACAAACTGTTAGTCCAAACAGTGATCTGGCTTTATAAAATATCAAACTAATACCATAGAAAGATAGTAAATAACGAAGTTAGATTTTGCTAACAGAAAAATCACAATATAGTAACACAAATAAGGAAGTAAAGTATCTCCACCATAGCCCAAGTTTAGCATTACGATGAAATCGCAAAACCAAACACAGACACAATCCTACAAGTTTAAATTTACCAGGATAATTCCCAGCAAACACAAACAAATAGAAAGAATAGTAGAGAAACTTCACTTACCCAAAGCCAGAGATACTGCTAGTCCGATGGTCAAAGAATGAATGAATCCCGACTGCTCTCACCGGCCCTTTTATATGCCTTTACTAGCGACACAATGGGGACATAACGGGGACACACTGGATACCTAGTAGCTACTGGATACACAATGGATACATAGTAGCTACTGGGGACATATTAGATACATAGTAGGGACTTAGACTTAAATAAGACAATTGTCAATCTAAAAGTACCAGGGTACCAGAATTCAGAAGGAGGTTGCTCTCCTCGTGGCACGTAGTGACATACGATTCATGGCGAAAGATCATAAGTTTCATCTTGTTTACCAAACCATACGCCCTATACAATAACGTTCACATTAACACCGGTTGTCAACTGTGTCCCTATCGCACACAAGGCTCAAAGAAAGACGGAGATATTTTCAATGACGTTTACTCACACAATGTCATTTACGCACACAGTGACAGCAGTCGCTTAGTAGTCAGTTTAAGTAGACCAAAACAATGATAAAAGGGTACGTTCCAAAACCTGTCAAGCATGAATATGCAAGCATTATTATTTACTTTCAGACCTTATAGTTTTGTTTCCTGTAAGGAACATCTGTATTGTAATACTTCACGTTTATTATCAAATAGGTAAGTCAATGTTTTTATTACACCAATAATTGCATGTACGAATACAAATATTCTTTTAAAAGAAACTAATAGATTTAGGAATAGTTTTTGGCTTCGCAAATCTTACCAGTTGTTCAGCACAACAGAATGAACTGTCAATGTCAATGTCAGTGATATTATTCCCCATTTTAGGTTATCTTCGATTAATCATTACTATTTCGCGCATTATTTTAAAACAAAATAATGAATATTTACTGTGTGTTACGTATTTAAACGAAATCACGAGTGGTGAAATATGGAAACGTGTCCATCAAGATGTAATTGTTAGAATAAAGGGTGAAATCATGAACGAAAAATGCAAACGAAGAGGACTATAGTATTTGTAAGGTATTTCGTTATTATTCTATGTGTTTTGATACAAAACTGAGGCTAATATTACGCAATAGGCATATGGCTAGTCACAGCAGTTCCGTTCTGGTCAATATCACTAACTTGTTTAAATAAAAATGCTTGATATGTTGACGAGAATCCAAACATTACTGTATGTATTGTATGCCTATAAGATTTGAGGAATTTCTTCGATTTCTCATGGAACCCATCCTCAGAACTAGACCTTATGACACAAATGTCTTCAAGAACTTTACTTGCTACAAAATAAACAAATAAAACATATCGCGCGCGAATTGGCGAGTTCCATTTTGGCCAGCCATATGTAAATAAAAATCCAGAAATTATAAGATGTCAGGAATTCCCTCGATTATTTATGAAACCCATCATCAGAACTGAACATTGATATAAATACACCTTAAGAACGTTACTCGCTACAAGCTTAATAAAGAATACAAAACGCGTGCGTTGAAAAGTTCCGTTCTGGACAACATCAGCAGTTCCACTTGATCAAATATAACTTTTTTTAAATAAAACACCTAGAGATATTGATGAAAAAAAAAACTATATGTATTTCTATAAGGTTTGAGGTGTCCATCATCAGACCTAGACACTAGACACTGGTGTCTAGTACAGATATTTCTTAAGAACCTTACTTTCTACAAACTTAAAAGTTCCGAGGAATTGTTCGGATTAATCTCTGCCGCCTCTTTCCGTCGCCGCTTTACGCTACATCATTTATATCTTCACCACTTAGATGGTTGGCAATCCTCAACTGTGCATTTCTCTAGAAACTTCCTGCCTCATACAGCTAAACTATGAAATGATCTGTCGCATGCGGTATTTCCGGCCCAATACGATCTTTAAAACTTTAAGGAAAGAAGAGCGTATTCCTATCTTAAATGCCGGCACCGCACTTACAATCCCTATGGTGTAACAGATGTCCATGGCCAGCGGTAATTGCTTACCATCAGTTGATTCGTCTGCTAGTTTGCCTCTTATATCACAACAAACAAAAAAAGAATAAAATCTCACGCGTTGAAGAGTTCCGTTTTAGTCAACATCACTAGTTCCACTTCATCAAATGCCACTAATGTGAATAAAAAAAGCTAAAGATATTGATGAAAATCCAAAATTACTATATACCTATAAAAATTGAGGAGAATGAGGAGTTCCGTCGCTTTCTCATGAAACACATCATCAGAACTGTACTTCGACAAAAATGTTTCTTGAGAACCTTACTCGCTACAAACTTAACAACGAAGAAAAATTGCGCGCGTTGGAGTTCCGTTTTGGTCAACATCAGTAGTTCCACATCATCAAATGTCACTTTTGTGAATAAAACTTGATAATATGTTGATGAAAATCCAATAAGTACTATATATATATACCTATAACATTTAAGAAATTCCCTCGATTCTTCATGGGACCCATCATCAGACCTTTACCTTGACACGAATGTTCCTAAAAACCTTAGTACTTAAAACTTACTTGCTACAAACTTAACTAATAAAACAAATCGCGCGCGAGTTGGCGAGTTCCATTCTGGTCAACATCAGCTGTTACACTTAGTCAAATGACAATTTTTTAATAAAAATGCTTGATATGTAAATAAAATCCCAGAAATTATTACATGTATGCCTATAAGATTTTAGGAATTCCCTCGATTCTTCATGAAACCCATCATCAGAACTGTACTTTGACAAAAATGTTTCTCAAGAACCTTACTTGGTACAAACTTAACGAAGAAAAATTGCACGCGTTGGAGTTCCGTTCTGGTCAACATCAGTAGTTCCACATCATTAAATGTCACTTTTGTGAATAAAAGTTGATAATATGTTGATGAAAATCCAATAAGTACTACATATATGCCTATAGCATTTAAGAAATTCCCTCGATTCTTCATGGGACCCATCATCAGACCTTTACCTTGACACAAATGTTCCTAAAAACCTTAATACTTAAAACTTACTTGCTAAAAACTTAACTAATAAAACAAATCGCGCGCGAGTTGGCGAGTTCCATTCTGGTCAACATCAGCTGTTACTTTTAGTCAAATGACACTTTTTTAATAATAATGCTTGATATGTGAATAAAATCCCAGAAATTATTACATGTATGCCTAAAAGATTTTAGGAATTCCCTCGATTCTTCATGAAACCCATCATCAGAACTGGACATTGATGTATTAAGTACACCTTAAGAACCTTACTCACTACAAGCTTAATAAAGAATACAAAACGTGTGCGTTGAAAAGTTCCGTTCTGGAACACATCAGCAGTTCCACTTGATTAAATGTAGCTTTTTTTTAATAAAACGCCCAAAGTTATTGATGTAAATCCAAAAAAAACTATATGTATTTCTATAAGGTTTGAGGTATCTATCAGACCTGGATCTAGACACAGATGTTTCTTAACAACCTTACTTTCTACAAACTTATCAGGACAAATCTATTACGGCGAGTGTTCCATCGAATTGCTCGGATTAATCCTTGCCGCCTCTTTTCGTCATCGCTCTACGCTACAACATTTTTATTTTCACCACTTAGATGGTTGGCAGTCCTCAACTGTGCATTTCTCTAGAAACTTCCTGCCGCATACAGCTAAACTATGAAATGATCTGTCACCTGCGGTATTTCCGGACCAATACGACATTTAAAACTTTAAGAAAACAGCGTATTCCAATCTTAAAGGCCAGCACCGAACTTACAACCCCTATGGTTTAGCAGGTGTCCATGGGCGGCGGTAATCGCTTACCATCAGGTGTGACGTCTGCTAGTTTGCCTCTTATATCATAAAAAAAAAACAAAGAAGAAAAATCTCGCGCGTTCAATAGTTCCGTTTTGGTCAACATCAGTAGTTCCACTTCATTAAATGCCACTAGTGGGAATGAAAAAGCTTAAGGTATTGATGAAAATCCAAAATGACTATATGCCTATAAGATTTGAGGTGTTCCCTCGCTTCCTCATGGAACCCATCGTCAGACCTTTACCTTGACACAAAGGTTCCTAAAAACCTTGGTACTTGAAACTTACTCGCTACAAACTTAACAAAGAAGACAAATCACGCGCGTTGAAGAGTTCCGTTTCTGATCAACATCAGCAGTTCCACTTCACCAAATGTACTTACTTACCACCCATTTATTTGAAACAGTACCTAGGTACTCCATTTTGATGCCGCCAGCTTGAAACTTCAATGGCCTCAGTGTCCGATGAACAACTTAAAAATGCTGAAAGTAATAACAATTATAATAAGTTGGGGAGTAGCGACCTTACACACCCGAGTGCTCCTGGGGAGTTCTGTTACCGGACATACAATAATAATAACAATAAATAAATATTATAGGGACATTCTTACACAAATTGACTGAGTCCCACGGCAAGCCGAGAAGGCTTGTTTTGTGGGTACTCATACAACGACATAATAATATATAATATACAAATACTTAAATACATAGAAAACATCCATGACTCAGGAACAAATATCTGTGCTCATCACACAAATAAATGCTCTTACCGGGATTCAAACCCAGGATCATCGACTTACTAGGCCAAACCGGTCGTGAAAAAAAGAGCAAAAAAAAAGAAAAATATGTCAAACGAAAATGCGATTTGGAAACGTTATTCGCCACTTAATATATTATTATATCTGGTTCACAGCATTTATTTGGTGCTGATATAATGTCTGCAATATTACCCGAGTACATTAAAATATGAATAAATTATCATAAATTCAGAAGATGGTCCCAATCAGGTCACAGTTCATTTTTACATGGAAAAATGGCTTTCATGTAAAATGTTTGTCAGACATATTTTTGGAAGTATAGTACAATCATTAACTTAGAAATATAGGTAACATTTCACGAATAAAAATACGGTAACACATATTTTTAATTATTTTTTTAACTTATCCTACGCAAAATAGAATTGGAGAAACTGACATAGGGACTATCATTCGACACGACACGTATAGTAAAGTATGAATCCGCTCTAAGTCCTCTTACATAGACAGTGAGAAGTAAAATAATTCTTGTTCTGAAAACAATAAAATGTAAAATGATTAGGTAGGACAATCCAAACTTCTAAGGTCGCGTAGATCAGAAGTAGATATGAATTTGTTCGACAATACGATGGGAAACTTTTCAGCATTTACATTGGCGCATTTTTTTCTGGAATACTATCTAAATTACACTTTGTATATATGCTATATTTTTATATAATTTGGAGCCTTTATTTTCCATGGAGTCGAACGCTATATAGCAGCTATACGAGAAAAAATAATACTTTTATCTTACCTACCCCATGAATAGTGAAGATCATCAAGGAGCTTACTCTCTGAGATCAATGGAATGGAGTGCCTTTCGATTGGAGAAAATTATAGCGTATTAGAAATATACTATTTTGTAATTACAATGTTGAATATTTTAAATTGCGTGTTTTGACAATTATTGTTGACAATATTACATTCAGAGTCATCTTGACATAACTTTAGAAATCCATAAACTAGTCTATACTTTTTAAAATGATGGAGTAAGACTGACGAGATTACCGCTATGTATAAATGTTTTACGTCAAGTAGAATTTTGCTTTAGAGCGACATCTGGCGTTGAGTAGAAAAGTTAAGGCGTAATTAACTACAATTAATTAACTCATTAAATGGTTTTATTTTGGTCCCTGCAACGATTTGACCCCAGTTATATTATACGAAAAATAGCTTATAAAAATACTTTTCACATGATATACATGGCATTTGTATACACTCTTATTTCGCTGTGTATCAAGTAATTTTTAGAATGACGATTTTTTAAAACTGTACATTGTGTCCCTTTAAATACTTTATCATTGGTGTTGATACAAAAAACATAAAGCATTTTTTATATTCTTTCGAATAAAATACGCTAAAACTTTTTATATCCCGCGTATAAGGAAATATAACTGCTTATATGCGCAACTTCTTTTTTTATATAGCTCGGTCCCTGCAAGTGGTCCAAGGTTGGTGCCATACATTAAAATAATACTACGATTAAGAGCTTTAAAACGACATATGTCTCAACAGTATACATCCATGGGACACTCCCCATACAAAAGTGCCCATTGTCCTTTGAATGAAATTTAGAACATATAGGTATATCAGTATAAACGTTAGCGAATATGTCAGTGTCAAACTGGTGGTAGCCGTAGTAAACCATATTTTTAAAGACTTATCAAATGATGTTGATATTTACTGAAAACAAAAACGTAACTGTATATTTATGTATGTATGGTATGTTATTGTATTATATTTGGTTGTTGTTGTTGAAGTAGCACCGCCCACAATCTCTCTGCTTTGCCTAAAGGTTCACTGGTAGAGAATGCCTCATGGCATTAAGTCCGCCTTTTGTACTATAAGGTTTTCTTTTGTGCAATAAAGATTAAATAAATAAATAAAAACACATTTAATTACAGATATGAAGTGCCCCACTTGTATATATATTTATAATATAATTATATTTTAAGGTTTCTAAAGTTTTTTGATGAAGTAAATCCTTTTAAAAATAATCGCTTCAAGAATCGAAAATAATGTTCCAATCCCTCCTCCCCCGACCCCCTCTATCTTCCAACCGGCCGTATAAAATACAGCGTATATTTTTCATACAACCGCATAACGAAAGACTAGTTAGTTTAGACTTTAATGAACACACTTTCATAGGTTTTATACAAAACAGACGACTTTTATTTTCCTATATAAAATAATTCAGCAAGCACAATATATCACTACTTTGTTTTAACGCAAAACGTCGCATTTAATGACGCGACGTCAGAACTGTCACGGGTGCCTATGATGTACGAAATACATTGCCGCTATAAAGAAAAAATCAAAAATTAATTATGGTAGTTAATAATAATAAGTACCTGGGCGACCGAGCTTTGCTCGGTTATAACTAATTTATTGTAATATGGTGGTGTATAGGTGATAATCTTAACTTCATTTTTTTTACTAAATTAAACTTGTCTAAAACAATAAAAATTAAAAAATTATATATAAACTTGAACATATAAAAAAAAAACAAAAGTTAGCCACCGGGCGAGATTCGAACCCGTAACACTCGTATCTAGCCGTCCGCGTCTTAACCCGCTGGACCAGACGGACAGTGGCCGGTAGCACGAAATTAGCGACCATATCCTGCGTCGAAAGAAAAACGCATGAAAACTCGAAAACACGCGTTTTTCCAAACATAAGACTAATCTAAATCGATTGTATACCCCCAAAAACCCCCATATACCAAATTTCTGCGAAATCGTTAGAGCCGTTTCCGAGATCACAGAAATATATATATATACAAGAATTGCTCGTTTAAAGGTATAAGATAAATAAAATTATTTACTACAGACAACATTGATCCATATACATATAACATTTATAATAAGAATTAAAATAAAAACTAAAATTAAAATCGATTTAAAACCTAGACTAAATTAAAAAACTCACAGAATCGTTTGATAGCATTAAAACCTACGTCTAGTTTACGTTTGCGGTTATATCAAAAATATGTGCATTTAAGTTTAAATAAGTAAATAATGTAATAAATACTTTCCACAAAAAATATTTTGAACAAGATCGGTTGAGTGACTTTTTTCTTAAAAACCACTCTTTTTATAGGATCGGATGGGAAGAGAGGATCGGATGGCATGGACATGGAAAGGGAGAGACGTTCCATGGCTGAGCGTTGTAATATGCTTGCTCGCAGGTTTGCACGCTGTACGAAAGAAGTTAAGATTACATTGTTTAAGGCCTACTGCCAGAGTTTGTATACGTGCAGCCTGTGGGTAAGATACACGCAGAGTACTCTCAATACCTTGACAGTACAATACAATAATGCGTTTAGGGTACTGTTGGGACTGCCGCGCTACTGCAGTGCATCAGGTATGTTCGCGGAGGCTTGAACCGATGGCTTTCAGGCCATAATGCGTAAGCGTAGTGCCTCACTGATGCGGCGGTTGCGCGGGAGCTCCAACAGTCTGGTACGTGTGCTAGCCGAGAGGTTAGACTGCCCGTTCCAGCACCATTGGATGCTATTGCACGTGCAGCGGTAGTCTAAAATTTTTTTTTTTTTACATAACATGAATAGTTATGTAAAAAAAATGTTTTTTTATTTTTATTTGAATCTGTCTTTTACTAATATTTTATTGTATTACTAACAAATGATATGGTCTTATTATGAGTGAAATAAATTATTGAATTGAATTAAATTGAATTACAGACTTCTTTCTACCTTTTGGCGGTGTTTTTTTTATATCGTATAAAGGTACAGAATCATCGCCAAATCGCTCTGGGGCGACATCATCATTGTCGCCTTCACCGAGTTTCTGACTAAGTTCTATCGCACCCGCCAATAAGAACCTTGGACCGTCTGTCTGTACCTTGAGTATTCGAGTATAATCTTATCTGCTCTAATAATGTTGGACTTTGTCTCAAATCGTATTTTAATTAAAAAATTAACTTACTTTTTTTTTCTAATGTTGTAATCTGTATAATTTGGTATGGTATACAATATCTAGGAATTGAATACCTTAAACGTTTAGATAATGTATGCAATATTATTCATTTTATACTTTGCCTGGGTACCTATTCTATACAATACCAACAGTGCAACCGGCAATGTGTAAAATAAGACGCCGTCGCACCTATCTTGGCTTTTGTCACTTAAATTTCCTTATTTCATACATTGCCCAGACTTAGCATTGTATATAATACGACCTGAATTATACAGATTGCCGATGACATACATGAATTAAATGTGATACAATTAAATTTATATTTGCTGGTACTACGCAGGTCCTATCAACTGGTTCCTGTCGCTCCGTATGTGGAAGCTACCATCTCGGCTTTCTTACGCGATGTACATATTCCACTATCCCATAATGATGATCGTTAATAGTACTTCTGTGTCGGCGAGCCACTTCTCCGTAGAACGCTTTGTAAGTTTTGAATAACTGTTTATTTCGCTTAGTTTTTTTTATCTTTTTTAATTTAATTTCCAAAAGTATGCGAACTTAACTTTTTTTTATTTTTTTTTGTTTGGTTTACCAACAACTGTTTACACCAGCACAGAAAGAAAATAATACATACAAGCACTTTTAGTGATATTCTAAGTGCAACAATCACTTAAAGGCATGCATTTCATACAAAGAAAAAACAAAAAAAGATCCGACAAATAAAACTTAACACGCAATGTTTTTTAATTTCAAGGAAGTTCCCCTATGATTAATTTGCAGTTATAGTTCTAGTAATATCACTTTGTACACAACTGTTACGCAACCTAGCATCCCCAAATATAGGGAAAAACGTTCATTCACTACATCTTATAAAACTACTCCGAAACTAAAAACTACTGAACGGATTTTCATACAAGTTACAACTTTCATCTATCAATGGAGTGATTCTTTAGGAATGTTTTATTAAGGTTTTGTGTAAATTGGTTGAAATATGAAATCACGCTGACTAGGAGCTTTAATCGAAAACGCTGCGTAATCTGTTTGAGCTATAACAACATAATCTATGGTGGGGTTGTCTCTCTTTGGGTCTACAACAAAATCCGCTATGTTGAATATCAATCTTTTAAGGATAACCTACTATTCCTACTCTTAACTTCTAGAAAAAGATCACATAATATATGGCATTTGCGAAGCCATTTACACGGATACAGTATTAATAAAATACGTTAGTTTTGTTTAGCGTTTTATACCGATTACAATGGTCCCTTACACCGCACAATTTAAATGAATATTTCCGGAGTAATCGTAAATTATAGTTCCATTTCGAGCCATATAACTTGTACGAAATGTTAAAGACGCTATCCTCGGTTAGTTCCAATTTTTTACCACCGCATGCGCTGCGATCGCTTTACTTATCCCCACCATGCACTTCGCACTTAGCCAATAGATCTAAAAAACATTGTTTATATAAATTGTACGAAATAACAAGCGTAGATCGAATTAATCTATTTCCTGAACAGCATGTGTGGTATATTACAATCCATCGATTTATCGTTTTTTCCTTGAACTTTCATATAGGCAAAATTCTTGTTCATCTTAGATTGATTGATCTTGATTGCTGCTTAGGTATTTGAGTTTAATACACAATATTAACACTCAAAATCTGCGAGTTCAAATATTCTCATAGTGGTATTTACTCTAAATAGCTTTACAAATATGTTATCAATATTAAAATATTCTACAGTATATAAAAAGCCTTTTTAATGCTAATGTATTAATGGTCAAATAAAATTTATGGATTACATGGGACCGTGCGAAGTGCATGGCGGGGGTAAGTAAAGCGATCCCAGCGCAAAAGGTGGTAAAAATTTGAACTAACTGCGGATAGCGCCTTTAACATTTCGTACAAGTTACATGGCTCGAAATGAAACTTTGATTTACGATTTCTCATGAAATATTCATTTAAATTATATGGTGTAAGAAACCATTGTAATCTGTATGAAATGCTTAATATAACTAACGTATTTAATTTGATAATTGTTAATAATGTATCCATATAAATAGCTTTGCAAATGCCACATATTACGTGACATTTTTCTAGAAGTCAAAAATGGGTATAGTAAGTTATCCTTAAAAGATAGACATTTAACATCGCGGACTGTATTGTAGACCTATGAATCAGAAACAACCCCACCATACATTGTGTTGTTGTTGTAGCTCAAACGGATTAGGCAGTGTTTTCGATTAAAGCTTCTAGCCAGCGTGATTTTTTACAACAACATCGATATATTTCAACCAATTTACACAAAACCTTAACAAGTTATATACCTAAGGATCTGTCTAGCATCTGCTTCAATTTATGTTTAATTTTCTATTATTGTTTTATTTATTTAATTGTATTGTATGAGTTTTTAAACTTGAAATAAAGAATTTATTATTATAAGCCTTCCTCAAGAAACACTCTATTGCTAGATGAAAGTCGTATGAAAATCCGTTCAGTAGTTTATAGTTTTGGAGTCGTTTTATAAGACGTAGTGAATTGACGTTTTCCCCTAGACTTGCGGACACTAGGTTGCTTGACAGTCGTGCACATAGCGAATAGTCTAAGGATTTTTATAGAGATATTTCAAACCAAATCAACGATATAAAAAGATGCAAATGTTACAAAAATATTAAGAAATAAGTTCTTAATGGATTGTAATTGGTTTTTTTGCAGTTCCTGCGATTTCTATCTGACTTCGTGTCAGCGTTTGTAATCGCTTTCATAGTCACCGTGCTGATAGATTCTCCCTTTTCTATATTTATAAAATTGGCGATAGGAGGAAGTAAGTTGTTTTTCATTATTTTGATAGGTGATTAACTAAAATTTCAGTGTGCAACAATAATTACATATAATGGATGTGCTACAACGGAAAAAGCTACTTTGCCGTATACATATCTACATCGACGATTTTAGTACACGGGTACTTGAGACCAAAACATTTATTTTTTCCACTAGTTCCTAAAAATCCCCACCTTAGAGGGGGAGTAATGGCGTCATAAAATTTTTGTATGGGATTTGAATTTATTTTTTTCAAAACCTATCGTGTGGGATATCAAATGAAAGAGAATTATGAGGCAATTCTACTACAATGTAACCTTATAGAAACCTGTTACCCAAAAATCTAAAAAACATTTTCGAAACATGCCAACTTTGGGCTCCCCCAGGTGAGATGTGGCTCGGTGATTTTTTCCAAAACACACGCCAAACGTCTTGTCATATCCTCATATAAAACGTTAAATGAAGCAATTTGTAAAATAATAACTAAAACTATTTTGTTAAGGTTTTTAATTTTTGACCTAGGTATATCTAAAATTGCCGAATATATATCTACATCGAAGCCGCTTGGTACATGCACAGGTAGGTATTTTAGACTTTACCTTTAATTTCTCCGCTAGTTCCTAAAAATCCCCCCCATACGGGAGTGATTACTTCATCAATTTTTGTATGGGATTAGATTTTTCTTTTTCCAAAACCTATCGTGTGCGGTATCAAGCGAAACTATACTACAATATTACCTTTTAGCCACGTGTTCCCAAAAAAAAAATATATATAATTATAATATTTTCAGAACATACCAAGTTCTTTAAGTTTAATTCTAAGGGTAGTCCTCATACAAGGAACCTATTTACATACAAAAAATAAACCTTTTTGAATGATTTTTAATTTATTGTCTTTGTTACTCGTCTTCAATGGGTTGTAAACAACACAAAATTACACTAACTGAGGCAAAGAAAATAGAGTGGAAGCTCACCTTGTGTTACTACTGCACTCTCCATGGCAAATCTTGCAGGCTGGCGTGCAAGGTAGTCTGTTCCGTCTGCATAGGCAGTGGTTTGTCCTGCATGGAGACTGACACCCACACCGGTCAAGCTCTTTTACTGCCTCCCATATCCAGCCAAGGCTGGTCCATGTTGGCTTTAGGGAGGCATTTGGGAGCACTGAGCTGAGCTGCGCGAGTGCGACTGTTATCGGGATTATGTTAAAAGGGATTCGAACTGCGCAACACTAAGCGATTTCATTGATTATCGATAGATTTTCATTTTTTACTTACGAACTCTAGGACTCTCCCTAAGAATGAAACCCGAAAAGTTTTTTTTTAATTTCTGGGAAGTACGTGGCTAAAAGTTGATAGTGTAGTATATTTTTAGAAACGTCTCACTTGAGACCTCACACGATAGGTTTTGGAAGAAGAAAAATCCAATCCCATAAAAAAATTGATGAAGTCATAACTCCCCCCTATGAGAAGGATTTTTAGGAATTAGCGGAGAAATTAAATGATTTGGTCTAAACTACCTACCTGTGTACCAAAAATCGTCGATGTAGATATGTAGATATGCGGTTTTTATTATTGTAGCACATCCACTAATAGCCCCAGAAGTGACAGTCATAGGCCGGATTTCTTAATTACTGAAAAGTGAAAATGAAATGAAAAATCATTTATTGGTTACACAATAGGTTTAAAAAAGAAACAAAGCCAGAAGGCTACGCTCTTCCATTAATAACATTTTATTAATTATACAGTTTAACGAAACACCTAACTTAACACAATTCTTCTACATGATCTGGAAAGTACTATCTGTTGATTTTTATGCTTGACTACCCACCGTTTCTTATTGGTGGCAATTATAATGTAATGTATAGTTAATAAAACTAACTTTTACAGGTAAGGCTGAGACGGTGAAGACAAAACAAGGATATGAAGACGAAAATAAACAGTAGTGAGACTAGATTGTACCTTGGGATCAACATTATTACCAATTTGGAACAGATATGGGATATGTTATTTCTATTTGTAACTTATTTCTAGCTAATTATATTATTTATAGCACACGTTCTGTTTTTGTCTTTTGTTACATTCGAGGAGGAACCAAAAGAACACGCTAAGAAGTAAAATTTAAGCGGATTAATACTTGGGTCTATATTAATTGGAACGCATAATTTTTTCTTGTCTATATTCACTTCGCATAATGAGTATTGGCATAATAATGTTTGGCATAACCATTGACCGAATAAATTGATTATCCTAATTTTAATGCACCACATAAACTTGTCTTGTCTAAGAGATTTTCGTCCTACAGCCTGTAGACTGATGACTTTAACCTGTAGGCTACAGGTTAAAGTCATTCATGTCTTATGTCGAATCCTTCTATACGCATAACTCGTATAGCCTAAATTCGAATATCCTAAAACTTATAGGTACTGCTAATGCGTAAGTTACCCAATATTCACTTCTTGATAGTTTTATTCATAATATCAAGCCTAAGCAAACCTGCATTTCTGACAACAGTTCATCTTTGTGTTTGTGGGGGTAGCAGTTCTAACCTAACCTGCATTTCTGGCAACAATTCATTTTTGCGGGAGTCGCAGTTCTAACCTAACCTAAACTGCTTTTCAGGTAACAGTTCGTCTTTGTGGGGGGTCGCAGTTCTGCCATAATAGGTGTGCACCACACTGAATTTTTTTTCATAACGTTGTTTTATACTATGAGTAAAAACAATTTTGAGAAAAAATAATAACTAAAACGTCATATTATTACGGCGTCAATTTATAAACGTCAAACGAATTAGTCATTTAAAAATAAATCATTCTTGTTTTGCTGATTATTTTGCTTAAATAATATATAGTTTTTTGTCATTGATTGTGTCATTTACTTCATCCAATAGGTACCTTATTTTACTGCAAGTAAGTATTCTATAAATAAACCCCACTCAGCTTCCGTTCCCGACCTGGAGGCCTAGCCAAGATGACATTACTTTGCAAAAAACCAAACGAAACGCTAAATTAAGCGTAAAAAATCTATAGAAATGATAGCGTTTTGCTTCGTTTTCTATAAACGATTGTCATCTTGACTATGTCCCCTGACAAATATTGAACATTACTATTCGCATCAATTACGACATTACTAAGTGACAGCTTTTTATCAGTAAGTGATTCATAGATAAATTTAATTAAGCGCTTATCGCCACATCAATCCAAGTAGTAATCAATTCTAACTAGACATGATGATAACCATTTTTAGGAATATTTTTCGAGGAAGTACACTATTACAATATTAATTAAAACCGGTTGTTGAATTAATTTAAAATATAATAATTTTTAATCTGGTATAAAAAAGCAAATAATAGTGTATTCTAAACTTCGGGATGAAAGGCACACATTCGTCCGAAACTGAACGATGAAATGTAAAATACATGTGTATTTCAAAAAATATTACTAACAGCCCGATTCGATCTTTAAAATACGTAAAATATTAAATGACGTTTCTTCAAACAAAAACGTTTTTTTAAGCAAAATCTGAAAGTTCGATTCGGGCCGTAAGTATACATTTCTATATTACTTCTTGAGGGTGCTTTCAATTACACAACACGTTTGTAGCTCGAACGCAGTGAGAAGTAGTTAAACACTCTACTGTATTTTAATAAACATGACTAAGTATAAACTTTTATAGAATTATAAAAATCGTGATTTATGGAATAGGGAGTTAAATAATAAAATGAAATTTGTACAACAAATCCATTCCATATCAAATTTGAATTGTTTATCGTAATATAAACGAAAAAACTTACTGGGAAAGTAAAATGCTCTAGTGCAGAAACGTATCATTTACTGCACACTTTTTAGAACAGCAATGACCCACTTTCAAAGCATGAGAAATGAAAATGTTCTTTTGTTTCCATTGAAGCAGATATTTATTGTACGATTTATTCCCGATTCATGGGAACGAATGTGATTCATACAATTTTTACTGAACTGATTGTTGAATTCTTATTTTTTAAATGTGAACTGAGGTATGTACCTACGCTTGTCATATATGTTTGGGCAATGCTGTAATCGGCTTGTGTCAAAAACGTGTTTCTTACTAATCACTAAACACCTGCAATAATCACTCGCACCATCACTATTATTAAACCGCGATTAAAATACGATTTAGCAAATCCCCTTTTTAAAATTAATAAATAAAATGACACTGTCAGTGGTAGAGTGTGCTGATAAATGAAAATACTTGTTTCAGGTTTAAAGCTTGGAAAAAACATCAAATTCAATATATCTTTCATTAATGAAATAATTTTCTGTAATTCATATTTTATAGAGAGATAACTAGCGCCGTGACGGACAGACATGGTCGCACAATAGGGGTATTTTGTAGGGAACCACCTATTTATCAAAAATAGCGCTGAAGTGTGTGGACAAGTGACTGGGAAAAATAGCGCTGAAGTGTCTGTCAGTGATTACCTACTAGAAGACTACTACCCCCCATTGCTCACGCCATTTTGAAAAAGAAAACTGTGAAAACTATAGTTATTGTCTAACTCGATGGATACGATGACAGGTGTCACCCTACCCATTGAGTTGTATTAATAAAAAAAACTAATATTTTATATAACTTGATGGGTAGTTAATTTAATAAAAAAAACCTGAAAATAGATTGAGAAATACAAACTGACGAGCAGCCGGACAAACGGCGTAAATACGAAGACGATTTGCTCGCTCAGTCAGTAAGTATCTGGGCTTGCGGCATGAAGTTATATTATCATAGATTGAGTCATGATTTTAATTATTAATCATAAATACTGTTGTGCTAACGATATTTTCGAATTGTATTCAGATTTCGGTTCTGATTTTAATAACAAGCCATAAAATAGATCTGGGTCAGAATATGGGTCATAAGCCAGTTTCTGATGTTTGTTACTACCTAGTATGAATTATAGTTATGGTTCTGAGTGAATGCATGCACAATGCATATTTTATATCTCTTTTAAATTTTCTTTTACTTTCTTGTCTGTATATGAAATGTACGTTCTAAATAACAAATAACACGTGCAATCGTATGTAGGTATCTACGTCGTTTTCAGATAAGATGTTATAAGTGGGGTTCCATTTTTTTTTAACTTAGAATAAATACATTTCTGTCACTTGAGCCTTTAACTCCATAATATTATATAAATGTAACTTTTATATATCTAGTCCAGCTACGTACAGGTCGGTGATTATATTTAATATTCTGACACTGCAGGGTCGCGTAATGCATCGCAATCAAAATATGATTTGTAGTGTTTTAAAATATACAATACAATACAAATATTCTTTATTGCTCACCAATATGAAAAAACATAATGACATACAAATTAAACACACAACCTAGACTATGGTAGACAACGGGCGGTCTTATCGCTAAACTATATTATTATTCCTACTACTACTGTTAATATACTATTTTTATAATATGTAGGTATGCTAGTTTTAAGATATATATCTGTGGGCCACTAGTTGCCTGAAATAATGATTTTCATTTCATGCACAATCGGTTGCGTCGCTCAAGGTTAGGTTGAAGAAGCTGTTGTTATCTGACTGCTAAATAATTTTCATTTCCTAGCGTATAATTACGAATTATTTTCCACTTTTTCATTCTTTTTTTTTTAATTTAATTTCCCTATTACTTTTTTGTGTAATATATGTATGTTTATCCTAAAAATTTTGTATGTATTTGTATCCTCTACTTTCTGGTACCTTGTTGTACATGTTGCTGCATTTGTCACCCTCTTCTCACTCTCTCCTCTCATCTACTCAAAGGTTAACTGTAAGAGATCACTCGAAGGGGATAAGTTCGCCTTTGTACTTAGCTTTTCCTAATTGTAAGTTCCTTTTATTATGTGTTTTTGTACAATGGTTTACTACTACTACTACTACTCCATGCTTGCAAGTGGCGAGCAATGCGGTTCCGTTTAAACTTGGGAACTTATCTTCACCATTTTTAAGAAGAGCACTATATATAATTGGGTTGGGATGGCATGTGTTGGGTTCTTATAGAATTATAGACAGTCTCTAAGGTAATCGTTCAATATAAATAAAGCCTTACAACTTTCTATTTGGCCCTGAGATTACCTAAGATTATCTAAGGCCATATTAGTGTCCCTACAAACAGCTTACATATGGCAATAATGTGTGTATATTGGTTTGTATAATGTTAAAACATTGTTTTCAGAGAATCAAAGCTTTGTGATTATGAATGAATGAAGTTTGATTTCAAATATTCAAACAATTAATATTCTTCAGATTCTAGATTCTTCAGAAATGTATAGAAGATTTAGATACAAATATTATATCACTTTATTTCATTTGTGTTGGAATTTCTTGCAACTAAAACCAATTCCAAGCATCTTCATCATCATTTTTTGAGGATTAGTTGCCAAGCTGTAAAAAAATGCCGGGACAACGCGAGGCAGATGATGATAGTATAAAAAAAAATTTTTTCTTGCATTTTTGGAAAACACTACTTTTCATATCGAATACCTACGAGGAAAGTAAAATATATGTGCAAATAAAAAAACAGGCTAAGCATAATTTTCAGTAGTATTTCTTGAGGGTACTTTCATTTGAAAATGTAGGCAAAAATATTGTCATTTATGGAATAGAGAGTTAATTATCATTATTAGAATGGAAATAGTTCAACGAATCCATTTAAAACCAAAATGTTAAACTGTTAATTAATATTGTAATAAAACGCACTTGGAAAGTACAGTGTTCTACAGCAGAAATGTATCATTTTATCATAGATATAAGAAGTAAGGAGATTTATAACGAAGCATAATTTCAACGAGTCTCGCTGTCTCCAACTGTCCCCCACCACATCATTAAAGGCGTGGCCAGATAACCAACTCATGCGCTGTGATTGGCCAAACCGCGCGGTGTAGGAGCCTAGAGCGGCGGCACTAGAGTGAGGACAATTCGATAGAGCTATCGATATTTTACATATTCTGAACATGACCTTAGAGTTTTGACATTTTTGTTTTAAGTAATAATTGTCATAGACTTAATTGATATTCCTTTAAATTTTTGACCTTATTTGTGAGCTAAGAATTTTAAGGTACGTGTAAGGTATATTAGTTGATCCATAAGTTCTCTCACAAAGGTTTTTACTAATAAAATGTAATACAAAGCTTTTAATAAATAAAAAAAACATGTACCATGATGCGAAAGCTTGTTTATGCTAAACTAATCAAATTGGTTTAAATTTAATCATTATTTGATGTAATGTTTGTTTAAATTGTTTACTTTGGGATTGTCGTTAGAAGCGAGCGCTCGCCTGGATTGTACTTCACAAAACGGAGTAAAAATCAGTGTTTCATTAAAAAAATAGTTTCAGTTTATTATAGCATATTTCGTCACCAATTGAAAGCAATTCCAGCATGTTACATAGAATTATGAAGAACTGCGAAAGCAAGTTATAGTAAATTAAAATAAATAAGTTAAAATAAATAAGCTTTTAAATCATATGTACGAATAATAGGGAAAGAGTAATCATAATTAACAGTAAAAATCTTTCTAATAGAACTTTTGGATCGACTAAGTATACAATATACTATTATTTTAAACATATTTATATTCTATCGTTATATAAATGAGGCGAAGTGTAACTGGAAACATTTTTCTTGAAAATGATCCGAACAAATAACCCTTTTCTCGCTCGGAAACCAGTTAGGGCCTCTACATGTAGCATCTATCCATTTTTCTTTAATACTGGGATTTTTCGGGAAACTGAAAAAAATTGCAATCATGAACATATTTGATTATACCTAGTGCAGTTATTCGAATCGTTGCTAAGAACCTGAATAAAATATACTTATAGGTATAAACTATAATGTTATCAATAAATTGTACTTAATTAAATCAGTTTATTTTTTGGCGTACCTGTTCGATTTTTAATCCAAATTAATAAGTATTAAATTAAACATTAGGTGCATATAAAATAATTGTAAAATTTTACTTGAAAAATAATTACTTTCATACACACTATATCCAAACATTTTTATCGATAACGCTCAAAGATCAATTATATGCACGAGCACCACTCTACTTCGCGGCGTCAATGAAGGGAGCGGTTGGCGGTCGTACCAAGAAACAATAATGCCCCTGTGAATATCGTTAGCGGTTTAATACATTGCGCCGTTGCTTAGGACACTACAAATAGTTTGCCATGCCAAAGCGTCAATGTAGAATGCATAAACAAATTGCCACGCGTTTGTATGACGACATGGTCTGACTCAGAAAAATCATATGTCACTGGATTTATTTGTTAAAATGTGTGGTTTTATTGACTAATACGTGAAAAAAAATGTATTCACATGTGGTATGTAACTCCATGATCCTTATAGTTTTTGGATACACTCCTATTTCGACACAAAATAACGCTATAATTCGGCATTTCAATAAAATTGACGCGCACATTGTTCAATGACAGCTAATTTGCTACTGTCTTACGGCGGGCCGGTATGGCCACGATGTGGCCATGTCGCGGCGACACGCGCCACGCCTCCGTCAGCCATCTCGTACTTTCTATGATCTGAGCATTTTATGCACACGTTATAGAACAACAACGACCCACTTTCAGAGCATGAGAAATAAAAATAAATTAGGTATAAACCTCTGAAAATCCGAAATAAAAATTAGTTAAACTTTTAAATTGTTACATTATTCTAATAGAGACTTACAACGTTACTTTTCAGCCTGATACAAAGAAAAAAAAACTACCAAGAACCCTTCATAATAAGAATTTATCAATTTGATTGAATATAGCGAGATATCAAAATTGCCCACTAAAATATAATCACCTTAACGATTTCAAATATAATCAACCCAAATCTCAGTCAATTAGTTATGTAGGCTATGCCCAGTAGAGAGGTTCGAATCACGATAAAGTGATTATTAAAATATGGCAAAAGTGTTGGTTATTGTTTTCATCAGCATCTGTTTACAAGCTACTAAAGCATTCATTGACCATAAACTACCTAAAAATAATGCATTTGATACTGAATTATATAAAAATGTGTTAGATTCAGAACTATGTGAAGCACAACTGAGCTTCATACAAAATAATGATAGTGCTCTACTGGCAGAATGTAAGTATACTTTTATACTCGTATTTTAACTGTCATAACTAAATTACATTACATTATTTTTCATCGCAATAGATTTTATTTTGATGTATCTTTACTCTATACCAGATAGGATTAAAACAAGAAAAAAATATTATTAATAGTGTAATTTTTAGGATATCATTAAATAAGTCACATTTCTTAATTATACGCGCCTAACCTAGTTTCAAGTAAAATACCGAAGAAGAAATTGTTTCATCTAAATACTTCTTTTAGCCACTTGTCATCAGAATTTGTAAATAATGCAATATTCTAATTGTACGTTGTTTACAATAAATAAATAAAGATTCCTTATACATACAAACGCTCGAAGTCAGGTGTCACTACTGTCACTGTCTAAAATTATTTGCTTTTACTTAGTAGCAAATGTATGAACTCGCACTTAAGACTAAAGCGGGTCATTGAAGTTATTTGCCGCCTGGAACATTTTACAGGAATGGTTAAGAATTATATGAACAGAGTCTAATATTAGGTATCTGGAATGATGTTCAAGTCATATGAATCAACAAAGTTTAAAAGTCAAATTTCCATATCAATGTGTACTAGTACATGATTTTCAATGTAAAAATACAAATACATATTATTTTATTAATTAATACGTGATACGAAAAATTACAATCGACATTTTTATACCTAACAAAAATATCTAAAATATCAGTGGCTGTAACAAACGGGTCAATGCGTCATGGTCAACAATAAATGATGATATAAATTTACAATTAATTTGTAATGGGAAATATATCGTGTTACTCGAGCAATACTGAAATGGGAAAAGCTTTTATACAAGCTTAAGACCAATATACATGGGGTTCATTGTTAGGCTCTAGCTATTTCATTTCATTTATTTATTTCAATATAAAATTACAGTGTAACACCAAAACGTTTACATGAGTACTATTATGCTAACTACTATGAAATAAAGCTTATTGATATATCTGAATAATACTTATTGATATTCATATAAATCAGTGTCTAGTAAATAATTTACATTCGTATATCATTATTAAACTTATTAAGTCATTTGGGGTTTTGATGATACCAGATACAAGAAATTTATTGATAAAAGTCAATGTTTTACATTCATACTATCGATTAGTATAATAAAATAGGGAGTGTTTGTTTTTTTAACTTTACTTGGTTCGAGTCCCGGGCGAGTCAAGCGAGTTTTAGAAAATCTTTGAATGCAGTTTTGTTTATTTTTTAAAATAAAGGAATGTCTCCTTTAAGTAAAATGAGCCAGCTTAAGGATTTAAGCTAGTTTCCCTCCAGGGCCCGACGGATTATACGAGGTTTATGCCATTTTGCCTATTCGCGATTCTGCACGATATGAATTCCACACAACTGAGTTTGATCACATGCGTAATGCTTCACAGTCATTATTTCTACGCAATCTTGTTATTTCCTATTCGCGATTCTGCTAAATACGAATTCCACACAACTGAATTTAATCGCACGCGTTATACTTCACAATCATTATTTCTACACGACCTTGTTTCTTCATAGTCGCGATTCTGCTAAATACGAATTCCACACAACTGAATTTAATCGCACGCGTTATACTTCACAATCATTATTTCTACACGACCTTGTTTCTTCATAGTCGCGTGTAGAAAAAAAAAACAGGCTGCCTGAGTCGGTAAATTCAGTTATCTTTACACACTTTACAAGTTCTTGGTACCTCAGCAGTCAGATAACCACATGTATCAAAGCAGTCAACATGTTAAATATATCTAAACAACTTACAAAATGAAACTTTCACTGCAGACAAGTAAGAAAGTCCAATATCGATTAAAAAATACCCATATTTATCAAAAGCTATTTGACAATCTTTTTTTTATACCACGACGGTGGCAAACAAGCATACGGCCCGCCTGATGGTAAGCAGTCACCGTAGCCTATGGACGCCTGCAACACCAGAGGCGTTACATGCGCGTTGCCGACCCTTTAAAAACCTGTATACGCCTTTTTTGAAGAACCCCATACTGTAGACCCTCGGGAAAACCTCGGAAGGGAGCTCATTCCACAGCCGGAGCGTCCGCGGGAGGAAATTCCTCTTGAACCGCACAGTACGCGACCATTTAGGTTCTAAGGTGTGAGGATGAACACCCTGCCGACGGCGAGCGGTGCGGTGATAGAAAGTGGCCGTTGGCGTCATGTCAAACAATTCCTCAGAGCACAGCCCATTGTACAAGCGGTAGAACACACACAAGGAGGCAAAGTCTCTCCTTAGACTTAAAGGTTCAATACCGCTTGTGAGTTTGGGATCGTCAACGATTCGCACAGCGTAGTAATCTTCGAAAAGAGTACAGACTTGTCATTACATACATCTATCTCAAGTTTTGCTCTTCAATCATTTTGTCAGAATTCTCTCGGCAAACATACTGAATTATTTGATTTTCCGCAGAATCAGCGCAACGTCTGACACAGCTAAGTGAAGCCCAATTTATCTTATATTGCATTCATCTCATATTCATAATCATTATTGCAAGCGTTTAAGGTAAATAGCTTCTTTACAGCAATCAGCTAACCCCATATGTTCAGCTTCGGTGCTGGATAAGGCTACTGTACTTTGCTTTCGTGTTTCCCATGAAATAGCACATCCTGATAGCTCGAAAATATATCCAGTATATGTCTTACGATCTAAGGTATTGCTAGCCCAATCAGTATCTATATAGGCTTGCAAATGTGCATTGCCATCCTTTGAATATCCTAAACGTAAGTCTTTGGTTAGCTTTAAATACTTAAAAACACGTTTTGCATAAGCCCAATGTTCTTCTGTGGAACATGTATTGAACTGGCTTAAATAATTAACTGAAAATACAATGTCCGGTCTTGTAAGAACAGCTAAATACATCATACTGCCTATCAGTTGCTGATATGGCAACGTCTTGTCGCAAACTTTTTGTAACCGTCGACTGTAAAGAATTGTTAACCCTTTCATACCATGCTCTAGTATTCATGTTTACCGCTGGGAAAATCGACTCACGCAGTCTGCTTTTTTTAAACGCGATTACGAAGAAACAAGATAGTGTAGAAATAATGATTGTGAAGTATAACGCGTGCGATTAAATTCAGTTGTGTGGAATTCATATTGAGCAGAATCACGAATAGGAAAAAACAAGATTGCATAGAAATAATGACTGTAAAGCATTACGCATGTGATCAAATTAAGTTGTGTGGAATTCATATTGTGCAGAATGGCGAATAGGCAAAAAAAGGATTGCGTAGAAATAATGACCGTGAAGCATTACGCATGTGATCAACCTCAGTTGTGTGGAATTCATATTGTGCAGAATCGCGAATAGGCAAAAACAATAATGGCATAAACCTCGTATAATCCGGCCCGACTTATCTTTCCACATTGTATAGTTCTCCTAAACTTTATAGATAACGACAAAATATTAGGGGCATTATGAGTTTCAACTTAGAAAAATATTACTACAATGACATTCATGACAAAGTCTGTTTTTTTCTAAAAGCATTTTTTCAGCCGGTGTACGCCTTTACCATGGATTTTATATAAATCAAAACCAGACACGATTATTAAAAACAGAAAACTAACTTAATCATAACCATTGTTCCAAAGATGAAATAAATGCTCCGTCTCTTGTCCCGTTCAGTGCACTATTCGCAAAAAATATGACAATAAGTATTAATGTAACTAGGTAGTTACAGTAGTCAGGTCAGTACTGTTTATAATCTACATACATGTAGTAGCCTTGCAATATAAACGCGTATATCTATTATCTTAGTCGCCATGATAAAACATCGCAAAGAATCAAGCCATTAGATAAGTCCACGTTATGCCAATAATAATGTCGTCTGGTACTTTTCCTGTCTAATTTCTATGTCGGTGCTATAGATCTATATCTATAGCGATTGCCCAAAATTCCAATATATTTAGTCATAAATCCAGACAATTTAAAACGATGACATGGGCAGTAAATAAAGAATTACGTTTTGTTGTATACAAATAACGCAAAACTAAGACAAGTTGGTTTCATTGGCATTTATTTAAAACCTTTTGAGATAATGTGCAATCCTGTTATCCCTCCTTAGGGACATAGGGCTCACAGAAGAATTTTCCGTTTGTCGCGATACAACCTATATTACTGGCCAAAAACTAGGCTCTGTCTCTGGCCAACCATTCTACCATCAGAGTTACCGAACCTCACGTAATAGCGGAGAATATTTTCCATCATACTTTTATTATAGTTTTACATGCCGAGGATAGGAGACCTTGTGTACTGCCGACTATAAACGACACTGACTCTCTCTCAAATTGTATTGAAAAGATAATCATCAGTTACAATGTGCTACTACAAAACTTTTTTTTTGTTCCTAGCAGATCTGTAATATACTTTAATGATAGATATATTAATACAAGCCCTAGATTTTATGTCTTCCTATCTTGGAAATAGAACACAAACAGTTGTTGTAAACAAAACCCAGTCTAGCGGAACTGTAATCCAATTAGGAGTGCCACAAGGTTCTATTTTGGGTCCATTCCTGTTTTTGGTTTATATAAATGATTTGCCATGTATAGTAGAAAACCTTTGTGAAATAGTTCTTTTTGCTGATGATACATCACTACTTTTTAAACTTGATCGGAAATCTACCGATTATAGTATAATTAATAGCACACTCGATGATGTACTTAACTGGTTTACTATTAACAATTTGCTTCTTAATGGTAAGAAAACAAAATGTATTAGATTTTCTTTGCCGAATGTTAAACCAGTAGACTCTAAGATGCTTTTGAATAATGAATGCTTAGAGATGGTAGATAAAGTACTGTTTCTTCGTTTAACATTGGACACAAATCTACAATGGAGTCCTCATATAAGAACGCAAGCAAATAAATTAAGTTCGGCCGCTTACGCTGTTAGGAGAATCAGACAATTGACCAATATTGAGACAGCTCGCCTTGTCTATTATAGTTATTTTCATAGTGTAATGTCATATAGTGTTCTGGTTTGGGGCAAAGCAGCTGACATACAGACTATATTTGTCTTACAAAAGAGAGCCATTCGTTCTATATATAACTTAAGAGCACGTGGATCATTAAGAGACCTTTTCAAATAAATTAATATTTTAACTGTAGCTTCCCAATACATCTATGATAGTAATATTTATGTTATTAAGAATCTAGACTCCTTCACTAAGAATTCAGATGTCCATAACTATAAGACTAGAAATAAAAATAAGCTTTCTATCAAAAAGTTTCGTGTCCGCTAACTTTTAGTGCCAATAGTTTTGACTAATTACTTTCTTAACCCATAACTCGTGTCCGGTCCGTCTCGGATTAAGGTGTCATCTTTGAATTTTCTCGAGTAATTGCTATCGAAGATTGAAATTGTTATCTGTAATGCGCGGGACTTTGACGATCCCAGGCCTATTAGACTGCGCTAGTTCAGAAGCAAACTTGAGGCAGCATCTGTCGTATGGAATCCGTATGAGGTCACCTTACTTTTGGAAATAAATCCAGAAAACCTTTTTGCAATTCTTACCCCAGAAGATAAATATAGTTACTATCCATATTCGTACCCATATTTCGGCTCCGTATTTTCTTTAGAAGTGAGGCGTAACTTTGCCCTGGACTACTTGTTCCATTTTGCGAGTAAACGTGTCTGTTCATCACGTCAATGTCTTAAGCGAAATTCAATTTCCGACCAAGAAGTCATCAACTTGTCGCGGTTCCTAAAATTCTTACTATGTCACTCAGCCACCACTGGTCCGCGCTCTTAGTATAAGCACCGGAATTCGATATTATGAGAGTATGAGGTTCTGTGGGGTAACTGATAAACAGGATTTTTCTGTAATGTATTAAATTTGTTTATTTTTTGTTACTATTGGTACTCTGTTATTATTATATTATATAGACTTTCATGACTGCAATGCTCTGTAATTTTTGGAATAAATAAATAAAGGAAGCTGCCTTGACAGATATTTACCTCTATTAATGAAAAAAACAAATTAGATCGAGTTTATATTTCATTAAATATGACAACAGGTAAGTGAAATTTTATTTTTTCGCTTTACAGTTCTTGACGCTGGTATAAGACCCCCACGAGGAATATTTAAAGGTAATTTTGTGGATTTCGGAAACTATCATCAGTGTATAGAAATCAGCGCTGACTTTGACGCATCAGATATACAAGGAAAATTTTGTATGATCAATGTCCCGATGACGCAAGACGATTTTGATCTGCCAACTCTGCCTGAATGGCCGGAATGGCCAGAAGAATGGCCAGAATTTCCTTGGCCGGAACTTTTACCGAAAACGAGACAAAACAGGAATATGATGAGAAATCTTCGAGAAGTTCGAGCGGAATCAGCCAAATACAGTCGGTACATTGGAACAGATATGGATTCAATGAGGTACGATTAATATGAAAGAAATTGACACACATAATCCTTAGGGTACTATATATTTTAATTTTAGAGGATAGTTCGGGAAGGACGTGGGAGAACTAGTTATTTCTACCTACATTAATTAGAAGTATAAATATTGTTTAACAGTAATATAAATGAATGTTTGTTATTATGAATTGTCTGCACGTTAGTGTTCTCATGTAAGTGAATTTTGTAAATTCTTAATGGGAATAAAGTTCTTAAACCATTTAATATAAAAATGGAAAACAAGAGCTAAGTTATACTCATTTATCAATGGGATTACCGATGAGGGTTTTGTGTTTTCAACATTTATTTTAATGATTTATTTTCCACAGGGTTGCAGAAGATAGTGCCTTGGCTGGTGAAGCCTTTAGATTAGCAGTATGTCTTCCAAAAGCTTGTACTCCTAAGCAGTTTATCGATAAAGTTCTAATTAACACCACGGCTGTGGGTTTCGAGTTTACTGAAGAATTTTGTCGCCTGAAAAATGATAAGCCATTAGTACCTGGGGATTATGCTGCAATGTGAGTTTAACACTGTGTGAACTACATTACATATTGAATAAAATCTTATTACATTATTAAAGTATTATCTTACTAGAAATAGCAAGAAAATAAACCGCAGGTAATATGAAGATACCCTAAGCTTCAAAAATCTATGAAATTCGATGCATTCATGTCTAGTCGATTTGATCAAAATACCTCCATAGAAAAAAGTATGGAATACAAATTTTACATTTGTTCGACTAAAAGTTTTATTTATTTTCAGGGGTGTTTTCGGCTTCATTATCGTAATAACTATACTCTGCACGGGCTACGACCTATATTATACTCATATACTTAACGGAGGTAAGATTAGCTTAGGTTTTATACCATTAGTAAGCAATAATCTGATTTCTTCTTTCTTTGATTTAATTTAATTTACTTGAGTATGGACTCGCTCGCGAGAACGCAACTCATGGTAGGCGATCTGCTGCTGATTGCACAGCCAGCGCCAATGCTGGCAGATGAAAAGTATCTGCGACCCTGGAATACTTTTCCAAATGGAGATATTATATCTCCATACCTCGCGTTCAAAAGTATCTGTTACCGTCCAATTGCTCTCTTCATAAGTTATTCACGAATTGTAGATTCTCTCTCTTTCTTTGGGATAACTTCGCTAACTACTAAGTACCAACTAAGGTACAATGGTACCTTGCAAATATTCTGATTTATTGTATCTTAAACTGTCTTATGTACAATAAAGTGTTTACATACACACTTTTGACGCGTAGTTGGATCCGTTGCTTTGACGCTGACTGAACAACATACACTCTGGGCTCGAGTAATCCGACAGTTTAACCACACATTCCTGACGTCATAAGGAGCAAGAAAATGTAACATAATGTACACGCCACGTTATTTATCTTTACATATTAGCGAAAAAAAACCTAAACAACGAATAAGTAAAGGTTTTTTCAACTTATTGATAAAATTTTAAAACTTTAATGTCTGTCAGTAGGTATGTCAAAACGCCACAGGTAAAAGTTGCATTCAATAATGCTTTTTCACTGAGTAATTACATAAACAAATTTGGACGAGAATTTTCATTTTTGCTGAAACAAGACCGATTTCAGAAAACTTCGCACGACATTTTAATCTCTAAATGGGGTCAAGAATACACTTGTAATATCTGTTGGTTTATTGGAGCCCACGGTGTATAAGTAGACTTAAAAAAATCATAGCCTGGTAACGTATTGAATAATACAAATAGAAAATGACACATGCCTTTTAATGTATGTACACACTCAATCATGATTCGCTTTCCTCATACTTACGACTGCATAACACAAACAATAATATACTAGTAACATACATTTATGTAACATCTGAGACATCGTTTTGGTTTTTGTTTATTTAATTTTAAGTTGTCAATGTAGGCTTTATGATAAAAAGGGCTCAAGTCCGAGATTGCCATATTCAAATCAAAGCTTATATCTAATGACAAATTGTTTTGTCTGCCTTATCAATATTGATAACAATCAAGTTTAAAAAAGAAATAACATGGAATAGCAATTTAGATATGACGTAGGAAGGTGTTGAATGGCATATTCTGGTAATTATCACGGTTAATCCGCGTGTGATACGTTCTGATTTCATCGTTTCATTTTAAACATTACAATGTTCTTTGTCATAAAGAACGCAACTGGACTTGTGCAATTCGTTACATTTAAGGAGCGATTATTTAAAAAATATTGGCGTTGTCATTTTTTTTGCTAAGTATCAGATGATTATTAATTTAAAACAACATATCGAATAACGTATCATATGTTAATATTGGCAAAACAATTATTTCGACATTTTAGTCACAGGTGCCCCTCTGAATATTTTCTAACCTTGAAACTTATTAGCGGCACACGCGTAATATACCTATATTCTGAATTTTATTAAAATAGGTCTTATCTTATAGTAACTTATGTGACATATTGACACTATGGACAGACAAACATGGCGAAACTATGAGCATTCCTTTTTTGCCGTTTTGGCTACGTAACCCTGTAAATAGTCGTCGCATAATTTTTGTTATTTTGATTAGTATCTGGTACAAGGAATATTTGCACGATATGAGTATAGGTATTTGTATAAGAATAATCTTATCATGTTTTAATGATAAAGTATTAAATTACAAGAAATGGTTTCGTATACTTTTTATAATACGTGTCTAGTCTCGTTTGGTTAAAATTACGAAAAACCTCATAAGCAGATATATGACCAATAATTGAATGTAATGTTTTCTTTCAGATCCTAAAAAAGCGAGTGTTCTTGGGAAATCCTTCTCAGCGTACACCAACACTCGACGCTTGCTCACATTCAACTCTGTGCCCGGTGCTTTGAAATGCGTGGACGGCATCAGGTCCTTCGCCATGATGTGGGTCATAGTGGGTCATTCGTATTCTACGCATTTATATGCGCCCTTCGTTAACCGAACAGATTTCTTTAAGGTACACATATTTTAAAATTGATTTTTATTGTTCTAACTTTTAGTTCATTATTGATATTTTGCATATGTAGGCGAAGTACTGCCGATAGAACGTTGTCCTAAGAATATTCTATTGTGCGTTCGAAGAATTTTTTTTTATTGTACAAGTATCCAAGAGGATGCATAATTAAGTAAATCATATATAATGCATATCGCGTCAGCTGTGAACTGTGACAATGACTTGTGTGTATGATAATAGTATCGATTTATGATAAAATTAATTGCAGTCATAATAACGTGTTTATTACCGGTAGAACAGCATAAATCATGACATCTAATATAATATTTTGTTTTTAGACTTTTACTATGACTTCGAAACAAAAAAATTATAACATAATGGCGACTCCGTGGATTCTAGAACTACGGCGAGCATCCAAAAGTCCCAAGCCTAGATATAACAGCATAAATCACGACATCTAATATAATATTTATTTTTACACTTTGACTTTGATTTCGAATAAATATTATAACATAATGGCGACTCCGTGGATTCCAGAACCACGGCGAGCATCCAAAAGTCCCAAGCCTAGTAAATATTTAAGTAAGTAAGTAAGTAAGTAAGCCAAAATATTTTTTTTATTGGTTTTCTTATCACTTTTTTTATACCACGTCAGCGGCAAACAAGCATACGGCCCGCCTGATGGTAAACAGTCTCCGTAGCTTATGTACGCCTGCAACGCCAGAGGAGTTATATGCGCGTTGCTAACCCTAACAACCCTCCCTCCCCTCGTTGAGCTCACAAAGGTTATTAGTTCGGAGGTTTACTCTTTTATTGCTTAGATGTGCTATAAATTGAGTGCTGAAACGCATATTGATTAAAAGTTTTTATATGTACAGTGGATGACCTCATTTTCTGCGATTTGGATTATGGCGGCGCCAATCACAGTGGACACATTCTTCATGCTAAGCGGACTACTAATTGTGTATACTACTGTCGGAAAGATGAGTAGCAGTAAGTTAGTTATTATATTGGAAGTAATAAATTTGATAAACATAAGTAATATTATAGTACATATTCTTAATAAATACTATTTTTCAGTGGGCCTTATCAGAAAAATTCACTTATACTATCTCCATCGGCTCTTACGGATGTTTCCGGTATTGGCTGCCGGCGTTTTCCTCCAAGCGACGTTATTTAACCACATGTCTGATGGACCACGCTGGAATGACGTCATTGCTCATAAAGTGCACAAATGCAGACAGTATTGGTGGGCTACTTTGATCCATGGTCAGAATTTAATCATTCCTGGTCATATGGTAAGTTCTCATTCATTCTTCAATCTTTAAAAATTCAACTCTAATAAAAATACCCTTATCACGCGCTGAAAGAGGATCATTGTTTTTCTTTGTACGCATCCCAAGAGCAACTAGTTGGAAACGAACGGAAAAATTTTGTCCTATTTCTTTGCCTGAAATAATTGCAAATAGTTCCAATTTATTTATATTAACTTAGGAGAAGATTTATTTATATAAATGAGTTAGAACTATTTCATAAATATAATTAAGGCGCGTACTCTGAAACGCTAGTTCGTTGATCGATTTATTTATCTACATTCAATTTAATACGATAAAACGATAACAGATCTTTTGGGACGATGCGTTTGAGTAAAGTGGTATTAGTGTGTCGTTTAATGCCGTATTATTATTGATCATTACATTCACAGCAATATGGTGAGCTGATGGTTCGTGGCGTGGTTAAAATCCTGATAAGGACAAATTTTACTCGTTTTGGTGAGAAACACGGCAATTAATAAACTAGTCGCAAAATGTTCCCACAATAATAATATATACTCAGATAATAATTCATAATAATTCCCATCTACATTCACAACAATATGGTGAGCTGATGGTCCGTGGCGTGGTTCAAATCCTGACAAGGACAAATTTTACTCGTTTTGGTGAGGAACACGGCAATTAATAAACTAGTCGCAAAATGTTCCCATAATAATAATATATACTCAGATAATAATTCATAATAATTCCCATCTACATTCACAACAATATGGTGAGCTGATGGTCCGTGGCGTGGTTAAAATCCTGATAAGGACAAATTTTACTCGTTTTGGTGAGGAACACGGCAATTAATAAACTAGTCGCAAAATGTTTCCACAATAATAATATATACTCAGATAATAATTCATAATAATTCCCATCTACATTCACAACAATATGGTGAGCTGATGGTCCGTGGCGTGGTTCAAATCCTGATAAGGACAAATTTTACTCGTTTTGGCGAGGAACACGGCAATTAATAAACTAGTCGCAAAATTTTCCCATAATAATGATATATACTCAGATAATAATTCATAATAATTCCCATCTTCACCTAATGTTTTATTTTTTACCATACTTTTATAATCTGTCCTATATTTAAGTGAAATAAAACTTAAATAACATACGGACAGATAAATAAGTAAAACTAAAACTACTAAGTATTAAAATAAAACAACAAAAAGGAAACCTAACCTAAAACAAAATACAAATCACTAAAAACGACCTTCTAATCCTTCTATATTATATTTCAGTGTGTCGGCCCAACGTGGTACCTTGCCGTTGATATCCAGATGCATATAATTTCACCCCTCATTTTGTTTTGGGTGCTTGGAAAAAGAAGAGCAGCCTGGACTGCCTTGAGTCTCGCCATGCTCATCGTGTTGGCGGTGTCTACAACGTATAACTATTTAAACGAGTTCCAGCCAGCACCTGTTATACCAGCGTAAGTTAATGGTGACATTGTGCTTTTGATAAATTATTATTCTTCTTAGTATGAATGTATTTACTACTGTAAAATATGCCTACTTTGCGCCAAAATATGCATTTTTCATTATCATTATGATATTGTTGTATGTTAATATATTTATGCCGATTTAAAGTAGACCATCACTAATACCATGTTGTAATCCTTAAATGAAGTGGTAATATAGTTTTAATGTATAGATAAAAACTGCTGGAACACAATTACACAGTGCGGAGCTAAGTAGGCATATTTAACGGTGTTAACCAATTTTAATCTATCTGACTTCTAGATGCGCAGCTTAGGCGTTCGATATTATTTACTCATCTTATTACTACCGTAAAAATCACCATACATACGTTATAGGTGTTCAAATATCTTGTAGAACTAATTTACATTTTATTGTATAGAAATATAATATTTTAAAATAACAATTAAAATTTACAATTAAAAATTTACACAAACAAACAACAATGACTTTATTAATAGTGGTTTATGTGACTGCTACATTATGAAAGGCATTAAAACATAAGTGTGGGTTTAAGAAACAAACGAAGTGAGTTTCTTAAAAGGACTACACGAGAGTTTTATGTAGAGTCACATACACTATTTTATCTACACACATATTATAAACATTGTGTGATATATTCACTAACCCAAATTACAACCAACATTGGGGCATTGTTTCTCTTTTGGCGGAACTCGCGAATATGTGGCGGCGTCGCCGAAATATCTTTATCGCTCATTTTAAAGATAAACTTTTGCTATAGTTGCTTTTGCTATTGTTAAACAACAAATTAAACTCATTTTATACTCAAAACTAATTAAAAGATAAACTGTACGTCAAATGACGGTAAATGAAAACTTTTGGTACGCATGTCATGCATACAAACTAACATGCGAGATTAGTCAAAATTGTATGCAATTCACATTTCATGTCGAACAAAAAGGCATCTCGACTGATATTAGAATAGAGGTCGAATCGAATTGCTTTTATCCACCAAATCGATTTTGATGTAGTAATGAAGCAATTACAACATTTTCAGAGATAAGAAATTTATTGTACTTAACTAAACAGTTTATCTTAATGTTGGCCATTATTTACGAATTTTAAGGCATCATATAATGTTTATGATATGTGTGTACATAAAAGATTTCAAACAGTAGTACTTATATAAGGAGATAGTTCCGGAGGCCAATACAAACTTATAATATTAAAATGATGTCAGTCGCCCGCCCGTGCGTCTCGCTTGCGCCAATATAAATGTATGTACATGAACGAACAAGTACGAGCGAAATGCATTCGCGACTGACCTCATTCAGGTATAATTATGATGTTATGTACGTTTGAAAGTACCTCCTGTGTTCCTATACAGCCATCATACCAAGGGTGGAAAATATTGTATAATTATATAAATATTGTGAATTATATTGCCATTTCCACCTTGCCTCGAGACAATAGAATACATATAACTAATATATGTTTAGGTATGACGATGACGATGAAGCTTCATCTAAAATGTTTTCAGACGTGCTGTTGTGGACCCTGAAGCTGCTGAGCACTATTTGTACTACTATTATGTCAACACATTAACAAGATGCTCTCCTTTCTTTGTCGGGATGCTGTATGGCTATCTTCTTTCGGTTTTTAAAGGAAAACAAGTTCATTTGCCTAAGGTGAGAGTATGATCAGATATGTATATAAGCCCTACTAATCCCTGCTATAACATTATAAATGCGATTATAATACTGTCTGTCTCTTCATGCTTAAACCACTGAACCTATTTAAATGATATTTGGTATAGTGATAGAGGCCTTTATCTTATCTATCACCATCAACCTTACACGTAAACAAATTCGCGGGCAGAAGCGAGCATTATATTTATCAACTGTAAGGAATAGGTCATTCGAAAATAACAATTTAATATCAATGAATCAACTGATCTTTTTATTACTCATACAATATTAGAGATTGAAAACTTCAGCATATAAGTCAAAGGGTCAGCAGTAAAATTAGCTACGCAAACAAGATGGTCTAATTAGGGATCCAACATTTCATAAGCAACATATGACAAACATTATTTTGACGTGAGAATAAAATATTATTTTTATTCCTACATAAAATGTTTAATTAACATAAATTTATATTAATTAAAACAAGAAATATTACTTTCCTTATCCGTGAAAAGATAACGTGCTAGTCAATCAGTGCTAACCCGTTATACTTGCGTTTTTTACATGCAATTAATGTTCCCACCCTCCCACCGCAAAAATAAATACGCAAATAAATATAACAACCCACTACCGAAAATATTAAACTCGACACGTGTTTCGCCTCTCTACGAGGCATCCTCAGGCGATGTTGACGGTCCAAAATCCGACGACTGAATCAGTTGTCTAGAATGGTCGGCCATATGTATACCTTGATCAAAAATTCGTAATAACGGCGATGACGCAACATTCAACTGTTCATTAAGAATCGACCTCCTATTGTTGTACCTAATTATTTCTAACTGTTCCAGAACACTGAAACAATATTATCCATAAATCCATAACATAACTATCCAATATTTATCATATGGCAGTGTCAAATGGTTATGATAAGTCTGTACGAGGCATCCGTAGAGAGGTGAAACACGTGTCGTGTGTCGTGGGTTGTTATATTTATTTGCGTATTTATTTTTCCGGTCGGAGGGTGGGAACATTAATTGCATACGCATGTAAGTATAACGGGTTAGCACTGACTGACTAGCACGTTATTATTTCGCGGATAAGCAAAGTTATATTTTTTGTTTTAATTAGTATGGATTTTCGGAAAGTAAGGCCTGATTCTATTAACTATTTAAATTCATATTATAAAATAATAATACGAAGCGATTCAATTATTACTCACATTAAATGTTAAGACCGCGTGGGATAAAAGTTTAATAAAACCGCATTATTTAATAAAAACATTGTGGAATCATTACTTTCTGAGTAAGGTTACTGAGATTATTAGACCGAACTACTGCTGGACAAAGATAAACCCCCTTAATCATAAAACTTTACGGGCTTGATTTATTTTAATTATATTTTATCCCTTTCTTACAAATACATATGTCAAAGTTACAGATAAAGACAAATGATTCATAGGTAATTCAGGCCAGTAAAGTAATTAAAAGTGTTTAGTAACTAACCATTTTTGAATCATTATTTGTGAAATAATAGTCAACCGATCAAATTTGCATGCACATAACTATTCACTTTAGTTTACAATCATAGTCAGTCCATTAAGCTCATCACTTTTATGTTTTTTCAGTGGTTCGTGACATTAGGATGGGCCTGTGCCTTTGCGGTATCGTCTGGTATCATTTACTCCGCATACCCTATTCTCCAGATGGACTGGTACAGTCCTTTCTGGGATGGCGTTATTAACTCCTTCTCCAGACCGGGGTGGGCAGCATGCCTCGGTTGGATGATATTTGCGTGCACTCATGGTTACGGAGGTTAGTATGATATGCAATATTTATGTTTCGATATCTATGCTTATGCATCTTTAAAGCGCGACTTGATTTAAGTCACATCTAAA
The DNA here is from genome assembly GCF_033807575.1 of Cydia pomonella. Lineage (NCBI taxonomy): Eukaryota > Metazoa > Arthropoda > Insecta > Lepidoptera > Tortricidae > Cydia > Cydia pomonella. The sequence continues at coordinate 20,579,440 of NC_084704.1, forward strand.
TAGTCTGTCACTTTCCTGACAAAATGTATGGGATTTATCATTGACAATCAGTATTGTGACGATTGCTAATCGGCCGTTCATGATTCACAGTTAACGTGTTAACGAGTTTTTATGAAAACATCCTTAACTTTGACGTAACGACCCAAACTGAGTCTTGGCCTCCGACACCATATCACGCCATGTCTCTCCGTCTTGCGATAGCTCTCGCCAGTCGCCATAGCCGAGGTTGAGCAGGTCTTGAGCTACTACGTCTTTCCAGTGGTGTCTAGGACGTCCAATCTCCCATATGACTGTCCCAAGTATTACGCTATCTTCACGGCACGATCCTTTCCCATTCTCTCTAGGTGTCCGTGCCACTGAAGCCTAGCCGCTTTGGTCTCTCTCATAATGTGGGGTTCGGACACCAGGTCTTATATCTCTATGTTCTTCCTGAGAACGCCCTTAGATTTTTAATAAAACCTGAATACACTTTGAGTAGTATGATGACTTGTAAAAATCATGCACTTTATTATAATCCGATAATAAATATAATCCGATGACACTTCATTCCCAGTTTACTTAATTTGATATAATTATATCTGATATCAAGTATTTATATCTAAAATAATTGCACTGCTTAAGAAGATTGCCAGTTAATCCCACCCAAAACATTTCATATGAATTGGCGGCCAAGACACACTAGCTTTTATTGTAACAAACCGGACAAGTGCGAGTTGGACTCGCATTGCAAGGGTTCCGTACATCACACAATTTGTCTCTCTCTGCACCTCTGCAAACTGTAAAGCTCACGATGGACTTCATATAACTAAAAACCGACTACATAAAAAATCTGCGCTACGTACCTATATCAGGCGTCGCCCGACTATATCAAGTACCTACTACGAGACGAGAGCATCGGATCACGAGCAGAGCGCCCTGTAAGTTGTCCCGTTAATATGAGGGTGCCTTTGATGCCCAGGACTTTACGTCGGCCTTCGCCCGCCTCTTTGAGTAGGTATGAGGACACCGTAAGCGCCTGACACGTCTTATACGTCAGACTTGTCAGTCGAAGGGTCAAGGGCGCTTCAAGCGCTGCAGGCGAGGGCGCCCCAGGACAGGAGCGCTCGCAGCGGGCTTAGTTCAACTTTGTAGCATGTGGGCGCCGCGCGAGAAGTAGTTGTACATACGTCAGCCGCCCGTGGTTGGAAAACAATATCATAATTAAAACATGCTACGTATACCTATATAACTGTAAACAAAAACCATAATACTTATTTTGCTTTACCAAAATCGGATTACGCGCGTAGGTACAGTATAGGAACCCGACTAAGACGATTGCGGATTCAAAATCTACTTTCCCTGCGAAATCCTTGTTTTAGGGGATCAATCAGGTGCATGCAAGAAATCCCAAAACAAGAGCTAACAATAGCTTAAGTATCTAAGCAACCAGCTGACCTTTCAACCCAGAGTCTGGTTTTCTCACGATGTTTTTCTTCACCAAAAACTGTTTATCAAACGTAATTCGTACAAACATAGAAGAAAAAACCTCCATAAGTACGACTTTCGTAACCGAGATGTCCGGCCGGTTAAAAATCGCACGCTTTACTCGTAGCGCTAGGTAACCCACGTTTAAATCCTATGCTACAAAAATATAATTGTTTGTTGGTTCGCAGGGCCCATCAACTGGTTTCTGTCATTGCATATGTGGAAGTTACCAGCTCGGATCTCCTTCGCGATGTACATCTTCCACTACCCAATCATGCACGTTGTCAACGCCACCTCGGTGTCTCCGGCTCACTTTACACCTATTCGCTACGTAAGTTGATTTCTATAATTTAACACCCATACTCCACCACCATAAATACTCCACACTGGCATCGGCGTACGACTTTGTGCCGGTGGCTGTAGAGACCGCGGGGCCGTTGGGTATGGAAGCCCGACAATTATTTAGGGAATTAGGCCGGCGTTTGCGGGACAGGGGTGGTGATCCTCGTTCTGGGTCGTACTTGGTCCAACAGGTCTCCATAGCAGTTCAGCGGGGGAATGCTGCAAGCATTATGGGGACCTTTGGGCCAGGTTTGATGCAGGGGGTTAGGGGGTTGCTGAGTGTATAATTAATTTTAATTTTAAGTTTTTTTTTCTAGTTTAAGGTTTGTTTTCTTTAGTTGTGAATAATTTACTTGTGTGTATAAAAATTGTGTATGTGACTTTTAGATTTAATTTAGTCATATCTTAATTTTAGTTTCCTAATAGTTTTTATTATTCATTTTAATGATATATGTATTTTGCCTAGAATTAAAATTGAAACAATTAAGTCTGTAAAATATGTGTCATATCTAAATAAATGTTTGATTTGATTTAACACCTAACATGTAAACTTGAGTAAACACCTGACTTACTTACTCGGGCAAATTGAAACTTTTAGAATAGAAAAAAGTGTGTACGTTTGACGTTGCTAGATTTAATTTGAATATTTAAGTAAACTAGTCTTCATTATGGAAATATAACTGAAGCCTTATCGTATCGCTGTTGGCTGAATGAATCCCACAATGCAAATCGTATAAAATGATCAAACAAAAAATTTCCCGAGTAAAATTGAAATCACGCTCGACATACAATTTTGAAAAAGTCAGCAATCCTGATATTTAAATGACAACCCAATGGCGCATTCCTACCTCAAAAAAATAAAAAATAAAGAGTTAATATACATATTTTGAAATTATATTATGGCTCTTTTACGAGCTTTTGTTTAACTTACAATGGGTGTATGGTCGGGGCAAATCTTGCAAGCAAAATAGATCTTCTTCCATTCCAATTCGATTTTGCTTAAGCTAGGTGACAATGCAATATTATCCTACCATCGAGCTGATCTGATTAATTGTTTTTGGGTTTGTTGGAATTGTCTCGTTTAATATTAGTTTCCTGCTGAAAGAAAAGTACAGTACAGTCATTTGTAAGTTTTTTTCTACGAAATTGTATTATTGCCTGTGTTGTACACTCGGTAAATAGTAGTTTATGTAACTGCTACATAATAAAAGGCATTAAAATACACGAGTGTGGGTTTAAGAAACGAACGAAGTGAGTTTCTTAAAAAGATCACACGAGTGTTTTAATGCCTAATTATGTACAGTTACATACACTATTTTATCTACACACATATTATAAACTTTCTATGATATAAGTATTCACTAACCCAAATTACAGCCAACCTTGAGCATCTTTGCTCTATTGGCGGAAATCGCGGATATGTGGTGGCGTCACCGAAATATTTTTATCGCTCATTTTACACGCACCTTTTCCAATTGTTACTTTAAAAACAAAAAAACATATTCATTTTATACTTAAAACTAATTAAAAGATAACTTTACGTCAAATGGCGGTAAATGAATACTTTTTTTCATGCATTTCACGCATTCGTAGTTTTTTTTAATTCACAGACAAACTAGAGTCGGGGGCCTGTTTCCGTATCATTCGATACAAACTAACATGCGAGATATGTCAAAATTATATGCAATTGACATTTCATTTCGAACAAAAAGGCATCTCGACAGATATTAGAATAGAAGTCAAATCGAATTGCTTTTTTTTTCAGAGATGTTCCAAATTTGAATGCATAACCAAATCGATTTTGATGTAGGTAGTTATGAAGCTATAACTACATTATCACAGATAAGAAATTTGTTGTAACAAAACAGTTTATCGTAATGTTGGCTATTATTTAAGGATTTTGAAGACATCATAGAGGGTTTATGATATGTGTGTAGATAAAATATTATAAAAGTATTTCAAGTTTTTCTCGTAATAGTTTTACAGATTCCTGGGTGACTTCTCTACAGCACTGATTAGTGGGTTCATAGTAACCGTATTGATCGATTCGCCCTTCTCTACGCTCATCAAACTTGCAATGGGAGGAGGTATGTTGTTTATGTTAATCTGTAATGTTGTGCTGTTGTATTTTACTATCGTCGTTTTTGTAAAACTTCGCCCGCGACTTCATCCACGTAGAAGTAAAGTTTAACATTTTCAATCTCATTTTTACCCTTTAGGAGTTAAATTGTTTCTCAGTCATCACATCAGTTGAAATATTACCCGGACATACGACAGATTGACTAATGCCTACATGCAGGGCGTGTACATGATAGCAATATCACAAGCCATAAAATATATTATCAAAAAGTTATATTACGTGTCAATAAATCGCCTTTTTGCCCCGCGGAGCGAAAAAAACCGGCTTTTGTTCCCTTTTCAATGTTCATTTCTGGTCCGTTAGTCTGCTGACATTTTCGTACCTTCGTAAAACAAAAACATTTTAGGACCGTGCCAGTAGTTTTCAGCTAGGTTTTATGTGTATGTCTGTATTTCATTCTTAATAGTGCAAAAAAGAAAGAGAGACCAAATTTATACAACCATGTTTTTCAAACCATTAATCATGTGTAGGTAACTATTGTTTCCATTTTCATATTTATACATAACAGTACATATGGTGCTACTTTCCCGCACTAGTGCGGGAATTAGCACTTTCTTTGCCTGTGCCGAAAGTTTAAAGTTTAATTCGCAACTCGTCTTTTAATTTATCGCCACTCGTTGCGAATTTTCTAGTTTCAGCACTTGAATCGTAAATAACTATTTTCTCATGTTAGGAGTGCAAAGCGGAGTGTAGAACATTGTACCAAAATGTACTATTTTGTTCACAGGTGCGAAGAAACCTAGGCCTGAAAAAATAGAGGCTAAGGAAGAAAATGGAGTAAACGGAGGTGTTACAGAAATCAACCCAGCCATATCACAAGATTACGACAGATACCTCAGCAAGACTAAACTATGAGACGTTTCTATCATAAATTAAACACGGATATTCATGACATTACCAACATGTCAAACATGTGTAAAGTCTTCTCCCACATAGTTCTACTTAAGTATTATGATTGTATAAAAGGTATTTGTAGTTGTAATAGGCGGGACCTTATGGCAAGAAATACATATATTCTAAGTATGTATTAGTATTTTAACTAGTAATACAAATCAACATATTTAAAATACTGTTTTATTTATCGCTAAATCTAGTTTAAGGTTTATTCGTAAACAAACTTCTCACATAGGTTTCTTACTTTCCAAACAACCGTACTAAAGTACTACTTAAATACGCTTTAAAAGAGGAGCTTTTGCTCGAACTCGGTCACCTATGTAACGTAGGTTTACTCACAGCTCTATTTGCCCGGGATCCTGACATACTTTTTCACTTGGTCCTTTCGTTAGAGATTTTTTTTACATTTAGTATTTTGCCGACACACATATCATAAACCCCTTTTGGATGCGCTGAAAAAGCGCAAATTACGACCAGCTTAGCAATATAATTTTTTTTTCTAAAACGTGCAATGGACTATTGATATTATGTTCCTTGTAAAAGGCTGCGAAGTATCATATTTTGGGTGTGGCTAAGCTAACTGTGTTCAGTTAGCTTAGTTACATTTTTGTTATAATAGCTAGGCACAATCCTGTGATATTTTTATGAAACCCGGTTTTTAGCTAGTTTCCTAAATTCACACTCATCATTTTGCCTTTCATTATATAACTTTTTTCAACCTTTACCACTAAATGTAAGCTATTCAGGTGTAGTGGGTTCAAAGCTAAAATAGAAAAAACACACGAACATAGGTCTAAAACGCACCAATAAAAATTTGATAATATTTTGCACAAAAGCTATTAACATGAAAATTGCTAAAATGAGTAACGTGATTTTTGATTGAACTAATCGATTACTTTTTTGTTAAAAATAATAATTCAATAACAATGATATTTACGATTCCGAGCACGCACGACCGTCCGTTGAGAGCTGCGTTCAGGGAAGAACCTAAAATCAATGCACCTGAAAAAAAAAACACACGAACTGTCAAATTGCTCACTTCAAATGTTAAATAGTCTTCACACATATTTTCTCCTATCCCATTCTCCCATTCTAGAGATTTAATTTTGTTGTAGTCCTCCCGATACACGTGTTACACGCTGACACGGGTACCCGAGTTCTTATGCCTATATTAATTCATATGTTTCGCTTTACTCATAATGAGATTAATATTAACAATATCTTAGTAACCGCTGACTTCATTGATATCAATTTCTTTATGTACCCGTGTTCTTATGCCCGCCGGTACTAAGAACCCGAACTACACGAACCCGCCCGGATTCAGAAACGTTTACACGGGTACCCGTGTACGTGGGTACATGGATACACGAAATAACGGATCTTATTTACCCGCAGGTTCGACCCTTTATTTTCGTGTAGCAGAGATTTGTGCTTTGAAGAGATACGATTGAATATAAGAGAGATTAGTAAAATTCGATTACTTTGCAGTTTTACCGGATTGAATGGTAATGGCAATAATAAGTAGGTACGTAGACTTTGTTTCAATAATTCATATGTTTCGCTTTACTCTTAATGAGATTAATATTAACAATATCTTAGTAACCGCTGACTTCATTGATATCAATTTCTTCATTGATGTAGTTTTTTGATAATGAAAGTAAACCTATTCTTTATTGTATTGCAATCATGCTCATTATACAATTTAAGGTTGGTAGTTACATGACACCCTATTAGGGCTTTCAATATTTCTTAAATCTAGGCAGGTACATGCATTTTATAGCAATGAAATCTAAATTTATAATTTTATATATTATCGACCTAAATATTTATCTAAATAAGACAAAAGTATATAGATAGTTATGCTTACTGAAACTACCACGAACGGGGTAATAAATAAATAAATAAATATTATAGGACATTATTACACAAATTGACTAAGTCCCACATTAAGCTCAATAAGGCTTGTGTTGAGGGTACTTAGACAACGATATACAACGTGTCCCAAAACTCAACGATAAGCCGGCACCAGAGGATGGAGCTGCTTATGATTAGTCGAGAAAAAATAAGGAAAAAAATATATCTCAATTATTTTAGAAATTACAGAAAAAAAAATGAAATTCATCGAAAATCGACATCCCTAATGGTATTTTTAACGACCATGTCACAAATATTCAAATATTACTGTTTTTTTTTTTGTTTTTGAAAACTTAAGTAGCCCTGCTATCTAACACAGTTCTTAAAAATACCATAATACATGTAGTTTTTACACAAAAAATAATCAAAATTCATTTTGTCCCTACAATTTTGAAAGATTTTTTCTTACAGTCCACTTTCAATCATCATGGTGTAAAAAAATAGTATCGACACTACTATGGCAATTATTTTCAAAAGTTGACGCAACTAACCAAGATTCCAAAATGGTATAATACTTTAGGAAACCTAGTCACAAAAAAAAAACAACGAATTTTTAAACAAGAATCGACATTATTTAATGTTGGCGGTAATCACTTTTACTGTACCCAAAAAAGGATTTTTGTTGTTGAAAAATGTTGAATAAATGCAAAGAAATGGTCCAGAATACGGAAAAAGTCCAATACACAAAACACAATCACAGTCCAAAATAATGCCAGGTCAGTACAGTTTGCAGATCACCAGTCCAAAAAGCAAAGCCAAGAGTTGTTAGTATGAGAGCCACATCAATTAATACGGAACGGTGCACAGCGAACAAAGGATCAGAGTGTACTGACTTGAAAATTGTATTAACTACCCACATTTTCCATTGAAATTTTAAAACTTGCACCAACAACCCTTTTCAAAAGTGATTAATATCAACATTTAAAAATGTCGGTTCTTGTTTAAAAATTCGTTGTTTTTTGTTGTGACTAGGTTTCCCAAAGTATTATACCATTTTATAATCTTGGTTAGTTGCGTCAACTTTTGAAAATAATTGCCATAGTGGTGTCGATACTATTTTTTTACACCATGATGATTGAAAGTGGACTGTAAGAAACAATCTTTCAAAATTGTAGGGACAAAATGAATTTTATTATTTTTTGTGTAAAAACTACATGTATTTTGGTATTTTTAAGAACTGTGTTAGATAGCAGGGCTACTGAAGTTTCCAAAAACAAAATAAAAAACAGTAATATTTGAATATTTGTAGACATGGTCGTTAAAAATACCATTAGGGATGTCGATTTTCAATGAATTTCATTTTTTTTTCTGTAATTTCTAAAATAATTGAGATATATTTTTTTCCTTATTTTTTCTCGACTAATCATAAGCAGCTCCATCCTCTGGTGCCGGCTTATCGTTGAGTTTTGGGACACGTTGTATATAATATATAAATATTTATAAATACTTAAATACATAGAAAACACCCATGACTCAGGAACAAATAAATGCCCTTACCAGGATTTGAACCCGGGACCATCGGCGTCGTAGGCAGGGTCACCCACTAGGCCAAACCGGTCGTCAAAATATGGGATTAAGTATTTTAAATGGCCATATCCTGTGCATAGCAAAATACATGACATCGATAATAAACAAAGTGCAGGTGCTTCATTCAATAGAATGTGTTGTTTTTACAACATGTGTTGGCGCTTTTGGTCTTATCATTGTGATAAGCTCAACACATCTGCAAAAAAAGATTGATGCTTGCATATTCTGTGCTATAAAAATTGCTGCCAACTTAGCTTGGTCTAATCTAACTAAGTATTTTATAGCGTATTGCAACATAGTGTTTCTATCGATGTGTAAAAATAAATGAGATACTGTTCAACTTATATGGACTCCATTTTATTTTAACGTCCGATAATAAACTTAAATATAATAAAACATAATTTACTACCTCAACATGTTTGTGATCGTAGTTAGCAACATTTTAATTGTATTAATTGCAACGTATTCTCAGTAAATCTAACAAGGCTCAGGTAGAAGTGGTAGAACGCGTCGTATAAATAACAAAAGGAGCGACACATGAGACTTTATTTTATCTGTGCATGTTATTCTACGACAACAAACAACTAACTAAAGAAAAATACCAAGATAATAACAGTAATGTAGTGGTATCTTTTCATGATTTCAAAATATGTACAAAAAAAATAAATTGGTATAACACAACACAGTATCAATCACATTGAAAATCCGATAAAACTGGTAAAAAATCGGAGCTCCCGAACCTGAATCTATGTTTTATTTAAAGCTATACATGGCATCAATCTCCGCTACAAGGCAAGGACGGGTTAGACCCGCGCATATTTAAGGTCAGTTTCGCCGAGTACACGGGTACACGGTATACGGATACACGGATCTTAATTACACGTGAACCCGACTACACGTGTAGGACGGGTCAGAAAACCGTGTACGTGTAGTTAGGAAACGGGTACCGAACACGTGTATACGAAACCGGGACACGACGAGCCCTATTTTGTAGTTGAATAAATCATATATAACGCATTACAATTTTTACCTATCAAATACAAGGAACCCTAATATTGTAATTTTTGTAAATAGATTATTTTTATAGAAAAGATAATTTATTTGAGTTGTGTCACTTACGAGTAAATGTTTATTTTAACAAATACTATTTCATAGATATTGTAGTTTAGTAGGGTCCTGGAACTCAATTCCAATCAAACAAGCTGATATGGATTGGAACTAATTTTGATATACTGGATCGCATGCACCGGTACAGAATAAATAATGGTACTACGTCCAGAAGGTTCACTGTATAACAAAATACGCTGCTTAGGTATACCAAACGTGTTTAAACGTTGTCGACTGGACATACTTATCTGTTTTCAGCATTTTTTTTATTGTTTCTGCAACCATCTACGATGCAGTGTTTACTTGTTTTAGACACATTTATGTACGACACCAGATCTGGTGCAGACCGCGCGGCGCGGAGTGTCAGGTCTGGCACCAGGCAGTGATCTTTAAAGTCGTATAAAATAAGATTAAAACCGTAACAAGTTGTTAATCGGGCTCCTGGGCTATAGTTCATTCTTAGTCGAGAGCCGAACGCATTACGAGGCCTTCGTAGCAATGCAAAGCCTTTGTTGCTTCAGCAAGAACTGACAAGTTATGGAAAGAGGGAAAGAATGGAAATCAATAGATCTAGAATAATGTTCTGGGTGGTCAATTAAAACAAAGTTGGTAATTGAAATGAAAAAGGTTTTATTTTTGTTGTTTATTATTCTTTTATTTTTGTTTTTGTTTAAGCGTTAGAAGCGTATTTAGATGAATGACGTAACAAATTTTTGATTTTCATATTTAAGAATAAGTACGTACCAACGCTTCTACGTAGAAGCGTTGGAAGCCCAACGGTAAAAGCGTGTTTCGTTCAATCCGAGGGTCGCGGGTTCAAACCCCTGTTAATTCTAACGAGTTCGTTGAAACTTATGAACGATATAATATATCATATTATTTACCAGTTGCTTTTGCGTGAAGGAAAACATCGTCAGCATCAGACTAATTACAATAAGGTCTAGTTTCCCCTTTGCGTTGGAAAGTCAGTTGGCAGTCGTTTTCGTAAATACTTAGTTCCTAAGCCAATTCTTGGGATTCGTTGCCAAGAGGACCCTGGGGTCCCACGAGTCGTGGCAAAAAGCTGGGAAATTGCTAGGAAGAAGATTACGATTACAACGAAAAATCGTTTACTTTTGATATAATTTCATATACTTAGATATTATGTTGTTAAAAAATCCTAACATAATTATAACAGTTAAGGTTTGTAGTTGCGTTTCGCACACTACTAAATAATACCTTATACCCAGCCATAAGTCAATAGGTACATAGTATCTCACCTTATTGCGCTACCTAAAGGTTGTCTGGAAGAGATCGCTTTTTAGCTATAATACCGCCTGTTGTTTACGCTCTGTTATTTTTCTGTATTCTTTGTGTTGTTTTCTGCAATAAAGAGTATTTGTATTTTATTTTACCTAGTCAAAGTTAAAAGAATATTGTTGAGCGTGGACTACTAGGGTTGCTGAAGAAAGGAGCTCGAAGTCTGGAAACTGGAACGCGCTGGGTGAAGACTGCAAACCTTTACCGCATACCGCCAAGAACCATTACCGGGTAGTGGGGAGATTAAAAACACATACTTTGGTTGTAAAAAGAACACTGGGTAGTGTTGGTTGGAGTGAATAAGTGTAGATGATTTTTATCAAATTATCCTTAGAGATGTATAGAGTCTCTAAGAGTCAAAATTCGTATAGTTAAAACATTCATTAGGAACATACGAGAACCGAATGAGGTGTCTCATTGTAATTATACTCAAAAATAAAGTTAGCTTAAACAGACCTGGCCGCGTAGCCAACATTACAATCGTTTACGCTCCGTAGCCTATCGTAGCTATCTCTCTCTATTACTCTTCTATATTAGTGCGACTGTGACAGTTGCGTTTCGTTCACCACGGGGCGTGAACTACGGAAGGTGGAGATAAGGAATGGAATCTCCATATACCAAAAAGTGTCATCAAAAAACCTTAAATAGGTGGCGCTACAATACCCTAGAATACTTGAGAAAAAAAAATCTAATCATAGACAGCGCACTTCACTCCGTCAATAACGCCTAGGTTCTTAGCAACTCTAGCGCTACTCTGGAGAGATTTGGAACTATTATTTATAGCTGACCACTGGACACTTTTGCATAAGTTCTGTCTTTGGAGATTGCGTTCCTTAACTCTACCTTCCATAGCGTGAACGATATGCACGTTGGCTACGCGGCCAGTCTCCACAAACAGCACCCGTTCACGAGTATGACGCGTATCTCAACCATCGCCTCCCTCAACCTTCATTCGGGAAAGTGACTAATTCTAATCAAGTAATCAAATTAGAATAACCAATACCTTTACCTATTCAGTTAGAAATAATATTTCACATGGCAGGTACCTGTCAATATGGTGCATATTTAACAAAAATATGGAACACTGGCAATTTTGAAGACTGTATGTACGGTCACGTCTGAAAATATCGATACGAAAAAAGTGCCAAAAATATGTATACACGACTTTATTGCCCATATATTAAGGTAGTGTATACATATATTTGGCACATTTTTTGTACCGATATTTTCAGACGTGACTGTACTTAAACTGTTCCAAAATACATCAACATTTACATTAATATTATGTTTCAACCTTTGAAAGTACCGATATACCAACTTGCAAAGATATACCTACTACATGTTTAATTTAAACAATAAAATACTCGTCAAAATAATAATTACTTACTGATATGAATTAGTTCCCTGTTGGTTAGTATTATCTTTGTAAAGCTTCTCCCTCTGGACCGCATCCAACGAAGAGCGACTCGACTGCCAGCGTATTTCGGATCGGCTTGATTCCTTGGCGCTGCGTAGAGGTGTGGCCTCGCTCTGCATTTTCTATCGCATGTACAACGGGGAGTGCTCCGAGGAATTATTCAGATTAATCCCTGCCGCTTCTTTTCGCCATCGCCCTACGCGACAACATTTCCATCCTCACCACTTATATGGTTGGCAGTCCTCAACTGTGCATTTTTGCAGGAACTTTCTGCCTCGCACAGCTAAACTGTGGAATGAACTGTCGCCTGCGGTATTTCCGGACCGATACGACCTTTAAACCTTCAATAAAAGAGCGTACTCCCATCTTAAAGGCCGGCAACGCACTTACAACCCCTCTGGTGTTGCAGGTGTCCATGGGCGGCGGTAATCGCTTACCATCAGGTGATCCGTCTGCAAGTTTGCCTCCTCAACCATAAAAAAAAACTGTGTATTGGATATAATTCAAGGCTGGTGGGACATATTTATGGAGTAGGGATAGCTATCAGCTATCAGTGTGGCTGGAGTTATTTTTGAAAGACATTTTTCTATGGAGAGCATCAATTTTGTCTATACTTATCAGAATACGCCTACCGGAAATAGTAACCTGCAGTGGCAGCATGGTACCATTTTTATCGCTTGTCACTATGCCCGTCACTTTTGCACTTACCCACTTGTTAGAAAGTGACAGACATGGTGACAAATGGTAAAGAGCCGACCATCTTAGCCCTACTGACAAACTAAACAAGCCGCATCTATTTCAGTTTTACACCTTTGACCATAAGAAAACGATCTTAATTAAAATTCTTCCAAGATTTTGAACTTTAGAAACCGTTAATTATTTGGTAAAATACCTTTTTGTGCCGTTAATTAATTCAGGTAACCTTTATAATTAATAACGCCTGAAATTTATTAAACGAGTAGCTTTTGTTATACTCTAATGACAGAAACCAAACTTAAAGGAAATGGAGGACGAAAAATAAACTGCAAAATGTTTATAAATTTACGCCAAAATTATTATTGTAGACTTTCTGTAGTCATGTCTCCTTAAATGCACTGAAAATGTCACCTTTTAACTATAATAAAATTAAAAAATATGAACAGACTTCCAAAAGAGGTTCCAGGTCTTGTTTTTTTTATGTTTGTTATCTCAGAACTTTGTTATTTCTCAAGTGATTTATTTTAATTAAAAGTTGGCGTACTTATAGTTACTTAGTTTTTTTGTATTATTATCAACAAATGGAGCATCTTCATTGAAAAAAGTGACATTTTGATAAAGTGGAACTTCTGATGAACAGAACACCTCAACGACACATATGTTTGGTTTGTTTGTTTATTTGTTTAGTTTGTTCAGCAAGTTTTTAAACAACATCTTTATCAAGGTCAAGTTCTATTTTGTCAATACGATTTTTTTTTTATTAAATATTAAGTACCTGGGTGACCGAGCTTTGCTCGGTTATAACTATTTATTGTAATATGGTGATGTTTAGGTGATAATCTACATAAACTTAAAAAACTAAAAAAAAATGTGAACTGACAATTATTATTATTTACAATCGATTTCTGTGTAGATCAGGTGTTTGATTTCAGTGATCCTTAAAATTGATATGATCACATGAAGGCTTTCCTTACTTTTTTTTTATTTAAGTCCTTTTTCAGAATGAAAGGTCAAATATTAAAATATAAAAAAAAATGGGCCACCAAAGTCACACAATACGCTCGGGTCAGAGAAGTGTCCTAAGACTATCACAGCTAAACATACCATAGATATTTCTCATAGTCATAACTTAAAAAGTAAGATTCAATTTAGTCATGTCACGAACTCTTTGGTATCTAAACATTTTTTTTTTTTAATTTTTTGGTTGAAATATACTGGCTGATTAAAATTGTTTGTTTTTTTATGATCTTTTGTTTTGTTTTACGTTGTTCAATAATTGCTCTTTAGCGTACGTTTTTGTCCAAAAAAATAAGGTTTTCTTAAGAAAATTCACTAAATATTCGTTTTAATGAATAATGGAGCGACATCGAAGACATATGGACATGAATACTGCAACCAGGGATGTTACACTGGTTGCAGAAGGTAATTCAAAGCGTTCGGTGGCTTTGCGGCTAAGATTTTCTCGTCAACCAAATCCAAATGCTTGGAATCGCTTTCAGCGGACCGGTAGTGTTGCAAGGAGACCTGGGTCAGGTAGGATTTGTGCTACTACTGCTCAAGAGGACCACTACATCCGATTAAGTGCCCGACGAGAACGCTCAGTGACGGCTCCACGTCGTTTTAACTGGTCCCACAAGTGTTCTATCGGATTTAAATCAGGGCTGTTGGCAGGCCATGGTAAGACATCAATGTGAGCTTCATCAAGTACAGGTTTAGTCGCTCGAGCTGTATGAGCACGGGCATTGTCCTGCATCAGGATAAAGTCAGGGCCCACTCGCTGTGAAAATGGGATCACGTGGGGTCTAATGACGCTTTCGATGTACCGCTGTGCAGTTACGGTATCTTCATTTAAAATTACCAGCTCCGTTTCGGAGGGCCCAATGTTATGGTTTGGGCCGGCATAAGCCTACACGGGAAAACGGGAAATAATAGTAGTGCTTAGATAGTGACTTTTATCTCTCTGTACTGATTTTCTTTTCCGCACCACCACCATTGGGCCTTCCGAAACGTAGCTGGTAATTTTAAATGAAGATACCGTAACTGCACAGCGGTACATCGAGTGGCCAAACAGAAACCGTAAGTTTCTGTTTGGCCCAATGGTTGACTGGTAGAAAATGCCTTAAGGCATTAAGTCCGCCATTTGTACTTTTTTTTTTGTATTGTGCAATAAAGGTTAAATAAATAAAAATAAATAAATTAAACTTAAATAAAGTAGCAGTCGTCAGGTGGCCCTTATTTTCTTTTGAGTAGTATATATTTCTCATAAATATGTCTAACATTTACCTATACTGATTACGTGAATAACATTTATGATTTCGAGTTTTTATTTTACTGAGACTTATGAAGCAATAGTGCAAAACGAAAAATTTACCGTTACAAATTTTAAATACAGTTTCTAGGGTAGTTTTTGTGACGTTTCTGTGATAGTCTTAGGGCACTTCTCCGACCCGCACGTATTGTGTGACTTTGGTGGCCCAATTTTTTAAATTATATTTTAATATTTGACCTTTCATTCTGAAATAGGACCTAAATAAAAAAAAAGTAAGGAAAGCCTTCATGTGGTCATATCAGTTTTTAATATAACTGAAATCAAACACCTGATCTACACAAAAATCGATTGTAAATAATAATAATAATTGTCAGTTCACATTTTACTTTTTTAACTTTATGTAGATTATCACCAAAACATCATCATAAATAGGTATAACCGAGCAAAGCTGGCTCGGTCGCCCAGGTACTTAACTAATAAAACACCTACCTAAGCCTTATAAGACTAGATCCTCTCTTTGCATATTCAAATGTATACTATAAACATAAAAAAAACCTATGTATTGAAAATTTGTTCCTTTTTGGAGTAGGTTAAAAAGTACTTCATTCCAAACCCTTGTTTCTGATTATTTAAAAGTATTTCCTTCCAAAACTATGATTCTTATTTGCCTTTTCATTTGAATTTCTGTAAAAAAAGCCGATAGTGTTTCTATACCACAATGGCGGCAAACAATCGCGCGGACCGCCTTGTGTTCATGTAATGTCGAAAGTCTTTCTTATAGCAATTTACGGCACACATTTAGCTGAATATTGATCTCACTTAACCTTTTTACTGGCATTACGTCAGGGCATAAATCAGATAACTTTTCAAAGCACGTATACGTAAGTTGTTACCGAGTTCGAGCCAGCCGCTGGTGTCGAGTTACAGGGCGTTATGAACAGCTACTTCACAGCAATGTGCTTCGTAGTAGTTCTTGCCTTAAATATCAATAACAAATACAACAGATTGTGTTTTTATTTATTTATAAACAAGCACAGATAAATCCGCTCTTACCCGAATTTAAATTCAGAATCATTGGCTTCGCAACCAGGGTTATTATCGATTTGAGTAAATTGATATTTATGATCTTTTATGCTTTAAAGAGATAAACATGCAATATACGATCTTAATAATTCTGGGAGTCCTGACGACGACTGAGACCGACAGATGAAGGCATGAACATTGAGAACTAAATGATATAGCTGTTATTTCAAAGCTGTTGCCTATCAGGGTGGAACTGCCAAGTGGCTGAATATGTAATCATATCAGGCTACCCTTCAATATCTCGAGTCACTCACTTGATTCCTGTAACGCTATTTCGTACATTTGAAGCTTAGATTTTTGCTTTAAAAATGTACAAGCCTGTTTGTTTTGAATGAGCAAAGTTTAAGGAAATACTTATTTATTATGTAAAATGATCGCCCGATAAGAAATTAGTCTCAAACGAGGCACGTTCTTTGAGCATCCCCAGCAACTGTCATAGGCTAGGTACGTGGAATGGAATTAGGTCAACAGGCTGATTTGAACTTTTAAAATCCCATCTGAATCTGTTATTCAAATGATATGCATGTTATATACAATATCTTAACCCAGTAGGGCTAAGATGGTCGGTCTTTTATCACCTGTCACGTTCTAACAAGTATGTAAGTGCGAAAGTGACGCATGACATGACAAGTGATAAAAATGCGACCAAGGTTCTCAAAAAATGTTTGAAATGACTATTTATATAAAAATGATTCTGTAATTTTGATGGTGTTATTATACTATTTATGGTATTGTATTACTTTTAGATGTCGTAATTATTTGGATCCTAAATGTATATAATTTTGTAAAGATTTAATGTATATTTAGTGGTCCTTACCACCTCTGGCTAACACAGACGTTAATGTCGTGACCCATTTCTTGTGATAATGGATGGTATTTTTTAATTATTAGGAAATGGGCCATCCAAAGCCATTGAGGGCATTTAGGCCATTTTGGATATTTTATAATCGTATATGACATTCGAGAATTATTTTCCGTGTAAAAACAAAGGAAAACTTTTATCTTACATCATTCGCGGATGGCCATTCATATCTGTGGGCAAGGATTAGAGACTTATGACTCATGACTGTCATGAGTAATGAAAGTAGATGAAAATCAAAGTTAATAAACCAAAGCGACAGAAAAATATGATTGATTAGTGATTACAATTATGACAGACCTTTTAAAATAAGCCAAAAAGAAGGTCAGTGACCTACTTCATGCTCGTAAACGCAAGAAGCAAGCTTAGCAAATGTATAAAGTAATAAACACTATTTAATATGTACACAGGCCCCAATGTGTAGGCCAGCCCCGCTTAACCCGCAGCCACACTTACTCGTATTAAACTTACATATTCACCTGAGACCCCGCGTACAAACTTTATTACATTTTACACAATGTTTTATAAACTTTTGCACAGTAACTAAGAGATTCAAAAACAAAACAATTGCTTCTGGGTTTCAGGACGCTATAGATACGCGTTGATCTACCACTTACGAGTATCTCAGACGATTCAGAGGCTTATTACGTGAGCGCATAACCCAAAATTATTGCGTCATATAAGAGAGGATTCTAAACGTTATCAAAAACGTTTGCCAAATTTCGGATTCTTATATAGTATGAGTAATTTGAAGCCGTATTTTAACAGCCCATTCTCGACCTCTACAACCCATCGGACATTAGCAGACAGACAGGATTTATTAACGTCTTCTGCCTTTTTAAAGACTGTATTGTTTGGTGGAAGGCTAATCCAGCCAACGCACGTAGCCAGACGTTAAGCAACGCACGTTGAGGCTGCCTAGTCCCCGTCTGCTCCAACAAATCGTCTCCAATTTTCTATCAAGGGTTGAGCAGTAAGTCTTTCATTGGGTTTTCCGTTCAAATTTTTACTAAGTACTCAGTTAGGGCATCGCCATCGTTCAATTAGTAACGGCGTTTCCGTTAGGGGATGGTCACATTGTGCATGATTTATTGTTATTATTAAGTCAAGGATGTTGGCGTTAATGTTAAACTACGTTATCGAAACATCGTATACTCACTACAACCGAATCAGTAAATTTTTAGTTTTCCCCTATGATTGACTGGTAAAAACGCATTAAGAAATGATATCAACCTTTTGTACTTTTTGTGAAAAAAAATAACGAAGTTGGGTGAACAAAAACCTTAAGTTATTGTCTATAAAAAAATTAAAATATATTTCAGTAGCAAATGATTATATAGTTTGTTTTCAAAAATACATGAAGCCAGAGTTCGGAAGCTATCAAACATGGCTTATTATGAAACTTGGCGAACATTTTTTGCTTGTCACAGTTATCGGCAAAACGTAGTTCCTCAAGTGGACAAGTTTTTGTTGTTGTTACTGACTTCCTGAACCGAAGAATTTTATGATCTTTCTTTTGTTAAACACTCTTTTGATTCATTATTCTTTTAACTTTTTTCGTAGTCTGCCTTGGGCCTTTACCGATTATTATTAAATAAAAGAGAGAATAAAGGATACATTCAAATTCAGAATACACTAGCCTTACAACTGCAGCGTTGGTGTAGGTACAGTTTTGCTGCAGGAAATGATAATTATCCAGGTAATTGACATTGAAGGTAATTTTATTAAAGATGGGATGAAGTGTAATACTCGTAGATCTGGGGGCATGGCAGTGCCCGCGTCAAGTCGAGCAAAAAAAAGGCACGACCGTATTATCCTTTTCTCGAAGCCATTCAGGCCATTTCCAACCTCTTGTAATTGCTTGCTGGCTAAAGCTAGAACCCTAAATATTCAGTTACATATATGGCATAATATGATTTAGATATATATATCGAGGGCTTCAGGCCAAAGGGGCGTATACGCAAAAATGCCATTTTTCGTTTTTATCGGCATCGTATTCGTCTTGTAACAATACGTAAGCACAATTTTTTTCATAATTTTATCATAACAATTAGTTAATTAAATAATTAAAAAATCATTTGGCGTATAACAGACAGTCATAATTTTTTGTCGTTCCAAAAAGCCGTACTGAAGGCGTATAAGTGATATTTTCATTCAGTCCCCGATATTCATCGGAGTATAAAGGCGTACGTACATACTTCTCTCACGTGACAGTGCGAACCACCAAATAGTGTCACGCTATATAGGCGTACATACATACGTCCATAAACTTTTACCAACTATCCACAAAGTGAGTCGCGGCAAAGAGGCGTATGAACATACGACCGTACAAAAATTACGTTGGTCTTCAAATAATGCCGGGCCAAAGAGGCGCGGAGACAGCGTCCTTGATTGCCGCATATTACTATCCCTTTCTGTCAAGCGGGTAAGCGCACTAGGGCCGCCTGTCTCTCAGTCAGTGTCTAGTGCGTTACAGTATGGTGTGCATCTCGTGCGAATAATAACAATGAAGTGGAGCGCTCTGATGCTGATGGCTCTGCCCTGGGCACTCAAGAATGACGTGGGCGGCTGTCTCCTCTGCCTCCAAGTACGCTCTGCAGAGGGGGCTATCTGTAACACGTAGGGTTAGTAGGTGTTTGTTTAGTGGGGCGTGGCCGGTTATGGCCCCAGTCAAAAGCCGGACCTGTGGCCTCTTCAGCTGTCTCAGCCTCCTCGACAAACCGGGGTCGATTGTCGGGAGGGCTTCCTTCGCCTGCCTGCACGTGCCTAGGTTAGACCAGTACGGTTGGTGTTTTACCTTGGTGTTGTGTCGCAGCATGTTCCGGAGCCAGGCATAAGGCAGAGGTATAATTGGCTCCGGTCCTGCCACCCTCAGTTCCGAACATCCTCTCGCCAATATGTCGGCCGCATCGTTCCCTCGCGAGTTGCTGTGTCCCTTGATCCACTGCAGAGTTAAGCTGGTGGTGGTGCTTACCTCTGACAGAGCTTTGTGGCATTTGTAGATTAGCCATGAGGTCAAAGTATAACTTTGCAGAGCTTGTAGTACTGGCCAACTATCAGAGAGTATGCGGATGGAGTAGTCCAATACTTTCCTTGAGGCGATTGCGTGTGCTGCCATTATGATGCCAATTCTGCCTGGAAGACTGTATTGTGGGCACCTAGTCAAGTCCTAGTGGTGTCGAGATATGTATGTTTAGGTCCTCTGAGAATACTCCAGCGCCAGTGCCTGACCTTGTCTTTGATCCATCCGTGAAGCTTCTCAGCTCTCATGGGTTGAGTCCTTCACGAGGTTCTTCGTGTAACTGTATCTTATATTTCTTGTCGAAGACGAATTGTCTGGGTATCCTGTCAGTCACCGCTTCTATTAGCGGTTCCTTATCGTCTCGTAAAGGATCTCGGTGTGTGGTACCCTAGGTGGTCTCCAGAGATTAGATTTTTTGAGACGTACCGCCGTAGCTAGCGCTTCCTGTTGTATAAAGAGGTGCAGCGGCGGCAGGCTCAGTAAGGCTTCCAGGGCCGCGGTTGTATTGTCCTCATGCAGCCCGTGGTCGCCATACAGGCCAACCTCTGGATTTGTTGTAGTTCAGCTTCAACTACGGATAGTTTGGTGCGTGGCCACCAAACTATCGCACTGTAGCTTATTATTGGTCGCATGGCTGCCTGGTAAAGCCATAGAGTTATCTTTGGGGTTAGCCCCCAGGTTCTACCCACTATCCTACGACATTGCCAGATTACGACTGTGCCTTTGTCAATTTTGCCTTAGGTGATTGCTCTAATTCAATTTGCTGTCAAGTATTACCCCTAAATACTTTACTTCCGCAGATAGTTGGAGTTCAGTGTCGAACAGGCGGAAGTGTTTGTTGGTGAACATAACCAGCTCAGTTTTGTTGGGATTGTCTGAGAGTTGGTTGTTAAAACACCAGCGTTCCACGATGGCTAGTGCAGAGCGGGTACATCGCATACCGTACCTGCATGATTGCCGCTCGTCAGTATCACTATGTCGTCAGCATAGCCGATTGTGTAATAGTGATTATTGTTTAGTGTGGTGATCAGGTCATTCACCACAAGGTTCCATAGTAGTGGCGATAGGACTCCTCCTTGGGGGCATCCTTTTGCCATTAATGCCTGCTGTGTTTCGCCCGTCCCGAGTTTGATGGTTCGTTGGCTCAACATGTTGTTTATCCATTCTGTCATAACTGCATTCGCGCCATGTCTTACCAGTGCTGCTGTAATGCTACTGAACCTGGTCCTGTCGAAAGCCCTTTCTATATCTATGAAGAATCCTAAGCACATGGATCTGTTTTTGACCGCCACCTCAATTTTACTTACTACTGCGTGAAGTGCCAATTCTGTAGATTTGCCAGGGCTGTAGGCATATTGGTTTGGATGCAAGGGCACATGAATATGCACCCTCTCTCTAAGGTACCTGTCACACAACCTCTCTAATGTTTTCAACATGAAAGAGGTCAGGCTGATGGGCCTGAAGGATTTGGGGTCCGAGTAGTCGTTTTTACCTGGTTTCGGTATGAAGATAACCTTGACCTCCCTCCATTGCTTCGGCACGTATCTGTGAGCCAGACAGGCGCGCAGAACGATGGTCAGCTTCAGAGTGAGATGCTTCCCGCTCCATTTAAGAAGCGCAGGGAAGATCCCATCCATTCCTGGAGATTTGAAGGAGTCAAAGTTGTTTAAGGCCTACTGCGTGCGCTGCGGGCTGATTACCTCATATGTCTGTAGCCACTCGTCCTCCGTCGGGGTGGTAGTAATTATTAAGTGTAACATTCCATAACTGTTATAATTTGATGGAGACGTGAATGAGTTAAGTTGTTAGCTAAACTACTTTTAGGTTTATTAGTACAGAAGATTTAATATTGTTTCTTTTTATGAAATGACGATAAATGATGTCGTATTTATTTGTTTAGAAGCTTTGATTAATATTTTATTGTTTAAGATAGTTATAATTTTGTTACCAGTGGTACCATTCAAGAAGGAGTAATGTTTATTGTCTGAATACAAGTTTTGATACGTTTTAACTTTAACCTTTTGTTTTAGTTAATGCACTCTAAATTTAATCGTTTGATTGTTTCTTGACTGCTTTTTTAGTAAAGCTGTCATTGTGTTGTCTTAGCAATTTCCATGCATCCTTTACTACCAATTTCAATTCTTTTCTATAAAATCGTTTTGTACTACTCGACTTTTGAGCGACTACCATTTACCTACTATCACAAATAGTAAAAATGATCTTATTGGAATTCAGTTAAGTCAGTTTTCTTAAGTAAGCCCACACGTCTTAACTCTAACTCCCAGCGAAGTGCTAAACGACTGCTATTATAGGCAAAAATCAGAATAAGCGGCGTGATTGCCTTTTGAAACTTTTCTTCTTATCGTGTGGGTTGTAAGATTGATGTACCTTGAAAACCCTGGTGTTAGAGTTATTGAGTCGCCAAAGGCCTCTGACATGGCTCTTATGACGAGCACCACCGGATAGATAGCAGCCGGGACCAACGACTTTACACCGTGCCTTCCGAAGCACAGTATCATCTTACTTTTCGGACAATCAGGTGATTCAGCCTGCAATGTCCTAGCCAAACCGGGAATAGTCTCACAAAGTCACAAAGCGACTTTTGCTTGACAGTGTCCCCACCGGGATCCGAACCCGGAACCTCCGAATCGAGAGATAACCGCTCTAACCATTAGACCACGGAGGCTATTGAAACACTGAAATGCTCAAAGTGGCAATTCAAAATAGTTACTTACCCAATCGGTAACCAGCTCAAGTCGACATTATTTAATCTCGTGGACAGTTGTGACATTATCAAAACCATCAGGAATCATTTTAATGGTAAAATCTAGATGAACTTATGAATATTTAGTCAAAATATAATTTGGCGCCCTATTATACGGCCACAAATAAAGGATACTTACACGATAGATTCGTCAGCCCAGACGGGCGTATAAAAATCAGAAAAAATAGAAGAAACTACACAATGATGACTGAATTACTGTAAAATTAAAGTATTTCGCATTATTAACAGTATTTCTACCTTTCATGATTAAATTATCGAATAGAAAAAAAAATTAATTATACGACCATAAATCTCAAGTATTTTTGAAAAAATTTCAACCTATATGTTGGAAATTACTGTCGTGGTAAAGAGGCGTAACTACATAATTACTGCTTTTTAGAATACGTAGAACGAAACTAGGCATGACACATGAAATATACAGTAATTTAAATACTCTATGCAAAATTGTAGAACAATCGGTACATTGTAACAAAAGTTATTCAGTTTTTTGTCTCTCCTGAAAAGTAGGGTTCTTGCTTATACGCCCCTTTAGCATGAAGCCCTCGATATATATATAACGAGCCCATTGTGTCCCACTGCTGGGCAAAGGCCTCCCCCCTCTTCTTCCACTCATCTCGGTTTTGAGCTACGATCGACCAGTCCCTCAAAAAGGAGTCTAAGTTATCCCGCCATCGCCGATATGATTTAGATATTATCAATAAATTTCAATTTGAACTTGTAGTTTAAGAATCATTGCTCGTCAAACTTCCTCAGTTTTATCACTGGCACACTGACTCACGATCATCATAATGTCAACTTACTTCTAGCAGACCTAACCTAACATAACTCCAAATTTTTTTAGCTTATCAAGCCATAAAAATCTGAAAATATTACAATATCAGTCACGTTTTAATAAAAGCAGCATACGTAAATTTGTAATCCTATATAATATGTGATTACAAAGTTACTTTTTCAGTTCCTAAAAATGTGACATTATCTATGAAAAGGGACCTTATTGTCGATGGCGCTTACGCCGCACTGCGTAGCGCGGCGTTGTTTATAATCAGTTTGTTGTTCAGCATCGTTGATAATGGCGTAAGCGCCACCGACAATAAGGTCCCTTTTCATAGATAATATCACAAATAGTAGGTAAAGTACACTACAAGGTACGACGATGTGAGTATGAAGATGTTTAGGTACATAGGTATAGTATGAATGTACGTAATTACGTCTGAGTATATAAGTATAGGATAGGGTATGAACAGTATACATATGATTTAGTGTGTGAGTGAGTATGGGATATGTATAGGGTATGACTGCATCGGGGGTTTTATTATACCATTATGAATTTTGTACGAGCAAGAGTAAGAGCTTTGAGAATAGTGGCAGCTGACGTACACAAAAAGAAAAAAAAAGACTGCCTACAAAAATAGATCCCATCAAAAACGTAACATCTAAAAAAGATTAAAAACTCGCAAGGCAGTATTTATTTATTTATCGAATGGCTTCGTTACATGTCACTGGATATACAACGGTAGAGAATATAACTTATACTAACAAGTTAAAATTTAAAATTTCGCCCTACTCAGGTAAGCAGCCGCTTCTTCAACCAGGATATTGAATCCGTTCACATGGCCCATGTATTTTGTGAGGGGATATTCCAGTACTATGTGTTCGATGGTCTGGTCTGGATGCCCACACTCTCAGGCAGGAGAGGCGCTCCAGCCCCATATGCGCCAGTGGTGTGCGCAGTTACCAATTACGGTTCTAAAACAGTTAAGGGCGGACCATACGTGACGGGGCTCTTTGAAGCCGGAAGAAAATTCAAAATTCGAAATACAAAAATTTATTCTGCAAGTAGGCCTCAAGGGCTCTTTTACAAGTCAATACAACATTTATAGTAACCTCATATAGTGACATGAAAAATACATAACAACATTAAATTTATAAATACAACAGCCAATACCTGGGTAAACATTACATTATAATAATCTTAAAATAAATAATTACTACAATACAATAGAGATGTATAGTCTCTATGGTTAAAAACACATTAAATCTGGAGATATAAAAGGTCCCCAATGTCAGAGTACTAATACTAATAAAATTTGGAGATGTAAAGTCTCTCCAAGTGTCAAAATAAAATTTATACTAAATAAAGAAACCGCGTCTGGACTTTTAAACTAGCAGTCTCATTAACTAATGCTACAGAATACATAACTAGTATGTACCAAGTCAAGTATATTATACAATATGACAGAGACGTATAGTCTCCACGGTTAATACATTAAGTTTGGAGATGTATGAGGTGTTTGAGGTGTGAGAGGGATAAGAAGGTTTGTTTGGTCCTTGCGGTGCTCCCATTCCGCTTGCCACGCCTCCATCAAACTCCAATTGGTTTGTTGATTGGGTATTTGTAGAGCAGGAGGTTTTCTTGACTTTAACCTTTGGTTACTGATCTTGTTGAGATCTCCGTGGATAGGAAGGTTAGAGCACCTGAGCGTTTTGATGGCTTCTCGGTGAAGGCTGTTGTTTCTACGGAGGCGTGCAGGAGCTATATTGCTCAGAATGGGGAGCCAGTGGGATGGCGTAGGCTTTAAGCATCCGGTAATTAGTCGGAGTGTCTGCTTTAATTGCGTGTCGACGGCTGAGGTATGTGCACTGTTCATCCAAACTGGGGCGCAGTACTAAGCCGTTGAGTAAACCAGAGCGAGAGCCGTAGTTTGAACGCAAGATGCAGTAGCTCTCCAAGTAGTTCCCGTGAGTTTTTGGATAATGTTGTTCCTGGTCTTGAGTTTCCTTGCAGCTTTCTCTAGGCAAACTTTGTATATAGGCTTCTGGCTAGTGTAACTCCCAAGTATTTGGGGTTTGAGTTGTGCTTCAGGTTTCCACCTTTGAACCTGATGCTGAGAGTTTTACCAGATAGCCTGTTGTTCAGGTTGAAACAAAACTTCCGTTTAAGTTGGGTTAGGGCACAGGCGCCATCGGCTGAAGTAGTCATCCATTGCAACCAGGTCTTTCTCGAGGATTGGTTTTGACGCATCTATGTTTCGGTGTTGTATGATAAGAGCCAGATTATCGGCGTATCCAAACTTCCGGGAGACGGTATTGGGTAAGTCGTGCACATAGAGATTGAAGAGTAGGGGCGCTAGAACGGAGCCCTGTGGAAGGTCGTTATTTAAAACTCTTACGCTGCTAGTATCATTTCCGAGGAAGACCTAGACTGGGCTATTAGTGAGTGTTTTCAATGAGCCTATAAATCTTCATGCAAGGAATAGCTTTTAGGAACATGTAGGTCAATCCCTGATGTCAAACTGTATCGTACGCTGCCGTTAGGTCGATAAAGGCTGCTGACGATTTGAGTTGTTTGTTAAACCCATTCTCTAGATGACGTGAGAGTGCTAATACTTGGTCGCAGCAGTTCCGGTTTGGCCTGAAGCCGGCTTGATCGTCCAGGATGGTTGCATTTATGGTGTCGTGGATCCGGTGGTACATCAATCCCTCCAGAAGCTTATAGATAACGCTGAGTATGGCAATCGGTCTGTAGCTGTCTGCTTGATCGTTAGATTTATCTGGTTTAAGAATAGCAATGACTTTGGACTGCTTGAGTGTAGACGGCATCTTACCAGAGTCCATAATAGCCATCTAGAATTTCGCCATCCATGCACGGGTCTTTGGTCTACTGTGAATCATAAACTCTGAAAGATTCTCTCCTCCCCGCACGCTTTCCCCGCAGAAATGTGGCCCAAAGTCCGGATAAATTAATCTGCAGAGAAAGGTCGACTGTAATTACTCTCAAGCAAGGCAGTTAGTTCTTCTACTACAATAAAGTTTTGAGATGTATTTAATGTTAAACCAAGTCGGTTATTTTAGTCAGTACCGAACGTCCACAGAACGAAATTTCCACCGACTTGCCTATTTTAAAACCGTATCAATATTAAAAAAAAATTATATTACACATAATGATTTGGCAATCGCATCACCCAAAGATTTACTTGCTCGTATGTGTACCTATTGCTCAAACTACATTAGGAGGATTATTTTATATAGTTGACGATTATGTTTACGCCATTACGTAGCCGTGCGATTACGTCATATTTTAGATTGCACACAACACTCACTGCCTCACTTTTTAAGGGTTCGTCTACACTAAACACCGACGCAGTACCCACATTCGTTTTCCAACTAGGAGATTAACCACTGTCACAATTGAAATTCGGATAACCTTATTTCGATAGCCTTCTTTCATAAATCAAATATATGATATAATGTTTTATATGATACCCAATTTTACCTATTGAAATTTGAAATTTATCTAGCCACCCGTCCTAACATTGGTAACATTGGGAGTTAAAAATCTAAGCTTAATCAATACCACATCTAGATACCATGGCCTCATTACAAAGTCTTGAAGCATCTTTTAACGCTTCTTAACACCCACTTCAGCTAGACTTTCCGCAATTAGCATTAAATAAATAATACAAAACTAAATTCCAGCGTCGTTATATTGGACTTTTTAAGCCTTTGAGATAAACTGATTCGGAACTTTGTTTCCAGTAAAGCTAGTCTCGTAGTCTTTGCCAAATGGGTGGTGCAAGGATTTCGTTGCAAGCGTAGTAAAGTGTGTTACTTTTTATAACTATTTTATAATTATTTCCTAAAGTCTACCTTATTTGTCACAAAACATTGACACCTACTAAATGTGTATCGATAGATAAGGTTCAAACACTGTTAGCATAGCATCTCTACGAGTATATACCAAAAACCTAGCTGCGGGCTACATCGACCAAAAACTATTAGACTTTATGCAGTATAAGTATATGTTTTAAATTTTTTGATTAAGTAGTTAGGGTGCTATCTTTTTCAATAGCAACTTATGGGTATATTAAGTATTTTTTTTCATACAAATAGAAACATATCTAAACAAATGTGCACATGTGACAAATATTATTTGTATACCCGGGTATTTCCGGCGCGTTGTAAGGACCTCACAAAAAAAAAATTCTCACTCTCACTAATAAATGGTAAAAAAGAAAAAAGCTTTTAAAATGTATTAGTAAAATAATAATAGCCCGTTACTAAAAAAGTTTAGGAGTAATCTATACTCAAAGTTGATTTACATTTTCTTTCAAGACACCGAACCGAAAATCCTTGTGGGACTCTAAAACAAGGAGCATAAGTTGCGTACGTTGAAAACGTCCGATTTTTAAATTGAAAATTAATTAGTTTACACTTTTCTAAACGTTCGTAACTAGGATTTGAGATCCGGATATCTGGATATCCGAAATATCCGGATATCCGTTAAGTATAGAATATGCGGATCCAGCGAGTGATAGGATCCGGATATTTCGGATATTACGAATCCGTTAAATAGGATAGGATAAGCGTAAGAAGGATAAACATATCCCATCAAAAACATATTCATGTCAAATTTTACCAAAACCAAAATCATAAGGCTCGCACTGTCAAAAAATTATCAGATCTCTTGTAGACCCAAGCTTGCTACTCTAGAAGCCCTAAACTTCACAAACTTTACAGCTTAGTCAAAATATATGGCTTGGCCGTTTCGCTACCGTCACACGGGCTAACGTCACATAAGGTGAACAATGTATTCACTATTCACTATTTTTTATTATACAATACTTCCTGTAGTAACGAAACGATCAAGCCACATATTTTGACATGACGAAGATGTAAAGTTTGTGAAGTTAGGGCTTGTAGAGTTAGAAGCTTGTCTCTACACTCATCTACAAGAGACTTGATATATTTTGACAGTGCGAGCCTTATGGTTTCGTCTTGGCAAAATTTGACATGAAAATGTTTTTGATGGGATTTTACTTCTTTTTGTAAGTTGCTTATAACATGACAATCTTCCATCCCCTTATTTAAAGGGTTGGGGGTGATTTACTATTAAAAATCCTGAAATACGTATATGGGAGCATATTTTATACAATCTGCTTTTTCACTGATTCCCCATACAAACTTCAACCCCTTTTTCCCTCTAACGCCCTCCCGCCCTTTTAACCATTGCAGGGGATTTTGGAAACTATTAAATATCCTTCCCCATAACAAAAACTATCTACATACCAAATTTCAACTGAATCGGTTCAGCGGTTATTGATTCCCCATACAAAATTGTACCCCCCTTTACCCTCTTAGGGGCTAAAAGTCATTACTTTACGCTAGAAGACGTCGTAAAAACGCTTGCGTTGGACAGAATTGGTATCAATATCCATGGTGTCTTCTTGTCGCACCTGAGATTTGCCGATGATATTGTAATTGTTTGTCGAGACCCTGGAAGATCTTCAAGGCATAGTCGAAAGCTTTTACCATGCTTCTTTGAAGATAGATCTTAAAATGAATATGTCAGGGTTCCATTAATAAAAAAGTTACAATTCTATTTTTTAATGTATTTACTTTATTATAGCACATGTTGCCACCAGAATCCGAATATTACATAGAGTTATGAAGAACTGCGAAAGCAAATTATGTTAAATTATATTTTTGCAAGCATGAACATATTTGATTATACTTAGTGCAGTTATTCGAATCGTTGCTAAGACTCTGACTAAGATATACTTATAGGTATAAACTACAATGTAATTAATAATTGTAATTAAAACAGTTTTTTTTTGTATGACGTACCTACTCGATAATAGGTATACTACATTAGGTGAAAAGTAATAACTTTATCACATTGTTATCGATAACGCTCAAGCATCAATTATTATGCACGAGCGCCACTCTTATTTTGCGGCGACAAGAGGCTAGCGGCACAAAACAGATAGGTACAGAAGTCAATCACATGTATGTACTTCACTTTTCATACCTACGCTCGGCGGTCGCTCTAGGGTTGTCAACTTTGGCTTATGCACAAAAAACTACCGTGCTAGTGGCATTCGTATCTTGGTGTTTGATTTATTGTTGAGAATGAAACAGGAAGACTGGAAATATAAATTAATAATAGATAAAATATTTTAATTTTAATGTCATTGTTATATTACAAATTTGTCACAGAAAATATCTTGCGACGATTTCGACTATGGAGAAATGCACGATTATTATATTTTAAAGTGTAATAAATTCGCATTCTCATGTACAATTATCATACAAAACAAAACAATAAATCTGCCTACTATTACAGTACAAAAAGTTTACAGAACAGAAACACAAATTTTTGTAATTGAAATCATTTATTTCGGGCACAAATCCCATATAGTGTTGGCACATACAAAAAGTATAATTTATGTTAGTGTATAATATATAAACAATAAATACCTACAAACTAATTAATATTATCTATTTCGATGATGTGTTGGGTTCATGTAGTTGGTTCCAACGCCTCATCAATGCGTTTATGGGACTGTTGGTGCTACCCTGCAACCTATGCAATAGGGATGCCGCTCTTTTACGCATAATAGCGTAAAAGTCGTCCGTACGGGGATCGGTGAACATCCCCGACACACTGCAGTGCCGAGGCAAACCCATCAGTATCCTAAACGCATTATTTTATTGCACACGCAGGGCATTGTACGATCGCTGCGAGAAGCTACTTATTTTTACGTTTGTTAATTTTCATTATCGAAAATCTTTAATAACTTCTAAACGGTCTAGTTACACAATTTCCATTGCCCAATGCGTTTTAGACCGAAACAAATGAACCAATCAAATGGCACTAAAAACAACACAATATCTACACAGGCAAAAAAACATATTTTCAAACTTACGTAAGGTTTTAACGTAATTTAGTTACTTCGTTTATACTGATTAAAAATAGGAAACTATTATATAAAACGATCTTACATATATTCTTCGGGGGCCGGGGCGGGGCGCTTACCTACCTACCTAACTGTTCTGTGTAACGTTAAAACGAACCATCGAAATACAAGCAGATAGCTATTTACCTCTCTGAAACCACTGGTAGTAGCTTAAAAAACCACAATTCCCCGTTTAATGTTAATGTTAAATTTAAACAACCATCCACTGAACAGTTATAATAACTTTTTTTGGTGATCCATTATTGCATAAAAAACTCACAGACGCGTGTCTCAAGCGCATGGCACTCGCGCTCGCACCAGTCTCAACCAGTCCGAGATATCGTGTCCGTGAGCAGTGTCTATGTGTGCGTTGCTCGAGCGCACTTTGTATGTAGATTGATTTCTGTACCTATCAATTTTGTGCTAGCGGTTGGCGGTCGTACCAAGAAACAGTAATGCCGTTGTGAATATCGTTAGCGGCTTAATGCATTCCGCCGTTGCTTAGCGCACTACAAATAGTTTTACATGATAAACCGTCAATGTAGAATGTATATTCAAATTGCCACGCGTTTGTTTGACAAAATGGTCCGACTCAGAGAAATCAGATGTCACTGGAATTATTTGTTAAAATGTGTGGTTTTATTGACTAATACGTGAAAAAAGATGTATCCACATGTGTTATGTAACTTCATCATCCTTATAGTTTTTGGATACACTCCGATTTTGACACGAAACAACGGCATTTTAAGAAAATTGACTCGCACATTTCTCGATGACAGCTACATTCCGACTGTCGACTGCGGACACGGTATGGCCTCGATCTGGCCATGTCGCGGTGACACTCGCCACGCCTCCGTCAGATATCTAGTACCTTCTATCATCTGAGTGCCAGGCAGAGTGATGGCAGGTGGGCCAAAATGTTAACGGAATGGTGGCCGCTTTCAAATGAAAGGAGTACCTGGCGTCTGTTGGCCCGTTGGGTGGACGACATTTGGAAGATTGCGGGTCACTTCTGGATGAGATTGGCTCAGGACCGGGATAAGTGGCGTACTCAAAGAAAGGCCTATGCTCAGAAGTGGGCGATAAAAGGATGGATTATAACCAAAATTACCATATTTCACTTTATTTTCACTAGAAAGTTTGCACGGCTAATTTGCACCGTTTCGAGTACACGTCTGGAATAACGTCAGAATAACGTCTTCAAATAACGTCAGTCACAAATCTGTAGATGGTTAGATTGACAAAATAGCCTTTATTACATGCTTATAATGTCACCTATGATTTTCAGCAATGAATTTTCACTCAATTCCATGCTCACAATCTCAGCTAAAATACTCGTAATACCTAGGAAGTTTTGCAGAGTTCAAGAACATGCAGTTTAGTTTTTCAGCTCATTTGCTATAAAAGGCTTACACATAAGCTACTTGTATATTACTGTTAACACTGACTATGGGTACCTAAGCACCAGTAGGCAGCTGAGCATGCATAAAACGTAACCAAAATGCAATGGAAATGCACTCGGCACTCGTCTTTTCATAAAATAAGTATTAAGTAATAAGAAATGTCATCAACCGCTCTCGTAATGTCTTTGTACTGCAGGCTAAAGAGAGTTGATCGTTCCAATCCTCGTCTGGAATTAGTTTCCCGTTTCTATTTAACAGCTTTGTAGCAAGTTGTAGAATTCAGAAGATTTCTGACAAGTAACTTCTGGTTCAAGACTAAACATGCTTGAACGGAAAATATTTTTATGATTATTAAGAATAAAGTAGGTAAATACAATTTAGTATCTCCAAGAAAAATCAAGTTCAAAACTGAAGCGGCTTCTAATACATACTGTACATTCTAACAAGACATTTAATGACGTACACAAACTTCTGATTTCTAATTTTTTTTTTTTGTTTTAATCTATTTCTAAATTAGTTTTCTTATCAATCCTTACCTCCCGGCCTGCTTCTCCGCACCACGCCCTCTGACGCCTTATCCACTTGGCAACCACAGTCTTACTCTTTTTATGACTTACATTTAAATCTCCGAACTTAATACAATTACAAAATTATGAAATGAAGTTTGTAATAAAAATAAAGTACGAAATTATTTTTGTCAATAGTACTACATAATTGTATGTGTGACGTTATTTAACCGTCGCCGACGGCCAACTTGATGCGAACGAGAAGTAAATTGCAACATGTAGTTAGAGATGTCTATTAGAGTACAATAAGTAACACCTACGTCAAATAATGTTTTACGTATATTTTATACGTGTATAATATAAATAAAGGTATGCGTGATTTCTAAGGCATTCCCATATTCTTCGCACAGATTCATTAAACCCCAATGAATACAGTTATCGCTCTCATTGGAAGATAATGCTGAAAGCATCAAAGAGTAATCAAGCTTCCAAATGATTTAATAATTTGACGATGGCGTATTATTTGAAGACACATACGCGCTCTTATAATGAGTTAAGCTACCTTATGTATTTATGTATTATGATTTGAACCTATTTAAAATAATTTAACTTGAGATCGAAATAGGGCTGATTTAACGTGCCGTGAGCTTCAAAAATATTAAATATTAACACATTCGCTACCAACGTTTTCGTAGCGCTACGCTCGTAGCCGATACCAGTGTCATCCCGCTTTGTAGAGGACAGCGACTACGAACAGAGAACCCGCCGAGCGGGTTCCTGGTACTCAATGTGTTGATAATGTGTTGTTAGGCCAACCAACAGCTCCCAATTTTGTCAACCTTCTCAAATGTCAAACCAATAGAAACTATAGAACTGATCAAGCATATAGCTTTTACATTTTCTAAAAAAGGAAATTAAACATATAAAATAAATAACTAAATATTTGGGGAAACTCTTACACAGATCGACCTAGCCACAAACTAAGCAAAGCATTATAGCACCAGTGAACAACTTTTGTGACTTAAGGGCTGGAATGCTGCATTTTTAAATATATTTTAAATATTATCCTGTTGTATTACTTAATCATTCCTAATTATTAGATTTTTATTAATGAATGCCGAAGGACATGTTTTTAGTGCTTAAAACCAATTTAACCTATATCCCCTTCAAAAGCAATGTAAGTATTTTTTATTGAAATTGTAATACCTACAAGGCTTAGTTGCTATTGGATGAGTGAGTTTTAAACTTTATATTTCAACCATGTTATTATTTTTGTTTAGCTATACATTTTTTTGAGAAGCCACAACATAACCTCGTTTAAATAGTTATTTTGTAATAAGTCGATTGCTTTTTGTTTTATTTGGCTATATTTACTTACTCTCACTGAAATACCAAAAATTCTTAAAACTAATTTCGCAAGGGTGGGTAAATTATATTAAGCCGTAACAATAAAGAGTTTTGTTAGAGGGTATTGAGATTGGTGCCATAGGCAATGAATCTCTCAATACATTCCAAAAGTGCCCTCGATTTTGTGAAGGTGCGTAGGCACCTAATGCACGCTTGACAGTGAAGAGTGGGGTAAAAGAAGGGTGAGTAAGGACTTAAATATTGCAATCCCTTATCGAGTACGGGCAAATTATAACATTAACGTGAACCGTTGTATACTTTCCACCATAGCTAAGCAGCTCCATTGTGTCAGTATACAAATTAGCAGGCCATTCATGTATTATGTTGGATGCATGGCAGTGCAGTTTAACTGTGACTAAAGATCTTAGTTTTAGACATATCATTTGAAGAAGCAGATATTACGGAGATTGAATGCAAGAACAATTAAAACTTTCGCGATTTGAACACATATTAAAACATATTTGAAACCGGATCTATGCCAGTTTACTTTGTTAGCACGACCAGTGAAACGTGTGTCGAGACGTCGAAAATAAAGGTACTTAACAAAGTAAATTCGCTATAAATATGTTCGAGTGTAATGTTACATTGGCTTGAGCTCCGACTCGCCTGGGTCCAGTTTATGTAGGGAATAGGAATATTCAGGCATTCAAGATTACGGATTGAAGGGTCCTGGATCGCTTTTATACCTACACAAGAGGTTAAATAATCCTACGAGATTATAATAGGAATAACGTATGTAATTATATGTCTTTTGATAGGTAACAAAGCTCATTCTTTTTATTCTAGCGTACTTCCAATATTAAATAATAATTATTTATACAGTCTTATTTCAGATTAAGTCTACAGCCATTAAAAAAAGTATATTCAGGTTTCGGGCATTAATACATGGAAATCATACCAAAAAAGAGGTGTGCCTTACATCAAATGAGGTAATTCTGTTTTATATATATATTGGTAGTGATGAAATAGCAATGACAAATCCAAGTTTTCCACCTCGAAAGCCCTTCGGATCACTGTGTATACACAGTACAGCGAGGGAAATTGTTATAACTTGTATATCTTTGATGAATCAGGTTGCATGGTCCTCTGAATCCACAGCACTCCGTTTGTGTGTTAGAGGTGGAAGGCCTTCTCATACTGTTCCCGGGTGCCCGTATTCCCCAAGTTCCGGAGGAATACGGGCACCCGGTTATAATATGCTTTGTTGAGGTGTTATCTGTTCTTAAAAGTTGGAAATAAGTACGCATTCATTGTGTTTTGTATACATTGTAATATACGAAAGTAGCTTCTTTTTTAGCGAGCTATAGTTCGTCTTCGTACTTTGTATATAGAGGAAGGAAAATATACCGATAATACTTTTAAAAATCAGGAACCGTAACAACTTATTGAATGACGAGATGCCATTTTGCAGTCGTCTATATGTAGTTTTGAAATATTTGGTGAAACAGTTTACTGTTGAAATTAGAGAGGACTATTTCCTGCCTAATTGTTTTTATTTGAGGCAAATTATTTATTTTTTGTAATTTAAATTTCAAAATTATATATATATTTAAAAACAAAAAGAAAGGATAAGATACTTAAAACTTTTACGATATTTACACATTATTAATTACAAGACGGGACTTAATCGCGTATAATTAAGTTTTAAGATTTTCCTCTGTCGTTTCGAGGACAGCGTTGTCCCCATGGTCCCGAAGAAAGACTGGTTATGGCTAAATTTACATCCTTAATCTGTACGAGTTTTCGAACTACCCGCTTTTGGTCTTGCTGTGTGATGATTTCAATAGGTTCCTGCTCTTTTATAAACCTAATATTTGACGTAAGTATCTTAAAGTTCGAATCGGACTGATAGTGTTTTAGTTTAATTTTAGGGGTTGATCGGAAGAGATCCCTTATAGGGATACGTTCGCCTTTGTGCATTGTATGTATTTTGTACTGTTGTGTCTTAACCTGCCTTATGTGCCTTATTATATACATACACATCCAAATCACTTAATATAAAATATCAACGAAAACATTCAAACATCTCATGAGGTCCTTAAATTAAATATACTGAAAATGTCTACCTATTTCAATATACTTACGCAAAATAAAACTCTTATGGGCGATATTGAATACATGTAGAGTCGGATCAAGATAACTTTGCATTTGCAATAACAAAGTATGGCAACGTCATCATTAATGTTAAATTTCTATAAAAATATGACGTTTATAATGACACTCCATCACTTTGTTCTATTCAAATCGGTGCAAAGTTAGCTTAGACAGGCTTTATTTTACATATACTTTGTAATGCCTTTCCAGTTCACGTACAATTGTTTCTTGAGAGTCATCATGATGGCGGGTTGACCTAAACAAAAATAAACAAAAAACATACCATATTTTTGTAGGTACCTAATTTGTACTATCCTTTAAAAATAATTGTACGTCCCATCACTTATTACCAAAAACAGTACACCCGCCATTCTGACTGTTAAGGATAAAGGAGGTACTAAATAGAACAAATTAGGTACATAAATATATTATGTTTTATTTATTTATTTTTATTTAGGTACACCCGCAATCGTGACTCTCACACTTTCTATAGTTGTTTTTGAATACTTACTCGCAGTACAATTACCTATAGATTTCCTCTCATACCAAGAAACGTCATAAAAATATTTTTCTGTGGTATTAATACATTTATTAATTATAATCAAAATTATTTGACTTATTTTTTATTGGGGGATATTTAAACAGGATTCATTTATAGGTAGACAGTATCGACTTATAATATCTGATGCAGGGCCACAATAAAATAAATGGCATTTTTTAAATGTATTATACCTACCTACCTATAAATTATGCTGAGTTTCTATGTCTACCTATAAATGAATCCTGTTTAAATATCCCCCAACAAAAAATAATATGTCAAATTATTTTTATTATAATTAATAAATGTATTTTAATAATTTATAGGTAGGTAGGTATAATACATTTAAAAAATGCCATTTATTTTATTGTGGCCCTGCATCAGTAGTCGATAAAATACACCCTACTTGATTTTTTCCTATAAAAAAGAATGTACCTATGTATGTATTTCTCTCAAAATATGTATAAATATCTGTCACCCGCGTCATACACTTTCCCTGACGAAACAGCCCCTCCTGCGTAAGATAAAGATAATATAAAGGGTAAGGAACGTTAGTAAAGTTTAAACTATACACTTAAATTTATCTTGCCTCATTAGTTTCAAAACGTTAATAATTTGTTTTACCTCTCCAAATATTCAATATACCTTTACCGAATAGAGGCTTTACAGACGTTAATTAACGAAGGTTTACAAACAATATGAAAACAATACAAGTCATCTCCCAACCCTGCAATCTATTTAGTCCCGTGTCCTAGGGAACGCGTTATCGAACACCCTGGGGCTTCACCGTTTGTTTACTTATATCACGAGTTGTATTGACAGCGATAGTTTATCGTTCAACTTGTGTTTTGCCTATAGTGATATATTGTTTGCTTTTACATCTTATCGGGAAATATTTATGATAAAATAAAATAAAACCGGTTAAGTGCGAGTTCGTTTAAGCCGCGCAACGAGGGTTCCGTACAAACTTTTTGATCATGTAAAAAAGTTATCATTTTTCCTGCAATATTTATAAAAAATCGATAAGTTAAATAGATTTTGAAATTGCCCCTCGTCGTAATGGGCATTTTCCATAGTTAGCGCTGGTGGCCGATTGGATATGACGTCCGACTTTCAATCCGGAGGTCGTGGGCTCAAATCCTGGCTCGTACCAATGAGTTTTTCGAAACTTATATACGAAATATCATTTGATATTTACCACTAGCTTTTCGTTGAAGGAAAATGTGAGGAAACCTGCGTACAATCGCGAAGAAATTTAAAGGTGTATGTGAAGTCCCCAATTGCCCTTGGTGTGGGACACATACCAGATCATTAACTCGGCTTCAGGGAAGATAGATTTATATTCTCTACCTTCAACTGAAGTAATTCCTGACCGGCGCGTCCCAGTCGCGGGGGTGGGCACCTTTCTCTTCAGTAGGCCGGAGTGAACAGGTGGCTTAGTTCGGTCAGGAACCCAGGCTCGCGGGGTATAACGCGAAACCCTTACCCAGGGAGACGGGCGAAGACCTCAACGGAGACTGCGAAGGCGGAGGTGGAATCCACTGGTACGGCAGAGCAGGCGGAAGGGGCAAAATCCCATCAGTAAGCTGCCCTCACATATCCGGGGTAACAGGTT
Organism: Cydia pomonella; assembly: GCF_033807575.1. Classification (NCBI taxonomy): domain Eukaryota; kingdom Metazoa; phylum Arthropoda; class Insecta; order Lepidoptera; family Tortricidae; genus Cydia; species Cydia pomonella. The sequence goes on from NC_084704.1 coordinate 20,617,557, forward strand.
TTGTTGGAGCTACGTCACCAGGCGGGGTGATGTAGTAGGGTTGACGGCAGATGAGAAATACAACTTTCTAACGGCGGCACCTAAACCCTTCAGAAGAGCTACCGTCTTGGCGTCAGGCGGCAGCCGGCCGTAAAATCTAAAGCCACGTTTATTTTCGTTGTCCAAATATGAAAGTAAAAAGAAAGAGAGTAAGCACAAATACTAGGGCGTCCCCCTCAAGCGACGGTCGATGCAACAGATGCGATTCACTGCGATTGGCTATATGGAATCTCGGATCCATGACTGGTAAAAGTACAGAACTGTGTGCAAGAAACCAGGTGGAAGGGGTCAAAATCTAGACATCAAATCGGCAACGGCTATAAACTGATTTATCATGGTACGACCAGCGGTAAAAACGGCGTCGGGATAGTGCTATCAGAGAAACTGACTCAAAGATTAGTTGGCGTAGAAAGAGTAACTGATCGACTTATGTTAGTAAAAATAGCCCTAGAAAACCAGCCTGTGCTAAACATTATATGCGCATATGCCCCACAAACAAATAGTTATGCGGATGATGAAGATGCTTTCTGGGATAACTTATTTCTCCTGACAAACAACATCCCCAAAGACGAGAACATTCACCTAGGTGCAGACCTGAATGGCCATGTTGGTAGATCAAATAATGAAGTTGAAGGTGTGCACCGATACAACGGGTATGGCACTCGGAACCTAGATGGGGACAGAATCATTCACTATGCAACCAGCTGCAATCTAGTAATCATTAACACTTATTTCAAAAAGAAAGACTTCAATTTAGTTACATATTTTAGCGGAGGTCATTCAACACAAATCGACTACGGGTTGCGGGCAAATAGAAAACAGCTCGGAAAATACAATGATAGTAAAGTTATACCCGATGAAGCATGAAGTCCATGGCAACGAGTAATTTAACAGCTAACGAGATGTGGAATGATTTCGAACCGACCTGTAGAACTATTGCCGAAAAACACCTACGTAGAACTAGAAATAAAAAAGGCCCATTCAAAGAGACGGAATAGTGGAATATAGAAGTTTAAGAAGCTGTTCACGCTAAAAAGATAGCGTTTAAGAAATGGCAGAGCACAGGAAAAGACTCGAGACGAATACAGAACAGTGAAATCCTTCGCAAAACGCATTGTCGCAATTCATAGAGCAAAATCGAACTCAAAGCTCTACGATGACCTTGAATCTGCTCAGACTGATATAGACGTCCACAGGATTGCAAGAACTCGAATTAAAAATAGTAAGGATGTTGACACTGTGAAGTACATTAAAGATGAGCACAACACCTTGTTAACTGCCGATAGCGACATCAAAAACAGATGACTGAATACTACAAGCAACTGCTAAATAAATCCAACCCCAGAGAAGGAAATAACACCAACCTACCCCATGTTTCTGGTCCAAACCCTGAAGTTACGATCGATGAAGTCCAAAAGGCAATAAAGCTTATGAAGAACAACAAAGCCCAGGGTCCCGATGAAATTCCAGTTGAGGTATGGAAGTTTTTGGGTATCGAAGGTGTTCGTTGGTTACAAGACCTATTCAACAAATTAATTAGTGGGCAGTCAATACCGGACCAATGGTGTAAAAGTCACTTAATCCCCTTTTACAAAGGAAATGGCGATGTTCGTGACTGCGGTAACTACCGAGCAATTAAACTCATGGCCCATACGTTAAAAAACTGGGAACGAATTTTAAATAGCAGAATAAATAGCATGGTGGAACTAACACCAAACCAATGCGGATTTGTACAGGGTAAGAGTACGTCTGATGCGATACAAGCCATTAGGGTTCTTCTGGAAAAAGCTAAAGCTAATAAATCCAACTTACATATGGTTTTCAACGACCTAGAGAAAGCCTTTGATCATGTACCCAGGGACCTAATATGGGAGGCACTTAGAGCGCAATCTATTCCAGGGTATTACATAGACGTGATCAAGGACATGTACAAAGACGTCACAACACAAGTAGTTTGTCCAGCAGGAACGTCCAGAAACTTTCCACTAAAAGTTGGCGTGCACCAAGGCTCAACCTTAAGTCCACTTCTATTTAATTTAACGATAGACTATCTTACTAAGAAATATCAACAGCCCGTCCCTTGGAACGTTGTATATGCAGACGATGTTTCCCTTATTTCCGACTCTAGTGAAGGCCTCTAAAACAGCTTAAATTGTTGGGTGCACGCACTGGAGCAAAACGGCTTTAAAATTAGCCGGAAAATTATGAGTGCCATTATGTGTGACAAAAAAATGCCCCTGAAGGTAAAAGGCAAAATATATAAAACCGCCATAAGACCCGCAATGCTTTACGGTTCTGAGTGCTGTAGGCTACAAGTAAATGCCATCTAAACAAGCTACACACTACAGAGATGCGCATGCTACGCTGGTTAGCAGGCGTAACCCTTCTAGACAAGATCAGGAACCAGTACATCAGGGGCAGTTTCAAAGTCGCACCGATCACAGACAAGCTGGTCGAGAAACGCCTACGGTGGTTCGGACACGTACAAAGGCGACCTTTAGACTGATCACATGGTCAAAATAGCATTGGCGATTCCAACGACAAAGCGGGGACACGGGAGACCACCGGACACCTGGTCGACAAGAACTACAGCTAGACCCAAATCTAGCACAGAACCGTGCTTAATGGAGGAAAAGGACAGCGAAGGCCGACCCCAAATAAATTGGATAAGGTCGAAGATGATGGTGATGATGTGAAGTCCGCAATCCTCATTGGGCTAGCGTGGGGACTATAGCCCAAGCACTCGCGCATAAGGGGAAACCTGTGCCCAGCAATGGCACTTATATAGGCTAAATTATTATTATTAATAAAATAACACTTGTGACACAATGTGTCTGGGTTAGGGTTGTTCATAAGCTATTCCAAATTTCAAATTTGGAAATTAGTGTAAATTAAATTAAATTATCATTTATAATTCCTTTAATACTAACTTTAATTTCCTTTAGTGTAAGAAGTACGCATACAAAAAAATCCCTTAGGAACTGCGGGTCATAAATTTTGTTTGACCTCTAGTATGCTTGTACCAAATGGCTAAACTGTACATCGATTTGAGATTTTTCTTTGAATTTTAGGCTCGTACGGCCTCAACTAAATGTGTCAGACAGACGGACGGACGGACAGAAGCGCACCATAGGGGTCCCTTTTGCATCTTTTTGGTACGGAACCCTAAAAATGAGGCAAAGAAACTATTGTCTCAAAATAAAATGTGAATATAAAATAGGTACGGGAAGTTTTTACTTTTTTTCTCTAACCTAAACTATACTATTATTTATTGATAATGATCATAATCTTATGTAATTGAACTGTACCCCTAGTGTAAATTTATTCGATAGCGAAACGTGACGTACGTGTTTGCGTTAAGTCTCATTTAGTATGGGATTTAGAAACAGCGCGCCAAGCGGAACGTTTTCGAAACTCAAAATCCCATACAAAATGAGACTTAACCCAAACGCGTACGTCACGTTACGCCATCCAATAAATTTACACTAGGGGTACAGGTTTCTGTAACGTTGACATGTAATTATAATAGTGTAAGTGTGACATAACATATATAATAATTTATCAGCGCCTTGGCTTATTAGACTGTTAGCTTTTTTCGTCAGGTGACAAGAAAAACTCACTAATTACAAAAAATAATTCAACAAAAATCAGCCTTATTTAAGTAGTAATATGGTTAATTATTGCTATAAACTTGTGGTATAAATGAGTTTTGCTTGTCACCTGACGATTTGTGTATAAATTGATTAAAAATATATTTTTATAAACGAATATTATGTATTTTCTTTATACCTAGACCTACCTATAGAGAAACAAGTTACTCTCTTATATCCTCAAGATTATCCATTACATTAATCAAACAAAAGGTCTAATTTATGTATCACCTCCGAAAACTCGAGTCGTATAATAAAAAAACGTGTCAGGTATGATATACAGCAGTTAACAGTTCGGAACGCCGTGCAAACTGCCGTCCGAGGTGCCCTTAGGCAAAACTTCACGGTATAAATACAGCAAACAACATTTACATCGGCCGTTAGTATTCCGACAGTGTTGCTAACTTCAGCAACATTTCACTGAGTAAGACACTTCTCAGACTTAATCATACGCCGTTGGGAGCGGTCACTTGCCAAAGAACGCAGAACGTGATTGTAACTTTTAGTCTTGATAATATTATACGCATGTGATGCGTTTTGCTATAGATAAACAATATTTTACAGTACGTATTGCATAAAATTAAAGTAATTGTAAAAACTATAGAATCATTGTCTTGCTCATACCTGAATAGACCACATTAATATTTAGGTACACATAGGTAAAATAGGTAATTCAATCAATAAATAATTCTAGCCTGATTTTTATTTATTTCATTTTAATGAAATATTTACAGGTAATACATATATGCAGAAATTTTACTAAAATTCCATTTGGAAATATGTAATTAGGTTACAATAAACTGTGAGAGAAACATGTGTCACACATTATAAATTTATTGATTAGTTGAAATTTATAAAATAATTCCAGAAATGTTCATATTTTTGCCACGTTGAGCGCATATAATTATAACACATAGTTATAGTTACGTCACTACGCCAACTCGGTTTTATAGTATTTTTCACATAGATTGGGTACGGTAACAGCTGTCATCTCAATGTATATTTTGCGTTTTAAAACATAAGGTTATAAATTGTATAGAGGTTACAGCAGTCACCGTACCCAAGCTATGTGAAAAATACAATAGAACTAACTCAATAGTTACTATTTTCAGAAAATATTTTAATTTGTTTTTATCTCAAGTAGAAACACTACTATTTAAATTATAAACTGAAATAAATGTCATATACTAAGAAAGAGTGACCAAGGCCTCTAGTGCCCCAGGCTGGAATCGAACCAGCGTCCTCTGCTATCGCGGCAGGTGCCTGAGCCACTCGGCCACCGGGGTCACGGCAGCATTGGTCGAATTTTTCCAAGTACCTATGTGCATTTCTTACTGAACGCTTACGGCGCCCCCTAGCCATCTCTAAGGTAGAACAGTATGGTTCATACCTTCTAACTAGATCAACTCAGGTGAAACCGAGCTAGCGAGAGAGATGGCGCTGCCAATCAATACTATTAGAAGTATTAGAACAAATTAAACTATTTTTATTTTTATTTGTTTTTATTTCAAGTAGACACTACTACTTAAATTATAAACTGAAATAAATGTCATATACTAAGAAAAAGTGACCAAGGCATCCAGTGCCCCAGGCTGAAATCGAACCAGCGTTCTCTGCTATCGCGGCAGGTGCCTGATTTTCAGAAAAAGTTCAAGTCTTTACAAATTTTTAAAATGCGTGTATGACCTATGTCAGTGTTTTCTTTCTATCGAGCGAAAGTCAACAAATTTAGATTCGAATCGCTAAGTCACTAGAGAAAAATTCTCAATATTGCTTATTACATTTTTGGAAATTGTATTGTGATAAAATCGTTTTTTTTAAACTCCGCTGTCTGAACCTACGGCACCATAAAAAAACAGTAATTAGTGCTCATGACCATTCTTTATTTCATATTTCTTGGATCCATGGTTCAAGAATTAGAGGCGGAGGCACATATTAGTTTTCTTTAGTAGTTTTTATTTTGCCGTTCTGTCGCAAAGCATGTTTGAGTAAGGTTGCCAGAGCTCAACGAGGGTGCGGAGTGTTAGGGTCGGCAATGCGCATGTAACACCTCTGGAGTTGCAGGCGTACATAGGCTACGGAGACTGCTTACCATCAGGCGGTCGTAAGCTTATTTGCCACAGACGCAGCATAAAAAAATACACAACTATTCAATCTGGTCGAGTGTAAGACGAGCAGTTTTTACAATAGCATAATGCTAACTCTGACTACAGGGTAACTCAATTTTCCGGTTACAAGGTGTCCCGCAGTCCCGCATTGTGTTGATTTTGTTACCACAACATGGATATATTATGTATACTTTAGTTGGTGGTCAATGGCATTGCTAGACATATTCTATATAGTTAACTAAGTAGACACTGTAAGTTTCAAACAAAGAAAAGATTAAAATGAATTATAGTGTAATTTCCGAAAATTTTAGTACAAATATGGTAGTTTAAGAAATATAATTATTTAAATGGGAATTTTTAATTAAGTTAATTATAATTTATTTACATAGTTTAATTATTAAACATATTATATTTTCTTATTTTGTAATTTGAGATTCCGAACATTGACCCGCCACAGGAGCCCTTTATGCTTTTATGGATGAAGAGCCTACGTAAGGAGGTAGAAAGCGCAACGCCTCTTGTAATGCGGGCCCTTCTGAAGAGCTACTTTCTAGGGAAGATACTTTTAAGAATACAAAATTGGTTATAATATACCGAATAAGCTGTATAGCTTGTTAAATAAAATGAGTAAGCACGAGATGAATTTGTTTTTATTTAAATTCCAGAAATAGCCATTTGATTTTAAATAGTATATTATTATGTTGATGACGGCCTTTTTAGGACTATTCTATATTTTACGCGTCATCATTTTATACTAGCTTTTATGTAACTTGTAACTATGCATGTTTTCACCACACCACCTGGCAAAGGCCTTCCACGATTTTTTTCATATTTTTGAACCTATGGTTCAAAAGTTAGAGGGGGGACACATTTTTCTTTCTTTCGGAGCTATTATCTCCGAATATATTCACTTTATCAAGAAATGATTGTTGAAGACCCCTATTAGTTTTGAAAGACCTTTCCAACGATATGCCACACTGTAGGGTTGAGGCAAAAAAAACGTGTAGGGGAGTTACCCTAAAAAAAAATTGATTTTATTGTACGACTTTGTCGGCTTTATTGATTTATATATCCAAGCCAAATTTCAGCTTCCTAGCACTAACAATCACGGAGCAAAGCCTCGGACAAACAGACAGACAGACGGACATGGCGAAACAATAAGGGTTCCTCGTTGACTACGGAACCCTAAAAAGTGTCTAAATCTTTGCCCTGCCACTATAGATACTGAAATGCTTATACTAACTATTAAAAGTAGTTCCTGTCAACATTTACGGACCGAACGACTTGCTTAGTACGACTGCATTTTAGGACGACAGAGGCCCTACCGCAAACACCGAGATTCGTAAAATGGCCCTCAGGTTTTTAGTCTTGTTACTCATCGCAGAGCTGGCAGCGCGCGCCGGCCTTGCCGGCAGCAGCAAGATCACGCACGTATGCGCCGCCGAAAAACGACGTGCTTGAGCGGTGAAACAACATATAGTGGTAGAAGGCATGAGATAAATGTAGCTTCCAACAATTAGGTGCATCTGTACAAAATGTTAAATTAGTAGACTGCGACAAGTATGAGCATTTGAAAAACTTTCTTTTGCTAAGATTTCCAAGCCAGAGTTGCTAATAGGTATATACATCTCGTGTATCTGTAAAGTTTTTACATGTGTCACGCTCGTCATACGCCAACTGAAAAGCCACTGCGGGTTGATGACCTCGTGTTTGTCGATATCGTTCTTTTTCCCTGAGTCGCCTCGAATTGCTCGGAACATATGGCCACGAGGTACGCCTCATGAAAGAGTGTCTTGTCTGGAAAAGATGGCCGCATTAGAGTAGTGAAAATCCGCCCATTTGTGGTGCGCGTGGTTTTTGTTCCCTTAGCTGATTAGTGCTAAATTGCGCACTATGGTGGGGACTGTAGATGTTGGCCATTTTAGGATAGCATTTTACTTTTCTACATTTTACATGTTATGATTTTTTTCTACAGGTCATAGTGTCACAGTTTATAGCACAACGGTCTCAAAAAAGACCACCTTATAACATCATCTTTTTGTATTTTTTTTCTTGTACATAATCTTTACGACGAGGTTGGCGATGAAGCTTGAATTGAGAATTTTTTTTTTTAGTATTGCTTGTTAAAAAGTTGCACATATTTTTGTAATACTTTTACGTTTTTGTTACAGAGCATGCTTCAACAACAACAGTAGGTAAATTAGTCTCATACTCGTATAATTCGGTCAAATTATGTTTTATGAAAAACAAATTATATCTAAATTGAAACTAATGCAGTATTTTACTTTTGGGTATAGTACTTTACACCACACTAGCGTCCCTTCCCCTCCCCATGACGCAACTCCCCCTTTTCGCATGAAATATTTATTATTAATATTTTGAATTTATTCAAAATTATTAATAATGTTGTAGATGCCCCCGACTTATTACATAAAATTGGTTTCCGTGTCCCCCGTAGGAATGAACGTAGTTGTCGCAGTAAGGCATTATTTAGCATTCCTAACAGGAGAACGAAATACGCACAGCATTCATATATTGGGCGCGCATGTAAGCAGTACAGTCAGCATCAAAAGTAGCGGATGAAACAACGCGCCAAAAGTATCTGATATTCCGGATAACTTTTCCAAATATAGATAAATTGTTAAAATTCGCGCTCACAAGTATATCTTTTACAGTCTGAGTTATTCTATATTAATGACATCACTTTTTGGTAAGCTGTTACAGAATGGTAGATACTTATGAAACGTTATTTGATCCGCTACTTTTCATGCTGACTGTACAATGAAAAATGTATGGACGCAGATTTGTTTTGCAATAGGGTTGTTTTCATCTACAAATCTTAGGGCAGAATTGTATCCCAATAAATTCTTAAGGATTATAAGAACATGTTAAATTACTTTTAGGGGACCTGTAATGACCATATTTTTGTAAATATTGAATTTAAAATATCTTTTGACACACGTCACGTGACCAAACTCGAAACGTAATTGAAGATTCTGATGACGTCACAACTCTCGGATTGACACTGTTGACAGTTAGGCGATAAGCAACAAATGACAAATGTCAGTTGACAGTTCGTATCTTCTACGTGCGTATGTAGTTATGTGTCAAACCGTAAACTGTGACGTCACACAATTTTCAAAGAGCGTTTTGGGCGCGAAAGCATCTGTCAAAATATATTTTGTTAATTTAACATATTTAAAGCCGTTTTTAGTATAAAAGTTGAAATATAGGGCAACTTTTAGTTAATATAGAACGTAATACGAGCATTTCAAAAAATTGGAAACAACCCTATTCATTAGGCCTTTTTAAAAGAACCGTATATTCTTTTCTAAAATAACGGTTAAAAGTTGCAGCAACCTGATAGTAGGTACCTGTTATTTAAGTATTTTCTCAGTTCTCTATTATTATTATTTTTTTATACATTTACGCTTTTGTTATGTACACTATAAAGTTTACACTATTATTATTTTTTTCAATTGTACATCGAAATTTAAAATTAGGAAACTATAGGGCTATAACGAAATCAATGTGTAGCTATTAGCTAAGTTGCTGATATGTTTATTTTAAGACTGTTTATTTCTCAATAAATTAAAATATATATATATATCCCGGTCGACAATTTTTTTTATTTTTTAGGGTAAAGCATAAATTTTAGGAATAAAGTATCAATTAAAGAAATAACCCTTATTAAATTCCTAACGCTAGTATGCGTAAAGCATCATACGCAAAGGTATCATACTACATTTGTTTCAATAATTTATTTGTCTTCTCCATACGTTAGAACATAACTTGACGTATTTTTCGCAAAACGAAAATTACAACGTTCCATATACTATTCAGCGTCGCGCACCTCATTTTATGCTTATATTTGTGGAAGTTAGTCACTAAGGGGTAGAGTTTCATGTGAATTCAGTTTTATTCGGCGAAAATTACATTTATCAAATAAAATACAGTAGCAAAGTGACTGAATTCCCTTACAGGAAGAAACCAAAGCGAAAAAGCGTTTCCGCTAACTTTCGAATACTTCTTTTAAAATATGCGGCGAAGAAAGACCAAAGCGAAAATACTTTTGAACAGATAAAGATATAATGGACTATATTACCATAAAAACATAGTTTGAATCGGAAAGCGACTGTAAAATTTGAATAAGATGTTAAATATCTATTTTCTTATTGTTATATTTATGTTGTGAAGATACTGGAGCATTTATATATAAAAACGAGTTCGTCACCTTAGCTTTTGTCATATTAACTTATAAGAGACACAGTCTTTACAGTCAATACGAGATCACAGGGTTATATTTTTAGACACGGCGTAAGTTTAAGAGTATTATATAGGGTTGTTGTATAATCATTTTCCCACTTTGAAATAAAGCTATTTTTTTGCAATATTTATTTATTAAAACAATCAATCGACAATATAATCACCATCATTATCTAGAATATGTAACCATCTGCTAGGCAAAATCTCAATATCCATGGCCCAGAATGAAAGTGGCTGAGAGGCAAAGAAGTTGGCAAGATAATGTTTTAGGTCGCCAGAATTTTCGTTTCTTTTTTACGAAGATGCTGTTTCAAAGCCCAAAAAAGATGATAGTCGGAAGGTGCTAGATCAGGGCTATAAGGTGGGTGAGGTATTGTTGTCCAACCGAGCTCTTCTAGAAATTTACGGGTTATTTTCGCCGTATGTGGTTGTGCATTATCATGAAGTAATGATACTTCAAGACGTTTTGGCCTTTTTTCTCTAACAGCGTTCACCAACTTTTGTAGTTGATTCACGTAGGCTTTGGCAATGATAGTCCGATGGTCCTCCAGTAACTACCACAGCAACATTCCTTGCGAATCCCAGAAAACTGACAGGAGAAGTTTCTGGCCATGCGGACTGCTTTTCGGCTGTGTTGGTGGCCGTTTATCGGAAGGCATCCAAAAGGCTTTTCGTGTAACGTTCTCGTACAAGACCCAGGACTCGTCTCCAGTGATGATTGACTCCAGGAAGCTCTTTCTTTGGGGGCGCAGCAGCAGACTTTCACAAATGTTGACACGTAATGCATGTTGAGCATCGGTCAAAGCATGATGCGTCCATCTTGACAAAACTTGACGGTAACCCATCGACTGCAGATGGCGATCTATGGTACTGTAGTGATAGTTCAGAGTTTTCTCTAAATCTCTGGTGGTGGAATCCGGATGCAACTCAAGCTCGCGCTGCAATGCTTCTTCGTCAAAAGTGACGGGGCGACCAGTATGAGGAATGTCTTTTAGACTTGTGTCTCCTTCATTAAAGCGCTGGAACCAATTTCGTACTGTGCGATCGGTAGTAGTGTTTGAGATAAAGGCAGTGTTAATCTTATTTGCGTTTCCCTCGAACTGGTTCCCAATTTGTGTTCATATAAGTAAATCGCTCAAAGATGTTTTTGGTCTATTTTTTCGAATTTAACTAAATCTCTGTAATAAGACCACTCTTATATACCCTACGTGAAAGATTCGAGAACATTCTACTACATACTAGATTTATTCTAGAATATTCCCGAGACTACTAAAAATATCAAGAAAATTTAGAAGTGGGAAAAAAATTATGCAACAACCCAATATAACAAAGAAAAGGATACGCAAAGTTTAACATACATTATCAATACACTTGCTCAAAACGGCGTTTTTATTCCACCGATTTTTGGCTCATAATCCTAGATATTAAACACTCGTGCTTTTTGATTATATTATCCGACTGAGTTAAGAAGGTAACTGAAACTGATTGCTAATAATATGCATGGTAACGGAGCCTTCTTAATTTGGTCGAGTAATACATTTTTTTTAACCAACTGTTAGGTGTTTCAAATGTTAGTTCAAAGAGGTTTTAACACCAAACATAATTTATAGATTAAATTATCTCGTAAATTTCATTAATGAATAAACATAACATTTTATCGATTTGGTCTCCATCCGTCGAATAGAAATACGAATATATATATATTTTTTTATTGGCTGTTTGTCGATTTCGTTCGCGCCTTTGCCTTGCGCGCGCATTGGAATCGTGCGTAAAAAAATAATGCGCCGGCCATTTCCCGTATTTGTCATAAAATTTGAATAGTTTTGCATGTTTTTTGTTTATATATTGACGAAAATGTAACAGATGAAGAACGAATGTGTGAAGAACACATAAAGTTGACGCTGCCAGTAATAATAATAGAGGCAAGAGCCAAGAACGATAGACTTTTACCATCAATATCGGGTGAAAAATAATTGGCGGCATATGAAACTTTTGTTCAATGGAAAATCAGCAAAAACGCGCAGTATTTCTTGGAAAACGTGTTGGTAGCTTACTTTAATGAACTGGTGAATAAGTGCCTACAAGCCCAGCTCGCTTTGGTGCAATTATTCGATGTTAAAACTGTAAGTCATTTTGACAAAATAAATCTAATTTATGTTTTATTTTTTCCTCGCAAGTGGACGTAGTTAAAGGAAAAGGATCCAATCCACAAAAATACCAAAACATGAGTTAAGTATACCAAGCAGGCCTTTAATGTGTATATTTTCATTCAGCAAAAAAGCAGTGAGCTCACATAGCGTTTTCATATTTTAATCGACATCGGATACCATCCCCCATGTATGAAAGATTAAAAATGATATTCACCAATAAGTATTCAATACTCTTGGTACCTTGTTGTAAAATTAGGTTAGTGACAGGACTGGTTTATATAAATTTCAACAAGAAAAATCCAAACTGCTTGGAATCTTTTTGAGAAAATGCAATGAATACTTTTCGTCCTAAATATATATCAACAAAACTGATCCAACCCATTTGGATCGTTTTTGAGAAACTAATTTGACGATGTGTAAATACTTTAGCTAAACAACAAAAACGATTCAGCAAACTTGGATCACATTTGTGGAATTCTTGTTATTCCAGCATTGGTGTATCAGTAAACAACAAAAACGATTCATGTTAAATATATTAACTTTAGGCTGACTTTTTAAATTTAAACAACTTTATACTTAACCTAAAAGGCAGTTTTACTGCTATGATAGGCTAATTTTGAATTTTTTACTATATATGTCGACTTGGATCGTAATTCATAAACAAACTAAATAGATGAGGAAAAATAACAGAAATCATTCAAACTGTTTGAATCATTTTTGCAGGTTTAAATTAACTTGTTCTTATATTCAGCGTCAAAAATCAAAGTCGATTTAAGTTAATTGGATCTTTTTTGATAATTTACTCCAGGTATAGTTTCATAGTGGCAAATTAATCAACGGAAAAGATCCAGTTTACATGAATACGTTATAGGGATTTTTTTATATTTAAAATGGCAATACAATGCTAAATTTTAATAACGATCCATGTTAATTATATTGTTCATAAAAAAATTGCTTTTAGTATTAATTTCGTTTATACGTTGCTGGTATTAATAATGTTATAGTAATTATAATTTTGAAACTTTACCTATCATTTTTGTAACTAAAAAAACTGATTTTGCTATTGCGTCATGCTGTGCATTGTCGCGAAAGACAGGCCTGTGGATTTGTAACGACAAAAATGGTGAGTAAAAGCTATTTTGGTTGAGTCCATCAAAACTTCTTCCGACTTATAAGATAAATTATTAAAGTTCTGTTCTAATATGTGTATGTTATTATTTAGCTGAGAATAGCGATCCTAAATTTTTTGCAAGGAAGGCATGGCGGGACCTTGCTCAGCACAGGGGGGATTGGAAAGCTAGAGGGGAGGCCTTTGCCCAGCAGTGGGACACACAAATAGGCTACTAAAAAAACCGATTAGTGATTATAAGAGGCTTTTATTATCGTTAAACAGAAGTGATCTCAATTTTGTTAACACTCAATACTTTGATAAGCTATTACATTGTTTTTTTAATAAAGTTTTTTTATCTTTTCTTGGTGATTTTTTCGTTTTTTTTCCAATTTATTGCCTATTTAAAATGAAAAAGGTTACATGGAAAAAGTATTTTCTCAAAATGGATCCAACCCCACATTTAGTTAATATATCTCAAGAAATACGACATTAAACTAAATCGTTTATGTACAGAATCTTAAAACACATCAAAACTCATGTTTCATCCAAATAAGTATTATGGGAAAAGTGAATCAGTAATGAGGAATACCATTTCTAACTTTAAACCTCCATAACTTTTGCTCATCTCGCTGTGGATTGAATCCTTTTCCTTTAACTACGTCCAAGTGTGTTGAAAAACGTCGTATGAGACACGTGTGCTATGGTCATTAAACACATCGGCTTTCTTATTGCACGCTCGCTTGCAGCTAGCGCGCACAATATCGCCTCGTGTGACCAACTTAGCACACTTGTATCATAATCAGACCTCGGACAGAGTGAGCCATTTTTACGTCATTAATGTCAAGTGTAGATGTTAATATAGATATGCCTCAAGATGAAATATTAAAAAGAATTCATGAATAATAATTAAACAAAAATGACAGTGCATTATGTACAAAACGAGTAAGTATTATTTATTTATTCAAATTTTTCTTTGTTATTGGTTATTGTAATAAAGAACTATAATTTTTTCTAGATTTTCAATTTTCAACGCACTTCTTCTTGAGTTTAATATCCACTTATAGATGGAAAAAGACCTTTCTACTTCCACTGAAGTGAGCGGAGTGAAGTTGTACATTAAAATACCGTCCACATCTGTTCCTTCCGAAATTTTTTCAGCATAGTCCCTAACCAGATCTAAGTCTGGGTTTCTAGCTATGACGTCTTCTAATTTCTGACTGACAGAAGCAGACGAAGACCAGCTTATAAAATAATATGCTTATCATTTAAAGAGGCTTGCTATACAATTAATTTGTTTTGCTAGTTATGTAAAGATCTAAATAGAATAATTTAATTCGTTATTCAATTACATCACATCTGCCATTGAATGACTACGTAGGTATGTCCATATTATGCAAACTCTTAAAACAGCTCACCCTGTCCGAGGTCTGATCATAATGTACTATATGTAAATAAATGTGTAAAATCAGTTTGTAAATACAGGCGTCTCCAATAATGTCCAAATAGTTTCACGTTATTGGAACCAAATTGCAAAACCCTTAGTCGTCTAGTACCCATAACACAAGTCTTACTGAGCGAGCTTACTGTGAGAACTGTGTAAAAAATGTCCTATAATATTTATTTACGATTTACTATTAATCGACATTTGAAGGAGAATTAAATAGTATCTTTACACTTATTGATTTTTCCTGAATTTTCGAGCGTTGTCTTCCTTACTTATTGTATCTACTTAGTTCCATTAATTCTTACTTCACCCTTCCCAACCATGCCAATTTATGTCGTATCAGGAATATTAAGAAGTTCTATGTTTATATATTTCTGCGATCTTGTTTGAGTCACAGCTGTAAAAGGGTAGTGTGCACTGTGCCTTTGATCCAAATATCGTCAAATAGAGCGTGCCGAAATAATGACGTAGCTGACGTAACGTACGGTTATGGAGAGTTTACACTGTTGAACACTGCAGAATATATATAAAAATCGGACGCCGCTCAAACATGAAGTCTCCGCTAGTCAAATGGTTACAGTTTTCAGGAAATAATATTTTAAGTTATTTTTTAGAGACTTAAAAAAAATCATAAAAATACACTTTTATATTTTATGAATACGTGCCTGTATCAACTTTTGCGTTTATATGTAAAACGTTTTATTTTTTCTGGCAGATAAATGAACTGAGAAATTAGAAATTTAGTATTCAAAGCACTTTATTGTTTTTTTATATAACTCCACAGGAATGCGGAATTGATAAAGTTACCAAGTATCATATTGCCAAAAAAATGCATTTTACCATTACAAAAAGGGTAGGTATAAGAAACGTGACGCGTTAACAACCATCATTTTCATGATGGGACATTATATTGGGACAAACCCAACCTGAAAGTGAAACGTATTGACCTTTCGAGAAGCTAAAAACTTAGGGTTTCTACAACGACCACATGATTTAACAATTGCAACGAGAGTTAAAATAGTTGATTAACTTCTAGGATTTGAGATGTCACCCTGATCAAATGCAGATTTCCGTTGTAATACGTTTGATCTTATTCTGTCATTTTAATTGAACGAAGCGTCAGCGAAGGTCTCCGTTTTAACTCGGGCATTGTTCTTTGGTACATAGGTACATTTTCTAAGCTTAACGCGAGGTCTACTGCTCACAGAGCCACTAGTATTTATATTTGTTAGGTGTAAAGGTGTTTGTTTCTACCACAACTTGGATGGACACACACTAGGGTACTCGTAGTACGGAAATAATGTTAGTATCTAAATATGACTGCACAAAATGCCTGTGTACCCTACAATGTGTATGTTTGAAGATAGTTACTTTTTGGTTGAAGAAATGATGTTAAATAAGCCTCCGTGCCTCGTGCGAAAACAGACTAACCATCCCTTTACAGTTGAAACAGAAAAAATATGGGTAGTCACTTACCTATATAGCCCGTAGGATACTGTCAAAACGCACTCGTGCTAAGCCTGCAGTGGTCCCAACCTACTCTCCACTGACAGCTGCCTAAAAATATTTAAATAGCTCCAGATATAGAAGGAGGTTGCATTGTAGACCAACACAAACATGCTACATACATTATGCGTGTACATACAGAGCTCAATCCGATACTTTTCCCCGCATTTACAAAAAGCGACCTGGGAAACGGGCGGCAGTAAAAAATACGGCAAACAAACATCAAACAAAATAAAGATGAGTTCTTAGTTTTAATGAACGCTTCGAACTTCAACACGTGCTGTGAACATCGTTATTTTAGGATGTTTTGAATGTAATATGATGAGAAACGTGTATGAAAAAGTCGTGTATTTTTAACTTCGGGGTTTATGGTGGTGATGCTCGTAATTTAAAATACCCATGTTTATGTTTAATTTCAACTTTTAATTAATATACGTTCCAGGCATAAACAATATTTTTCCAAGTTCGTTGAGAAAAACTAGTTTCACCCACTGGTATAATTTGACTTTATCGTTAAGTATATTATTTTGGCAAATTTTTTTGTGCGAGGGATTTGGAACTTCGTCGAAATTCACAATATTAGCAAAAAAAAGATTTCAATGTTTTTAAACAATCATCTCCAAAGAGGATGAAGGGGTTGAAAGTTTGTATCTGGTACAAATATTTTTTTGAATGAGGGGTTTGAAAGTTCGCAGAAAGGCGACAGAAACATATTACGTGTTGTAAAATTATTTAAAAAATATATTTACCCAACTTTTATTTTCTAATTGTACGTAAAGTCGCGAGCAACGGCTAGTATATAACATGATATATGAAACTTATCGTAAAAACAAAACGATTTTCTTCAACATGGACCGAAATGAATAATATCTTAGACGCTCCTGGTATTTTTAGGGTTCCGTAGCCAAATGGCATAAAACGGAACCCTTATAGATAGATAGATAGATAGATAGATAATAGTTTATTCATCACACATGGTAATAGGTACATTTAAAATATACATCATGTACATAATATCTATACTACTAACAAGTGCGACTAGTCAGGCATTTTAAAACTAAAGTGCATGCATGTCATAATTTGTAACATTTACACTTCATTAAATTCATTAATGTTATACAAAGTCTTGTTTAATAATAGGTTTTTCACTTTAGCACGAAACACTGTCAGTCTTGGTTCTTTTTTGAGATGTTGGGGTAATTTGTTATACAGTTTACGACCAATAACTCCTGGCATTTTTTTTGACATAGCGAGTTTGTGGGGGCTTAAACAGAGGTCGTTTGGGTAACGATTCGGGCGCTCAGATGCTCCTTTCTTTCGAAACATGTGTATATTCTCCCGAACAAACATAATAGTTTCAAATATGTATTGAGCCACTGACGTCATGATTTTCAGGGTTTTGAAAAATTCTCGGCATGTGTCTTTGTATCCGGCATTCATGATCACTCTTATAGCCTGCTTTTGCATTTTCAGTACTCTCTCATGGTCTGATGAGCTTCCCCATGTATAGTTTCGCCATGTCCGTCTGTCTGTCTGTCTGTCTGTCTGTCTGTCTATGTCTGTCCGAGGCTTTGCTCCGTGGTCGTTAGTGCTAGAAAGCTGAAATTTGGCATGGATATATGAATCAATAAAGCCGACAAAGTCGTACAATAAAATCTAAAAATTTTTTTTTTTAGGGTACCTCCCCTACACGTAAAGTGGGGGTGAAATTTTTTTTTCACTTCAACCCTAGAGTGTGGGGTACCGTTGGAAAGGTCTTTAAACGAATAGGGGTTTTCAAGAAACATTTTTTGATAAAGTGAATATATTCGGAGATAATCGCTCCGAAAGAAAAAAAAAATGTCCCCCCCTCTAACTTTTGAACCATAGGTCCAAAAAATATGAAAAAAATCGTGGAAGTAGAGCTTAAGAAAGACATTAAATGAAAACTATAGCAGACATGATCAGTTTAGCTGTTTTTGAGTTATTACAAAAAGTTTTCCCTTCATAGTAAAAAGACTTACTTTAATTAGGTACTGATTATGCAAATTTGCCTATTTGTTTAACTCGGCTGAAAGGTACCGTTTCATCCCTTGGTTAACAATTTACTATACTTTAAGCTCCAGTTTAGCTTATTGTGACGGAAGAGTAACTACGGAACCCTACACTGAGCGTGGCCCGACATGCTCTTGGCCGGTTATTATTTCTGTCTAGTTTGGCTATAATTATATATTTAATCCTTAGTTTATCTACGAGTATATAGATTTTTTTACTTCTTTGACCTACTATAAACAATAAAATAATAAATAAATATTGAACATTCATACACAAATCGACTAAGCCCCACAGCAAGCTCAAGAAGGCTTGTGTTGTGGGTACTTAGACAACGATATATGTAATATATAAATACTTATATACATAGAAAACCCCCATGACTCAGGAACAAATATCTGTGGTCTTCACACAAACAAATGCCCTTACCGGGATTCGATCCCAGGACCACCGACTTCATAGGCAGAATCACTATCCACTAGGCCAGACCGGTCGTCAAACTATGAACTATGAATTGTGGTGTCATGACAATGAATTCAAATTTATTACAAATATCTTGTTTATCTTTACCAAGTGAATAGTGCGAGTTATTTTTTTTTAATAGGTACTACTACCTTTGTGGATTGTGGCAAACTATCGCTTTATGTTAAATTAATACCGTAGGTATTGGCCGCCTATTAATTATAAAAGATATTTACTTAATTATTGGAGTTTTCACCGTAACATTGGGTTAAGGGGCCAATGCAAGTTTCTCGCAAGAAACACAGTTTCAAGTCGGAAGTTCTGGCATCAAATAAGCTAGGCCAGCCAGTGTTTCTATCGACATAAAAACAGTAAAAATAATAATATATAATAATTTAGCCTATATACGTCCCACTGCTGGGCACAGGCCTCCTCTCATGTGCGAGAGGGCTCGGGCTATAAGTTCCCACGCTAGCCCAATGCGGACTTCACATACACCTTTGAATTTCTTCGCAGATGTATGCAGGTTTCCTTACGATGTTTTCCTTCGCCGAAAAGCTAGTGGTAAATATCAAATGATATTTCGTACATATGTTCCGAAAAACTCATTGGTACGAGCCAGGATTTGAACCCGCGACCTCCGGATTGAAAGTCGGACGTCATATCCACTCGGCCACCACCGCTTCAAAAAACACGCACGCGTAAAAATAAAAAGCTTTAAATCACTGGTTTCGTCTGAAGATATTTCACTATAGCCATCACTGCTCTATGATTGTCGCTTGTAATAATATTGACTTTGACATTAAGAAATCTATTTCCCCACGTCTACGCCGTGTAAATGATTTTCAAATTCGGTAGTCACTATATATAGTATATCTTATACCTTTAAACGAGCAATTCTTGTATATATATATATATATGTGATCTCGGAAACGGTTCTAACGATTTCGCTGAAATCTGGTATATGGGGGTTTTTGGGGGTATACAATTTATCTAGATTAGTCTTATGTTTGGGAAAACGCGTGTTTTCGAGTTTTCATGCGTTTTTCTTTCGACGCAGAATATGGTCGCTAATTTCGTATTGCCGGCCACTGTCAGGCTGGTCCAGCGGGTTAAGACGCAGACTGCTAAACGAGTGTTACGGGTTCGAATTTCGCCCGGTGACTAACTTTTTTTTTTATATGTTCAAGTTTATATATAATTTTTTAATTTTTATTGTTTTAGACAAGTTTAATTTAGTAAAAAAATGACCTATGTAATAAAAGAAATTGACAACAGATGGCGTTACTATGTGACAAGTGCTGTTAGGTTAAAATCGATTGTAAATAATAATAATTGTCAGTTCACATTTTACTTTTTAAGTTTATGTAGATTATCACCTATACACCACCATATTACAATAAATAGTTATAACCGAGCAAAGCTCGGTCGCCCAGGTACTATATATGTATATTGCAAGGAGTCAGAATCAGAAAACTTGGAATGAAGTAGGTAATTATACACTTAATTTAATCGGGTTCTCTTATTATAACGCAAATCACATAATGTAAAGAAGCCTAAAAGCGATATAATAAGCACCATGTTACGACTAATGTGTTCAAAAATATTTTGCTACATAAACAAACCTCAGTATCTTGTTGCAGTCAGAACTCTACAATGGTTTCCTTCCGGCCGTGTTCGTGCTCGCTGAGCTACGCGACTTGACAAACATGGAAACACTAGGACAATTTGCTACTACAATTTTATTTAAGGTTGCATAAAAAGACATTTGCACCAAATAATATTTGTTTTTTGTTGTGTGAACGGCAGATAACAACCAATTTTAGATGGAATTTTATTAAATCTAAATGAAAAAAAGAACTTCATGCGAGATTCATCGTTAAAATTGCATCGGAAACTAACATCAAAATCCAGAGTAGGTACCTACCTAAGTAGGTCAATGCGATGCGATTTAAATAAAACTGATGTTTAATTACCTATTTCATAATAGTTTTTTTATCACAGCCTTATTTTTTTAGCATCTCGTTCAGTCATTGTTGCCAAAAGCTTTGTTTTTTTTTTGTAAAAGACTTCGTATTCGAAGCATGTTGCGCAAGAAAATCTAGATTTTCCTCCTGTCTTTAAGAAGCCAATCCGGGGACGTAACATGTCAGTAGATAGTACACAAGCTGCACTGAACTACTTCCTTCCGTTACAATGTTGTGTGAAGCATGAACCTACCTATAAATCAACTCAATCGAGGTTGTTTACAACGCCATATAACCACCACGCCTATTTATGAGATAAAAAGAACTCCAATTAAAATATTTATAAAAAAACGTTCATTTTCAGCCGGATATCGAACCATCGTATAAATCAGTAAAAAATGGATATCGTTTTATGTCGGATATTTTTTACTTTGGGTTAGACTAACTAAATAAAAAATATTTGTTATATGGAATTATGTTTCTCCGACCAAAAAACTGCAAAATATCACCGTATTGTTTACCATAATGACACTTCAACGCGACTGCGCGATAGACTGAACCTTTTCATACAAATAAAAGTGTCATTCTTTTGAATAGTTACGTTTTTTTTTTTCAATATCTTGACTCCTAGATTAAATTAACAAATTCACTGCCAGCGCGAACTACGCACTATGAGTTTAGCCGATAAAACGGATTTTCCCGTATGTAGTAAAAAGCACCTAGCCAGTTGCTAGCAGTGATTGTGTTAAGCTACATACATATATAGCCTAGTTTCTGATTTTACCTTACTGCCACATATGGATGGAGAGTATTTTGTAATTGGTACACAGGTGTATCAGGCTGGTAAGGTATATTCGACTATATCAGTGCACGTTCGAACTGGCCTTTAAGTCGACCGTGGCTACATTTATTTTAGATTTAAAGTAGGTATTTTGTACATTCAATAAAAAATGGGTGTAATATTTGGACTACTGTATTTAGGGAGGCAAGCGAGGCAACAGATAAAATAAAAAAAAACCGGTCAAGTGAGAGTTCGTTTTACTCGCGCACCGAGGGTTCCGTACAAACTTTGAATTATCTTGCGTCACTATAAAGGCGAAAGAATTTTGATCAGAAGTACCTATACTAAGTATAATTGTGTACAGCGCCATCTATCGGCAAATTGTCTAACTAATTTGCGCGATGTACGTATGTTGGTTTTTTGAGGATAATTCTCTATCATGTGAACCAATTCCAAACTTATTTTTTTATTTGAGAAAAGGTGTATTTAATGTAATCTCATAGAAATTTTAGGTGTAATAAACACACGTTAAGTTGGTTAAATTACTACAAACTGAATTCGGAAAGGTTTTTTAATTAAAAAGAAGTTACCAAGATAGAGGTCTGATTATATTTTCCTGTAAAATTTATAGAAATGTTAATATTAAGTAAAAATTTCATAATTTCTCGTCGGTAAACTTCTGAGATAAGGGGGGGGGGGGCGGTATTTTTTTTCACATTTTCCTTCATAAATCAATTTTTTTCCTCTACGAAAAAATCACTGTTTTGGAATGTACAATTTAAGCTCTTTCACATCGCGCAAATTAAACAATTTGCCGATAGATGGCGCTGTACACAAATATTCTTAGTGTAGATATTTCTGATCAAAAGTCTTTCGCCTCAAAACAAAATGTAATACGTTACGTCACATTATTGGATATTATTATTACATGGTCTGTGATCAGCGACGCAGGTTTCGTCAATTGAAAATAAATAGAAATTAGCTACAGATTTGTTATTATCAGATAGTAGGCACTTATTTAACAAAAAAAGTGATTTATTGTCAGTTTAAAGAAATTTAGAAATTTCCAAATCTTACCAAAATAACATACTTACCTCAATTTTTTTTTCAACAACTATCATTTTACTCTAGTGTTAGTATAGAGTTTAAATAGCCTAAGAGCATTGCAATAAAGTTTACCCACATAAAATAAAAAAAATATGTAAGTCACCGAAACCATAAAATTAAAACGCGAAAGAAGAAATCATAGTTCAATTCTTCATGTTGCTAAATAATTCACAACTCACCGATGCACTGTTCAGCTAGGGATTGTATATTTTTATTTATTACCAAACAAGTTTACTATTCAAGCAGCATTCAGTGTTTAAGGAATATTTCTTGGATATTAAAATTTCTGCTCTGAAAGTAGAATACATGTGTTTTAGCGCCGCGATTTTGCATTTAAGTGTTGAAATAGACGACAAGACGTCTTTTTAGGGTTCCGTACCAAAAAGGTACGAAAGGAACTCTTATGGTGCGACTCTGTCCGTCTGTCCGTCTGTCAAACCGCTAAATATCTCGAGAACCACTTAAGCTATTGATTTGAAATTTGGAGTAGTTATGAACAACGCTAACCCAGACACATTGAAGGTATTATTTTGTTATTTTATTTTTAATAACTAGTTAGTTTCTCAGGGCCTTTCTGCAACTCGACATCCATTGTGCCTATTTTGCGTGAAAAAAAAAAGAGGTAGCGCTACTCTAGCCACCTCAGCTCCACTGTTTTCAGGTTGTTAAACACCTCTTTCAGTGTGTTCGACGTTCGTAGGTATTTGTTCCTGTATACTTCTACCTATTTGCATTCTAGAAGAATATTTTTTGCTGTTTCCTCCTCCTCCATGCACCCTCTGCACATGGGGCTGTCTGTCCTACCTATGTTATGCAGGTGTTTGTTTAGTATGTTATGTCCTGTAATTAATCCTACTATTTTGCATAGTTGTTGTCTGGATGTTTTCAGTAGTGTTTTGGTGAGCTTGTAGTTCAGTTCCGGGAGAGTTTCTGGGAATAGCTATGAGATTACATTAAAGACTTTTTTCAAATAAAAAAATAATTTTGAAATTGGTTCACATGATAGAGAATTATCCTCAAAAAACCAACATACGTACATCGCGCAAATTAGTTAGACAATTTGCCGATCGATACACTGTACTGTACACAATTATACTTAGTATAGGTACTTCTGATCAAACTTCTTTCGCCTTTATAGTTACGCAAGATAATTCAAAGTTTGTACGGAACCCTTGGTGCGCGAGTAAAACGAACATGCACTTGACCGGTTTTTTTTATTTTATCTGTTGGCTTGCAATATCGGACAGATTCCAATTTTCCGGAACTGGTTTTTCGATATTGGGTCTCAATTCAGGAATTCCGGAACTGGTTCCGGAATTAGGGTTCATCATATTTTTATTTGATTTTTTAATATAAAAAAACCACAAAAAATGTGAAATTCTGATACTTTACGTATATTAAAGGCAGTATTGTTTTAGTGAAAATTAATTTGAAGTATTACCTATCAATCGAGAAATATCAATAAATTGAGTACTGCCGTCTTTGCACTTCTTATTGCAGCACCTTATTACTATCGTCACTTTTATTGACTTGAATGATACGGCGTATTTATTTGGGGTAACTACAGATGTTTGTCAACCATTTGATGCCCAATTTTATACAATGTCTAAACGGCTTTGTAGCCTAGTAGGTAGTGGCTCTGTTTACGAAGATGAAGGTCTTGGGGTGAGTGGGGTTCCGATGTCGGTAAGGGCATTTATTGTGTTTATAATGATTATTTGTTCCTGAGCTAAGGATGTGTTATATGTGTTAAAGTATAGCAGCAGCTGTACCTATTACTTTTATGTATTGCTGACTAGTGCCTAAAACGCAAGCCTTATTGAGATTAAACCAAATAGGAAAAACGATTAAAATTATTTTATTAGTGTTTCATTTCATTACAGCCGGATGAGAAAAAGAAACCCGGATTGCTTTTTATGAAGTGTAAAATAATAATGCAAAACATACTTAAACGTTAAGCTTTCCAAATTTGTTCCTTTTGTACCTTTTTGGTACCGAACCTTACAAAACCAGCCGACCCTTATTCAATGCAAGGTGGAATTAAGCAATTAAAAGGTTTAACTTAGTATTACAAAACGTTCAAAAACCAAACACGTTTGCAGTGCCTAATTTAATTCGTTATCAAAACTGTCGTGTCTATCAATAAAATAAATATAATAATCGAAAATCACAGTCACTGCTGTAAAAATTCAATGCAAATTGAAATTAATTGCCACCCTACTTATTACTTCGTTTGTCTTGTACGGGATAATGAAGCAGGAAACAATTTCACAAGACTGAATAATTATTTGAATTAATTAACTGGGCAAGCTGGGCAACAAACAAGTGTCAGATGGTTCAGGCAGGGCCCGAAGGGTTGCTTGCAAATTGAAGAACGCATACGCGAGAAATCAAGCCAAGTTGACCCTTTTGTGGACTGTTTAAGTATTCCGTCATTCGCAAATTTATGGTGGTCACGAATGTCACGATGTACTAAAAGGATACTTAACGTAATTTACTTATGTAATTTATATTTAATTGAGAATCGTACTCTAGGTACTGGGACATCTATTAATAATTGTAGGAAAATAAAAATATTTTAACCACACCCGTTTGTAAAGGACCCCTTTATTATTTAAATAACTTATTCGAAAGTAGTTTTTTAACCACAAGAGTGGGAAAATTAGTTTGACGCAAATTTTGAGTTGTTTTCTCATGTTAGCTGGTTGAATTGACTTTTAAGTGGTAGAAAAATGTAATGATAAATATTGAATAGCAATTTGGATTTCATTTGTAATATTTTAGAGTTCGGATTTTCCTCGCGTTGGTGTGGTTAAAAATGTTGTGTTTGACAAACTCTGTAGTAACCCTCGTACCTTGAAACCCTCGCAACGCTCATGATTCCACTTTTAGAACAATTTTGGAATATTTTGCTTACTCGTTTATCAAAATTTGTACGTGGACTTCAACAATAAATTTGCCCCTGAGCGTTTAAAACTTGACAATTTCAGAAATGTTTCATGATGTATAGGTACATCTGTAATAGTGTCATATTGCAGTGCAAATTTCTAAGCAGGGTAGAAAATATTATTTTCCTACTCCTCTACTGTTATCTGTCATTTATGCATTCATTAACACGAATATAAGAACATACATAAAAGATTTCAAGAAAAGTCTATATTGTCTATTCCTCATAAACGCTCTTGTGCTTTTATAAGCTATAATGTTACTGCGATTAATGGCTACCAACCTAACAAAACCAAAACGAATACAGTTTTAAACTAAGTGCATTGCTGCCAACTTACAAAATATTCATTTGGTTGCATAGTAAAAATAATTACTTCATAAGTCAGAAACACGCATGTGACACCCGTAATATAGCAACACCCATAGACTACGAAGACCGCTTAGCGTTGCTTGTTAGTCTCCGTAGGCTACGGTGGCCAAAATTGAGAAAAAACTGTCCAAAAAATTAATTTAGCAAGTAGCAAGTACCAGGGCCTCATGAGTTACGAGGAGGTGTCGCCGACCGGCCGGCCGCGGCCCGGGGCGGGCCGGGCGCGTAACAAGGTATGCTCGCGCATCTTGGCTATATACTTTTGCTGTAATTTGTTTACCTAAATTAAGATTTATTTTTGTTGACTCGTAGGAAAAATATTGTATGCAACGTTGTATAAGTAGGTCAAAAAATTCTCGTGGCGTATTCCTTTACAATGTTCGCCTACGCCTTCGGCTCCGGCTCACATTGTAACTCACGCCACTCGCCTTTTTTGACCCTTCTTATACAACTGATGCATAAAATACTATTATAAAGCGTTATTAATTATAGATATTCCAATATGAAAATAATCATATATTAAAATGAGTCTAGATAGGTCATCAACATAACAAACTGAGACATATCTACGTACCTACTAACTAGATATAATTTTATTGATATTATGTCTTACCCGTCAACTCGCCTCACGGCATTCAAGATTCTATCCGACTAAATTACGACTAAATTAATCTAAACAAAGTTGTTTAGCTTTATCCTTAGTCGTTAATAACTTATTTACCCAACAGAATTTAAAACAAAGGGCTTTCTTCATAAAATGTAACTGATAAATAGATAATATAAAATATGAGAAGATTTTATTACGATATTAGAGGCAGTTTAATGGTACTCCGCTTGCATGTCACGTCTCGTCTAACCTTTAAGGCTTTAAGGGTTCCTTTGTAACAAAATATGTAGTACCCATAATTCAAATTTACACAATAAAAGCTCACTTAGCAACTCTTTTTTAACCACAGTGCGATATTAATGTTGCGTAACATTAGTTACTTATATTTTAGCATTTAGAACAAAGAAAATCTTACAACGGCACTCGATTTGGTGATTTAGGTTTGTGTACTGTGGCTGCATCACTTTCATTTGTCAGGTAAAGGAAAAAGATGTTACACAAATGTTTGGATTGATCCTAACCACGAAATGAAGTGGCAACATCAGTAGAACCTGCTTCAGATCCCAACCTCTATTATAAAATTATATATCACTTCCATATATTTGCCATTATTCAAAGCGAAATGAGACTAAAAGACTTAAGACGAGACTGTTAATAAAGGATTGCGACATGTTATTACTCTTATTACATTATTAACACATATTTTAGTGTTACCTATCCATTGACTGTCCTACTTAAGGGAAGTAATTAAGGTAAATGTCTCTTTGTATATTGATTAGGGTTAAGTGCGAGATTTTATATTTTCTACTTGAATAAAGTAAACAAGACTTAAGTGTAGGTACGGCTCTAAAGCTATTTAAGCGGACACCGCAGTCCTTCAACTTTGGCGAAATAACAAGCAATTGCCGTCGATTAATAGGCATAGTTACTTTAGGTTTGACTACATTCCTTCTTATCTTCGTTTTTTTTTCAATCGCTTGTAGCAATCTAATCACAATTTCCAAATTCGAACCGAAAGTACCAAATTAATGCAAGTGGCCACTCCAAAACCTGGCTCCTACATGCCACTTTCACCCTATTAATAACCACAGTGATTAAACATTTCTGTCATGCTAGTTAATTTAATTTTAAGATTTTTAGTACGAATGTTTACCAAGGTACTGAATATACTAAATTCAAAAGTCATAACGTATTCATTCATTCATTCATAACATGACGGTATGAATTTAAATTGAAAATTATCCATTCGCGTTAATTTGTACTAAGGAGAGTCAAAGACAACAACAGGAGACGGGCACAGTTGTGTGATGAATTAGGAGGCAAGCATTTTGAACAAAGTATGTATGAAATTAGCGTTAATTTTAAAATAAACTACGATTAAGAACCAATAAGTGTGTTTGCATTAAATGTACAGTGTAGGTTTCTGAAATAGGTACACATGATGATCTTGTTTGATAACGTAAGTAGGCTCAATAAATGAGATAAAATAATTCTATGTTGTCATGTTACTATGACTAAGTCTAATTTTAACTTCGCTGGACATATAACAAAGAAACCTGTATAATTAGGCCAACGACTTGTAAGTAACCATAATTGCAATTTACAGATGCACCCGTACCTTATCCTGATTCAAGCAATCTAAGCGCGATTGGAGCGTGCCACACAAATTTAGATCACGTAAAAATTGATCGTTCCTAACGGGATCTAAAATCTAAATACGTGTGGTATGTTTCGTTTCGATAGCGTTTGGATCGCTTGGATCAGGCTCAGGTGCGGACGCATCTGTACATTGCAATTATGGTTACTTGTAAGTAAATCCCATCTTACTGAATTCCATGAATTATTCTATAGATTTGTAATTTCTAGTAAAATACTACTGAAAATAAGAGTGCTGGTTTTATTGTTACCAAGCAAACTATTGTAAATTTTAGTAAAGCAATTAGTAAAACCAAGAAACAATACACTAGATAAAACTTGTCGGCTTAATAAATTCCATGACTTTTATTTATAATTCCTAGTAACAGGTATAATAAAACCCATAAAAAAATACTAGAAAAAAAAACTATTCTTGTCTAATATTAAAAACAAGTACATATGTTTCATTATTAAATTCAAATAATAGTTTGCTTGTTTTTAGTAAACAGTATTGTTTTTTCCAAAACGGACAATTTTTTTGGTGTTAATAAATCCTATTAGTAAAACTGGTTTATAACCGTTAGCATAGGTAAAATCTCCTTGTCCTGGGATTCACTAAAATTTCAAGGTCAAACAGCCAAAATGTATGAAAAAGCAATTTTTTTGCGATTTCGGGGTTAGTCCTACAGTAAAATTTACTCAGTGCGACCTATATATTCGCCCCGTATATGATTGCAGATGACTAAAGAAACACCCTGTATATTATGAAGATAGTAATTATTAACATGTGTCTAAATAGATCATAAACATCACAAACTGAGACATACGTACCTACTAAGTAAATTTAATCTTATTGATATTTTTATCGGTCACTTAACTCCCCTCACAGCATTCAAGATCCTATCTATGGTTACTAAAGAACACCACTAAATAAACCTAAATAAAGTTTCTTACTACTTTGCCCTTAGCCGTTAATGTTAACAACTTGTTTAACCAACAATAAGTGAAACAAAGGACTATCTTCATAAAATGTAACTGATAAATACGTATTATAAAATATGAGATTTTATCACGATGTTAGAGGCAGTTTAATGGTACTCCACTTGCATGTCACGTCCCGTCTAACCTTTAAGGCTTTTAGGGTTCCTTTGTAACACAATATGTAGTACTCGTAATTCAAACTTACACAATAAAAGCTCTCTCAGCCACTTTTTTGTAACCACAGTGCGATGTTAATGTTGCTTAACATTATATTTTAGTATTAAGAGTAAAAACAACTTACAGCGTCACTTTATTTCTACTGGATAAAAATAATTAATGGAACTAGGGTTTAGAATTCGAATCCGAAGTGAATGAATTTATCCGTATCTGGATCCGGATACCCGAATCTTTCCATACATTTCAGATCCGTCGTGCAAACCCTAAGTGGAACAGATTCTCATATACATGCTTCAGATCCCAACCTATATTACAAAATGCACTCAAGTTAAATCACTTCCGTATAACCATTATTCAAAGCGATATGAGACGTTAGCTAGCTGGTACATGTGTAAATAGTTATAAGATTTTTAATTAAGGATGAAATAAATAAATAGTGATAATATATTTTATAGGAAATTATCGCACATATTAACTAAGTCCCACAGTAAGTAAGCTCAATAAGGCTTTTAAATACTATGACAACGACATCATTATGTAAAACATTCATATTTATAAATACTTAAATACACAAACACTCATGACACAAGAACAAATATCTGTGCTCGTCACACAAATAAATGCAAATACCAGGATTTGAACCCGGAACCATAGGCTTCATAGGCAGGGTCACTACCCACTAGGCCAGACAGGTCGTCAAATTGAGTCATATATATATTAAGAACACGTGTTCGTAATTTTAATAACAAAACTTCCGTGGGACACAGACTTATTATAGTACATTATGATACAAGTGTGCTAAGTTGGTCATTACACACGAGGCGATATTGTGCGCGCGAGCTGTAAGCGAGTGCGCAATAAGAAAGCCGATGTGGGTAATGAACAATGCACACGCGTTTCATACGACGTTTTTCAACACACTTGCGAGGAAAAAAACAAAACTTATAAATTAGATTTTTTCTTGTCAAAACAGTAAAGGTACTTACAATTTTCAAAATGGTGGCTCACAGTTTTAACATAAAATAATTGCACCAAATTGTGCTGGGCTTGTAGGCACTTATTCGCCAGTTAATTGAAGTAAGCTACCAACACGTTTTCCAAGAAAGACATTTTCAAAGACAAAGGCGTTTTGCTGATTTTCCATTGAATAAAAGTTTCATATGCCGCCGATTATTTTTCACCCGATTTGATGGTAAAAGGCTATCGTTCTCGGCTCTTGCCTCTATTAGTATTACTAGCAGCGTCAATTTTATATGTTCTACATTTTCAATGCTGGAAAATGAAATTTTCGTCAATATTATAAACTAAAAACATGCAAAACTATTCCAATTTTAAGACAAATACGGAAAATGGCTGGCGCGTTATTTTTTTTAAGCACGATTCCAATGCGCGCGCAAGGCAAAGGCGCGAACGAAATCGACAAACAGCCAATTTAAAAAATGTAAAAAAGCTAATATTTTCGTATTTCTATTCGACGGATGGAATTCAAAACGATAAAATGTTATGTTTATTCATTAATGTAATTTACGAGATAATTTAATCTATAAATTGTGTTTGGTGTGGTAAAACCTCTTTGAACTAACATTTGAAACCTAATAGTTGGTAAAAAAAATGTATTACTCGACCAACTTAAGAAGCCTCCGTTTCCATGCATATTATTAGCAATCAGTTACCTTTTTAACTCGGACGGATAATATAATGAAAAAGCACAAGTGGTATAATATACTGAAAAAGCACGCGTGTTTAATATCTAGGATTATGAGCCAAAAATCGGTGGAATAAAAACGTCGTTTTGAGCAAGTGTGTTGAAAAATATATTAACACGGGTCTCTCACGTATTTTATGTCGAAAAGACCCGTTCCTCCGTCCTGTGACCCGTGGCGAGTGACCCGTTTAAATTTATTTAAATACACTTTTTAATATAATAACATGACTCATAATACGTATTTTAGTCACCTATCCATTGACTGCCCCACCTAAGGTTACTTACCTCAGTAAGGTAAAGGTCTCTTTGCATATTGATTAGGGTTTGATGCGAGTTTTTACATTTTCTACTAAAGTAAACAGTACTCCTAGTGTAAATTTATTCGATAGCGAGACGTGACAGCCGCGTTAAGTCTCATTTTGTATGGGATTTTGAGTTTTCAAAACGTCCCACTCGGCGCGCTGTTTCTAAATCCCATACAAAATGAGACTTAACGCAAACGCGTTACATCACGTCACGTTTTCAAAAAAATCTACACTAGGAGTTCTGGAATTAAGTGTAGGTATGGCTCTAATGGCATAGTAGGTACGTAGAGTGGGGAAGTAGGTTATTTTCATACAAACGCACCGCGCGCGGCTTGTATGTGTGTGCCATAGTATCTTTGCGTCTCCGCACGGAACTCAAACAAAATTCGACCCGTTTCTCAGTGCGCCAGTCGGGGCTTTTGTTTGAGTGTGCATGCAGCGACGCATAGATACTATGGCGCACACATACAAGCCGAGCGCGGTGCGTTTGTATGAAGATAACATACTTCCCAACTCTTTGTACTATGCCATTAGAGCCATTCCATGCCATTGGGTCCATTATTTAATGTTTGTTGTATGGGAGCCCCCCTTAAATATTTATTTTATTCTGTTTTTAATATTTATTGTTATAGCGGCAACAGAATTACATCATCTGTGAAAATTTCAACTGTCTAGCTATCACGGTTCATGAGATACTACAGCCTGGTGACAGACGGACGGTCGGACAGACGTACAGACGGACAGACGGACGGACGGACGGACGGACGGACAGTGAAGTCTCAGTGATAGGGTCCCGTTTGGCCCTTTGGGTACGGAACCCTAAAAAACAACTCGTATGTTCCTTTTAATGAACTTATGCCTGTTTGAGGTTTATTCTTATCTTTCTGAGCCGTTTTAAACCTATTTGGTACTATTGCAATGTTTAGTTACGAAAATAGTATAGGTACTTATTCATTGCGCCAAAACATAAAAGTACCTACGTTTTAAAAGTGCGTCATTTGTGCTTCATCGCAAATGTACTTTATTGGCTAACGGCTGTAATGTACAAATGCGTAACGTCAACACTTATCTACCTTGACTAATCTCTTACATTGAATTCCCAAACAGTTGTATAAATATATACCACTGTCCGCGTGTTGCTAACGTATATAGGGTGTAACTTATTTAACGATTTTTTTAAAAACAATAACGCATACCCCGTAAATATGTTCTATTAGCCCGAAAACACAAAAACAATTTCAGGTCATTCTTGTAACTGCAACCCGTGCCGAATTTCATGAAATGACCAAAAAAAAGGAGATCGTCGGTTTTCTTAAGCTTTTGGGCCCCATCGTCAAGTTGAACGTATACATTGTCGCGTTCGGTAAGTTCTACCTCCTAAACGTCTCGTTAGGTATGAAGAGGCAGAAGAACGGTCAAAATGTTTATTACCACAACCAGCTCAGTTGGTAAAAATGGGTATAATAACGTGGTTCGCGCCAATACTTTATAAGGATCGGATTCCGCAAGTCGTTCGTAGCCAGAGTACTCCCCTGACGGTGCCGAGGTGGTAGGCGCCGATTTTCCTGGTCAGCGCTGAGTTCAGCGCAGCTGCAAACTACGTGGCGCTGAGTCGGGGAAAGGGCCAGAAGCACGCCAGTAGCAAAACGGCAAGCGGGCGGCAAGCAGGAAGCCAATAAAAAGTCACTCTGGACTTTGGACCCCAATTCGGGGTACACTTAAAAACATAATTAAACACCACAGTGATTTTATAATAGTCGAGGAACACGTAGGGATGAAGTTAAAATTCGATTACGGATTCGTTATTTCAAACCGTAGCAGAGATCGATATTTAAGCGACGTGCGTTCCACTCAACTTCAAAGGTAGAATCAATGAGCGAGCGGCGGCGCGCGATGACAAAGCGCACCGATCAGTGCACTTCATTCATGCACTCGCGAATGTGAACATTATTGTGAGTGAATGTAATAACTATGGCGCGACATATGCAAATTAATCAGCGTGAAGTTGATTTTATAATCTTAAATACATAGTTTTAAGACAGTATTGTTGTATATATTAGTGTGTAATATAGTTTAAAGTTGTAAATATATTTTTGATTAGGTAAGTAGTAGCTCTTAAGGTCTATTTATTAAACATGTAACGTATTACGTTACAACATATATATACATAGCAAATTAATCATTATAATTGCTAGATTATGGTGAAAACAGAATGACGAAACAATACGAAAATTTTGAGAAATCCTGCAAAAAACTTGAACATGACAAGAAAAACTTTTATACACAAAAGCGTATATATACTACTCACACTGTTATGTAAAAATAGTATGGCTTTTTAAAAGAAAATAAGACTAATTCTGAGACGTAAATGAAACTGAAATCGTATCCTCATACAATAGAAAGTTATATTTTGGTCTTGTTTGGAAGTTCATTGTTACTTCTAAGGAGAGTGAACAGATTGAAAACTGACCATTTTAAGCACTTCTTTCAACAAAATGAGATTTTATTTAAGGTTGGTGTTGCATGTAAATACTGGACAAATTTGAAAAAAAAATGTTACGTTCGTTTAATAAACGTAACATGATAATGTCGTATTCTAAATTCGTTTAGATCTCCAAACTTTGATCATATAGGTAGAGTCTGGCTAACTGTTGACAGATATTTCCTTGTTGTATCACCAATTGTCTATGATTTAAAAAAAAGCTAAAAGTCTGTTGTTAATTTATGTCATTCATTTAAATTGTTCGCGGTTTATAAAACCCCCTATAAATTTCAATTTATTTTAAATAATATTAATAATGACTATACCGAGTGAGGTCCGCAAACTATTATTTAACCTCGTAAATAATTACTACAATGTGCGAAGTCGACGTGAAGCGTTGTATAACGAAAAACTGCAATGTTTACAAGTCGTAAACAATTTAGTAGGTTGGTGCTCTATTAATATTTTGATACTTTAAGTACTAGTTCTAACATTTGCCTATAACTTTGATTAAGAACGTGAATTTCTTAATACCTGAATCTCATGAACAGGAAGTGTGTAAAGAAACGGATAAACTAGAAGTTCTGAAAAAATATCAATAAAATCAAAACATTGGAACGTAACGAGTTACTGAAAACCAATATTTAGAAGAAATATGTGGAGTGACTGGTCAGTAGTAATTTAAATAAAATAAAATAAATAAATAAATAAATATTATAGGACATTATTACACAAATTGACTAAGTCCCACAGTAAGCTCAATAAGGCTTGTGTTGAGGGTACTTAGATAACGATATATATAATATATAAATATTTATAAATACTTAAATACATAGAAAACACCCACGACTCAGGAACAAATATCCATGCTCATCACACGAATAAATGCCCTTACCAGGATTTGAACCCGGGACCATCGGCTTCGTAGGCAGGGTCACTACCCACTAGGCCAGACCGGTCGTAATTTGATATAAAAATATAAAATATATAAAAATATCTGGGCGAAACATGTCTATACATATATGTCTTTGTACTTTACATAGTGCACGTCAACGTATACTTAACTCATTTCCTTAGGTACCTTACGTGCGCACAGAAAATCAAAAATATTTTCTAGTATCAAAACTATAATTCCTACTACACAAAGTGTGACCAAGTTGTTATTTTTTGAATTTCCCGCCAAAATAGTGTGTAATATTTCAGTAGTCAGACTCTATATACTCGTACAGTCAAATAAGTATACTTATTTTAGGCATTTTTATAGTCGATTCGTAATTAAAGAGTAGGTTAAATAGATAATGAATGACACTACTGATATTTTGAATAGAATCGAAACGCACTTATGTCAGCTCTGTATGACTAATGGCTACCCACCATATAGTTTAGTGCAAAGAGAATGTAACTCCTTAGTGAAAAAGCCTCACTGGTCTGGTCAGGTGAAGTTAAACCTTTTGTCAATGCTATAAAGACGTTGACTACGGCAAAGCTGTTTTTGCTGTATCCGTATGAAAATGTATCTTAACCTATATACCCTCCTTACGCATTCAATGTAATGTATTGAATTACGGAATGTATTTTTATTACGTATAAGTATTTCTAATTCCCGTTTCAATGAACCCCAATATTATGATTATTTTGGGTATTAAAAAAATCCAAAAAAAAAAACACAAAATAGTTTATTTGGTTTAACTAATACTCGTAATACACGAAACATAAAAGGGATGGAATCTCCCATTAAGTATAACAATACTTGTGTGTAAATTACTGGAATTTGTCGAAGTAGTTTCAGAGTATAGGATGATTCACGCTATACCGGGCCGGGGCTGGGCCGGAGCTTCCGGCGCTTCGTTCTCTATGGAAAGCACCACGTGATCACCGATCAGCCGCCATAGGAAATGACGTGTCGGACGCCTCGGCCCGGGCACATAGCGTGAGTCATCCTTTAATGTCAAAAAACATTTTCACGTCAGCAGCTCGAACAAGGATAATTTTCTGCTTAATGACAGTGAGCAAAATCGCATTTTGCAGTATTAGTACTCTGACATCGGGGCCTTTTTACATCTCCACATAATAACTACAATATTTGATTTATTTTATTTTAGTATATGGAAAACCAACAGAGCTATATATATATAGAACTTACAATAGAATTACAGAGCCAATTACGGGTTCTCACTTATAGGATTCTCTCACTTATATATCCGTTCTCGGGCCTCAAACTATCTCCATACCAACTTTCATGTACGGATCAGTAGTTTAAGCGTGAATAAGTAACAGACAGGAAGACAGAGTCCCTTTCGCATTTATCATATTAGTAGGGATTATCATTATTTTGATTTTTAACGGTTTTTGTCATATTTGACAGTTCCTTTCTCGGATATGAACCTAATTTTTTTCGAACACTTAACTCATTTAAATTAATCACTCTGTACACACATTATTATATTGACGACATCTAGAAGAGTATATTATTTAAGTCAACATTAAATCTGCCTATGAGACTATACGAACACGTATTCTACATTTCTAGTTCTGTCGCGAACAAGTTACCAGCGGAAAAATAAACAAAAGTAAGATTCCTATTGGATTTTTTTGTGCTTTCTAAATTATAAAGACTAGAATAAAAAAAAAACATTATTATTATTTACGGTTTGAAAGTTGTTAGGTGCCCCGGCCCTACTCATGCGATTTAATAAATTTAATTCAATTCAAAGAAAAATCATGTCGATCCAATTTGTTTAGTACCTATTTCCTACTTGTCCATCCATCTGTTCTTTTGTCAGCGGGTTGTATTTCGTAAACCGGAGTAGGTAAACGGTATACCCCGTTTATTTAGATTAGAATTTTTCTATCCACAAAAGTATAACCCTAGGTTCCTATGATATCTAATGTTGCAGCACATCTAATATGTACGTAAACGACACTATAATTCAGTACATTGTTGCCACTACTTTAGTGGTTGTAAAGTTTCTAATATGAAAAAAAAAAACAAACGGACTATAGATAGTGACCACATCATAGTTATTTTTCGTATACATATTACAAAAGTACGGATTCCTTCATTTTGCGTGGTCCTACACGCACTCGGTTGTTTTTTTTTTGCATCTGCTGCCTGCGTTGACTAATGGGCGGTCGTTAATCACGGGCTTTTCTTACAAATGTATCATTTCCTCTGTAATTGAGATTGGTGCTAGAAAAAGCTGTATCCTTAATACAATAAAAAAAATGTCCAAACTGCAATCATACAGGCCAGTTCGGGTTAAAGAATACACTGAAAAAAATAGATAGCCGAACTGGTTTTGTAACTTTACTAAATAACTAAACTACGGTTATAAGAAAATAAACTTTGCATAAATTTACAAACTTATTTTGTAGTGTATACCCAGTACCTGAACACTGATAGCCAAACACGGTTTTGTAACATATAACACATAGTTCGCAAGTCCCAATTTTTGTGTAAACAGTAACCAAAATTTTGTTACAGTTATGCAAACATTTCTTTCAGTGTATTTTTATTTTCTCAAAAAGAAATTTACATTTCACTGATGTGAGAAACATTTTTCTATAAAATTTGATGATAGTATTTATACATTGCGTAGATAAACTATTTAAGTTTTACAAATGTTTGGTTCAACAAACATGCATTAATATAATACGATAAACGTAAACAATAATATTATAGATTTATTTATAAGTACTAAAGCATGAAGTATCACTAAAATTACATGGTTTGTAATTAAAGTAATAATCATATTAAAAAAATATAAGATCGAGAGATCCAGAAATTACACATTAAAAATGAGGTAGACGTAGAATTTCAACGGGCAAGTTGCACAAACAAGGTGTACATAGTGAAACAGTAAAACAGTAGGTCAGTTATAAATCAGTAGGCTTTCGTTATTTAGGATATAGTGTTCTAAGTAATTTTTAAATATTTTAAAAGTGCGTGCATTTTTTATAGTACCAGGTAATTTATTATATAACTGTACTCCTGCAAAAGTTAGCTCATAGCTACCTATTCGTTTTCCCTGAGCGCTTTTTATTTGTGGCAAAACAATGTGATCCTTTCTTCGGCTATTGCGTTTGGATATTTGGTGTTTTTTTTAATAAAAATAGTTATAAGATCTTATTCCAATATGATACTGATCTGATAATAACCTATCAATGTTAAAAGTAACGTTTTTGGTTCAAGGTTGACATAATGCACAATTCAGCAGGTCCTCTAAAGGAAATTGGAACCATCTCATATTGGAATGATGTCAGATCTATGTTAGATCAGTTTCACATTATATTGTTGGAATTGGCCTGATAGACTTTCTTACTTATAGAAACATTTTTTTTTCAAGTACGTTTTTCTCATACATCACCATCACGCAGTTAACTACTTTTTATATGTTGTCCATCCGTTCTATTGATACAATAAAGTCAGAAATGGGACTCGTAAATTCTGACTTTCGTTAGAAATGCATTCATTTGTACATTTTTAACGGCTACGGTGCAGACGAAGT
The DNA here is from genome assembly GCF_033807575.1 of Cydia pomonella. Lineage (NCBI taxonomy): Eukaryota > Metazoa > Arthropoda > Insecta > Lepidoptera > Tortricidae > Cydia > Cydia pomonella. The sequence goes on from NC_084704.1 coordinate 20,655,895, forward strand.
GGCGGGCAGTCTATTAGCAACATAAAAGATACACGAATTATTTAATACTAAATGATGCTATGTGCGTTATTACTTAAAAAACAGATGGGCGCATCGGAATCTATATCCGCATTGGAGGTGGCAGCAGTGGAGCCTACAGTCAAACTGATACAGACGGCATTACTCGCTCTGACCGTTCTGCATCTAGGCGCCAACAACTACCCACCGCAGGCTACAGTATCCAGTAAGTTTATAAAAGGAAGATGATTCATGTTTATTTCTATCCGCCTTGTAAATAACTACAATTGAGATGATAGCAACCGCTTTGTACAGTGATAGTATAGACTAAAACAAACTTTTTTAATTTAATATAGATATTCCCTACAACAACTACTTAGACAATTTCTGCAGAAAGTAAAAGGGAAGTGAAGTTATAAGTAGTACAAATTTTAATACAGTTATATGGAAGTAATACTGCGTGGAATCTCAAATGGAAAACATGATTGTCATAAACCAGGAATGTTCCGTAGATTTCAATAACATTTCCTTTAAAACAGATGGTGAACAGTTTGACTTCATAGTGGTGGGCGCGGGGTCGGCAGGGGCGGTAATTGCCAACAGGCTCTCGGAGATAAGCGACTGGAAGATCTTACTCATCGAAGCTGGCGATAACCCACCTATTGATTCAGTGGTAATATGTCATTTCGCTAATTGATCTTATTCTTATAGTACTACATAATAAAATAACAAGAACTGTCATGTAGGTATATTTAGGAGCAAAAACTTTAGCACGACCAATAAAAAATGGCCAAGAGCATGTCGGGCCATGCTCAGTGTAGGGTCTCGTAGTTACCATTCTGTTAGAACGGGCCAAACGGGGGCTACTCGTATTCTTAAGCATCATGTACTGGTGATCCCCCCCCCCCTGCATACAATCAGTCTATGCAGGGGGTCAGCTCTCTCTGCAGCTGACTGTACATTACAAGCATAAGGGACTAAAATAACGAAACCTTCAAGAAATGAGCGTACTCCCATCTTAAAAGCCGGCAACGCACTTACAACCCCTCTGGTGTAGCAGGTCTCCATGGGCGGCGGTAATCGCTTACCATCAGGTGATCCGTCTGCTCGTTTGCCTCTTCTATCATCGAAAAAAATAAGTACCTTCACAGCGCTTTGTACATCTTTTTACTAATAAGCATTTACATTTCATGCCGTTGACGGAAAATAGACGTCACGCTACATAGAGTATGATTCCATTTAGTATTTTCGTAATGATTATCATTAAATTTGTCAACTTCTTTAGTTAACTGATATAGATACTTGAAAATCAGTTCGTAAACGTCTAACTGACTTTCATCTTATTGTCACTCAACTAAATAATAGATTATTAGTTTATTAAATTATACATATTTATGATTTTTAACAGTGTATTTTTTTAACGTAACATGTATTTATTTTTCTACGCGTCAATAGGTAAGTTATTTGAATTGTAGTGTTGTAAAAAACTCCCTGTATGTTAAATTACGTCATTTTTGCGTCAGCGGCATGAAATGTACGGGGTCTGCTAATAAGAAAAGCTTTTTTGCAATAACTCACCGATCATGTTCGCTATAGGTTTCATTGAAAGTATTTATTCAGATTTTGTTTCACGTTTTTTTTTAATATTTTTTGGACCCATGGTTCAAAAGTTAGAGGGGAGAAACATATTTTTACTTTCGGAGAGATTATTTCCGAAAATATTAACTTTATCAAAAAATGGTTTTGCATACCCTCATTCCTTTTGAAAGACCTATCCAACGAGATGTATAGACATGGAGTTATCTAGAACATCGTTAGAACTTAAGTCCCATTATTTTAAAGTAAATACCTTCTTATTAAAAACAAAATTGTTAACTACGTATTATCACACATTGCGTCTCACTGATGCTTACCATTTTTTCAAAAATTAAGCGTTCTATATGCTTTTTATTATGTAAATATTACTAAATATACGTTAACACTTTTCAATAAAAAAGTAATTATATCTTAAATCTCATTTTTTTCATATTTTATTAGCAATCATTTTTACTCACTTAAATGAGTAAATACGGGTATTTAACAGGTGCTTTGAGTAAATACTGAGTATTCATCACTACCCATCTCTAGATACCACACTATTGGGTCAAAGCAAAAATAACTAACAAAAGCATTTCGTATGGGACGTAAGTACCTTATTTTTTTTGCATTTTTTTTTACCGATCTGTATTCATGCCAAATTGCAGTTTTCTAGCACTAACGATCACAATTAGGATGCATTGTTTTATCATATAGTTCCTATGGCAAACTAATGTGTCCATCGTCAGACCAGCTTGATTACCATCATACCATCATACCCAATATTGTATTGTCACCCAACTTAGTACGTATGAATGTGAAGGTGCAGCTCAATCGAATAAAAGAAAGTGGATCTAATTTAGCTTCCTAGATTTAACCCGCACAAATGATATATTATCAACAAATTTTGCAAGTTCTTGAAGCATGTTAAAAATAGGTTTTTAATTTAACTTCGATTTCGACTGTTGCGGCAGTAATGCAGTCGGCTTCATTGCTGCAGGAAATGTCAAATTTAGTATACATTTCGCCATAAAGTAACCTTTCTAAAGTTTCCTGCAGGAATGCAGTCGGAAAATTACTGCAACAGTAATGCAGTCACCAGATTAATGCAGCCGTATGGCGATGAGTCATTCTGCCTAATTCATTCTGGTCTCATGTGTCAAAATCGATAGTTCTGCTCGAATTTTCGATATATGCGGCATGCAGTCGGTAGTAATGTTGCGCTGCAACACTGCAGCAGTAATGCTGGTGTAGTCTGAATCTGAACGGTACTTTTAATACGGTAACACAATGTTATATATTTCAGATTCCTGCCTTGTTTCCTTTTGTGGACTATTCAATGGCTGACTGGAACTATTATAGTGAAAATGACGGATACTCTAGTCAAGCTCATAAGACAAAAACAATCCATCTAACCCGAGGAAAAATGCTTGGAGGATCTAGTGGTGCAAACTACATGTACTACGTGCGAGGGAACAAGAATGACTTCGAAAACTGGGTAGAAATGGGAGGCAATGGGTGGGATTGGAATAATGTCACCTACTACTTCAAAAAAAGCGAGGGTCTTAAAAGCCTGGAGGTTCTTCAAGCTGGATCAGGTGATTTGCATAATACTGACGGCCCTTTGGGTGTTACACGACCAGTTTGGGATAATGGAACTGAAGAATATCTAGAGGCATTCGGTGACAAACATAAAATTCTTATCGATTCGAATGGATATGAGCAGCTTGGATACTCACTTCCTCAATATACCATAGCTGATCATAAACGACAAAGTACTGCAGTAGCTTTTTTAAGGTCAATCAAAAATCGAAAGAATCTGTTTGTTCTCAAAAACACCTTGTGTACAAAAGTACTTTTCAATGAAAATCAGAAAGCAAATGGGGTAGAGGTAAAACTACCGAATAAACAAATAATCAATCTTTATGCTACCAAAGAAATAATACTTTCAGCCGGTGCAATCAACACCCCTCAGCTACTAATGTTATCAGGTATTGGACCTCAAGACCATTTGATGGAAAATGGTATTGAAGTACTGTTAGATTTACCTTTAGTTGGTAAAAACTTACAAGATCATCCCACATTGCTTGTTATGTTAACAGGCAGAAAAGGCATCAAGTCAGCACCTCAGAACCTTAAAGTGTTAACGAATCTGGACCAATTTCCTACTCCTACTATAATGGGTTTAGTTGCTCTATCAGAAAACAGTTCGGTTCCAGATTATCAAACTTTAGTTTTCCCGTTTCCAGCGGGTACTGTGCTATCGACGCTGATATGTTCCCACGTATTTGGGCTTGAAGATCAAATTTGCACTGCCGTTGCAAATGCTGGGCAAACGCAAGAGACGCTTTATACGATACTAACTCTGTTGCATCCAAATTCCAGAGGACATATTGAGTTGAAAAGTAATAATCCCGAAGACAGTCCAAAGATTTTTCTTAATTATTATTCAAATGATGCAGATTTAGATAAACATGCAAGTAGTATTGAAGATTATATGAGTGTTTTAAATAACGATTTTATGAAAAACATAAACTCTAAGGTCGTTAATATGCAGATACCTCAATGTGCTGACATAGAATTTAATACTCATGACTATTGGAGGTGCCACGTTTTAAATATTGCTACAACTTTGTGGCATCCAGTTGGAACGTGTGCAATGGGCGTTGAGGGTAATAGCGTAGTAGATTCTGAACTAAGAGTACGAGGTGTTACTGGATTAAGGATAGGAGACGCCAGCATCATGCCGAGCATTACCAGTGGTAACACTAATGCACCTTGTATTATGATTGGAGAAAAACTTGCTGATATGATTAAGCGGGCCCATGGTTATTAGTTAATAATTACGAGTAAAATTTCTGGGGCCGTCCTTACCTACACAATAAAATGTAATAAAATTGCACATTTGTTTTATTTTGAACTATAAAAGCTTGGATTTCGCCTAACGGTGAGAGCACAAACGAAATAGAATTTATTATTACATCCTCCCCAAGTAAACAAATTGTACAGAACCTTGAAGTTATTAACAAAATATAGTATAAGTTCAGATCATGGGTCCGGTCCGTCCGAATCCGGCAAAAATTTACCGCATAAGATAACGTTAATCACTTCTTTACCCAACAACATTTGAAACAAAATACTTTCTTCATAAAATGTTACTGATAAATAGATACTATAAAATATGATAATATTTTATCACGGTATTAGAGGCAGTTTAATGGTACGAGTACTCCGCTAGCATGTCACGTCCCGTCTAACCTTTAAGGCTTTTAGGGTTCCTTTGTACCAAAATATGTAGTGCCCATAATTCAAACTTACACAATAGAAGTTCACTTAGCGTCTCTTGTATAACCATAGTGCAATATTAATTGTCACTTAATCAGATCAAAGAAAAATCGTACAACGGTACTTGATTTTGTGATTTAGGATTGCGTATTGTGGCAGCATCACTTTTATTTTTCAGGTAAAGCTGTAACAACATCTCAACCAAGAAATGAACTGGCAGCATCAGCGGAACACACGTGCTTAAGATCAGATCCCAACCTTTATTAGAATATGCACCCAAATTACATACCACTTCCGTATATTTGCCATTATAAAACGCGATATGAGACTGAAAAACTAAAGACGAGATTGTTAATAATAAAGGATTGAGTCATATTTTTACATTACGAACACGTATCCATTGACTGTCCCACCTAAGGTAGGTAATTAAGCTAAACGTATCTTTGCTTATTGATTAGGGTTTGGTGCGACTTTTTTATATTTTCTACTAAACGAAAGTAAACAAGACTCAACACATCTACTGCCAAGAACACGTATGTGTGTTCATTTTGTACTGGAAACGAGGCGCCCGCCACCGAAATTGTTAAGTGTAGGGCTCTAATGCTAAGCGGACACCGCAGTCTATTAACACTTTCGACTTTGGCGAAACCACAAGTGCGTTGCCGGCGATCAATAAGCATTCCCTTCTTTTTATCTTCGCTTTTTTCCGCTTTTAGCAATCTGACAATTAGCAAATTCTGTATATTCCTAAAATTGGTTCAAACCTCTTATCTGTCAGTGCTATGGTGAAAAATGGCTGCACAGTAAACTTACAAAACAGTTTGTTCATTTTGAATACACACCGAGAAGTTGTCTTCAACCTGACTTCTTCTGCTAACATTGGACACATAGGACATTTAAACTTTACAGATGTTAGCAAGCTGCCGGAGTACGCCGAGGGAGTTGAATCGTTTCTTGAGAAAAGTATGAGTCCTGTTACCTGTACTACCTGTCTCACGGGAAAGCAGGCCCGACTGCCCTTCAATAATGTAAGCACGAGAGCTATAGACTCACTACAGCTTGTCCACACCGAAATATGTGGACCGATGGAGCAAGAGTCTCTTGGAGGTATGAAATACTTTATTGAAAAATGAAAATGAAAATGAAAATGAAAATATTTAATTCAGACACCAAGTATCCATATTTTTGTCTACAAGACTGTGTTAGTAAAATAACAAGAAAAATCTTAAAAATAAAGTTAACATTAATGTTAGTGGAACACATAATGCTCATTGGATCTAACATGCATTGTCATCCAGTGAGTTATAAGAGGGCTGTCCACCCTTTCCGCAATCACCCTCAGGAGAGTGTTGGTGCTGCCCCGCACGCGGTCCCACAGGGACGCCACCCTCTTACGCAGCACTGCGTGGAAACCGTCTGTGCTCCACTCAGCGAACATTGCTGACGCGCTGCAGCGCCAGGGCAGCCCCAATAAACCCCTGAAAGCGTTGTTGTACTGGACACGCAGAGCACTAAAGGTTTTTTGGGTGTAGTTGCTCCACAGGTTGCACGTGTACAGGTTTTGGCAGTAGGTTTTAAATAATGTAATTTTTACCTCACGGGAACAGCGAGCAAACCTGCGTGACAACATGTTACCCCTAACCGATAGTGCTCTGCGTTCCCTCTCCAGGTCTTCATTATCTTTTAGAGTGTCTGTGACCCAATGGCCCAAATATTTAAATTTTGTAACTGTCTGAAGAGGAGAACCGTCTAGGTTAATAGGTGGTATAGAATACGTTTTAGTACCAGACTTAAAGACTAAGATCTCACTCTTCTTGACATTATATTTGAGCCCGTGGGCCACAGAGTATCTCTCACATATACCCAGCAAGACTTTTAATGCGTTTATTGAGGGGCTCAGCAGCACCATATCGTCGGCATAGCTAATATTATTAACAAAACTGCCGTCCACTGAACAACCTACACCAGCGCTGCTGAGCTCCTCAATCAACCCATTTACATACAGATTAAAAAGTGTGGGTGACGTCAATCCGCCCTGTCTCACACCACATTTCATTTTATATGGGTCTGAGTATGCCCCAGCCCATCTCACAATATTTATTTGATGATCATACCAATACTCAAACATATTTGTTAACTCAACTGGTAAACCAGTCCCGCTGCGCAACTTGTGCCATAACAACTTATAAGATACAAGGTCAAATGCCTTCGACAAGTCCAAAAAACATGCAAAAACTGGCGTGTTCCGCTTAGTGTAGTTATTACCTATGTAGACGATTTTACTAGAAAAGTTCATGTGTATCTCTTGAAAAACAAGTTGAATTTGCTTAAAGTTTTCAAAGAGTAGAAGAGCAGAGTAGAAAATTAACTCGAAAGGAAAATAAAGGCAATTCCTTCAGACAATGGTTAAGTGTACTGCAACAAAGTCTTTGAAGGCTTCTTGCGCAGACATGGAATTGAACATCAAACTAGCACTCCGTATTCCCCTCAGTCTAATGAAGCGCTTTTCTGGGGTGACGTGCTGGCTACTACAGCGCCACCAAACACCGATGGAGATGTGGTCTGGTAAGAAGCCCGATCTGTCCAATTTGAGAATTTTTGGCTCCGTTGTTATGGTACAGATACCTAAAGAAAAACGCCAAAAATGGGATTCAAAGTCCAGAAAACAGATATTTGTCGGCTACTGTGAGTCTACCAAAGCATACCGAATACTTGATCCTGAAACGAATCAGATAACGAAGAGTAGGGTTGTGGTATTTTTAGAAAATGCAAAGAAATGTGATAACAACATTTACATACCTTGTACATCCGACAGCAACCCGGCAGCAGGACAGCCACCTGAAAAACCCTGCAAAGGTGAAGGAGAAAGCAACGTGGAACCGTCTTCAGGTGACGACTATTATTCTGGCGACAATGATGACTCATCCTACATACCAGAGGATCCAATAGAGCTTGATTCACCAACACGTAATTATTACTTAGATCCGCGAAAAGCAGTCCAGTATGCCGAGAAGGATGAAGTTGATACAAGTTACTTTTGTTCAATACCTAATTTAAATGACCCTCTGACTGTTGACCAAGCTCTCTCATCTCTTCAGGCAAACCAATGAAAGAAGGCCATGCAGAAAGGACCAAAGGGATGGGGGCGGCTGCCGGCGGGCACCGTCATAATGATCGGGGGCGAATCTGTCCAGGTCAGGGCCCACTTTAAGTACTTGGGACTTGTCCTGGACAGAATGTAGACCTTTAAGGAGCACTTCACGAGAATGGCTCCTCGTCTCGTTGGTGCTGCCTTGGCTTTGGGCCGCCTACTGCCCAATTTGGGGGGGCCTGCGCCATGCAGACGGCTGTATGCTGGGGTCGTCCGGAGTATGGCGCTGTACGGAGCGCCAATCTGGGTCAGACGACTCACGGAGGGTGAAGCCGTTAGGGTGAGGTGTTGAAGTAAAAGCACGGAGTTTTAATACACTTTTAATGGTAAGAAAACACGACAGATATAAACTCAAAATAAGTCCAGAAAACAACATATGTAACTGAATATCACGTGACACATTTTTGCACGACTACGTGCGGCCCCGTTCGAGGAGGCATACAGACTGGTGGGGCGCAATGACGTTTTACTTAGGTAGCAATTTGCCTATGTATTTTTATATATAGCTATACAGATACATTTGGTTTTAACAATATTTGTGAGCGCGTCGCTAATAGAGGGCCTTCGTGCTGTTCTGTCGGCCGCAGAGGGTAGTGGCCCAGATAATGGTGAGGCCTACCGCACCATCTCTCACGCGGCGGCGTGCCGCCTCGCCGGTACCCCGCCTTGGGAGCTGAACGCGGAGGTGTTGGCAGAGAGGCACGGGCTGAGGGCGGAGGCCAGGAGGCGTGGTGAGCCCCCAGACGCGGAAGAGGCTGAGAGGGTGGCGCAGCGTGTAGCCGCGGAGCGCCTACGAGCGTGATGAGATTAATGAGTGGGTGGATAGAGGGAGGGGGGCCTTGACCTTCAGGTTAACGCAGGTGGTGTCTGGACACGGCTGCTTCGGGCACTACCTGTACAGAATTAAGAGGGAGCCGGGGCCTCGGTACCACGAGTGTGGCGCGGTGGACTACACGGCCCAGCACACTCTGGAAAAGTGCAATCGCTGGGCCGTGGAAAGGGCTGCCCTCGGGATGGCAACAGGGGTGGTGGATCTCTCGCTGCACAGCATCATAGCGGCGATGCTGGGCAGCCCGAAGCCCAAAGCGGGTGTCCTGGCGCCAAGCCGGGGCTGTTGGGGGGCGCTATAGTGGAGTGTACTCGATCTCATAGCGCTCTCGCAAACGGCAAAGAGGGAAAAAGGGAAACGCCGGAGTGGGTTTAGTAGGTAAAGCCAAGTTCTCCCCTCCTCTCACTAGGAGAGAGGGGACAGGAGCGGCGAGTCCCACCCCCATTATGGCCTTTCCGCAGCTGGGGGACGGTGCTCAGAAAAAGGGCACTGACTATGACGAAGTTTATGCTCCAGTGATAATGATAAGGTACACATCAATCTGTTACTTGATTGCACTAGCTGCGAAGTATGACCTAGAGATTTCACAAATGGATGCTATCAGTGCATTTCTTAAGGGTGATATTGATATCGAGATCTACATGTCACAGCCCGAACACTACAAAGAAACCGGTAAAGTGTGTCGCTTGCATAAATCGATATATGGACTCAAGCAGGCTAGCCGGCAATGGAATCTGAATCTGAACGATGCCTTACTGAAAATTGGACTGATAAGGTCGAAGATAGATCCGTGCGTTTACCATTTAGTAAACAAAAGTACTATGATATTTATAGCAGTGTGAGTCGATGATTTTTTAATCTTCACTTCACAGGACGAAAAAATATTCTGAAACATAAGTAGTCTATATAAATTTTCTATAAAAAATTTAGAACTGTTTTCTCTGGGATCAATATTTAATAGATATTAGAGGGGAAAATTAATTACAATGAATCCTCAGGTCTCTTTTTTTAGTTTTTCGTAAATGATTTGTATAGTATGACCTATAGCAATTTTTTTTTATATATAAAAAGATTTAAAATAAAAATTTCAACAAAGACATGCGTAACACTTTTCCCTAGGATCAATATTCATTAAGCTTTTAAAACGAGAAACACAAATAATGTGTAGTATTGTTTCAATTAACTTTCTTCGTTTAATATCTCAATAATATTGATCCTAACGAAAAAGTGTGAGAAATCTTTTTTTGTAGAAAACTTGATGGTAAGTATTTGTTTAACATTTTTTTGCACTGGAGCACCGTTTACGAGTTATTTACGAACAACTAAAAGAAAGGACCTATGAATTGATTATAATTAACTTACCCCCTATAATATCTTCTTACGTATTGATCCTAGAGAAAAGTGTTTCGAGTGTTTTATATAGGAAATATTATGTGCATTATTTATGTATACGAACGTGTTTTGCTACGGGCTACCGTTTACAAGTTACTGACGAAAAACTAAAAAGGGACTGTAAAACAGATTATTATTAACATTCCCGCTGTAGTATTTTTAAATATTGATCCTAGCGAAAAGTGTTACTTATACATGTTTCTTATAGAAAATTTTATGGTTATTATTTCTGTATGAGACATTTTTTTTGCTATGGGTCATACTTTACAATTTTTTTTACGAAAAACTAAAGAAAAGGAACCTTAGAATTGATTTTAATTAATTTTCTCTCTTTAATATCTTTTTAAATATTGGTCCGTTATTAATTTTTGGGGGTAATTATGTATAATTTATACTGTAAATTATCTTGTATAAAATATGTTATTTAGCCTAAGGATCTTATACAAAAAGCTGCTGGTCAGAACCTATTTGTTCGAGATTTGACGTCCTGGGATCATTTCGGCGGTATTGCACTAGCTTAGCGTAAAATAATCTTGTGTACCCGAAACAAATCAACTGCACGAGGCTTAAATGCTGGGCAGCCACCGCATTGTGTGGCCGCTGTAAAACGACGCGACACAAATTTCTGCAGCAGAATAATACTCTGACCAACACCACAGTCACAGTAATTACCTATGGTCATATAATAAGTGGTAACGCAAACTACCGGGATAATTATTAATGTAGAATAAAATTATTACAAATACATACCATACCAAAACGTAACTAACTAAATGCAACTTACCAACTGTGAACGAGTAAATAATGTTAGTTATTGTACGAAATATGGATGTATTCTGTGTAATTGGACCATATTATAAGTCAGTTAAAATTTAAAATGTTATTTAGAATAACAAAACGTACTTATACGAAAAATATAGGAAAAAATAACCATAATTAGTAATTAAAATAGATAAAATGTGGGTGCGAAAGCATTTATGGAACTTTCTTGCATTTCCTCGCATTTTTTTAATTCTTCGGTGGAGCCTTAATGTCTAACAAAAGTTCTACGTTTATGATATTCCCGATGAGACAAATCAATTGGGGATACATTTAGGTCGTTAGGTGGCCATTTGAGGTTACCTTTTTTAAAGATGAGATTTCCAGCGATTTTTTTCAAAACTGCTTAAAGGTCGTTGGAGGAGTAGGCGGGGACAAAAAACTTATGGCCTATATTTTAAAGATTACATAATTTTCTCTGTACCTGGGTTACATAATCGTGGTTTAAGTAATATTTTGCGTGCACAAAATACTCATTGTTCTCCGGGCTATGTGACCATGTTGCTAAATTCCTAATCTTTTGACACAGCCTGCATTAATTATAAACTGAAAATAGATGAAAAGCGGCCAAGTGCGAGTCAGACTCGCGCATGAAGGGTTCCGTACCATTTATGACGTATTAAAAAAAATCTACTTACTAGATCTTGTTCAACATTTTACCACTTTGGACACACATTTTACCACTTTGAAAGTGTCTCTCGCGCAAACTATTCAGTTTAGAAAAAAATTATATTAGAAACCTAAATATCATTTTTGAAGACCTATCCATAGATACCCCACACGTAACACACGTAACGCTTTGATATATTTTTTTTAATTTTATGACGTATTAAAAAAAAACTACTCACTAGATCTCGTTGAAACCAATTTTCGGTGGAAGTTTGCATGGTAATGTATATCATATATTTTTTTTAGATTTTTCATTCTGTTATTTTAGAAGTTACAGGGGGGACACACATTTTTTCACTATAGAAGTGTCTCTCGCGCAAACTATTCAGTTTAGAAAAAAATGATATTAGGAACCTAAATATCATTTTTGAAGACCTATCCATAGATACACCACACGTATAAGTTTGATGAAAAAAATTTTTTTTTTTAGAATAGAATAGAATAGAATAGAATAGTTTATTGCATATCACATTACAAGCATGGATGGAATGGAACATATAGGTATACATGTGACACCCTGTAAGGGCACAGCAATATAAGAGGGCTACAGTAGGTAATTAAATTACAATTATTTCGCACATCATTAAAATAATATTACACATACATTCACGCATGATCATTTGATTGTATTATAACATTATTTCCTTACATAAACGAAGCACGGTAATATTTTCATTTACTGACTTTATCAAAATATTCATTAAGATTATAAAAACATCCATTAATTAAAAACAGCTTCAGGTGTTTTTTAAATTGACCTACATTGTCCAGATCTTTGATAGAGTTTGGGAGGTGGTTGTAGATTTTCATAGTCATATAATGTGGGCTACTTGTGACAAGTTTTAATTTTGAAAAAGGCACTTTTAGTTGATTTATGTTGCGATTATTTCTTTTGATTTGAGTTGTATCTTTGAATGAATATAAGTTTAAATGTTTCCTAACGAATTTACATGATTCGAATATGTACATAGACGCAACGGTCAGTATTTCATGTTTAATAAAATAAGGTTTACACGACTCCATTTGATCAATGTTTACTAGAATTCTGATGCACTTTTTTTGCAGAATAAATATTTTTTCAATATCGCAGCTATTTCCCCAAAGGACCAGGCCATATGATATTCGCGAATACGCATATGCGTAATATGCCGCAAGGGATGTCTGTAGGTCTGTAACTCGCTTTAGATGCTGAAGGGCGTATATAAAAGACGATAATTTTTTTGACAATTTTAGAATATGGTCTTTCCAGCTCATATTTGAGTCTAATTCTATTCCTAATAGTGTGGCAGAGCTCACGTTATCTAATTTTGAATTATTATATTTAAAGTCTATTGGCAATGATGATTTTTGATGTGGTTTTAAATTTTATGACGTATTAAAAAAAAACTACTTACTAGATCTCGTTCAAACCAATTTTCGGTGGAAGTTTGCATGGTAATGTATATCATATATTTTTTTTAGTTTTTTCATTCTCTTAATTTAGAAGTTACGGGGGGGGGACACATTTTACCACTTTGAAAGTGTCTCTCGCGCAAACTATTCATTTTAGAAAAAAATGATATTAGAAACCTCACACGACATAGACATAGATACCCCACACGTATGGGTTTGATGAAAAAAGATTTTTTGAGTTTCACTTCTAAGTATGGAGAACCCCCAAAATTTATTGTTTTTTTTTTTCTATTTTTGTGTGAACATCTTAATGCGGTTCATAGAATACATCCACTTACTAAGTTTGAACAGTATAGCTCTTATAGTTTCGGAAAAAAGTGGCTGTGACAGAATCGGATAGACAGACGGACATGACGAATCTATAAGGGTTCCGTTTTTTGCCATTTGGCTACGGAACCCTAAAAATGTGATGAAGCCCTCCAGTGGTCGAGGCGTATTTATGTATGGCTTATATTATATTTTTATCCACAATCCAAAATTTTAAACACCGTGGGATTAAAAGAGACGGGCGCTGTCGTTATCTAGATATAAAGTAGACAAATGCGACACGAATATCCGCCGGTTTCTTATTGTGATAAATATGTTTACTGCCGCATTATTCGAGCCAAACAGCCGTGGAACTGGATTGCTATACTCGTACCTAATGGTAACCAGCGAACACGTTACGCAAACCAGTATAATAGTTTTGATTGAATGAGGAAGTCAAAAATACCTTTACTTCACTTAACTAAAAAATTAACTAACAATATGAAAACAAGCAATATTAATAAGTTTTATTTATGTTAATTTACTATTTAGGATTTCGTTTAAAAAATTATGTTATTAAAAAAGATATTGGCACTCTAGTCAAATTAATGTTCTTAGGTGGGGTGATACAATGTCTGATGAATACGGCCTTGACTGTGGGGTAAGACAGGGTGGGTTAAGTTCTTTCCCCTAGACTTTCCCCCAGTATTGCTCAATGGCGTCCCTTTAAAACAGGTATCTGTATTTAAGTACCATGTACCATGTAGTGTGTGATAACATGAAGGATGACGAGGATATAAAAAGGGAGCGTAGGGCGCTGGCGACTAGAGCAAATATGCTGGCACATAGATTTAGATAGGTGTTGCACCGCGCCAGTAAAAATAACATTGTTTCGAGCTTATTGCACTACTTTCTATACATGTGCACTATGGACCAGCTATACGCAAAGGTCGCTAAGCGACCTACGCATCCAATACAACAATACCTTCAGGTCACTGTTGCGGTTGCCTCGCTGGTGCAGCGCGTCCGGGATGTTCGCGGATGCGCGCATGGACGGGTCCAGGCCATCATGCGCGCGCACTGCGCGGCCGAGCTGCGCCGCCTACGGGGCAGCCGCAACAGTCTCCTGGCAATTATAGCTGACAGGCTTGACAGTCAGCTTCTTGTGCACTGGACCAGGGTACACTCAGTGGTAGCTACATACACATGACTCACATGAGTGTATGTAGTTATTATTGGGTGTTCCAGAAAGTATAAGCACAAGATCTAAATGATAAATAATAACTATTTTTTGTAAATTTTAAGTGATTTATTGGTTAATCCAAAATTTTAACTTATTTCGAAACAAATACGTACCATATTTTGGACAACGTCAATTGTAAGCCAAAGATCGCACCTTGGATCGAACGGTCGACATAAGCTTCAGCACAGATTTATTTCCGATGACTTTAGAGGCTTTCGGCCAGTTTCTCTTGAAAGCGTCTATGGAATCTGCAGGCTTAGTGTTTTTTCGGAGATATGCCTTAGTCAGAGCCCAAAAAGTCTCGATTGGCCTGGCTTCCGGGCAGTTCGGCGGATTCATTTCCTTAGGCACATAATCGACTCGGTTGTCTCTATACCACGATAACGTAGCCTTGGAGTAGTGCACCGATGCCAAATCTGGCCAAAATAAAACAGGACCATCATGCTCACGGATCATAGGCAATAAGCGGCGATTCAAGCATTCCTTCGGCTTTCATTGTTTGTGTGGTGACAAATGGCTTGGACAACTTCCCGCACTGGCAGATTGCCTGCCAAACCATTGCTTTTTTGCTGAATTTTTCGATGGAAATAGATTTTTCGGCGTTATCGACTTCCTGATTTTTTCGTACAGTGTAAAACTGGTCAGCTGGAAGCATTTTATAGTCGAATTTGATGTAGGTTTCATCATCCATAATAACACATGCAGATTTTCGGCACAAAAGGCTATCATAAAACTTTCTCGCCCTTGGTTTCACGCATGCGGCCTGTTTAGTGCTCCGCTTTGGTTTTTTCTGCTTCTTAAAGGTCTTCAAACCAATTCTTGCCTTGGCACGTTGGACATTACTAGCCGATGTTTTAAGTTTTTTGGCCACATCCCTAACCGACAAATCTTTTTTTCTGCGAAACACCTGTGCAATCTTACGGTCCAGATTTCGGTCCACAGGCCGCTTTTTTCGGTCACTTTTAGGTGCATCGTAAAAGGTGAAATCATTACCATACTTTTTAATAGCTGTACGTACGGCTCCGATGCTAACTCCTTCAGAAATCGCCAACGCTTTTAAAGTGATGTTGGGTATCGTACACCATTTGTGCACAATCTGTTTTCGCCTTTCTGGAGAAATGCCCCGCGTATTGTGTTCATACCTATGAAGGTACGATATTATCAAATAAATCCATGTGTATTTTTTTTTAACTAAACAAACTACTGGATTTAAGAGTAGGTAATATGAGTGAATTAAGTGTACTTTAAATGAATAATCTGATGTCAAAAAATACCCCCATTTTCGTTTCGTTTCTTATCCAGACGTTTCTTACCTTACTATATAGAGATAAAACACCGTTCACAATAGTGATGTTCTTCTTCGATATATTGATGTATTTTTATTTGCTAACAGTAAGAACTAGCTTTATAATAAAATACGGTGTATTATAAAAGATATAGCGCAAAACATATAAACAGTCCAAAATAAGGGTAGTAGAATATGGTACTGGCAGATAATACAAGCTTGGCCACCCGAGAAAGGGTCGGAAACTGATTGCGTTGGTAAAGATGCGAACACATTGAGATACTAACAAGAAAAAATCGCGATAAACGTCCTCGCGGCCGTGTTCTGGTTACGTGTACCCGTCGCCGAGGCCCCGTGCTCGTGTTGTACGGCACCGGATTTGTGGTCCGTTCGGCACCTAACAATAAGGCTCGCGTTATTTAAGATCAGTGTACCCGTATACCAGAATTCACGGATCTGGGGGCGCGGTAGTGCCCCCACCAAGACGAGCAAAGCAAACCGCAAGGGCACTACCTACCTTTTCTCGAGGCGCTTCGTCGTTTTTTGAACCCTCATAACTTGGCTTTGGATTATATCAGATATACAAAATTCTCATTTTTTAAATTTTTCAGCTTTCATACTTTAGATTTTATTCAAATCTAAAAACCCCACTTACGTCACTGACTCACTCACTTACTGAGATAAGAGATAAAGGTAGTTTATTATTCAAGTAGGAATATTACAATGCGCTTATGAACGTCAAATAAAGCTACACCGGCTCCAACCCTACACCTCTGACCCGAGAAGATTTAAATCCCCCCTTAATTGGAGGAGGGTATCCCAATATGGACCGGCAAGAAACTGATGTCAAAACCCTTAGGGTACTTCCTGAAGTCCTAGGAAGTTGAAATTTGTATGCAATATAGTATTAGTACACAAACAACAACAAAAAAAAAATCAAAATCTTGAAATTTTTTGTCCCTAAGGGGGTGAAAAGAGGAGTGGAATTTTGTATGGGGAATCAATAACCGCTGACCCAAATTTTGTTGAAATTTAGTATGTAAATAGTTTTTGTTATGGGGAAGGATAATAGTGTTTAACCCCAAAATCACCCCGTAAAGGAGAAATCTGAATGGGGAATCAGTAAAAAAGCAGATTGTATAAAAGAGGCCCCCAGATCCGTATTTCAGGATTTTTAATAGTAAATCACCCCCAACCCTTTAAATTAGGGCATGGAAAATTGTCAAAAGCAACTTACAATAAGTAGTGAAATCCCATCAAAAACATTTTCATGTAAAATATTGCCAAGACGAGACCATAAGGCTCGCACTATCAAAAAGTTATCAGGTCTCTTGTATAGCCAAGCTTCTAACTCTACAAGCCCTAACTTCACAAACTCTACACCAGAGTCAAAATATATGGCTTGGCCGTTTCGTTACTACAAGAAGTAAGTAAGTAAGTAAATACACTTTTCCTTCTCCTCTACTGTTATCCGTCATTTATGCATTCATTAACACGAATATAAGAACATACATAAAAGATTTCAAGAAAAGTCTATATTGTCTATTCCTCATAAAAGCTCTTGTGCTTTTATAAGCTATAACGTTACTGCGATTAATGGCTACCAACCTAACAAAACCAAAATGAATACAGTTTTAAACTAAGTGCATTGCTGCCAACTTACAAAATATTCATTTGGTTGCATAGTAAAAATAATTACTTCATAAGTCAGAAACACGCATGTAACACCCGTAATATAGCAACACCCATAGACTACGAAGACCGCTTAGCGTTGCTTATTAGTCTCCGTAGGCTACGGTGGCCAAAATTGAGAAAAAACTGTCCAAAAAATTAATTTAGCAAGTAGCAAGTACCAGGGCCTCATGAGTTACGAGGAGGTGTCGCTGACCGGCCGGCCGCGGCCCGGGGCGTAACAAGGTATGCTCGCGCGTCTTGGCTATATACTTTTGCTGTAATTTGTTTACCTAAATTAAGATTTCTTTTTGTTGACTCGTAGGAAAAATATTGTATGCAACGTTGTATAAGTAGGTCAAAAAATTCTCGTGGCGTATTCCTTTACAATGTTCGCCTACGCCTTCGGCTCCGGCTCACATTGTAACTCACGCCACTCGCCTTTTTTGACCCTTCTTATACAACTGTTGCATAAAATACTATTATTGCACCACAGAAGAAAAAAAAAAATAACAGATTTACAATGTAAATAAAGATAGCAACAGGCGGTCTTATCGTTGTGAAAGTAATTTATAACAAAAAATAATGAATAGTGAATACATTTTTCACCTTACGCCCATGTGACGATAGCGAAACGGCCAAACTATATAATGTTGACTAAGGTGTAGTGTTTGTGAAGTTAGGCCTTGTAGAGTTAGAAGCTAGACTCTGCAAGAGATCTGATAACTTTTTGAGAGTGCGAGCCTTATGGTTTCGTCTTGGCAAGATTTTACATGAAAATGTTTTAGATGGGATCTTAATTACACGAGGCCCTGGCCTATCCTCGACGTACAGTAGCGATCAGATGCATTGTATATAAGAGCGACGAATAAAAATGTGTCTAAAGGACAAAAAATTATTATCATAATAGGCGAGAAGAAATAAATATTACAATTTATTATTAAACTTATTATTATTCAATACCCGAATGGAGCTGAGAACCGCGAATCCGGAGCCGAACGTAGATTCAGAAACATATTCGGATTCTTGTTATTCGGGGCCTTAGTACCGGCGGGGCTTACTATACGGGTGGTTTACCGATATATGGGCAAAAACATCCAGTAAGTATCACATCGCAAACTCTTTTACCAAAATTATCATTTGCCAAAAAACTAACACTAGTCAAAACAACTATGATTATTAGTACGAGCGGTTAATCAACAATTCAACAACTTTGCCTCCTTGTAAAACAAATAGACAATGTAGCGCAGGTGTGCTCGCGAGGTGAGAAGAGATACGAAGGCGGTAACGTGGAAGGTGTATTATAATGAGAGACTAAAATTACAACCGTTAAGTTGAACGAAGACGTGTTTCCCCAGCCAGTCAAAAATTAGGATGAACTCCAGTTCCCCTCCAGGGTAAACACGTAATAGAGGTATTGCCTAGTTATGCGTAGTTCCATAAAGGAAGCAGTGGGCTATATCTAAGGAATATCAATCCCTAAGATTGGATACAAAACTAATTTTTAGTTGGCGGACCTAACCAAATCAGGGAAAATCTTAACACCGCGATAGATCGTATGGAACCTTACTAGTGACATCTTCCGGGATATTCAAATACTATTGTACGTTCGCACTCGCTGGTGGGTGTCGTTAGTAGTATGCGCTGTATGCGTGTGCGCTTTCTGGGCGGTGTGGTATTTATCGGTGTTACAGACCCCCCCCCCCCCCCCCTACACGGGGATATCAAATCAGGGTGAATAGGTCATATAAAAGATTTTAAAATATCTAATAAGGCCTATTCACCCTGATTTGATATCCCCGTGGGGTTCCTAAAGTCGACCCGGCGAAGAGAACCGCATTTTATTTTGTCGCTTTTCTTGGTCGGTTTATTTTGCGAATCGGCCGTAATGGTATACCCCGATGATGCATGTCTGGTTCCCCATTCGGGACAAAGACTGTGCCGTTAGTCTTGATAAGCTTGCACTTGATTTTTGGAGTCGGAGTCCGGGATAGCGTCGAATGCGCAGATTAAGGAGTCTGGGAACAGGAGTCGCGGACTCAGGAGACAACGTAATTTCTTGAGCCTCGATCTGGCAGCACGCATCTTCGAAGAGGGCATCTTCTACTACATGATGCCCGTCGAACGCTACGACGTTCCTTTCGTCGTAAGTTTTCCGCTTCGCTGGTGCAAGGTCGATTCTGTATAGAGTCCATATGTCTGGTTGACTTGGGCCGTCCGGCTGGCTTCGGGTTTAGCAGGAATTTTCATTCCAGTCGGATAGCATACAGTCGATGGTTCAAAGGAAGTGAAGTCTTCGCTGTAGAGCTCGTGTAGCTTAGTCTCGTCACGTCTCGCCGCCTTGAAGAACCACATGAACTGAGGCAGGTCCAAAACTATGTGCCCATCCTGGATGAACCCTACTCCCAGAAGGGTACGATGGTGTTGGGACTCCGGAAGTGCCAGGAACTTAGTTGAGATCGTCTGGCCACCTAGCTCGACTTCGACGATAGTCGTCAAGACGGGTCGAGACTGAGGAATCCCTTCTCCTAGTGTCATGATGGCTCATTCCGAATTGAAAACACATCCCGCTTGCCGCATATGGCGGAAGAGCTTTGGAAAGGCGAGGTTCGATGTTGCACATGTGTCTATTAGTGCCCCCTCCGTTTTCACCAGTCGCCCTGTATATTAAATAATTCAAAGACAAATTACAAACATAATTATTATACAAATAAAGTAAATCATTATTAGCGGCACTAGTTAGAAATCATTTCTTTGTTTACCATACTTGTTTCGAAACCCTCGCAACGTTCAAGAGTCTAATTTTTAAACCCCTCCCTGCGCTCAATGTTAAATTTTTGTGTCTTTCGCTTCCTCGGGTATCAATATTAGAACAAAGAGTTTAACAACAACTTTGCTGTAGAACAAATAACTATTGTTGTAATAGTTATTGTGCTGATAACGACCTTACTTTTACCTTTTTTATCTTTCACCGATGTATAGTGGTCAAATATGGGTACTAACTTACAAGTATACGTCATAGCGTTAAGAAAGTTCTCGGTTGACCTCTAAACTGTAGTTCATCATTACCATATTATTTTGCTAAAATTTGACATCGTCGGGCGTTTACGTGATTCAGCTTTCTTAGGTAATCCAAACTTAACCTATATGACATGGTTTTGATTACAAATTCATCCCGACTCATCGTGGGGTTAGAATATTAATACGGGTTTCAATCTAAGACGGTAACGCAATTATAGCTCAAATTTGGCTTAATATCGGTTGGAGGCTTATGTTTTATATTTAAATACCTACTTACATTTAATAACATTTATAGAATATAAATGTTCAAAGTCTAAGAGATTTATTGAGTATTTAAATTATATGATATTTTTATTCTATATTCTTCAAATTTATCGGTGCGTACACGTGAATATAGTAAGTTTAACTTGTCTGCGGCGTCGTAGTGCCCAAACCCGTGTGTTATATTATGCTCTCGCACTTTGAATTTCTTATATTAGGTATGTAATCCGTATTGTAATGCTGTCACAATAATAGTACATTGTGATACAAGTGTGCTAAGTTGTTCATTACACACGAGGCAATATTGTGTGCGCGATCTGTAAGCGAGCGCGCAATAAGAAAGCCGATGTGGGTAATGACTAATGACCAATGCACACGCGTTTCATACGACTGTTTCCAACACACTTGCGAGAAAAAACAATACTTATAAATTAGATTTTATTTTGTCAAAACAGTAAAAGTACAATTTTCAACATGGTGGCTCACAGTTTTAACATCGAATAATTGCACCAAAGCGTGCTGGGCTTGTAGGCACTTATTCGCCAGTTCAATGTAGTAAGCTACCAAAACGTTTTCCAAGAAAGACTAGGTGTTTTTGCTGATTTTCCATTGAATAAAAGTTTCATATGCCGCCAATTATTTTTCACCCGATTTTGATGGTAAAAAGCTATCGTTCTCGGCTCTTGTCTCTATTAGTATTACTTGCAGCGTCAATTTTTACTATGTGTTCTTCATTTTCAATGCTTGAAAATGACATTTTCGTCAATATGTAAACTAAAAACATACAAAACTATTCCAATTTTATGACAAATACGGAAAATGGCTGGCGCGTAATTTTTTATTACGCACGGTTCCAATGCGCGCGCAAGGCAAAGGCGCGAACGAAATCGACAAACAGCCAATTGAAAAAAATGAAAAAAGCTAATATTTTCGTATTTCTATTCGACGGATGGAGATCAAATCGATAAAATGTTATGTTTATTCATTAATGTAATTTACGAGATAATTTAATTTATAAATTATGTTTGGTGTGATAAAACCTCTTTGAACTAACATTTGAAACCTAATAGTTGGTTTAAAAAAAAAAGGATTACTCGAACAAATTAAGAAGGCTCCGTTTCCATGAATAGGAATCAGTTACCTTCTTAACTCATAATATAATGAAAAAGCACGAGTGTGATAATAGACCGAAAAAGCACGCGTGATTAATATCTAGGATTATGAGCCAAAAATCGGTGGAATATAAACGTCGTTTTGAACAAGTATATTGAAAAAAATATTAAAATATCACGCTGCATGAACGAAAAGTGCACATATGTTATCGCTATCTAAATATTTTAATAAAGAGTATTATAATAAGAAGTATTTTTCCAAATGAAAACACCCATTAGGTAAGTAGTATAAAAGTATCAAAATAAAAATATTGAGCTTTATTTGCACAACTAGCAGCTGTAGATATGTGTATCTCAAACTTTACACTGCGTAATCGCTACCTACACTTCACTGAACATCTGCTCTTTTTAACCCCCGACGCAAAAATAGGGGTGTTATACGTTTGACGCCAATGTCTATCTGTCTGTGGTATCATAGCTCTACAACGGATGAGCCGATATAGATGTTTCATAGAAATTGATCCAGCAGTTTCGTGAGTTTATTTCAAAATGATGTTAGGCATTTTTGGAATAAAATCAATTAGCGAAGGGACTTTTTATTTATTTTTTATTTAATAGCTAATTATGTACATATAAAAAAACCTATTGAATTAGTTGAGAACCGGCCTTTTTAATTTGTATTTAAGAATTAAACAGTACTTAGGATGAACTGTTAAGTATAAATTAGATTAGAGATCGCTCGTACGCTATAAGAGCGCCTGTTGTCTGCCTCTACATTTAATCAATTGTTTCTTTTCTTGTATCTTTTTACTGAGGTGTGCCAATAAAGTTTATTCCATCTATCTATTTATTGTAAGTAATAAAAATAGAAACCTGTCATTTATTTTTCATAAACAAAAGAGCTTTCGCTATTCCATAATAGAACAAAAATACAGAGCCTTAAATTTAATAATGAAAATCAAACAACCACACAAAATATGGTAGTACGCATGGCAAAGAGATTATGTAATAAATTTCATTCTAGTTTTTAATGTACAAAGTGCATATTTGATGCGTATAACATTGTGCACATTGGATGAAATTTACTGCTTTATTGTTCGCGTAAAACTCAAAATGCGAGGCAAATTTTGTTCCCAGCAACTACTTTGTTGTAAGCAACTTGGCGGTAATATTCGTCATATAATTCACAGGTAAGAGTAGTGTTATGTATTATTACCTAACTCATCACCATCATTATAAATCATTATCATTATCTTTAATTATAACTGCTTTTTGTTAGACGTTTACTTGATGGTTTCATAAAAATGTCTGCTACTCGTATATTTTAATGAAATTTGAAATTTTATGAGCCAGTACTTAGTTGTGAAAAAAAAAAATAGGGGCACTTATACATATAGGAACTAAAATTGAAAAAAGAAAATGTATGTGTAAGCGCGGGGTTTGCAGATTTCTTGACATCTTGTCACACAATATCAATGGCTGCATTTCTGTCTCTTCTGCATAATCTCCGACTATTCCTTGCAATTCACAGTACCACTGTCTCTGAGGATCTGAGTTGCAGCTCTGGAACAGGGCTAAGCTTCCTTCCTTCGTCAGTGAACAACCAGGTTTCTTTTTTTAACCAGTCCGCTTTTGGACATACCCTCCTAAACTTGATCGCTACTTCTGTGGCCATTACTAGAGTAACAGTTTATAGTGTCACGTGTGCCGATTCAAAGGGATCAAGTTCCAACCCTACGCTACTATGTTTCTAAAAGCGTAGTAGCGCTTTCTTTCGAAACTATTCTTGAGCCTGCATTGGCAAGTTAATAAGCTTTTTAAGCGATTTTGTGTTGGCAGCTTATATACAAACTTTTATAGTTGCTGCGATATTCATCCTCTTCAATCATATAAGTAATATTGAAATCGTAAAAAATGACAGATATTTCGGGATTCCGGAATTCCCGTATTCAACTCTAGTTTAAGAGTAATAATTGACGATATTTAATTGCTTTCTGTCTCATTTAAGAAGCCATTTGGGTCCGACAATTAACATTATAATGGCAGGGAGTATACGACAAGAGGATTACCCTAAGAAGGCGCCACTAAGTGTTTCAAAGAATGGCATCGAAATTTTAATTAAGGCATTATTACTATGGCTTTGTAAATTACGTAATTAGAAACTCCAGCCTCGTACTAAGGCAAAAAGGAAGCTTTTGTTTAAAGATTTCCAATTGGATTTTTATTATACCCACTTATTTAATTTACAATACCACTGTTATTTATTAGAATTATGACAAAACCAACTATGCTTCTCTTTTTGGCCTAAAGGTTGACTTGTAGAGAACGCCGTGTAGTATGAAATCCGCCTTTTATAACCCAACCAAACTGTATTTTTTTACTTTGCGATCAAAAATACCGTAACTAAGAAAAATATAGCGCGATATGTTTTATAATTATAACTCTTGTAAGGTATTAGGGGTCTAAGTTCTAAAAAAATCTTTATTGGTACTTTTTGTAGTTCTAATAGGATACTTTCATGACCCTTTTATGGTCAAGTTCTTATGAAGTCTTAGTAAAAGTTATTTTAACAGAAGTTCGCGTCTTCAGTTTCTAATTACTTCGCCTTTCATTAGCATAGCAATTTCCCAGTTTCGCCGCAAAGGAGCGAAATATATCACAGTTCCGATCAATAGATAAACGTGAACTATTTGAGCCGGGTAACCGCAATTACTGTGCCAAATGAAGCGGCCATTTTAAATGAAGATTAACGATCGATCACTAAATGCTACACTTAAGTCTGGGTCACATCATGCGTCTTCGCCTGCAGCATTATTTTTTCATCCAGCATTACGCCAATTGAATTTTTTTTATACATTCATAGTGTATGACTTATGACATAAGCATAATATGCACATTTAGGGGCATGTATAGGGTGACTCATGAGACGTGAGCAAAATCAACCCTACACACTCAGTAAGTATTAATTGATTGTTCACCTTTATGTAAAATTACACCTTTAAAAAAAATACATTTTTCCAAAGAATATATTTCTTTACAATCATGGTCACCCTACAACACCTTATCAATAAAGTTAAAATGGCTTTACCCGTTATAACAGCACTCTGATTATGAAGAAAGTTAATTGTCACTTGAGTAAGAAAAGATTGTTCGAAAGTAACCAGAGTCTGGTGGCATTAAATTTGGCATAGATAAAGCAAATAGTATTGTTATTTGCCGGAATTAATCTAATTGTAGGGTGACTATGCATGACGTAAATAAATTAAAACTTTTTTGAACACTAACAAACTGCACTTAATCTTACTAATAGTGAAACAGTTGCTTATAATTTACTGAATGAGCTGGGTTGAACCTGCTCACGTCTCCTGAATCATTCTGTATATCCAAGTGTCCGTCAATTTGTTCGAATATTGTAATGCCCTGATGTTGTAAAGTGTAGATGTAATAATACCCAATGGACAACCAGTCCGGTTGTTATGATGCGCTAATCGTAGTTCCACAATGTTCAAAATGTCAAAAGTTCTGACACTTGAACATAAGCCCCTAAATCAAATCAGGTAGCCAATTCTGATTTAACAAGTTAATATAATTTGATCTTGTTTTCACACGGCCTATACGATTCTTGTGTTGTTATACGAAACCGCTAGCAACTTGTCAGTCTCTTTTAAATTACATATGTTACTATTTTCAAAGAGTGTGATGTGCGATATGATAGTTTCGCAGTAAACACAATCCTTTTTTTAACACTAAATTCATCAAATACTCTAAACCCAAGCTTCTCTAGTTTCCTAGCTAGTAAATTTGTTTAGGTAAGTCTGTTTACTTATGCCTACATTAGCTTTCTGATTAGGTGTGACCCTTTACGTTAGTAGTGTAGGTATTACAACTAGATTCCTCTTTAGTAGTTACGTCATATTATTTATAATAGAAAATAACTTCTATTAATCTATCTTAATGAAATGAATACCTAGGTAATATTTATCTAAGTACAATAAAATTGGCCAAGTGCATTGGCACTATACCTCAGGCTTGCTCTAGCTTACTCAATAATAAGTATTTTGGAAATGAAATGTATAAAAGATGAAATAATCACTCACGATAACAATAAATTGCTTTAAAATGTGAAGGAATAAGTATAAATATTTGGATCGTGTAACTTAAATATAAATCGCTACTTAATTTTTTTTTGTGAATGTTCCATGTGCGACAATACAATACAAATTCATGGTGACAGCGCAGCTGAATACATTTTTAAACCCACATTCAAACAGTGGTCCAGATTTTTGAAGTTTATCAGATTTGTTGCCATTGAAATCACAAATCACTCGTTCTAAAGTGAAACCTTTTCATGGATTTTAATGAAAAACAAACCCATAAAACTCGTATTTACGACAATGGTCGTTACTGAAAGCAATTCAAACATTTAGTTCAGGGCAAAAACACGGCATCCAAAGCTCAGTGTTAATTAAAATAAAGAAATCGAACGGTAAATCGATTAGTTCAGTCATTCATTCTCATTCAGTGTTCCTAAATGTTACTCATACGGTTAGTTTCAGCGTTGTCGCTACACATCTACAAAGTTTAAGTATGTAGTCCAAATTATGTTCGTCATGTTGGTATCCTGTTTTATCCGTGTTTTTTTACTCGAAGTAAAATTAAATATCTTAAGTGTTGTCAATCTTAGTCTATACCCAAACATCCTGTCAAATTTTTTGACGTAGGTTCAAGTAACCTAAAGTATGTTTGTCGAGTTGGTATGCAATTTTATCGCCGTTTTATACTGTAAGTGAAATCAAAAGGACTATCAACCTTAGTCTATGCCCATACGAGAAGTGTGGTAGTTTGTGGAAGATATTAATTCCTTCCGATGTAATACCGCCTTTAATGGATGTTTATACAACTGTACATTAAAAATCAAAAGTGCTATCAACCTTAGTTTATGCCCATACGAGGAGTGTGATAGATTACAAGTATGTGGATGAAGAAATAAAATCTCTCTTTTTTCCCAATCATATCATTTATTGACAAATTTGCAAACGAATCCCCTTATTCATAAAACTTAGCAAACCTCTGTTAAATTTTCCCACTTTCTAACAAACAATATTGCAGACAGGGACAAACGATCATCAACGGCATTTTAAATTTACCAGACGCTTATGAATAAGCCATAAGAAATAAGAATAAGAAGTTAAATAAGAAGTATCATACAACTGTTACAATAAAAATAATTATGCCCCCCGAATAATCTTAGTTTTTATAATCCTTGGTGGGGTTGAATTCAAAGGTTAATTCATATTTTTTCCAAAAAATAACGAGCCTTCAAACAAATAAAGAGATATTCTATTCCTAACTTTGTGGCAATTGTGACTATATATCTTTATCGCCTCTGAAAATCAAGCTTAAATCAATATTATTTACTTAAAGATAAATTTACTTATATCGCTTTCCTGGAAAATCATACCCAACGTAATAACCAAAATACTATATGTTTGTAAACATTCCTTCAATTATACTTTAGATAATAAGGTTGGTATTTAAACATAAGACAAACCCTTTATTTCACTTACGCGAGCGGAGCCGCGAGCACGTCTAATATAACATAAAAAAAAGGAAAGATGCCGAATGATCTTCAGTATTGTAGTCAAGTAGTAGTATTCGCAATTCCGTACGTTCCTTAAAAGTTCTCGACTGTTAATTGAAGCTCATCATTTCCATATTATTTTGTTCTATTTCTTTTATTTTTGTGTCTTTATTGGTAACTTAATTAGTAGAATACCTCAAGAAAACTTTATTTCATTAACAATACAGTATTGTGTTTGAGTATTTTACATGCTAATTTACATTAATTGGTTAGTCATACAGTACAGTACAATACATTAGGAACATACACAAAATAAAAAATAATACAAACATCACTAAAATGTCAAAAAGCTATACACTAAAATAGTGATGAAGAAAGATTAAAAATCTTTCAGATTTTATTTTTCCGTCTAATTATTTTTTACTGCTGCGGTGAAAAATTGTACGTGCAACACGAGATCAAAGTTGTTTAGGAGTAGGAGCAGTCAAGGAATTTAATTTCCCACCCACCTAAGGGTCAATATTATACAGGAAACTGACCCTATAAGAGCTAGCTAGAGCATGGCGTTGCTTTGACATGTCGCAAATTTTTGACCTTAATGCATCACGAATATCTAACAACATTTCAACGAAATGGTTAGGGAATTAAATTTTGTGTATATTTAATATATTTCAACGAAATGGTTAGGGAATTAAATGTACATCTTGTGCTCTAGATTTCGCTTGCACGGGACTCAAAATAAGCAATCGAAGAAATATCAAATTTTGCTCTTACGAATTCAATAAGCGACCTAAACCATCATGCATGTTCTTGTTACTGAAGTGATTTCAGGTCTCATAAATTTGAATTATCATAACAGCAATCAGTACCTATATTTAATGGATTCCAAACAAAATTGGGATAATCAAAGCAACGTTTACATCCGGGAATCGTGAATATTCGATGAGTCAATGTACGAGTATGTACCTATATTTGCTCGGGTGCCCTACTTAAAGTTTTGAATGTTATTGTTTCATGATGGATGTGTAAAAGTGCCTAAAATCTGAAAATTCATACAATCTCTAGAGTGTGTAATAACGAGGTTCTTCTGAACAATAATTATGCGATATTTCATCTATAAGCTCATGTGGCACTTTGTGCCTAGTCACAGTGGCAATGAATCCTGGGTAATATGGTTAAATCGAATTATTTCGCTTTTAGGTAAGTTGTTTTGCCAAGTTGTACTAAGTAAATAATTATTTTAGAAAAATAAATATTGGCAGGAAATGTTGAAATCAATGTCGATGTTTTACATTTAGCTAATTGATATTTCCTCTAGAATATGTGCTGCATAGATAGCGCAATTGGAATGTCTCCTAACTAAAAGCCCTTTTTACCGGACAGGGTTTCCCAAAGATTTTACTCGAGTTACGTTTCTTACGTATGAAGGTCTAATCTTGTTGGAACAAAGGCTAATGGAAACTTAAAAACAGCCAAAAAACGAATTCTTAAGTAGGTACATCTATGCTAACATCTAGTCAAATTATATGTATAGAAATGTGTCTATACAGAACAACACCAGGAGAACCCAGGAGACTCAAAACCTGAAACAGATAGTGTTACACGAATAAAGTTTTACGAGTTTCGGTATCAAGCGCGATTGTGCGTAACGAGCGCCCTTTCTTTATCTTTGCCTCCTGGGACGAGTAAGCTGCATTCTCTAAGGAAATTAGTGGTCGGGTCGAAGAGAAACGTATATGGCAGAAACAGGTGTATTTACCCTTAATTAGGTGGTATTGTTTATTTGACTCCTAAGGAGTTGGAATACGGTGCGAGAATAAATAGGGATAATGTGATTCCAGGGTTACGCAATGTTTATTCAAAAGTTTGCTACGTATTCAGATATACTAATAGCGGTACTACATACCTAAGGTACTAACAGAAAATGTAATTATAGTAATATCTCAATGACTTGAGACTTCGATGACGTTAAAGTGTATGTACTCTTGCACTACATGTCGCCGCAATCTTCCCTGAGGCATGTGCCTAAATATTTAAGGTGCAGAAGGTTCGGAAAACTTAGTTTTTTTTTAAGTCGTAGCGCTTTTTTGGATCACAATACGGCTGTCATAAAGGACGATGGGCATTTTTTAAATGGAAACTGGCCCATGAACCAATAAGAATAAGCGACATACTACCAAAAAAAATTTTTATATACTCCGTTTTTTGGTATGGTGAGACTTATAGTTGTAGACAAATAGTTGTTTAAAAAATTAAAATGATGACACGTACGTATTTAGATATAATAATAGCGGTACTACATACCTAAGGTACTAAGAGAAAATGTAATTATAGTAATATCTCAATGACTTGAGACTTCGATGACATTAAAGTGTATGTACTCTTGCACTAGATTGCAAAGATTTGAGACTACCTGCTATAGTAAAAGTTTTACAAGTTAGAATAACCTACCGGTGACATACCGCTTGCCCTTATTGGTCAAATTGAGCAATTAGCCCACCCTCCTTTAATTAACAATCTTGCGGCTTTTCATGAGGGACTGTATTGATTCGAACCCTGAGTTTTTTGACTTTTGCTTGATATAAAAAAATACGAACATATGCCTAAAATGCACTTTAAAAATTTGCAACTAATTCTGCACAAAAGCTAAAAATATGAAAGTTGTTTCTAAAACTCGGCAATATTATGTTTGAGGGAACGTATCGATTATTTATTTTTATTTAAACATACAAAAAATTAAAATTAAAACATGACATCCGTGCTCCCGGGCACTATCTCGGTCACGCTTACGCTCAGTGATAGTGAGAGAAGAACACAAACTTACTGGACCTTAAAGAGGGAAGTTGTGCAAAAATTACCTAAGCATCTTTACCTCAGTTGTTTAGGTAATTTAGATGGCATTATAATTGACAAAAGTGGACGTTTGGCAGTGCAGTTAAATACCACACATTTCAAGTAAACCAAATAACATAAATATTGTATCAAAACTTATAAACTAAACTAAATTGTAACAATCGAACTTAATAATAATAATAATTAGAAAAACCCAAATCCTAAACTAAAATAAAAAATCACCCCTCGGCAAGGTGCCGTAGATGCTGGCAGCATTACCCCGCTGGATTGCAATACTAATGCGCTGTGCGAGGAAGCTGCCAGCCGTGCTCCCCAGTCGCATCCACAAGCCTCTTTGACAAAGCCCCAAATAATTTCAGGGCACCGGGATCCCACGGGCCAAGTGTTTCCATACCAAAAGGGATATAACTATATTCTAGGCCGATGCGGCTGTACTTAGCTCTTTTTTTTCGCTCAGCCGCATCCGCCGCTGCACCCGGTGAGACGGAAGTGCCATGAAGATGGGACGGGACTAGTACGCATGTAGCGTCCCACACCAACACCCGTTCTATCTCCCATGGAATCAATGACATTCCATCCGGCCTTTTACCATCATCCCTGAGGACGCCGGAGGGCTCTAGCACAGCCGGCACGTTAGCGCTGGCGAGCGCGCGTCAAAAGACGTCGTTGAGAGCCGAGTGCTTGGAAAATGCCCAGCACTCCTCTGACTCGAAAGCCCGTGGTGGCCGGGCACATCGACATCAACTCCACAGGGGCACCGATGAGGAGCACAAACACGGACACCCAGCCGCAAACAGGTTGCCACGCGCATGGTGTTGGGTTCCAAAAAGGTACTGGTGTGCACCGAAGGATAAGCGTGCAACCAGGCCCCGGCCTCTTTAGTCCGTAACAAATTAGCTACCGATATTTAAAAAAATGGAACTTTATACTAAAACAATAAACTTTAAATATAAATTAGGAAAACTTTTCATATCATTTTTATTGGTTTCATTTACCGAATAAAATAAATAAATTATAATTTTATTATATCTAAAAGTAATCATCATGTGCATTTAACTGACAAGATGTTTTACAGGTTCTGTCATGTCAACAATTGTGACGTCTTTGACTAAAAGGTACCACATTGTCGGTTGTCGATTAGGTTGATTTAATTTTGAAGCTTTATATAAATAGCGTCTTATTGATAAGCACCCATTTGCTTGAAAATGCCACAATTATTTATCTTGAATGTCATTGTCAACGTGTCATTTGATTTATCAACGTAAAGTGGCCAGTTGTGTTAGGTAAAATATGTTCTAGACCCTGTTCAATGAGGTCTCATTTTTTACGTAGCAAATTTGTTTTCCAATTTTCTTAGAAAAAAAGAACCTCATAAAACCAATAAAGTAAATGAAGAGTGTCTTTTCAAAAGGACTTATTTCAATTTCTCTTAATTTTTTAACTATCAATGCAAGTCTGCTTGTAACATAAAATTACGCATTTTCATTAATTTAAGATTTTTTTTATATATATTTGGGGCAGGTCGTCTAAAGTCAGTCAACCCTAGCTCATACAAGGTCAAAATTATTTCTTCTACTTTTCCTAATCAGATTCAGATCACGATACCGAATACATCTCCACTATTTTTGTTACATCCTGCATACAATCTTCGGTTAGAACGATAGTATCTGTATTCCAAAAGATCACAAGTCCGAATGTTGCTCAACGAGGTGAATTTCTTCATTCAATTTATTAAGTCTTAAATATATCTCCATCCTATACAAATAAAAAATAGGTACTCTTCATTCCAATTCTGTTCTCAAAAGCGCTGGAGATCTGCCCAGCCTAAACCATTAGCTTACCCGCCTAGGGAATATTAAAACATTGAAGCATCGAACATAATGTGATATTTTTATACGAGTATCCAAACCGAGGTGCTCAGAAGGGTCGTTATTTTATTTTATCTTTATCAAATTCATACATGCCTGCCAATTCTCTTTTAGTGAAAATCTCACGACAATTTGTGGGCAAGTCATATCTCATTTTTATTGGTAAAAGAAATGACAAATATAACACGCGATAAGGGTACCTTTTCCTCGTAAATTTATACCCGCGTTATCAAGCATGTCCGATCGTGTAATAATGTTGAAGTCGGTTACATGACTATGACAAAATAAGTATACCTACTGAGTATTCCTTCAATTACATATAATCGTTTACAACCTTTTTGGTTCAAGTAAATCTCATTCAGTCAAGGTCTATTTAGCGGATTTCGGAAACAATATTACGAAACAACAACCAAATTTAAGTAAGAAAGTAACTAAAAATAATTTATTTTTTCTTTATAAAACATAACAACTCAGCAGTCGACATGGGTCTGCCAGTGGCCTAAATATAAACTCTAACATGCAGCTCGTTAGGTATTGCACGACGATCTCGTTCTCATTACCTTGAAGGAAAGTTCGTCACGTCGGTTCGTCATTTTGTATGTCCATCAGCGCGTCACACTCGTGAACGATGAAATTTTTAAAGTGCGGATGGGCCTGGTAGAATATGTTACTTCCCGGTCCAATACACCCAAAAGTGACTAATTACGTGACTTGTATTTAGATTATTACGAGTACATACGTTTATATCTATCATATTCATTTTTTTAGCATATAAGATAGCTGCTTATAGGGCTTTGCAAAAAAAAGCAGTGTTTATTTTTGAACAAATAGAGTATTAAAACTGTTCTGAAACTGAAGATAAGAGTTTTTGTTTGAATTCTCTACTAGGTGTAATTCAGACTATTCACAGTGCATTTGCGGATTGTATTTTAGTAAACTCGTATATTGTGATCTCTTTTTGCCGTTTATAGTAAGTGAATAATAGTAGTTTAAGAAAACATACTTAAAAAAGCGAGGTACAACAGGTAAAGAGCTATGCAAGTTATTAGCTTAACATTTGAAAGTACCAAAAAAAAATTAAATATGTTTTCAAATTGTTAGAATTTGGTGATAATTCACGCATTATAAACTATAGGTTATTATGTCATGATTATTGTATACCCTTAATTAAGAAATGTATGTGTTTAACCACCATATTACAATCGTTTTTATTTTACGGTCACATAAATTTAGGTTCAGTTGACCCCTTAGCGACTAAAAGTGTTTAAATGTAGGGTGCGACTGTCCTAGTGTTCATAGTTTTTTATCTTCTCTTCATCGTTGGATCAGTATTAATTTTAGCCTACCTTGATCTTATATTTTTATTTTCTGGTGTACAGATAGGTAGAAAATCATTTGTAATCTGTAGTATGTTAAATTCCGGCCTATAAAAATAACGTACCTCACATGTATCCATTACGTCAGCTTATCTTTTTGAGTTTCTTCGTTTTCCTTAAACTCAAGGTCATGGTCATGTCATCGTTTATACGTTTTTAGTGTTCCGTACAAAACTTCGTTCACCACTTGTGTGCCACTTATGGGATCACTTTGGTCTATTTTTGTAGAACTGAAGCTCCTAAAGCCTATTGAGTACTTTGCACGTCTTTCAAAACAATTTTGGAAGTTTGAGAGCAGGATTACCGGTTCCTAAGTTTCGTATTCTATTCTAGATATTCTATTCTTTATAGTTTTTTTAGAGTAAACATTACGCACCTGAATCGTGCCAAGTATGATCGCTGATAAATTTCAAATGTAAAATTGGGGACTCGGTATTTTGTCAGAATAGGGTCGCGTAAAACTTTGTACTGCCCGTGAATTTAGATGGAACGATATCGTGTTTGTTAGGTTTTTAGGAATTTATGAAACTCGACACGTCCTGAAAGTTTATTACCTACATGTTACGTTAGAAAGGGACGTGAATAATGAATGTCGCTACACTCTCGTGTCAACACAGGGTATTGTATTGTAAACGAAAAAGACAACTTTTTGACAGGATTTGAAAGGCAGTTAATATTTACATGGTAAACTGCTTTTGGTTTTTGAAATACTTATACTTTGGGGTTGGGGTTGTTAATTAGGTATTTTTATATTACAAACGTGCAATAAATAATATAACAGTCGAATGCTAAAAGTCCTAAGTAAGTATCCATAAATCTAATAATCTCAGACATGTATTCGCTGTTAATTATAAAATCTGACAAGTGCGAGTCGGACAAGTGCCCAAAGGTTTCCTTTTCATGCAATACCTTTTTTACATTATTTTACTTTTTTTTCTTAGTTCCAACTATGGCCGGGTTTTTTTGTTCGTCGCTATGCAGAATGCAGGATATCGAGTTCAGTATGGATCAAACGAAGGCCAATGATAGAGGACCTTAAGACGAAAGCGAAGTCACTTGACCGCTGCTCCATACAAACGTAGTTCCCATTTTCCTCTCTGGATATCACAACACTAAATAATTCTAAGCAGTTTGATGTATATTAACCACAGCTATGCCCGCCATATATCGTTAAATTTTTGTGTTTTTTTAGTTATTGTAAGAGCTAGGAGCTTTTAAAAATTGTATAAAATCTGTTTTTTTTTTCGTTACTATTATAATTATAATTCAAAAAAATAGGGCATATAAGCCAGTGTGAACGTTAATTGGAATTGACCATTAATAATTACAAATTGAACCGTAAACCGTAACGGACGGTTACAGTTCATCATAATATGCCTACTTGAATAATAAACTATCTTTATCAATATCCAGGGATGAAAAATAAGGACTACATTTTTATAAAGCAGCGGTCGTTCACCTTATCCTCTTAAGAGCTACCGATTTGACCCCCATGTATTTTCAGCAAAAATTAAAAGCTTCGCAAAGGTCGTTAAATTTAAATCATTCCCGTTATAAGCATTTTTAATTACATGGTTTGATAATGGGTCGTTGCTGTTCTATAAAGTGTGCAGAAAGTGGTACGTTTCTGCTCTAGAGCATTTTGTTTTCCAGGGAAGTTTTTTCATTATTACCAATTAAAATTAGGTTTTAAATGGATTTGTTGTACAATTTTCATTCTGATATTTTACTCCCCATTCCATAAATAACGATACTTTTACCTAAATTCTTAATTAAATATACCCTCATGAAATGCTATCTATAAGTACGTACTTTGTCATGTTTTGGTTAAAAACACATGTATTTTACTTTCCTCGCATTCCAAATGAAAAGAAGAGTGTTTAACCCGGGTTAAAGGCATCATTTCAGCGTCGAACGATTGGTATCACTACCTCGACAGATATGAGTGTCTTTCATCCCTTGGTTAACAATCATAACATACGTATCTGTGTCGCTACTGTACTCGCACGTTCATTTAGGCCCCGTGTCATGTTTGTATTTTACTTCGTAGGTTTAATTTGTGTTCATACAGATAGACTCCACGCTAATCTCTATTATGGGTTGTTTTAAGCAAACATTCCGGTAAATGGATTGCGAAGCTTTAACTGCTTACTGTACTGGTGCCAAATGTTTACGTGCGTGTAGTCGCTTTATATCCGTTTGCGGTTGTTTTTGCTGTTTATAATTGTATTCGTAGCCGATTTTTTTATACCACGCCGGTGGCAAACGAGCATACGGCTCACCTGATAGTAATCGATCACTGCCTTCACGCGCCTATGGACGCCTGCAACCTGCCTAATATCTAACTGATATAATACCTAACTAGAGTGATGAGGACCATACATAAATCAGGAGCTCATTTCTCGAATGGTATTAGACTAATATTATTAGTGTGTTGACATGGTAATTCATACGATTTGACAGTTCGTGGGCTAATAATATTAGTCTAATATCGTTCGAGAAATGGGCCCCAGTATTTATAAGGAGGCAAACAAACAAACAATAAATTATGCCTCTTTACTTATTTTTTATACTACGTCGGTGGCAAACAAGCATACGGCCGGCCTGATGGCCTATCTCCTTACAAAGATCAGTGACAAAAGTGTCATCAAAACGGGTGACCTACAAATCAAATTAAAATTTTATTGTATAATTTACAACGAATCTACATATGACTCCTTGTCCGTATCGAAAATGCTAGCTAGCGCTTCGGCGTTGTTACAGAAGTGATGACGAAGAAGGAATTTGAATTCTATACAATGTTGCCTTTGTTAGTCCAAAAGTCCCTTAGCCATGAAATTAGATTGCGGCCTTCCATCGTCATATTTGTCAAGCCGTCTGTCTGACTATACTTCATAGCTAAAATGGACTGTGGGGTACAATTTTGCTTAGGAGGTTATACCAATGTGTGGCAATGCTAATGTAACGGAACTGAAATGAAAACATATTGGACACTCTGGGGATAAATTACGGAAGGGGCGCGTTCTTCACGTGTGTAGTAGCATACATTTAACGATATAAACAAAGAAAGAAGGAAATAAGTATTCTGGCTGAAAGTCCAAATTTCCGTAATTAGAGCTGTCTCTATAAGAGTCAGAGGCACAAGACATTAAAGCTTTTGAGTGCGAAGATGATGCAGGAATCATATACTGTAAGTCCCCCAAGACCCCTCTCTTCTGCTACCTCTTTACATCACTACTGAAGGCAGCAGTATTTTTTATTTACTCTTTACCGTCTCCATGTTTATGTATATTGTTTCTAACGTTATCTGAATAAAATTAAAAATAAATAAGTATTTAATGCTTATGACGTCCACAATAAAAAAAAAAACAATAGTTCCGTTAAGACGAGTTACACCCCATCTCTTCTCCGAGTATATGTATGTATTTTGCAGCTGATGAGTCAGCTATCGTCATGAGAGTTGCATCTTGCTAAACTAATAATACCAGATGGTATAGTGTATAGTATTGCATGACTTGCATGTTATTCACAATAATATATACAACTTGCCAAAATTACTTAACACTATTAATATTAAATCAGTACTAGGTATATGCAAATGACATTTCTATCATATAATTTCCTAGCACACAAAGCGTTGAAGTTACGAAGACCTTAGACACCATATTTACCTTGGCTTAACGAACACAATCTGAAAATGAAATTGCAGAATACGAGCTTAGTTCAATTTAGACCCCACCAATGATCACCTTTACAAATAAATTATTTATATCATACCCATAATCTAGAACTTACCAGCACTTGCTCACTACTCCTCGGCTTAAACATTGATGAAAATCTCAACTGGAAAGCCCATATTGCTAAAATATCTTTCATGTTATCTAGCTTTGCTTATAATATTAAACACCAATTTAAAAACCGCAGTAAAATAGTACACTGCAGTAGAGATGCATACAAGTCCTTTCCTTACCAATATAAGAAAAGGAGAGAGTTGCAGTCCGTAGACTATACTTTACGAAACTAAATACTCACCCTCACATCTTTATACGTAGTGAGAAAACATGAAATATTAATTTGTTAAACCCAAAAACCCCAACGAACAACCTCATAACCTACGTAATCACAACAAACTCGTGCAAGCAGTTCCCGCTTACCTCCATAATCCATATTTTCAATAAATGGACTTCCTAAATGTTTATGAGATTTTCACCACACCCTCTCAGCATATAAAGAAAGAAATGAATTATAAAAAAAAATGCAAATAAGCTGTAAACTTACCTTATAATTGAATACCCATATACTTTACAAGAGTTTTTGTACTAACAATTAAATATGTAAAGTGCAATAAAATAACAATAAATAATAATAATATAAAAAGGATTGTAATAGCTAACATGTCTAGTTCTAATTATTTAACATTATTTATTTTAAGATTAGTTTTATTTATTTTTAGATTTAGATTTTAAGCTTAAAGGTTGCTTCGTTATATAATTCTTTTATAATTTCTGTTATTAAACATAACTTATTTAACTGTTTTATGTATAAACTGTAATTATTGATATTCATTATTGTTTTGTTTGTTTTCTCCTGTACAGTCAGCATCAATAGTAGCGGATGAAACAACGCGCCAAAAGGATCTGACATCCCAGATAACTTTTCCAAATAAATATAGATAAATTTCTCAAATTCACGTTCAAAACTAAATATTTTACGGTCTTAGTTGTTCTATATTAAAGACATCACTTTTTTGCTAAGCCGTCACAGAATGCTTATGAAGCGTTATTTGATCCGCTACTTTTGATGCTGACTGTACCTATATGTAGGATATATATTGCAACGCCCTAGTAGGGTCCATGATTATACTTACCTAATTTTCAGAACATAAATAGGTCACACCGTGGCTGCAACGAATGAATGATTTATGATTAAGTAAAAAATAGTTAGGGTATATATCGGCATGGACAATGTGTCAAAATATTGCATACACGACCTTATTCCTCATATATTGAGAGGGAAGTAGCACGTGATCGTCCATACAAAAAGAGAAAACGATTTCCACTAAATATTTTCCATTCTGCATGATTTTTTAGTATGTTTTTGACACAACGAATAACTAGGTTTATAGGTAGGTTTCCTTTTTTTTATTTGAAAAACAAAAAAAATTAAAGTGTAACCTATTAACCTTTATATTATGCGAAAGCGATCGATATCAAAATCAAAGTGATTTGTTAAGATTTAGTTAGTGGAAAACGGTTTCTCCCGAAATTAAATTTCATAGATAAATTACCGTTATTTCGTTAAGATTTGAAAATCTATTCTTCCCTCTTAAATAATAATTATTCAAATTTACTAAAATACCAAATATTTACGTATCATGTGCAAAGACATAATTCAATTAAGCTTAATTACCTTATTATATCTAACCGCAGAAACAACGATCCTCATTTCCTCGTTCATACCTACTTGAAAAGCATCGCAAACTTTCGAACGAAACCCAAAGCAATATTAACAGTGCATATTTTCCACCCGGCAACGGCTTGACAAACGATCCGGCGATTAGATAGGCCAATAAATCTCTAGTGGCCGCCTGCAAATCGGTACAGTTGCGAACTAACGGACCGTTGTAGTGGTTGACTCCATTCCTTGACCTTTGATCCCCTAGCAAACTTATAGTTGATAATTAGAGCCTATGGAATAGTTGTACCACCAGAAGTTCTTACACAAATAATTAGTACCTAAATAATTAGTCCTTAAATAATTGCTGGAATCCTAATTTTTGATCACCATTACCTGTGGTGGCCGAGTGGATCTGGCGTCCGACTTTCAATTCGGAGGTCGTGGATTCAAATCCTGGTGCGTAGGTACTAATGACATTTTCTGGACTTATGTACGGAATATTATTCGATATTTACCACTAGTTTTACAGTAAAGAAAAACATCGTGAGGAATCGTGCATAGAAAATTCAAAGGAGGCCTGTGCCCAGCAGTGGGACGTACATATATAGGCTGAATTATTATATTATTTATATTAACCTACTCGTATATATAAAATTCCTACAGCTGACCATGTTTATATTTCTTTCCAGATTGTTTTTGGTCACATAAAAACAAAATATCGAAACTTTAACAAATTGTAAAATTTGAATATTGCTTAGTAGTACTCGCTTGTTGCTTAGTACTTCGACGAGAAAGCATGTGCAAGCTTTCAAATCATGGATTGAAGTAGGATAAAAAAATACTCTATCATGTGAAATATTCAGAAAGGTTAGATATTAATTGAACTCATTTAAAACCACTGCAGAATCGGATTGAACCCAAGCTAATGGTACCTTTCTATTGTAAATATACTGAAAAAAATTGCATCAATGAGACGGGTTCGTTGAGCATCATGTCCTGACAACTATTCTGATGGTTATACCTATATTTTGATCAATTTTTATGTGACGGTTATACAGCGGTTAGAAAAACTTGTTTCTTGCTTATCTTTTACGTTTCAATAATAAAGTCCTTTTAGGTCACATATCGCTATACAAAGGTCTTTACCATATACATATTATTTATCATTAATATTTAGGTACAATCAATATAAAAGTTTCTATCTCATTACGAAAGTAAAAAAACCGTCTTCAAATATAATGCAAAAGCTTATAAGAACTTGTTTTGTTCAAGAATTGTTAAAAAGAATGTTTTGCTCGGCAAA
Organism: Cydia pomonella; assembly: GCF_033807575.1. Lineage (NCBI taxonomy): Eukaryota > Metazoa > Arthropoda > Insecta > Lepidoptera > Tortricidae > Cydia > Cydia pomonella. The sequence goes on from NC_084704.1 coordinate 20,696,281, forward strand.
CTGAGTAAAAGATTATTTGTGAGCGCCATAAATTTCTACAAGCTCAACTCAGAAGCTCCTCGAAGCTGCGCTTTACCCGGATCTCTTGAATTGCCTTTTTTACTTTTCCAGACAATTAAATTTAGACTTGTCCTTGAACTGAGACTGAAATATTGTAATGAAATTTTCTAATGGATACATTTGACCGAAATCTTGCAGAAAGTGCAATGTGCGTTATATATACATATTTAACAGCTGCTGTTTCACAAGGTCGCCTGATTCATAAATACATGGGTCACTCAAATACAATTTTAAATATACTAGGATGTGTATAAGGACTCTGTATATCCACTTAGTTTTTTTACTTATAAGTCTCATATTGAAATAAAAATAACAATAAAGTTTTACTTAAAATATAATGATAAGGCGATTTTTGTAAACGGAGATAAAATATGCTAATAGATATTTCCTTTTTTTTGTACGTCTTACATATCTTACTTTTGTTGTCATCTCCCAATACATCTTCCCAAAACTTCATAACACTTTCAAATAACCTCACTTCCTCACTATCAGCTCATTCATACACGTCCCTTTCTAACTCGGCAACGATACTACCATTCGTCATGTTGTATGAGAAATATTTCCGATGTATGCTAGCCGTTTCGACCCGACACTCGAGTTCTAAAACTCTTGAAATACAGAAGGTGAACTTCTTATACGTTGGCGAGAGAGGTAAAAACCAGACTGCTCTTATTCATGATCTATCGTACTTATGTATAGTATAACTAAATTGATCAAATTTATGCTCCTTCGGTTGACCACTTTGACCTTTTGTTTACATCAAATTGTTCCGTAGAGGAAAATTGAATCGTGCCAAGTTTCAGCACATTTTTAATCATAATAATGAAAGGTTTGTATACCTATCAAAACGAGATTAACTAGATCAACATCCAGCTAAAAGGGCGCCCGCAGGCTAAACCAAAATACATACAGCATTAAAGAATTAACAGTAGTTTATGTGACTGCTACATAATGAAAGGCATTAAAATACGAGTGTGGGTTTATGAAACTAATGAAATGAGTTTCAGAATAGGATCACACGAGTATTTTAATGCCTAATTATGTACAGTTACATACACTGCTTTATCTACATCAATAGCATAAGCTTCAACAAAACAAAGTAATTTGAGACTTAAACGTCAAAATGGGTCGTCTTTTTCGCGCATGTCTCGCATCCGTTGTTTTTTTATTCAGAGACAAACTAGAGTCGGTACCTACTGCTATACGTATATTGTTCGATATCAAGTAACATGCGAAAGTTGTTAAAATTGTTTACTACTGGCACTTCATTTCGAATAAAACGTCATCTCGACTGGCCAAATCGAATTTCTCTGTTTCTAAGATATATTATGTTCTTAATTTGAATGTTATTAAGGTAGCGGTTATCGATAAATTTAAAATTACGATGCACCTACAGATACAGGATTGTTAATATATGTCGTTAGTTTATCGTTTCTGAATATATTATAGGGATGTTATGATATAGATAAAAAGTTAAAAGAATCCAAATGGATCAAATTTCAGATGCAAAGGTCATAATAAAATGAATGTACTCAACCTAAATATAACAAAGTAACCTTTGATTTAACTGCGTTAGAGTCAGGCTAAGCTAACTTTGCACCGTGTTTGATAGCACAAAATGTGCAAGTGTTATTTTAAACGTCATAATTTCATAAAAGTTTGACACTGTGTTATAAAAACACGGTGCAGAGTTAAGTTTAGCCTGACTCTACCTACCTCGACGTATTGTGAAGCAATGAGCGTTTCAGTTTTTTAAACAACTATCAACTACGAGTATTAGTATCTTGTATCTCTCAGTATATTAAATCATGTTTCCTACAAAGACCAACGGCCCGATTCGCACTTTCAGATACCGTGGATTGGGATTACTTTGATTCCTGGGTTTACTTTGATAAAAACTATCTCAAGTTCAAACTCAAATATTACGCTTTCTGAACGCATCCTTTGGATATATTTTTTACGGTTGGCAAGATTGAACGTCACTGCCAGTTTGTGATTTATGTTCGAGGGATAAACTACGTCGATCGATGAGAAAAAAATTAAAATATATAAGTATTAGTTTTGTGTACTTTTAATAGCCTGTATAACTTCTAATGTACTATATTCTATATAGTAAATATATACATTTGATATAAATCATTAAATCAGGCATGTATCGGCCTATAACATCGATGCTTGTTGCAAATCATAATCATGGCGGCCATTTGTAATTTCTCGGATTTTGTGGCATGGGGTGTCATTGATCGCTTATAAGGGTTTACTTTGATCACTGATCAATGACACCCCGCGAAATATATTTTTTTTTAAGATTATGTAGTTAATTAATGGTTTCTTAACTGAATTTTGTTTTATTGTTTTAGAATTCATTCATTCATTCATTTATTTATTGCAGTCATGAACATAGTTACATAATAAGGTGTTACAATTAATTTCGTCAATTCATGACACCCTGTTAGGGCACACAATATTAAATTTAACTAAATATCTAATACCTATTAAAACATTTCATCATAATATGTCTCGTGTATATAAAAATCGAATAATAATAATAATAACATTATAAAAGTAAGTAAAACATAAAAAAAATTAAATAACATTCCATATACAAATTTTGAGCTATTGTAAACGTAGATAAAAATAATAATAATATGTCGTATTCCCATGTCGTGTAATTTACATAACAGGATTACATGGGACACTTTATCGTAGGCCTTCGTCATGTTCAATAGTAATCCGATACCATATTCTTTTGTGTTTATCTTCTCTAAAATTTCTTTTATGTAGTTATAAACGGCTAAGGTTGTCGAGTGATTTTTTCGAAACCCATATTGGTTTTTATCAAATATATTATATTTTTCAAAGAAGTTGCAAATACGATTTGACATGGCCATTTCGAAAATTTTTGACACAGTCGGCAATAGCGCAATTGGACGATATTGGTTAAGGTTGTCTGCGGCGCCTCCTGGTTTGAGAATCGGCTTAATTTTTGATATTTTTAATAGATCTGGAAATATACCTTCTTCAAAGGATTGATTAATCAGCCACGTTAAAGGTGTTACCAACTCAGTTGCGCATATTTCTATCAAACTTGATGGGATTTCGTCGCAGCCGTAACTGTTTGTATTTTTTAATTGTTGAATTAGCTTGATTACCTCATTTTCGTTGACTAGGCTAATGTAAATAGAATTACTGGCGGGAGAGATAACGGGCCGTCCAAGCGCTTGTGACAGCGCTGCAGCTGTGCCCGGCGCGGGCGCCGACGACTCACCTACCGATGCGACGTACTCATTAAATGTGTTTACGATTTGTTGGGGTGAAGAATAATGCTTCGATCATTTAAAAAAACGTTTAGTTTCCCGAGCAAATCGAAACTACTATGAAAAAGTTTTAAACCTGTGACAGAAGAGGTTGAATAAGCCAGGCTGTCGATACGCCAAGCATCCGAACTCCGAACATCATGGTGTTGTCGATTACATATTGTTGGTAAAGTTTGAAAACTTTTTGTTGTTCAATAATTATGCTTCTAAACATAACTAAGTAAAATATGACACTGTTTTGAAATAAAGTTGATTTTTCTTAAACTATCCTTGTTTTTCTTTGTCAAAGTAACCCCAAACGCACAAAATCCTTATAAATCCTAAACCTGTGAACGAATTTTTTTTAATGTTTTAAGTTTACTCTCTATAGGGGTTACTATCGAATTCCGTCGAAAAAAGGGGGACCATACATAAAAAATATATTATTAGTGAAATCGACAGAGGAGCAAAAACCGATATTGTCTTTTTTTTATTTTTTTTTTAGATTCCATATTCGGGGAGATAGTTACATATTAATTTGAAATTGATCAAAGTAACCTCAATCCACGGTACATCAAACATTTGCTAAAGGTACGACATGCATTAACTATGTCAATGTCAAAAGTGACGTTTCTTCAAACAAAAACGTCAATTTTGATACTGACATATCCAATCCATATCGTATCTTGGAAATTATTGACGTATTTTATAGTTGGAAATGGGGTCGCAAGCAGCATTTTATGTCATAAGGTTCCTTTATGATAACCCATCCTTCTAAGTGCAACTCACGCAGTGCTCAGTGACTTCACTTATATTTAATATGATTAGGCTGTAGTAAGGAATGCGGATATATAATCACACAAGTACAGTCAGCTGCAGAGATTGTTGACCTCTCCTCCCTGCATAGAAAATTGTTTGCAGGGGGTCTGTCATCTCTGTAGATTATTGTATACTTATTATAAAATAAATAGATTATGTTTAACTATAAATATGTGCAGGTACGATAAGATATATACCGTACGTTCGGAGAGCGCACCTATTCGGAAAAAGGCTTTTTCCTCTCTGCTAGAAGGGATCAATGTGGCAGTTTTCTTGCTTGCTAGGAGGGATCAAAATGGCACTTTTCTGGTCTAGGACACTATTTTTTGACATTTTTGCATACTATTTTTTTTTTTGCCTAAATCATATTTTGAAACAAAGTAATTTCCTCATAGGGGAAATTATTTTGATTCAAAATATTGTGAAAAGCAGCATGTGTCACATGGTAGTAAAATTATTTCCACCTTGGGCGTTAACACTTGAATACCTCACTTCGCTCACGATTCTATTTTATAATCCTTCGCTTTAAATAATATGTATTTCGCACCTCGCCGTAAATACGTAATTTTGCTGCCCTGTGACACAATCTTCTTTTTCTTCATTAAGTAACGGCGTGTAAAACTCGATAGACTTTACTTGTGGGTATTAAAAAAGTCGCCTTTAAAGTTCCAAAAAGTTTCCGGAGAATGGGCCTTCTGTGTTCATATAACCACTTTGTCCGCGTTTTTTTGCGGCTGCCCCGGGCACGCGGGTTGCAAATTACATAATTTATCATGTCGACTCCGTTTTGAGCTTGTTGGAAAACATTTTCTTTCACTCATGTGAGAGTATTTGAGTTATCGTGTATTATTTTCTGGTGTGAATTGACTTCGAGACGACTTGCCACCTGCTTCGTTGTGTTTGTGATAAATGCATTCGAAATCTAATACTTATTTCACGTATTTTGCGTATGAAAGTAGTTCAGTCAAACTTGTTTTTTCATTGTACGTTAAACTTGTGTCAAGAACCGTCTTATCATAATTATTATGCGATTATGCCAGAAAAAGTAAGTGATTGTCATATGATTTTTCACTGTCCTACTAAAATATGTGTCATATTAGAAATAATGAAAAGCCGGCCTAGAGTATGATGGCCATGTTCAGTGTAGGGTTCTGTAGTTACCCGTTTGTCTCTATAAATAAACTGTCTTGAAAGGTGGCTATGAGGTAAATAAAATTAATCATGGCATGTAGTCAGGCAACATAAAATGCTGTAACACGATTTTTAGTGCATTACTATTTGACAGCAAAAATTATCCGTACCGGGACGGTAGGACAGTGCAAAATTATGTACCCTTTTATAAGTATAACGAGCGAGCTCATCGCCAACAAACTGTCTCGCAGTTTGGCGAATATTTTGTTTTGTGGTACACATATTTTATATTTTAATGTTATAATAAATAAAATAAAAAAAGCAATACCGATCCTTTGTGCGATGCGTTTAATTAAAAACCTTAACTGTCGGCCCAATGCGAATAGATACGATATGAATCGGATATATCAGTGTCAAAAATGACCTTTCTTGAAACTAAAACGTCACTTTTAACACTGACATATCCGATCCATATCGTATCTAGAATTAATATTTAACGGATCTTAAAGTTCGAATCGTGCCGTCTGTCTTAATTAAGTCGGAACTTAACGAACTTAAACTTCAATTGCACTTAAAGCTATACATAATCTGAAGATTTATTCTGGTTTAAAATTTAATTAGTGAATAAAAAGTTTCGAAATCATAATTATATTTATAAAAGATATTGGAGGACGAAGTGCTAATCGAATAGTAATTACGTTGACTTAACAGCAATTTCATTAAAATTTATTGGATTTAGAAATAGCTTTTCTAAATTTTATGCAGTTTTATTTTTTGTTTTTTCCTATTTTTAGATTTTATTTTATATAATATTGATAAAGTTTAAATCACAATGTGTTGTAAAATGTAATATGCCAATATGATGTAATTGTTACCCATTAATATCGTAAATATGATTTTAAAGCAAAAAGCGTCAGAGACTATAACATTTGACAGAAACACAGCCGGAAATTTTACCTCTTAAACCATGCGATCGTTTTCGTTTTTGTTAAATACAAGAACTCTGCACCCAGCCAATAGGTAATCAACACGCCCAGTGAGGTATAAGGGGTGATTGTCCCAAGTTTAGTGTCGGGTCCGAGACCAGACGGTAGCTGGCGAGGTTGCGGACGTGTGCTTAGGCCTTCCTGGGACCTCGCCGTATAGCGGTAAGGCGGCAATAAAGGGGTTTTAGCGTGTAAGCCATGGGTCCCATTAGTCTATATGGGAGTCCCACATAACCATCCCAGGCCCGTCCCCGCGCCTGTGTGGTATGCGTAACGCATTCCCTCCGTATAAAAAAAATGAAGGTACCGTATTATAAGTAAAAAAAAATGAAGGTACCGTATTATAAGTACCTACTCACCTGCAGTTGCTGCTATTTCTGAAAACGTGTCACGCTCTATTATGCTCTCTGCGGCCCTGACCACCGGCAGCTTGGGCCTCGCTTCGCTGCTGGCAGTGTCCTAGGTTAGATTTTTTATATTATTTTATGTGTATGTTACTTGTATACCCATTGATTTAAATGTACTACGTACTAGACAGGCAATCGAGAACGAATTGTGTCCGCCATTTTCGGCATTTGACGTCTGTCACTAAGCTAAAGAATAAGCGCAGCCAGCCAGAGGCGAAACTGTTATGATAACTGTTCATATTCTGCCTACATACGTACTGTAAAGAATCGTGATTAAATGATTATTTTATTTATTTTCAATTGTAACGAAACTTTTTAAGTATGTAACACGGGCGATACGACAAGTATAAAAAATAGTCATAAAACCCTTTCTTAAGGACTTTCGTAACAAATTTGTTGAAATCGCGCTTATAGCACAATTACTCTTTAAGTAAACTTAAGAAGTAAAAACAATAAAAAAACAAGGAGATTAAAAATTATATACCATTATTTTCATATGTTCTGTAAACAATAACCTGCCTACTATACATTTTAATTTCGCACAAGAGTATTTTTCATTTTAAATATTATTTAAATGATTCGTCACATGCGTGACATATCTCGCCAGTAGTCGAAGACGCACTAAGCCCAATGAAGTGCTGGCGCTACATTGAGGTGCGGAAACATTTTCTTCGAGATGCCTTCTCTAGTACTTACTACATTGTACCGCAATGTGTATAAACTAATAAAACATAATCGAAGACAGATGAATAAAGGGAATCATAATTATTTAGCGTACAGGTATATGACACTTTCTAAGGTGAGGTTTCACCTTAGAGGAAACGCTTTAGAAGAAGTAGGAACTTTTCGTTACCTTGAGAGTCTATTGCGGAATGACAACCGTCTCGAGTTTGAGATATTTTCAAGGATCGCAAAAGCTGCTGCAGCCTTTGGCGGACTCAATCGACGAGTTTGGAAATCACACGACCTCAGCCTCCACACTAAACTCGCCGTTTACAAAACAATAATTTTACAACTGTTGCTTTATGCTCCGGAGACCTGGTGTCTGTACAAGGGAGACATGAAACGTCTTGATTCTTTTCATCTAAAGTGTCTCCAGGCAATTCTCCGGCTGAGATGGCAGGATCGTGTTCCAAATTCGGAGGTTCTTCGTCATACTGGCATGCCGGGTATAGAATGCATACTTATGAATGGTCAACTGCGTTGGTGTGGACACCTTGTACGCATGCCGCCATCAAGATTGCCTAAAGTTGTGTTTTAATCCGGACTAGCTTCGGGTTAACGCAAGGCCAGTGGACAATATTTGCGGTACAAGGACATCCTGAAACGCCACCTGTCGGCCACAGGCATATCGTGTGAGTTGTGGGAGGATGTCCCATTGTGCGACTCGGAGATCGGACTAGCGAACTGCGATCAACACTGGTCTCAACGACTTCGAAAGTGCACGCCTCGAAGATCTTGACGCTAAACGCTAGCTTCGAAAATCTCGGCCCAAACCCTCCTATACATACACTTACGACTTAAATGGCGAGCTTTATTGCACGACTTGCGGCCGGAAGTTTAAAATAAAACTCGGTTTCGCAAGTCAAGTTCGAGCCCATGCTCGTTGGAATTTACAAAATACCTGATTTATTCGGGTGTCGCCGTCGACGGACACGTCTGGGAGGACATCATCATCATCATCATCATATGACACTTTATGATGTAATATTTATTTATATATCCCACATTTCAATGTCGCGCTGGCTAGTCATTATCGGGTGTTCATCTATAAAATTTTTGTAGCATTCAGAGATGGCATTTTTATGTTTATACTTTGTAAGTACTGGCTTATAAAAGCTACTAAGTTTTAATGAGATTTTTGAGGTAGCCGTGCGGTCTTCGGGACAGACATGAAATTCGGGTCCCAAATTGACTTAGATGAAGTTACTTTCGTCTTGTCGTGTTCCAGGTTAATCCGCTTGAAAGTTACAAATTTACTCTAGAAATGGAAAATTTGATCAGAGAAGACAAATTTGAAATATGGCTGTGGATAAAGTGTTTATTTATTTACCAAGTTAAACAGGTTTTAAAAAGTAATTGAATTTATAAACATTTTTTTAGGCTACTTAAACATCATTTAACTCCTTTTTTAATTCACGACAAAATTAGAATAGCGCCATCCGAAGAGTAAAAATCGAACCAACTCTCTAAGTCTGTCTTTTGCCTCTTCACGCTTATTTAAAAAAATCGTTTATTTCGAGAAACAATATGAGTCATAATCACATGCTATTACATTAAAATTACATAAAAACAAAATTAAAGTATTAATATTAACATAAATTATTATAAATTAAACAGAAATTATTTATTTTACAACATGCCTGTCGCAGCAATGTACAGTAGGAATAGTCGACTCTGTCAGCAATCATGGCCAAGACGGCATTGGGGCTAGCTTACACCCTACGCGCCAAGGCGGCCGCGCGCGCGCGCGCGCATGCTCGCTGAGAAACACGCCGTGCGCACCTCCGCGAACATGCCCGACGCGCTGCAGTATCGACTTATCGAGGCAGCCCCAACACCGCCCTGAATGCATTGTTGAACTGAACACGGAGGTTGTTGTAGGCTTTTTGCGTGTAGTTCGCCCACAGGCTGCAAGTGTAGAGAGACGTGCAGTCACGTCCCAGGAACACCTTGCAAACCTCCGGGTGATCATGTTTGCTCTAACACATAAAGCCCTCCGCTCACATACGTCCTCCGTTCGAATTCTGCATTGTCCTTGAGGTTGGTCGTAACGACATGGCCTAGATATTAAACCGTTGAACCGATTTAGAAAAAAAATTATACGGAGATAGTTTGTACCGCGAGAAAAGACCTTTGCAGCAAAAGTGTGCCATTAATTGTATATTGTGTATTATGTAAGTTGTGGGTTTACTTGGCCGTGGCTCTCCACTTGCCATAGACATATATATTAAAGTAGACAATAGAGAGGGAGTAGGAAAATTAAAGCTTCTTTGGTAGTAAAGTATTTTGTATGTCAATAAAAAGAATGAATATTATTTAACACATTACAATACGTATATAATTTCCACTTATTGCTTCTTAATAATCTTAAGCGAGTTAATAACTAGCTCAGCAAAATTTATATTAATGATAATGACGCATTAATTAATAAAAATAGTACCAAGTCATGTTTAGTAGCTATGGCAACATTCATTCAATTGTCACTTCATAGTCGACCTAAAGAAAGAAAGGGACAGTCTCTCTCGAGCTATTTCATTCGGCACGTATTTTGGAGGCGAAAGCGCAGTCTACTTCAATATGTCTACGCTTCCATTACCTAAGTGCGCATTATAGCACGCATCATAATACAACAAAATGATCGCTTATAATTTGTTAGAAATCTCGTAAATCTATTTGATTTCTCCGTAATAGTTTTTACACCCTCTCACAAGACAATTATTAAAAAATATTGGAAATGGTATTGCGTGACTATTTCACACTGCGAAGATCAGCTCATGACTGTATCGCGTTAGTGTCACAAATGCGATTTTAACACCAACGAACTAGCCCATTTCGAAGTGACCGTACGAAGGGCAGATCATCACTTCAGGCAAAGGTTATCATTCCACGCAGACGAAGTTGCTGGCAGAAGCAAGCTACAAAGATGATTTTAGCGTTAGCAAGTATTTTTTTCTGTATGTACAGTCAGCATCAATAGTACCGGATGAAACAACGCACCAAAAGTATCTGACATCCAAGATAACTTTTCCAAATATAGATACATTTCTAAAATTCTCGTTCCAAAGTATACCTTTTACAGTCTTAGTTGTTCTATATTAAATACACCAATTTTTGTTAAGCTGTTACAGAACGGTAGATACTTATGAAGCGTTATTTGATCTGCTACTTTTTATGCTGACTGTACCTACTTGGAAAATTAATGTGTGTATTATCAATGGAAAAATAATGAAATCAAAAGAAATTGTAATTTTTCATGTTTCATTGTTTCACAAACCTAATGCAATTATGTTCGGGGGACTTAATTAGGAAACCGTGAAATAATTTAATCTAACAAAAGAAAACGTTGTTAGAAATTCCGACGCGACAATGGGTTTTAATGAGTATACAAATTTCGCCGAGGAAAATATTAGAAATCTGGCAAGACAATGCAATAAATGAATACTTACTTTTACTTATTTAGTAAAATAATAACTTTATTGAATAAACAACAACAAGGAAAAAACCTATATCCTAATCCGGTAAGTACCGGGCACAAACATCCCCAGAATACCGGCATCGTTCCCGCGTTGAATAGCCAACTATATACGACAACTACGATAACGATATACTTATTTAGTTCCCATAGTAGGCCAGGCACGGAATGCTCAAAAAAGTAGAGGGACTAACTAGTCCAAAAAAAGTTACGGAATCAAAAATTGTGTTCCAAGCATTTCCCTCTATACCTTCTTATTGCTTGGCTTGGTTAAAAAAACATCTGAATATTTTTGAGTGGTGGCTCATGGTTTAAGCTGATACCAGTTTGTCGCATAGCTTTTATTTAACGATCGTCACATTTTCATTCATTTTAAGTCTTTAAAGTCTAATAATCTTTAAATATCCTTTATGCTGCTCTCATCTTCTGAATCTTAATACTTTTATTAGAGTACATTCCAAGAAGAGATTGAAGAAATTTATTTAGGGTGCCAAAAGTTTCAACAGGCAGCACTTGATACATTCTGCCGCATAAGTGCGTCCTGTATGTTTGCTGTTTGACACTTGACTAACTACATTTTTTTACAAAATTAAACTTGTCTAAAACAATAAAAATTAAAAATTTATATATAAACTTGGACATATAAAAAAAAAAGTTAGTCACCGGGCGAGATTCGAACCCGTAACACTCGTTTCTAGCCGTCCGCGTCTTAACCCGCTGGACCAGACGGACACGGACAGTAGCCGGCAACACGAAATTAGCGACCATATTCTGCGTCGAAAGAAAAACGCATGAAAACTCGAAAACACGCGTTTTCCCAAACATAAGACTAATCTAGATCGATTGTATACCCCCAAAAATCCCCATATACCAAATTTCAGCGAAATCGTTAGAGCCGTTTCCGAGATCACAGAAATATATATATATACAAGAATTGCTCGTTTAAAGGTATAAGGTATAAGACATGATTTACTGAGTTATTTGAACTTAACAGATTAAACATTAAAGGTACTAAATCCTGGCGTAATAAAAATAATTGTACCTTAGCGTTTTTTTCTTAAAAATGAAATCGATAATTTGGAAAATTATAACGCCTCCAAAATTGTAATAGCAAGCAAAATATAAAATGAGTAAAACTTGGAAACCAAAAAAAAAATGACTCGTATTATAATTGAATATGAAGGTACAAAAAAGGTACAAAAATTAGGCTTTTAGAGAGTTTATCAATAACCACGGGAACATAGCGTAATAAAGTACACCCGCCATTCTGACTGTCAGGATGGCGGGTGACCTGTTTTTTGGTGATAACTTTAAGTACCGTGAGGTACAATTTTTTTTAAAGGAGGTACTAAATAGTACAAATTAGGTACAAAAATATGGTATGCTTTTCATTTGATTTTATTTAGGTACACCCGCCATTCTGACTCTCACGTTTAAATAAGTAGATTTAAGCGTGAACCTTGTATTTGAAGATGTGTTCAAAATGGGAATTTGCATCATCACCAGTGTTACATGGTGGGCGTCAAAGATGCCGACTCCTGTAAAAGTTGTCTCGTTGGTCCATATGATATTTAAGTGTTACTGCAGCCAACGACAAAAATTAACTCCTCTAGGGTAATCTGCTAATATGACATCCTGATGTACAGTATAAAATTTAAACGGATGTTTTGCTTTAGCTTTCAAAACCGCTAAATTAATAATTGGCTCGTGCCAAATTTCGCGGCAGCGCCCCTTGTACTGGACTCTGGGTTGCGGCTAAAATACTCGAGGACTCGTCTTAGAAACGCTTGTGAATACCACGGCCGCCGGCCTTGAGCTTGGAACCGCAAACTGACCATGGTCTAGTAAATTTTGGATAGGTTAAGTTGGGCAATCAGGGTGACGTTCGTTAAATAATACCAGAGCTCGCACTGTACGCCGCGATGTAAAATAAAAATCTTACTGAAAATCTTATTTTCTTTGACAAGTGACAATTAGTAATCAAAACACGTTTACTTCATATATACGGTGACAGGCGATTGATAACCAAAGAGGAAAGTGTTTATTTGAATTTCTCTAAACTTTTTTTGTTAATAATTATGTTAGGACAACCGTTGTAAAACCTAAAAAAGATGGGTAACATTAAAACTTAAAAAAATGTATTTTTGATTTATTTTAATTGAGGGGCTTAGTTTAAAAAAGATGTGTGTAAGACATTGATTTTGTATTATCATTTTGGAGCCACCCTATATATCGACTTCGCAATTATCAAAAGTGTTCTCGTAGAGCATGACATTGTATGGTAATAGATCTTAGTAAAGCGATAGCTGGGGTTTATATATAACCACGATGGATTGCCGTGTATTGACTAAAGAATGGTTACAAGCGTTTCGAGATTAATTCTTCTTTAACTGCACACTTCCACATTAGTTTACTGCGTAATAAGCTATCATTATTACATTTTAAACATCATTATTGATTAAAAAACAAAAAATCTCGAGACCCATTGAATTCGAATTGTACGGTCATTGCTTTTAGTAAAGTAATAGCTGGACTTAACAAACTGCCACTATGGATTGCTGGGAGTTGATCAAATAATACCATTTTAAGACAAGTTATTCTTTAACCGCACACTTCCACTTTAGTTTACTGTATAACAAGCTATCAACATTACACATTAAACATAATTAATGAGCAAAAATCAAAAAATATACTCTCAACATGCCTTCGCTATTATGAAGTTCAACCGAATAACCCTGAAGTAAATATTTTAAAATAAACACCCATGTTTAAAAAAAAATATCGTTAACAGGGTATTATAGCAAATTTACTAGACATTTTCTAGCTCTTAGTCAAAGTGATTAAGAATGTGCACAATATTGCTATTACTACAGTGAACAGCAAAATTTAATCAAAGAACGCAGAATTAAATTAGACTGCTATTCCACTACCGGGTTGAAGTGCACGATTGATATAGCTCTTTGAAATCAAGGTAGCACTCGGAAACTTTCCCTTACGTAACTCAAATGCTCCGAGAAATAATTAAATTGCAAAGGTTTCTGGACAAATGGTTATTGGCGAAGGAATTCGGCGGTATTAATTTCTTCACCAAAGGTTTTTAGTGAAATTAATGGGGTTTGCCCTAAAAGGGTTTATTACCGACCCCAATGAATTGGCTATTGGTAACGTTGCTTTCAATTTAGTCTGTTTCCGCAGATTCAATCTCTGATTCTTCAATCAATCGCCTTTTTAATTAAATTTAGTATTGTTATTTTTTTTCCCTTTGTTATGGCACTAGAAAACACCCGACCTAATACCCGAAGTTTGAACTATGTACAGAAAGTATGAACCAAGTCGATAATAATGGATTTGTTTTTATTTTACGTTTAATATTTTTATTTTAGAATTTATGACTATCCTGTCCGTGTTTATGAGCGTTACTGTGTTAATAATACAAAGAGCTAGATTTATTAAGATTTACTCTAAGACATTTTTTCCACTTCCTGCCTCACACACAAATAAATTGTTGCCGGTATTTCCAGACCGTTACGACCTTCACACCTTCAAGAAAAGAGCGTACTCCCATATTAAAGGCTGGCAACGCCCATGATGGCTTGTAAATACGACTTCTCTTGTGTTGCTGGTCCATGGGTGACGGTAATTGCTTACCATCAGACGATTCGTCTGCTCGTTTGCCTCCTATATCACAAAAAAAACGCAAAATATTTTGCACGTAATATACAGCTTTAATATTTACTTACATTTGTCAACGGTAAAAGAAAGGTCTTACCCATTTTTCTTTTGTTAAGCGTTTATAAGGCAGAGGGAATATATTTCTGACCTGGTTTTGAACTTTATTTCAAAGTGATAGGGTTTTATTTTGCATAATTCTTCACACTCTCATGCCTTATAAAGGGTTAATATTATTTACCCACTGCGCTATGGTTATATCTTAACAGTCCAGGAACCCAATTTGTGAAATAATCCCTCTACTCTGTTGCTAAAGATGCTATAGTTTGTGTCACACGATAACGCGCAGATTTGTCAAATCTAACCTTTAATAACATGACATTACGAGTCAAGGCATGAGTTTTCGGGAAAGACATGACCTATTAACCCCTTTACAGATAGGAAAATGGTTCTTTATTGTGCAATTATCATCATTCAATCATTCGTCAGTCATTCAATAAGTATTTTTTTTTCAATCATACGCATTGAGGAAGAAAAGACTTCCACCCAATATATCCACCAATCATTTTATCATTTTCATACCGTAATTTATACATAAATACGACGTTCGAATTGTAGCTTACAATAAATAAAGAAAATGTTCGTATATAACACCCAAACAAGCAGGAGTCAACAACGCTCAATCTTAAGCATCATGTGTCATGTCTACAATTTTCTGTTGCATTTGTTGTATCTTAATCAAAGTTGCTTGCTGAAATCTTCACAGAAAAGGTTTAGAATCTCTGGAAAGAATTATAGGTTTGACTAAAATTATAGTACTCCATGTTTTTAAGTACCTATTTATAATAAAATGTCAGGACTATTAAATTATGAGTTTCATTTCTGCAACCTAAAGTTTGTTTGTAAGAAATCGCTATTTAGCGATAAGGCCGCCAGTTCTTTTCCTCTGATTTCATATGTTATGTGTGTTTCCTTGCCCATGTATTTTGAGGTTGTACAATAAAGAGGATTTCTACTTGTATTTGTATTTTGTACTGTTAGGCAACCAAAAACTTTTATTGTAGGTTTTCAAGTGCCCTTACTCTCGACGATACCTTTTATTTTTCATAATAACAAATGATCTTCCTGAAAGATAAATTTACGCTTCTTGATAAAGTCATAAAAATAACCTGCTCTGAAACTAAGTACGGTAATGCACACAAATTGCGTGATAAAATAAATTAAACCATCTCATTAAAGGCCCGTTTTCGCTAAAACTGCGTAATTACCTTTGAAAATTTAAGAAATGCTCCCATATTTTAGTGCGAAACACTTCGCCTTTGGTTAACGACCTCCCAAAGACGTTCGTCAGGGCCGCTTTGAAAAGCTTTTATTACAATAAAATTATTCGCTTAAAAAGATCATCCTTCTGTGGCGTTTGAAACGATTTGAATATCCCTTCCGCTGGGCGTCCACAAAATAAATCCAAGCGTCTTATTCGATGCCTGTACCGGGAGAGGCCTGTAACGGGAGTATAAAACTAAACTGTAGGCTGTACTTCAAACTGACCAACACTTAGTTAAAAAATTAAAATTAAAGTTTGTTATGTTGGAACGAATGAGTGAATGAAAATATCTGTGACCGATACATGTGTCACTTTCGTTCATTCCATTCGTGCCAGTTTTCGTGAAATGACCTGTACAAAGGTGTCACCGTTTGAGGAGTACAATATATATTTTAATATGGAGTATTACGCAAAACTCTACGTAGTTGGCGCTACTAGCACAAACTGTAAGGATTATATTAGCACAAATTATATGGATAACTTGTCAAAAGACTTGCTATGTGCACGATATTAAGGTCACCTAGCATGCGCGAAGTCCGGGGAATATATCAAATAATTACATAAAAGTAAACAAATAGTTTACGGAAGGCACCGCTTACGTTCAAGTGCTAATCTTACCCTTGCTATTCCTGCGAATAAGTCGAGAACGTATGCAAATTCTTTCACGGTGCGCGCTGTGAAGTTGTGGAATGAGTTGCCCCTGTCGCTCAAACAGTGTGGAGCATCACTCAAAGTTAATCTGAACAAGCTTTGGGTTTCCAATCAAGTGTGATTTGGTTAAGTATTAAACGTTACGATGTCATGTTACCTAATTTTTTACGATTTCTGAATGTTCCCGTAATATTTTTGTGATGTGCCGATCAACGATAGTTCAATGATTTTTTTATTGTTTGGATACTAAGTTGTTAAAAAGACGCGAGAGATAAAAAAAAGAATGTTTCCTTTAAGCAAAATGAGATACTTTAGGTTTTAATGCACTTTCCCTCCAGGGACCAGGAAAAAATGAATATTTTTCCCACCCTGTAAACTGAATAATTAACATTTAATTAAAAATTAATAATTATTTGCAACAGTTTTTCATCAGTCAGTTAATTCCCCATACCGTGGTCGGTTGTATCAGTAACGGCGGACGGTTGTAACATGTCCAAATAATACCCTTAATAAATTAATTTCTTTTTTACTCTTTTCCTACTCCTCTACTGTTATCTGTCAGCTATACATTCATGAACACGAATATAAGAACATACGTAAAAGGTTTGAAAATAAATCTATATTGTCTATTCCTAATACCAGCACTTGTGCTTTAAAATCGCTATAACGTTATGATTACTGGCTGCCAACCTAAAAAAAAGAATCAAACGTACAGTTTCAAATTAAGTGCATTGCTGCCAACTTACAAAATATTGATTTGGTTGCATAGTAGAAACAATTGCTTCATAAGTCAGAAACGCGCATGTGACACCCGTAATATAGCAACACCCATATACGAAGGCCGCTTAACGTTGCTTGATAGTCTCCATAGGCTACTGTGGCCTAAATCGAGAAGAATCTGTCCAAAAATTGAATTTAGCAAGGAGCAAGTACCAGGGCCTCATGACTTACGAGGTGTCGCTGACCAGCCGGGCCGGGGCGGGCCGGGCGCGTAAGAAGGTTGCTCGCGTATCTTAGTTGTATACTTTTGGTTTGTTTACCTATATGATTCTACTAGTTTAAAGTATTATTTTTGTTGACTCGTAGGAAAAGTATTGAATGCAACATAATGCTCGTGGCGTATTCCTTTACAATGTTCGCCTACGCCTTCGGCTCTGGCTCACATTGTAATTCACGCCACTTGCCTTTTTTTATCCTTCTTATACAACCGTTGCATAAAATACTATTACTGAAACGATTACTTATATACTGATAAATTAAAGATACTAGATATCACAGGCCAATTTAAACGTACACTGACATCAAAATGATATCTAAATCATATAATTTAGCTATCGTGCATTTTCCTCGCGCCATCATTTAGATATTATTCTGATGTCAGTGTATGTTCGAATTAGCCTGTCAATAAAACTACTTACGACTTATTCCAATGTATTTATATTTCGATGATGTATTTATTAATTAAACTACTTTTTACAGTCCTTATAAAATTACATTTAAGTATGTACTATAATAACAGACATAGAATATTTTAATTACTGTGTGCGTTGAAATTGTTTAAACAAACACAGTTGTAAGATAAATGAAATAAATTAAATTGTTTACAAAGGTGAGAGATAATATATGTACATACATTAGCAAACAACAAATGTTGTTTTTTGTAGTTACAAATCAATTTTTATAAACATGAAATTAAGTAGCAAACTGTATGTCAGAAAACGATTTATTTAGAAAGTAGAAGGTTAAAATGCAGCATAGTATTGTTGTCATTTGGTCAAGAGATGATTTTGCACAGCCTTGCTGCATCGCCGCTGGATGTTCACCTGAGAAAAATGTGTTTTTTAATAACAGAAAATTTATGAAATACTATAAGTACATTTTAAAAATGATATTACTCATAAGTAATATAATATAATCAAATATTACGACTACACTCTGTTTACCTACGAACTAAGATGTTCCTTGCTACAACAGAAAATTGACCCAATTAATGAAAATGTTGTACATAAATTGCTCTCGTTGTTGTCGTATACTTGTTTTCTGAATTTAGTTCAGTCTATGGTATGTGATATTGACTAAAATATAATTAGTACTAGTCTTTTATAACATTAATTACCATTAGATTATCTGAAGTTGGCACTAACTTCAATTTAAACGACAACATGTCACAATCAAAATAGCAAGTTACTTAGGACGGTTGCAATTAGGCTGTGATATCACACCTAAATCACATTTACCCTATGAGTATTTTTATATTAGGTACTTCAATGAAATTGAGCCCATCTATGTAGACATCTGGTTTTCATTAAAAGAATCCCTAGTACTTTTCACAATTTATGCCAACGCCGCGTATTTGTAAAGCCGTATTAACATTACGGAAGGCTAAGTCTGAAAATACCTTCAGTTAAATATTCATAACTTGACCCGAACAAGACAAGCGTGGTGGATTAGATAATCCCCCGGATAATTCTTAGGTGACTCTGTCCACAGAATCTTGCAAGGCCGGATAACAAGTATAATTTTCAAATTGTATTCGGGTTTCTATTCAAATATAGATTTATATAAAAAATTGTTTATTTAATCTGTTACCCGTCAAGTCTTTTCGTTTAGGTTTATATAGAAACTCATTTCTTTTGCTTGAAATAAAATGCTGAGATGAAAGCATTGTTAATCCCTTCATTTTTTATGCTGTTATTCGGTTGTTTAGGCTAACTGTCCAATTTATTAACCACACCCCATACCCAGGGAAATTAAATGGAATGCTTTTATTTTTATTGTTCACGCATGCCGAAAATATCGTAATCCACATTTTCACAATAAATTGACTTCATAGTCGAGTTTTGTTTCAAAGTACCAAGTATCTTAACTATGTCAGTGCTAATAAAAACCGAACCATATTTTACGAACAAGGTCAACGAAGTCCGCCTATGAGACAAGCCCGTCTACATGCTGTAAGTAACCCGCGTCTTTGTATAAGTATGCAGCTAAAAATGATAACACGGTCAGTATTTTATCCTGGTTTATAATCTATACACCTCTAATATATGTAGATATGGAGTAAAAGAACACTACGGGCAAAACTAATCTTCCAATGTCATTTCTATTTTATAAAGTGTATGGTTTTTGGTGAGGAATAAAATGTAGTACAAAAGTTCCTAATTTTTTCACCACCACCGTTACACCACCATCGCCGTCGATCAATTTGGTTGACGTCAGAAGGATAGGCTATAAAAGTTAAATTAAACGGACCGATCCCATGCGATCATAATAAATAAAAATATGATTTTTGCGTACGCAAATTGAAATAAATATTCTTCTGTAGTCGACATGCCACTGAAGATGATAGCCGAAAAATAGGGCATGAATACAAACAAAAATTGCTAGGCTAATATTAAATAGGAGTGCTGCATGTTTTTTCATTAGATTAAAAAGTTTTGTCCTTTTAACTAAATTGATTGGATGTAAAACGAATGTTTTGGCACATTTGTTGAATAAATAGCGGCAGTTTTACTGCAGCTAAAAAGTAATGTGATTAGTATATAATTTTCTAATACCTTTAGTCTCAAAGCTCGTAAGTAAACGTCATTATGTACAGTCAGCATCAAAAGTAGCGGATCAAACAAGGTTTCAAAAGTATCTACCATTCTGTAACAGCTTAACAAAAGTTGATGTTTCTATATGTAGAACAATTTAGATTGTAAAAGATATAGTTTTGAAGGTGAGTTTTAGAGAATCATCTATATTTGGAAAAGTTCTCCGGAATATCAGATACTTTTGGCGCGTTGTTTCATCCGCTACTTTTGATGCTGACTGTACCTAAGCCTCCACCGGACGTTGAGATTTGATTAAGCGTTTGAGCATAAATTTGGATTTTTGAGGTCCGTAAATAAACGGTAATAGAACATAATTTACAGTTTAGAGTTCTAGACGCGATAAGAAAATATTTCTATATCTTTTCACTTAAATCCAATATCTATATTGTCGATATTAATACGTATATACGTACTACATTATTATTAATAGTTTCTGGATCGCATTATTGAACTTGTATATAACTGTGACGATGCACCAACACCAGTAGACGAGTGCTTTTAATGCAACAATTTGCTCACCAGACAACACATGGACTCGAGTGGAGGCAGGAGGCGCGTTGTTAGGCCCACACGTGTACAGCCCGGCATCGGCGCCCCTCGCCCGCTGCACCAGCAGACGACTCGTGCTTTTCATGCCTTTCTCGGTGACCAGGGAGATACCACCGCGTGCAGAATCAAAATTTATAACCTGTCAAGAAACACTTTGGGTAATTGCAAACTCATAATCTAAGAGGTTATGAGTTGGAAACAATATAACTATTAAACATGTAATTTAATATTTACAACCATTTCGGAATTGAAAATTGAAATTGAAATTATACTATACGCAGCTGCAGCTCCGTAGCGTATGCACCATTTTCGTACTGTCCTCTTGATACCTAATAGTACGCAAATAGTTCATCGATGATAAAGGAAATACTCCTCTTTAATTTTGTCTCAAATGAACCAATTTATTCCCGTCATATTTTTATATGACACATTTTTGTATTCTATCACAATAAGGTTTCAACTTTATGTCTAATTTAATCATGTACACCTTCACAATCACCACCAGAGTTGTAAATAAATTCATACATAGGACATATCAATAATTTACAGCGGAAAGCGCACATCAACGCACAAGCATCCGGTTTGCTGCAAATGTCTCGATATATATACTCGACACACCTTCATGACGTTTAATTTAATGTTTAACTTAACCTCATGAAACTATAACTTGCTAC
Organism: Cydia pomonella; assembly: GCF_033807575.1. Classification (NCBI taxonomy): domain Eukaryota; kingdom Metazoa; phylum Arthropoda; class Insecta; order Lepidoptera; family Tortricidae; genus Cydia; species Cydia pomonella. The sequence continues at coordinate 20,717,635 of NC_084704.1, forward strand.
TAGAGCTTATCCTTCCCGCAATTTTTGTAATCTTAATTTTAGGTGCCGCTGTTGTTATTATTACTTTTAACTCACAGACCATCTCAAAAGCGCTGCCATACAAATTGAGTAAGGGAGCGCGGCCGCTTATTTCAGTAGCGCTCACAATTGGGAGCAGTAGTCGTGTAAATTAAACTTATTCACTAAAACTCAAGAGTGTATCGGGATTATTATAGTATAAAATTATGTAAAATATAACTAAACAGTGCTACTTGAATCGTAATAAGTACATAATTTCAAGTAAAATTGCACCCATGTGTGGTGACTTCGAGCTCTTAGTAAACGCGTCATAAAGCGGTGTTTGTGTATTCTATGTTAAAACGTGAGATTCAGAATGGCGGGTGTACCTAAATAAAAATAAAAAAAGCTTACCATATGTTTGTGCCGATTTGTACTATTTAGTACCTCCATTTAAAAAAAATGTACCTCACGATACTTAAAGTTATCACCAAAAAACAGTACACCCGCCATTCAGGCAGACAGAATGGCGGGTGTACTTTATTACGCTATGATCCCGCAATTATTGATAAATTCTATAAAAACCAAATTTTTGTACCTTTATATTCAATTATAATATGAGCCAATTTAATTTAGTTTCTAAGTTTTACTCATCTTACATTTTGCTTGCTATTACACTTTTGCAGGCGCTATAATTTTTCACCTTATCGAATTCATTTTTAAGAAATACGCTACGGTAAAATTATTTTTATTACGCCAGGAATTAGTACCTTTTACAGTTCAAATAACTCAGAAAATTATGTCTAAAAAGGGCCAGGCACCATGTCAAAGAATTCCTTCTAAGAAAAACCATGTACACAAATATTCGTTTTTCATTGATTGTTGGTCAAATCAAATAAATCCCTCAAATTATGCGTGTTTATCGGTACTTACTCGGTTTCAAAGTTTTGTCACAAATGAAAATAAAGATAAAAACAAAAGTACCCATCAGTTTTTAATAAATTATATACCAATTTAAAATACATTTAATTAAGAATTAAAATTACTTAAAATTATTCAGAATGATCTTCCTTGTTTTTAATATAGGCACTTAATCGGCGCGGCCAGTCGTCTATTGCAGCACGCACCATTTTCATGTCTATTTCAGCGACTGCTTTTCTCAAAGATGACTTCAGGCTCTCCAAATTTTTATGAGGTTTAGCACAGACCTTCTTCTCTAAGACCTGCCAAATTTTATAGACCAAAGGATTAAGGTCCGGATTGGAGGAAAGCCAATCTTCGTGTCTTATAAAGTCGATTTTTCGACGGTCACACCAGGCTTGAGTGGTCTTGGCTTTGTGTGCTGGCACAAAATCCAGCTGGAACACATAATTGTGTTCTGAAGAGCGTGTAGGGCAGATCTTTGACAAGCTTATCCAAAACCGTCTCTTGATACACTTTCGCACTGATTTTGACCCCTTTTTCACAAAAATGAACCTCAGTTGGCCAGTAATAAGTAAGATACATCCAACCAGACCATCACTGACCATCATCGCGGAACTCATTTTCCTGCTTCTTCAGAGCTACGCTAGCGTACACTTTATCGTTTTGTTTATTGTACTTGTCTTCAATATCGAAAATCTTTTCGTCTGTAGGATATCACGGTGTCGATTTTTAACGTACCGCTTTAACAACTTCCCAGATCTATTAAGCCTTGTTGTTTTAAGACGGGCATTAAGTAAGTGCCCACTCTTTTTTTTATGCTCGTAGACTAAGATCTTCGTTTAAAACCTTTTTGACGGTTTTCTACTGACACCCATCTGCAAAGCCATCAACTTCTGTTTTCGGACAGGATTTCTTGCTATGCGAGCCTTGATCGCTTTGATCACTGCTGGTGTTCGTACGGAGCGAGTTCAATTATTTTCTTGTCTTCAACACTTGAGACTTTATTGTACCTATAAATAGTACGGTACACAAACCTAAGCGTTATATTTAAAATTTTGAGCAACTTGAAAATGGTACTTGGCGAGTGCCCACAGCGGTGCAATGCTCTATTCAGTTTTCTTTTAATGTCCACTCCATCGTGAGAAATTGCAGCGAATGCGTCTTTTAAATACTTGTCAAACATTCAAAAATGGAATTCAATAAAATTTTCTTAAAATCATGTTCTAAATTTAATAATAATGTGCCAGTGACTGAACTTTGGGATCGAATACGTATATTAGTGTGATGAATATACTTCTTTGTGGTATATTGATCATGTCCTGTTTTTGTACAAAAAATTACAAAGTAGCTGTGAAAATGGCTCAACGAGGTAAGTATTTTTTGTTGTTTTTACATTTTTTTAACCTATCGATCTTATCGCGAGTTGAACAGCTCACAGAGCCACTAGTTGTAGTCATAATAGAAATATATAACCTATTTTGAATTTTTCGTACATAAAAAGAACATCATCAATATCCCACAAAAAGGTTTATTCATCACACTAATATACCGACAAACACGCATAATTTGCGGGATTTATTTGATTAATCACCAACAATCAATGAACAACGAACATTTCAGTACATGGTTTTTCTTAGAAGGAATTCGTTGACATGGCGCTTGGCCCTTTTTAAGGCATAACTTTCTGAGTTATTTGAACTGTGAAAGGTACTAATTTCTGGCGTAATAAAAATAATTGTACCCTAGCGTTTTTTCTTAAAAATGAAATCGATAAGGTGAAAAGTTATAGTGCCTGCAAAAGTGTAATAGCAAGCGAAATGAAAAATGAGTAAACCTTGGAAACCACAAATAAATTGGATCATATTATAATTGAATATGAAGGTGGAAAAAGGTACAAAAATTTGGTTTTTATAGAATTTGTCAATAATCGCGGGATCATAGCGTAATTAAGTACACCAGCTATTCTGACTGTCAGAATGGCGGGCGTACTGTTTTTTGGTGATAAATTTAAGTACTTTGAGGTAAAATTTTTTCACTGGAAGTACTAAATAGCACAAATTAGGTACCAAAATATTGGTAAGCTTTTTTTCATTTTTATTTAGCCACACCCGCCATTCTGACTCTCACGTTAAAACTGCTTCACATTAGAAATAGTATTTCTTAGTCGTAGTAAAATAATTTGAACTGAAACACAATTACTTGTGTCGTTTCCAATAGCAGTTTATTTTACTTATACATTTAAAAAGTAAAACAAAAAAGAAAAGTTTGTGCCAACTTTATAGTGACTTGGTACGTTAAGCTGATTTTAAAATCGCAGTTAGTAACTTTAAAATTTATTTGTATCTAAGAAATATAATCTCGTTTTGGCAACAACAAAAACCTCATATTTTATAAACGCCTGAAAGTGGCGCACTTTTGTATTTAGTACCTAAATGAAACTAGAGTTGGATGGTAACAAAATATTAATGTTTTTTGTATCTATGTGTAAGATATGTCTTGTTCATCTTTGATAAGAAACGAAAACCGGCGTATGGGTGGTTATATTAGTAACAAGTAAAGGTGTTCAAATAAGTGTAACTTTTTAGATCGCATTTCAAACTACCCCCCCACAAATCGAAATCGCGCTGATCATCTCATATATTTGTGTTCATCAGGACATCAAACTGAATAAATTGATACTATATTCACCCATATCCGAGATAACAGGAGCGAAAATCGATTCCAAAAAAAAAACTAGATAAAATACCGACTTACTATATTAAAAGATACAATCACTGACATTATTGAGCTATTACGTAAACAAGTGCAACCATCATATCCGTACTAAGGACTTTTCGTGGCCTGATGCGAAATAAATACTAGCCTTCAATCAGAACTTCACATATTTCTGACCTTATAATTTTTTACTTTACTAAAATGGCGTAACTCCAGTTCTACGCCAGAAGCTAGGTCTTTCATCTCGATCGAAAAAAAAAACATGACAATTAATCTGACGTTGTCTGTCATTGTCAATGTTTAACACTGGTCCGTTGTTGTTTTAAAACAATTTTGATAAAATATCATATTTCTACGACGATTTGGATATTATAACGGATACTGATACATGAATACGATATCAGGCTTTCATACTGATACGACGGATCGACGGATAAACACTAACGAATGTAATGTAATTAAATGTTTGTCCGATGTCTTCGACGAATCATTTTTGCAGTAGGTAAGGGATGAAACAGTATTTGGTATACTTTGGAGGAGTATATACCTCATTGACCTAATTGAGTAACTTAATTATGTAAATAAATTTCTCTTTGTTTTGAATTTCAATCAATACGGCGTATTTAATGGACAATGTCATATCCAATATTATGACAGCAATTTTTTTTTTCGTGATGAATGGCAATGGCATTTCACCTATCGTGCCGTAGAATTGGTAAAATCACATCATTTTTTTAATTATTTTGTATTTTTCGTAACAAGCGATATTAAATTCATATTCATATATTCATGCAGTGTTCAGGAAGCAAAAAACATCCAATTCATATGTAATATTTCAGGTTTTATAAAAATGAAATTTTGTCAATACCTAGCCGAGCAACTTTTCAAATCTCGAATTTTTGAAGCTACACATAGGAGCAAAACTGTCTCAATAGTAGCATATTAGTAGAATGTGGAGAAGTTGATGTCTATCAAGGGGAGGGGCACATGATTAATACATAACAGTACTTACTCCTTGAAATTTTCTACAAATCCGCCTAACTAACATATGATGTACTTGGCATTTACGGTTATTTTGTAATTTCGAATCGAAAAGTAGAAAAAAACACTTTTTAGATTTTCTAATATTTTTATTTCCTCCTATGAAAACTTCAAATAGGGAACCATATATAATTAAGGAATTCTGCCACTATAAAATCACCATGAAATTGTTTTAATGGGGCATATTTTTGAAGTTACTTATAGTTCGGTGCAAAAGTATACCATTAAAAACAGCCATAGAAAGTGTCTGTTACTGTTATTCTGCCATAACTAGAAAACTATGTTCACGATTTAAACAGTTAATACCTCATTTTAGAGAGGCAACATTTCTTACTTATGTATAGTTCCCTATTTGGAGTTTTCATACAAGGAACTAGAAATATTGGAAAAAATAGAAATGTGTTTTTTTCTACTTTTCAATTCGAAATTACAAAGTAACCGTAAATGCTAAGTAGTACATGATATTTTAGGCCGATTTGTAGAAAATTTCAAGGAGTACTGTTATGTATTAACCATGTCCCCCCCCCATCCCCTTGATCGACATCGACTTCTCCACATTCTACTAATATGCTACTATTGGGACAGTTTTGCTCCTTAGTGTATGTTTCTGTCGCGCTACTGTGGGCGGGAGTGCGTGCGTGCGATAATAAAGACAACTGTAACTCGGACTAAAATTCCCACGCAAAAAACTTAAAAATCGAGGTTTCGCTATCGACTGTTTTCTCCTCCAAAACGCAACCAATCATTATGAAATTTTGGAAACTGCAAGAGAAAGAAATAATCTGTGCCGCTATGTTTTGATTTTTTTGATATTTGTATACTGCGTCTTTTTTGTAGCCAATTCATTTGAGCCGTTTTAGCAATTTTCGAGGCGCTGCGCTGTACGTTTCTTCAAAATAAAATCCAAAAAAGCAAAACATAGCGGCACAGATATTGATGATATTGATCTTTTTTTTAATCATTGCTCTAGGTTATAAATCCAAGGAGGAAACAGTCGAGAGCGTTTGAGTGGAAAAATCGCAACTAGAAATTCCTCTTAAGTGCAGAAATATTCGCTCAATTTGTCATATTTTAAAAAAAGTAGTTACTTATTTAAAAATATCCTAATATTTTAATAATCAAAATGTATGAATTATGATATAAATAAATATGTTTATACATTTTAGGTTTTTTTTGTACGATATTACTTTAATATTAAGAATATCGATGAACAATTTACAACAACCTAGATCTACTCACTTAGTCACTATTATATTTCACACCACTCTTCTTTCAATCTAACGCCTAAAGCTGCTTGCAAGAATATCATAAGTAAAATTCAAAATAATGAACCAAAAAAGTTAGAATAGAGTTTCCAATCCTTCCGAGGGTTACCTGTAGTCGCGTTAAGCGCGGGATTTATATAACCCTTAAGGGACGTTGCTGTTAAAATCTATCCTCCAGCCACCCTATGATTTTCTATGTTGAAGATGAGTTGGTTTATTTGTTATTAAACTTAGTGTATATAAAACTTAATTTTTTGCATTCCATCAATAACTATAGAATATAATAATTATATCATTGGTTTTCAGATGTATTGAACCGTTACAATTAGGATCTGGCAATCAACATTTTGACTACATCATTACTCGATAAATTCTGGTATATTGACTTACTAGTTAAGAGGTCACTCTAAACTGATGGTTTCGGAAATCAGGGTGCAAACTATATCATATATGTTCATGTTTTGTTTAAATATTTCTTATGTATGAGTGAGTAAGTTTAGGATAAAATAAGGGACCAAAATAAAATTAAGCGATACAACATCGTCTTGTGACACGTTGCGACGGCATGTGGTAGAAATGTATAAACGTACATGATAAAAATTCATGTAAAGTAATCATTATAGTTGTACATAGGTCAATTTTCAAATGAGCATTTTTTGCTGTCCTAAGGCTAATACTGCAACTATATATTCATTATATAATTATCTCATAAACTAATAAAAAATATAGTTTTGTTCCTTAAGCATGTATTGTTTTCGAGAAAATCGAATTTTAAACCCCAAGACGCAGCGAAATCTACCACTGTATCGCGTGTCCCACGTGCGGTTTGGGTCAGAAAAAAACATAACTTTGGACGTAGGCAACGTATTTATTATCTAATATTATTTAGAGAATACTATTACTTAATATTATTTAAATTATTGAGAGAATTGATTTAATGATTTTTTAAATAAGTATGCGTTATTTATTAAAACCAGAAAAGCCTTCCTTGTGGTTGTCCCGCGCGGTACTATTTCTGTAATGACTCAAGGGTACCTCCTATCGGGTTGATTTATTAACGTTGTACTAAATATGGCCAAAAAAGATTTTTGGCGACATTTGTATGGCAACATTTGTACGGCTACTTTGACCATACAAATGTCGAATGTGGCATACAGTGTCGATTCAGTGCCATACAGATGTCGGAAAGGTACCATACAGATGCCGTCAGGGTCCAACAAAGGCTGAATAGTGCCATAAAATTGTCGATACTGCCATACGTCCATATTTATCCAGCTTACTATAAAAAGTAGAGTGGTGCCTTGAATACTATATTTTTGTTGGTAAAAACCCTTCCTTACACAATAATTACGAATCTAATTAAAAAAATAACATGCCATATAAATGTTGGAAAGAACACCTCATTAAAACTTGACCCACATATTTAATTTACAACATAAAGAAGGCATGACGAATGATATGAAGTCATTTTATAGTCCATTTTTGTTACACAATAATACAATTATGGTTATTTGAAATCATATCGTATAAACGCTAACTACATTTTATTCAATAGCTGCCTTCAACCACCCTATTCGTAAACCACGCTTTGTATTTAAGTTCCTCGATGATTATGAACACACAGTTCTAATCTTGTTTGGCATTATAATCAACGACAAAGGACGATGTTGTGAAAACATTAAAAAGTTTAAGCAATTAAATTTGAACGGCGTAGTCAAGTTTTGTTTTAATATAGCAAGTCATACTGTAACCGAGTTAAGATTAAGTCCCTCTTAGTTACAAAGTAATCTCTCTCAAAACCACCTACGAGGGGAATACATAAGTTTACTACAGTATATGTTTACATATGATTATGTATTCAGCACTGTTAGAGTACCTATTCAGCGAGTTACCTAGAATCTTAGGAGTGGGAGCTAAAGTCTACGAAGAGCTAAATTTGTTGTACCTACTTATTTATACAGGGTGTATTAGATACTTGGAATAAAGTACGGGCTGAATACATAGGTCATATTGAGCAAGTTTACTATGGGATCAATCCCGATATCGCGAATCAAAAAGAATTACTCTCCTCAAGGTCAGACAGCCAAAATGTATGAAAAGATAAATTTTATTTTCGCTATTTCGGGGTTGGTGCCATAGTAGTAAAAGTTGCTCAGTATATAGTCACCCCGTAAATTATTGCACGTGACTAAATAAACATCCTGTATAAATAATATTATAGATTTATGTACCTATTTCTTGGCTCAATACTGTTGAAGAACAATGTCTGTACATCCCCTTAAGTATTATACTTTTTTTAAAGTCTATGATTAGCTCTAGACTTATCTATGGCCATTGCGATAGTTCATAAGCTGTTAGAAATTAGATTTTGTTTCTTATTATTAGAAATGTAAAACTATTCGCTACGTGCACGTTACGCAACCTAGCGGCCGCAAGTCTAGAGGAAAACGACAATGCACTACATCTTATAAAACTACTCCAAAACTAAAAACTACTGAACAGATTTTAATACGACTTTCATCTATGAATAGAGTGATTCTTGAGGAAGGTTTAGGTATATAACTTGTTAAGGTTTTGTGTAAATTGGTTGAAATATACCGATGTTGTAGAAAAAAATCCCGCTGGCTAGGAGCTTTAATCGCAAAAGCCCTCCCTAATCCGTTTGAGCTGTAACAACACAATGTATGGTGGGGTTGTCTCTCTTTCAAGGGTCTACAAAAAAGTCCGCGATGTGGAATGTCTATCTTTTTTAAGCATAACTTACTATACCCATTCTTAACTTCTAGAAAAAGATCAAATAGTATGTGGCATTTGCAAAGCTATATAACACGGATACAGTATTTATAATTACCAAATTAAATACGTTAGTTATATTAAGCATTTCATACAGATTACAATGGTCCCTTACACCTTAAAATTTAAATGAATATTTCAGGAGTAATCGTAAATTAAAATTTCATTTCAGCCATATAACTTGTAAGAAATGTTAAAGACGCTATCCGCAGTAAGTTCTAATTTTTACCACCTTATGCGCTGGGATCGTTTTACTTACCCCCACCATGCACTTCGCACGGTCCCATAAATATAACTAAAGTAAAAGACGATGGTGTTTATTGAAAAAACTTATAAGTAAATACCTGAATATCATAATATTTATCATAATTAATGATTATTTTTACTCATCGCTAATCTATAGCTAGTACTAAAAATTATGTACAAGAAAAAAAGTACAAAAAGATGATGTTATTATGTGGTCTTTTTTGAGCAAAATTCTTAGTAATCTATTCGGGATAGGTACATTATTAACTTAAATTGGCCAGATTTTTGAAATGTACCATTTTAAGATTAAGTTATTTAATAAAAAAGGTACTTTCGACGAAAAAGTTCCCTCGCCCGCCATCCGTGTCACAATGTAGTATCATGTGTCACATACTTCATAGTACACTTTGTTACACATATAGTAAGAGTGAAATAATAAAAAATATTTATAAAGACCTGGTCTGCGTGAGTCCAAGTTATTGAAGACGGGGGTTCGGGCGTATGTCGCACAGTGCACGTGAGGTTGATGGTGGAGCCGGCTTGAATAAACAGTTCGGCGCCACTTGAAATCGTTGTTTCAGGTTCTGTACAAAAAGAAAATTCATATAGTTACTTACTAACTACACTATAAACAATTATAACAAATTTTAACTAAACGGGATTTAATCTCGTATATTTATTAATTATTGATTACAAAGTAACTGGGGGACAGTAGGGTAATATGGAGTAAAAATATTTTACAAATACTTCGGGACTCAACTTTATAAATTAAAATCACTGAAAATTTTGGGACTCCGTATTTAAAGTTGTAAACAGAATCGAGTTTTCGACGTTTCAAATGGGTGTTCAATTGCATTGAAATACACGAGTTACAGTTATATTTAAATTTATTAGTAAAAGAGGTAATTCATTATTTTATTGTAGTTATCGGAAAAATACAAGACATAATCAAAAATAATCTTTATTATATTATAGGGAGCTTTCAACTGCATCATCAGATCAGCTCTAAGTTATCATAATTATTATTATGCAATTTATAAACATTGCTATTATGGGAATTACAGAAGTAAGTACTCCAAATTTCAACTGAATGAGACTTTAGGAAGGGCTTCAAATTTAAGTTACAAGATTTGAATCAAACAAACAAATAAATATAGGCCGTGAAGCTAAATAAGAGTATTAATATATTGGGGAGAGTATTTCCGTTACTTTACTCCAGTGCTCTCCTGTCGAGAGGGTAGGTAAATACTTGCAAGGGACACATTATTACAATCTTGGCCCGTAGTGCTACGCTCCCGCTTCCTCCATTTCTTGCAGTGGATCTTACCTACGATGTTAAGAAAGACAGCGTGACCGATGGGTGGCGTGGTAGATATTTGGCACTCGTACTGGCCGGAGTCGCGACGCTGCGGGGAGCGGATGCGCAGCGCCCACTCTTCAGACCGCGGCTTGTGCTGCGCCTCAAACCGCTGATCCGATGTGTACGTGTAGCGCCCCACCGTCAGCAGATGGATATCACGGTGGCGCACCCATGAGACCTGTGAGTCATAAATGAAAATAGCATTACCTTTATATAACAGAGTTATTGCTATGCATGAATTTAAAGGATAAGGATGGTGGTGGAATAATTTCAGACTCGCTAAGATCTCAGCTAGGAAAGTGGAGCGGTGCGCATTTCCAACTTTAAATTGGAACTTTCCGACTTAATAGTGATTCTAAAATGTTGCCTAGTAAGTATTTAGTTTTAAGTAAATGCAAAACTTCGTTCGCTTAACACCAGTTTTACATTACGTAGGTACGTATTCATTCCAGTGATATTTTGCCATGTACTTTTTTGATTGGGTATTTTGAGTGTACATGAAATTATGTTTTGATAAGTAGTACGTTTAAAATTAATACATGCTAGTCACTTTTCACCCTTTAATTTAAAACGCCTTCTCAGTAGAGTTATCCACTCGTCCCGTTTTATTGAAATAATTAGTTAGAGTCAGTACCAATTAGCTACTACTTTTAACAAAATCACCAGGGTGGTGAGTTGAATGCATTTTACTGTTACACTAATATTAATGAATAAAAGGTCACGGTCTTATTCTTATACAATTTTACCCCTGTATTTTAATTGATAGATAAGAATTCAAAATCGGTCAGTAAACCTGTAAAAAATTGTCCTGTCAGAAAAATACCCATTATCCTGGGTTTCATTTGGGATTCTATAAAATGGGACGTGATGAGGCATTTTACTGGTCTACGTGCTATCAATGGTGATGCTTAAGTGCGCACTTCCGTGAAACGATCGCTGTGAGAGGAGGTAAACGTAAAATATATATTAAGTACTAGCTCTAGTTGGAGTTTCCTTAACACACAACTTTAAATGCCCCTCCATTAGATTAGGAGAATTTTATCTAGGACGTGACATAACCATCAAATCAAATCTGACATCAATGTATATATTCGCTTCAATTGTTGTGTTTACTCTGAGAGTACGTCTAAATGTGTTATAAAACCAGAAGCCGATGGTCCCGGGTTCAAAATCTAAATACACGTATATATGTGTCGTTCTCAAGTAAAAGGTACCACATTACAAGCTTTGCGTACCTTGGGGCTAGGTCGATCTGTGTAAGATTGTCCCCAACTATTTATTTATTTTACTTAAATATACTTATTACGTCCTATAGCAACCACCGTGTTAAAGGTTTGTCCGTATTGAATTTAAACACTGTATATTTTGCTCCATCTAAAATAAAAGTTCTGCCATTCATCATATCAGTAGCCTTAACACGAGTTTGACCTAACATATTTTCTATACACCTCACTCACACTAATATGCCAGTAGGAGCGAGATACATAGAAAGGAAGTTACGCACACGCTAGCGAATGCCAGTGTCAAGTCAATGTCGAACTCGTGGTAAGGCTACAAATCAAATATTTTACGAATTTTGTCAAATCATCTGTATTCAGATGTCAGATGTAAACAAGGGCATTCCACCAAAGCTGTACCAGGCATTTGATATAACTTATGTTTAGAAATACAATAAAAATATTGTCCATACAAAATAATTCGGCCCGCATTGTAAAGCAGCACACGATGCTACCTGATACGAGCTTTTTGACAAGTTGTTGTTGAAATGTGTCATGTCATGTTATGTCTCGTAATGTTTGCAGTACATTGCTGCTCGGTAAATTTTCATAAATTAATTACGGGCTCATAAATAAGTATAACTTACAAAAAATGTCTGGTTTTATTTGTGACGTTCTCAAGAAAAAGGTACCACATTATCGCTTACCATAAGGGCGAAATTTGCTCGTATCTTTATACGAATAACCTGTCAGAGTATTCTTATGGCAAACGACAATGTGGTACCTTTTTCTTGATAACGTCACATTTATTGCCCGTATTGGATTTACACACTTTATAAGTAAGTATGTGATTCTAAGAACAGGACCAATAGCAAAAATGTAACTATCTAAAATATATTCCGTTAGTATATTTTTAAGTTTGACATTGCTTGTAGATATCAAAGTAACTTTTTATATCGATAGATAACAAAATAAGCTTGAACATAAATAACATCAAATAAATAAAAGGATCAATGCAACGGTGAAGAAGGGTCAACCGACTTGATCGAAATCCACAAATTAGATTACCGGTCCTCTCCAACGCCTGATTGATATTCTGAGTGGTGTTAGAAAACACAAATTGGTAATTGTTTGGAACAGGAGAAGAAATTTCACAATATTGTACTAACACGAGATATCTTTCTCGTGTACATATACATATATATACATATATGGCGTTACATTCGTTAGATTGCGTAAGATGAAGGTATTAACTATTTTTGTGGTCTTTGTCTACAGATTATGCATGAGAAATAAATGAATAATTTGAAGCGAATCGTTGCTGTGTTGTTCTCAATTTTTTGTGATAAATGTAATAGGTTTCACTCAGCGAACGAAAAAAACATGCAAGACTAATTTCAAACAAAATATCAGCGTAAAAGTGGCCCCACTATTAAAACGCGCAATACTCATAACGGATCAATTGCAACTCGTCAAAGTTTAGGTCTTGTTTTCTTCGATGAAACTTCGTTTGACCATGATTAGTCAATTTAAACTCACCCAAAGTACGATTGGTCTATTTGCATAACATCATCCCATATAAAACCTGTTTTGATCAAGAGAAATCAAAACAATTTGATCCTAGCTAAACTATACGTGAAAGGTAATCCAATATTTTTTCCAATGTTTGTTGGAACTATTAGCACATCATTTATCCGCACAATAAAGCATATTTCTTTTGTTAAAGATATAATTTCAATTCTTCTTACTACGACTGTGACAACGGGCCGCCATTTGCGAACTAATACAACTCCGCGGCACAATGTTGACGCCCCGCCCGCTTCGGCACAATGTATGTGGGATCATTATGCAGAGCTAGTTCGTCATCTATGTTCATTATCAATCGCTGGTTTCACTGATGTTCGTACAGTTTGAGCGTGTTAACTTTGCACAGGCTTGAACAGGACAAAGTTAGGGTGTGTCACTATAAGCATCCTATTTTCATAGAAATGTGTCTTTGCAAATGCCTTGCACAGTTAGCTTGGTCCGACTCGATAAGTTATACTATTATACTCCACGTTACCCCCCTTTAAATTGATTATTAAGTTGGTGTCTGAACGTAATTTGATTTGTGATAAAAAAGCATGCAGTATTATTGTATCTTACTATCATACTACTTACTGTAAGGGTAATGGTGGGTTTCAAAAGCTGGCTATACTGGTTAGAATAAGTAAAAAACCCAAATTAGGGACAAAAAATGTATGAAAATTCCCACTGAGATACGAAACATGCATTGCATCACAGCGCAGTGCGTGTAACCTTGCAACACATTGTTCTTGTCGGAGAAAATGCACTTGAGGTCCAGAGCAGACTGGGAAAATGGCAAGAAAAGCTGGAAAGTGTGGGACTGAAAATAAGCAGAACCAAAACGGAGCATATGTTCTGCGATTTCGGTGGTCTATCCAGTTTTTCCCATATTGCCTTAGACGGTGTATCCCTACCAGTCTGCTCCGATTTCCGGTACCTTGGGTCATTGATCCAAAGTGACGGCAACATCGACCGTGACGTGAAAAATAGAATAAATGCGGGATGGATGAAATGGCGACAGGTCTCTGGAACAACTTGCGATCCACGAATGCCCCTTAAACTTAAGGGGAAAATCTACAGGACGATCGTGAGACCTGTTGTAATGTATGGATCAGAATGCTGGGCGACGAAAGTGATGGATGAAAGAAGAGTGCACGCAGCGGAAATGAGAATGTTGAGATGGATGTGTGGAGTGACGAGAAAGGATCGAATTAAGAATGAGTATATAAGGGGAAGTTTGAAAGTAGCACCGGTAGCGGAGAAGATAAGGAGTGGTAGGTTAGCGTGGTATGGGCATTTAATGAGGAGGGATGAATGCCATATAGGAAAAAGAATGTTAGGAATGAATGTTGATGGACGGAGAGCGGATGGTAGACCCAAAAAACGATGGATGGATTGTGTGAAAGAGGATATGAGAAAGAAAGGAGTGAGTGCTGAGGTGACGAAAGATAGAGGAGAATGGAAGAGAAGAACATGTTGTGCCGACCCCACATAACGTGGGATAAGGGCAGGAGGAAGAAGAAGACATTAGTAGGACCTACGAGTAGTTAGGCACGACTCATAATTTTACCAAATATGTATTTACTTACGGTTCTGTTCTGCAAATTCTTGACTCGGCACAATAATCTGACGGGATGTCCAACTAGTCCAGTTATGTTTCTTGGAGTGCTAGGATCGAAGTATGGAGCATCAGCAGATCCTTGCCATTCTTGCAGAAACTCTGCCCGAAAGCGGTGAGAAGATATGTCCATTGTAGTGTTCTCTGTCGGGGCATCTGTGCCTGAGCCAGCTGTCGGATATAACCAGAGATCGGACAAATTAGCGTCATTGCTCGCAATAATGTGGACATAACTCCAAAATTGATTAAAAAAATGATCATTTTTTTTCAATTCGAACTGTTTTATGTTTATTTCTGTACAATTAATGGATGTATTTATTAATCAAGTAACATAGTATATAACTAAAAAAACGAACAAAATAAATAAACTAATTATTAATATTAAAACTAAAATATAATAGAACTTAAAATAAACTTATAAATAAAAAATGCTCCCCAGGTCACCTTCATGCATTATGGTACCCAGAAGGCTGGCAGCGTTTATTTAATTTCTTACCTAAGATTTAATTTTGATTCCTAGTCAATAAATAATACAAAGATTTCTTATAATGTAGATTTATAAAAGAAAATAATCAGTAATTTTTCTAAATTTTCTGATAATAATTGATTAATTTTTTAATTACTTTTGAGTCATAACCACATTATTGAGAGCAATGACGCTAATTTGTCCGATCTCTGGATATAACATTATGTTAATGGTAATTATTTACGACCAATGCAGTTACATTCTTTTACTTCTCTGAGAATACGTTTTGGCACAGCAGTTATGACAAAATTGATTTTATATTAAGCGAAGTTTACAATTCTGTATACATATTTACGTATTCATTTATTAAGATGTTTTCTGTATACTTAGTTGACATTTCAGAAAAATCAACATAATGAGAACAATGAAAACAGGCCCTGAGTTAGACCCACGTCTAAGTCGAACTTAATATTTTGTTGCTTTGAAATTAATAATACATTCGGTCCAAGCTAATGCACTGAATATGATGTGACAAAGTGTAGAGTTACTAAAATAAAGGTCAATTTTTCATAGAAATTTGACGTTTATGTTGAACATTCTCACTAACCATGCCTTGTAATTCTGTTTATGTTAGCTCGGTCCGACTCTAAAATATCTATAGGGGGTCGGTCGAGCAAGGGAGAATTAAGGTGAAAATTAGAAATCTAGTCACCAACTATTTTCATGTATCTTTGTAGGCGTGAACTTTTGTATCATTTCATTTAACCGCTTAAGAAATTGTAATATACTTTACGTAGTACAAAATTGTTTTTAAAGAGAAATGTTTTACACGTTCTTTTTATAACAGCGAGGCCAATAAAGATAGATTTATGTCTATAAAATCAATTCTGAGCTACTGCTAAGCCTAACACCTAACATTAAATTTTCACTCTAAATTAACAATGAACATAAAAGAATTTTAAGCCCCACATCACGTTCAGGTTTTAAGTCGCAAAGCTCGTAATGACTCTGGACTAAAACCGCCTCTTTTAAAAATTAATGGCTCACTTTGAAGGGGGTCTTTCAGGAGACAAAAGCCAGCTACTACATCGCATCTTATGGTACAGCCTGCTTTACTCCAGTCATTCAAAAGCAGCGGACCGAATATGAATAAATATATACTATACATAACAAGACGTATACTTACAAAGAATCCCGTATTTATGATTTACGAGAACGAACGTCATTTGGTTGAGGCGAACTGTTGGCGTACATTTATTTGGCAACGGAGCAAGAAAGAATGCCTTTATTGCCTGGGTTAACAGTTAATAATGTGCTTTTACGTTTAGGATTTCTTACGGTTCATGTTACAAATATTTTGCCTTTTGATGTTCGTGCGTCTGGAACGTTCGATTGGGTGTACGAGACTAGGGTGATATTTCGTTTCGACTAAAGCTTAATAATATACAGGGTGTTTATTTAGTCACCTGCAATAATTTCCGGGTTGAATATATAGGTCATCTTGAGCAAATTTTACTATGGTACCAACCCCGAAATTGCGAAAAAAAAATTGGCTGTTTCATACATTTTGGCTGCCTGACCGTGACATTTTCTATGGTAAACTATTTTTCGCGATTTGGGGGTTGGTCCCATAGTAAAAGTTGCTCAGTTTATATATGTTTTTTGAGCAAAACTCGGTCTCCCAGATATTTTAGGTAATATTACTAACCTATTAAGTGACAGAAATTATTATTTTTGAACCCGAAAGATTTTATCAGTGTATTCCAGATCACATTTAAGGAAAAAAAATGTCACATAATTTTTTCTTGATTTCGTTTTTAAAACATTTTGGTTTCCTCTTGTTAGACCGTGTATATAAAATAGATCAAATAAAATAAAGATTAAGATTAACAAAATTCATAAAATTTATAAAATTAATGAAAATAAAATATATATATTTTTTGTTAATAAATCAAAAATATGACATAAATTAAGAAGATTAAATAAATTAAACAAATTAGGGGCAAGTGCACTATCTCTTGGTATTTATTTATGTATTACTTATAAAAATAAAAAGTACAAAAGGCGGACTTAATGACATGAGGCATTCTCGACCAGTCAACATTCAGGCAAATCAGAGAGATTTTGGGTGGTGCTACTTTAACAATAACAACCAAATATAATATAATAACATACCATACATACATTTAAATACACATACTTATATTATGAGATATAAATAAATTACGACAAAACATATAGAGCTTATACATACATTATGATTTTTTCATTCTGCTAGCAAAGAAGGCATGTAAAGACCTTATTGACCTTATTTAATAAAAGATGAATAATAAAGCTATCGAATTGGGTAACATCCTTAAGACTAGAACAGTCGCGCCCTAGTTTGAAACACATTTAGTCGCTTTGGGGTCCACTGGACCCAGTAATTTAAATAACCGTAAAATGAAAACTATTTAAAGACAATGGTTATACGCATAATATTCCTTAAATTAGATTAAAAAGCATTCATGGCATAATAAATAAGAGTTTTAATTAGCGAATATTCGCTAATCTAAATCTATAAATGGCATTTTTAACTTTTTTAGTGCTTTCAAATGTAATGTAAATAACGTTCAAAGTTATTTATTTCCTCTTTTTATAAACTATTTTTTTTAAACTACTAGAATTGTTTAATCAAAAATGGCTAAAGACGATCTCAATGTATATTAAAACATGATCCGTAAATGCACTCCGAATTTCTCTTATTGGAGAATTCCTCCAACATCTTTATGTTCAGTTTCAGAAGAGTTTTAATACACTATTAGCAGTTAATTTTTATGCTAAAAAATTAAAACTGTTAAAGACAATGGTTTTAGATCATCTAAATACTAGTCACGTAATTAGTCACGCATGGGTCCAGTGGATCCAGAAGTAAGAAAATTTTACATACCTTAACGGTCGCTACCGGGGTTTAACAGACCCATAGACACTTCAGACGTCCATTGCTCGTGAGTGTGACGCCCTGACAGACAAACGAAATGACGAATCGACGCGACCAACTTTCACTTGAAGGTACTAAAAACGACATCGTCGTGCAATACCTAACGAGCAAGTTAGCGTTAATAATAAAGGCCCTGGGTCTAGCAGACCCATTAGCGACTGTTCTAGTGTTAATATGATAAGAAATATATAGCATTTAAAAACGACATGAATAGGGAGCGTACTTCTGAAGTGTTTTGTTACGCCATTTTTCCAAGTGCTATAAGGAATTCTGCAAAACCAGATCAACAATGTTTATTAGGTTGTATTGTAAGCTTATTATTTATAAATAAGCTTTAAAACTTTATACATTAATAATTAAAGTAGCTACCTAATTCCTTTTATTCTATGAAAACTGTGATAACAGAACTTAGTAACCAATTAGGTAGCTAATTCACTTTATATTCAATGTGATGAATTATACCATCACTTTTCAATGATCTCAAGCAACGATTTTCAAATTAAAGCCACAACATAATTAAATACAATTTTATTTAACAGAAGACGAAGTAATTATTACTTACTTGGAAGATGAATTCTCAGTACTACCCGTATATAGGATCTACAAACAAAAGGCCGAGCAGATAATATCAAGCTCTCCCAGCCTTTACGCCCGCTTCATTGCAATGGTTACTCACATACCGATAACACTCATAATTCATGATTATTCAGGGTAATGCCAGTATCACACATACGTACCAATGAGGAAGAGGAAGCCATGTAGAAGAGATAGCAATAAAACGGATTTCGTCCCAGTCTGGCCCATTCCGGTGGCGTGCTGAAAAATGCTACAGCTTTAATATGGGAATTTGTTAACGCTAAATGGTTTTAAATTTGAATAGATTACGAGTACATTCTTCAACATTATTTTGAGGTACTTTTAGTTTAACAAAATTGCACACTCCAAAACATTCGGAATAATTTTATTATTGGCACTGTTTTTGCAAAATACGAGTGAAATAAGCACCTTTTATGAAATTATTTATTTACACTTTAAATTTTGATTTTATTTTAATTTTTATATAGTTATATACGGATTCAGATATTATAGATGCCTTAACACTCAAACTTATAACAGAATGAAACACTGTTTTTCTGAAATAAGTTAAGTCTTGTTTAGTATATACTCTGGCACGCCAGCTTTGTCAGAAGAAAAAGACGCGAAATTCAAAATTTGTATCGATCGGACACTAAAGCTGGCTTGTCAGAGTATATAAACCAGCATTGATAGTCGATCCAGTTGCAAACTCATAAGTTTTTGAAGTCAGCAGGTAGTGATGAACTGCTGTTTTAATTTTGTACTTAGCAAAACTGTAAAAAATAAAAATAATGAAAAGAAAAAAGGTAATACGTATTAGATCTTACCTACCTAATGACAAAACGGGCATGCCACTCTCTAAGTATGCCATTTATTTATGTAAAAGTCACTATTTTTAAAACAAAATAAAACACTTTTTGACCGCAAGACGAACAGATTTCTATAGTCAATAGTATTCCGGGCGGTAACTCGTAAATTGGTTAAGGGCGATGTGTAATGAACTCTCGTGGACGTCAGCAGCCGCTTCTTTGGTGGATTGAGGAATGGCAACTTCTGGTACTCAGCAAGTAAAAAAATACATATCATTATCGTATATCAAATGTGCCAGAGACACTTAAGATGCTCTTGCGAATTTAAAAAATCGTCAGGCGTTTGCATCACGGAGGATACACTGGCAGAGTGGCCACTGTTCCTCAAGAGATCAATGAAGCGGCAGCTGATATCGACGTTGTTTCATAATAATACATCGCCCTTAACCTCTTTACGACTTATCGCCCGGATGCGATAACCGACGAAATTTGCGTCTGCCTTACGGTATATCTCTCTCACCAAGCTTTGGAGTATTAAACTTTAAACAGGGTAGAACCAATCATAGTCTGGACCCATCCATGAAACATAGCAAGCATATAGCATTTTTAAATAATGATATTATTAACATCAATAAATTTATCTGATAATGAGCTTGAGTTATTATTTATTTATATCTCGAACTCTAGTGTTGCTAAGCGTACCTCAATAAAAAATAATTATCATAAACCTTGAGTCATGACGCAGACATAAACAAAATTAGAAGGGGAAACAAATCGTCAGTTGCTTGTTTTTCCTCCTCAATTTATGATGTATTACTTTATTATATATTTTCACGTTTATTAAAGCTTAATATGGTTTTGTTTTTTATTTTATTAAGATTCAAATTCAGCATTTACTTCTATATTTCAAATAACAGAACACAATTATCTCAATTTACGGAACTTTATATTACATTTGTGCACGGAGTTTTATTGTCATGCTATTTCATACGAGCAATTAAATTTTACGTACCCGAAACTGAAAAGATGTTTCACACTAGGAAGCCATATAAAGAGTGGAGTTGTATGAATTCACAATTATGCATAACTCTAAGTATGTGTACTTAAATCTGGTTATTTTGATTTTCCGAAACAAACTATTGTTATTGTAAATAAAGTACTGAAAACTAAATTGGGAATTTATAGCCTGCGACGAAGAATAATGTCGCATTGGAAACGTCAGGACAAATTCTAAAAGTACCTACCATTGTCTTATATGAACTACGTACTATATTGATCGTGTCATTCACGACGACGCGTGCCTTTGACTCGTAATGTCTTGTTATTAAATATTAGATTTGACAAATCTGCCAGCTGTCGTAGATGACACGAACTATAGACAAGCTACCGACTATCGAGAACCAATTGTGTCCGCCATTCTTAGCGTTTGACGCCTGTGCCGCTAAAGAATAAGCGTAGCTATCCAGAGGCGACACTGTTATGACAACTGTTCATATTCTGCCTACACACGCACTGTATAGGTTCGTGTTTTATATGTTTTTATTTCCTTGCAAGTGTGATGATTATTTTACATCTGTAACATGGGTGATATTAATACCTATATATAAAAGTAGTCATAAAAACCTTTTTCAATTTCCCAATTATGATTATATCGCGCTTATAGCATTATATACTCTTCAAGTATAATAAAAACACTATAAAAATAATGATATATAAATGTAAGTATATGCTGTTATTGTGTATATATTCTGCAAACAATGCTAGTTTAATTTAATAAGTCTTGTTTACTTCTAATTAAAAAAAACTGTCTGTTTTAGATTAATTTAAGTTGAAATTTAGTCCAAGTTTAGTTTTTATGTCATTTACTGTATCATTAATAAACATGTGTATAGTAACAGTAATACGATATCGCAAACGCCCAGCTTTAATATTCTTGTGTCGTAATTCCACTATACGTTCGTGTAGTTAAGTTGAGCTGTGATAAAAAGGCATTCCTTTATGTGGGCTGTAAACGAAATTGCCCCGTAATGCCTGTCACAAACGAGGCCATGTAGGACAGGTACCTAAATACATTAAACCATTGCGGAGGCTAGGTTCCGGTAACTCTAACGAAGACAGTTTGTTAATTTTGTATCTATGACA
The DNA here is from genome assembly GCF_033807575.1 of Cydia pomonella. Classification (NCBI taxonomy): domain Eukaryota; kingdom Metazoa; phylum Arthropoda; class Insecta; order Lepidoptera; family Tortricidae; genus Cydia; species Cydia pomonella. The sequence goes on from NC_084704.1 coordinate 20,739,350, forward strand.
TAAATTGCTACCTATGATCTATATATCATAGGCAGCAATTTATGTCTTGGATACAAACGACGGTATCAGTATTACACATTTCAGATACTCTTGTTTCACGTCCTTCACTTCACATTCGCGTAACCTATGTTTTTTGGAAAACGTTATTATTTATTCTTAAACATGCTCGGAAATGGTCGCATATTGTTCATTTATTAAAAACGCAAAGTGCCCTATTTTTTTTCTTATCAAATTTATAAAAATACGCAGCGGAATAAATTAAAAGACCAAGGAAAAGTTGCATTCAGCCCACTGAAACCATTCGTTCAACCAGAATTTAAAATTAGTCTAAGCAATGAAAATGACATGGAGATAGCGCACCGCCTTATTTGGAAGAAGATATAATAAGTACTGGACAACTTGTTTGCCGCCCCCCAAGAGTACCATCATCTAAGTACCAAATGTTCAACGGGGATTGAAGCACTGAGATCGCCTTAGGAATGGTGAGACTGAAGACTAGAGGGCCAAGCGGGTCTCCCCGCTGCGCGCCGACCTGGGAAGAAATGAGGGACCCATTACAAAAAAGATTGGAGGGGGACGCATATACCTGAAAAAGGCAGGGATACAATGAGAGTGCTCTTTCCTTGACCTCGGCTAACATGACATCACGCTCAATGCTATTAAAGGCTTTTTTTATGTCCAGGTTGACAATCACACACCCTTCGTTGCTCGGATCCGACGAAACGCCCGCGTTGCGTGAATGGCGGCCTCACACCCCAATCTCATGCCAAACCCCAACTGAAGGGGACAGAGATATGTGGCCATTTCCTCTTTCACAGCTCGGCAACCCAGTTTAGCTGTCAGGCGACTAAAAGTGATATGTGGCCATTTCCTCTTTCACAGCTCGTCAACCCAGTTTAGCTGTCAAGCGACGAAAAGTGCTACCTATCGCAATTGGCCTCATACCTCCATCCTTCTTTGACAAGGTGTACAATGCGGCCCCATACACAAAAGGGCAAACCGCAGGGTTTAACTGACCACTGAGCAAGAAGTTGCATAACCTTGTCAAGGACTCGAGTAGCCGAAAACCATTGTCACCCGCTGAGCTGGACGTAAGTTTCTTTAGGTGCGCTGGTCGAATGCCGTCCAAGCCAGCAGCAGAACCGCTGTTGAAGGAGCCGAGAGCCTGAGCTACGTCCCTCAACTCTGAGTTAATGCAATAAAGGACCTGTCTGGCTCTTGCGGGAAAACTAGCAGTCGAGAAGGGGCCGGGTGTTTAGACTGCAAGGCAACAAGAGTTTCAGTAGACGATGGAGCCATTGCGTCCTCTGACATTAGCACCCGTACCTGACCCGTACCGTCCTGAGATTACCCTCGAAAACTTTGGATTCAATCGTTTTAATTACCGAGGATGAACTGGAGGCCTTTGGGTCTCCATGACGTCCATGCCGTCGAAACCCCCTGTAGAATCTAAATTACGCTTGACCTTAGTGGTCAGGTTACCTTTAACCACTGCATCAGGCACTCGCAACGCGGAAAAGGCGAAAGACAACAAGGCAAACCATTCATGTTCACCGTTCTCGCTGACACACCTATCGATCAGGCCACTTAGTTTACCCGCCGCCAGACTCCGAGCTCCCTTAGGAATATGACGCAGCACACGCACCGACTTCCTAAGCACCGCTAGGTCATCCAGCCCCATAGAACTGGAGACAGTGGGGACGTCCGTTTGGACTGGCAGTGGCACCGCTTGCGAGGATCCGGAGGAACTTGTGCTTGCGCCCGATGTGCACTGCCAGTCCATGAGTGGTAAATTCTCTTGTTGAACTGGGGCAGTGGGGACAACGAAGGCGTAAAGAAGAGGAGTCATTCATGGCCAAAATTAAACAAAATAAAACTATTCAGGGTCGGTACATAAATCGGTACAAAAAACCAAAAAAAAAAATACTCCAAATAAAACTATGACTCAAATTATACAAACAAGATCATTCAATTAAGAACTAGATAGGTATCAGCAAATACCTACACCAAATACAATAATACATTTGCAATAGCATAGCAGCATAAATGTCCAATAAATCCAAAAGATAAAAAAAAAACAGTAAATCACATGACATGAAGAAAAAGAATTTTTTTTTAATGTTTAACAAATTATACAAACAAAATAAAAATAAAGTACAATGTCAAATTATATTTATTATATTATATTATTGCTAATGGTTTCATCTTTGTAGTGACGCCAAAGCATAAAAGCTTTTTTTTTTAAACTAATACAGCATGCGCTGTTTATGGGGGAAGTTTTCTCTCGAGTGTTTTTCTGGGGCTGGGTAATTGGCTGAGACACAAACTCTGGGTGTTTTTGTTGATTGTGCTTTATACGTTTTATTTTATTAAAATTACGTAATTTAGATTTAGTCACATAGTAAACATGATAGCAAAGCAAGTTTCAAAACAAAGGTGAACATTTCCTTGATGACGATTGAAATGCAAGTCGGAAGGATCCCTATACTTTTTTTTGTTTATATGTATTATATAAAAGTATTCAGTTACTTCAAGTTATTTACATGGAAAAATAAGTATAATTATTATTATTCTTTATACTACGTCTGTGGCAAACAAGCATACGGCCCGCCTGATGGTAAGCAGTATCCGTAGCCTATGTACGCCTGCAACTCCAGAGGAGTTACATGCGCGTTGCCGACCCTAACCCCCTCCCACCCCTCGTTGAGCTCTGGCAACCTTACTCACCGGCAGGAACACAACACTATGAGTAGGGTCTAGTGTTATTTGGCTGCGGTTTTCTGTAAGTTGGGCTCTGCTCTAGATCTGGAATGACATCCGCTGTGCTGTGCCCTACTACACAGAGCGAGATGACATTCACAATGCCCATACCTCTCTTGTGGACGTAGTATTTTAGCCTTTTGGTTAGTTGTGAGATTTTTTGGGCTCACGGAGCGATTATTATTACATAAAGTTTTCACTACAATCAATATTTAATAGTTATTTAAGCGTCCAGTTATTTTCTGAAACACCCATCAAATGGCTGTAAACAAGCCATCTTTGGCTTAGCAGTTAAGAAATAAGAAACTCTGCGATTAAATTAATGTTTAGAACTTTAATAAATAAAAAAAAAAAAAATAATAACACCGCACACTACAATTTCGAAGCAAACAAATATGCTTAGGCGTATTACCCGATTTTTGAAGACTTAATTTTTTCACTTTGTCGGCCTGATTTATATGTTGTATCTATAGCAGTGCTAAATTGTAGCATTTTCGTTGAGCTAAGTTATTGAGCTTTCGAGGTCGGAAACTTGAAACTCACAAGATCATTTTGTCGCTATTAACATATAAAAAACCAGCTAACCCTTATTTAATGCAAGGCACTGCCTCTTATTTGGGACGCTTTCAATAGGCTATGTGTAATTTACCTGAACATCTTTTTGGACCCCTCATTTCGTGGAACGTATCGGATGATTGCTCTATTAGGACTGGATGTAACAATCGACATCAAGTCCAAGCTTTATAACAGTCCTAGACCGGGCCTTTCACGTCAAAATGTGACAACATTCAATTTGGTCAATATGTAATCAATCTACACGAGTCACATTTAAGGTATTCTTCCCTTTAACCGGCAATTACGTCATTTGAGTTTCAAGGTAGCCTTTTATTCAATTTACACCAGCCACAATGATACAAGGATGACCGCTCGTTGAGTCTCACCATTTTATTGATGATGTTACACAGGTCATGCTATTGTTACAGTGTATATCAATGGCAAAAGAACACGAGTTGGGATTTATGGCTTTTTCTAATAAAATATGTATATTACATTTAACATGAGCGTTGTCTTAAGTCATTGTCGCTTTGAGAGCCGTTTGCAAACTACTCAAAATTTGACGTTGACTTGAAAATAATTGAGATAAGCTACAGACGGATGGACGAATATGTTTAAATTGAGTGTTGTGGGCATCTTTACTTAATAGGCTCTTAGAATTTATCTCCTTTAGATTAACCCAGTAACTAAGCTAATACACTCAAAATGTACACTGGATAACATTGAAACGATGTACATACATATCATTTCGGATTTTAGCCTCAGAATTTACTGTAAGAAAATAGTACAATTTTTACCAAATAATTAGGTAAGTATATTAAAAATTACCTGATATTTTATTTCTATGGAGTTTATGCTAATCCTACAAAAATGAAATAAGTACTTATGTATATTTACGGGAACTGCTTAAGTGTTCAGCGCTTAAACTCAAATAGGTACTCATATCTATTAGTATTACCAGACAGCATGGGTACGGTGATCGATGTCATCTCAATACGATTTTGCGAGATTTTGGGTTTTAAATTAAAGTTATATATTGTATGGGAATGACACCTGTCACCGTATCATGCTGTTTGAAAAATACTATAGGTAGCCGACATTATATTCGCGTTGTATGAAATGAGGGAGATATAATTTTTTTGGAGATTGATTCATTAATATCCCGATATCACAATTAGTAGTTGCTATAAAAATGATGATAGATATTAAAAGCGTTTTTGTTCTTGCAATTAATTAAAACTGATTGCAGAACCAATTAACCTAAGTTATGAAACCTAAGGATCTAGTTCGATTTTTCATTGAAAAAAAAAAGCTACTTTAATTGTACGTGATATTCATATAAATATAGTTACTATTACAATCATGTCGAGTGAGCATCATCAATTTTAATACCTATGATATAAAAAGCTTCATTTTCACAGTATTTAATAAGTTTAATCAAAGATTTCCAAAGATATTGTGTGAAACATTTTGTTTCTAGTTAACGTTCATTAAGTACTTTAGGAATAACTACGCTCTAATTTTAGCTTCGTTTTACTTTCCCAATTGTGTGAGAACGAACACAGCTCCGTTGTTTGTTCAATTTGGACCAAAGCCATAAGCACAAGTTGTAAGTGCTTGGGTACAAGCAAAAAATAAATTAACTTTTTGCTTGATGCTTCGGTTTCTAAGCATGTGTTTTGTAGTCAAGATAACTTGGTTCAACAATTATTTTTAAAAAACTATGTTGTTACTGTGCTTTGGTTTCATTTTAAGTAGGTAGATACAACGCGCCAATAGTATCTGCCACCCTGGAATAGAGATATACGAGTATATCTGTTTTTCCAATAGATATGTTACATAATTTAGTTTAGTAATTTGACATTAACAATTTTGAAGCGCTGGTGGCCTAGCGGTAAGCGTGACTTGCAATCCGGAGGTCGCGGATTCTAACCCCGGCTCGTACCAATGAGTTTTTCTGAACTTATGTACGAAATATCCTTTGATAGGTATTTACCAGTCGCTTTTCGGTGAAGGAAAACATTGTGACGAAACCGGACTAATCCCAATTATAAGGCCTAGTAGTTCACCCTCTGTGCTGGAAGGTCAGATGGCAGTCGCTTTCGTAAAAACTAGTGCCTACGCCAATTCTTGGGATAAATTGCCAAGCGGATCCCAGGCCCCCATGAGCCATGGCAAAATGCATTGTAATTTTTTCTTGTTTGTAATTTATTTTTGTGATAAATATTTGAATGCTGAAATTCCAGCCAGACATGTACAGAACTGATTTGTAAACATCTTATATATTACTCGTGTTTTATCAAATAAACAATTATCTTATCTTAAGCCTCCAGGTTAAAACCTGTTTCGCATTAAATGTTGGTAAATATAGGTCAATCGCAGTCACCATAGCATTTACATCACAGGGAATTCTGGTTTCCAAATGAACCAAAAATGCAACACTACATTTGAAATAAATGTTATCAATATATTATGTCTTCTGGAAGAAAAAAATTGTGAGCTCAGAAAAGTCCAGTTTCCGCGGTTAGTAGTAATTGGAAGTTAAACTTTATATACTTATTATGTATACTATAAGTAATTATATGTACTTAAAAATAATAATAATAACCTCTGGCTTGCCTTAGCCAGCAGTCCAGAGTGGAATCACGAGAGTAGCGTTCTCGAGGGAAGATGTGGAAACTTAAGTGGCGAGCCGGCTATATGTTTAAAGTCCAGTGACACCTCTCTACCCTCAGCCCTTACGCCATCCTAGATGTCGTTTTTTGTGGGGGCCCATCTTGTGGGGGCAAATGACCGTCTGCCGGAAACAAATTTGTATTTTTTTTTATCACATAGCGCAGTTAGAGGTTGAACCAGTCAATTTCTTCAATCTCAATATTTTCTTTTGAATTTTGGCTGATAATAGTGAAATCATAAGTCTTAGTCCATTGCTTTCACCCAATAGCCTAGTTCATTTTAGATTCCATCAAGTCTCACTAGTCCTTACACCCTGGCGGGTGCTGCGTTTGCGTGCGTCCCATGAATCGGGAAAGGGTAGCATTCGTTCGGTTTACGTCTTACATTTCATTAAAATGTCACAAAGGCATTTACGTGTTGGCTTCGGCTCCGCGCACGCCTCTCTAATGCCCAGAACACCATTCTGTCGTGATAGGTAAAGGCATAAAATTAATAATATAAGCGCCCTAGTTTTTAGGCAGCAGTAGTCGTGTTTTTCGTATAAACATAGGTGTAATATAACTGTACTTGACAGTGCTAATTATTAATAAGGGTTCCTTTTGTACCTTTCTAATACGGAACCCTAAAAACAGTTTACGGCGTAACGTAACGGTAACGGTGTAAGATTAGTTGGAAGAGACTTCTATTAGGGATAAATTCGCCTTTGTACATGTACATATCTTTTACTTTGTTATGTCTGTTTTACGTAAACTCGTTTATATCGGAATAAAAGTGGCATACATACCTTACAATAAACATACTCGTAACTTGCCTGCTTCCAGATTGAAAAGCAAACAAACACATTTTATTTTTCATCCTTAAATAAAAGTTCTCCAAGGGATAAACAACGTAGCATAGCATCTCCGAGTTTTTTCCGGTTCGTATCGTTTAAGATTGACTCGGTCCCCGCAGGCAAAACGAAGTTACTTTCTTATGAGATCCGTCATAAAAAAAACTCTTCCATAAATGTTGGAAGTGTGTTTCATTGATGCGTCATACTTCAGAGATGTATTTAGATTGTATGATTAATCTTTGTAGCTTGCCATATGAACGGAGGGAGAGTCTTATTGAGCATTGAAGTATGTAGGTCGACCGACGGAACAAAATTATCTTCGTGTTTGGAAACTTTTTCTGAGTTATGTCCCATCAGAACTGCTTGAAACTTCGATGTGCTGATCGTATTCAATCTTCCAAATCGTCTCTAAATCTGACAGGAATACTGATTTATTGTTATCGTAGCCCTGAGATTACTGGAAGACAATCTTATTAGGTCTAAGCTCATTTCTGAACTTGAACAGCTTATTTGTCTACGTTTTATAAAATACTTATATGATACTTCATTTATCAAAAAAAAATCGACCAATAATGATTTAAAACAAATTTCCATGATTATATTAAATAATTAATGAATACCTACCTCTGTCTCGAAAAAAAAACGACGGGTGAGGACAGTTTTTGAACTTTTGGAGATAATGCTCCGGAAAACAATGACTCTGAAAGAATTATTTATTGACCTACCCACGAACATCCCACACCATACAGATGAAGCATAAAAAAACATCTTCACATTAAGTGAAGGAGAGAAGAGGTAGCCAATTTTTGTATGGATTTTATATTGCCATTTTATCGGCGTGATAAATTAAGATTTATTAGATGTATGAAACAAATTACAACTTTGTGACGGATAGATGGACAGATATACATAACGAAACTAAATGACTTCTTAATTAACTACGGATTCCTAAAAAGTGATTGGTAGGTGGTATATCGATCGTTTCTGGTGGCCTTCATTGAAATGCTGAATATGTCTCACTCAAACGTGCCCGAATGTCTAAACTATTCCAAAAGTCTGAAATTCGGTTCAACTACTAGTAGATTATAAATATATAGAATTATTCATATGTTCCTACATGTAAACACAGCGTACCGTAAAATTCCCCACAAAAGGATTTTTTAAATGAAACTTACCTTGAGCCTTGTCAAATATAATTACGTATCCTATAAATACAGGGTTTCGAAGATTGTTACAATTTTACTATTCCATTCATATAAAGCATTAAGAAATTTTACATTTTTATTAATTTTGAATATGTAAACCTTTATTCAAAATGTTTTGTAATGGACGCTGCTAGAAATACTTTATGTTAATAATTTAGCCTATATACGTCCCACTGCTGGGTATAGGCCTCCTCTCATGAGGAAGAGGGCGAAAAAAACTTTATGTTAAAACATTATAAAATAGGAGTGCATAAAGACAAAAGTTATTATAAAAGTTTACAACTGGATCATTTTGCGTAAGGCATCGTTAAAGGTGAACGGTTGGCAAGCGTACAGCGAAGGTAGATAGTAATGAAAGATTTGTACTTACTTGATTAAAAACGTACTCAGCTGCGTTTAACGACGGCTATTACGGAACTTCAGACGAATGTCATGTAAGTACTAAAAATAAAATGTTTGGCAATGCTAATCTAATTTAGATAATGGAAAGAAGCGATGACAAGCCACCGGCAAAATTAATTAAGATGCCACGACAGTACCGCAATTCTTCAGATTAGGACCATTTTATTTATACAAGAAGAATCCATTAGGCCGGGTATGTCATCGTGACTCGGCAGCGAAATACTACAAAGAACCGCCTAATATTTACGATCACTCATTCGTCTGTCACTTTACCGTGACAGATTGCCGCTCGGCGGCGACTTAAAGCTAATCGCACATGAGCAACCGCTCCCGCCTACAACATACGTTTGAAACTTATCACCAACTTAATCGAGAGTTCACCGCGTTGACTAATTCTCAACATATTATTGTACTCCGTCAAAACTTTCCGGTATAAATTGCTTCGGATTCGGGTTCAAAGTGTGAAGTTCGCTTTCTACTTGGCTAATGTTTGGGGGTATAAATCAATTAGTTATTTTGACAAGTGGCGGGGTCGCGGGGGAAGCGATCAGCGCGGGCGGGTCCGGTGGCGTTACCGGCGGACTGCGGGGCTTGTCGCGGTAAGCGCGGCGCGCATGCGTCCTCGTACATACCACGAGCACGCTTCTCGGTACACTTTTCTCATTACCCGTACCAGTTAAATTGCGAAACCGCCGGCCGTTGAAGGTACGATAAAGAGCCCGTCGTCAGGGGATGTTCCCACAGAATGTAATCACCGGAACAACAAGCCGGAACTACCTTTTTTCTTTCCCAGTAATTCACACCCGACTTAATCTCATAATTTGACCGGCAAATTAGCATAAAGTCTGTACAGCGGAATAACATTTTAGCCGAGCCAAGGATTAAAGAATAATTTCGAGTTTATTTCCTTCCAACAGGGTCCGTTGTTATCGCCAACCAATTAGCGCTATTTGTTGTTTATAATCCAACCACTAGGAGTGTAATTTAATTTCTAAATTGGGCTGGTTGAGAAAATTTGGAACTGCTCTTAAGTAATTGAAAACGGATTGTTGAATAATAGGGCGCGTTTTGAAGAAAATACATAGCAGGCAAATACATACGCAATCTCACTCTTAACGTTCGAGCAAGACGACCTTGCGTTTGATGAAAGCAAAGCTGTATACAGCCGTGAACCAGCTGCCACAGAGGTGTGAGTTTTAAATTACCCCTATATAAAACTCAATTCAACTAACCCAGCCGAGACAGACTTAAAGAGCCTTATAACGTGTGATAGTAAAAACCTATTGTAGCCAAAACCGAAGTCCTCAAGTCCCATCCCGCCTATCCATATATCCTGGCTCTTCATATAACATGGTTAGCAATATAACCATAAAAAGATTAGTATTATAAATCCAAACCCTAATTCAACCAACCCTTAGGATTATTAGAATTTACGCTTTATATATAAAATTGTATACAAATTTTGCCATAATTTGAAAACCGTGCTTTTTTAAAAAAACTCTGTCATTCATGACAGTTAAAATAAAACCATTATCAAGTGAATGAATCTTCCACAACTGTTTATAAAACATCACTGACCTCAAAAAATAAAGTGAGATAAAGCGGCCGCATAACGCGAATTTTAATACTCGCGACGATGAATAGTAGAAATATTTCAGGAGTGAAAGCTCGTCACGTACCCTCCGGCTCCCTAGAGGTTCGGGAAATGCCAGGGCGTGCTCGACTCCGATATGAAATGCTGCCCCTCAAGATTATACATTTCTAACTGGAAGGAACATACCGCAGAACATGTTCTATGAAGCAAACTTATTGCAATCTTGTAGCCATTGCTAATTATTAATATAAACAACATAAGTGTAATTGTTTCATTTATTGTGATAGTTTTATAAACATACATTTTTAAAACGTCAATGTGATAAAGTTAACATTGACAACGTTCCTATTAGTGCTCCGTTCAAACTTTGTTCGCGTAGCACTTCTTTTAGTTATGAAATAATTATAATGTTGTTCTTTCTAGTACCTTTATATCAATGCAATTCGTTACCTTACCACACTGTTATGAAATTATCCAGCAAACGATTTTAAGTGAATTATGTGACTATACTTATCACAGGAACTCAGTCTACCCTCCAAGAAATCTAGTCACCCTGCTCAGTATAATGAGACTTAGGCTTTTTGAAATGAAATTTTGGCGTCATATTTCTGGTCAGTTTTTTTCTTTAGATTTTGAGGTAAATAACTAAGTATGACGTAAGAAACACATTCGAAATAGAATGGGAATTATACGTAGGGCACCGGTGTTAAGTACATAGTTTAGAAGAAATAATTGATTAAAATAAATTGGACCAGAAATATAACGCCCGTAGCAGGAAAGTACGTCACTTAGTCTTAGCAGGATAATGACGCCATTGTTGGTATTTTTTAGTTGTTTAAAGAAAATAAATATGGATTACGAAAGAAATAAATTTGAAGTAGAAAATACATTGTATAAAAATACATCAGCTAAAAGTTAACAATTTATTATCAATGAGAGTGAAATAATTTGGGGCAGGAATATGACGCCTATGGTAGGAAAATGACGTTTTTATTAAATAGTCTATCTTTTTAAATATAATGTAATATTCGTAAATACATGTATTTTTTAATAATAAAAATAACACGCCCTTTATTCCAAAAGTGACAATCTGTGTGAAATATATTTATGTGCATAATTTATACATACCTATATATTTATTTTTTTAATAGATGTCCCTCAGTCCGGCGTGTCTGCTGACATAGGCCTCCTCCAACTGCTTCCATTATATTCTATCGGTTTCAACTCTAGTCCAATAAGATCCTAAGGCTAGGCGAAAGGCGTCTTCCCATCCCCTAGTTGCCTTCCCGTCTAGTTGGACGCCTCTGTTCTTTGCTTCCAGTCTCTAGAATACCAAAGTGTTATCTGCGTACTCCATTTGTCTGTTTTGCATCGTAACATGTGACCTGTCCAGTACCATTCCAGTTGATCAATTCGTGTTAGTATGTCAGTAACTTTAGTTTTGTTCCGTGTTAGAGTTGAGGCAATTCTTTCATTAGTTTTATTGCCAACATACTCATCTCCATTGCCCGCTGGCTGTGATTCTGGGTGAAGGACCAGGTCTCACTCCCGTATGTGATGCAGGAGAACATACAGGTATTGAAGGTTTGTTTGATGGTCATGCTTAAATCTTTGCTTTTCATTATTTTCTTCAATGACCAGTGTTTTCTCCAGTCACTAGCAATAAATGTATTTAGCGTGTGTTTAAAACCCCAGTTCTTCCTTGTTTGAACTATGAAAAAAGTTTTTTTCTGTTATGTTTGTCATTTTCCTGAATAAATAACCAGGGTGGTGACGACAATGAATGGTTTTGACTACTTACTATGGTTAAACCATATACATGTTTTATGTGTTATCTATACACGAAAAAATAAGTAAAAATAATAATAATAATCTGGAAAAAAAGTCGTTCTTAGTGCTTTCAAACAAATGACGTTTTACGAGGGCGAAATAAATTGCGAGAATGGCACACCCAAAACATACTTAAAACAATAACTTCTCTGTTATGAGAATACGTAAAAGCGTCCGATACTTAGGTAATATTTTTTAATCAAAGGTAAAGTGAATCAAAGATTCAAACAGGATATTTTGTGTTTAATTACGATATTTTAATAATTATAAGCCGCCCATTATGTGACCGAGATGGCTTTTTAGGAAAACAGAATAATGAGAACCGTTATAATATTTTCTAAAAAGACATCGTATGAAATATCTGTATTTTATTTTTATAGGCAACTCTTTGCCAATATAAGTAGGTATACCTTTCCAAATTAGAAACTCTTTTTCGTAACAAGTTATACTGCCGTTTAGGGTTTAATTCTTTTGCGTGGATAATGCCAGCTTAAACGGACGGATAGTTCTTTTTTTAGGATAAGAAAGAGGGTAAGCGATCTTGACTTGACTTTTTATTAAAAAACACTTCTGAAAAATAAGTCACAGCAAATATTATGTCGGTGACACTTAAATCATATACGATTATTTACATTGTTTTGATTAAAAAAGTAAAATAAATTAATATTTAAAAAGCGTTTTGCAATAATTAACAATAAAAAGACACGTCAAGATTGTTTACCTTTTTTCTAATGCAACAAAACGAACTTAAGATATTTGATTGTTTTAAGTACCTATTAAGGCATCAAGACTGCAGACCTGAGTATATGATATGCATATCTAAATTAAAGTTTCGAACGGCATCCATACGGACAAATAAGTTATCCTTTATTTATTTTGAGGTACTATACCGTAAAAAGACATCCTTTATCTTAAAGATAATTATTAGATTACTTATTTATCTTAATCTTAGTTAAGACCATATAATTTAAAAAGAAACATCAATAATTTCACCCTAGGTTAGGTTTTTTATGTTTATAATCATTTTGTATTTTTTTTTTAATTTTCTTTAAGGTGACAGTCCATTTCTGACCGCAGCTGCACTACTGCTCCGACATTACTGCAGCGGCCTGAACGCGTCGGTGTTATTGTCAATTTCCATAGTAAAATCAATGACAATACCGACTGCACGTAATATGGTAATTTTAACGTATTTCCGACCGCAGCTGCACTACTGCTCCGACATTACTGCAGCGGCCTGAATGCGTCAGTGTTATTGTCAAATTCCATAGTAAAATGATGACAAGACCGACTGCACGTAGCATGGTGATTTTTAGTGTTTGGTGTACATACGACCGCAACTGCAAACCGCACGTCAAATCTTTACAGAAATGTCTTGGGTCACAGATAGGTATTAGTAGCTCTAAGCAAAGAGGATATAACCACTACAATATAAGGAGTTTATTACACCCGCGGATAAACAACCCCGATAGTTTCTGTTTTTCGCGGTAGTTCCTCTGTATCTTGGCGTTGCTCTTATTGTTTTTTTTAATGTTTCCTGATAAATTCGTTAAATAAACAGTTCTTTCCTTTTTTCGTAGTTTTCCGAGAATAGCTATAAGCTCGAAAGGACAAGAACGATAGAGAGGCAAATATACGATTTTCAAATTAAGATTTTCATGGTAGGCAATAAGTAGATAGTAGCTATGTATGTATGTATATATAAATTATTTACAAACTAATAATAGTGAAAAAACTGGAAAACTAGTTCGCCTTTGTATTAATGATGAGTGTTTTTTCCTGTTTTGTGTTCATTTTTGTACAATAATAAGTTTTACTACTACTACTACTAAATTACAGGACGCACTTATGTGTTAGAATAAGATCGATGTAGGTATGCTAACCATTATCGTACAATCATGTACACGTAGCATAAAAATGAGACAACATAATATTTCTATGATGATTCTAATACTGAACGGAGTGGTCGTATGCAATTTCCTCTCTCTTTCCTCTTTCTCTCTCTTTCCTCTTTCTCTCTTTTTCCAAATTTTGACTGAGAAAATGTTTCGAATGAAATAGCTTACTCTGTATCCCCTGTATTTGTGTTGCGATATTACGAAACCACAGTAAATTACATTTTTTTAGTGGCAACAATGGTCGCGCACTGTGGAGGAATTTCCTCCCGCGGGCGCTCCGGCTTTAGTATGAGCTCCCTGCCGAGGTTTTTCTGAAGGTCTACAGTATGGGTTCTTGAAAAAAGAAGTGTACAGGTTTTTAAAGGGTCGGCAACGCGCATGTATCACTTCTGGAGTTGGAGGCGTGCTTAGGAGTTTCAGTGATGCTTATATTTAACAGGATTAATTACTGAATTCTCGCTGACAGTACCGTGGCACAGTGAATTTGGCGTGATAAAATGTGAAAATGTCGTAATATCATATTATATACACCGTGGGTTGGTAAAATCCGACAGATCTGAACCACGCATTCCTGAGGATCAAAAAAAGTTTAGTAAAATTCGGAAATAAAATGTTCTGTTTTTTCTTTTAGCCATTTTCTGCACACAGCACGTTATTTCTTTCTACATCTTGGCGAAAAAAAAAAAAACATTACAACGAAGAAGTAGTTTTCTTAATTCATCTATAGATCAAAATTGCGAGTGTTCTTTTTAGTTGAGTAATGTTTGTCAGAAGGTATGACTAAACCAAGTCACATAGAGGCAGCGCCGCGCAAAAAAGGCGTTTTTCACAAAGTTATTGCAGAAACAAATTTTCGCAAAATTTGCCATTATCTCTGAAAGAAGACCGATTACAGAAAATTTGTATGATATTTTAGCCTCTAAATGCGATTAAGAATACATCTTTAAATCTATCAGGTTTTACCAGCCCACGGTGTATAATATCGTGACACTTTCTCACTTTGTCATTTCAAAGCCATTTCTGAGATAAAAGAAGCAATAATTCAGTTGTATTACCTAGAAATACAAAAGGCAAAGTTGTTGTTTAACACCTCATGGTAGCATATGGATACTCAAACGTAAGAAAAATTACAAAATTGAACCACAAGAGAAGCGACAGCGGTTTTAAAATAAAATTGTATTGACAGTTGCGGGGACTTGAAGGCATGAGGGTTAAACAAACTTTGCTACAGAGCGCAACACGAATTTATTTTATCACACCATCACGAGGAAAATATTTATTATTTCAATTAGGTAATTTATTAAATATTCTTTCTATCAGCCCCTTGGCTAACGTAAATAACTTTCTTCATAAAGGATTTCTTGTCTCGCCCATCAAGTTTTATATGGTCTAGTCATAAACTGTATCTGCCACGACCACAAGTGCCGTCGCCCATGGACACCTGCAACACAAGAGCGATTATAAGATTTAAATTTGTGGTTTAGTTTGAAATAGGAAACTGGACAATATTAAGTGTAAATTGCGTAATTATAGCTCTTACAAATCAATTTATTCGTTTATTCTTTACTTTTAGGTAACTAATGAAAGATTGGTTTAATATAAAAACTCAGAAAGATAAATCTGTAATATTTTGCTAACACTGAACGACTGCATTGGAGAATTTATTTTGTCGCATCGCCATCTCCGAAGCCCACGAATCCCTTTGCAAAAATAAAGTAAACCCGGGATAAAAGAGCCTACCTAGCTTTTTGAGGGGACGTTTATCGCAGACTTCTACATCCAGGCGGTACTAGGCCACCAAAAACGTGCAGACACCACCGGCTGGATTTGGCTGGATCACGTGATGTAAGTGGATCAAGTGCGCATACCGTATCCATCACGAGCAACATGAGTCCCGCTCTCGTCGGGTTGCTGTGTGCGGTGGTCACGCATTTAGTCAAGAGGATGGGGAAGATAATTTCAAAATGTTAACTTACCTTAAGTGAAGAAATATTTCTCCTCTGCATTCATTTAAGTAATTTGGTTGTATTTCTTCAATTTGAAGTTAAATTGTTATTCATTTAATCGGCAAACAAACGATCACCAACAATATCTGGTTTTTTAATAATATTGCGTAGACTTTTGACTGTGACTTTTGTAGAAAGGCAAACTGTTTTTTCGTTTTCGTGTACCATGTAGCATTATCGTCACTTACTTCTTCTCGTAAAAAATACAAATAAGTAAATTAGTAATTTTATTTATACGTCTGACAATGACACTATTCATTGACTTTGACAATCAACTGACGAACGCTGCCGTGACTGCACGCCGCAAACAGCAGCAGTCGGCCGCTGCAGTAATGTCGCACCAGTAAGGGCCGCCATACACGGACTGCTATGAGCAGTCAGTGCCAACAGCTTCAAGCGGTCGCCGTTGGGTGATCTGCAGTTTCAATACAAAATCGTCATTCGCAATACACGAACCGCTCAAGCAGTTGCAACTGCTTCTGGCGGTTGGCTGCGCGGTGAAATATCATTATGCGGTCAAGCTGCAAAAGCAGTCCGTGTATGTTGATCACTGGGTTACCGCTCGAGCAGTCCGTGTATGGCGGCTCTAACGTCGCAACGGTAGTGCAGCTGCAGTTGGAAATGGACTGTCACCTTAATACATCCATATTGTAAAAAGCTCCAAGCCGAAGATTAGCCGTAGTTGCAATAAAAAGAGCATTGAAGCGGGGATCGGATAATATTTTTGGAGGGCAGAAGTGAGTCTAATTTCGTAAATGCAACATTTGACTCCAGGCCAAGCAAAACAGGCGCTACGCGACACTTTTCTTTACTCTATTGTTTGCCTGACCTTAATCCGCCATTTTTTGCTGCGTGCTTGCAAGCTGGGAAAGTCTAAGACAACAAGCTTAGTCGTAAACGTTACGATATTTTTAAATTTAATTGAGGATTAGGAAAGTCTCAATTGCCTAGCGTGCTGCTTGTGTATTTTAAAAACTTTACTTTGAATGAGAATGGACAAGAAGCAATATACGGGTACCTATTCAGATATTGAATTAACTATCAGGCGTTTTTAGGGTTCCGTACCCAAAGGGTAAAACGGGAGGCTATTACTAAGACTCCGCTGTCCATCCGTCTGTCTGTCTGTCTGTCCGTCTGTTACCAGGCTGTATCTCATGAACCGCGACAGTTAGGCAGTTAATATTTTCACAAACGATGCATTTCTGTTGCTGCTATAACAACAAATATTAAAAATTATAAATAATGGTACGGAACCCTTCGAGCGCGAGTCCGTCTCGCACTTGGCCGGTATTTTTATTTATTTTAATAAAAAAGTAGAAAAAATGTCACTTTTGACACTGACAGATCAAATGCAGATCTAATTTATATCCTGTTATTAAAATTAGGATAAGCCTGTGTGTGTGTGTAGTTACAGTCATATCCAGAGTGACAAATCAGCTATTTATTAATACGGAGTACAGTCAGCATCAAAATTAGCGGATCAAACAAGGTTTCAAAAGTATCTACCATTCTGAAACAGCTTAACAACATGTGGTGGTTATATATGTAGAACAATTAAGACGGTGAAAGATATACTTTTGAATGCAAATTTTAGAGATTTATCTATATTTGGAAAAGTTATCCGGAATATCAGATACTTTTGGCGCGTTGTTTCATCCGCTACTATTGATGCTGACTGTACATATCAGGCATATCCCCATGGCAACTAACTTTACTATTATTAAGAGTGAATTGTTTACCTAGTTTAAGTATATTACATTATGTACTTTAGTCATCAATCATAATACGACATGGAAGAAATCGATTATGTAGGTACTGTGTAAGTGAATAGGTACCTATATTTTTGGTAAAATATATTTTATATTATCTAAATGTATAATATACGAGTATGTTTGGTTAAGATTGTGTTGGTATAAGATTGTGCAAAATATTTTCGTGCCCTTCGTATTGTAAGATATTATTTTACATATAGAATATATTTTACCAAAAAAATATGCACTTACGCAGTACCTACCTACATATATGACAAAAGCTGCTGGCTACGCTCACCTGACGGGTGTGGCGTGACACCAAAGATTATTGGTACTGTAAATCAACTAGATTGGACGGTACACGCATTCGCCAACCAATATATCAACCGGGATACAGTATTTCCATGGTTAGAAGACTTTTATTACGCACGTTCGGGAGTAGTGTTTATTAAGCATTATTGTGTCTGACCTCTTGGTCCTGGTAGATCAGCAAGGTCTGTATTGAAAGTAGGGGTGATGTACGTAATAACATAATGAGTTATTTTGCCAAACTGAGCGCTCATCACTGACATCTCGAGATGTGTATGGACTATATTCTTATTGAAAAATGAGAGTAATGTACTCAAATGAGATTTTTCTCCATACATTCTTCTCGAGATGATATAGAGGACGGTACATGGTACATTATTGAAACATTTAATACCTATTTTCCTCTCCTTGCTATTTTCCCTATGTTATGTATTATGGGAGTTTTCAGAAAATAGTGTACTCAATTAACGTGAGTATTTAAGTTAATCCCTGACAGTTTTGTTTTGTGATAACAACTAAGCATGAAATCTTTATGATTATTTTTACATTGTAATATCGCTTATAGTTTATAAAATTAACACCAAAACCAAGTTTTTATTGAAATTGAATGCTTAATTATCGTCACAAAACTGACAATAATTAACTTTTCTTAACAACTGTATTTTCTGAAACACTATTTTCTGTAAACTGTCTCATGATTGGTGAGTTTGTATGGTAATATTGAGGATTAAAGAATTACGATTATACATCTGTATAATTCGGCTGCCCTACGCAGAAATCAAGTATCTGTGTTTTGTCAAATTTTACAGTAGAGCGAAAAAACTATTTTTTTAGACTTTTCGTGATTACATGTTTACTAGTTAAATGATAGCATTTAAAATAGCCGTGTTTTATTATGCAAGATATCATTAATAGTGTACTGTATTTTTTTTTCAAAATTATGAGGGCAATCATTTTAAAATGCAAAAACAGGTTTCTGCCTTGAATGCGATAAGATAATTTTAAAGCTTTTCTACAAAAAAACAAGTATCTGTATATATTTTAGTGCTTTGGTAGGCTTCTTCTTGATAAGTTTATAACACAAGCATGTTTTATACTACATTTTAGTTGCCTATAATGTAGTGTATGTCATGCTTGAGTAAAATATATTATTTCAATATTAATGCAGTAGATATTGGAGTATTAAAAGGAAAAGAAGCTCCTGTTCTGTTTGAATGCAAGTTGTTTTAAAATTCATAGGTGTATAAGTTTTTTTCTGGAACAAAGTATTTCTGATTCAAAAATACTTAAAAATGTACATCAACTACTTAAATTGTAGGAAACTACTTAAATACCTAACCAAAAAAGAACTTCGAACCCGACATTCTGTGGAAAATATATGGACGCACGCGTGGAAGACATAAAAATGGCAAGTTATAGTTTTGTTTAATTAATCAACTAATCAACATACAATATATATAAATATATACTGTATGTTGATTAGTTGGTTAAAATATATAGAATTTAAATAAAATATATAAAATATCTGGACGCACGCGTGGAAGATATAAAAAAAAAATGAAAAGTTATAGTTTTGTTTAATTAATCAACATACAATATAAATGAATGTACATTACTTACACGTGGTACAGAACATAAAGATAAAAGTACCTATATACATCAACTTTATTCAAACATCTGTACTGACTAGTTCACCTTCCTCTATTAAATCTAGTGATTGTGAATTTTCTTGTAATTGTGTCCAAAATAGTTGTCGATTATTTGGCATTAAGGGCACTAACTTTTCCAAAATCTCTTTTTTTTTGCTGTTCTGACACCTTTGCCGTTTAAGACATTGATTTTTTTTGGTAATTCGTGCACTGTGTATTTTTTAAACCAACAGAATTAAAAGATAGGTAGAGGTAGAAACTACTTAGCCCTTGTTATTATTTTCTAAACACATAGAAACTATCTGTTTTGCCCTATGGCGAGCATTTGAATTATTCCAGTGTTCTTTGCGTCTTTTCATTGTAAATAACTTACACAGCCAGGAAAACACTTCACTTATCAGATAATAAGCACTTAAATAACACTTCACGTATGTATACGATCTATGACTGACAAACATATGAGAAAACAGGCAAACTGTTCATTACTTGAATTAAAAAGGTAGTTAATAAATATCGACGACAATTTCTACCCGAAACTCAAATAAATATAAATATAAGGTTTTGGTATCGTAATAAAATGAAAATTTCTACGCTAAAGTCAAGTAATTTCGCGATCTATATCAATATTTCTACGCTGAAGTCAAGTAACTTAGCAATCTATATGAATTGCAAGTATATTTCGCAAGATACTCGATTTCAAGATAGAATTAGGGTATATACTTGACTTTAGCGTAGAATATCCCGTTAAAAAAAGATACTTGGATTTTTAAAAGTTCTGTATTTAGAAAAATATTCATTATTAAAAAAAAATTAAAATATTGAAAGATGTCTTTTCAAACAGTGAATCGAATGATGTAAAAAAACTTTTTTGGTAAATTTCGAGATACTTGATTTCTGCGTAGGGCAGCCGAATTATACAGTACATCCAGATTTAAGAAATTACGATATTAAAGATAAATTCGGTGGCCCGAACTAGGATTCATAGAACTAGGAACTACGGGATTAACTATAGCCTCTATTTTCATAGACTGGTTATTTCTATCGAGTAGCTGCTGCAGCTGCATTTTAATTTTAAAACGCTCAACTTGATTTAATATTGATATGAAATATCTTGTAATGTCAATCAAATTAGATTTTCAAAGTGTGAAAACAGTTTTTTGCTCTTGCTTTGCTTGATATTGTTACCATTAAAACCATACAATATGAACATAGGTATCTTAAATGTGACCATGGCCGGCAAAATGTCCCACTTTGTCGCTTGCCATAAGGATGAGATTTGCTTATATCTTTATACGAATAACCTATCAAGGCGTCCTTATGGCACGCGACAAAGTGAGACGTTTTGCCGGCTGCGGTCGCATATTAAGGTTAACTTTGTTGTTCTAGGGTTTAAGCTTTGTAACTACTTTGTCTTGTGCTGCAGACGTCCAATAAATCGTCCCTCAAACTAGCCAATAATCTTCGAGTTTGTTCCGACTTTGTGTCCGCTTGGTGCTCCAGTTATTTATTAGCTTTACTGATTGCATAGTTAGTGGATTAAATCTGCCTTTGAACCCCTTGGTACGTTTATGATGCTAATTTAGTTGCATGTTTTATTTAGCTGTTTACAATCAAAGAAGAAGGTTGGATTTGGTCATACCTTCACTTATAAGCTGGTGATATTTAGTACCTAAAGCGTTGTAGATTAAAGATGGCTGTAAATTGTTTGCCAGTAACAGAACTGTTAAGTATTTAAGTATATTTATGTATATAAATTGAAAGTAATTAAAAATATCAGCTGACCATATCTCGTGGAAAGAATGTCAGATGAAGAATGTTTACACAAGGTCAGACGGGAGCTTAATATAAGCCTATTTAAATGCACTAGACGGGTACATTTGTTATTGAAGATATTGATTACCACTGATTTGTTACACCACGTCGAATAAGTTCGAATACCTATAATTATCGGCAGGAGAGTTGAAGAGAATGATAACACACAGAGTACTCGTACTTATCGCAAAAACAGTGTTGAATGAATGAATGTGACTTAAGGTATGTAAAAGAAAAAAATTAAAAACTTGAAACAACTTTTTGTCCATTTATGCAATATGCGGTTTAACTTGCTATCGTTCCGAAATAAGAATCTGAGGGCACGGCAGTGCCCCTGTCAAGACGAGACAAGCGAAAGCGCCTACCTTTTCTTGAAGCGCTTAGTCGTTTTGACCTTAGTCAAAATATGTGGCTTGGCGTCACATGGGCGTAAGGTGAAAAAATTATTCACACTTTTCTGTTATACAATAGTAAAGTTGTTGTAGCAACAGACATCTTTTAAACCGAATTTTAAAAATAAGGTTATCAATCTGAACCGATTTCAAAAGCATAAATACAGTTCATCACCAGCAATTGTATTTCTATCAACAAGTCAAGCATTTGCATAAAAATAAAGTGCCATTTGATGGTGAAGTGGAACTGCCCAGACCAAAACGAAACTCTTTAACGACGCCTATTACACGTTTGGCGATTTGTCCTCTTCGTTAAGTTTGTTAATCAAGCAAGGATGAAAAAACATTTTTGTGAAGGAAACATCCTGATGGATTCAGAACCAGACCTTGAAAGTTGAAACGTACCCTGCTGGCTTGGTCACAGGTCACATTCTAGTTATTTTTTCTCTTTTTTATCAGATATAACATTGAAACTTATTTTTGTAGTAGTGTAGGTTAGGGTCGGCAACGCGCATGTAACTCCTCTGGAGGCATACATAGGCTACGGAGACTGCTTACCATCAGGCGGGCCATATGCTTGTTTGCCACCGACGTAGTATAAAAAATATAGGCCCAGCCCAGTGCCCACCGGAAGGGAAGGTGTTGGTGAGTCCGAAAAAATGCTGCATTAAAATCATAAAGAAAACCCACTATCAAAAGTTATGATATAGAATATTATCACCGTTTATACTTGCGCTAACAATTTATATGTTTGAAGTCCCGTCTACTGATGGTCAGCTTTCTTTCTTTATTTTCGAACCGCACCAGAATTGGCATTCGGTTCGATAGTGTGTTCACGCTTCTAAGATTTGGCTTGGTACTTATTTCAAACCTAACAATTAATTGCTATCTCATAAAAGGGATAATATTTCGTTATACGCTTGTTGAAGTTTTTTTTTATTTTATTGAATTGTTTATACAGATTTAGGGAGAGAAATTATTTTTTTAATTTAAAAGGTATGTTTTCTCAAGAAAAATACAATAATTGAAAAAAAGGATTTGATTTTAATTGGCGATGAAATAATTTAGTGAAATGATTTTGGAAAGTTTCATAATGGCGACTGCCCAGCATTATTTTAAGGTATTGAATATCCTTGGCGTTAGACGTAATTAAATACAGATACATAGACTTAATCCAGAAATTGTTTCGCGCCGAATATTAATTGATTACGTATTGTAAGATGTGTAAAGTCTAAGATAAATTCGTACTTCGAATTTGACAGCTTAATTAGATGACATGAACGCTTTTGAATTCTGATATATTGTTTCTAACAAACATAATGATTTCAAAAATATATAAGGCAAACTGCGTCATAATACGATGTTCTACAAACAGATCCCTACACGAGTGTCTAGCATTCACTCCGGCCAAGATACGTAGTGCGCGTTTTTGAATAACTAAAACTCGTCTTGCATCTGTCGATTTTCCCCATATTATCGTCCCGTAAGATATTGATGAGTGGAAATGCGCATAGTACACGGATCTTAAGGCGTCCCGAGATATAAGGGGTTTTAGTTTTCGCAGTGCAAAAACGGCACCACTCAATCTAGCACAGAGTTTATGTAATATTTTCAAAGTACGGACGAGATTCGCAGGCGAATGATGTCAAATTGAGGAGATGGGTTACCTAGTCAATAATACGAAGGATAAATACTGCATCTAACGAAATGAGTCTTTGGTCGCATAACAATAGTCAAATGTTTCCGTGAAATGAACTAGGTATGTACCGGAGGCATGTGCCTGTGCATAGACTTGTATGTGAGTTTAGTGTTTACTTTACTAAGTCATAATTATTAACTTCATAATTCTATGAACAGGGAGATGAAGTGGATATATAAACATGTGTCTGTGTGGGGAGATTTTGTAAAATAATACACTTAATAACTAGACAAAAAATGCTGTTTTGTATGTTTAATCAAATCAACTTTGAGTTTGTAACTTAAGAGTCCTTATTCCTACAGACGAGCGTATTTTGTAAAATGCTTCCTTTTTCATTCAAGATTACGACGTAACTATTAGTATTTATTCAAAAACTGATAACGTACTTAAATAATCGTTTCCTAAACTAGGGGCTCCAACAGTTCAAATTTTCATTTTCTCTTTTAAACCTCTTTTTTAATGAGGTTTTTTGGGAGTCTTTTCCAAATTTTGCAGTGAGATGTGGCGTTTCGGTTCTCAATTTTGCTATAAACAAGAATCATTTGGTACATGAATGACTACAATTTGATTCAACATATCTCGTACGAGGGGCTGGTTTGATTAACAATCGAAGATTCATTTGAAAAAACTGATAAAATACCTTCCGAGTTTTCTTCATTTTTTTGGCGAAAACAGGGTTTTATTATATTTTATTTCCGCAAATTGTACGCATATTTTGCTTTAAAAATAATATTATAGCAAACTGTAACTTTATGTTAACCTATAAAAAAAAAATCGTAACTATGGGACCTACATTGCCGTAAATTTATATTTTTTTAAAACACGTATAAATCACGCAGCAGCGACGCCCCGCTCTCAGTCCGCGCGGAGCGCGCTTAGAGGACGGACCTGTGCTCGATTGTCGGGCATTCGTTGCGATCGTAATCAGCTACGGAATTCCGAGAAGTGCTATATACTGCGATTAGAAAATCTTAATAAAAGTTCATTTTTTAGACTCGCTTATTGATGGATTTTCAGTGTTACTTTTTTTTTAATACTAAGTCGGTGGCAAACAAGCATACGGCCCGCATATGTACGCCTGCAACTCCAGAGGAGATACATGCGCGTTGCCGACCCTAACCCCCTCCCACCCCTCGTTGAGCTCTGGCAACCTTACTCACCGGCAGGAACACAACACTATGAGTAAGGTCTAGTGTTAATTGGCTGCGATTTTCTGAAAAACGCATTTTCACTTGAAATTACGTTAGGGTTTGCATTATTATTTTTGACCCGGATGAAGTCCAAGTTCTCATGATGGAGTCAGGAGTTGGTCACCAGAACTCCTAATCTACTAATTATAATCCCATCGTGTTTGGGCTCAAAAGATTTGCCCTGACGAACACCATCGATCTAGATGAGGTCCAGGGTCTCATGATGGAGTCAGGAGTTGGTCACTAGAACTCCTAATCTACTCATTATAATTCCATCGTGTTTGGGCTCAACAGAGTTGCCCTGATGAGCACCTTCAATCTAGATGAGGTCCAGGGTCTCATGATGGAGTCAGGAGCTGGTCACCAGAACTCCTAATCTACTCATCATAACTCCATCGTGTTTGGGTTCAATAGAGTTGCCCTGACGAGCACCATCAATCTAGATGAGGTCCAGGGTCTCATGATGGAGTCAGGAGCTGGTCACCAGAACTCCTAATCTACTCATCATAACTCCATCGTGTTTGGGCTCAATAGATTTGCCCTGATGAACACCATCGATCTAGATGAGGCTCAGGGTCTCATGATGGAGTCAGGAGTTGGTCACCAGAACTCCTAAACTACTCATCATAACCTCATCGTGTTCGGGCTCAATAGATTTGCCCTGACGAGCATCATCAATCTAGATAAAGTCCAGGGTCTCATGATGGAGTCAGGAGTTGGTCATCAGAACTCCTAAACTACTCATCATAACCTCATCGTGTTTGGGCTTAATAGATTTGCCCTGACGAGCATCATCAATCTAGATAAAGTCCAGGGTCTCATGATGGAGTCAGGAGTTGGTCACTAGAACTCCTAATCTACTCATTATAATTCCAACGTGTTTGGGCTCAAAAGATTTGCCCTGACGAGCACCATCGATCTAGATGAGGTCCAGGGTCTCATGATGGAGTCAGGAGTTGGTCACCAGAACTCCTAATCTACTCATCATAACTCCATCGTGTATGGGCTCAATAGAGTTGCCCTGACGAGCACCATCAATCTAGATCAGGTCCAGGGTCTCATGATGGACTCAGGAGTTGATCACCAGAACTCCTAGTCTATTCATCATAACTCCATCGTGTTTGGGCTCAAAAGATTTGCCCTGACGAGTACCATCGATCTAGATTAAGTCGAGGGTCTCATGATGGACTCAGTAGTTGGTCACCAGAACTCCTAATCTATTCATCATAATGGTAATTTGATGGTGCTCGTCGGAGTAAATCTATTGAGCCCAAACACGATGGAGTTATGATAAATAGATTACGAGTTCTGGTGACCAACTCCTGACTCCATCATGAGACCCTGGACTTCATCTAGATCGATGGTACTCGTCAGGGCAAATCTTTTGAGCCCAAACACGATGGAATTATAATGAGTAGATTAGGAGTTCTAGTGACCAACTCCTGACTCCATCATGAGACCCTGAACATCATCTAGATTGATGGTGCTCGTGAGGGCAAATCTATTGAGCCCAAACACGATGGAGTTATGATGAGTAGATTAGGAATTATGGTGACCAACTCCTGACTCCATCATGAGACCCTGCACTTCATCTAGATCGATGGTACTCGTCAGGGCAAATCTTTTGAGCCCAAACACGATGGAATTATAATGAGTAGATTAGGAGTTCTGGTGACCAACTCCTGACTCCATCATGAGACCCTGGACTTCATTTAGATCGATGGTACTCATCAGGGCAAATCTATTGAGCTCGAATACGATGGAATTATAATGAGTAGATTAGGAGTTCTAGTGACCTACTCCTGACTCCATCATGAGACCCTGGACTTCATCTAGATTGATGGTGCTCATCAGGGTAAATCTATTGAGCCCAAACTCGATGGAGTTATGATGAGTAGATTAGGAGTTCTGGGGAGTTCTGGTGACCAACTCCTGACTCCGTCATGAGACCCTGGACCTCATCTAGATCGATGGTGTTCGTCAGGGCAAATCTTTTGAGCCCAAGCACGATGGAATTATAATGAGTAGATTAGGAGTTCTGGTGACCAACTCCTGACTCCATCATAAGAACCTGGATGGACTTCATTCGGGTCAAAAATAATAATACAAACCCTAACGTGATTTCAAATAACACTGAAACTCTATAGCACTAATGTGCGCAAACGACTGGCATCTTGACTACGCAGCATGGGTGCGTAGCCACCATGCCAATCGATACGACAACGAAACACTATCTGTCTCTCTCTCGTACTAATATGCACAAACGATTGGCATCTTGGCTGGGCAGCATGGGTGCGTAGCCAACATGCCAAACGTTTACGATACGACAAGGAAACACTATCTGTCTCTCTATCGCACTAATATGCGCGATCGATTGGCTTCTTGGCTAGGTATCATGGGTGCGTAGCCAACATGCCAATCGTTTACGATACGACAACGAAACAGTACTCTCTCTCTATCGCACTAATATACGCAAACGATTGGTATTTTGGCTAGGCACTAAGCAAGTGTGTGGCCAACATGCCAATCGTTTACGATACGACAACGAAACACTATCTGTCTCTCTATCGCACTAATATACTTTATTTATACCTGCAGTCATTTAGTAACTTCTTCATTTTCCATTGGTGTGAAAGAGACAGAATAAAGAGCAAGGGTTATAGTACACTCTGTAGTCTGTACACTTAGTAGTAGTGTACATAAAAAAAAAAACTACTGTGCATATACAATAAAATAAAGAGTGCCCATATGATATCATATGACACTAAAATTAATGTTGCTTGAAATTATATTGAAAACTATCAAGATTATTCTAGTCTGCATTGAAACGCGCGTCGCGTTGCCGGCGCTCGCGTACCGAGCGCCAACGCCATCTATCGAGCGTTATTTCGTGAAATCAGAGAACGCTCCAAGGATTAAGGGCTCTTAAGTCAGTAGACAAAAGACTATTGATCGTACCAAATCTCACTAAATACGTGACATTGCTCCTCTGGGCGCAACTTTGTCTTTAACTTGACCGCGTCTGATGTCAGCAATGTAGCTTAAGTAAAGCTTCGAGCAACAAACTACAGTAACAGGCAACACTGGAATCGAAAAAAGTTTTTATATGTAAGTAATTTAATATTTAACGAAGTTTGTTTGAACTGAAATAAGTAAAAATATACCTATATAAGAATTAAGTGTGATCGCCCTCACCATATGCAAGACTGCGAGTAATTAACGGTAAAAAATGGTTACATATACTTTTTCAAATATAAATAAAATGAATATTATTTGCAATTACTCGTATTATCTAAACTCGTTGATAATTAATAACCCGTCACTCTTTCAGTTCTCGGGTCTTAAGTTGCCCTGCTGTATCAAAACCATCAAAAATTTCACCATTTATTCGTTGGTATCCAACAATATTTTTTTCATTTGCTGTTGGTACCTATTTCATTCTACTCAGAACAATTTGCGTAGTACCGTCGAAATAAGTGGAGGATGAAAAGGCACTAGTTTAACTGAAATTATTTTTTGAACATCGTAACTACCGTGTAGGTATTTAACGTCCTCTCGTGCAAAAACCATCATAACGATGGATCTAAGCATGTACCATATTAATTAAAATCTTCGAAGCTATTAATTTCATTATATATAATTTGTGTAGATCGTTGTGATCGTTTAAAACAAGATCCTTGGTTTCAAACTATAAGACGATATACACACAAGTACATAAGTAGAAGTTAGGTTGGAAGGATGTTCGTTCGTAGAGTGAAGAGTGACAGTCGGGGTGTTTCTCATTAAGCTCCGGAAGTTCCCTACCATGCTTTGAGGAAGAAAGATAGTAAACATGCTTTTCTATGCAGAGCTTGGATCTACACTTTAATTACATTCAAACTATCGTGATTTAATTACTTTAAAATAAATCATACTACCATCAAAATAAAATGGTTAAATGAAGATGAATTACTGAAGCATACGAAACATGTCTCGATTAATACTACTTAAATAACTATATTAGTTCAAGCGTTTTATTTTAATGACTAAAGCTTTCTTTACTAACAAAGTTCTATTGCACAATTTTTATAATTTTTACAAATTAATACGATTTTTTTACAACTGGTACTAGTTGTATTTGCTAGTAATAGGTATTTTGTTTAATGCTGCGTTATGGCCTCGTAATTCCATAAAGGAAGAAATTGAAATGGCACATCATTCCTCGCATTTATGAATGAAGCCCTATGAATGTTATTTTTTGTAACTTTTTTTTGTCAATTGGTTCTCATGTTCCTGTATTAATAATATTTGTTCCTGATAGAAATATGGTATGACCTTTATATTATAAAGTTACTGTATTTACAATAGATTTAAAATTACATTTTTTTAAGGTCTAACTCGCAAACGTTTCATAATTTGTGTATTGTAAACATAATTATTTGTAATACTATAAGAGACATAAAATTCCACATAGATAAGTAGTCCCATACTGCTCTGGCAAAAGTGAAGCCGAAACAAGATCGATGTGTGCCTACTATACTCATGTTTTACGATGAGCAACACGCATACATACATATGTTATACATAACTATGTTGTCAGTATTTCTTTATTCTCCCAAAAGTAGCAGCATTTTAACAATACTCGTATTTGTATACAGGATCACTAATACACTAATTTATTCGTAAAATAATAATAATAAACAGTTACACATTTATAACGGGTTATCAATATTTTGGAAGTGTAACTTTGTGACAATGAAGTTTTTAGGGTTCCATAGTCACATTGAATCCTTTTTAATTAGACGCTCAACTTTAGTTTTAAAGATTTTTATAGAACATAGTAAGATACATCTTATAACCATTTTTTCGTAAGCAGCTGACTTAGTATGTACTGTGTCGCAGCTATTTACGCCCACCTCGGGTCATACGGGTGTTTATGTTATATATCTAGTAGAAACATAAGTATACAAGTTTATTATACTTAAAATTGCTTATAATTATGTTATATTATGTTAGGTCTTGTTTAGTTAAAACACATTTTAATATTTAGGTAAGCAAGTAGTAATGTAAATTTTATAACTTTATTACAGCATTATTACAGCACATTTACATTCATAAAATAATTCCAATCAGTATTTAATATATATAATTATAAGGATTCAATGGTGTGGTACTTTATTTCCTAGCAATAGTTTGTTTTGTGTAGGTGCCGCAGTTCTAACCTACTTTCCTTATGTGTACGTGTCGCAGTACTAATCTAATCTAACTTACTTTCCTAGCAACAGTTCGTTTCGTTTAGGGGTCGCAGTTCTAACCTCACCTAACCTACTTTACTAATAGCTGTGAAGTCAGAGTTCTAACCTTACTTTACCTACTTTTCTGGTAGTGCTTGTTGTAGAGTATACAAATGTCTCAAAAATATTTTTGAAGCTCTACTATGTGCGAGTAAGTATTTTACTGCTACGCTGATATGAAATACGAGTATATATCGAATCAATACATAATAATCCCACCAAAAACATTTTTATGTAAAATGTTGCCGAGACGAGGTCATAATAATATGTGATATTATGGATGGCTCACACTGTCAAAGAGTTATAAGATCTCATGTAGAGCAAAGCTTCTAACTCTTTTACATACATGCCCTAACTCTGCAAGCCCTAACTTCACAAACTTTACACCTTAGTCAAAATATGCGAGTTGGCCGTTTCGTTACTAAAAGAACTATTATATAACAGAACAAATTAACAGTGCACACATTTCTCATCTTACGCCCATGTGATGTTAGCGAAACGGCCAACCCACATATTTTGACTACGGTGTAGAGTTTGTGAAGTTAGGGTATGCAGAGTTAAGGCGTGTACAAGAGTTAGAAGCTACATGCGATCTGATCACTTTTTGACAGTGCGAGCCATCCATATTATGATCTCGTCTTGGCAACATTTAACATGAATAGTATTTTATACAACCGTGATATAATAGAGAGCTTTTCAGTCGTGGACCGTATTTAGGCAACGAAGATTGCTAAATTGCCTAAGAAAGGTTCGAGATTGAAAACCTTAATTAAATATATCACTATTGTATACAATACCTTTTCTACGAGTCATCTAAGATAATACTGTTTTTACTATATAACTTAAATAAGAATGAAAATTGGTATGTATGAGATACATACCAATTTTACTGAGGTAAACAAAAATATAGACATATACGCGCGACTCCCGCCCAGCGTCCGTTTAGTCTTATCTATAGGAGCGCAGAGGCACATGACAACAGTCGACGAGTAGAAAAAATGTATTTGGTGGGATTCTCACTTTTTATAAATTTACTATGTTTTTTTATTTCGTTCATTATTTCTTTATTTTTTGGGGGTGTAGGTATAACTTGCCCATCATGGGTGCCTTTTTTATAGCTCGCACTCTCTTCTATCTTTGCATCTAATCTATTATTTTATCTAGCTTGAAATAAAGTTTGTATCTATAGGAAAATCCATTCATACTTCCATCCCCTAATTTAAAGAATGTGGGAATTTACTTTAAAA
Organism: Cydia pomonella; assembly: GCF_033807575.1. Lineage (NCBI taxonomy): Eukaryota > Metazoa > Arthropoda > Insecta > Lepidoptera > Tortricidae > Cydia > Cydia pomonella. Next base: position 20,770,430 of record NC_084704.1, read on the forward strand.
TCTTGAAATATGTATTTTATTATCTATAAAAAGGAGTCCCTGTACCAATTTTCAGACCTCTAGCATCAAAATTTGCGATAGCCTCATACAAATTTCCATCCCCTAGTTTAAGGGGTTGGGGGCTTAAAGTTCCATTTTTTAGGTTTTTTTTGTTGTTTTTGTACTTAACTAATACTAGCTTACAAACCAAATGCAGAAAGTACCCTAAGAGTTTTGATGATCACCAGTGAGTGAGTGAATCAGTGACGAAATCGTTTTTTTTTAGATATCAATAATATCTAAAGTATAAAAGCTGTGCAATTGAATGAAAATTTATATATTTGAGAAAACAACTACTGAATTCATATCCCGAGAATTTTTTTTATATGGTATAATCTAAATCCAAGTTATGAGGGTTCAAAACGACGACGAAGCGCTTCGAGAAAAGGTGGGTAGTGTCCTTGCACTTCGCTTTGCTCGTCTTAGCGGGGGCACTACCGTGCCCCAAATTCATTTAAACATTTTCCGAAGGTACTGAGTATTACTAACATGAGACATTGATTTAGTGAATTCGTCTCTCAATGCAATTTCTTGCCTGATGTTGGATGGCGATAGCCCAATGTGTGAGTGCACGGTTGTAACAAAATATTTCCTCTCATCCTGGGATGTATTAATCTCAGCGCGACCTTTCTCGTGCAAGTGAGAAAATTATTATGATAAATAGTCGCCATCACGGTATTAGCGACGAAGGGTCCATATGCGAGCCATTTGATACAAAAGAGCTTACGTCCACTAAGATTAATGTGGTGAAGCGTATTCGTTACTAATGTTATTATACATACATAATCCCTTCTTCGTCCTTAGGTCGTTTTCGTAATAGTATACTTAGGTAGTTATTTAAATGTTATACTGCATTAGGTTAACTGTATAATACCTAATGATCATACATTTATTTCATTTTAATTACGGCAGAAAGAGATACGAGTACTCTACTTCGCGCGCAAGATATACTACTAATCAGTGTTGGGCATAATTCAATTAATTTGTAATTGCATTACGCATTCAATGTAATTTAAATTACTTGTAATCATTATGCTCGTAACACACACACACACACACACATACAGCAGATGCACAGCACAGCAGATGTCATTCCAGATCTAGAGCAGAGCCCAACTGGGGAAGTACCTCCACCTTACAGAAAACCGCAGCCAAATAACACTTGACCCTACTTAATTTGAATTTTGAATTAAAGAAAAAAAGAAAGATTTTTTTTTGAATTAAATTTAATTTGAATTACCTGGTAATTTTTAATTGAAATTACATTGTTGTGTAAACTATTTATTACTTACACAAACAGGATCAAATTTACCACTTTACAATTTACTAAGCATTTAAGGAGGTACTTAGGTATAAGTATTTTTTTAGTCTTACATTTTCTTAGTAATATGATTTTAACAAGTTTAAGTGTAGATCTTCGGATGGTAACATAATCATAACCGGGAGGTACAGTCAACTGAAAAAGTATACATATATATATCAATCCTAAACAAAAGGGACCTTTTGGCGGAAATTGAGTTATCTTAGGGATATAAATCTAGAAACATATACCTAACTATTAATACAACAATCAACCAACCTAAAAATACCGTCATAAGGTCTCTTGTTTTGGACTGACACAAATAGCGTCCAAAGTTGAATGTAAGAACTAAAACATGTACTAAAAAACTTACACACGTATGTAAAAAAAAAAATTTGAAAATTTTGAAGATAAATTCCTTAAAATTGAGTTGCTAAATTTGGCCTTAACATATTAAATTAAAACCTACAAACGAGTATAGCATGCTATATAAAAACAATGTTTTTTTTTTACTGAGTGTAATTTGTAATGCATGATAATGCATTACGAATTAAAATTACAAAATGTGATTTCTAATTGCATTGCGAATTACATTTTCTAATGCAGTGAAATTTTAATGCAATTTGAAATTACATTTCCGTAATTTCAATTCATAATTCAAATTACATTTTATAATTGCAATGCATAATTTGTAATGGAATTACTTTAAAAAAAATGATTTATTCGGTGAACATACATTTAAAAAACACAAAAGTCGGTTAATAAAACGTACATAGCATAAAACCTAGATATGCTTAGTATCAATATCAAATAGAACACTCTTATTCAAACATTACGATGGTAAAACACTCAAACACTCGCTTGGTAACTATTAGACTTAGCTAAGATTTGGCTAGTGTTTAGTTACTTTAGTCGACCCATATCCTAGTGCTCACTATTTGTCGAAAGTCGTTAGAAACTCGGCATATGAACAAAGCTAAGTTTGCTCAGCTGTTGCGGTTCTGCTAAGCATCTGTTGTGTACACAGATGTATTTGTTAAATTCAAAAAGAAGAATTCTGTGTTTTACTGCAAGTTATTTTAATTGAATACTTTGATTTTTATTTAGTAATCATGATGATGTATCATATGATATATGGGCAATAGAATTGACTCCAAATTTTAAATACAACCGCAAAATGAAATGAGACGTAGGTTTAAGTGTTATTAAATAATTTTGAAAGACATTTTTAATTTTGCTTAAATAAAAGATTGTAGTTAATTTTTGAAAATCTTTAAAGCGGTACTGTATTGCGTATTCATCATTTGACCGTCGCGTCAGTAAGTGCGACATTTTTATTAAAAACAAAGTGTATACATAAATATTATATGATATTATTACACAAATTAACTAAGTCCCACAGGGATGCTTGTGGGTAGAGATGGGAAGGGGTGAGTAAATACTGAGTATTTACTCAAAGCTCGGTATTTTAATACCCGTATTTTATTTAGGTGGGTTAAACGATTGAAATATTTTTTTTACGAAGGTGTGGTATTGAACTCTGTTATTCCGAGTAAAGAATATTAATTTCACGATTAAGTAAAATCGTTTTGTATTTCCTATACTATGAAATTAATAAAATTTCCTTGAAATTATAATATTTACTATCGCCTAAAAAAAATTTAAAAATTAATCGAATTTGCTATTCCCGTCTTTTAGACATCAGGTTTTTAATTCGAACAATATTTTTTCTCTCAGTGTACTTACTTTGTTTCAAACCTAAATTGTGTGGCATGCCGCTGTCACATATAAGTAGGTCTAGAGAATCCATTCTAAATATTCAGCTAAGCGAAACTTTGGGCTTGGCAGATCTAAAAAAATCCCGGTCAAATGTTTTACCTAAAACGACAAAGAAGTTAGGTCTACTTTACTGGAAAATAGAACCTGGATGAACTTCTAACCCAGCTAATGGACGTGCCAAACTCTAAAGAGTAAGTGTCAGAGAAGACGGGTACTGGCTTTAAGAGGCTGTCAATACCTAAAGCGCGCACACTGTCTATTTGTATCAGAGTAAATGAGATAGCACTGTCGCATGTTACTGGGCCTTTGCAAGGGAATAATAAGAAAAATATTAAAATAAAAAAAGTGGATTATTAGTGTAATATTTTACTCAATAGCGGTTTAGATATAAATGTTTTGAAATTGTGATTTTAAGACCAATCTTTGCAATTATTTTCTATCGAGCCGATTTCGTTCAATCATGTATCGAGTACAACCACGGTCTTTGAAATATAATTAATATGAACATAATAATATATTTTTCTTACTTGACTAAAACAAATAGTCTTTCTTAAAAAAACTGTTTAAGTAACATCAATTTCAAGGACATTGGGTGTTGACAGCCTCTTAAGCGCACTATTCCCAAAGTATTGAAACTTCCTTAAAACCCGATACCTTCCGAATTTCAATTTGCATCTGTCTCGCGGTTTTAGTTTGCGCCCCACATAGTTGCCGCTACAAAAGCGAAGCGAGCTGTCTGCATGGGGTATCAGGCACTCTTCTGGCGGAGAAGTGCGGGCCTCTAATAGTGTTATCTACCGGTCTCTTGTATCAGTTAATGTACTAGTTCAGTTATTTATTAATTTGATTTCTACTGTATATTTATAGCCTATTTATTTTTAATGTAAATTATGACTAGGTAAATGTAAATTATTACTACATAACACATATTTGGCGTACGCGTCGCTTAAAAGGCTTCTCATTTGTTTTTTTATTTATTTATTAATAAGTATGTACCTATAGTCAAACGAACTTAGTTGCCATTTTAATATTTTATCTTTTTTCATTTTGGAGTTGTTAAACAACGTAGATCTAAAAAAGTAAAGTGAAAACATGAAACGTTGGTATAATAAAATAACCTCAATTTATCTTACACACGTGTGTAGGTACACATACACTTCCTAGGACATAAATATAAGGTATTATTATCTCATCTTATCCAATCTCGCCAATGATACTCGACGCGCACCGAGTACTCGCTACGAAATGATCGCGTTATTTACTTCAACCCCATTTGACGAAGTTTCCTCAAACATGGAGATCATGCAAACATGTAATACCCTTGAGTGTTATGCCGTACCTATTCGAAGAGCAATAATACTGAATAAGATGCAACGCTGTATGTGTTTACCTATAATACTATATTATGTTACCGTACAATCTCCTTTTTAGTTACTTACAACTAGTTTTCCTTATCGACACAGTGAAAACGCGTTTACAATGGTCAAAACTAGGCTTTGGTGAAAGCGATACACATAACAGAAAATAAAAACATAACTAAATTAACATTATACAGTGTTTAAATTCAATACGGGCAAACCTTTAAACAATGGTTAGCTTAGGCCCTAAGAAGTACCTATATTGAGATAATTTTTGCTTGGAAATACAATGAAAATATTAACCATACAAAGTAGTTGGACCCACAATTGCTTCAAAAGCAACACACAAGTTACCAGATACTAGCTTTTAATAGTAACTGTCTACGCTTGTTGAAATCTCTCGTAATGTTTGCAGTACATTGCTGCTCGGTTAATTATCAAAAATTAATTACAGAAAAATATTTAAATCAACTAAAAAAACTTCTTCATTCATGATTATACAGGTAAATTTATTGTCTGGTTTGGATTTATTGCCCGTATTGGATTTACACACTGTACCATCAGGTTCAAATTTTCATGGACAATATAATGAATGATTTCAGTCATAACTTGTCCATGCACATTTGACCCTACTGTATAATAGGTACATAAAGTCAGGTCTGACGCTCGCCAGCCGCTGCGGCGGCACGCTCGCTTCACTCGCTCGGCTTCACGCGCCTGTTTGGTCACCTCCTCCTCGCTTCGCTCGTTGTCGCTCCATTCTTTCGACTTTAGCAAAATACCGGGAAAACTAGTTTTAAGTTGAAAGATTGGCGATTATCATATTTTTAAGGTGGGTTCAGCCAGCAGAGTTTTTGAGAAATCGTAGGGCTTTTTTCTAGAATCTAGAGGCCTTTCTTTAGTAACATAATTGATTCGAAACCTGATTAAACAATTTCCGCCACACAGAAAAAAAACACGGACAAAACAATTTGTATCCATTTTTCCAAATTTGTAAGCTGAAACTACATGAACACTGCTTCTAAAATTGCGTAATTTAATTTTGGTCCCAATAATATTAAAACTAACTAAATTATAACAATACAATAACGTCGTCCGTTCAGTGCTCAGCGCAGCGAGCTACGTTCGTTAGGACCTGAACTCACGACACCTTAATCACTTCTAGAGCAATGCAAACAATTGGAATAAAATACTATATTAGTTATAATAATTACTCCTGCAATGAGTAACGGTAATGTACCTACTTATTAACACCTTTGCTATGGAAGGGTTCCTAGAATTATCTATCATTTTGACCGCAGTGTTTGCCAATACATATATGTAAATAGACGACATCTCTGTCATCTTTACAAGGCTTTGTAACCAAACCTTATAAAAGATGTCAAGGAATCACCATTCGACCCAGAATAGATCAACATTAATGTTAAGCATGGATAATGCGGGAAAGGCACGGTCCCTTTTTAAATTTGTTGTGTATCGGAAATTGAATTTCGTTTAGCAATATCTTGTCATGGCACGAGTTTTTCCCCGGTAAATTAAATAACCCTGGTTTAAGATTCGTGCAGATTAGTTTTGAATGTTTAAGAAGATGACACTTTTTCAATTATGAATGCGATATCATGCTACCTACCCATGAATCAGTACGTAAGTATAGTGGTTTTATTTTATTTAAGATTATTATTTTGGACCACCAATCTGCCCTAGTGGGTAGTGACCCTGTCTATGAAGCTGATGGTCCTGGGTTCAAATCCCGGTAAGGACATTTATTTATGTGATGAGCAGAGATATTTGTTCTTGAGTCATGAATGTTTTATACGTATTTAAGTATTTGTATATTAGGTGTATATATCGTTGTCTGAGTACCTTCAACTCAAGCCTTCTTGGCTTACTGCGGGAGATAGTCCATTTGTGTAGGAATGTCCCTGTAATAAGTATTTATTTTATTTTATTTTTACTTGGGTACAACAATTTTCCTCAGACTCAAATATCGTCCAGGATATTTTATATATAAACAGTACATATTGCTCATTTTACTGACATACAATAATATTCTTACACCAGCCGCACCAATATCTTTTGGGAAAATTTCACTGAAAGCCGGAACAAACCTGTGTCTGAAATTGAGACTTCCCTAAAAGAAGTCTCTCAGTGAGGTGTTAAAGGAACTTAGTCCGTTTTAACCCTACGAAGACACAAGTTTGCGCCGTTGTTTGTCATGTTACCTCGTTTTGAGAACACACCTCTGTCTGCCACAGCCGGAATCGTAATCCTTGGCGTCGACATCTCGAGTGAAGTCCAGTTCCGTGGCTATTTAGAGAGTAACGCCAAATTAGCCTCAAAAAAGCTCGGTGTGCTCAACAGATCGAGACAGTATTTAATCACACCGGCCCACCACGTAAAGCTTTATAAGGCGCAAGTGCGCCCAAACATGGAATACTGTTCTCATTTATGGGCAGGGGCACCCCAATTACCAGCTTCTCCCTCGGGACCGCATTCAACGAAGAGCGACTCGAATTGTCGACTGCCAGCGTATTTCGGATCCTCTTTACTCCTTCGCGCTGCGTAGAGATGTGGCCTCGCTCTATATTTTCTATCGCATGTACCTATATAACGGCGAGTGCTCCGAGGTATTGCTCGGATTAATCCCTGCCGCTTATTTTCGCCACTGCCCTTCGCGACAACATTTCCATCCTCACCACTTAGATGGTTGGCAGCCCTCAACTGCGCGTTTCTCCAGGAACTTTCTGCCTCGCACAGCTAAACTGTGGAATGAACTGCGGTGTTTCCGGACTGATACGACCTTCAAACCTTCAAGAAAAGAGCGTACTCCCATCTTAAGGGCCGACAACGCACTTACAACCTCCTGGTGTTGCAGGTGTCTATGGGCGGCGGTAATCGCTTACCATCCGGTGATCCGTCTGCTGACATACTCTACCGACGAAATTACTTTCACCTTGCTGAAGCCACGAATTATTGTGAAAATATACCTATGAGAGGTAAGGTTTGTGCAAAAATGACAGTTCCGTGTATGTGCTTTAAATAAACGATTCGTAGTGTCTGAATTTATATAATAACAAAGTCTTAGTTTAGTTTTTGAACGTGCTATTCGATACAACAAGGAGTTAATAAGATAGACGACTTCGATTTAACGATTTTGATATTATTTTGGTACGACCTTGAAGATTGCTCACTCTAATTGGTGCATTGGAAATATGTACAATCAAATGAAAGTCGTGGCTGAGATGCGGACCAATCACCAAGATGATCGTAAAGATAACAAATCGTTAAATCAAATCGGCCCCGAGAACAATTTTTAAGATGTATTATTACCGTCAAGTTTTACTAGTTACTACCTATGTACATAATGAAATCAAGCCAGAAATTATGAAATTATAAAACGACTTACAAATCTCATTTTCGACTAAGGAACAAATCAATTTTATGAAATATTTTATTCAAAATATTTATTTCAGTTATATCCTCATTTTGTTTAAATAACTGGGCAACGCTACCAATGACATGGGGACGTTAGAGCTGACTACGGTCCCGAGTGATACTTTAACCTAATTTAATTTAGTGGTTAAGATTGACATGGATGGTGGAAAGGTAAAAGGTAGAAAACTTTGAGCGACACTTTCGTTGAAATTGAGTTGTAGATAACGTATTCGTAAATAACTGAGGAAGAGCGGGCTTTCTTGTCACATGTATGATGCATACCTACTTACTAAAAGTCCCAACCATGATACTGTTATGGTGTACTATTAAACGAAATAAACACTTTTAGATTTTTTTTCATAACTATAAGATATCTAAAAAAAGTTATTTTATTAATCACGACATATTTTAATAAGTTTTGGTTTATTTACAAATTCATTACTTTTTACGTGCTATTTAGTGCTACCAATCCCATGATTTTTTTGAGATGGTGTGGTCGGGCTAGCATTCTGGTACCCCGCCCAACCACGCAACCGCGATGTGCAGTACTCTCCAAATAAAATACATTTTATTTATTAAAAAAAAAACTTTAATAAGCTCTCCTGTGATATTCATAAAAAATACTTTTCCGTCGAGTCAACATTTTATTGATCATTAGTAATATTAGTATAGGTGACGAAGCCTGTCAAAATGTTCATGAATACTATGTTTTTTTATCTCGTTAGATATGGCTAACGTAAAAAGTGACGATGGTGTCACCGATAAACATCTCTCACCATTTGCTTCAACATTTGCTTAATATAATCACTACAAACTATGTGCTCAATATATGTTTTTTCAACACACTTGCTCAAAACGACGTTTTTATTCCACCGATTTTTGGCTCATATCCTAAATATTAAACACGCGTTCTTTTTCAGTACCTTTATTATAACACTCGTGCTTTTTCATTATATTATCCGACTGATTGCTAATAACATAATTTATAGATTGCCTTGCGCGCGCATTGGAATCGTGCGTAAAAAAAAAAAAACGCCCCAGCCATTTTCCGTACCTATTTGTCATAAAATAAATAAAATTTGAATAGTTTTGAAAGTTTTTAGTTTATATATTGACGAAAATGACATTTTCAAGCATTGAAAATGTAAAACACATAAAATTGACGCTGCCAGTAATACTAAAATGAGGCAAGAGCCGAGAATGATAGCCTTTTACAATAAAAATTTGGTGAAAAATAATTAACGGCATATGAAACATTTATTTAATGGAAAATTAGCAAAAACGCCTAGTCTTTCTTGGAAAACGTGTTAATAGCTTACTTCAATGAACTGGCGAATAAGTGCCTACAAGCCCAGCATGCTTTAGTGCAATTATTTGATGTTAAAACTGAAAGCCACCATTTTGAAAATTGTACTTTTACTATTTTTACAAAAAAATATCGAATTTATACTGAAACTGCTGCGTTACTTATTAACACGATATACCTTTTACTGGTCTATGCACATCAAATTTCCATTAATCTAATAAACTTGAACTGACGTATCAAATTCCAACTAAATATCTGCTGATAGTGGCTTTCTGTAAAGTACAGCAAGCGATTTGCATAGACAAATATTAAATCAGCAAAAGCAGCAGTAGGGCGGAGGTTTTATAAAAAAGTATACTACATAACATAATTAGGTAATAAGAATTTTGGACTTTTATTGAACAATTAAATCTGAATCATAGTCGGTGTTCCCGAATTGTGTGTATTCTCGGTTCTTGCAATACAAATTCAGTACCAAGAGCATTTCCTAGAGGGTACCCAGTAAAATTATACTTTTTTGTAACAGAAAATGAATGTAAGAATTTATGATGTTAGTTCAATTTCCTATTTTACTCCACTCTCTACATGTCCGTCCATGTCCGTCCGTAAATGTGCGACATTGGAGACAGGTAAGTTCTTCATTATAGACTATCTTTGTATAACGCGTAGTTGAAATATCTGATTATATATATACTACTGTTGTAGTAATAACAATGCTTATGACTACTGCAATACTCTCCGTGCTACAAACTAGCGCAGATCACGCTATTTGCTGCAGCTACCCATTTATAACCGTCGACATTATCATTGTCGACCACTGCCCTCATATTCGGACGTCATTTGTCACGCAGGCTATCACCTGATCCATGCGGCCTTGGTGCTCCGAATACTGTAGCTATCAGTCCCGGCATTTTTATGTAAGTATACTAAGACGTAAGTATATTTTTAGAAGAGCGAGTAGTCGTTTAAATAAGTATGCTATTTTATTTCTATGTAATGGACACTTTAGAGCTGTTTTGTAGTTATTTAAGGTTAAATAATACTATTGAGGCCTTTTTGTAGTAAATTTATCATTTTATCAATTTAACCTTTCACGTGGTTTAAAAAATATCAAAATACTTCTAAACCGCTCCATTACCAATTAACTATTTTTGCACAAAAGCTACATACAAATTGCTTCTATAAAAGCGTAAGTAACATCAAACTCATCGATTACGATTCTCATCGGTTGTTGTTAAAAATAACAATTCACTAACAATGCTACCTGTAATGGAGCACGCACGGCCGTCCCCTCAGTGCTCAGTGAAATCACTGCACCGTGCAATGATGATGGTAAATTTTAATTTTGCTAACAGAATTTGCTGTTTAGTATAAAAATTATTTAGTATGGGATAGCGCATTCTTATCTACGATCCACGATTTCTGAATATGACTTGAGACTTGGATGCTGAAGTACCCTTATGACAGATATATCTACGAGCTTCCCTAAGCAAGCAAATAGGGAACTTGAGAGAAGTGGGAGAAAAAAATCATCGAGGGTCGATTAAGAGTCGATCATATGTATATCTAGGTTGGATAGAACGATCAGACCGGTGTTCCGAAAGGTCGCAAGTTCAAATCTTGCTTACAGTGCAATAAAATTTTCATTAAAAAAATGCAAGTTCTTCCCTCGCGCCCACGATTCCGAACGGTTCCTCATGCTCGTTTTTATCCATCCGCCTTATTTTCTCCATTTTTCTTTTCATAGATCTCAAAAGCTTTATAGTATTATATTATTAGCCTTATTGTCCACGTCTTACACCCGAACAATGCGATGCTCCACGATATCTTAAGTAGGCGTAATAAGCTTTGTAATTTTGTTGGTATTCATTAGTAAAACTATTACTAACATGTAACAATGTAACGTGTAACAATGTAACAAAGACACTCATTTGCCCGTATTTTACTTATAATTGATTATTAATACCAGTTGGGATGGTTCCAAATAAAAGTATCAACACTCTTTTGAATTAGTTTTCACGTTCATTGGATATATACGTTCATTTTTTGTGCTGGAATGTGTGTGGTAAGCAGCATCATTCAAAATTAATGACAAGCATTATCATCAACCGATACAATTATTGGAAGCGGTTATACCGATGTCAATATGTAATGTTTACATGCCATAAATTAGCTGCATGTACACAAACTGGAATAACGGTTATAGTTTCAGTTAGTAGCTGCTTAGAGGACGTGCAGGCTATTTGAAATATTATAGACATATTTTAATGGGGTTGTATGGCTTGATACCACTTGACACAAAAAGTTCATCATAGTATACATTTTATACTTCTGTATGTAATTTAAGTTTTACCACGAAATAAGTGATTTATGATTTATGAATATCTCAGACATCATAAACATAGAAACTCAAACATGCATCATCATATATGAATATAAGCCAAGGTCAAAAGAAAAGAATTGGCGATGCAGCTGCCGTGTGTTATTTACACGAAGCATTTGAAGGCACTTTTGATACCTACGTAGGTAATCAAAATCAATTAAGCGTAAACAGAAATTTTGGTTCATTTATCAAGACCCTTAAGACTAACTAAAACCCTAAATTTCATGAATATTAAGATACAAACATCTAAAAATCGGGATTTTTCTCACTGACTGACTGACACTAAACACCCAAAAAAAAAACCCACTTCCAGATAACTCACAAAGGTAAAATTTGGCATCCAGCTGGGCAATTGTGTGGTAACGAATCTAAGATAAAGAAACCGGCAAAAGAATTGAGATCTATATGGATAAGTACCAAGTTATAGTTTACTTGAGTTGTAATTAAAGTTCAAGATTTGTCTTGGCTAGCTTTTATACCAGCAATAGTGATGGGTAGGACATCAATTTAAAATGAGTTTGTATGAGTACCTCATTCTCTAAAATGAGGTGTTACAATGTCTTACTTCAAATGAGGAGAGGTACTAGCAGTTTTGCAGCATCGACTATTCCATCAACTCCAACGGCAGCAAACCATATTTAATGTAAATACATATTTAGGCATTGCTAAACTTCCTTTTAAATATTTAATTGGAGTGCAATTCTGGAGGTTTAAAACAGAACTTTAACAACAGAAGACATAAATTTAAGAATCAAACTAAGGAGTTAAAGTACATACATCCTATTGCAACTTAATTTGATGCTTTTATGAAACTTGTTCTAATTTAGCAGTTTATTATTTTTATTGTTAGATTGTTCAGTATCAATTTTTGCTACTTGATATCATTTTAAGTTTAACATTCATATATTGAAATAAATACTAACCATAAACTACCAAACAAACAATTAACAAACTAAGGAGAACAAATCCAATATTTTTTGTACCATTATTATATAGAAATTACTAACTTACCACCTCATAATTTATCAGTAATAATATCATTGTAATATGATAACAAACGAAAGCCTCAATAACGTTCGCGCGGTAATGCCACCGGCGTGTAATATACACTTGATTTTTGTATGCAAAAGACACAACGAAAGACCCACAGGTATATTTTATCGCGAAAACAATGTTAATATATTGTTATTTTGGCATAATTATAAGAATGGTCACTGATCACTATTTATAAAACACAACTAAAGATTACGAACAACTTTTTCGAGTTTCTCGTACTATAAATATGTCAAAATCATAAATGATCGAAATACTATACGAAGCACGTTAACAAAAAGTATTACAAATTCAAATCGTTAAAATGTACCTGTTTATTTCACCTATACAAATTATATTTACTTTTTTTATTAATAAACTAATGTAAATTATCATATTTTGTGTACGCCACTATATTATATTTCAATAATTTAAATAATATTTTGGTCTCTTAAACGATAACTGTTTTTAAGCAAGCTTCGTAAATGCCCAGTGAGACTTGGTTGGCATTTCAATCGCTTATCAAGTAACCATTTCACTGTCCAGTCTAATTGATTCAGATTATACATGACACCAGCAATATGAGTCTTGAGGTCAGGTTATACTGGTATGCGCGTTAGTACAATAATAGCTAACAAATATGGAGGCCTACCGCGAACCATGAAGTTTTGCTTTGCTGTCGCACTTACGTATGAAATTACAAGTGCGACAGAGAAAAAAAACTTTCTTCGGTAGGTTCTTTGATGACTTAGATTTTTCGCTTTTGACAAGTAACTTAGCAATGCTAGGATCAAAATGGCGTAATATGTATGTAAGCTTGCGGACGCTTACGCTTGTTTTCTTTCGTGTTTCATTTTTAACCTATTTTCGATGAGGTGTTATTGAAGCACGGCGCGTGTCTGTCTCACTCCCTCTTTCGGTAAATCTAATTCATTGTTTCATTTTGAAAGGATTTTTGAGGGGATGTCACAGTGAGGCGAGTGAATGGTACAAACACAACGCATTTCTCGGTGGACCTTTTGTCCTTGCAAAAAGGTTTGTAGTTGGGCAGTTGTTAGTGTGAGCGATGAATACGATGACGTCAATGACTCATTTCTTCATTTGAATGTCGGCGAGCACCGAGCGCCTCGCGACTCTCTTGCGAGTTGTGAGGAACGCGAGTGAGTTTGAAAGGCTGAGAGTTTTTTTTTAAATTTGAAGTGTTTGAGTGGTAAGAGCTGTGTGTGATGCGCGCGAGTAAATGAGTAAAATTAATTGAGGAGTGATGTATGACATTTATGCGGTGTGAAGTTCTGCGACAATTTAACAAAGTGAGTGGTACAAATGAGGTGCCTCACGAGTGAGCAACTCAACACTAACCAGCAACTTAATTTTAGAAAAGTAACATACATACATCTCAATTCTTTGACCGGCGAAGTCAACAACGACGCATATTTTTTAAATTTAACTTCGCTGTTATTTCACATTTATGATTTATTTTACTGCAAATGACCAGGCGGGTTTACTAAATATTTGAAAATTCCAGGATATTTTACATGGTACACCATGGACGATGTTTTCAGATATAGACTTATAACAGATAAATAATTTATGTTGAAGACAGTCCGATCCACTTTTGCTGAAAAATACTACTTGAGTCCTATTTCAAGCTTCATTTCAAAGCCCCGGCAATAAGGAGCTAGGTAAGCCTGACGAATGACTCGAACTCACGATACTACGTGACCAAGACCGCAGCGACAGATTTTTAACCTTGCTCGACCGGAATAATAACGATTACCTACTAAATATTACAGATTACTAAAATCAGAGGGTAAAGATAAGCTTAAGACTTCAGATTTTGTACATGTAGATGTTTGTATTTCAAAGCAATTAGAAATATATATGTTATGGTGAAAGGGTTCGTTGTTGATTACGAAACGCTAATAATAGACCGCGGGCCAGGAGCATACTTCGTCAGTCATCGCACCCGGCTGATACTTTGTCAGATAATAGTTTAGATGCTGTTTTTAAAAAAAACTGTCAGCCGGTTCTATCGCGGTGGAATGACCGTCAGCTGTAAAATCAACATGTAAGAAAATATGCGTTTTATCATTTTATGTGCGGCACAGTATGCGTAATATGTAAATTGCGTAATCCATTGATGGCTTTTCAGGCGTTTACGCCTGATGAAATGTTACATGCAAAGTTTCATGATTTGTTATTGCTATCATAAAAGGTATAGCGCTTATTTTTTACATAAAAACGAAATATATATATATAGCCCAGTCGTTAACGTTTATTGTATTATCCTCAGAAGTGAACTTCTTCTAGAATAAGGTAAAACATGGATTTAGGTAAAAAACAACGAAAGAAATCGGAACATAAATAAAGGCTATTGTGCCTATCAGAAATATCGCAAAAAAATAGTAATTCTTTTATGAGAAGACTGATGTAGAGAATGTTACGTTACATCGAAACATAAATAATTAATTTAAAAATGTAGTTATTTTAAATGACACTTAAGGAAATGTTAAAGCAAATTGTTCATCTTGGTTTTGCTCATAACCAATTTAAATCAACTAAGTAAATAGGTATGTACAAAAGCATCGTTATTTACACGCCATGTAAACATTGCGAGATTAATTGCGGATTCCCTTTGAATTCTGAGCGTGTGAGTACTAAGTACGAGTAACTTAAAATAGATTAGTACAGAGCAGCTTCTCGTATAAATTGAAAGGAGGTATTTGTGTAATATTTCATAAGATTTAGAAAATATTTTATAATTGTTTTATGGGTAGTGATTAAAAAAGTGATTTGTGTTTACCCGAATATTTGTTAATTGCCTAATCTGCCGACAGTCGCGAAAATGACCCTTCTTTCCTACCCGCCAATTCTAATCATGAAAAAGTATAAATATAACGTACCATGGGGTGGAATGATCTTTTCGCTATGGCGCTTGAACCAGTAACATTTAGTACGAATGCTACTGTTTGTTAAGTTAAAATTGTTTGATTCATCACATTTGTATTTTAAAGATCGTGTCATTTACGACGACGCTGGCCTTGACTCGTATTGTCATGTTGTTAAAGGTTAGATTTGACAAATCTGCGCGTCATCGTAGATGACACGCCCTATACACATACTTAGCTCAGATTTATATCCCAGTGCCCAGGCAGATACTAAAATGGCAGTTCGATTGGCCACTTTACTCAATCATTCTGCTTTTGTAGGTATATTTTATACAAAAATAACAGATCGGCTGGAGAAATTCGAGCATTTGAACTGTCATTTATAAGTATTTGGGATAAAAATTAAAACAATGTTTTTATCGCCCTTAACTGTAACCGAGTGACTCTCAAAAAATGTTTATGTATTAGTCAAACTGAAATGCCCGTGAAGTTGACCACCCTAAATCGTTTGCCCGCAAATGGCATATCTATATCGTTTGTTCATCGTTAGTTCATGTTTGTTCAGTAGGTAAAATCAATATAACTGCGTATCCGTAGAATAATTGTTCTTTTTTAACCGATTTAAATAGCAGTGTGGTATAAACTGGGACGTCGTCGGTCTTAACTTGTCTGACAAACAGTAAGGCACTCGGTAAATTTGCCAAGTATAAATTTAGAATTTAAGCCTTTATTAATTATTCAATCAATTCGATTGGGTCTTTAGTGTTTTCTTGATATCAAAATAATTTCAACAAGCGTTGTTATTAACGCAACAAAATAAAATAGGTACTGTAGTATATAGACGTTTCGAGTGCAACATGGTGACGTCACTGACAGTTACAGTCAAAACAATATTTATACTTCGTATCCAAATCCAAGACAACAAATATAATTTACTAGCAGCAGTACACGTTATCGTGCAGTCCAAGTCACACATTTTAGAGATTATAGTATTTAAAAAACAAGTTCGCGCTGTCCCTCTCACTCGCTACGCTGCGTTCCTGCTTCGACATCGCTCCTCCAGTACTCATTACATGTTTTTGTGTTAGTCCGAGTCACACGTATTTTCGCCAAAATAGTGTTCCTCTAAATATGTGTACCTAATTGTGTTTCGATTAATGTTTATTGTGCGCTGAATAAGAAGTATAGAATCAAAACATTATTTGCACTGCCGACCGCCGTACCCTCGAACGAAAAATTGTTGTTTATTCAGCTCGGCAAGTCTAGTCTCGTTTGCCATACTTACATGGCAGTTAAACTTTCAATTTGAAATTGTAGGTATATTCGTTTAGCGTAATAAACTTATTACCTAAGAAATCAAGTAAGTAATTTTTACGTTCATACGAAATCACTTACTACAACTACCTTCTTTTTTGAATAAATAAATTACGGAAAAAATAAGTATGGGGCTACAAATAGATTACAATTTGAACTTTAAATAATTGTAATACGTACTATTATAGTATTATTTACTAATATAATATTATTTAGATTTCATTTTATGATTGCATAAAATGCAATGTTCACTCACAATTTGTTTTTTACGAGATGCTTTCGCGTACAGATTTAAATATACAAACCATATCTGAATAAAGTTAATATATACTAGGTAATCGTTTCACGAAAGCGGCTTTTACCATGTCCGATCTACCCTACCATACAATAAAACAGATAACAATGGTAATCCTTGCCGATTGGTAATAAGTGCCTATGAATGATAACAAAACGCGTCTTTATGCAAATGTACATACACAGTACCAACAAGTTTAATGAGCGTCTTATGAGGATACCTATAGGTATAAATATACAGGAGTAATGTCAATCAATACACAATCTATAAGACATTGGAAGACTATTTAGTCTGACTGACAGTTTAAAGTGTTTAATGCCATTAATCGACGTATACAAACGGGACGTGCTATGCGTGCTCCGATACCGTGCGCCCCATGCCCCATATGAGGGCCATAGTGAATCTATCGTATGGATCATGACGGATTAGGTAATAGGCTTTAATCGGACATCGCGGTATCGTCGAGTCTTGGGTCCAATCGATGTGGTCGCCTCCTAAATTTGATCATCAGTTAGTTACCCGCTTTGTTATTATTAGACAGCTTTGATTAACATAATATAATATAATTTTAAAATGAAATATATTATGGAAAGATACACTTGATTTGTGTAATATTGTGGACTCCGTCTAATAATAATTCTCCTTTCCGTGAGTACTTAGAAGCTTAGGTTTACTGTGCAACAAGATATTCATCAAACAGAAAATCGGTATTAACTGTGTTGATAAAAGTTTTAATGTAATTTTATAATGCACATTAATTAATAGTTCAAAATTAAAACACATATTAAATAAATATTTTCTTATAAATGAGATGTCGACATGGTACTATATTTGCCCCACTTTAATAGTGAAGAGGCTATCATTACTCCACAATCATTGTGTCGAGGGCTCCGCTTTCACAGCGTCGAGGTTATATTTGCCCCACTTTAATAGTGAAGAGGCTATCATTACTCCACAATCATTGTGTCGAGGGCTCCGCTTTAACAGCGTTGAAGCTATATTTGCCCCACTTGAATAGTGATGAGGCTATCATTACTCCACAATCATTGTGTCGAGGGCTCCGCTTTAACAGCGTTGAAGCTATATTTGCCCCACTTGAATAGTGATGAGGCTATCATTACTCCACAATCATTGTGTCGAGGGCTCCGCTTTAACAGCGTCGAAGCTATATTTGCCCCACTTTAATAGTGATGAGGCTATCATTACTCCACAACCATTGTGTCGAGGGCTCCGCTTTAACAGCGTCGAAGCTATATTTGCCCCACTTTAATAGTGAAGGGGCTATCATTTCTCCACAATCATTGTGTCGAGGGCTCCGCTTTAACAGCGTTGAAGCTATATTTGCCCCACTTTAATAGTGATGAGGCTATCATTACTCCACAACCATTGTGTCGAGGGCTCCGCTTTAACAGCGTCGAAGCTATATTTGCCCCACTTTAATAGTGATGAGGCTATCATTACTCCACAATCACTGTGTCGAGGGCTCCGCTTTAACAGCGTTGAAGCTATATTTGCCCCACTTTAATAGTGATGAGGCTATCATTACTCCACAACCATTGTGTCGAGTGCTCCGCTTTCACAGCGTCGAAGCTATATTTGCCCCACTTTAATAGTGAAGAGGCTATCATTACTCCACAGTCATTGTGTCGAGGGCTCCGCTTTCACAGCGTTGAAGCCATATTTGCCCCACTTTAATAGTGAAGAGGCTATCATTACTCCACAATATTGTGTCGAGGGCTCCGCTTTCACAGCGTCGAGGCTATATGTACCCCACTTTAATAGTGAGGAGGCTATCATTACTCCACAATCATTGTGTCGAGGGCTCTGCTGTCGTAGTGTTGAGGCTAAGTTTGCCCCACGTCATAGTGAGGATGCTATCATTACTCCACAATAATTGTGTCAAGGGGTCCGCTGTCGCAGCTGTCGCAGTGACGAAGATATATGCCGCACTTTAAGTTATATGTACTATACAATTCCACAATAATCGTATCGAGGCCTCCATTTCCGCAGCGTCGAGGCTATATGTGCTTCATTTTAAGTGTCGAGGTTATAATGCTTCGGTCATTTGGTTCTTCGGTTGCTTTGCTCCTTTTGGTCGCTTCGCTCTTCGGTCGCTTCGCACTTCGGTCGCTACGCTCTTCGGTCACTTCGCTCTTCGGTCTACAGTCGGTCATTATACATATCTCAAAATGATATCGTCAAAGATATATTTATAACGTTGCTCTACTATAACAGTGTTGATGCCAATGTAATGATTGAAGACTTTAATAGTATTGGAAGTAGCTTTACGCATGTAAATATAAGGGACTAAAGAGCAAAAATATTTAAGGTTGAGCTAAAGTTTACAGGACTTGTAAAAATAATGAAATATAAAGGAGGTTCTTGTTACGCTGAGGTAATTTAATAGGTGTTAATGCGTCCTAAAATACATTAAACAAAATGTACGCAATGTCATTGCCCTTACATACAAAGAAATGCTGTATGTAAACAAAATATAGGAAAAAATATATCTGTAAACCCTTTAACCCAAATTTATGATTCGTACTCATATCACGCTGTTATATACTCCTAATAACTTCAAACGTCAGCTTTGATATGCTGTCAAGAATATACCATATCAACGAGCCTAATGTAATAAATCCGGTACAATTTACTTACGGATTCTCAGCTCCAAACTTCAGGGGAACATCGCCGCATCAAACAAGAGGTGAACCGCCGTTGATGCACTATCCCGCGACGCGAAATAAGTGCTGTAAATTGTGCAACCATGCAACTAGAGTTATGCTGCCACGTGTTGCAGTCGCTTGCGCTAAGTAGCTAGATTAATAATCGCAATAAAGGGTTGAAATCCTTTAACAATAACATTATTATTGTCTGAAATGTAAATGCTCGGGTTGTCATATTGTCGTGCTGTAAAAGAAAGCTTAAATAGTTTTCATTTTTCGTCGCAATGCACACTGTACAGTTTTATTGTAGGTAACGTTAAAAAATGTTACTCCTTAAAATGAAGTACAAGTTACAAGTCATGCCAGATATTTTGTTCACAAATATATCAGAACTCAACACATAATCTACCTAAGTTCCTTGCCACTTGTTAGCGTAGTAGCCATCATCGTTCAGATACGCATAAGCAGATGAGATTAGCTATTTAGTTATAAATAATATCATATTACTATTTCTTGATCTGTGGTAATAACTAAAATTAGTCCAACTATATTTTCAAAGTGATAAGTTTCAAATACTTAATACCTACAGGATACTCTACTAGTAATTGTCCAGACTTAGTTTTAAAGTACTTACATATAGCCTTGATATTTATGGTAGCTTTACAATGAAGAAAATTCTCCTTTATCTACCTCACTCAAAGGCTATTTACCGAGGAAAGTATTGATTGCTGTATTCAAAATTAACTTTAAAGTGTCGTAACATAAAATTAGATTATATTTTAGGGTCAGTAACGCGCATGTAATATACCTCTGCAGTAGCGGGCATTCATAGGCTACGGTGATTGTTTACCATCAGGCGGGCCGTATGCTTGTTTGTCTCCGTTGTAATTAAATCCAGAGAATGGTTGGTAAATTCTAAATTATACAAAATGGTTTGTTTATATGGTTACAGACAGAAAATGCCCATCTAAAACTTATTTAGAGCCAACTAAAGCTTGAAAACACATTTACACTTAATGGCGTCCTGGCTTGTAAATGACATAAAAATAGTTGTACCTTGTGAATATTAAGATATATACTACTTTATCAATATACTACAGTGAAATCAAAGAAAGTTTTATACTTTTTTAATATTAACGAAATGAAATACCAAGAGCAATTTCACTCCTTAATGCATGACGCTTATCATTATAATATTTTATTATGCTATACATACATTTTACATTTATACTATGTAGATACATAAATAATTATTTAAATTGGATATAAATTAATAACTTCTAGGTGGTACGTTGTTCTCTTTAGTCAAAATCAATAATATCAGTATGTTCGTAACATACTGATTTGATATCGATATTTTATTTTATTTTCGCATTCAGGATTTGAATTTAAATACAAAGCTCTGAACATCTGCTAGTAAATTATATTTGTTGTCTTGGATTTGGATACGAAGTATAATTAATAATTAAACGAACTTACCTGTGAAGTTTGATTACAATTATACGAGTATCCAAATCCAAGACAACAAAGACCCGCCCCCCATCCCCAAAAATGAAAATAAAATAGTCTCTGTTAATAACACAAAAATAACTCTGAAATAATGAGTACTGGAGGAGCGATGTCGAAGCAGGAACGCAGCGTAGCGAGTGAGAGGGACAGCGCGAACTTGTTTTTTAAATACTATAATCTCTAAAATGTGTGACTTGGACTGCACGATAACGTGTACTGCTGCTAGTAAATTATATTTGTTGTCTTGGATTTGGATACTCGTATAATTGTAATCAAACTTCACAGGTAAGTTCGTTTAATTATTAAATATACATCGCACAAAGGCGAACTTATCCCTGTGGGGGATCTCTTCCAGTCAACCTTTACAGTATGCATGAGATGAGGTAATGAGTCATTTATTCAAATAGGATTCGTTAGATCACTTTTGAAAAGGTGTAGAAAAAGTACATTAAACAATGGGAAATACAACAAAAATAACAAACGAATCACATATAAACCAAACCATGATCATCATATCAGTATTTAATCATCATGGGTGGCATGGGTATCATCATCATTATATACAATGGACATTTTCAATTGACAATTAAAATTAAACACAAAAAATGAACCGTCATTGTCACCTAAGAATGCCGTTAACACTTTATTGATTGTTCAGCTTTATGTATTGTCTGGCCAATCAAATATAAAAAAAATGTTATCACAGTTGTTATTAAAGAACAATTAAAGGCCTTTCATTGCAGTATTTCCACACAAACCACCTCCTACTCCTACTGATAACCTCATGCAGCGACTTAGATGAGAGGGTTCATAGGTTAGGTGAACTACTAATTGTTGGAGCTTCTTGAAATCATTCTGTAATTAATACAGACTAAAAATTCAGTACTAAAATAAATTAATTATCACAGACTGATTTTTGCCTACGGATTATAAAAAAGAGAGAATAGGTATACTCACATATACTATACGAAAAAAAGGCTCCAGCGTAGTTATAGGACGTTGGGTATTTCTTGTTATGATTTACTTAGTTCTTGAAAAATAAAAAAAAGGAAGGGATGTAGTTTATAGACATTTCGAGCGCTTACGTCATGGTGCGTCACTGACAGTTAAAGTCAGTCGATGTAAGACCGGCAAGCAGAGCAGTCACAGTGCGTGATGTTTGTGTTGCCGAACTGTAGGAAATTCATTATATCGTATGATTTACTAAGATAAAGACAGTACATTACAGGTACCGATGAATTATAAATTATTTTTTCACATAGAACAATAATAATTTAAAAAAAACTGATTGTTCTAGTTTTCTCTAAATAATAGGTAATTTAATTTGGCCTGCATCAAAATACACATATATATGTATAAATGTGTTGGACTGGGAATGTTTTTTTTTTAACTTGGGTTTCTCTGTTTTCATATATTTTGCGTACACAACCCGCAGGCACAAGCAAATGGAAGTAAATTCAGGAGTAAGTTTATGTTTACTTTGAGTTGTTTATTAAGTATTACTGTAGATACAGTCACGAACTTTAATTGACGAGCCATTTAATTCCAGTTTTGTTTTATTAGAAATGTCATAGGGCATGCACTGAACAACCAAATTAACTTGAACCCTGAATGATTTAACAATTAAAAACCTGACCATACGAGTATATATAATTTACTTGTTGACAAGGGCGACACTGACGACTAATTACGTGTAAATATTAAATAGGAATATGATGATATAAAACGTGTGTGTGTCTTGGAATACTTGGTTGGAAATGTCATAGGGCATGCACTGAACAACCAAATTAACTTTATATTATTAGAGACAGAGTAGACAGACAACAGACTGCTTCTGTATTAGACATTAATTAAAGTCAGTTAATTAAACCCATTACTATATAACTTCGAAGTAGAAGTGTGTTTTTTGCCATTATAAACTTTAAATAATATATAATAATAGCAATTTTCTCGACTTCTGTATTGAAAGTTTATAATCGTCGTCAGTTCAAAAAATAATAAAGAAATAGTCGTTACAGTTAGAGTCATGGTACTTTTTTGTGAAGATAGCAAATTTTATCTACTTTTTGGAGCTACATAATATATGCTTATGCATACCTTATATTTGGTTTTGTGTTATCTCAATACCTGCAAAAAAAACTACCTTTCCACGTTCACTACCTACTTGCCCGAAATTGACTTCTATTGCATTTTTAAGATCAACTAAGTTTTGAATAGGTATCTATATATGATTTAAAACTGACGGTTGTAACTTTTGTCTGAATTAGTAAGTAATATTTTTTCGTCAGAAAATTATTTGGTATCATTTTACTAGGTTATCAGTTTGCCGTGGTATACTTTAGTATTGTATATAATTATCTAATTTTTAATTTCATTGAGTAAAAATCATAATCAATATAAATTTCCGGAAAAGATCCGATAACTAACAAACCAGAATACGGATGGCGTCAGAATAAGGACGTAGGCGTGCTGCGGGCGCAGCGCGCGGGGCGCCCGCCTGCCTGCTCTGCCACTTAGTCTGCTTCACCTCCTCAAAAAACTACAATCCGACTATAAGAGCGCCTTAAACAAAAGACGGGTCGTGGCGGAAAAATCTTACACTTCT
Source organism: Cydia pomonella (assembly GCF_033807575.1). NCBI lineage: Eukaryota > Metazoa > Arthropoda > Insecta > Lepidoptera > Tortricidae > Cydia > Cydia pomonella. The sequence continues at coordinate 20,794,339 of NC_084704.1, forward strand.
TTTCGCCTAGCCCAGCCGCCAACCTTCCGATAAGGAACTTCGTTCCAAAACTATTTGTACATACAAGGTACCTACCCAATTTAATTAAGAATTAATAGTATATATAATTTTATAATAAATAATTATGAATGCTTAAAGAGCAAATAAGGACTAATTTTTGAAAATTCTCTGATATCTGTAAAAGTTATGAACTTGGCTGGACACGCTACCGCGTATCTAGATATCGCTAAATGCGTTAAAAGTTGAACGTTTAAGATAAGCTTCTTTTTAAAGTATATTTTAAATTGCACTAATAGCATTAGCTTAGCTATAAGCTCTTGGAAATTCTGCAATATGCATATGAATACGTTAAATCAGGCTGCATAAGCACGTGAGATCAAAACATAACTTGTCAGTGAAGAGACATTCGTATTATGTATACATAGCAAATATGCACACTTCAAAGTTTCCTGTTCAAGCAACCTTCATGCATGTGTACGTAGTCACGTCGTAGCAACATAGAACAGAATAGTTGTCACCTATCCAACAAACATAGGAAAGTGTCTAATTGTGCTGAGGCTTGTTGTGAATCAATGTTTGATGAAATTGTGTATATAGGTAGAAGTATATACCTATATACAAGTTTATAAAATAAATAGAGCAAGTGACTGCAATCCTGCCCGCATGACTTACCAAAGTGAAATAGTCTGAAATACAGTTTTTGCTTTTTTCTAGTTATAGAAAAAGGAATTGGGTACTTGACACATGTTGTATATTATAACAAAATTTAGCTAAATGGATAGAAAATGAGCCATCCATTATAAAAAAGTGGAATTTAAAAAGACATATTGATATTATAAAAAAATTAAACACAAGGCTCCAGTCTCAATTTTTTTTTCACTTTCATAAAGAAAAAAGAAAATGGTACCATTCGATTCCTTAAATTTTATTAAAAGATAAATTGTAAAACAACTATATGCATATACGCAATATTTCAGGGTCAAAATCGCAATTTTCTCCATACATTTAAGACAGACTTATATAATGTCACATTACAATATCATTTTGTTAGAGGCGTTTCAATTGTCGAGTGCGAGCGTCAAATTTTTACCCTCATATCTGACCTATGTGTTGCTTAAATGCCGTGAGTCCTATATAGACATTTGATCCTCAGGAAAATCAAGATCGATTGACATTATTTACAAAAACTGTCAAGTAGCAAATTCAATAATATTTGTCGTTCACAATTGCTTGCGTAATCCCGAGTTGCTGGCGTAAATAAAAGGAATTTCTTGAACTTGTCTTGACACTCTACCGTGTGTCTAGATTTTTATTTCTCGTTCATAAACTTATTTTGTGAAAACGCGTTGCCTGGGAACAGGAAAACATTTACATAAATGGATACATTTACCTTATGACAAGTGCGCTCACGGTGCATAAGTCGTACTACAACTTACCTATACAATCCCTTTCTCCGAGATTGTTAGTGTGACTATCATCATAATATGTACATCCCAAAAGTAGCTTTTGTTTTTCTAAAATCATCATTACTTTCATGTGAGTGTGATGAAAAATATCTATTGTGTGTAGCGCGGGTATAATTAGGTACCTCATACGTAATTGTCTAGTTTTTCTGTACTTGTAGAAATTTGGTAATGATGCAAAAAAAAGATCAGGAAACGCTTTTTGTTTCAAAGATATAACGATCGTCTAAAAGCAAGTAACCATTCAGGAAAAAGTTAATTTGCGAGATACAGCTCAGTGTGTGGGCATGAGAGCTGAGAAATGGTATGCGCGTCATTAATCACTAGGAAGGTCATATTTAATGTTCTAGATTCTATGTGAAGTCTGCTTATGTGTAAGAAAATTGTTCAGATACGAAGAAAATATTATGAAAACTACAACGAATCAGGATTAACACTGAAACAGGTACTTAAGAGACCTTAACAAGAGTAAATAATCTATTACCGAACGCGTAATGTTCTACTACTTGACATAACCGCAATAATTGCACTAGTCATATGATTATTTGAGATGTTAAGCAAGTTAGGCGATTAAAAAAGCGGCCAAGTGCGAGTCGGACTCGCCCACGAAGGGTTCCGTACCATTTATGACGTATTAAAAAAAACTACTTTCTAGATCTCGTTCAAACCAATTTTCGGTGGAAGTTTGCATGGTAATGTATATCATATATTTTTTTTAGTTTTATCATTCTGTTATTTTAGAAGTTACAGGGGGGGACCCACATTTTAACACTTTGGAAGTGTCTCTCGCGCAAACTATTCAGTTTAGAAAAGAATGATATGAGTAACCTCAATATCATTTTTGAAGACCTATCCATAGATACCCCACACAAATGGGTTTGATGAAATTTTTTGAGTTTCAGTTCTAAGTATAGGGAACCCCCAAAATTGATTGCTATTTTTTTCTATTTTTGTGTGAAAATCTTAATGCAGTTCATAGAATACATCTACTTACCAAGTTTGAATAGTATAGTTCTTATAGTTTCGGAAAAAAGTGGTTGTAACATAAACGGACAGACGGACATGACGAATCTATAAGGGTTCCGTTTTTTGCTATTTGGCTACGGAACCCTAAAAAGCAGCAATAACTTTCTAAAAGTTGTTTTTGACTTTCCCGCTGTGTAAAATAATTCGAAATATCTTTATACATATAAATACAACCCCTCCCCCTCAAAAATCTTGTGATTATTAATGAGAGGTGGGGGTGGGGCATAAATCATCACATGATTTTTTAACGCGCCCTAATCACTGTAGGTGTAAATTACTTATATGACTAACTTCAAAGAACAAGTTATTGACGTTAAGATATATAGAGTTAATCACTTAGTTGATTACAAAATTAAATTATCATCTACTTAGTTGGTTTTTTTTCACTATCTTCAATATTCAATAAAACAATTAACATTAAAACTCAAAATCATGGTAAGTAGGTACCTAGAATTTAGATTGAAACGCATTATAAATATTTAAAACTGAACCTTACTTCATTCTCTCTCTTCCGCACAGCATTAGTATTTGATGCAAGTGAAAGAGACAGGACTGCATCGAAAGCGGAGCATCGTACGTGTCTCCCATACATGTTGACGGCGGTGATCGCTTGCTAATCTTCTAAGCTATTTCAACGACTACGGTTCCTTTGAACTTGGATTCACATTCAATCCTGCAAAGGGTAGCTTAAACGTAGCTTGCAAATGCTGCCTGAGATGCACTGAGATAATATGTAGGTACTACTAGAGAAGACAACGAGAACAAAACAAATACGCCAGGTTTGACAGCCGGTGAGTCTAAGATTGTAGCATAGCTAAATAGCTAACAAGAAACGACACGATGTTATGATTGACGGCACGATGGACGACATATTGCATATATGACAGTAACAACATCACCCGCAAAACCCCCTTTCCATACAAACGTAGTCCCCATTTCCCCCTTTCCTCTTAAAAGTTACACTGCCGACTGTATATTTATTCAAGAACATTGAATGAATGAACAATGAATGAACATTGAATAAATATTTTTTTTAAATATGTACAGCTGGCTACAATAATGTGCAGCTTTGCTGCATACCATGTCAAAATTTATGTCAATGTCCTGGATAACTTACTTTTCATGCGGTAATGCCATCGGCAGCGTTGCTGCACTGCGTAAGTGCGGAGCCTTATTAGACTCAAAATTAGTTGAAGTTTATTTTAGCTCTGGCTCGATGTAGTTATTTAGATTTTGTATTTAAATAAATAAATATTATCAGATCTGAATCAAAATTGTCGCATAAGTCAGAAAATCGACATGGCGCGTGCATATTTTGTAGTCAGCTTCATTTCTTTTCACATACAGGTCACGTACAACTCATCAGTTGGAGGTTTGCAAGTCGTTCAGCACGGCTGCGCCGAATGTTCGAGACTCAATTCGGTCAAACTAATTAAAAAACGTATAGAGAAGTTAAATTTATTAGGTGCCTTATTCCAAAGAGCAAACGTGTCAGACTAATTTGGTGTCCTTTTTTGGGAGTAGATTTAAACAGGTTTTCATTTAAGAGGGGAGAATCGCTTTGTGATTCTAGAGAAATAGCGATACTTTTTCTATGAAATTCCATTTAGGGAGAAAACGTTTTCCACTAACTAAATCTAAACAAATCACTTTGATTTTGATGTTGATCACTTGGTTTGCTTTAAAAACATTTTTCTTTTGTTTTGAAAAAAAGGAAAACCTAGTTTTTTATTGTGTAAATAATATACGAAAAAGCCGGCCAAGTGAGAGTTCAATTTACTCGCGCACCGAGGGTTCCATACAAACTTTGAATAATCTATTGTGTACCTATACTAAGTATAATTGTGTACAGCGCTATCTATCGCAAATTGTCTAACTAATTTGCGCGATGTAATGCACGTATGTTGGTTTTTTGAGGATAATTCTGTATCATGTGAACCGATTTCAAAAATTGTTATTTTATTTGAGAGGTGTCTTTAATGTAATCTTATATAAATTTCAAGTGTAATAAACACACGTAAGGTTGGTTAAATTGCAAACTGAATTCGGAAATGTTTTTTGTTAATTGAAATAAAGTTAGCGAGATACAGGTCTGATTCTATTTTTTCTGTAAAATGTATACTTATGTTAATATTATGTAAAAAAAGTCATAATTTTTCTTCGGTAAACTTCGGTGATAGCGGGAGGGGGGGAAGGGGGGATGGTATTTTTTAACTTTTTCTTTCACAAGCATTTTTTTCTTCCACTACAAAAAAAAATGTTGTGGAATGATCAATTTGAGCTTTTTCAAGCGATACCCCACTTGACCTAGTCACTAGACTCTGAAATTTTTCCACCTCTTCATATTGGGAATTTTCGATAGTTAGGTATTAAAATAAAATAATAATACTTTCAACGTGTCTGGGTTAGCGTTGTTCATAACTATTCCAAATTTCAAATTGATAATTTAAGTGATTCACGAGATATTTAGCGATGTGACAGACAGACAGACGGACGGTTAGAGTCACACCAAAATCATGGACAATGGAAAATACTTAGAAGTGGGAAAACGTTGTGTCTTTTTGTATGGACGATCACGTGGTATACTTCCCTCTTAAGTCTTATTGTAACATTTAATCGATAAATTAGAAGTAAACTTTAATATCACACTTGTAACTTCTGAAGGAAGACAGTATCGTTTGCATTTAATTTTGTTAAAATAAAATATAAATTCTACCACTGCCACATTCGCCATTACTTATTCAGCTAGCACGTGTCAGTATAACTGGGCCGTTTTAAGGCAAACCATGCATAAATTCCTCTCTTCCTCAAAGGAATACCCCAAATTTTTCTACCCTACACGTAAGACCGCATCTTTATCTCAAAGTTTAGAGCTGCAAGAGCGTACGTGCACCACCACCGAGCCTTTTTGTCTGAAATGTGACACCTTTTGTTAAGAACGAGTCGTGCATGCATAACTAAGTGAGAATGTTTCTTGGAAGTAGGTTTTTGCATGTAATGTCGTACTAATATTTTGAAGCTAAAAATATAATAATTATAATAATTCAGCCTATATACGTCCCACTTCTGGGCACAGGCCTCCTCTCATGTGCAAGAGGGCTCGGGCTATAGTCCCCACGCTAGCCCAATGCGGATTGGGGACTTCACATACACCTTTGAATTTCTTCGCAGATGTGTGCAGGTTTCCTCACGATGTTTTCCTTCACCGAAAAGCTAGTGGTAAATATCAAATGACATTTCGTACATAAGTTCCGAAAAACTCATTGGTACTAGCCAGGATTTGAACCCACGACCTCCAGATTGAAAGTCGGACGTCATATCCACTCGGCTACCACCGCTTCTTTTTCTTTGATTTTGAAGCTACATATGTATTTTTGGGAAGACCACGTATAAGTAAGCCATAACATACCAACCATTCCAAACCAAACCATACAAACCTCCCTACAAATTAGCTACAAATTAGGTAGACCTAAAATTTTGAAATAAATGTGTATTCTATAGATTACGAGAAAATAAACAGATAAAGCGTAAAAAAAATAGATTCATGTATGGAACTTTTAAATCGCGAGTGAGACTTGCACTTAGCCAGTTTTTACACAAACTGGATTGGTATTCTCGGCTCTTTGCAATTATCTGTCGTTCTAAAAATTTAAGCTATCATAACCAATATTTACCATGACTGAATCTTGTGATTTATAACGTAGTTTTTCGTAAAGTATTTCAATTGCTTTTATTTGTAGGGCGCATGCTTTGTTTAGGCGTTGTCCCAAATTCCTTCCAATATCTCTCTCTCCCAACGTCGAGCGTCCAAACATCCTAATATGTTTCCTCTTTCTATTCCACGTAGGCCCTTTGATAAGATTTCGTAATAAGCTTTTTAAGGCGCAATTAGTTCAGCCAGCAGAGGCTTTGAAAAACCATAGCGCTTTTTTAGATCATAATACGGTTGCCAAAAAATATGAATTATCTTGAGGCCTTTCTCTACTAATTTCAACTATTCAAAACCTAAACTTTCGCTTGATAGAAAAAATAACGATAACGAACATAGGTATAAAACAAACCTTAAAAAGCAATTACAGTTTTTGCACAAAAGCTAAAAATTACAAAATTGCTTCTAAAATTTTTATTTTTTAACGAGTTCATCGATTAGTTTTCTTTTTGTTAAAACTTACTAATGACAACAGTTCAAAAACATGATATACGCAATCCCAGGTATTCACAGCACAGCCGTCTCGCTCACCCCTAGAGAAGAACCTAAACCGACTGGGCCTTGAGCATATTGTTACAAGTGATTTTTGTCCTCTTGAATGACTCACAGAGGACAAAAATCATAATAAATACATGAAAGACAGGAGGGTTTTATTTGTATGTGAAATAGATCTAAGGTGGTATATTAAAAAGAAAAAAATAGAACTACATATGTATCTTAGGCTGTAAATAGGTAGGTACTCGTATTTCGATTTATAATGTGCCTGATATCTGCTTCATAGGTGAAATGTAAAATTATACTTAAAAAATTATGGAATGTGTTTGATTCGAGCAAAAATGTAACAAAAAACAAAACCGCATACTTGATTAAAATATACGCTATAGGAAAATGATATTAACTAACTAACTATTGTGGCGCAGTGATCCAAAGAGGGTCTTGGCCTCCAAAACGAGAGAACGCCACCTGTCCCGATCCTGTGCCATTTCCTGCCGGTTATTGGCTTTGAGTTGGCACAGATCCGCCTATACACTGTCGCTCCAGCGGTATCTATATATATATATATATATAAAATAATATAAAGTTTTTCCTTTTCAATATGGCGGTAAGTTTGATAAATTTTTATTACTGCAACTCTGACATTTCATACAACTGCAAAGAGGCCAGTATGAATGAGAAATTCATAACCGGCACTGTCAGAGACATGCACTGGTACATTTACAACATTTCAGCCTTCAGACACTCGACGAATAGTATTTTCAAGTGAACAATGCAAGGTGTCGACGGCGAAAATATAATTTATCTTCATGAATACAAAACTGAAGGCAAAAATTTTAATTCGATGTGATAGCGACATCAACTATGTTACTCTGATTAATAACTGTGGAGCAACATAACAAGACGTATTACATTCAGCTGTCCCAAATGTACGGAAGTTGGAGTCGGAATGTGTATCATTGAAAGTTCAAATAAGCCTTACCTTGACGGCATATTGTTAAGGGAAAGTAAAAGTGCGGCATATATCAGTTTTAATCTTAAAAGAAATATTACAAAAAAAACCTGTTTGAAATAGGTAAGTATCTACTTAAGTCCTATCAAAAGCTTTGAAAGATCTCGCACGTCCCTGAATACCTGCAGTCAGTCCAAAGATAAATCCTCCTCCAAATCGCTTACAATGTCAAGACAGAAGTAACGGGGGAGACAGCGGGTGACAAACGAACCTGTGACGTGCGACCCACGCGATAACGTCCGAGGAACGAATGGGCTGCGTCCGGAATACACTCCGCCGATAATCGCGTCAAATTATTCTGAGAGCACACGGCTATGAAAAATATTTTGTGTCGATTATTCAATACCTAACACAATTTTAATAAATTCCTCAAAAATAGCATTCATGATCTTGAAGCACACACACGTATTAATTTTAGAATCTTTGCTATTTGGAAAACATTGATAGCATGGTTGTCAAGCAGTTAATGTAAATATGAAATCTGTTATAAAAACTAAGCACAGTTAATATTATTTCTAGCTTGCTTATTAAATTTGGTTTAATGATGAAGTAGAGAGGTGTCTTCAAATTATACATGCTCCAATGTTGACGAGCAGTTTTTCGCTGCCATATAACACACTATGGCAAACCTAAGAAACCGAAACCAATAAATGTAGCAATATACTTGAAAGATTTTTACTGTAGAGAATTTAATGAAAAATATATTTTCATTGGAAGCTGTATTGATAGAATTCGAAGCAACAAAACATTAATGCAGCTGCAATCATCATCCGAACGACAACTTTATAGAATTCGTGACGAGAAGGCGAGTGCAATAAAATACTTTGAAACATAATTTATATGTTTCTCTAAAACTAACAAGAGGAACGCCTGGTATTTCAAGCTGTACGTTTACGAACTCACGACGTACTCGTAGTACTCTAGGGTCTTTGCGTGTGATGTTATTCTCCGTTCATGTAGAAATTTTCACATAGTTATATCATCTCTAAATGGAAAACGAAAAAATGTTTAAGTTAATTTTGTAATTCACTTGATTGGAAACACGACTATCGGCCCGATTCGATATTTATCGATACTTACGTCAAATATTAGTTCTATTTACGATATACGATATATATCGGATATATGACAGTGTTAAAAGTGACGTTTCTTCAAACAAAAACGTCACTTTAGACACTGACATATCCTATCTAGTCCTAATAATTGACGTATTTTAAAGTTCTAATCTTTGACGTAGGATACACGGAAAAAGAGATTATACATTTTTTTTGGTTACAATGTAATACAATGCAAATAAAACTTAATTTATAATCAGGCACGATCGAAAATGGGATAAAATAGAAATTAAATTTAAAATCATATTTTTTTTTTTTGGTTACAATGAAAAAAATAAAACAGTCCTTAAAATAACCTAGCAGACGTTTGTATATTGATCGTCTCCAATGATAGGTATAACTTATGATTAACAACTTTTAAAAATTATGTTTTTTTTTTCTTTTTCATACAAATTAAACATTATTTTCAATGTACGCTGACATCAGTGTGTTTGACAAGCAACCTCGTCATGCTTTAAACGTAATAAAATTCGCAATACATTGCCTCTTAGAATTGAATTAATGTGTAATAAAAATTAAAACAAGTTGTTTTTAAAAGTTTGTTAACACGTGGTATTTGTAATTGTGAATTAAAATAGATAAAATTAAATATATACCTTTAAAGAAATAGGCACTAAAACATCATAGAAGGCGGGTCCAAGGTTTGACTTTTTTAGCGCCACCGTTCAACATCATTTAAAAAAAACTTTGCACTGTGCTTGAAATATTAATTGCAACGAATATTATTTTTAAGGTCTGTTTTTGTATTAAAAGCATCTGTGAAAAAATAATTATTTTTTGTGTTTCAAAAGGATTAAGTTTACATTTTGTCCGTTTGATTACATACTAGGTCATATCAATAGGTATTTAATTACAGATTATCAGATCTATAACCTGCCCATCTAAAATGCATGTCTTACTTTCTGCATATGACATATCTCTCACAAGCAGGATTTTGCTAAATATTTAACAGAATCCTCGTGCATCTTCATCGATGCATTTGGAAAGCTTCCTCTAGTAGCGTACTCCGCATTTCTTTGAGCCATTTGATGTATCTCACTAGCAGAATATCAAAGAGGTTTTCCTTTAAAAACACTCAAAGCCGGTTTGGGGACTGCGACTTTCAATGGAGTGCATGAATAATTTATATACGTGCGGACCCTTGTTGCGGCCAAGGAGATAAATCTTTCATTTTACACACTGGATCACGTTATGTTTTTATTGAAAGTTAATCTTAAATCATGACACCTACTGTACCCGTACTATGAGTCACTGACAGTGTCAAAACTGACATATGCGCTATCGAGAACGTAATTTACTTTCTATGCATCTCGCTCGTACTCGCATATAATTACGTTCTCGATAGCGCTTATGTCAGTGCCGAACTGGTGGTAGCCACACTGTTGTCATAATGATAATATGTGTCAGTGCACATGGAAAAGTACCTTGTTGCAGGTATTGAGTTATGCATAGTTCCAAAAAGTAGATTAAATTTTCTATCAATACAAAAAAGAATAATGACTGTAGGTGGAACCACTATTTTTATATAAATTTTTGAATTTTCGACTTCCGATATGCACAAGTTGAGAAAATTGCATTTAAAGTTTATAGTGGCAAAAAACACACTTCTACTTCGAAGTTACATAGTGAAGCGTATAATCATAATCTTTGGATGTTAAAGAATTATAATAAAGGTGAATTGTCTAAAAATACATGTTAATTATTCTGATTCCTTAGGTTGAACATGCCAGGGTGGAAGAAACACGAAAGTCTTAATTATTCATAAAATAATGAGATTAAAACTGTTAGTTTCTCATCATAGTTACATATTCTATGGCATTTTGGGACAATTGAATGAAAGAAAACTCCATAATCATAAAGAAATTTAATAAATACCGCATTTTTAACAATTACAAAAAAGATCACTAATAATATTAAAAATCAACAAATAATTAGTAAATTCATGCTATATCACAAGATCAAATGGTATCGAGCGTGGTGTACCACAATGGTATAAAAGAAATGGTGTTAAAGCAGTTTTTTTAACAATAAAGTTTAGTGACTCGGTCGAAACTTTTGTATGGAAACGTAACTAGGGTACCTTGTCACGACATTTACTAAACTTTACTAACTTAAACTCGAAGATCAATATTTTAGTACCTATAATGCAAGAAATATCTGTAAGAAAATGTTATTTAGGATAATTATAGCGGAAATTAATGTATTCTTATTTATAATAACTTCTGTTTTAGTCATGTAAGACATAAAGTTTAGCATTTTACTAAACTGGGTACCTTGTCATTATCTTACATAAATGGAGTAAAACTAGAAAAAATAACTCAATTGTGTACATAACTGCACCTAATTTATGATTTATCAGTCTTTCGATCAATATTATAATACTAATTAAACGTCAAACAACTAAAATCACGGCTCAATTTTTCATTGACTAAATTCGAGATCAACAAATTAATTATTATACACCTCGTGACGCGACCTTGGTGTGGTTTTAGTAGGAGAAATATACCTAATCGGTATTTTCCCTCAATCTATCCTCAGCATGGACACACGATAGTGAAGGTGCAATTCTGTATCGATATCGATGAAATAGGTTTGGTGAAATATTCCGGGCATGGTTATTTAAATCAAAATACTTTTTTTTTGTACAAAACAAAATAAAATAAGTAAATGTAATGTCGAGGTCTGTAATGATAGAATTATTGGATTTTTTTAATATAACACAACGGCAGCCGACTGCAGACTTATATCGCGCACGGCGCGCGGCGCACGAGTAGCGTCACATTCCCCTTCCCCGCCCCATCCCCCGGCCCCTCGGCACCTTCACCTTCAGCACCTCTCCAGCCTCTGATCTAAGTAATGGCAAACGTATTAAATTAAAATAAATAGTTATTTCATACAAGAGTCATGCAAGTTGAATGTTTTCTTATAGAAAACATTAAGTATTTTTTTTTGGTTCAAAAAATCATTTTGCTATAGACCGATCCTATACCCTATCTTAGAAACAGGTTGTTGACTACCCGCGATGGAAATATTGACAAAATTATTCAAAATTTAAAGGCTTTTAAGACATGGCGTGACAAGGTACCCTGACTACTAAACTTTATAGTCGGAGAAATATACTAAAAAAACATAATTTTACTGATATTCTTATACACACGTGTTCCTTGGGATGTAAATAACCCAATTATAACACAAACCCATTTTGGCACTTTTTCACCAGCTTCCACAAAAACTCATGTAACTCGGTAACTAAATGTCGTGACTAGGTACCTTTCCAGATGCACTGACACATATTTACGTATTCTAAGTCTAGGTGGTATTTATAAGGTACACAAATTATTTAATGAATAAATTACTATGTCTTTCCCATCACGGAACAATGGTGTTCCGGACCTTTGGGAGGCGTGCGCGGAGCCGAAGCCAACACGTAGAGGCCCTTTTGACACTTTAATGAAATGTAAGGAGTACACCTAGCGGATGTTGCCCTTGCCCGTGTCATGGGACGCACGCAGAGGCAGCACCCGCCAGGGTGTAAGGACTATTTGAGAGTTGATGGAATCTAAAAATGAACTGGGCTATTGGGTGAAAGCGATGGACTAAATACTGGGCTATGGGATAAAAAACCGGACGCCTGCCTAATAAAACGGTATTCAATTTTATTTCCGGCAGACGGTGACTCGCCCCCCCAAGATGGGCCCCCACAAAAAGCGACATCTATGATGGCTCAAGGGCAACACCGGTGTGAGCGGCTCAGGGGTGTCGAGAGGTGTACGCCGCTTTCTACCCAGTGGCTGCGAGCAGCCACTGTGCCAACTCGCGTCTTATGCAATTTTTCACTTCCACCCCTGGAGCTTATAGCTCTAACGACTCCACTCTGGCCGGCCGACTAAGGCAAGCCAGAGGCAGAGAATCCTGTCCCACCCACCCTCCTTGCGGGTAACAGAACTCCCCAGGAGCACTCGGGTACGTGAGGTCGCTACTCCCCAACAGCCCGCCACAAGCTGCCCTGCGTTGACTGATTGCACTGGTAAAACCAGCGGGCGATGGGGTCGTCACATCCCTACGCCGCCAAAAATATTATTATTATGATATTGTTGTCTCAAAACGTGCAATTAAATAAAAGTAAGTGAGGTTTTGTTTCGACTGATAAAATATAAAATTATAGTTTCCAATTTTGCATTTAATGTGAAAACAACTTTAAAGCAATATACTTATAATTAAAATATGCCTGCTGGGCAAGAAAATATCAACACGTATTTAATCAAATCAAATGGGTCCTATGGTAAACGTCTTATTAGTAAATTAAAGTTATATCAAGCAGAAATGTCAGCGAACGATGCTATTAAGCTTAGTAAATAACTACTTAAATATTTCCCCGAATATGCAGTCAAATAAAACGAAATACATGCCATAATCGATTTTACTCCTATAGCGATTTCACACAAAACAAATATTAATGCATGTCTGGAAGAAAATGGTTAAGTTCGTGATCAAATTCAGACTGATTATTGGAGTTACTTTAATACCCCCCTTTATATTGACGGATTTTGATAGTGACCCTAACAAGGAATAGATATAGAGTGTAATTTATCAATATGTTTATATATAGTAACTAACAATATAAAAATAAAATATTATTATTTTTTTGGCTTTAAATGCTATTCTATTCAAATTGTAATCAAATTAAACCCTCTCGGCGATTAAGGACACCCCATCCGAAATAAATGTCTGCCAAATTTCGCAACAAGAAACGATTTTATAGGCCTGATTCGGTGAATTACATAAAATAAGTATTAATCGAAGTGAATTATATGTACCTATGTATTTAATTTACTGCAAATTGTACCCTAGAAGTTCAACAAGCTGTTAAAAATTCAAAGGTGAATATTTATATATTTTTAAATATGTTTAATTGATTGACTTGCTTAACCCCACTCTTGCCTCTCAGGCACTAACATTAACGATTGATGCAGCCAATTGCAAAAGAAGAATCTGTAAAAAAGAAAACGTATAGATTGAGTTTAATCATGAAAGTAAGTTATTATCAAAGTATTTTTCACTATACCTTATTCAATTTAAAAGGTCTATAAAAAATCTTTAGCTTTCTGATTAGATAAGATAAGCGAATTATATTTTATTTTATATTTATAAACGATTAGACGGTTATCACACTGGATGCGATTTACATGTCGCTGTAATAGGAGCATTGTCTCGCTCAAACATCGGAGCGACGTGTAAATCACATCCATTGTGAAAACCGCTTTATTATTATTATTATTATTATAATCGATTTAAAATAGGAGGACAATTCAGACGTGGGTACGCTGACATCAGAATAATATCTGAATGATGGGATTTAGTTATCGTGCGTCTCGTTCACGCCGACACATGTACGGACAAGTACGAGCAAAATGCACGATAACGAAATGACATGATTCAGATATCATTCTGATGTCAGCGTACTTTCGGATTGGCCTGTTTGTGATGTTTGATTCTGATTTCAAAGCGGTTGTAGGTGTTTTAAAAGTGTTTCAATTGAAGCTGGTTTACCCTACTTGCAGCGTACATGTTTGGTATACCTAACTTCGCCATAATCAAGAAATAACGAGCTTTTCTTCTTGCAGGCACGGTTGGTAAGTCGTGAAAATTTATTTATGATCCAATTTTCAGTGTTCCGTAAAACTATGGCCAAAGCATGCACTTGACCGACGTCACTTACGGAGAGAGATAATAGCTATAGCTGTATACTGGCTTACTAACCCTTTTAATGGTCAACTCTCTTTACTTAATAAAATTGATCAATGCCTTAGGTACTCGTACAAGTAACATTTTGGGGTTGAAAATAACACTTAGCGCTTTATGAAATTTAAGGGAAACCAACGAGGAGATGTTCCTTCCTTGGTAATTTAATTTAACTGGGCTTTGTGTAAAAATATGGAAATCTATAAGCTACTATGGGAGGCTATTGAATCAAATCTCCGATGACTGGCTTATTAAAATTGACGATTTAAATGTTATCTTAATGGGTACTTCTCTCACCCGTCCGACTTGGTTTCTCTAGAAGCACTTAGGTACGTGAAGTCCCTAATCATCAGCTCATCACAAGCTGAACTAAGTTGTAAAACGTCGAAGCTGAGACCTGTAGACCAAAGGTTGGCCACATCCCTATAGATACTGAATACATAATAATAAATTAGTTACTATTAAGTAATAAATTGAAGTACGGTCTTAACATCGAGCAATGAACTATTCAGTATTTAGTCAGCAAAATTACATACGAAACTACGTACTAATAGAAGTACATACGTATTCTCTTTGTTTCTACCTTAAATAGGGGAAAATTCTAATATTGTTCTTCCTTTATGTTTTTTACTCCTATATTATTTCATTACTATGAATTAGACAGTTATATTGCTTAAATAAAAAATAAAACCATATTATATATTTGTCGGAGTGGATAGTGACAACTAAATTATATAACCATGACACTATATACTATATGACACTGCGGGGTTGCGTAATGCATCGCAACCATAATGTGATTTGTAGTGTTTAGTTTTAAGATTTATTGTTATAATATGTATGTTTTAAGGTATTTATTTATAGGCCTGAAATAAAGATTTTTATTTTCATTAATTCATTTCATTCATAATAAATAACATTTGAAATGACATTATTTATTAACTCTCGGGTCAGATTTTATACGACATGAAACCTTACAGTATTAGTAATATTATTGATTCATTGTCGCGAGCAATTTTCTTCGACATTATTTAAATTAGGCTAAAATTGTATTCGTATATTGCATATCGAAACCCTTTCGAAATTCTTAATAAAACTGTAATAAGTGTCGTGTATAAAATTGTTAGTGACCCGTGCCCTGTGGCCATTATTCATGCAGGCCATTTGTCGGCGACACGGCCTGACCAATATATCCCGATTTTAAAAATAACTCTTTAGTTAAACTTTATGGCTTTGGGCTATTTACATCGCTTTGAGGATTTATACATTGTGTAGTTCAGGCTAAGAGGCTTCTTGGCAATTTAATTTTTACCTCAAACGCGGGAATTTTTATATAAAAAATGCATCTGAGTAAATATATTTCATGTTTTAGGATTGTTTTGAAAAGTATAGATAATTATTATTATTCTAACAATTATGTTTAGGTATTACTATTACAACGCAAATGGGATTCAATGGGAATTTAATAACAGTGAATCCTGGCCAATTGTAATCTCTAGTGACCGTCATAAATAATATCCAGGTCCAAAAATATGTGGACACAGTTAAACAGATTCCCATTAACAGAGGTTGCGTTCTGACAAATTTCTGTTATGAAGGTGCAAAATATAACCATTGAAAAGCAAATATTATGGTATGGTGCTACAAAACCTCAACTACTCATCGGAGGCCTACGCCATGTATTATGGGGTTGGTTAGAATAGAAAATGAACCATTTTTTAGGGTTCCGTACCTCAAAAGGAAAAACAGAACCCGTATAAGATCACTTTGTTGCCCTTCCGTCCGTCTGTCAAGACCATTTATATCGGGAACGCGTGGAGGTATCGAGTTGAAATTAAAGCCATTATACTCTACAGTCCAAGTACATTACAAGCTGTGAAATAACCAAACTTCTAAGTTGACGTAAAAAAAAGATACGGTTAACGTTTAAGACATGATTACGTTTACGCCGCAAAACACGTATATTTCAACACTCCTCTCGAGAGAATCAAAATTTATAAAGTACTTTCCGTTGACCTAGAACTATGAAATTTGGCAAGTAACATCATCTTCTACTACAAGTACTGGGAAAAATCTGAAAACTATAGTTTTGTAAAAAATAAAAGTAAGTTAAATTTGTACAGAACCCTCAGCGGGCGAGTCCAACCGCACTTGTCCGGTTTTTTTCTTGGTGATCATACTTCTAGTGTCTATAGTTGGCGAGATATGGATATGGAAGCTGTGTCAACTCTACCTTTGTGTTAACTTACCTTGGTTTTAGCTAAGGCCGTTCAATATAATTATGCAATAAAAGCTGTATGTGCACGCTTGAGATACTTAAAGAAATACAAACGTTATGTAGTTTTCAAATTTACCTATGGTATTAATATAATTATCAATGAGCAATGAGTGCTATAGTCTCCATGCAAGCTAGCCCACAACTAGTCTAATCTGTACGGAGCCAAACAGAGCGTGTCTCTTGACATGGCCCTAATTGTAATCTGTCTGCATAGACTAACCTAATAGCATAGTATAATCGTAGTCTAGTAACCGTTGTTAATTCCTCATTCATTATTTGATATTTCTTTTATTCAGGGTAATTAGGAATACTAATTACAATAGTCCTGGAGCTACGGGTATCGCTTGGGTAAAATTAGAAAATGATGCAACGGACAAAATTCGTAATATACAGTATAATACCTATATACAACGTGTTACACCAGCTACTGAAACTAGGGTGGGTACTTTTATAAGTCATACTGACTAACTTTAACTATAAGACCATAAGATCCCATAGTAAAAGTTGCTCAGTATGACCTATACAACGTGTAACCATCCCACTTTCAGTGGCTGGTGTAACACGTTGTATACCAACAAAGTATCACTTGAGCACAGCCGCTATCTAAGATTGCATAATAATTATAATTTTTACAATCCGTATCCCTAAAAATATCGAACAACAATATATTGACGTCTTTTGAATATTTTATTTTGTAAGAAAAATGTGACCTATGCTATTTGTGTGTGTGATTGGTTGTAATAAGAAACCCTGTTTTTGATATCTGTACCTAATTATAGTATTTATATGTTTCATAGGTGTTCTATCAGAACTTGAATGTGTAACATCTTATTATTTATTTTAAAAATATAAATGAATTTATACATGACCAAAATCCAGTGTAAGTACATGTAAAATATCCGCAACGCAAGCATGGTCAGGTGGCTATTACTTACTAATGCAAATCAGCAACATGCTTTGTCTTTTATAAATAATAAGTACCTGGGCGACCGAGCTTTGCTCGGTTATAACTATTTGTTGTAATATGGTGGTGTATAGGTGATAATCTTAACTACATTTTTTTACTAAATTAAACTTGTCTAAAACAATTAAACAAAAAAATATATATATAAACTTGAATATAAAAAAAAAAACAAAGTTAATCACCGGGCGAGATTCGAACCCGTAACACTCGTTTCTAGCCGTCCGCATCTTAACCCGCTGGACCAGACGGACAGGGGCCGACTACACGAAATTAGCGACCATATTCTGCGTCGAAAGAAAAACGCATGAAAACTCGAAAACACGCATTTTCCCAAACATAAGACTAATCTAGATCGATTGTGTACCCCCAAAAACCCCTATATCCTACCAAATTTCAGCGAAATCGTTGGAGCCGTTTCCGAGATCACAGAAATATATATATACAAGAATTGCTCGTTTAAAGGTATAAGATATAAGCTGAGTAAAATAATCATCACGAATTGCACTTAGTACAAATGTCCTTATCACACTGGCAGCTTTACCGCGCTGAATGAATGGCCACTGAGATCTGTTGGACCAGGGCTGTAACCGCGAAAATCAAAGTTCGTCAATTGCGGGAATTTTTCTGTCACTCTAATTACGTCTTAGTGAGAATAAAAGAGAAAGGTCTCCGCAATTTGCGAATTTCGGTTTTCGTGGTAGGCGCCCAGGGCAGAGTAACTTTTATTAAACTTATATTCAATTTTCCTCAATAATTAACGGCTCAATTCAAACAGTGCTTACAAGATGTCACACCTATACAATACTGATCTGTGTCAAAAGTGACGTTTTTGGTTGAAGGAATTTGACTTTTGGCACTGACCGATCGGTATCGTATCGGTGTGACAGCATTGTTTGACTTTGGCCGTAAGTCATACCACTATACGACGAGTCGGTACTCGGTAGCCGAAGCCAAGATGACAAACGAATACCGACAGACGTAAATCAAAATGTAAAAATATATTGAGATAACCGATGCAACGATAAGTATAGGTACTATTGTGTACAGTATTTATTTTTATATAAATAAATAAAATAAAAAATATATTTGGGGACAATATTATATGTATAATAATATGGTCAACCTAGCCCTAAACCAAACATAAGCTTCTATACTAGAAGCTGCTATTTACATACCAGAATTTGCTATTTTGGTATTAGGAAAAAGTAATAGTCTAGATAGTATAGTATAGTAGAGATTTCCTAAGCGAGTCGAGTGGATTTATCCGAGTTAGAAGTTAAGTGGCTCTAATGACCTTACTGGGATTCGAACCCAGGTCCTCCCACTTCGTTCGCTCCCGCAGGGGACACTGTCGATAAGGCTAGGAGGCCGTTAATTATATATGTAATAAGTATATTGTTTGTGATGAGTTCAAAAGCCGCAAATTATGGCCAGCATATAAATAAACTATTTTGTTACGACAAATTTCTTATCTGTGAATATGTTATTATTACTTTAGTAATAATAACGTCGATATCGATTTAATACTTAATGACTTTCAAATTTCGAACATCTCTGAAAAACAGAGGTATTTGATTCGACACATTTCTTGTGTTAGCCGAGATGACGTTTTATTAAGTGTGCGCATAACATGATGCGGTTTCTGAATATATTATACACTGTGTTTTTTTATTTCCGTTAATTTCAAGGGTGCATTCCTGAGCTTAAATTAAGTGACTTTCTCAAAGACACCGGTATTCTAATTAACTCCATTTCGGAGATAATGAATAATTTATTTATATCTTATAAGGCCCTTACGAGCGTATACACTTGCTTTAGGGCCTGTTCACATATTGATTAGTGTTTAGTACGAGTGTGTACATTTGCTACTAAACGTAACTACTATCTCGGACGTTCGATGTTCAAAATGACATTGATATAATGTCACAGTTTTCAATTGTTTGGTTGAATTAAATATAATGCCCGTGTTGCAACAACGCTATAAGCAACATTTAATTGCTTATTATAAAAAATATTTTTTTTTTTTGGATTTTAACTGTGCCATTTAGTTTCCTTAAACGTACTTACCCATACCCCGGAGTTAACGGAATTCAATAAAAACACGGTGTATAGAGTTTATAACATGTATGTAGATAGAGCAGTATATGTAACTGTACATGATTAGGCATTAAAACAAACGTGTTGTGATGGCTTTTTATGAAACTTTATAAAATACTGAAATGATTATAAAATAATTTCTAATATTCTAATAACCCTTTAATAATGCTCATAAAATAACGGATTTCCATGTCAGAAAACTTTACCTTTAATTCCACGACTATGTAAATAAGAGTGGCAAAGCTGTATTTAAATTTAAGGTGTGTGCGCATTCCTATTATTTTGCCAAAGTTAATCTGCATATTCAAGATTCATTCTTATGTTGATTGCTATGATGATGGTCTCGCATTCCATTTCTATATGAAGATGATTTATTCACTGAGTAAAATTATGGTTTTGAGCTAGATTTGCACAGGAAATGTGATTCTCAACTTTGTACAATCTTTAGGATTTTATGTGATTTGTCTTATATAATTTTTCTCGATAAATGCGTTCATTTTGTGTGAATATTCTACCGAATGAGAATTAAAATATAAAGTTACTGTTGGCAAGACCGGCATACTTTTTTTTACTTTGACATGATCTAACTCCGGTAATTATTCACCTATTTACGTTACGGATTGACATCGCATACGATGAAGAATTTAATAAATAATAGGTTAGCTATAGATTTTGATAACAAATAAAGCAAAAACAATATTATTTTTTTAAGTGCGACGAGTAGACGGTCTTCCCGTGTAGTTTAAGGTAAGTCCGTCTAGTTATGATATCAGCCAATCTATGTGTATATTTGTTCGTAGTAGAATTCTTATAAATAATAAATCAAGATAATTAAAAGTGTAGTTTAAACTTGTTATTATACATTTTAGGTTCGAAATAAATACCATTTTTCTAATACAAGCAAGTCGCATATATTACGTAAATGGGGTCGTACACCTTTTCTGGCACAAAATACACGTACTTATTTTTTGGGTTTTCAATAAAAAGTTCAATAGTCATTATAAAATATATTTTAATCGTTTTTTATTTATTTACTGAAATCAAAATTTAGTAAGGTAACATGCGCAAAGTCGGGAGGAATATCGACACCTTATCAAATCGTAATCATATTTAAGTCGTAAAAACAGTTGGAAATCACTAACTGGACAGGAGTGAGGAGTGAAAGAGGGGGAGGAAAACTACGTCCACTATCCCCTTAATTAAAAATTCTTATCTCTATGCCTATTATTTTAACCAGAGTATGTGACTCCAGCTATTTATCGACATCATTCGCTTCTCTCTTAATTTAGAGACCTAGGTATACTTATACTATTACCAGGAAAAAACACTATATTATTAAAACTTTTACTCCAAAGAATACTTCACAACTCGCGTAACTATCGATCAGCATTTGAGAGGTTTCCGTCAGTGCCTGTTATGTTGTGTATGGACATGCCCGGGAAAAATATTATACCGGCAAAAATATCACTAAAAATAAAATTAACATTGTACTTGTAGTTTGGACTGAGCGTCTGAAGCGGCTCGAGGGTAACGAACACTTCATATTATTGTCTGTCAGTCACGATATATATTATATAAAATTGCCATGCATCATGCCGCTTAGTTGATGGCAAGGTCAGCTACTTAACTACATAAGGAAGGTACCTAACTTATCTAAATTATAAAATTGATTGCATTTATTTTCGGAAGCTCAAAATGAATGCTAGGTACACGATATCTGCACCCCACTCCACCTGCACCCACATGTTTTGTTCCACAACTGAAGTAAAAATGTCAGAATGAAGGCATTTTATACAAGTCGGCATTTGGGAAAGCAGTGGTTTTAATAAAGGCAATAAATCCAATTCATTTGAAAATTAAAACAATAGCCAGCATTTCAAACAGAAAATCAGGCGTTATGTTAGTAAATAAGTTATTAAACTTGAATAATGCTTAACATTTTGAACGCTAAAGCCACAGGCGCAAGCTAGCTAATGTAAACCTTACTTGAAAGTGTAATAAAGGTTACTTTGACAGCGTATGCCATAAGATGTACGTTCATGGCGCTGTGGGCACGACTAGTTGGAACGCCTTCAGATGTTCTTGGCGCTCGAAAGGTTAAACAATATACTAGGTAACAGGTTGTTTTATAATTTATACAATATAAACAAAATATACTAAGTGTCATTTTATTCCATATTTTCTTTTGCTAGTTGCCAAGCGGACCCCAGGCTTTTCCATAAGCTGTGGCAACATCAGGAAGATGATGATTGTTATTTGCTACGAGTCTCATATATTTTTACACACAGCTATATCCATACTATCCGTTGGGGCGGTCTCCACACTCCCCTGAATGCGGTTCGTTAGGTGTGTTAGTCAGTGCGAACCGTGCGTGCGACTTGTTTCCACAAGGTAATATTACATCGGATAATATTTGATCAGACGGCAGGTGTTCGTGGTTGTTTCATTTGTTCTAATTGGCCAGTTTTGATTCATTTTCTTAGCTTTTTGTTAGGTAACCCGACCAAACCAAAGACTTATTATTTGCTCATAAAAATACCTAAAGAAAGGAGTTTATCAAGTGTTTGTTTTAGTTCGACTCGTAAAATCAAAGTATAGTCCCAACCGGGAAAAGCATACGACATGGCATGCACGTAGCTTGAGTAGGTAAGAAAAAAAAATAGAATGGGAAGCAATTTGTTACGTGGATATTTCCTACTATTTTACCCACTTTTGTGTCCCATATTGTAGTTTCACATTGTTAGTACGGTGGAGGTTCCATCAAAACTGCCGATGACTATATATTTTTCAATAAATTCTAACAATGTTTGCGTTTGATGTATGTGTTCCTGAGAAATATAAACCAAGCAAGAAAGGCTTTATATGTCAAGAGAGAGGCTATGGACTGCCTATGACAAAAAGGCCACTCTTGAAAATAAATAAAACTTTTTTTGCTGGCGTGATGTTCCCTACGTCTCGCCCAAACTGCCCGTGCAGCGTCAGACGGTAGAATAACTACATATCAAGTCAAAATTTGGATCGCACATTTTAATTAAAAAAATATAAGTACTACCTACTTATTTTGAAGCCAACTAATGTAGAAAATTCGCTAATCAATTCAAAGCGTTAATCAACTTCGACTATATTTTGCAAAACAAAAAAGAAAACATATATTTATTAAATGAAACCTTCAAACCTAGATTTATGATGCTGAAGCGATCGACATCAAAATCAAAGTGATTGGTTAAGATTTAGTTACTTAGTGGAAAAAGTTATCCCCGAAATGGAATTTCATAGAAATATTACCGTTACTTCGTTAGATTCAAAAAGTTATTCTTCCCTTTTAACAAAAATAGTAAAAACGTGAGTAGTTAAAATAATACGGCTATTTAAATGATCACCAGATATAGTAAAATTTACCACTAAAAAAACTATATTTACTACAAAATATTAATATTAAATGATTAGCATTAAAAAAAAAAAATTGCTATCTTATTACAGCAAATGACACCTAACTAATCATCGTTACCCAAACAATAGTAAATGATCACCAAAATTAAAACTCTATTATTTTTAATGTAAAAACAAAACTTTTTATATCTTGCTATCCTATTAAAGCAAATGACACCAAACTAATAATTGGTAATTCAAAAATAGTAAATGATCACCCAAATTAAAACTCCATTTTAATGTTAAATTGTAACCAAAATTTTTACATATTGCTATCCTATTAAAGCAAATAACTCCGATCATTGTTAACCCGAAAATAGTCTATACCACCAAAATTTTAACCAAAATTTAACTTAAAATGTTATGCAAACATTTAACATTTCGTTATCCTATTAAATTAATTAATCCACTTCGTCACCATTTTGTTTCTAAAAGTGTCGCAGTTCCAACCTAACCCACTTTTCTCATAGCAGTTTGGTTCTGTGAGGATTGGACTTCAAACCTTTTTTTTTTTTTTTTTTTTTTGATGACCCAGGGGGAATCCGTTATGGATCCCACTGGCCCGGGAGAAGCCGAGTGGGTATGTCCGACTCCCACGGACTAAACCCCCTGGGGTGTTCTGGCGCTCGCTTTGTTGACGGGGTTTCGGGAACACGGTTGCAGGCCACCGATACCCTGCCGGCGTTGCCCTTGCGGGACCATGTTTTCGGGCTGCTCGAGCAGCCTACTTCATTGAAGGCACCTCGGAACACGCGAGGGCCTTCCAGCTCGGAACCTCTTCAGGCGGGTGATAGAACTCCCGACCCATCACCCGCAGGGTTCCGTTAGGGTGGCAGCATTCGGGCCGCGAAGGCTCTTCGCCGCCTGCCCGGCCTCCTGCGGCGCTGAGGGAGCGAGCTCGCATCATCCTCGCGCATTCGCTCTGCCGCCTCCTTCTGCGTCATGACGGTGACACTGAAGGAGGTCACTGCCGCCCATGCCTCCTCACTGTCCACCATGCGGCGGATTAGCGCCGGCAGTGAGAGGTCACCTCCTATAGCCGTGGACAGGACAGCGCGAGGCTCCGCCCACGCAGGGCACTCTTCGCGCGTGTGCTTGGCCGTATCCACGGCTCCTCCTCCACAGTGGTGACACGCCGTTGTCGGCTCTCTTCCCACCCTCTCACACAAGTACCAGCCGAAGCAGCCGTGCCCCGTCAGGAGCTGTGTGAGATGGAAGGAGGGTGCGCCATGTTTGCGTTCGACCCATTCCTTCAGAACGGGCCGAATAGCAGCCACCAGGTCCCGGCTAGCTCCCGGGATCTCTAAACGCTCCGACCACTTTTCGAAGAGCACTTCTCGCGCCTCTTCCCGCCACTGGCGAACTTCTTGAGGGGCGGGCCAGTTTTCCTCCCTCATAGCAGCCTGCACCCGCCAATAGACAGCGGACTGCACCTTGGCTTCAAGGTCCCATGGCGGGCTTCCAGCCAGCAGGCCGGCTGCCACATGTGAATTGTCACGGTACCCTC
Organism: Cydia pomonella; assembly: GCF_033807575.1. Classification (NCBI taxonomy): domain Eukaryota; kingdom Metazoa; phylum Arthropoda; class Insecta; order Lepidoptera; family Tortricidae; genus Cydia; species Cydia pomonella. Next base: position 20,819,176 of record NC_084704.1, read on the forward strand.
GAGCAACCCTGAGGGCTATAGGGCGCTGCGGTCGACGCAATAGGGCCGCACTTTTAGACCTCAGGGTATCCGCCCATATTGGCGCCCCGTAAAGCGCCATTGAGCGTAAGACACTCATATAAAGCCGCCTGCAGGCCCCTCCCGGTCCGCCCAGATTTGGGAGAATCCGTCCAAGCGCTCCGGCTGCAGCCATCAACTTAGGTGCCAGGCGCTTGAAATGCTCTACGAACCTCCATTTGCTATCGAGGACGAGTCCCAGGTACTTCATCGTTGACCCGACAGCGATAGGAGTTCCTCCCACGGTAATTACTGCACCCTCCGGTGGTTTGTTCCGAGGCCCATGAAAAACCAGAACCTCGGATTTGTGCAGTGCCACCTCAAGACCTAGTGCCCGAATCCTGTGCACCACGTATGCAACCCCCGCTGTAGCTACATAGGCGGCCTCCCTGTAGGTCCTGCCACTGGCTGATACGAGGGTGTCATCAGCGTAGCATGTAATACTGAGCCCCCGCAGAGTGGCCCCGCGTAAGACCCAGTCGTACCCGATGCTCCACAGGAGCGGCCCCAAAACCGAGCCCTGTAGAACACCGCACGCCATCACCCGTCTTCCCCAGCCGTCCTTGGTTGGAAATACCACAACGCGCCCTGCAAAATAATCCGCCACAATTTTTTGCAAGTACTCGGGCACGTTGTGGTACTTTAGAGCCACCTTAATTGTTTCCCAGGGCAGGGTGTTGAAGGCGTTAGAGATGTCTAGCGATACAGACATCACAACCCCACCCTGAGAAACCGCTTCTTCCGCGAAGTCCCTTAGTCGGGCTATTGCGTCCAGCGTCGAACGCAGTGGACGAAAACCGTATTGGCACTCGCTCAGGCCTGGCTGCATACTTCTGACGAGACGAGATGCGATGACCCGCTCAAAGAGCTTGCTCGTCTCGTCTAGCAACACTATGGGGCGGTAGGCCGACGGCTGATCAGGTGGGCGCCCGTCTTTCCGGAGGAGCACTAGGTTGCCTGTTTTCCACCTGTCTGGAAACCGCCCCTGAATCAGGCACATGGTGAATAGGTCCCTGACCCGCTCTTCCAATTCGCTGAGGGTGACTACTAAGGCTCGCCCTGGTATACCGTCTGGCCCTGGGGCTGTTTTTTTAGCGCGAAGTTTTATAACAGCCACATTAAACTCCGCTTCTGAAACCGGAGGTATGTCTGTCTCCACTTGGCGTGGCCTCGACGTTGGCGCCATAGGTGGCGGCACAAACTCACCCCTTTCGGGGAAAAGAGCGCTTACGACCCGGTTTAGGAGTTCCGGCTGGAGGGTGCTTGTCAATGGGGGTGCCCAAGGACGAAGCTTTTGCCTTACAGCCCGATATGGCCTGCCCCAAGGATCCCTGTTGAGCGTCTCCAGCCACTCCTCCCAAGCTTCCTCCTTGGCTTGTGCGATGGCTTTCTGTAAAGTCGTACGAGCTGTCTTGTAGGTATCGTACAGGGCATCCTCCTCGGCTTGATGACGGACCCGCCTCCTTCTGTATCTGGTGTACTGGCGACGTGCAGCCACGCAAGCGTTCCGCAATTGGCGCAGTTCTGGTCGCCACCAGTACACGCGACGTTTCGACGAGAAAGGCTTAGCCCTCGGCATTGACGCGTCACAGACACGGGTCAGGCTGGCGCTAAGATGCTCGGCCCCACGCTCTACCTGTACTGCCTCTCTTGGTCCAGCACTAGCATTCCACGACTCAACAATGGCCGCCTCCTTTGCGAGTTGCCTGTCTAGCTTTGACACCATCCACCTGGGTCTGTCCCCGACAGCGGGTCGGTTTCCACGTTGAGTGCCAGGAAGGGTTGCGACATCGAACCGAATATACCGGTGGTCCGATAGCGACTCTACCGCAACCTCCACTCTCCAGTTCCGGACATGACGTGCTAAGGCATTAGATGCGAAGGTGAGGTCCACGATGGATTCACCTTGAGGCCTGACGCACGTGCTCTCCGACCCGGTGTTGAGGACAGTCAGCCCCAGGGACACCGCCCACTCTTCCAGTACCTCCCCCTGGACGTCTGTCGCACGAGATCTCCACGCCGTTGACTTTGCATTAAAGTCTCCAGCGACTATCACAGGGGTAGGAGATATTTGCCCTATTAGAGCCCCAACACCTGTGAGCATCTGTTCAAACTCGGCAAGGGGGCGATTGGGTGAGAAGTAAACCCCAATAATACCTATGTTTCCTACGACGGCCAGTGCGAATCCCCGACCCCTCACGGTGTGTTCGATAGCTGGGGATCCAGCCACAGCAGGGGCAATAACGGCCACTGTTTTGTCCAGATCCGCCACCCAGTCGTCCCGGCTTGGGATAAAGTAGGGCTCCGAGACTATAGCTACATTTGTTTCCCACTCGGCCATGGATTGAATTAATAAGTCCTGGGCCGGCACACTGTGGTTTATGTTCGCCTGTAGAAACTTCCAAGCCATTTTATTGGGCGGTGTCCATCATGTGCTCCTCCACAGCGATTGGCTGGGAAGGCGGGGGGGCTACCGGGCCAGCTCCCGTCTTCTTTCCTCCAGACTTGGCAGTACGGGCCTTCCCGCTCTGGCATCCTTGTGCGCCGATACGGTGTCCCGACGGTTTTCCAGCAGCACTGCAAATGACGCAGCTCGGTTCAGCCGTGCAGTCCCGGGCCTTGTGACCGGGTTTACCACAGCGATAGCACAGTTGGCTGCGGTCTACCTCCCTGTCACATTTAGCCCCGACGTGACCCGCCTCTAGGCACCTGTAGCAACGAAGAGGCTTTGCTTCCAGCAGCACCACTCGCGCAGAAATCCAGCCAACTCTTATTCGAGCGGCCTCGGTAATTTTCTTGGCGGCAACTACTGGGCAGCTTAGCCAGAGTGACCCAGAACCGCTTGGGGCACGTGAAATTACCCCAGACCTGATAGCTTCTGCTGGACAGCCTCCATCTGCTGCTACAGCAGCCACAACTTCTTCACTGGATACCGAGTCGTCTAACCCCATGATACGAATTTCGGCACATTTCACGGGCCGCTGGACGTGGACTTCGGCACCGAGAACTTCCCGTAGCTTTTCGGCCAGCTTATCTGCCGCTTTCTCCGCATCTTTGGTGTCAGATGGCAGCTGCAGCATTCGGGCACCAGTTGCTGCTATTCGAAAGAGGACAGCAGAGATTCCGAGCTCCTCCAGTTTGATGCGTTTTTTCGCTTCGGCCAGGACAGTTTCGTACTTAACCCCTTTTTCAACTGCCTCCGGCTTCAGCGTCAGCGTGATAGCAGCCGCGCGAGGCGGGTTAAGTTTCCTCTTTCGCTGAACGGTCGTCTTGGGGGCGCTAGTGGCTTTGGACCCGTTTGCTCCACCACTTGCAGTCTTCTTTTTTCCTTTCCTACCCACCGCGGCACTCCAGTTTGGCTTGGCGGGCGTCAGGCTCACTTCTGAGACGGGTGCTAAGGGTGTTTGTCTGGCCTCTGACGCTTCCTGAGCAGCCAGGCTAGCACGTTTGCCCCTCTTAGCTTTTGGCTTCGGTTTTTGTTTCCCACTGACAGACGGCTGTGCGGTGCCAGCAGTAGAGCTCCATGCTGGCTGGGATGGTGTAGGCTGACTAGCCGGACCCACAGCCATAGGCACAGCATGGGCAGACTCCGCGGCTTCCGCTGCTATTCGATCAGATGCCAGCGGGGGCCTAAGCCGTGGTTCTGGCAGAAGCCGCCCCTCAAGGCCCTCAATACGGGCGTTTAGCATATTGCTGAATTGCTCGCGGTTGGAGCGCGATACTTCCTCCATGATCCGACGGATGTCGACTTCAGCCACTGCAGCAGACTGGCTTCGCATCTCGTCCACCTGCTTGCGTAATTCTTCCAACTGCCATGAGAGTTGGGCGTTTGCTGCCTCTAGGCGGGCAACCTCCTCCGTAGCAGTACGGGATCTTACCTCAGCAAAAGCCTCAGCAATAGCCACCACCGAGGTTTTGAGCTTTTGCTGGTGGGTGCCCTTCAAATGGCCCGAGGTATTGTTCACATACAAGATGTCACTAAGGGCATCTTGTACTTTTTGATTTATTGCCGCCAATGTCTGCTCCCCAAGCTGGCTGCCGGTGGGGAGCTGCTGCCGGCACATTAAGCGCTCGGCTCTTTCCCGAGCCGCTGCTTCCGCCGATGCGTTAGAGGCAGCAAGGTTCATCTCTGCCTGGATTTGCCTCTCGTGAGCTTTTTCTGCGCTAATTGCACTTCGAAACTTTCCAAAGCCGTCGCGATGGTCCGATGTGGGCGGCCGGCCTCTGCCACGTTTTGGGGTTTGTTTGGAGAAGTTTCCTCGGTGGTTTGAGATCGCGCTTTCGCTTAGTGCTCCGGTATCACTTTCTGAGCTGCATGATGGTTCGATCTCCTCTGCCGTCCTTTTCTCGGGTTTCCTCCAAAATTTACTTCTAGGGCTTTCCTTCGAAGCCACAGTACGCGCGCTTGACACCGACATCTCGGAATCAGAGAGCCGAAACAACCGTACGACTGGTTGCCTGCTAGCCTCCGCGTGTGTGAGCCTCGACGTTGAGGCTGCCTCCTCCTGGTTTGCGGAATCCTTGTTAGCAGAATCCGTATCTGCCATAGGATCCGCTTCTTCTGAGGGTTTCTGTGAGGCCGACTTTTTGACGAATCGACCTTTTGAGTCGCGTTGCGGCGAACCGCCACCCCTCAGTCTTAGCGTGCTCATAGTCGGGCACACTACCGCATCCGAGCCAAGGTCGTTGGTGTTGGAGTGCGACATCGGGTCGCAGTCTTCCACCTCCAGATCAACTGAGTCTTTCCAAGTTGTTGGGTCAGAGTCCATGCTGGATATGCTGAGGTCGTGTTCACGGAGACCGGCACTCAGCCGGCCTACGAGGCGATTGTTGCCCACCCCTGCATACGGAGGGCAGCCGCCCACCGAAGTGAGCGGGCGGGCTTCCTCCTTTCGGAGACCCGCCAGGGGAATTTTTTCACAATCGTCTTTCATTTTTCCCTGTCATCGATCTCTTTTTTCGGGGGTGAGCTCCCCCGCACGCTAGGCACTGGACTCCCTCCAGCCATGCATCCCATCGGCACGATCCGCTCACCTTGGGATTGGGGATTTATTATAGTGGTTTTCTCCACGCAGCGCTGCTCTCAATGAGCAGCGCCCCCGGTCCGCTCAGTGCGGGTTACGGGTTGCCCGACGGGAGGCCGAAACCCAACCAGTAGCCACCTGACGGTGACCGCCAGACCCGCCGCGCCGCAGGCCTTGAAGGCCCGCCAGCCCACGCCGCCAAGCGGCCGCTGGCCCCATAGAAGGGGCCCCCTCAAAAACGGTGCATACGCACCACCTCCACCCAATGGTTACTGCTCTCTGACACCTCAGATTAGCTGAGGCAAGACGAGAGCAGCCAACCACAGGAACACCCCTCCCCCCCTGACAGGACATTGGCAGCACCGGTAAACAATAACTTGGAACCCAAGAGATTATTTACCGTTGCCCCCGGGGTACACCGTCCAAGATCCCTTCCCTTACCCCCGGATCAAGAGGATCAAGAGGAATGAGAAGGGACTTGGCACACTGGGAGGTTTCCTGTCCGTAGCACCCCTGGACTTCAAACCTAACCTAACTCACTTTTCTAGTAGTAGTTTTTTTTCTGTACGGGTCGCTGTTATAACATTATCCACTTTTTGATAGCAGTTAGGTTCTGTGAGGGTCGCAGTTCAAACCAAACCTAACCCACTTTCCTAGTAGCATTCCTTTCCTGTAAGGGTCGCAGTTATATCCTAACCTTACCCAATTTTTAGGGTTCCGTAGTCAACTAGGAACCCTTATAGTTTCGCCATGTCCGTCTGTCTGTCTGTCTGTCTGTCTGTCTGTCTGTCTGTCTGTCTGTCTGTCTGTCTGTCTGTCTGTTTGTCTGTCTGTCTGTCTGTCTATCTGTCTGTCTGTCTGTCTGTCTATCTGTCTGTCTGTCTGTCTGTCCGAGGCTTTGCTCCGTGGTCGTTAGTGCTAGAAAGCTGAAATTTGACATGGATATATAAATCAATAAAGCCGACAAAGTCGTACAATAAAATCTAATTTTTTTTTTTTTAGGGTACCTCCCCTACACGTAAAGTGGGGTTGACATTTTTTTTTCGCTTCAACCCTAGAGTGTGGGGTATCGTTGGAAAGGTCTTTCAAAACATCTTTCAAACAAAGGGTTTTCAAGAAACATTTTTTGATAAAGTGAATATATACGGAGATTATCGCTTCGAAAGAAAAAAATGTGTCCCCCCCCCCTAACTTTTGAACCATAGGTCCAAAAAATATGAAAAAAATCCTGGAAGTAGAGCTTAAGAAAGACATTAAATGAAAACTATAGCGGACATGATCAGTTTAGCAGTTTAGTTTGAGTTATCGCAAAAAGTTTTCCCTTCATAGGTTTTTCCTACTTACTTTAATTAGGTACTGATTACGCAAATTTGCCTATTTGTTTAACTCGGGTGAAAGGTACCGTTTCATCCCTTGGTTAACAATTTACTATACTTTAAGCTCCAGTTTAGCTTATTGTGACGGAAGAGTAACTAAGGAACCCTACACTGAGCGTGGCCCGACATGCTCTTGGCCGGTTATTCTGATAACAGTTCGGTTCTATGAGGATCATTCTACTTTATTTACATTTTATGTTAATAGGTAGGTATAGTTGTTTAATTTGGTGAAAATATCGCATTTATTTGCTCTTCAAGATTTGGTGATCATTATATATGGTGATTATTCATTATATTTGGTGTTTGAATACAATTTTAAGTGCAATCGTGAACACTACTTCTACTTAATAATTACTTTTATAATTTTAGACCTTACTTGTTTGGTGTTTAGTACTTATATTTTTTAGTATAAAAGTTATTTTTTTAGGGTACCAAGGTATTTTTGGTGGTCATTATAATTGTAGCCAATTAATACTTTCAAAACATCTAAATATTATTATATTATATCACGCTTTTTTAATTAAATACTATGTAAATATCTAATAATTTAATTGAGAAGTTTTGACACGCGCCATACGAGTATGTAGTTATATAAAGTCACTATGGTACATTAGAGGTGTGAATATTATGTTCTCCCAATTAGTTACATAAAGGGGTATTTTGCGGCCTTCAGATGTGGATAATTCTGGCAAACCCTGACAGCTTGCTGCCCATGACTAATATTTTAATTGCTCGAGAGTCAGACGAACGTTTTCAAATTTATCAATAGTATCAAGTTTCTCACTACCAAAAAGTTGAGGTAAAGGTTTTAAACCATATTATACTTAGTTGGGTCATAAGTTCTGTCACAAAGGTTTTGACTGAACAAATGTAATACAAAGCTTTTAATAAAAAAGTTTGCCATGAATTGAAAACTTGTTTTATACTGATCAAAGCGTAATATAATTCGTTTAAAATTTAGATCGCGTCTTAATTTACTACTTGTTTACTTTGGGTTTAACGTAAAACGCAAATACGCGGCTGGATTGTGAAAAATTATACTTTACCAAAGGGAGTAAAAATCAGTGTCACATTAATAAAATAGGTACAAACGTTTATTTGTATGAACCTACTTTATTAGAACGTTATTTTATCACCTGCATTTAGTTTTCCGACAAGTCTGTACTTCAGCTTATACCCTTCAAACTTAAGGTATTTTTCAGTGATACCCAAATTTTTGACTGCCATCCTACGAGTACAGTTGCAGGTTGGCAATACCACTATACATAAATTATATATTTTACAAAAGCTAAAATTCCTGCTTTAATTTTATGTAAGATTCGATCATGTAAACAAGAAAAAAACTAGGGATCAAAATCACCTCGAACAGGTCGCGTATTTTTTGCATGTTTTTTATAACATTTTTCTGATTAAGTTAAATTAAGTTTAATTTTATTATAATGTAAGTAATTCAACATTAAATGAGCTATCAACCCATATATATATATATGAATAATAAAGGATCTTAACCTGTAGCTTTTTTTCAGTCAAAACATTTTTGACAGAACTTATAACCCAACTTAGTACTATTAAAAATAGATTCTTGATTATTTCGTCTGTACTACTAATAGTCTATCTTGTTTTAATAATACTTTTTTGTGTTTGAGTGGCTAGTATGTTTATAAAGTACTATAATTCACAAATGTATATACCGGATACCTTTTATTACTTTGCCTCTATCGACGTTGTATCTTGGCAAAAGCATAGACAAACTCAAAATAATTTACAAAAATATTAAAATATAAACTAATAAAAACTAGCAAACAAACATCAGGAAAAATAACCTAAAAACTTAAATCATCGATTTTGTTAGGTGATTGGGCCCCTCAGGATATCGAACGTATACATAATCATATGTATACGTTCGATTTTCTACAGTGCTGGCCAATAATATAATTATCATGTTTGTGTTATTTTTATAATATGAACATTTATAGAGTAAACAATTTTGTTACTTTGTATATTGTACAATTATTTTACTAGTCATTTTATACAAGTATATGACGAATACTGCAATTAAATACTGTGAATTACAATAAGAGATCAGCATATTACTATAAAGCTGCAATAAAAAGTAGTGAGGTGGAAATCACTTACAAATGTAAAATAAATTCTACCGTAAAATAAACACGACTACAAAATAAACAATATTTGCCGGTACTATATATATAGGTATTAATATATCATAATCTGATCGTAAAACTCCTATATTAGGATGGTGATGAATTACGAAATATAACAAAAAAATCGAGGAATTGAAAATTAAAAACATGAATCTGACAAGAACCCATACGTTAGAAATATGTCCAAACCAGCCTAAAGTCATTTTATTCTGAGATTTACTCTTTGAGTTATGCAAATTCTTAAGTCATTTAACTAACCGATTCAATATTAGTTTGATTTGTTTAGATATACCTTATTTATACGTGATAAAGGCTACTAAAACACCTGTTTGTACATACAAGTATAGGTAACTATTGTTGTTTATTTATTTAAATATTATTATTCTAAATAAATATTATTATTATGCAAAAGTAATAGAAGTAATAGTAATAATGAGCATCATAATTGGCAGAAAGCACGTCGTTGTCAGTCTAACAACAACTTTCTAACGTTATAAAGTAAAGTCACAATTTGACAAATGTATTTAATCTAATCCTTAATTCTCCATCTTCTCTGTCCCTCTTATACTTATTGAGTGAAAGTGCGATCATCGCAATAAAAAGGGCCAAGTTTTATTGTTCAAAGTGTTCAACGTATCAATTAGGTTTAAACCCACAAAAATGTCATATTGTTCCGAGTAAAATAAAAAAACATATTTTTATTTTGTAGTTACATTTTCCGTTTTTAAATATAATTTGTCTAATTCGCGAAATAACGAGGTATTTATTTTAAAATTCTAGCGGAACCTAAAATCGATGATCTCCTTTGCCATTAATGTTTGATAAATTATGTAAAGAGACAGAGTCAGTGCCTTGACCAATGAGCAATCATTAACTTGAGAGGAGATGGCAGGTCAATTTGTTACCCTGGACTGGACTGTTATATCAATCAGTGGTCAAACAAAAAAATTAAGGATTAACTTATCACGAGTAAACTAACACCAAATTGATAACGATTAAAAAATATATAAATCGGATTTTAAATATACTCACTTTTGAACTGTATACTTAAGGCTCCTACCAAAATGTAAACAAAGAAGTATACAATTCAATAATTCATAAACATGGGTAAGCCATAGGACCTATAAGTACCTATGGTTAGTATTAAATTTATGTTTCTAAATAACAATCTTAGAGCAATACGAGTAACATAAAGTCACTGATCATTTAAGTGTTGATGTAATGTAATAGTAGAGCAAATTATTAAGTGATCATTCGGCTTGGGCTTGAGGCTTGAGGAGGAGATATCACCTGATATGAGCTCGACGATAGTATTTCTAAATTAGTAGAATCAACTCTACATTTGTAATGATTTTTTACAAATATTGATTTTTTCCCTTATTTTTTTATTACCTATAGATGAAGCTGAAATTAATGCAAATACTTTTAAAGTTAAATGAACCTTGCCTCAAATAAAATTCAATTAACTGTCTGTTGAAAGTAGTGATTTCGAAATCGAGTTTGCATAAATTTAATTGTCATTAAGCACTGGTAGCTAATAAAAATTAATCGTGTAAATCCCCTTTAGTGAAATTGGCAATTACAATAGCTACTTAGTATAGTTTTAATTATTATACTTTGTTTAGAATAAAACAGAAGATTTATCCTGGCGACCCTAGGTAATCAATTCACTGGAATTCGATTTATAAGTTAGTCGCAATAAAATTGTAATAGCACAAGAGATGGCCATAATCATGTTTTAGTTTCACTTCTCAACACGTCGGCTCTGTTAACATAGATTTCTAGGGTTTATAATATAATTAAATATTTTTAAATAAATAAATAAATATTATAGAACATTATTACACAAATTGACTAAGTCCCACGGTAAGCTCAATAAGGCTTGTGTTGAGGGTACTTAGACAACGATATATATAATATATACATATTTATAAATACTTAAATACATAGAAAACACCCATGACTCAGGAACAAATATCCGTGCTCATTACACGAATAAATGCCCTTACCAGGATTTGAATCCGGGTCGTCAAATTCTAATATTACCTGCTTGTTAAACATTACCAGATTTATATCGAGGTCATGTACATATTTTAGGCTTTCAGTCATATAAGTAATACTTAGTTAAACAAAAGTAAACATTTTTGTTTTGTTTGCATTGTTTAACTGTTTTTTTTTTTCATTTTAAAGGATTATGACGAAGAATAAACAACCAAAATCACGCACAACAAAGAAATCCGTTAAAATTGTGGAAAAAAAAGAAACTGAGAAATCGGAAGTACCTGTGAAGACTGCCTCTTTAGATGATGAAGATCAGGGGTTTGGAGGATGGCTTAGGTAAATAAATATGTAAAAGAATAATATGTACTTATAAATAATTATGTAAGGTGGCATTTTATTCTATTACTTTTTTTTCTTTTAGATCTGAGGATGGCATGGATACTATGAAGCTATTTGTGTTAGCGAACAGCATAGTAATGGTTACAACTATTGCTTACCCACATATTCAAACAATATTCTCTGTTTTATCAGAAATGATATACGGCGACGACGAGTATTACCGAGTCGAATTGTAATAAACATCTTTAAAGGTCACTTTTTAAGTATATTTTAATAGAATTCCAATGTATAAAGAAGTAATTATAATATATATACCTATATATTAATTTATTTTGACATTGAAATTTGCCCGAGACTGTTAAAAGGGCTTTGACTAAAAATATATAGTCGGTTTTCAGCTACACCCGGACGAACATTTTCCATTCAGGTGCCCAACATACGCTCTTCTCATAGCTCGATCCTCTCCCATCTTCTCTAGGTGACCGAGCACGCGGAGTCGAGTGGCTTTAATCGCGCCAATTATATTGGGCACCGTCACCAGCTCCTCTAGCTCCCTGTTCTTCCTGCGCCTCCAACTTCCATCTTCATCTCTGATAGGTCCCAGAATCTTCCGCCAGATTTTCCTCTTCGCCACTAAGATCTTACTCTCTTAGTTCTGAGTCAGAGTCCAAGCTTCACATCCATACATCAAAATTGCTTCAGTCTTGTAGTCTCAAATTTGAAATCACAAAGACACATATTTTAATACTAAAAATGCTTGGTTTAATATTTCGTGTTGTTTTTTCATTAAGCGTACTTGTTTGGTATTCGATAAACGTTTGGAAAATGATTTCCGACTACTTTAATAAAGAGTTCCAAAGAATGCTATTAAATCTAACGGAAGATGAAAATGATGAACTGTAAGCTTAGTAAATAAAGATTTGAGTTCTCATATGTTTTTTTCTATTTCGAAAAGCTAAGGATTTTTATTTAAATACTTCAAATTTATTATTAAGTCTAGATATTTAGAAAATGGAATATTCATTTAGAACCAGATATTACGCCACTGGAGCCTCTTCGGAAAGGGTTTTCTGCGATTGTTTATTTTAGCTACACTAAATAAAATTGTGTATTTAAATAAAACACTTTAAACAAGGAGTGTCATAATTAAATAATTTTCATAAATTCCCAGAGAAATCAACCTGATACCATAATATTGTCTACGCAACAAAATACTTCAAAAGCATACATTTTAATAATTTAAAAAAATAATAAATTACAAATTAAACTGAAGAGACCTTATCAAGAGCAAATTAGTTAAACGACTAATCCGCTGCAGTGAAACACTTAAATTGGCCTTTTAGCGAAACGACTGAAGTAATTAGTTAACAGAGCTTTATATAAGCCGTGTCGAGGCACGAAGTTTGGTACAAATGCAACTGCATTTGGCTTGTTGCCAGAGTTGGTAAGAAAACCTGTGCGTATCGATTTAAGCTAGCTGTATTTACCTTATGCTAAACCGTTTCTCAAGAGACCGACAATGTTATAGAGGTAGTTTATTACGATATTGTTTATGCATAGTATTACAAAACAATTTTAACTCTTTTGTTAGATTATGTATGATATGATTTTAACCATAAAAATCATAATTAATATTATAGTCAGGGAAGAACAGGGCAGTAACTATCACCGATTATTTGAAATAGTCATATCAATAATAAGTACCTGGGCGACCGAGCTTTGCTCGGTTATAACTATTTATTGTAATATGGTGGTGTATAGGTGATAATCTTAAATACATTTTTTTTACTAAATTAAACTTCTCTAAAACAATAAATATTTAAAAAAATATGTGTAAACTTGAACATATAAAAAATAAAAAAAATTAGTCACCGGGCAAAATTGGAACCCGTAACACTCGTTTCTAGCCGTCCGCGTCTTAACCCGCTGGACCAGATGGACAGTGGCCGGAACCACGAAATTAGCGACCATATTCTGCGTCGAAAGAAAAACGCATAAAAACTCGAAAACACGCGTTTTCTCAAACATAAGACTAATCTAGATCGATTGTATACCCCCAAAAACCCCCATATACCAAATTTCAGCGAAATCGTTAGAGCCGTTTCCGAGATCACAGAAATATATACAGTAGAATTCATTTATAACGACGTCGCTTATAACGACTAACCGTTTTTAGCGTCGATATTATTTACTCAAGTTCGGTCCAATACATAATTACATACATATGTAAATATCCGTTTTATACGTCATCCGGTTAGTACGACATAATATCGCCGGTCCCTTGAAGGTCGTTATATCCGGATTCTACTGTATATACAAGAATTGCTCGTTTAAAGGTATAAGATAATATCAATATTATTCCCATGTGATATGAAATCGAAAATGATATATAGAGAGAGAGAGAGAGAGAGAGATAGAGAGAACCATCATAATAATATGAGATCCCTAGAGGCTTTCATATTGATTGTCACTGTGACAAGGTACGAAATAGTACAGAAATCAATTTCCTTGACCGTGCGAATGTTCGCAGGGTATCAAGGGACCCTATTTTTTCGCCCCGCACTGAACTTATCAAGTAAGTATAATTTTCTACTCCAGATTTCTATTTGACTGCCAGTGATAGGTATCTAAAACAACTTCACTGGAAGCGCGGCATGGCGCGCGCGACGCTTTTCTATACTCGTACGATCACAGTATCAGTGTTATTAATATTATAAATATTCATTCAATATATTAGTACAACTGTTGTTTTTTGTTCAAATCTTTTTAGGATGTGTGCAACGATACATAATTACTAAGGTTTTAAAATTATCGAGCCAGTGCTTACAAAACTCGACTTCACTTCGTTTTGTAACTTCAGCACTTGAATTTTAAGAATCCTACCAAAAAAGGCATATAGCGTTAGGGTCGGCATGTATGGAGGGTGCGCATGTACGAGTAACACATCTGGAGTTGCAGGCGTCTATAGGCTACGGAGACTGCTTACCATCAGGCGGGCCGTATGCTTCTTTGCCACCGACGTAGTATATTAAAAAAAACTATTACATTCTTTTAATTTAGGTATATTAAAGCCCATTTTATTGACATTAAGAATCAGAAAAGTATTTCAAATAAATATTCAAAGCCACTGGGAAGTAACTAGCCTTCTGCTATGCACTTACTAAGATTCATGACAGCAAACAGAATCAATATGCCAGGGCCTCTGGCGGAATACTGGCAGCTGGCCAGTTTCACACTGTTTTCCATTTACAAAAAGTACAGACAAACTCACGCAACGCAGTGCAGGTTCGGCTGCGGTTATAGACACGGTAAGGCACTGTGTTGAAATGTGAATTTAGTTCGAGGTGTCAGACACATATCAAGCCGTTCTAGGCACTCCCTAACTGTCAGCAACCGTTGCCTTGATTGTTAGTATGCAAATTCAGTGAATGTACGACCTACATAATTGCTACTTTAACAAAATGTATACTTTGATTCGAGTTATTGGTCGACAAAAGTAATTAAGCTACCTTCCATAAACCTACATGCCTACATAAAGGTGAGTTAATTAAAGATTTTATGATTCTTCATAGTAAAGCGTTATTATACGTATATCTTAATTGGGAATTACTAATAAAACTTGTGAAGCAAAGAGTGCATAAAAATTATACTAACTAGTAGTAAAAAAACATGTAAAACTGAAGGTAAAGTTTCAAAATACACTGTGTTGCATTGAGCTTAAAACATGATGTTGTTGAAGAAGTAAATTTACTTCCTGGTAGTTATTCAAACTAATGACATGTAACTTGAACGCTAAAGAAGAAATATGTCATATATTATGTCAATGTCTCGATTATGAAAATAAAACAACGTTTATTTATTTGTGCTACATTTTAATCAATATTCTCGTAAAGGGATATCTCCAAAACTGTGTCCCAAGGCGGACTGATGCTCTGCTTAGACGTATGTGTTAAACTTTATCAGGTTATGGGCCCAGCACGCTTCCACTATATCAGATGTCAAGTGCGGTGACCTTTATGGGTAAATTATTTATGTACAATTAACAAAACACATCAAACATCTCCATAACGTACGTTATCAATGAATTCTGGGTCAAATACGCATATTCGCCTTACATTTTCGAGCTTAATAACATATTAACCCTCAATGCGAGTATAAAATGTCGCGTGTATCTTACTGTAATTTGGCGTACGCGCCGTCACGAAACTGCCTGCGTTCCGTGTTCCGTCTGATATGCAAATTTATTTAAACTGGAATCCGCGAATCCCTAAGACCGCATGTGAAATGTCGGATGCCACGAGCCACAAATATAGGAAATATGGCAAACTTGACGTTTTATACATTATATATTCGAGATACTTCGGTTACTATCCGGTATCCGGCCTATTCACCCCGTATTTTAACA
The DNA here is from genome assembly GCF_033807575.1 of Cydia pomonella. Taxonomy (NCBI): domain Eukaryota; kingdom Metazoa; phylum Arthropoda; class Insecta; order Lepidoptera; family Tortricidae; genus Cydia; species Cydia pomonella. Next base: position 20,834,540 of record NC_084704.1, read on the forward strand.
TCCGGCAGGATATCGGATATCGAAAAAGCTTTTTACTCTAACTCTTTGGCATTGTAACACATGTGATACATGGAACATTAAAAAATCTAGCAGGTTTACTTTCATACCTAATAAAATAATTCTGCTATAAATATGTCGAGCTACCCTCCATTATTATAGAAAAAAAGAATGCACACAAGTATCATTGTAAATTATTTAGTAATAATCAGGGCCCGTACATTTCATGCCGTTGACGGAAAAATGACGTCACGCTGCATAGAGTATGATTCCAATTAGTATTTTCGTAATAATTAACCATTTGTCAACCTCTTTAGTTAACTGATATAGATACTTGTCAATCAGTACAGAAACGTCTAACTGACTTTCATCTTATTGTCACTCAACTAAATAATAGATTATTAGTTTATTAAATAATACATAATATATTTTTGATTTTTAGCAGTATATTTTACGTAACAAGTATTTATTTTTCTATGTGTCAATACGTAAGTTATCTAAATTTGTCGTATTTTAAAAAACTACCTGTATATTAAATTACATCATTTTTGCGTCAACGGCATGAAATGTCCGGGCCCTGGTAATAATCAACAATTTTGCACTTATTTCCTAGATTAGTATATATTTCTGCGTAATCTGCATTTTGATTGATTTACTATCGGTTAATGTATAAAGATTTACATAGTTGTCGTATTTAAAACATTTCATACAAAGAATATTTACATAAAACTGTTATACACCGTGTTTTTTTTGATTTGCGTTAATTTCGAGGGTGCATTCCTGAGCTTTAATTAAGTAACTTTCTCAAAGACACCGATATTCTAATTAACTCCATTTCGGAGATAATCAATCATATTTTTTTATATTATAAGGCCCTTACGAGCGTGTACACTTGCCTTAGGGCCTGTTTACTTATTGATTAGTGTTTAGTGCGAGTTCATACATGTGCTACTAACGTACGTACTATCTCGGACGATCGATGTTAGAAATGACATTGATATATCACAGTTTTCAATTGTTTGGTTGAGTTAAATGTAATGCCCGTGTTATAATATCGCTATATGCAACATTTAGTTACTTTTTATAAAAATAAAAATAGTAAAAAAAAACAAAAAAAAATTTTTTTTTTTTGAAAATTAACTATGCCATTTAGTTTCCTTAAACGTACTTACCGAAACCCCGGAGTTAACGCAATTCAATAAAAACACGGTGTATATCATATTTGATACATTTCCAAGAACTCAAAATATTAAATTTCAAAGGGACCGTATTACATTCATACATTGCCAAGTTGTCGTCAAAATAGGTTTACAATATTTTATTTATGTATTTGTGGGGTTACAAAACATATTTCAAATATATCATATTAGTTACCTAACGTATTATTTAGTTATTTAACTTTGTTATTTTTAAAGTAGTAGATAATAATTAACTGCATGCTATTCGTACGCTGTAGCCTTCTTGCTACGCCGTAGACCGTAGCGCGGAAAATTATATTTTTGGTAAAAATGCCCGCAAAGTTGAAAAAAAAAAGAATTTTACTCTTAATTATTTATTTGCTCGTCCTTTTTTACACAACTTTTTGCTGACATTTTTTTTTAATTTCTACGGGATCCATTTTCCACCATGTCATCAAGTATTCGTAGATATAATTTATTTTTAAAAGTGTAATAATCATAAGACGCGAATTGGGACAGTGGCTGTTACCAGTTGGTTCTTTAGTATAACGCTCATAAAAGCTCATTACCTACTACCCGAACATAGTTGCTTAAAAAGTTATAAGTTGAAATTAGTTATCATCCATCATAATGATCATAAGATTCTAACTTAATTGTGTATCTTAATTCTTAAATAAATAAGCGTAAACTATTTTGTAGGTTTAGCTGTAACCTTATTTACTAACAATCTTTGTAGGCAACAGTAGAAAAATAGTATGAATCTTTTTAATACCAATCAGATATTTTCAACATTCTCGAAAGACATATTAACAGTTCATAAAATAAAATATTAAAGTCCTCTTATATCACACTGTGTTGAGAAAATTACTCCATCAAGCACTTCCATTTTAAAAACATAATGTAGCTACTCCGTTCATTTCAAATTCCATGGTCTGGTGCGAAATCTAATTTTATTTTGCTTCGTAAAGAATTTTTTCGTAGCGTCACATTTATTTCTGGTAAGCAACACACCTAATATTAAAAGCTATCCCCTTAGAATAAATACATATTAGGTATACTTGGTATTTTACATCCACAACAATTTACGATGTAAGGTATTTTATATCACGTGATTTGTTTATCCTACTTAACGTTTTAATGTACATTTTAAACTGTGAGTCCATGAATGATAGTTTTAAATTATGGCAATCACAAGTCACATATGGGAAGTCACAAAAGGCTGTTCATATATTATAGGCGTTTGCAATGCACCAAATCTTTTGTAAACATCATCGTTAAAACATTTAACCGTTGTGGAACCGTTGTGGAATTAAAAAAAAAAAACATTAACTGTTGTCATGTGTGATTAATTTTCAACTATATACAGTAATAATATAAATAGAAACAGCCAATTGCATGTCTGGCCACCTTCAAACAATAGAAAAAAGCCAGCAACGACATCAACGAGTTTCCATTTAATAAAAAAGAAGCTCGTTGATGTCTTTTGTCTTATCCTTACATCTACTGAAATTGTTATCTAATTTTGTTTAATTATTTGGGTTGGATAGTAGAAAAAGGTATTATTATTGATGACTCATAGAAAAAATATTGTATACATTAGTGCTATAATCAAGCTTTCCAATCTCGTGCCTTACTTAGGCCACGGTACTTGACCGAAAAGCTGTCCTTTATATCACGATTGTATAAAATTCTATTAGAAAACTTAATGTTGTTTTTTCTATTCCCGTAATTTTATTTGTCATATAAAAGGTGGTCATCTTTAAAACCCTACCTTATAGTTGTCAAGACAAGTCTTTAGTCTATTCCCCAAAAACGCATTTGTGCATACACGCAGTATCTTTTTGGCGTTTTTCAATACTTCGTGTAATGACCACTTAAAAGTATTGTATGAAATACAATGTTGCCAACCTTATTTAAATGTCATATCTGACAAATAACTGAATCATAGATAAGTTTTGTTTGAATTTCATTTATTCATTTTCCCACACGTACCCTTCATTCTTTGCTACTTCTTAAATGTGGTTATTGTGATTGTCGAATAAAAATTTAACTTTTGTGTTAAAAAACAGTGTGTCGTCCAAGTTAAAATAGATGAAGACGGAAACTTAGTGTCTACACCTCGCCTGAAGAAATATCAGTGATAGCCCAAGAAGTCACTAAAAAATTGCTGACTTCAAAATTGCGACATCTATACGAAAAATGAAATGATGACATGAAAAATATTTGTTAAATTTACAATTTTATTTCAAAGTAAGTGCTTGATCGTAGAAAAAGTAAAAAGTATTGTATGTAACGTTGTTTAACTGAGTCAAAAAATACTCGTGGCGTCTTTATAATCAATTTTCGGCTTTGCCTCAAATTGTTACTGACGCCACTCGCCTTTTTGACCTCTCTTAAACAACGATTGCATAAAGTACTATTTAAACACCTATATAGGTAGAACGATGTGCCCCACGTTTTCCTTATAGTTACATGTTGGATCCCCCCTCTCCTCCCAAATGCCATTCGTGCGGTCTTTTTAGCATTAGGAAGAAAGGCTTACCTTATCTTGACGTTTTTATTTATTGAAAAAACACTTTTTAAAAATAAATCACGGCAAATATGTAATTATTTATAAATCACATACGATCATTTACATTCTTTTGCTTTCATAAATAATAGTCAATGATTAAAAAAAAAGTTTATTAATAAAAATACATGTCAAGATTGTTAACCGTCTTTCTAATGCTAAAAAAAACGAACTAAAAGTAGCGGTTCACAAAATACACCTTCAAGTTTCATTCAAATATAGCATGCAGACAGTCATGATGAAACTATTAGAATAAGGTTTTTTATCTTGGGTACCTACGGAACTCTAAAAATGACTAATTAATTATAAACTAACTAGCAATATCTTTTTTACTTAGGTATTCTTTTAATTGTGCCTTCTCTTATACAAATTAATATCTTTAAACTATATTCAATGTGACGTACTTGCCCATGACCTAATATCACGCGCGGATACCTATTTACAGCATTGAATAAAAATTACAAAATTAATGAAGATACAGTTCTCCAAGTCTGAACTTTTCTATTGTAAATATTTTCCTCTTTTAGAATCACACTTCTGGATGCGACTAGCCCAGGAACGGGATAAGTGGCGTACACGAGGAGAGGCCTATGCTCAGAAGTGGGCGACTGGAGGCTAAAAATGAATGAATGAATGAAATCTTTTTATTTATTTTATGTGCTAATAAACGCTTTGAATACATTTTTTTAGACGTCATTACAAATCTTGGAGTAGTATATCTATTTTCCACCGTTTTCACGGCTGTAGAGCGTGATACACGGCCCGATTCGAAGAGTGAAATACGATAATGATAAGTTCTGGTTTAGATAAGTTCTCATTTAGATATCGTTTGTATGTCGTATAATTGACAGAAGAAGCTCAATTCGGGCAACCGCACTTTGACGTTAGAAATATCTTATTGGGATCACAGCGGAATCGAAATAAACGTCAATTTTGACATGTCGTTTGATTATCGATCTTTTAAAGATATTTCCAAGATCATAAACGTGTTTTATGGCCCGATTCGAAGAATGATTAAGATCCCAATAAGATCTACCTACGATATTTATAACGTCAAAGTGATATTGGTGGCCCGAATCGAGCTGCTTTTGTCAATTATACGACATACAAACGATATCTAAATAAGAACTTATCTTTATCGTATTTCATTCCTCAAATCGGGCCGTTAATCATTCTTGGAATCGGGCTGAAAGAATTGGATACACATCATAAAAACATACACACGAAAAACATTTTTCTGCTTTGGCAGTCGGTAAGTTACCACGCCCGGTGGTGACATAAAAACTGATCACAAAATGTAAGTTATTTAAAATTATATACAGTCGTTATATATCCATACAATTTTTTTCAGTGTTGTAGAACAGGGTGTACAATATCTGATATAAATTTTAGCAAAATCACTTCATATTAAAAAACATATATATCACACAATCCGGGGAAGTCACACTACACGTTCCGTGACAATTCGAACTTGTATTTTTTTTAAATACTCTTACGCCAATACATTAAGGTTGACAAAAAACTAAAGGTCAATTGCTAAGTATCTTGATAAAGAGTATACTTATTTTCTTAAAAATATATGCTATTCTGACAGGCAATACAAAAAAAAACATAAGAATAAGCATTTACTCGAAAATCTTGGATAGCCTGCGGCAGTCACATCTGTAGGTATAATGTATTTTTGTTAACAAGGATGATTATTAAACGTCTATTCTTGCCTTTTAAAGCCCACCTACCTACAAAGGCAGATTGGAAAAGTTTTTTCTTGAGAGTCCAATTAAAGTTGTTAAAAGCAATTTCCGCAGTGTGTGCCAGAAACTGGACGCAACAGAATCGACGCTTGTTCGTTTTATTACTTGTTATTTTATGACGTGAAACTTTATAATATTATTTTAATCTTGTGAGGGTTAAAAGTCAAAAAGAGCTCTCAACATAATAAAAGTTATGTTTTAATATTTTAAACATTACTGTTAGAAGGTTAATTATACTCAAGTTTACACTGGTGTAACTAGTATTACCCAAGCCTTTTGGGTAAAGTCCGAAAATTTAAACAACATTAATCTCTATTCGGCATTTGCCCGTACACATATAGGTCTACACAATTCTGGCTGGGTAATGTTAGATGTTGCATTATCACTTCTAACATTACCCTCTCAGTGTTGGGTAAACTTAGATGTATACTGGTAAACGCCGAATACAAATTAAAGTTGATTAAATTTTCGGGTTTTACCCAAAAGGTTTGGGCTGAGCTCAGGAATCAGAAGGTATATCCAGGTATACTTAACCTTCTAGCATATCGTAACATTTAAGTAACATTAAATAAGGGTAGGTGATGACTTCTATTATTTTCGTTATCTTTCTTCTATCTCTAACTATCCAACAACTATTCCAATAATGAAACTAGGCCAGAAATTCAATTTCGTTTCAATTCACCCTATAATAGGGTGACTACGAAATTAAATTTCCGGCCTAATTTAAATATTTAAAAATATTAAGCGGTGGTGGCCGGGTGAATAGTCGTATTCACGTCCGACTCCGACTTTCACTCTGTAGGTCGCGGATTCAAATCATGACTCGTACCAATGAGTTTATGTACAAAAAAATATTTGATATTTATCACTTGCTTTTCGGTAAAGGAAAACATCGTGAGGGAAACTCTTCGAAGAAATTCATACTGTTATTATTATTTGTGACTACTCTGTCTGTGTCAGATCCAACACATAGAAGCCATTTGGAGAGCTTTAATGTCATGTAAAATGCTTCTTTGAACCCGTTCGCGACCACAACAATAGGTGCCCGTGAACGTTAACATTGTAGTCATATATTGAAGAAAAAAAATGGGAGGATTATGACAGGGCTATTGCAAAGAGATCCTTACATCTGTCATACCATTGCATGCACAAGTTATTGAGGCAGGCGGTGAATCGGCACTCGCTAGATGGGCACCTGATGCGCCATCGTAAAGATGGCTAGGCGCAACGCACCGGCGTGAGTGTCTCAGGAATCAGGGGTGTCAAGAGGTGTGTTGCGCTTTCTCCGAAGTTATGCCTTTTAACACTTCCACCCCTGGAACATACACCTCTGTAATCTCTTCTCTGGATAGCCAACTAAGGCAAGCCAGAGCTAAAAGTCCTAAGGGTCCCCTCGGGATTCCACTCCAACCGATGAAGACTCGCCAGAGACGGCTCCTGACCTGACCAACTTTCGGGCGCAATCGGGTCCGTGGGATCATTAATTTCCAGCATCTTGCCACATTCTTATCATATTATTCTGCAATTGGAGCATATGTAATGTATATGTATATTTTTCTAACTAGTTACATAAATGTTTAATATGTTTTACAGATTAATAGACCATGAATGCCAAATGGGCAGGAAAGTACATTTCTAAATGATAAATATCTATAGGGCCTATTAGAGGACGAGTGCCAAACCTATAGATACCGAAATGTATTAACACCATGGGCAGCGTGCAGAGGGCGGTGTGCAAATTTGCATGGCTCTCGGCTGCGTTGTGGTATTATATTTGGTCACGCTCCTCAGTAAGCTTAGCACAAGAGCACACCGCGACAGTATCTCGCTCGCCAGGGAATTTCGGTATATTCATGTATAATTAGTGAGATGGCGGGATAACCTGGACAGCTTCCTGAACAACTGGCCGGAGGAAACACCAAATCGGGAATCGAGGAAATCAGGGGGAGAGGCCTTTGCCCATCAGTGAGACCCTCAAACAGGCTATTTAAAATTAGAGAGCCCACGGTAGTGAATGAACGAGTAAAATTAAGAGAAATTTCGATTTTGGATTTTTTGGGTAGATTCATAAATAGATCATAAATCATTTATTTGCTTGAAAAGGATACAGTTATAGATGTTCACATTTGTTGTTGTCCTCCTTATTCAGCTGCTCACAAACAGCATGCAAACAATACAATTTTATAAGCCAGAATATTCAAAATATGCCTACTTATATGATATTACACTTCCTTTATTTATTTTAAATCTCAGCTTAAGTTTTTTACAATATGTGTATAAAAGTAAAATATAAAACCACGTACCAGAACAATACAAAACATATAAACATATTATAAAAAAACCTAACCTAGGGTGCCGCCGGCATCGGGACAGGGCCCAAGCTGCCGGTGGTCAGGGCCGCAGAGAGAGGAGGAAGGAGGAGCGATACGCGCGCATTACATTCTCATTCATCGATTGAGACCATCGCATGCGTCGCACTATATCACCGGCAACGGGAGCCGTGGGCAGGGCAGGATGTCCCGCAGGCCCCAAGCGTGCCGGCAGCGGTGGCCGCCCTCTTCGCGCAGGTGGTCGTGGCGGCGGTGGGCCGCTCTCGTCGCTGGACCCGTCTGTCAGGCGCCGTCGTAAAGTCGTCGCCTGACGACGATATACACGAGGAACTGGACGAGGTGAGCGGGGGTGGTGGTCGTGCGTTTATCGACTCCGCTGCACGTGCTTGACTCCTCGTAATCATACTCATAAGTTATTTACCGTACCGTATTGTGTTACATGCAAATGTCATGTCAGTGACGTGCGTATAAATTTATGTCACACGCATTTTGAGCACATTTTTTACGTTTCCACATTTTAACGTAGGTGGATTGTTCACTTGACAGCAAAATATTAATTGTACAATATTAGTTTTAACAATAAACACGTATAAAAAATATTTATAGCAAGAAATTTTTACTAGACGTCTGTCATCGTCAGAGAGGTTTTTTTTTTATATTACATTTACTATTAATAAAAACTCCATGCATATATGTATACAAGAATGTCCACGTGCACACAATTAAAAGATAAAAGTCAAATTTTCGTTTCATAATTAATATTTTTGAGCATCACTGAATATTTTAAATTAATAATTACGTAAGTCCGGTATCGATTCAAATTACTTCGAAAATGTCAAACTTACGCAAAAATTGGTGCCTGTTTTAAGGATGATTCGCTTGCTCCTCAAAATGAATTCGAATCGAATTAAGCATTTCTCATTCCTTATTAATCCCTTTATTATGTAATAACACTATAATATAATACTTCAAATTCATAGTCTCTACCGAATCATTAACTTTTTACAAGAATTTATTGCTGGACTAGCTATTAATGCTATTATAGACATCAACATTCACAACCTGTCTATGTATTATGATGACATATAAGTATAATAAAAAATCAACACTCATTAGCAACCTTGTTTCAAGTTACGTCAAACTCTGAGCACGCGAAAGCGTAATTCATAATATTAAGTGACTGCTCCGCTGATTGCATAAGATACGAAGATAGATTCAATCCACTAATTGACACGTTAAGTTGAAACTGCTCGGAGGAATTTCCGTAGGATGAACTGAGCTCTGATAATCAGCATAGAATGTATTTGCGGAGAATGAACTTCATTTAATGAACTGAATATTAATTTAGGAAACAAATTTGATTGATTGTAATGACAGTATTCGACATCGTATCCATATTGGCCGTATTGCAAAAAGTAGCAATGTTGACGGTAAAATAAAAACAGGCCAAGTACGTGTCGAGCTATTTATGCATAATATATAACAGGATCCCTCCTAAGGGCATTTATTTGTGTGATGAGCACGGATATTTGTTCCTGAATAATGAGTGTTTTCTATGTATTTAAGCATTTATATATTACATATGTATGTCGTTGTCTAAGTACCTACAACAACACAAGCCTTATTGAGTTTACTGTGGGACTTAGTCAATTTGTATAATAATGTTTTATTTATTTATTTATTTAAACTTTATTGCACAAAAGAAAAACTTAATGTACAAAAGGCGAACTTAATGCCATGAGGCATTCTCTACTAGTCAACCTTAGGGCAAAGCAGAAAATATTTTTGAAATAATTAGAGTCCTAATTCACTTAAATTCATTATAAACTACTTAAATGCATAAAGATACATACATAAATTACATAAATATATAATATAATCGTATTCGTAAGACTGATACTTAATTGATCTTTGAACTGCCAGCAAATGAATCACGAACAGATTTTTTGAAAGAAGACTTATTGGGAGCTTTTCTAATGTTAGGAGGAAGACCGTGCCAGAGACGTGCTGCCTGAATGGCGTAAGAATTAGACATGAAGCCTGTTCTATGAGGGGGGATAGAAAGAAAGAGATTGCCAGTAGAGCGAAATTGACGGTCATGAGAAGCACCATAAAAGTGAAATAAGTGTTTAAGGTATTCAGAGGATTGTGGATGATCATTGAGAATGGAATAGAGAGCGCAGAGCATACGAATATTACGCCGTTGACGAATAGGGAGCTAGCCCAACTGGGAACGAAACAAGGACACATGATCATATTTCCGGAGATACAATTATTAAGGAGACGGTCCAACTTGTCAAGTAGCTCTTCGTTTAAGTTAGGATAGCACACATCACCATAGTCGATAATGGGTAGGATTAAGGTGTTAACTAATAAAGTTTTAGTTTTGACTGGCAAAAAGTGTCTGAGTTTGTTAACAGCGTGAAGGGTGCCCGTAACCTTCCGACTGATTTCGGTAACCTGCGGTCTCAAGCTCAAAGTACAATCCAAGTGCACTCCTAAATCCTTTACTGACGGGCTAAAAGGTATAGGAGTGCCATTGAAACACACCGATCTAACCGTATCCAGATCTTACTTGGCCAGTTGTCGAGAGCTACCTATAATAACAGCCTGACATTTAGCGGGATTTACAAATAGGCCAAACTTTTCCGACCACTGTTGAATATGAACGAGGTCTCTGTTTAGCTTTTCCGTAGTGGCATATTAGCCACTTCCGATACTTTACACTGGTCGTAGAGCTGTAAATCATCGGCGTAAAGATGGTATGCGCAGCAATTTTACCATATTTATTTATGTTTAAATGGTACTCTCTACAGAGGCTCTTACATTTATTATGTTTCAAAATTTCGGCGCTTCCCGCCGCTCCGCCTAACATATATCCCACACTAAATAACATCCGTCCGAAGCTCCAAGGAACTAAGGACACCCTATCAGGCTTCTTGCCATCATCCCTGATAATGCCAATGATATTTTATGAAAATAAAACAAAAGTAATTTCAGCGTTTTTTGTAAATTCATCCCTTAAGGTGGTCAAAAAGGGGTTGAAAGTTTGTATTTGGGTACGAATCCTTGTGTGAGTGCGAGACTTGAAACTTCATAGAAAATTATAATATTAGAAAAAAGGAAAAAAGATTTTAGCGTTTATGAAAATGCAGTCCTTAAGCGAGTTTAAGTAGGGTTGAAAATATTTTTTTTAAATGAGATGTTAAATTGTAAAAATATTGGATTACATGAAAAATAATTTCAACTGATTGGAAAATTATTCTAACAGGGTCGAGGGAAATTGTATCGTTCAGTTAGGGGCTTGTTCAGTTATGCCTTAATAATGTATTTTCTGTGTGCACTGTGGCAACACCATGTCACAGTAGACATTCAAATATTTAAAAAATAAACTGTTGCTCTGTCATACAGTTGACAGGGCCAGTGTGTCATAAACCTACCACTGGATCACATCGTTTCTCTAGTCTCATTATTCTTTTCGCATTTATCAAAAGCACTAATACCAGTAATTTCCTTAGTACATATTTAGTATCAGTGTTATGTAGCCGAAGGACGCCGTGCGCATCCGTGACGTGGAAAATCCGAGGTCTAAGTTTAATGACTCAAGGTAACGGTTCTAAGCTTACTTCTAGCTTGCGACAAGGACAGCCAGAATCGCTACAAGCGGTCTTCAGCGGCGACCAACGATTCCAACCCCACAACTCCCAGACTGGAAGGTGACTTCGCCCTACACTGTTTTACACTCTAGCTTAATTTTTAATTTTATCGCAACACAACTTTCTTGCTCAACCGACCCCTAAATTTTCATTCCCTATTGCCCCTTTTTTTTCGATCTACAGTCCACTATTTCGCTAGTGAACATTTCGGCCTTCGATCCGCATAGTTTGATAAAGTACCTATGGTTTGTTGTTTCTCGTTTTATATTTGCTTACTCAAATTTGTGTTGTCATCTTTTGCATCAATTTTTTTTTAATGTATGTTTTTACTTCGGAATAATGTCAATATGATACCAAAAATGAATTCGGCATCCACGATTTATACGGAAACGATACCATTCGCTTAAATTATAATTAAAAATATCAAAATAAAGTTGAGAGCCCGTCCCCTTCTAAAAAAAATCATCAAAAATCTTGGTGGCTCCACTTCTTAAATCCATACTTGGGTTCTAAGGATCAATCTTGCCAAAGGAATTTTTTTGTTCACGAAACGCTGTATTTTATGAGCTACAAGTACGACTATAATGACACTACTTTTGCCTGTAAAATGTGTTTTCTATGTATTTAAGTATTTATAAATAAAATCCCATACAAAATGAGACTTAGCGCAAACGCGTACGTCACGTTTCGCTATCGAATACATGTACACTAGGGGTACTTATTGTTACAACGAAAACAAACCAAAACCACTTATCTCAGGCGGTTGGTAAAGAATTTGCGTGGTGATTTTGTAGTAAATAGATAGAACGTAGGTGAGTTTTGTGACTAAACTATTTAGTTTATACATAACTCCTTATATATGTATAAGGAGCACCCTAAACAAAATGAAGTTTTACGTGAGATAGTCCGCCGTGATGTGCACAATGTCCTTGAAACGTACCATCTGCGAACAATAGATGGCGTGACGGGCATATCGGTGTCATTGTTGGGCATTCTTTGGTGAACGCCTGAAAGTTTGTATTGTGTAGTAAAGGCCACGAATGTCATATAAATTTCAGTTGATAATAATTCACTGGTTTTTGAAGTAGGTAGTGGCAAGATGAGGGTCCTATACTATGCTCATAAGATTTTTACCATGTATGTTTTGCCCAAAGTTGGGCTAATATTGACTCGAATAAGAATAAGAATAAAAAGCGGCCAAGTGCGAGTCGGACTCGCGCATGAAGGGTTCCGTACCATTTATGACGTATTAAAAAAAAATCTACTTACTAGATCTTGTTCAACATTTTACCACTTTGGACACACATTTTAGCACCTTGGAAGTGTCTCTCGCGCAAACTATTCAGTTTAGAAAAAAATGATATTAGAAACCTCAATATCATTTTTGAAGACCTATCCGTAGATACCCCACACGTATGGGTTTGACGAAAAATTTTTTTTTTAATTTTATGACACATTAAAAAAAACTACTCACTAGATCTCATTCAAACCAATTTTCGGTGGAAGTTTGCATCGTAACGTATATCATTTTTTTTTTTTAATTCTGTTATTTTAGAAGTTACAGGGGGGGGACACTTTTTTCACTTTGGAAGGTTCTCTCGCGCAAACTATTCAGTTTAGAAAAAAATTATATTAGAAACCTCAATATCATTTTTGAAGACCTATCCATAGATACCCCACACGTATGGGTTTGATGAAAAAAGATTTTTTGAGTTTCAGTTCTAAGTATGGGGAACCCCCAAAATTTATTGTTTTTTTTTTCTATTTTTGTGTGAAAATCTTAATGCGGTTCATAGAATACATCCACTTACTAAGTTTGAACAGTACAGCTCTTATAGTTTCGGAAAAAAGTGGCTGTGACAGAATCGGACAGACAGACGGACATGACGAATCTATAAGGGTTCCGTTTTTTGCCATTTGGCTACGGAACCCTAAAAACTGAAATTTTATACTTATTCCAATAGATTTGAATAAGAATACTTCTCTTTCGCACTCGTTATTTTAATTTAGAATAAAATAAAAGTGAATAAATCATGAGATTTTTATTTTAAATGAAGATTAAAAAATTGAATAATCATGTAGGGTTATTTTAAATAATGTTTTATTTAATCAAAATGTTATTCTGAATTAAGTTAACTTTAGTTAAGTTAGCTTTATGTCAGCCAACATTCCGTGTGTGTTGGAGCCTCCAGGATTGTCTCGCACTGATGGCAAAAGGCCGGACGGACTTACATTGGTTCCATGGCAAAAGGGTCGGTGCCTCTTATGGGACGCCACGTGTGTCAGCACGTTTGCACCGTCCCACCTTAGCCTAACGCTTAGATCTGCTGGGGCAGCTGCTGAATATGCGGCCAAACTCAAGCACGCTAAGTACAGTGCCCTGAAACCAATGTACGATTTTGTGCCAATTGCAGTGGAGACTGCGGGACCCAGGGGAAACAGAGGCTAATGCTTTTGTGAAAGAACTTGGTCGCCGACTCAGGGATAGGGGCTGTGATCCACGCTCCAGGTCGTATCTGGTGCAGGAGATTTCATTGGCTATACAAACGCTGCTAGCGTAATGGGAACTTTTGGATCAGATGCGATTCGGGGTGGTCCTTTTTAAATGAAATGATTGTGTATTGAAAATGACGAAGCCTGTTGCGGATAGCTTTATTGTTTGTGTGCAATGACGATGCCTGTTGCTGATTTATGGTTGTACCCTTCTGACGAAGCCTGCGTTGCGCATATGAATTTGACTTTATTTTATTAATGCTTAATTTTGATTAAATAAAATTAAGAATTAACTTTTGTAGTACAATCACTAATAGTTTGTTAAATGAATTTCATCTAAGATTTTCAATGGTCCGATTGATTTGAAATTTAGTAAGCGTAAAAAGATTTTATGTTAATTAGGTACATTTTTTTTGGTAAACATTTTTGAAACAGCTATTAGAACTGCAATTGGCCTGTAGTTGGATGCTTCGTCTCTGCTTCCGCTTTTGTATATCGGGGTTATTATCGCTTTCTTTAGTAGATTTGGAAAAAAACCCTTGTGAAACATAAATTGAATAAGTGCGTGAGGTCAAGTACAATGAAGCTGCTAGCCATTTTTAGGAATTTTGCCGAAATGTTATCTGAACCAGGGGCACTATCTGATTTGAAATTCATTAAAATGGTATGAACTTCCTTAGGATCAGTTTCCAGTAACACAACAGAAGATAATAGGGGATTTGAAGGTTGGTTGACTGTATGAGGTTGATAGGTATTATTTAATAAGATATTTTCAGCTAAAGATTTCCCGACGTCAGCAAAGTAGTTATTAACAGCAATTACAGATTCAAGAGTGGTGTTTTTAATGTCTACTAATTCATTATTTTTGGTCATGTTCGTTTTTATATTTATCGACTTTTTTATCATATATACGTTTTAATTTTTAACGTGATTGTTGCAAAAATTGCGATATCTCCTGTATCTTAATTTTAGTATTATATTATCAGGCTCTGAGTGCAGTTTCATCTGCATTTTATTTCTATTTCTTATGCATGTTAACATTCCTATTGTTTTATAGTGCGATTTCTTTCTTATTTTATTAATTAATATTTCAGTCAATTTTTGGGATCTGTGTAAGTGCATAGGTTTGAAAGATTTTATTTATATAACTTAGAAAGTGCATTATCGAAATCAATAATTGTTTTCGTATTTGGACTGTAATTAGCACTATTAACTTACGATATTTTTAGGAATATCATGCAATGATGTATAATAGATGTATTTACCAGCACAGTAGCACATGTTAAGATTTATCAATTTTTTACATAAAATGGTCAAGACAATTGTTCTCTCTTGTAGGAAGTAAATGGCCTGGAAGTAAACCGTGCGTCGATAACATATTAAGATAGCTAAGCCTGTTTATACGTTCACGGGATGGGATTTTTTCTGGTCGCGTAACAACTTTTGTCATATTTTTAATTATCATAACACTTTATGCATAAAATTGTTAGTCATAAAATTATTTATTCCTGAGCATAACTGGGTTTTTGTCATAAACGAGTCATGTCTAAATTTTTATAGTCATGAATTTAATTCGCATAAAATTTTAAGTCATCTGCTTAATATCCATAATTGTTTTTCGTTCGAAGTATTACAGTGCATAGTATTAATATAGACATACAAATTTAAGTCACATATAAAACAAGCGTTACGGATTTCTTACATATAAACTAAATTATTATTAATTTTTATGTAAATATGACTGAAAATAAAAAAAGTCATATATTTAGTGATCATAGTATGTTTTTTTTTCATAAATGTTACAAAGTATGAATAATAAATATGTATGGTTGTGGGCAGCCTATCCACTCACATGCTTCATATTTTTCAGTGACTTCTATTATTATAATAAAATAAGGGTGACAGCTGGTAACTATAGTTACTAAAAGCAAGTGAGTGGCTATGAAGCAAATGTTAATTTAGTCATAATCATAACCACACAAAGACTGTATAAAAGAGGAGATTGATGGAGAGGAGCCCCCTCTAGTAGGAGAAACTGTTTTATAAAAGAAACTATTCATAGATATATATTTACTCAAAGGTTAGTTTCGTCCGACTGAATATGGACCCTCACGGGATTGCTCATTAAGTTTATATTTATATCCCCAGTTATAACCGTATTTTTGGAACTTGTTATGGTTTCTATATTATGATAATTGAGGGAAAAAATGAAGTTGTCTGCATTTTGATTAGACGGAGAACGATATATACCAAGTATTTTTATATTTGAGATAGTAATTTCTAAACAAGAGGCTTACAATTGTATTTATTTCACCTTGGCTTTGTGAGTACTTTGGACATAGATAACTACTCCGTCATTTTGATTTATCTGATTAGTTGTGAAAAAAGATGTGTAGTTATCAATTTGAGGAATAGGTTTGTTAATAATAATATAAAACTTATCGATGTACCTACTTACGTGAATGGCGGAAATATTAATTTGCATAAGAATGTGGGTATCAGGCAGGGCCCATAACATTCCACTCGCCTCCTTTAACCCAATCTTAACATTGGATAAGACTTCGCACGTCGCTCCTGTGTGCGAGCGGTACAGCTTTTTATACGTGCATAGCGCTGTCACGCTCACACATCCGAGCGACGTGCGAATTCGCATCAGTGTGATAACTATGTAATTTTACGGTATATCAGGTTCTGCTGATCCGCTTTTCAAGTAACCAACACACAAATAAATATATTATAGGATATTATTACACAATTAAGGTGATTGTTTCTTGCTTGCTTAATTGCGGAAAAACGGAAGTAATTAACGTTTAATGAAAACCGTGGTGACGAGGTAATAAAACTCATGCCATTGGATATTTGAAATGGAATTCGTTTTATTTGTAAACGGCGTACGAAAAGCTTCCAGTAAAAGGTAAAAAAATTCACACGTAATTGGATGAAATATTTTTGTCGAAAATGGAACGAAGTAAATGTAAAATGAATTATTTTTTGACCTAACATCGAAACAGTATTTTTATGCCCATCCTAATTTTTTTTTTTTTTCATTTCAATCGATCTCTTTTTTTCTCAATTTTACTGTGACAGAAATACAAATATACACCATTGTCAATAAAAGATTTTCTCCACTATTTATGTAAAATTTATGTTCCAGAAACCACTATATTTATAAACACGATATTTTTCCTTTGTATGAAAACTTATGGATTGATATATGTGAACAACCCATCCTAAAGGATGAATGCCAGTGTCCACGCAGTTCAAAATCTTATATTACGTTTCTCCTGTCGAACTTCACATTCTTAAGTACCTTTTCTCTTTGACGGCATTTGTATTCTGTTGGAGAGAAATGAACGCCATAGAATGTTGGAAGTAGACTCGGATTAGATTCGAGTCGTTGGAAAGGTGAGCTTGAATACACATCGCGTTCTTTACGGTTCCCCTAGCTCGTTTTTTTAGGGTTTCGTAATCAACTAGGAAAGGAACCGTTATCGTTTTGCCATATCCGTCTGTCTGTCCGTCCGTGGCTTTGCTCAGTGATTGTTAGAGGTAGAAAGCTGCAATTTGGCATGAATACATAAATTATTCATGGCAACAGAACGGTAAAATAATTTTAGGTTTATCTCCAATACATAATGTTATTTATTGTTTTTTTTTTTTGCTTTATCCCAATGGTATGGGGAGTATCGTTGAATAGGTCTTTTAAAACGAATAAGAGTCTCCAACAACTATTTTTTGATAAAGTGAATATTTTTAGAAATATTAGCGCCGAAAGAAAAAAAAGTATGTGGCCCTATAACTGTTGAAGTGGGTCCAAAAAATGTCATCATCTTCCTGCCATGTGTCCCGGCTTATTGCTACGTCTCGTCGGAGACTGGGGTCCGCTTGGCAACTAATCCCAGAAATTGGCGTTGGCACTAGTTTTTACGAAAGCGACTGCCATCTG
This sequence comes from Cydia pomonella, assembly GCF_033807575.1. Classification (NCBI taxonomy): domain Eukaryota; kingdom Metazoa; phylum Arthropoda; class Insecta; order Lepidoptera; family Tortricidae; genus Cydia; species Cydia pomonella. The sequence goes on from NC_084704.1 coordinate 20,852,460, forward strand.
ACCTATGCTGCGAAGGTACTCGTACTCCCTTATGCTTGTCATGTACATGATTGACCCCGTTTAGATTATTCTGACAGAATGGTGACTACGGAACCCTACACTGAGCATGGCCCGACATGCTCTTGGACGATTTTTCTTCTAACGAAGTTTTATGTTTCATACAAACAACGTTTTGTCGGATCAACAATTTGGTTTTCGCAAATCTAAATCCACGGAAGATGCAATATTAGAACTCACTACACTAATAGCTGATAAGACCGATAAGGGAAAAAATGTGTTGGTGTTTTTTTAGACCTGCAGAAGGCATTTGACACCGTCTCTCTCCCCACTCTTATTCACAAGATGGAGAGGGCTGGAATAACAGGAAACCCACTACATTTGCTAAGTGACTATTTACAGGGACGAACCCAGAGAGTTAAGATAGGTGACTTTATAAGCCAGGAGGCAGACATAACTTTCGGCGTCCCCCAGGGATCTGTCCTTGGGCCTACATTATTTTTGCTCTATATTAACGACCTGACAAACCTGACAATACAATGTGGGCATATTTCGTCTTACGCGGATGACACTGTCATAGTCTTTGAAGGTCCCTCCTGGGAGTCTGTGTTTGAAAGGGCTGAGACAGGTCTCAATAAAGTGTCTTCTTGGCTAAAAACGAACCTTCTAACTCTTAATGTTAATAAAACGAATTACATATGTTTTACTAAATATATTAGCTCACAACCTAACAATAATCTTAAATTAAAAATTCATACTTGTAATACTTCTAATCTACTTTCATGTAACTGTAAAGTAATTACTAAAGTAAACTCCACGAAATATCTAGGTGTAATGCTGGACCAGCGCATGTCATGGTATACTCATACTGAATATGTCAATATGAGAATACGCAAACTGATATGGCTCTTCAAAAAGTTAAGACATATTACTACAAAAAAATATTGAATCAGTTATATATAACTTTAGCTTAATCGGTAATGTCCTACTGCATATCGGTGTGGGGTGGTTCAGCAAAAACCAAATTTCTGGAGGTTGAAAGGGGGCAACGTTGTCTGCTAAAGGTTATATACTTTAAGCCATACAGATTCCCAACGAAATACCTCTACCACTTAAGTGACTTATTATCAATGAGGAAGCTGTATGTATTTAGTTTAACAACGAGACTACAAAAAAAAACTACCATTTAACTCGGAGCTGCTAAATCGTAGAAGAAAACATAATGTTGCTCCCCTTTCAACTACAAAATCTGTATTTGCTAAGAGACAATTTGCAGCGCAATCTGCATATGTGTACAATAAAATAAACAAAATATTAAATATATATAGTTTACAACTATACAAATGTCAAAATAGATTAACTGAGTGGCTTAAAATACTTAACTATGAGGAGACAGAGGCTCTAATATATTAAGTTTGTATTACTTAACTTTAAAGTAACAGTTTAATATCGCTGGTTTATTATAAAATAAGAAAAGCAATTTAATTGCTAGCATACAGTTATGTATACCTAAGAAATTATGCCTTACAGTGCCTATTGCTTTAGGTTCCGGAATGTACATTATTATCACCAACACTCACAAAATCACAAATACACCCATATACCCAGACACACACACACGCACACGCACACCCACATGCACACGCAAACGCACACGCACATGCACACGCACGCGCGCGCACACACACAAACACACGCACACGCACACGCGCGCACACACACACACACACACACACACACACACACACACACACACACACACACAAATGTACTAGCTTAAGTTTTCAGTTTTCTGTTACGTTACCCTACAACTTGGTTCTACGGAGGAGCGGGACTTCCTGATGCAGGTATAATAATAATATACTTAATAGGAAGTCCCAACCTTTTACTATATTATGTAACATTTATTAACGCAATAAATATTTTTTCATTTTTCAAACGCAGCATCAGCTTCAGCAGACCAGACAAAAGTAAGCCCACCCTTCTTATTCGAAGTCAACTTGTGTACCTCGACCCGCTATCGTACTAAAGTTGGGAACGAATTATACCATGTAGCATGGTATCGTCGGTTTGTTCCCAACTTCAGTACGATAGCGGGTCCTCTACACAAGTTGACTTCGAATAAGAAGGGTGGGCCTACTTTTGTCTGGTCTGCTGAAGCTGATGCTGCGTTTAAGAAGTTAAAGGAGTGCTTGGTAACCACTCCTGTTCTTTCCTGTCCCGCCCATGAGGTCAATAGATAACATTTGGAATGGCCTAAAGCATTGCTTAGGGCGACCCATCTCACCCAAAGTCTGATGATTTTGAGCCTTGTACGCAAGACACTTGTCACACGACGCAACAAACTTCACGACGTCTTGGTACATGCCCGGCCAAAAATAACGTAGCGCTAGACGGTGGTACGTCTTGTAAACACCAAGGTGACCAGCCGTTGGGTCAGCATGATTCTCTGAAATGATTTGATCGTCATGTCAGGTACTTTTGCGTTTAGTGTGCATGGCAAAGGGTTATATTTGGATGGCAATTTTATTCAGTCTCTGTACCTACAAATCGTCTATTCTGTTTTAACTTGTAGGGTAGAAATTTAATAAAACGCTTAAATTGATTTTAATGTTAATAACAACCTATTCAAAGTTTTGGCAAAGATGTTTAAAGTCGCTTACTTAAAAATAAAAAAATTGGCCATACAGATTTCAGCCCCCACTTTTTTTACTTCTATTTTAAGTACTTAATAAGAAATCGGGTTTGGAATCGATGAAGTTACTAAGCCGTCAGGATTACTAATTAAATTGCAACCGTATTGTGATCTAAAACGGCGCTACAATTTTTCAAAAACTCTGCAGATAATATTTAAATATTCTCCAAATATAAAATTTACAGTCTTTTAACGGTGAAGTAAAAAAAAAGTGTTTTGATATTTTTGGTATCATCTTTTGGGTCAAATTTTATTGAATATATCTAATATATTATTATATTATATATTGATATGATAATAATTAAAAACATCCCTAAAAACCGATTTAAAAGGATAAAATTAAATATTACCCCTGTCGCGTACCACTCCAGCATAGCGACCGCGGGGTGAGGTACCAGCGGGGGCAGCCAAGTGATCACGTTACTTACCTACTTGCCACCGCGGCAATGACTGGGCTCCATTACATTTTTGTATAAATAAGTATTTTATTATTAAACACAGAGTAACCACATTAGAGTTCATAGGGATAGGTCCCTCAACAACTCCTTTTATATGCGCTGACAACTGATATTTTTGAAGCCGACGCCAAGAAATCTTAGAAGCGTCAACACACTGTTGAACCGAATACCGACCCTGGTGCGGTTTGATAAGAAAAAGGGAATGCTGTCAATTAGGTAGTTGTTTGGGGGTATTATTGACCGGTATGGTAACTATTTGACTTGGCAACGACTTCAAATATATCAGTTGCTAGCTTAATTCTTTTTTTATAGGATTTTGTGTTTTAATTTTATGGTTCTGTTATGAGTGGTGCAGGATTCTGCAAGACTCGTCCCTGCCTGGCCAAACAGTAATGTCCCTAAAACACTAGAACTGAACCTTGACAAAAGTGTTTCTTAAAACCTTACTTTACTGGCTTAAGAAGCTTAACGACAAAGACAAATGGACAAAAATGAAATCCGTGTCGTTGAAGAGTTCTGTTCTGGTGTTAATCAGCAATTCCACTTCATGAAATGGCACTGTCATGCAAATGTTTGATTTTTTGATGAAACTCCAATAATTTCTATATCTATGCTTATAAGATTTTAGGAGTTTTCTCAATTCCCCATGAATCTCATCATCAGAACCGGATCGAATTATATATTTTTAAATAGGTAATAAAATGATTTTCCAAATCGGCGCAGAAATGCCGGAGTCGCATACATCAAAAAACCGGTCAATTTTATAAGCTCATCCTTCACCTGTCACTATATCGAGTTGTATGGGTTAGGTATAATATGGTGACCATAATGTATCATCACACCTGATACTATGCTAAATAGCCCCTGAGTTTAAGCAAGTGTTGACGTATATTTGTATTGCCAGTGGCAAATGTATATTCCAAGAATTGTTACAATACCTGAGCTGAATCATGTTAACTACAAAAATAACTCTTTTGTAGATATAATAAATACACTGAGAGAATATCACCTAGAAATATCTTTTCTTACCAGCCCATGTATCACCAAGCTACGGCAAAGATGAGCCTTCTTTATAGGCCGACCTAACGAGAGCCGGCTAAACGGACCGTGAAGACCGTTCCACACAAATTCATATAATATAAGTTTATTTATGAATAGGCCCTTTCAGTCCGGTGTTTTTAGTGTTTTCTGATTACTAGCGAGATATTTATGTCGGTGTTTGAAAGGCTGTTATTTTACTGGTACGATCAAACTAATGGCCAAACAAACGTGTTTTATATATTTACATTGATTACCTGTCCATATTACACGATTACTCTTCTATCAAAAGTGTTGCAAGAATTTAAATTAACTCGTTAACATTTTAACAAAGTTTTAATAGATTAGGTAGAGCTAAAATTATCAAACTGATAAGTTATCGTATCGATTATAAGTTACAAATTCAATTAAAACTTTATCTCTGCATAATTTTTATTTTTCTCATAAGATGACGTTTGATCTATGTGATATTTTGTTAGGTATTTTTCTTTGACATGGAAATTGATAGACTTGAGATTTTACAATTTAATAATTCATCAAATCTTCAGAACCCCTAGTGTAAATTTATTCGATAGCGTGACGTGACCTACGCGTTTGCATTAAATCTCATTTTGTATGGGATTTAGAAACAGCGGGACGTTTTGGAAACTCAAAATCCCATCTTCAAAACGTTTACAATTACAGTAAAACCAAAAAGGCTACCACGAGTTGGCATTTATTTGACAATTAAATAAAAAAGCGAGTGAAAGCATACAACGTCGCTTTTACCGCTACTGCATACGAAATTTCCACGAGTAATACTTTCAAAAGCTTCTCATATATTTGTATGGGGATCGAAATTTTCCATATCCAAAATGGAAATATTCTTAAGAGCCCGGTAACGATTTTAGAGCAAAAATGTAAAATTGATAGATTTAGTCGTTGAAATTGTACACCTTTTGTTACGTAATATAACAAGTATTAGTTTCTATTAGCACGTCTTCTCATCTTGCCTTTTAATAAAAAAGCGAGTGAAGTGGGAGATACTATTTCATTGTTTTTTTTTTATATTGTTGTGTGTTGACGATTCTTATTGGGAGATATTATTTGTGTTCTTTTATTAATTTATCGTTTTTATTTTTATTGTTCTCGTATTTTCGTAAGTTTTGACATTGTAAATTTATATTTTGGATTTTGTAAGTATTTACCTACTTACTGTTATTCTAATTGTATTGACAATCCTTATTGGAGCTATAATTTTATTTCATTAGTACTGTTATTATTTACATTTTTATTTTATTTTGACGATCATGATAGAAATTCTTATATTTTTGACATCAATGCAAATTTATTATGCAATTGTATTTCATGAAATAAATTATCTAATCTAATCTAATCTAATTATGAGGTCGCAAGCGTGCGTCCCCGGGTAATATGTGACCAGACGGGACAGTTTTAAAAAAATCATCAAAAAATTATGGTGGTAAATTATACAAAATGATGTAAAAGAACAGAGTTAGCAAAAGTTGTAGATTGTTTAAGTATCAAAATTAAGTTGAAATATGCGAAATTTTCAGAGAAATTGTCACTTTTTTTGAAGTCATTTCTGGAGAAAATTGACTAACTTTTATTTACACTACTTCAGATTTATAGTAACAAAAATGTAGTTTAGTTTATTAAAGTTGAAGTATAGCAGTCCAGACTTTACGAAATTTAAAAACAAGAGCTTTAATATCAGTGCTTACGCGCGTTTACCTAAACGTACATTAGAAAAAAAAATCATTACTAATTAAGTGAGTCAGTTTAAAAAAATATATATTTTAAAATGAAAGATAACAGACGTGCTAATAGAAACCAGTACCGGTTATTTCTCTCAGTAGATTAAGTCGATGAAATTGATGAAATTTCATCGACTTAATCTATCAATTTGACATTTTTGCGACATGCTCTTAATTTTATTGTTTAATCTTATTTTTTCATTTTTTTTATTATTTAATTTTTACAACTTGCATGTCTAAATCTGCTTTACGCGCATACGAGCTCATGAGGTAAAAATAAATTAGGTACATACCTACTGTAGAGTATGCTCAAATGATACAACGATCTACCGATTCACATTAAAGAAACCGAAAATTAAAATATGTTTATGAAACAGTCAAAGTCGTTTCTAACATAAAAATGTTATTATATATTTGAAGAATTTCTACAAGTCAAATAAATACAATTTTATTCATTTGTCTTGTAGAAAACCCAATTTGTAATATAGGAATTATTGATAAAATATATACACTTATTTATAAGCATCTCTCATGTCATCTCGTGGTAGCCGTACAGTTCGCAGAAATGCGAGCAGATTCGATAGTTGAATATATTTATCTGCCGATTTAGTTTTTGAGGTTTTAAGGTTCCGTAGCTTAAATGGCAAAAACGGAACCTAGTGTTTGTGTATGACATAAAAACGAACTTACTTTTTAGTAAAAAGTAAGTTTTACATTATTACAATTAAACAGCTTAATTTATAAAAAAAATATTACCTCTACTATTTCAACCAACACCACGGATTGCCGCGGCATTATGCTGAGTGGGGATCCCATTTTAGCGTCAAACTTTTTTATGATATATTCTGTGATATATTCACTAACCCAAATTACAGCCAACATTGGGGCATCGTTGCTTTTTTGTCTGCCTCGCGGATATGTGGCGGCGTCGCCGAAATATGTTTATCGCTCATTTTAAACGAAACTTTTCCTAAAGTTACTTTAAAAATAACAAAACAAACTCATTTTATACTTAAAACTAATTAAAATATAAACTGTACGTCAAATGGCGGTAAATGAAAACTTTTTTCACGCGTGTCAAACATTTGTAGTTTTTTTAATTCAGAGACAAACTAGAGTCGGGGGCCTATTTCCGTATCGTTCGATACATACCAACGTGCGAGATTTGTCAAAATTGTATGCAATTTACATTTCATCTCTTCCTCTACTTCCTCACGTTTCATGTCGAACAAAAAGGAATCTCGACTGATATTAGAATAGAGGTCGAACAGAATTGCTTTTTTTTTCAGATATGTTCGAAATTTGAAAGTCATAACCAAATCAATTTTGATGTAGTAATGAAGCAATTACAACATTTTCACAGATAAGAAATTTGTCGTAACAAAACAGTTTATCTTAATGTTGACCATTATTTACGGATTTTTAAGGCATCATAGAAAGTTCATGACATGTGTGTAGATAAAAATATTTAAAATACAATTATCTGTTTCTGTTGTCTGATTGTTATCAGGGAGAGTTTAAAATTAAACATAAATTTATATTATAAAGAGCTAAATAAAAGGAAAAATGTTTCATTTTATGAGTACATATGTAAATTATCGGATGTGGACTTGAAGGTGTAATTAAGAGAGCTAGATTAATTGAAGTAGAAACATATTAGGAGTGCAGGACGGTGGCGCAAAGTTACGCAGGCGCGCTAGTCATGACACATCGCAGTGGTGGCCCTACGGACGCGAAGGCAACCCGCCGGCAAAGCTAACGTTCCCACGACTTCCCGAAAACCCCATTTACGAAAAACTCTCCTTCTCATTCGTATTTTGTTTTTCGTGACAGTGTCTTGAGTTACAAACTTGAACGCAAAACAAAAAAAAAACTTTTCGGCTTTCTTTTGTTTCTGTTATCTTTTGTCGTGAAGTGTTTCATTTTACCGCTCAAGTGTTGATAAGATATTAAAATCTTTGGAGTAAGGGGCTGATGATTGACGCTATGGTAATTACTGACCTCAATCTTTGTTGCTTTTTGTTTTCGATCTCTGCAGTATTTATACAATATTCTTGCAAGTTGTTATAAAAATGATTAGTGACATACCTTAGCATCGACAGAATATGAATGCGACAATAATTCATATTATGTCGATGCTATGTTAATATATTTAATGAATCATATGAATTTGTACAAATTCTCCGTCTATGATATATTATATACTAAGTACCTACTTTATATTTTAATGTTTAAAAACGGGTAACTTACCAAAGTAGATGCTTATTATAATAAAATTCTGAGAAATCCTACCCATATTCAATATATTTAAAAAATGAGCATATGCCTATTATTACAATAAATCTGCTTAGACTTTATTTGATATTTGTGAGAAAATTACAGCCTAAACAAGCATAATCTTAAATTCTTTAAATTTGCAGAAGGCTGATTTGATGTAGGTACAATTACTTTAAACAACACTTGAAACTTGTACGATCAGAAAGCTGCGCTAACAAAGGCTCTTGCGAGCCAAGCTTAATTATTAGAGTCATGTTATAGTTAGAATATGTTGCTATGCCACTTGAATGTACCTAGTTGCAGTTAACATTATAGAATTGAAGAAGAAGAAGAAGAAGAAAAATCATTAATTAGCACAATAATATAACATAACCTCATAAACTAACTAAAAATAATAACACAAAATGAAGAGTTGTGCTAAATGGTCCTCACTCAGCTCGGTGTCGCGGTATTAGTAGGGTATTATTAAAAATGTTTGTGTATTATTTTCATACAAATGTGAATTTGTCAAAATATTGGGGTAAAGTTCTATTTTAAAAAATTTAAATTCGAGTAAAGCGTTGATTTTTAATTTATTCTATGTTAACCAATTATAGATATTTGGAACTAAGAACCAATTTAAATTTAAATTTTTAGACGGTGTAATTGACAAAGTGCATTTAGCTCCCATTAACACACAAGTTTTGATGAAAAATCTTTCTTTTTTTCTCGTTCCGTGGCCAAAGTAATGAAAACTGAACCCTTATAGTTTTGTCATGTCTGTCTGTATGGCCGAGCTTTGTTAATGTAGCTATTAATTTAAAATAATCGGCGTATGTAGAAAAATGGAAATTCAAATTCAATGGAAATTCATGGAATTCCAAATAGAGGTAGGTGTCCATTGCGTACCGCTACTTAGTTTTTTAGATAAAAAAATAAAATCGATATATTTTATATCATACATCTCTTTTGCATATTACCTATTAGGTAAAACAATTATGGAAATATATTTCAAAGAACGTTAAGTTCCTTATCATTCTAATTTAAGTAAATCATTTCAGACATAATTCCCACAATAGTCTAAAAAGTGTTCTTCCTTCTCTGTCTCACTTATGAACCGAGGATCCAAAAAATGCGAATACAAAATCCATATTTGGAGCTTTATTGAATCAGCAATTTATAAGTTTTTGCCAAAAAAGTGCTCTTGTAATGAAATTAGGTTATTTCAGCGCCGTTTACGCTGTGTGCGTGACTAGATTATGAAAACTACGGTGGCACAAAGTAAAGTGTATTAACGTCAATAATTACAAACAAAAAAAAAACATTTATCTAAAATTGCTCTCAGTATTTACCTACCTACTTTATTTTAAAGGTCTACAATGCATGCTATGTTTAAACAAAAGAAGCATTAATATTCTCTAAAAATTTAATAAAAATTATAATGAATACATCCAAGTTCTTGAATGTCAATTCGATAAGAGGGAACCCCGACAAATTGAAGAATACGAATAATAAAAACTACCAACTCTAACATATATTATACTGCATGGCAAAACATAATCCCACCAAGCGTGAGTCGACATCGAGAAAAACTTTGGAATCCTAGAGGAGAGCAAATCCGTTTCAACCGATAGGTACACATATGGAATTCAAAAAATAACATGTTAAGTAATAACATATACGCAATAAACATAGAACTGTCATAGGAAGGCTAACAATTTTAAGACATAACATACCATACAACACCAATGTTATACTTCTCTCTGGCTGAATCAGTAAAACGATATGGGCTGAACAGCTACGGAAGGTCATATAAAACCAATATTGCTAAAATATATAATCTACAGAAAACACTTGAAAACAATTGTACCCAACAACATACAAATAAATAATAGTGTTGGCTATCCCCACCTTATTCAATTTTGTAATATGCTTCCCGTACAAAACTTAGTCAAGTTAACAATGCTTAAAAATAAGATTGCAAGAATATATCCGATCCAAAGGAAAACCATCGATTTATATTACCAACAGTAAAATATGTGTATGGTATGAGAACCAACCTAATGCTTGCTTCCAGAAATACTAAATAGGCTTCCGAAACATTTACAAGATTTATACCTAACCAATCCTGAATCAACTAAAGATATAAAAAAAAATACTTGTTATCATCTAATAACTATGAATATATTTTATAAAGGATAACATTAGAATAACATTAATGTAACATGTGGACAATATTATAACATACCTAAATAGTGCATTAGTCCGAACTCTGACTGTAAACAAGCCATTTTTGGCTTAGCAGTTAAGAAACATGAAACTCTGCGATTCATTTAATGTTTAGAACTTTAATAAATAAAAAAACATATTTGTACATATTTGTACGGTTGCGAACAATGATACATTCCAAAACTTTATAAGTAAAATAGAACGACGATACGTCGGTACGGTGGGTGGTGGGTGGAACAGTCGTCGAGTTAAAAATATAAAAAGTAGAGCCTAAATGACAGTGACAGTGTAAAATAGGTCATCGATTTTGGGCCCACAAAGTACCGATACCTACTTTTCATTCTATTTTATAATTAAATGCGCATTTTTTCGCATAATAGATACGTAGGTCACTAGATAAGTTTTGCAATAGACAAATATGAAACAATGAGGTGGCCTATCACATTTTTTTTTTAACTATATTTCCATAGAAAATGTTTAGGCGGAAAACATTTACTTTATTTTTAAATTTACTTAATAAAAAATACATTGAAACTTTGAAAACGTCGGCGTGGGCTAGGGGCGATTTACGCATATTTTATACAACATTTCCATTTCATACAAAGTTAAGATTTTTTAATAAGTAAATTTAAAAATAAAGTAAATGTTTTCCGCCTAAAAATTGTCTATGGAAATATAGTTTAAAAAAATATATGTGGTAGGCCACCTCATTGTTTCATATTTGTCTATTGCAAAACTTATTTAGTGACCTATGTATAATATATAGTACGCAAATGATACGGAAATTAGAAATATATAATAAATGTATTTTATACAATCGTGATATAATAGAGAGCTTTTCAGTCGAGTATCGTATTTAAACGTTGCAACGAAGCTTGCTGAGTTGCCTAAGTAAGGTACAAGATTGAAAAGCTTTTTCTACAAGTCATCTAAAATAATATTTTTTTTACAATATTTACGCAATATATGTAGATGAAAGTCTTTAAGAATTATCTCGCTTAAAATTTAGTTTTTTCTTCGCATGTGTGATGAAAAACGTTGTGTGTAAATCCACTCTTAGATTGCACTCTTTGCACAATTAATATTTTTTCATCACACATGCTCGAAAAAGTTCTTATTTCATGCAGGTCTACTGAAGGACAAAGGCCTATTTTGTACCCACGGGAGTTATGGATTGTAAAAAAAAGCTATAAATCCCTAGCTTTTTTTTTTAAATTATGTTACTTATTCATACAAAATAAAATAATACCTAAGCATAAATGAGTTTTACTTTTAAAATACTGACGTTTATATTTTGTTTATGTTTAAAATTAAATAATTTGATTAATTAAACAGCCATTTAAAATATTTTTACATAATTTTCAATCGTGGCTGAATGCCGAATAGGTCTGTGCCCTCGATGCTAACCTGTCAAGAAATAACAAGATGGCGGACGAATGTTTGATATGTCACCGTATTTAAGAATTATTTCGTTTAAAATTTAGTTCTTTCTTCGCAAGTGTGATGAAAAACATTGTGTGTAACTCCCGGGGTAAGAATATTGCAAATTTGGGTCTTTAATTCACTCCAGACTGCGGCTGTTGGGAATAACCACCCTCATATCCAAAATTTCACTTTCCCCCCTCGTTGCACAATGTGCTATTGAAGTACCTAAGCAGAAATGAAAAGTGAGACTATTACAAGGACAAACAACTTGTATGGAACGGACGGCTGAGGACGCAACAAATGCTAGAAAGGTGAGATGGCGTTGACATACAGGTACGTGCGAGTCAAGAATATATGTGACCGAAACCGGCAAAACGTCCCACTTTGTCGCTTGCCATGAGGATGTGATTTGCTTGTATCTTTATACGAATAACCTGTCAAGCGATATGGCAAGCGTTAACACATTCGCTACCAACGTTTTCGTAGCGCTACACACTCGTAACCGATCCCAGCGTTTTCTCGCATTGTACAGGAAAGCGACTACGAACAGAGAACCTGCCGAGCGGGTTCCCGCTACTCAATGTGTTAATAAAGTGGGACGGTTTGCCGGTTTCGGTCACATATAAACTTTTACGTTACAAAACTACAATCAAAATGCCATAAAGATGTAGTAGTTTATAAAAATACTTAACTTTATATTTCGGTAACAGTTTTGAATGATTCACGGTTAGTTTCACTAGACTTAAATTGACCGGGTTATAAGCCGTGATTACCTTTAATATTGTTTTTATATCGGGAGCTCCATAAAAACAATATAAACGGTAATCACGGTTTATATCCCGGTCAATTTAAGTTAATATTTCGGTTCAAAATTTGGAGATTTAAATCTCCTCCGAATATGCCAATCCTGCTTCTTTTATACAACGAAATCAAAACGAAACGCATTCAATTTATTTTTCAATCTGTCAAATATTTTCACGCAACCCTCTTCCGGTAAATAAACTTAATGGTAAATAATTTTATCCTGTTGAAACAAATGTGACAAATGATCCAGTATTAGTCTGTTTATTCTTCTTACAAAATACAACTATAAACAAAATCAAAATATAACTTTTTATTATATGTGAAATCCAGCCTCATTTCCATGGCAGATTTTCTTTTTTTCTTTTTATTCATTCTTAAAAATCATTTACAAAAAGGGGATTTTACAAAAGAGTTATTATAAAAATTAGATTTTCCAGCTTTTAGCTGTTTTCGAGAAAATGCAAATGTATTTAAAAAGGCGCACTTATTTTACGGAACAATATGAATAGTGCTTTTATTTATAAGTTTTTCTTGACTGGTTCAAGTTTTCATTGCAGGATTTCTCAAAATTCACCATCTCAATTGTATATGCTCCAGTATTTTCTCAGCCCAAATACTTTAAAAAAATCGACGGTCTCCTTCAGTGACCTCGGAGACTATTCATATATTACGAAAACTATATTTATCACTTTTTGACACTCCCCCTCCGTATACAAGAAAGAATACGATTTTTTTTGAAATGAATTTTATCTCACTATCAATTGTAATAAATCGTATCTCATTGACCTTATTAATATCATGTAATCAGGGTGGTCTAAAATTACGTTACGAAACTATTTTTCGGAATATTTTCTTCGTTTTACGTTTCTTTCAAAATGTCATAAAAAATTAAAACTACAATTTACTGAACCATAACTTATTATCTTCGAACAGAATACCCATAATGGAAAGAGTAAAACACCGACCAAGTGTGTATTTAACTACTGACAAAGCAAAAAACAAAAAGCCATACATAGAAAAAGCAATTTCTTCGCGGCACTTATACGTCCTTTTCCGTCCAAATGAGTTTTTAGGCAAACGCAAACGCTATTGTTCTGAATAAACAATTGATTAAAATAGTTAAATTAGGTATATTGAATATCCCTCTTTATATGTATTTCCTATATGACTACACAATTAAGTATGGGCACAGAAAACATACATGTACATAATATACAAATTTACAAATTTGTATTACAAATTTCTTTAAAATCATATCGTATACTTTCCGTGTAAAACGGTTGTGACATATCTGCGGACTACGGACATAACAAAACTATTAGGGTTCCGTTTTTGACTATGGATTTACGGAATCCTTAAAACGAAAATGTTATCCCAATCAATATTAATTATAACTTTACACAAAGGGCTTCGGTAATACATACTAGTTATACCAGGGAAAACTTATGTTTAATTAACCTTCTAACATTACCCGTAAGTCCCGTAACATATAGACACTAGTAGTGTAGTCTTTTGTTTTATTCGTCCATGACAATATATTACTGATATAAAAAGAGAACTCTCTCGGTAGATAAATCAGCTATGAGTAACTACCCTAAACGACTATAATTAAATTATTAGTATGCTTCTATCTTTGAAGACATTGGAACCAAAATCAATTTGTATTCAATCGAAAATTCAGAGTTATTAGAATAATATTGGTTTTCGTATCTGCTGACTTGCTGAGACGAGTCCAAGTTTTTAACTTTGAAAAGTTCGGGCTCATCTTACATAGGAAGCTTATGTTCAGATGATGTTAAGGAAGTAAATTCACAAAGCACTTGCTTATTAGGGCTTCGACATACCGGAGTTCCTGGAATACCTACCGGTATTAATGAGAGAGGGAACACTTCTCCATAAAAACGTAGTCCCCATTTTCCTCAATGGATATTAACATTATATAAAGTATATTTACACAATTTGATGTAAGTATATTAACCAAAGCGATGGCCCTTCGTGTGATTTTTTTGAGAATAATAAAAATTAGGAGCGAAAATCAAATTCCATATTATATTTTTCCAATACTTCTAACTCTCATAATTTAACATTCGAAAAACAATCAAAGGAAGGGGCTGTGGTGCATATTTTCAATCATTTTTATATTATGAGAGGAAAATGGGGACTACGTTTATGAAAAGGCGGTTTCGGGGCGGTCGTCCACTTTCATCTTAAAGCCGAAACTTTTTTAATCAATCCCGGATCCTGGTATTGAATAATATATAATCTTAATTTTTTCGGACTTATATTAAAAATAATGTAATTAAAAAAGCTAATTGTAACACCATGTATGTCCTCATAGCTTTAAAAGACATGGACATTGGGTGTCGTGAGGCCACATGCATTTTATATGGAAAGCAAAATACAGTATTTTCGTTAAGACATTTTTTTTTTCAAACTAAGCAATATTTTACGGTTGAAGTGTTAAAATAGTATTATCATATAAGAGATGCTATATCAAAAAGGAATTAAAATTAATTGATTTAAAGTATTTACACTATTTACAGATTAAAAAAACATGCATTTAAGCATGCCACTTGGTCAGGGGTATCAGAGCTCCTAGTGTAAATTTATTCGATCGCGTTTACGTTAAGTCTCATTTTGTATGGGATTTAGAAACAGCGCACCAAGCGGGACGTTGTGGAAACTCAAAATGTGTACGTCACGTTTCGCTATCGAATAAATTTACACTAGGGGTACAGGAGAGATGACGGACAAACCAGAGGGCCTACCGCGAACTACGTTTGACGTATTGCCTCCCTATCACCTCCCTGTACCTATGTACGAATTTACAAGTGCAACAGAGAGGCAACACGTCGAACGTGGTTCGCGGTAGGCCCTCGCTGTAGGACTACCGTATAAAATCACCAACGAATGCCGACTCGCCTTGTAGTGAAACGCCGCGAGGTCGCTATCAGCATTCGAGTTTGAAGCACGTCAGTGGATTCGAACATACACTAAAATTTTGCTCGTACTTATCCGTACATGTATTGTCGCGAGAAAAATAAGAGAGAATGAGAATAAAAGCATATCATTTAAATATAATTTTGATGCCAAACGTACGTTTCAATGCGCACGTTGCTTTGCCTCTTTCTGCGACATTATTAAAATAGTTATTTAAGGGCCTCCGCTAGCTGACGCGGACGTCCGCCGCGTGCGCACGCTTGCGGGTCCTGAGGGCCTACCGCGAACCACGTTCGACGTGTTGCCTCCCTGTCACACTTACGAACGAACCAACAAGTGCGACAGAGTGGCATAACGTCGAACGTGGTTCGCGGTAGGCCCTCTGTTCCCAGGCCAAATCTGTCGCACGCGCCCGCGCCAGTTAGCGCTGTTCATACAATTTCTTATTAGACGGGGCAGCCGTTCCGGATAATCCGCGTCAGCTATCGGAGGCCCTAAATTGGTCCCAGCTCCACGTAGAAAACGTTCTAATAGAACAAAATGAGAAGTTAATTAATATTATATCAGCAAACATAATAACATGCCGTTACGACTTGGACAAGAGCATATTGCGCGTATTTACGAGAGCACTGGAGTCCTTAATTTATATAATTGAAAAACTCCCGACTAAGTAAATCAAAAAAATACAATGTGTTTTTAATTTGTTGATATTTTAGAATATTTCTTAAAACCTCTTTCATAATTATATGTAGTAAAACACACAAAGCATCCAAAACCCTTTAGTGTGACAGACTTAGGTACCTACAGGTTAGAGGCGGTCTTATCTGTGGTTTCTGGAAAGTCATTGAAATTCATGCGACCCAAGGTAAAGAAAGAAATGAGGTTTTTTTTTTATACGATTGTTCTAAACATGTTACATTTTTATGCGCACAGCAATAAATAATTATTGTACTACTGCTCTATAAGGCGTGCGTCGTCCTTCATTTTACAATGTTTTTCAGTAAAATATACAGGTTGTTTTTTTCGTCAATTTCGCCGTTTGGTAGAGTACATTTAAGAAAACTAAAAGGCATAGTTAAATTTTGTATTTTCGGTACTTTTTATACAAAATAATTTAATGCTCTATCTTCCGTTATTGTAGAACAAACATTTGAAAATAACGATCCTATATTAATATATAGGCCTAACCTAATGGTTATGAGCAATCTAAAAAACCTGGAAAACAGCAAACTCAAAATATTAGTTTTACATTTAATCTAGGTACATCTTTGATCGTCTCGAGTTACATCTTAGAGTTTTATTTAACAACTAGCGACCCGCCCCGGCTTCGCACGGGTTACACATACAAATTATACCCTAAACCTAAACTTTCCTCAAAAATCACTCAAAAAATCTGTTTGTTGTATGGGAGCCCCCCTTAAATATTTGTTTTATTCTGTTATTAGTTATTTGTTGTTATAGCGGCAACAGAAATATATCATCTGTGAAAATTTCAACTGTCTAGCTATCACGGTTCAAGAGATACAGCCTGGTGACAGACGGACGGACGGACGGACGGACGTATGGACTGCGAAGTCTCAGTAATAGGGTCCCGTTTGACCCTTTGGGTACGGAACCCTAAAAAATACATGGTATATATCGTTATTTGATCGTTTTTTTTTTACTTAAAGTAAATATAAAAAGACAGAAAATATAAAAATAAACAAAAGATAATGTATACGTAATGTTTTCCTACAAGTCTATTTATTGATTTTCGCTCATAAAATACACCTATCTGAAAATACACAGCAAACGAGCACAAGGTACAAAACATGCAACCTAGAAACAACAAAAGCGCACGTCTGCATTGTTCAAGTTTTGGCACGGCACTAGAGCACTATACGGGAATCGTTCCAAAACTCTTAAATAAACATAAACTTAAGTCCAGATAGTATCAAGAACGCATTACATGGAAAACATATTGTAATTTATGAGTATGAGGGATAAAAGTGCAGTTTAATGCAGAAGCATAATAGTACATTACGATACAAGTGCGAAAAATAGGAAATTCGAAACGAGTGGCGATAAATTAAAACACGACCGAAGGGAGTGTTTTAAATCGACACGAGTTGCGAATTGCCTATTCGCACATGTATCGTACAACGTTTTACAGTACATATGGCCCTTTAAATGTTCGACACAGTAACGTAATATGCTAATTTTCGCACTAGTGCTATAAAGTAGCACCATATGTACTGTAATAGTATTTTATGCAACAATTGTATAAGAAGGGTCAAAAAGGCGAGTGGCGTGAGTTACAATGTGAGCCGGAGCCGAAGGCGTATGCGAACATTGTAAAGGAATACGCCACGAGCATTTTTTGACCTACTTATACAACGTTGCATACAATATTTTTCCTACGAGTCAACAAAAATAAATCTTAATTTAGGTAAACAAATTACAGCAAAAGTATATAGCCAAGACGCGCGAGCATACCTTGTTACGCGCCCGGCCCGCCCCGGGCCGCGGCCGGCCGGTCGGCGGCACCTCCTCGTAACTCATGAGGCCCTGGTACTTGCTACTTGCTAAATTAAATTTTTGGACAGTTTTTTTCTCATTTTTGGCCACCGTAGCCTACGGAGACTAACAAGCAACGCTAAGCGGTCTTCGTAGTCTATGGGTGTTGCTATATTACGGGTGTCACATGCGTGTTTCTGACTTATGAAGTAATTATTTTTACTATGCAATCAAATGAATATTTTGTAAGTTGGCAGCAATGCACTTAGTTTAAAACTGTATTCGTTTTGGTTTTGTTAGGTTGGTAGCCATTAATCGCAGTAACGTTATAGCGATTAAAAGCATAAGAGCTTTTATGAGGAATAGACAATATAAACTTTTCTTGAAACCTTTTATGTATGTTCTTATATTCGTGTTAATGAATGCATAAATGACAGATAACAGTAGAGGAGTAGGAAAAAGGATATTTCGTAAACAAACTTCGGTTTTTCAATTTTTCAGGCCATTTGTTTCAAGCTTAAAGTAAGATTGAAAGCGCTCGTTGTGGATGATGTAAGCTATAGTCTGTTTTTTTAGCATTAGAAAGAAGGTAAGCGATTTTGACGTGTATTTTTATTGAAAAACACTTTTGAAAAATAAGTCACTGCAAATATGTACCAATTGTAAAATCATAAACGATCTTTTGCATTGTTTTGCTTTTATAAGTAATAGTTACTGATTTTTAAAAAGCGTTTTTCAATAAAAAAAAGACATGTCAAGATTGTTTAACTTTTTTATAATGCTAAAAACAATGTTTTTAGACAATGAGACCTTTTCTAAAGTAATATATATGAATAAAAATCGTGGCCCCAAATTTGAGAGTAATCCTACTCTATACGACGCTATACGACGCCATGTTTTGTGGTAACTGAATTGTCAATCGCCAACTTTTGACAACCAGAACTATCTTATAATTCTGAGCCATGCAGTGACATCTACGTCAGCTGTAGAATTCGAAACATTTTCATCTTACACTTTACTTTAGATTTGACTTTTTTCCAATATTTTATGTATTTAAGAACGTCGTAAAATAAAGCTAAAATAAATACATATAGTCGATACTATTGACACCTATAAAGGTAATTTTGGTATTATTATTTTTTATTTTCTTAATGTTTCTCAGTAAGACTTAGAGTAAAAATAAACTAACATAAAGCATAAAATACAGGTAGTATTTTCTGGGAATATTAACCTATATAGCAACAAAAATTGCTTTTTCAAATTCTTTAATGAGCTGATAAGAAGGACCGACACCGCAAACCCTAACCAAATACACTCGTGGGCAAATAATACGAGTCAGTGACAAAAATCCTTATATTTTGCAACTTAATAGCGGTATGTGCAGGAAACTAACTGTGTACCTATATAGAGAATTTAATATCAGATTGAATTGAACCTTAATGTTCTACAAGAAATCTGAAAAAAGTTTTATTTAAAAATAAGTCGAATTTGGTACTAAATTCAAATTAAGCTTATTTCACTTTTGCTTGTTTTCTCACTTTTGTTTTCAATCTGATCTGATCAAAGCAAAATGATAAAAGGCAGTTATTGTTGTCTTTGATGGTCATTATTCAATTACTATCATGTCGCTAACACAAGATGAAGGTACACGTATCATCACTTTGTTACAAGAAGGCAGAAGTCAGAGATATACAGCAAGAAGAAAAGGCGTGTCACTATCTACGGTGCCGAGAGTTCTCCAACGTTTCCTAGAAACTGGCAGGAATCTTCAAAGACCAGGAACCGGCAGGCCGAGATTTACTACGGCTAGAGAAGATCGATTTATTGTTACAAGCATGATCCGAAATCTCACTGCAGTTGAAGTCAAAAACCAACTCCGGGAAACCCGAAGAGATGACATCAGCGAGTGGACTGTAAGGCGGCGACTTCGTGAAGCTAATTTGACCCCACATAGACCGGCAAATGGCCTAAAACTTGACAGAGGATATCGAACAGCAAGAAAACACTTAGAGACCTGAAACAGGCGTTAGTGGAAAAATGGGCTAATATCCCGCAAGAACGCATAAGAAACTTAATAACCTAATACACCTGTCTTACTCATAAATTTTACAATATGAATTGTAATGTAAGGTTTAAAGCAATAAAGATTTATTTATTTATTATTATTATTTAGTATGCAAGCTGTAAGAGCCCGAGGAGGCAATAAGAAGTATTATTATGTTTTTTTTTGTTTTGTGTGTGAGGTACCACTGTTGATTTTTTACCTATAATTAATTGATATCGTGTTTACTATGTATTTTAAATAAAAAAGTGAATATAATTTCTAACTTTTGATGTTGTTTTATTAACTATGAGTTTATCTATAATATACAATTTAGTTCATGCTCCTAACTTTATTATTTTAGGAGATATTCTAATTTTTCGTACTGACCCATATTATTTGCCCGCGAGTGTAGTTGTTGCCCAGGTTTTATCGTGTAAATTTATATTTCGTTTGTAATTGTACTTAAAAGGTATAATTAAAGGTAACTTATAATCACCTTCTAAAATTATTTATTTCAACAAGTGACGATTTTACTATGACACTTAATTTTTAAACAGATCAAGTCTCTCAAGCTGTAGTTGAAAATGCAAAAAGAAGGTGAAGAAGATAATGCAATATTCTCTTAAGTGTTTTAAAGTATTCGTCGTCCTTGTAAAATATTAAATTCAATTCATTTATTTTGCCTGAACATACACAGTTGTCATGGTTTGATAGGATTTTTCTCTGTATGTTTGTATTTATTTTAGGTTTACTATAAATACACAAAGATACAAAATAGGTAGTTATGGCATACAAAGGTGAATTGATCCGTTCAAGGGAGCTTTTCCAACAGACCTTTAAGAAGATAAAAATTCATAAAAATCTGATTGGTATAACATGAAATGCCTTAATATGAAAATGTATTACAAGCTAAGCATAACATTATTTATTTACTACGCATAGTTAAAATATCAATATTGTGGAACGATCTCACATAAATTGCCCTAGTACCACAGCAAGCTCAAGTGGGTGCTAGATGATATATATATATATATATTTAATTGGCATATTTCAGGTCAAAGATAAAGCAAAGGCCACTTTTATGGATATTTTTATGAAGTAGCGATATTATGGATGAGTCACGACGAGGTTTGATTAAACACGCATATTATATGGAGGAACGCTTGGTAAGACAGCCATGTCACTAATTTTACAGAGTGTAGCACACATTTCCAAAAATTAATAAGTATATTTGGCGGTCGGTTTCAATTAAAAATAAATATTATTTTGGTAAATTTTCATTGTTTATACAACTTGCTCTTGCATAAGTATTTGCTTGAACGCAACCAAGGTAAGAGTTGGGCAAACAAAAACAACTTCAAACTCTGTAAACATGTTTGCAGTGAACTAGCGCGAGGCCGATACTCGTATATTTACGTTAATATATGTTTACCTAATAAGTATACAAAATATTTTACCCTTGTATATAAGGTGCTAACAAATTAGTTACCGATATTTTAAGAGATGGTGCTTGACATTCAATTTATCAACGTTAAATGGCCAGTTAAGTGTTAAGTAAAAGAGGTTTTAGAATCTGTTCAATGAGGTCTCACTTAATTATTTCATTAACAGGGTGTTTATACGGCGCAAATTTGTTTTCTAATTTTCTTCAAAAATCACCATAACCTGTAATGTTTCATACTAAAATATACTCCAGGAACCGAGAACTAGCTGTAAACATATTGGAAGTTAATTTGTTAGGACCTTATATTAAAAATGGGATATTAAAAATGTATGAGAATACCTTGCAAAATAATATTTTATATATATATTTATATTAAAAATGTATATTTTTTAAGCGATCGGGTTTGAATAGGAAAGATTGCTGAAACTATTCTTCATAATTTTAAGTGAATTATATAGTACTGGACTTCGTTTGCTTGGGACAAAGAGAATTAATAAGACCAAGAGTGCTCACTACATACAACGGTTTTGTTACCAAAAATACTATTATATTCGTAGTCTACATCTAGCGTCAAGTAGCGGAACTCTCAGTACTGCTACTCAACAATTGATGTGGTGGCAAACAAAAAGTCTAATGCTCAACGATTTTCAGCTAATATTATAACCAGAGTAAGCGTAGGAGTTGAAAATAGAACTCCGGTTTCTCTGGTTATAATATTACCTGAAAATGTTTGAGCATTAGAGTTTTCATTCGTCGCAACATCTATTGTCAAGTAGCAGTACTGATAATTCCGCTACTCGATGCTAGATGTCGACTACGAAGATAATAATCGTTTTGGTACCAAAACTGATGTATTACTCTATCTTCTTCTTATTTCTCTATGCTTGGGATGATGATCATGTTTGACATGTCCTTCCCCGGGTTGAAGTTTCAGTAGTAGTCTTAATTTTCGGTAGTTTCAGACTCTGAAATTACCACCATACCAAAGTTCACCTTATACGGTTCAGCGGTGCAAGCGTGAAGAGGTAGCAGACAAACAAATAGCCAGAGTTACGGCCTGATTCGAAGAATGATTAAGACACGTTTAAGATCTTTAAAAGATCGATAGCTAAACGAGATATCATAATTGACGTTTATTTCGATTCCGCTGTGATATTTCTAACGTCCCTACGATAATTCTAACGTCAAAGTGACATTGGTTGCCCGAATCGAGCTGCTTCTGTCAATTATACGACATACAAACGATATCTAAATGATAACTTATCTAAACCTGTAGGGCTAAGATGGTCGGCTCTTTATCATTTGTCACCATAGCTGTCACGTTCTAACAAGTATGTAAGCGCGAAAGTGACGGACACAGTGACAAGTGATAAAAATGGAACCATAATACCGCCCCTGTAGGGCTAAGATGGCCGGATCTTTATCATTTGTCACCATGCCTGTCACGTTCTAACAAGTATGTAAGTGCGAAAGTGATGCGCATCGTGACAAGCGATAAAAATATAACCATGCTGCCACCACAGAACTTATAGTTATCGTATCTCATTCTTCGAATCGGGCCGTTACTATCTCATGTATAATATTAATTGATAGTAGGGATAAAGCAATATACCTATCGAAGTTGATTATGGTGGTGTTATGTTTAATAAAAATAGTCATAGTCAAGCGAGATTGATCTAAACAATCGACTCGCACATTCTTAGTGATTTGTATCAGGAGTTCAATACTGAAGAGCGTCTAATCTCTTTCTTTCATGCAGTGAAATAATAAACGTGCTGGTTAAGAAAACCGAGTAAATAATATGTCTGTAGTATCTATATAATAAATTAATAATATATACATCTTTATCTGTTTTGGGTCATAGATCATAAGCGAATCGTAATGTATCACAGCGAGTTATAAATAAAAGTACTTTGTATGCGAAACCTCACATTATAACTTTCCATTAAACATTAATTATGCAATATACTTTCCTGAAAGTATGACAACGCTACTGTAGCGGAGTTACATTTCAGGAAAAAATTGCTGCACGCTATTGCATGCAGAATGTGAAAATGCATTTTATGTAAAATATCAACGTGATATAAAACATACTGGTAAAAACATTATCCTGCACTTTTTATGATAGCTGAGCTGCACAGTAAGTACCTATTAAAAATTTATTCATAAATACCTCAGCCTCGGTGTGTTACAGCTATTTTTATGTGTCAAATTTAGTCAAAAGTATATAGACACCTCTGGAGTTGCAGGCGTTTATAGGCTACTGAGACTGCTTACCATCAGGCGGGTCGTATGCTTGTTTACCCCCGACGTAGTATAAAAATGTCGTAGCTCTTGATTGGTGCTCAATTGGTTAATACTTTCGACTAAATATAATAGGCAATGTCTTCCTATTTCTTGAACATAGAGATTCTCGGGGCTCATGTTATAAATCATATACTAGTACTTCGCCCTGGACTCAGAACTAGCAAATCACCAAAAACCATATATAGAGTGAATTCATAGACATCCAAGTATATAATTTTCAACGCAATTGAATAAAAAAATGCGAAATCTTAGATGATTGCTGTTTTACAATTTCGATTACTTACGGATTCATGATAAAGGGCCTTTTAGATGCTCAGTTATTAATTTTTGTCATGATCAGATCAAGACAATAAAAAAATACTTTGGGAGTCAAATCAGCAATTGACATAACTCGTTATGCATCTCGGGCGCACGTGTGCGATTGAGATGCCTTATGACACCACTCGCAGTGCATTTTTCGCTTAACAGATTTTAAAATCTCAATACTTATTGCTCCCAGCGCGCCTGCTTAGAATAAGACGCTCTATCAGTAAGTGTAATGACATTGGCACCTACCTAGATTTTACGGCTGTGTAATCTGCTGTGGAAACAGTAATATATAATTAATTCAGCAAACCAGGGAGGCTATAACATTATTGAATCAAAAGTAGTTATTCTCAGATGCCGTGACGACAGTTTCAATAAAACATAATTACTCAGCAGACGGGAATTTGCCGATTTGGCTGTGTTTGCTGAAAAGGTCTGGGTTAGCCTACAACAGTTTTTTTTTCGTATTATTTTATTTGGTAACGCTAAGAACTAAACAAATAAAAAGTAGGAAATATAATTAAGTGGTTTAAAGCTCTCCCTCATTTTCAGTATTCCCGATTTTTATTTGACTCCGGAAATCCCTTTGAAACGGAGTTTAATATATCTTTTCTCCGATATACTCGGAAATTTTCACCTTATTGTAGCAAAAATAGTACGGGAAGTTCTTCGTTGTGGTCAAACTCAAATTAAAAAAATTCAAACCATTATTGTCTTGTTTTAGCGGACGGGAAGTTATTACTGTATTGTTTTTTACTTTTTAAAAACATATATCCACTAAGAAAAACGCAAACTGCCAATTAATAGAGCCGCGGGCTGCGTCTACACGATCCAGTCAGCATCATTTCAAGCTATAGGATAGAGTTGTGTAAGACGACCGTCGTGTATGATCGTGCGAATACCGCTTAATAAATTCAAAGACTATACAAATTTTTTTAAGGATCTAATGCGTGCACATACAACTTATATTGCACAATTACATTGAATGAGCGAATATTGAATTGTACTGAATGGCAGATAGTTGTGCCTTAACTTTTAAAAAATAATTAAAGAGGGAAACAGTTCTTGACGTTTTTGATGTGAAGGTTCAATTTGAGTGCTGGTTGATGCTTAAATTATGATTATTTTACCTGATTTCCTCGCATGTTTGGAGAAAATCACTATATATACCTCGGCAGGAACAGCAATTCGTGGATTCGTCTCCTTTGTCGAAAATCGAAACTCATCCACGAATTGCCTTTTCCCGGCCTCTACAATAATGTACTATTAAAAAATACAGGTTCTGCTAATGTCTCCGTCACCAGCTGTTCGGCAGTCACTCAGTGGTGAAATTGGTCAACATTTCATTGGCATGCGGCAGATATACAGATTATGTCATTCACGAAGACGCGTGTCTTGACTCGTCATGTCATGTTATTAAAGCTTAGATTTGATGTCATCGTGGATGATACGAACTATAGCGAGCCTAATTGCACTTATGCGTGACCGCTTGTCAAGCGAGTCGTCTCGATGTTTATGTTTCTAAGCGATCCACTACAAAGCGTAAAGAAAATCTCTTGTTTGAACTTTACCTATATTGTTGTTTAAAATTAACTGTGCACTGTAGGACTGCAGCAGTATCGATGTTAGAGGTGAAAATGTTTAAACAAAAAAATATAATAGGTCCTTTCACCCTCGGACTATCATACTGAGGCACATTTTTGTGGTTCGTTGTTGGCTACGTATATCTATTAAATTATGGAAATGTGGCTGTCTAAAAGTTTGTAAGTTTGTTTATTCGATTATGTAATACTCAAATTGAGCCTAAATTTAAAGCCTCAATGTCCTGGGTGACATTGTTTCAACGAAGAAGAAATTAGAAAAGTCGCGTGGTTTTTTTATTTAGTTTTATACGCACAGATAAGTTAATTTATATTATGTTTTTAACAACATATTTTAACTACAAAGGAATCCTAAAATCCGCCTCAAACATGCTCAAGTTTGATCAAGAAAGAAAACTCACTAGTCCGAGCGGTGAAGCGAAACAAGTGAAGAAACTTTCGAACTTCCGACTTTGCTCAGGAGTCTTAAAAGTTTAACAGGAATGAGAGGCTGTGGTGAAATAAATAACTTTGCCGATAACACATTGGAAGCCATTGTTATACAAGTTGGTACCTATATAAGGAAGTACCTGTCGTAGTTACCTAGATTAAGTGCCAATACAAAATGAGTTCTATTTTTAGAGTTTTTTTACCGAGCCAATTGGAACCCTGTTGTTAACACTTACGCACGCGGTCCATCCGTCTATCCATTCGTATATCAACGGCTCTAGTTGACATTTTCTCAGGGTGTGATTTTCTATTCTCGCCAAAAACATGAATCCTCAGGCTCCATCTCATTACCCGTAGTATAATGTAGAAGGTTGAAATTTACTTTTTTTTTATACCACGACGGTGGCAAGCAAGCATAAGGCCCGCCTGGTGGTAAGCAGTAAACTATGGACGCCTGCAACTCCAGAGGTGTTACATGCGCGTTGCCGACCCTTTAAAAATCTGTACACTCCTTTTTTGAAGAACCTCATACTGTAGACCCTCGGGAAAACCTCGGCAGGTAGCTCATTCGCCGAGTTGCGAGAAGATAAGAGGAGGCAGTTTTATTACTTGCTTGGTTTATGTAATCTCTTCGCTTGTCTCAGGTGTTGTCGAGGAGATAAATAAGAGTGGACTGTAGTATAAACGCTGGTTTACTTCCAAATTACAAGAAATACAAAAGGTGGCAAAGTGAATAGTCGTTGAGGAATCGGATAACAACCGGTAAGTTTTTGAAAGCTCTAGCAACTGTCAGAGTTTTGAATACAAAATTGCCATAGTGAAATTTGAATATAGGGATTTTAAATATTGTTGAATTTAAACATTTGAATTAATATTTTAATTAAAAAATATGAAATTTGAATTATATTCATTAGAAGATTATTTTATTACCTTAAATTAAAATTGTGTAGAAATTATAAGTTGTTTTTTTATTACAAACATTGATTAGGTAGTTCAATTACAACGAAAAAGGATCAAAATTGGATCGGTGTGTATTTTTGAACGTTTCGTAACAGTTTAGTTAAACTATGTAGATATAATATACTGAGTCCTTTATACTGATAAAAGTTTTTACTTAAATGTATTAATCAATAGCTAACTAAATATTTTCTAAATTTTTTACTAGCATCAGGTATTACATTTTGTGAAACAGTCGCTTTGGTTTCATTGTACCTTTAAAGTTTCGCCAATATACCTACCAACATTCATATCTCAGCCGTTTCATTTTGATTTTACGAAACATCCTATCTACAACGTGCTACGACTAACCTTTTTGTGTGGCTTTTAGAAATTATTTACTTAAACTTATGAATTTGCATGATCCCTTTTATATCGATAGGTTCACGCTTTTTTTTATTTTCCCCGAATTAGAAAAAAAAAACTCCGAAAATTTTATAACAATGTTTAAATATCGAGTATATATCTACTTCAGGATATTCGTGAGGTATGTGTATGGCGTCTAACATTCAACCATGATTTTACAAGGGCTAGGATTTGCAATGCAATAAATACCTCAAACTAATTTATAAATTGTATATTAAGATGTCAACCACAATGAAAAAATTTACTGTGATCAACTCTGGCTAACGTGGGACTCGAACCCATATCAACAAGGAAAAAAACAATGTGGCTGTTAAAAAAAACTTATTGATAATGTATATATACATTATCGCAAACCAAATGAGCTTAAACTAAAATCTTGTTTAAGTCATGCATTTATTCGCAGCAGTATAATATCCCACCTTCTCATCATCAACTAAGGCAAGGGTGGCAGTAAAAATCTCGGTCGCGTTGTTGACTTGTGGAAATTACTTCCATTCATTTTTGCGCTACGTTTAAAAGGGTTGTTAAAAGAACGTTTGTTTCAGGATCAATGACCTTGCTCCGAGGCACCAACGATGGCTCGTACCACGGCTGTCTACCTCTTTACAGTCCATTTTCTCTCGTACATTATAGGTGAGTGTCTTGACAGGTTGTTAAGTGTTTGCAAGCTGTTGTGAGCTTTATGGTGCTTGATTGCACGCACTTGACCTGAATTGTAACCGGAGTAAGTGTGAAAGGGTGACGGAATGGTGTAAATGGAATGCGATTGATGGAATTGAAATGGATAAGTGGCATTACATTTTGGTCGTTAAAGTGAAATCGTGATAGAATTCCATGGACGCAAATAGGTATATTTCAAATCATATTTTTTCTTACGTTTTTCTTTTTAAGTTTTTGTGGCGTAGGTACGTGCTAAACATTTTGTCGGTTCATTAGCATAACGTTACGAATGGAATTCCAAGCGGCAAATTAGCGTAGCGCAAAACAGACATTTTATAGAAATATATTATATCACACCCAATAAGTAAAACCGGGTTAAGGCTAGAATAATCCATAATAAAGAGGTTAAGATCAGTCAGACATAAACAGAATTATGGTCCTATGGAGCATGAGGTTTATTACGTCGAGCATAAAATTTTACAAAACGCGTAGGTTGACATAAAACGGTGTTGTAAAGCGGTCCGTCCACAGGACAAAGCGAGGATCATAATTTAAATTTTAACACTTAATCAAGCTTTGGCTGACAATCAAGATTTACGTCTCTACTGGGAGCGTTTCATTTTCCGCTCCATTTCTTCGAGCTGCTCTTTAGGCAGATAACGCGATTAATTTTTAATCTGATCGCTCTCCATCATTAATTTCCCACTCTCTGCTGACGCGCAGGACGATTGTAGACAAATTTAATTGATGGGAATTTCGTTGAATCCACTGACGTACTATAACGAGGGGTTATTAAATAATACGGCTCAGTGCGAGTTCTGTTAATGTAAGGACCAATAGGTCCGTACCATCACAGTTTGAGACGAAATATTTGGGGTGAAACTTTTTCTTTCAAGCGTGCATTAACATTGATTTTAATATCAAACGGCAGGTTGTTACTAGTGTAGTAATTTAATGTTGAAGCCCCATTTTCTTAGACACCTCTCTGATCGCAATCAATCATCACTAATATTGATAGTATATAAAACTAAAGCGAGATGTGTCGTTGCTCTTACCTCAAAAAAAATCTAGATTAACAAGAAAATGCAATAAAATGAAACTCCTTTAAGAGCTATAGGCGGCCACAGGAGGCTATAATTGTGATATTTGTAATCATACAGTTTACATTTATAATATTACAGTATAATGCGTGCAGGGGGCGTGCGTGAATAACCTATATTACCTACGTTGCCATAATTACAGTAAGCACCTATGTATTTAAACGAGAAGTTGCTTTTATCTATAGGTATAATTTTATTGATAGGAAAGCAATAAAATTGTACCTACTTTATTCACTTTTTGTATCTGTTGATTTTCCTATATTCGGACGCCCAGAAAAGCAGCAATCCATTTTTATTGCAATGATGGTTATTTAATGGTAATTTTATTAGAGTACACCATATTTTATTGTCATGAATTTTTCATATGTCAAGTTTTTCATTCCCAAGTAGTAATACTTTTTTAAGCTACTTATCAATAATAGGGCAATTCTAGTGTTAATTATTAAATCTGTTTCCAATATGATACTGATATGATACTGGTCTGTCATTGTAAAAAGTGACGTTTTTGGTTGAAGAAATGTAAATTTTGATACTAATAGATCAGTATCATATCAGTATCGTATTGGAAATATATCTAATAACTAAAACTAAAATTGGTCTGTAAGTTAAGAATTTCAGTATTGTGTGGTGATAAAGTCTCAATGAGCGAGGTTCACAACAATACCGATGAGTTCTTGAACTATTGTGTAATATCGTGAATAATGTATAACACAACTTTGCTTGAACAATCTGTAGGTAATAGTTTACCCAGAATGCAATTTGAACAAAATTGTTAAGAAGTCAGTTTTACTTAAAGCAAGTTTTCAATGGAATTGAAATGGAGACACAGAAGGTTTTTTGTGCAGCTTAGTTCTTCAACTACTTATTATATACAACAGTAGTAAATATTATAGTAGTACTTTTTTTGTATTTTATTGTGTTTGACTGGGGTAGATTTTCTTTCCAACATTTCAAACATTAACCCTATTTGCTTAAACAAAACCACCTTCGGGATGTCAAAAATATAAACTCAAAATACAGCAGTGTGCTGTGATGAAGAAGACAATTATATTTGAATGAAACAAGTTGTTGATGAGAACTTAAAAATACTTTCAACGATAACGACCGTGATGAGCGCATCCCTCCCCTGTTTACCAGATTAATGAAGTTATTGTTCTGTTAATAGTAGACGCGGAATATTTACAGTCACTCGAGTTTTACGATTACGTTTATCTAAAGAACAAAGCGAGTTGTAGAATGGTTGTACGCAAGTAAATTTTGTTACAAAGTTTTGTACGAATGCCTCGCCAGTTTTGATGAATTTGTCATGTAAATTCCTTGATCTGAAATGTTAATTTTGTTACGTTTTAATAATGGGTTCGGTTTACCTACAAACAAAATGATTGAAAGAAAGATCACAAAATTGCAGCTGCCATACTCTTATTTTTTTCAATACCTGAATTACAATACATTAAGATGTTTGATGATGTTAATGTTATAAAAAAAAAAAGTAATGTGGAAGTCTAGCAGAGTAAAAAGAAATATCTTGCAGGTCAAATATATTCTTTAAATTATATTAAATGCTTTTTATTATGCCTTCTTTTAAGTATTTTAAAACAAAGGGATTATTAGAAAAATCATGTTACTCTTTGATAACTTGGTAACGATGATCATAATGCATAATTCTTGTGTCTGGTTATATTTTTTATTAAAATTCAGAGTGAAAATTTATATTAAAGTCTTTAATCTAAAACTGAAAAGTCCCATTTGCATTTCAAAACTACTCTATTTTACGATAAATACAAAATTTTACACGCAAAAGACAGCAAATTGCTTTACTAAAATATTTTTTTTGAACAAGCAGATACGTCTGCAAGCGATACTCCAAATTATAAGGGAAGGAATGGAAAGATTTGCAAGGGTCTGGTAGGCTTCTGTAGCTCAATTGGTTAAGAGCAAACGCACGAATTGCGGAGGTTGCGGGTGTAAGTCCTGCCGGAGGCGTAACTTTTTCCATTTTTTCTTTTAATATAAAAATTGCTTTACTGTTATCAACACAACATGTGTCCATATTAAATAGATAACATAATTTCAGTTTGCCGTCAAGATAGCACTAACAACAAACCTCGAGACCAGAGTACAGTTTCGGAATCTTCCAGAAGATTCCGAACGGAGTTCTTAGAAGATTGGCCGCAGGCACCTGGAGCTCCTTACTTCGATCCAAGCACACCCGACAATGTGACCGGCCTAGTGGGACATCCTGTTACGCTTCTTTGTAAAGTGAAGAATTTGCAAAATCGGACGGTAATTATTACTTGAGCCACAGAGTAGTAAATATAGAAGACGCACAATCCCTATACGACACCGCGTGACCTACATGCCTCATCATTATTGTAGTTGGCGCTATCTACCATTTTTCCCATTGTAGCTTTGTGCGTACGCGTGCGTGTTTGCGTGGTAGATAACTGGCAACGATTATTTAAATTCAGAACTATCGCCCTGCTGAAGGAATAAAGATCTGCAGGCGATTCATTTCGAAAGCGGCAATCATTTATGGTAGTCGATATTTGTGTTATTACTGTTTGAAGGAATACCTCGAGCCTTTAAATTCCCCACCGCAGATAGACTGTATCCCTTTACAGTACAATTGAAATAGCACAAACGTCGAAATTTCTTGGACAGTCCTGAAATTTTGTACGTATGTAAATTAAAGGCCCCTTATTCATGTCCATACCAATTGATATTTGGGGACCTCGAGGAATCGCAGCCGTTTTGGAAAATGTGTACCATCCTGGAGATATTCGCGTTTTACTCGAAATGTACGTTATCTAGGCAAATACGGTGCAAAACAACATTAGGAGCTTATTAAATTCTACACAAAAAATCTTGTTATAGGAAATACTTGCTGAATCTAGGTTTAGCACTTATACACTTCCAGGGGACATTCTTTTAATAGGAAACTCGGAGGGATATTAATTCCACTTTTGTGTAAACATTTGTACATGATCTACCCCATTATCAACATTTTACTTGACTGCGGCTTCACCAGAAAGTAGGGTTATGGGTTTAAGTACTGCTGATTCAGTACACCCTGTAGCTTAGGATACTGGCTGGATTTTTAAAAGTGACATATCTCTAAATTTCTGTTGCCCTTCACAACCTGTTTACACTTGTTTTATTAAAGAAAAATCAGTAAAGCCGCCTTGAGGGGACTCAGAATATTAAATCATATTTTTTCTTTTAGCACCTAAATTATTGAGCTGATTCCAATAAAACAGACATCAAAGGTTGAATCAACTAGTTCGTTGAATCAATGATCACCACTACATGAACTGAGAAAATGCATAGAATGTGCTTTAAAATGCTTTTGAGCAGTAGCCAGTACATCTTACGTTTAAATATTATGAATAAGTTGATAGTTTTCATACACAAATAGCTAAAATATTGAATATAATATTGAGCGCCATTAATAATATGACAATTCTCGTGGCGTTGTACGTGGGTTATTAATTTGTTAGTCTTCTCTATTGACTAGCCTTTGCTTGATATATAGAATTTCATTTCATTTGTTTAATATTGTATTGTCATGTACATAATAGTTCAATAATTATTTTTTAGACATAAAATATTTTAATTGGTTTGTTCAGTCCTTTTTCTATATTTACATTTACTATTCCACCCCCAACAATTTATTATATTTTGAGTAAGATAAAGGATTACGTATCTATGTGGTACCAACACGATATTTTTATCTTCGTTTTTAGGGTTCCGTACTCAAAAGATAAAACGGGACCCTATTACTAAGACTCCGCTGTCCGTCCGTCCGTCCGTCCATCCGTCCATCTGTCACCAGGCTGTATCTCATGAACCGTGATAGCTAGACATTTTAAATTTTTACAGATGATGTATTTCTGTTGCCGCTATAACAACAAATACTAAAAAGTACGGAACCCTCGTTGGGCGAGTCCGACTCGCACCTGTCCGGTTTTTTCTACTTATATATGTAAAAGTTAGCTAATGATTCTTTGATAAAGAAAAGCAAAGTTTCCTAAGATTTGTTTTAAAAATTGGACTTTGTCTAACCTTTGTTTTACCATTGCTCGACACGACTAAAAGGACATTTGAGAAATAGCCTAACCCGTCAAATATATCACGACTTCCATTT
Source organism: Cydia pomonella (assembly GCF_033807575.1). Classification (NCBI taxonomy): domain Eukaryota; kingdom Metazoa; phylum Arthropoda; class Insecta; order Lepidoptera; family Tortricidae; genus Cydia; species Cydia pomonella. The sequence continues at coordinate 20,885,952 of NC_084704.1, forward strand.
TTCTGCGACAAAAATGCCGGGCGCTCGGAAGTTTTAATTGCTCAAACTTTTTGCTCCAAATTCAAGTGTGAAAACGTTTGAAGCGAAACAGTTCAATCTCCGGTTCCTAAGTACCAAAACGTTATACCGGAACAATTTCAATGCAATAATGATAGCATTATGTTTCCGTAACTACCACTGCAATCGTCAAATGTCACCACAACATTTGACGATTGCGACTGATGTTATAATCACGACAACAATGTGACAGCGTCAACAACACTATTTATCAAGGAAATTGACAGTGACATCTTTAGACTACATAGCTGCAGGAAATATTGAAATCAATATTGTCCTGCAAAATTGTAGCTGCAGAAATTCTGCACATTAACACTGTAGCAGTACCTTACCAGTTACCTTAATGGTAGTAGATATTACTTTTGAAAATATAAGTAACGTAGTAAATAATGACATTCTGACGCATTTTGCTATGTCCAGAATGAGGAATTCTGGCGCCGTTATTTTACCATATATATGAACAACTTACTGCTTTCTATTATAGTTATAATTATGTTACCTATATGCAAAACTATTCGCATTTGGGTATGATTTATGGTCTGTTTTTGGTGAAGGTATCATGGGTGCGTCATCGTGACATCCACCTGTTGACGGTGGGGCGCTACACGTACACATCGGACCAGCGGTTCGAGGCGCAGCACAAACCACGCTCTGAGGAGTGGGCGCTGCGCATCCGTTCCCCGCAGCGTCGCGACTCCGGCCAGTATGAGTGCCAGATCTCCACCACGCCACCCATTGGGCACGCAGTCTTTCTCAGTATCGTGGGTAAGATTACAAGTCACGTTCTGAGGGATGAGTGCTATAGATCTATTCCTCAACGGCGCGTTTCTGGCAAGTGCGAGTACTAGATCTCTCTTCTCCATCTCGCCTCATAGCCCGCCCATTTTCCCCAACATGAGGAGTGAGCGTTTGCTTCACACAAAAAATATACCTACATATAAGTTACCTACTTTTTGCACATCAAATCCACATTAAAGTATGCTGCGGATTTGATGTGCGGTCTGCCGCATTCCCTAAACACGTTAACAATCTTCTTACATCCCCGATTTATAGCTAAAGCGACTAGATTTTTAATAATAAAATGAAATTACACTCAAAGTATCTTTACATTGTACTCCCGAAGCCATCTTGATTTGTGCTAACCCATTGATTAAAACGACACTGTTCAGTCCCGTGCTACTCGCTCCAGCAGGTTTGCCAACCTTCTAATTGGAATCGTATCCGGCTTGAACCGGCTCGTTCCAGTTAAGCCACGACTGCAGGAAGCTTGCCACTTGTTTATCTGTTTGTCCTACCCTGGATTAAGTTTCCGATGAAGTTATTGGATCCAGCACAGCTTTGTTTAACCATTATATTGCATAAATATATACATTGTGATATTTTATGGTTTAATGCGATTGCACGTTTGGTTAAGTAAGAATAAGTTATTAACCTTTTACCGAAGGGATATTTTTTGGTACCACTCATATATTGTGCTGTATTTTAAAAAAGATTGAAGCCGAGGATATGATTTTCCACACACATACTCAAGCGAGCGAGAAGCAGTCCCAACAGCTTTCTGAAAGTATTATCCGATAGATGCGACTGTCGAATATGGAGGCACCTGGTAGTTGTGACTGGGCGACCTGTACGTTGTTTTGTTACTTTTTAGTTTAGTTTAGTTGTAATTAGTAAATACTAACACTAGTTATTAGGTACGTAGCTTAGATAAACTAACAAAATCTATGGATTGTAAAGATCTGAAATAAATGATAATTTAATTTAATTTAATTTTACACATTACACGCCACGCAAATCAAACCAAAATATATGGAACACTTTTCATATGTGGGTAATTGCTGAGCCACATACGTTAGTCAGTTCGTTTTTTCATATGTATACTTACCGCATTATGTATTCGACATACCTTGAAACGCCGAGAGATCCTAAATTTGTCAATAATAATACTTCTATTATTTTAGGTTTATTACTGTAAAAAAAAATACAATGATATGTAATACAATATTTAAATCTACTAATTACGGGAAAATGAATAGCAAAAACGCATTACAAAAGTAACAAAAGTAATGGATGGCTAGAGCCAGTTGAATGTAATAAGTATTCTTGGAATTAAGATTAAATTTGGCAACTATTCGTTACTATTATCATATAATATATTTTACAGTACATATGGTGCTACTTTCCCGCACGCGTGCGAGAATGAGCATTTTCCATGCATATGTCGAAACTTTAAAGAGCCATATGTGCTGTAAAACGTTGTACAATACACGTGCGAATAGGTAATTCGCAACTCGTGTCGATTTAAATACTCCCTTCGGTCATGTTCTAATTTATCACCACTCGTTGCGAATTTCCTATCTATAATTTCCTTTCCTATCCTTCTGCACTTGTATCGTAAATAACTAATAGTCAATGTTGGTAAATTTACACAAGTCAAAATCTAAATCAAAATGTTCTTATTGTTTTATTTACTGGTTATTACTAAAGCAAACAAAAATCTGGCTATTTGAGATTAACCCCCTTATTCATAAAATTTAGCAAACGTTAAATTATGTCCCTTTCACAGAATGACAAAATGACAGATAAGGACAAACAATTAATTAGATTTTAAACGTCATCATTTCATAGACATTTACGTTTATAACACTTCCACGCTCTGTGCTATCAAACTCGCTGCAGAATTAATTTGACCGACTCTATCAGGGTTTGTTAGACTTGAAAAGTGTTCATGAAGAACGCCATTATATTTATTGTAAGCGGGAATAATTTTCTAATATATATTTCTTAAATTACATAAATAATAATGTAATTCACATATTAGATACATTAATAATTTACACTAAATGCCTTTTATAACCTTCTTACATACTAAGTTTCGAAATAGAGGGTGTATTATTTCATTATCACAGTCACTCACACATCAAAAGGACAGGCGGAGTGAAAAATTGAAGGGAAAGTAATTCCTTAATGCCTCGTAATGTACATGAGGCAAAGTTAAATGGGACGCTTCGCCCAGAGCCATATTGTTTGCTTCTACTCTGTCACCAACATCCGTGTCGTACCTTGTTTGCCGACATACTCATGTCAAAGAGCTAATCTTGGTGTGAATATTTACTTCCACAGATTGAAGATTTTGTACATTTATTTCTGAGTTTCGTGGTTCGACAGTGAACATGGTCAATTGGTATTAGAATGAGGAGTCATATGATTTACTCGTAGGTATGCAAAATTACAATTTTGATAGGTACTTCGGTTTACAGATTCTTTATTCTCATAAGAATTTGTACAATTCACTTAAAATGAGAACTTAAATATATTCATTTTATTTACATATTCCATGTCACAAAAGGAGCGATAGACACTGATTACAATTACAATAAGCACTTGTTATTATTTTGCCGGTAAGTATGTTTAAGTATTTGTATTAGGGGGTAGGTAAGTGGACAACAGTGCGCGTAATACTCGTACGTAGATCGCTGACGAGAAAACATAGAATGGGCGCGACTAGATGACTACATCGTAATATTTGTATTTTAATGCGAGGTGGGCTCATTCAAATTAGTGCAGCTTTGGTTTCAGATTCACATTAAACGTACTTTGTTTCGTTTAACCTTTTAAAAAGTGCCTGTGACATAATCGGACAGACAGACGGACATGACGAATCTATAAGGGTTCTGTTTTTTGCCATTTGGCTACGGAACCCTAAAAATGTAAGTAGGTGCTAGTTTTAGTACGTACACAAAATTACAATTACAATTTTGATATGAAGTAAGTTTTGTTTTTAACACGGGGTGTGCTCATTTAGATTTGAGAAGTTATAAACTCACATTTCTGTCATATGAGCTTTATGTTATCTTGAAATAGGTAGTACTGACTATGTAAAGCTTCAGTTGATGGGTTTTCATTGTAAACGAGTGTCATTTCTAAAGCGCACGGTCGTTTTATGCGATGAATACAGGGTTAAACGCGATGCGTTTGCCGCACACCATTTTACATCAGAACCCCTAGTGTAAATTTATTCGATAGCGTAACGTGACGTACGCGTTTGCGTTAAGTCTCATTTTATATGGGATTTTGAGTTTCCAAAACGTCCCGCTTGGCCCGCTGTTTCTAAATCCCATACAAAATGACAACGCAAACGCGTACGTCACGTTACGCAATCGAATAAATTTACACTAGGGGTTCAGATAATCTAATGACAATACATTGTTTTACGCTGTGAACGCAGCGGTAAGCGCATTGTAATTTTTTAACGCTGCGTTTATCGCATAACACAACCGTGCACTTTAAGTTTTCTATTTTTAGATCAACATATATGACCGATTATTCGTTATTTTATTAAGTGCTATCCACTAGTTCACTTGATAAAAAATAAATAAACAAAATTTAAATCGGATGCTGGATAAAAAATTGTTTGACATTATTTGTATCCATTGTATGACATTATTTGGCCATTATTTTAGTGTCTCTTTTTGCAGAACCAGAAACGGAAATACTGGGTGGACCGGATTTATTTATCTACGCTGGCTCCACCATAAATCTGACATGTATAGTCAAGCACACACCAGAGCCCCCGAACACAATTAATTGGACTCACAGAGGCAAGGTAAGACAGGTTAAGGACCGTGCTCCATCTTAGCATCCTGTCGCTTTGAGTAGTTGGACGATTTCGTTTGATGGATAATATGAGTAATGTGCGTATCAAGTAAACTAATTTCAGTGATTTGTAATAATGATGCAGATAATTTTATTTCTATTATTAAATGGATATAAAGATATAATCGAATGTGTGAATGGCAAAAAATTTGCACATAGTTAAGGACCTATAATTAGTCAAAAGTTAATTGATCCGATTGTGTTACGATAGTTACACACACACACAGTAGTTAGTATACTATCGACTTATATATGTATGAAACAAATACAGTAAATACAATACAATCTACATTGGTAATTTTCGTAATACCGTTGAATCAATTAACTTAAGACTAATTATTGCTTCTTAACTGGGCTTAATTATGTACATTTTTATTGCAAATCACTCTAATAACGATCGACGTTACTCATGAACACTTGTGAAACCTAAACAAACCGTTGATATTAGTTTGTCTCTATCCGGCATTTTGTCATTTTTCTGTGTTAGAAAGAGACAAAATTTAACAGACGTTTGTAAGAGGTTGCTAAGTTATGAATAAGGAGAATGCAAAGTTTTAATTGCGGAAGTTAGCTGTCTTATACCATATATATTTATACCATAAATAAAAAACTGGCCAAGTGAGAATCGGACTCGCGCACGTAGGGTTCCGTACCATTATCTAAAAATCACTCTTTTGTATAATAATAAAAATAATAAATAAATATTATAGGACATTATTACACAAATTGACTAAGCCCCGCGGTAAGCTCAATAAGGCTTGTGTTGAGGGTACTTAGACAACGATATATATAATATATGAATATTTATAAATACTTAAATACATAGAAAACACCCATGACTCAGGAACAAATATCCATGCTGATCACACGAATAAATGCCCTTACCAGGATTTGAACCCGGGACCATCGGCTTCGGAGGCAGGGTCACTACCCACTAGGCCAGACCGGTCGTCATACGTATGGGAGCCCCCTTCAATATTTATTTTATTCTGTTTTTAGTATTTGTTGTTATAGCAACGACAGAAATACATAATCTGTAGAAATTTCAACTGTCTAACTATCACGGTTCATGAGATACAGCTTTGTGACAGACGGACGGATGAACGGACAGCGGAGTCTCAGTAATAGGATCCCGTTTGACCCTTTGGGTACGGAACCCTAAAAAATAGGAAATATTTTTTAAGACAAAAATCTGACTTTAATGAGGGAGACCGGTGAAAGAAAGATTATTGTTGATTTTCGATTTCATACAATGAAATTAAAAAGACTGGTAAAATACCCGCAATAGGGTATTCGACTGTATCTATAATAAATTATTTCACACCATGCATGAAATAATAATAAAAATGGGTATTAGTTTGCTTAAAAGAGTTGAGCAGTACCCTCAATTCCCCATGGAATCCATCATCAGAATTCAACCTTGGCAAAAATGTGCCTTGAAAACCTAACTGCTTCACAAACATGCGAAGAGAACAAATTGCCAAACGTGAACTAATAAGGCGCTGAATAGTTCCATTCTGTTCATCATCAGCAGTTCCGCTTCATCAAATGTCACTTCTACAAATGTAAATGCTTGATTTGATGATAAATATACTAAGATCACTATATATATGCCTTTAACATTTGAGGAGTTCCCTGGATCCCTCATGGACCCCATTGTCAGAACTCGAACTTAACAAAAATATGTCATAAAAATCAAATTTGCATCATAAACACAGCGAAGAGGACAAATCGCCAAACGTGAAATATGCGTCGTTGAAGATCATCATCAGTAGTTCCACTTCAACAAATCTCACTTTTTAAATGTCAATTCTTGATTTGTTGATGAAAATACAAAAATCACTATATGTATGCTCTTCACATTTGAAGAGTTCCCTCGATTCCTCATGGATCCCATCATCAGAACTGAGTTTTGACAAAAACGGGACCAATCTGTATATATATAGATTCAAGCAAAAAAATAATTATCAAAATCGGTTCAGAAATGACGGAGTTATGAAGTAACAAACATTAAAAAAAAACATCACATCAACCTCCTCCTTTTGAAATCTTGAAGTCGGTTAATATGCAACAAAAACTTGTAACCTGCCACAGCTTTAAAAAAAAAGTTATACCCATCAGCTTTCATAATAATAATTATCCAAGTTACAATGATCAAGAAAATATGATAATGATATGTAAATATTCTTATTTTAAAAATTCATTCGTTAGAATTACAAGTAGTAAGTACCTACACATTCATTATGCGGTCTAATTTAAGACTTTTTTATATGTTTATACTCCGGTTTACAAGAATTCCATAGCTGTAATAAATGGAACATTTCAACTAGATACATGCATGACTACATTTTACGAAGATTCTATGTAGTATTTAATTGGCAGGCTGGTAGAGTCAAAAGACCCATGTCGTACCTTATTACAGTGACAAACAACATGAAAGTTGCTAGAGACCACATACCTGTCACTGTGACAAGATATGTAATAGGTCACAAATTAAATATTTTGACATCTCAATAAATTAAACAAATCATTTGTTCTGCATAAAATGTGGTACATACGAGTAAGTTATTTACATGATTCAACATGATTACATAAATACTTTCTTCTGGTTGAATTAAGATTTTGTATAAGGTCCATTTCTATACACTTTAGTAAACTATAAAAATTACCAATCACTTGTCGCCACGCTCCCATAGAAAATACCAAAGGGGCACGGGACGCGGGGCGAGAGTCGCGCGACTATGTCTTTTGTCCTACATTTTTGTCTACTGAGATACTTACCAATTTTCATTAATTATGTACTCGTATTTAGGTAACTATTGTAGATGATTCGTAAAAAAAAGTATTATATACAATAGTGATATAATCAAGCTTTTCAATCTCGTACCTTACTTAGGCAACTCAGCAAGCTTCGTTGCCTAAACAAAGTACTACATAGTACTCGACTGAAAATCTCTCTATTGTATCGCGCTTGTATAAAATACTATTATTCAATTCCACGCACTCGTTTGATTAAAGCGCCAAAGTCAAGGGTTATAAAAGCGGCTTAAAAATACCTAGGCCAAGCGTTCATTTAAGTATTGTTAAAGTTCTAGATTTTTTTGGTAAAACTTTTGTTACTACACTTTAAAAGTATATGCCGTTTATTAGTTATGTGGACTAACAACAAACAAACGGAGCCGACCGAAATATCTAGTTAGTAAACGAATTCTAGTTGCCTCATCGATTGACGAATAAAACACAAAATACAGAAAGCCTGAACACTGTCCCGGCGGTTCAATTTGGTTGTAAGCCGAGTAACCAAACGCGTTCGACCATCATCACGCACGGCGAGGACGTCATTATATATTCCACGTCAGCCAATCCGATCCAAAACCCACATCTACCGATATTGCACGAAGCAATGAATAGTTGAAATGTGGCGAAATATCGTAAAAGCTTTTCGTGTGTATGTTAAATTTCATATCATATTTGTTTTACATTACAATAACTATTTAATTTATCATTCATATACTATTTGTTTTACATAGCATTGCAAAAATATAATTTACTAAACTTACTGGTTTTATGCCTTATTATTATAAAGGTATCGAAAAAAGGCACCAATAAATTAAATTACTATAGTTAGTTTTTTTAGCATTAGAAAAAAGATAAACGATTGACATGTCTTTTCATTAAACAACTCTTTTGAAAAATATGTAACAATTAATAATAACAATAAATAAATAATATAATAAATATTATAGGACATTATTACACAAATTGACTAAGTCCCACAGTAAGCTCAATAAGGCTTGTGTTGAGGGTACTTAGACAACGATATATATAATATATAAATATTTATTAAATACTTAAATACATAGAAAACACCCATGACTCAGGAACAAATATCCATGCTCATCACACGAATAAATGCCCTTACCAGGATTTGAACCCGGGACCATCGGCTTCGTAGGCGGGGTCACTACCCACTAGGCCAAACTGATCGTCGATTCGATCGATTATAAATCATATACGACTATTTACATACTTTTGCATTTATAAGTAATTTATACTAATTGCTACTGGTGTCGGATGAGGTCGCGCACTCGTGCTATTTTGCCACGGTGCACTCACTGATCCAGTACGGTGCGGAGCTATGGGGACGCTGTGCCGAGTGGGAGAGGATATTCTGTCTCCAGAAGCACGCGGTTAGGATAATCGCCCGGGTCCCGAACAACACCCCTGCACGATCCTATTTTAAAAAACTGGGGATACTGACTTTACCAGCAATAGTCATCTTGCAGGTGGCTGTGTATGTGAGGTCAAACCTAACAGCCTATAAAACCCATAGCATGGTACAGAAGTACAACACACGTAACGCCCACAAGCTCGTCGGCGTGGACTGTAAAATGGCCAAGTCCGCTATTTAAAATTTAGTTTATTGCAAAATTATATCAAGGACTGTTTTGTCTGACAGACGATAAACTTCGACTCTACACGCGGCGGTATATCGCTGGTGACTGAAAAAGGGACACACAGCAGCAGTAGGCTGCTAGTACAGTCAGCAAGGACGTCAGACGCAGGCGCGTATCAGTGCGCGCCGGACAACGCGCTGACTGCTTCAGCGAGAGTACATGTACTTACTGGTAAGTAAATTTATACATTTTCTTTTAATTTTTCAGTTATCAAAAAAGCACGACGATTCAAAATACATAGCCTGCCTCGAGTCTTGATGTATATTTCAAGAGTTACCCTTCTTTATTTTATTTGACTTTCAATAATTGATCGATCCAGGGAGCGAAGCAAAGCGAAGCAAAGCGAAGTTCTTACATTCAACTTGGAAAACAGTCGTCAGTGGGGGGAAAACTTTATCAAAACCTTTTCCCAATTAGAAAAAAGCTTATAAGATGTTACCGCGATACGATACCGATCTGTATTGACATTTGTTTAATCAAAAATCTCACTTTTAACACTGAACCGTTGGAGGTATTACAAAACCACGAGCATTAACCACACGAAAATAAAATAACTTCACGTACGTCAACGAAAGTTATGAATAAAATATGCTCCACCATCAATATTACAAACTTGTCGAAAAGAAGCTTATTTTTCTTCAATTTACTTTATTCGCACTTAAGCACTCGCACTACTTAATTTTAGACTATTATAGTACGAGTATGTTTACTATTCAGAATACCTATTTACTACAATTTTATTGACCTTAATAATGATATCAGACAGAATATTGTTCATCACTACATAATTCCACTAATTCAACCACAGTGGCACTATCAGGGCAAGATTTAAGCCCAGCAATCCAATACGAGTATACTTATCTCTAAATTTTTTTGCTGGTAAAACTCAACTTTAAAATCAATTTTGTAATGCGTGGTTCTCGACCTAACTCACACGAATTAAGAAGAAGAAGAAAATGGGCGCTAAGTTCTGTCGATAATGAGATAAGTAAGTTACCTTATTTAGGATAAATTGAGCTTAAGAATCTGGATTTTACATGGCTATTCTGAATATTTTGTAATCCTATAATTATATTGATGTTGTGTCCAAATCAGTAGTTCAAATAATTTGTGATAATTAATTTTATAAAATTTTCAAAAATAGGTCATAATTTCCCGTAATCGAAAGACACTTGGTACTTAGGTCAATAAAGAAGGTTCGATGACAGACTTTATCATTAAAACTCAACTCACCTTATCTCTATCATTTCGAACTTCTTAAAGAACGTCTCGTTCTATGTTGCATAGAAATGAAATTTTAAATTACTTTTCAGACGATTTCGTTAATATTACTTTTTATAAAACCGCTTTGATTGAAATCTCGCGGGCTTAGATTGATTTCAAAAAGCGAATTGAATTTTGTATTGGAAGTTATCAAAGTATTTATTAATACAGATTTGTCTTTTATAAGAAACTGTATTTGAAGTTACGCTTATGTTTAGTAAAAGTACATATTCATCGTTTTAACGACTCCTAAAAGTAAATGCTTATTAACAGCATACCGTAATAGTACATTATTGCAGAGGTCGCGAAAGAGCAAATCGTGGATGAGTTTCGACAAAGAAGACGAATCCACGTATTGCTGTTTCTGCCGAGGCATATAAAATGCTTTTCTGCAAAACATGCGAGGAAATAAGGTAAAATAATCATAATTTAAGCATCAATCAGCTCTGAAATCGAACCTTCACATCAAAAACGTCAAAAACAATTTCCCTCATTAATTATTTTTTTTAAATTTAAAGGCACAACTCAATTCGCCATTCAGTACCATTCCATTCAATATAAGCTGCATGTGCACGCACGAGATTATTAAAACAATATTAAAGGGTCGTCTAGACGCAGCCCGCGGCTATAATAATTGGCTGTTTACGTATTCTTAGTGTTTAAAAAGTAAAAAGGTTTGAATTTTTTTAATTTGTGTTTGACCATAATGATGAACTTCCCGTACTAATTTTACTACAATAAGGTGAACATTTCCAAGCATATTGAAGAGAAAAATATTTTCATCTTTATGTCTGACTTGTAAAATTATATATGATTACATTTTGAAATAAGAAACGTTGTAGTTTTGAGATCCCTTATCGAGCTCCAAGCACTTAAATTGTGGTTGAAAGACACAAGTCACTTAAGAATGGCTCACATTTCACCTTTCCGTGCTTTGGATTAATGCCGAGGGCGAACACCCAAATTTGCAAATTGCGGGCATCTTTCTCTAATACTCTAATCAAGCCTTAACTTGAGCAAAAGAGAAAGATGCCCGCAATTTGCGAACTTCGATGTTCGCAGTTGACCCCTCTAGCTCGTACAAAGGCCGGTTTCGACGATCTGCTGAGGGGTAATATACAATACAATTCCTCAAACTCCCAAAATAACCTTTTATATGTTACCGTATACTTACACCCGTTTTTATCGAAAACGCATTTTCCCTAGTTAAAACTAGTTCCGTATCGCGTTCTTAAACACGCGTTTCCTGAAGGGACTTAAAAGCACATGAGATGGAAATAACTTTGATCACAAGACAAGACTTTTCACATCAGCAGTGAGAACTTATTTGGAAGGTAAAAATGCAACCTGAAAAATTTAATCCTTTTTCATCACTATTTCACTCATATTTTCTTAAGGTATTTGAACAATTAAGTTTAATTACCGCAATAAAACATACTGAAAGAAATTGCAATAAAATAATACAAAAATAACGTACATCAAGTGATAGTTCAATCGACTATTTTTTTGAAAAAAAAAAACATTGTCGGATACTACTATTTGTCAACTATAGTGGAGATCATTAAAAGTAGAATTGCTTATTTTTCATCTCTCCTAATCGGAAAGTTCACCTTTCATAGGCTAATAGCCAGGTGGAAAATTGCATTTCCCACCCTAGGGTGGAAAGTATTTTATGATTTACTGAATAATATGGCATATACCGCCATATATGCCATATTATTCAGTTAATGCTCTCATACTAGCTTCCGCATTTTCAGACCAAGTAAGTAAGTAAATATTCTTTATTGCACCAACAATTATACATATAACATACATGTAAAACTACAAATAAATTTTAAAGGAAAATAGAATCAGGTAACAACAGGCGGTCTTATCGCTAAAAAGCAATCTCTTCCAGACAACCTTTAGTAAGCAGGAAATTGAGAACTCATACAAAAGTCAACAGGTGGTGCAAGGAGCTAAATATGGAGACAAGTATTATCGTAATTAAATATCAATTGCATTGCATTATTAAAAAAATGTACATATTGACGGTTAAGAGAATTAAGAACTGGAATTGGTGCCATTTATATTTTGATCGGAAAAAAAATAAAAAAACTATAGACAATCCGATCTTAAATTGGGATGAGTCTGAAATGGCCTTAATGTATACGCGCCTTAAAATAGTGAAATTGAATGAATGAATGTAATGTAATAATAATATTTTAAATATTGATCGTCATTTTTATACTGATTTATTATTAAACTAATTAGGAAAAGGTGGGAATACGTATCGGTACTAAATAAACTATTGGGACATTATTTGCTCTGGTTGAAAATTGATTTTTCAAGTGATTCGAGTGACTTAAACATAGAATTAACTCCTGAATCTGTTAAAGAAGAAGCATAAACAGTGGTTGATAATCTTTTACCTGCATGTTCAAAACAAAGATACTTACCTAAAGCCATATGAGCACTTCATGAATTGAAGAAGCGTTAAAACAGTAAAGTCGCTATCAGAAAACGTATTTTTGGCTTATTTCAGTGAAATGTCTAAATCATTACAACCTTCCACACTTTGGAGCAATTACTCTATGCTTAAATAAGTAATGAATACGAAGCATCAAGTGAATTTGAAAAACTTCACAAATTGAACAAAGTTTTTAAAACGACTATCTCAAAACTTTAAAAACAAAAAATCTAAGGGTTTTACTCCTCAAAAAAGAGAAATTCTTGAATGACCCTTCCGATGACATTTATTTAGCAACCAAGGTAGGTACCAAGTTTTGATAAAAAGTCGAAAAGTATAGTAGTAAGTCAGCCTACATTTTAACATGTTCTAATGAATAAATATTGCAGGTTGTTCTTATCTTTGGCATATGCGGCGCCTGTAGAAGCATCCAATTCTCACAAATTACTGTCCATGATGTCGAAAAACATAACGAGATAATACTAGTGAAACTGTTGAACATAAAAACCAAAATAGACCGTCAGTTTGTAGTACGTAAAGAATTTACAAGTTTAGTAGAAAAGTACGAAGCTCTCAGACCAGCAAACGTAAATACGGACCGATATTTTTTAAATGATCAACGTGGTAGATGTTTAAAGCAAGTAATTGGAAATAAATAACGACAAATTGCTTAATTCCTGAATTTGCTGAATGCAGAATTGTACACAGGACACTGTTTTCGCCACCCTACTCGCCGATTCTGGAGCTAGCATATCAACGAAACGGCACGGTGGTTGGAAATCAAGTACCGTCGCCGAGGGATACGTAGAGGACTCCGTCGAAAATAAATCTAAAATAGCGTCAAAAATAGTGTATCTCCTCAACCTGGTACTTCCCAAGATCCGGATCCAGTCCCTTATTTTTCGAGACAAAATACTCAGTTTGACGAGCAAAATGTGCCTGCATCTCTCAACATACAAGAGACCCAAGTGTCTCAGAAGATTTCTAATATAAATATGCCTGGCAAAACTATTAATTTGTCTTTTTAAAATTGTTCAAATTTCTCTGTAAACTTTAACTAATTCAATTTTCATCGTTGTTATGTCGTTTACCAATCTCTGTATGTGTCTATTAATAATTTGTTCTAAAGAAATATATCTATAAAAAACCTACTTTTTTTTTGTTCGACTTTCCTCATAGTCGAAATGAAGAGTAGAGTGTTTAACTCGGGTAAAAGTAACCATCTCACCCTCGAACTATTGGCCAAAATATCTCGGGTGATATGGTTCACTTTCCACCCTTGGATAACAATCTACTATTGTCTCTTTTTTTTTGCTAATGACGTGAAAGGTCCAAATATTTCGAACTTATTATTAAGCGAACGTAGCTATGCATTCAAACAAAAGGTCACTTGAATGTCATTTTATTTTTAAGCAGCTAATTACCCTTGTTCGAGCTGCTGAGTGAATAGGTTTGTTTCAAATCAACATTATATAATAATACATAAAGTCGGTTCTAGAGCTCTCCGGCCCCAGTCCCCAGTCCCAGTTAACCTAACATGGTCCTCCTCGTTTCACTCGTCGTCGCAACTACCTTTTGGCTCTGAGAAATTCCGTGAAAACTAGATTTCACCACTAAAAACGCGTTTTCACTAGTCAACATTTTTAATGATTAGCGAAAACTAGTTTTTATCGAGGCACTTTGCCCAAACTAGTTTTGACCGAAAAATCCCAGTTAAAACTAGTTTTTACCAAAGCACTTTTCGTAAACTGGTTTTGACCAGTGAAAACGCATTTTCACCGAGACGTAGCGGAATACTAGTTTTAACTAGAGACAGGTTTTTACGGTAATATATATACTTGCTTCGGCTCCGCGTTCCTACGCCTAATAGGGTCATCACACTATTATTGTTCTATATACCGAACACACAACTAATAATTAGAAAAATTACAAATTTAACCGTTTTATTAGCAATGTATGACAAGCATATTTTATTACCTTTTTTTCCCATTCGTTTGCAACTTCTTGCTTTATTACCTACTTACAAAGTCAGACTCAATTTTACTTTTTTTTTTTAAATTACCAGAAAACTGTGGAAAAGATATTGTGAGTATAACTCTTGGGCGTGTTCCCTTTTGTTGCCACCTCGTGAGTTCGAAACGAGAACAATTCCACAAAAGTTTAAGTTTTATTGAACTACGAAGTTTAAGTTTTATTTGCGCGTAACGGGCTTGAGCCACTATAACCCACTGTACCCAGCTATTTTCTACCAAGCCACTGTTCCCTCCTTGACCGTATCCGTGTCAACCCGCTTCATAGACATTGAACATTGAGATATAAAACATTTTTGTTGCAGGGGAAACACCAGCAGCGATGCAAGGCAGCGCCCAATGGCCAAGCAGGTTACGGCTACCTGTAGTTATCTTTATTAGTGTATCATTGTTTAAAGTGACTGTAATAGACTAAGTGAAGTGAGGTGAAATAAAATAGTCTTAGCCGCCAAAATTTATATTCTAAGTCTTTTTAAGTGTAAATACAGTTTTGTAAAAAGTAATACGTACAGGTAAACTTAAGGTTCTACCTAAGATTATGCGAGAAGATGTGAAACATCGAATCGTAAACGCAAAAACCAGTGTCAATGTTACAAATTTACTTAGAATCTAAAATATCAGGGTAAATTGTAAAATAAAATAATAACTGCTGAGTGCTTCATTTAAAGTACAACACATAGTACACGTTTTGTTTTAACACTTTACTCAAGACCAGTAGAAATGGGTACGATTTGCATGGAAGTACCAATTTAAGGAGTATAAGTACAATTTTCTCAATTCCTCTCTTTTTAATAAATAGGTCTGTTTAACTAGCATCTCAATTAATTTTAATCAGGCATCGAACCCTTGAAAAGAACGATCGACTAAATAACTTGCATCTAAATTGGTTGATTATATAATTATAATTTTTCGAAAAGTTTTTTTTTTGTATACTACCTAATAAATTATATATTTTCTAGCTATCAAAATCAATAGAACCTACTCGTACTTATAGTATTCTTGGATTGACTAGTGAATATACTGTAAATTGGATTGAATGTCTAATACTTGTAAGGATTTCTGTCAAATTGCTCTTAAGAATTCGAAATACGGTTACAAATTATTAATATGAGGAGAAAACAATAAATCAAACTGTAGTTAGTAAATAAGGATAATGGTAATTACCTACATTGTTCTCAAATTAAAGTTGATTCTGAATAAAACGATATACAATTATACCTACCTACTTATTCTGTGTTTTTTTATTTATTGAAGAACAAAGTTCAAATCCATCAAATGAGACATACCGAGGAGAAATGTGAAATGAAACATTATTGTTATGAATATGTATGTAAGTAGTAGCTAGTCCATGGCTGATCCTTTGAAGAAACAAACTGACAGGTATAATAATAATTTCAAAAACCGGTTGCTTTTAAGCACAGGTACAAAGCTGACCCAAATTTTGTAGGACCTGAGTAAACGTCAAAACGTGAATCAAAAGTATATGTTACATTAGTTTTCTTACTAAAACGCTTATTATTTTCGTAGTAACAATAGTTGTCGCGACGACCGAAAAATATAACGCTCAACGATTTTTATGGAATATTATGAACGGAACTCTATTTTTAACTCCTTCTGCAAGCACTAGACCAGTCGCGCCCTAGTTTGAAACACATTTACTCTCTTTGGGGTCCACTGGGCCCAGTAATTTAAGTAACTATAAAATGAAAACTATTTAAAGACAATGGTTATACACATGATATTCCTTTAATTATATTATAAAGCATTCATTAAATAATAATGAATAGTTTTAATTAGCGAATATTTTCAAAATATTCGCTAATCTAAATCTATAAATGACATTTTTAACTTTTTTTAGCGCTTTGTAATGTAAATAACTTTCAGATCTCTTTATTCCCCTATTTATAAACTAATTTTTCTTAAACTTAGAATTGTTTCATCAAAAATGGCTAATTAAAACATAATCCGTAAATGCACTCACAACTTCTCCTATTGGAGAATCTCCTAAATTAAAATTATTGGAAATAACAAAAGTGTCTAATTTTCCAGTTTTAAATAACTAAAAAACGGTACATGTCAAGGTTATTTTTTTGTTATTATGGTTCATAGCAAATTGCAAACTATTATTTTATATTAATTATATAAAACTTCCCATACGTACGTGGTTGTAATACGCGTTGGAGGCCAAGACACACTTTGGGTCGCTGCGCCAGAGGAGTAAGTAAGTATATAAAACTTCACATTCTAATTAGATGCTTCTATTGAGTCAGTTTTGCACCTAACTACTAATATTATTTGCAAAACAGACCCATAAGTGTAAGAAAGAAAGAAAGCAGTTCGGTCCTTTTTATATGTGTGCTACCTGGGAAGATTTAAAATACAACGTACGAGTATTACAAAGCGACAGAACTTAGAGCTAGGTCAAGCCAGCGCCTCGCCGGCGGCGCTCACGGTCGAAAGGAGCCAATCGAAACCTAGTCCAATGGAAAAGTGCTCTGATAGGGTGTCCATTTACCAGGTTTCCAGAAAGGACAGGCGTGAAATGAATGAGAAGTGTTCATGCTACATAGGTAGACGGACTGTCGTAAATTGTTCTCGTTGTAACAGAATTTAAAAAATCGGGAGATGCAAAAAAGGCTTCTTATATTTATGTCCAATATAGTCAGTGGTATGAACAAAATCGTTGCAGCTGTAACGTTAAACATCAAATACCTAATCTATTTATGTGTACGTAACATATCGAAATGCGTTTTCGATCAAAATAAGGATCTGAAATTACTTAGGAACTTTAAGATCACTATGCAAATCAATAATGTCGACACAAAATGTATCTTAGGTACAAAATTATAAAAAAAAATCTAAAAATATTTTTCTCTTGGGGTCACTAGCCCAGTACTCTAAATCTAGTACCAATTTCATAATCTTTAAAACTAAAAAGAGACACGTGAGCCGTTTGGAAAGTTTCGAATTTTTTAAATCTGATATGATTTTTTTCGGACTTATTTTCTTGACTTATTTTTCTCAAAATTATCTGGCAAGGCTAGCAGAGCTTCGCTCAAAACACTCTTTCTCTTTTTCAATTGCACGTTTTTGGCAAATCGCAAGCTCACAGTTCGGGGCGAAGTCCTAGTTCTATTAACATAAATATACAATACAAAATATGTTTTCTGAGGGATTGTATCATTTCCTGTAAATATTTGTATTAAAAATGTTCGCCGTAAATGTGGAAATCAATACCATAAATTAAACTACAGACCACTAAGCACGTGCTGATGTGTAAGTGATAAACGGTGTCTAAGAGATTGTATTTATTTGTAAACCAGTGCGCGATAATAATTTATTACACTAAAACATTTGCTTAACGCGACTGTTTTTTGTTTCTTCATATTATCCAATGTAATGAAAATAAGTTGTATAGTTAAAAATAGATAAACTTTAGGCATAATTTCGCATTTTGCGAACCCGTAAGATAAGCAGCATTGTTTTCTTACCACTTTATTATTTGAGAAATATTTATTAATATCCCTTACTTTATTTACGTTGAAGTCTTCACCCACTTTTTATATGCTCAAAAAACCTTCAAATGTGTTTGTTTTGGAATAAGAGTATGGTTTGTTCTGTAGCATGTTGGAGATTTGAACCAATAGTCTGAAGATAAATATGTAAAATTTTGTGACACGGGTAATTTACGGGGGGTTTGTGGAACAATTACCTTATTTATACAAATTTCCCAGTCGCACGCTCTTACCGCTAGGCAGCGCTTACTGGGAAATTTACCATATTTATACAAACGATAAGAGCGTGCGACTTTCAATCCGGAGGGAGCGGGTTCAAACCCCAGCTCGTACCAATGAGTTTTTAGGAACTTATGTACGAAATATCATTTGATATTTACCAGTCGATTTTCGGTGAAGGAAAAAATCGCGGGGAAACCGGACTAATCCCAATAAGGCCTAGTTTACCCTCTGGATTGGAAGGTCAGATGGCAGTCGCTTTCGTAAAACTAGTGCCTACACCAATTCAGGGGATTAGTTGTCAAGCGGACCCCAGGCTTCCATAAGCCTGATGATACAAATTTCTTAGTACAATTTTGTAAATTTGAAGATAATATATTTACTTGTATTAAATACGTCAATTTTATTTGTCACTTGTAAGTTATAAAATGTAGTGGTATATGCGAAGGTTACATCACTATTAATAATAATAATTAAGTTTTGTTTAATATATTGCAGCATTTTAAGTCTTAGAATTAACAATAACAAAAATAATTCTCCAGATTGTTTCTCCACGCATGATTGTAAATAAGTACCTCTTCAGTCTTCATTAACACGATAGGATATTTAAAAAAAAAACACAATCCGATAAAAAAACGAGATACGTAAGGCGTAAACTATGAAAAAATAATACTTGTACATTTTTAAACATTGGAAACAATCAAAACCACTGAAATAATTAATAAGAACCATTAACTAATTTGCTAATTGGGAGAATCAACTTTTTAGCGTCACTCGTTGCCATGGTTACGATTAGTTGTCCAGGGTAAAAGTTCATTGAAATACTGATTTTATGGTACTTAAATGTATTAAACTTGCGTTTTTGTGGTCGTTATAACCAATGTCCATAATGGGCCCCCTACTAAGCATGTTAATAGAACGGCATACAACGTCTCTTCAAACAAACTGTGCCACTGTTGTCCCTTGGACAACGGGACAGGATAACAAAACAAAAAAAGTTGATTCACCCAATTATCAGTCTCTGTACTGTCCTTGAACCTTACTACCCTTACTGCCGGGTTCATTCCCCATGAACCAAACATACGTAGACCTCATGACATCTATGGCACGAACAACATCTAGCCGTCCTTTATAGAGTTTTTATTGTTATTACTGTTATTAGTTGGTCATTAATTTGAAATTGTCAATTTTTAATAAGTTGTATGGTTCTTTGAATTTTTCACCACTTGCTTTTTATGACTTATGTTGTTATTCACTGTGTCCCGGAGTCATAACACACTTTTTATCTTTTATATTCATTATTGGAAGTGTCTATTTCCACCTTTTGACGCGGCACACATTGATTTAAAAAAAAAGGTTCGCAATTTCACCATAAGTTCTTTGCATTATCACTGGTTATCGTCGTGCCGATTTATTCACTTTCACTGCTTTTAAATGTCAGTAATTTTGCACAAAAAGTGTAAATGATAACTTTAAAATGTATTTTTATTCTCTTCTGGCTGGCGCAGTGAGCCGCCAATGCAGCGCAAGGCCGCACTGTCAGGATCGCCATGTAAGGTGTGGCGTCAATGATACAACGGTTGCTGTCTAAATACGAATATATTCTAATAAAGCAACGCGTACATGCTATTATATATTACAGCTACTGTGGGGGTAAGGTATAGTACACACTACACAATCCACACATAATACCAATAAAACACATGTACTTATTAAAAATGAATGGGTAATGTCGTTCCAGTTCCAAAAGTTTATTATTCTTTTAAAATCGATTCTTGGTTATTTCATGATGTTACAAAATACCGGTCAAGTGCGAGTTCTTTTTACTCGCGCACGTCGTACAAACTTTCAATTATTTTATCTCAAGCAACTAACTACAAGCAAAGATTTTTGACCAGCAGAGGCAGCATGGTTGCATTTTTATCACCAGTCACTATGCCTGTCACTTACGCACATACGTATTTGTTAAAACGTGACAGGCATGGTGACAGGTGATAAAAATGCGACCTGGCTTAGCCCTGTGATGTAACTATATAAACGATATTTTTGTACAGGGCTCACTAACGGCCCGATTCGAAGAATGGTTAAGACACGTTTAAGATCTTTAAAAGATCGATAACTAAACGACATTTCACAATTGGCGTTTATTTCGATTCCACTGTGATCCCAAAAAGATCTACAAGTATCTACGATATTTATAACGTCAAAGTGACATTGGTTGCCCGAATCTAGCTGCTTCTGTCAATTATACGAGTACGACATACAAGCGATTTCTAAATGAGAACTTATCTAAACCAGAACTTATCGTTATCGTATCTCATTCTTCGAGTCGGCCCGTAATTTACGCGACCGCGGTGATTAATGTATATTCATTTTTAAGGGTTAAAATCTCTATCATGTGAATCTATAATAATAAAAAATTGTGCTTACTAATATAAATTACAAATATATTGAACACACTAAAAGGTGGTTAAATTAGCAAACTAAATTCGATATCCCTTTTGGTAATAAAAAAAAATGTATCAAGATAGAGATGTATTTTTTTTTATCGCAATCTTTATGATGAAAATCGATGAGCCATGTGACATACAGACAGACGGATGGAGTCGCGCCGTAAGGGTTTCTGTTTACCTTTTTGGACCAGAAGCCTAAAAAGGCGAATGGCGTGAGAAAGAATAAGAGCCGTAGGTAAAACCGATAGTGAATTTGAACAATGCTACATTTGTGACAGTCAGACATTTTACATTAAAACTATTTATTTTAGTCATACGAAATAAAATTTAATATTTCATCAATATAAAGGGCAATAAATAACGTAAGCGATGTTGGTCATAATAATATTAATGGATGCGTTGGTACATTACGTATAACAGTTAAACCATAATCATAAATATTAATTATAATTATTAAGTGTACATAAGTACACATTAGAGCGTCCAGGATTGTCTCGTACTGATGGCAAAGGCCAGACCGGTCTCAAATTGGTTCCAAGGCAGAAGGCTCGGTGCCTTTTTTGGGACGCCACGTGTGTCGGTACGTTTGCACCGTCCCACGCTTGCTGCTGGGTCAGCCGCTGAATATGCGGCCAAACTCAAGCACGCTAATTACAATGCCCTGGAACCAATGTACCTACGAGTTTGTGCCGCTATAGCTGTAGAGACTGCGGGACCCTGGGGATCGGAGGCTAAAGCGTTTATTAAGGAACTTGGTCGCTGGCTTAGGGATAGAGGCTGCGGACCACGCTCCGGTTCGTATCTGGTGCAGGGGATTTCGTTGGCTATGCCTATACAGCGTGTAAACGCTGCTAGTGTCATGGGAAACTTTGGGCCTGATGGGATTCGGGGCGGTCCTTTAAAATGACTTAATTATAATAATTAACAAATTTTAATGAATTTTCGAGACTTTCTTATTTGAACTTATTACGGAGAAGAGAAATGTTTAAAATTACAATATGCTCTACCTTAATTTTATGTACAATTATAAATATGTTAATATTAGGTTTACTAGTACCTACAGTAAATGATACCTATGTAAAAGTTAAAAAAATAATAATTCAAATAGTACCGACCGTTATACGTACAAATTATAAATAATCAGAAAACACATGAAAGCCTCGTTTATGTTTTTCCTCATTTGAAATTCAGAATTCTGCACACAAAACGTAATATTTCACACTTGTCTGATCTTGCTATGTCTTTGGAAATTCGAATGAATAAACATATATGTTGCGGATGTCTATGAACAAAAGATACGTATAACTCGGCAAATTGTGAAAAATATAAGTGCTCATACCTTCCTCTTTTTCAGCTTATGATTTTTCAAAATGTACTAGCAATTTTGATACTGAATCATGGTGAGGATTTTATTTCGTCGAGTTTAGTGTCCATGAGGCCAATCCAAAGTATTCAAACTTAAATTTTGATATAAAAATTATATATATGATGTCATTTTGTTATCATTCGCCCGTGCGTCTCGCTCGCGCCAACGGGAAATGCCCAATTAGCGTGGGTAGTGAAGAAAAGTTAATCACTGTGAGTTTTGTGACGATAATCAAGCGTTAAATTCCAAAAAAAACTTGATTTTCGTATTCATTTAATAAACTGCAAGCGATATTACAATGTCAAAATAGACAACTTTGATTCCTAGGTTTCATGCTTAATAATTGTCCTTACAAAAATGACAGCGATTAACTACTCACGCTAATTGGGTACACTATTTTCTAAAAACTCCCCAAAACATGAAAAGAGTGCGAAATTGCATGGAAAAAATTTCTCTTCTTCGGATGAATTCATTGATGAAGTCACCATGCACTTTTATAGCTGATGGAACAAGCGAAACGCATGGGCAAATGATAACTAAATGACATCATTTTGATGTCAAAATGTACGCACGAATTGGGCTCCAGGCAGCCATATTGTCACGTGAAATAATAACTACCACCACAGACGTAGCGAGAAAAATGTTTTGAAACTTTGGGACACTTTTTTCTGCTATTAGGATAGAAAGAGCTCGTGATTTTGAGTAGAAATAACATAAAAAAATCTAAATAAAAAAATAATAATTAAGTGTACCTACAATCCCATACAAACAAGACATCTCCAACTGCTGGGGAGAAATATAAATTACTCGTACTAAGGATTATTAACATAGATAGCATAATTTCATCGCAAAGTAGGTACTTCAGTAAAAACATAGCCAAAGAAATGAAAAGTATATAAACTACTGCAGAATACTGGACGCTACCTACACAAAAATTTTACCGACTAACCGTAGGACGGATACTGGACGTGGGTGCGTCCGGCAAGTCACGTCACGCTGCGAGCGGATGGATGATTGACGGGTTAAAGAACGTACCCACCAAAATATGTCAAGTAAAGGTTATATTCCGATTGAAACTGCAATAACAGGATAGCAACGGCAATTACGTTAGTGTTGCGGCATTACTGCTGCGGCCTTAAGGTGGTTTGACTAGGTTACCCAATGCTTAAACCTCACTAGATGGCGCCACAATTGCAAATTTTGAGTTTTAATTTTTTTGTGGAGTAGTCTTGGTATTTCTATACTGTAAATTATGTTTAGCGCACTCTTTAAATAAATATTGAACTATTACAACAAACATTGAACACTTCATTGTACAAAAACTACCCCTTAATGTCGACAGAATGTTTCTTGACTCTATTTCTAAGTATCACTCACACATTCAAACAGTCTTACTAAAAAAAAAAGTTTTGGAATGTACAATTTGAGCTCTTTAGTGATACCCCACTTGACCTAGACACTAGACTTTGAAATTTTGCCCCCTCTTCATAGTGACCATTTTCCATAGTTAATAAAAAAAAAAAACAATACTTTCAATGTGGCTGGGTTAGCGTTGTTCATAACTATTTCAAATCGACAGTTTAAGTGGTTCCCGAGATATTTATCGTTGTGACAGACGGACGGACGGACGGACAGAGTTGCACCATAAGGGTTTCTTTTGTACCTTTTTGGTACAGAACCCTAAAAAGAAACTAGTACCTAAATATTCAACCTCGCATACAACACCTCGTTTCTCGCGTACCTTTGTACTGTTTTTAGAGCTCCCTAGTTCCCTACCTCAGCCGGCAAAAACGGAACCCGTATAGGATCACTTTGTTTTCCGTCTGTCCGTGTGTCAGGACCCCTTTTCTCAGAATCGAGATATCAAGGTGAAATTAATCCAAGGATCAGACTGCCTATGCTTCGCTTATTGCGCAAATTTTGACGCTCACAAGGGACCGTCCTAACTAACATTTACATCTATATAGAATCTTGAACTCATAAATTCGTAAACGTGTAGCATAGCATAGATTTTTTTAAAGTGGAAAAGTTGGCTAGTTTGACTATACCATAAAATAATCTCTTTTGTTTTATCAAACTTGTTTCAAACAAACCTGAAATCGAACGACGAGTACATTGACAACCCCATCTGTTGACAGTTGCACAACTTGACTCTTTCAAAGCTGCAGTTTAATCCCACTTACTATTTCCGTTTAGTTCCAGTTCCCATTAGCTTACTGCTTATCGCAAAAGGACGGAACGCCAACGCTCAAGCGAAATTAGAATTTAAGTTAGTTGACTTAAGTGATTTTTTTGAGTGCCTAAGGATGCTTTAGTATTAAATTATTAGCCGCCAGAGCCTAAATAGGGATCACATCGTTAAGTTTAATCTATATTCTAAACTGTTTAGCCGGAGATGGTGCGTTTGTTCGCAGATTATATCGGATTGAATGGATTGATTAAATGGAGGTAATTTTGTAGACGTCTTGTCCTTACTCAAGACGCAATGGATAACCGATGAAAATTCAAGACTTCACTAACTGCACGATGTTATTGCATTCTTGTGAAATGTTATCAAAGCTAAATAAAGGTTATAAAGATGTTTCTTAAAGAGAGGTATTTAGAATTGTTGTCCCAATTTTTTGGTCCTTTTTAATCATATTTAACCCAACTCATCTAACCAGTTATGATTTCGAAGGAAAAAATAATTCTAATTCGTAGGGTAATACGTAATTCACATTTGGCTATTTTTACTTACCCTACTTCACCATTATCTCAAATCCTGAAATAACTAGTAAAGTTGTAAGTACCTATATATTTAGTAACAATCTTTTCTTTAAGCATTTATCAGGAGTCCATGACAACGCAATCAATTGAAATATGAGAGAACCAACCATCATTATTTATCAAAAATTCTATTTTCGTTCTTGATATATAAAGCGCTGTTGGTTTTCCATATACTAAAATAAAATAAATAAATAAATGATCATCACCTATGATTATTGCTCTCGTCCTACTTTTATGTGTATCCAAAATTCTCATATCCTGTTAGTGTTTGATCCTTTCGCATTCTCTCAATGGTAAGCTGAAAGAAATCCCTTTTAGGGATATGTTCGTCTTTGTATATAACATTTTTTTTTGTTTTGTTTTGTATGTTTACATACATCACCTACAAGCTAAAACCTGTTCAGAGAAAATATTGTATACAAAAAATGCAAGTCCACCGAAACGATTTAAAGAACAAAAATACCCAAACAATCGAATTAAATATATTATCCTGTCGTTGCGTGATTGGTGGTTCAAAGAAGCTTTTAATCATAGATATAAGAAGTAAGGAGATTTATAACGAAGCATGATTTCAACAAGTCTCGCTGTCTCCAACTGTCCCCCACCACATCATTAAGGGCGTGGCCAGACAACCAACTCACGCGCTGTGATTGGCCAAACCGCGCGGTGTAGGAGACTAGAGCGGCGGCACTAGAGGGAGGACAATTCGATAGAGCTATCGATATTTTATATGTTCTGAACATGACCTTAGAGTTTTGACATTTTTGTTTTAAGTAATAATTGCCATTGACTTAATTTATATTCCTTTAAATATTTGACCTTATTTGTGAGCTAAGAATTTTAAGGTAAGGTATATTAGTCGATCCATAAGTTCTCTCACAAAGATTTTTACTGATAAAATGTAATACAAAGCTTTTAATTTAAAAAAACATGTACCATGATGCGAAAGCTTGTTTATGCTAAACTAATCAAATTGGTTTAAATTAATTACCAGTTAGAGCCTCTACCTGTAGCATCTATCCATTTTTCTTTAATACTGGGATTATTCGTTATTTATACCTATAAGTATATTCGGAAAATATACTTATAGGTATAAATTATAATGTAATAAATAAATTGTAATTAAATCAGTTTATTTTTTGACGTACCAATTCGATTATTAATCAAAATTAAGAAGTATTAAATTAAACATTAGGTGCATATAAAATAATTGTAAAATTTTTCTTGAAAAATAATTACTTTCATACACACTATATCCAAACATTTTTGTCGATAACGCTCAAACATCAATAAAATTATGCACGAGCACTCTATTTCGCGGCGTCAATGACGGGAGCGGTTGGCGGTCGTACCAAGAAACAATAATGCCCCTGTGAATATCGTTAGCGGTTTAATACATTGCGCCGTTGCTTAGGACACTACAAATAGTTTTCCATGGTAAAGCGTCAATGTAGAATGCATAGACGCCACGCGTTTGTATGACAACATGGTCTGACTGAAAAATCATATGTCACTGGATTTATTTGTTAAAATGTGTGGTTTTCTTGACTAATACGTGAAAAAAAAATGTACTCACATGTGGTATGTAACTCCATGATCCTTATAGTTTTTGGATGCACTCCTATTTCGACACAAAACAACGCATTTCAATAAAATTGACGCGCACATTGGTCAATGACAGCTAGTTTGCTACTGTCTTACGGCGGGCCGGTATGGCCACGATGTGGCCATGTCGCGGCGACACGCGCCACGCCTCCGTCATTCAGCCATCTAGTACCTTCTATGATCTGAGCTTTTAATACAGAGAACATAAATTTGAACGGCCATTTTGTAAACAAGTTCATTTTATTTTGACATTTTGATTTTATGTTCAGTAGCAGTAACGATTAAAAAAACATCGAATAAAAATAATTAATGTTTGTTTACTTCTGTAGCTCGTTAGGTTGACCTTACATAAGAAATACTTTTTCTAAGTCATAGTGCAGAATACAAATTCGACAGACACTTCTTAATTCCAAAAACAACTAGAGTACTTACGTACTACATACAACGCATCATTTTTTCTTACATAGTGATGAAGTTCTCAACAATGGCAAGATTGTTAACTACCTTAATATATACCTATTATGTATACCTACAATTAATAGTTATTTGTTTTACAAGGGGGCAAAATTGTTGTTTAACCGCTCGTACTAATATTGATACTCGAGCAAGCGAATGATTCCAAAATTGAACCATGAGCGTAACGAGGGTTTCTAAAAGTAGAGTAGTGAGCGCTGCGAGGAGGGCTTCAAGGCACGAGGGTTAAACAAATTTTTCCACCGAGTAAAACACAACATTTTTCACCACACCAGTGCGACGAAAATACTAACTGTAATATATCAAACAAAATCAATACATTATTAAATATTTATCATTCACACACATGTGGGTAAAATGTAACTTTCTCATTATTGTTTGAATTATCAAGAGCGCCTTTACCAGCAGCAGCTGGCGTGGTGAAAAATTATTTTCTTACGAGATATTGTTAACAATATTTGTAATCAGATGTGTTTCAGTCTACAGCGATCAGCCTGAGAACTAAGCAGAACAAGCCAAACCATTTTAAACTCCCTCAGGGCAAGGGATTGAGGCCGATTTGATTGGATTCAAAACAAGCAACCATTGTTAGGATCACGATACCAACCCTCGAGACATGTTGACTGCTTGTAAGGAAATTGACCGGGCATGCGCGTATATGGGTGCGTCGGTTTTAAGTTTTGCAGCTTTTAAAATATCATATTATCGTCTAGAGAGCCAATTGAATTTAAAAGATCAATTACTGATATAATTACTCGAAACGCGTCTCATTCGCACCTATATTATAATTCATGTACGTAATATTGGCATCAATTCAATACTGTAATGATTGCATGTTACTGTGTGCACTGCATGTTTGTAAGAAAGGGACCAAATTTAACAAAGAAGCAAACCTAGCAATAAGTTTTATGAATAAAAGGGTAATAACTGAAAATTAAAGATTACCTACTAGTGTTCAAAAAACATTTAAAGTGTTGATTTCACAAGTAGAAGAGGAGAGATGTATATTTGAAAGAATTCACGTTAAAAAGTATTACTTTTATTGATTTTTTACGTGGCTAGCTTTTCCGGGACATATTTTTCCTTGAGATTATGATAGGTACGTTAAAGTCGAATATAATTTTTAAACGGTATACTTATATAATAAAGACACGTATTTCGGTTTTCTGATATTGCATTTTTCCGTTAAATGTTCACAATTATCCCACTTTCCCCCAACAAGCGTCTCTAGTCACAATTGAAACACAAATATAATTATGTACTCTTTGTTATGTACGTATAAATCCTTATATTTCTATCTATCTACTCATTTTTTTGGCGTCTGTAAGGATTTTCTGATCTCGACACAAATCGGAAAAGTTTTAATTTGATTTACGTCCCTAAAGTTGCGTGCAAATTATACCTTATCTACGACCAAACACGATTCCAACTAAAATGATTGTAACTGTTAACAAATGATGAAAGATAAACAACAAAAGTTAAATGAATTCGGGAACTATTTTGAGATTATGTGCCTTCTAATACTCATAAAAGTGTGAAGTATTAAGAAGGAACTCAATTTTTACTGTGTTTTGAATTCAACTAACATCCTACAGACCATAAAAATACGAAAAAATACTAGTAGGTAAGTTATTGTCTTTAAAAAGAATTTGTTATGCAAATTATTCTATTTTTCTCTGTTCCGTAGCATTTGTCTCAATTGTGACTGTTATCACAGGATAGTAAACACGAGGCCGATGTATTAGGTAATGAATGTAAGTCATTTTAAAACGTATACGTAAAATAATTCAGAATATTTTAGCACTTATAATCGATGTTAGCACTTAAGCCAACATCAATAACGATCACAGTAGTTTACAATTATCGTCGCTCCCAACCATTATATTAATCGTGAAGTCCTTTGTTTGCGGTAATACAATAGCAGTTTAGCTTGATTATCTATATTCACTTAATATGCAAATCAGTCAATTGGTTGGTTGAAGTAAGAACAATGCGTACAAATTGAAATGATTGTACTACTATAAGCAGTATGAAATTATAACAACCCGTTTTGACAAGTGGTAATAAAAATAAATATGTAGGCGATACTGAAGACAAGGCGAGAATTTAATTGATGTAGGATGAGAAAATGTGCCATAGTTTTGAGATTGGTAAAATGAGACAATAGTCTCCCAGTTCCGGGGCACAACTGAAAATTGCTTATACTTGTGTTTTGTATCTAATTACCTACCCAATATTAATGTGATAGTACCTAAAGGTATATTAACAGATTCACAACTGAGTTACGGGCGTAGCCAGTAACTTGGGTTTCCCGGCATGTAGCGGAAATGCTTCGTAGAGGTAAAAATACAACGTTATTAAATACGATATTTTTCTTTATTACTGCTTTTGGGTCTGAGTGTTCTTTTATGCCCCGGTCCCATCTATGTGAAATGTGAAATTGGCAATGATGACCATAGAGTTAAGATTGACAGAGAGAATTTGACTTATGACAAACAATGGCAGACGGTTGAAAGGGTGCGTGTAGGCGAGTGGTACCATTATGGAAGGTAGAGGTAAGGAACGGAATCTCCATAGGCAGAACTGTTGCAAAAGTGTCCAGCAGTCAGCTATAAATAATAGTTCCAAAGTTCTAGAGTAGCTAAGAACCTAGGCGTTATTGACGTAGTGAAATGCGCTGTCTATGATTAGATTTTTTCTCAAGTATTCTAGAGATTCTATTCCTTAACTCTACCTTCCATAGATACCATGTAACACAAAATCTCCCCAATGGTGAAAAAATGTTCGACAGTAAATATGCACCTGATTTTATAGGTCTAGATAATGCGTAATGGTGCATAATTACTTTGTGCAAACATTATTTAATAGTTACGTCTCATAGGCGAGGCGATCTAAATCAATCTCTACTATACAGTGTGTATTTTTGATATAACCACAAACTTAAACTAGACGTAGGTTTTAGTGCTATAAAACAATTCTGTTTTTTTTTTTTTAATTTAGTGTTAACCACCAGAGCATAATTATTTTTTGATTTTTTTTCCAGCGGCAATGTATTTCGTACATCACGGTCACTTGTGACAGTTGTGACGTCGCGTCATTAAGTGCGACGTTTTGAGTTAAAACAATGTAGTGATACATTGCTTGCTGAATTATTTTATATGGAAAAAGAAAATCGTATTTTTTATAAAACTTATGAAAGTGTGTTCATTACAGCCTAAACTAATCATATCAAAAATACACGCTGTATAGAGGCTGATTATTTAATGTACAACTGAACTACTGAACAACCCCGAAATCGTGAAAAAAAAGAAAATCCATAGAAAACATTGACGTGATTCACCGAAATGTATGAGTCGGCAGTTTTTATTTCGCATTTTTTAGCTGTTAAGTGTAAGTGGCATGACCCACATATTTTTATTTTTATTGAAAACACGTTTACATGACATACATGACATGATATTACAGTTTGTAACTAATGCGCCATTAAAGTTAAGTACATTTACAGTATTATTATACATTTATAAGACTACATCATTACAGTTGAACAACTATCATCCATTCTGTCACAAAAACTCAGACATTCATTGCACACAGCCGTCCATCGCCACACAAACATATCACAGTCAGTAGCTGATGTCAAGAGCGCATTCAACAGTGTGAGAGCACGAAGAAGTGGCGAGTTCCTACGTGACACAGTGCGAGCCGCCGGCACGGCATTTATTCACACCTCGAAGTATGATCAGACATAACAATATAATATATGTGAATATTACCTATAAATGCGAAAGTAACTCTGTCTGTCTATTACTTCTTCACGCTTAAATCGCTGAACCTATTTAGATGAAATTTAGTATGTAGATCGTTTGAGTCGCGGGGAAAGGCGCAGGTTGGTTTTTATCATAATCAACATTGCTATCATTCCACGCAGACGTAGTTGCGGGTAGAAGCTGGTCATGTCATAAATTATAGGTGATATTTGCGTCAAGGACGAACACGTCGGCTCAAAACCAGTTGGCTGCCGAAAAGACAGTAAAGCGTGTGGCTATGATGACATTATTACGAATATTTTGAAATTAAATGCAATAAGCCTTACCCATCCACTGACCCATATTATAAATCTATCATTCGCTCAAGGCATTTTTCCCGAACAACTAAAGTTATCAATTATTAAACCCTTATTTAAAAAGGGTAGTCGCAAAGATCCAAATAATTATAGACCCATAACATTAGTTCCGGTTTTATCTAAATTATTCAAAAGAGCAATGTGTATGAGGTTAACGAATTACCTTGAAAAGAAAAAGATATTACAACCAAATCAGTTCGGTTTTAGAAAAAGTCATTCGACTGAATTAGCATGTTTTCATTTTGTCAAATATGTCTCAGAAGCGATAAATAACAAATTGCCAATTACATCAATTTTCCTTGACTTAAGTAAGGCATTCGATACTGTTAATCATAACATACTGTTGAAGAAGCTTGAAATATATGGAATTAGAGGCTCAGTACTTACTTGGCTCAAAAGCTACCTGGGGGACAGAAAACAGTGCACAGAAATTGATAAATTCGTTAGTCAGGGGAAAAGTCTTGTGAAACAAAAGTTCCGGTCTGATTTTCGCGAAAATAGATGGGGAGTTCCTCAGGGCAGTAACTTGGGCCCATTGTTATTCCTGGTTTATGTTAATGATCTTCCCCAAGCTACCGTACAAAAGTGCATATTATTTGCGGACGATACTACACTAATAATTAAGGGAGAGGATATTTTAACGTATGAAGCTGAAATAAATAAAGCCTTGGCCGATATCAGCACATGGACCAGCAATAACAATCTCAATATCAACCTAACGAAAACAGTGTATACACAATTTCATTCCTATCAAACCAATCCTGGCCAACTTGATATCAAATATAATGACATCTTAGTAGAAAAATGTGATAATGTGAAATTTTTAGGATTACATATTGACAAAAACTTAAGCTGGAAACAACACGTCGAAGTTGTTTGTTCCAAACTTGACGGTTTTGTGTTCGCTCTAAGGAAACTTCGAAATACGGTATCTCTACAGGCCGCAACAACTGCCTATCACGGATATGTTGCATCTGTACTTAACTACGGTCTTTTACTTTGGGGCAATTCGGTCGACATTGAAAAAGCGTTCATTCGACAGAAAAAGTGCATTCGTGCGATAGCCAACGCTTGGATCACGGACAGTTGTAAACCACTGTTTAGGAAATTTAATGTTTTGCCTTTGCCTTGCATGTACATCAAAAAAGCATGTCTATTTGTGAAAAAACACCCTGAACTTTTTAAAAAGAGATTTGATGTTTTTGCCGGAAATCGTAGAGCGCAATATAAGGACTTGTTATATCAGCCTCCTTCACATTCTACTGTATACCACAAAAATGCATACAATATGTGTATAGTTATATTCAACAGTCTTCCTGATGAGCTAAAGCAAATTAATAGTAACCAATTTAGTAATAAGATTACAAAATGGCTGTCTGAAAATTGCTTTTACAGTGTTAGGGAATTTTTAGAGCAGAAATTAGTAAAGTAAAATTTTCAGTAGTAGAGTTTATGTATATTTCTTTACATCTTATTTTTAATGTATTCTCCCAATGACTTTTAAATAAATTATATACGACATCCATTTTGCAATTTTACTTTTAATATCAAATTTTAATTTATCGATGTTAGTTTTATAAGTTTTATTTATTCTTGGACATTCTATTATTTAATTTTCGAATTGTTACAAGTGGATGTTACTATTATTATTATTTTACTATGAAAAATTTAGCCACTGTTTTATTTTCTTAATTTTTCTATACTGATTTATTTTATGTTAATTTTTGCATGTCGTGTCTTCGACTGAATACTGACACTTATATGTAAAACCTTTTCTGTTATCATCTTGTACCATACGTATTCTGGCAAATAAAGAAATTCTATTCTATTCTATTCTATTCTATTCTATAGTTTCCATAACCTATCTCATTAAATATGTACACCCCTATAACCGTGAGTATAGTCTATGTTATGCCGAGTACATACCCCTGCCCCTGGCAACCTCCTGTAGCATATATAATATTAGGTAAACTTGCTTGTATTGATCCTTCTACATCTAATGGAGTATGAATAATCAACAACGCGCAATAATGATTGTGTCTTTATCCTTCAGTTTCAAAACAAAAAGTATTTTATAAGTAGTCATAATTTAATTTTATTCAAAATGTATCCTTTTTTCATCATAAATAAATTCGTTATGTCATTAAAAGATCAGTAATCTTATAAGATAAGCATTGTTCGTTTTGGGCAGTATATTGTTTGTCAGTTTTACCCACGTAGTGACGTGCGACATTTCAAGCACTGACACTGCTGTGCTTTGTGTTTCTACATCACTGTATTACTTTACGGTTTTCTTCACGCTTCGCATACATACAATAAACACCGGGAAAGAAAGAGAAAGTTCTTCTAATATGGTTATCGGACCCTTTAGCCCTTTATCCCTTAACCTAATTGAATGACGAAAGCGACACGATGCGATGTGACGTGATGCTGTTCTTACGTTTATTCAAACTGACTTATACGATCACGCGAAGAAGACAGCATGAAAAACATCAACTGCTTTTATTATGTATGTGTAAATAAATAAATATTGGACATTCTTGCACAAATTGACTAATCCCCCACAGTAAGCTCAAGAAGACTTGTGGGTATTCAGAAAACGATAATTATAATATATAAATATTTAAATATATAGAAAACACCCATGACTCAGGCAGAAATATCAGTCCTTATCACACGAATAAATGCCCTTACCGGGATTCGAACCCAGGACCATCGGCTTCATACCTCCTATGAAGCCGATGTTGAAGCGAAGAAGTTGTAATGTAGGCTACGTGGCCTGATGAGCAAAAGAAATACCGGAACATTCACGACGTAACGTAATTTAATCTCGAAATGTGCAGGTGCGCTTGCTATTGAGAACACACACGAATCCCATTTAATTTCATTTCATTAACATCCCCATATATTTTCGCCGCTAACCGAAGTGCGAACAGTGGCCAGTGTTTTTAATTAAATTGTCTATAGTGTAATGGAATGAGGACATTAAAAAATGGTCATTTTTATTTGGAATGATTGAAGGTTGTTATTTATGGTCAAAATTTTATGTTTCTGTAATTGCTCTTGTGTTTATGGTTTGTTGACTTTAAAGTTTATTGTAATTTTTGTAATAAGAATATAAAGAGTAGGTCTAGGTAAATCACATTTTGCTAATTGCAGCTTATATAATGACTCGGTACCTGCATGAAATAAGTTGTAAAAATATTTATTTAATATTAAGGTTTATTTGAATCATATATACTCGTATCATTAAAATTGCACTTTGTATTTCATCATACATTTTGTGTATCATGTTTTAATTATTAAATTTTATTATACTCGAACTTAAACACCATCACGACATTATTTTTAGTACTTAATTTTAATTTCTGGATAAAAAGTTATTCAATAAAATTAATTTCTGAAATGTACAAATTAATTTTCTTTATAAGTATCTATCTATCACAAGGTCACAACAAAACGGCTTCATTCCTGAAGTTTGCATCAAATGTGCTTAATTCTGAAAAAGTACAGTAATTTAAATAATTTATAGATATATAAAGGAACGTGTTTAAATAGATAGATAAAGAAAATTAAGAGATGGAAGCCGTGGATTTATTTATGTTTATCTCGATTTCCCGCAAAAAGTTTATTAAAGAAATAGGCCTCTTTAAAAAGACACTTCAAATTTACTAAAAGTTATCGTGGTTATCGAAATGCTGGAAGGTGCTCCTAGCCACGTTCTCCAGATTTTTTTATAAAATGTATTACATATTTATGTTGAGATTAATATAAGAAAAATAGCTTCAGAAGAGTATTTATTACTAAAAAACACGTACAAAGAATACACAATACGAAAACAGGTTTTGTATATTCTGTAATTTACAGTACCCACCCTATTAGTATGCACTGAATGAATCTCAATTTCAAGTAAACGTCACTGAAGTTTAATCCTGGTTTTAATATGGTGATATTAATTCGTCGGTATCAGGTGTGATATGATTTATTCATTAAAATGCAATTGTTAATTTGCAACTTGCTATGTTGGATATGTTTTTAGTTTACTGTTATGATAAAAAACCTTACTTTGTCTACCTTACGTAGACTTCTACCTTAAGAGGAAAGTATATCTCGTGATCGTCCATACAAATTAAAGAGAAAACGTTTTTTCACTACTATTTTTTTCCATTCTCCACGATTTTTTAGTATGTTATTGGCACAATGACAAACATAGGTTTTCCTTTTTTTCAAAATCCATACCCTTTTTTTCAATTTGCAAAACAAAAAAAGTTTTTTTAATTTTTTTTTTCGTATAAGCAAATCCTATAAACTTAAAATATATTATGCTGAAGCGATCGACATTAAAATCAAAGTGATTTGTTAAGATTTGGCCAGTGGAAAACGTTTTCTCTCGAAATAGAACCTCATAGAAAAATAAGTTTTTGGCAAAAAAAAACATTTTTATTACAAGCTTTTATCGCTGACTGTACTTTTTTTAGACAAACGACTAATACTTATCGAGCTAATTCCAAAAAAAACAGGTTACGTTGTTTTATCATAGAGTTCCTATGGTTACCTCCTTTCTCCATCATCAGATCAGCTCGATGGTAACATAATATTGCATGATCGATCGACTTACATATGCATGCAAAATTTCAGCTCAATCGGAAACCGGGAAGTGGATCAAATTTAACTTGCAAGATACAGACAACGGGACAGGTGAAACTAAATAAAAGCTTGCAATTACCGATATTTCGATATTCGAAAAGCTATTCCTCACTCTTGATATCTACTCGTACATGCTTTAATAATAAAAAGTAAAATAATGAATATATATCAGCAAGTGATGATAACTACGAGTAGATATTATTTAGCGCACGCGCCGATCTAGTTAAGATAATGCCTGTATCGCCGTTGAATAAAAATGAAATAACACGATAACATCACTGTATATAAGCACTAATGAATGCGGAATAAATCAATAAAAATAAAAAATAACAAAAATATTTATTTATCAGCTCACAAAGGATTTGTAACAATTTCACAATAAGATTATAAAACAAGATATGACGTTGTGATCCTTTGTGAGAGACTGGAGTCTAAACTAGGTAGGTACCTGTATTACAATGTAAGTTTACTCGCCAAAGGAAACTTATTCATTACTCGTCCTGCCGCTGCCCCTAAAGTATATTTCTCTACTCGTCGACTTCTGTCACCATAGGTACATTGGCATCACTTATATACCATACATAAAACAAGCAAACATACGGCATGCCTCACTGCGGTGGCATCACGGTTCCATTTTTATCACTTGTCACTATGCCCGTCACTTTCGCGCTTACATACTTGTTAGAACGTGACAGGCATGGTGACAAATGATATAGAGCCGACCATCTTAGCCCTACTGATCACTGTTCTAATCACAGTACAGTCAGCAAACCTATTACGTTATCACCATTGCATACGTTTTTGTATGCAGGAGTGTTAAGCAAATAGTTTTGCTGACGTACCTAAGCCTTTTTACATGCTTTATATTTACTTGAAATGTACCTATGTATACGGGTCAAATCTTGCAAATTAAATTTGACCCACTTCCCGACTTCTAATGAAGCTGAAAATTTGCATACATATGTAAGTTGGGTGACAATGCAATATTATGGTACTATAGAGCTGATCTGATGATAGGAACTCTATGATAAAATAACGCAACCTAATTGTGTTTGGAGTTTTAAGAATCCTCTCGATGAGTAGTAGTTTCCCGTGGAGAAAAGTACAGTCAGCAATAAAAGCTTATACCAAAAATGAAATTTTTGCCAAAAACTTATTTTAATTCCGCATCCGCATCTACATAGTTGCGGCGGCAGTATGAATAAAGTTTAAGTGACAAGTATCAGCATTATATTTAACCAGCATCACTTCCTAGGCCGATAAAATCAGCTTAATCGTCACGTTACGTCCCGCTCAATACATTGAACTTTATATTTTGTTAGTTTTTCGCGCATACTAGACAAAAGTACCACCTATACATTCCTTGACGAAATAGAAACTATCACACGTAAGTTATCTTGAGCGTGCAAGCCCACGCAAATAATTCGTTTTCGGTATAATATTTATACGTGCATTAGAGAATGAGGTACTAGGAGGAGTATTCTGAATACAACAATACGAAGCTGACATACTTCAATCACAGTGCGTGTACGTATAGGTTTGAGAGGGACGCCCTGAAATTTTTATCATGAGTATCACGTTTATAAAATCTGAATATGCCTCCTGTAATTTGTCCGCAGTTGCCGAGGCTTCGCGTGATCTTTGTCAGTCTGTCCATGATTATGTTCTTTCTTTGTTTGCTATTTCCAGCCCACTGTAGCATTTAATCCATCGCACTCCAGCTAGAAAAACTATGAAAAAAGTCTAGCTTATAACGGGTTGAGATTTGAATAAGGTAGGTATATATCAAGAGTGACAACTGATTATGACAGTTTGATTATGAATTATAATATATTAACAAGGCTAAACTCTTACCATGTGCTGTTATATTGCATTTAGGTAATTTTAAATTGGATTCATCTTTTATAGGTACTATGTGATATCCTATACAAAATGGGTAAGGCTCACAAAAATTGTACCATAATATACGGGAAATCATAAAACACGATAACACACGTAACGCACGGAACTAGAGATGGGTAAAGGTCAGTAAATACTGAGTATTTACTCAGTATTTACTCAAAGCACCTGATAAATACTCGTATTTACTCATTTAGGTGAGCAAAAACGATTGCTCATAAAATATTTTATAAAGTGAGATTTAAGAACTAAATTGTTTTTTTATTGAAGTGTTAATGTATATTAACAATATTTACATAATAAAAAGCATATAGGACGCTTAATTTTTTTAAAAAAAAAGGGTAATCATCAATGAGAGGCAAATTGTACTTATACGTAGTTAAGAATTTTGTATTTAATGAGAAGGTTTACTTTTAAAATATGGGACTTAAGTTCTATCGATACATGTCGCGCAAAAGTGCGTGTTTACGCTGCATTTACGATATTTTATTTAGGGTTTTTTAAAGAAAACTCAAAAATAGCTCAACCGGTCATGTTCAAAGTATTTTTTTGTACTCTATTCTACGGCTAATCTCCCGATATTTTTAAATATTTTTTTTGAACTTTGGTTTGAAAGTTAAAGAGTGATAAACATTATTTAGGCCTTTAGAAACCGTTTTTTTTTTCAAAAGTATTCAATTTATACAAAACAGTTATTAGAATCATTTAAGTTATTTTTATAGGCGCATTTAATACGTATATATTTATACGTTCGTGGTTCCTGATTTTTTTTTGGGACAATTAGTGACCTTAACAAAATATTCTTACAATTTTGAGTACTTCATCCAGTAGCGTCTTACAAAATACACCCATATTTCAAATTTATATGCCCTTGTCAGCACTCTAAATAGTTCATACCCACCAATTTGGGTATAAATGAGTAAATACTACTAAACTGAATAAATAGAGCCGTATATTTACTCAGTATTTACTCACTACCCATCTCTACACGGAATACAACGTAACACACTGAAACCTATTTTAGGTTTAGTTTACACTTGTAATGAAAGCAATAGGATAGGTACAATTTGAATTAATAGACTTGAATGTATTCCGTTGGTACTCTTTTTACTAAATTATTTTGAAACACAAGCAGCACACGTAAAAACAATGGCGTTGAAGTCGAGTATACTCACTAGACTAAAATTGACCGTCATATAAACCATGATTACCTTTTATATTGTTTTTACCCGTGAACTAGATGCATGTAACTGCGTCGTAATATCAGGCAGCTCTATAAAAACAATATTAAAAGTGATCACGGTTTATATCCTGGTCAATTTAAGTCTTCATGTAAAATGTTGCCAAGACGAAACCATAAGGCTTGCACTGTCAAAAAGTTATTAGATCTCATGTAGAGCCAACCTTCTAACTCTACAAGTCCTAACTTTTTGACAGTTGCTTATCTAATTTTCCATCCCCTTATTTAAAAGGTTAGGGTGATTTATTATTAAAAATTATTCTTGATTTATTATCTGAGGGGAGGGCATCTTTTATACAATCTGCTTTTTTTACGAATTCCCCTTTTATATCTATTTTATATCCTTCTACATAACAAAAACTATCTACACACCAAATTTAAACTAAATTGGTTCAGCGGTCATTGTTTCCCCATACAAAATTTCACCTCCTTAGAGGAAATAAATTAAAAGATTTAGATTTTTTTTTGTTGTTTATGTACTATCCTACTTACCAAATTTCAGCTTCCTAGGACTTCAGGAGTGAGTGAGTCAGTGACGAAATCGGTTTTTTTTAGATATGAATAAAATCTAAATTATGAGAGCTATGCAATTGTAATGTTTGTGCTTGATAAGTCCATTTATGTCATTATATCCCAAGAATTTTATTTATCTAGTATAATCCGAACCCAAGTTATGAGGGTACAAAAAAACGACGAAGCGCTTCGAGAAAAGTTAGGTAGTGCCCTTGCGCTTCACTTTGCTCGTCTTGGCGGGGGCACTACCATGCCCCCAGAGAATTTTGAGCAACTAACTTGTATATATCGATTATGGATAACTCACGCCAGAACGGTCAGGGTCCGGGCCGAGACGTCAGACACTTCGTTTTCGAGTTGTTGGATGCCGCGACCCGGGCTGTTCTAGCGAATTTTTTTTATTAGTTTATTTTAACATACAAGCTTTGCTCATCAAGGGGCAGATTTTTGTTTTTCGAGCGCTCGATTTTGTCACTTGAAACTCTGTGGAAAACGACGAAATGCTATTTTTTGAAATATAGATCGTGTCATTCACGTCAACGCGTGGAGTGTGACTCGTATGTTCATGTTTTTAAAGGTTATATTTGACAAATCTGCGACGTGTGATGACACGAACTATACGAGCGATAAAAATTGATAATCTAGTGATATTGACCACTCGTTTACAATTCTATTTGTAGAATTTAAAAGCCTAGTAGTGGAGATAATATTAAAGGGAGAATACGATATCGAGCGATCGAAATTAAAAAATCGCCCGCAGTGCTTATTTTGATGTTTGTTTAAAATTAAACAAGGTTAACAGCCCACATACAAGAACAACATTTTGTGATACAATGCCTTTGTTATAAGACAATGAAGAACATTACTTCCACGCGAGAGAACTCCTCTTAAAGAACATTAAACCAACAATAAATTTGTTTCATTCACATAGCATTTTCGCCAAGATAAAATAGACCCACACCCCATACGAGGCTCGTAACAAAGTTTGAAGCGTCTATCTGCAAATCGGTGACATCGTTTCGAACAATGCGATTCGGGGATGTTCGCTAGCCGACGAAATAAAATGAAACAGTTCATGTGAAGCGAGCCATCAATGTATTTCTTATACAAAAGGTTGTCAATAATATTTGAATAGATAGGAATTATTGTCTTGTTTGACTCACAGTACTAGAACTGCATCAGTTGATGTGATTCTTGCTCAACGTAGACTATACATATAAACTACGAGTACAGGTGTTTAACCGCATTGGGAATTTGGATTGAGATTTCAAATGACTAAGGTATCTGAGCTTAATCTGCATAAATCTCTCTAAGAGTAAGATTTTTCTAAATATTATGGTAATAGAACGGTAAATGAAAAGTTGGTCCTTACAATAAAAACAATTGAATAATAAATATATACAATAAAATGAAATGTATGTAAGTAAAAGATTGCCGAATTAATGTGGCTTCGTCTTTGTCTGTCAGGCGAAGTGCGCTCACCAAGGCACTCACAGATAAAACTTTCAGCAGCAAGTCAGTTGAATAAGTAGCCGCATGCGTGCATCTCAATCTCAAGATTACGATAAGGACAACAATGCAACAATCGTGCGTGCTTTAATTTCCGTTCGGAACCTAATCCAAGCCTCGTTTAGATACAGGAACCAGTGACGTACAAATAAGACTTGGATTAGTTTTAAACATATGCAGAAACTGTATACTATGTAGTATAGGGACGCGCCGTAGTATAGGTGAAATTTGTAAAATTTTACAAATTTCACCTGCGTTAGAAACAGCCTACATATTAACTTTTGAAACAATTTATAAGCATCGAGCCACATTAAATTAATAAAGTCAGAGTTGTGCTATTTGCATTAAATTCCAAGAGATAATTCGCCAAAGAAAACAGAAGACGAGCGAAAAAGGCATGTTTTTTTTTAATCACCGGCCAGTGCGCGGTTGCTGTACCATACAGGTTTGCCAAGTTACTAATAAACAACTATGGTGTCATTCCGAAATTATTTTTTGAATACAACATTCCTTTGTTCTGAGAACACGTTTAGGTAGTACAAGAGAAGATTTAAGCGTATGATATCCGGATTGAAAATCGCCTCAACCACTGTAGTATCCCCTCTCAATCTGTGTTCACTCAGTAACGTAGGGGCATAGGTCAAATATATCAAGTATCAAATATCAAACATTTATTCAGCAAATAGGCCACAGGGGCACTTTTACATGTCCATTTTTACAAACAATAAATTAAAAAAAAAACAATTACAAATATCGAATCTATGAAATAATAAATACTTTATTAGAGATGTATACTGTCTCTAAATGTCAAATTACACAAAAAAAAACTATGATAAAAAAATAAAACCATAAAATACTAAAATTCTTTAGAGATGTATAAGTCTCTAAGTGTCAGAGATAAAATATAAAAAATATATTAAATTATCCTTAGAGATGTAGAGGGTCGCCAAGGCTTGAATTTTCAAATTGTCAAATTTTCTATTGATTAAAATTAATGACTATGGACTAATTAAGTATAATTTATATGTATACATGAGTTACATGACCTGCCCTATTCAAAGTAAAATAGTGTTAGGGCGAGACTTCGCATAGATTCATTTATCACAAAGTCATTCACACTTCCACCCCATAACTCCTGGAGAAAACATATATATAAAACGAACATATATGTAAGTAATAATTCAACCAGAATAACCATCTCCGTAAGGCGATTATCTGGTGCGTATCCGCACGCCACAGCGCGGTGTGAGCGAGACAGCTATATGCTCGTATGCATCGGTGTGACGTGGCTCAGAATCCAATTTGAAGACCTAGGCGGTATTCAAATAAAAAAATCATATATGCCTACAAACATTCACATTTATATAGTATTACTGGGATAAATAAATTGCTAAAGGCGTATAATATAAACAACTTTCTCGGCTTTGAGCAGAAATATGACTTTGAACATGTGCCAAGAAAGTGATTAGCTTTGGCAAGACTAAATAGAAACAGGCAACCGTCTCAATTGTACAGAAATCCCACTGGTTAAGTACATTGGATTTTATACCGGGTGTTTCCTGTAACACGAGCAAATGATTAAACCATATATTATACTCCTAAAACGATATAACTTTTGATTAACAACTTTTAAAAATTATAAAATCTTTAGATTTTATCTTTTTCATACAAATTTAATATTATTTTCAATGTACGCTGACATCAGTGGGTTTGACGTCGCTTGTCACGCTTTAAACGTAACAAAATTCGCAATACATTGCGTCTTAGAACTAACTTGAATGTGTAATAAAAATTAAAATATGTGTTATTTTTAAAAGTTGCTGAACAAATGTTGGCGAGTTTGAGGAGTACAGCCTACAGTTTAATTTATTGCTCCTGTTACAGGAAACAGCCGGTATAAGATTTAGTTTTTGGCTTATACTAACATGAGCGAAAAGTCAACTGCAGCAGTTTGTGTGGTGTGTAGGTTATATTCGGATTATTATTCGTTGACAAATTTAACGTTTTTATCGCGATTGAAATGCAGCTAGGGCAGCAGTGCAATTTATCAAGGAAATTGACAGTAAATTAGCCCATTTTCCACTGTCACATCGCTGACTCAGCAACGCTACGCAGTCGTCATCCGAATGTAACCTTAACACGCCACATAAACCGCTGCAGTTGACATCGCTTGCGTTAACACTGGAGCAGTAACGCAGCGAGAGTCACTGCCCGGGTTCAGGCAGAGGCATCCGACACTTCGTTTCCTATAGAAAGCAGCACTTGATCACCGGTCACCTGCCATAGAAAACGAAGTGTTCGTTGCCCCGCTCCGGACCCGGGCCGTTCTAGCGTGAGTTATCCTCAACGCTGCCGTAGTCGCCATCCGAACATAACCTTTAAATCGTAGCGTCAAATCTATTGAGCCGATATTGGTGTGTGAGGTGTCATTGATTTTTTTATTAACGCGGGTGACTTGTGCTGATTGTATAATTTTAAACTTTTATTGTTTCTAAAAATATTTTAAAGTGTTTTGCTCCCAATTCAACTATAATAATCATTTTGATAGGCTGTAGTCAACTATAAAACAATTGACGAACAACGTGCCGCCGCGCTCCCATGGACAAGACATAAATGGGCAACTATTTTATGAGCATATTCATTCAACACGCGTTTATGTATTTTGTAATACATATTTGTCAACTGAGATAATAACAAATTTTCATTAATTATTTAGGTTTTATAGCAAAAAAATTTTTTTTTGATGACTCGTAGAATTTTTTTTGTATACAATAGTTCGCAAAAGTTGTGTACAAGTTCAAAGAAAAATATGTATTTTTGTACACAAGTTCAAAGAAAAATATGTATTTTGTATAGTGTTAGGTGCCCTTAAATTTGGCTTAAGAGGGGCTAACACAAAATTATTTTTTTAAAGATATATTTAATTTAATACACATTTTTCTCACGTATTTAAACTAAAATCAAAAAACGCTCGACATGAAATAAGTGGGTGACCCGGTTTAAA
The DNA here is from genome assembly GCF_033807575.1 of Cydia pomonella. NCBI lineage: Eukaryota > Metazoa > Arthropoda > Insecta > Lepidoptera > Tortricidae > Cydia > Cydia pomonella. Next base: position 20,930,197 of record NC_084704.1, read on the forward strand.
TAATTATATTCAATATTTCAGTTCTATGATCTATGATACTTACCACGTCGTAGGAACTTATTTACTTGCTACTAAATAAACAAATTTACATCAAAATTAGATCATATTTTTGGTAAAATGCTTAACGGTTACTTAGCTGTCAGCAACTAAAAGGATATATACATAACCGTAATAACTTAGGTATGTTGCAGTCTATAATGTATGGCTGTATCTATCTGCATCTTTCTCCATTAATGCACTTCTTGTATGTATCGAATCATACATAATAACCAATAACACCTTAAATCATTTTTATATAAGGCGGACGTCGGAGTGCTCGTCCTTGCCCCAATCCATTTAATATTTAAACTTATGTAAGTAATTAGTCATAACGGTGACCTAGGAGGGCCTCAACTATTAGGCATTATCATGTTGAAGTTGTTTACATCAATGTACAATCACTTGTCATATTTAAACATAAATAAAGTGCAGACCACGACCCACGAAAATATAATTAAAAGCTTCTCAACGTGTCGAAAGAGCCAAGTTTAATGAACGTAAACTTTTTGTTCTTCTTTCGCAACGAGCTTTTACCTTCAACAAAGGTCTGAATATAAACAAGACATTTGCAGGGTCTTGACATATTTAGGTTTTTTGAAGGCCATTTTGAAGATTTAGTGTTGATTTTCACATGAAAATCCCCAGAATGTTTTAGTTACAAGTCGTTTTAAGTATTTTCTTATCATTTTAATAAAAAGAAAAGACAAGAGTAGATACTTACTAAGGAAAGCTCTCCAAGTCTGCCAAAAAACCATGGAAAGAAGCATGCTGAGTGTAAATGTAAGAGATAGAATAAAGCTGGAGGACATAAAGAAAACAAAAATAATTCATGTAAACCAAACTATGAAAAGACTAAAGTGGAAGTGGACCAGAAGAGACGGGAAAAGGAAAGGCAAAACATGAGATGGGAAGACGAGTTTCGGCAGGTAGCTTGAGCCTTGTGAGGAAGACAGATTCTGAACAGAGACGCTTGGAGGAATATGGGAGAGGCATATAAAGACAAAGTGTCTGCGGAGAAAGGCTAGCTAGCAGTAAGGCACTTGTACTTACCTATTTTCATAAACTTACATTCATTTTAATAGCATTACATCCAAGTTATAAACCAATTTCATACATTCTTACATAAGAGACTCAAATAATACGATCTAACGGTATATAATATTTTACCTTTCACAATTAATTTTACGCCAAAATATCAAGACTTGAAACACTTGTGCTAACACGATCAAATCCCAAATGTCATGCGAATCGATCGGCCCGGGAACGAGTAAATACGACGTATTTACCCGCCCTTGCGAAATGGGATTATTCTCGAAGCTTTGATAAAGGTGTTCAGACTCGGGACTTGAGATACTCAATGGAAAAGGAATTTCTCTTATTTGAAAAGTATTATGTGTAAATTAACGAAAGGATATCTTCGACAATTGTGATACAATTTGGTGGTCTTTATTTAACGTTAACGTTGAGCGTTAAATTAACTTTAATATAAGCAGTAGTTTTCGCGTTCGCTTTCAGATTTTACATTCAGATCTTTAGAAATATTTTTTTATTATGATCATACCAAAAAACCTTTTTTATGAATAAATTCAAAACCCTTTTTTGGGCAACTACCTTATTTCGTTTAAATGAGAACAGAGATACTAAAATTATTAAGAAACAAACTATTTAAAATAAAATGCGGCGCGGCGCGATGGCCTTGTTCTACGTGCGTGCGAATTCAACACGTGATAGTAGGAAAATTCTAACAAGTTTTATAATTTGATGCTAGAATAATAGATATCAACATTATTCCTATTTAATAAAGAAGAAGAATAATTAGGCTGAAACAGATAAAACTTGTATTTGTAACAAATACGTTTATTTCATTACTTTTTACAGCAGTTCATAGGTACAAATATGTATTAGGTAGGTAAGTAGTCCATCTTAACTTACCTTGCCTATAGTATATATATTTTTTACGTAGCTATTGTTTATAATGTCAGCTGTAATTTCCATATAATTTATAAGTAACCATAAAACGCAAAATATGTATTGAGATGATAGCATAGCTATCACCATATCCAACTATGTGTAAAATACTAAATACTAGTAGTAGCCTGCGAGCTGTAGACTTTGCGATAAGCTAAAAAAAAGCAAATTTAAAAATACTTTCTTCATTAAGGCTAAGAAGCGCTGGTGGCCTAGCGGTAAGAGCCACCGGCTCCCGAACCCCGGCTCGTACCAATGAGTTTTTCGGAACTTATGTACGAAATATCATTTGATATTTACCAGTCGCTTTTCGGTGAAGAAAAACATCGTGAAGAAACCAAACTAATCCCAACAAGGCTTAGTTTTACCCTTTGGGTTGGAAGGTCAGATGGCAGTCGCTTTCGTAAAAACTAGTGCCTACGCCAAATCTTGGGATTAGGTGTCAAGCGGACCCTCCAGGCTCCATTGAGCCGTGGCAATATGCCGGGACAACGCTAGGAAGAAGAGTTAAGGCATTATCACAGTGGCCTTACAATAGTCTTGGGGCCATATACCATAATGGCGCTTATGTTTTGCAGTGCCAATTCCGCCATTGAATATTTTCTAAAACAAACGACAAAAAACAATTACTGTATAACTTTCTAACCTAGTTACAAAACGTAACGAGAATTGGTTGAGAAATGCGTTTTTGCCCAAGCTGAAACGGAGACCTTCGTTTTTTTACGCGCCGCACCGCGCCGCTTCGCGTTTGCGCCTCGTTCGCCTACTTGGGGTACCACTTACACCGCGTTAGATTATTTCATTCAGAGATAATATGGTGTAATCGGTTGGTATTTGTGGCTCTAAATGTTTGGACTTCGCCAAACGATGGAATTTTTATGCAGCATTGTCGTCAAGACTGCAGTGTTCTTATTTTTTTTTTAATTTTTAACTGCCTATAAACTATGCAGATATGCAAACATAAGTACGTAAATAAATAAATTGATTAATTTTCAACACACTTGCTCAAAACAACGTTTTTATTCCAGCGATTTTTGGTTCATAATCCTAGATATTAAATACGCGTGCTTTTTCAGTATATTATAACTAGGCATCGGAGTTTTTATCGCATGGTAAGACTAATAGCGAGCTATGGAGTCGACATTAGCAATAAAATTCAACTCATATTCATACTCATTCATCTATTTAATAAGCGATTTTAATTTTATAACCAAGATCTAGAACTTTGACGAGTTATATACTATACTTTAATTTTGTCTTTGAATATATAAATATTACAAATAAGAATAATTACTATTTTTTGTATTAATTATATTACGAAATTTCCTTAAAAAACAATATGTATATTAAAAGAGGTAAAAGTAATATGAATGTAAATTAATCAATACATAAAAATGGTGATTATTTTTTATTAGTAATGAAAGACAAAATGAAAGGATCGTTTACAAAAATTCTTGTCCTTGTAAAATTAAAATCACTAATTAAATAAGTAAATGAATATGAGTATGAATATGAGTTGAATTTTATTGCTAATGTCGACTCGTCGAGCTCGCTATTAGTCTTACCCTAACCATTTTTATTGCGTACTTGATTTGGACATATTATAGCAATTTTTTATCGATGGAGAATATCAGCAACTGTTCAGGTGCCTATTTTATCCACGCTATATGGACTAGATATAATTAGACGGGTTTTAATAACAAAACATCGCAAATCAAAGCTGCAGCCCGCAGTCTGCGTCGGTCCTCCAACGCGTGGTCCCGATGATGGTACTCGGTATGGAGTGAAACATGTTGAGCAATTTTCGACTTAAAATACGCCCGGTGACCCGTTTTAATTATCTAAATTGTTCCTACATTCGTATATTTAGTATTATATATTTACGTTGTTCTCAAAATCGTAGTTTTTTTCCCAGTCTCTTAGTCTGAGTTGATTACACTTAAATTCTTTAACGCGTGTAAGAACAGCACACCATAATGTCGTTGGCGCTTTTTGTTTGGCGTTACAGAACACCTGAGACTCGTATGCGATGTCTAGATAGTGTAAATACTTATTATAAATTTATTTTCCAAAATATAGAAAATAATGTTTTTCCTTAACACAAAGACATTGAGCAATAGTGCTGTCGCATTTAACTCGGAACGATGTTCATTCCGAAAGCAATCTAGATAGCAGTTAAATGGGCAAATAAACAGCGATCATGAGGCTTTCGTCGCTATACATTACAGTGATTGCGATTGCAGTCGAATTTATGTCGCACTGGACAATATGGATGGTGTGAATTCACTAATTCTGGTCTTCCCAGGAAAAAAACAATCCTTCTTTTATTTGTAATTGTTTTACATTGTACCGTTTTCATAAACGCGTTTCTAATGTTTTAAAATACCTAATGTCTTCATGTCATAAGTTTCCATGAAATTTTAATAGAAATATACATATATATACTCACAATTTAAATCCTTATGCCTACAAAGAAGATATTCGCATATCTATATTTGCGGTTTTTTTTTGTTACTACCTCTAGTTAATTTAGAGCAATTGCCAACTTTCAACATGTGCATAAACTAGGTTCATTAGTACAATCATGAGCATTGGAAGTTAATCAAGTTGTACAATTAGCCGCTTTTGGTCGCTCGCACCTGGTGCACCCGCAGACAAATTGGCGTGACTGACCACATTGCCGGGCCACCGCACGAGGACGTACAGAAAATAGTTATGTTCCCTATAACTAGATGATTGCAGGAATTAAACCTTTAATGTTACGTATTTAAAAAAAGCGTAGGCACATGTAATACAAATCAGGTAGGGTTAGAATTTCACATTGATAAAATTTTATTTCGTCCTTCCTTTTTGGATAAACAAACCGGAATCACGACAAATTCGATAGCTTAGGATGATGTCGTTTTCTTTTTATTACTTATATGTAGGCAGCCTAGGATTTCAACTGAGTCGTTTTTTACCTGCTTCTATTCTAAAGGTAATGGAGTTTATTTAGTCTTTTGTCATTATAATGGGACAAATCTCTGATTACCTATATCTTCATTAGCGATAATTCAATACTGATTTACGATTTTTATTGCCGAGTTAGAACACAATGCATTTTTACCCCGAAATATTGACAGTTATTTGAAATGATTTGCAAAAAAAACTTCGTTTTAACTTCCTCTACCTTACGGAAAACACACTGAAATAATGTTTTTCAGTCGGTTTAGGCATTCGCAATTAAAAATGACGCACATTCCTTTATGAGCAAACAGTCGGTATGTATTCATAAAAATAACAACATTTCAGGAATACCTTTCAGTCATTTCTATAAAAAAACTGGAGCATTAACTTTTTCACAATTCTGAACATCTATGATAACAATTCAGTGTTGTTTTGTTTCCTGCGTCATAAAAATAAGAAGAGCAGTATAAGCAACGATAGGTAGATACTTTCCCTGCATCCGCAAACAACCATTTTATCACACGGGTCTTTACCTACCTGAGCTAACTTACACAAAGGCTAGGAAATATATTTTAATTCTTGCTATCGATCTCAGACGGTTCGCGACAGTGATTGACAAGGTAGTGTTGAATATTTGGTTGTGCTCGACTGATTTGTTTTAATTAAGTGGTCTAAGTAGGTATATAAGTAAAAATAATAAATAAAACTTTTGACTGACTCTAATCCTGCCTTCCACTAGAAAACCACTGCACAACTACATCAACTATTCCATATTATATGTGTGTCAAGTCACATAATATATTATGTAGGTAGATATCATAAACTTACATATTAATCGCAAACCGTTATTATTTTAATATAATATTTATTTATAAGCATTATTTTAGTATTAACGAATCCAATTACCATTTTTTACGTAAACGTTCTTATCAACCGTACGGATTTTTTACGTAAAAAATCCGTACGGTTGATAAGAACCTGCATTATTAATAATTCCTCACGTAGTGACGGGGAAGAAATTTGGCGTAACCGTTTCAAGGTTTATTATTTCCCATATCATTATCTTGATTTACATTGTTTACATTTTTTTCGCTTTTTTTTTAACCATTGATCCTCTATCAAAAATGTTTCGCTCCTCAATGAAGTGCCGGCACTTCATTGTGTTTAGTACGTCTCCGACTACTGGCGAGATTGCCACGCATATACTTAAAAAATAATAAAAAATAATTGTGCGTTATGAAAAAGTGTTCTAATAATATGAAGAAACATAATAAAAGCCATATAATAACAATCCACTGCGAAAGCACTTTCGTTTTAAGCTCATTTAGATTGTTTCGAAATGTCACTTTAAACACTCGCGGTGGCACGCCATTTGCTTTGGCGCACAGATTACATTTCTATTAGGTACTAATCATTTCCTTACTAATTGTTCGCAGAATATACACCATTTTTTCCGTTAATTTCAAGGGTGCATTCATGAGCTTAAATGAATGAACTTTCTCAAAGACACCGATATTGTAATTAACTCCATTTCGGAAATAATCAATAATTTATTTTTATCTTATAAGGCCATTGCTAGAGTGTTTACTTGCCTTAGGGCCTGTTTACTGATTAGTGTTTAGTACGAGTTTATACATTTGCTACTAAACGTACGTACTTTGTAGATATGTCACAGTTTTCAATTGTTTGGTTGGGTTCAATGTAGTGCCCGTGTGACAACAACGCTATACTTACCCATACCCTGAAGTTAACGGAATTAAAAAAAAACACACAATTATACACAATAACGATATATTACTCTTTATATCATAATGTTTGTAGTGTTTTTTTTTACATTTAAAGAGAGATTTTTAAGAGGGAGTTATACATTATGCTATAACCACTAATAAGTGCGATTTGATCAAAATTGTTACGAGTACGAAAGTCAAATAGAAGGAGGAGGAGGAGTTTTGTGACTATGTATTTTTATAAATTATAAAGTCGTCAGTGCCACTTATGTAAAAAAAAACAATACACTTGTAAGGAAATAAATACATTTAATCTAGATTCTTTTCAGTTCGTATTTAGGCAGAAAATGAGTAGTTGTTGTTGTTTTGCCTCTGGCTAGCTACACTTTATCTTTAGCTTAGTGACAGACTTCAAACGCTGAAAAGGTTTCGAGGTTTCCAATAGAGGCATGTGTGTAAAACGGTGTACAAAACAATAACTGAATAAACAAAAAATAATTGTTATTTATTGGAATGCCCCGCAATATTTTCGTTGATATGATATTTAATTGTACTTAAAATATTTTTCTTGCATCTTTGGAAATGTTTTATTTTGTGAAAACGTTTATACCTAATTGGGAAATCTTTTCTCTTTGATTACATCGGTAACATTCGATGACTTTTAACGACAGTTATCAAATAGTACTCCTTGCCAGTAAATAAATTAGTAAATTAAATAAACAGTAAATTAGTTTATTTATTTCTGCAGATGTTATTTTCTAATCTCTCAAACTCACCTTTAATGTGTTTAATTTATTTCTCCATCTGGCAGCTGACAACATTCTATTGGCGGCCATTACATCCAAAAGATGACTCGCAACGAAAAGGGAATAATTTGCTTACAGAGAAGCTTAAATGCAAAAGTGATTTGACACTGATAATTGGTCACAATGTTATTTTCAATTCAGGTGGAATCAGGGCGAATTTTTATTTCAATATTTTAACATAAAATATACCTACAGGCATCCCGACAGCTGAGCATTGAAAGGGCCACCTCCGCTTGTTATTTTCGTATTAGGTAGTCTTGTAGAAAACGTAATTATACTGAATTCCCTAGTTATATAACTCTGTCTATGTAACCTTAAGATAACATTTTGTATGGAAACAGATTGAGACCCGAGGAAGGACATATGATGGGTTTTATCAATCATCATTCCACGCAAACCAAGTCACGGGCAGAAGCTACTTGTATAAATTTATAATTCCTACTTATATCCTCTTTTAATTAGCTCTTCATGAATTATCCCTTAACAGTGATTCTTTATTTTTTTCATTAAATAATAACAAAGACAAGCGTCTAAGTGTATTGCGCGCAGAATGTTAATCACCGTAGGTAGTTACGTATACCAAAGTTGCAATATGCTTTTGACCAGTCGCATGCGAAGTTAACAATCACTTGCAGCATAAAATACAAAACGTATTGGCGAAAGACATCAAAAACAAAAGATGGCACTAGGAAAGTTGGTCCGATGTGACCAATATTTTTGCGACGTGCTCAGTCGCTCACCCATTTTCTTTTATGGAGGAGCAGTTACGAAAAACTTTCATGTTGTGAAAAGCTCACTCGCTATTGGCTGCGAAATCACTTCACTGCTCGTAAATTCATCCATGATGTATGAAGTTTTGTACTTTCGTCATCACATGCGCAGATGATTTGTTTTACACGAGTTTACAGTTTTTTTCTGTCGGGGGTACGAAATTAAATATTTCAAACGGCATAAGTGGTATCCTCTTATCTGTTAGGTTACGTTCTGAATGCTTGAAAGGTTCTCAGGCACCTACTTATACAAAAAATGTTATTCTTCGAAATTTGCCCGTATTGGATTTACACACGTATACGTCAGAGTAAACAGTAAACGCATATGTAGTTATATCACTTATGGCGCACGTTTAAAGAAAACTATTCGAAGCTTCTTTATTTACTTACCTAGAAGAGGAATAAGAATTTATTATTGCGGCCCATGGTGGTGAGACAGGATACTGCTAGGGTAAGTATACTATATATACATTCATTATTTATTATTGAGTTTTAATTCTCGTAATCTCGGGAGTCTTTGTCCAGATAAAAGAAAACTAATTGACTGGAAACAATATCTCTGGACTTGGCAAATTATTCGTAAACTTAACGTTTCATGCAGTGTTCGATACCGTGGAGCTAAGAGTTTGTCCAAGCATAATAGATACTTGTAAACAGCAACAAGAACTGCATTTAACAACCTCGGAATGATAATGTTCTATACAATACAATGTTATGGCAAATTGAGTGACCAATGCATGCTATTATCAAATCACCTCACCTCTACTTATACGAGATACCTCGCGTTCTCACAACACATGCATATTAATTATAACAGTACGCGAGCGCGACCTCTTATTTCAAGGGTCTGTACTTATGTAAATAAAAAAAATCTACAAACACTTGAGTGTTAGCGTTGATTGAACATAGGCGATTATAATACAAATTGGTGTAGGATTCAAATCAGTTGTGATGCTCTCAGTATATCATTTTACATTTAAAATTGCACCTATGAGTGCTGACCTCGCGCTCCTCGTAAACGCTTCATACTGTCTATGAAATATCTACTACAAGTACATAAAAACTTTAAGGCCCCGTTATTTGAAACGTCTTCTTGTATTATCTTGACTACTGACACAGCAAACAGCTAGGCTGTGAAGTGTAAAGTTTATGTGAATGAATTGTTTTAGAGTGCTCCCGTAAGGCTCGCCGGGCCCATTCCGTTGCTCGCCACCCACTCGTTGAATGGATAATGAAACACGTGTAAAATAAATACTTAAAGAAATTACATTACTCCCATAAAAGCCTAAACAAACTAAAAAATAAAAAAAAACAGCACACGTATTTTTATAATTTTATTTTTCTACATCGTCATACTACAGTTATAGTTAATACATCTACACTACGCTACATTTTGCTTTTTTGTCTTTAAAAATTGAAGCTATCCAGCTGCCTCTGCTGGCATATCTCATTCTATACTAGATTTCAACATAACATAGTACGAAAATGTTGATTTGAGGATCTGAAATAAAATAAAATATATTCAAGCATGCTATGAAATAGCGTCACATGTTATGACCCTTATAATAGGTAATAGGCTTAGAAATTTATGTATAGGTTTCCGTTTCAAGCGCAGTAGCTCGAGAGCGTCTTTTAAAGATAAAAAGCGATGAAGCTCTCCAATGGTGAAGGCCGGATTCTAACCGGCATCTTTAGTTATCCTGGCTAACGGCGGAACCTGTCCCAATTTTTCTATTTTATGTCATCTCAGAAAGACTAAGAGTCTTTGACCAACTTCAATCGCCTTGATTCAATGCACAACGTCATAAATTTTTATTTTATTTTGTTTTAATGGCGGGTTGACAAAATATCCACGCGAAGGGCCATTACAGATAAGCTGAAATTAAGTATCTGAATCTGTATTGTTACATTGAATGATGAATATTGTAGTATTAATTTATACTCTTATATAACCAGACATCGAAGACAATATTCGTAATCCTCTGAATTCACAAAAAAAAAACATTTTGGTGGAAATATTGAAAAAACTTCTTTCTATAATTCGATTACGAGTATGTTTGTTTTGTCACTATCAAGTTTAAATATGGAGGTTTAAATGCTTCCGAAAAGCTTTAGATAATCGACAATGCATGCTTGAATTTAATTATTTAAAATTTATTCCACATAAGAAAAACTTATCGTACAAAAAGGCGGACTTAATGCTAAAAGGAATTCTCTAGCAGTCAACCTTAAGGCAAAGCAGAGACATTGTGGGCGGTGCTACTACTACTAACAAAGTATAAAACACAAAGCTAAATTTAAAATTATCATACATACGCAAGAACATCAAAAAGTATACAATACATTCTGTATAAATGTGTATGCCTATATCTTATACCTTTAAATGAGCAATTCTTGTATATATATAAATATATATATTTCTGTGATCTCGGAAACGGCTCTAACGATTTCGCTGAAATTTGGTATATGGGGGTTTTTGGGGGTATACAATCTATCTAGATTAGTCTTATGTTTGGGAAAACGCGTGTTTTCGAGTTTTCATGCGTTTTTCTTCCGACGCAGAATATGGTCGCTAATTTCGTGTTGCCGGCCACTGTCCGTCTGGTCCAGCGGGTTAAGACGCGGACTGCTAAACGAGTGTTACGGGTTCGAATCTCGCCCGGTGACTAAACTTTTGTTTTTTTTTATATGTTCAAGTTTATATATAATTTTTTAATTTTTATTGTTTTAGACAAGTTTAATTTAGTAAAAAAACGTAGTTAAGATTATCACCTATAGACCACCATATTACAATAAATAGTTATAACCGAGCAAAGCTCGGTCGCCCAGGTACTAAATATTTATATACAATATATAAATTTTAGGAATCCTTCATTCTACTAGCAAAGAATCACAGTAGGTACGCACTTTTTTTTGTAAAGCGAACTTATTTGGAGCATTCTTAATATTAAATTAAGGGGAAGTCGGTTCTAAAGGCGCGTCATCGGCACGCAGAACGAGTTCCACATGAAACCTGTGTGATGTGGAGTGAGGGATAAAGTCATTATTACCAGAAGAGCGGAGCTAACGGTCGTGGAAAACGCCGACCTAGGTATATAAATTGACTGCCTGTTCCAAGTATTCATAGTTTAGAAATAAATGCATGAAACCGTTGAAGAACACGTACGACAATACACGGAATGTACTGTTTGCGGAGATTGCCTACGCGATAATATAGTAAACACTATATTGCTTTTATGATATGAAGTCTCGACAAACTTATGCAATTCAGTTATAATACCCCGCTTCTCCTCCTCATCTTAACTTACCGATGCCAGAGGCCTTACTCCAGCTCTTAGCCCACCGGACGCTTTGAACACCAAAGGAGTCTGCATTCGGCGCAAGATTGGTAGTAGTAACTTTTGATTAGGTACTGACATCTTCTCCCAAGGCACGCTGTACAGCAATAGCGGTAGGTCATCCGTCTTTGAAAATAGGTACTGTATTATTTTTAGTAGTAGTATTTTACTAAAATATATACTTAACCGAATTGAAACTGTCGTGAACCAAACAAACATTAAGCTAATTATACGTTTTATAATTATGATAATAGAGTACGAGTAGCCGTTCACGGTAGCTGTGCCGTGTACTGCTGGTTAGGGTAGTTTTGCGCTCTCGTTGCAGGGAGGCACGGTGGCGTGTTTCGATCACCCAACACTTGTAGCGACAAACAGAGCAAACTCACTATGTCTAATACTTTTTCAAAACACTCACTAGTATTCTGCTCAAGAATTACAGGCTTCCATGCTGGCGACACAGTCCAGCCGCTATTCCAATTGAAATTAGGGCACCGCCCAATCTCGATCGCTTTCCGTTTTCTACGTAGTGCGTAACATTTTCACGTACCAGTAATCTCGCCTTGTCGAATCAAAGATAGTGCAACGTGCCTGTATCCAGGGCGTGCTCTACCACTGCGAATTGCTGCGGTTCATCTTCTTTACATTCTGTATGTGATCTAACAATCTTGTGGACACGTTGCTTCCGGTTTCTCCTATGTAGAATTTACCGCAATCGCATGGTATCTGCGGCAGTACGCCGGACGCAGCTATGGCTACTCGTGCATGGTTAGTGCTTAAAAATGGCGACCTAAGCACTCCGAAACATGACGCGCGAGTGATTATAATTATACAATATAAGTAGATATAGCTTAAAATATATCTACTTATATTGTATTTAATACCCACGATCCCGAGAACAAACAAAAATATTACTTTACTAATCCGCGAAAAGATAACGTGCTAACTCGTTATACTTACTTGCGTTATTTTACATTCAATTAATGAAACCCGCCCTCCCACCGCAAAAATAAAAATATAACAACCTCCTACCGAAAGTACAAAGCCCGACATGTGTTTCGAATCTCTACGAGCAATCCTCGGGAGATGTTGACAGTCCGAAGTCCGACGATTGAATGAGCTGTCTAGAATGGTCGGCCATATTTTTACCTTGACTACTCCCCCTACTGTGCAAGCATGAGTGAGATAGAAAATTCGTAATAACGGCGATGACGCAACATTCAACTGTTCGTAAAGAATCATTCCCCTATTGTTATAGTGAGATTTTTCTAACATCACATATTTGACACATGACATTTGATGTTTGAAGTGATGTGGCTAAGTCAACATAATATGTCAAATCCAGCAATCGGATCGATTACAGTTACGATTTGTGAGATCGAATCGATTACCTATATAAAAAATCAATATTAGGAACCTGCACAGCAGTCATACATGCAAATTATACTGCTAGTGACTATTTAGTATTAGCAAAATCAGGCATTTTTAGATCCAAAGTCAACTAAATTCAAATACAAGCAAAGTCAAAGTCCAAAAATACGAGCCAAGGTAACCAGATGTGAAAGAGAAGAATCCAAAAATAAAGCCAGGTGAAAAATACGAAAAGAAACGGAATATGCGCACAGTAAGGCGGAGAAACTTCGACAGACTGCGCATTTGACATTTGACAAACGAATGATTTTGACGTCAAATTTGATCCGCTCAGAAATCGACATATTTTTTGCAAATCGTACGGTAAAGATCTATTATTATAATGGATTTTTAAAAGTATTTGTTTAAGTTAATGTTTTCTTAGTTATAATACCTTATTTTTGTATTTTCTGTAGGTTATAAATATATCGATTTTATCGATTATCTTTAACTTACGAATATGTTACCCGAATCGAAAAAAATGATTTGACCACAACGCTGGTTTTAAAAAAAAAGACCCTTAGGACGTAAACGTTTGTGCAGTGATTTATTATTGTTAAATACTTCAGATATACGATGCGAAAAAAATAACTATAAGCATAATTACATTCAAAAAGTGAGTGTTGTTTAAGTGGTAACGAAAGACATATTATAATTGCGTGGTTTTGTTTTTAATTATGTGAATGGATCATACACATTTACATTATATGGGTGCTGTCATGTGTCAAATATGTGATGTTAGAAAAATCTCACTATAAGCACAGTTTAATTATGTTAATGCCTATTCCCTAATAAACCTAATCAAGCTGTGCTAAATTTGCAAACTTTCCCTTATAGCTATTCTAACACTAGGTATTAAATTAACGCAATGGTCATGTGCAAAGTACGAGAGTAGTAAATGCGATTTTTGCATTCCTTGTGGCAATAATGGATTTATGGGTCCAAATTGTCATACTGCTTAATATCTTAAATTACTAAAGCGCCAATGTCGTGCTCACAGCCAAAAGTATCTTTATTTTTGCTTTGGCACGCAAAAGTGTTGAACGTTTTTAATTCTTCTTAACCGTTAACGAAACGAACACAACATTTACCTTAATATGAATTTGTTCTAAAGCAAGCGACATTAATATCAGGCCTCCCATGTGAAACTGCATCATAATTACATACGACAGTCTGTTTGCTTTATCCTGAAACCAAATAAAGACATTTCTAGCAATGAAATCTAATCTTCTCTAGACAAAAAGCACCAGCTGGAGCCGCTCATGCCTAATATCACCCGGGGCAATTGTTGCAGCGCATATTTTGTAGACTGGCTTTAGTTTCGAACATTGGAAATCGTATTCTTACGAAAACGCGGCCAATTTTACTACCTGTATGAAATAAATCGCACAAGATGACTCACCTTTAGATTCATGTAGGTATATTATAATAATAAATTACAACATAAATGATTAGATTAACTATCTGAAATGAATTTATATAAATAATATGCATGCACAATGTTAAACCGTAATAAGCTTTGAAACTCAACAACGAAATTTTCACCCAAACCGCAAGACACATAGCAATTTGCCTGAACTACGCGGCATAATGACTGATTAGTTTCAAAAGTTGCCTCATTAAATGGTGTGTGTTAATAGTGCAACAATGTCTTACGCGGTAAATAACTTGGTATCAAATTGTTTTGACGTTGGTAATTAGGTAATTTATTCTTTATAATTTTGCTCAGTGTAAGGTTCCGTAGTTGCCGAACCGTTACGACGGCCTGCCATGAAAGGAGGCTATTAGTGGGTAACATGTACCTACATAACAATCAAAAGGGTGTACCTTCGCAGCACTTGGACGTCTATTACTAAAGAAAGAAGTGTATTTGTGAAAACTCAATACCGGCTTAACCAATCATATTCGCTGTAGTTTACATTAACATTATTTACTAAGCGTTACTTTTTGTTTTTTTTTTGTTTTTGGGTTCAAAGTTAAAACCCCCCTTTTAGAGCGAGAATATGCTCTCTATAAAAAAATACAAGCAAAAGGAATCTTTGCGGCACTGACGTCGTTTTAATAAGAAAATAATAATGATCCAACCGATCCGAAAGTATTTAAGTTTTATTTTCTGATATTTTTTAAATTACTTTTTAATATTAATATTCATACTCAAAAATATTAACCTGTAATATTCAATACCGGGTTCGCAGGATCCAGTTCTGGCATAAAGAGAAAAGGGGACGACCGGTTGTCCTTACAAATGCAGTCACCTTTGTCCTCTGTAGACATTGAAATTGTGGATAATATATTTTTTAATATTTTTAATCTGTCTCTGTATATATTTCTTATGTAAACAAAGCATTTGTATATTATCTTTTTAGGGTTCCGTAGTCAACTAGGAACCCTTATAATTTCGCCATGTCCGTCTGTCTGTCTGTCTGTCTGTCCGAGGCTTTGCTCCGTGGTCGTTAGTGCTAGAAAGCTGAAATTTGGCATGAATATATAAATCAATAAAGCCGACAAAGTCGTACAATAAAATCTAAAAATTTAATTTTTTTAGGGTACCTCCCCTACACGTAAAGTGGGGGTGAATTTTTTTTTTAGCTTCAACCCTAGAGTGTGGGGTATCATTGGAAAGGCCATCACATCAACGCGCAGCCTAAACCGCCAGTTCTAGTGATTCAAAATTTAGCACGTAGGTTCTTTAGAAGGTCTAGGGGTGCACTAAGAAAGGATTTTTCAAAATTCACCCCTTACAGGGGTGAAATGGGGGTCCAAAGTTTGTATGGGGAACAAGATTAGTTAAACTATTTTACTCGAAACTTTACAAGAGTATTTCTAACGATAAATGAGTAAACACGTGTTTCAGGTTTTTTTGAGAATTCAACCCCTAAAAGGGGGAAATATGGTGACTAAGCATAAAAATCAACGTGGGTATTCTTTCTATGGTTTACCGGTTAGCTGATTACGAAAATAACGTTAACAACGATTGTGAAATCTAACGAGGTGGACGTGAAATACAAATCCCCTGTTGGTATACGTTGGGGTTCAAATTACTATATATCACTATTAGTGTCATTTTTATGGTTTTTAGGGGCGTTCTTTTTCGAAAATTGCATTGAATGATTTTAAAATTTAATATTGTGGACTTGAAAAATGTTGAAAGTATTTTTGCCAAATTGCAATTCAATCGTTCCAGTAGTTTTGGAGCAAATCAGTTGTAACACATGGATTAACAGACAGCCACACGTGATCCTATAAGGGTTATTTTTAGCTTTTGAGGTATGGAACGAGACCCGCGTTATCCTAATGGATACTACGACAGGACTGTTTCTCCCACGGTCAGTTCTATGCGGCGTGCTCCCGGTTCACCTCAAAGTTCTATTCTAGATACCACTTTCAAACATGTCTAAAAATGTTGTTCTGTGTTCATAAGGAAGTACTTTAACAAGTATAAAGTTGTGGAATACTTCATGCATTTTTCAGAACATGATTCTAAATCTAATAATCGCGGACAAACATATATATCTACATGCGTTCATACAAACATACGGGTCAAACTGAAAACCTTAATTTTTTCTTTACGCGGGTGAAGCCGAGGGCTAAAGCTAGTATACATTAAAATGAGTTAAAATATTTCCTATAATGTCAATACCCAGAAAGGAAAATACAGACTATTGTAAGGAGAAGTGATCATCTACTACTATCGTCTTAATACCGTTATTAGAAAGCCCTAGTTGAAAGTAAAAGCCCTGCAACGATAAACAGAGTAACTACATAGGCTACTTTTTTTTGAAATCCGCCCTCTGGGGAGAGAAAGGAATTAATTCAGACAGAACTCGACCTTGGCGGAGCCTGGGGGCCTATTCAGGTAGTCATTTCTTGTTATGAAATGGTTATGGATATGATCTGTCTGCTATCAACAGTACATTTCTGGTTGACGAATTGTGACTGTCGACAGCTGTCATAACAAGAAATGATTATTCGAATAGGCTTCCTAGTTGTTAGGTTTCAGTGATATGGAGAATAAACAAATTAAGCGTATTTAAAACAGTGTATAAATGTTATTTAATGGTATCTATTTAAGTACGTCAACGTCATAGATGTAATATATTATCCACCTTATTATAAAAAGCGTAAACATATCTTTGACGTACAGTTGACGACGAGTAAATATGACGACGAGTTGTCCTCAGGTAATCAGTACAGGTGAAAATTATTTTTATTAATATACAGATTAAACATTCAATGTACGTACCCCAATCATTATTTGGTATAGTAGTAAACTGTCAACGATTAGGTTGTGAGCATAATTGATAGCTACATTTAATCCAAACGCAGCCTGGATATCTTTGAAAGTGCTGTAACAATTGAGTATCAAACATATAATATATGTTGTACAACTTATTAATAAAACAAAATTGCCAGAGTACTATACGCCAAATCCTGGCTGATTGTGATGTAACTAAAAACTAACCCTACCACTATTTATAACTACTCACATTCAAAGAATAAATAATTTATACTTGTACTTGTATAAATAAAAACATTCAACCGCATTGAATGACCTCCTTCACTTCAATCCTCTTTTTAATATTTCAATAAATCTTTTATTAGAAAAAAGCAAGCTTGTTTATTACTTAGGTACTTACCTTAAAATGAAAGAATGATATTTTATAATGTCAACAATTCTTCTTTTAGTTTGAGATTCATCTAGCTTTGTAGCAAAATAAGTTTTTATCTTGTATCTTAGTACGTCTATATGACTCAGAAAGTGAAAAATGAAAATAAAGTTAATGGAATCATAAAGAGCAAAGACACAGCATCCAGTACCGACGAGATACACGTTCATGGCGTGAGTTATGGCCCATGTATTGTAGTCATAACCGTAGTCAAACGGCATCCACAAGTACAAACATGTTTCCATCCGTACCAGCCGTTTTTCTATTAGTTCTTTGTTTTTAATATTGTTCATAAGAGGAACGAAAATCCATAGAAGCCAATCGAAAAGAATGAAAGTTACAAGACACAACGTGATCCAACGGGTGTAGCGTTCCACTTGAATTAATTTCTGCAAAAACAAGCAGTGTTAGGGGTGTTTTCTAAGAAAAAAATACGCCCCTAGTTTGAGAGCCCAACTAGATAGCGCTTTACGGAGCCATATATTTTGTAAAATGACCTTGTGACTTGCGACTCAATTATTAAACGTCAACTTTTGAGAATCAGAACTATTGCATAATCTACAGTATGGCACCGTACAGCGCACATCTATGTATGTATTTCAGTTATCAAATTCAAGACACCATTTTTTCTTAGACTTTATTCCTCTTCTACTAAATAAATCTCTACATTATATCGGATTAGAATCGGCACCTGATATAAAAAAAAAAACTTGTAGGATTAATATGGGACTTATATCAGTTAACTGTCATTCGCGCGAACGCCTCGCTCGAATACAAGTACGGACAAGTCCGAGCCACTCGGACTCTTTACTGCGAAATGAACGCGTGAATAACAGCTAACTGATATAACCCCAATATGATTCAAATATCGTTTTGATGCAAGGTGCACGTTCGAATTGGCGTGTAAGTCTACCAAACCAATCATTACCCAACTGAAAATGTTTTTTTAAGCCAAGCAATTTTCTAGTTACGCATTTTGGCTAACTTGTTAGTGTAGGAACACGCGTTTGGAAGGTTTAAAATGTGAACTTCATTAGATAACGATTTGAATGAATTATACAATGTGTAAATTCAATTGAGGGGAATATTTAAACAGCAGTTAGCATAGGACTACAGGACGATACGAGCTTTTTTAAAGTAACTGTCAACGCTTGTTTGTAAAAAAAAACTCGTATCTCGTAATGTATGTCATGTTATGTCTCGTAATGTTTGCAATACATTGCTGCTTGGACAATTTTCAAAAATTTATTGTGAGATCATAATTAGGTGTAACTTAAAAAACTTCTTAATCATTTTCAAAATAATAATTAAAGATAACAGGGATAAATTTTATATCTGGGTCGAATTGCATAATATAATACAAGCAAATACTAGTTAATACTATTAGTGATTTTACATACAAAACCACTAATAGTTAAGTATTAGCTTGTATTTTACTGTGCCATTGGCCCCTATTTTGATTTATCGCCCGTTTTGGATTTACAGACTGTATATATATATTGACATATGATAAAATCAAGTTGAGGTTTTTAAACTTGCTATAGGTCTCCTTAAAACTGAAACGATTTCCCGATGGTGGCTTGATACTTCGGGTACATTGGATTCTATCTTTGCAAGCAATACGTCTTGCTTATCCCATGACAGCTGTTATTGGATAGTATTCCACTACGTCTTATAATTGATTCTGATATTGGGGTTGCACTTCAAGTAAAAGTACCTACTTTGGTCGACATGAAAAAAACCATTGTTGGCATTTTACGGAGCGATCAAGTAAAATAATGAATGCTTAAAACAATTTATGTACTTATGAAAGACATCTTCTTTCATTTAGCAATACAAAATGCTTTATAATCTCTGCAATCTATGGGTCATGCCGAAAGAGGTATTTTTATTTTGCAATTAACGTATAATGTGAAGAGATTGTGTAAAAAAAAAAAAAAACAGAGTTTTTAGGTTGCGTCCAACAAGTAATTTTCCAAAAACGAACTTAAACCACACTCTTAAAATCAAATGCCATTATATAAATGATATCTTTACCTTCTTTATGAAAAGATCCTCGTCGTCAATAAAATTGTTTAGGTGTATTTTATCCATGAGCTCTTTCATTATTTGGGGGTAAGCTGGTATCATGCAAATGAATATCTTTGCCTAAAAATATGTTTATAACACAGATAACAAATTGACAAATTACATTAGTGACCTATTCAGTGTCATGTTCTCCCTGCTGCACTATGGCCAACAAAATGTTGTAAAAGGTAATCTCGACACGAATTCCATAACGTCGGATATGAACATCCGAACAAAATACCATACTAAATAGTGAATTATCTTTATAAGAAACTGACTGGTATTTCTATCATTTTTAGTTTCCAAGATACAGCCAGCACATAGGGTCGGATTTCATGATTTTCTTTATTTTCGTGAAGCACAAAGCATTATTTTCACATCCGTCTTTTTCCATACTTTGGCCTCGCAGATGTTTCAATTTTGTGGTTAAAGCGTTAAGTGATTTGAGACTTTATGCATCTAAAATGTAGACACATTGTGAGGAGTGTTTCCGTGGATAGGACGTTTTGCACATCATTTTAATAATAATACTACGTTTCAGATCTGAACTTGAGATCTTATGCCTAAAATATACTAAATGTTGAGTGTAAACTCAAAATACGATAGTGTGTCTCTCTTGTACCTACTGTCAATTGGGAGAAAACAAAAAGTCGGTTTTACTGAATTTTGAGCAAAAATACCGCCTTTATAAATACTTAGTATAAAAAGTACTTCAACGATTTCACTTCTCCGGAATAGAAGGTAAAACGGCCATTCTCAATAATAAAAAAGAATGGTCTTTCTAGCACACATAGTTTATGCAATAATGACAAACAAAAGTGCCAATTGTGTTTTGGCATTCCTGAAAACTTGACGTTTTTCACATCCGACCATATGGAATACGAGGCAAGATGTGTGGAACCTGCTTTAGAACTCAAAACAGACCAAGTGATTTAGATGACCGCGTACCAAACTATTTACCAAATTGACTTTTTAATATAATTATACACCATTGACTACAATATCTGAAAATTGAGTTATTATATGTATACCAAACTTTTAAAACTTCCTGAAGTGAAAACGCTATAAGTACAGAATTGTCAAGTACTTACATAAATACTCTTGCTTTCTATTTTCTTTCTCAGTTTCTACATTCAATATTAATTGTATTAAGCTAAACGAAGAGGGTTTTTCATACCTAAAAAACCGGTACCACGACTTACGATACTGAAAGTGTATATTAATAACAATACAAGGTTGGACTAATAAAACAAGAATATTATGAACAAAATCACTTACCACCACGACTGCAGTAGCTGGAATAATTGAAAACATGGTTCCCAAAGTTCTAAAATTAAGATCATCAAAATTTTTATACATGTATACAAACTGTAAAATTAAACACATCGGACTAAATATAAGCACCATCCAAGTATTGCATATGAAAATCTTGTGGATAGGAGGGAAACCCCACCAAGTTTGATTTCCCATCCTAAACACGTTCATTGCGAAAGCTAGTTTTTGATAAAATATCTGTTGCTTCGGAGGTAATCTGAAAGAAAAACAAAACATGCATTTGAATAAAGTTATTTATAATTTACTCTTTCGATAAAAAATGCTATAATTACAAATAGTATTCGAATTTCAAGTTTTCTTTGATGTCAACATTATTATTAACATGCTTGATCAAATCAGCTTCTTCGAACTTCATATCCAATATGTCTATATTTTTCAATTGTCGAAGTCGTAATACTAGACTGGGAAGTAAGAAGGACAAAATATATTTACGACAGTTGTTTGAAATAGATTTGTGTCCATTGTGTTACGAGTTATGATTGTATGGTCCCGTCTGCTACTTACCCTTTTTTTTTTTTTGTAATGTAGGCCCTGTATAGTGTGATCGTCAGTCAATGTTTCTAAGGCTTATACACGTACTTGAAAGGTAGGAGGAAAATATTCTCCCGGACGTCTCCCGGAGACACATTACACCGACCGTGCGGATGCTGCCCTTGTCTGTGTTATTTGATGCACACTGAGTCATTACCCGCCAGTGCATAAGGACTATTGAGAGTTAAAGGAATCTAAAATAGGTTAGTATATCTATTGTGTCAAAGCGATTAACGAAATACTGGACTAATGGATAAATAATATTTTCATCACATTTGTTCGAAAAAGATCGAGCGGGAGTTATGGAATGTGGAAAAAAAGCTACAACTCCCTAGAGATTTATTTTTTTAAATATACTTACACAATTTTCAATCGTGGCAGAATGCCGGTTAGATCTGTGCCTATCTACAAAAGACAATATGGCGGACGAATGTTTGAAATGTCACCGTATGTTAGAAATACAATTTCGCTTAAAGTTTAGTTTTTTCTTCGCAAGTGTGATAAAAAAACATTGTGTGTAACTCCAGGGGTAAGAAAATTGCTAACTCGAATCTTTAATGTACTCCAGTGCACAGTGAAGTGAAATTTTTTATGTTTCACTCGGTGGCAAAATTTGTTTAACCCTCGTGCCTTGAAACCCTTGCAACGCTTGGGTATCAATATTAGTACGAGCGGTTAAACAACAACTTTGCTCCTTGAGACTTAAATCTTTTTCAAATGCCATTTAAACAATTCAGAACCATAGGGATCTTATACAATTACAATTCTAAGACGTAAAACACTTGGCGTGGAGGTGTTTCTGGTTTTCATGAGCAGTTCCATTTCATGTCAGGATACTTACGACTTAGTTTTTAGATAAAAATGAATAAAATAAACGCTATAAGTATGTTTTATAATTTCAATATCAGGAGTAATCTAATTTTAATAATAGGATATGAATTCGATCTGGTATAAATATAGATCGGATCTGCTAGTATCAAAAGTGTCGTTTTTGGTTGAAGAAATGTCACTTTTGACACTGACAGATCGATCCATATCTAATCCAGATCGAATTCATACTTATAATTAAAATTAGAATACGCCTGCAAGTCTTTCTAACTAATGTTAATTCTAATTGTACTAATCTATTTGTTTAGTTGTGTGTTGGGTCCGACTATTTGTTCGACTAGCCGAATTAAGGATGGCTCACAGTAGAATGGTCTGGATCCGGGCCGAGGAGTCCGACACTTCGTTTTATATGACGGATGATCGTAATCACGTGATGTGTTCTGGGTTGGTTAGTAGGCTAGTCGGCCAGATCATTAGTTCTGCCTTAGTTCTGATGCACTTGAAAAACAATCGTTTTGCTCCTTCTGTTATGCTATTTATCATATTACTTGAAAGATGTTCCCTGCAGGTACAATTATTTTACAAGGATCCTCATTTAACTTCTATCTTTCTTTAGTTTTGCGATCCTATAGCCACTTTCTGTCTCCATCATCAGATAAGCTCGATGGTATCATAATAAGTATTGAATAGAATATAAATAATTTATTCGTATGCACAAACATAAAATAGAAAATTTTACAAGACAAAAATACATAAAAGGAGAAAGTGCCACGAAATGGTCTCATCTTAGCATGTTGCTAGCGTCTTCCAACGCTGATCTTCCGATGAGATCATCCGGTGAAACAATCACGACAGGTAACAAAACAAAATTAATATCAAACATGCAAAAGACAAAGATAGATTTGTATAGAGTGCCCCCCATTAAATATATATATATATTTATTTTCACTTAAAACTAAGTAGCGGCTCCCAAATGAGGTATACCTATGTTCTACAGTGTAGTATAGTTAGGCATTTCCAGTCGGCTTTCTTGACTAACTACTACGACACAAATTAACTTCGGCAATCAGTCGGTACCTACTGTAAACCTTTCGAATTTATGACATGTCTTTTTGACTTTTGTATCGTATTTTTAACTAAAAGATAACTCAAAATGTACTCTACTACTACAATGGATATGAATTCTTCCACAAAACGTCAATTAATTTGCATTTCCAGTCGTGGCTTAATTTGATGATAGGAAAGTGAGCTGCTTGTTTTATTCTACTTACAAAATTAGAGACTTTGTTACTTTTTATGACTACTTCGTTACTTCAAACAATCGTTTGATGATATCATGTCTAAAATTACATAAGCTACCCATTGAAACTGTTTCCTGTAGGCAGTTAAACACCGTACGTAAGATGCCAATTCGAACATACACTTGCGGTCCTATTCGAAGAATGAGATACGATAACAATAAGTTCTGGTTTAGATAAGTTATCATTATCATGTAGATAGCGTTTGTATGTCGTATAATTGACAGCAGCAGCTTGTTTCGGGCAACCAATGTCAATTTGACGTTAGAAATAACGTAGATAGATCTTAATGGGATCACAGCGGAATCGAAATAAACGTCAATTTTGACATGTCATTTGGTTCTCAATCTTTTAAATATATTTTCAAGATCTTAAACGTGTCTTAATCATTCTTCGAATCGGGCCGAGCATGTCAAAACGATATTTAAAAGATATCAGTTAGTTATTATTCGCGCGTTCATTCGCTCGGAATTGTCCGTACATGTATGAGCGCGAACAAGACGCCCGAGTGAATGATTACTTACTAACTGATATCATTCAGACATCGTTTTGATGCCAAGTGTACATTGTAAGTGGATTGGCCTCTACGTGAAGGTTACATCTTAGTTTTTACATTTGTTTTTAAAAATAGCTATGCGCTTATTCTGATATCGGAATAACCACTTAAGTTTAAAACAGTGTCTTATTTGGGGTCGTCAAGCTCACTATACTTATTAACCTATCGAATGAGCTGATACCTATACTGGAAAGCGATATGTAAAAATACTACATACCTATACCAGCACTGGACGTTAGTGTGATGACCAGATGACGATAACTCATTGCTGGTGTCCTACGTTATTACCTTCATATGACATAAGTTTCATATAATTATCCACCTGGTTTCCTGGTCTTAATGTTCGCCTCCAAACCTCCCCTATTGCGAACCTATTCCTCATACTAAGTTTACCTTAAGTTCATATTACCCATCAACGATTCCTTCACGTCACTGTTCTGATATACGTTGGTCACAATCTACAAAAAACACATCATTATTCTAATAATACCATAAGAAAGTCCTTGAATTGATCCAAAAGCAAATATCACTCCCAGTAGTTGTCCGCACAGAACCCCTTTTTCCCACTGTCGTTCGGAGGTCTACTCCCTTATCTTCTCCTAAAAAATCACAATACCCTAGAAGCGGTTATTAACTTAAACTGGCACCATCTAGGTACTCCATGACGTTGGCATAAGCCTGTGTGCGATATTCGCGACAATTGATTCTTATATCTGGTGCCCCGCCATGACAAGACGAAGAGCACTGCTTACCTTTTGTACCTCCTTTTCAAAATATTATAATAAAAACGTGTCCGAGTATAATTAAAGTGACCATTTAATTAGTCAATAACACTTTGTTCTAACTACAAGAGTGTGATATATTACGTGAGATATTCATCGGAAAATACACAATTACGCAATTTATGCTACTTCATTTCAACCGCGTGTAAAGTTATAAATTCAATACCTAGATTTGGTATTTCATCCCCCTGAGTTATCGCTTTCGCTCTCCCGCTAATGTGCTTCATCCATCATCCGAAACTCGGTAATATTGGATTTTTTACCAAGGATTTTCACCTTGTTTTAAATTATTGCAAATGTATTATGATGTCCATGAAATTGGCTGTACTTCTATCAGGTTATAGCTCAAAATTAATTTATGATATACTCGACATGCAAGGCCCAATGTCTAATAAAACCCGCTGTTTTAATGTCCCACTTTGTTAAGCCGAACAGATTGATAAAGAGCTATTGATGTGTATCTAAACTTTAATGGCTGCCGTTGTGCCTATACACTGACAAGCGCCTATATAAATTAGAGGTACGAGTAAGTATAAAAATCGACACAATGATCACATGTCAGGTTTACAATATTTTGACTTCATAAAAGGTAATCGGTAGGTACATCATTTGTATAGGTTCATACGTCGCTCATCATCACAGGCCTTTGCGTATATCGCAGATGATTTATGTATTGCTGTTTAGACAACGGGTTTGGTGGCTGTAGACGCTGTGGACGTCGCTCAAACACACTCAGAAAGGCTGTGTTTTGCTCCTTCTGCACGACGGATCATCGAACATCAGAAGGAGAATGTCGTGTAGAAACGTATGAGTTAAAATTACATTCGGACTACGACTGCAGCAGCGTTACTGCTGCGGCGTTGACGTGGGCGATGCTACGTACGGTCAATTTCATTGATAAAATGAGTGACGGATTGATCATTCTAATCATGATAGTAATATGGCAATTAATGTAACTCGTTTTTCCAAGACAGTGACAGCGCCCACGAAAATGACGCAGATTTTTTTTCGAAAAACGGCATTTGACAAAATCTCACCTCGTTTCGATATCGAATAAATTTACAGTAGGGGTTCTGATGGTAAATGCCGATATTGCCGATGCAGTCTAGGATGGTACATGCCTGTTAGGGTAGTTCATATTGTCTCTTTCGCACCGGCACATGAGTCAGTGCATTAAATGGTTATAAAATGGTTATAACGCAAGCGCACGTCTTTCATTTATCACAACATATACCGCAATATTAACACTGCTGCAGTCTTTATCCAAATCTCACCAGTTACTAGTAAAGTTATTGGGTACCTTAAAATAAATTAAATTAAAAAATAAAATTAATTAATTATTAATTAAATGTATTTAATTAAATTAGGTATATTAAAATTCTAACCCCATACCTGCTTTTATTCACGTTTTTACCTTCTTAAAAATGTATAATTTGACCCTTACAACATACATACTGCAGTAGGTAGATAGGTATTTACTAAACATCAGGTCAGGACTCTTAAGTGTAAAGTTTATGAGAATGAATTGTATCTGAAGTGCTCCCGCAAGGCTCTCCGTATTCATTCCCTCACTTGCCGCTCATTCATTAAGTGAATGGATTTATACCTATATGTATCTCGGATACATAGATCGCGTTTCAATTTATTACACGTACAGTACCATGCACTTGCAAAATCTTACTTACTATATCGTATGTTATCAAATATTTAAAATATCTGTTACTCTTTTTAAATATCTTTATTCATAAAATATTTTTAATTCGTAGTTAGAATAATCAGAGTAGAAAAAAACCTAATTACAAGCGTTCTAGGTGTTTTAATTTCATCCTCATTTCTCTTCGACTGTCCTGCCTTCCCTGAGATTGCCAGAGATTTTCATAAAATGAATAGGTATAACTGAAAGTAAAAAGCAATTAAAACGAATGTTTATTCATATTTAATTTATTCGTGAGTAATAACTTCAAAAGTCTCTAATTTACAAAAATAATGAGACGTGTATTTCTTTATTTCAATTATTCATAACAATGGTGTTCCGGACATTCGGGAGGCGTGCGCGGAGCCGACGCCAACACGTAGAGTATTTTTTGACACTTTAATTAAGTGTAAGGTGTACAAATAATTATTGTTACTTATTGATAATAGGCTATTATTTTTATTTACAAACTGGATGCACATTCACCGTTATAATATTTACTATTAACAATAGGTAATACAACCGGACTACTTAGAAAATTATAGGAGTAGTGTGCACTCGTATTTGATACTTTATGGATGGGGAAAATTAAGTAATAGTACATTGTGCAACGAGGGCGGTAAGTGAAATTTTGGATACAATGTTTTTCATCACACTTGCGAAGAAAAAACTAAATTTTTAACGAAATAATTCTTAAATACGGTGACAGATCAAACATTCGTCCGCCATTTTGTAATTTTTTGACAGATTAGCATCGAGAGCACAGACCTATTCGGCATTCAGCCACGATTAGTAATTATGTAAAAATATTTTAAACGGCTGTTAAATTAATCGAATTATTTAATTTTAAACATAAACGTCAGTATTTTAAAAGGAAAACTCATTTATGCTACTTGGTTTGTATGAAAAAGTGACATAATTTAAAAAGGGGAGTTATAGCTTTTTTTTTTCACATATGGATTGTGACTCCCGCGGGAACAAAATAGGCCTTTGTACTTCAGTACACCTGCATGAAATAAGAACTTTTTCAGGCAAGTGTGATGAAAAAGTCTTAGCAATACCTAGAAGAGATAAAATTATTTAATATTTGTGATTTTTTACCTCATTAATCACAAAGTAAATATTACGAGCATCATATTCTTGGGTTAATAAAACATAATGTCCCAAAGGGTTCTTTTAATACCTACTTAATTGTGGATTTTAGTAACTCGTACATTTATTTACATAAAACGACGTTTAGAGGAGACCATAGATTGATGACAAACTTTTTTATGACGTCAATATTTTGTGTAAAAATTTATAACAAGACCAAAATTACACATGCTGTTTTCTGTAAGGTGGAGGTACTCCCCCAGTTGGGCTCTGCTCTAGATCTGGAATGACATCCACTGGCTGTGCCCTACCACACAAAGCGAGATGCCATTCACAAATAACACTAGACCCTACTCATAGTGTTGTGTTCCCGCCGGTGAGTAAGGTTGCCAGAGCTCAACGAGGGAGGCGGGATTAGGGTCGGCAACGCGCATGTGACTCCTCTGCATGCATCACTCCTCCGCATGTGACTCATGTGGCTGCGGAGACTGCTCACCATCAGGCAGGCCGTATGCTTGTTTGCCACCGACGTAGTATAAATTTTTTTTTACACATGTTATAGGAATTTCTAGAGTAACTTGTATACACAAGTTACTCTTATACGGTTACGGGTAATGTTAAAGTTAAATTAAATTTACCCGGGTATAACTAGTACCTATTATCCAAGCCTTTTGGGTGAAGCCCGAAAATTAAATCAACTTTACACCATTATCCAGCCAGTGTTGGGTAGACTTAGATGCATACGGGTAAACGCCGAATAATGTTGTTCAAATTTTCGGACTTTACCCAAAAGGCTTGGGTAATACTAGTTATACCCGGGTAACTTTAATTAACCTTCTAACATTACCCATTAAACTTATAAAATGTCTTTGAACTGATTACTTACATCGAACTTTGTCATATTTTAAGATTTACTTATTTTATTATTTTGAAGGGAGATTACTTTAATATAATTCTGGTTCAACCATTTCCAACCATCCCTCGTACAGTCTTCAACAACACTCGAAGGACGAATAACCTCACCCCGTATAAACATATTCAGCGCAGCTCCATACATTCATTAAATCAATGTTTACCCGAAGCACTTTCACTACTTGACACGTAACTAGAATTTATTTAGTGGATGAAAGTGGAATACGTGAACGAATGAGTATTATGATAAGTAATTAAGGAGACTTTGTGTTACGACATTTTGTACACCTAGGTACTTACATTTCAAAGTGTAACAATGTTTTTTTTACTATGAATATAGTAATTACATCTAAGTAGGTAGGTACTTCATTATAGATGAACCATTTGGCAGGTACTTTATTGTTTCAAGAAGAAAAAAAACGTCGGTGGTAAACAAGGTAACACAAGGTATTAGGCCCACCTGAGCGTAATATATACATATTTAGCTGACTAAGTATATAATGATATATTATGATAACACTAAAGTTGTGGTTTGTTTTCTTGAAATTAATTAAATAAGTACTTAATACAAAATAAAGGGAGGTTTTAATAAATTATAAAGATGTTTATGTGTAGTACTCGACAAAGTCTCATTATTCAGATATACTTTCATTGCGTTGGTTTTAACAACTAAGATAAGCAAAGGGTTAAAAAATATGAAAAATATATTTTTAAAAATCCGAGTGTGGCCGCTGCTACAAATACGGCGCGTGCCGTGCCGTGCGCGTGACTAGCTCAATAGAAGACAGTGTAAGAATAGTAATATAATATTGTTAATTATTCAAGATTATCATCATAAATTATTGATGTTTTGCACTATACGAGCCGCACTTCTAAATTGTTTTAATCTTTATCGTCCTCTTATTTTGTTCAGAGAATAAAAAATAAAACGCATTTCAATGCTTAAATTAGGGGAATGCAGCATACCGATTAAACAAACTTTGAGGAATACTGAATCGCTCAATAATGTATTTTAATATATGCCATAATTTCTCCCATTACTTTATCTATACTGGCTTTAAAACTATCGACACTATTTATTTTACTTTTTTTACTGCCATCCTACTTATTTCTTATTACGATGTGGCTAATTTCTAATATTACTTTTTCACGACTAGAGTAGGTAGTAGGTACGCAGAAAAGTCATTGTTGATTCCGGTTTGTTACAGCCAAATGTCATAATGTCATTTTACCCATTTGACTAAATCCCAAATTGTTTTAGTTCCAAAAAGCCTAAATTCCCAAATTGACTTGTTTTCAATACAATCAAATGTCATAATAACATTTACACATTACATCCGATATTCAAAATGTATAGTTGGTAAAATGAACAATAACTTCAAATACCGAATTATTATTAAGACTGAAAGTGAAAATGCATAAGATTCATAATTACCAAAATTCAAACTTGCCCAAACATCATAATGACACTTTCTCATAATACCTAAAATTTTAACCACGCAGTATTTTTAGTGTTACGTATTTATAAATGTAAATAATTATGAAATAAAACTATGGAAACGGATTATATCGCGTATAATTATAATCCGTTTCCATAGTTTTATTTCATGAGAAACTATCGCGGTAACCGAAGACAATATTATGTAAATAATTAGTTCACTTTATCAGAATTGGTTTAGCAATTTATAACTACTATGCTTTTGTAAACGAAAACCTATACCACAAAACTTTACAAGCATACAATTTCAACTATATTATCAAATTTAACTATGGGAAATCAGGGACTGAAAAACCTCAAAAGCCGGTAACCTAAAATAAAGGTATCAATTGAATAGTTATCCGTAACGGTACCCGAATAAAACTGCAATAGACCGGTTACCTAAAATAAAGGTATCCATCGAAAAATACTGAGTTAAAAATAAAGAAAATAATTGCGTAATTGTTGATTTATTAATGTTTGTGAACAACCAACAAAACCAACCCGTATTTTGAAAAGGGAGGATACTATTGTAAGATAAGTAAAAAAAAAAATAGAACACGAGTCAGACTCGCACTTTGCCGGTTTTCACCGATAGTGTAATTTAAAAAGAAAAAAATTGACAAAAATGTTTATTGAAATAAATAAACTTACAAGAATTTAAACTTACATCTAAAAGTTACATTCGTTTCCTTTGTAATTGTATTTTTACTTAAATACGTGTCACAAATTAAAATCAACAACAAGTACAACAACATAACAGAACACTTCTTTGCTAAAATATAGCAGGCACCTTAGAACAGTGTCGTTTGCATACTTATTGGTTCTTGTAGTAGGGCTCCTGGGCATTAAAAATCATATTGCCAAGCTGAAGAAGTCATACTGCGTTCTTATAATAATGGAAATGACACTGTTCTATGGTTCCGGCTTTAAAAAAATAAATACCTAATTACGAGTAGCTTTTATGAATGCATCCTTTAATAATTATACCCACTATACTGCTACTGTTTAATATTTAATGAAAACGTTGTCTTACTGCACACATATTTTTCAAGAACTCTACTGCAGTTATAAATCCGTCGTTTAAATCTTTCAGGTGAAAGCGATATTGATTGTCAAAAAGAATATCTTTCCGTTTTCTAGTCATGGTCGAGAATAGCGAATTAATTATTCTTGTGTTTTGATATCTTGCCTCTACTCTCAACCTGTGTACAAACCGAATCAAAGTTGGTTTGTAAGGCATACGGTGGTTAAGGCGGTTATGCCAACCTTCAATCGGGTTATCCGTCCGGTGTTTGTCTTGAGCACAACTCAACATTGATGGACCTAACCTTATCCACTGTCTCTGCATGTAGCCTATAAACAATTCCATTTCATCGGTTCCTGGTGCGATTTCAATTATGTTGAGCCAGCAATTGTTAATCTCTGTTTCTGGTAGTAGAGACAAATTCGCACACATCTCAATAATCTCGCGGCTTTCTGCTGTTGTGTTAGCCTTGAACTTTCTGGCGTTCTTCCTTACAGCACGAGAAAAATGGAAGTAACAGCCTGTTAAACGGACATTCGGAAAAACAGCCTTGCATGCATTTATAATAGCAACTTCGAAATCACATTTAAAATTTCTGATTTCCAAGTTCAATTCATCTCTTAATAGTGTAAATAGTCGATAGTAAGTGTCTTGCGTCTTGTTAGGAAGCAGAGCGAAAATAATTGGCACCACATTACTCGATCTTCCATTTTTAACAAGATCAACATGTATGGAGAATAGTTGTTTAAAAGGTTTAGGTTTCCTTTTGAAGTTACCATCTCCAAAGTATTGATGGTTACCATCGGCATTGTTTATATACAGTCTGCCCGTAGGTGTTGCAAAGATTAATATATTCTCTTCTGTTCCGTCTTCGATTGCTAAGAAATCTTTTTTAAGCATTTCAGGAATTTTAACATCCCGTAAATTTAAAAAATCAGTTTTGTGCTGCCCTAAGAATTTCTTCCTCGCTCTGTATAAAGCACTCCTTTTTTCTTTGTATGAACACATAACAAAACTCTGATCAGTCTCGACAATTTCCGTCACAGCTTCCTCAAATATTTGTTTTACAGGTGACATTCGTTCACACACAGCTTTTTTGCACGAATCCATCACAACATCCCTAATGTTCTCATTATGGTGAGAATTGCAAATATGTGCACTTTCGCGGAGCACTGCATCTTTATGAGAATTCAATGTGACCGATGCATTGCATTCTGGGCGATTGATGCATCGCCACATACTAGTGTTATTTTTGTTGGTGTAACCGAAATTATATTTGTGCCCATCGTACACAAGAGCTGGGCGACCTTTTTGATTATTTATAAAAATCAAATCTATATTGTTCTCCATTGTGAAATATCTCGATTGTAATAATGTTCAGGCGAAAGGAATTAATTGCAATTGTCATTATCTGTCTTTCTAAAGCACTTCATTTTCAAGTGGCCAGTAACAACATCAGTATGTACTCGTACCTCCAAGCAGTCTTACTTAATGAAATCTCGATTGTAAATGTTTTGGGTATACATTTTCCTTACTAAATATGATATTAAAAAATTAACATACAGTGAGACTGAAAATCTCCTCACTATAATTTCTTAGGCAAAGGCAACTAGCTAAATATTTAATTTAAAGTTTATTTCTTAATTTGGTACTGTTTTTGTAACTGTATATAGCTAATAATTAGTCTTATGTTAACTTTTTGCTGTTACACGACCTAAAAACATTATTTCGACATCGATTTTGGACGAACTCTAGCCCCTAAGGCACAGGTTTTTTACCTAGTTTAGGGGTCAATAGTTTGACTACTGAATACTGACATGTTTGTACAAACTTCTTGTGTACTGTGTTATCATGTAACTCTTCTTTTATGTACAATAAAAAGTTATTTATTTATTATTTATTATATTATTATGTCTTTCCCATCACGGAACAATGGTGTTCCGGACCTTTGGGAGGCGTGCGCGGAGCCGAAGCCAACACGTAGAGGCCCTTTTGACACTTTAATGAAATGTAAGGTTTTTTTATTGTTTTTATAGCTACGTGTTAGATTTGGGATGTATAATCGGTGAGTATCTGGTTATTATGTTCAATTTTGAACAGTTTTGCCCCTTGCAACGTGTGTGTTTCTATTGGCCGACTTATAATTCGTCGATCGAGACTCAAAAGTAATTAAGAACAATTTTTAATATTTTAAAGTGACTCCTCTAATGTGGTAATACCCAGTAGTTACCACCAAGTTTTTACCAGTGGTGACTACTGGGAAGAAACCCCAGGAGCTACCACCAAAATATTGTGATGGTTCAAAATTAAGTGGTAAAAGGTGGAGAAAAAATCCACCGCCACTGGTAAAAACTAGGTGGTAACGTTGCTTATAAATGTCCTTGGGCAATGATACGAGTAACTGTTTTGCATCAGCTGGTCCGTCTGCTTTTTGCTAACTATTACAAAAAAAAAAACTCATTTACATAGCCCTAACGGGAATGTACCTAATTTTAGCCATCCTGCATAAAGATTAAATTTCATTAAAGTGTCAAAAGGGTTTGACACTTTAATGAAATGTAAGGGGTACACCGAGCGGATGCTGTCCTTGCCCGTGTCATGGGACGCACGCAGAGACAGCACCCGCCAGGGTGTAAGAGACTATTGGAAGTTGATGGAATCTAAAATGAACTGGGTTATTGGGTGAGAGCGATGGACTAAGTACTAGGCTATGTGATAAAAAACTGGACGCCTGCCTAATAAAATGGTATACAATCTTATTTCCGGCAGACGGTGACTTGCCTCCACAAAATGGGCCCCCACAAAAAAGCGACATCAAAGATCGCTCAAGGGCAACACCGGTGTGAAGGCTCAGGGTGTCGAGAGGTGTACACCGCTTTCTACCCAGTGGCTGTTAACAGCCACTGTGCCAAGTCGCGTCTTATGCAAATTTTCACTTCCACCATGGAGCGTATAGCTCTAACGACTCCACTCTGGACGGCCAACTAAGACAAGCCAGAGGTAGAGAATCCTGTCCAACCCACCTTCCTACGGGTAACAGAACTCCCCAGGAGTACTCGGGTACGTGGGGTCGCTACTCCCCAACAGCTCGCCACAAGCTGCCCTGCGTTGACTGATTGCACTGGAAAACCAGTGGGCGATGGGGATATTATTATTATAATTAATTTAATTACTCATTGCTTAAAAACTGAAAACTTGATCATAATTTTAAATATTTTCCATAGATACTGTGTTTTAGAATTTTTTTGACAATGTGACGTTTTTGCATCTAGTTCATTTGATTTTTAGACATTTTGGGAAATAGTTTAATTAAAAAATCATCAAAACACGATCAAGACAAGTTTTAGACATTTTGGGAAATGGTAGAATTGAAAATTTATCAAAACGCGATAGAGTTTAAATGAGTTATAGTCATATTAAGAATACGGTAATTTAAGAAGTAGGCGTAAGTCATTTCGAGCTTTAGACATTATGAGAATAATCTGTTTTGATATTCTGACATTCTAGAAACACGTTATTATGATATTTGGCTGTAACGAACCGGAATCTCATTGTTGATAAATAAATATATCAAATGGATTTTTTTTAATTTTCTGGTAATGCTATTTATTAATTGCCAGAATTTTATACAATGCCTGGAATTTGTTTTAATTGAGAAATATAATAACAGATTGATGACAACCTGCCTTTTTTAACCGACGTCAAGATTTCAAAAGGAGAAGGTTATCAATTCGGTTGTATGTTTTTTTTAAATGTTTGTTACTCCATAACTCCGTCATTTCTGAACCGATTTTGAAAGTCCCGTTTTTGTCAAAACTCAGTTCTGATGATGGGATCCATGAGGAATCGAGGGAACTCTTCAAGTGTAAAAGGCATAAATATAGTAATTTTTGTATTTTCTTTAACAAATCAAGCATTTACATTTAAAAAACTGACATTTGATGAAGTGGGACTACTGGGCATATATATAGTGATCTTAGTATTTTCATCAACAGATCAAGTATTTATATTTGTAGAAGTGACATTTGATGAAGTGGAACTGGTGATGATGAACAGAACGGAACTCTTCAACGATGCATAGTTCACGTTTGGCAATTAGTTTTCTTTGCAAGTTTATCAAGCAGTTAGGTTTTCAAGGCACATTTTTATATTTCTATCCTATTTAGTTTTTTTAATAATTATCTGGTGCTTTATTTCATGCATGGTGTGAAATAATTTATCTTAAATACAGTCAATAGGGTACTATTGCGGGTATCTTACCAGTCACCCATAGGGCAAATCTGAAATGTGTCAAGGTGGTTGCAGTGACAAAAAAAAACATGTTACCTCCTTTTCTACATAAGTAGGCGTAGGATGCTGTCCTTTTAATTTCATTGTATGAAATCCAAAATCTACAATAATCGTTCTTTCACCGGTCTCCCACATTGAAGTCGCTTTCTTTTTTTTTTCTTAAAAATTATTACCTCATATATACCTAATAATTATAACATCACCGGGTGCAATCCGTAACTAACATAAAGTGGAGTTCAATAGAATTTTTTTTTTAAACAAACCAATGTCTTACCCTTCATTTCTTCGTAATCTCGCAGTTTTTGTGGACAACCATGATTTTATCAACAGTTTATATACGTTGACCTTTTATTTATAATATCACTTACTAATTAAAACATAATTATGTTCATTATTAATATTTCAATGAAAATAACCATCGTAAAACTTTTAGGTTATATGTAAAATGATAACAAACCCAAACCCTCCCAACCCAAAAGCCCACCCAAAGCTACCCAAAGGTTGTCTGGAAGAGATCGCTCTTTAGGGATAAGATCGCCTGTTATCTGCTTCTATCATAATTCAATTGTTATTCTTTAAGCTGTATCTTTTATTGGGATGTACCAATAAAAAGTATTCTATCTATCTATCTATAACAGCTTATTTTGACAGACTAAGCGTACTAACATAAAACAGTGATTTTTAAAAATACACCGTAATCGGAGTTAGGGTGTTAAACATTTCTACAAATACGGTGTATTATTTAAAGTCAGCAACATAAAACTTCGTATGCAGACTATTTATATGTGACTTCAGCATGTTTCGGACAAGGTAATGTATATTGGTTTGGTAAGACTGAATGTATGGATACTGTTTCCGCACGGTGTGCTTTGTCAGTTCACTATTCCCGTCACGCTCCGCTCATCAGTTCAGGCGCAGCCAAGCTTGCTCTCAACTGTACAGCTTAATAATAAACTTTAACAACTCTAAGAACAATTTTTAATGCCAGTCGAAGTGTAATTACTATGTCACTTCTATCAGCAAATGTAAATACATATTACATATAATTATTATAAACGGGTCACTCATGAGGCCATGATATGATGATGTCGTTTTTTGACTTAAAATACGGGAGTGACCCGTTTTTAGGGTTCCGTACCCAAAGGGTAAAACGGGACCCTATAACTAAGACTCCGCTGTACGTCCGTCTGTTACCAGGCTGTATCTCATGAACTGTGATAGCTAGACAGTAAGAATTTTCGTAGATGATGTATTTCTGTTGCCGAAATAATAACAAATACTAAAAAGTACGGAACCGTCGGTGGGCGGTGGACTCGCATTTGTCCGGTTTTTTAATACCTACGTTTAATCAGTCACTTTACTATGTATTTCTAACAATGGATCCCATAATTTCATTTGGGCGAAACATCAAAATCGTTCAAACATTACATATGTTTGAACGATTCGTTGCGGTTCTACTAGAATCGTTCAGACAATACGTGTCAATTCATAGTGATTCTACCAGAACCGTTCAAATAATACATGTTCAAATAACACCTTTGTGATCTTACCAAGATCGTTTAGACAATTCATAACTATTATATATATATATATATACAGTTTCTATTTGTGAGTTCCTGTAATTGGCTCTGTACTACTATCTAAAAAGTTTAATGTATTTTTTAAAGCTGTTGGAATTCCTTGTATAAATAAACAAATTAATTTTCGATTCTACCAGAATCGTTCAAACAATACTTAGCTATATGTATATTTATTTACGATCCTACCAGAACTATTTGGGCGGTAAATGTCTATTCATTTAATTTCATTTATGATCGTAAAAGAATCGTTTAGTAAACAATACATATAAACTATTTGTTAATAAAGACTGCTTCATATAACAGACAGGAGGATGTCAACCGCTGGTGAACGGAGAAACTGTATGTTCGTCCTCTGGCAAGTCTGCTGTTATAAGATCCTCTCATTATCCCAGGACGGTTGAGGGAGGGGGGCAATAATATTTTTAGATAATATTATTTAATTAACATTAAAGACATTTCATTGACACGTGAAAAAAGTGAATGAAGTTGTCAGCTGTGTCATCGAGTTTTAAGTTTTTATTTGCGGCTAACTCTCTGAAAATCACGTGAAAAGGGGCTTCTTCAAGTGAAACTATACATATGTCTCGGGCTAGGCAGCATCGTATAATTTATCGATATCACATCATTTATTTTACGAGGATATATCGAATCACCTTCCTCTAAATACACTCAATCCGAAACTTACTTATGAACTTTCAAATCGATATCCGATACCGCAAAGCACATTACTCACGCTTGCAGAAAGATCCCGCCCAGTCGGAACGCCGCGGGTTCACACTGACACTTGCCAATCAATAAAGTTTCCTGAGATATGGCATCAATAAAGTTCGTAAGCCTATGCGAAGTTTAAAAATCTAGCTGGGTTTGATATTGATATTATACGAACTTGACACGACTCGCTATGCAGGAAGCCGATTCTGTTTTAACAATATTATGTGGTATTCATCATAATTTGACATAACCTCGACCGTGAGCACCAATAAGCGTCAGCGGCGAACGCTGATTGGTACGGACAAAATTTAATCAGTACCCCTAGTGTAACTTTGATCGACATCATAACGTGACGAACGCGTTTGCGTTAAGTCTCATTTTGTATAGGATTTTGAGGTTCCAAAACGTCCCGCTTGGCGCGCTCTTTCGAAATCCAATACAAAATGAGACTAAACGCAAACGCGTACGTCACGTTTGGAAATCGAATTTATTTACTAGGGGTACAGGAGTGGTATCATAAGGTATTTCACTCGCATTTATTACTTAAAAACCTGATAACACAAAAATGAGATGACAACAAACAACGATGTCAAATTGTTAAAACAGAATCGCAAAAAGCACTGCGAGTCGTGTCATGTTCGTATCATAGAAAGTACAATATCAATCTCAATTTCATTTATTCGAAGACCAACTGAGATCATTAATGTGAGTACAAATAAAGCTTAAATATATGGTTAGTATTTATACACTATAAAATGAATGGTACTATAATTAAGAATAAATTAATTAATTGAAATTGAAAAGAACGGAAATTACTTAAATCAAAAGAAAATACAATAAAAAGAATAAATATTACTACAAATAAAACTACTTAATTAAAAAAATAAAGTAAAAAAAATGTCTAATCAGGTACTAATAATACAGTTGTTAAATTTTATATAATGTCACTTCATACAATTTCCGCTATTTCAGGTTTCGCCAACATTTTCTAATATGCTTCTTTATATTGACCAACATCATTCATAAAAAAGGTTTTTGTCAAAAAAATACTTTTGTCGCCGACTGCACTTTGTTTTTTAACAGCCATCTAACATAGTGATAATTCTAACAAACTAAACTAGTTCTTTAAGTCTCACTCCAACAAAACTGAACAAAAAACAACAACTCAGCAAGGCAAAAATCACCACAGAGCATAACGAACATTCTAACTCTCAGAACAGACGTCAGATGTCGAGTGAGATTGACAAACCATGGTGTCACAGCCGGTAGCCGATAAAAATAGCGATGATAACAAGCATATGAAGCGAGCTTGACACTATCATTCTGCGATTTTGTCGATTAGCTAGATGTAAATATGTAATATAATAAATAACGTTTAACATTTGCTTTAATTTTTATAATATAATATACCTAAGGACTTACAAATAAAATATCAATAAACTTAACTATAAATAAAACGAAACCTAAACTAACCTCTAAAAACTAGTCAAACAACCCACCCCGCGTCGCTCCCAACGCAAAGGTGCCCATCACGCTTGCTGCGTTCCCGCGTTGAACCGCGATGGACAACCTTTGCGCTAGGAACGACCCGGAGCGGGGGTCGAGAGCCCTCTCCTGCAAGCGCCGCCCCAGTTCCCCAAGAAAAGATTTCGCCTCCACGCACCAGCACCCTGACGTCTCCACGGCAAGGGGAACAAACAAGTAGCTTGCCAGCTCCGAGTACTTGTCCCTCTTTAGGGACGCCGCCTGCTCAGCAGCAGCTCCCGCCGATCGCACGGTGCGGCCAAGGTGCGTGGCGGCGAACTTACTAACGCAGGTGGCATCCCACAAAAGGCACTTACCCCTCTCCCATATATATTACTTATATAATAAATTACATCGGAGTTCGTTCTTAACCTATTAATAAATTTGTTACAAGTAGAATACCAGCTTTGCAACTAAACCAAAAATTACGCCTTTAAATCATAGAATTAAAAATACCAATAAATAAATTATCTAAGCGTGTTTTTTTTTGTAAAAAGGTATATACTATTGTATAAACATTATATTGCAGTCGCAACATTGTCGTAGTTGTTTTGTCTTGAATTCCAGTTTCGAGGTTAATGTGTATTAATACAACACTGCCGCCTTAAGAAGAAAAACCATAAGTGACCATTTTTGCGAAATTGAGTTATTGACACCCTCGAAATCAGAAAGGAAAATGAGATTTTTCTATGTTGCAGTTATTTCTTTATCTTTAATAGTTCACGATTTAGACAACCATAACTACACGCCATTACGGTAAAGTTGCTTCCTGTTCGAGAAAGAAAAAGCATAAGTATATATTCATAGACAGAAAAGTACTTAAGTGACGACTTGTGTTTTTTTTCTTTTATCTTTAATTTGAGCCTAACATTTATTTCAGAAGAACAAAAAATATATTTTGGTATTATATAAAATTTCTATAAAAAAACCCATAACTTGACAAAAATGTTTATTATTAGTATAAAATTACAATTAGTCATAACTCTCGGAATTTGAAAAAACATAAGTTGCACAGTTATGTTTTTTCTATCTCGTATGACTCTTCCTTATGCTTTTTCTGCTTAGTGTTGGTTTCAAAAAAGTGAACTTGTGGTATATTTCTAAAACGTTGTTGTCAGTTATGCTTTATCAGGCTAGTAGGTAGCCCCCCTCCGGTCCCCTCAAGAACTTCCTTTCGGCCGGTTTACTCGAGCAATATGGCCATTTGCTATCAGTCTATTTCTGTTTCAACCTTTGATTTTAATACAAAAGGCACATTTCTTGCAGGCAAAAATTTTAGCTTGGTATTTGATTTCAGTTTCAGGGTTATATTTGCCTTTTTAAAACTACCCCAGCCCGGTTTAAATACAATAGGGAACTCTTTTTTATTTTCTTTAGATATGCCTGTTTAGTCGAAACATTACTACATACATTAATATTTATATAACCCTATAATACTTGGCAACCCATCTTCTACGATTATGAGGGTCTTATCCTAAAATTTTTTATCATAGTATATCACATTTAAAAAAAATTATAATCCAATTGGGTTTGAGATGTATTGGTCAAAATTGATCATAGTCATTTTAGAGTTTTCTATGTTGATTTGTGGGAAAACTTTTCTTCTGTCACTTTTACTTATTGCGGTTATATCTGAACCTGTGTCCACTTCAAAATCAAATGGAATCCCATCAATTTATGGCTATAAAAATATAGATGGTATTTTTTTATATAACTTACATCCTAAATGTCTAATATATATCGTGTAGTTCATTAGTTTCACAAACATCTTCCTATTTTTCTTCGGAGCAAGCCACAGTTTTTAGGCTTAGTTTTTAGGGAGCATAGCCTAAAAATGTGTCCCTTCCTGCCACATTCCGAACAGCACTGGTCTGTCCAATGTCCTATCTTGCCGCAGCACAGGTACTTTGACTGTTGTTGTTGACGCTGTTTTTGAGGCTGTAGACTCGCCGTCCCACGGTCCATTGAGAGCTTGACATATCATCTGGCTTAGCCGATAGTTTAAAAGCCATCTCTGCTATCTCAGCAACTACTGTTAACTTTGCCAGGGGCGCATCGGCCATCTCTTCAAAACTTCATATCTGATTGTCTCATTGTAGACGCCATTCTACAATTTGTCCTCTACACTGAAAAAAATAGATAGCCGAACTGGTTTTGTAACTTTACTAAATAACTAAACTACGGTTATAAGAAAATAAACTTTGCATACATTTACAAACTTATTTTGTAGTGTATACCCAGTACTTGAACACTGATAGCCAAACACGGTTTTGTAACATATAACAC
This sequence comes from Cydia pomonella, assembly GCF_033807575.1. Lineage (NCBI taxonomy): Eukaryota > Metazoa > Arthropoda > Insecta > Lepidoptera > Tortricidae > Cydia > Cydia pomonella. The sequence continues at coordinate 20,971,854 of NC_084704.1, forward strand.
ATAGTTCGCAAGTCCCAATTTTTGTGTAAACAGTAACCAAAATTTTGTTACAGTTATGCAAACATTTCTTTCAGTGTAAGTGTTCATTTACATTCTTGAAATCGCAATCGTTAGCCAGTTTACGAACAGCTAATTTTTTTTGTTTTTTATCGTTTCTCCTTCTTGCTTGCTGTCCATGAATCTCGTTCTGTGCACTGCTAGATTTATTCTGGGGTGGTAAAATTCTTGCAGTTTTTACATAGTTCCTCGTATGTACTTTTAATTGGTACATTTGGGGCACATAACCCAAACAATGTGTTATAAACGTTACTAGTAAAAAAAAATCCAGGGAGGAACCTTTTTTTTTCGAAATTTAACAAATATATAACAATTCAGGTGTTCCTCGTAACTTCTCCAATTTCCATCACTATAATTTGTACTTAGTGCAATCTAATTGAGGTTAATGTTAGTTTGTGTTACATTATTACGTAAAGATCTCTAAGAGTACATATCTCAATTGTTCTCTTTTTATTAATAATTTTATTCTTCATGGTATTTTTATGAATTCCTTTAACGAGATAAATCATAATTTGATTACTTTACCAAAGCAAAAAAAAAAAACTCAAAGTGCCCAATTGTCCTTTTTCAGCTTCTAGATCAATTATTAACATAAGCACAACTGTGTACTTGTGTTTTTATTTCTTAGTCATGGTAGTGCAAAACTAACACAAAAAACACAAGTACGCACTTATGTCATTTAATGTTAGTAAAAATATTTTTATTTATTTATTTTGCGATGCAGTGATGGTGTGACTCAGATGGGACGGGACAAATGTGCTAACACACGTTGCGTCACAGAAGAGACACCGACCCTTCTAGCAAGGAACCAATGTAAGACCATCTGGCCTTTTGCCATCAGAACGGTACAGTCAGCATCAATTAGCGGATGAAACAACGCTCCAAAATTATGTGACATCCCAGATAACTTTTCCAAACATAGATAAATTTCTAAATTTCACGTTTAAAAGTATGTATATCTTTTACAGTTTTAGTTGTTCTATATTTAAGACATCAGTTTTTGTCAAGCTGTTACAAAATACTTACTAGATACTTATGAAGCGTTGTTTGATCCTCTACTTTTGATGCTGACTTTACAATCCCGGAGGCTCCAGGACACAGGAAACATTGGCTGAGAGCAAAGCCCTGCGAACTTCCTCATTTATCGAACGCCCTGCGCACCTCTGACAACTAAGGCCATGGTGTCCGGCCTCCTGAACCATGGCTCCACATATTTATTATATATCTATGTACCTCACATATATATTTAAATTGTCCTAAGTAACAAGTTATTTCACGTTTTATATAAGACGAATAATTCACTTTTTGTCCACTTGTCTTCCAAAAATCCCGTGGGTTTAATAAACACGGCCCTGTTCTCGATAAAGGTAAGGCAATAAAGGTACAACACGATGTCAAGAATCTCACTAGTTCTCAAGGTAAGGACACTATACCACTAATGAAGCTGAAACCGTATTAAGGTAATGCACATTTAAACTCGAATAACCTTTATCATTCGACGGAACGACGTCGTATTCGCGAAACCTGAAATTTGATTTTATGACATCATCCTGTTATCGTGGCGAGGCAGGCTGAAAACGGCAAAGTTCAGCTTCGTTATGAATTCTGTGTCATAGGCAAATTTGGATTTTTTTTATTTTCATCACAATCTTATGGAATATCAGAATCAGAAGGGCTGGGTCGACAGTCAAGTAACGCTGAAGTCATTCGTTTGTATCTACCGATAGGAACTAGGTACGTGTTTTTATTAGGTAAGCTTAATCCTTATAAGAAATAAAAGAATCGTGGAAAAATTCAACGTATCGGACGAGACTCAAACTCGTGGCTCTGGGATACCTGCCCGCCGCTCTACCAACTGAGCTGCCGAGACTTACCCGATAACGGCGAGTATTTTCACCATATGCTTCGTATGCGCGCCTTAGGGTGGCACATAGTGACATCTACCGTCAGAGTAATAGGATAGGCTGTAATGGATAAGACTCTATACTATGAAACTTATTTTTGTTGTTTACTAATTAATTCTACATCAAGTTATCAACACTGTGCTAAAATGAAAATTTAGTTGATAGTAGTACATATGCTTTGATTACGCAAAAATATCTTTGTCTTTTCCGTAGGTAGGTACACGGAACAATAGCGTTTTAGACATTTGAGAGGCGTGTGAGGAGCCGAAAACAACAAGTAGAGGTAATTTCAACAATTTGATTAAATGTAATGGGTATATACATCGAGCGAAATGCGGCTTTTCCCTTGTCAGAGGAAGCGCTCAGAGGCAGAAACCAGGGTCCAAGGATTATTGAGAGTTATGGTATAAAGAACAGGATCCTTCTTCTTTGTTTTATAAAACCGTATCCAATTTTATTCTGACGACCAGTCTGGCCTCGTGGGGTGCCTATGAAGCCGTTGGTCCCGGGTTTGAATCCTGGTAAGGGAATTTATTTGTGTGATGAACACAGATATTTGCTCCTAAGTCATAGGTGCTTTCTATGTAATAAAATAATTTATTTGAATTACAATTTACATTTCTATAGTAATGAGATTGGAACCTTCATTTAAGTATAAAATATACTTGTGGCAGTAGGCCCCGCTCTTCCATAATTTGAAAGGGTGTAACCAAAATATAATTTAATTTTGTATGTTACTATATGTACATAAGTATGTATTTATCTATATACGTATGTATATCGTCGCCCAGTAGTACCCATAGTACAAACTTTGCTTAGTTTGGGGCGAGGTCGATCTGTGTAAGATTGTAAGATATTTAATTATTTTTTTATTTTCGGCAGGCGGCGGTGACTCGCTCTCTCAATATGGGCCCCCACAAAAATCGACATTAAAGGTGGCTCAAGGGTAAGATCGGTTGCATTACTTTAATTTCTATTAACTTTCTATAACTTAATCCACTCCAAATGATGATAACATTACGTTTATTATAGAAGTGGTTATATAGTCGTAATGATGTGAGCTTTCCGTGCAAATCACTTTTGCCTCGTGCATAACAAAGCATGATTTTTGTATGAATTCTATTCTATAACAATAACAGTAATAACTGGTAAGTATACTCATAATAATACCTACCAGTACCAATACGACATAAATACAGCGAGCATGGCACAAAATTTGCGTTATTATTTCACGAGATGTTAATAGGCAGTATAATAAATTGGGAATCTTGCTTAGAATAACATAGCTCAGGAAGTAAGTCCTGGAAGCGTATTACAGCTGGGAATTAAACTGCTGAATTAGGTCACATCCATACACTGCACAGCAATGTTTCTTCACTGCATTATCGCAATGGTGATAGACAGAGATGATTCTTAGGGTGGTACTTCATCCAATTGTTGGGACGCACGGATCTGCTTCCGACTGCTCCCAAGCACTTATTATTGGGTCATACTCTAGAAAGCCAGACAGAGAACGCATCATGTGTTAGAGAGGTACAAAATAATCATCTGTGACCTTCCGTTGTTAAAGATAGTTATAGTTTGATAATGAGAAATATGTAATACCTACTGTATTAGGTTTTAGATGTTTTGTAGTTACGAAAATAGTCATTACTATTTAAATTGCTGGTTTAGCAGGTTGAACAACTTCCGCGTGTAAATTATTTGTCAAATGGATAAACGGACAATTTTTTGGATAAAAACTACATCGGGTGAATAATGACGACCTGGAGGCCAATTCAAACGTATTTAGATATCTAAATGATGTTAGTTTGTTACCATTCGCGCGTCCAGTTTGCTCGTACTTGTTCATACATGTATTGGCAAATAATATCAAACAGACATCATTTAGATGTCAAAACGTAAGTTCGAATTGGCCTTCAGGCCATTGTTGCTTGCTGTTATAATTTCCCTGTTTAGAATTAAATACCTACCTACGTAGGCTAAATTAATCGTTTTGACGCTTTATATATAAACAGCGCACTCAACGTAAAGTTATTCAGTGTGATTCGTCAGAAAACATGCTTCGTTTTACAGTGTTGGCTATTGTATTGACTACCGTGTTGGTAAGCGAGAACCTTTACTTAATTTATTTTATACAAATATACTTTATAATATTACTTTTTTTTTTTTTTTTATATCCACAGTATACCTAAACCTGTATTGATTATTTTTTAATCAACTGTACATACTCGTACATATTTTCAACTTCTCTAAAACGTTTACGCATTTTTACAAGCTTTTATTTACTTTCACCTGACCGTTGTCTGTTTGTAATCAAATCTTGCAAGTTAAATTTGCCACTTCCCGGTTTCCGATTGAGCTGAAAATTTGCATACATATGTAAGTCTAGTGACAATGCAATATTATGGTACCATCGAGCTGATCTGATGATGGAGACAATGAGTATTAGTTGCCTCAGGAAAGAAAAGAACAGTCAGCGATAAAAGCTTGTACCAAAAATGAAATTATTGCGAAAAACTTATATTACCTAGTATTTTCTTGAATGAAATAATAGTATTTTATACAATCGTGATATAACAGAGAGCTTTTCAGTCGAGTACCGTGTTTAGGCAACGAAGCTTGCCTTGAGCTGTATGCCTGCGCAGTTTTTTCATGTGCATTTCAACTGCACAGGGAAAGCTGTATAGGATACTGCACAGTCGAATGCCACACACGCTCCGTTTTACCTGTGCAGTTGACAAAACTGCGCAGGTTTAGTTACAGTAGAACTGATTATGAAGACCTACATACAGTGATCCCAACAGGACACGTAATGCAATGAAGTATCCCAGTCGCCTTAATTGGACTAACTTGTGATTGTTATGAGATGCACTCCGGATCTCTAAATTAATTTAATGTCATTTCAAACTGTTTTGTGGAGACAATTTTACCCAATTTTTTATTACAGGCTGACAGTGAGGACTATAGGAAAAAATGTATGAGGCTGTTTCATCCGGTGAGTTAAAACCCTACCAAATGCGAGTCGAATTCACGATTAAACGGTGTTTGTTATATATTTATTGTTACGTAGTACCTGTTATTCTTTATCACACTGAGTTTGTGGTTTGTATATTAAATCACAAACATGCTATACCTATAGAGAAATACTATTATTTAGCGGCAGAGGATTCACATTATATATAATATTCACCATTTGTTGTGTAATTGTGGTTGGACCTATACGTATGACTTAATTCGCCTTAATTCATTCTGAAACAATTGTTATTTTCAGGGATCTATGCATTGCTGTAAAAGCGAAATGCCGCCAATGAATTTCGACATAGGAGAACTGAAAGAATGCTTTAAGATTCCACACGCTCACCATTCTGTAAGTGTTGTGTTTTGTATCAACGCATGAATTGAATGCATCGGCATTCAAAATACCTACTAACTGCACAACCAAGTAGATGAATTTCGTAACATCATCATCATCAATGAGTTCTTTCAGATATCCTTATATAATTTAGCTTTAAACCATTTTCATATTAAATGCCGTGCTTGTGATATACCTATTGTCAACAAAAAAATAAAATAATTTTTCTAATGATATTATAAATTTAAAAGTTTGTTTACATATTTTGATATTTGGATACTTATTCCTCCTTCACATAAAACGGCATAACGGGTTTCGATGGCCAGAGGCTATATTAATTTACTATGGCTATACTTAGTATATTATACTAGTGGTACTGGAACAATAAATAAAAAATATAACATAAAGGCATGCCCTCGTATTAGATACTCATAAGTTAATGAGATTCATTATAGTGTGCAACTTTTCTAGTGCGACCATGATATTTGCATTGCGAAGAAACGCGGGTTCGCCTCCGACGACGGTACAGTCGACATGGACGCATGGGAGAAGCTTATTACGGAAGACTTTAAAAGTTCTCCTACGTTGATAGAAGCCATCAAAGAGGACTGTATCAAGGGTGACATCAGTAAATACGGACCACCTGATGCTTGCCAGCTGTCCAAATTGAAGATGTGTCTGCATAGGGCTATGGTCCTCGTAAGTATATTCCCTAAATGCATTCTAAAATATAACTTATCTATAATACTTACCCAACTTCGCTTAATTTAATTTAACTAAATTATTGTAACGTACTAATTACTTTTTTCTTCTCCTAATAGTTTAATGTACTTACCTAATAAATAATAATAATAAAATTATTGAGACATAACATTTTCTTCTTCCCGTTCGTCACTTGTATCGGTCACTTAATTTTTTGGTCGAATAACTATTACCACACAATTGTTTCAATTGGCATTTTCATTCAACGATTGTCATTTTGGCTAGGTCCCTTAGAGTCGTTTTTTAATTTAGTTGTAATTTTTTAGGATATTTTTTATACAACAAAAATATATTAACTATATATTTACAAGTCTTACAGAATATTGTATTGTATTATTTTTTTTACATTGTATTAAATTTCTTTATAAAAATCGGAAATAAATAATTAAAATCCATTACGTATCAAACTTAATTAGTTATATCCTCTACTCCTTAATTAAGAAAAAAAAATGTAAGACTATAAGCTGTGAAATAAATAATGCTGCTCTTGGGTGTAATAAAAAATAAACCATAACTATCAAATCTCTTTATTTTCAGGATTGCAAGGAATGGGATGACAATGGCCCTTGTACTGGCATCAAGGACCTGGTCATGGAGTGCGCCAAGATGGATGAATAAACACTGATTTACCTAATTACTAATAGTGCTCTACTCGTAATGATTATTTTTGCAAACGGTATGCTACTTATATAAATAAATATTTTTTCTCGCTGCGAAACATTTTCTAAAGCAGTTTTATTAACTCTATAGCGTACCTAGCTTGTTTAGTAATAGTACATTACATTATTGCTGATGCCGGGAAATAGGAACTCGTGGATGAGTATCGATTTTGTCGGACGATGCGTAGATTTTTTTAAAGTTAAAGGCACAACTCATACTGACATTCAGTACAATTCAATATTCGTTCATTTAATTTAATTGTTCAATATAAGCTCTAAGTGCACGCCTAAGATTTGTAAAAAATATATAAAAGTTATGTAGTCTTCCATTTTATTAAGTAGTATTCGCACGATCATACACGACGGTCTTGTAAAAACGAGACATGTAAGTTATTTTATCTTCCTATCTCACTCTATCATAAGAATTGAAATTACTGTTGACTCGTGTAGACGCGGCTATAATAATAATTGGCTATTTGCATTGATTTTTCTTAGTGGATACATATTTTAAAAAGTAAAAAACAATACAGTAATAACTTCCCGTCCGCTAAAAGAGGAAAATAATGATTTTATTTTTTTAAATTTAAATTTGACCATAAAGAAGAACTTCGCGTTCTATTTTTGCTACAATAAGCTGGTAAACAGGTACGAGCATATCGAAGAAAAATATAGTTTACCACTCCTGAGAGTCCTAGAACACCAACAAAAAAAAACAGCCTACACAAATAGGCAAAACACCCCAGAAAAATTAATTAAACTAAAATTTATTTAAAAAGATATAACTTATGAAGACTTAGAGATACAGAAACCGGGTTTTTACGGTAATATATATCGATTAGTTAACGTAAAAACTGCGGTGTTCTACATTTGATAATCCTTCTGTTGGATTTAAATAAGTACATGTAGAATCCTAGGAATGTGAAATATCTTAAATAGCACACATGTATGTAGGTACCATATGAATCTGACTATTTTAATCTACGATGTAAACCTGAAAAAAATCATTTCAATTGTATTTATGTACTATAAAATAGTTGACATTTTCTCATAATAGCTTCAATTATTATTGTTGTGCAATTGACTACTTCCTACGACATTTAAAAAAAAATATACACCTTTGCGGTAAATTAGAGTATTTTACACTGAATTGTAGGCAATATACTTAATGTAAACTGACCTTCATAACTAGACAATGTTATTTAAAATTGTACATACTACTTTTTTTATAAATTGGAATATTTTTATGGTATTCTCATTCAATCTTAATAAGATAAAAAAGTACCACATTAATGCAGCTGCAAATTCCATCCACATGTCACCTTTCCTTGTTTCATCACTTATGACATATAGTCAGAATGATTGATTTATATTTTGAAGAAGAGAGAAAGCTGCAATTTGGCATGGCATCATGCCAAATTGCAGCTTTCTAGTACTAAAGATCACGAGCAAAGCCTCGGACGGACCGACAGATATGGCGAATCTATTAGGGTTCCTAGTCGACTACGGAACCCTCAAAGGACGTCAAGCAAGGCGATCCCTCTATCAACAGTACCCTAAGTTGTTCAATAATATGAGCTTTGCTTTAAGCAGGTGTTCAGAAAGCTGGCGGAAGGGTAGAATCATAAGGGCATTGACATTGGTGGAAAGCAGATAACCAAACTGCATTACGCCGGTGACGTAGGCCTGTTTTCATCTTCAACTGCAAAGTTCTGTGTCTTACTCCAAGACCTAAGCAGGCCAAGCCTTGAGGTTGGATTAATGATAAACATGTCAAAGACTAAGCTCATGATCATAGTCTATAAATAAGAAAAGGAGTGGGCGGGGAAGAAATAGAGATATTTGGGCCAAACAAGGAATTTAAGCGTAAAATTAACCGATCACATTAAAAATAGAAAACTGTACTCCAAAACTTGACTAACTGACGTAGCTGAAGCTACTGCCAAAATTAACAAATTGCAAGGCATCACGGTTGACGTCGGGGATTGACGCCTTTGAGATAGACTGGTGGTAGGAAACTGCATAGGATATGAATACTGAAGAAATCAAAATATCAATTTAAATATATGAAGAGTAATCAAAATATCACGAAATGCTGAAAAGTTTTAATACAGAGGTAATATCTCGTAGGTATGCATAATTCTCGGAATCGTACATCACTCGTGCGCCGGCCTCAAGTTCAAATATTAACCCCCTACCCTGTATTTGTGTATTTTGCGTTTATAACAATCTTGTGAAAACCGTAAGTTAAAGAAAAATTTAGTTACCAAATAATTTCAGATAATAATAAACCAATACCACTATTGGTTTATTTTTATACGTTATTGGATAATAATAAACCAATACCACTATTGGTTTATTATTATAGTGCCACCACTATGTACACTGAATGTTATAAAGTGAAAAACAATCTTTATTTTTGCCTGTTTTTTAACATATTGTACCCATGCCTAAAATTTTCTATCCACTACCTATATAAAGGCACATACTTAGCAAAGTAGTTTAAGCCAAACCATTCAGGTTAATTCGACTAGGCGTCATATGAAACTTTCCTTTCCTTGTACCCCGCTCTCGCCTCAAACGACGAAACTTTGTCTTAGGCTGAAACACTTCATTTTATGACATTTGTTCCTCCGGCCACTTTTATAGTTCTATAAGAAAAGACGGACATAAATATTTTTACGAGTAAACAGATGTTACAAATTAAATAGTGTTATAATTATGGTTGTGAGTTGTGACGATGAAGGTATATTATTAAATGACCTTTTAAATAATATTAATGTATTTAATGGTGGTCCGAAAAAAACAATTTTGAATGTTGTTTCTCCACAAGGCTCTTTTTAGTCAAAAACGTATAAAAATTATACAAACCAATCTTGAGAACAATCAAACATTATTTAAAGGTCGCTCGAAATGGAGCAATTCTGTTTCACTAAAATGTATGATGTGCCATAGAAAAAAGCTTACCTAGAGGCGTTTTACTAATTTTATTAAATTTTTCCCTATTTAGTTACGATTATTTAAAACATAAACCGGTCATTTTGTTATTTATGAATTGATGTGTTTATTATTTATTGTATGGAGATATCAAATTCTAAAACAATATTGAGCGACGAAATAATAATCAGATGAGCTAAAAAAAGAAACTAGACCGAGTAGAAGTTTTATATACAAAATAACTGCTTGCTCTATTTTATTTATATTACAATCTTTTACGTAAATGTACAGTCGGCAAACCTGTTAGCTTAGCACCCTTGCATACATTCCAAGTTTCATGAAATGTAAGCATGATGTTTTTAACTGAAACGGTGCCTTCTATTGGGAGCAGCTTATTGGCGGCTGGGTCATGTGACTCTGTGTCGTCCAGATTACCAATATATTAAGTTCAACTACATAATTACTACTACAATAATTACTACACAGTTTCCTTTAACTTTAATCGTAACTATTCAATTATAATTTAAACACCTATTTATAGCAAACACCACATTTCCTATTAATAAAATTGTAAATTAGAAGCCCCAGTAACGTATTTGCGTTTTACGTTATCTAACGTATTCATGCCAGTTATTGCGTTTCTCAGCTAATTAAAACCCGGTATTGAACGAGAACTATCTCCCCAAGTATAATGTCTGCCATAAACTCATATCTATTACATACCCTTCCGACTAACTCTGCTTAATAAGAGTCCCACTAATACCAGTTTACGTTATTGTTCCAGCCTTAAGGCTAAGATTAGCATATAAACACCATCATTCCTAGATTTATACGTGAAAACTTGTTGTCTTTTGTCTCCCAGTGTCGTGGTTAATGTTCGCTTTGTTCCCCTACACCGCACAGTATATCAAGCTTAACGGATGTTATCTCACTGACTTTAAACAGTAACCGTTTTAAGAACTTTCGATAGAAATAACAAAAGAAAAAGTGAGTTATACTTTTTCATACAATATTATTTTTACAATATTAGTCATGGATTTAAAAAGAAAAAATAAGAACCAATAAATGCCAGTATGTAGGTATGTCTGCTTAATCAAAAAACAACATGTTTTTTTTTATCAATCTGAGAATAGTCATGCATGTTAGTTTGTAAGAGAGAAGTTTAGTACAAATGTACCTACCTGATTTTAATTAAGTATTTTTTACTATAAATACATACATATCTATAAAAAGGTGCTCCTAATGTACGTCATGTTAAAAAAAATGTTAGGTCGCTGTACTGGGACTGGTAGGTACATAATAGGTAATTTATTTTTTTGTAAAAGAACTTCCAACATTCATTCCAACAACTAAGGATTTGGTTTTTATTTATAAATTAAAGTTGTCTAAATATTGTTATAGTTGATACAGCACATGTTCGTATAAGGACTCATCTCCAGTTTTCGGTAAGTATTCATTTTGTCATTTCATTGTGCCTTACTGCAACTCATGCAACATATACCTGTCTCACTTAAAAATTGGGTCACTGCTTCCATCTATCTACAGTAGGGTGGCAACTTGATAAAAAATATTTATACAACCTCGATAATATTTTTTAATTATAGAATGATTCAATATTATATTTGCACAATATACTTAGTTTTACTTAGTGGTATAAATATCACCCCCACACTACTATAAAATACTAATTATAAGCGTATTTTATCTATTCACAATAAAAACGGATTTCCAGAAAAAATGCACCTGTTTTGCCTTAATTATCCTTAATCTTCCATACAAAATTAATAAGTCAGTTTTTAACGGTGCATACAATAATTATGTATAGTTAACTGTGGTACAAAACTGTCAGTTAAAAGCGGGACACTTTTTTATTGCTTAAATCGATAGTGCTCGTGATTCTGAGTAAAAATAACCCAAATTTTGTCAGGTTTAAAAAAAAGTACAAGGTACACTTTTTTTTTAAATGGCCATATTCAGAATTCTAACGAATATCTAACAACTATTTTAATGAACAAGCACATTAATCTGACATTCTTAATTAGGAATAAATACTCGTAGTTATTAGTGGACGGTATTGTCCTCAATAGCCTCGGGCCTTTCTGTAATGAAAAACTTGAGCTCTAAAATTAACCCTTTGTTCGCTTAATCACCTCTATTAACATAACAGAGAGTGGCCGTACGGCGCTTAACTTTATTGTGCAAAATCTGCAGTCCACTGTTCTGTACAGAGTTAACGAGAACTCTTAATTTTTTGTTCTGAGCCTCAGAGTGATGCTGTTGAATTCTTAACTAAGTACCACGATTGAATTTTTTCCTTATTTCTCCTTAGGGTTTCCATTTTAAAGTATAAACAGTTTCTTTTAAGTACAAAAATATACAACTAATTAATGTAGCTCGCGTCTAAGTCTCAATTGTCTTCGTTTACCATAAGTAGCCTTGCCTCTCCTTTGTAGATTTTGTCAGCTTGAACACTTTTAGGTATATCGCTCAATGTGATTATGATATTTTACTACCTATTTATTTTACTTTCCGATGCATGCATATAACTAACAAAGAGTAGAACCAACGACTACGTTATGGTCACCTACATATTTTTAGAATTGTTATGTTAGATATAAAAAAGCAATCTGAAAATTTAGTTTTGAAATATATTGAGGTTAATAAATGAAGGATCTTGCTTTAAACTAGCTTTGTGAAAAGCTTGCGTTTTACACACAAATCATAGTAAAAGTTAATAACTTGAGCTACTTTTTAGATGTACGTCACGTTCTGTCTGACTGGCTCCACAGGGAATGGTGAAGTGAGGAATAAAATGTAGATTTCTGCCGAAATTATATAGCTTGCGACAAACTAAATAGTAAATATTTTTAAATTGTTATATTACTATTTATATTGGAAGTATCAATTTTAAAACGGTGGCAGCAATTTATGTGCCACCATGAAACCCCGTTTTTACTAGTTAAAGCCAGTTTTCCGTAAGGCCTCGGAATAGTTTTAACTGGGACTTCTGTCAAAACAGAGAAAATCAATGTGGGCAAACTTTGTCCATTATTGACCCCCGTTTTGTATTAAAGGTCCCATGCGCGCATCACCAGGATTATTCGATGTTTATGCCATTATTCTTTCTTTCTGTGCCTAGTTGTTGAAACAATATCTTGTTGCGCTGTAGTATATGATCAGCTCATAAATGTGTTGAATTAACGACATCTGCTTAATAATAGTTCACATAATAACTTTAACCAGAAGTTATCTAAATAAATATTAAGTGAACACTTTACAATAGGCGTGTCTTATAATTGTAGACTTTATATTAGCTTCAAACTCAATAAAAATCAACACCTGTTTAAGTGTGCTACTTAGTTATGCATTTAAAAACTGTTTAACCAAATCAGCATAATATTATCTGGGTCTTGTTTCTATAATGCAAAAGGGAAAAATAAGTAAACAAACTGATACTGTCGGTGAAATTTAGTAATAAAGAGTGCTAACTAATACGAGTATTCTCCAAGAAGGGAATACCTTTATGGTTGTCAATGTTGTTGTGTTAACATTGCTGGGGTCCAGCCATACATGGAAAAAGTCCGAAATTTGCTATTGAAATCTGGACCTGTAGAAGCTAGGGTTGATCTTGTTTTGTTTTTAAATGGAACGAAAATTGCGACGGCAAATAAACGCATCGGATTTATACTAATATACCGGCAAACATGGTACGGACTGTGCTAAGAAGGTTCGACCGTATGTTCTTAGGTACCTACCTACAGAAAGTATGTTCATTTCTGTCATGTGAGGCAATCCAGCGTATTGTACATACTTATATAGCCGCATCCTTATCGAATCGCACCAAAATCATAGTATGCTTCAAAATTTGGCTTGGCACCGACTTCAAACATTTCAGTTGGTAACGCATATACTTAAAGAAGGATAATATTTTATTTTATCCTTTTTGAAGTCGATTTACTTTATTTCGTAAAAAGATTTTATTTCATTTGTAGTTTGCCTTATCACACTTATGAAATGTGCATATACGTGATGGCTTCCGTTTTGTACACTTAAATTATCTTTAAGCCTAAGCCTCATTCTTGTTCTATAGTCTCTAAGAGTAGATGTTGATTATTACCTACTTCATTTAAGAAAAACCTGCTCCTATTGTACATAATGATTGATGTTTTGAAGCGCAAAATCTTAAAGTTTATACTTACTTGCCCATGAACAAACACATTTAAAATTGTATATTAAAAGTATGCATTGAGTAAAAGTTTTTATTAAACATTTTCTTGTATTCAGCGCAATATGAAAGGAAAGTCTATTAAATTTCGCGAATGCTCGTTTAATTTATTTCAGCATTGCATGTTTTTTATTATTCTTTGTGAAGATTACAATACATTTTGATTGCCTATAAGCGACCACCCATTGCTTTTAATTTTAACGTTGCATGAAAATTAAAAAAATCGCTTGGTGCAGAATTCAGATCAAATTTAAATACAGATCGTTTTTTAACCAACCAGCCAGTTGCACCAACCACATTGGACAGACTGATCAATGTCACTCATCAGAGTTTACTATAAAACTTTACATACATTAAAATTTTGCGAACGCTTTACCGTTGACAGAAGATTTGGAATAATACCCTGTATAATATTTTATATAAAAAGCATGCCAAAAATAATAGTACATTACTACAGAGGCCGGGACGAAACGGGTTGCCGGCCGAAGACATATAGACGGATAGGTCTGAGGCGGGCAACCCCATATTTCCCGCCGAGGTATGTATAGTGCTTTTCTCAAACTGCAATGAAATAAACAACAAAAAAAACATTGTTTTTTATTTTTAAAGAAATTATAAGTAAACAAGACAAAAACTAAAACAAACGTGTGTATATTACTATTTCGCTATATTTTAACTCGGTTTTAATAGAAAACAGATACTTCATACATTTATATTTATTATCATGTTACTTCAAAAAAGTACGAAACACGTTTCTGAACTAACCTTTATAATTGACACTTGTCATTGTTGTCAATTTGCTTCAACCAAAATCAAATTATAGTCTTCTCAATCTCAATAATCAATCAGAAATCAATAGCAATAGGTACTTGTCGGTAGATATGTAGATAAACTAAACTTATTCGAGTTACAGTTTCAAATACTAAAACACCATTTCGGGTTAAAAGATGCTTAGTAAACAAAATATTAAAGGTACCTAAGCATAACTTCTAAAACTAAACACACAACAGATTATTTAACAAATTTAGGAAATATTAAATGAGACATTAGCCATATTAGGACAAGTACCTGGGCGACCGAGCTTTGCTCGCTTATAACTATTTATTGTAATATGGTGGTGTATAGGTGATAATCTACATAAACTTAAAAAGTAAAATGTGAACTGACAATTATTATTATTTACAAACGATTTTAACCTTACAGCACTTGTCACAGAGTATAGCCATCTATTGTCAATTTCTCTTATTACATAGGTAATTTTTTTGTGAGAGTCAGAATGGCGGGTGTACCTAAATAAAATTAAATGAAAACCATACCATATTTTTGTACCTAATTTGTACTATTTAGTACCTCCTTTAAAAAAAATTGTACCTCACGGTACTTAAAGTTATCACCAAAAAACAGGTCACCCGCCATCCTGACAGTCAGAATGGCGGGTGTACTTTATTACGCCATGTTCCCGTGGTTATTGATAAATTCTATAAAAGCCAAATTTTAATACCTTTTTTGTACCTTCATATTCAATTATAATACGCGTCATTTTATTTTTGGTTTCCAAGTTTTACTCATTTTATATTTTGCTTGCTATTACAATTTTGCAGGCGTTATAATTTTTCAAATTATCGATTTCATTTTTAAGAAAAAACGCTAAGGT
Source organism: Cydia pomonella (assembly GCF_033807575.1). Taxonomy (NCBI): domain Eukaryota; kingdom Metazoa; phylum Arthropoda; class Insecta; order Lepidoptera; family Tortricidae; genus Cydia; species Cydia pomonella. The sequence goes on from NC_084704.1 coordinate 20,987,404, forward strand.
ACAATTATTTTTATTACGCCAGGATTTAGTACCTTTAATGTTTAATCTGTTAAGTTCAAATAACTCAGTAAATCATGTCTTAAAAAAGGCTAGGCGCCAATTCAAAGAAATCTTCCTAAGAAAAATCATTTTTAAGACATGGTTTTCTGAGCTATTAGAACTTAACAGATTAAACATTAAAGGTACTAAATCCTGGCGTAATAAAAATAATTGTACCTTAGCGTTTTTTCTTAAAAATTAAATCGATAACTTGAAAAATTATAACGCCTGTGTTAGATTATTATTTATAAATTGTATTATGTATGGAACTGACCTGTTTCTCTGACAATATTCTTTATTTAAACACTTGACTCAATATCACGCGAAGTTTACACAATTTGTGATTTATGTGGGTACGATACGAAACCACGGTTGATTAGAGAAACATGGATAGTGATAACTTTGAGACGGTAGTTAACCTACTAATAAGATTCGTAAACTATTTAAAAGTGATTATATTATGTATTAATATTACTTATTAGTAATTATGTATAACGGAGTTTATTGAAAAGATGTTGTGATTATTTTATTCTGCATTATTCGATAACTGGATGAGAAAATACGTTTGTGACGTCACTTCTCGAACGACAGATGGCATGATTAACCAGTTGTGAGTGGCTGGTTAGCAGTGGATATAAAAGGGCCCGACCCATTTCATTGGGATCATTCTCATTGTGATTCTTCGTTGCGCTGCAGCACTGAGTTAATCGTCGCCACAGGAATATTGAAATGAAAGTTAAGTAAATACTATGTTGATAATTATTTTAATGTTTATATACCTTAATGCTGAATTAATCATTAAATAATTCATTCAGACATATATTGGTGAATTATAAAGTATTAGTGATTGTATTTATTAGTTGTTGATGATAAGGTGAATAAATTGGATTATTAACTTTAATAAAAAGGTTTTATTTTCAATTATATTTGTTAATTATTTAATTTATCATACTAGTAATCCAAATAGCATCTAGTGATTCTTTTAACAGTTTCGAACAATTCTGAATCAAGGTAAATAAATAACTTGATGACAAGTTATGCCTAATTTATACAGCTAACTTAGTGTTATCAAGCAGTATTGAGAATTTAATGTAATATTTACTATTAATTCTGTTTTAATTGCTTGTTTACATAACAGCAGGGTTTGCTTTTATTTACTCGGACATCCATTTTAATTTATTATTCTAACATCAGAAGTTGGGATAGTATTCAGCCTTACTTTAAAAAAATGCTTATGTAATTTCAGAGAGATTTGGAAGCTGTGCATGGCCTTCTGAAAGCGATCAAGGATGCTGTCTCTGGTGCTCTTGGAAAAGACGTGGACATTGCTTTGCCTACTTTCGACCCTGCTACAAGCGACAGTGGAGCAGAGTCCTGGTATATCTATAATGATGTAAATGTTAAAATTGTATTTTTTATAGTAACGTTACCTCAACATCAGAATCGCCTATATATTACAAATAATTTGCTGTACTATAAAACTGCACATAATGCAAAATGAATTGTCAGATTGGCCGAACGGTTTTTAGAGAGTTTAACAAACAGTAAATACCTGCATCGTCGGAAAATCTACAGGATATTCACCTTTTCATTTCATTATGTATTTATGTACACGAACCTTAATGGATCTTTTAACTATACAGAATTTTGAATGATAACCTGTATAATTTTTTAGTTCTGACACTTGGAGACTTTTACACCTCAATAATTTGATTTTTTTTGTGTTATTTTTTTAAATATTAAATACTTTTTTTAACTTGACGTTTTCATTGGTATTTCCCACGTTGACGTGTAAAAGTGCCCTGGTGGCCTGTTCGCTGAATAAATGTTGAAGGTGCAATTTACTAATAATGTAATGCTGGTAAATATACATTTTGTGCAATAGTATTTTGTACAAGATAATATTATTATCTGCTGTAGATTGGTTAAAAAAAAATACGCTGGTCGGCCACATACTTGATACCGATTGGTCTCACTGGCAGAGTGTGAATGTGATCGGTATGTCTAGGTATGGTTTGGCATTTTTCATACACTATTTAGGTATCCGCTGGTCGGTCATTTACTTGGTGTCAATTGTCTCACTAGCAGCGGGTGAATGTAATTGGCATGCCGAGGTATTTGGCAATACCCACATTTTTGATACACTTAATTGGGTATCCGCTGGTCGGTCATATACTTGGTGTCAATTGTTCTCACTAGCAGCGGGTGAATGTAATTGGCATGTCTAGGTATTTGGCAATACCCACATATATTCGCTGGTCGATTTTAATTAGACTAACATGTATATTCAAGCAGATCATGATATTGATTATACGAAATGTGTAAAATAGGATTATTATATATATAATTGGATTAAGCTTTATTTAATGAATGAAGTGATTGTCTAATTATGCTTTTGGTACTTCGGGAACGAAGTACACGTCAGTATGGCCGTGTTAGATTATTATTTATAAATTGTATTATGTATGGAACTGACCTGTTTCTCTGACAATATTCTTTATTTAAACACTTGACTCAATATCACGCGAAGTTTACACAATTTGTGATTTATGTGGGTACGATACGAAACCACGGTTGATTAGAGAAACATGGATAGTGATAACTTTGAGACGGTAGTTAACCTACTAATAAGATTCGTAAACTATTTAAAAGTGATTATATTATGTATTAATATTACTTATTAGTAATTATGTATAACGGAGTTTATTGAAAAGATGTTGTGATTATTTTATTCTGCATTATTCGATAACTGGATGAGAAAATACGTTTGTGACGTCACTTCTCGAACGACAGATGGCATGATTAACCAGTTGTGAGTGGCTGGTTAGCAGTGGATATAAAAGGGCCCGACCCATTTCATTGGGATCATTCTCATTGTGATTCTTCGTTGCGCTGCAGCACTGAGTTAATCGTCGCCACAGGAATATTGAAATGAAAGTTAAGTAAATACTATGTTGATAATTATTTTAATGTTTATATACCTTAATGCTGAATTAATCATTAAATAATTCATTCAGACATATATTGGTGAATTATAAAGTATTAGTGATTGTATTTATTAGTTGTTGATGATAAGGTGAATAAATTGGATTATTAACTTTAATAAAAAGGTTTTATTTTCAATTATATTTGTTAATTATTTAATTTATCATACTAGTAATCCAAATAGCATCTAGTGATTCTTTTAACAGTTTCGAACAATTCTGAATCAAGGTAAATAAATAACTTGATGACAAGTTATGCCTAATTTATACAGCTAACTTAGTGTTATCAAGCAGTATTGAGAATTTAATGTAATATTTACTATTAATTCTGTTTTAATTGCTTGTTTACATAACAGCAGGGTTTGCTTTTATTTACTCGGACATCCATTTTAATTTATTATTCTAACACCTGCAACATTGTAATAGCAAGCAAAATATAAAATGACTAAAACTTGGAAAGCACAAATAAAATGACTCATATTATAATTGAATATGAAGGTACAAAAAAGGTACAAAAATTTGGCTTTTATAGAATTTATCAATAACCACGGGAACATAGCGTAATAAAGTACACTCGCCATTCTGACTGTCAGGATGGCGGGTGACCTGTTTTTTGATCATAACTTTACGTACCGTGAGGTACAATTTTTTTTAAACGAGGTACTAAATAGTACAAATTAGGTACAAAAATATGGTATGCTTTTCATTTGATTTTATTTAGATACACCCGCCATTCTGACTCTCACATTTTTTTACTAAATTAAACTTGTCTAAAACAATAAAAATATATATATAAACTTGAACATATAAAAAAAAAAAAAGTTAGTCACCGGGCGAGGTTCGAACCCGTAACACTCGTTTAGCAGTCCGCGTCTTAACCCGCTGGACCAGACGGACAGTGGCCGGCAACACGAAATTAGCGAGCATATTCTGCGTCGCAAGAAAAACGCATGGAAACTCGAAAACCCGCGTTTATATATATATAAATATATATATATATATATATATATACACAATATACATACAAGAATTGCTCGTTTAAAGGTATAAGATTAGTTATTGACATTGTAATTGTTTTGCCAGGAACAGTTATGGTGGTTTGCTGGATTTCTGCGGCAACTGCAATGTGAGTTGAGAATTGTTCACTTGCTCTCACTTGAGGAGGCACTTTTGGCTGAGGATGTGATTCTCCGAGTGAAGATTGTGGTGCAGACAAATGAAAATCTTGAGGCTGGTGGGAATACAATGGCGTTTGACAAGAGGCAGATGGTAGCTCAATGAAAACACGAGGGTCACTGGATGTGCCTGGTTGTGGATTTGTGTAAAGTGATGATGGTTGGTGGTTGTGCATTAGATTGGGCTATGCTAGTCTAGGACAATATTTTTTGTGATACTCTTTGTATTTTCTCTTTCTTTCTTTTCTTTAGAATCTCCTATAATTATAGCCTTCAACAACTTTGTCGGATTTCCACCCACCATGCATCTTGAGGACCCGTAAACTAGCTACCGAGTCTGCCAAAAATGACACAGATGTGCGACAGAAGCAATGTCCGGTAAAGAGCTCGGGGTGTTCCAAATTCAAAAACTGGGCTATTTATCTTGGCAGGGATAACATTTTATGCCGTCCATTCACTTGCCTGGTACAATTTCCCTTTATGTAGTTCAGAAAAAGCCTGTTAGATTGTGTGCCCTGAGGCCGTAGGACATAATATTTTTTTTAAATGTCTAAAAACTCATCCCGGATCACGAAGGAACGGTCTATTTTAGTCTTGGTGTCTCTAAGCTTAAATATCGCTATTTCGCCTTGGAACTCAATATCGCTGGTGGTTATATTTGTCAACTGTACACCTCTACATGCACCACTAACGCCCAAGATCAAAGCAACCTGTAAATGATATGTTGATAAGTGTACATACAAATAGATATAAGATTTTTGGTTATTAGTAAGTTTAGTCAGTTGTATAAATAAAATTTTCAGTTCATAGAATTATTTTAGACCGCTGGCCAGGAGCGTCAGTCATCGCCTCCCGGCTGATACTTTGTCAGATGATAGTTTAGATGCTGTTTTAAACTTTAAAAACCGTCAACCGGTTCTATCGCGGTGGAATGACCGTCAGTTGTAAAATGAACATGTAAAAAATATGCACCTATCACTTTAGGTGCGGCAAAGTATGCGTAATGTGTAAATTGTGTAATCCGTTGATGGCTTTTTAGGCGATTACGCCTGATGAAATGCTACATGCAACGTTTCATGATTTGTTTTTGATATCATAAAAGGTATAGCGCTTATTTTTTACATGTTCATCCGACCAGCTGATGTTCTTACCACCGCGATATAACCGGATGCCGATTTTTTTAATTAACAACAGCATCTGAACTATTATTTGACAAAGTATCAAACGGGAGTCGATATTTTTTTTTTTTTGTTTTACGTGTTTCGGTGGCTGCCATTCCTCAACCCACCAACGGAATGGCAGCTGACGTCCACGAGGGTTCATCATACCTAGCCGTTAACCACTACACGAGTTTTCATAGAAATTGGTCATAGAAATTGTTCCTGGTTCGCGGTCTATTTTTTTATTTATAGTATAATGTATTATTATGGTCATTTCTATAAGTAGGCTTAGTTACCTTTGTGGCCAGATATATCTCATCGGGTGCCTGATTTAACAATGCTTGTACATCTTCTGAACTAAATATCTTTGATTTCTTTGCCTTATATCCATCTGCCTGTAGTTTTAGCCACATACTTAAGTTTATATAGCTTGTTGTTTATATTATGCTTTACCTGCATTGTGGCCTTAAGCATGAAGTACAATGCCCACAAACTTGAAGACTTTTTAGTTTCTGCCAGTTCTTTAAAATATGGCAAAAGACGTGTTATGAGAAACTGCGGGCATTTTTTTTTTGGTTTTCCAATTTATAATAAATTGTCATAAGTAACCATATATTTCGTCTTTGATTTTGCCGGCAGCATGTTCTGTATAGCCAATTCTGCTTCAATGAGTGCAATCAATAATCATTTCTTCATCGGTAGTTTTGTCCGAACTCATATTGAATTGTTTATAACAAAGCAAGATTTCAAACAACAAAATTAAATCAGATAAAACAGAATTACAGCGAAAAATTATAAATTTCCCGCCAAACCTTTTTTTCTATACGGTTAGAGGCACGTAGGCACGTTTAAGTAGACATTTTTACCGCTACCTAATATTTAGATGAAATATTAATATTTCAATGTTTATATGTATAGTTAAGAAAATTTGATAATAATGTGTTATTTGTTATGTTTATGTGAATTTATTATGTAAATAAAACTGCACTAAGTACATACAACAAATCGTTTATTGTTTTTTTTTTATACGCATAGTGGCAGAATGTCATAGTGAACCAGAAAGCAAATGTTGCGTAGTTTTTTATAACTGAATGGCATGATGCCTGTGCCACAAATTTATGTGGAATGGAAATTAAAAAAGAGGACTTTGCCGGCCTTGGCCTAAAAGATTTGTATGAAATTCCATTAACGACCTTACATCCATAGCCGCACCTGAAACGTCATATTTCGCAGCCTATTATAAGGAACATAACATCAATATTTAATTGCATGTTTGAGTAAAATAAATTTGGGGTCAATCCATATTGTAACGGAACGACACACACTACCATCTTTTCGAGTACTTCTAGTATCCTGGCACATGCATATTCTAAAATTTCAAAATTCAAATCTTCTCTATTGGCATTCCTTTTATTGGTTTAGATATTTTCAATTGAATCCAGAACTTCGATACATACATACAGTATTATCAGTTTATTTTGCGTTCAAAATGAACGTGACTCTACAGTATTTTGTGCAACAGGTACATAATAAGGGTACTTAAAATTCAAGGGCCGAAGATACAAAACGAAACAAAGTTAAGTTTTGTAAAGACAGGCCGGAGAATTTTAAGACCTAATTATATAGGTACCGTTGCACACAATATTTTTACGAAGACAGCAAACAGCCAAAATTATAAATAAAATAAATAAATATTGACTTGTAGATCGTTGCCTAGAAGACAGATATTTTTTTAATATAATATTCTTAAGAACACTGTTTTTAGGATCCTACAAACAGGGGCGCCGGAGCCCGCCGGGGCCCCGCGCCGCGATTCTTTCCTTCTCCATTGAATAAAAGTTTCATATGCCGCCAATTATTTTTCACCCGAATTTGATGGTAAACGGCTATCGTTCTCGACTCTTGCCTCTATTAGTATTACCGGCAGCGTCAATTTAATGCTTGAAAATGTCATTTTTGTCAATATATAAACTAAAAACATTCATAACTGAAATACTACTACTAAATACTTATATTACTGACAAATACGGAAAATGGCTGGCGCGTTATTTTTTTTACGAACGATTCTAATGCGCGCGCAAGGCTAAGACGCGAACGAAATCGACAAACAGCCAATTGAAAAAATGTAAAAAAATGTAATATTTTCGTATTTCTATTCGACGGTTTATTCATTAATGTAATTTACGAGATAATTTTATCTATAAATTATGTTTGGTGTGATAAAACCTCTTTGAACTAACATTTGAAACCTAATAGTTGGTTAAAAAAAATTATTACTCTACCAAATTAAGAAGGCTCCGTTTTTATGCATATTATTAGTAATCAAATACCTTCTTAACTCAGTCGGATAATATAATGAAAAAGCACGAGTGTTTATAATATACTGAAAAAGCACGCGTGTTTAATATCTAGGATTATGAGCCAAAAATCGGTGGAATAAAAACACCGTTTTGAGCTAGGGGGTTTAAAACAAATATTTAATAATACTTCAAGTCTTCAAGTACGGAGTCCGCCGCGGTCTCATAGAAAAAGACTAACCGGCGCAAGGCGGGAGTCGTGCGTTTGTCTACAGTTTTGTGTATTGAGATACTTGCCAATTTTCATTAATTATGTAGGTTTATAGTAAAAAAGTATTATTTTAGATGACTCGTAGAAAAAGTATTGTATAAAATAGTGATGTAGCACGAACTGTAACTTAGGCAACGAAGCTTGCTGAAACACGGTACTCGACTGAAAAGCTCTCTATTATATGTATGACGACTCGACTGTATAAAATACCTATTTTTCTCAAACATGCAATGAAATGTCGTCATTATTCAAAGTATCACTTTTCCAGCGGAGCAACTCGATGTAACTCTAAAGCAATTTCATACAAAATTGAAGGTCTAGGCCGGGAAGTATTTTTTTTATTTAATGTAAACATGGTGTTTGTGTCCATGAACAGGCTAAACAGCTGAATTTTATATAATTTTCCTAGTGGCTGAATGGTTATCGGACCAACAATATTCACTTTAACGGTTATTACACACGAATTGATATTAAGAATACGAATGAACTGTATGAAAATGTGTTGGAGATAAAATTTAAAATATTGTCCATTCGTAAGTCAACAGAGACCATAGACTATAGGTACTTAAAATCCTCAGCATTTATTTTATTTATTATAAAAAATAAGATTCTTGTTATCAGGTAGTGTATAATAGCCCTAATAGGGTCTATTCGATACTACACTACACAAGCGAAATACGGACGACTTTTGTAAAAAAAACTATTATGGAGGAAGTAGAGGCAAAATTAAAAAAAAAAGTCATGTAGCTGAATTTTATATTGTGGTTGATACTTATAAATAAAAGTTCAAAATGAGTTCCGATGATAACAGACGAAGAAATTAATTGTACTCCACCGGAATTTAAGTCGAAGGCAGAATAGCTTAGGAGGCAATTAATAACTTGTTGCCACCAAAGTCGGAGGAGAAATACATGAATACATATCAAAATTTTATAAGCTGGAAGACTGACAAAATTGGCACGGTTTCTGATTTCAATAATTTTGAATTGCCTGCGTAGGACGTACCTAAGTCTCTCACAACTTACTCGTCCGTACAAATTATACGACACTGAAATCACGTCAGTTGTAGCCGAGTTTTGTAATTTTTTTTAATGGCGTATATGTCATTTCATTGCATATGATTGAGAAAAGCACTATGCATTCCTGGCCGTGAAAAGGGCTTGCTGGCTTCGTATCACTATCCCTACTCACCCGCAAGCCCTTCTTTCCCGGCGTCTGCAGTAATGTACTATTTCACCACACCAGCTGGTAAAGGCTCCACATGTGTGGCAAAGTAATCAAATGCAAATGATGATTTTGTTTGATATTTTAGAGTTAGTATTTTCCTTGCTTTGGTATGGTGAAAAATGTTGTGTTTCACTCGTCTGCTAAGTTTGTTTAACCCACGTGCTTTCAAACCCTCGCAACGCTCAATATTCCATTTTCGAATTTTGGAGTCTTTCGCTCCCGAGCACGAGGGGTTTAACAGCAACTTTGCCCCCTTGTAAAACAAATAACTATTGTGGAAAATTTGGATAGCCTCTCCAAAGGGCAAACTTTATTGAGTTTTCCTTGCAGGCAGACCTGATGTTTTCCTTCTCAGAAAAGTGACAGGTAAATATCAAAAAAAGATATTTCATAGATAAGTTCAGTTTCAGAGTACGAACCCGCGACTTTGGGTATATTAAAATCGCATAAATGACTGCCAGGCAACTAACACTGGGTACGTTTATCGAAATTTATTTAAAAGATTCAATTTATGGTCGAATATTGTGTAATGATACTAAGTGACACCAAGTCATCCATATTATGTAGGAATAAAAGTAACTCTCAATCTTAAAAAGTATCGAATTTGTACCCTAACCCGATATTCTCATATATGCTATATGAAAATTTACAGTTTATGTCAGTTTACCCCTTAACTTCTGGATATCACTGAAAATTATAGTTATTATTCAACTCGTATCAAGGAAGTAGCGACCTACCAGTGGTAATATTCACTTAAACCTGAAAGCTATCTCTCGTGAGCTTAGAACCTATATTTTTGTATTCGTAAGTCATCTTCATGTTTAAGTTGGCAAGTGAACATTGCTCCTTCATTCGAGCAAACACGACACAAAGTCACTCGCTTTAAGTTTTCTATTTTTATTTGACTTCATCGCGTGGTTTCCATTTCCTTTGTTACCGCTGAAATTATTTTTTTCCTTTCATTATAAGAGCCAGTATAACTTTAATCGCTTTTATTGATCATTACAGACATGTGACAGATTTATGAGCAGGTAAGGTCGCATATTGGATCGCACCTACTACATACTACGACCCATACATAAAATGTGATGTAATAGCAATGTATCTCAAAAATAAATACAATATAAATACGCATAGTTTTTTTTGCGTATTTATGTATGAATGAACTATCAGGAATAACGAGTAGTTTTTTTTGCCAAAACACAATTACGTGTGCGTTGGCCCTTAGGTTCGCTTAAAAATAATATTTTCTCATATGTCATTAACTAAATTTAAAATTAAAATATTATATAAATTATATTTTTTAAATTAATTTTTGACAGAAAGATATGGAAGAAAAAGACATGCTGCGCCGACCCCAAATGAATGGGATAAGGGCAAGCGAATGATGATGTCATTAACTAAATTCACCCTAGTTAACCACCAAATGTACCTACCTAACCTACCCGGGTACCTATACGAGTATATAATATAAAACTATGTGACATACAATTTTGTTATATTATTACTTAGTGCAAAATCGGATACAGCCACAAACAGCCCGATAAGAAAATCTTTATTAATTACGAGGAGCCCCGAATAAGCAACAATTTCTAGTTCCATAGCTCGCTTTAAAGTTAAAATTACGAACCTACAATTCTACATCCCAAACAGTTGGCAAACTAAAATCGAAAAAGATGCTACTTTATATGGCTTGTGACGTTTAATAAAGGAAAATATGACTGTAAAATCTCATCAATTCCGGAACCTCTGCTACACAAGACAAAGTTAATAAACTCCTTGAAATTAGATTAGGCTAGAATCGTTCAGTCAAGGCGTTAATTGCGCACCGACAAGATCTACAAATTGGCACACATTTTCAAGAAATTTATTCCGCCTTGCGTAACGTTTGTATTCGCCTTGAGTTAGGGTTATTGTTATTTCGCAGGAAAAACAGGGATGGTTACAAAATTGAACTTTATTCGGCAGTTTTGGAAAATAGGTCGAAAAGGCGATAGTCTGTCTGAAATTGTATTAACTTGCGAGTCGGACTCGCCCACCGAGGGTTCCGTACTTTTTGTATTTGTTGTTAAAGCGGCAACAGAAATACATTATCTGTGAAAATTTCAAATGTCTAATCACGGTTCATGAGATACACTGGTAACAGACGGACAGCTGAGTCTTAGTGATAGGATCCCGTTGTACCCTTTGGGTACGGAACCCTAAAAACGGCCAAGTGCGATTAAAGTTCACGCCCTTAACTTCCGTTCCATCACCGAATTTTTTACAATAAACACATTACTCTGACTTTAACTCCGACTCACAAGAGGATAGTGGACGACCTCTTTTCCATACAAAAGGTAGTCACCATTTTCCTCCCTAGATATTGACAATGTGAACAATATATTTCCATAATTTATCGTATATTGACCATAGCTATGCCCCTTCGTTTGACTTCACAATTTTTTTATTATTATTATAAGAATTAGGACCACAAACCTAAAAGCATTTTATTAAAAAAAAGCGAACGAAGAGACATAGATGCTCTTAATATACCTACATAAAATGCACAAAATAAAAATATAGCTGAGATCAAAGGGTTGGATACCTATTAATACTTTTAGCAGTATAGATACTTACCAAAACCCTTTTCTCTTTGTTCTCTCTCAAATTTTAGTTCAATAACGTTTAATGATGATACTCGTATTGTCTCAAAATTGTTGTGGTAATTATAATTATTTTGCCTAAGTAGAAATGATTAATTCTTGTTCATAATAACATATGAAATAAATTAAGTGGCAATTAAGTTAATTACATTTCGGCATAGATTTTACAAAGAACAAAAATGTGTCACACAGGTGACGCCACGCGTGACACGCGCGTGCGGTACACGTTTCCATCATTAATCACTTCCAGTGGATGCCCCCGTCCCGATTTATAATATAATTAACCAACTAATTAACTTATAAATAAAAACGTAACCTGATATGATGTTGTCAATAATTTTGCGTTTTTAAATTTTTGTGTTCAGTATTCATAACTTTTGTAGATTTAGAACCTACTCTTTATTATCTTTTCTGCTCCTGCATGGAAATTAAAATATCATTGGCGAATAGATATTAATTCACTTTATAGTGCATGATAAATCATATTTTCTTATGAAACTTCTCACTTATTTGTGTATTTATCAGCCAGACAAAACCATGTTTACATTTCAAAGTTATATTTAAATAGCGCCGTTTAAAGCAGTGATGACTCAAATCAAAAATACTTTTCACCTTACGGAGAGGATAAACTGTAAAACATTACAAATTCAATGCATTATTTTAAAAATCAAACCTCAATTTCGTAATTAAATTATTTTACAAAAATTTGGATAACACACGATTTATTTTTAAAGAAAAAGAGAGCATTTGAAAGCAGATATGATGAAAATGCGTTTTTATTGATAAACATATAATTTAATATGCTTTAAATACTGACTACCCTACTGTACACTCGTTATTTAAATTGCTATTTAAATAAGTCATCCGTAAAATTGACTTTGTATTAGTTATTTGGGAGGCCCCTTTATAATTAGGGTCCAGATGCGGTCCCAAAAACTTGATTAGGTAGAAGTGCTGTGTTTGGACAAATATACTTAAATACTTACCTACATAGAGGGCAGACATAGGGTTCTCATCAATATTCATTGGAGATTTTGGTTGCCTCAAGGATAATTCAAATATACACAACGATAGCTTGTCGAGAACGCCGAGGCGTTTCCATGCAGTGTAACAGGGCGAAATATACATAGTCAATAATAACTCTATATATTTCGATCAACAACGATCACTTCAACATGCCTTTACTTAGTTTCACGCCATATTTTACCACATTATATAGACCACGTCGTGGTTTTTTCCGAGACCACGGGGACAACGCTGCCCTCGAATCTAGGGTAAATTTAAATTAAATTTTACGCGATTACTTCCCGTTTTAGACAATAATAATGAGTGTTTATTTACTTCCATTTTTAAAACAACGACGAAAGTAAACTTGTCCATTTAACGTCATTAAGAGGAAAGGGGTGCTGGGCCCTTCTTCCGATTTGGGAATTTTAGGTATATATATCCATTACGCTAACGACAGCGGCGCCTGTAATTAGTGCGATAAGTATAACTGCAGCTTAGTCGAAAATCCCGCGTAAAAATCTCAATAATTGGCTACTTGACAGTTTTTTGTAAATAATTTCAAACGATCTTGATTTTCCTGAGGATCAAATGTTTATATAGGACTCATGGCATTTAAGCAACACAAAGGTCAGAAATGAGAGTTAAAGTCTCGCACTCGACGATTGAAACGCCTCTAACAAAATGATAATGTGATATGACGTCATATCACATAAGTCTGTCCTAAATGTATGGAAGATTAAGGAAATTGCCATTTTGACCCTGAAATATTGCGTTTATGTGTATAGTTGTCATACAATAAAATATAAGGAATCGAATCGTATCATTTTCTTTTCCATTTTTGAAAGATAAAAACCTTTTTTTTTGAGATTTGGAGCCTTGTAATTTTTTATAATCTCAATATATTTTTTAAATTCCATTTATAATGGATGGCTCATTTTCTATCCGTTAAACTAAATTTTGTTATAATATTCAACATGTGTAAAGTACCCAATTGAGGTTTCGTACTCGACTGTATCCTCCTCCAAAACTTAACTTTGAAATCGAAATAATAATGAAATTATCTGTGTCGGACAGTTTGCTTTTGTGGCTAATTGTTGACAGTTTTGAATGTCATGCTTATCTTTGCAGGCTAGTCAATTGTACCGTTTTAGGCAATGTTTGAAGAGCTCTAGCGCTTAAATAATCAAAAAAAATCAAAACACTCCGAAACAGATATTGATAATATTATTATAATCTATGTTGAAAAATCATTGCTTTATGGTCAAAAGTACGGAGACAAGAGTCGAGTACGTTTACATGGAGAAATGACCACTCTACTTCACTTTTAAGTATTTTTGATATTCACTAGAATATCAAAAATACTTTGTGTTTTGTGACCGTATATTTTTTCGAAGTACAATACGCAAAAAATGAATATGTAAATACTGATTATTTAGAATCAGACTTAAATAGTTATTATTACTCCTTGCTAACAATTATGTTTACACAATTTTTCTAAACATATCACTTTGAAGTTGATATCTTGTGAATATTCACTTCTTGACTAAATCCGAAAAGTCACCTAGTGCAACTCCACAGCAATAACACTTACCAATCCGACAGCATAAAGTTCTTGTTTGCTCAGTTTTACTCGAAAAATAGAAAACTTTGGTCAAAGTTATGTTGCTGCATTGTTAAACTGCACTTAAATTTCAAGAGTAAAGTTTCAGGTGAAACTTCAGCCGTCGTATATTGTTTTCCACTTAGCTCGCACATTATAATATTAATCAAAAAGTTTCCCTTTAATAAACCTTTTACGTAAACGGCTGGCGCACTGCCAGTGAAGCGATACTATTTTCAAAAGAAGAAAATTAAAACTCAACGCTTCAACTACGAGTACCTATAAAGTTGAGTCGGGCTCTTAAGAAGACAATCTGATCTTTGCCGATGTGGGTCCCATTTTGCGTCATGCGTGGTCCTCATCACGCTTATGTCGTGGCGACGGACGGAGGAAAATTTATTGCTGTTCACACCCTCAGCCATCTGAGTACGCGCACCTCCTAGCCCCAAGGTTCTGCAGTCTCATCGGCCACACAATCGTGGGTTGCTTCCAGTGTAGAGAATTTAGCATATATACATACATTGAGCATGCGAGCTAGCATAGGATGGGATACAGCAAATATACTGACATATAATATAAATAAATATAAGGCATCGTCCTACCAGGGTACTTTGGGTCCTCTCTACCAGGGTCTAGCCGGTCTAGCCGAGCATAACTTGCATTCCGGCGCGCGACTCTATCCATATTATATCAAGTGCGACTTCAAGTCCGGAGCGCGACAGCGGAAGGGGTCAGGGTGAGCGAGACAAGCCTGGTGATTGTTGGTGGATAAGCCTTGGATCGATGATTTTTTTCATTTAGGATTGATTTTTCAAATAGGGAGAGACCAAAAAGGATGCCACTCAGAATATTTCGTACCATAGGTACGAGTAGATATGCCACGAAGCTGATTTCCAGGACACCCGGAAAATAAAAACTGAGATAGACAAAAATAAAACCAAACCTAAAACAAAACGTAAGTATTATATACTTCAAAATTACGAAGAGAGAGATCCAGTTGATACTATAATTAATAATAAATTTCACTTATAATATATTTTTGTCCGTTAAATTGTTAGAAATTGTTTTAATATTAAATAGTTATGCTTAAAAGAGGCAAAGGAGTAACTAATGAGTTGTTTGTTTATTGTTTTACTGATGAATTAAAAAACTATTAGTTTTTATAGCTTAAGCAATTTACGGCTCAAATATTTCAGGAGTCAAAAACTCCTAAGTTGTTGAAATTTTGACCATTTAAGGGCGTAGCTTGCATAACACTGAATAAGACGTATTTTCTTAAAACATTTTGGAATCAAGTTCAATATAATGTATAAATTATAAGAGGTAAATTTTCAAGTTTCTATACCTAGTTAAAATACTCGTATATTTCCTACGCTTATTAAAACATTAATGTTGTGTTAATTTCACTATTATAGTTTTTGACAGTTTCATAACCTACAAAACTCAAATCCATCCCTTTTCTCTATCCAAAACGATGAGTATTTATTCCATCTAATAACAGAAATAAATACCGCACATTCAATTTGAACCAACCTTGCATTTTAACCTCTATATTTTAGCCGCTTTACCACTGCATTTGCGCAGTTAGTTTCGGGTTCTAATTATGTAAATAATCATAACCACAAGCTTTTGCGCTGTGTGAACGTATGGTAATGAAACCAAAGCCAGCGAAAGGAAATTTTGCAAATATGGGCGTGAATTAGACTAAACTAGAGAGAATATTTGCTACTAGTTTTTGCAAGGATTTGACAGATGGGGGATGAAAATCAATCTTACTTTATGTTGAAATAATGTAAATACATAATTGACAAAAGGTGGGATCTGTTGGTAAACAGTGGCAGATTTCGTTTATGATAGGGTTTAAATACCCGTGTAGTTTTCGAATACAGGAGGGTAATTAATGCTAAGAAATGGAAGTTTCACAGAAATAAAACAATAATAGGTACTATGAAACGTCTTCTAGTTTATTCCAGTGTTTGTTTCGCATCAGGTCTTTATAAAGGTATCCGCTTATGACTATCACACATACTTAAATACATCAACCGATTCGTGAGACTGATACTTAATTAATTGGTCTTTGAACTGCTTTTCTGATTATAAGACTAAATAATTCGGAATATATATACTAGTATTGGAACACGCTTAATGGAGGGTTCCATACCTTCATACGGCGTCCCTCACGTTGTTTTCATACGAGAAAGAAGACAAGTTTTTTTAAAAGAAACTTGTTAATGGCTCAACCAATCATGTTAAAAATATTTTTCGTAGAAAATACCTATTTATTCAGTTTTATTATTTTTTACTCATTATCGTCCCTGGTTCGAAAAGTAAGAGAAGGGACACATTATTTAGGACTTATGGAGCAATTATTTCTAAAAGTATTTACTAAATATTATTTTCTGTATTTTTTTAAATTTTTTGCACGCTCGTTCAAAAAAAAATTAAAGTTTAAGTAATTTATAGCTTCCGAGAAAAATGGCTGTAAAATACCGACTGATTGACGGATGGACAGACGGACTTGGCGAAACTATACCTAATGGTTCCGTTTTTGCTTTTGGCTACGGAACCCTAACAAAGAGTGCCCGAGATTGGCATTGCTTTATATTCGGCGGTCGTACCTAAATGACATTAATCTCTGTTTACGTTATTATCCATCTGGACGAAGGGAAATTGCACGTTTTGGTAACTAAATAATTTAAAAGCAACTAAGTATCCCTATTGTTATTTTCATTGCTAAGTTTATGTATCCGGCACCGTCACGAAGCTCCAAAACAGAGCTTCTTGCAAAAAGAGTCCTTATTGCGCTCTTAGCAGCCGTATCCACGCCTCGTGAGATTTATCGCCTTCCACTGACTGTTTGCTTCTCGAGCGCAGCTTGTAAGTGATAGTACAAAATTGAAATACATTTACCCGACTAACGAATAAATTAGTTAATTTTTTTTTTCATGGGTATACTTGTTTAGTGTTGTGGTATGCTTTAATTTTACCTCACCAGACTAATGTTTTGACGGATTTTTATGTGTAAGGTAGGTACCATACTTACACGAACGTAGGTTTACAGTAGACCGTTCTCTGCTAATACAAATTGTAACTAAAAGAAAAGTCAAACCATAGAATTGGGTAAATGACGCCATTAAAAAGAACGAGTTGTCAATAAGCAAGCGAAAGATTCCAAAATTGAACTACGAGCGTAGCAAGTGGTTCGAAAAGTGGAATCTTGACTGTTGCGAGGGTTTCAAGACACGAGAGTTAAATAAACGCGAGAAAACTACTTATCTACTGTAAAACATTACAAATGAAATCCACATGAACGCTTTGAAATATTTATCATTCTAAATTATCATTTAAAACTCAATTCTACCAGCCAACATGAGGGAGCAACTAAAAATTTTGCCATTTTATTTTGCCACTCGTGTTGATTAAATGCAACTTTCTCATCAGTTTTTGCAGAATAAAGAGGGCTTTTCGAGCTGGTGCGTTGAAAAATATTTTGCTTACATTGTTATAATGTAACTTATTAGAAAGGAAACTTTAAGCCTTAATCATGGTGGTCGACGCAAGGGTTCACCATTAAGGTGACGTTCGGATATCAACTGCCAGCTGCATTACTGTTGTTGCGCCGTTGATGCCGCCGCTCTAGTTCAATTTCCTTAAATAAATGAAAGACGGAATGAACGTCATAATCGCGTCAGTTATGCGGCGGTGAATGTCACTAATTTTATCAAGGAAATCGATAGATACAGCGGCGTCGTCGCAACGGTAACGCAGCTGCAGTTGACATCCGAACGTCACCTTAAGACTGTAAAGTGAATGATAAGTTACGCAAAATATATTCTCATTATACTAGAATCCAAACCTGAAATTATAAAAAAAATACAATTGACTGTCTCATAAAAAACATCAACATTTGATCAGCCCAAATGTATTCATTTATTTTTCTCGTCTTTTCAAGGTTGGTTCATTAGTGCCATATGTAGTAAAAATGTTCTTTAAATTATTATGATTACAAAAACAGCGTGCATGAATTAGGTACAAGAAGTCAGAATATTCGAATATTTCTTATAATTCTACAATTATTTCTTTTCTATAATTATTTCTTTTTTACGCTTTTCGCTGTTCTGTTTTGCCTTATGGTTGACTGGTAGAAAATGCCTATATTGGCATTAAGTCCATATGGTGTACTCTTTTTACGTGCAATAAAGTTTAAAATAAATAGTAAATAATTGGACGATCTGTTTACCATTAGTTACGCAACTGTCTGGATATTAAATATTTCCTCGGCAGTTCTCGAGGGATAAGGAAGTATATTTGCCTAGAGCCCACCGCTTGTTGGTTTTTACATTTTTTTCTAGTAACATCTTATTATGGACTCATTTCAGTATGAAGTACCGAAGTTACGTATTTCTAGTATTCATTTTATACAAATTCCAATCTCCTAGAAATTAGAATTTTAACCAATTAAGCTATGAATCTTATAACAGTAGAAAACAGTCAGGATTCATTCAGGACATATTTGTTATTTGTTAATTATCGTTAATGTTAAATGTGATTACGACAAATATCATATTATTATTATATTAGAATTATTTTTTCCGTTAATTATATAAAATAACAAGTGATATATCGATTTATTAAAACCGACTATTTTCTGAAATAAATAGTGCCCTTGTCTGAAATCTAATTGAAGATAGGGAATAATATGAAAGCTGAAAGCTATATTTATAGATAGGAGGAGTCCGTAAGGCTTTCCTCTCTTTGATACTTGAATCCTGTTGTTTAAAAAGTGCCAAAATTAAATTGGTATAGTCGTTCGATTTGTGAAGGAAAACATCGTGAGGAAACCGGACTAATCCCAACAAGGCCTAGTTTACCCTCTGGGTTCGAAAGTCAGATGGCAGTCGCTTTCGAAAACGCCAAATCTTGGGATTAGTTGTCAAGCGGACCCCAGGCTCCCATGAGCCGTGGCAAAATGCCGGGACAACGTGAGGAACAAGAGAAGAGAGTCGTTCAATTTGTAGCTGGCCCCGACGGGCTAATCCTTTGTCTATTGTAAAATAAAACCGCACATGCTTACTACCTGCATACACACAGGTAAACAAAACATAACAGGCTCTTGAGCGCGGTCGCAGGGGCCCATGACAGCCCGATATTTGGCCACTGGGCGAAATCTCACGCGCCACATGCCAACTACGACAAGTAATTAGTTTAATATAATGTAATTGATAATTTTAATTTAATTTATTTGATAATTTTAATGTAATTTAATTGATAATTTTGATTTAATGTAATGAATAATGTTAATTTAATTTATCAGTATTTTTAATTTAATTTATTTCATATTTTTATTTTATTTTTTGTAATTTATATGTAAATATTTTGATTGTTTGTTGTTTTGTGTATTACCTATGGATATTGTCCGAAATAAATGCTTTTTATTTTTTATTTATTTATTTATAAAAAAGTTACGAGTACAACTTCTATGGAAATTGCAATAAGAAAAAATGCGGTTTCTTGTGTGGTCCCTCTACGGTTACTGAGTGCCGGCCAGTTGAACGCTACAGAACCAGTCTAAAATGCGTCCTCGAGATGTGTAACAAAGGCGCGTTATCGGAGAGCGCACCTACACTGGTTTTTTGAGCGTTGGACTAGCCCGCGCTCAGGTGCCAATTAGAATTATACGACTCTTTTTCTTGCAGGTAGTGGCACATGCAGTTTTACATTAGAGGCAGGATTAGCCCGTCGGGGCCAGCTACAAACCCATATATTTTATCAGCACTCCAATATGACCCATCGATACCTATTCTGGTACGAGTATGATACATGCAGGTCAAAAATAAATAATATACATTATTTTACTAGACGAACAAATTATTATTAAATATGTCATGACACTTTTTCAATCAAATAGTTCAAGTCTCCCACCTGAACAAGTCTCCTGAACTACCCTTGATTTTTGGATATATACAGGGTGTTTATTTACTTACCTGCAATAATTTACGGTTAATAGTATAGGTAGTAATATAGTAGGTACGGGTAAATAAACAGCCTGTATGTTCATCTAATGATGGGTGTCAAATCACTGATAGTTGGACTCGTTAAAGTATTGATTACCGCGTACCTAATTTTTTCTCAATATTGCGGACAGTCAGTCAAACTTGGGGTCAGTCAAGATGTACCTACAGCAAGCTGCAAAATTTCATGGACTTTTGCAGCTGGGTATACGTTATTTTTCATAGATATGAGTATTTCAAAACATGTAAGTAAAGGAGGGAACATTGGCTCAGTAGAAAATAGCCAGGTACTCGTACTCGTATAGTGGCTCAAGCTCGTTACGCGTATATGGCTGGAGCCACTGTATTTTCCACCGAGCCACTGTTCCCTCCTTGACCCTACATGAACCATTATATATAGCATCGAGAAAAAGGATAAATTATATTCGATATAAGATAAGAGATTAAGAGCCATTATCTCACCAACTTCCACAACAAAGGGTCTGAATTTAAAGGCGTTGGAACAATAAGGCCAGGTGGGCATGTTTGTTGAACTTTGGTGATAATCGGGCGCTTATTAAGGTACCGACGCAAACACCCTCCGGGAAGGGATCGTTATAATAATGGTCCATTCTAGCGTAGTCTTACTGAAATGATTTTAATTAGAACTATTATTATTAAATTAAAACAGGATTTTGTTTATTTCCTGATAATACGTATGGAAAGTTTCATGCGTGTCCATAGAACATTTTTGATTATTTAGTGCCAAATTTATGACGTTTATAGATCGTGTAATTAACGAAGATGCGTGCCTTGACTCGTATTGTCAGGTTATTAAAGGTTAGATTTGACAAATCTGCGCAGCATCGTGAATGACACGAACTATACCTACCAAGTCAAGAAAAAGCCGCAATACCATCCTTTTCTCGAAGTCACTAGCTTCAGTCTTCAATATCTTCCAATTTCTAAAATTTCTAGGTACTTAAAAGCTATTCACACTTTATCTGTAAAGCGTTTTAATAGTAACGAGCCTAATTTACTGGCAACGTATTCGTAATAAAAAAAAACATAACACACAACGGCAAAAAAACTCAATTAAGCCATATTTTGGTCCCGCGCTTATTGAGGACACGTACCGCTCGTAATCTGAAGTTAAATTTCCAAATCAAAAACATTATTTCGACAATAATCTCCTTTGGGATTAACCGTAACGTGTTGGGAAAATAACGCAGTTAACGTGCTTTGGAATTCGGTTACGTTGATACCAGGTAAAAATACTGGATTTATATACTTTCAGTTTCTCTAGTTTTTAAAAAACCTACATAAGTATAGGATGGGCAAATAAGAAGTATACATTCTGTTTTTAAATTTTAACTATATTATGTTCAAATATTATTAAATATTGTTTGAAAAATATATTATTCAGGGTTGGCAAGTACATGCTGTTGTCAAGTGTTCATCACTAGGCAACAGTAGGCAAATGTGAGCTCTTACGATTTTCAGCATACTATAGCACATTTTCGGCGTTATCTTATAGTCTGGAGGAAACTTGCCTTTTTTGAGAAAATTCGTCGACATCTCTTCTAAATACCTGAAACTGGTATGGATATGTTCCTCGTTGTCTCCAGAATACGAATTGACAGGTTTTAGTTTATGAAGAGGAGGACAGGTCGAAAAAAAGGGGAGGATGGAAATCTAAAGGTAATTTTAAAAATCTATTAAATAATGTTTATACTGAAAACTTTCACCCTATATTAACTCTTTCTCAAATTATTTAGGTCACTAAACAAACCTCTGAGGTGAAATGTAACATTTTCTTTAATATTCTTAATGTGGTTAATTTAACGCCTTCGATATCAAACAACCAAGTATTATCAGTACATTTAATATACTGGGTGTTTCCTGTAACAGGAGCAATAAATAAACTGTAGGCTGTACTCCTCAAACTGACCAACATTTGTTCAACAACTTTGAAAAATAACTTATGTTTTGACTTTTATTACAGATTGAAGTTTATTCTAAGACGCAATGTATTGCGAATTTTGTTATGTTTAAAGCGTGACAAGCAACGTCAAACACACTGATGTCAGCGTACATTGAAAATAATATTATATTTGTATGAAAAAGTTAAAATCTAAAGATTTCATCATTTTAAAAAGTTGTTAATAAAAAGTTATATCGTTTTAGGAGTACAATATAATATAGTTTAATTATTTGCTCGTGTTACAGGAAACACCCGGTATACAAATTGTTCAATAAAATAAAACCTGAACAATAATGAAAAAAACCAACGATGGCCGGCCGCCATTTATATGACGATGCGCAGTGCCTATGCTAACAAAATTAATCATTACTTGGTTAATGTAACATTAAACTGCAATAAAACGTATCTTTTTGGAAATTTTATAAAATATTTCATATATTTTGTGTAAAATTTATTGCGGTAATGTTATAATTTATTGAGTTAGAAGCATGTTTTATCAGTACTTATGCTATCCATCCACGGTAAAAAATCATACGTTGTCAAATATTTTGTAAACAACTACGGTTATGACTACGGGTGTTAGTAAACAATAATAGTACGTTTAATGTTCTATCAAACAACACATCACACGAATTGATCAGTAATATGGTACACAAGAAATAACGAAATGTCGATGACGGTCGGCCGCCATTTATGTGACGGTACGCAAGGGTCACTTGCTGAACAAAATTCATCATTACTTGGTTATATGATATCATACACCAATAAAACTTATATTTTGTAATAACATTAATTGCGGTAAAGTTATAATTTATTGAGTTAGAAGCATGTTTTATCAGTACTTATGCCATCCATACACGGTAAAAAAGCGTTTATTTTCAAATGTTTAGTAAAAGACTACAGTTACGACTACGGTTATCAAGAAACAATAATAGTACGTTTATTTATTTTTCAAACGACACCTCACACAAACTGATCGGTTTCATAGCACTCGAGATGTGAACAAAATATCAATGATGGTCAGCCGCCATCTGTTCTTCCCTTTTTTTCGACCTGCCCCCCCTCGATAAACTAAAACCGGTCAATTTGTATTCTGGAGATAACAAGGAACACATCCATACCAGTTTTAGGTATTTAAAAGAGATGTGTACGAAAATCGTGAAGGAGACGACTTTAGTTTAATTTTCCTAGTCTATCAGACAATTTGTGTTGGGGTGGTCGATTTTTAATTTTGATTAATAAGTCAGGATCTGCAAAATTTGGGGAATTTGGGCCAAACACTGTCACTGTTTCTCGAAATTAATCGAGCAAACAACGTGTTTTAAACAGCATAAACATTTAAAAAAAAGTGCTTGCTGCTAGTAGTATGTATGAACAGAATTTAACAATGGCATCTAATGAAATGCAAGTACTAATTTGTGATCAAAGACTATTTAGCATTTAATTTTAGTTAATGGTTTGTCTTCAAAAAGTATTTTTCTATAGTAAGTAACTATTACTTTTTTGACAGATACAGTATTTTACAGTTTGGTCCCATACTCCTCGAAGTCTGATGATGACATCCTGGGAAAATTAAGGGAACTTTTCCAATATCATAAGAATTAATCACTTAACAAAAGCAGCCTAATAATGATTTGGGTATTTTTTTATTTTCGGATAGCGACATTTGGTGAAGTAAAACTGCTTGTGATGGCCCCAAAATTAAGTCATACCTCTTTGGAAAGTGGGTTCTTTTTTGTTAAAGGTTATTTAGTACCTAATACCTGTTACCAGACCCATGTAATGGTGTCGCATAAACGTCCGTGCGTGACTTACAGTATTAATCCGCGCAAAATTCCCAGTTCTTAATAACGGCAAACCCCTAATATATTTGCATACGATACGTACATAAATACAGAAGTAACATAGAAACATAAATCCTGACATTACGTAAGATTAAAATATTATGCACGTATTCACATTCGGATATTTTTTATATCTTTTTGGTGGAAAATTTCTCGTTAAAGGCTAAATAAAAAAAACTGGATTACATTTGCGTTCAACGTAACTTACTCTTGTTTGATCTCTATTCATAAAGGTTATAATCTGTTTATGACTGTGTGTTACATTTTCCATTTCCTGTTGCTTCAATGCTTCACCAGCAGTGCTCTAGCGGTAATAACGCTGCTGCAGTCGCAATCTTAGTATGATTAATAAAAATAAAAATTGTTTTGGGTATTTTTCTTTTATTTCTGCATTAATATATAATAATCTAGTATTAACATTATTTTAGTTTTTAGTTAGCTTTATTTTAATCTACTGTTTCTGTACAATATTATGTTGAGAAATAATATATATATAACAATGCAAGTTAAAAAATAATAATCTAATTTTTGGCTTTATACCTATCTAATTTTAACTATTCAATCAGCACGCAGGACGCCTTATGGCGAGCTGTTGTTGGCGAGCAGCGACTCCACACATACATAAGTGCTCTTGAGGGAGCTCTGTGACCCGACTTACAGTAGAGCCATAGAATTAAGGGTCCCCAACAAGCTCGGTTCTCCATAAAAATGTTGTTACGCTCTCATTTTAAAACGACTAGCAATATTGCTCTGAAACTTTAAGGGTATATCTAGGTCTGTAATTAGTTTATGTAACCTCAGATACCATAGTTAAAAAATACAGGGAATTTAAGATTTTCATACAAAACTTGATTTTGTTTGTTTTATTAGGTGGAGTAATATAAACTAATTTCAGTCCTTGACATACTCATACCTCATATGGGAAGGTAAAATTCGGCCGAGCTTGCCGGGGACTCTTAACTTTGCACGAAGCGATGATGTTTTACTTTTCGTGTCATTAGTTAAGTGTTGCATTTAGGCCAATTATTATCACTATTGAACAGAAAAATTACTTATTTAAGCGTATTTTATGATATTTATATTCGAGTCTAATAAAGGTGAACTTTACGAAGTTTCAAAATAAAAAGCTTAATATGTCGAACTTATATCAAACTTTTTAATATATGCCGGTCGTCAATAAAGAATAAAGGTGTATTAACGTTATTACGAACTGTCATGTCAATTAATCTATAGCTGACTGTGTTTACATTAACTTTCTAAAACGATAGCCTATGTCATTATAAGTTGGATATAGAATAAAACTCTTGACTATCTATAAATATGTATAAAGATTCTGATATTCATAGGCCCTCAATCACAGATACGGAATGAGGGTTGGAAGTATGACACATCACGTTTCGATAGTGATGGATGGAGATATCTGGGCATCGTGATTAGTCATGCTTCCCTTCATATCTCTTCGGTTCACGATTGTACTTATGTATATATTATGTATTTATTAAGTTAGTCTACTAAAATATCAAGGTAAAATGAAAACACACCACATAAAAAAAAGGTAAAAATTGTATTAAAAATTACCTTTTTAAGTGATATTAAAACTTTATTGATAAGGTTATTACTGAATAGGTACTACCATAAGAGGTGACCCTGGTATACAATGGTACTGAACGGCTACCATGAGTTGGCGTTTGACATTTACGTTAACGTCTGCGTGAATATGATCGCATTCCCTCTCTATCGCACCAAAACATCAGTGCAAGCAATTGGACAGCGATAACGTAAACTTCAGCGTGTCAGTTCATGGTACGGCTACTGTTCCCTATACTGTACATATACGCTATTGCGACAATCGCAAAGAATAGTCACTAAGTAACTGGCACATAATACCATATAAAACAAGGGGCCCACTGAGTACCAGTTCGCCGGATGATTTCGGCCTGTCAGTTGTTCGTGATTGCGCTTTTGCGAATAACTAACAGGCCGATATCGTTCGGCGAACTGATAATCAGTGGGCCTCTTAAGGCGAGACGAATGGAATAAGTAATGAATGAAATTACACACAGTAGTTTATTCCTTCATACAGCCTTACACACCTAGACCTGTAAGGCAACCTTCTTTTGTTTTTAAGCGTCAAATTGTGACACGACTTGTCATTCAACCATAAAAAACCTATTTTCTTTTTTGTGTTTTTAGGGTTCCGAACCCAAAGGGTCAAACGGGACCCTATTACTGAGACTCCGCTGTCCGTCCGTCCGTCTGTCACCAGACTGTATCTCACGAACCGTGATAGTTAGCCAGTTGAAATTTCTACAAATTATGTATTTCTGTTGCCACTATAACAAGAAATACCAAACACAGAATAAAATAAATATTTCTTTCCGATCTCGAGGTTCTCATCCAATCACCGAAGTTAAGCAACGTCGGGCGGGGTCAGTACTTGGATGGGTGACCGTTTTTATATATAATGGTAAACCTCTCTCCAACAATTCGCAGCACTTCCTCGTTCGTTTTTTTCTCAGTCCAACTTATTCTCTCCATTCTTCTCCACAACCACATCTCAAAAGCCTCCAAGCGTTTCCTATCCTTCTGCCTCATTGTCCACGTCTCACACCCATACAAAGCGATGCTCCAGATGTATATCTTAATTAGGCGTTTTTTTTATATTCTTAGATATCTTAGCCTTTAGCAAATGTTTTTTGGCGTTGAAAGCTGTTTTCGCCATTGCTATCCTTGATATTATTTCATCTGTACATCTGGAGTCTTGTGTAATTAAGCTGCCTAAATATCTAAATTTGTTTACTTATTCTATATGTGTCCCTCTGATGACAATTTGTTCTTTAACCGGGCGAAATTTTGAAGCAATTAGTGTTTTAGTTTTATTAATGTTAATGTCAGCTACATTATATTAATTAATAACAAAATGATGATAAAAATTAGATTAACATGTCAATAAATCATTTAAATGCACTTTACTATAAATTAATAATGTCAGCAAATTATATAAAGAAATTAAAAATAATAACAAAAGATATTTGAATTAATCTTTTGTTATTATTTTTAATTTCTTCAGCGTTATCAACAGGGGAACGAAAATTTGATTATTTTTGCGCTACGACCCACGGTTTAAGAGATACAGCCCTATAATTATTCCTAAACCGTGCGTCGTAGCGCAAAAATAATCAAATTTTCGTTCCCCTGTTGATAACGCTGAAGAAATTAAAAAAAAGAAAACCTCTTTAGAAAACCCCAAAGTAATAATAAAAAAACACAAAAAAGAAAAAAAAGAAAATAAGGGAAAAAAGCGTAATGGCGTGCGTCGTAGCGCCAAAATAATAAAATGTTTGTTCCTCTTCAATACCCCAAGCACTGAATAACCTATCACATTAGGACATGAAACAATCCTATTTTTCTTATTATTTCAGTGCACGTTTGAGAAAAGCACTATTCAAATCTCGGCGAGAAACGGGGTTGCTGGCCGCGTATCTCCCTACGCTCCCTCGCTACGCTCGGCCGTCTATGTCGACTTGGCCTGCAACCCTTCGTTTCCCGGTCTCTATAGTAATGTACTATTAGAATTCGATAACTATTTCTACAGCTGCATCTCACAGGCAGCGATGTAAAAGACGGTCAACTGCCAACCCGGATGCACTGATGTTAAATTGCTTATTTTAGTATTTATTTATTGATATTCCGTAGAGACACTAGAATGATGCCCACATAACTGGAAACCGAAATCGTTGTATTATAATTAAATGGATGATAAATTTAATTTAATCATTTATCTTAATTCTGATATAAACATTGATTTACCTACATATTTTGTATTTTTCATTTAGTACAAGGCTTTCGAATTCTCTAAATTACCATAAAAATGGATAGATTTCTAGAGAAATGTAAGAGAGAAGAAGAAGAGAAGAGAAATGTAATTATGTATAATGCAACATAGATTTGTAATACTCGGAAACATTAGAACGGGCCATGAATAATTCAAAATTGAAATGTAATTTGTGCTCCGAACCTCCGAATTCAGTGGGATTGATTAAATGTGTTAAGATAACATTTTGTTAACAGTAGTTTGAATTTCAATTGCTGTTCAGAATGCTGTGTTTTTAGAGCCTTTTTAAAATTCCGACAGTATTTATTTACGATTTTCATTCCTTAGCAAGAGACTATTTCAAAATTTATACGCAAAATATTAACGGTTTAGATATATATCTATAAATCCCTACTATGTAAAAATGTGCTAGAAAGTTACCTAAGTACTTACTTGTACGATTGTACAGACGGGTCACATACCTCTATAAGTAGATAATAATGGAGTTCATATAGTGAAAAACAATAATCATATTTATTTTAATGGGTAACATAATAGTAATGTTTTATGTTGTTCATTTTGATACTTACTGCTGTGTTGTGACGGCCCAAAGTAGATCTTGGCCTCCGACATATGTCACCATGCTTCTCTGACCAAAGCCGTTTCGGTCCAATCGACGGCGCCGAATTTGCTAAGGTCTTTTAGTCTCTCCAGCGGTACCCAGGATGTCCAGAATGGGCTTCGGCCATTTGGTACGCCAGAGAAAGCCGTCCAGACAGCACAATCGTCACCTATCCTGACTACGTGGCCGAGCCATCGGAGTCTCGCGGCATTCGTTTCTCCAATGATGTTTGGCTCGGACACTAGATTTTCAATTTCGTTGTATATACTTAGTCTTCAGGCTCTATACTTTCTACGTGTGGGTCCCAATTTAACGGTAAATTTTCTGCTCAGCTAGCAGCAACGCATGCTCTTCTTTTTGTGTTAATGTCCGGGCTTCGCAACCGTACATAAATATTGGCCTTAAAATAGTTTTATAAATTCGGAGTTTCGTGTTTCTGGTCATTATCTTGGACACTAACACTTTGTGCAGGTCAGCCGCGCAGCGCAGAGAATTTTAAATCTGGAACTGTATCTCGCCTTTTCTCTGATTATTATCATTGACGATGTATCCAAGATACTTAAACTTTTCCACACCTTTACTGAGGTATTTCCTACGAATCCTAGTATTTAAATATTTCTTTTGTTTCTATTTCCTTGGAATTCCCTAAGGTTTTTTCTAGCCGCGACAAAAGAACGTATGCCATGTTTATTTTGATCGTATAATAAAATTGCATGTCCCTTATTTTTAATAAAATGGACTTTTAAATAACGTTGTCCAAATCATATTGTTCTCTTCTACTGTATTTCTACCTAAAATCTGTTGTCACGATTTATACAAATACGAATATTTGAGTATAACATGCAATTAATTTATGAAACGCGTTTTTGAAAATTCTTTCCCTAATGGGGTTAAAAAGGGGCTGAAAGTTTGTATCGGGTACAAATACTTTGAAACATCTTGAAAATAAGTAATTTTAGAATACTAGAAAAGGCCCTGGACGCTGCACACTATGCCGAGACTAAGAACGTATGGTCGCTAACATGGCCCAACACAGACTCACCTATCAATCCATATTCGGAAATGCAGAGGGACGAGACTCTCCGTCGTTTAGCAAGGAACAGCCTCCTAGAGACGGCACTTAGTCCAACAGATCAAGCTTGTCTCACTACGACCGCGGAGTGGGGGCCTGTGGTTGCATGCATTTCCATCCCCAACAATAGGCATACTGCTGGACAACACAACATTTCGGTCAAACGTGTGAGGCACGCAGGCAAATTTATTTCTCCTTCATAAGACTTTACAAAATTAATCATATATATCGTTTGTCGATATCCCTAAGATTCCGTCCGCGAGTTATAGAGCACCACTATCTCTACAGAGACCGGAGAGCGGGCTGGCGCCGCTTGCGTGGGGCGCGCCTCAATGCCTCGACGTTTGACGCATATGTAAACAGTGATTTTGTTTATTAACAAATATTCATATTTAACTAAATATTTCTCCAATTCTCGAAATACACGTTAAAAAGTGCATAATGTAACAGTGCAAGTGCTCAAGTTTTATTATCTCGACTCTTCTTCGCCTTCGAAAAGAAACTCTGTAGAAGAGACATTCAGTGCAGTGCTGTTTTTATATTACATTATTTCTTATTTTATTTTAGACCGAGTATTTGTCTAAATACTCTTATTTAATTCTCCCCAGTCCCATGTCACAAATCCCGTCAACATCCCTTCATCAAAATAGATCTAGCACTGCCAGCAACAACGTCACCGGAGATCTTTTACCCTGTCCCCACTGCCCACCTCAGTCTTTACAAAGACTTTATAAAGTTCGCCGAACAACCATATTACCCGCACCCACAAAACTCAGCCGCAAACATCTCAAGAGTTGCAACGGTTAGATGCAGCGCCCACTTATATCAGGAGTGACAACACAACTGATAATTTACCGGCTTGGCTTGGTTCGCAACGTAAGCAACTCCTATCGTCGAAAACATTCCTAAGGGAGCTCGCATTTTCATCGCGAACGCCGTAAGACATAATATACTATATCACAGACAGAGAAAACACAGTTGAAAGTTAGTCCCGGTTATCTTCCTTCTCCTACAATATATTACACGCCAGCAAAAATAATGATAACATATCCCTTAGCCGAAAAAATAAATTAAATTGCATAAATTCGACAAACCCAACCTCGCTCTCAGTCAAAATACAACCCGAAAGAAGACAAAAAAAATATTTCAAATATTGGAGCAAAAAATAATGGATGGCGATATAAAGGGAGCCGCCACGTTGCTTTTCTCAAGTGACGTTGTTGCACCCAGGCACCCATGACACCGTATCAGCCTTAATGTCTAAACATCCACCTCCAGCAACATCTCTCAACTTGCCTGATCTCCCAGATCCTGAAGCACCACACGTAATCGCGACTAAAAAGGATGTACTAGCTGCTGTAATGTCATTCAAGAATGGCTCCGCCGTCGGCCTAGACGGCCTCTCCCCGCAACACTTCAAAAACTTGATTTGCGGCGCCACTGGTGACGCCGGCGAGCTTTTGTTGGAGAACATTACATAGCTAGTAAACCTCATGCTCTCTGGTTAAAGTCTGCAACGAGGTTTTAAGTATTTTATATAGAGCCAATCTCTGTGCGCTTAAGAAAAAAGATGGGGGCATAAGACCTATCGCCGTAGGTCTCACTATTAGACGCATTTGTTCCAAAATTTGTTGTAAATATATGTATATTTCCAAGCCTAACAAAATAAATTCAGCCACTGCAACTCGGCTTTGGCAGCAATGGCGGCTGTGAAGCTGCTGTACATGCTGTATGCACCTTTGTTAGAGATGATGCTTGTTAGGTGCTGCTGAAGGTGGACGTGAAGAACGCCTTTAATTTTATAGACAGAGACGTTCTTCTCACGCAAGTTCAGGACGCTTCACCCCTGATATATAATAATACCTTTGGCAGTGCTACCATGAACCCTCACACCTACTTTTCAAAACTCATCACCTATCATCAGCGGTAGGCTGCCAGCAGGGTGACCCTCTTACTCCTGCGATTTTAAGCCTCGCCATCCACCCCACCATTTAAAATCTAAATTCAAAATTCAACTCATGCTATCTTGACGGTGGGACCCTAGGAGGAGATTGAAAAACAGTTTTAGACGACCTGAGAAAGCTTACATATTCTTTTAGCTCTATAGGCCTTGAGCTAAACTTTTCTAAATGCGAGTTATTTGTCAACAAGGGAGGGGCCCTTCGGTTGACATGCAAAATTTAATCTCATATTTAGATAGATACCTTGGCTCCGAACATCAAAATAATAGATAAAAATTCACTTACATACTCAGGTGTAGTCCCGTTTGGAAAAATCCCCATCTTATCGAACCCTTAGACTCCGTACTAAAAACCACTCTTTCATCTATCATAAACATGTATCTCGGTAACCGCGCTTGGACCCACGCCTCTCTGCCAATTCATCATGGCGGCCTGGGTATAGGCCAAGTTGTCACTGTCTCCCTCCCTGCGTTTTCAGCCTCTTTTCACAGCACACAGGACCTGACCAATAAACATTTTTGCCCATTCCTAGTTACCATAGTAACTAGGAACTCGTCAGAAAAAGGTATGCCTGGAATAGTTTTTGCAGAAAAACTAATTTATACTAAACTGCTGCTGTAATATATCCTTGGTATTTGGCCGAATAGTAGGTTACATTTGTCAATACCGAATATTCGGCAAAGTGGCTGATAAGCCAAATACCGAATAGTTGCCGAAAATAATATATAGTGAATTGCATTTTTACGAAGACCTAGTTGATATGAATTTGCAAATTTGCATTAAGAGGCTGTCAATACCTAAAGCGCGCACACTGTCTATTTGTATCGGAGTAAATGAGATAGCACTGTCGCATGTTACTGGGCCTGGGCAAGGGAATAATAAGAAAATTATTTAAATAAAATAAGTGGATTATTAGTGTAATATTTTACTCGTTAGCGGTTTAGATGTAAATATTTTAAAATTGTGATTTTAATTGCAGACCCATAAATCAAAACAATAAAGACATAGAACCGTTTAATTGTGATTTTAAGACCAATCTTTGCAATTATTTTCTATAGAGCCGATTTCGTTCAATCACGTATCGAGTACGACAACGGTCTTTGAAATATAATTAATATTAAAATATATTTTTCTTACTTGACTAAAACAAAGTCTTTCTTAAAAAACTGTTTAAGTAACATCAATTTCAAGGACATTGGGTGTTGACAGCCCCTTAAGCAAATGATAAAATTATCCCGAACAACTTAACTCCAGTCACTCAAATAACAAACATAAATTAGGTGTTCTTTTTGTTTGAATGATTCAGTCACATCATTCAGTCAATGTATCATGAAGCGAACTATTAACAGAACATGAAAGTTATTCGTTTGCTTAGCAAGTTATTTAATGTTCGAGCTGGGTGAAACGTAACTCTGCCTCATGAAATTCTAATTTACTTGAAACTAGCAGAGGGCAAAGATACATGATTTTATTTGAAAATGTCTGAACATATTAAATTTAACCGAGTATGCCATAGCTCACAGGCACTGGTGTTTACCCGGGCCTGCTGTGTTTATACATGTTAGGTTGATTTTGATAAGAATTCAAAAAAGTTATTATTAACTATTATTGTTTTATAAAGTTATTATTAACTATTATTGTTTTATTCAATAATGTGTTTGTTACTTATTTGGATTTTATTTATATGACTTTGTATTATTATATTATTATCTTTACATGAATACGCTTAAATCAATAGTTATTTGTACAACAAGAGAGCAAAGTTTGATATTTCTTCGAGTGCTTGTTTTGAGTCCCGTGCAAGCGAAAGATTCTATAGTAGATTCACGAGCGTAGCGAGTGAATCTAATTTAGAATCTTGAGCGTGGTAAGGGACTCAAAAGCGCACGAGATGTAAATAACTTTGATCTCGTGTAGTACACAAAATTTTTCACGTCAGTCAGCCATCAAAAAATACAACCTGAAAAAATGTAATCCAGACGGACGGATCACTATTTCACTCATGTTTTCTGAAGGTATTCTAACAATTAACTATAATTACCGCAATAAAACAAAACGAAAGAAATTTCAATAAAATAATACGAAAATAATGAATTAACGAACATCAATTGACAGTTAAATCGTGAACTTTTTTTTGTTAAAAAAAACTTTGTAAGTTACGGTCCGAATTGCGGATACTACTATTTGCCAATATAGTAGAGATCGTTAAAAGTCGTTAAGTAGAATTATTTACTGCGTAACAATTGCGTAAATTTGTATAAGTATATTGTTTTGATTGTATAATAAAATAAGTAAAATATGGTATTTTTATTAAATTTTAAACTTTTATTTCATTAATTAATTATTACGAATGAAGACTCGTAGGGTGTTTTGGAACGATGCGGTCTGACTTATTTCGGGGGTCTATTATAAACAGTCAATATATCGTTGAATTACGTATGCACTTTTTTGTCTCTTTCTTTTTGCTAATGACGTGAAAGGGACAAAGACAATAGAATCCAAATACTTCGAACTTGTATTAGGCCCCGAACGTTGAAATGACATTCGAATATGAAGGTCACTTGAATGTTATTTTGTCTCACTCAGTGAGCAAAATGCGATTTTGCTCACTGTTTTTAAGCAGCAAATTACCCTTGTTCCAGCTGCTGACGTGAAAAATATATTATACGTCAAATCTCTACGAACTGTCAGGTAATTAAGTATATAAAGTGCTCTTAAACTGTTTTACCCATTTTTATTAGTTCTTTGCGTCTGGATAGTTTTTGCGGCGACACTAGCTTAGTTAGTTGATTAGTATTAGATTAGTTAATTGACAAAATATTGCCAAAAAAATTCAAGAATTATCTTTGTAGGTAAATTGTGAATATCTTCATGCGGGCTATTTTCAGTTGTACGGTCAAAGTGCCAAAAATATGTATAATAATAATAATAATACGCCTTTTATTTCCATAATAACTATAACTAATAACTAATTGAAGAACATATTTTTATATTTTTTTTTCAAACGTAATAATACACAGCATTACAGTCGAGACCAAAGCACTGTACAATTCAGATTATATAATAGGATTACATACTAGGAAAAACAGATCACAATCAACTTATTACATACATATTCAACATGCATTACATAATTATTAAGATTTCAACACTGATTATTAAAATATAGAATTGTACTTTCAACGGGGTACTGGTTCTTTAAGCAGCGTGCCGGTATTTTTCGTCTTTCTTTTCCCTCACTATACTCCTTTATAGACTGAAATATTGGTTTTGTAGAGCTTACGCCAACGCAGGCTATTGTTAAACTTTGATGCCTGACTCCGCAATCCGCCTGTAGCCTGTTACACGTCGACAAATATCCCGACTGTGACGATAACGAAGCGATCATAACTCAAAAGCTAACAATGAAGATAAAGGGCCCAATGCTAATTGCTGTCACCGAGTTGTGGGCCCTATCTCGATCGATTTCGAATAGCCCTATTAATTTGGAACAGTTGTTAAACAAATTATAGCTTTATGCGGATTTATCGAAGATATAACGCCAGTTTAAAGTTATAAGAATGCCAGTTTTTTTAATAAGTAAATACTTTTTATTTTAAAAGTTGGAGGGGGAGACACAATATTTTAGACTTACGGAGCGATTATTTCCAAAAGTATAGACTAAATCAAAAAACGCTCTTAGGGACTTTGCTATTTTTGACTTGTCGAATGCCACATGTTCATTTTATCGGAAAAAACTTTTTCATTTTTATTACATTTATGGAATGCCCTCCCCTAAATATATATTTTCATAAATGTTAATTCCTAAACTAAGTAGTGGCTCACAAAATACTCCTAAGATCTAAATTTTATTAAAATATCTCTTATAGTTTCCGAGTACAATGGCTGTGACATACGGACGGTCATGACGAAACTATAAGGGTTCCGTTTTTGCCATTTTGGCTATGGAACTCTAAAAATCAAATGTATTAAAAACACAGTTGATTATCACGTTGAAGCTATAACGAAGCGTTACAAAGGGTTAGTTTGATTGATATCGCAGTAATTATTACTGACCATATTTTAGAATTTTCTAGTTTGTATAATCGTCAAGGGCCTGTTTAATTTTCAAGGTGTTTACTCATTCTGTTAGTCTTTGTTTATTACCTAACCCTCATATCGAACATAGATATCGAATTACTGCTGAATTATTACTGACCATATTTTAGAATTTTCTAGTTTGTAAAATCGTCAAGAGCCTGTTTAATTTTCAAGGTGTTTACTCATTCTGTTAGTCTTTGTTTATTACCTAACCCTCATATCGAACATAGATATCGAATTCAAGTAGCTAAATTATGTTGTAATTAGATTATTCTCCTCAAACCCTAGCAAAAGCGAATGTGAATTAGTTTCTGTCGCATTGTTATTCATGTAAGCAAAGGTCTGCTCAAGACAGACATATACATGGTGGCCACTAATTAGCGCTGTCAAGGGACACTGCGGTGCGTCCCTTTTGCATAACGAGTAAAGTGAGGCGACCACACGGCAAACTCATGCAAATGTGCGGTGCAATCAGAAAGTGTCATTACAAGAGGCTCTGAACCATACGCCGCTAGTATGGAATAAAAATTGAATTTACTCTCTGATAACTAAAATCGACAATTAGCTCCTTGACAGTTTGGCTCGTTTTTTATCGATTTAGCTAAATTTTGTTATCATATTCAACATGTGTCAAGTACCCAATTCTAAAGTACAAAGCACTAAAAAATGTGATCACAATACATACCTATACAAAAATCTAACTTTGTGGATCGGAGCCAACGACAACTGGAGTTCAGATAAAAATGGCGTATTGGAAGGTGTTGTAAGAGTACCTACTCCATATTATGTATTAAACAAAGAACAAAATACAGAACAGAAATAAAGAAATAAAATCAATTATTTAATAACCGCGGCGTAGAGAATTATATTGCCACTATTACCAGTTATTGTCACGCGCTGATAATATTTTGCTGATCGGCACATATATTAACGCAAATAAATAAGCTGGTACGATCGCAGTGTCACGAAATCTCATCAAACAGTTATAACATTTTCATTTATTAATTAAAAATACATTTTTAATGAACATTCAGTACAGTGGGACTGAAAATTACTCGATGAATATTACATGATTTAATTGCATGAGGCAATCGGCATGGCTATGTAAAGAAAATATTATTGTGTGTTCATATTAATCTTTAATATAATTACCTAAAGGGTATAGCCTATTAATTATTTTGTAATTTCCTTTTACTGGATTATTAACCTATATATATGCAGTGATTTCACCAAAACTCGAGCCTCAAATGCTTCAGGTTTTAAAAAATGCAGCCAAAGTATCAATCCGATTTCTTTGTAATTTAAGTATGTTGTATATACAATGAAGGTCGTATTCTGAAAAAAAATATATTGAATTATCTCTTGAAAAGGTATTACTTTATATAGAATAGGTAATAAGTATTGTAGAAATACATAATTATTCAAATTTGTTTACAGTATGTTGCATAAAGCATATGATAGTCAACATCAAATGGAGCATTCAATGTTAAATAATTTTTAAGAAAAAAGAACCGACGTTAATGAGGGAGACCGGTGGAAGCACGATTATTATTGATTTTGGATTTCATACAATGAAATTAAAAAGACAGCATCCTACCCCTAATTATGTAGAAAAGGAGGTAGCATGTTTTTTTTTGTCACTGTACCCACCTTGGCACATTTCAGATTTGCCCTATACCCGCAATACGGTATTCGACTGTATTTAAGATAAATTATTTCACACCATGCAAGAAATAAAGCACCAGATAATTATTTAAAAAACTAAATAGGATAGAAATATAAAAATGCACCTTGAAAACCTAACTGCTTGTCAAACATGCAAAGAGAACAAATTGCCAAACGAGAACTATGCATCGTTGAAGAGTTCCGTTCTGTTCATCATCAGCAGTTCTACTTCATCAAATGTCCCTTCTACAAATGTAAATACTTGATTTGTTAATGAAAATCTAAGATCACTATATTTATATATGCCTTTAACATTTGAGGAGTTCCCTCGATTCTTCATGGACCCCATCGTC
Organism: Cydia pomonella; assembly: GCF_033807575.1. Taxonomy (NCBI): domain Eukaryota; kingdom Metazoa; phylum Arthropoda; class Insecta; order Lepidoptera; family Tortricidae; genus Cydia; species Cydia pomonella. The sequence continues at coordinate 21,025,195 of NC_084704.1, forward strand.
AGAACTCGAACTTGACAAAAATTTGTCTTGAAAGTTTAATTTGCTTAACAAACATAGCAAAGAGAACAAATCGCCAAACGTGTACTATGCGTCGTTGGAGAGAAATATATAGGCCCATTACAATAGTACCCATCATTTCGAAAATGGTTGAATCCATCCTATCGCCCCACCTTATTACTCATATAGAATCGAATAACCTACTTACTGAAAACCAATTCGCTTACCGACAAAAAAATGTCGACAACCACTGCGATTTACTGGATATTCGATTTTATCATAACAGGGTTAGACGATAAAGAAGAGATTGCCGAAATACTGTGCGACTTGTCAAAGGCATTTGACGTTATTAGTTATGAATTACTGCTCAAGAAATTAAAAATATACGGAATCAAAGGCACTGCCCATAAACTATTAACCTCATTCTTGTCGGAGCGCAAACAAGTCTAGAAATTACTCACTGACGGCAAGTCAATCCAGTCCGATGTAGGATATTGTTACAAATCCTTTGTGAGCTGATAAATAAACATTTTTTTTAGTTATATATAAATATTGGTATTCCCCAAGGTTCATCCCTTGGGAATACCTTATTCTTATTATTTGTAATTGAACTTCCATCGAATATTGGAGCTGGCTTGTCTGTATTGTTTGCGGATGACACAACTATGTTAGTTGGTGCAAGCTCATATGACCACCTCAAAAATTGATGATGCTTGCAACCAATTGCAGTCATGGTTCTCAGCAAATGGGCTATTACTTAATTATTCAAAATCAAATGTTATGTTGTTTTCTGGTCGAAAGGTTCAACTGCCACCATGCATGGCTAACTTTCCGATGCCCATGTGTGAAGAGAGCAAGTTCCTCGGGTTCCTGATTGACAACACTCTAAATTGGAAGTGCCATGTAGACAACCTTTGCGATCGGTTGGATGGTGCGTCGTTTGCGTTAAGGAAATTGAAGCCACTTATCTCAGCAGAAACCTTAAAGCAGGTGTACTTTGCGCATTTCCACTCTATTATTGTATATGGCTCACTGCTCTGGGGCAATTCAACAGATGCAAAAATAGTTCTAATAATGCAACAACGTGCAATACGTACACTTGCCAGTGTAACAGACAGGCACCCTTATAAAGAGCTCTTTGGTTCTGAACGCATAATGACGCACTACTCACAATACTAAGCGCAAATTGAGAAATCTTTTGTTGGATAACCCTCTGTACTCTGTTACTACTACTGCTGTGGCGAAGCGACCCGAAGTGGATCTTGGCCTCCGACACCAAAGACCGCCATGCTTCTCTGTCCAAAACCGTTTCTGTCCAATCGACGGCGCCGAGTTCGCTAAGCTCTTTTTGCACTTCATCTCTCCAGCGGTACCTAAGGCGTCCAGATGGTCTTTGGCCATTTGGAACTCCAGAGTACGCCCTCCAGACTGCACGATCCTAGCCCATCCGGACTACGTGCCCGAGCCATCGGAGTCTGGCGGCTTTTGTTTCTCCAATGATGTTCGGCTCGGACAACAGATCTTCCATCTCCTGGTTCCTGCAGAGTCTCCAGGATCCATCCTCTCCACGTGTGGGTCCTAGGATTTTTCGGTAGATCTTCCTCTCCGCTACCAGTAGCTCGCGCTCTTTCTTTTGTGTTAGTATCCAAACTTCGCATCCGTACATAAGGATTGGCCTTATGACCGTTTTGTATATCCAGAGCTTAGTGTTCCTGGTCACTAGCTTGGACATTAGCACTAACACTAACGACATATGTAATTTTATTTATTATTAAATTGTGTTTATTTTATTTATTTTAAACATGACATATTGTTCTTTTAGTAATATTTTTATCTTTATTTGACATGTTAACGCTAATTCCAAATTAATATCTATGGTTTATATTAAATTGTTTGACATATTTTTGTAATACTTTTATCTTTATTTGACATTTTCACGACAATTCCAAATTAATATTAAGTTGGTTTACTTATATTCAATTGTTTGACATAGTTTTCTTTGCATATGACGATCCTTATTGGGAGACAGAATTAATTTTAATTTTATTATTTTTAATTTACAATGTAATGTTTGACGATCATGATGAGAAGATAAACATACTTTTGACGAATGTACTCGTAGCAAATGTAGAGTGTAATTTTCATCGTGAAATAAAGAAATCTAAATCTAAATCTAAAATCAAGAGAAGCCGTACCAAACAACGAAATTGTCGCAAACGCAACCTGTACCACGCGACCAACACGTCGAAAGCTCTGTGAAATTCATGGCGCTTACGCGAATAGACCGCGAGATTCACGCTCCGCTTCATTAGTTTGTTGTCGGCCGACAACAACTCATGGCGCCAAATACTGGTTATCTGTGCCGGTTCTATACGTAGTAACAATAGTTCGTGATAATAACGATTGCCACGAAGGACTATAAAAGCATAAACTTCATATTGTAGTAAAAATATACAGCAATGAAAAATTACATTAGGCCTGTAACAGAACCTCAACAAAATAATCGTATTGTATTGTCTATGAAAAGAACGTTACTATCCTTTATAAGTTAAGACTCAGGCGAACAATATCCCCTAGCGATTTTATTTGTGTGTTCCAAAAAGAAACTTTAAAACAGTCTGTTGAAGTAATAAAGTTTAAGGGAATCAGGAATTAAATGCAAAATCTAACAAGGAGAATTTTGTCCGCCTGCAAACAAGTTGACGGTTTAATTTTATGTTCAGAAACTTGAAGGTTTAATTTAACGATAAATTTATACCTAGCAGTAGAATAGCTACTTGGCTTTGAAGTATTTGAGAAATCTTGTATGAACACATTATAATTTATAATTACGTACGACCACGTACTTATATATCCAATAAATTAAGAAATCATGAATTAAGTTTTTTTTTTATTAGCCTATTTGCGTGTCCCACTGCTGGGCAAAGGCGTCCCCTCTAGCTTTCTAATCCCCCCTGTGCTGAACAAGATCCCGCCAGTCCCGCTGAAACGCATCCAAGTCGTCCCGCCATCTCTTTCTCGGTCTGCCTCTGCCACGACTACACTGGGGATGCCAGCTAGTGGCTATTTTAGCCCCTCTGTCGGCTCTGTCATCATTCATCCGGCAGACATGTCCAGCCCAGTCCCACTTTAGCCTGGCGGTCTTCACCCCAACATCGACGACACGGGTTTTGGAGCGAAGCTCTGTGTTCCTCACCCTGTCAGATCTTCTGATACCCAGGATACTCCGCTCCATTGCCCTTTGGCAAACCTTGCGCCGTGATTTTTGCGCCTCAGTTAATGAACACGTAATCAAACATTCGAGTGATGGGGCATCGCACGCTGGCTTTCCCAGTTAAATCAGTCGACACAGGGCAGCTTGTGGAGAGCTGGGAGTAGCGACCCTACGTACTTGAGTGCTCCATGCTCTCTGGCAACCCCACATTAGGTTTTGGCATTTTTTATTATATGAGGACACAGCATGTATGTATTTTTTCTTATTTGAAAAAAAAAACCTGTTTAGTTAGAGAGTAAAATCAAATGAAGTTGGAGTTGCCGTGGAACATCACACATCACACCAGTAACCCCTACCGAATTCCAGCATAAATTTTTAATATTCAGCAAACGATTGGTTGTAGAATTTAGTACTTAGGTACAATTATAATCAAATAAGTAAATTTTGTTTAGTTTAATACCTGGTACATAGTGACCAGGAAACTTTCAAATTAAAACTCTCAGCACTGATTTAAATCTGTTATATTGTGTTATCAAGGTACGAAATATTCATTAAAGTTATATGAAAAGAATGCCGAAAGGTTCTAAATTGTGGCAACAGTAGAAATGTCACTATGTACTTCCTCTTGAGTCTACGCTGCCTGTCCATTGACTGTCACCCGAGAAACCCCCCTGACATGACAGGTATACATGATATAGGTCTTTCGAAACGATTAACGGGATTCAAAAACAGTTTTTGAAAAGTGAATATTTTTGGAAATAAGTGCTCCGCGTCCGTAAAAGTATCATTAGTAACGGATCCATCGGTTGGTTGGAGTGACTCGCACTTCGTCGGTGTTTAAGACGAAAGTGGACGACCGCGCGCAAACCTCTTTTCTATACAAACGTAGGCCCTATTTTCATTATGGATATTATAATGGTACATTACGATACAAGTGCGAAAAATAGGAAATTCGTATCAGGAGTGGCGATAAATTAAAACACGACCGAAGGGAGTGTTTTAAATCGACACGAGTTGCGAATAGGTATATTCGCACATGTATCGTAAAACGTTTTACAGTACATATGGCTGTAGGTACATATAGACATTTCACATTTACACTTACACATTTTCCTATACCTATATTATATTTATACATTTCCTAAACTTATATACACACCTACGTCAATATCGATAAACCGTATCGACTATCGATACTATCGACCTCACCTCCGCCCTAGAGAAAACTGGTCTTGTAGCTAGGCCCGGCGTTCGCGCAGCAGAGGTCAGTTGACAGTCATTGCCATGATACGACGCGGAACGCATGTCTCCTTTGCTGCGACCTTATTGTTTTGCTTTTCGCTTCCCGCTTGTTTACGTTACCTATTTCTATCTTCTGAACTATTCTACTTCTACTTTAAAACTGTGCCTGTGTGTTCTACCCTTCTGTGCCTTCTGTATTGCTTGTGTATGGATTTTCCGTGTACTTTAATGAAGTATACCACTTGAACTGTAAGTCTGCATTATTATTTACGAGATCCCAGTGGATAGTACATAACCCTGACCATACAACCATACTGGTGACCCCAAATATGAGCCAAGATAGGGAATTTAAAGATGCACTCGGTACGAGTGAGGCATCCGGAAATAGTGCGGGGACAGGGTCGACAGAGTTGATAGAATCGACAAACGTTTTTAAGGTTGGAGTGAAAGTGCCACCGTTCTGGGCAGAAGAACCGGAGATATGGTTCGCCCAAGTAGAGGGTCAATTTCAAAATTCTGGTATCACCAGTGACGTCACAAAATTCAATTATGTGATTTCCCACCTCGACAACCAGTATGCTCGCGAGGTGAAGGACCTTATTATCAACCCTCCCGCGTCACAGAGATACGACAAGCTTAAAACCGAGCTGATCAAGAGACTGGGCATTTCCAATGAGAGGAAGACCAAGCAGTTGCTGATGCATGAGGAGCTCGGTGACCGCAAACCTTCGCATTTCTTCCGGCACCTGAAGGACCTGGCAGGACCTGCAGTACCAGATGATTTTATCAGGTCTATTTGGATGACCCGCCTTCCTCACGGTGTGCAGATGGTGCTCGCGGGCCAGCCATCTTCGGCTTCGCATGAAGACGCCTGCGACCTAGCTGATCGTGTCAACGACTTGGCCAGTTCTACTCCGAAAGTGGCCGCTGTGGGTAGCGGAGCTGCGAGTTCAGTTCCCAGCGATATTGCCAGAGAAATCGCAGAGCTAAGGAAACAGTTCCAGCAGTTCCAGGCATCCGCATTGGGCAGGAGTAGCAGATCCAGGGCGCGCGCACCTCCAGGCAAGCGTAACGCATCCAGGCAACGATCCCAGTCGAACTATTGCAAATATCCTCTCTGCTGGTACCACGGGAAGTTTGGAGACCAGGCCAGCAAGTGCGTTCGACCATGCGACTTCAAGCCGGCGGAAAACGAAAGGGGCAGTCGATAATGGCGACTGACGATTGCCCATCGACATCTACTGGTCGCCTGTTCGTCACCGACCGCACTTCAAAGACGCAGTTTTTAGTCGATACTGGAAGCGACCTCTGCGTCTATCCACGGTCGGCGCTGTGTGATCGTCGTTCTAGGACTGGTTATAATCTGAGCGCTGCAAATGGTTCTAATATTGCTACCTACGGCTATTTAACTTTAGATTTAGATTTTGGCTTGCGCAGATCTTTTGTATGGCGTTTTGTAGTAGCTGATGTTACCAAGCCAATCATTGGTGTAGATTTTCTTAATCATTATAATCTGCTAGTAGATTGTCCCAATAAGCGCTTGATTGACATGTTAACTTTAATAGCTGCCTTCGGCACCACAGCCAATTGTAAAGACGTGTTTTCCGTTAAAGTCGTAACTGGCGAGTCCCGGTATCACAAAATTCTTGACGAATTTCCCGAAATTACTCGACCAGCTGGCAAACAAAACACTAACATACCCCATAACACAGTCCACCATATACGCACGACACCAGGTCCCCCAGTTTCCTTACCACCCCGTCGTTTAGCTCCTGACAAGCTGAAAATCGCCCAGGAAGAGTTCCGGATTATGCTGGCTTGTGGTACAGCCAGGCCGTCGGAGAGCTCTTGGTCGTCACCCCTCCACCTGGCCCCGAAGAAGGGCAACGGATGGCGGCCCTGCGGAGATTATCGCAGCCTAAATGCTCGCACAGTGCCTGACAGGTACCCGATTAAGCACATCCATGATTTTTCGTATGATATAGCTGGTTGTAAAATCTTTAGTACACTAGACTTGGAAAAAGCTTACAATCAGATACCTGTCAGTACCGACGATATCGCGAAAACCGCCATCACGACCCCCTTCGGGTTATTCGAGTTCCCGTTTATGACGTTTGGTCTACGCAATGCGGGTCAAACGTTTCAACGGTTCGTCGACGAGCTTACCAGGGGCCTCGATTTTGTATACGCTTACCTAGACGACTTCCTAATATATTCTAGGAGCGAGGCAGAGCACGAGGAACATCTGCGCCTAATCTTTGCTAGGCTGAAGCAGTACGGCATGCTGGTAAATACCTCAAAGTGCGTCTTAGGAGCTCAAGAGGTAACATTCCTAGGGTACCTGATTTCAGCCACCGGATGTAAACCCCTCGAGTCGAAGGTTCAGGCAGTCATGGACTTCCCACCACCAACTAACATCAAGCAGCTACGGGCCTTCTTGGGCATGATCAACTTTTATAGGAGGTTTCTTCCTCGAGCAGCCGAGATACAAGCCCCGCTGCACGCACTGCTGACAGGTTCTGTGAAGTGATCGCAAGCAGTCAACCTTACTGGAGATACGTTGAAAGCATTCCAAGCCTGTAAGGAGAGCTTGTCGAATGCAGCGATGCTGGCGCACCCTGATTGCACTGCAAATCTAGCGGTGGTCACGGATGCTTCCGACAAGGCTCTTGGTGCGGTACTACAACAATTTAAAAATGGCGCTTGGGAACCGCTAGCCTTCTTTTCCAGAAAGCTCAGCCCCTCTCAGGCCAAATACTCGCCCTACGACAGAGAGCTATTGGCCATATACGAGGCGGTAAAATATTTCAGGCACATGCTCGAGGCTCGTCACTTCACTGTGTACACTGACCACAAGCCAATCAGTTTCGCCTTCCATGAAAGGAAGAGTAACTGTTCGCCTAGGCAGTATAGACACCTTGACTTCATATCTCAATTCACGACAGACATCCGCCACATAAGTGGCAAAGACAACGTAGTCGCGGATGCGTTGTCGCGAATTGAGGAACTAGAAGCACCTGTAAGCCTCGAGACAGTAGCCCAACACCAAGCCTCCGACCCCGAACTTCAACAGCTCCTGAGCAGTGGTTCATCACTGCATCTGCAGAAACTTTATGTTCCTGGAAGCCAATCCCCTTTGTACTGCGACGTCGGTACACTGGCTACCAGGCCTTACGTACCTAAGTTTCTACGGAAGAAGGTCTTTGATAGCCTCCATTCCCTAAGCCATCCTGGTTGTAGCGCTTCGGCGAAGCTAGTTTCCGAGCGTTTTGTCTGGCCAGGTGTTAAAAAAGATTGCAGGGAGTGGGCGCGTTCCTGCTTGCCGTGCCAGCGAGCTAAAGTCACCCGTCATGTGACTTCCTCGCTGGGCACTTTTAACTTACCGCGCGCCCGCTTCAAACAGATCCATATAGACCTGGTCGGGCCTCTCCCGCTTTCCCAGGGCTATCGGTATTGCCTCACAGCAGTAGACCGGTTTACTCGCTGGCCAGAGGCAGTGCCGATAGAAGATATCACGGCAGAAACCGTTGCAAAAGCACTGCTGTCCTCCTGGATTGCTCGGTTCGGCTGTCCTACAAGCATTACAACTGACCGTGGCCGTCAATTTGAATCGGCCCTATTTCAATGCTTAGCTAGGATGGCCGGATTCGAGCATAAAAGGACGACAGCATACCATGCTGCTTGCAACGGTATGGTGGAACGGTTCCACCGTCAGCTGAAAGCGGCTATCGTCTGTCATGCAAATGACAGATGGACTGAGTCGTTGCCGTGGGTCCTGTTGGGAATACGTACATCCTTCAAAGAAGACCTGCAAGGATCTTCGGCTGAACTGGTTTATGGAGAGCCATTGAGACTCCCCGGTGAGTTCTGGGAGCCGAGCGCTGGTACAACTTCGGATATATCCGACTTTTCCGCCAGACTCAAAGGCTACATGGAGAAGCTACGACCTGTTCCTGCTTCACGACATTGTAAGCCCAAGGTATTTGTACACAAGGAACTGGAAACCTGTAGTCATGTCTTCCTTCGCGATGACACTATTAGAGGTTCCCTCACTCCAGCTTACTCCGGCCCACATAAAGTACTCGTCAGAGAAGACAAAATTTTTAAAATTCTTCTCAATAACAAGGAAGTGACAGTGTCCATTGACCGGCTCAAGCCAGCTTTTATGCTTGACAATGTCAAGGACACTACCGCTCCTGTGACAGAATCACCTCAGGTACCTGAAACTAAAAGAACTCGTTCAGGCCGTACAATACAATTTCCTGATTATTATCGTCCCTGAGGGACTCTGGTGGGGGGTGGTGTAGGTACATATAGACATTTCACATTTACACTTACACATTTTCCTATACCTATATTATATTTATACATTTCCTAAACTTATATACACACCTACGTCAATATCGATAAACCGTATCGACTATCGATACTATCGACCTCACCTCCGCCCTAGAGAAAACTGGTCTTGTAGCTAGGCCCGGCGTTCGCGCAGCAGAGGTCAGTTGACAGTCATTGCCATGATACGACGCGGAACGCATGTCTCCTTTGCTGCGACCTTATTGTTTTGCTTTTCGCTTCCCGCTTGTTTACGTTACCTATTTCTATCTTCTGAACTATTCTACTTCTACTTTAAAACTGTGCCTGTGTGTTCTACCCTTCTGTGCCTTCTGTATTGCTTGTGTATGGATTTTCCGTGTACTTTAATGAAGTATACCACTTGAACTGTAAGTCTGCATTATTATTTACGAGATCCCAGTGGATAGTACATAACCCTGACCATACAACCATATGGCCCTTTAAATGTTCGACACAGTAACGTAATATGCTAATTTTCGCACTAGTGCGGTAAATTAGCACCATATGTACTGTAATAAATATTTGTATGTTTACGATAGTCATGCCCCTACGTTTGATTTCTTAATTGAGTATATTATTTAGCTTTAATTTTTTTTGTGTAATTTGTATTTCGCTCCTTTCTCCTACAGTAATTTAAATAAATAAATAAATATTACAGGACATTATTACACAAGTCCCACAGTAAGCTCAATAAGGCTTGTGTTGAGGGTACTTGGACAGCTATATATATAATATATAAATATTTATAAATACTTAAATACATAGAAAACACCCATGACTCAGAAACAAATATCCATGCTCATCACACAAATAAATGCCCTTACCAGGATTTGAACCCGGGACCATCTAAAAAAAAGGCCGGGGCCAAGTGCGAGTCGGACTCGCCCATGAAGGGTTCCGTACCATTTATGACGTATTAAAAAAAACTACTTACTAGATCTCGTTCAAACCAATTTTCGGTGGAAGTTTGCATGGTAATGTATATCATAGTTTTTTTTTTAGTTTTATCATTCTGTTATATTAGAAGTTGCGGGGGCGCAAGCACGGGGCGGGGGGACACACGTTTTACCACTTTGGAAGTGTCTCTCGCGCAAACTATTCAGTTTAAAAAAATATATATATTACAAACCTCAATATCATTTTTGAAGAGCTATCCATAGATACCCCACACGTATGGGTTTGATGAAAATATATATATATATATTTTTTAATTTTATGACGTATTAAAAAAAAATTACTTACTCGATCTCGTTCAAACCAATTTTCGGTGGAAGTTGGCATGGTAATGTACATCATCAAAGGAACATACATCTTTCAATTTTCCTGTTCCCGTCATTTTTTTTTATTCTTTGATTGCCGTACGCCCTAGCCGCATACAGCCACGGAGTTTAAGGTCCTCACTCAGTAAAATAAGTCGCGTTCTAAATTCAAATTGCGTTGGGAATATAACTTTCTAATGTAATAACGTACAAGTTATTTTGTAAGAAAAGAATGTATGTGATGTTACAAATTCGCGTTTATGGAAAAAATATATGTTAAACATTATTAAATTCTACATGAAATATGTAAATTTGAGAACTGTCGCACGTAATTTTTTAATTCTCTGAAAATGTTCACTCAATTTTTAACAGACTTCAAAAACGGAGGAAGTTTTTTTTTGTATGTATGTTACTGGATATCTCCGAGAATGGTGAACCGATTTTCAAATATATTTTTTTTAATCGAAAGGGTATAACCCCGCGATGGTCCTCTTGGCACCAAGTCGGGATCCGATGATGGGATCTTAGAGAAATCGAGGGAATTCTTCAAATGTTATAGGTACCTACATGTATGGCGCTTTTGGTGGTTGGCTTTGGTTACTTTTTGTTATTTACAATGTTTTCAAGAGATAATTCAATATAGTTTTTTTTTTTCAAAAAACGACCTTCATTGTATATACACGTACAACATATTTAAATTTCAAAGAAATCGGATTGATACTTTGGCTGTAATAAAATGAAAATGTTTTTTTTTGCAATATTTTTTAAACTGAAGCATTTGAGGCTTAAGTTTTGGTGACTATACGATAGACGATAAAAGCACAACCATCTTATGTTCCTAAGGGCCACTTGCACTATTCCACTTACCAGGGGTTGACCGGTTAAATCTGGAGTTACCATGGGTACCAGTATAATCTGACACTAGATTAACAAAAATCTTTTTTGAAAAGAGGATACATTATTTGAATAAAATTAAATTTTGACTAAAAGTAAAAAGTTCAGCCCAGCTATCCAGGCACTTTTGGCTTCCTCCAAGCACGCGCGATCTCGCAGTATTTTGCCGGTAAGGCTTTAAAGGTTTTACCTGCGAGATCAGACGTGCTATGGATTGAAGACAAGAATGCCGGCAGAGCAACATTCGATATTTTACAAGTTCCTTAACGAGGAGTGACTTAACGAGGCTATCAATATTGGACTAAACTAGCGAATTTTCAGATATAGGGCAGCAACGGAGCAAGCAGGTAAATTTGAGGACCATCAACCAAAATTTTAAAATAAATAAAGCCGAATGGTTACTCATTTTAATTAAACGATCTGAATTAATGCGAAATTTAGATATAACCCCGGGTTAGATCAACCCAACTGCGAAGTTATTTATTTACAATTGTTTGTAAGGAAACAAAGTTCCATTAATCCGATTCCATTTTATGTTGAATATCATATGCAACATACTGTAAACAAATTTGAATAAATATGTATGCGAACAATATTGTTTTCAGGAGTGACGTCTATGATTCATTGATGGTGGCAATCGTGGTATGAATATAGTTCCTTCCCTCATAATCTCATAAATATACGAAGTCATAAAGGGTTCAGTTATATCTTTTAAATTTGTAATAATTGAATTTGAAAACATCGTCGAGGAAGCATATGACAAACCAATAAATTATTACAATAATAACAAAACATATCCGTCCGAAAATACAATTCACCATGAAGTACCTTATAAAAAGGAAATTTTTCATACCGAATTTCGCTGTCACCGTGTTATTTACATAGCAATGACAGAAAACTAATAATTATCTTGTAATTATTAAACAATACTTAATTTTCCTATTTCTTATTTTGAAAGGTAGTAAAGAATTCTTGCTAAGCTTATTTTTTACCCAAAAGTGTGCCTCATAGCCTGGTAGTAAAATTTGCACCTTCTACATGTTTCCTCCAACAAGATAAGACACGAAAGAGCAGCGCAGAATTTGTAATGCGTCTTTGAGCTAAAATCATGTTACAACACTTTTAAGTTAAACTCAAATGAAGTACCTTCTTTACTGCGCTCGACCATATGGTATGTAATGTGACTGACTGAAGAGACTGAAAATCAAGTATTTTTTAGGTAACGATTATAAGCTTTATTCAAGAGGTTGAAAACGTAGTAGAAACCCAATTCCGGATTGTTTGTTCAGAAATAGTAAGCAAAGGTACTATTATTGGATGTGTTGTATATATGTTTAGACTGGAACTGGAGCAATATTAATTGGGGATGTTAATTCATCCCAACAGTAAATGCTAAAATCTTTGTAAGGTAAGGTTTATCATTGTAAGGATGACTATATCTACTACAGATCTAACTAAATTACAAAAATACAGATTTTTTATTAACATGGCCAAACGCTATAAATATTTTGATTGGAAGTTTTCGCATTTTTATTGTTTAGTCTGTGAACCCAGCAGTTTGCCAAAATGCGCGCCTATAAATATAAATAAGTTCTATAAAAATTCCGAGTTCCATCTATGTATATCCGTGGCAGTAGTTTTCCCTACCGCTGGGTAATATAAAAAAAAAACAATCCTAGTAAGATTGCTTAGGCATGCTGGAAAATGATTCGCATTCTTGTTCGTCAGAATCAACTAAATTGCGTTGGCAAGCGCATACCCGATGCAAGATAAAATGCTACTTCTGAAATATCGACGAAAACAGATTTTGCATGTTGCAGTTACTTTCGAGTTAAAATAGTATGCTGGTTATTTTATTTGCAATGGTGCAATTCAGTGACGAAAAATAGTATAATATGTAAGGTTTTCAAATAAAAAACCACCAAAAACATTTTCAAATAAAATGTTACCAAGACGAAACGATAAGGCTCGCACTGTCAAAAAATCATCATGTAAAGCCAATCTTCTAGCTCTACTTCAACCCCTAACTTCACAAACCCTACAACTGTCAAAATATGTGGCCTGGCTGTTTCGTTTTTACAAGAACTATTGTTTAACAAAAAAGTGATGAATTAGTGAAACAATTTTTCGCCTTACGCCCATGTGACGGTAGCAAAACGGCCAAGCCACATAATTTGACTAAGGTGTAGAGTAAATAAGGATTTCTTATAATATTCAGACCTCTAGCATCAACATTTGCGGAAGTCTCATACAAAATTCCATCCCCTAGTTTAAGGCGTTGGGGGGTGAAAGTACCAAGTTTTAGAACTTTTTGTTGTTTGAGTACTAATATTAGCTTACATACCATATTTAAGTTTTCTAGTACTTCAGGAAGTACCGTGGAATTTTGATGATCATCAGTCAGTAGGTGAGTAACTAAATCAGGGTTATTTAGATATCAATAAAATCTAAAGTAGGCATAAGAGCTATGCATTATTCAATTGAAATTTTATATGGTCAATAAGTCCACTATTGACATCATATTAATCATAATTTTGTTTATCTTTTGCTTATCTGGTAAAGTCCAAACCCAAGTTATGAGGGTTCTAACAACGACGAAGCTCTTCGAGAAAATATAGGTGTAGTACCCTTGCGCTTTACATGGATCGTCTTAGCGGAGACACTACCGTGTCTCCAAAATGACTACAGTTTTAATCCTTACAAATCCTTTGTGTTATACCTAGGTACGATATTACTATTTATTTTAATGAACTTCATAATTTAAATGATTAATTATTAGCATTACCTAACCTCGTGTTTGGCATAGATCCAACCAAATAATACCTACCCAAGAGTAATTGCCGCATTATTCAAACGTAACGCATTTAAATATGTCAACTACTTAGCCACCTAAAATGTTTTATAAACAGACCAACACATTGTAGAGTAATAGGAACATTCACATTAAAACTAGTAATTTATTGAAATGCCGGTAACTTTGTATTGCTACAACCAGACTACTTCGATACCAGACTCAATTCTGCGTTGCTTTCCGCACGTATGGTAAGTTTCAACCAAATTCCCAACGATCTGTTTTATTTGGCTTTATTTCAGCTATGTCGATATCAATTTGGCTCAAATATTCTGCAGAAATCCGAGTAAAATCATTTCATTGTGCTCGAACTCTAGAATGAAAATTTAGCATTGTTCACAACTTTGGATGGTAACTTTTCAAAGTATTGTGGTGTCATATTTCCTTTGCTATTTTGGTAAAGTTTCTTTTTGTATTAGATTTCTCACTGTTTTCTGAAATACATTTTTTTAATGCAAATTAAGTTATTGCCGTTCTTTCTTATAAATATAATAATAATTAATGAAAATTATGTAATAATACTTACAGTACATATGTCGCTAATTTACCGCCCTAGTGCAGTAACTAGCACTATACGTGCGTATGTCGAAAGTTTATAGGGCCATATCAGCCATATGTACTGTAAAACCTTCTACAATAAACGTGCGATAAGGTAATTCGCAACTCGTGTCGATTTAAAACACTCCCTTCGATCGTGTTTTAATTTATCACCACTCGTTGCGAATTTCCTACTTTTCATACTTGTATCGTAATGTACTATTACAGTATATATGGTGCTCCTTTACCACCCTAGTGCGGTAACTAGCAATTTACGTGCGTATGTAGAAAATTTAAAGGGTCATATGTACTGTACAACGTTGTACAATACACGTTCCTACTTTTCGCACTTATCGTAATGTAGATACTAATTTATATGTATGAATGTAATGGAACAGGCGCGTAACGCTTTCGTGAAACTCGGATGTCTCCTCAGCAATATTTCGCTAAAGATTTATATTAGGCTGCGTTTAGCACGGTGCTATGTAGGTGCTAAATCGACTGCCAGTCACCGTCCGACGACTAAGAAGGCTGTAACTGTGGCAAACCTTTACAGTATCATAAAATAGTAGCAATGTTTTGTCACCTTGCCACGAAATATGTACAACCCCACGGTTTATTATTATCGCTACCAAGTTTCACAGTTACGTTACGGTTGAGTATTTGAGGTTGAACGCCATATTTGGTGGTCAATATTTTCTGTAGCAATGCAGTCAACAGCAATGCTGCACAGCACAGCTACATGAAGCATCAAAAAGGTTTGATAAAATTTATCAAGACAGAGATATTTACACATTTGTTGTTTGTTACGATACGTCATTTAGTGCAAATATTTAAAACAAATGAAAAATGTAATGTCTAATACCTATTAAGTTTCATATGACACAATACACTTATGGACTGACTGACACAATACACGGAGAGCGGAGACTTAGTGGAGGTCCCGTTAACACCTTTTGGGCAATGAACCAAGACAGTTCTTGTGTATTGTACATTAAGGATACATTTAGCACTTTTACTATACACACATGTCTTCAATGTCCACACCGTGTGACGTGGTTTATTAGCCACAGATCTAAAACTACGAAAATGTCGTACCGTAAAATGCTGCAACTTTGCCTGGATTTTGACGTTTTTTTCTTATATCTGTGAACCTATTTCTCATTATGAGTTTCATGAGTATTAGTCGGAAAACATACCCTATGCCTTACCAGATAAGACTCAAATCTCATTACCTAATCATACTGTATTTCCGATTTACAAGCAATCAAAGTGGCAGGCAAAGTTGTAGGCTTAAGACGTAACTTTGCCTAGACGGATATCTCCATAAATAAGGTGTTGCTATTTGCAATAATATCTACTCTTGTGCATGAGACATTATGCTTGTCCCTGACAGTCAAATTATTGCCATAAGCTTAATACTTTTTTTTCACATGCACTAGGTAAAGTTGTAGCAGGTTCCACAAACTTTCTATACAAAAATATCGTTATCTGTAGGGTTGTGCCAAAAAATTATATTCTCTTTATTCATTTAATATCTTAGGTTAGGATTTTTTATAATATGGATATAAAAGTAAAATATAAAAACACTTACAAAACAATACAAAAAATTATTATTATTAAAAAAATCTCTTTATATTGTTAGTTACAAAATAATCAACAAACAAATGTAATATAATGTTGTTTGATTTCTTTTTCTTTTAGTATTTAATAATTTGAACTTATTTTAATTTTTTTATTACAAGTACATTGCAGATACACTATTTTGCTAATTTTCAATGCATTATTATAGTGTAAAGTTCTATTTCATTGTAAAGTTCTAATCACCCATCACCTTTGAACTCCAATTGTAATCGACCTGACACCTGACAACCCAGATTGCGATAAGAAAGATAACTGCAAGACAAATCAAATGAGCCTAAACACAGTGGGTTTATTATGTGTAGTTTAGAAGTTGCTATTTTCGGTCTCCATCATCAGACCATCTCGATGGTACCATAAACATTGCATTGTCACCCAAGTTACATAAGTATGTCAAACACCTCAATTGGTCGCTAATAAGTGATTGAAAATTAGATTGCAAATTTTGAAAAAGACAATTACAAGTAAATATACAACATAATTATAATACAATAAATATACAAAAAAAAAAAAAAAAAAAAAATCATTTATTCTGGTAAAAAAAAACCCTGATTTTACAATTTTATTTTCTTCTGCCAAACTGTAAGACAGTTTGCTGGCAGAGGGAACTCCCTTAAAAACAGATGGGTTAGCTTATTGCCTAGTTAATTAATAAGTAAGTACGGTACATCTTATAGCTTATTGTGGTGGTAATTTAATTTTGTTTAATTGGTACGTTTTCAATTTACATTTAAACATCCTAAATGATTTACATTCCCTTATATCATACGGTATTTCGTTATACAATTTGGGGACCAGATACTTTCTACTTCTTTTTCCATAATAATTATTACGGCACGACGGAACCTCTAACATTTTTTTACTTATTGTTCTTGTTAATCTAGGGCGATTAATATAGTTTTTAAATTCATCTTTATTGAACTGCTCTTATGCCAGCAACATCCCTACTTCCTCATGCACCGGCAACATACGGCATTCCACAAATAATTCCTCATAGTCACTTTTTTTACAGCGAGTTTTAATTTTTTTGTCTACTAATAGTTTCATAAAGCGTATCTGTAATGATTTAATCCTGTCTAAATAAGTTTTAAATGTCCTACCATAGCATGTCAGACTATAAGAAAGCAACTACAATAAAACACAAGCAACTACAATAAAAATATAATAACAGATTGCAATAAGTTTTTTTTTTATAATTTTCATTTTAATACCCATAAGTTTTTTTTGTTAACGTTAGTTTATTATTGCATTGTCAGCAGATCTACATAGGTACCCACACTGAAAGTCGGTCAAAATCGACTTGCAAGATTTGACTTAAACAAACATTGCAAGTTAATAAAAATCTTGTAATAAATAAACTCATTTAAGCAGTTTAGGCAAGCTTATTTTTTCTCTTTTCTGTACATTTATAAAATTCAGCTAGTGACAGCCCTAGACCCAGGCAAAATTGTGTCATTCAAGTTTCCAAAACACTGCCCAATATTGCCTAGTACGTTATTATGCTGAAATCATGTCCTTTTCTTGAAAATATTAAACTTATGGGAAATAGACAGTCTTTGCTTACCCTGGGACGTTACCACTTCTCATAAAACACCTTTTTCATAGATAAAAATTCAAAAGTTGCGAGACACTAAAAAAATGCTGCCACTCACGCCGACTTATGATACGTAACTGGCGGAGCAACAATGGAGTTACCATTGTAAAAAAATGAAATATGTGTTGCCAGAATAATGAAAATTACTACCAAATGGTAAAAAACAAGAAAAAACTAAGCAAATTCGAGAGATCGTAATTGAAATGAAATAGGCAAAATTGAGCTTAAATGGCAAAGTTGCAGCATTTTACGGTACATGTATGTATGATGAAAATATTCTATGAGCCGCTCACACTGATTGGTGCTCGCGATATGCAACCAGAGTCATGTCACTTATGGTGGTCTTATTGAAGCAAGATTAAATTTTATGATAATATCATCCAAATTTACCAAAATTTATGTAATTAGGTACATAAGGAACCCTTATAGAAAGGTAAATAAAGAAGGAACAACGCAAAAGTTTTTTTTTATTACCTATGGAAAATTTCAAAAACTTGCGAGAGAAATAAATGCCACGTATTGTCAAATTATTCGTGGTCCTACCGACTAGGCTAAGGAGGCCTTTGCAAAATAATCATGTACCAGTGTGTGCTGTTATGTTTTACAAAGATATGGCAAAAGAAATGTAGCATTACTTTTCAAAACACTGATTGTTATGCGCATGTATATCGACCGGCCGACACGGACATTTCATGTTAAATTCAAAGACTGCGTGCCCAGACTCATTTAACCCGTTTTTAAGCGTAACATATCTCAAACAGTATTTTAAAGTTAGGCTTGTCATCGTCAGTTAAAGGAATACAAACACCTAAATAAGCCTTTCTTTTACTTCATTGAATTTAATTCATTAAGACACAAGGTATTGAGTTACCAGTGAAAACCAAATGCCATATATTTTTTTAAAAGCTCCTCACAAAATTGTGTTTTGTACCTTTTGTCTAAGATAGCTTGTTTGTAAATCCGATCCGTGCCTGCCTTAAGCTCTGAAAATTCGACATATACCTTTTCCAGGCATATTATGTGCCGTGCTCCCATGTTAGACCTCATTATGTTAAGAGTTTGCAACCTTACCGCTAAGAGGGTGGCCTCTTGCTGTATGTGTTGCTGTAAGTAGGGTAGGCAGCGGTAAAAGCTTTAGCATGAACTCCATGGCTGCAGTTCCTGTGGACCTCGTGCAGCCAGTGGTGGCCATACATGTGAGTCTTTGGTGTCTCTGTAGCTTGTCTCGTACGTTGCCACGTTGCCTAGGTTTGTTCTTGTCGTTGACAGGACTTCAGCTTCTAAGTCGTTTTCTTCAATTTAGAAATAAGATCGTGTTCGGATTTAAGTATTTTGATGACTTGCGTCACCATTCGTTTTCATCTTATTCTGCCCTCGACACTTTTCAAAGCGGTCGTAATTAAGTGACCGGTGAGATCTGCAATAACCTGGTCCACCTCCTGGTTAGGGGACTTGCCACCACGCGGCTACAAATCCAGTTTTTCAACCACCATCAGCTTAAAAAAATTTGGTTCACGGGCGGCTAGCATGTGTCCATCAAACGGTTAGGATTAGTTTGGTTAATAGCAATTGGTGTCGTCTTGTCCGGATCTTAAGTTGCACGATGAAGATGCATGCCCTCCTGACTATCTTATATATATTATGTTGCTGTCCTAAAGCACCCCAGAGGTGCAAAGGACCTTCACAAGCTCGCGCCACTCCTTCCTATCTTCAGCTCGTCTTCTGGCCTCGCTTCAGCTCAACCCGACCGCTCGTAACTCTCTTAGGACGGACCGTTGCCAAGAGTGTACAGGACGCCCGGAGCCACGGCTTCCGTCCGGCGGTTTCCACGCGAAAGCTATGGTAGCATTATTCGTTTCCCCTCTTCGAATAGTATGTCCTATCCATCTCCATTTCCGTGTCGCAATTTCTTCGTCAATGGGTGTTTGCCGGCATTTACTCCATAGGTCTTCATTTCGAATGGTTTTTGGCCAGAAAACGCGAACGATCAACCTGAGGGACTTGTTGACGAAGACCTGAAGTTTATTAGTTAGGCCTTTAGTCACTCTCCACGTTTCGCAGCCAAAAAGCAACACAGATTTCACAGTGGATTCGAAGAGGGAAAGTTTAACTCGTCGCGAGAGCACATTCGACTCCCAAACAGCCTTTAATTGAGCGAACGTAGCCTTCGCCTTCTTTATCCTGCTGTCGATGTCTTCATCCGCTCCACCTTTACAGGATATTACGCTCCCCAGGTACACAAACTTTGACACTGAGTCTAGGTTCTCATACACATACATATTATAAGAAGCAGCGGCGTGCGGTGCGGAGACGAGCTCGCGCGTGCACGTATCGCGCTTGCAGCTGTCCGATATGCAAGCTGCCCTGCGCCAGGTCCAAAGCGTGTACCCAGAATGTTGGAAGACCACTCTAGTTCCACCGAGTATGGATCCGGAACTGATGTAAGTGGATTCCGACCGGTGGCAGTTTTGTCAACGTTTGCAAAACTCTTCGAATCTGCGTGCACGCAGCGATATTTCCACAGGTTGTGACAAGATTAAGCGAAGCCCAACATGGTTTTCGACCGAGCCGCAGCACGGAGAGCAATTTACTATGCTTTATGAATTATGCGACACCGGAAGTAGATCGACTGGGCGGACAGGTTGATGCCGTATACTTCGATTTCCAGAAGGCGTTCGATACTGTCGATAACGACATATTGTTGACAAAGTTAGCTGTTGTGGGTTTTACGCCAAGTCTTATTAGCCTATTTGCAAATTACCTTAGGAAACGCAAGCAATATGTGAGTATAAAGGCCACATATCGGACTGTTATCGAACGCTTTCAGGTGTAAGTCAGGGTAGCAATTTGGGGCCTTTAAACTTCACTCTCATGATCAATGACAAGTGTTGTCAAGCATGCTAGTTGCTTGATGTTTGCAGATTACCTTAAGTTGCTGTTAAAAATAAAGGGTGTTCATGATTGTGAGAGACTGCAGAGCGATATTGACAGGGTAGTGAGTTGGAGCCATAAGAACAAACTCTATTTCAATGTGTCCAAATGTAATGTAGTGTCTTATAGCAAAGCCGTCTCTCCATTGCTCCACTCGTATAATATAAGAGGAGATGGGATCACGCGGGTGTCGTCTGTGCGAGATCTGGGATTGCACGTTGAGTCGGATCTGTCCTTCAGAAAGCACATAGTAGACACATGTAAGAACGCTTTTCGAAACTTAGGCTTCATACTGCGTCAGACAAAGGATTTTTACAACACAGAAACAGTCAAGGCTGTGTATAATGCGTTAGTTAGAAGCAGGCTAGAGAGTGGCGCTATTATATGGAACCCACATGAGAATAAGTACTCCGCGATGGTCGAAAAAATACAAAACAAGTTCGTCAGATATTTGTATTTCAAGGAGTATGGGGTATATCCTTTTTACCCACTCATGTCCTCGACTCTCTTCGTTCTCGGCATGGTAGGCTATACAAAATTAGAAGTGAGGCGGAACTTGTCGTTAGCAACTTATATATTTAAAGTATGGCGGGGGTCGTGCACAATCCGGAAGTGCTGGGTGCCTTGGGGCTGGTGGTGCCGCGCGGGCCGTGCCGCCGCGCGCCGCGCCTGCTAGCGCGCCCCACCGCGCGAACCATCTTACTCGCTAGATCACCGTTGGTCACTGCAATCAATATTTTAAATAAGATCTCGACTAAAATAGATTTGTTTAGCTGTTCTCTTACTGAGTTCACAGAGGTAACTTACAAACAATTATGTTATCCGTAATTTATAGATATTATTAATTATTTTAACTTGCATTGCTAATTATATTATTTACAGCTATATTTTTATTTATTATAAGAAATTATTATGGAATTGCTATTGAATTAATTTTGTGTGTTAAATTGTTTATTGAATGTTTTTAAAGACTAGTATGTAAGCGCTTTGGTACACTACTGTAATTCTTATGTATGCTGAAATAAAATGAAATGAAAAAAAAATGAAAAAAATCTATATGTCGCAGGGAAATGATGAAAACAGAGATTTGAACAAATCTCTAAGGGATATCATCAAATCACGCAGGATGTTAAAATGGCGAATCCATATCAACATTTCCCTAGAAAAAATCAGTCATTTGACCAAATCACTGACTCTGTTTTATCATTTCGCTAAACAAGTTTAGTGAAATGATAAAGTCTCAACTGGAAGATGGTATGTATATGGTGATTTGATTAAATCTTCAGACTGGCTTAGGGAAATGACGAAAGAAAGTGCCGAATACAACATTTTACTCTACAGTTAAGCAATTTGATCAAATCTCTGACTACATTAAGTGAAATGGTAAAATAAAATGTCAAAAGTAGGCATTAAAATTCTTTTATACCAGTTATTTAATCGAACCTATATATAATATCGATAGGTGATTCGAAGTTCACCGGGTCAGCTAGTTTCCTTCTAAATATTGCCTGAATTTATAGGATCGCAATAGTTCAGGCTAAATCATAATGATCATGCACTTCCAGTAATGTACATCCGACTATCCATCTCCATTGGCCCATTCGTGTCACGTAACGGAACCTATTCGAAGCGGTACAAAGTACAGCTCTCCTTGTTCACGAGGCACCTAAAGGGTTTTATTTCAGCTCTGGGAAACATGTGAGCACTCAAATGTTTGTTTGTTCAAATAAAGGGGAAGAAAATGACAAATTGTTTTCCTTGTTGTGACGGTATCGTAAATGTAGGTATTTAATTAAAATCAATACAGCAGTATCATTCAAGATTTTAATTAAATACCTACTTATATTCAATACCTTACTATAACTTACTTAAAAAAATTTAACACATAGGGAACATAACCTATTATTTAACTTTTTACAACAACCGCAACGTATGCTAGCTTTGTTTGACATTAAATTAACATTATTATAATAGAATATTGTATCACACATACGTTGCCACTTACTTATATTTTGCTTCTAGACTTTTTTTTCTCAAATAAGATTATGAATGACCATGAAAATTTGTGTAGGAATCTATCAAATAATTTTTCATTTCATTCCAACATATATTTCAATTGTAAATCAGAATATACCCACCTAAATTCGGTTCATTCCTTACAATAGAACTCATCGCTTCCGACTAATTGCCCGAATGAATCTAATTTAGTGTCAGATTCAATAAGCGAGTGAAGGTAGAAAATTGGACTTCTTCGTACTAGTTTTAGGCTGTTGGTTCGCGAGGCACGATCAAAATGTATAGAAATGAATGAACCTATTTTGGACGACAGCGGCGGCGGCTTGCCGCGCTTGTCCGCGGCCTTATTGAGAGCCTTTAGAAAACAAACAGCTAAACACATCAGCATAAACTGTAACCGTCCGTTACTGTTCATGGTTCAATTTGTAAAGGTTAATGGTAAATTCTAATTAACGTTCGGCCAACTATAAACCACTTTACCAATCCAACCGTATACTGCTACTTCTATGTTTGGATGTAATAGAAATGTGTATATTTGTAAAGAAATATATAGAACTGTTTAATGTAAGAGTCACTAACTCTAAGAGAGGGACACATAGGATTAAGTTAAACTTACCGAAAACCAATCTAGCGTTATCACGGCAGAATTCGTACTGTAATAAGATATACTCGTATAATGCTCTCTCTGATACATTTAAAGAAATGTCTTTTAATATTTTTAAGAAAGAGTTATTTAATTGAACATTGTTATTATTCTGTCACTTAATTCATAAACAAATGTAAATTGTAATATTAAATTTCTTCGCCAATTGTATTTTTTATTTATTTTATTTAAAATCTAATTTTAAAGGTTTTTTAAAGGGTCTGCAACGCGCATGTATCACTTCTGGAGTTGGAGGCGTGCTTAGGAGTTTCAGTGATGCTCGTATTTAACAGGATTAATTACTGAATTCTCGCTGACAATACTGTAGCACAGTGAATTTGGCGTGATAAAATGTGAAAGTATCGTAATATCATATTATATACACCGTGGGTTGGTAAAACCCGACAGATTTTAAGCACGCATTCCTGAGGAGCAAAAAATGTTTAGTCAAATTTGGCAAAAAAATGTTCTGTTTTTTCTTTAAGCCGATAAAAAAGCCATTCTCTGCACACCACACGTTATTTCTTTCTACATCTTGGCGAAAAAAAACATTACAACGAAAAAGTAAAGTTTTCTTCATTCATCTATAGACCAAAATTGTGAGTGTTCTTTTTAGTTGAGTAATGTTTGTCAGAAGGTATGTCTAAACTAAACCAAGTCACATAGAGGCAGCGCCGCACCAAAAAAGGCGTTTCTCACAAAGTTATTGCAGAAACAAAATTTGGCAAGAATTGCCTTTATCTCTGAAAGAAGACCGATTACAGAAAACTTTGTATGATATTTTGCCTCTAAATGCGATTAAGAATACAACTTTAAAATCTATCAGGTTTTACCAGCCCACGGTGTATAATATCGTGACACTTTCTCACTTTGTAATTTCAGAGCCATTCCTGAGCTAAAAGAAGCAATCAGTAAGTTGTATTACCTATTAATACAAGTGGCAAAGTTGTTGTTTAACACCTCAAGGTAGCTAATGGATACTCAAACGTAAGAAAGATTACAAAATTGAACCACGAGAGCGACAGTGGTTCTAAAAGTAAAATTGTATTGACAGTTGCGGGGGCTTCAAGGCATGAGGGTTAAACAAACTTTGATACAGAGTGCAACACGAAATTTTTTCATCACAACAACACGAGGAAAATATTTATTATTCCAATTCATTTATTAAATATTCTTTCAATCAGCCACTTGGCTGACGTAAATAGCTTTCTTCATAAAAGATTTCTTGTCTCGCCCGTCAAGTTTTATATGGTCTAGTCATAAACTGTATCTGCCACGACCACGAATGCCGTCGCCCATGGACACCTGCAACACAAAAGCGATTATAAAATTTAAATTTGTGCTTTACTTAGTTTGAAATAGGAAACTGGACAATATTAAGTATAAATTGCGCAATTATAGCTCTTACAAATCAATTTATTCATTTATTCTTCACTGTTAGGTACCTAAAGAAAGTAAAATTGGTTTAATATTTTGCTAACACTGAACGACTGCATTGGAGAATTTATTCTCACGTCTCGCATCGCCATCTCCGAAACCCACGAATCCCTTCGCAGAAATAAAGTAAACCCGGGATAAAAGAGCCTACCTGGCTTTATTGAGGGGACGTTTACCGCAGACTTCTACTTCAACAACAACAACATGAGCCCTGCTCTCGTCTGGTTTCTATGTGCGGTGGTCACACATTTAGTCAAGAGGATGTGGAAGATAATTTCAAAATGTTAACTTACCTTAAGTGAAGAAATATTTCTCCTCTGCATTAATTTAATTCGAGTAATTTGGTTGTATTTCTTCAATTTGAAGTTAAATTGCTACTCATTTAATCGGCAAAGAAACGATCACCACTAATATCTGGTTTTTTAATAATATTGCGTAGCTGCCTTCGATTCGTCTGACTTTGACTCTTGTAGAAAGGCAAACTGTTCTTCGTTTTCGTGTACCATGTAGCATTATAGTCACTTACTTCTTCTCGTAAAAAATACAAATATACAATTAAGTAAATTAGTAATTTTATTTATACATCTGACAGTGACATTATTCATAACTCATTGACTTTGACAATCAACTGACGAACGCTGCCGCAACTGCAAGCGCAAACAGCAGCAGTCGGCCGCTGCAGTAATATCGCACCAGTAATGTCGCAACTGTAGTGCAGCTGCAGTTGGAAATGGACTGTCACCTTTAGAGAACAAATCAAATTCCTTTGTTTTTCAGACATGCTACAATTTTCAATTTCATTAAAAAATCGATTTCGATATTATTATTACGCAGTTATAATATTTTCACACATTAGTAGTTTGCTCTAGCAAAACAATTGATCTTTATGCTGGCCGTAATTTGCGGTTTTTGATCGCATCATAGATTATGATATTGTTTGAGTGCAATCGGACGACTGATTACTAGTGATGACTGAGTGTAAGAGAGTGATAGAGCGAGAGATGCCTGTAAGTAGTATTATATAATGTGGTTATGTAGATACTTTTGTACTCAATGTATAAGTATTACTGTCTCCCAATTTGTGCCGCTGTGGCTTTAGCTGTTAAGGTACAATTGTAAACTTAAATAAATGAACAATAAACCATATATTGTTGGCAACGTCAAGTCTACCCTACCACGCATAGGGTATAATAAAAACCGGCCAAGAGCATGTCGGGCCACGCTCAGTGTAGGGTTCCGTAGTTACTCTTCCGTCACAATAAGCTAAACTGGAGCTTAAAGTATAGTAAATTGTTAACCAAGGTATGAAACGGTACCTTTCACGCGAGTTAAACAAATAGGCAAATTTGCATAATCAGTACCTAATTAAAGTAAGTCTTTTTACTATGAAGGGGAAACTTTTTGCGATAACTCAAAAACAGCTAAACTGATCATATCTGCTATAGTTTCCATTTAATGTCTTTCTTAAGCTCTACTTCCACGATTTTTTTCATATTTTTTGGACCTATGGTTCAAAAGTTAGAGGGGGGGACACATTTTTTTTTCTTTCGGTGCGATTATCTCCGAATATATTCACTTTATCAAAAAATGTTTGTTGAAGACCCCTATTAGTTTTGAAAGGCCTTTCCAACGATACCCCACACTGTAGGGTTGAAGCAAAAAAAAAAATTCACCCCCACTTTACGTGTAGGGGAGGTATCCTCTAAAAAATTAAATTTTTAGATTTTATTGTACGACTTTGTCGGCTTTATTGATTTATATATCCATGCAGAATTTCAGCTTTCTAGCACTAACGACCACGGAGCAAGGCCTCGGACAGACAGACAGACACACAGACAGACGGACATGGCGAAACTATAAGGGTTCCTAGTTGACTACGGTACCCTAAAAACCGGTGCAAACCGTTGCTCGGAACATTTTGCCATCGGCCACCGTCGTGTTTGCGTGAGCTACTTTGATATCGTACCATGCTGTTATTTTATATTTCGTTGTGTGAATGTGTGATTTGTTCCTTTAATTTTGTGAGATTTATTAGAACTTTGAATAAAATAATTGTGATTTGTTATTCTGCCGTTTTTGTTCTAAAATCCTCCATGAGACCTTAAATCAGAAGTTGGATAAAGAACGTTGCAGCCCACATTAAAAAGGAACAAATTTTACATCTGACTACTTTTATGGTGTAATGGTCAATATTGCGCGTCATTTAAATCAGCCGAAACATACCAAAAAATCACGCACTAATACAAAACTAAACTACCAAGCAATCGAAAGTGATCTGAAGAAAATCAATTGGTCATCTGTTACTTCCAAAAAGCTGGTAAATGAAGCCGTCGATGAATTTAATGCAATATTAACTAAAATTATAGAAGCTCACTCGCAGACTATCACTGTTAGTCGGTCTAAATTCGCAATCCAGCCGTGGATGACTCCAGGCCTTTTACGTTGCTCAAGACACCGAGACCTTCTTCATGCCAAATCAAGGTGCAATCCTAATGATCTTACTGCAAGAACCATTTATACTCGCTACAGAAACATTAACGTTGATTTACTGCGAAAAGTCAAAACCTCATACGATTCCGACATTGTAAGACAGCATAAAAATGATACCAAAAAGCTGTGGAACACTATAAGAAAAATCACTTACAATAACAAACCTAAAATAAAATGCGTTGACCTTCTTAAAACGAAAAATAGTGAACGCGAATCAATAGACAGTTGCAACGAGTATTTTACTAATGTAGGCCCAACCTTAGCTAACAAAATTCTCTCTGAAATTGACACGAGCCAAACTGATCTTGCTAATAGTATAAGATTAAAAAATAGTCCATCTGCTTCTCTTTTTATGAATTCAACTGATGAAACAGAAATTGAAAAAATGATTGCCGAACTTAAATCAGATAGTGCACCGGGTCTCGATGGATTAACCAACGTACTCTTGAAAAAAATTAAAAACCATATTTTTTTGCCCCCACATTCATATGCAACATGAGTCTTGCGGAGGGCATTTTTCCCGACGCATGGAAAGCCGCAGCTGTGACTCCGGTGTACAAAAGCGGGGACAAAAATAATTTTGGCAACTACAGACCTATTTCGCTTTTAGGATCTCTTTCAAAAA
This sequence comes from Cydia pomonella, assembly GCF_033807575.1. Taxonomy (NCBI): domain Eukaryota; kingdom Metazoa; phylum Arthropoda; class Insecta; order Lepidoptera; family Tortricidae; genus Cydia; species Cydia pomonella. The sequence goes on from NC_084704.1 coordinate 21,052,922, forward strand.
TAACAAGAAGAAGAGAGGGTGGTTAACAAGCGTGTAATCAATTTCCTAGAAAAAAAAATATATTGTCGCAAAAGCAATATGGATTCAGAAACGGGAAATCTACCGAAAGTGCTATATCTCAATTGACAGACAAGGTCGCTGAGTATTTAGATCAAGGAAAGACCTGTGTCGGAGTGTTCCTTGACCTAGCCAAAGCCTTCGACACAGCGTCGATCCCTATCTTGATTAGGAAATTGGAGATGTCCGGGATACGAGGAACTCCATTAAAATGGATGCATAGCTACTTGTCGGGTCGCACACAATGTGTCAGGGTTAATGAACAAGTCAGTAATCTTAGACAAATAACTTTTGGTGTGCCACAAGGCAGTTTTCGGACCCGGGTATGTCCTTAAACTAAAAGGTATGGGCAATGTGAATGTCATCTCGCCTTGTGTGGTAGGGCACAGCACAGCAGATGTCATTCCAGATCTAGAGCAGAGCCCAACCTTACAGAAAACCGCAGCCAAATAACACTTGACCCTACTCATAGTGTTGTGTTCCTGCCGGTGAGTAAGGTTGCCAGAGCTCAACGAGGGGGGTGGGGTTAGGGTCGGCAACGCGCATGTAACTCCTCTGGAGTTGCAGGTGTACATAGGCTACGGAGACTGCTTACCATTAGGCAGGCCGTATGCTTGTTTGCCACCGACGTAGTATAAAAAAAAAAAGTATACTTGGACCAACTTTGTCCCAGATCTACATTAACGATCTGACTTTCTTGGACTTGATCAATGCAGACACTGTATGCTACGCAGACGACAGGGCAATCCTATTTCACGGTGCTTCGTGGGATGAAGTAATCACCTCTGCAGAAAGCGGTCTAGCTTCGGTGACAAAATGGCTTCAAAACAATTAACTGACCCTGAATGCAGACAAAACTAAATATTTATGTTTCCACAAAACAGCTGCTTCCGCTCCGCAATCTCTAAGAGTCTTAAAAGTTCACTCGTGCACTGTTAACCAGACGCCATGTAATTGTAAATCTATAGAAAGAGCTTCGTCTAGAAAAGATCCTGGCCTAACTATACATTTCAAATTTCCAACTTATCCTAATATTCCACATAAATATGACTTATGGTCACCCTAATTAGAACGGGATGCAAGGCTCTGGTTTGACTTCTCATGTGGACACACTTTTTGGCCTGTATACTCTATCAACCTTATTACCTACGTCCGTGGTGTAGATATCTATTTAAGAATATAATCAACAAAAAAACCAGTCCGTAATAAAAAAAAAACTGATCAATATGATGCAATGACAAATGTGTCTGCTTTTTATTAAACGACAGAAAGTGCCCTCGAATAAAATGAAATGCTTCTTTTACTATGTAAATGTGATTTTATGTATTCTCACATGTCACATTTCAAATCCTACTGGGAGAGAGAAACCAATATTAAGTGCCGAAAATACCTCGTGTCATTTCTTTAGGAAATTCCTCACATTTCCTTAAAGCAATTTTGGTTTAACATATCTATAATATTTGTGTTTTTGGGTTCTTAATTAGTTTGAGAATATTATTTAAAACAAATACTCATATTTTTAGTTGCCTTATCAATCTTATCATATAGATATTGAAACGTTATGAGAACCTATGGTAAATACCCCTATAATGAACTTGGCACTAATAATTCATCGTAAACCACAAATTCTGTAAAATAAATATTTAACATCAGTTTTTAAACAGTGGCAACATTTTACCGTGAACAAGAGTCAATATAAGTGAGCGCTTTAAAGCCAAAAAATACAGTGAAACATGGATAATTGAAATCTTAATGGATCAATTAAATTTGATTTATTATTTATTTATTTACTCAGGCCGTAGAGCAAAAGTGCACGTGGGATCTACATGAAGCTCACACTGGCAGCTTTCTCGCGGAAAACAGCAAGCTATCGCGATACAGCGCGTGAATGCTGTTTATGTGATGGGTCTCTTGCCGAGAGAACAAGGCCCGGAGGGTAGGTTTTATTTATATTTTTTGAGTTAGGTTTAGTTTTAGAGTGAGACCAAGCTAAGTTGGCAACGATTTTGATAGTCCAGCCTATGCAGGTGTTAAGTAAACGTCATAAGTTCATAGATGTTTGATATTTAAAATAACACTTGCACTGTCTGAGCTATCAAAATCACTGGCAACTTTGGTCTTCAACCAATCTTGGTCTGACTCTAGTTGTTTTATTTTATTTTATAAGTAGCTAAACTTTTACTTAAATTATTAACATAAATTTTGTATGTAGTGTGACGTTTCATTAATTCTGTTTTAAATGAAAGGGCACCATACTGTCCATTTGAGGGTGGAGAAAATAGAACATAGTTTTAATCTGTGGACTATGTTGAATACATTGGAGTATCTTTCATTTAACACGTCGAAGACGTAAAAAACAAATAAGACGTTCAACTTTTAATGCGTAGCACAGTAGAAAATGTAAAGGTATCAGTGAAATATGAAAAATACTCCAAATTGCATCTTAAATATTTCATGATTGATGCCATTACTAGACAGAAAATTTATTAGTTAATTATATAACTGGAAGTAAATGTTTTTATTTTATTACGGAAGATGTCGTTAGGGTTACCTAGACCCATATAGTGGAGGATTCGCTGGATATGGATGAGGTCTAGGTGGCTCAGTCGACAGAGCGCTGGAGTATCGATCCAGAAACCGTGAGCTCAAGTTTCACCCAAGACCGTCATTTTTACACTTTTAAATTTATTCTAATCTTAATAGCGTCGTTCGCAGACATTTCTGTTTGTTAAAAATGATTTTACAAAGCTAGAATGTTAATGATCAGTATTCAAACCACTTCTTTTACTTATTTATGATATGGTTGTAAATCAGACAGAAAAGCAGATAACAATGACGCTGACTGGTGGTATGTATTAGCCTCGGTAAGATTGTGTATACATTCAAGCCCAGCATTACGACAACCCACCTTGTCGGACACGACTAAAAGACATTTTAAAATACTTTTAGACTTACGAACCGCATCTAAAATGGCAGAGAAAATCGCTTAAACTCCCCACTATAATGTAACGTCATAACAATTTATGTCACGACTGAGCTTCCCCATAGTTCACACCCAAGTACGATATGAGATATGCCGCTTTCAGAGCAATGCTATCAGGAAAGGGGCGTCACCTTTAAAAATATGAACGTCGTTTATGTAAGGCTCACTTTGCTGAAGTAAGCGAAATTAGGGATTCTGAGTTGCATAAAAAAGAAGTGATTATTTGAGTACTAGGTATTAAATACTCGTTTTAACTATATGACTTGAAAATGAAATTATATTGAAAAATAGCTAAAACAATCCACCATACACTAAACCTTTAAAAATATGAACGTCGTTTATGTAAGGCTCGCTTTGCTGAAGTAGGTAAGCGAAATTAGGGATTCTGAGTTGCATTTAAAATAAGTGATTCTTTGAGTACTAAGTATTAAATACTTATTTTAACTGTATAACTTAAATGAACTGATATTAAAAAAATAGCTGAAACAATAGATCTATCATAAACTAAACTTCAGAAGATGTATGAAGAAGGTTGCCTGGTCAGGCAACATTCAACAATTCAATGCATAATTTATTTTAGGTAGTACTTTAACAGTTACGTAAGTTATCCCGATACCTAATTATTTTTGGTCACTTTTTAAAATAATAGACACGAAGTATTTTTTACTTCAAAGTATCTCCTAGTATTTTTATTCCGTTCTAAGTTGTAGGTATCCGAAATACGTGAGACTTTTGCATAATTCCGACGCGCATTATCCGGCCTTTAGCAGGCTGGGGTGTCGGTTTGGAAAGGCGCCATGTCCTGTAATAAGGCAAAGTACCTTATCCCAAGACATGACGCTAGTGACGTACACGAACGTATTCATAAATATCTACTAGATTATGTAAAGTATCGTTCCCTAAATATAATATGGTTTTTACTAAAAGGTAGTGCTTAAAGATAATTTTATTCGTAACAAATACCGTAAGTAGTTTTTTTTTCATACTTATTGGTAGTTTAAGTTAATATCAAGTCATGCAGAAAATATTTAAGCATAGAGTGCATCCTCCTCTATACATCGGTTTTTTTATTTACCAAAATGTTTATTATTTTCGAAGTCGACATCTAGAGCCAAGTAGCGGGATTTATCATGTACTTCACAATAGATGTCGGGACGAACGAAAAGTTTAATGCTCAACAATTTTCAGCTAATATTATAACCGGATTTACTGGAACTCTAATTTCAACTCCTTCTGCTTGTAATGTTAGTTGTACATTGTTGAGTATCAAATAGCAGTACTCATAAATTGGCCACTTGCCGCTAGATGTCGACTACGAAAGTAATATGCGTTTTGGTAAGAAAACTGATTTATGGAGTGAGCACCCTATGCTTCCTTATTTCTCTATGATCAGGTTAATTATTCTGGCAAATTGAACCCAGGAAAAGGCCGGTATGATTTAAGAGCTCAGCAAACAAATGTAGTTTCAGAGACCTAATTAATATTGGTCACTAAAATAAAGGATCTGATGCCAAAATTTAATCTTGAAACAATTTTAAAACTATTTTATAATTTATTATATTAAAAATAAACACAAATAGGTGGAAAAACAATTAAAAACTTAAATTAAAAACTTATAAATAAAAAATTTGTCCCAGATCGAGACCGCTTGGCAGGGTGCCCAGAAGGCTGGCTGCATTGCCCCTCTGGATAGCGATGCTTATCCGCTGGGCGAAGTACAGGCCAGCCCTCTGATCACCCGAAGCCTCTATAAGGCGTTTTGCTAACTCCTTATAGAGGCGGCGCGCGCTAGGCCCCCACGGCCCTAGGGTTTCAACCCCAAACGCCGCAAATATGTAACTACTGCCGAGGTTGACATACTTGCGACACTTGAGGCTTTCGGCTGAGGATGCGGCCGCACCAGCGTCAGCTTTGGTGCCTGGAATATGGGACGGTGCCAGGGTATCTACGCATGTAGCATCCCAGACAAGGGGCCGTCCCATACTCCAAGGCACCAACGTCATTCCATCAGGCCTCTTACCATCATCCCTGACCAGGCCGTTGGGCTCGAGGACCGCCGGCACCTTGGCACTAGCAAAGGCCCTACGAATGACGTCATTGATGCTGGCGTGCCGAGGTATCCTCCCAGCACTTCGGCTGCAAGAGAGGCCGTGGTGGCCTAGGTTGTCTACCATGACGCCGCATTGGCATCGGTGAGGCATGTTTGTTGATGCTCCTATTCTAAGGCAAGTGGCCAACCGGAAAGTTGAGTTGTCCAGCAAAGTTCCTATTGTTGGTGATGGAAGTGCCTGCAACCACAGACCCGACTCCCACTCCGCTGTCGCAATGAGACGAGCTCGATCTGTTGGACTTAGTGCCGTCTCTAGGAGGCTGTTCCTTGTTAGACGACAGAGAGGCTCGTCCCACTGCCTTTGCGAGCATGGGTTGACAGGTGGGTCTGTGTTGGGGCATGTTAGTGACCATACGTTCTTGGCCTCGGAACAGTGCGCAGCCTCCAGGACCCCAAGAGAAGGGGCTAAAATTTTCCCGATAAGGTTTTGAGCACCGTGTACCGAAGCCAAGAAAGCTAGTAGCGCCACGCTGGAAATTTTGCGGATGCCCAGGCCACCCAACCTAACGGGCAGGCTAGCCTGGGTCCAAGTTCTTTCCCCAAAAGATATGTTGAAGACGGTGGTGAGAGTTTCTAAAATTAAATTGTCCAAATTTGAAATCAAAGTGGGGTGTTTCCAAAAGTGTGATCCGCGAAGTATGTATGTAAATTTTGGAACAAAAAGACAATGTTTCATTATACAATAAGCCGAATGTATGTTAATTTTAGTCAAACGATGTGAAGATGCCTTGAAATTTTGAATTTTTGTATTTATAAAATTTCCAAAAGATTGGTCTAAGATGGGACAGCCAAGAAGATGAAGCGTTTCTTTTGTAATAATTTTGATTCCGGGGGCAAGTTGGTTAAATTGTTCCAATGTGCGTTCTTTGTTTGGGCAGGACTCTGTTACAAAGAGTTCGCATTTCGAGAAGTTGAGGGATAGGCCGATAGCTATGAATTCAGTTCTTAATTTTTCTAAGTCATTTAGAACTGAAATCGCTTCACCGCCAAGGGTCCCATCGTCTAGATACCAAATATTTAATTTTGAATTTAGATTCTTGATTATGGGTTGAATAGCGAGGCTGAAAATTGCTGGACCGAGGGGGTCGCCTTGTTGACAACCTACGGAAGATGCCAAAAGGTTAGATTGGTATAATAATTTTGAAGGAGAACTGTAACACTGCCAAAGAAAGTTAAAGGTAGCCGGAATTTTTTCTTTTATTTGAGTCAACAAGGCACCCCTGTCTACTGAATTAAAAGCATTGGAGACATCCACCTTCAGAAGAACCTCTCCTGCTTGGTGCTCGATGTACGTTCGCACGGCATGGACAGCGGCTTCGCAGCCGCTTTTGGAACCAAAACCGAGCTGCACAGGCTGTAGTTCCGAACTAACTTCTGTAAGGATGGAACGACAGGCAATTTTTGCAGCAAGACGGCGCAAGGTGGTGCCAACTGCAATTGGCCGAATACCACCGTCTTTTTTAGTTAAGGCACAAAGATTGGCCCCGTACAGCGTGCCAGTAATCTCATGAGGGACTTGACCAGCCAACATGTAGTTTACAAGGGCAGTCAAGTCCCTCAAGAGAATTTCTTTGGTGTCACCGCAGCCGCAGTACAGAAGGTCTTTAAGGTGCTGTGGTGACATGCCGTCAAGGCCTCCTGCAGAGCCATTTGGGAATGACATTATGGCACCAAAAACATCCTCGATGGAAGCGACTAGAGTGGGATCGTGAGGTTGTGGGGCGTCAGGAAGGCGGTGGTTCATATCCGAGGGTGGATGTTTAGCATGAAGGGCTGTAAGGGTTTCCGAATTGGCCGGGGCCACTGCATCGTCAGAAAACAATAGGCGGGCAGCACCTTTGACGTCACCATCAGAAATTTTAGATTCGACTTTTTTAAACACATTGTCGCTTAAGTGTCTAAAACCATCCGTGGCGGGGTAAGGCGAAATATCACAGCAGCAGTTATCTTTAATTATTTTTGTAAGTGACTTTGCGCTCTGATCTGGTTTTATGTGGAGTACTCTGAACGAAAAAGTAAGTAAATTCTCCCAGCTGCGAATGGAGTTGGTTGTAAATATAGATTTGATAGTATCACTGAGAAATCTAGCGACGGACACACGCGCACCACGTGGTATGCGTTTCAGAACCGGGCGTGTATTTTTTAAGTCGCTCAGGATTTTCCAAAATGGTATATTCGGATTAGATACCTGGGAATTGGGGGTCGTTACGGCAATGGGTTGAGATGACGTAGGTGTAGGTTGGCTCTGACGGTGTTTTTTTGAGATGTGAATGTTGAGGCCTCTAGGGCCTTTAAAAAATCGCGGTTCTGAGCACTCAGGGCAGCGAACATGGTTTACTGGCGATGCAGCGGGTAAAGTAGGGCAAGAAAGGTTAGAAAGGGGCATCAACAAAGGACTGGTCTAAGGATAAAATAATCTGCAAATAAAGTAACTATAAAACTAACAGTAAGTACTAACTTATATAACTAAAAGCTTAAAAGTATAATGAATAAAAAATATTAAAGGATAGTAGTTGCCTTCCACAAATTCCAGCTCAGCGGGCAGGCCGAGCAGGGGCATCGGAGGGCTCAGGCCCTCCGTTGTAGGCGGCAGGACTTCTTTAAGTAATATCTTGTGAACTCTTTTTGTACAGAACTTTCGGAAAAGAGCAGATTCGGAAGAAGGTAGTTAGGAGCGTAGGTCGAAAATATAACTATAAGTAGATACACTGTTTCACCGTACACTTTTTGAACAATTGGATTAAATTTTATAAATATTTTGATAGAAATTTGTTAGTAAACAAAAAAATTTCACTGGTGACATAAAATGTCAAACGTAGAGGTATCCAAGCAGGCGCCGCAGGCCCGCGCTGTGGTCTCCGCAGAGACGGTGTTGCGATTCCACTTGTCTATTGCGATAAACTTATAATATTGGCAAACGTTATTATATATTATGATTATTTTATTAAAATATAAATGGGAGAATAACAGTGTAAACATGTTGATCCGTTGCCATGGTAGTGAAACTATTTTATTATTATTAATATCTTTCAAATACGAGTAACAATCACAAAATAATAGATCTGTCAGGCGGCAACAACTAGCCTCAGCTGCTCCGCTCGCGCATCATGCGTTTCCATACGGCGAGCAGGGGCTGCACTCCTTCCTCGCCTGCTGATTTGCATTTGCACTCTTAACACTCTAGGGGTAGGACAAACAATACCGCTGATTCGATTTTTATAACTACGAGTAACTTATTTATTTATAGGTACGCGGTGTTTCAACCTATATACTAATACTGAACAACTTTTACTATCGGACCAACCTAATTTGTATCTCAAAAAGCATGTAGGCTCTCCTACAGAACCACACATCAACATCTAATCAGCCAAAAGTTATGAAACACCCATGACAGCTTTTTTTTCTAGACAATTGCTTCTATGCTCATGTACTACGCCGGTACCTACCCTACGTTATATCTGAAATTGGAAGTACATTTATTTGAACCGCCACTCGGCAGTGAATATTTTAATAAAACTGAGCTCTAGAAATATTTCTCACAAATTGACCGTTTATTACTTATTGAGTAGCTGCACCATAAACTTGGAATACGCATTGTTCAAAATTCAAGCGAAAATATCTTGTTCCATTGTAAAATAAGGAACTATGGCGATAAAGTGCGATTTCGCAAGTCACGGCACATTAGGAGCATATTAGACTTCCGCGAAAAGGCATACTCACTCGTACAAAGATGAATAACTTTACGTCAGCATTATGTGGTGTTCAGTTTTAACTTTGGCATAACAGTACCCCTAGTGTAAATATTTTCGACAGCGAAACGTGACGTACGCGTTTGCGTTAAGTCTCATTTTGTATGGGTTTTTGAACAGCGCGCCAAGCGGGACGTTTTGGAAAGTCAAAAATCTCATACAAAATGACACTTAACGCAAACGCATACGTCACGTTTCGCTGTCGAAAATATTTACACTAGGGGTACTGAAAGCTGTTTGATTAAAATATACTGTAAGAGTGTACAGGTTATTAAAGAGTTGGCAACGCGAATGTAATACCCCTGGAGTAGAAGGGGTCCATAGTCTATAGTGACCGCTTTCCATCAGGCCGACCATATACTTATTTTCCACTGAAGTGGTATTAAAAGAATGCATTTGGGCACCTGCCTTTAGAAATTACGACAAGTGTTTGGAAAAACTTAGAATAAAAAACATCCCTGCTCTAGGTTTAGGATTCCAATTAAGCACACGATTATTCTCGTACCTATAGCTATTATAAGTCGTCGACCTTTCTTAAGGTCATATAGATACATGTGGATAGTAAGAGGACAAAGGCCACTACTGGACATAAAACGACGCCACTAACTTTTGCCTAACTTTATGAGGTGCAGTAATTTTATTTACTACCCGTATATTCTGGGTCTCTTTTCTTTTACTTGATACAAATTGTTAAAGCTTAGATAGTAAAGAAGCTAGTTTATTTCCTGCAAAAACTGTGCGGTTTTAAAACACTGGCAGTCTGTTATCGAGTTTTATGTAACATCAAGTTTTATGTATCAACATGAAGTGGATATCATATTGCTTGCTTACCATGAAGCAATTTTTAATAAAAGTGAAAAAACTGTAGAATTCATTATAACACCTCTTACTCTTACCTCTTAATACATATGCTTATTACTATTATTGTAAGTACCAAATGTTACATTTATACTTACTTTTTTTCTTATCCATGACGTAGGAGTCTATTGCTAAAAACTACTTTTTACACCTCTTAAGGCAAAAAAGAAACACTTAAGGTTTTGGGGGAATTGCGTCATGCTTACTAAGTGCGCCCACCTTACGGGCTTACTTTCTTGCCCGTCAATCAAGAGTAGTGTTCTTACTTCAACAGTTATTTCATTCTAGTACATAAGAGCCCTTAATCCTTGGAGCGTTCTCCGATTTCACGAAATAACGCTCGATAGATGGCGTTGGCGCTCGGTACGCGAGCGCCGGCAACGCGACGCGCGTTTCAATGCAGACTAGAATAATCTTGATAGTTTTCAATATAATTTCAAGCAACATTAATTTTAGTGTTATATGATATCATATGGGCACTCTTTGTTTTATTTTATATGCACAGTAGTTTTTTTTATATACACTACTACTAAGTGCACAGACTACAGAGTGTACTATAACCCTTGCTCTTTATTCTGTCTCTTTCACACCAATGGAAAATGAAGAAGTTAGTAAATGACTGCAGGTATAAATAAAGTATATTAGTGCGATAGAGAGACAGATAGTGTTTCGTTGTCGTATCGTAAACGATTGGCATGTTGGCCACACACTTGCTTGGTGCCTAGCCAAAATACCAATCGTTTGCGTATAGATATTAGTGCGATAGAGAGACAGTAGTGTTTCGTTGTCGTATCGTAAACAATTGGCATGTTGGCTACGCACCCATGATACCTAGCCAAGAAGCCAATCGATTGCGCATATTAGTGCGATAGAGAGACAGATAGTGTTTCCTTGTCGTATCGTAAACGTTTGGCATGTTGGCTACGCACCCATGCTGCCCAGCCAAGATGCCAATCGTTTGTGCATATTAGTACGAGAGAGAGACAGATAGTGTTTCGTTGTCGTATCGATTGGCATGGTGGCTACGCACCCATGCTGCCTCAAGATGCCAATCGTTTGCGCACATTAGTGCTATAGAGTTTCAGTGTTATTTGAAATCACGTTAGGGTTTGTATTATTATTTATGACCCGAATGAAGTCCATCCAGGTTCTTATGATGGAGTCAGGAGTTGGTCACCAGAACTCCTAATCTACTCATTATAATTCCATCGTGCTTGGGCTGAAAAGATTTGCCCTGACGAACACCATCGATCTAGATGAGGTCCAGGGTCTCATGACGGAGTCAGGAGTTGGTCACCAGAACTCCCCAGAACTCCTAATCTACTCATCATAACTCCATCGAGTTTGGGCTCAATAGATTTACCCTGATGAGCACCATCAATCTAGATGAAGTCCAGGGTCTCATGATGGAGTCAGGAGTAGGTCACTAGAACTCCTAATCTACTCATTATAATTCCATCGTATTTGGGCTCAATAGATTTGCCCTGACGAACACCATCGTTCTAAATGAAGTCCAGGGTCTCATGATGGAGTCAGGAGTTGGTCACCATAATTCCTAATCTACTCATCATAACTCCATCGTGTTTGGGCTCAATAGATTTGCCCTCACGAGCACCATCAATCTAGATGATGTTCAGGGTCTCATGATGGAGTCAGGAGTTGGTCACCAGAACTCCTAATCTAATTATAATTCCATCGTGTTTGGGCTCAAAAGATTTGACCTGACGAGTACCATCGATCTAGATGAAGTCCAGGGTCTCATGATGGAGTCAGGAGTTGGTCACCATAATTCCTAATCTACTCATCATAACTCCATCGTGTTTGGGCTCAATAGATTTGCCCTCACGAGCACCATCAATCTAGATGATGTTCAGGGTCTCATGATGGAGTCAGGAGTTGGTCACTAGAACTCCTAATCCACTCATTATAATTCCATCGTGTTTGGGCTCAAAAGATTTGCCCTGACGAGTACCATCGATCTAGATGAAGTCCAGGGTCTCATGATGGAGTCAGGAGTTGGTCACCAGAACTCGTAATCTATTTATCATAACTCCATCGTGTTTGGGCTCAATAGATTTACCCCGACAAGCACCATCAAATTACCATTATGATGAATAGATTAGGAGTTCTGGTGACCAACTCCTGAGTCCATCATGAGACCCTCGACTTAATCTAGATCGATGGTACTCGTCAGGGCAAATCTTTTGAGCCCAAACACGATGGAGTTATGATGAGTAGATTAGGAGTTCTGGTGACCAACTCCTGACTCCATCATGAGACCCTGGACCTCATCTAGGTCGATGGTGCTCGTCATGGCAAATCTCATGAGCCCAAACACGTTGGAATTATAATGAGTAGATTAGGAGTTCTAGTGACCAACTCCTGACTCCATCATGAGACCCTGGACTTTATCTAGATTGATGATGCTCGTCAGGGCAAATCTATTGAGCCCAAACACGATGAGGTTATGATGAGTAGTTTAGGAGTTCTGGTGACCAACTCCTGACTCCATCATGAGACCCTGGACCTCATCTAGATCGATGGTGTTCATCAGGGCAAATCTATTGAGCCCAAACACGATGGAGTTATGATGAGTAGATTAGGAGTTCTAATGACCAACTCCTGACTCAATCATGAGACCCTGGACCTCATCTAGATTGATGGTGCTCGTCAGGGCAACTCTATTGAGGCCAAACACGATGAGGTTATGATGAGTAGATTAGGAGTTCTGGTGACCAACTCCTGACTCCATCATGAGACCCTGGGCCTCATCTAGATTTATGGTGCTCGTCAGGGCAAATCTTTTGAGCCCAAACACGATGGAATTATAATGAGTAGATTAGGAGTTCTAGTGACCAACTCCTGACTCCATCATGAGACCCTGGACTTTATCTAGATTGATGGTGCTCGTCAGGGCAAATCTATTGAGCCCAAACACGATGGCGTTATGATAAGTAGATTAAGAGTCCTGGTGACCAACTCCTGACTCCATCATGAGACCCTGGACCTCATCTAGATCGATGGTGTTCGTCAGGGCAAATCTTTTGAGCCCAAACAGGATGGGATTATAATGAGTAGATTAGGAGTTCTGGTGACCAACTCCTGACTCCATCATGAGAACTTGGACTTCATCCGGGTCAAAAATAATAATGCAAATGCAAACCCTAACGTAATTTCAAGTAAAAATGCGTTTTTCAGAAAATCGCAGCCAAATAACACTAGACCCTACTCATAGTGTTGAGTTCCTGCCGGTGAGTAAGGTTGCCAGAGCTCAACGAGGGGCGGGAGGGGGTTAGAGTCGGCAACGCGCATGTAACTCCTCTGGAGTTGCAGGCGTACATAGGCTACGGATACTGCTTACCATCAGGCGGGCCGTAAGCTTGTTTGCCACCGACGTACTATTAAAAAAAAAGGACCACTGAAAATCCATCAATAAGCGAGAGTCTGTTAAGCATAGTGTAAAAAATGAACTTTTATTAAGATTTTCTAATCGCAGTATATAGCACTTCTCGGAACTCCGTAGCTGATTACGATCGCAACGAATGCCTGACAATCGAGCACAGGTCCATCCTCTAAGCGCGCTCCGCGCGGACTGAGAGCGGGGCGTCGCTGCTGCGTGATTTATACGTGTTTTAAAAAAATATAAATTTACGGCAATGTAGGTCCCATAGTTATGATTTTTTTTTTATAGGTTAACATTAAGTTACAGTTTGCTATAATATTATTTTTAAAGCAAAATATGCGTACAATTTGCGGAAAAAAAATATAATAAAACCCTGTTTTCGCCAAAAAAATGAAGAAAACTCGGAAGGTATTTTATCAGTTTTTTCAAATGAATCTTCGATTGTTAATCATTCCAGCCCCTCGTACGAGATATGTTGAATCAAATTGTAGTCATTCATGTACCAAATGATTCTTGTTTACAGCAAAATTGAGAACCGAAACGCCACATCTCACTGCAAAATTTGGAAAAGACTCCCAAAAAAACTCATTAAAAAAGAGGTTTAAAAGAGAAAATGAAAATTTTAACTGTTGGAGCCGCTAGTTTAGGAAACGATTATTTAAGTACGTTACCAGTTTTTGAATAAATACTAATAGTTACATCGTAATCTTGAATGAAAAAGGAAGCAAATTACAAAATACGCTCGTCTGTAGGAATAAGGACTCATAATATCTGAACCCCTAGTGTAAATTTATTCGTTAGCTTGACGTGACGTACGCGTTTGCGTTTAGTCTCATTTTGTGTGGGATTTAGAAACCGCGCACCAAGCGGGACGTTTCGAAAACTCCAAATCCCATACAAAATGAGACTTAACGCAAACGCGTACGTCACGTCTCGCTATCGAATAAATGTACACTAGGGGTACAGTAAATCTCTTAAGGTATTTCATGCATTAACTTCTTATTATTATTATCCGTTTCCTGCACGGTTAGCACATAATTAATTACATGCGGCATAATTCGCGCCACGAGGGACACCAGTCACGCGTCACAAGTTTCTATCTTGATCTGTCAATTTCTCGATTTTAGTAGCATGTTTCCTCAAAACATGTTTATCCTTTTCACCACAATGGTGACCACATAATCGATTCGCAGGTCTGGTACAATTAGTTGCTGACCCGCAGTTCCGCCGAGACTTTATGTCATGGTAAACCTAGAAATGCGGGTGCCATCTTTAACGTAGCGTCAACAAACGTTCGCTCTATAGTTAGGTATTTACAAAATTATGCATTAAATTTTTACACAATGTTTCTTGTTGTTGGCGATTCATACGGCCGTGACGCAAAAGTGATGTTTCTTCAGACAAAAACGTCACTTTTGACCCTAACATATCAGTACCCCTAGTGTAAATTTAGTCGATAGCGAAACGTGACGTACGCGTTTGCGTTAAGTCTCATTTTGTATGGGTTTTTTAACAGCGCGCCAAGCGGGACGTTTTGGAAAGTCAAACATCTCATACAAAATGACACTTAACGCAAACGCGTACGTCACGTTTCGCTGTCGAAAATATTTACACTAGGGGTACTGATACCTAATATTTGACGTATCTTAAAGTTCGAATTGGGCCGATAGTTATTGTAGGTATGGCTTTATGCGACACTTATTGTGTTAAGTAGTTTGTTGATTTCGCTTGAACTGTTTTTCAGATCATTTATAAATTATTTACTAAATAATTACCTACATTTAAGTTTGTAGAGACGAACGTACTGAATAGGTCCTGCTTGTATAGGCATAAGAGCCCTTATTCCTTGGAGCGTTCTCCGATTTCACGAAATAATGCTCGATAGATGGCGTTGGCGCACGGTACGCGAGCGCCGGCAACGCGACCCGCGTTTCAATGCAGACAAAAATAATCTTGATAATTTTCATTATAATTTCAAGCAACATTAATTTTATTGTTATATTATATGGGCACTCTTTATTTTATTTTATATACACAGCAGTAGTGTACAGAGTGTACTATAACCCTTGCTCATTATTCTATCTCTTGCACACCAATGGAAAATTAAATAGATAGTAAATGACTGCAGGTATAAATAAAGAACATGCGCTTATGGCTAAATTTGCAGAAAGTCACACTTGAATTGTGTTGGCTAAACACCCAGGGTGCCTAGCCAAGATGCCAATCATTTGCGCATGTGCATGTGCGATAGAGACACAGATAGTGAATCGTTGTCATAGCGTAAACGTTTGGCATGTTGGCTACGCACCTATGCTGCCTAGCCACGACGACGACGAACACCATCGATCTAGATGAGGTCCAGGGTCTCATAATGGAGTCAGGAGGTGGTCACCGGAACTCCTAATCTACTCATCATAACTCCATCGTGTTTGGGCTCAATAGATTTGCCTTGACGAGCACCATCGATCTAGATGAGGTCCAAGGTCTCATGATGGAGTCAGGAGTTGGTCACCTGAACTTCTAATCTACTCATCATAACTCCATCGTGTTGGGCTCAATGGATTTGCCTTGACGAGCACCATAGATCTAGATGAGGTCCAGGGTCTCATGATGGAGTCAGGAGTTGGTCATCAGAACGGCAATTCTACTCATTATAACTCCATTATGGGTAGCCAACATGCCAATCGTTTACGCTACGATAACGAAATGCTATCTGTCTCTATATCGCACTAATATGTGCAAACGATTGGCATCTTGGCTAGGCACTAGGGGTGGAAATCCAACATGCCAATCGTTTACGCTACGACAACGAAACACTATCTGTCTCACTATCGCACTAATATGCGCAAACGATTGGCATCTTGGCTAGGCAGCATGCAGCACTATCTGTCTCTATCGCACTAATATGCGCAAACAATTATAACGTTTTGCCGGTTTCGGTCACATATTTTGACGTAAGTTCTGTATTCCATACAGTTTTATTATGTTCGTGACCTTCAGTAAGATAATAATATTTTTTTTATTTATATTTTTTTTCTGTCTTTCCCCTCTTTTGTGTTTTGGCAGGAGGGATTTTGCCAATGACGACGTTTC
Source organism: Cydia pomonella (assembly GCF_033807575.1). NCBI lineage: Eukaryota > Metazoa > Arthropoda > Insecta > Lepidoptera > Tortricidae > Cydia > Cydia pomonella. The sequence continues at coordinate 21,069,175 of NC_084704.1, forward strand.
AAGACGTACCACGCACGATAAGCATGTTCGGTATATGATAAATTTTGGTTTGGTAAAAGGACTTATGGTAAGTACCTATGTAAACATTTATTTTTATGGACATCACAGACAACACAGGACATGTACAGTTTATTAGAACAAGAGCGGGAAAGGTGACAGTTTTGACAGTGACATTTCTTGGTAGATTTGATGGAATTTAATTATGAATTAGGGTATAATAACGGCATTTTAACATACTGATTTGCGTGCGTTACTTAGGCGTGGATATCGATCAGCATTTCTCCTTTAAACACCATATAGCAACTCTCTCCCTCATCGTGTAAGGAAGCTCACGTATATAGTTCATGCGCCTGTTCCGCAACTGCTGATCAGCGGTTTCTAACTCTAATGTATATAACTTTATGTCTGTCTATCCTAGAATACTGTATATCGGTCCGGGGTGGGGCAGGTGTTACAACATGGCACAAAGGTCAGTATTAAAAGTAATGTACAAGAAGCCCTTCCAATTCCCAACAAGCCAGCTGCTGTCCGAAACTAACACTCTCAGTCCGCCAATTGTTTATCCACACAGTAGCCATAATAATACATTGTAACTTAATAAATTCTCTCGGTTTCGCATCTTTCCGTAGTAAAAGGATCTTCCGCGTCCCTTAAAACAAGATTAGAACGCCGTTTGCAAGACGACGCTCCCCACAATTCCTCCATCCGTTTATTTATAACTACATATCAAAACTCTTCAATGTGCAAGATATGACAGTCAAAGAATTTCAGACCATTGGTCGTAGGTAGTCATTCTCTCTCTCGTATTAGGCAACAGAAGTAAAACCTTTGCAGTAAACACCACATCTTTCTTTCACAGATACACATAAGTACGTATGCACGCACGCACGCACGCACGCACGCACGCACACGCGCTCGTGTTTTATCCTATATTTGATCTATGTCTGGTAACGAAATAAATTTTGAATAATGATAGTGGGGTCAGGAATACACTTGCACGTCGCATGAGTGCTGTCACGGGCGTCGATCTGACAAGACTCATGTCGGTATCAAGTGCAAAAGCGGGAGCGTGATTGCAGGTTTTGCCTGCCCTTATTTATTAACACTCCTCGACAGTGATTCAATGCGTATGGCAGTGGCTTTCCGGCTGGGCTGCAATATTTGTGTTATCCATAAATGAATCGGATCTATCTTGATCGGATGCATGGTGGAAGCGGATAGAGCCATTTTCAGACTTTTGCCCCGTAACGTAACGGAATTACGCCCAAGTATTTTTTATTAAAAAATGTTTCAATAAAATTGGTGTATTTTGCATGAAAATACAAAATTTTTGTGACATCAATTATTTAAATTGTTAATAAATTACTTTGATTCCAATCCAATACATCCAACTTACGGTACGTTTTAAGCAGGGTTAAGGGTACTCTATGCGAATCGGTCTCTATTTAATGAATTATAGAAACCAAGATCTCAAAGATATTGTCCGGAGAGCCCTAATATTCGACAATATCCCATGTGTTCTGGAAACACCGGGCCTCTGTCACTCCGATAGCAAACGGCCGGACGGATTATCTTCGGTACCATGGAATAAGAGGAACACTTTGACCGCCTGGCACCTCAGCCGGACGCAACCTGACCACTTTCGTTTGAGACGACTGGGTGCTGGGGGTCTGGCACCATAGCTTTTATAAGGAAGGTGGGACACAGAATCAAGGAGAGGACCTCCAATGCACGAGTGCGTACCTGCTGCAAAGGCCATCACCATCCAACGTGGTAACGTGGCAAGTGTGATGGGCAACCGTAGCACCCGGTACAACCCGCGGTGGTCTTTTAGATTAAAATATTATATTTAGTGTAGTAGTTTATTTTATATTAAATAACTATATTTCAAGTATCGATTTTATGATTGTATTCAATTGACATTTTAGCAAATTTAGTTTATAATTTTATTTTTACTACGTAATGTGTAATTTTACTCGATACTTTGATATAAGATATCTTGTACGAGTAAATCTCTTCATAAAACATCTTACATTTTTTTTAAACTTTTATTATTTAATCTACAAATAAGAGATAACATTTTATAGTATATATACTAGTACATTTTAAATGGTGTTCTGAATGGCTTTACCATTTGTTTACATTACACATTAATTTCACCTAAACGTAAACAATAATTTAAATTATATGTATTTAAGAATCTCATCAGTAAATACACTCTGTTCAAAGATAAAAGGTGTCATGAGTCTGACAATTTACTGTTAATTAAACATGTGTTTGCCCACGCGAGCGAAACAATGTTGAATATCGTTTTCATCTCATTAAAAAAGTCGTCTGATTTTCAGTTTATTTGAAGTCAATAAAAGAAATATTTTAAACTTGATTCACCTGACGTTAATTTTACACAGATAGCGAATGCATAATGAGATAAGTGCAACAGTCATACGGCCCAATGCGACCAATGCTATAAGATGCCAAACACACACACCGATACGATACTGTTTTTTCAGTGTCAAAAGTGACATTTCTTCAACCAAAAACGTCATTTTTGACACTGGAAGATCGGTATCGTATCGGGTGACATCTCAATAAAATTACAAGAGCATTGTTTGAATTGCGCCCCATAATAAACCGCAAAAATAATTTCTGTTTTTATTTTATTTTTATGCGTAGGTATTTTATTGCCGGAAAATAGTAAGTGAAATTATAGTTTTATAATTTAAAATTACAAGTTTTGCCGATTTTATTTGACTGATTAATCTGAAATGGTTACTTGTTTCATCCATTACGCACCAATTTCATCCTCAGAGACAGCTGTCGGCGAGAAGTAGGTACGAGTAACGGTGGCTCATTATTTTTCCGCTACATTATTCATCGTGTCTCAGGGAGGGATACTGGGATAATACTCTTGAGGCAACGCACAATATCGTAGTAAGGTAGCTGCTGGTAACCCAAATGGGATATCTCGAGATTGTCTTTGTCTCCAGTAATTGATTGAGTTTCATAAATTATCACGGCTATTTCTCCTGGGAACATGAACTCTGTCTGTATTTTGGGTGCTTTGTGATTTTATTGAAGGTTACTCGAGAATTTAAAACTAACAGGTAATATGTATCTGTTTTTTTTTACAAATTTTACCCTTTTTAGGGTTCCGTAGTCAACTAGTTAGGGTTCCGTAGTCAACTAGGAACCCTTATAGTTTCGCCATGTCCGTCTGTCTGTCTGTCTGTCTGTCTGTCCGAGGCTTTGCTCCGTGGTCGTTAGTGCTAGAAAGCTGATATTTGGCATGGATATATAAATCAATAAAACCGACAAAGTCGTATAATAAAATCTAAAAATTTAATTTTTTTAAAGGAAAGGGAAAGGTCTTTCAAAACTAATAGGGGTCTTCAACAAACATTTTTTTGATAAAGTGAATATTTTCGGAGATAATCGCTCCGAAAGAAAAACAAAATGTGTCCCCCCTCCTCTAACTTTTGAACCATAAGTCCAAAAAATATGAAAAAAATCGTGGAAGTAGAGCTTAAGAAAGATATTAAATGAAAACTATAGCGGACATGATCAGTTTAGCTGTTTTTGAGTTATCGCAAAAAGTTTTCTCTTCATATAGTAAAAACCTAGCGTTCATAGCCCTGACTTTTATCTCGATATCGTAATTTTCTAGCGACAAATCCATTATCTATACAAAACTGTCGCAAAAATGTTATCGCTTGTGTATCATGGTACAGGATAGGATGGACCCATATACTGACTACTCGCTTGCAAGTGTCGTAATTAAACAAAGTGCTAAGTAGTTAAATAGGCCCAATGTATTATTATGTCATAAATAATGTATTTAATTAGTATGAATCATAGTATGCATATTGTTTTATCCACAAATATTCATATTTTATTAATAATGTACACATTACATGTCAAAATTACAATTAGTGAAATGAAATTAAGCGGATTTTAGTTAATACCAACACCAAGATAATAATATAAAAATGTTCACATAATGTGTTCAATAAAGTTACAAATTAAAGACTATAATATTTTACCATGTTCTACATTTGCAATATTTCATCAATGTGATAAAAGGCGTTGTCAATTAGCCATTTTTTTAATTTATTATAACATGAATTATCATTTGATATAGTGGCAATTTGTTCAGGAATGGCATTATAGATTTTTGGGCCCATAGCATAGGTCGTTTTGGCAGATTTAGTTAGTCTGAATCTGGATGTTTCGAGTATACCTCTATTCCTATTCCTTAAACATCTTAGGTTACCCGCCCTGTGGGGAAATGTGTCAATATTGGATCGTACGAACTTTATGATGTTGAAAATGTACTGCGATGGTAATGTCATTATCCGTAATGATATAAATAGTTGTCGAGCTGATGAGCCGGGAGCGGCGTTGGCTATAACTCAAAAACTCAATGTGAATAATAATAGTTAATTTACCAATAAAACATAATTTATACGGCCACATATAAAATATTAAATGCCTTTTAGTCTGTTTGTTCATTTCTACATGGAAACGAAGTAATTTCAAATTATAAAAACATCAACTGTAGACCTTTGCCGCCAGCTGTCACCGCTCGCCGCTCAGCTACCCGCTGACGTCGATACCACGGCCTTACGTTTTATGACACGACTCAGAGGCGTCGCATCAGGGCAACAGCGGTACGCATGGTCCGCCATTTTAGTCAGTCAGTCATTCCATTCCATGTTCGGGTGCGCTTGCGTTCAGTCGAGTTTTGGAATATAACTGCGAATTTTATAATAAATTTAAATGTTGATTAAACTATAAAAAAAAAAGTATATTTCTTCCACAACACCAATCCAAATATGCATCTTCTACACGACAATTAATAAGGTTCATGGTAAAATATGGGCTGACGGCATTTACTTATATTAAAAATTCATAAAGCAGCTCGCCGGAGGCGGGTTTTTTAAATTTATTTTGGTCATCGTAGACCTTCAGGGAAAGGCGTCGTCGACACTTTGTCACGTTTAAAAATAAAAGAGAGGCGCTATCCTTATGCCTATGCCTAAACACAAATTATAGTTTTAAAAGTTTATGGTTTAATTTCATCGAGGACTATATAAATATATTTTCATAATTTTTCTATGCAATTTGGCAGCTCACTGTATAAGGTGAGGTAGGGGAAGTGCGCCATGCCGTCTAAGTGCGCATACCTTGAATATATCGAAAACTGCTTATACACTACTAATATTACTAGTATTCTACAACACTTTTAGAGTCTACGTGTTGTAGAATACTAGTAATATTAGTAGTATATAAGCAGTTTTCGATATATTCAAGGTATGCGCACTTAGACGGCATGGCACACTTCCCCTACCTCCTTACATATGACTTTTGTGGGGACGCGAGAATTCATAAGTGTAGTGAATACCAACTTTAAGAGTCCCCGGGAAACTAAGCCGAATTTCACCTTCCCATACAAACGGAGTTTATTCTTAGTTTAAAACTACGTGTTGGATTGTGATGAATCTTTGCACATACAATGACATGAGGTATATCTAGTCCATAATTAGTTTATATACTCGTAGCTCACTAACAAATTTGTATGATTATTAAATTAGCTGTATTTTTTAACTATGGTATCTAAAGTTACATAAACTACATAATTACAGGACTATACCTTATCCTACTGTAAGTAAAAAGTTTCAGAGCAATTTCGCTAGTCATTTTAAATTGAGAGCGTAGTAACTACGTTTGTATGGAGAACCGAGGTTTCTGGGATCCCTTAATTCTTTTGGGCTATTGTTTTATACAAAAATAATGTTATATTTAAAGTTTATATGGAACAGATTTTATCTTTTTTGAGCTTTAGGGAGCTTAAATTTACAAAGAAAACGAAATAATGAGGTTGATTCCTCTAAGAACAAACGGCTTAAAATATAACCTTGGAAGATTTGTTTCATTTTTTCATGTTTATTGTAAAAGGATACTAAAGAATAGAATTACAAAAAAAATCAGAACTTAAGGACGCATTAGTCTTTCAGATATGATACTTTATAATACTTTATAGTTAGGATCTACCTAATAATTCGTATGACTGTAAGAAAAACCTAGTTTTAAAGCCGCAATAGAATATAAGCCCAAATAAGCAGGTAGACATAAACAGTTTTTTTTCAACACACTTGCTCAAAACGACGTTTTTATTCAACCGATTTTTGGCTCATAATCCTAGTATTAAACACGCGGGCTTGTTCAGTATATTATAACACTCGTGCTTCTTCATTATATTATCCGACTAAGTTAAGAAAGTAACTGATTGCTAATAATATGCATGGAAACGAAGCCTTCTTAACTTGGTCGAGTAATACATTTTTAACCAACTATTAGGTTTCAAAATTCAAATGTTAGTTCAAAGAGGTTTTATCACACCAAACATAATTTATAGATTAAATTATACCGTAATTACATTAATGAATAAATATAAAATTCTATCGATTTGATCTCCATCCATCGAAAAGAAATACGAAAATATTAGCTTTTTACATTGTTTTAATTGGCTGTTTATCGATTTCGTTCGCGCCTTTGCCTTGCGCGCGCCACTGACATAAATGTACTAGACAGGCTATCGAGAACAAATGGTGTCCGCCATTTTTGGCGTTTAACGTCTGTCACTAAGATAAAGAATAAGCATAGCTACCCAGAGGCGAAACTGTTAGGACAACTGTTCATTTTCTGCCTACATACGCACTGTAAAGAATCTAGATAAAATGCATTTATTTTCTTACAATTAATAAAAATAGTCATAAACTCTTTCTATTTAACTCTAGTACTCGTAGCAATTTTGATCAAGTTGCGCTTATATGCTATAATATTTATATGCAATATACTCTTTAAATATCAGAAAAACACAAAAAAAAATTATGAGATAAACTGTAATATATCATTACTGTGTATATATTCTGCAAATAATAAGGTTGGTAATAGCTAGCATAGATTACATCTGCGAAATGTAATCTATGCGCCAAGAAGAGTTTTTTCGCAGTAGATTGTTATTATATTGCTTTTATTATGTTTCTTGACATTATTAGAATATATTTTCGACGCTGACGCTGCCAGTAATACTAATAGAGGCAAGAGCCGAACCATCAAAATAGGGTGAAAAATAATTAGCGCCCGTTTAAAAAACGCCCAGTCTTTCTTGGAAAACGTGTTGTTAGCTTACTTCATTGAACTGGCGAATAAGTCCCTACAAGCCCAGCACGCTTTGGTGCAACTATTCGATGTTAAAATTGTAAGTCACAATTTTGAAAATTGTACTTTTACTGTTTTGAGAAAAAAAACTAATTTATAAGTTTTGTTTTTTTTTTTCTCGCAAGTGTGTTGAAAAACGTCGTATGAAACGCGTGTGCATTGGTCATTATCCAGATCGGCTTTCTTATTGCGCGTGTGAAATGACCAACTTAGCACACTTGTATCATAATGTATACTGCGCTCGCCTACCAGAGCACCTGCATCTATATCAAGCAACCTTTATTAACGTATTTTGTGTTTGTGTGCTATATGTAATAGAAACCGAATACTGCCAACTTCGTATAAACTTAATAAATTAAAAATTATATTGATTTGAAAATAATATTTAAGACTAGTTTTTACTTTTAATGCAAAAGTACATGGCCACTTTACGAATATATTCCATCAATAACGTGTACATGCAATTTTACAGGTCGCTGTAAATAATGAGATGAGACAATGTTTACCGATAGGTATACAATTAGATTTACTTTTTTATTGATCAACCGTAACAGCATGATATTATTATCATTCACTTAAAATAAAAGGTAAGGTAATAGACAAGTCAATTAACTCAAATAATTATATTAACAAAAGTTAATAAAAAACTAATATTATGCTCTAAAACACAGAATTCTAAATCGTTCGTTTTTAGGGTTCCGTACCAAAAAGGTACAAAAGGAACCCTTATGGTGCGACTCTGTCCGTCCGTCCATCTGTCTGTCTGTCTGTCACATCGCTAAATATCTCGAGAACTGAAATTTGGAATAGTTATGAAAAACGCTAACTCAGACACATTCAACGTAATTTTTTATATATATTTTTTATTAAGTATGGAAAATGCCCAATATGAAGAGGGGGCAAAATTTCAAAGTCTAGTGACTAGGTCAAGTGGGGTATCATTTGAAAGAGCCCAAATTGGTCATTCTAAAACATTTTTTCTTTTCTTTTTCATATAGAAAAAAATTGATTTATGAATGAAAATGTGAAAAAAATACCGTCCCCCCCCCGCAACTTTTTACATAATATTAACATTACTATACATTTTATGGGAAAAATATAATCAATCCTCTATCTTGGTAACTTTTTTTTTATTAACAAAAAACCTTTCCAAATTCAGTTTGCAATTTAACCAACTTTACGTGTATTTATTAAACCTCAAATTTCTATGAGATTACATTAAATACACGTTTTTTCAAATAAAAGATCGATTTTTTAAATCGGTTCACATGATAGAGAATTATCCTGGAAAAACCAACATACGTGCATTACATCGCGCAAATTAGTTAGACAATTTACCGATAGATGGCGCTGTACACGAATATTCTTAGTATATGTACTTCTTTTCAGAAGTCTTTTGCCTTTATAGTTACACGAGATAATGCTAAGTTTGTACGGAAGCCTCGGTGCGCGAGAAAAACGAACTCGCACTTGACCGGTTTTTTTAACGTGACAAAGGTATTGGCATTTTCCTGAAATCTTTAAGCAACTCATAATCATAGATACCCACATTGGGACTTATCAAGCAATTACTCATCATACTCATTAATTTAATTAATTTATAAATATACATCATATAAAAAATAACAATAAATATAATTATCACCATCACGTTAAGTGCCACTTGCACCATTCCACTAAACCGGGGTTAACAGGTTAAATCTGGAGTTACCGTGGTTACCAGTACAATTTGACTCTGGGTTAACGGTTTAACCGGTTAACCCCGGATTAATATGCCACATAAACGTGGTAATCATTTTCTTCTCTGGATATTGACATTATGATTTTTTAAATATTATACAAGTTAGGAACATTTAAAAATGGGTTTGTATTTTGTTTTTTGCTACTTATTCTTATAATAATACAAGAAATTGAATGAAGTCAAACGAAGGTGCATAGGTATGGTTAATAACATCAAATTATATAAAAATATTATCCATAATGTCAATATACAGAGAGGAATGGGGGCTACATTTGTGTAAAGAAGCGGCCGTCCTCTTTCCTCTTAATTGGCCACTTTTGTTTAAAGTTGTACACATATAATTTTTTTATCTGATTTATTTATGTTATTGTTACACAGAACCTGGAGTTTTTCCTATCATTATAAAACAATTTTATAATCAATAAAAAAAAATTAAAAAGTATGCGCGACCATAGCGTAGGTATACAGGTAGGGTAGATGGAATAATTGTCTGGTCAATGATGGTGAGTACGCGTGAAACATTATAATCCATAATCGAAATCGGTAAACAGCAAAAGCCATCTTGAATTTCATTTTTTTTTATTTAATCGCGTTGAATATTAAATAAAACAAATAAACAAACAAAAAATTAGAAATAAAATTTCTATAAATATTTTATGCTACTCATAAAAATGTAATTATAAATAATAATTCGCTTGTGTCTAAAGTGCGACCTACAACTTACCTATCATAAAATCAAATATTAGTTCAAGAAAGTAATTTGAACTGAAGACCGATTTTTCGCAAACTTGTCTCAAAATGGCCTAGGCCAAGTGTGCTTGAGTGCACTCCAGGGACCTACACTGTAGCCGCAGTAAATATCGACGGCGCTGGATTGCGGCGAACATTCCGCTGTTATCACAGACTGAAATCATTATGAGAACATAAGTATGCACAACAATGTATTAAAAAGAAAATAAATATAAAAAATAATGAATTTATAATTATATGAACATAAAACAACGTGACTCCTGCGAAAAAAATATATATTATACTTTCGCAGTATGTATAGGGTATATAAAAGTGTAAAATTTTCAATTCTCTGGTAATAGAAAGTTTTGTAGCGTACAGTGGGTATTTGCTGCATCGTAGTTTCTATTGAGAATGTTCCAGCACAATGTTGGAATTGTTTTGTTTCAACAAATCGCCGACTGAGTCTTACGTCGCTGTCGAAACTTGGTTCACTTGAACAGCGCTAACGTTGCACAGTATTTCAATTAAAAGGAAAACAACAACTTGTAAAACCTACAACGGTAATGAAATATATTTTACTGTGCAAATTGTTTAGTTCTATTCTTTCATAAATTATGTTAGGAAACTGTCTTACAGTTGTGATATCTAATTGTAACGATGCGGGTAACGAAACGTTAAAATATGAACGTATCTATTATTTCTAGCACATTCATATTCTAAATTTCTAAATTCAAATCTTACTTTAGTGCACAATCACAATAACTAGGCGCATCTCCAAACTGCCTGCATCTTAAGGCACATAAATGGTAAGTTTTTACTAATATTTAAGTAATTTAAGAATTTAATGCTTGTGTCTTCTGCCTGGATTGTTACAGGCGCTTTTTATTTCGAATAATAAATAGCGTCGTCCCTGGAACCTGCATTTGATTTCATCACCCATTAAGTGAGGCTTCTTCCACTTGTTTCCTCACAATAATACTGGTATTAGAAATTGAGATTGGTGAAATTTTTATATAAGCTATTTTGGGTATTAGGAATAAACACTTTTATCAATTATTTGAAATATTCGTAAATTGAATACATAATAGTTGCTTAAGAGGAATATTATGAGCAACCTTTCATTCCGTTGACCCCATTAGAATCGTAAATTATAATATAACTATATAATATTCATCAGCACTATTCACGGGAGAGCATGAAAACCCCGTACAATTAGTAGAACCAAGTATTTCTGACAGTATTCATTATCACGAAGAGAGAATCAAAATACTATATAAAATATAGGTCAAATTTTAAAATGCGAGTACATAGTTAAAAACAATTTATACTTAAACTTGACTGACAACAAATAAATTTATATACAAATTAATAGATTACGATGTGATTGCCAACAGATTTTACGACTTGTTAATATTACAAAACAAGGAAAACCTCAAGAGTATATTGAACAATTATTTACCAAGTGTCTTGCTGTGAATTTTGTATTAGGTGGCTAGATTTATTTCTAATCTGGTTTAACTCTGATGTTGCTGCTATCTGCCATCACGCAACCAACATGTGATAGATGGAAAGAAAAGTGAGCGCTTTTTATTGCGTTCAAATAACTTAATCTAAAGCATTGATAACCCGTTGTCCTGGTTTTTTTTATAATTACTAATGTTAGTAAGTAATCCTAAAAGATATAAAATGAAATTATATAACTGCCCAAAATTAGCCCAAAATTGTATCGTTATTGTTTAATTTTTACGACTAAAATATATGGCTAATTTAAAACATCCAAAATATGTAGTTCTCTGCTTGTGATTATCTACAGATTATTCACACGACCTATTTTCACACTCTTCTGGTAAAACTGTACTAAGGAATAATTAATGTTCTATAATGGTATCATTTATTAAGCAAATAGGCTGCGAACGTTCACGCCACGCCTTTGCGCACGAAAATGTGTTTAAAGAACATAAAGACATATTAACAAGTAATGAACATGGCACGGGCGGTACGGCAACTATGGTAAGGGTAGCATGTATTATCTAGGTTTTTTTGGTTATTTCATTTTTGCGACATGTTGTTTTCACTTAAAAGTTACAAACTAAAAAGATTTGTTGAATAGTGGCGCATACTAATCTAGATTGAGAATAGATAAATATGATCTTAGCTGGGTGAAATGAAAAAGATATCTAAAGAAAATTATTGTATGTAAGCTGCATAGCTGTAAGTTGTTGTATGAAAGTATTGTTTGTATGTAAGTAAGCTCCTAATAACGGGACATTAATAATTCGCGAGATAAACCCTAGTAGTGAGTGTGCACCAACTGGCGCGTAATTTATGATGCCGCTGTACCGTTATCGCCATTGGTCGAGACGCAGTTAATCTATTGGTGTACTGCGATACTGCGAATTGAGGATCAAATTTATACTACAACGTTGTGGAATACTTAAGGCTTCAATTATCTGCATGATCAAAATGTAGCTCGCCAAGATATTGAAATCTTATAGGTATATGATGACGGAATGATGTATGTGGATGTTTGTGTCCACGCGGACATGAAAGTCTTAACATACTTTCTAACATTGGTCATTTACTTAACTCATATAAGAGTATGTACTCGTAGTTTGTAGTAAAAAATCGACCAAGAGCATGTCGGACCATGCTCAGATTGCTTAGTGTAGGGCTCCGTAGTTACCATTCTGTCAGAATAAGCTAAACGGAATCTATTAGGTAATAAGTATCATGTAAGAACATAATAAACATAATAAGGGAGTACCTTCGCAGCGTTTTGTACTTCTTTTTATTAAAAATACTTTTTTCAATGATTCAAAAACGGCTAGACCGATCATTTTCGATATAATTTTCATCAGTACTTATTATACTTTTGTTTTAAGATTTTGTTCATATTTTCGGACCCATGGTTCAAAAGTTAGAGGGACGAGACACATATTTTTTCTCTTTCGGAGACCCTTTTTCGTTTTAAAAGACATATATATCCAACGACATTCCACACCACTGGGTTAATGCGATTTTTTTATTTAAAAAAAAATTATGAGGCGTAAAGATAAAAACTATTTTTTTAACCGTTCTGTCGCCATGCATGATTTATGTATCCATGGCAAATTGCAGATTTCTAGCACTACCGATCACAGAGCAAAGCCGCGGACGGATGGACATACGGACATGTTGAAACGAAAAGACTTAGTCAGATGTAAGTAATTTAAGATCTGTATTCTACCAGTATGACGAATAAGTCCTTAGGTTACATTTGAATGGCGCTGCTGTTAGTCCATTGCACCGTTTCTAAATACTGTAGCGTTAGACTTAGGCGATGTGAATGTGACCATCTATTTGATTGACTTTGCCGTATCGCTGTCTCTTATTTTATTATTTAGATTGACATCACATCACCCTCCTCAATGCTGCAGCAGTAACGCTGTCAAAGAAACGCTATTGCATTTTGCTATACGAATATCACATTTAAGCCTTTCGTCCTAACATCAATTGTAGCAAAATGTTGTATTTTTTAGCTCAGAAAACTGTGCGAGTAACACAGTGTAACCTAGACTAGACCTAGACTTCAAGTCGTGAAAACTATTTCGAGTGGTCTCTTTATTGTAATTTTAGTAGCATCGCCTTTATTTCAAAATATACTAAAAACAAAACAAGAAAGAGTAAATTATTTATGTAAGGTCACTGTGGGCAAGACCGTCTACAAGGCAAGTCCGTCAACACATTATAACTCTTGAATTAGAAAGCGTTTGCCGCTTTGGCGTCGAGTTTATAAGTCAGTTTTTCGCGCTAGTTCCCTCACTCTAAAACAGATGGCGCTGTGACAACGAACTTCAGAGCAATCCGCGTAAACAAGTCATTACGTGTATGGAACTCGAAGTGATAGTGCGACAGTCTTTGCAAATAAAATTGTTAAAAATAGTTTGTGACAAGATTTTGCACCAGAACTCGACTACGTAAGTAATAAAAGACCCGGCAATCTTTATTATGTGTTTAAATTATAAGATATTGGCTTAGTTTTGTAATTATACGTTCCATCATTCATCACATTAAAATTTTGCTAAGTTGGAAAGTCCGTCTACTATGCACAAGGCAAGTCCGTCATATGCCGGACTTTCCTTGAATCAGAGGTTACCAACTGTTAAATGGCTTCAATATTATTTATTACGATTTTATAAGGTTACTACAGATACGCATCTTTACGACATTGCGCATGATGTTTGTGTTTTGTATTTATTAACAATTTTAATCTCGAAACTAGTAAAGAAATGTGTTCTTTATCCTCAGCACTATGTAACCGAAAATACAAATAAGAAAATACCTATTAAGTAAATAAATGAATAAATATTGGCCGCAAGCTAAGCATAGCTTAGCTTTTACTATTGATGCTAGGCGACGACATATAGAAACTCATATAGATAAATATATAAAAAACAAACATGACTGAAGGAACAAATATCTGTGTAGATTATACAAGCAAATGCCCCTCCCGGGATTCGAACCCATGACCATCGCCTTCATATGTTATATTATTATACCTATGACACATATTATTACCCTTTTTACTCCTCTTGAATTTTAGAATACGGTTGTACAGTCATATTTTCTTGATAGTTCCAAAGATTAAAATCACTGCAGCCATACGAGTCCATACTTAATTTTTATTTCGGAACATTTATTGTACTTATCGTGAATTAGGCGATTTGCCTACACCGTGATACAAGGTTACGCGCCACGCCAACGCTGTACCGCGCGTGCCACGCCGCTATGTGACGTGGGTTCTTCGCCTTACTTATCTTGAAAATTTACGTATGTAGGGTACCTACTTGTGTTATGGAGTTTGATTTGCCAATCACTATTTGATTTAAACTTGCTACTACTATGAGCTTATTTATGTAACCCTCTTTGATCTCCGTAAATTTAAAACAACGAGTAAATTTAAAATGACTATTGGTATTTTATTTGAGAAGAAAAAAAATAAGTACGTATAATTATTTTCCAAAAAAGGTTTACCACCCCATTTACGTAGTATATGCCGGACTTACCTTTTAATAAGAAAAAATGTGTTTATTTCGAATCTAAACCCTATATTAACAAGTTTAGAGTACACTTTTCATTGTCTGGTTTCATTCTTTGTAAGGATTCTAATACGAACACATAAGCACCCATAGTATGGCTGATAACGTTACTAGACGGACTTACCTTAAACTACACGGGAAGTCCGTCTACTCGCCGAATTTTTAAAAATACTATTGTTTTTGCTTAATTAATGATTAAAATGATCTGTCACTATAGCTTAATTATTATATATGAAATTCTTCATCGTATGTGATTACAAGCGGTCACGTAAGTGAATAATTAACGGAGCTAGAATACTCCAATGTAAAAAATAAATAAAGTATGCCGGTCTTGCCCACAGTCACCTTATTACAAATGTACAGCGCTGATGAGCTGATAATCTGGCCGCGTAGCCAACGTGCAAATCGGTTATGCTCCGCTCCGTAGCAATCGAAATGCAACTGTCACTCGGCCTGATTCGAAGAATGAAATACGATAACGATAATTTCTGGTTTAGATATGTTCTCATTTAGATATCGTTTATATGTCGTATAAATGCCAGAAGCAGCTCGATTCGGGCAACCAATGTCACTTTAACGTTAGAAATATCGTAGATAGATTTTATTGGGAACACAGCGGACTCGAAATAAACGTCAATTTTGACATGTCGTTTAGTTATCGATCTTTCCAAGATCTTAAACGTGTCTTAATCTTTTTTCGAATCGGGCCGATAGTCGCACTTATATGGAAGAGTGATAGAGAGACAGAAAGTATTACGTTGTCGAAGCGATAGTCACATTGGCTAGGCCGACAGGCTGGTGCTACTCAAGCCTACGTACGATCAGCGATAAAAAAAAACCGTTTATACAGAATATAATTAGTTATAAGGATATACGGCATTATTTTTATTTCTAAATAAAGCATTAGAATGACACCTACCGACCATATAGTATTAAAGCTAGTTCACTTAAGCTTTTATAAAACATTCCACTTCCTTATTGAACATTGATCTAAATTCTATCTTGCAAAATTCATGTTGTATCTAAAATGCAAACAAAGTAATCGTAGGTAATCGTAAAACCAAGATTTGGAGAAAACAGCAATACCGATAACGTAAACATAGATAATTATGATTTATTGAGAAATTCTAAATTATAGAATTATGTAGGTACTTATTGTGACATTAACAATAATGACGTCTTTTGAATGAAGTACTTAAAAAATATAAAAACAAGTATTTGTACAACAAGAGAGCAAAATTTGCTCTTTCTTCGAGTGCTTATTTTGAATCGAAAGATTCTATAATACTACCTATATGTATAATACTCGCTACGCTACTATAATACGTAGTAAGGGACATAAAAGCCTACGAGATGTAAATAACTTTGATCTCGTATAGTACACAAGACTTCACCTCAACAGTGAAAACATATTTGGAAAGTAAAAATACAACCTGAAAAAATGTAATCCTTCTTCATTTCTACCAATTTCACTTACGTTTTTTTAAGGTATTCTAATAACAATGAAACACTAAAACAAAACGAATATAAACTGCCTTTTATAAATGAAATCGCGAAATGTCAGGTTGACGTAACTGGTGACCGAGGAGCTGGCGACTTCCTCGCACAACGTATCAGTATTGCGATACAACGAGGAAACGCCGCCAGCATCCTTGGTACAATGCCTCAAGGGCGTATTTTAGATATAAGGTAGTTATAGTAATCATCTGTATATATTCATTGTGTATATTGTTATTGTAAATAAAAAATTACATGAAATAAAACGAAAGAAATTTCAACAAAATAATATGTAAATAGCGAATATCAGTTGAGCTCAATCGACAACTATATTTTTGTAAAAAAAACTTTGTAAGATATGGTAATAACCTTTTTATTGTTTTAGTTCGTTGTTTTGACTGTATATGTAAAATATGACAATATGTAAAATATGTCGTTTTATCAAATCTTAAACTTTTTTTTCATTAACTAATTGTTCGAATGAATACTCGTAATCCTACGAGTTTTGGAACGATGCGGTCTGACTTATTTTGGGAGTCTATTATAAACCAAGAACAAAACGCGATTTTGCTCACTGTTTTAAGCAGTAAGGTACGAGCTAATGAGGTGAAAATATATATTTTTCAAGTTCCCCGTGGTTAATGTCATTAAAATTAATGAATAGGTAAGTCCATAGTGCCTCTCAAAACGAGACGTGAGGACGTGACACTGACACTAGAGGTTTTTAGAAATGAGGTAGGTAACCAAGTACCTACTTTTAATCATGGTTTCAGTTCTTACATGAATAAAAAGAAAAGTGGTTAGTTGAAAAGGTGTGTATTATGTTTTGGTTATATTCTTAATTGTATACAATAACTCTGCTTCATATTTAAACACATACAAATATAGATCCCTACGCACATACGTGCATACGTCCAAATGATGATAATATTTCACGATAAGGGGGTGCATTGTCATGCGGTGGACGAGGGACGCGGACGGTAGTGAGGTTTAAGCATAGATAGAGGAACAATAAGTAAAGAGATGAAATAAAACTGGTAGAGCCGGCAGATGACCTAAAGAGATGCTCTTATGGAACTTTCAGTAGGAGTAGCAGAGAAAGCGCTATGATTTTTTGTTCTTGTCATAGTCTCTTTTGTTTATTCCCCACCGTAAATTTTGGTATGGTATATGGTGGGCAACAAATAACCCGATCAAATTACGTAGGTTGTTGTTGGTATGTTGTCATGAATATTAAGACGTGTTTTTAATTTTGCGCTTTGCGTATGTTCTGTCCCTCACGGGCGCACGCGTGTAGCACATCTATATGATCCTGCCATCTATGGGTTTAAGTAAACTCCATGCACAAAGGTCACCCCATATTTTAAAAACTTTAAAATTTAGTATTCCGATATGTTTTCAAGAAAGTGCCAGTGTGTAATGACTTGGAGTCAATGGCCGGTAGTCCACGTGCTACTTCTAAAGTCCAGTTATCGCTTTACAAGAGTCGAAAAATCACCGTACACGGTCTTGTAGGTAATAACCGTACAATTTAAGTCATATTTATAGGTCCTAATACCTTGATACTGGCGAAATAGTCCCACTAGACTCAAGCCACAATTTAGAAAGGAATCAGTAACACTGACCTCCACCTAGGATTTGATATTACATAATGCTATATAACCAATATAGGAATCATAAATCATAGAAGTGCTGGACTTAAAAATATGCCTATATTTAAGACGTGGCTTTCAAGAATAAAAAAGGTTTATTTTAATAATAGAGGCCACAGAATTCCTCTTGGTGAAGTAAAGTGAGCAATTTATTCAAATAAAACCTACCCACCGCTTGGCCGCAAGTTACTGAGGAAACAGATAAATCACACTGTTGGTACTTTTTAATAAATTGTACCTACGTATTCAAGATAATAGTTATACAGAATGCAACGTGGAGAATAAGTATAATATTTTCTATTATCAGTTATTTATTTATTTCTTAAATTAACAATTATAGTCTACCGTGTTAATCATATAGTAATGATAATAAGAAAAACTCTAATTGAACTAATGTAATAACCTACTAATTCATATTCTTAATATTCAATAAAACTTAACTATGTAATTGATTCATTTTACAAAGCTCAGCCCTCAATTCAATACCTATGTGCTGTACTAAAGTGCTCCAAGTTTTGCAGTCCATCAATAACAATCCAAAGCAAAGGTTGATTCACGGAACTAAGTAGGTAAGGTACTACTACTCTGCTGTGATTAAAAACTCAAGCGGAAACGACTAAAAGTACGTATTTATGCAGAGCAGAACTTTGCATGTAATTTATAATTTCTAGCAATAAATTACTTTTTGTCTTTTACAAAAATACATAATACATTTTTACAGAAATATAATACGAGTATTAGTTATATGTATGAAGAGTGCCTCTTTTAATCCTTCTTGTGACCATTATCAGGATTTGTTTGGAATTTGATTCTTGATTAGTAATCAATGATTACAGTTATCATGTACCAGTCACCAACCTTTTTTATACCTGTTTTCTACTGCTATGCAGTTTTTTATTTTGTTTAAGTATGGAGAATTTCTTAAAAGCATTGTTAGGCCAATAACATTATAATTCTCACTTTTTACGTGCCCACCAAAGAGCTTAGTTTATTCTCATGAATAATAAGTTTCGTAAAACACGCCCCAGACCCCCCGGCTTGGTTTTTTCGTTGACTTCTTATCTCATGTGTAAAGAGGCGTGACTATATTTTATTTACATTTTGGATATACGATGGAAATATATGGCCTTTAAAATCGAGTTTTGGTCAGTGCATAATGTCACTTTTGAACATCGTTTCTTGGTTCCACTTGTATTAGTTGTAAATCGTTATTTATTGTGTTCAATTGTTCATCATTATGTAGGTTTGTATTTTGTCGAAGAGTTGTCTTAATAGGATAAAACAATCCAAATAATATTACAGTTGGGTATTCCGAGGGCGAACAGGTCTTTTAGGACTTCGTCACTCCAGCGGCATGAACTGGCGCAGGATAGGGCAGAGTGGCGCTCTCTTGTGTCAGAGACCAAGATCCTGTTTGGGTCACTGAGCCAGTGAAAAAAAAAATATTACAAATGTTAACGATATTTGGAAGCCTATAGGTATACTGAGGAACGAACAGCAAAATAAATAAAGTCTTCTGTGGCGTGGCATACCCATCTAGAGCATAATTCCGATATCTCATAAGCTATCAGAAATACAGAGGCGTGTTATCAATAACGATCAGTGTGAGCAATAAACCACAAAACAGAATTGTACAACATAATTATGCTTAGATAAACAAAACACATGTTTGTCGGAATGCACGATATTATTATTCATCCGATAATGAAAATTTAATGACACCGGACGTATCATTTACGTGTTGGCTGAACACACTTTTGGCAACTTGCAATTTATGGTAAAATTATTTTGTATGTGACACAAAATAGTTATTTACAATACAAGTGCGGAAAGTAGAATTATCTATAACCTATTTGTACATGTATCGTACAACGTTTTACACTACATATGGCCCATTAAACTTTCAAGATGGGCACGGAAATGAATTGGATTAGATGGACTTGACCTACTTTGACACAGTCCACGAAAACCACAAGGTTCCTAAGATCTCTGCCTCCAAGATGGAAATGCAGGAAATGGGTCTTTTTAAGTTTAGCACTAGCCTTAAACCTAACTACCGACTTCATTGAGGCGCAGCTCGAGTTTATCTTTTTTTTTTGTATACTACGTCGGTGGCAAACAAGCATACGGCCTGCCTGATGGTAAGCAGTCTCCGTAGCCTATGTACACCTGCAACTCCAGAGGAGTTACATGCGCGTTGCCGACCCTAACCCCATCCCCCTCGTTGAGCTCTGGCAACCTTACTCACCGGCAGGAACACAACACTATGAGTAGGGTCAAGTGTTATTTGGCTGCGGTTTTCTGTAAGGTGGAGGTACTTCCCCAGTTGGGCTCTGCTCTAGATCTGGAATGACATCTGCTGTGCTGTGCCCTACCACACAAGGCGAGATGACATTCACATTGCCCATACCTCTCTTTTGGACGTAGTTTAAGGACATACCCGGGTCCATCGGGTCATCTACATTATATTGGGTGCGGATACCATAATAGCGACATCATTGGCATCATGGCATAATATACGCTTATCCCGCTTTTATTGCTTTCGGAAGGTTATTTAGAAGCAGGGACATAAGTATATTAGACACCGACGACCCTCCATTGCCGTCGATATCGCTTCCAAACTCACTCTACCTCCATCTGATTACTTTGACTTAAGTCCCGTTTGTGTTAGTTAATAATTTTCTATCACGTCAACAATTGTTTGTCTCAAATATCTTTATCAACATGTCATGCATGCCAGCTATATAGCCAATTACATCTAAACTTCTCGATATCGGACCCGAAATCAGTCTCGATGTCGGGCCGGATAATCGTTTTCCGTTTCACGGAATTATCAGAACATCATTAACAATATTTGGAACATAAAAATACTTTGTTTCTAATTGCCAAAAATGTTTGATATTTTTGCATAAATATGAACCATTTTTTAAATTTCAAATATTGTAAACGATGTGCTAATATTTGATGAAATGGAAAAATACTCTTGCTCGGGCCCGAGGTCGGGCCTAATATCAGACCTGATAAAGTGTGGATGTAATTGGCACTTTCGTGGTATGTAAAAGAGGTTCTAGATTCTGTTTAATGAGGTCTCATTCAATTATCTCATTAACACATTTTACAATTTTCTCGAAAAAAAACCACCATGATCGAATCTATAATATTTCATACTTAAATATACTCCAGGAGCCGAGTACTATTAGCTGTAAAAATATTAAATAAATAAATATTATAGGACAATGTTACACAAATTGACTAAGTCCCACAGTAAACTCAATAAGGCTTGTGTTGAGGGTACTTAGACACCGATATATATAATGTATAAATATTGGTAGCTAATTTGTTAGCTCCTATTAAATATGTTGAAACAGGTCACTCACGTATTTTAAGTCGAAAACGCTCGACATGTTTCACTCCGTACCGAAGAGTGTCGTCAGGAGCTTGCGTTGACAGACCGGCGCAGACTGCACCTTAGACTTGTTAGCACTTTATTACGCCCGCAGGCGTCTCGTATACGAGAAACCAGTTTGTTCCTGTGAAGCAAACAACGTAAACATAAGCGTATTCGATAAAATCGTTTAATGAATCTCGTATCCTCGGTGGCCAAATCCTACGGTAAGTATACGGTAAAAAATATGTCTCGAATACGACCGTGTAAAAGATTAATAAATAAATACACATTGTCATAGTCGTTAATTTAGTAGAGGTATAGTAAAATTTATGTACCGTAACAGGGTATCATGTACTGAGTATAGTTTTTATAACATCTTTATACAATGAACATAATTGCAATAAATAAATCGATTTTCAATGTTACCATATAAAATTTGTTGTCACTACGACATTCTATAAAATCTCGTATACGGTATACGAGAAAAATTACGCCGTGTGAACGTAGCCTTACATCATCATCATCTTCCTCGCGTTGCCCCGGCTTTTTGCCACGACTTATCGGAGTCTGGGTCCGCTTGAGAATTAGCGTAGGCACTAGTTTTTACGAAAGCGACTGCCATCCGATATTCCAACCCAGACAGAAAACTAGGCCTTATTGGTATTAATCCGGTTTCCTCACGATGTTTTCCTACACCGAAAATCGATTGATATGTATCAAATGTTGAGTCATTATCCAGTACTCCGCAGTACTGCATAGCTTTATTTTTGAATAAGGCTTAAAGAGAACCAGTAAGCTTAGCCTACCGAAATATTGTTGCGGCGCGTTTGTTATTTAAATTGCGTTCGCTTGAGTGGCAGAAAATTCAGTAATTTATGGCAGTCTCAATTGCCTGTTCGATTTGCAATATAACTATAATACATGACTATTAAATTTGTATAAATAATTAAGATGTCTTAGGTACTTGAATGTCTGAATTTATAAGTAACTGTTGAGACTCCATCAAATTTCGACCAAAATGTTGGATGTGAAGGCAAACCACCCCCAAACAAATAATCAAAAATTATCTATCGCGCTTCAAAGTGGACGCCCGCTTCTAATAGACCCAAATCAGAAGGTGTCTTCACAGACGATTACACTCAAAAATTATAAAAAAAAATGTAATGATATTTTGTTCAAAAGGACATATATTATAAACTCACTCATTTCATTGGAAAAATTATATTAAAAAGCATGAAAACAGGAAAATTTTGAAAATTGACTGCGATTTTGCTCATTTCAACTCTGCAGGAGAGCTTTGCAACAGTAACGTTCACAGTCGCTATCCTAAAATATAAAACAAACAAGTACATACATAGGTACTTACTAACAAAACCAAGTGGAAATGCATAATAATATTTCGTCACTTCATGCAGTTATAAAAAAAAAACTTCACAAAACGATTTGGAATGGCATTGAAAATATTTACAATCATCATTATATATAGTGCATCTCATAACAATTACAATTAGTGAAATACTTAAGTTCCAGAAAGAGCAGTTCAATTTCACCAAATAGCACTGTTTAAATGCAAATGCTTGATATTTAGATGAAAATACAAAAATCACTATATGTATGGCTATAAGACTTGAGGAGTTCCCTCGATTCCTCATGGATCCCATCATCAGGACTAGATTTTGACAAAAATAGGACCATTCTATACTATACTTTAAATTACAATTTTATTTTTCAATTCGGCTGAGTAATGACGGAGTGCTCAGGAAACAAAATAAGTAAATCCCTCGCCACGCTCGGCCGTCTATATCTACTTGGCCTGCAACCATGACCGCCGACCGACCAAAACCCGCTTTTTTGCCGAAACGTTAACAGAAACCGAAGCCGAAAGTTAGGGTTGGCACCAGTTTCGTTTGAAACTCAAAATGAAACTTTTAAAAGATTGTCTCAGATAAGGTCACGGCGGGATTACGATCGATCAATTATCTATTATTTTTTTGTACTGGCGGTAACGCTTCGATACCTTTTTATACCTCAGTATTATTAATTAAATACTCCTGCTTGTTAATTTAGTCACAGCATTGACCTAGCTATTTATCAGTACCCTTTATGGCATCGTTAACTCATTAAATAGGGTCTGACGTCGCAGTTTCTATGACACGGGTCCAACCTTCTACCCCAACTAAACTAAACTAATTGTCATTGCAAAGGCCTGAACAGGAAACTTAACCTTGCTTTGTCTCCTGTTTATAAACAACGCTAAAAAATATTGCTACCTATTTTATGAACATGCTAGTTATATCATCGTATAGCCGTGGCTGTAGCGAAGTAAGTATGCACATTTACGAAATAGAAATAATATTCATGTATATTTTTAAGATGTCACCGTGCAAAGTGTATGGTGGGGTTAAGTAAAGCTATCATCGTAAAAAGTGGCACTAAAGAAAGCTAGCGTCTTTAACGTTTGTACAAGTTATATGGCTCGAAATGGAACTTTAATTTACCATTACTCCTGAGATATTCATGTAAATTGTATGGTGTAAGGGACTATTGTAATCTGTATGAAATGCTTAGTGCCGACGGCACAGACCATGAAATAGCCATCGTCGCTTATTAAGTGCGTACACGCCGTTATTATTAACTGACTTAAGGATGACTCACGCTAAACCGGGCCGGGGCCGCGCCAGAGCTTCCGACGCTTCGTTTTCTATACCGATACCGATCAGTTGTCATAGAAAATGACGTGCCGAACGCTCCAGCGCGGCCCCGGCCCGGTCTAACGTGAGTCATCCTTTATTTGGACCAATTAAGTTGATATTTATGATAAATATATCTAAATGGCGTGACGTAGGTACTAGTAATATATTTATTTTGATAAAAAAAAAAGAATATAAGTACCTTTTCACTAAACGTATTTTTAACGTTACACACCCCGTCTCGAAATCAAAATATGATAAATCAATTCTAACACGTTTCTAAGCGCAAATATGCATATGTTATAGCCCATATTTGATAAGGAATTAAACAATAACGCATCTACGCTGCGTAGGTATTGAACATTCAATAAATCCCACTGTAACTTTTGAATCAGGGTTTTTGTTTGAATAATTCATAATTGACGGGTTTCTTCCTCCGAGTAACGTATAAGCCTACTTTCTAACACTTCATTTTGTCATCGGTCCCCTAGAGGGCTCAAGCGGTTTCTGTTTGTGGAAAAATATTTCAAAGCTTTTTTCACCCTTCTTCAATAAATTACTTACTTTTCTTTTTGCATAGAGAAAGTAAATGCCAATTATTACAAAAATGGTTTTTACACGTTTCTAGTAGAATTCCTACAAAACCGCAGGGACAATGCCGTCCATGAAATTAATTGAGGTAATTAGCTTAGTCCCGTTATTGAAAAGAATAATATATTATTAAATAAATCCTGTACAAAAAAAAAATTAAAAATTACTAAGCAGCGCAGATTTGTCAAATCCAACCTTTAAATAATAACATGACAATACGAGTCAAGGCGCGCGTTTTGGTGAATGAAACGATCTATATATTCCAATAATTATTGTATTGCACAATAGTTTTTAGGGTTCCGTCCGCAAAGGGTCAAACGGGACCCTATTACTGAGACTCCGCTCTCCATCCGTCCGTCTGTCCGTCCGTCTGTCCATCCGTCTGTCACCAGGCTGTATCTCATGAACCGTGATAGTTAGCCAGTTGAAATTTCTACAGATTATGTATTTCTGTTGCCGCTATAACAACAAATATTAAAAACAGAATACAATAAATATTTCATTCCAATCTCGAGGAAAACATCGTGAGGAAAGCTGGGTACATCCGCGAAGAAATTCAAAGGTGCATGTGTAGTCCCCAACCAGCATTGGGCCAGCGTGGGAAATATAGCCCAAGCCTTTTCAATCATGAGAGGCCTGTGCCCAGGAGTGGGACTTATATAAGCTGAATTATTATTATTATTACTCTCTATTTCTTTTTATTCTTATGTTAGGTTGTTTATAATATGAATATAAAAGTAAAATACAAAAACATATAAACATATTATAAAAACCTAACCTAGGGTGCCGCCGGCAGCGGAGCAGGGCCCAAGCTGCCGGTGGTCAGGGCCGCAGAGAGAGGAACCGCCGGATCCGCGCCGTGTCTAAGATCACCGCCTTCCGCATCTGACCCTTGATCCAACCACCTAGCTAGAGCCTCTCAAGATGATGGTCGAGAGTATCGAGACTCTTCTCTATGAGACCGTTCCCTGAAACGACTATCGGGACAATGATCGTCGAAACAACATCCCACATAGCTGTTATCTCGTGAGCAAAGCCTGGCAACTTACTGGACTTGTCCTACTCGGCTTTTACTAGATTCTCGTCATGGGATGTAGACGAGCACGGCCCAGCGTTGCGATCGATCTGTCAGCACTATGTCAAGCTTATTGGCTACAACGTCGTGTCAGTGATGATAGTTCGATCCAAATAGAGCGTGGCACGACCATTTTCGAGAACTGGCGCAGGTGAGTACTTGTAATAGCCGTATAATTATAAGGCCATACAGAAGAGCAAGTTGAATAATCCTAGATTTTTTCCCAACACGCTGCAGTATATAACTCGCACTATACGTAGGGTCAGCGCAAAAGTAAGGCGGTTAACAATGATGGATGACAGCATTACCATCGCCGGGCCTATTTATCTCCTTCCCTGCGATCGACGACGTGATCGGATCACAGGTAAGTGCCTAGTCTATTGTAATGGAACAAATACGGACTTTGAGCTTGTTTAGCACCTAGCCGTGTTGTGTGTACTAGACTTAAGTAGCATTAACATTTAAAAAAATATTTTAGTCAATAATTTGAGAACCTACGGAAATGATTCGGAAGGTACGAGTATTTTTACTCTATTTACCATAGTACAACTGATTTCAATGTTCTGACTAAATTGATTACGATGAATTAGTTAACGTTGACGTATATTATGAAACGAATGAAGGTATATTTTGTTTTATATTGTATGCCCAATACCTTCAAGCAAGAATATAAACAATAAAATTTTACTGGGACAGGTATGTCCTTTCACAGCAGATGGCCGCAAATTGAAAGCAAATTTCCTAACAAAATCACTCGGTCCAAAAATTTTCACAAGCGCGGCGAGCGGCGAGTGTTAAACTTTTATAAGCTTTTAAGCGCATGATTGCTTCCATCGCCACAACGAGCTTTGTAAATAAAGTAACGAATTTTCTGGAACACTTCCGTTAAAAAATAATGGTAATAAGGTGAAGAAAGTTTAATTAGTTTTGGTCTATGAGGACAGTTTGAAAGAGAATATTCATTAAAATATTTGCGGTAGTTTTAATTTATTTTATACTAGTTTTTAACCACGACTTTATTCGCATGGATTTGTTATTGATTCTTGTAATTCTACATGAACTTTCCATAATTAAACTTCTTCCAAACTCCCTTAATCGATTTTTTTTTCTCAATACAAATCAATCACCTCTCTACGGGGGTAGAGAGGTGATTGATTTGTATTGAGAAAAAAAAATCGATTAAGGGAGTACGTTTGTAAGGGGTTACAGGAAGAATTTCCCAAAACTCAAAAACAATTTCGTTCTCGGCACAAAGTTTCAACCCCCTTTTAACCCCCTTAGGGGTAAAATTTTGTAAGACATTGAAAATACTTATCTTATTTTCTAACGGTGTGACTTTCTCCGAAGTTACAAGTCCCTCATTTCTTTTGTTCTAGATACAAACTTTCAGTTCAGTTCAAATATACTTTATTCATGTAGGCCTAGCAATAAGCACATATGAATAGTAAGACAGTATTACATATAATTATCTTAAGCTAATTATCATAGCAATTTATTGATGTACTTAAATATTATACCATAACACTTTTGAATTACAATACAGATCAAATTTAATACTCAGAATTTCACAAAATATCGTCATTATATAAAAAAAACAATTGTATAAAAAACTAGTCTAGAATGTTTCTAGAATAAATTCTAAATATCAAACAAATAAAAAAACAACAACAACAAATTAAGTACATACTCGTATCGTACAGTGGAATATCCATTTCATCATCATTATTCAAGTATAATAAATAATTAATCATTGTGAATCACAATTTATCCCACGTTATTTTATCATTTATGTGACTACACAAGACTTTGTGTGGTATAATAAGCTTAAGAAATAAGTTTACGCTTTACATGATTCTTAAATTTATTAATTGATAATTCAATAATACGGTTTGGATGTTTATTATAAAATCTTACACAATTACCCATGAATGATTTTTTAATTTTATGGAGCCGAGTGAATTATGAATTTTGATTGATTGATTGATTGATTGATTGAATGCCACAATTTTTCCTAAAATCGGCAATATTTTTATGTACATACAGAATATTCTCATAAATGTATTGCCAGTGCACAGTCATTATGTCATTTTCCTTAAATTTATCTCTAAGTGAGTCTTTATGGTTCATTTTATATAATACTCGAATAGCCCTCTTCTGCAGAACAAAAACGGTATTTATTTCTGATTTTCCACAGTAAAGTACCATATGGCATAATACTATGGAAGTAACTAAAATATACTAATCGAGCTGTTTTCACATCAGTTAACTGACAGATTTTTCTCACTGCAAAAGCTGCAGAACTCAGTCTATTCGAAAGAGGAGCAATATGGGGACCGCACTGAAGTTTAGAATCTAAAGTTATACCAAGAAAAACTGTACTATCAACTAATTCCAATTCCTCATCCTTCACAATGACACTTGTTTGCACATGCCTTACATTACTAGTGACACACTTTATACATTTAGTCATATTCTCATTTAACAATAAACTATTAACATTGAACCAATTTACTACTTTAGAAATAGCATCGTTTACATTATTGTAAGCCTGTTGCTGCCGTTTGACTTAGAAAATAAGTGAGAGTCTGCAAACAATACTATATCATGGTGGGTCTTTACAAGGCATTGGCAAGCCATTTATGTAGATAAGGAACACGAAAGGCCCCAATGGTACACCCATAGAGACCAATGACCCCGGTGATCGCTGTCCATTCACATCGACCCTTTGTATTCTACCATTTAAGTAGGACTTAAGTAAATTCAGTGCAGCTCCTCCAACTCCATAAGTGTAGTTTCCTGATTAATGTTTCATGACAAACGCAGTCGAAGGCCGAAGACAAATCACAGAAGATATCTAAAGCATCTCGTAGCATCTCTGGGAAGAGTTTATTGACTTTAAAATCTCGTTAAAATATTGACATTAAATTATTGACGTTAAAATGTCGTACTAATTGAGAAACAACTGATTTTTTCAAAAATCTTACTGAATGTTGGTAGTACAGATATCGGTCTAAAGTTAGTGGGGTTAGAGTTGCTACCCGATTTAAATAAAGGAGTTATTTTACTATGTTTCATCAGATCAGGTATCTCGCCGTAGTCAACTCTGTTGTTAAATATAACTAGAAAGTCAAGCGCTATAAATTCAACTAGGGATTTGACGGCATGGACAGAGACTCCCCAGAGGTCATTAGTTTTTTGACATTAACTGTATTAAACGCCTTTACTACATCTGAGGTACAAACTTGTTCAAAATTAAATTCTCCACAACACTCTGGAGCATTTTAATAATTTAACAGCAGATGAGGGTTGAATGAATGAATTTAAATCCTTAGTTGTGAAAACTAGGTAATTTTTGGTGCAATAAAGAATATTTACTTACTTACTGGTACAGTCAGCATCAAAAGTAGCGGATCAAACAACGCTTCAGAAGTATCTACCGTTCTGTAAAAGCTTAACAAAAAGTGATGTTTTTAATATACAACAACTAATACTGTAAAAGATATACTTATGAACGAGAATTTTAGAAATTTATCTATATTTGGAAAAGTTATCCGGAATATCAGATACTTTTGGCGCGTTGTTTCATCCGCTACTTTTGATACTGACTGTACCTTGGTGATTTTTTTTTTTCAATTTCTGTTAGCGACTTCTAAATTGGAATCTATAATTTTGTTATCAATATTTTGTTTACGACCGCGGTAGACCCTCAGATTGCGATGGATTGTGGCAATGGCGCGCCAAAGGTATAGTTTTGCGTAATATTCCCTATTATGGAAACAAGTAAAATTACAAAATTTGTCTTAACATTATATGTTACGGAAAAAATATTAAAACTAGTAGTGGTAGTAGTAGTAAACTCTTTATTGTCCAAAAATACATATTAGAAGTAACATACAGTGAGTAAGAAGAATAAAGGCAAACTTTGAAAGATCTCTTCCAGTTAGCCTATGATATTCTTGTATCTTTCGACATAAGAATAAAAGCTAACTTAGAGTTATATATTGATTCCCTCGGCAAAGGTTATAGCCGGGTAAGCATGGTCAAACTGCCTTTAGCGAAAAAAATAATTTCCTTTTACTGGATTATTAACCTATAAATATGTATTGCTTTCACCAAAAATTTAGCCTCAAATGCTTCAGGTTTTAAAAAAATGCAAAAAAGAAATACATTTTTATTTTATTAAATAAGTACTAATCCGATTTCTTTGTAATTTAGCTATGTTGTATATACAATGAAGGTCATTTTCTGAAAAAAAAAATGAATTATCTCTTGAAAAAATAGTAAAAACATGAGTTGAAAATTTTCAGAAAATAAAAATACGTGCGAGGTTGCAACAGTTATCAAATTTACATATTTCATGTAGAATTTATAATGTTGTATGTTTGTGTTGTGACGTATATTTTTTTTCAAACATTACAATCGGGATTAACAGTGTAAAAAACTCGAATTTGTAACATCACATACATTCTTTTCATACAAAATAACTTGTACGTTATTACACTAGAAAAGTAATCGAATCCCGGTTAGGGCATTTATTTGTGTGTTTGTCGCGATTATTTGTTTCCGAATTATATTCATCTAAAAAGTCAGCACACAACACAAGTCTACGTTAGTTGGAAGAGATCGCTTATTAGGATAAGCTTGCTTGCTGCAATTCTTATTCATATGTTATAATATGTCACAAATACCTACTAATAGCCATAATGAGGTAACGGTGGAACTAGATGGATTATATTGACCTAAGGTAGATCCCTTTATTATAGTAATCATCGACGATTGACAACAACGAGCCTGGTTTTTAATGAGGAGCTTAATGTTTAGATAATTACCACATTGTAACTAAATACGATAAGTACTTACAGTTATTTTGCAGCCTATCAGCAGTTATTTTGCAGTTATCATCCTATCCAAAACAACTGTTCGACCACTGGTGCTCACATTTTTAGTGGCCTACTTTATAATATGTAATACAGAGAAAATGTACAAAACAAATCTATATATACTCACAAATTGTGTTGCGCCAATCCTTTCATTTTTGTGTTTAAAGTGTATAATACTACTCACAAAATTAATTTGTTGAGAGGAAATCTTGCACTTGTAACATTTGCGGCAGTATTGTTGTGCTGCAATACTGCCGCAGTCGACTGCATTGCGGCAGGAAATTACGAATTTGGCTATACATACATATATAAAAAAATATCCGTTCCGTAGCGGGCGCGGCAACCAATACTAGACAAGTAGACACCAAAATTAGTGTGGGCCGCATGTACTTGTAGCAGCACGGCGAAATCGCGGAGTGAGCCACGCCTGCCATCGCGTAGTTTTTAAAGTTTTGTCTCAATAACTGAAAATATACTATTTCTTTATTTTTTCTCGTCACATCCCTCGGCTATATCACTAGCTATTTTATACTAAAATTATACGTTTATTTGTATGCAAGGTGACGATATACAATTATAATTAATAAAACTAGACATGTTACAATGTAAAAACTACAATGTTGCTTTAGCCCCCTCTTCAAATCAGTTGGCTGGTAATCAGTCTGAGTTTAAGTAGCAAACGAGAGCCGTATGTTATTCCGTATTAGCAGTACTCGTATCATTAGTCCCCAATCCCAAGATCAACTCTCCCTAAAATCCATGGTATCGTACGACACTTCTCCGTAAGACATCCACAATAATTTTATCTATTAGAAGTGGTATAAGAAGCCACGTATATTTTCAGATGATTTTATTATTAGATAAGTTAAGCATTCGTACACTTTGTCACTGAACAAACTGAGTCACTAGCCACAATGGCCATTATACTCTCTCGGCCCAGTGACATTCTGTTGTCTCGCCGCTGTAGTCGTTAGGTGTGATTCAGGCATTACTACTTTTGCGATAAGGAATTGCTTCTTGCCCATTTTTTTAGGGTTTCGTACCTAATAACGTCATAACGTAAAATATACTCGTATTGTGTTATATATCAAATGAAAGGGCTCATTGTGGGAATCACAAATATTATTTTTTATAATTTTTAAATAATTAGTTTCGAAGTTATTCAAGAAAATAGGCAAAAAATTACCATTCCCCCCCCCCTATATTTCCGAAACTACAGGGTCAAAATCTTTGGAAAAAAAATACACATAATAGTTCTTAACCTAAAGAATACAGGAAAACCTATTAGAAATCTACAGTCAAACGTAAGTCGGACTTGGGAAAAAAAACTTAAGTTACGAGTACCTAACACTAGTTGCCGCTGCGAAGGTATTATCAACTCTCGTGAAATTGTGTGAGTAGATTTGATAGTTACATAGAATTTCTCTGTTGTTACGTTTTTTTGGAAATTGTTAAAAAATGGTTGCAATGGTTGGCTCAAAGGACTTAAGCGCCTTTAAGTTCTATGGCGCTTAAGACTATTGTGAGCTCGCGGTGATGAGTTAACGAAGTAAGTATTTCTTAATATTTTACCCGGCTATAGCAAAGCTAAAGCAGTATGTTTGTAGATATATATGTATGTATGTTCATCTGTTTCCTCAAAAACTTCTAAGATAATCGAGGTGATCTGATGATGGAGATAGGAGGTAGGAGGTGGCCATTAGACCTCTGTGATAAAACGCAACCTGTCTATTTACTGTGAAAAGAAAAGTACAGTCAGCGATAAAATCTTTTATCAGATTTTTTTTCGACAAAACCTTACTTTCAAGTAGACATTACAATGTCCTTATATTATGAACGTCAAATAAAGCTACGTCCGCTTTAACCCTCTCTCTCTCTCTTTCTCTCTAAAATAGGTACTTATTATAATTTCACAAATGAGGTGTCATTCGAAACGCCTTTATTAGGCTAAATAAATAATGCGTCATGAACAATTTTTGCACTTATGCTATCCTAAGTCTGTCATGAATAAGAAAATAAAGTCGTAACAAGATAACTCCTAGTATAATGACACTCCTACTCTTTGTGCTATTAAAGGCGATGCGAAGTCATTTTAGACGGACTCTAATAATTAAAGAACGATACAGTGTTGTACATCATTCAAGAAAGGGCTTAAGTAACGAATAAAGTACCTACATATTGTTGGCGATTGTTTTGGGATTGCTTGCATGCACCTGATTAACCCAATAAAAGAAGACTTGCATGGAAAGTAGATTTTGAATCCGCAATCGCCGTAGTCGAATTCCTATACCATACGTATTACGATTTTTGTTTACAGCTATATAAGTTATATGTATGTAGCATGTTTAATTATGGTAGGTATTAACTTCCAACCTCGGACCGCTGGCATACTTCTCGGCCTACGGTGCAGCGCCAACATGTTACAAAAATGAACGAAGCCCGCTGCGAGCGCTCCAGTCCTTTCCCGGGGCGCCCTCGTACTGATATCGTGGGGCAGCGCTGCGGGTTCTGTGGTACAACCTTCGGTGTACTCATACAAAAAGAGTCGGGCCAACTGTAATAAACAGTGCACGCCTTCGACGCCCTTACACGAAAAATTCGGGTAAAACTTGACGTATATTTGACGTGGTGCGCGCGCTTCAGTATGCTTCAAGAGCCCTTGACCCTCGGCCTGATAAGCCGTATGAGGCGCGCTGCGCGCAGACCAGTGTCGGGTGCCTACGGTGTTCTCATACTCAAAGATTGGAGGCGAGCGAAGGCCGACGTAAATTTCTGGGCACCAAAGGCGTCCTCATATAAACGGGGCTACTTAAAGGAGGCACTGCGCGTGATCCGATAGATATGTGGCGCGGATTTTTATTGTAGTCAGTTTTTTGTTAAAATATATTAAGTCTTGCAGGGCCACTATTTAAAAATTGTGTTATGTACGGAACCCTTGGAACGCGAGTCCGACTCGCACTTAGCCGCTTATTATATTTTTAAGTTAACGGTATGTGCCCTATGATTGGATAATACGTTGGTTTCTGGCGTAGGTATCTATTAATTGCATTAACATATTTTTCACAAATTTAAAGGATAGCTGATTTAACAATATGTAGATATAATATAAGCACACCTATTTGAAAAAAGAGGGCCTTAACAGACAGACAGAGGAGGTGTCTCCTAAGAATTACTTTTAATGTACCTGAACCCTTAAAATTATAAATCTGAGAAAGTGGTTTATTATATTTGCAGACCCAAAATTGGTAGTTGGGGCCGTCAAATTGCTTAGGTACACATTATATACATAACTAGATATAATAACATCTCAACCAGTGAACAGGCATCTGGTGCCTGAGCAAATAAAACGCTTAGTCGCCGGCGTCGGTCGGGCTGTGTTCGCGGCCGCAGGCGCTTGGAAATTGTGTTTCCAATCAGCGGTATTGTTGTTACATTCAACACACTTTTTTAGAGAAATAAAAGCAACATACTGCAGTTACGCGACCAGTTAGTTTTATTTTTAACTGAACATACCTAACTCGAACAAAAATATATTCAGCTCATATTTAATAATATTTATGAGTTTTAAATTGAGCTGACTTCTATTTCATCACTATGCTTAAATTTCAAAAAATATCTTTAGTTACTGAGATATTTCATATTTTAAGATAAACGTTTTCTATTTTTTGAGATTGAGTTATTCGTATCTCTTACTTAAGACAACATACCAGAAACAACATACGTTATTTGGTCGAATTCATGGTTACCCACCATGAAAAAGGTGGTCAACAAAATACGTCTTTGTCACTTAGGACCTTTTTAGAAGTAGGCAGAATGGCAAAGTGTGACTATGACAACGACAAACAATAATAGCGCTTTCTCTGCTACTCCTACTGAAAGTTCCATAAGACCACCCCGTTCGGGCATCTCCCCCCACCCCCCATGCCAACTCAAGTAAATAGGCACTATATCCATGATCTCATCACAAAAAACGTCAGTAGAAAAGCGTCAAATGTGTTATTTTAGTTTTTTTTCTATTAAAATATGACTGCTGCGCACATTAAGACGAAAGGGGACGGCCGCTTCTCCATACAAACGTAGACCTTATTTTTCTCTTTGGATATTGACATTACGAAAAATATTTTTATAATTTGACGTATATTAACTATAGCTATGCCCCTACGTTTGACTTTTTCGACTTTTTTGTTATTGTAAAAATTAGGACCGAAGAACATATTTCATTAAAAAATTTAAATGCTCCTAACTCTTATAATAATTGAAAATTTTAAAAAATCAAACGTAGGGGCATAGCTGTGATTAACTTACAATCAACTGTGTCAAAATATTTTCAATGACGTCAATACCCAGAGAGGAAAATGAGGATTACGTTTGAATGAAAAGGCGATTTCGCATTGGTGATTTGAGTGGAATTAAGTATTATGTTTTAAAAAGTTTATTGGCCTTATAAACTACCCAAATTGTACGTATCTTAGTCAATTTCTTTAACTGTACCTACTTATTTAACTTTTTTACAATACTTATTTTAGTATTCTCGTTTTCCGTTCCTTGCCGTACCGTTCCAGAAAAAAACATGTAAATAAGTATATTCAGATATTTATTATTTATTGATAAAAGTAGATGCAATTTAAAATATGGGTACCGGTCTACTTGTATCAGAGGTCGTATAAAGACCAGAAATAGAAAAAAAAAAAAACTATTTCACCATGTCAATTCTATGTGATGAGACTGAACATTTATTTGCATATCCAGTCACATTTTTGTAAATACAATTGCATTCGCATTTTAGTGAAAACGGATAAATACCTAGTACATTAAAATGAGTTGTAACTAACTTTTCTTGCAAGTAGCGGCGTCCCTTTTGCATGGCCGGGTATTTGATAACTCGTCGTCGGGTTTAAATTAAAGTAGCAATCTCCTTGGAAGCAGTCTTAAACTGTCGGGGTTCTCCACTGGTCCTGTAATTAGAGTTGCTACTTAAAAGTTATTTCTACAGTGACAAAACACATAACCAGGACAGATTAAATTATCCAAGTTAAAATACCCACTAACATATGTATATTTTCTGTATATTGGAAACAAACGAGGGAAACTTTGGCCCACATGAATAGCACATAATAGAAGGGTCTTATCCAAATATAAAAACGAGAATAGACAGCTAAACATGCAAACAGCACATTATGCTGTAATTTTAATGCAATAGTCAAACCTGCACCGAATTAATCCCGATGGTCAAGTAACCCTCTAGGGGCAACGTAATTCTCTAACTCTCTAAGGCCCAGCGATCTGTATACTGTGCGACCGTCTGTTTACAATCCCTTACCCGATAGTATCAAAAACGCAGCTACCACCGCGGGCTTTCAGTATAAATTAAAAAACCGTCAAGAGCATGTCGTGCCATGCTCAGTGTAGGGTTCCGTAGTTACTCTTCCGTCACAATAAGCTAAACTGGAACTTAAAGTATAGTAGATTGTAACCACGGGATGAACTGTGGATGTACTTTTTACTATGAAGGGGAATCTTTTTGCGATAACTCAAAAACAGCTAAATTGATCATGTCCGCTATAGTTTTCATTTAATGTCTTTCTTAAGCTCTACTTCCACGATTTTTGTCATATTTTTTTGACCTATGGTTCAAAAGTTAGAGGGGGGGGGACACATTTTTTTTCCTTTCGGAGTGATTATCTCCAAATATATTCACTTTATCAAAAAATTGTTTGTTGAAGACCCCTATTACTTTTTGAAAGACCTTTACAGCGATATCCCACACTGTAGGGTTGTAGCAAAAAAATTCACCCCCACTTTACGTGTATGGGAGGTACCCTAAAAAAATTAAATTTTTAGATTTTATTGTACGACTTTGTCGGCTTTATTGATTTATATATCCATGCCAAATTTCAGCTTTCTAGCACTGACGACCACGGAGCAAAGCCTCGGACAGACAGACAGACAGACAGACGGACATGGCGAAACTATATGGGTTCCTAGGTTGACTACGGAACCCTAAAAAGTGGTTCATGAGCGAAGTGACCTACTAATATTGTTAATCTTATAATTAGAATTTTTATACATTGATTTTATAATAAATAATTAATTACCTAGGTATACAATTTGTGATTTTAAAACCGTAATTACAAGACATAATATACAGAATGTACCCACTATCCAGAAACAACTTGTAACTTTTTGTTATTAATAAATAATGATTTGTGTTTGTATAATCCGTCTTTATGTATATGTGCAGTTTTTAATTGTCTGTCCGACGATAACAAAACACAATTATTCTTGGCTTAAACACATAACTGTGTCCATAACCATGTCTTTCCTGTAGACATACCCAAAACTTAAGGGGTGTAAAGGTTAATTTTCTAATTTAACCGCCCTTATCCACATGAAAAGTCACTCCTTTTATTTGTATAAGTATGATAAAATCATTACCTACATGTCCACAATAAATAACTATTGTCCACAGAAGAGAAAACTTGTGTGTTCGTCAGAACTGTAGTTAGCCCTAAACTTTTGGGTACGTGTACAGTATTATGCTTGACCCACTTGCTCGGTATTTGTCATCTATTTTAACAAAGCCGAATGACTTCAGTGGACATATTAATTAGGTAACAAAGATCTAACAATTTAGAAGTCTTTCTTATGATGCAAGACTACATTTTACTGAATTGTATTTTTTGCAAATCGCGAGGTCACAGCTTAAACCGAACTACAAGTAAATATGGAATAAACCTAACAAGGAATTACTCGTAACTAAATAAACAACTATCTATCAAATATAATTTTATGAAAGGTTGAAAGTTTTTAGGACTAGCAAATAATGTAAATATTGCTAGGATAGCAATCGTACTCCCTCGCTCTAACCAAAATATCTTTTAAAATAAATTAGGTCAGTAATAAGAATTTTACTTCGTAATTTCAGGCGAAATTCCCGCTTGTGGCAAAACAGACGCTCCCTGGTGGTATTTTGAATTCTGCCCTTAATTTTAATTTCATTGCCTTGGTCTAATTAAAATATGGCAATCAAACAATCGCCGACTAAGGCAATATACAAGGTGAAACTGGCTTGAAAATTAAGCAGTATTTTCTTTACATTTTTTTAAATAAAACAACCCCTAAATTGAGACTTTGCATCGTATGTTTGTAAAAATGAATAATTTACATAATTAATGAGCCACGGTGTAAGTGCATACGTATACTTAGTTTCTCAGATATTCAATCATAAATGATAGTAGAGCTGGTGGCAGAATCTTGTGATTAATTTTGTGAATACAACACTTTATTTTTCACCACAGAAACTCGTAATGGCTCTTCTCATTCTTCAAAAACTGATGAAAAAGTTACGTTTTATCCACAAGAGTGGCAAAGTAATTTGATGTAAAGATGTTTACATCAAATTACTTTGCCACTCTTGTGGATACTGTTGTTGGCTAGTGGTTTATATATGCTGGTGGAATTGACTTTTAAGTAATGATTTTGAATTATAAATATTTCTCTCTCTCTTCTTCCTCGTTTCCTCATGGTCATGACTGAAGAACGCGACCATATGAGATCGTTATTGTGTGCACCAGTACAATAAACCGTGACCGCACGGATGAGAACTGGAATCTCTTTAAATCAGCTCGTAATCGTTGCAACCAGATGGTACGTGCAGCGAAGCGACGTTTTATTCACCTTAATGTTTCCTCTTCGTCTATGGCCGATGTTTGGAAATTCCTCAGATCTCTTGGCCTGGGAAAACCCCCAAACAGTTTTAATGGCAGTTCCTTTTCTCTCAATGACCTTAACAGGCATTTTTCCTCCGCTCCTTCTGTTGACACCGCTACTAAGGCCATTACACTTTCTAACATCTCTTCTTTGATTTCTCTTATCTCAGATTCTTTCTCATTCTGTCCTGTTTCTGAATTTGACATAAAGGTCATTATTAAAGCTATCAAGTCAAAAGCCGTAGGTTGTGATGATGTGAGTCGTTACATGATTGTGTCGGTCCTCGACTGCGTACTTCCTGTACTTGCTGACATTATCAACACTTCACTGGCCACTGGTGAATTCCCTTCTCTTTGGCGTAAAGCATTTGTGATTCCACTGCCTAAAATTAGTAATCCCACCACTCTCGGTAACTTTCGGTCCATTTCAATTCTTCCTTTCCTCTCGAAAATAGCTGAGGCAGTTGTTCATAAACAACTTTCCGTCTTCGTTTACTCGCATAACCTTTTAAGCCCTTTGCAGTCAGGGTTCCGACCAAGTCATAGCACCAGTACTGCGCTTCTCAAGGTAACAGAAGACATCAGGCGAGGCATGGAGAGGCAAATGGTCACGGTGCTTATTCTTATTGACTTTTCTAACGCGTTTAATACCGTTGACCATGACATTCTCCTTGCCTTGCTCAAACATATGAGTGTCTCTGAAATAGCCCTTAACTGGTTTGCTGCCTACTTGCGAGGCCGCCAGCAGGCAGTCCGAGTTGACCGGTCTTTGTCTGACTGGTGTGACCTAGCGACTGGCGTGCCTCAAGGAGGTATCTTATCTCCACTTCTTTTTTCTACCTTTATTAATTTTATCACACCTGACCTTCGCTGTTCCTACCATCTGTATGCTGATGACTTGCAACTCTACGACCAGTGCTCCGTGACTGACGTTCCAACTTGCATTGGTAAACTAAACCTAGACCTTTTACATATCCAGCAGTGGTCCGAGAGGTTTGGCCTCTTTGTAAATCCGTCTAAGTGCCAAGCTATTGTTATAGGTAGTTCCAAACAGCTTACTAAACTAGACTTGGACGCACTTGCACCAGTAAACTTTAACGGCTCCCCAATAATATTTAGTCAAAGTGTTAAAGACCTGGGTGTTATTTTAGACAGTACCTTGAGTTGGAGAGCACAGGTTACTGAAATCAGCCGTAAGGTCATGGGCTCACTTCATTCTCTCAACAAAATGAAGCACTTCTTACCGATCAAAACTAAAGTTGCACTAATTAACACCCTTATACTGCCCATTATTGATTATGGTGATGTGTGTTATCCGGACTTAAACGAAGAGTTGCTCGATAAATTGGACCGCCTGCTTAATAACTGCATTCGCTTCGTTTTTTGCCTCCGCAAATATGATCACGTTTCTTCTTTTCGCGCACAACTTGGCTGGCTTCCCATTCGTCAACGACGCAATATTCGCGTGCTTTCCACTCTTTTTTCTGTGCTTAACGATCCACATTCTCCTGAATACCTCAAATCCTTCTTTCAATATTATGGCGTTACCCGCGACCGTCAACTTCGCTCTTCTGGCAATATGTCTCTGTCCATCCCTCTTCACCGGACTGGGTTCATGTCAAATTCGTTCACCGTGCAGGTGGCGCGTCTTTGGAATGGACTTCCTTTTTACATCAAAAATGCGCCAAATAAGTTCGCTTTCAAAAAATCATTACGTGCTGTCTTTGCTAGCAGAATGAAAGATTCTTAATGTATTTATTTATTAACTTCAGATGTTTCGTCTTTATATATATATATATATATATATATATATATATATATATATATATATATATATATATATATATATATATATATATATATATTTATTTATATATGTATGTGTGTATTATGTTTGTATGTATATGTTATTTTATGTATTTTAGCTTGATTTTGTTTTGCTATTGTAATTGTAGCACCGCTCTCAATCTCTCTGCTTAGCCTTAAGGTTGACTGGTAGAGAATGCCTCGTGGCATTAAGTCCGCCTTTTGTACTATAAGATTGTTTTCTTTTGTGCAATAAAGATTAAATACATAAATAAATAAATAAATAAATAAATAAATATTTAATAGCGTCCATTTGTATTTGATTTTTAATGGTTTACATGCAGTTAGTATTTTCTCCGCGTTGGTGTGGTGAAAAATTTTGTCTTTCACTCGGTAGCAAAGTTTGTTTAACCATCGGCTTTGAAGCCCTAGCAATGCTCAAGATTAAAATTTTCGAACATTAATTTCTTTTTTGAAACTTTTCGCTTGCTCAGAATCAATATTAGCACAAGGGGTTAAACAACAACTTTGTAACAACAGGCAACTGGCGTCAAATTGCATCAAGAACGCACAGACCTACGCTTATTGCAAATAAAACATGGAAGTACGATAACATAAAATGTTTCAACTGTCTTGTCATAAAGTATTAGATTATCTGTGTCCCGGAATTACAATAACCGTGTTACAAATAGCTAAGCGGCCACAGGCAATCTCGAAAATTGGCTCACTGGGACTTCGGCGGAAAATCCTGTGAAGAATAGCTTTTAACTTCGTTGCAGAAATTAGTTGGCACAGGCTGTGCATACTCCTGGCTGTTTTCAATCTGTGTATTATAAACAAGATTTATTTTGAAATCAACTTTAAAAAAAAACAATTTGTATATATGGTCTATTTTGTTGGTTTAGTTCAATTAATTATCGTGTCGTATTGTACGTAAGTATTAGTAATTTTGTTTTGGTAGATATATAAGTAGGTTAGTAAGTAAATAGGTAGGTATAGAGAGATTGCATCAAATCCTTAGTTACGTTAATTTATCCGTTGATTGAAGGTGGTGCTACTTTTATTGAGCCAATGCGATACTCGCCTATTAAAAACTGAGTATGACAGCGCCACCTAGGGGCAACTAGGCGTGAACACCCGCGGCCATGATTAAAATCAGTTTTTGCTCGAAACTCCTAAGTTTGGAAGCAAATTATTGCACCACCCTTATTATAGGTAGTTATTTGGTGTTTTTTTGTGTTGTATTTTGCCCCGGGGTTGTTAATCATATGGACAACATCGGATTTGTGATCAAGATCGAGGAGCAACAGTGTTTTTGGCATCGTGCGGGCCACGAGGTGCTCCTATCACAAAGGACCAAATTTCTGCAGATTAAGCCTGAACGAAGAACAAGGACCCACCAAGTAAGCCCCTAGACTAAGGCAAAGTCGCATCTCAAGTTTTTGTGATCGGTGAAAGTATCGCAAACGCCGCCTTTCACATCCCGCCATTGCAAGTTTATTTTCGAAAAATAAACGCACGAATATCTTTTTTCCATTAAAATTCCGTGAGACCAAGAGTGGCAGTAGTTTCACGAGCCAGTGGCTCACTCAACATCGTTTTAGAGTTCTGTTACCAAACAAGTTAGTAGTTTAACTCCATTTTCACTCTTAATTTACAACATTAGAAGAACTTTACTTCAATAGTTTAGGCTATAAGTTTTCTCTCATTAACTTTGA
Source organism: Cydia pomonella (assembly GCF_033807575.1). Lineage (NCBI taxonomy): Eukaryota > Metazoa > Arthropoda > Insecta > Lepidoptera > Tortricidae > Cydia > Cydia pomonella. Next base: position 21,110,953 of record NC_084704.1, read on the forward strand.
ATAGAACTATTTAAGCTTTGTAAGTAGTTATGGTTAGAAGATTAACTTTCAATATGTAAATAAACTAGAAATCAGGTGCTTTAGTTATATATCTAATAATATCCTGAAAATATGAAAATCGGAACTGGTGTTTTTTCCTGAATGGTATTCCGCACAAAGTTTCAAAATATTGAGCTCACGTTTATCCCAAGTAATCATTCCATTGTCAAAAAAAGGTTGGCTCTTCCAGCCCGCGAGTTTTACTAGTTTCCCTTACCCGACGGTAATATTCCTTATCTCTTAGTTATTGTCGAGCATTTTAGGGAAATGAAAAGTTAACTGAAAACATTTTCCGCACCCTTCGACGTAAAACTTTTTACTGTCTCATACAGAAAAAAATATTTTAAAATTATTTGTGAATCTATGGGTTCCGTTGGTTCAAAATTTTCAAAAGGGTTTAATTTATACGACTTTGGTGACGTGATTAAGTATTTGGCGCCCATATACCCAGGTATCTTAGACATTGTCTTGCTGTAGTTTTAGAGTTAAAGTCTAGTAATTATGTACATAATAAAAACTGTACTGAAAGCTAAAGCTGCTCACCGGAACCATTTAAATTTTATTTTAAAGCAGTTCCTTTTCAGCAAACTTTAAGTACCTATACGCCTATTGATTTTCTCTACACATAAAAATGTTTATGTGGAAAGGTTTCAAATATTTCTATAGCTATACCATTGATTTTCACAACTTCGACATTTGTTACACGGTCCCTGAAATTCTTATCACAATGGATGGCTAAATAAGATCGTTTTATTATTCTGCCCTATTACGCATAAAAACCCGAAATGATCTTTTAAAAACTTATTCAATTGTATTTTTTTACTCTATTTAATTTAGTACGTATGAAAGTAGAACTAACGTAATATAAAACAGTACGCAATATCGTAAGAATAAAATTGAACCCAAGAAATCATAATCTATAAATCGCACTTATTCTTTACACAGTTTCAAGGTTTAGCAGTAAAAACGTTGGTTTTATGTTATGGACATTCAACATTAGGCACTTTATGTAAATTACGTAGGGGTAGTATCTCGAGGGAAATAACCGCGCATCACTAGAGCCCTGTGATATCCTAACGTGTTTTATTATCTTTGTCGGTCTCTCCTTTGTTTACGTCTGCACTTTTTAAGTTTGTGTTTGGTATAAGCCGTAGCCCAGTCAGTTGTGAAACCCCCTACGAAACTGGAGGTGGATTTGAATCTCAGAAGAGCATTTATTTGTATGTTAGCGTGAGTTACGGATGTTTTCTATGCATTTAAGTATTTGTCGATCTATCTTATTACCAATTTTTTGGCGTCTAGTACCAACTTAATGCGAAAACTACACAGACTACATATTGAAAGTGGGTATGAATAAGTTCATTCATTTAATTTAATTTAATTTTTAGTCCTGTCTTTGTTTGTAATATGAGTTTTTCTTTAGTAGTGCACAATAAAGAATTTTATTATTATTATTTGTATCTCCGTTACAAACTCTCGGGTTTTTAAGCCCGGTCATTTATAAGGCGTGCGTGGGGATATAGATCCAACACGTAGAGGCCGTTTGGAGAGCTTTGATGTCATGTAGAACGCCTGCTGGAACCCGTTCATGTGTACATAAATAGATACCCATAAACCGGTTTCAGCAGGCATTGGAGGCTATTGCAGAAAAATGGAAAGAGTCTTGGTCTATGGTTTGAATTTGGGTGGAAAATAAGACTGGGCTATTGCTAAGAGTTCCGGACACCTGCCATAACATTGTGATATACAGTGTTATCAAGGCAGGCGGTGACTCGCCACTCGCTAGATGGGCACCTGATGCGCCATCGTAAAGACGGCCAGGCGCAACTCCGGCGTGAGCGGCTCAGGGGTGTCGAGAGGTGTGCTGCGCTTTCTCCGAAGTTACTCGCGGCGTTACGCCCTTTAACACTTCCACCCCTGGAGCGTACAGCTCTAACGTCTCCCCTCTGGACGGCCAATTAAGGCAAGCCAGAGCTGAGAGTCCTACGGGTCCCCTTGGGGTTCCACTCCGACCGACGAAGACACGCCGGAGACGGAGACCCTGACCGACTCTCTGGAGCACTCGGGTCCGTGGGGTCGTTACTCCCCAACAGCTCGCCACAAGCTGCCCTGCGGGCTTATTATTATTATTAATTTGTGAACAAAAGAAAATAATGCGGTTCGCTTCGTATACAGGGTATTTTACAAGGGAACACAGGGTCCTCGTGTGTTCCCATGTAACTGTTCTACAAAATGTCTGAACCAATTAAATAAGTAATCTGTCATTAGATGCATCTTTATTGCGCCAATGTCACTAAATACACAAAATAAAAAGAGTGAAATAGGTTTTTTATGTCTCTACATTTTCACAGCCAAACTTAAACCGATTTGGATGGTTGATAAGTAAGAGATTTAACCTGGGTATAGACATAGGCATATTATTACTATTGGAAATACCCCCTCGGAGAGAAATGATACATGACCAAGACCGAATCCCACGAGGGCAGATATGCCGATTCAGCTAGTTATTTAAGTATAGGTAAGGTGCCCATTACACCCAAAGCGGGATAATTTTGATATTCGCAAATATCTAGTAGGTAAACCAGAAGCACTTCATACTTTAGCAAAACTTACGCTATGGCAGCGCTTACCCAGGCGTCTTGCTTTCTGTTGCAACAGTAGAAATTGCTCTATGTATATATACAATTTTCAAAATGTTGATCGTTCAAACAATTTTCAAAACGTTCATACTAAAATCATGAAAATAGTATTTTATACAATCGTGATATAATAGAGAGCTTTTCAGTCGAGTACCGTGTTTAGAAGGTACCAGATTGAAAAGCTTGATTATACTTTCTACATCTAAAATAATACTTTTTTTATTATAAAACCTAAATAATTCATGAAAATTTGTAAGTATCTCAGTAGATAAAAATGTAATACAAAAGACATAAACATGCGAAGCACCTGCCTGCACCAAACAAATACTTATGTACCTACCCATTTATCTTCTGTCCATACCTAGGTGCTACGCGAGGAAGGTACAGGTAATTAATACTGAACTATCTACATTTTCTTTGTGAATTTACAGATCAATTTTTCTTATACGGAACAAGTGTAAATAAGTACAAACTAAAACTCCTCAAAGATGTTTGCTATGTGAATGAAATATTGACTATAAAATGTAGGTACCTACATTATGTAGTAACAATGGTGTAAATTGTAGCTCGTTAAGAACTAGTGTCTAATCTGTTGATGTAAATATTTATTTTTATGTTAGCCTTCGTCAACCTACGTCACTAGTTATTTATTATGAGTTTTGATATGTAACTCAATGTGAACCACTTTTATACATGGTGATGTCATTAAAGACCTTGCTCAGTAAGTATGGTTCTCGCCAAGCTTTATAGCAGCTTATAAATATTTTATTTAAACTTATTTTTTTCTGTAAATTGGGTATAACGTAAATATGTCAAAAAATGTGGTTTGACTACATACCGTATGTTATTGATGAATAATCAACATTATTATTACAAAAAAATTATTACCAAATTATTATGAATAAAGTATAAACCATTTGTATTTTGTACTAGCTAGTGCCTGCGACTTCGTACGCATGGATTTCCATTTGCTGTTATATTCTACATGAGCATAATCTTGTGTAGCAAAAGACAGCATTCAAATTTGCCTGTCACAGCCTAGGGTAAAGGCACCAGTAGTCAGCCTTATAACGCATTTTTAAAGTTTGTACTCTCGACGTTTCTACAGGATTAGTCGGATAAATAAACGCATAACATGGTTAGATCAATTGTTTATTATAGTTTTAAAACAAAGTATGTCAAAAAATAACAATCCTCTTTATAATATCTATAATTAAGATTAAACAAAAAATGGCACTTTTCTCCAGTAGTCAGCCTCTAAAATCCAGTAAGCAGCCTTTGTGTACCCAGTACTCAGCCTTTATAAACTATTAATAATAATGAAATAATAAACACTATTATTTGTATTAAAGTTAACGATATTATAATATTTATCATTCCTAGGTAGGAAGCTAGAGTATAGGTAGGTACCTATACTCTTATAAGTACAATTCTCATGCCACGAAATTTGTAGGCCATAGGTGCTTAAAATTATTCTTGCAGACTAATAAACACTGTAAAAAAAAAAAAAAAAAAAAAAATTATGTATTTATCTTCTTATTTTTTATTAATGAATCTGTTTATTTAATAGAATTCATTATTTTTAAAATCGGTTTAAATGCTGGTGAAACCCGTGCAGGGGCCCGTTAGATATTGGAATATTTCTCAACAAAAGTATGTATACACTTTTGAACCTTATTTAAATGAGTTAAAGTTCATAATATTTGGCAGCGACGTACCAAGGAAGATAATGGCTGAGTAATGGATCCGTGAAACCCAGTGGTCAGCCGCATTAAAACGTTATTTCAAATGCGGCTGACTACTGGGTTTTACTTTAAATTGACTAAGACATGCCTAACTAAATTTGAAAATATAAATGTAACGGTCCTAACGGTCGTATTGGATCGAAAATAAAAAAAATAACTAATAACCCAAAGGTCAGCCGCGGGAGGCTGGGCACTGGATTTTTTGTAAAAAAGTGGTATCCAGTGGTCAACCTCCTCAATTTATAAGTTAAATATTGATATTTCTATTTAAATATAACGCAATTTAATAGATAAACTTACCAATAAACCCATCATTAACAAAAAACAGTAACTTTTTATATTATAACATATTTTTTCTCACGCGTTAAAAGAACACCACGTGCAGTAAAAAATATGGCGGACATGACATTCTAGCTCTCGTCAACAAACATCACCTTTATGAACGAGTATATTTCTTCTCCCCGATACCTCACCGCTCCTGCCGCGTTACGTATTAACGAATAAGGAATCAGAGTTCCTATTTGACTACTCGCGATTTGTTTAATCGAATATACCAGATATTTATGACCAATAAACGACTTAAAAGGCTGACTACTGGTCCCTGGCTGGCCACTGGTGCTGTTACCCTACGAAGTTGCGAACTGAAAAAAAAAACTCGATCTCGATATAATCCTTCTCAACCCCCTTAGCAGAAGAATTTTCCACACCGCTGAAATTATTTTTCTTGTATTCAAGTATCCTTTTTACAAAGTTTAAAGTACCAATCTCACGTTTAAATAAATCAACCCCATTTTATTAATTTCGACATAAGTTAAGGAATGAATCTTCAAAAACTCTAAAATATCCTGTTTTGTATTCTAATATTGTGATTTTCTAAGAATTTTTATGTCCCTCACTCAAAAAACTATTTATACCAGATACTTACTATTTTTCAACCCCTTTTTAACTCCTTAATTTTCATAAACGCTGAAATCGTTTTTAGGGTTCCGTAGCCAAAAGGCAAAAAACGGAACCCTTATAGATTCGTCATGTCCGTCTGTCTGTCCGATTATGTCACAGCCACTTTTTTCCGAAACTATAAGAGCTATACTGTTCAAACTTAGTAAGTGGATGTATTCTATGAACCGCATTAAGATGTTCACACAAAAATAGAAAAAAAAACAATAAATTTTGGGGGCTCCCCATACTTAGAACTGAAACTCAAAAAATCTTTTTTCATCAAACCCATACGTGTGGGGTATCTATGGATAGGTCTTCAAAAATGATATTGAGGTTTCTAATATCATTTTTTTCTAAAATGAATAGTTTGCGCGAGAGACACTTCCAAAGTGGTAAAATGTCCCCCCCCCCCCCCCCGTAACTTCTAAAATAACAGAATGAAAAATCTAAAAAAATATATGATATACATTGTCATGCAAACTTCCACCGAAAATTGGTTTGAACGAGATCTAGTAAGTAGTTTTTATTTTAAAACTTCATAAAATTTAAAAAAAAAAAATTCATCAAACCCATACGTATGGGATATCTATGGATAGGTCTTCAAAAATGATATTTAGGTTCCTAATATAATTTTTTTCTAAACTGAATAGTTTGCGCGAGAGACACTTCCAAAGTGAAAATATGTGTCCCCCCCCCCCCCCTGTAACTTCTAAAATAACAGAATGAAAAATCAAAAAAAAATATGACATACATTACCATGCAAACTTCCACCGGAAATTGGTTTGAACGAGATCTAGTAAGTAGTTTTTTTAATAAGTCATAAAATAAAAATTTTTTTTCATCAAACCCATACGTGTGGGGTATCTAGACCTATGGATAGGTCTTAAAAAATGATATTGAGGTTTCTAATATCATTTTTTTCTAAACTGAATAGTTTGCGCGAGAGACACTTCTAAAGTGGTAAAATGTGTGTCCAAAGTGGTAAAATGTAGAACAAGATCTAGTAAGTAGATTTTTTTTAATACGTCATAAATGGTACGGAACCCTTCATGCACCAGTCCGACTCGCACTTGGCCGCTTTTTTTATTTATTTAAACTTTAATGTACAATAAATGAAAAGTACAAAGGACGTACTTAAGATCCCGCAGCAGACTCGGCCGAATTTCACCTTCCCATACAAAGGGAGTTTCGTTCACACACAGAATAAATAATAGTACTACTGTACAGAAATAACACTTCCTACAAAACCGCAGTTTGACAGCTATTCAGGGACGAATCATGCTGTTACTTTTTAATGTATGGCACTATCCCTATCGGCTGTTTAGGGTTGTCAAGATTCAACTAATTATCTTATCTGTGTTTGTGCATGCAAAGGGACGTCAAGTTGTGTCAACCCTAGCTCGGAGCAATGCTGAGTCGAGAATGCCTGAAAGGAGAAGTGTCGCCCAGTGGGGCGTGAGAACCAGTGGGTTCTCATTTTAAAACTTTGTGTTGGATTATTATGACACTTTGCATATACAATATAATGACATGAGGTATATGACTATAATTAGTTTATATATAGCTCCAGCTTATAAAACAAAATACAGCAAAAAAGTATTGTATGAAAAGCTTAAATACGCTGTATTAATTTAGCTATGGTATATATCTGCAGCTACATAAAAAAATACAGGCAAAGATATATCTCATCGTATTGTAAATACAATGTTGAACAGCAATTTAGCTAGTCATTTTAAAATGAGAACATAACTACGATTGCATAGAGAATCCAGCTTGCTGCGGATTCTTAATGCCAGAAGGTATTTTCTACCAGTCAACCAAGGGCTAAACCGAAAGATTGAGTAGGTGCAGGGTCATAATTCATAACACAGATTATAGTAAAATTTAAATTATTTTAACACAAAACTTAATATATGATACCTACATAACATAAATAATATATATACTTAGGATAAATAAATATACATGCATACATAAATATATACCCATTGTGAAGTATCATGAAGGCGTTTATTGAACGGTGATGTGTATCTGTGTCTGTCTGTCTTTTAGCTCCCAAACGGATTGAACCGATTCCAATGTGTTTATTTTTTTTCAATAAAATTCTATTATCTCGAGATTATTATTGATGTTTGTAGAATGTGTCGGGGGTTTTATAATTTTTGATTTGATTTTGAAACTTTTATTTATATGTACCAGGTACCTATAATTTATTTATTACATCTGTATAAAAGGAATGAAGTATTTTAATTTAATTTAGCTTTTTGCAGTTACTCGTGTGTAAACTGAGGAAAGGTAATATATCCTCGTGCACAAATCAAATACAAAAAGGTTGACGACCGGCAGGCTATTTGGCAGATATCGACACACGTGGAGTATAGCAGTCTGATTGACTTTGATCTTAGGACATTGGCCCTGAGCCTTTAGATTGTTTTGAAATGAAACCCTTTTGTTGAAGGATACCATATAACATATCAGAGGATAAATATTTTCTTAGATATTCGCATTTGCGTATACGACTAAAAAGTCGTATATAACGTAAGATTTTTTCGAGTTTTCAAAAATGATTGTCAATAATTTTACCCTATTCATTGTTCATTTACAAATACCCAGATTTGTATGGAGAGATGTTACTAAGTGTGTTCTCTCCACACTCCTAGTGTATATACCGTTTATTAAATGCTGGTTCTTATGTCTTAGTTAGAATCAAACATGCTAGAAAGAAAATATGTGTTATCTAATAAATGAAAAAAATTAAATAAATGAAAAAATTAAGTTCAAATTCCAATGAAGTCAAATATACATGTGATATATTTACAAGAAACTTAGCACTATAATGGTCGTAAGTCAAAATCTATAAGTTGTTTAGATAATATATTTTTAGGTTCTAATTGGTGGTCTTCAATTGCTAATTCTTCAATCTTCAATTCTATGTAGACATGGTGAAACTATACCTGCAAAACCGCCCGAGTGCACGTCGGACCACGCCTAAGGAGGCGGAGGAGGAGGGTATATAATACAAAAAGCCATACAAGCAAGAGGACTTATCTTCGCGGCACTTATGGCGTACTCATTTTTTAGGTTTAATAAGAAGGTAAGTTTTTGGAAAAAACTCATTAATGGCTCATCCGATCATATTCAAAATAATTACCGTGGAAAGTTTTGTTTTATCAAGTCGCATTTTCTGTTTTTTTTTTTACATTTTTGGAAGTTCTTTTCAAAAGTTATGGAGGAAGGGGGCGGCATATTATTTTGAACTTTCAGAGCGATTATTTCTAAAAGTTTTCGCAGAGTCAATCAATGCCCTTTAAATTCAGAAATATTTTAAAAGAACTGTCGAATGATATACCAGTTCTTATTCAACAAATCATGTTTCACCGAAGGTTCGTTTTTGGTAAAAACTTTTTCGAACCTTTCGGCCGCACCGAAACTTACGCGTTGGGGTAGCTTCATATATTAATAAATGAATTCTAATAATATAAGGAAGCATTGATACTAAATTGGTGATAATTTACTCAAGGGCAAAGACTGCTATTATATAAGTCGCGAGTAAGACCCTATATAGAGTATTGCTGTCACCTTTGGGCAACAGCCCCTGGATGCCCAGCTGGAGTTCTTCGACTCAGTCCAATGGCGCACTTTACGAACTTTCGATGATTCCAAACTCACGAGCCATATTGAACCTTTTCAGTCTAAAGAGACTTTGCCTCCTTATTGTCAGTTTTCAGAGATCTGGAGTATTGTTTGACCATGATGCCTGCGGCCGCTTTCTACCACGAACGAAACCAAAAACTACGGGTTCCGTGTTTGCCATTTTAGCATAAATATTTTGTTTCAGCGTTGGAAACGTATGCCATTATAGCGCAAACCAAGTAAATTGCTAATTTGAAGGTAAATATTTTACTAAAATAATCATTTTTATTAGATTGTAAGGAAGTTAATGTTACCTATTTTTTGACTTTTGCATGTAAAAATTTTTTTGGTGTTGTTTAAATCATTAAATAGTAGGGATGGTCCAAAAATATAAAGTTATGAAAATTCCTTTTCCACACGGGTTTTTTTTAATGTAATATATGTAAAAGGTATCAATATACAATTAAAGCAATTAAACATCATTTAGAGGTCGCTATAAATGTAACAATTCTGCCATACAAAATTGTTTGGAAATAAATTGACCCATCAATAATTCTGCTTTGGAAATGTCTTGAAGGGCTCTTTATACGTTTTATCTATTAGTATGAAGATATTGCAAAACACAAAATCATAGCGACCCCTAAACCATTAGCAAATGAGTTCAAATTTGACACATTGATTAGGTACTATTCCATAATATAATAAAGGGGACATTGTGAAGATAATATCTATTCCACTTTTTTTTCTCCATACAATGTTGGACCACCCTACTGAACAGATTTCATTTTCATATATAATTGATCGTGCTAGTATTTTTTTATCTTTGGAACCATAAACTGTAATTTATTTAACCCGGTGGTCATAATTCTTAAAGTCTGTCAAGCCATTGCCGTCTGAAAAAAGTGGCCAATTAATAAAAAATAAGGCGCGAGGGGTAATCGTCCCATAGATATTTAATTTGGAATTCGCGTCTTTTTCTACTGACAAAGTTGTTTGACAGACTATATTTGATGCCGGAAGTCAGGTGAGGACAATTATTTCACAGATATCTACGCTATGGTAAAGAGGGTCATAATCTCATAATAGTAAATGATATAGGTAACGCCATAGCTGCTCTTTGCGACTCACGCTGCATTCATTACGTAAGAGTTCGTTGCCTAAAACTGCTTTGCGCTGCAATGGAGCTAAAAGGCCAGTAGGGTTTGTGCAAAAATATAAATATTAGGAATATATGACGGATTCAACGGGCATTAGTAATGAACTATTAAAGGGTTGTCCTAATAGATCACTGCCTGGTCGACGTGGCACTGTAAGTCCCACAAACTCCAATAATAATAATAATATGACGGTTACTTTTTGAATAGAAAATGTTTTTTATCTTCCCAAATAGGCATCAGGGACGACCACGGACCAAGCTAACTTTGCATGGCATGTGCAATACAATGTCATCATTAAAGTCAAATTGTATATCAGTAAACATACTCTAAACCATTATGTTGCATTCAAAAACCGCAAATTACGACTAGGGATTGCAATCGGGTCCGGCGGATCCGGTAATCTGGCTAGATCCGCCAGTTTTTAGGAGCTAACGGATTCGGGAAAATAAATAGGCTCCTAACAAAAGCACGCGTTATGCGTTTTGGGTAAGGTAAAGGCAACGGGTGGAAGATATGAGTTGAACAGAACAAAGAACAAATGAAAACGTTTTGTATTAATTAAGAAAAGAAAATATTTATTCTGACTGTTGGTGAAATATATTGGTGGCACTGGCAATAAATACCATAATAGAAGGAAAAATAAAGGAGAAAGATGCCGTAGAAAGTATTTGTGCTGACTGAATGCGCCAAGAGCGCGATGCCATTAAAAAGTATTTGTGCTTTATATTAAAGAGAAGGTTAATGTCATCTCCTAATGTTGTGACAAAAGTTCAAAACTAAACAATGGGGCAGGATTAAATTTAAATCAGCGTTACTCTGCCGAATAGATTTGACCTCATAAATATGTGTATGAATATATAATGACCTTTAGTTGACTCTGATTAAATATATCACAAACATAAGATTTAGATTATATTATTTTGTCTATGAGTTTAATCCAGTTTTGTCTTCTTTAATCTCTTAGTACATACGTCTATCCAATTCTTTGTTTGATCCATGTAACTTTTCTTCGGCTTTCCCTTTCCGCGATGATATGATATGTAATGTATAATTTTTCGTTCAAGATCTTCGTGACGCTTAAGTGTTTCCTATTCCTATCTTTTCTTTCTTAAATATTTACTAATATATTTGTAAATTTAATAAGTGCTTTTTTTACCTTTAATTGTCTATAAAAATAATCCGATGAAAAAAAGATATATATACATGTTAAAAAATTATCGTTAAAAGTAAAATATCTTCTTTTGTTACTAAAATGGATGTCAGTGTTACATATCATTCAATTAAAGATCGCTTACAAAAAATTGACATACCAAGGAGTTCCAATTCCCATCACATATTCCATCATCAGGATTTGGAAACTAATCAAATTTATAGTCGTAAACGTATATTTAAGAAGTTGGGAACAGGTAAATATGATATATGACTAAGAAACTTTTTTTTTATTTTAAACTTTATTACACAAAAAAATAAGTACAAATGGCGGACTTAATGCTTTCAGGTATTCCCTGCAAACCATAGGACAAAACAAAAATTCTCGAACATGGACGCAGTGTATTTTTGTCTTTACAGTGAGATTGATATTGTAACACTTTTTACTAAGTACTAAGTTTTATTTTATTTGAGATAACTAATATTTTTTTTATAAATTAATGGTTTTCTTTATTTTCTCATATTACGTGAAAATCATTGCAAAGTATTATATTTAATTAACATGAATGCCCTAATATTATATCCGGCCGGATTGAAAATCAGTCCGGTTTGCAATCCCTAATTACGACTACCATAAAGAGAAACTGTTTTGTTAGAACATTTTTTTTATTTGTGAAAATGACTAAATATATATAACATCAACTATTACTGAATAAATATAACATCAATCTCGATTTTAAAATTAAATACATTCCAAATTTCGAACAACTCTGAGAAACAAAGCAATTTGATTTGACCTTTATTTTAATATCAGTCGAGATGACGCAGGTATTTGTAATTTGTAAACAAAGTGCCAATTGCAAACAATTTTTACAAATTTCTCTCGTTACTTGATATCGAACAAAATGGTAGTTGGGACCGAATCTAAACTTGTATCGGAATAAAAAAAACTAAGGTTGCGTGACATACGTGAAAGAAAGTTTCCATTTGACGCCATTTGGCGTTCAGTTTATCTTAACTAGTTTGTACAATTTTTTTTTTGTTTATAAACGAACTATAGCGAATCTTTCGCGAAATATGAGCGATCAAGATATTAGGGAGACGCCTTCTCACATCCGCGAGTTGCGCTGCTGCAAAGCAATGATGATATAATTAGCCATTAAACACTCGCGTGAACCTTTTATGAATCGAACGTAGTCAGTTTCATAAACTCACACACGTGTTTTAATGGCTTTATGCAGCCGTCACATGAATACCACACACATACAAACAGACAAAAGAGCAGCAACAATGATAAGTTCCTAATGAGAGCTACCGTTTTTGTGCTCACTAGTTGGCGCCTCTGTAGATGGTTGTCCAGAAAAATAGCTCTCAAAATTCTCCTATACTTATTTGAAAAATAATAATTCTTTCTAATAACTAATATACACAAAAGTATTCTAACGTCTAATTTGGCTATTTCCTAAACCTGTTTATTATTGCATTTTGTAATCAGTCTTGCACAGAAAATACTGTGAGTTGAACATCGTATGTCATTTAATGAAAGCCCTCGTCATCTACTATTGAAGGTTCTGATATGCTCTCGCTTGTATGATGCGCCCACAATTTCCGACACTATTTGGCACTTTTTTTAAACTACTAACATCGAACTATACCAAATGTTTACCATGAATAATCAAGAATAGTAAAAAGATTTTCCAGAGTTGTTACCCCCAAAAAAATATATAATACTATTCACACACTACGACATTTTGAAAGACCTCCGTCTTCGCTAGCGCATCTAGCGGCGAAATTAAATTGATGATATTTGTTTTTCTGTACGTCAATCTCCGTACATAAACTTAATTTGGGGCAAGTAGTTCCCTTTTGAAGGGGCTAGCTATTAGTTCCCAAGAACTACATACTTTGATCGGCCTTATTTGTACCAAATTTTTTGCCGAATTTTCTCATTTTTACGATGCAAAAACAACAAACGTAGGTCCAAAAGTAGGTAAAGCGTTTAAACCAATTGGCAAAAGAAGTAAAAATTTGTTAAAAATGTGGCAAGTAACATTGAAATTTACTACATGGCGCACAGAAAAAGTTCATTGCATTTAGTCGTGCAAAGCATAAACAGTAATGCTTATTCCTATAAGCATTTCTGTTTGTTTAACTTCTTCATTATCTATATAGTTGTTTTATTTAACGAAAGCTATGTTAATTGGCATAATCTATGCGGTACAACTTGCCTCAAAGATGGAACAACTTGCCCGGAAGCCCCGGAAACGGGTCTAAATTGTTCCGCTCCGGGGCTAAATTTGTCTCACAAAAATTGTTGCTTCTACAAAAAAAACTGTTGAGATATTAGTAGGAAAGATTTCGATATTAAAAATTAAATCCTTCATTTTCAGTCGCGCGCGACAGCGCAAGTCATGCTAGGTGGTCAGATGCATCTTCATTATATATATTGCCAACGTAATTATATAGTTATACTTAATCGTGGTGGCCTTCTGTAAGTTCTAAACTATTTTGAAACTCATGGTCGCCCGACGCGCTATGGCTCGGACTGAGTGCATCGTGGCATGCATCACATAAATGTCTCTAAGCCACAGGTACGGAAAAGTAGAACTCATTTACGTTGGAGCAAAAATGGGTTTAAGTAAATTTAAACACATATCTACCTACACATATCTACCTACACATATCTACCTACACATATCCGTTATCGCAGCCATTAGAGCGTGCATAATGGTCCTTCATAGCAAGTGTGTTATGTTGGTCATTATATTCAATACTGCTTTGTACCGCATTGTATCAAGGATCCGAGCGTGTACCTACCTGATGGTGATGATAGCCTCTTAAAGCAGCTGCACTAGACACATGTATTAAACCTTTAATTACAATTATAAGTAGCCGAAACACTGCTTGTAAGAAATAACAAACTAACTAACTAATGTGACCCAAAGAGGATTTTGGCCTCCTAAGCAAGAGCATGCTACTTTTCCCGATCCTGCCCCGCTTCCTGACGATTATCGGCTTGGAGCAAAAAAATAACCATAGAGTCCATTTAAGCTAACACTGGACTTTGACGGAACAGAACGCGGAAGTGTCATTAATGACTATTCCACATTGTATTACTTATTGCAACGTTCTTCGATAGTCAGCTTGGTTCGACTCTACGAATATTTTCGTGAGGTTAAATACTTAATTTTAATAGTTAACATCATAAAAAAATGTGTTCTTTAATAAAAATAAATACGTGGCTATAATTATATTACCATCATGCTTCGTTTAATACAATCCCAACAAAAACATAAATGTGAAATGAGAGCCAAGTTCAAGATTAAGAATATTATGTTGTTGTTGACTCGCCGGCAAAATAATTGGGGTCTATATGGGTGCCAAATTCTATGCTGATTAGAAAATCCTGAAATTATAAAGGATTTGTCTTGGTTAGCATTTACCAACAAACCAGATTTAAGAAAAGAAACATAGGGAAATGTAATAGCTTATAGGTAAAAACTAGCGAAGACAAATACTTTATAATTTCAAGATTTTTTACTCAGCATAGAACTAGGTACCCATATAGATCTCAATTATTCGGCGGGAGCGGCAGGAGCATCGTTGATAATGGCGTAAGTGCCATCGACAATAAAGTCCCTTTCAATAAATAACGTCAAAATTATGCGAACGAATAAACAAATCTGTCAAAGACCGATTTTTTTTAATCACTTTAAAGGCAGTTTACTGAAACAGTAATCGACTTATAATTAAACGAATAACTTATTAATTTATAATTAATTGTTGATTAAATCACTTTATATTTATACTGATTTTATTAGTATTGAACGCTAACCAAATTATGGTGGTAATTACTGGGAAAAAAAATCTCACTTTTTACCAAACCAAGTTGGTGGTAACTAGTGGGAATTTTTTTCCCAGTAGTTACCAATGGTAAAAGGTGGGAAAAAAATTCCGTGTAGTTACCACTGGTAACAACTTGGTGGTAACTAGTGGGAATAACCCGCCGTGGCGCGATCTTGTCGCTGCGTCCCGCATTCTCGTTTCCCCGCGCGGCCCTCGGCGGTCGTACAGTATTAATCGCGCTTAAATGTCAAAAATCTTCATTTTTCATATTTTCCTTACGAATATACTACGACCTATATTGTAGACGCCTAATAGCCTACCTTCATGCCAAATATTAGGTTTCTAGGTCATCTAGAAGTGGGGTGGGGTTTTGGTATATAAGTCTTAATTAATCCAATAAATATCAATATTACATTTTATACCACTTTTTTTATACTACGTCGGTAGCAAACAAGCATACGGCCCGCCTGATGGTAAGCAGTCTCCGTAGCCTATGTACGCCTGCAACTCCAGAGGAGTTACATGCGTGTTGCCGACCCTAAGCCCCCCCCCCTATCGTATGATTGTTTTCCATCGAATTATCAATAAGTATCAGTTTCTTCCTCAATATGCACCTTATAGTCTACCTTGATGCTAATATCAAGTTGCTAGATCATCTGGAAGTGGGTTAGGTTTTTGATCTACAGGTCAGTCACAATAATGCCGATCAAGAACATTTTGAGTTACGTTTATGAAATGTATTTTAGACAAGCTAAGGCTTGAATAAATGGGCCAAATGTCACGTGTGTAGGTTAAATAGGTTTCAAGTTGTGAAGGGGTCAAAAGTAGCTCGAAACGGTTCGTGTAATATGACACGGTTGCTGCGTCGCCAGTTCCCATTTCTTTGAACTTGGCTTACCACACTTCCGCGTGTCTAGAACATATAACGTAATCCGGAAATCATAGCATTCATAACACGAGTGCGGGAAAATAAAATAGGTACAAAAACCCAGGGACGAGTCAAACGATAATGTTAAAAATATTTTGTATCTGAAACATATTATAAATAAGTCTTATTTCTTTAATTTTTTGAATATATTGTAATCCCTACTGAATCCCTAGTTCATTTCTATTGTTCTGAACGATTAAAAATATATATTAAGTTATTTTTAAAAAGCTTGCCTTACTTACGTTGATAATTCCCAAATATAGTTAGGTATATGTGCCCACGCATTTAAAAAATAACTAAAAAATTATGTAGTAACACACAAAACATACCTACCCGTGCGTTTACCATGATGTGATTAACTCGTTCCTCGTTAGCGAAAACGTCAGCGATTTGTATGGAAAAATTGTAGTCTTATAATACCTTAATTGATATAGTTTTAAAAGCCATCTTCATTGTGTTGTCTTATTGATATTTTTTTGCAATTTTGACTTGGTAAGGTAACCAGTTGACGAGGCTCCGCTTCGCGCAGTTCTATTGTACGCTTTAAGGGACAAACAAGAGGTACCTGACGAATTTATACAAGCGCTTAATTATTTTGTTTCCAGACGCTTACTTCGCTTTTGGCCTTAAACTTCTAACCTAACCTATCCGAGTCGGTTCTGTCCCGAGAGGCTTCTGTTTTGGTTTAAGAAATAAGAACCGTAATAAAGTTAGGCAATGAGACAATATGAATAAAAATAATTAGTCGTTTCAACAAATGATGTAAAATTTCTTCAAAATTATTCATATGACTTAAGATACTTCATGATTTAAGTAATACCGGTTGCCTGTAATGATTACATTTGTTCAGCGACTTTTAAAAATAACTTGTATTTTTTTAACGACGGCGCGCCCTTTTAAATATCATGTGTATTTTTAATACATTTTAAAGTTTATGCGTGACAAGCAACGTCAATTACAATAATGATAGCGTACATTGACGATAATATTTAATTTGTATGAAATGTAGGAATTCTCTAGATATCGTAATTTTTAAAAGTTATTGAACAAAAGTGTCATCGTTTGAGGAGTACAATCTATGTATGAATTGTTTGATGGTGATACCACATGAATTTCTGAAGTTTGAGATTTAAGGTTATGGGAGTTAAAACATTTTTTTTTGTACAATGTTGGAAAATAACTCTACCCATTTGGATAAGAAATTAAAGTCGAAAGGTAAAAGGTATAAAGGTTGAGCTTAAAGCTATAATATAATATTGCTTTTGTGACTGACTCATATGAATGACAAACTGCAAACTGCCAACCTCGCATCGATTTACCTACATCGACTGTGCTCGTGTAAAGGTTAACGCTCAATCGCAGCACTACCAGTGGAAGAACCAAGAATGCTCAAACCCGAGCTGTTAAGCACATATGAAAAATAATTTTGCAATACACACTTCCCAACACAGCAAATAACCAGATGTTAAATCCGAAAACTCATTCAATTGTATTCCTTGTTTCTAGGTATATTTGGTGTAATGCCTGGCCACACAAATTTGCACACCCTAATGATATTTGCGCATAAGCTACATATCTTTATCTTATTAAGAAACTGCTGGCTGTCACCGTCGTTTGAAGGCGTACGATGGATGGTATTATCCACGTAATAAAAAACATGTCACATTTTAACATCGCGCAATTAGAAGAGACAGGAACTGTGATTATCACGCTATATCGTAGACTTAGTCCTAACCTTCCCCCATTTGTCACATTTTGGCAGAGTAAAAAAATACAAAATTCAAATACTTCCTTGCTATACTATTTCAAATGCAAAATACAAAATATGTATTTTCGAAATACTTTTTTAATATACAAATACTTTGCGATAAGAGGTACTATGAATAGTAAAATACCTAGTCTGAATTAAAAAGTATTACTTACTCGGAATTTCCAGGTTGGAAAAGCTCTCTTTTTTTTTTAAAAACAGTGTGTCAATCAGTCCTCTAGAGTGCGAATTTCGAGTTGTTTTCGCATGTTAACCGGTTGAATGGACTATTAAGTAATGGTTTTTAACGGTCAATTTTTAAAAGTATTAATTTAAATTTTTTAATGTTTTGCAGCCCGTGTGTGCCTCTCGTTAGTTGGTGAAAACGTCTCGTATGTGTTTCACCAGGGTAGAAAAGTTTGTTCACCTCTCGAGCCTTGAAACCCTCACAACGCTCAAGATTCCACATTTTTAGCCACTCGCTATGCTTGTGATCATGTGCAGCGTTACTAAACAGATTTAATGTTAAAAGAATCAGAGAGTTGCAAGTAATGTAATGTCAGAAGAGATTGTAACTCCTACCTACATAACCTTCTAAAAATATTTTGTATTATGAAAATAGAATATAGGTCGCAAGAACTATTTCAAATAAAACACAAAATAGTTTTTTTTCAAAAGATATTAAAAAAATAGTTGCATGTTAAATACGAGTTTAAGTATTGCGCCGCGCGAAACTTACGACGGAAAATTAGGCAATAGGTGTAATGCAGGTTTTAACGTTTTACCTCATTAACTCTAAAAATATGGTTTTACCGTATGTTTATTACTTAAATTTTAAATTTCTAAATAAATTAATGTATTTATTGTTAAAATGTAAGAATATAACAAAACCAGAAGTGCTCCGAGTGAACGAAAGTAAGAACAATTAGTGTAGTTAATGTCTGTCAACTTGTACGAATGAAGAAAAAGGTAAGATAATGAAAACAAACAAGAACAGGGGAAAACGCGACTGGAAATTTTGCTACGCGGATTACACGGGTTTGGTTCGATGCAATAAACTTGCTTCTGACTTAAACACATTTTTTTCTTTTAACTATTAATGGACGTCAATTATTACAGATAAAGTTAGTTGCCCCTATCCATCGGATAATATCGATTCCCATAGATAGATTACAATATGTTCTTGCAATTTGAGATTAATTCATTGCACGTTGTAAGCAATTACTGATTATACCTAGTCATGACAGGTCACAAGTTATGGTGGCTAAGATTCCGTGATCTTGCATAATTGGTACCTATAATCTACCTACATATTACAAGGTATATGACCCCTCATATAACTTGCATATTAAAATAATGCAAATTACATCGAGTGAGATAAACGTAGACCGAGATTAATTATATTAACCACTAGCCCTACCTATTATATGTACCTAGTAGATATGTAATATGCGTGCGCGTACACGCTGCAGAAAATATAAATTGTGTATTGTATTTTGGAATAAGCATCACGACTTTTCCTACATGATTTATAATTATGAATTTATAATAATAAATCATATAAAATCACCTTGGAAAAGTAAACAAATGGAAATAACACACGTTTTCCGCAATGTTATATTTCATATATTCTTTGATTTCATAATTTACGATGATTACGTTCGTACTAAATCAATTTTTGTTATTCTTTTGCATTTTTTCTGGAAATTTGAATACGTAGAATTGGTTCTGCACCATATTTTGATCTAACTTTGTGGATGGTACCGTATCGTACAAGCACTATTATAAAGAAGCACAGCACAGTAGTAGTCGGGACGCAGGAGCGATCCAACAGCATCCTGAATGTCATTAATGAGAAGCCGGACTGCTCCATTTTTTTTAGGCACTAGGTACGATCGCATGCTCAAGTGCCAGCGTGTCCCAGAAGGAGGCAGATATCTAAATTAGAATAGATAAGATTTAAGATACTTTACATGTAATATTTACTTACTTCATTGTTTCTTGTATATCTATTTATTATATGGACTGTAACGTCTGTAGAGTGATTATATTTATAGATAAGTAACGGCGCTAATTACTTTTCGGAAATATTGTTATCTTACTCTTTAATTTAAAATAAGCTCCAGGGGTTTTAGCGGCATCCATTTCAGCTGCTTGTATACATATATTTTGTAAGAAACAGTAATATCTATACTTCTAAAGTTGTTTAGCAGGTATGCCTTACACACTACCTCATCATATAATCATCATGTAAGTATTAATCCCAAGTCTGTAGTAAGTATGCAAATAAGTTTCAAAC
The DNA here is from genome assembly GCF_033807575.1 of Cydia pomonella. NCBI lineage: Eukaryota > Metazoa > Arthropoda > Insecta > Lepidoptera > Tortricidae > Cydia > Cydia pomonella. The sequence continues at coordinate 21,131,074 of NC_084704.1, forward strand.
TCCAAAATCTACGTATTTTGTTTATTTGTGTCCATGGGCGGCGGTAATCGCTTACCATCAGATGATATGTCGGCTCATTTGCCTCCTGCATAAAAAATAGCGAAGGAATACAAAATATAATATATGACCTTGTATATACTATTATATGCTGTCATGTTCAACTCTTGATAGTAACGCCACGTAGAACAACTTAATTATTTTTTGTGACCTTTATGATTATTGTTCATTTTATTTCTCATGTAATCAACCATGTCCAAAAACTGAGATCTTCCAAATTGTTTTTGTTTTGCCCTCTGCGGAGCATCTATTCGATAAAGTCAGGTGTAACAGAATATTCAATCCATTTTATAATGAACCATACGGTAGTCGCCATTAAAAAACCATTGTCCAAGAAACGAATGCAATTAATAACCACTCATTCATAAGCTGTACTTACGTGTAACGCTGCAATTTTTATTACATAACGCTTATGAAACTAGTAACTAACAAGTCTTAGAAGCAGTAGTAACCATCAGTTTTCCTTTGTTGCTAATCACAAGTTAACTAGTAGGTATTTTACTGGCAGTTATTTTCACGGGTCGGCGCTCAGTCATTTGACTTTTTCGTACGTCATGTTTCTTTGATTGCAACGTTTAGTTTCCTCGCGTCTTCAAAAGCTGGCGCGCGCGTCGATAATGCTGGCTGAACATTGATACGTTCGTAATTTTTTCTTACCCAAGTTACAGGAAAGATTCATTTAATATATATATATATATATATATATATATATATTGCCATGATGCGAGATAGATGTCACAGATCCTAAGATTTGAGGCAGATAGCCAGTAATTTGGTGTAATAATAATAATTACTATTGCAATTAGGTATTAAACTTAAATAATATATTGCTGATCGTTATTAATAAACATAAAAATAAGTGTTTATGAGTGATTATCGGATTATAAAAATTAAAAGAGTGAATCAGAAGAAAACGTTTAAGTGTTGCGTGTATAAAAAACTAAACAATAATGTCTAACGTTCCATTAGTTCGTAAAGCGATCGCCGGCGCCGCTCGACACTCGTCAATCCCTACCAATGAAAACAACCCCTTAGTGCTCCAGCCTGCGCAGGAGAGCCAATGGACCCCCGCGGCTTTGGAAAGGGCTGGATCTACCCTAAAGGCTCTCAATCGAATGGCCAAGCGCCCACCCGTGCATATACTGTTTGAAGATATTAACTATACCGTGAGCTCACACAAAGGTAAGTACCAAAATAGTTTTTTTTTCTAATCTTTCTAGTCTTACAGGTCTGTGAAGTACATTATCATCACAAGGTCTGGTAGTATTTAATAAACTTTTTTATAGATTATAGTTACTTTAAGTAAATTACTCATTTCTTATTTAATAACAAATTTGACTCACCGAATCATTTTGTTAAATTACGAGTACTACCTACTCGTAGGGAAGGTGACTGATGCAGCTCAAATGGCATCGGTGTCTAATGTTTAATAGTTAGTTGCTTTACTATGGTTTCAATTATATCCTACGAAAAACAGGTAGATGCCTTTATCTGCTAGTTTCGAAAATTAAGTTCAGTGTAATAGTGTATAAATAAAACAATTTTAAAAATTATTCAATAATTATTATTGTAATCGGTTAACGGAGTGCTTTACTCCACCCGGACCCTAATTCTTATTTAAGAGGAGGCGTAAAACCGGGAAATTAGAAGGAAACAGAAGGTATGGTGCGCCGCGCGAAATTTGTGACGAAAGATTTGGCGATCACGCGGGTTTTAACGTTTCACATCAATAACTCTGAAAATATTATAATTAAAATATTTGCTCGTCTGATCCCTCCGCTATATAGCCGACATCACTTGCTATTAAATTATATTAGCTATCTTAAATATTAATCCTTTCCTAAATTTGCTTGCCAGCCTAGATATTCCTAATTAATTGGATATATTTTATTATGGTATTTAAAATTTAAGTATGGAAATACTGGAAGTAACATTTTATTGGTATTTTATTCATAATGAGAACGGTTAAAATGCATTGTTACGGCGGCGGAAGACGTCAATTTCAGACGTAATAAACCCGTTCCGGTCCGCGCTCGCTGAAATTATTTGCGTTACAAGTGAACAACAAAATATTTATTTCAATTATCGTTGAGTTGTAGTAGCTCATGTTCATTTTTAATACTGTTGCTCATAAAGTGGTACTTCACTGGTGCTTTATACTTTTCCAGTTTTTTATTTATTTATTTAATTCAAAGAAGAATACAGTAGTACTCATAGGCACTTATCTACCAAACTGCATATCAGTTTGTTGACAGAAAACGGAATCTACCCATATTCATTCTTTTCTGATAGTTATCCACACCAAAGAGTATAGATGTTCAAAATAGTTATTAACGATACAAGTGCGGAGAGTAGGAAATTTGCAACGAGTGGTGATAAAATAAAATACGACCAAAGGGAGTTTTTTAAATCGACACGAGTTGCGATTTACCTATACGCACGTGTATTGTACAACGTGTTACAGTAAAAATGGCTCTTTACATTTTCGACATAGGCACGCAAAGTGCTTATTCCCACACTAGCACCATAAGTACTGTAAGGTTTATTTATTTCTTATTTCGCTTTTCTACATAATGACACGATATAATGTTAATATTTGCTATCAAACAAAATATTTCTCAAAAAGTTTTTGCTTAGTTGCCTATATGAGATTATCATTGCCACAGTAGGTAAAAAGGAAAATTGTAAAGTAAAACAGACGCCCGCTATATTCACTCAAATATCAAAATAATGTATCTTAAATTGCAACTGTGCGAGTATTTTTGTATAAAATTAGTTGTAATGTAATGAATTGTGCTGAATTGACAATATCATTCAAGGTCAAGGGAAAAACTATAACTGTAGGTGTAATACTTATGTAACTAATATTTGTTTTAAGTATTAATAAATGAATTAGAAGAAGAGAAAAATAAGGTAAATATCGCTTATTTAAAACGTGACAAACTGATTGTGATAAAACCAAAGGACAACAATAGAGAAGAGAGAAAAAGAGAAATGTCGGATTCTCCAAAGTCATCAGCACAGATGAAAGTGAATAAAAACCAAACCCTAAGCAATGCTTCACAATCGCTTCCCAGATCTAGCAGGAAAGAGATAATCAGACCTAGCATGATAAACTATGATAACCGGGAAGGCTCTGATCTAAAACCAAACACTTCAAAAAATTAATAATCAGCTCGGAAAACCGGAAATAAATAATACTAACAAGAAAAAACAAAATACTTAACATTGCAACAAAACCTGGTTATATTGGGGGGAACGAACCAAAACCGTTTAAATGGAACCTTAGATAACCATAGAACCAATTATAATAAACGGAGGTCAGAAGACTCTGAGGACAGAAGAAAGCCTTATGGAACTTAAACTTGCACTGAGTAATTTAAAATGGGATATATTAGCCATAAGTGAGATGCAAAGAGTAGGCGAGCCTATAGAGGTATGTACGTCCAGGCTTCATATTTTACTTCAAGGGAGAGATCGCCGGCCATCGAGGTGTAGGCTTTCTTGTGAAAATGTCCCACAAAAACAATCTACAAGAATTAATAGGAATATCAGACAGATTGGTTGTATTAAACTTACAGCTTCCGGGTCATAAAAAGATATGGTCAATCATCCAAGCCTTTGCAACAGAGCGATCAAGAAACGAAAAAATATAACTATTCTATAGCAACCTTTCGGACTGAATATCACAACATTAAAAAAACTATATTATAGTAATGGGAGACATTATCGCGCAAATTGGTAGCCAACGGAGAGCAGAAGAACTTGTCATTAGTAAATTTGTGATATGGTAAAAGAAGCCTAGACGGCTTTATATATTTCCTGGTACAGCATAACCTTTGTATTCTCAACACCATATTTAAAAAGAAACCAGGGAAAAATGGACATAGGTCTCTCCGGGTGGTAGATATAAAAACCAAATTGATTATATAACCACAAACTATAAAAAATCATTTACAAACACAGATGTTATTCAAAAGTACCCTACCCTACTAAACCCTTAAACTAACGCTCCATAAAAATCGAGAAAACCATTTAATGCCAAAGTGAATCAAATAGACGAGGATACCATAAACCAAACCATAGCAATACTGTCCGAGCCCAGTATTTTGCATGACTAAGATGAAAACTCCTTGATTTTGTATCCAAAGCTCGAGCAGAAGCTTGCCACTTTGCTTGAAATCCAAAAATAATAGCAAGAAAAACAGAAATAATGAGTTCCTCAGCGATGAATCTAAACCACACTTACAAGAGAGACGAAAGCTATTGTCCGGCCCAATTAGGAAACAAAACGCCTAAAAATTCCAAAATTAGTAAAAGCTTTAGAAGAGACCGAAGAAACAGAAAATATTATATCCCACAAAAACACATCATCAAGACAGGTGGCATCAGAAAAGCCCTAAAACAGCTTAAAAAAATGATAAAGAGTAGATACCGAGCAGGAAACATGAAGGGAAAAACATCAAATAACACGTCGTCGACGAGAACGAGACACAGTGCTGTAACGAACCAGACGCATATTTCATAGAGTCCCTAGAGAATATGACACAAGAACCTGTTATTTTAAAAAGTGAAGTTGAGAAAGCTATACTCAGCCAAAAAATGGATAAAGCCCCTGGTCCAGACAGACTTGCTAACGAACTACTTAGAGGTACTATCAATGAACCAAGTCCGATTCTCACAAATATTTTCAATAAAATACTAGCCACCTGTACTATTACAAGGCAATGGCCTAAATCACGCATAATCCTGTTACACAAAAAGGGGTCAAAGGACGATGTTAAAAATTAAAGTCCTATTAGCCTGATGTCTAACGTTTATAAAGTATTTACAAAAGTCATATTAGAAAGGTAAGTAAACAATTAGACGAGCAACAACCTGTAGAACAGGCTGGATTCAGAAAAAACTATTCAACTTTAGACCACATTCATACTTTTAAATAAATTGTCGAAAAATATAAAGAAAACAAAAAACACATTTATATTGCATTCATAGACTACATCAAAGCGTTTGGACAGCTTAATCCATAACCGAATTTGGGATAGTCTACAGAAACGAGGCATACCACAAGTCTATATAAATATTCTAAAAAAGATATATTGCAACAGCAGTGCCAGAATACAGCTAGAATCAGTTGGAAACGAATTTCAAGTACAGTAAGGAGCCCGGCAAGGCGACCCTATTTCACCTAAGATCTCTGCTATCTTAGAAAGCATTTTTCCAAACTTGAGTTGGGAAAGCAAAGGTATTAATATAGATGAAAAACGGCTCAGTCATCTTCGATTCCCCGATGACTAAGTGTTGATGGAAGGATTACCCAGAATATTAGAACAAATGGTCAGAGAATTATGTCAAGAAAGCATTAATGTTGGCCTTATAATGAATAGTAACAAAACCAAGCTCTTAACTAACAATGAACCCGTAAACATAACTGTCAAAGACGAAACATTAGAATATGTACAGGACTATGTCTATCTTGGCCTAATTATTTCATTTGAAGACCAAATGACCAAGGAGGTGGACAAAATAATTACAAATGGCTGGAAAAAATATTGGTCATTAAAGTATATAATGAAGAACAAAGATTTTAGCATGTCAGTTAAATGTAAGGTATTTAAAACCTGCATACTTCCATGTCTAACGTAAGGATGTGAGACATGGGCTCTGACAAACAGGGCACACAGAGTGAAACTTGCGTCATGTGGATTATGGAATGGAGAGGAGCGTTTTAGGATTTAGAACACATAGTGAGTAATGTTGACATAAGAGAAACTAACAAATTTACAGATATTTTACAAATAGACCAATTAAAATGGTAATGGACGGACCATATGATGCGCTCCAAAGACGGAAAGTGGAGCAAATAAATTACAAACTGGTTCCCTAGATATAGTCGCAAGAAAGGTCCACAGTTCTGCAGGTGGGAAGACAAAATAACGCTAACAACGGGACCGTTTTGGAGCAGAGCGGCTATGAACAGGAACCACTGGAGAAATTTAGAGGAGGCCTTTGCCAGGAGGAAAACTGACTTGCGAGATATAATCTAATGTTACAAAAATAATTCCCATCTCAGTATTAAAGGGTTTTCTTTTCAATAAGGGCTATTTTTTTATTGTATTTATTTAATTGCTTTTAGTCATTTACTGTAATGAAATATGTAGGTACTAGTTTCAACGTATACCTAAATACATGAATGAATGTATACGAAGTGACTCGTTTTTATTGCTGAATATAATTAATGAATGCGACACGATCTTAGTTTTCCTCCAGCATATCTGTTTTTCCCTAGGCATCTCAAGAATTTTCATTCCAATTAATCATATTATATTGTTTACAAAGTAGACCTTATTTTAATAAGAATTATGGTTTCCAACAGTCATTTTGTTATTAGTGCATACATTAATTCTAATACCGGTTATTTCCACAGGCTTACTACCTGTATCCTTTCGCCATTAACACTATTTATACGAGTATATTCAAAGGTTACGTTAAGACGATGACAGTTAAATTATAGAGCAAAAGAATGCATTTTAAACAGTTGTCATTCATAAGGAAATTAAGGTATTACGATAAATAATAAATAAATAAATATTATAGGACATTATTACACAAATTGACTAAGTCCCACAGTAAGCTCAATAATGCTTGTGTTGAGGATACTTAGACAACGATATATATAATATATAAATATTTTATAAATACTTAAATACATAGAAAACACCCATGACTCAGGAACAAATATCCATGCTCATCACACAAATACATGCCCTTACTAGGATTTGAACCCGGGACCATCAGCTTCGTAGGCAGGGTCACTACCCACTAGGCCAAACCGGTCGTCAAATAGTAAAATAATAGATATGTAACTATAAAAACATATTTCAAAGTTGACGGTATAATAAATAATCTCGTAATCTCGTTTTTTACGTCAAATATTCGAAGGTTACGAATCCAGTAAAACACCTTTTCTTAGTAATTCACTCGAAGCCTCGTGAAACAAATAAAAGTGTACGTAGTAATTCTGGATCACAATTATGGCTGTACTGTTTTTTTCCCACTAAACCAAACCTTTCAATGCATGATTCGTAATGTTTGTCAATATCGAGTAATAGGGTTGTTTCCATCTACAAATCTTAGGACAGAATTGTATCCCAATAAATTCATTTGGATTATAAGAACATGTTAAATTACTTTTAGGGGACCTGTAATGACCATATTTTTGTAAATATTGAATTTAAAATATCTTTTGGCACACGTCACGTGACCAAACTCGAAACGTCTTTGAAGATTCTGATGACGTCACAACTCTCGGATTGACACTGTTGACAGTTAGGCGATAAACAACAAATGACAAATGCCAGTTGACAGTTCGTATCTTCTACGTGTATATGTAGTTATGGGTCAAACCGTAAATTGTGACGTCACACAATTTTCAAAGAGCGTTTTGGGCGCGAAAGCGTCTTTCAAAATATATTTTGTTAATTTAACATATTTAAAGCCGTTTTTAGTATAAAAGTTGAATTTTAGGGCAACTTCAAGCGTTTTTCAAAAATTGGAAACAACCCTATTGGCTCTACCTGACTCTGCTCATACAATTAACACAGTTACTATTCTATAACTCATACTGTTATACAAAACAGTATAATACTTAATAATTTAAATAGATTTTATTATTGAAACCTTATAAGCAAAATATACAATTTCATATTTTATATGAACTGGATTTAATATTAACTGAAATAACCATAACAATACAGATACTCGTACATACTCTTTAGTCAATGGTACAAAACATAGATATGCATTTTAATAACTCGGCATATTTTACCTTCAAACAAAAAAAAAACATAAGGAAAACTAAACTAGTCTAGGTAATATCTATGTAAAAAATGATAAAATTTAATGTTTCCCTATAACGGTAAATAATAGCCCAGCGAGAAAACTCTTCAAATAAAAATACTTAAAAATGACATGAAAAAATACATTTCATAAAAATATTCTAACACGCTCAAAAATTCATTCTCACTTTGACGAAAGTGCCTACCATAAAGCACACTCGTCATAAAAGTCCGTTAGTACAAGTGTCAAGTGAGCTTCGAATAACGAGGCTGACAGCCGCAGAGCGCTTCGCTGTTTGCGGGGCGGCCACTACGCGGTTTGAGGGCTACACTGGAAACGAAAAACGAGAAAGGTTATTCAAAATCTGCAACATATACCTTATAGCATTAATAAAATACAGAAATACGATCTGTACCCCTAGTGTAAATAAATTCGATTTCGAAACGTGACGTACGCGTTTGCGTTTAGTCTCATTTTGTATTGGATTTAGAAAGAGCGCGCCAAGCGGGACGTTTTGGAAACTCAAAATCCTATACAAAATGAGACTTAACGCAAACGCGTTCGTCACGTTATGATGTCGATCAAATTTACACTAGGGGTACTGATTTCATATTATTAATAAAAAAAATATTAGGGGACATCTTACACAGATCAACCTAGCCCCAAACTAAGCAAAGCTTGTACGGGTACTAGGCGACGACATTCATACCGATGCAGATAAATACATACTTATATACATAGAAAACACCCTGACTCAGGAAAAAAATATCTATGTTCAAGTTCAGCCCACAAATAAATACCCCGTACCGGGATTCAAGATTTGCATTCATAGGCAGGGTCACTCCCTATGCCAGACCGGTCATCAAATGAAAACTAATTGTTATTATTAGGAAATAAAACGATCTGTGGAAGTACTCAAGTAATTTAAAAACGAAATATATAGGTAAAAACCGGTGTTATTAATATACATAATTACATATACAGTATGTTTATTTAGTCACCTGCAATAATTTACGAGCTGAATATATAGGTTATACTGAGCAACTTTTAGTATGGGACGAAATACGAAAATCGCGAAAAAAATTACTCTCCCATAGAAAAGTCAAGGTCACACAGCCAAAATATATGAAACAGCCAAATCTTTTTCGAAATTTCAGGGTTGGTCCCATAGTAAAAGTTGCTCAGTATAACCTTTATATTCAGCCCGTAAATTATCGCAGGTGACTAAATAAACAACCGGTATATAGGGTAGAGTCGGCTATAAAAAAAAAAACATTTATTTCGGACGACACAATCCATATTTTGTTAGTTACAATTATACTTAAATTACTATGTTAGTACCTAAACTAAGATGTTGGGAGGTCCAGTGCCTAATTAATGCACTGTCCCATCTCCCTGCCGCGCGCCGGTTTTCCCATTAAACAAGGTACCAAATAGTGCTTTAATGGAATTTAAGCACAATAATCTTATCAAACATGACATACGACTACATAACAAATGAACTAAAAAGAGAAAAAATATGATTTTGGTCGGACTTGGTTGTTTAAATCGTACTGTAGCATATTTTCAGCAGGTGGGTCGAATTTTTTTTCATGGTCTTGTTTTGAAACATAATGTCACGCTAGTATTTCTGTATTTTATCAATTAAATAAAAAAGACGACTGCTATTGCATATCTTTTAGCTGTAGATTACATTTAACATGATAAGAATTAATAACAAAATTTTATGTCATACAAAAAGCTACACTCCGTCACATTTTTTGGCGACAAAAAACAAGACGACGAAAATAATTTTGACCCAGGTAGCACTGAACAAATAGTATTATTATGGCAAGTGGTTTTCCTCTGCAGACAAAAAAAATAAATTAAATGAAAACATGGCCTTAGAGAAGCCCATCGGGTTTCGAGTGTCATTGAATGGGAACAACTTTAGTTTTAGTGGGCCACACATAACTAATGAATAAAGTTTGCCCATCCAACACCCTTAGCTCGACTGTTTGAGTTTTCAACATGGGCCCTAGCGGTTATCCAAAGCACGTAGTTATTTTGTGCACAGTCATAATGGAAGGATACATTATTTTCACCTATACTTACATAAAATTAGGATCATGTATTAGACAAATGACTAAAATTCTAGACTAGTAAAATACGAGTACTATTTTGCGAAACATATATGCGACACCATGACACCATGACAGAGTATACCCTTTAAACATAATTATATTAGTCCCGCGAAATATATGAAATCATATAAAGACGTGTTCTTAAAGTTTATTGTAGCTTCTAATCTTGATGCTATAAATTTAAGTGGTAATTAAAAAGCATAACTAAATAAACATACTTTGTTAAACCAACTAATGATTTCCCACCAGCAAGGGCACATCAGACATGCTAACGATAGTTGCCAAGGCAAAGGTCGATATGTTTGATATAAACAGCTACTAATGCATATATTAGCAGTAGATTCAACTACCTTAATTATACGAGAATTATATGCTCTCCTAAAGAGTACATGATGCTAGGAGTTCGTCAGGAATGCTAACATTTCACAACATTTATTCAATAGAATGATTCTTCTTTAGTAATTATGTACCAAAACGACGCAATTCCATAACGAATGAGGATTCATAAATTTCTAATTTCCGTCTCGTTAATGATTTTCGTTTCAAAAACACATTAAACTGGTGACACCATTACCGCTAACGACTTTTTTAGCAATCTTTCTAAAACGTAAATTGTTACCTCCATTTGAAGTGGAGTTGAAAAACCGCAGACACTCGTGCCTTTTCATCATTAAGTAGAACGGGGTGTTGTAACGGGGCATTCTTGTATTAATAAAGGAAACCCTGAGAAGCAGGAATAAGAATCAATTTGGTACATTAAGTACATTAGCATTGCATTGCAGCCACATGACAATAATATTTAAAAAAAAAAACACCATTTCAGCTCAGCATTAGCATTCGGTACAACTATTACAAATGTTGGTGGTTCTGAGAATGATTCTCCGTAGGATGGGCGCGCGTTCACGAATTTGTCATGACCCAGCGCAACCGCAGAGACCGCTGGATCAGTCAGTTGCTACTAATGTTGCTTGGTTTCTAGTACACCCTACGACATGATCTCGACATTAAAAACTATCAGGATTTAATTTTACCCCTTACCCCTTAAGTGCATATTGTAAAATGCAGCTTAATAACAAAACATATTTTAACGATTTTAGACAAAATGGAGAAAAAGTAAATATCTAATTTTCATATTTTTTAGTACTTACTCGTACCTATGTGATTTAGGCTTCTGTTACTTTTAATGAAAATAGCACATAGATACGACAAAATTATTCGTGATAAAGTTCATAATTTGGCGGACTATAGAAAACGGAGGAGCGGACTTTTATTATGCTACTGTAACTTGACACATTATTCACCATAGCAAGAAAAGAATAATTAAAAAACAGCCAAATACCCAAATTGCCCCGAGGCAGAACGGCGCCCCAAGGGTCACGAACGGTCACACATTTTTTTTACTTCTTTCGTTAGATCGAGTGATGCTTGACCTTCTTAATGTTTTCCTCTAATCGTTAGATTAACTTATAAGTAAAGAAACATAATCTGTGTTTTTAAATAAAATGTAGGCTCGCTCAGCAGTTCTGAGATAAAAGAGATAAATGTAAAATAAATATTGATCTTAATATTACAAAAAAAAAAAATTCCCACAACATGCCCGTTTAAGTATATTTTTCGCCACACCATGTGCAATTTGCAACACTTTTTGATTTTCGTATTTAAGCCCTATATTTAAACTTTTAATTATTTACGTACATGTGTGAGAAGATTACTAGGGCTAGGAATAGTACCTATGCCTACGTATTGTTTAATGTGCAGTAACCCGTAACGTTATCTTAACACCGAATACCATTAAACTAAATTTAATATACTTACGTTACCAGTTTCGTGACGTTAGATTAGAGGTCGAAAACCAGTTTTGAGTAGTTCGACTACCGACGGCGAGAATCCTACGTTCCATACAAATGGCGCAAATTGCCTATCCTTTTATCCTCAACAATTAATATTAGTCATCAATTCATCATTTAATTAGCGTTGTAGATGTATAAGTAAAAAAGTTAAATAATCTCAAATACTTTTTAGTATGTGTTTAGATTATGAATCTTTCCTGTGGGCATTATAAAGTAAATAGACTGTAAAGCCTTATTTTTATTATACTATACACAGTTAAGACGCTCGTTTCCCTGAACACTTTTGACGCAAATGGTCCATTATAATGTTTAAGTTTTCAAATAGATAACTTGTATATTAAAAAACAACGCCTCTAAATGGATATAATCCTGTTTACTTACTAAAGAATTGAGATATTAACAACCTTGTAGCAAACGTTAATGTTTAAATGAAATGCCAATCAAATATTTATTGCCTGAGGATATTAACAAGCAGCACGTCAAGTCGACAGTGACAGCTAACTTTTGTTAACGTTTTAAAATGTATATTGTCACCATTCTACCGTTTCAAATAGGCCACTGGGGTCACAATTTTTTGCGTCATTTGCGTCACAAAAACCAAACTGAAGTTAAAGATGAGTAGTAGATAGGTCTGTTAGGTATATTTGGCTAGGCGCAACCTAAACATACTGTTAAAACTATAATACAACGTACTCTTATTATCAATAACAAACCCGTTCATAGATTAAACATAAGTGTTATTTTTTAACTGATGAATACGATGCATTAAACATTCTCATTCATTTGACCCCTACAAACGATAACGTAATGAAATACTACATTCTATAGAGCTCAGTGTACCTATTTTTATGTACTTACTTGGCAAAATCTCTAATTATATCAATAAACCATATTTTGTGTACAAGCTACAGTGACAAAACAAACATTGAAACGCCAGTTGCAACTCACAGCGCGGACGTTTTAACAAATTTTAGATACCTATTCAGTTCAGGTGAAACGACAATGGCACGAATCACCTAAACGCCGGAAAACGTCGCCGACAGCGGCTTTCAGTGCACCTGACGTTCTCTGACCGGTCGAGTTAAGTTTTCTATTGCTAAGTATGTATTTCATGGGATAGGTATTTTAACACCAATTTAGTTAAAACAATCTACATTGTTCTTATTCTAGTCGCAAACTAAAGCGTTCCGTGGTGATATTCTACAAGCACCGCACTTTGTTAATAACTTTGTATAGTCAAGAAGTCACTTCATTAAACTGTAAGGGCAAGAGCTGATTTTATTATGTTGTACTACGAGTATATATATATTTATTTTATGTGTGTGAAAAACCAGTTCCGTGGCCATTTCAAGGGTCTCAAAAAAGTTCGGGTTGCTCAACAGGTCGAGACAGTATTTCTTACCGGCCACCGCCTACAGGTTTATAAGGCACAAGTTCGCCCACGGAAGGAATACTGTCCTCATCTATGGGCACGTGCACCTCAGTACCAGCTTCTCCCTCTGGACCACACCCAACGGAGAGCGACTCGAATTGTCGACTGGCAGCGCATTACCGATCGGTTTGACTACTTGGCGCTGCGTAGAGATGTAGCCTCGCTTTATATTTTCTATCTAATGTATCACGGGAAATACTGTGCCATCGCCCTACGCGACAACATTTCCATCTTCACCACGTGGACGGTTAGTAGTCCTAAACTGTGCGTTTCTCCAAAAAATTCCTGCCTTGCACAGCTAAACTATGCATGCCTGCGGTATTTCCGGACCGATACGACCTTCAAACCTTCAAGAAAAGAGCGTACTTCCATCTTAAAAGCCGAAAGTACACTTACAACTCCTCTTGTATTACGGGTGTCTATGGGCAACGGTAATCGCTTATCGTCAGGCGATTCATCTGCTCGTTTGCCACCTATATCATAAAAAATATGTTGGCTATGTGGGGCTTGCTAACTTATTCCACAAGGTATAACGAAAATAGTGGGAATCCGTTTAAGAGTTTATTTGATCAGAAGATCAGAAAAAAGTACAGGAAAAATTTATTTGACGTGATTTTTTTTTCTATAGGGCAGGTCGTTCAAGTCGGCCAATCATCCATACAAAGGCCAAAACTATTTGCGTCGAAAAAAAATCATCTACTTTTTCCTAATCAGAACACGATACTGAATATGCCCTTAAACGGATCCCTGCTATTTTTGTTACACCCTGTATACTCCACGTCGCGTCATCCGACAAAGAAGACAAATCCATGAATTGCTATTCCTGCCGATACATATATAGTGCTATTCTCCAAACATGCGAGGAAATCAGGTAAAATAATCATAATTTAAGCATTAACCAGCACTCAAACCGAACCTTCACATCACAAACGTCAAAAACAATTTCATTATTTAATTATTTAAAAAAAGTTAAAGGCACAACTTATTCTGCCATTCAGTACCAGTCAATATTCGTTCAGTCAATATAATTGTGCAATATAAGCTGTGTGTATGCACGCATGAGGTCCTTAAAAAATAGATAAGTTATAGTATTTGATTTTATTAAGGAGTATTCGTACGATCATAAACGGCTGTCTTGTAAGAACGAGATATGTAAGGTCGTTTATCTATCTGACGCTATCCTATAGCTTGAAATGATACTGACCGGGTCCTGAAGACGCAGCCCGCGGCTATATTAATGCCTGTTTGCGTTTTTGAGTGAGTTAGTTAGTGTTTAAAAAAAGGAAAAAACAATATCTACAGTAATAACTTCCCGTCCGATAAAACACATAAATAATGGTTTCCATTTTTTAAATTTGAGTTTGACCGTAAGAAGAGCTTCGTAGAGAAGAGAATTATTTTTGCTACAATAAGGTGAACAGTTCCAAGCATATTGGAGAATATTCTTTTATAGGCGAAGTCAATAACCATGTATATAAATTCTTGATATTAAATCAATCCAAAAATGACCTGTAAATGTATTAATAAACTGATACAAACCGCAATTAAAGCGGCTTTTAATCGTGGATTTTCTCTACTGAGAAAGAAAAAGTTTTTGCTGTAATTATTTCGGAAGGCGCTAGCCTGCTAGATAGTGAAAATACACTTACACGAAAAATTCGGGTAAAGCCTGACGTATATTTGACGTGGTGCGTGCGCTTCAGTATGCTTGAAGAGCCCTTGACCCTCGGACTGATAAGCCGTATGAGGTGCGCTGCGCGGCCAGTGTCGGGCGCCTACGGCGTTATCATACTCAAAGAAGCGAGGCGGGGGAAGCCGACGTAAATTTCTGGGCACCAAAGGCGTCCTCATATAAACGGGGCTTGTTAAAGGGGGCACTGCGCGTGATCCGATGCCTCGTAGTATAGGTAGGTACCTAATATGACTATAGGGGTGACGCCTAATATGTGGCCCGGAATTTTATTGTAGTCGATTTTTTGTTAAAATATATTAAGTCTATAGTAAATAAATAATAGTGAGGTTTACTGTTTGCAGAGCCACTATTTAAAAATCGTGTGATATACGGAACCCTTGGAACGCGAGTCCGACTCGCACTAGGCCGCTTATTATTTACACCACACCTTATTTCGATCGAATATTATTGAGTATCCAAAAAGGTATAATGTTACGCTATTCAAACCTGTTCCAACTCACAGGCTGCCCGCTTTAGCTAATTAACCTCAGCACAGGCTGCTCTCAAACTAGGCAAATCAAGGGTGAACGTAATGAGGTTTTATTTAACTTCACTGTACTGATTCCATTTGTATTACTTGGAATAACTACTAAACATAAACTGGCATAATAACTGGTAACTAGTCTCGTAACTTATTTGCAGTACTAAAAAGCTAACTATTTTTTTTTTCTCGCTTTGTTCTTTAATATACATTTTACAGGTACTCATTTATTTTAATAAATTTAGGAACGCTAACACGAATTAACTCGACTAATCATACAACTTGAAATCGCATATTAAACAAACCTAATAATAAATTTGTACGTGAATTTTCAGAATAACTTTTACAGTACATATGGGGCTACTTTATAGCACTAGTGCGAGAAGTAGCATATTATGTTACTGTGTCGAACATTTAAAGGGCCATATGTACTGTAAAACGTTGTACGATACATGTGCGAATAGGTAATTCGCAACTCGTGTCGATTTAAAACACTCCCTTCGGTCGTGTTTTAATTTATCGCCACTCGTTTCGAATTTCCTATTTTTCGCACTTGTATCGTAATGTACTATTATGTGTCTGTTGTATTTCTCGTATATTCTAGGAACTCAACTTCAAAGTTCGCCAGAATGTTTGTTCAATTTAATTTAAATTAGTCTGATTCGCGAATATTTAGTTAGTTATTTACGTAAGCTCAGTTTAGAGCGAAGAATGTTTAGGTTAACGGACAGGCGGAAAGCGGGATCACAGAAAGCTCATTTAGACTTCAAAATGTTGGCTTAGCTGTACATAAGAAAAACATTTAGTTGTGCCAATAAATGTTTGATATTCAGATCAGATGGATATGAGCAAACTTTTTTTCACCAATTTAGGGGATTAATGTAAACTTTCAATGAACGCTTTTACTCCCCTGGGGAATTAATTTCTAAAAACGCTGAAATCACTTTTCTTGTTGCCTATTATTGTGTCTTTTTACAACATTTTAAGATTACTATTTACAAAAATTTTCGTTCCCGATGCAAACTTACAACCCTTTTTTCACCGCCTTGAGGTATGAGTTTTCAAAAACGCTGAAATTAGTTTTCTTGTATTTTAGTAAAATACCTTTTTACGAAGTTTCAAGTTCCTAGCTCAAAATAAAACTTGAACCCCATACAAACCTTCATCCCCTTTTTACCCCCCTTAGGGGTTGAATTTTTAAAAACGTTGAAATAACTTTGATTTGTAATCGGCTATTATGCCTTTATAGAAGTTTCAAACATTGGTAATGGTTTCAAACTTTCAACCACTTTTTAACCGTTTTAGGGGATAAAATTTTAAAAACGCTGAAATTAAATTTCTTGTGTTTTAATAATATGCCTACGTACAACGTTTCAAATCCCGCACTCAAAAAAATATTTGATCTCCATACAATCTTTCAACCCCATTTTTCACAACCTTAGGGGATGAATTTTCATAAACTCTGAAATAAGTTTTCTTCTATTTTTTATAAAATACCTTTTTACAAAGTTTTAAGTTCCTAACTCAAAATAAAACTTGAATCCCATACAAACTTTCATCCCCTTTTGTAACCCCCTTAGGGGTTGAATTTTCAAAAACGTAGAAATAACTTTGATTTGTCATCGGCTATTATGCCTTTATAAGAAGTTTCAAAGCATTGGTAATGGATTCAGACTTTCAACCCCTTTTTAACCCTTTTAGGGGATGAATTTTTAAAAACACTGAAATCACTTTTCTTGTATTTTAATAATATGCCTACGTACAAAGTTTCAAATCCCGCATTCAAAAAAATATTTAGTCTCCATACAATCTTTCAACCCCTTTTTCACCACCTTAAAGGATGAATTTTCAAAAACGCTGAAATCAGTTTTCTTGTATTTTATTGATATATCTTTTTACAAAGTTTCGAATTCCTAGCTTAAAATAAAACTTGATCCCCATACAAATTTTCATCCCCTTTTTAACCCCCTTAGGGGTTGAATATCTCAAAATGGCTTCTTAGCTCTTGTACACTTTATAAATGCAATCTAGTGTGTAAATTTCAACTTTTTAGCATTTGTAGTTTCGGCTCTGCGTTGATGAGTCAGTCAGGACACGTGCATTTATATATAGCTATTTAAAAATTAGGGTAGAATATTTATTTGCAACCCCTAAAAAGTCTAAACTAGAATTGCTCCGAAATTAACAAAAACAATAGGAATTAGGAACACACAGGTATAAAGATACATAAAGGAACGACCGCGTTGCGGCTGCGCTCCAAACAATACTATAATCGCTCAATAATATTTTCAATTATAGCCTAAGGACTCAAAGTGCAATATTGTTTGAATTGACAACAACAACGTTACCGGCAAAAAAACTTGTTTGAAGTCGATGCATCAGAGACATCCCATGCCAACTACGGTTATACAATAATAAATTGAATTTAAGCGTGTGTAAAGATTACAATCATTTGAACTGGTCCAAAACCCTATTATGAGTTAACTGAATACACTGGATTTTTATTTCGGTTACCGGTAATACGAGTTAACTCGATCTGATACGGTCACCGAATCGAAAATTAACCTTATCAGAAGGTTACCGATATGGTTGGGGTTTTTATAACCACTTCTAAAATAACCCTATGAAAAACCCCGGTTAAGGTTTCGGCCCCTGAGGGGTTCTGATAATATTTACTTCTAAAATCATGTTGTACAATGTAAGCTAAATGTAATTGAAGTAAGGAAAAGTTTATAATTTTTATAGGATCGGTGATTTTGGATTAAAATTATTCAAATTACATAATAAACGATAATAGATATAAAGTTTTTTCTATATATACATATAAAACATACGTAGCTAACAAGGAATTCATACAAGTTTTACAATTTTGAGAGAGGCAGATGAAACGAATAAATCAAATACCATTACGAGTATTTCAATAATAGCCTTTCAAAAATGTATCTCTGTCCAGATTTGCTTAACAACTCCCAAAACATTTTAATATTAATTACCACTACCGTTGAATCGTATCGGTTTGACGCGCCTACCGCTCCAGCACAAAGGCTGAGAAATGAAAATCTAGCAAAACTGAAACAAACTGTGAGCGGTCATTGTTAGATATGAAATTAATAAAACTCGGGCGCGCCTGCCGAGTAATACGCTAGACGCAGCTTTGAAACGAAGAATTAAATATACTTCTCGGACCCCGTGTTTGTTACATCACCCAAAACTACTGAAGTAGTTTTCGAGTGTATCAAAATAACTCACACAAAATCTGTGTATGACCTGCTTAAAAATCTTAAAATAAACTAAACTAAAATTGTGTGTTTCGTTACAATCAATGTAATAGCAACTAAACCAGCAAACAAAATACTTAATCATAATTATTATGAGAGGACCGGACCTATCGGATTTGCTACTACAACTCTTAGGAAATGCATAATAAATCCCAATGCCCACATTTTTAGATAAACACGGATATTAAAGAAATAATTAAAAAAAAACTAATTGCGGTTGACATGGAGTGTAATTTTAATATACAGCCTACCCTCTCTCCCATATATTTTGGGGGATTGCGCTTATTTCGCTCTAAGAGTAATTTCATATTTATGTCGTGGCCAGTTATTAGAGTCGATCATTTAATGAAAATCTTTATTTCATGCAACTAGTGACCCATAGATCAATACCTTAACACTAGAATACATATTATAAAAAGATATTTTAAAAATAATAACAACGTAACACATTATGGTTGCTATGCATTACGCAACCCTGTAGAACAGAGTAAGGGAGCTGACTGAGCTGAGCACATAATGATAAAGTCAGCCATATCATGAAGTGATCTGGCCACTACATCAATATCAAACGTTCATGCATCCGTCCATCCGTCCATCATTCGTATGTATTTTGTGAGCAGCTATTTAGTTTAGAAGTTAAAATTAATAAGTTGTATTCCACTACAAGTACAGTCAGCATCAAAAGTAGCGGATCAAATAACGCTTCATAAGTATCTACCATTCTGTAACAGCTTAACAAAAAGTCGAGTCTTTAATATAGAACAACTAAGACTGTAAAAGATATATTCTTGAACGCGATTTTTTTTAAATTATTTACATACACACACACATTTACATTTGGAAAAGTCACACGAAATATCAGATACTTTTGGCACGTTGTTTCATCCGCTACTTTTGATGCGGACTGTACCTAATTAAAAGTGTTTTTTTTTTTCAAGAATACCTAACATTAAGGTTGCAATAAGTGTTCCTGTTGCAATAAGTGTCTTCTGAAATAATTGCTAATAAAAAAATCAACAATATTGTTACAAAATACCCACCAGATTAAACTTTCTCTAGTGCTTCTAGGATGACGCCTCCTAGTCTTTAAAGTATTTCTTTATTAATTATAACTAAGCACTTCCAGAAATCAAAGTTCTACGTGAGTCCCAATTTCATATCGATATGCAATTTGGCAGTTGCACTACCAGTGCAGGGAAACGATATTCTAGCATTCTGGCGAGAATGCGACGAACGTGAGAACTTTGTGTTTGTGATTTGTAAGATATTTCCATTTTGCCTTATTTTATTACTTTTTAATATTCTCAAAGCTTCACAGAACTGATACTCGGCTCAATTCAAACAATGCTTATAAGATGAAACTTTTTTCAAACAAAAACGGTCCCATTTGACACTGAAAGATCGATATCATATCTTTGTCACATCTTATAAGTATTGTTCGAATTATGCCGACTATTATCATTACCGGAGTCCATTTAACTTAAAAACGCTATCGCTGTCATATAATACAATCTAATAATAATATAGAGATTACATAAAAACGCGAAACAGTCCATCGCGTGACATTTCATAAATTCCTAAGTTAAGTGTGACTTTCACTTGAATAGTCTACATAAATACAGGATGTAAGAATTATTGGGTCCATAGGAGTAACTACCTAAATCGTTGAATTAGAAACCATTACTTAATTCCTAAGAAAATAAGATTTTTTGGGAAAAAAAATCTTGGCTATACTATTTACATCAGAAACTTTGTTATTTTGTGGCATTTCTTATACCCTAACGTGCGTTATCTTTCATATATTATGAATTCAGATCTTAAAACATCAATTCTATTCTACTCTATTAGGACATACCCGGATGTCCTTAAACTATGTCCAAAAGATAGGTATGGGCACTGTGAATGCCTCTCGCTTTGTGTGGTAGGGCTAAGCACAGAGGATGTCATTCCAGATCTAGAGCAGAGTTCAACTGGGGAAGTACCTCCACCTACAGAAAACCGCAGCCAAATAACACTAGACCCTATTCATAGTGTTGTGTTCCTGCCGGTGAGTAAGGTTGCCGGAGCTCAACGACGGAGTTGCAGGTTGCAGGAGTATACAGGGCGTCCCAAGACTATGGGATATCAATGGAAAGTACCTTAAATATCGTAGATAGGATATTTTGCTGAAAGAAGACTTTATTTAATTTTAAAAGTAAGTAATAATGCATTCAAAGAATTTCTAAAAAAAATTGAAATTTGCTTACTTTTTCTGGGAATTATACCGAATCTTGAAATTTTAATCAAAAATTTTACTCTATTCATTTCTTTTGCGATATCATAATTATTTCTGAGATAACTTATTTTTTAAGCATTCTTTCGATTGGCATCATAAAAATACAGGATGGTTTTTTTTTACATTTGAGTCGGTTCGATTTCCAGACAAATCAACTTATTTTTTTAAATCTTTGGATGAAGTATTATCAACGTCGTCAACGTCGTCAAAGTCAACGTCGGGTGTTCGGTAGATGGAGTTTATATTAACAATATCAGCTATGCAGACGACATGGTGCTGCTCACGCCATCTCTCGGCGCATTGCAAAATTTGCTCGGTGTTTGTGAGAGGTATGCAGTGGACCATGGGCTCAGATATAATGCTAAGAAGAGTGAATTCCTAATCTTCAAGGCCGGTGCTAAGACGTACGAGGTTGTGCCACCAATTGCTCCATGTGACACTCATTTAAGCCGAGTTAAGCATTTTAAGTATCTGGGGCACTGAAGACCTCTCTGATAACATGGATATAGATAGGGAGAGAAGGGCGCTGTCCGTCCGCTGCAATATGTTGGCTCGGAGATTTGCAAAATGTACTAGAGAAGTAAAGCTAACGCTCTTTCGGGCATACTGCCAGTACTTTTACACCTGCAATCTCTGGGTCAATTATGCGCAGAGGACGTACAGCGCACTTCGTGTGCAATATAATAACGCGTTTAGAACATTGCTGGGGCTTCATCGGAGGTGCAGCGCTTCTGGCATGTTTACGGAGGCGGGGGTTGATGGTTTTCATGCGATCATGAGGAAGCGCTGCGCCGCATTGTGGGAAAGGATGCGGGGGAGCCCTAGTACGCTTCTGAAGGTGTTTGCCGACAGGTGGGACTCACCCATGTTAAAAAGATGGATCAGCCTTCACACTACTTTTTTAAATTTTGATTGGTGACATGTTTTAATTATTATTATTATTTGACGAAATTTAATTTTAATTCTATACATTTTATAATTTTCAAAATTTAATTTAATGCTTTTAATTGTAATATCTTAATTGTGAATTGTTATGTTATATTGTTTAATGGAAAATTTAAATTACTGTAGAGATAAGTTATTGACATTTTATTATTTTATGCACATCCGGTTATGTCTGTGTTTGTGATCTCTGTATGTACTAACAATAGTCTTGTAAGTTATGTTGTGTAATACTAACACTTCTATGGGTTTTGCCTGAAATAAAGGATTTAATAATAATAATATATGATCCGCAGGGCAGCTTGTGGCGAGCTGTTGGGGAGTAACGACCCCACGGACCCGTGTACTCCCGATAGTCGGTCAGGGTCTCCGTCTCCGACGTGTCTTCGTCGGTCGGAGTGGACCCCAAGGGGATCCGCAGGACTCTCAGCTCTGGCTTGCCTTCATTGGCCGTCCAGAGAGGAGTCGTTAGAGCTAAATGCTCCAGGGGTGGAAGGAAAACTTGCATAAGACGCGAGTTGGCACAGTGGCTGTTATCAGCCACTGGGTAGAAAGCGGCGTACACCTCTCGACACCCCTGAGCCGCTCACACCGGTGTTGCTCCTGGTCGTCTTCACGACGGCGCAAACCTGTGGTACTAAGTACTGCGGATCGCAAGGCGGCATGGGAGAGTAAGGTGCTTCACGGGCGGTTCTACAAGGCCCTCATGGGACCCGACGTGGACCTGCTCGCGTCGGTGAACTGGTTACGATTCGGGGACACCGAGGGTTTTGCCTGTGCAATTGCGGACGAAGTGATGATGACGAACAACTATCGGAAATATATCCTGAAGGACGGTACGGTTGACATTCTGTCGGGCACAGGCATATAATTTCCGGTTGTTCTCATCTTGCTAACGGCGAGTACTTGCATAGACATAATCTCGTAGCCAGGATTATTCACCAGCATCTTGCTCTTCTATACAGCCTTGTGGACCGCGAAGTATCGTACTACAAGTACTCACCTGCGCCAGTTCTCGAAAATGGTCGTGCCACGCTCTATTGGGATCGATCTATTATGACTGACAGGACTATTGTAGCCAACAAGCCTGACATCGTGATAATAGATCGATCGCAACGCCGGGCCGTGCTCGTCGACATCACCATCCCCCATGATGAGAATCTCGTGAAAGCCGAGAAGGACAAGTCCAGTAAGTACCTAGACTTGGCTTACGAGATAACCGCCGTGTGGGATGTTGATTCGACGATCATTGTCCCGATAGTCGTTTCAGCGAACGGTATCATAGCGTGAGTCTTGACCAACACCTTGAGAGACTCTCGCTAGGTGGTCGGATCAAGGGTCAGATACAGAAGGCGGTGATCTTGGACACGACGCGGATAGTCCGGCGGTTCCTTTCTCTGCGGCCCTGACCACCGGCAGCCTGGGCCCTGCCCCGCTGCTGGCGGCACCCTAGGTTAGGTTTTTTATAATGTGTTTATATCTTTTGTATTGTTTTGTAAGTGTTTTTGTATTTTAATTGTATATACACATTGTAAAAATCCTAGCCTGAGAAAAGAAATAAATAAAGGAGATAATAATAATAATTACTCAGTTTTGAAAATAAAATAAATTCTCCTTTTAGCAAAATATCCTATGTCTTATGTTTAAGGTACTTTCCCTAGATGTCCCATAGTCTTGGGACGCCCTGTATAGGCTACGGAGACTGCTTACCATCAGGGGGCCATATGCTTGTTTACCACCGACATAGTATAAAAAACTAACCTTACTTTTAAGATGACGTTCGTATTGCAATGCAACTGCAGCTGCATTACTGTTGCTTAACGCGGGCGCTGTCACAATCAATTTGCTTGACAAAATTAGTGATGTTCACAGCATATGTTTTGAATAAATAGTGACTGTAGCATTCAAGGGTTTAAATCCCGATGGTGCCTCAAATTATTATTTTATTTGTATACATATTTATGAAAATATTTTTTATACCGTTATATCTTAAGTTATATTGTGACTTTAAATTATCAATTGAAAATGTCGTGAATGAATGAATAGCTACAAAATGCTTCTAATGCTAGCTTTATACCAAATATGTTTGCGTGTGCGTCATATTTTTGGGAAAGCGATGGATAATAAAAAAACAGGAAAATGGTGTTCATAAAACAAAACAAAATATTGTGACCATGATGGAATTCGAACTTGAACTCATTTATTTGTTTTTATCCGCCTAAATTTGTTTTCTATAGCAGTCGCGCCTCACAAAGTTCTATCTAAAGTCTTTAAGGCTGTTATTATTATAAAGTTGAACAGTGCAATTAACTTAAGAGAATATTTTAGTAATTTTCCTCTATCTTTACGTACATTAATACGTTATGTTTCATAAATAAATATTATAAGACATTATTATCTCCTTTATTCAGTGTAGGTCTTAGTTTAGGTGTCTTATAATATGAATATAAATGTTAAATATAAAATCACATGCAAAACAATACAAAATACATATAAACCCATTATAAAAACTTATTGACGTTGACGTGAAAATGACATAATTTCACATACAGGCAGTTTTTTTTTTAAACACTACAAATTTTGATAACTAACCTATTGACGCGTAAAAATAATTGTTTCGTCAAATCCTTCTTCTTCTTCTTCCTCGCGTTGTCCGGGTCCGCTTGACAACTAATCCCAAGATTTGGCGTAGGCACTAGTTTTTACGAAAGCGACTGCCATCTGACCTTCCAACCCAGAGGGGTAAACTAGGCCATGTTGGGATTAGTCCGGTTTCCTCACGATGTTTTCCTTCACCGAAAAGCGACTGGTAAATATCAAATGATATATGACGTACGTAAGTTCCGAAAAACTCATTGGTACGAGCCAGGGTTTGAACCCGCGACCTCCGGATTGCAAGTCGCACGCTCTTACCGCTAGGCCACCAGCGCTTTCGTCAAAATTGTTTCGTAAAATACACTGTTAAAAATCAGAAAATATCTGTTATTTAATAAACTAACAATCTACTATTTAGTCGAGTGACAATAAGATGAAAGTCAGTTTGACATTTCTGCACTGATTGTCAAATAGGTATCTATATCAGTTAACTAAAGAAGTGAACGAATGATCATTATTACGAAAATACTAATTGGAATCCTACTCTATGTAATAGCGTGACGTCATTTTTCCCTAGTTACTACACAAATTGACTAAGGCCCGCAGTTAACAAGACTTGTGTCGTAGGTAAAAAGACAGCGATATATGTTGTATAGGTATGCCTCTGTATAATAAATAAATATAAATAGATAGTTAAATACATAAAAAACACCTATGACTCAGTAACAAATATCCGCGCTCATCACATAAATAAATGCCCTTACCAGGATTCGAACCCGGCACCATCGGCTCCATAGTTAGTCACTTCCCACTAGGTGAGATAGGAAGTCAAAATCATAATGTAAATTTAAGTAAATAATGAATAATAACGGCTTTGTTATTTATACGTAGCGAGGAGAAAATCTGAATACAGTTAAACATGAATATTAATATCTTTTTAATAGACTACAATACTGGTATATTGATTAATGAAGGCTGAAAAGGGCCATGTCTATCATTAGTTATTTGTACAACAAGAGAACAAAGTACGAGATTTCTTCGAGCGTCAATTTTGAGACCCGCACAAGACAAATTTCTAATTTAAAGCTTGAGTGTAACACAATATAACTTTGATCTCGTGTGGCACATAAAACTTTTTGCGGTGAAATGTAAGATATACTTGAAAATAGAAATAGAAATATTTTATTCGTAAACACAAACGAGACAATCTACATATAAGAAAAAAACCGGGCAAAGGCATGTCGGACCATACTCAGTGTAGGGTTCACCACCACACCATCACCATCACCCGTCACAATAGCCTTAAACAGGGTCTATAAGCGGTATTCTGTGTAGGTATAGCGGTAACAACCAAAAGGAAGTAGCTTTGCAGCACTTTTACTAAGAAGGGAAACCTTTTTGCAAAAACTCAATAATGGCTCAATCGATAATGTTTGGTATAGTTTTCATTTAAAGTATTTACGAAGTCTTACTTGAAAGATTTTTTTTCATATTTTTTGGACCAAATGTAGAGGAGGGGATACAATTTATTTTTCTTTCAGAGCGAATATTTCCGAATATTTTATCTTTATCAAAAATTCGTTTTTGAAGACCCCTATTCATTTTCCTTTCAAGGCCTTTCCAACGAGACCCCACATCATAGGGTTAATGCGAACAAAAATGTAGCGCAGGTACCTACCCTAAAAATTGTTTTTATTGTAATTCTTATTCTGCAATTTTATTCAACATTGATTTATGTATACACGCCAAATTGCAGTTTTCTAAAACTAACAATAACGGAGCAAAACCCCAGACGAACAGACAGACGGAGATGGCGAAACTATGATGTTTCCTTGTTTTAATACGGAACCTTAAAACGTAGATAGAATAAAGTGCCACGAAATGGCCGCATCTCAGCATGTTGCTGGTGGTATCCACTGCTGATATTTCGATGAGACGAGACGTGAAGGAGAAGTGTGGAGAATCACGGCTGGTAACAGGTAAAAAAGGAACATAAAATAAGCAGAAATAAATTACGATCAATGGACAAATGATTCCAAAATACAAGAAAAGTTATACAGATATATAGTACAACAAGTAAAATTTTAGAATAATTGTATGTTTATTACATTCAATTATACTTTTAAATCATACAATAATAACGAATTTATACTCGTAGTCATACTCCTGAGGTATTTTCAAAAAACACACTACCCGCACTTGATAAGATCTAATTTCCAATTCTAATAAAACACAATTTGGTCCAGTCTGAGTTTTTTTTACACGTTTATCGATGGCGCTTAAACCAATACAAACGGTTGATGGAACCAACACGCTTAAAAAATGCTGAAAACTGGTTACCAGTTAGAATTTTGTAATGTTTCGTGTTCGGGACAATAGACCCGAGCATGAAAGCTGTAAAATCAAGTTTTATTTTTAAAACATTTGAGGAGAGCAATTTTTTTTTATTGACCGAGCGTTAGCGAAGGTGTCCGTTTCAGCTTGGGCAAAAATGATTTCGTATGCCCGGTTATTCTTCTCTACAGGTCGCAATTCTTAACCGATTCTCGTGAAATTTTGTGACCAGATTCAATGATTAAATATAATTTTTGTCGGTCCAATTTTTAAATTGTTTAAAGCGGAAATTGGCAAAAAGGACTTAAGCGCCAATAGTGTATATGGCGCTTAAGAACATAGTGAGTTCACTGTGACGAAGAGGTCTACAGCTCACATACGGCCCGATTAGAACTTTAAAATAAATCAAAAATTTCCTAAAGATCAAAAGCAGTGTTCAGTGTCAAAAGTGACGTTTCTTCAAACAAAAACGTCACTTTTGACACTGAAATATCCAATCCATATAAAGACGTAGGTATCTTAAAGTTCGAATCGGGCCGATAGCCACTAGTTTAAATGTCTCTAAATCGTTTCACAGTGATTTGTGTTCGAGTAAAACATAAGTGGGCTAAAACTTCTATTAGCCAACGCTTGTTATTTTCACCTTTTGTATTATCTAATGATTTTGATATTAATAGTTTAGTGTTAAAACCGAATCGAGTAGAATTCTGCACCCCTAGTGTCAATTTATTCGATAGCGAAACGTGACGGAGGCGTTTGCGTTAAGTCTCATTTTGTATGGGATTTAGAAACAGCGCGCCAAGCGGGACGTTTTGGAAATTCAAAATCCCATACAAAATGAGAGTTAACGCAAACGCGTACGTCAAGTTCCGCTGTCGAATAAATTTACACTAGGGGTACTGAAAGTTTTAACAGGCTTTTTTTGACACGGTACATCTTTAACTGTGTTTTATTGATTGATGATCAAAGTGACAAAAGTGTCATCGGAATCAGCATGTACTATACCTTCAGGTACCTGCTTATGTACAGTGTCTTTCTTATTAAAATGTTAGGAATAACCACTGTATTATAATATTGAAAGCATTTAATTAAAACGTCGAATTCGTCTCACCCAGCCTCAAAGATTCATCGTTTTGTTTGCGACCGTTAATTAGGGACTAATTAATCAGAATTCAATTATAATATTGTAGCCTGTATTTGTTACAATGGTTATCTTTCTTTGTTTGTAATGACATGAAGAGCAAATTAAAGAAGACTAAAAAATGGTTTTTGTAAGTTCCAAAGTTAAGTCCTTACCTAGTAGATGTCGTATTTTTTCACATTTTAAATAATAATCTTATTTATCCGACTGACTAAGACGTTTGTGCACATTTTGAAGTGTTTTGGAAGTAGTTATAACAAATTTATTTTAATTTTGTTTTTTGACAGTTATTCGTAACATTACACATATTTTTTATCATCATGGTTTTTACGCATCTTTACTTACTTTTGACCATTTTATTATTTTTTGTCATACAGACGAACTCTAAAAACCCTTCAAATAATAAAGCATTTCTAAAGCGACAGAAAAAACAAAATGCGAAGGGTGCTTGCAGTTTGCTAGTTACTAAAAAAATATGAGAAATATTATGATCGATTCGCAAACTGAACAAAATGAATTAAGCTTGTACTTATTTCAAATGATTAACATTACCTATATTTTGTCTCAGAATAAAAAATAATGCGTGCCATGCGTGAAAGAAGTTTTTATTTACCGCCATATGACGTTCAGGTTATCTTTAATTTAGTGCGTACAATATTATTTTGTTTAGTTGTCTATAAACTACCTATAGCAAAACTTTTGTGTAAAATGAGCGATCTAGATATTTCGGAGGCGCCACCTCATATCCGAGAATACCGCGACAGAGCAACGATGCCGCAATGCTGGTCGTAACGTAATATAGCCGCTGGCCGTAGTTACATACGGTTCCTAAACACATCATAGAGAGCTAATAATATTTGTGTAGATAAAACAGTGTCAGTAACTGTAGAGAATTAGGTATTAAAACACTTGTGTGATCCTTTGTGACTCACTACGTTCGTTTCATAAAACCACACTCGTATTTTAATGCCTTTCATTATGTAGCAGTCACATAAATAAACTACTATTAATTTATTTACGATTAATGTTCGTTATTGTGGGTGCAACTGAAACAAGTGGTTACGCTTCCATACTAAATTTATACGAGAGCGCTAATGAGTGGTGACTTCCATTGGCTCCTGTGCTCTGTCTAGTAGTTGAGGTGGTCTGTGAGTCTGTGACCATGAACGATGCAAGATAATCTGTTCATTTTCAATGTACCTATCAGTATGGTTTGATTTTTTTTTTCCTGTTAAATTTGTTCCGTTTCAATTCAATTACGAATAGGCTATCGTAATTGAATCAGTAATTAATTAATAACTTCTCTTCGTCTTAAAATTAGTCCAAGAAACTGCCGTCCTTTTTCTAATGGTTTCAACTATTAATATATAATTTTGTCTTGAGTCATATGTATTTATGATAAGCCTCGCATTCCAATTTAAATGATCGGCAAACGGCCCGATTTGAAGAATGCACCACGATAACGATAAGTTCTGGTTTACATAAGTTCTCATTTAGATATCGTTTTTATGTCGTATAATTAACAGAAGCAGCTAGATTCGTAGAGCAGTAGAAATATCGTAGATAGATCTTATTGGGATTACAGCGGAATCAAAATAATCGTCAATTTTGACATGTCGTTTAGTTCTCGATCTTTTAAAAATCTTTCCAAGATCTTAAACGCGTCTCAATAATTCTTCGAATCGGGCCCAAAGAATATATTTGCCACCCCTTTAATTTCAAATAGTTAAACACTATTTGATTTATAATGCAGAAGCCAATTCAAACTTACATTTTAACATCATATTGATGTCATTTTATTCCTCCTGATTCCCAGAGGCCCTTATAAAGGCTTTATTCCAAAATTTAATTTTAACTTATATTAAAGATAAGGTTCCAAATTCAAGAACAAAACTTTTTAAGCTTTTGGGACTTAGGAGGATAATTTGACCGTGCATCTCGCTCGCACCAATACATGTACGGAATAGTACGAGCGAAATACAAGTACGAATGATAACTAAATTACATAATTTAGACATCAAAATTTATTTCTTGGCCATCAAAACAGATCGAATAACATAAATATTATAAATAATAATATCACGAAAACATACCTGTATTTCCAACATGATAGAATTTCCGCTCTACAATAAAATTGATCCATGAACGCAAATTACGATTACAGTGTGTGACACTCATATCAACTGCAATTTTTAAAATAAATGCGGGCATTTTCATAAAAAAAAAAACAAATCCCGATCTAAACTTGGCAATTTTTACATAAATTTTTGTATGGCAAAGAAAAACACCAAAATTTTGTATGTAAAACTGAAGACAACTCCTGATTTTAAGTCGAATTAACCCAAAATTTGTTAGTTTCTCTCGAATAGAAATCGAGTCCACTCCTGATATTTGGAGCATTTTTTGAAATGTTAAATTTTTCATACCGTCTAATTTTTTTCTGTCCCTCTAGGATGCGAAAAAAATACATTTTATTCCCTGCTGTCATAACAACATGACATGTCATTAACATGATTAGTACTATTGCAAAGTAGGAACTTTTGCAATAGTACTAATCATAGCCCTAGCTCAATGCATCAGTTTAACGATCCAGTGAGGAAATGCTGGTAGCGTCTTCGATACTATGCCGCAGGGGCCATTTATATATTTGTTTTAGTTTTATTTTAGATCTAATTTAGTAATATTTTAGATTTAGATTACTTATAGTTTTTATTATTAATTCTAATCATTGTTCGTACCAAATAAATGAAAAATTTAATAGCCCTGGTAAATGAAAATAAATGAGAAGCGTATACAATTGAAGTGTCACTGATCAACGTGATCGTAGACGTTCGTCATCTTCACGTTCGTCTCTCGATATTCCAGAATTTGTGAATTCACATCAAACCGTACGCCAGTTTGCTGCTGAAAAACAGCGAGCAATATTCGATTTTAATCGGAATGCCACTAAGTGATTCTGGTTCAAAATTCAAAGCGCGGGATCTAATATAAATTCGAAATACTTGGATTCCATTGTGTCCCTTTTCCTTCACTCCATTTTGTACTTCATGCCTCTCGCTATAATGCTCAAAATATAGTCTAGAAATCATTCACTCAAAGTTGAAGTAAAAATAAACTGATTTGCACACATAAATAATCCCATCGTTTTTTAATGCAATATTATTATAATTAGCTATTGGATAGTTAATAAAGTTTTTTTTTTACCCGTTAACAATGTTAACATCATGTCGCAGTCCTATCAATTGAAATCAAATTAAAAGGAGATCATTTATTTTCGGCCCACTTACTACTATCGCATTTACTGTTCATACGATTTTGTTAATTAAATATGCATATTATTAAGCAAAATATACATAATATTGGAGGCAAAAGAAACGCGAATTAGAATACGAAATAAAAAAAAAACATTTCCTTGTTCTTTTTGATTCCACGTTTTATTAAATACTCAAGGAGGCTATATAGTAAAATATCTTTTTGTGAAGATACAGCAATAAAAGTTTTGAAGTCCATAACGTCCTTATACCAATAACACAAGGCTTGCCTTCACCTAAACCGTGAGGACGTAAAGTTTTTTTTACTAAGGAGTTATATTCTCTTTGCACTTTTTTGCACTAAACTTGTTTATGGCGGCTAAATAAGTTTCTGTTTTGCTTTAACACTTACTACCCATGTCTGCTATGGAACCTTAAAGCAAGTATAGGTACTATAGATAGACTTGCTACATGCATGCGGCCGTGGCGAATGCGACGATAACAAATAGTACATTACGATACAAGTGCGAAAAATAGGAAATTCGAAACGAGTGGCGATAAATTAAAACACGACCGAAGGGAGTGTTTTAAATCGACACGAGTTGCGAATTACCTATTCGCACATGTATCGTACAACGTTTTACAGTACATATGGCCCTTTAAATGTTCGACACAGTAACGTAATATGCTACTTTTCGTACTAGTGCTATAAAGTAGCCCCATATGTACTGTAAAACATATTTTATCATTCCTGACAACATCCCACAAATAACCTACGTATAGGTAATGGTATAGGTACTAATCTAGAGCATTACACACCAAGCTTTGGTAAGGATACGCAATCCCAACCTTAAATAAATCATTATATTGTTGAAACTAGTGTTACAAATGGTCAGAGGGCCTACCGCGAAAACCGAAATTCACAAATTGCGGGGATCTTTCTCTTTTACTCTCACTAAGACCTAATTAGAGTGACAGAGAAAAATGCCCGCAATTGACGAACTTCGATTTTCGCGGTTATAAATTACAATGAACTAAAATGTAACATTTTATTGTATGATAGTACGATTTACATGTCAGATTTTGTCTATTTTCTTAAAAAGCCGCACTAATTTTATATTATAGTATGAATAGTATGCTTTTTGTTTATAAAAGTTTTTCTTGACAGGTTCTAGTTGTAATAGCACTATTTTTCAAAATTCCCGTTATATTATTTAGTACTTCTGTTTTTACCATCATAAATATATATCACAATCTACAAATTAAAACGATTCATTTCATAGAGGTATAGATAAGTATTACATGTATATTTCGATTTCAATTGCAATCAACACATTATTTGATGTTAACTAGATTTGGTCATGTGCATTGGTTGGTTGTTTGTTGGTGGGAAAACAGAACAGAGACAGTTAGTTATTACTCCAATGAACATCCCAGTTCTAAGACTAGCCTTGTAGTTTTCAAAGTGACCCGTGAGGCAGATTTCTCTAATATAGATAGTCTTCAGTAGGGGTAAGGCAATTGAATTGTAATGCATATACATACGTCTAATTTCCGCAGCGACGAAGTTTACATAGGTGGTTCATGAGGTATACTATATGATATGAGACAATTATTTACAATGTTTCACGCTTGTTTAGTTCTTATAGTTTATTTTTTCCGTTTAAGAGGAAAGATAAGGTTCTCTTCTTCATACAAACGTAGTCACCATTTTCCTCTCTGGAATAAACATCATAGAAAGTACATTTATAAAATTTAATGTATATTAACCATGCCTCTTCGTTTCACTTCCTTCGGTTTTCTATTTATTTATTATAAAAAAATCAACAACAATTTAACGAAGGGGCATAGATTGGTTATTGATATACAACGAATTGTCAACTACGAATACGTTTGAGTTTGTATGGAAAAGCGGTTTCGGGGCGGTCGTCCACTTTCGTCTTAGCTTAAATCTAACAGTTACGGTTCTTGAGATACCCGCTCTCGCTCCCGATCCTGCTGATAAACACAGACAAATTGCCGGCAAAGACTTAATAATAGGGTACTTACCGATTGTCATCCCTCGGAGTATGTCCTGAACCGTAAAAATAAGTAGGTTAGTCTACCTTACAAGTCTTAAGAGGCCTAAGTATACATACGTAGTTAAACGGCGAGTGCTCCGAGGAATTGTTCGGATTAATCCCTGCCTCTTCTTTTCGCCATCACCCTACGCGAGAACATTTCCATCCTCACCACTTAGATGGTTGGCAGTCCTCAACTGTGCAAAACTTTCTGTCTTGCACAGCTAAACTGTGGAATGAGCTGTCGCCTGCGGTATTTCCGTACCGATACGACCTTTAAACCTTCAAGAAAAGAGCGTACTCACATCTTAAATTCCGGCAACGCACTTACAACTCCTCTGGTGTTGCAGGTGTCCATGGGCGGCGGTAATCGCTTACCATCAGGTGATCCGTCTGCTCGTTTGCCGCCTCTATCATAAAAAAAGTAGTTACACTTGATTTGTTATTAATATAATATAGGTATAGTTCGTGTCATCCGCAATGACGCGCAGATTTATCAAATCCAATCTTTAATAACATGAGAATACGAGGCACGGCAGGCAAGGCACGCGTCTTCGTGAATGACACGATCTATAACAGGCATAGTTCATCTCGCGCTCAGCAATAAGCGTGAGCAAGATAATGTCGCATCAATGATAAATCAAGATCATTTGTCATTGATGCGACATATCAAGTTCTTAAAGACCTTCTAGATAGTATCAATTGATATTACGAAATTTGGCACGACAGCAATTTTGAAAGTTTCAGACATAAGACTGACTTCTCGCCTTAAGACGTTCTACGGTCTAGATTTCTGACTTGCAAATTTGGCTGTATTACGGCAGCTAAGTAAGCTGAGTAATCGGTCTCGTTTGTAGGATTAGCGCACTTCTGTAATCTGCTACCGCATGCACTGCGGTTGCGGACGCAGCTGCTTCAAGGGGACGTAATGGTTGGGGAGCCCAAGAGGGGATTTTTGTAGTTATTCTAGCGCGTCAGATTAAGATATGAGTGACATCTTGCGACCCCGTGGAGTCTACCTTTATCACATATCCGTCTATGTTGAGCTACGATTTGTTGAACCCCCCGCCAACCTGTTGGTTGGCGGGGGGTTCAACAAATCATTAAGCAGATTGTTGATTGGTTTAGTGGTGGAAATTAGTTCTATAATTGTGCTATTACTTAATCAGTCAATTATGTGTACGCGTTTTCTAAAGGAACCCACTAAATATCAGTTCGCCGGACGATATCTGCCTGTCAGTTATTCGCGTTTATCAGCTTTTGCGAATAACTGACAGGCTGATATCGTCCGGTGCACTGGTAATCAGTGGGCCCCTTTAATCTGGCGGTTACAATGTGAAAATCGGGCGAAGAACTTGTGATCATCAGATTAAGGAAATGCGTACAAATAATTGGCAGATTAAGTTATAGAACAATTAAAAAAGCGGCCAAGAGCATGTGAGCATGAGCGGCCGTCACAATAAGCTAAACTGGAGCTTAAAGTATAGTAAATTGTTAACCAAGGGATGAAACGGTACCTTTCACCCGAGTTAAACAAATAGGCAAATTTGCATAATCAGTACCTAATTAAAGTAAGTCTTTTTACTATGAAGGGGAAACTTTTTGCGATAACTCAAAAACAGCTAAACTGATCATGTCCGCTATAGTTTTCATTTAATGTATTTCGTAAGCTCTACTTCCACGATTTTTTTCATATTTTTTGGACCTATGGTTCAAAAGTTAGAGGGGGGGGACACATTTTATTTTTCTTTCGGAGCGATTATCTCCGAATATATTCACTTTATCAAGAAATGTTTGTTGAAGACCCCTATTAGTTTTGAAAGACCTTTCCAACAATACCCCACACTGTAGGGTTAAAGCAAAAAAAAAAAATTCACGCCCCATTTACGTGTAGGGGAGGTACCCTAAAAAAAAAAATTAGATTTTATTGTACGACTTTGTCGGCTTTATTGATTTATATATCCATGCCAAATTTCAGCTTTCTAGCACTAACGACCACGGAGCAAAGCCTCGGACAGACAGACAGACAGACAGACAGACGGACATGGCGAAACTATAAGGGTTCCTAGTTGACTACGGAACCCTAAAAAATGAACCTGGACCAAAATGACCAAATCCACAATCTACTTAACAATTTTATTAGCCCTCCGAAATTTAACAAAAAAAAAAACTGTAGGTAGACGCTTTTGCTCAACGGAAAATAAATGTAATCTTTCAATTCCAATAGATCCCTACGATGCTCAATAGTAACTACACATTTAGCATCGCCGGCTCCTCAGCTACAATTCATTTGTATGACGGTATGTAATAAGGTTGATGGCTGGTATAAACTTATTTCGGAAGTGAGAGTGACGATTCTGTTCAACCATGTTTTTGGTAAATTTGATTTAAATTATCTCATTATGATTAAAGTACTTCGTATGCTAAAAAATATTGAATAATATTCCAGTAAGAATATTCCGGTATATAAAAATACTATGCTACTTACCTATAGCATGCTTTGTTTACCACGTTCCGTCCCTTTGGTGACCTACCTATTTTTAAAAGAGGATTTCTCAAGCGGTCAACAGGGGTAAGGTTCGATAGAGGTAAATGCGCTTAAGATGGAGTGATGCAATTTCATCAGAGACACATCCTCTTTTACTTACTATACGTAATTTTACTTCGGTGAAGTAATTTTATTAGAAAATAGGTACTTTGAATCCACAAAATAAAGTTGTTTTTATACAATTACACTACGTTTCTGATTTCTTCAATAGGAAACTAGCGGGTAAGTAGTTACCTATTTAAATTCTAATGTTCTACTGTGTATACTACGCCCCTATTGCCCCGTTTATTGAACGAATTATCTATAGGCAAGCAAGAAGTTATTTGACATCTGATATAATATTCTTGAAATAGAAAGCAGATGAACATTGTATAAGATTCGGCAAAGGATCGTGCAGACAGCGACGCTATTTATTATGCGCAAGGCGTGAAACACCAATTTCCTGGTTCCGATGCGGTATCCGGTTACAGCTCTATGAACTTTTCGTCGAACATTATTTATGTATTTATTTTCTATACTGTACTTTTATTTGTCATTTCCTCACAAACACACAATCGTGGACAAATAATGACATACAGTTTGAAGATTTTTTATTTCATGACACAACACCTATAGTGGAGAGGAAGTAAGTGTAAAATGCCATATGCACTTTAGTCTCTGGCGATGCCGTTTGGCACAATTGTTCTTTGAGTCAGACAACGCTGATCTAGGCCAGTAGCCATGAGATCGTATCGTGGCTACCTCCAAAAATGAGGGGGAAACTAGGGCAAGTTACATATCATTTTCTTTTTCCATATAGTAAATTATATGGGATGAGCAATTCAATTTTGAAATAATCTGTTTGCCTTTTTATCTCAAGTGCTCATCAAGACGAATCTGATGACAAAAACAGCGTGTGCCTATGTTGCACCAAACCTGAGTTCCACCAGGTACTGCTAGGGTTCAGCATCAGCTCTATCTTGGATACTGCTGTCCCAAGTGCTCATCATGACGAGTCGGATGACGAAAACTGCGTGTGCCTATGTTGCACCAAACCTGAGTACCACTAGGTACTGCCAAGGTTCAGCATCAGCTCTATTTGGGATACTTCTCTCCCAACTGCTTATCAAGACGAGTCAGATGACGAAAATAGCGTGTGCCTATGTAACACCAAACCTGAGTTCCACCAGGTACTGCCAGAGTTCAGTATCAGCTCTATCTCGGGTACTGCTCTCCCAAGTGCTCATCAAGACGAGTCGGATGACCAAAATAGCGTGTGCCTATGCTGCAACAAACCTGAGTTCCACTAGGTACTGCCAGGGTTTAGGATCAGCTCTATCTTGGGTACTGCTCTCCCAAGTGCTCATCATGACGAGTCGGGTGACGAAAACAGCGTGTACCTATGTTGCACCAAACCTGATTTCCACTAGGTACTGCGAGGGTTCAGCATCAGCTCTATCTTGGATACTTCTCTCCCAAATGCTCATCAAGACGAGTTAGTTGACCGTAACAGCGTGTGCCTATGCTGCACTATACCTGAGTTCCATTAGGTACTGCCAGAGTTCAGGATCAGCTCTATCTCGGATACTTTTATCACAAGTGCTCAAGACGAGTTAGTTGACCGTAACAGCGTGTGCCTATGCTGCACCATACCTGAGTTCTATTAGATACTGCCAGAATTCAGAATCAGCTCTATCTTGGGTACTGCTCTCTCAACTGCTCATCAAGACGAATCTGATGACAAAAACAGCGTGTGCCTATGTTGCACCAAACCTGAGTTCCACCAGGTACTGCCAGGGTTCAGCATCAGCTCTATCTTGGATACTGCTGTCCCAAGTGCTCATCATGACGAGTCGGATGACGAAAACTGCGTGTGCCTATGTTGCACCAAACCTGAGTTCCACTAGGTACAAAATCGATTTCAAATAAGGAGATACCTACTCCATTTTAACCTATATATGTACTTACATGGATACAAGCACTTAACTGTTGTCCACAAAGCAGACATCTTTGGTTTAAAAATCTGTGTCAACTGATCATTTAAATGATGTTTTAATTACTTGATAGAAGGTATTATTTATCGATATTCACATTTGACCTTACCTTATAGTACGATGGCTGAACTGCGCGTTCTGCGCCCTCTATCTCAAAAACCGTTAATCGTGTGATAAAATGTTTCAAGCATAATTTGTTGCATATTTATGCTCTTCAAGTGACAACATCTCATATTTCTTACCCTATTTTTTTTTAGTTCTCTACATTTTAAATGAAACGAGGAATACGCCGATAGTTTATTCTTTTTAATACAGCTTGTATTAAAAAAAAATGTGTAGTTATTCTAAAATAGCGTAACTCCAGTTCTACACCAGAAGCTAATCTTGTCTCGATTGGAAAAAAGTCAATCAATCAATTTTTCATGTTATGGCTCCATTAAGGTGTTGATGATTCTGCCAATGTCGAGGTTGGATAAGACACGGCTTGGAAAAAAGTCATGACTTACCTAATTAATTTGACGTTGTCATTGTCAAGGTTTTAAACTGGTTTTAAATCAATTTTGGTAAAAATATCAGATGTCTACGAAGATCTTGGATATAATAACGGATACTGATACATGAATACGATACCTGGCTTTCATACGGATTTGATGGACCGACGGATAAACAATAACGAATTTAATGTAATTAAATGTTTATGCCATGTCTTCGACGAATCATTTTTGCAGTAGGTAAAGGTAGGACGAAACAATGTTTGGTATACTTTGGGGGAGTATATTATATACTTCATCGATCCATACGTCTTTGTCCATTTTAAAAACGATTTCTCGATAATTATGCAAATAAATTTTTATTTGTTTTGAATTTCAATAATAACGTCGTATTATTGACAATGTGATATCCAATATTATGACAGCATTTTTTTTCTGATGAATGACAATGGCATTTCACCTATTGTGCCGGAGAATTAGTAAAATTACAACAATTGTTTTATTCTTTTGTATTTCTTGTAATAAGCGATATTAAATTTATATTAATATATTGCAGTGAAGAGAAGAGATCAGAAACCTTTTTTTTCCAAAGCACTTGTACTATTTCAGGTGTGATAAAAATGAAATGTTGTCAAAGTTCAAAGTTTAAAGTTTTTTTATTGTATGTAAGAATCAGGTTACATTGTAGGTCGAATATACAATTGCATATTTGTCACACCGAAACTTTACCTTTTCAGGTGTACATACATGTACAGTATACACATATAATTATGTTAACATATTTACTTACATACTAGTAACACTCATCAGAAACTTAGATAATCATTAATACAGTAAAAACATTCTTTTATAAGCCACGTTTTTAATAAAGTCAATTTCTTTCTACTAGTTATAAAAACTATGCTATCGGCAAAAAAACTATTTTTTTGATATTGGACGCGTCGGATGTTATTCAAGCATCCGACGCGCACACGATATGTGCTAAGATTTATAAGAAACACCTTTCGAACTCTACAATTAATGTTTAAAAGAGTTTCCAGCTTTCTGGGCGTAATATGTCTGGGCAAGTGAGTCTTCGTGTTGGCCGTATGGCACACTAACGTGAGCTTTAGTAAAATTATGTAGGGACGAGTATCTTTCAATTATCCTTATATAGCACACTAAGCTAATAATACATTGTGCAACGAGGGGGTAAATGAAATTTTGGGCACGAGGGAATTAAAGACCCGAGTTTGCAACATTCTTACCCCCGGAGTTACACAGAATGTTTTTCACCACACTTGTGAAGAAAAAACTAAATTTTAAGCGGAATTATTCTTAAATACGGTGACATATCAAACATTCGTCCGCCATATTGTCATTTGTTGACAGGTTATGCATCTAAGGCACAGACCTATTCGGCATTCAGCCACGGTTGAAAATTATGTAAAAATATTTTTCCTACTCCTCTACTGTTATCTGTCATTTATACATTCATTAACAGGAATATAAGAGCATACACAAAAGGTTTCAAGAAAAGTCTGTATTGTCTATTCCTCATAACAGCACTCGTGCTTTAAAATCGCTATAACGTTACTACGATTAATGGCTACCAACCTAACAAAATCAAAACTAATACAGTTTCAAACTAAGTGCATTGCTGCCAACTTACAAAATATTAATTTGGTTGCATTCTACTATGCCTTGTTACGCGCCCGGCCCGCCGTGGCCCGGTCGGTCGGCGACACCTTCTCGTAACTCATGAGGCCCTGGTACTTGCTACTTGCTAAATTAAATTTTTGGACAGCTTTTTCTCAATTTTGGCCACCGTAGCCTACGGAGACTAACAAGCGACGCTAAGCGGTCTTCGTAGTCTATGGGTGTTGCTATATTACAGGTGTCACATGCGTGTTTCTGACTTATGAAGTAATTATTTTTACTATGCAACCAAATGAATATTTTGTAAGTTGGCAGCAATGCACTTAGTTTAAAACTGTATTCGTTTTGGTTTTTTTAGGTTGGTAGCCATTAATCGCAGTAACGTTATAGTGGTTAAAAGCACAAGAGCTTTTATGAGGAATAGACAATATAGACTTTTCTTGAAACCTTTTATGTATGTTCTTATATTCGTGTTAATGAATGCATAAATGACAGATAACAGTAGAGGAGTAGGAAATAGTATTTTATGCAACAGTTGTATAAGAAGGGTCAAAAAAGGCGAGTGGCGTGAGTTACAATGTGAGCCGGAGCCGAAGGCGTAGGCGAACATTGTAAAGGAATACGCCACGAGAATTTTTTGACCTACTTATACAACGTTGCATACAATATTTTTCCTACGAGTCAACAAAAATAAATCTTAATTTAGGTAAACAAATTACAGCAAAAGTATATAGCCAAGACGCGCGAGCATACCTTGTTACGCGCCCGGCCCGCCCCGGGCCGCGGCCGGCCGGTCGGCGACACCTCCTCCTAACTCATGAGGCCCTGGTACTTGCTACTTGCTAAATTAATTTTTTGCACAGTTTTTTCTCAATTTTGGCCACCGTAGCCTACGGAGACTAACAAGCAACGCTAAGCGGTCTTCGTAGTCTATGGGTGTTGCTATATTACGGGTGTCACATGCGTGTTTCTGACTTATGAAGTAATTATTTTTACTATGCAACCAAATGAATATTTTGTAAGTTGGCATCAATGCACTTAGTTTAAAACTGTATTCGTTTTGGTTTTGTTAGGTTGGTAGCCATTAATCGCAGTAACATTATAGCTTATAAAAGCACAAGAGCTTTTATGAGGAATAGACAATATAGACTTTTCTTGAAATCTTTTATGTATGTTCTTATATTCGTGTTAATGAATGCATAAATGACAGATAACAGTAGAGGAGTAGGAAAAAGTATAAAACTCATTTATGCTACTTGGTTTGTGTAAGTTACATAATTTAAAAAAAAATGTTTAACTTCCTAGGGAGTCATAGCTTTTTTCACAATCCATAAGTCCCGCGGGAAGAATATTGATCTTTATCCTTCAGTACACCTGCATGAACTAAGATAAAACTAACTAAATAAGTATTCGTCCGTAAGCAGTTCGTAATGAGGAAATAAGGAATTGGCAAATGTTCGTTAACTAAACGTTATGCGATAAGTTGGTTGGGAAATGAAATCAGGTGATTTTTTTTTCCCGAAATGGCAATACACCAGTAAATTAGATTTCACGACATTATTTGCGCAATTCCAAAAAGGCATTTGCTAAGTCAGTCGATCTCGATCCTATAAGAAATACGAGAGACATTACCGGTCGCGCCGGAGAAGACACATCGCCGTAGTTCACGATAGCTAGCATGTAACACTGAACGTGAAGGAGGAAACTTGGTAGGTGAGCGACCTATTTATAACTACATTGAAAACTTATGATTTTTTTAAATATATTTAAAAGGTGACAAAAAAACCAAAATCTATTTATTTAGCACATAATCATTCCTTGTTTGCATTAGATTTATTTTCGAATTGCGAAAATTTGAGCATATTTCAAGCTTTCGTTCGCAACTTAAATGGTTGCCTATCCGTTTCCGCTGTAACACGAATATGCTTTCCCTCCTGTATGCCAATGCCACACTATTTCATCCTATGACTCCTTCTTACCTCAAAACCCGGTTTAAATTTATTTCCTCCATTAGATGCTCTCAAAATCTGCTACTAATTCCCCCGTCTTTTTCAAAGTTTTACAAAAAAACTACTAAATACTACTAAAAACTTTATAAATATTTGTAATGTTTTCACGGTAATTTCACGTGTCACTTAAACTGATGTAATTTTTCCATTGTTATTAATAATTTTTTTCATTGTTATTTATTAATACCTTGTACGGCATGGCGTTTTAGCTTATCTGACATTTAATTTCTGTCTTACACGTAAATAGCGCTAGTAGTTGTCGCAAGTGGATGCGTTCAGTTTTACGAGACTGTGCCGTACAGTTGCAATCGTGGCCCACAAATGGTCTCGCCGGGAGATCAGAGCTGACCTTCCGGTCAGCATTATGCTGAGGCGAGCCCATTTCGTGGTAAATAATGTCAATATGGTGTTAGTCTTTTTACTCTTTTTTTTTTTGTAATTAAGTTTTACCACGACTATAAATGATTTATGATTTAAAAACTCTTTCAGTTTTCTCGCTGTCTGGCTTTAAAATGCTCTGTCCATTGATATCAAGCGTACTGAATCGCACCCTATTTTTAAAGATCATTATTTGTATCTTTTATAAAATGTAGTAGTTTTCTTAAAACTTCTTGTTGTTATGATTTCCTTTGGGATATTGTTTACTTCCGTGAGACACAGATATAAGGGGTATTCTTCACTAAAATAAACTTCACAGGATACTGAATAATAATTGTATTCACTTTCTTTACACAATTCGTTTTTATAATAAATTATTTTTACATCCGGCACTCAACTCTAAGCGTCTGCACTGTTCGACTGCTGTCAAGGCAATGAGCCGATGACTGGGTCTGCCCCTTTTATTATCGCTCGGCAACCGTCGAAACAAGTTGTAGAAGGCGCTGGACGGATATAGTCAAATAACAACTGTACTAATGACTTCTTGGTTTGCCGAGGGATAATCAAGTGACTTGCACGTAGTAAATTAAACATATATTAATTACTTATAAATTATTAATAAATAAGCTAACAGTTCGGCCATCCTGTTTGTAGCAAGTCCCATTGCTACACAAATGTTAAACTTTAATAATCACAAATGCCATAATCAAAATTCATAATTTCTACAGATGCAAGGATAATATTTTAATAATTAATACCGTTAGCATAATATTTAAATCTCATAACAATAACCTGTTAATGTTGAATTATTAATTGTAAATATAAATGAATTAGAAAACGCCACATCTACCTATAAGATTTAAGTATATCCACATATTATCATATTTGAATCATATAATATATATTCTATTCAACGTTACCAAATCACAATGAATATGATTAGCTATAAAATAGATGACATTTTATTTCATTAAACTATATAATATCAATTCAATTAGATGGGTTATTGTTCATGATCACTACTAGAACATCCAGTATCAACATCGCTATCGAATTCTCTTACAAAATTTAACCAGGGTTGAATTTTATCGAGTGCTACCACATTTTCATACCTGCGACCTTTCTTCTTTGTTAAGGGGGTATCTCCTATAAGGTATCTATCATTAGGGAGAACTTTCAAGATACGATATGGTCCCTGGTACTTACTTACAAGCTTTTGTGACTTTCCATCATGTGGTACTTGTCTCTTTACGCGCACCAGATCACCTTCCCTGTAAGTCGTACCGGGTTTTCGGCTTTTATTAAACCTTAGTGCATCTTTATTTTGCTGCTCAGTTATTTTTTGTTTAGCCTGTTCTCTAACATCATTTAGGTCTTCCGTATTTACAACATTTAGCGTGTCTCTTATGACAGAGTTCAGTATCCCTTGCGAATTACTTGTAACATTGAATCCAAATAGAAGTTCAGATGGAGTTTTCTGAGTAGTTTTATGCGTTGTGGTGTTCAGACCTACCTGAATCTCGGCAACGTATTGGTCCCAATCCTTCTCATCTTTGCCATGTGTGGAGGTAGATAAGGCATTAAGGATTGTTCTATTAAATCTCTCTACTTGGCCGTTGGCCCGGGGAGTAGCCACGGCATTCTCAATATGTTTAATGCCATGAGATGAGACGAATTCTTTGAACGTCTTGCTTGTGAAGCTAGTTCCTTTATCTGTAATGAGACGGGTTGGTACTCCGAAATAACTTATGTGCTCTTTAATTACTTTGATAGAGGTAGCTGACTTTGTGTTCTTGACAGGGGTTATGTTTGCGTACTTTGTGAAGCCATCTATAATTACAAGAAGGTAACAGTGTCCTTTCTTGCTCTTTACAAAAGGGCCTAAGTGATCGG
Organism: Cydia pomonella; assembly: GCF_033807575.1. NCBI lineage: Eukaryota > Metazoa > Arthropoda > Insecta > Lepidoptera > Tortricidae > Cydia > Cydia pomonella. Next base: position 21,175,394 of record NC_084704.1, read on the forward strand.
CGTGAATAGTATGGAAAGGTATACTGACCTTTTCTATAGGGTGTAGTTCGCCTTCCCGTTTACCTCCCGGTTTTTTGTGATGTGCGCATTCTAGACATGACGCAACATACTTTTTAACAAACCTTCTCATTTTGGCGAACCAATAATGTTTCTGTATCCGTTGAAGTGTTTTATCGAACCCACAATGTCCGACATCGTCGTGGTTTTTTTTGAAGTATTTGCCAACGAACACTCTTGGGCACTACCCATTTTAATTCGTCAGCCACGATGCGGTAGACACGGTCATTTTTGAGTTTATAATTATTAAGGTAGTCAATTACCTGTTCGGAATTTGGGTCGTTGAGGGTTTCCTTTATTTTTTTAATTTCTGTATCCGCGCTCTGGACAGTCGAGATCCAGTCTTGGTCACTTACTTCCGTAGTGAGTAGTACATCAAGAACGTGAGATTCTTGTACACCGTCATCAACAGGGTGGCGACTAAGTGCATCTGCGTGTAGCATGCGTGCGCCGGGTCGATATTCGATGGAACAATCATATTCTTGTATTTGTACCCACCATCTCGCCACCCGTGGAATAACGTCGCGTTTGGTGAGTGTATATCTGAGGGCATTGCAATCTGTAAAGATTTTAAATGATATACCTACCAGATACACCCTGAAGCGATTCAGTGATGCTATTACAGCGAGAGTTTCTTGTTCGTACGAGTGAAGTTTGCGTTCCTCGGGAGTAGTCTTGCGACTAAAGTAGGAAATCGGTTGGAAAATTCCGTTCGAATTAGCTTGGAGTAATATCCCTGCAATGCCATCTTTGCTGGCATCCGTGTGCAGCTGGGTATCCGCCTTTGGGTCATATAGGGCTAGAAGTGGTCTCTGAGTCAGTAGAGCTTTGATATCATCAAAAGCTTTCCTTTGTGGTTCTCCCCATACCCATGTAGATCCCTTTCGTAGTAAGTCTGTCAATGGGGATGTTATGAGAGCGTAGCCCTTGATAAAACGTCGGAAAAATCCTGACAGTCCAAGAAACTGTCTTACCTCGTGCTGATTCCTTGGTGTAGGGAAGTTGGAAACAGCATCAGTTTTTCTAGATCCAGGCCGAATGCCTTCAGCGCTGACCTCGAACCCAAGAAAGTCGATCTGATTCTGGAAGAAATTGCACTTACTTAATTTTAGCGTTAGTCCTCCTTCCTTTAGTAAGTTAAGTACTTCTTCCAGCCTTTGTAATCCCTCATCAACATCTTTTGATGGGATTAAAATGTCATCCATATAGACAATGGCGTACTTAACTTTGGCTTCCGACAAAATTTTGTTTATTGTCCTCTGGAACACTGACGGCGCATTAACTAGTCCGAATGGCATTCGGTTATATTCATATTGTCCGTCAGGTGTGACAAAAGCAGTTTTGTGCCGTGACTCCTCCGAAATGGGGATCTGATAGTATCCCGATGCTAAATCCAGGGAAGTGAATAATGTGTTTCCAGAAAGCTGGTCCAGCTGATCTTCAACTCTGGGGAGTGGGTAATGATCCTTCTTAGTTTTGCGGTTAAGGGCCCTATAGTCCACGCACAATCGCTTCTCGCCGGTCTTCTTTTGGACTAATACTATAGGGCTCGCATATGGTGACGAAGACTCCCTTACGATCCCACTATCAAGCATTTCTTGAACCATATTTCTTACCAGTGTTCTTTCGGCGTGTGACATGCGGTACGGGCGGTAAACGACCGGAGTTGACTCTTCAAGTTCGATAACCATTTCTGATACCTTCGTGAAACCTAGATCACCGAGACCTTTCGAAAAACAATCGCCGAATTTCGATAAAAGTTGTTGAAGTTTCAAACGTTCTTCTTTGTTCACATTTGTACCACAGTTAACTGACGCATCAACTTCCTTTTCGTCGAATGTCACTCCACAACAGTCGTATGTGGTGTCGTCGCCGTCGTCGGTTGGCTGGAACTCAGCACGCGTCAGAAGAAAACCACTGTTCAGAGTAATTACGTCAGACGATGCATTCAGAAGGAGCAGTGTGCTGGTACCGGAGTTGATGTCGTATTGTCCTGGGAGCAAGTAATATTTCTTTCCTTCTGCTCCTCTTAGTGAGCCGTTAATGGTAATTGTTCCAGTAACGAGAGACGTCGATTCCACAGTGACTGGTGTCAACATATTGCATGGCAGGGAGACTTGGTTACGTACCTTCAGGTGTAACTTGCCATTTGCAGTCTTGATGAAGATAAGTTCCTTTGAAGTTTTAATTATTGTGATGTCCGGTTTTTCCGTGAAGGAATGGCCCAGTAAAACTGGTCGTTTAATCACATGGTTTTCAACGACATATAGATCAATAACTTCCTTTATGCCTTGAACTTCAACACTGCCTGTTACTATACCCACAGGTGATACCAAATTAGCTCCAACGGTGTTCAGCACTGGGAGTTCCTCGGACGTGTCAATGTCCAGATTCAACTGTTTGGCTGCATTAATTGTTATTAGCGAGCATTCGCTGCCGAGATCTACGAAACATTTAATCATTGAGTTGTTGACCTTGACGTCCATTTTATATTTATTATTTGTATCACCCATGTGTACTGCGGCAACCTGCTTCTCCTTACGCTCTTTCCCTCGTGATTCCTCCACTTTCACATCGTTAGACTCGCGCAGTCGCTTAAAACAGTGTTCTGCCAAGTGATTCCTTTTGTCGCAATACGTGCATGTGGCAGCAGGTTTCTTACATTTACTGGCGCGGTGTCCAGTTTCACTGCAATTAAAACATACCTCGCCGTTGTTAGAGTTGTCTTTCGACGTGTCCTTCGACATCTGAGGCCGGGCAGATTTATTCCTGTAGTCATTTTGGCGAAACTTTCGAGAAGAATCTTGAATGTCTCTATCCCGTATCTGTCCCACCTTCACTGTTCTAAAGTACTTCAAGACTTGTTCAGGTTCAGAGAACTGGGCTGCTTGGGCACCTACCTTTACCGCGCGGTCATCTACGCCGTAGAGAATACAATCAACAGCTTGTCTTCCGTATATTTTGCACCTGTTTAAGAGATTTACCTTCGCATAGTAGTACTGTTCCAGTGATTCTCCAAAACGGGCCCTTTTTGAGAGCATTTCTGTAAGAATCTCGGCGTAATCCTCGCGACAGGGAAATGATTCGATGAGTTTTTTCTTCCAGTCGGGCCATGTGAATAAAACGCTAGATAGACCTTGGTACCAAGTTTTTGCAACGCCTGTGAGTTTGGGGAGAGCATAGTGAATCAATTCTCTATCGTCCCATTGGTATATACTGGCGCATTCTTCGACCTTTGTAAGCCAATTTATTACAGTCTGTTCCTTGGACATTGGGTCAAATTCGGGTACAACATTAGTATTAAAGGAAAGTTTCGGTTTATCAGATCGTTTGATTTGCTTCAACACATGAAGAAACTTATCTAGGACAGCAGAGTCGCGATATTCCCCGTTTGATTTCGATAACCTTGGCCGTTTTATATATCTATCGTAGTGTTCACCAGATTCTTCTGACGAGCTGTGTCGATGTTGGCGATTGACTCTTTCCGACGGACTGTGTCGACGTCTGCGGCTGCCTCTTTCTGACGGGCTGCGTGGATATCTGCGGCCTGACGGACTGTGTCGATGTCTGCGGTTACCTCTTTCTGACGGGCTGCGTGGATATCTGCGGCTGTCTCTTTCTGATGGACTGCGACGATGTCTGCGGCTGCCTCTACCTCTTCTGTAACCGTAGTTTTCATTTTCGTAACCGTAATCTTTTGACCTATGTGCTCCTAGGTCATTATGGTACAGCGGCTGGCTTCGTGATCTAGGTGATGGTGATATGTCGTGGTACATTACCTGGTCCCGTGACCTGGGCGCTTCCGGGCTGCCGTAATACGATCCCTGACCCTGCTGCCTGGGCGCTTCTGGGATATAATAACATGAACCCTGGCCCTGTGACCTGGGCGCTCCTGGGCTGTCGTAATACGAACCCTGGCCCTGTGACCTGGGCGCTCTTGGGCTGTCGTAATACGAACCCTGGCCCTGTGACCTGGGCGCTCTTGGGCTGTCGTAATACGAACCCTGGCCCTGTGACCTGGGCGCTCTTGGGCTGTCGTAATACGAACCCTGGCCCTGTGACCTGGGCGCTCCTGGGCTGTCGTAATACACTCTCTCGCCGTTGTGATAAGAGTCCTGGCCCCGCGACCTAGGTGTTTCTGGGCTGTTGTAAGACAAGTCCTGGCCTTGTGACCTGGGTGTCCCTGGGTCATCGTCCGCCTCCATTCGTGTGTAGCGTGGTAAAAAAAAATCTTTTAGATTTTTTGTGATCCCTTCTTCTGAGTTATAAGGGGTATTCTTCACTAAAATAAACTTCACAGGATACTGAATAATAATTGTATTCACTTTCTTTACACAATTCGTTTTTATAATAAATTATTTTTACATCCGGCACTCAACTCTAAGCGTCTGCACTGTTCGACTGCTGTCAAGGCAATGAGCCGATGACTGGGTCTGGCCCTTTTATTATCGCTCGGCAACCGTCGAAACAAGTTGTAGAAGGCGCTGGACGGATATAGTCAAATAACAACTGTACTAATGACTTCTTGGTTTGCCGAGGGATAATCAAGTGACTTGCACGTAGTAAATTAAACATATATTAATTACTTATAAATTATTAATAAATAAGCTAACACAGACATATTTAATATGTTACAAGGGGTCTCTCACGTATTATATATTATTGGGGTATTTGTGATTCAGCGAAAAGTACGAGAGGCTATCGAAATTAGTTGTCATCCAAATTTTAACCGTGATTGTGGTTGGTCAGTGCCTCCGAGCTGGAAAACTGTGTTGGGTACTATGTCGGTGGACAGTGTGGATGAATCATTAGCCAATGATACGTCATGTGTGTTGTGTGTAACCCATTATTTGACAATAATGCCGTAAACGAGGGTAGTTTCTTTTTTTCACGTTTTAATCCCATGTTCCATGTCGTTCGATAGGTCTTTTTTAAATTATTTTTTTCGTTTAAATCATATGGTGTGGTGTGTAGTGTCGTTGAATAGGTCTTTTAAAATGGATAGGGGTTCCAACGAGCATTTTTTGATAATGTGTATATTTTCGGAAGTAGCCGCTCCGAATAATAAGTGCCCCCCCCCCCCCCTCTTACTTTTAAACCATGGGTCCAAAAATATAAAATAAAACGTGAAAGAAAAGCTTAATAAATACTTTAAATGAAAACTATAGCAAACTTCTTAGTAATAAACGTACAAAGCGCTGCGGTGGAACTCCCTTTTGAGAAGGCAAACTACGGAACCCTACACTGAGCGTGGCCCGACTTGCTCTTGGCCGTTTTTTTTTAAGTGTGCAATTAATGATATTATTATTATTCCTGGCATAGCAGAGATAAACTAACTCATAGCAAGTTTTTAAACAAATTATAAAAGTCCGAGAACGGTGTAAATAATAAATATATTTTTCTCTTATATATTTAAAAGACAATGAAATAAAGAATAAGTTTTGGTTTTATTGTAGTAAAAGTTTAATAGAATTTAAGCGGCTCAGAAGTTGTAGGAAAGTTCTTTATTATATTGTTTTTCACCTTTTAAAACATATTAAGAGAACAAATAAAAACGTAAGAACTGCCAATTCCTGGTAAATACAATATAACCCTATTTAAAAAATAATTAAAGAACCCCCTGTAGCCCCTATAGTTGCGGTTGTACACGACATAAAAAGGACAAATATGGTTATCTCTTAAACAAAGGTTTCCTTTGGCAGAATTAATCTTTGTGTTCCTAAGATGTATTTAAGAAGTGGACCCATCCAGATTTTTGATGCATGTGGGACCCCTCCCAGAGGGTTTTCAGCCTCGCTCGGCGAGGTCTAAGGTTGAAATAACGTTTTAAGTGTAGGTACTGAGTCAAGTTTGGGATCATTTTCAACCAAATCAAAGATAGTAGAAGTATGGGCTACATACCAAATTTCATCTATATAGGTTTAGTGGTTATTGATTCCTCATACAAACTCCCACCCCCCCTTTTCACCACCTTAAATATGATTTCTGGGATAAAAGCTATCTTATATCCTTCTCCGGGACTCAAACTACCTCTAAACCAAATTTCAACTAAATCAGTTCAGCGGTTTAAGCGTGAAGCGTGAAATATATTTTTTTAATAAGTTTTTACTTCGAAACGGATTTCGAATTTGATTGATTGATTCGAAACGGTGTCAATATGATACCTATAAATGAATTCAGCATCACCAATTAATACAAAAACCATATGAAACGTGGCCTTGCAGCTTAACTGATGTAAATATCATGAAAAAAAATGCATAGACAATCTTGGTAGCCCCACTTCTTAAATCTATTCTTTGGTCCTAAGAACCAATTCTGCCAATGAAAATCATTGAGTCACGAAACGCCGTATTTCATCTGGTACAACGGCCACTACTAACTATTACTGTAGGGGTGTATTTTTCTTTTGATCAAGGTATTACCGTACCTCCTACCTGGTTTATAATAAATGATTTTATAAAAATTTGGTTAACATATGATTTTCAACATTTTTCAACCTATCCATTCCACGGATCAAAGGAGCAGTAATAACAGCACAAGATCTGGTATCTGACTTTATAAATTTCAAAAATACACATGCATATTGTTTTAGTATAAACCTGCGATTTCATTTGTATGAAACTCGTTAGTCGCATTTTCGTGCCTCCTCCTCATTCCCCCCATTAAAGGTTCATGTCTATATACACAAAGTTTTTGATAATTACTCTTTTTTTATTTCAACTTTATTGCACAAATTGAAAATTAACAAAAAAGTGTACAAATGGTGAACTTAACGCCTTGAGGCATTCTCTACCAGTCAACCATTGGGCTAAACAGAAACAGATAGTTTGGTGCAGGACGTGGTGGTACTGGTGGTGGGTGTAGTTAGATGGTAGTCATGTCGCATTTCGTCACTGTCATGCATGCAATGTAGGTACTTGCCAATATAGTTTGTTAAAATAAATAATAAAATGATGTATTATGTGATTTTTCTAATAAACAGTCCACTCCACACATTCAATCCTACTTGCTAGGCAACTGGCTTTGCTTACTGGCAGTTGGCTGTTCTCGGCGTACTCGTATCCGGATACCTGATGCGATCGCCTTATCCAGCATGCAGCGTTGAAAATGTGACCAAGACAGATAAAAAGATTTATTATGCAAAGTTGAGCTGAATCGCACCTGTACAATTGGAATGTAGGTATAATACATCAATACAATGTAATACCTATAGTGATATCAAGATATGACAATACTATGGTCATATCAAAAATGAACCAAAGTCAAACGAAAGTTTTCAAAATACATAGAAAAATTGAAGTGTTAGTACTTTATTATCAATGTCTTATAATTAGGTGTATATATGTATAAACCGAAATATAAAACAAACACCCCAAGGCTAAAGCATGGAAACAAGCTTCTATGATAATAAAAAATGTGATTTTTATAGTACCTATTCATTGACAATTAGAAAACAAAATAGGAAAATTATAATAAAACATTTTAAAAGGAAATAACTCATGTTTTGTTTACGATAATTGCCAGTTCAACATTTTTTAAGGCAATTAAAATATTGGCTTTGCCGTTGGAAATAAGATGCGCAAAATCCCTTCCCACATTTAAAATCCTTTTAAAATCAGATTACCTCTCGCTGCCTTAACCTGCCTTTTTATGTAATATATATACGTAATCTCATATTGGCACTACCCATTCATTATGAAATCAAGATAAAAATACATAAATGTATGCCAACTAGATTAACTAAAAATATCCCTGAATAATTAGTCATAATTTAATTCAAACCTTAAGCGGTGTTGATACGAATTGAAACCTTTTGAAAGCTAACTCTTATAAATGTCATGACGCTGTAAAAATAATCTTCATGCATTCATTGTTGTAAGTTATTGTTTCCTGCTACCCAAAGGTTGTCTGGAAGAGATCGCTTTTTAGAGATAAGACCGCCTGTTGTTACCTAATTGTAATTTGTGTTCTCTTTGTTTTCTCCTTTTCAATATGTGGTGTACAATAAAGAATATATATATATATATATATATATATATATATATATATATATATATATATATATATATATATATATCATGGATTAACAAACTTTAAGCGGCTGTCAATTACAGGCAGTGTGTGAGTTCATTCCTACACGTAGCAACTTCGGGAACATTTCCGAATATTCAAAACTTTTCGCCTGACCATTTCCGGCGTAACGTTTGGCAGAGGACAGGAGAACTTAATATTTGAATCATGTTATAAGATAACCAAGGTATAAACTGTTTCCATTTTACAGGGAACTTATTGTTAAAACAATATAAAGTCTGATTGTGAAAGTAGGTGAGCTAAGTTTCCGGTTCCGAGAATCACTTCATAAAATATTTCTAAAGCATCTTGCTTGCAGCTTGCATCATACCTTCTTGCAATAAAGCAAAAAGAAACTGTGCAATGCAATTCTAGTTGAATCCTATTTTAGCTTTGCCTTTCCTATCCAAGCCTCTTTGAAATGACAACTTGTAGAATTCATATGTGATGTAACTGATATTTCATTTCTAAAAGTTCTTATTAGTTAAACAATAACACAATCTTAAGAAACATAATCATTAATTGCCTAAAGTTAGTTTACAGTGACAAGTTTTCATTATGTCAACAAAAGTATAAAAAAAAAAAACGAAAAAGTATTCGAAAAACTTTACAATTATAGCAACACTTTCCCAAACACTATTATTTTAGTACTAAATGAGGGGGGAAATGTTGAGCGTAAATACTTTATAATGAGATTGATGAGGCTGTAAACAACAATAATCCATTTTTAAATACATAATATGAAAAACTAAAATAAAATAAAATTAAAATAGTGTATAAGTAATGCACAATATGAACCCACAAATCTGCATCGGGAGGAAGTGACAATTTTATTCAAAACTTTTTACGTAAATTCTATTTTAATTTTGTTCGCCTAAGGTCGAAATTTTTCACTTTGATACTTTTGTAGGTACCATTTTACGTGTTTACGTGTTTCTTGACTTTAAATTCAGCGACGAAATTGTTACAGACTTATAATTTGCTTTCAATCGATTTTTGTAGCCCACAGAAACAGCTATAATCAAGTCTCTATTTATTTTTACGAGGTTGACATTCCCATTTCCACTTGTTTATGGCACTAAGCACTTTCAATTTCCTTTAGCTTGACACCCGAAGTAATTTATGACCATTGACAGAAAAACTCGAAACCATCAGTAGCCTTACCACAAGCTTGACACTTGACCTGACACTGACATTCGCTAGCGTGTGCGTAACTAACTTTCTATACGAGAAATTCTTATATTTTTGATATGAATGCAAATTTATTATGTAATTGTCTTTCATGAAATAAATCATCTAATCTAATCTAATCTATGCATCTCGCTCGTATTGGCATATTAGTGTGAGCGAGATGTATAGAAAGTAATTTACGCAGACGTTAGTGAATATGTCAGTGTCGGGTTTCTATTGTTTATCATAAAGTTTTAAGTCATAATGTATTGTGTGTCCGCATTTTCGTTAGTCATAATTTGGTTTTTCTAAAAAAACGCCATAAAATAAACCTAACCTAACCTATTTATAGGATAACGTTACGAAAATCCTGAGAAGTTAACAGTTTATGTCTTTCAATAATAATGTCAAACAAAGTGACAGTCGGGACAGTGTCAAACTGGTGGTATCCGTACAGATCTAATGGAGAACTCGAGTATGAACTCGATTGTTTCTGTTACTTTTCTTTTCGGTGTTACAATGAAAGTAAATAATTCGCAATTTAATCACAAATTAAAGATTGATAGACTATTTTCTTCTTATTTCTCTGTAAGTAAAATTTTAATGGGATATTTTAAGTGAAACTATTTTTAATCCGTGAAACTTATTTTCCTTTTTAATTATAACTATTTTACAAATTAAAACTAGGGCTCCCGATATCCGATCTACACGCCAACCCGTGCATCAGTGTTCTTAGATTTAAAACCCATTGGAAAGCGAGAAGTCACACTATCACAGATAAAAATGGCAAACAATTAAGTGAACAATAAGCATTTCGTCGAGTAAATAAACGATAGATAAATTTACTTCTTTAGTCGACTTTCTCTAATTCAACTGTAATAACTAAACAACAACGTCAAGAAACCTTTTAGGGCCCATAGATTCCCCCTCAAATCTCTGTTTGTTTATTTAAATCATAATTTCGTTTTGACGAAAAAATTCCAATTCCAATTTTAAATTGAACAAATTTTAAATGACCATGGTTTTTTTTTTTAATGACCATGGTTTGCCATGTCAATTTAAAATTGGAATGAGTTAGAAGCAAAACAAGGTTTCCCTAGGGCGTCAAGGGTTCTATTCTGGCACAGCATAATGAATCAGACAAATCAGTTTAATCTTCACGTCAAATATATGTATATTCCACTGAAAGTGCCTAATTTTATAGATCCATTTCTAGGCACAGAAAGTACCAATTTTCCGCATATATGCGTAAATAAGTGGGGGACTGCTCGCCAGGACCTCACTTTCATGGCACGGGCACTACGCAGGATGTGCTGAGGTGGTGTTGATAATGCATTGTGTGACGGTCTGGAATGATTATTTACGATACGAGTGCGGAATGTAGGAAAAAAGGTTAGGTATCACTTATCAGTAGGTATCATGCATGTGCATGTCGTCTAACAAAATACTAATTTAACGTATGACTATTTTTCCTTTGTTTACATAAAAGAAGAGACGGTTTACAATTAACACAATTTTTATTTACACTTATTAACAAACATTGAAAACGTTTGCCCTGGATCTGGAAACACAATTTTTTCAATCGCTTATTGTTTACACGCCTTAACACAAAGACATCAGCTCTTACTGAAAAATACTATAAATAAAAATAGTTACTAAATGCACTTACGATTTGTTGACGCAGGTTCAATCCTGTTCATAAACTTATCGTTTGATATCACTCCAAAGGTAAAAAGCGGCCAAGTGCGACTCGGACTCGCCCATGAAGGGTTCCGTACCATTTATGACGTTTTAAAAAAAACTACTTACTAGATCTCGTTCAAACCAATTTTCGGTGGAAGTTTGCATGGTAATGTATATCATATATATATTTTTTTATATTTTTCATTCTGTTATTTTAGAAGTTACAGGGGGGGGGACACATTTTTTCACTTTGGAACTGTCTCTCGCGCAAACTATTCAGTTTAGAAAAAAATGATATTAGGAACCTAAATATCATTTTTGAAGACCTATACCCCACACGTATGGGTTTGATGAAAAAAAATTTTTTTTTTAATTTTATGACGTATAAAAAAAAAACTACTTACTAGATCTCGTTCAAACCAATTTTCGGTGGAAGTTTGCATGGTAATGTATATCATATATATATTTTTTTATATTTTTCATTCTGTTATTTAGAAGTTACAGGGGGGACACATTTTTTCACTTTGGAACTGTCTCTCGCGCAAACTATTCAGTTTAGGAAAAATGATACTAGGAACCTAAATATCATTTTTGAAGACCTATCCATAGATACCCCACACGTATGGATTTGATGAAAAAAAATTTTTTTTTTAATTTTATGACGTATTAAAAAAAAACTACTTACTAGATCTCGTTCAAACCAATTTTCGGTGGTAGTTTGCATGGCAATGTATATCATATATATTTTTAGATTTTTCATTCTGTTATTTTAGAAGTTACGGGGGGGGGGGGGGACACACATTTTACCCCTTTGGAAGTGTCTCTCGCGCAAACTATTCAGTTTAGAATCCAAAGTGAAAAAATTTGTGTCCCCCCCCCTGTAACTTCTAAAATAACAGAATGAAAAATCTATGCAAACTTCCACCGAAAATTGGTTTGAACGAGATCTAGTAAGTAGTTTTTTTACCCATACGTGTGGGGTATCTACGGATAGGTCTTCAAAAATGATATTGAGATTTCTAATATCATTTTTTCTAAACTGAACAGTTTGCGCGAGAGACACTTCCAAGTTGCTAAAATGTGTCATAAATACGTCATAAATGGTACGGAACCCTTCATGCGCGAGTCCGACTCGCACTTGGCCGCTTTTTCTACATAACGACGTTTAGCAGCTACAAAAGCTGCTTGCTTGAGGATTACGATTAAAAACACACGAGTGTTTCTGCCCCTTTCTGGACGGTCATGATGGGCGTCCGGGGGCCTGGGTGTGCGTAGAAACGCAAAACGCAAAACTGGTCAAATTCACGAAGGTTTTGCACCATCGTCGTGATCATCGTCTCGGTTCCAGCAACTCAGGATATCGTTCATGAAAAAGTTGTTATGTTAGAGCAGTTCTACCGGTCTGAGAGTCCAAAGACACCACGTCAAACCTTTGTATGGTAATAAAAGGATACAGAAAAGGTATCTTGACCCTTTTTGTACGATTAAAAATCTATTTTCTTTTGAAAAATAACAGTTTTAACAATGTTCACATGACTGACAATGAATGCCAAAACAGTATCCAGCCAGCAATTTGCAAGAAGTTTCAAATAGTTTCAATATGTTCTTATTCAGTTTCGTGACCGCTATGAATTATAATGCAGTGTAACGAAAAATTTTAGTACCTAAGGATTAATTTAATTAAAACTGAAAAAAAACATGTTTTAATTGAGTTGTGTAAGGTAAGTCATTGTTAATCAAGTATGGACTTACTCGTTGGTATAGACTTAGATAATAATATGTCGATTGACGTTAAATAATTCATGGCACCTGACATGATGTTGAGACGTCACCTGATGATATTTTGCAATTACGGTGGTGACACATACAATACCAACTAATATTATAAATGCGAAAGTAACTCTATATGTCTGTTAATTACCTCTTCACGCTTAAACCGCTGAACTAATTTAGATGAAATTTGGTAGAGTGGTGCAGAGACTGTGCAAGTATTATTTTATTTAAACGTCAAACTTCTATGAAATTATGACGTTTAAATAACACAGTCTAGGCTATTAAAATCTCTGCCACACATGTATACAACAAAGACTGTTAATTCAACGTGGGCACATATAACTCGACAGATTTCAACATTTTTAACCACGCATCCCTGAGGTAGTAAGGAGCAAAAAATGTTATAGATATTTTGTTCAAATCCGGATTTTTGTGTGTGTGTGTGCGTGTAGGTATTATTTCTTTTTACATCTTCGTGAAAAAAAAACATTGCAACGAATAAGTAAAGCTTATTTTATTTACAAATAAATTTTGCGATTTTGCTTTAAAACTTTAATGTCTGTGAGTAGATATGTTTAAACCGAGTCACATAGTGGCAGCGTCGCAGCTAAAAAGGCATTTTTAAATGATCTATACAGAAAAAGTTTTCAGAAGTATTGTCATTATCTCTAAAACAAGACCGATTTCAGAAAACTTTGTATGACATTTTAGTCTCTAAATGCGGTCAAAAATGCATATTTAAAATCTATCGGGTTATATGGGCCCACGGTGTAGAATAAACCTTCCTTTTGGCGTTTCTGTAGTTGGGTAAAATGGACAGAGTGCTATTTCTGTATCCGCAGTTCTGTCGCGAAGGGTCTCGTCGCAAATTCGCCGCTCGTCACTCACAGGCCGTCCAATTCGTCGCTACCCTTTTTACCATCTACTTGGGCCTTATTTCCAACGAGAAATACCACTTAAGGAACATGCCTTTCTTCAATAATTTTTATAAGGATTATTTATTTCTTGTAAGTACGCAATGTTTACGAACGCTTATGTACAGATCGAAGACGTTGTTTGATTTGCTCCTAATTTTAGAATCAGAGTTAATCTCAATGTTGTAAACATAGATAAAATAAAAAATAAATATTAATAGGGCATTGTTACACCAATTGACTAAGCCCCTCAGTAAGGTCAAGATGGCTTGTGTTGTAGGTACTCAGACAACGATATATACATATAATATACAAATACTTAAATACATAGAAAACACCCATGACTCAGGAACATGCTCATCACACACATAAATGCCCTTACCGGGATTCCAACCCAGGTCCATCGGCTTCATAGCCAGGGTCACTGCCCACTAGGCCAGACTGGTCGTCAAGTAGAATCCATACCATTATAATAAAAGTTTAATTCATCAGATATTTAATTGTTGTTATTCTTTCTACTAGGGCTCAGCTTCGCTAGTAGTCCATCATTTGTGTCATTTTAAGGGTGAAGGTCCCACTTTGTTGATATGGATTAAAAGATTCATTAGTAGTTCCTAAAACTACATAACTTAATCTATCTAATGGTGAAATACTGGAATCTCTGTGTGATTTTTTAAGTCTTTGAAGTTGCACGAGTGGAAAAGTGATAACGAAGAAACCGATAGTTAAAGTTTGGGAGGACAAAAACACGCTTCGATACCTCCTAAATATAAGGCAAGTGCATAATCAGGAGAGCGGTTCAACGAAGGAAACTTCCATATTTGTTAATGTAGTTTCATAAAATTTTGTATTTCTGCTGGCGAAATCTCTTAGATTATGTCTGCATTGATGTAGTCTATTCTAAAGATTAAGATATAAAAGTATATACTCCAGTATACGCCTATTTTAGTGGAGCCAACAAGCACGTGATCCAGTTTACGTCAAAATTTGATAAATTTTAGGATACAATTTTATCGAAGTATTTTTGATTGATTGATATAATATGATTGGATGTAGAATTGTATTTTACCTAATTATCAAAACATTTATATAAATCATACGAATATACGAACTTAAAAAGCACACGTATCACGTGTAAAAAATAAGAAAATACCGTTGATTTTTTATAAAGTTAAGTGATTTTGTTTTCTAAATCTTAGGGACGTTATCTATTAATAATACTATAACTTTAATGACTCATTAATAAAATGTACCAAACAGGTACATTTTTCTCTATTTACGCATGTTATAAAGCTATGCAATTATACACCTACACCTAGTACCATTTTTTTCCGACATTTTCTTCACCTCACATTTTTTTTTAAAGGTATTTTCTTAATCTAACAACTTTTTAAAAACCTTATAGGTATCTGTTTCTAAAAGCCTATCGAATAATGTGCCATACGTTGATTTTTACTGCAAAATAAACTTTTTTACGTATATTTACATATATGTATTATAAATGCTCTCCTAAAATACTTTTTTTTTTTCAATTTGAATGTCTAAACCTCGTAGTAAGTCGAAAGTAGGTCTTTAAAATAACATTAAGGTTGTTTGATTCAGAGGGGATAATCGTCCTGAAAGTCAAAAGTATTGTGTGTCCCCTCTAACTTTAGGACCAGAAGTGTAAATAAGTTTTTGGCCAAAATTTCATTATTGATAAGTACAAGCTTTTATCTCTGACTGTACTTTTCTTTCCACAGGCAACTAATATTCATCGAGACAATTCTAACAACCCTAAACATAATTAGTTCCCGTTGTTTTATCACAAATTTTCTATGACCACCTCCTGTTTCCATAATCAGATCAGCTCCATGCCATCATAATGCTGCATTGTCATCCGATTTACATATGAATGCAAAATTTCAACTCATACATAGGTACTAATAGGGCAAGTTAAATAAAAGCTTGTAAAAATATGGAAATAATCAATAAATAAATCTTAATAAATAGGTACCTAACACAAAATTGTTTTTGATTATGATCGGTTGCGCCATTTATTAGTTCAAAAAAACGGATCTTATTATTAAAACAACGTAAGTGCCGCAAAGATATGCTCGTTTGCTTTTTATATTGTATGAAGGTACGGCCTCCTCCATCATGCATGGTCCGACGCGCACTTGGCCGATTTTTTTTGTATCGACAATGTGGGACCTTGGGCACTAAAATTTGAGGCCCTAAACAGTTGCTTAAATTGGTTATTTAAGCGTTGCAATCAAAGTCACAGATTCTCTACAATATTTTGTATACGTTTTGCCAGTTTTCACTAAACTGCCCGTAACTCTGAAGCTAGAGTCGATAAGGTGGGACCTTTTACCAAACTTTTACATATTTAATGTTATTATTAAATATAATTTACTGTACTTGGGTCATACTGAAAGTGTCTTTTATATCTCAAAAATTATAGTAGTAGGTATACAACATTTTGTTTTGTGATTGCTTTCCTCTAACTCTTTCTGATAGTGGGTATCAATTTTATGTACGATAGAATAAATCTGAAAGTATAAAATGTTATTTTATGAAATAAATTTACATGAAAATTTAAGCTCTCAATGGTTTTGTGTGGCGATTGGAGGGTTAGGTACCGTCAAGTGCAAAAATATGTATCGAAAGAATCGTCTCATAAATATGGTACTACGCTCTTATTACACTGGAATAAGATGCTATAGGACATATTTTTGAGTAAGATGTGTACACCCATATTTTTACACTTGACTGTACATATATATTTAGATTCATGTATTCTAATGCATACGTGTAGGTACATGTAGGAAGGAGCCACTTTTTTCCGAAACTATAAGAAGTATACTGTTGAAACTTGGTAAGTAGATGTAATCTGTAAACCGCATTAAGATTTTCACACAAAAATAGAAAAAGAATAATACATTTTGGGGGTTCCCCATACTTAGAACTGACCCTCAAAAATTTTTTTTTAATCAAACCCATACGTGTGGGGTGTCTATGGATAGGTCTTTAAAAATGATATTAAGGTTTCTAATATCATTTTTTTCTTAACTGAATATTTTGCGCGAGAGACACTTCCAAAGCGGTAAAATGTGTGTGTGTGTGTGTGTGTGTGTCCTGTAACTTCTAAAATAACAGAATGATAAAACAAAAAAATATATAATGTACATTACCATGCATACTTCCACCGAAAATTGGTTCGAACGAGATCTAGTAAATAGTTTTTTTTTTAATACGTCTTAAATGGTACGGAACCCTTAATGGGCGAGTCCGACTCGCACTTGGCCGCCTTTTTTACTTTTTATTATTGATCACACAACCGCGCGTTTAGTTTAGGACGGACGTCGCGGAGAACGACGTCTTTCAATAGTGTAAGATTAATAAGAAAGCGACTAAATTTACATAACCTACTACAATATTCATATTCATATTTATTTCGTAAATGCATGGTACATTACACGTCAACACATTATAAATATTAGATTAAGACTTAATACATTTTCAATCATTATTAATAAAATAAATCATTAAAAATACATATTAATCATACAATGTCAGATTATTAACAAGAATAATAATAATGGATATAAAAATTAAAGGAAAATAAAATTCAGTTAAATGTCACAAAATTCTCGGATGTCATAAAATGCATTATTAATAAGTCATTTCTTTAATTTCTTATAAAAAGAGTTATTATAAGAGTTAATAAGAGTTAATACAAACAGTTTCACAAGAAGATAATACTCGAAGCCTGCTTATAACTTCATCGTGATACGAAAAATTTCTCCGGTTTCTCGTAAAATTACAAAAACACTCGACATACAATTTTCAAAGTGCCAGCATCAGCATTCCCAAAATACATATCACGCCCCACTAAATTGTACCTCAAAAAATAGTCAAATAGTTATTTTATTCCAACAATAAACGTTTTCACTCGCTATCGCTGCATGATCTCTAAGTGGCTCATTATAGAAAATTTTACAGTATTGCGCACGTATTCTCTATTAACAACTAACCACTGACGTTAACGAGAAAATAATAGGTAGGTATTAATTTACTAGGTAGGGCCCCTGAGGAGGAGAAGCTTCGTAGCGTTAATACAAGTAATCACGGCTTTATTACATTGCGGACATATCATTCTGACATCATTTATGCATAGAGTAATGATATCAAATAGTTGTCATGACAGTTGTAGCTTATGATTGTATCGCTTAACTTCTAACTCAAATCCATTCGACCCTCTTGGTAAATATGTATGTGTGTGTATGTGTACCTTTTCTTATTACCAAAATCGTAAAATATGACAGATGTATTTTTCTGAGTTTGAAGTTAAGCGACTCTATTAATTCCTTGAAACTTGAATACCTTAAGTAAATATTAAAATGAAGTGAATCACTCACTCAATGTGAGAATAAATAAAATATATAAAAAAATACTTTTTAATCAATACTTGATGACTACATAAACATGGAACGAGTACAATCCGCTATATTTTATTAAAACATAAGTCTTCCGTAATGTTAACATAAGTTTTTAATTATAAATTTGTAATAGATAGTAGGTACCTACATATTTGTAAGGCAGTCTCGAAACGTATTCCATTGTTTACCCATTATCGGAATATAATGTCCATAAGGAGTTCTAAAGTTAAAGTCATAGAAATACTAATCCTATTCCCAATATTTAGAGTATAAAATGAGCCCTAAGACCAGTCAATTTACGAACTTGTGAAAGTTATCTCCGATCAATTTACCTTGCGCTGGGGAAACTAGATTTTGAATATCGTAGCGTCTGGCCTGAATTCAGGCTTGGTTTAGGCGAGATTGTTATAGCAATTTCCAATATCATGTGACGTCACACGAGTCCGGGCTTGTCTGGAAAACAAAGCTTATTTCTCATTTAAACTATGCATATATGTACAGTCAGCGTCAAATACTTCATATATAACCATACTAAATATATGGTGTACCGAACTATTTGGCTACTTTGACTGCTACGACGTATTTGACGCTGACTGTACTAGTTACCTTAAAAAACCATTCATTACCCAGATAAGTTATGGTACATAAAACCTAATTAGTAATTAGGTTTTATGTACCATGATGAGTAATTACTTACTTCTGCATTACAAAGTTATTATGCCAATTTAAATTTAGTCTAATTGTAGATGTAACCTTCTTCTTCTTCCTCTTCCTCGCGTAGTCCCAGCATTTTGCCACGGCTGATGGGAGCCTAGGGTCCGCTTGGCAACTATGAATTGGCGAGAATTGGCGTAGGCACTAGTTTTCACGAAAGCGACTGCCATCTGACCTTCCAACCCAGAGGGTAAACTAGGCCTTATTGGGATTAGTCCGGTTTCCTCACGATGTTTTTCCTTCACCGAAAAGCGACTATCTAAATATCAAATAGTTCGTACATATGTTCCAAAAATCTCATTGGTGCAAGCCGGGGTTTGAACCCGCGACCTCCGCATTGCAAGTTGCACGCTCTTATACCACTAGGCCACCAGCGCTTAATTAATTGTAGATGTAACCCACAGTGTAAAATTGTCCTTGACTTGGGACTAGTCGCACTGAGTTGCAGCATGCGGACATAATAATTCAGCTCCATGGTTCTTTGCCGGCTCCACGACGCCTCGCCCTTGCTTCTTCAGTCATCATAATAGGTATTGGGTTTTAGCAAAAGCTTAAGTAGGGCAGACCCCTTCCTTATATCATATAATGACCTTCATTGAAGAACCAGTAAATAGTTTAGCAGTTAAACGTGCAATTTACATGAGAAAGAAATAATAGGTACGACATCATAGTAAAAACCTACAAGACAACTAATAGTTAATTTCATGCATCAAACATGTGGACAATATTTTGTTATTCATAGTTAAAAATATACAGTCGAACCCTTTTTTTTCACGTCGATTTAAAATGATAGAATTATTATATGTATGATATTCTAGTCAAATAGTATTACATATTATTTTTTTTGTTTTTTTTTTTTGTGGTGATACGTCACGTTAATTTTAAGAGAATTGCAAAAAACTAAAACGCTACTTTTAAGAAAGTTTGGAGAAAAAAAATATCTTTGATATAACAGAAATTTTTAAACAACATGCAAGGAAATGTATTTTTTTTTTTGCTGATCTTTAGATTAATTTACAGTAAAATGATGCGTGTAAACATAGTAATGTAATGCAACATAGTACTGTTGCATACATTACATAGTAATGTTGCAATGTACTTTAAATGTTATAAACAAACGGAGTATAAACCATTTCTATGGTTTCGGAGGGTCGATTTTTCTAGTTTCACTAATTTATTAGTATCTCAAAAACCAAATTGAATTAAAAAATATCGTTAAGCAGGATGATTTTTTTTAACAAATCGAATCAAAAGGGAAGATAAGCAAGGCATGTCCGCAAATAAGCCAAAATAATCCACTGTGCAACAGTAAGAAGCATGACAAGACCAAGCAGAGTCACCTCTGCCCGGTCCTTTTATGCTTGTTCAAATAATTATAAAGTTAAAAAACAATTCAAATCGGTTATTACTGTACGGTACGAAATGTTAATAAAATAGTTCTTATAAGTAACTTGAATTTTTCAATAGTACTGTAATATTTTAATATTCTAATCTACTCAAAGGGCTACTATGTTGGCTATGTGTAGTAGTAGTAGTAGTAGTAGTAAACTCTTTATTGTACATAAATACATAATTTAATAAAAGTAACATACAGTTAGTAAAAAGTACAAAGGCGAACTTATCCCTTTGAGAGATCTCTTCCAGTTAACCTTTGAGTAGATTTTTTTATACCACGACGGTGGCAAACAAGCATACGGCCAGCCTGATGGGAAGCAGTTACCGTAGCCCATGGACGCCTGCAACTCCAGAGGTACGCGTTGCCGACCCTTTAAAAATCTGTACACTCCTTTTTTGAAGAACCTCATACTGTAGACCCTCGATGATGCTATAGATGAGAGGAGAGACTGAAGACAGGGTGACAAATACAGCAAAATGTATAACAAGGTACTAGAAAGGGACCAAGACCACGACTAAGACCAAGGACCAAGGATGATACCCTTATTATATGCTCTGTACTCTCAAATCAACTCACTATAATAATATAATATACTTACGAATAGTATCAATAAATGCACCTTCTAAATACCAAACAGTCCCTTCAGGTTAAGGAGTACTAAATGAAAAAAGTTACGGAGTATTTAATTAAACAAACAAATAATTATCTAGCGTGTAAACGATTCTCCAAAAGACAACTTCGAATTGTTCAAGACAATTTATTGATACAAAAGTTTTGCGGCCCTATATTTTCGGTCTTATTCATAACACAGATAATGTAATATCAGAAGTCTTACCAATAAATACCTAAACGTTAACATTTTTGTTTCTAAAACATCAGAACATTTTTTACCACAAGAATCTAAACAATAAACATAAGCAAACGTTCGTTTTAAGATAACATTCCGATTGCGGCTGTAACAACAATGCAAAAACGGGTTATGTTACTGCCAATCTACTTAATAGAATGAGTGACGGAATTGAACATTCTTATCGCGACAGTAATTCGGCAACGACAACAAAGCAATGTATGTTGTTGCAGTCATAATCTAAAAGAGCCCTCTCTACTCACGTGTATGCCTAAATGTTTGACCACGATGATTCACGAAGCTTTACCTATATGACGGCGCAGCGACTAGAGACTTAACTTCGACTCGTATACTCTGTGCTTTTAAAGCCATGCTCTAACTTATTTGAAGTGAAACTTCTCTGCGATTATATTTTCTGTGTTTTCGGTCCTACTCATAATTTATATTAATTGAAGGCGGGAAAGTTTACAAACTCTTCAGTTGCGAGATACTTGTTTTAAAGAACAATTTTGCGCAACTGTGCTGGGGCGCAGTAAATAGTATTAGGTACAACTTCAATTGAAATATATTTAGAAGTCATTCCACCCCAGTTATCAGCAAAACATTTAGCATTAATTAAAATTAGGAAATCATACAGATATAATGCATAATTGATACAGCGGAATAAAATTTCAGTCTTAATAGTACATTATTGCAGATGCCGGGTAAGGGCAATTCGTAGATGAGTTTTGATTCGATCGACGACGCGAAGCGGAGTCCGACAAAGAAGACGAATCCACGAATTGCTGTTCCTGCCGAGGCATATATAGTACTTTTCTCCAAACAAAGGAAAAAAGTAAAATGATCATAATTTAAGCATCAACCACCACTCAAAGTCCAAAAACGTAAAAAACTGTTTCCCTCTTTAATTATTAAAAAAAAGTTAAAGGCCAGTAAAAAGTACAAAAGCCGGACTTAATGTCTTGAACCATTCTCTACCAGTCAACGACTGGGCCAGATATTTGCTAAGATGGGTGCAGTGTATATATATACGTATATATTTATTTAATCTTTATTGCACAATACATGAAGGTACTTTTGTACACTAGACAAATAAACATAAATAAATAGACATATAACATATATTAGTATAGGTATAGTACTTTTGCATGTGTGCGTATCTGGGTACGTAAAGAAGTAATATAGTTTTATTTGTTTAATTTGTACAGAAAGTGCTCATTTCTCAAGCAAATTATTTATATACTTATGCTGCAATGCAAATTATTTAGCACTTCGTATAATTATGCTTCTAGCCGTTACTTTCCATGCATAATAGAGGATTATATCATACAAAAAGCCATACTAGAGTATAAGGGTTCCGTTCTAATCTTGACATTTTGGCTACGGAACCCTAAAAATGGCTATTTTTCTGTAGGCACTTTTAAATCCAAATATTATATTTTATTACCTACTAATGATGGTTTAGAAAACATTCAAATATGAAAATATTGTTGTCAGCTTACTGCCCGTAGCTGGTCAAATTGATAATTTTTATCAAAAATGGTAAATAGACCAGTGGTTATCATTAATTTTAAAACATAAGCACATGCATATGCGAATGGACAATTAGAACGGACCAACTTCAGTGGTTGGTCCATAAATAGGCTGTGGACAGCCGTAGACAGACACAGAGCAATGCCCAATGAATACGTACTTATGTGCGTTTCTTAGAACAGAATAGTCATAAATAGTCTTTATTGACACACCTCAGTAAAAATATACAAAAGCGAAGAAAAAAACAATTGATTAAATGTAGAGGCAGACAAGTACAACAGGCGGCCTTATCGCTAAAGAGCGATCTCTCCCAGATAACCTTTTTTAAGATATCTCGTTTCATTTTTTTGTAAACCCAATTCTTATCTGGCACTATCCGTCTGAACCCAGCTGCATATATTATGTAATACCGTGGTAATACCTAAATAACTCTTGCTAGACAAGTAACGACCTTCTACAACAGCATCCAATTACCTTCAGCTAAGTATTATTATAATAAGTAACCTACTTTGCTAAACTAGGACACCAATTAAGAACTAGAACCCTCGGGTCTTTAGGTTAAGTCATTAACTCTAGTTTATCTTGTGCTACATATAAAATTACCATCATATTTAAACAAGAAAACCAATATTTTTTACAAGAAAATATGAAACAAATAAACCGGCCGACTAATACATGGAAATCATACCAAGAAAGAGGTGTTGCCTTACATCAAATGAAGTAGCTCTGTTTTTCACCTCGAAATCCCTTCGGATCATTGTAAAGTACATGAAAATCCATTAAATTTTAGGATTTTTTTCAGTTTTTGTCATCAGATCAGTGTTTCAATGGTCAATCCTGCGAGAATATACAGGACCGGAGATGTGTGCCAACATTGAAATACCATTCATTGATAATCCACCATCAAATGACAATCATATGTTATCATCAAAGGACAAGCCTGGTCCATCAAAGATATACAAGAGATGCGAGTTATAACAATTTCCCTCGTTGTACTATTATACACACAATGATGCGAAGGGCTTTCGAGGTGGCAAACTTGGATTTGTCATTACTATTTCATCACTACCAATATATATAAAAAACAGAGCTACCTCATTTGATGTTAGGTAAAACTTACCAATTCCATGGGCTAGACTGCGAGTCGGACCACGATGGTTTCTGTACCTTCACACAATACGAAAACTAACCGTAAAAAATTGTTGCTTGTACGAGTATTAAAAAACTAAAGTAGCTTTGAATTTGATTTTATAATTGGGCCAGTTTTTATTTTTGGGGCACATTTTGATAAAAATTGGTAGGTTTGAAAAGCTTCTTATTATAGTTGGAATAAACACGAAATCTAAATTTGAGACAAAAAAATATATGAGAATTTCCATCGAGTACAGCCTAAAACATACATACATTTTCCGTAACTCAGTGGAAAAATTGGTAGGACATTCGGAGAAATTGCGCTCATGTTGTGCAGAATAAGGAACTCTATCCATCTACCAAATTTTATCAAAATCCAAAAAAAAAATCAAAAAACGACAACTAAAAAAATGGCCCAATATTTTAGTGTTTGTGCTGAAACTGCCTTCTTGTAATTAACAAAATAATGAAATAAAGCATTTTTTAAAAGGGGTATAACACTTGCCGTATTTATATACTTAGGTATTAGGTTTGGTTTCTAATACCAACAAAAAGCACTTCCGATTTGCGGCCCGATTCGAAGAATGAGATACGATAACGATAATCTCTGGTTATAAGTTCTCATTTAGATATCGTTTGTATGTCATATAATTGACAGAAGCAGCTCGATTCGGGCAACCAATGTCACTTTGACGTTAGAAATATCGTAGATAGATCTTTTAAAAATCTTTCCGAGATCTTAAATGTGTTTTAAAGGGTTTATTGAACCCTTTAAAACACTGTGAGGAGTTGATGGAGGGAAACAATTGGTACAAGTTAAACGTCTAACATTTAATCATAAATTTTAGCTAATCTAAGGAATGCAAAACATAGTGCATTCAGTGGAAAAAAATGTAATATTTAAGGGATAAAATTCTAAAGTAATAACAATTTAAAATTTAAACGAGTCTTAGCATAAAAGTAACATAACCCAGTAGGATGCCAGGATAAAATATACACAAAGCAAACCTTGCCAAAAACACAGTAACCAGGTATAAAAAGAAAATTAAAAAAGTTAACTAAAAAAAAAAAAAACAATATAAAAATAACAAGAAAATAAATAAAAAACTTAAATCCAATATCCGCGGACGGGGATCGAACTCGGAACCTCTCGCTTCCAAGTCAGCCGCTAGATGCACTCGACCAGAAGTACGAAATACGCGGCCTGTATTTGCGGTGACGGAATGCCTCAAGATTTCTGAATTTTCCAAATTATTTCTACAGCAAGGTCAGCAAGGGCATTCCCTAATGCTGTGGACAAAGTGTCGTATCATAAATATTTATGAAACATAAGTACAACAGTTAAATTCCAAGCCTAACTACACAATCAGTCGCGGAACACTTACCCCGTGACAATAACACACTCGCACGCACCAATAGTACATTTTGCCGCAGTTATGCACTGCACTGTATGTCCGTTAAATCAATTCTTCTCCACAATTTCACAATTTTCGTCTCAAAAATGACGGAAAATTACAGAGCTCTTTGATTGACCTCCCGTTTTTTCTTACGGTCCGTCTTCTTTTTTAGCGACACCATCCACTTCAAAATAAAAATTAATGCAGTCACCAAATAACCCGTTGCCCGCTAGTGTTCGCAAATTGCGACTAGATGGCGTTACTAGGGTCATGTAATGTAATGTTATGATTTAATATAATATTGTATGCACAAGCATTACAGTGTCTTAAACATTCTTCGAATCGGGCCGTTGGACTAATACACAACTAGGATTCCATCATCAACCAATTTCCTAGTACCTAGTTACGAGCGACACACACACACACACACACACACATTAAGAGTTATCTCTATCCCCTCATCCACCAATCTGTCGTCAGTCGGATCGAGAAGTCATCGCAGTGGATTGTTGGAAGAAAAAAATTCCGCGAGAAAAGCCACAAATCAAGGAAAACTTTTCCCATACAATTTGTATGAAAATAAAGACTTTTATTTTACACGTGCTATTTTTTTCTGCCAATCGATTACATTTCTATTCAGATCAATAGTTTCCTAGGGGTCAACTTAAGGTAACGTAAGTACTAAAAAGCCACAAATTAAAGAAAACTTCTTCCATAAGTACATTTACTATGGACAAAACGTGAAAATTGTATTATGGTCCTTAACGTAACAGGATTGATTGGCGAGATAGAAAAATGTGAATAATTTTCTTTTTATATTAAATTATTTACCTTCACCTACTTAGTTTATATACGGGCTGTAAATTTAGTCACCCGTACCACATAAATTGCTATCTAAAGTGTACCACTACTGTGGGACCAAGCCCACTATCATGAAAAAAATTAGGTTTTATCACAGATTAATAAATAGTTACTACGTAACAGATACATCATTCCCATACAAAAGCGAAAATACCTACGCTATAATAGCCTACAAAATCTTAATAATAATACCTGCTGCTCCGGACAAGAAGAAATGTACCATAAGTACGCGCACAAAGAGTCGAGACTGTGTTGCCCGCCGTGCGAGTCACGTGCCAACGCGTCATCTTAAGAATGCGCTAGGGTTGTATACCTCTCATGATTATTTTAATAAAACGAATATTGCGAATAAAACGAATGTTGCGAATCAACCATATTTTTTAATAGTCAATCAAATATGTTTTAGTTTTATATAATGATTTATATGTTTTCCCTTCTCGGAATTCTGTTATTCAATTTTATAATTGCCAATATCCTAAATCGCGTATGTAATTTTAATAAATACTCATACGGAAAACAGGAGCAAAGCGACGGAATTTTAAAATTTGTAATACGGTGCTACCAGGCTGATTCATTATGACATTGTCAAAATTATTTAAAATAAATACTTTTTCTTACTCTTCAATATAATTAGTAAACGTTTCAGGTGAGACAAACGACTTTTCCTTAGTTTTTTACTTTTGAACCCATCTACTGCACAATAATTACGTGGTTTCGGCATCTCGAAGCGTAAGCGCGGGAAATGTGCGGCGCAGAGCGGTGCGAGCGCTCAGGCGGGGCGTTCGGCGGCCCTCTGTTGGTTGTATCGTCGACGATACGCAGAGCGGTAGGCATATAGCGCGTGGCCTTGAGCAAGTGACGGAGGCCTGCTTTTATGAAACAGCCAAAAGGTATGAACACTGCTTGCTAGTCGGGCGTTGACATTTTCTATGGGAGAGAAAGTTTTTTATTCTCAATTTCGGGTTTGGCCCCATACTAAAAGTTGCCCATTATGACCTGTATATTCACAAATTATTGCAGTTGACTAAATTTACACCCTGTATTTCATTTCTTAACATTATATTTTAATGCTGTTTTCAAATGAGCCCGCAACGACCCCAACCGCGCTAACGACTCTAAAGCACCGCGTAATATCTCAGGGACGACGCTTTTGATTAATTCCGCTATGAAATTCTAGCAATATCAGCTTTTTTAATTCGTTGTTAGGGTTCCGTAGTTAACTAGGCTATAACCCTTATAGTTTCGCCATGTCCGTCTGTCTATACGAGGCTTTTCTCTGTAATCATTAGGACTAGACAACTACAAAGTGGCATGGAGCATGGATATAAATCAATTATGCAGACAAAGTCGTAAAATAAAAACTAAATTTATTTTAGGGTAACCTGTACGTAAAGTGGGGTTAATTATTTTTCCGCCCCTTCCTTTTTCCATATGGAGTGTCGTTGGATAGGTCTTTACACTAATCGGGGTCTTCAACAATATTTTTTTGATAAACTGCATATTTTCGGAAACAATCGATCCAAAAGATAAAAAATGTGCCCCCCGCCCCTCCAACTTTTGAACCATGGTTCAAAAAATATTAAAATAACAGTGAAAGTAGAGCTTGATAAAGACATTCAATGAAAACTATAGCGAACATTATCAGTTAAGCCGTTTTTGAATTATCGCAAAAGTTTTCCCTTCTTATTAAAAAGACGTATCTACAAAGCCCTATGAAGATACTCTCTTTTGCTTTTTATATATATGATGCTACTAATACTACTACTAATAGGCCCCGTTCAAGGCAACCCAAGCAATCAGTCTTTTTATTTGTTAAACATAGTGAATATAGGTGTTACAATTTATTATTTAGTATCACTATGTCTTATTACCAGCATTTTATTATTATTATGTACATTTTTTTCTGTTGGTAAGTTTAACAATAAATTGTATGCATAAATAAATCTTACTTTTCCCTAAACATACAATATTTTTTATATTGAAATAAATTAAAGTCTCTTTTATATTCCATAATTGAGTAATACGTTTTGTTTGCAAACATACGTTTCTTAAAGAGCCTTATGTTGTCTGTATTTAAAATTCTATTAGGTAAAATATTGAAATTTTTAGAAGCCATCCCAAAAACACTTTTAGATAATGATGCCGTTTTAAATGTGATGGTATTGCTAATCGTCCGTTGTGACGGACGGATAAGTAAGGAATCCTACACTGAGCATGGCCTGATATGTTCCTGGCCGGTTTTTGTCATTACTGCTACTTAACTCTGTCGCGTACTTTGCCATTTTTACAGTTTTTTCTTTATAATGCTCAGTGTGACAAATATTTTTTTACTAGTAAGTATGTAATGTTTATGATGTTTTTTTGTACGAGTACTTAGAGCTACATTTTTGTACGTATCTTTTGTGTCGTCTGTTACTCAATGAAAAGTCAACATCAAATAGATAATTATGATAGTATGATATATCTATATATTTTTGTCAACCAAACAATTTCGTTCTATGATAAGGAATTTTATATGAAAATGAGCTTTACTTAATGAGTAAGAAAATATTAATTCGCTCCCTTCTCCGCGATCAAGAGCACGTACGACATTGATTTCAGGTGAACCTTATTTACTATACTATATATTATTTACTATATTTTATAAATTATATACATCCTTAAGCTTTCTACATGCCTGTCCGAGTAATATGTCGCGGTTCAAGAAATACCGACAGACGGCGTAGGCTTAGGTAATTACTATTTAAGATGATTTACGCAAGACAAGTTCGATTTTGTTCTTTTTCCACATTTTGGTCAATGTCATACGCAGAAACGCAATACGTTTTAGTCAATACACGGTACAGTATTATTGAATTATTTAACAATAATTAGAAAAATTCAAATTTATTTACAACAAATGCTTTGTAATCTGCCACAAGGGCACCCAAGCCCCTCGATATCGTTGATTCTTAGTTTCTATCTATTGATTAAATTTAAAGAGACGTTATATGAATTTCTCTATGGCAGTCATAAAACTAACTATTATAGAACAGCATAGTTAAGTGTTGAACACTTAACTATGCTGTTCTAACACTTAATTAATTACTTAGAGAACATAGTATTTGTATCTTTATCATAAGATAGAATCTATATGTATCTTTAATTGCGGTTATTCATAAATGTCTGTCAAATCTAACAAGCCGTTGATAATCGTTTGATAACCTATCATTTAAGAGGTTTGCTAAGTTTTATCAATAAGGAGGTAAATCATTAAATCTGGCGTTACCCTGCGAAATTTCGTAATTATTACCTACTACAAGGAACACCTTTTTACTTCAGCTTCATAAAATACTGTTAATCAATTAGTGATAACAAAGTTATTTAACACAGCATGGCAGCGTTAGCCAATTTTTTATAACAAATTATACTTCTTTTCTGACTTGTAAGTACATATATTAAGAGGAAACACCAGCTGAGACCGTTGTCAGATTTGAGAATTTTAGGCAAACAACTAAGTTAAACTCGAAAATATACATCTGTTTAAAATAATGCTCGTTAGATACCTCTGCTAAATCACTAGTTATTTTATACTGCTATGGTAAGCAAGATAACGTATGTAACTAATATATATAAAAACCGGACAAAAGCGAGTCGGACTCGCCCCTCAATGGGTTCCGTACTTTTTAGTATTTATTATTATAGCGGCAACAGAAATACATCATCTGTGAAAATTTCAACTGTCTAACTATCACAGTTCATGAGATACAGCCTGGTGACAGATGGACAGCGGAGTCTTAGTAATAGGGTTCCGTTTTACCCTTTGGGTACGGAACCCTAAAAACTAGGTACAATATTTCGTTAGCGCTCTCTTAACTAGTAACTTATTGTGACTACTTCATTTAACGGAATTGTAAAGAAATACTTTTAGCGATAAAACTGACCCAGAATGCGGGCTATCAATAAGGTGACCCTCTTTTTGTCACACCAGGGTAAATCTGAGAGTGTGGAGGTACAAGGGTATAAACCACGAATATTCAATCACGGAAAATGTATACGAATGCAAAGTGTCCATTCGTCGAAATAAAAGATGCGTTTTTCACGTTCTTCATATATTCAGTAAGTTACTAAAAGCGCTATTCCAAGGATAATGCGCAAGGTAGTACCTATCTTTGAAATAACAGTTTAGTTATATGGAATGGGTAAATCAACCCTTGCAAATAACAAAGCGGGTAGGCCCAGGCCGTAGATAGTGCGAACTGCCATAAAATTATTTCTAAGATTATGGGAGCCTACATAAACCCTGTGCCTATCTTCTTTATGTTTATCAAAATGTATATTATTTTACACAGTATATGTGAATCTGTATGCGTGGAGTTCAATTTAATGACAATTGACGTAGTATTTTGTAACGTATACTTTTAACTAAAAGGAACCCATTGGTAGGACAACGATAGATGCCTTACGTTAGGGACTTCAAAAACTTTCACTTTTGTAAACGAAGGAATAGAGAATATTACGCAAAACTCTGCGTAAGGGGTGCAACTACCACAATCCATCACAATCTGAGGGTCTACCGCGAAACTAGAAAATCGAAATTCCGTTATCTAACCTCTCCATCACTCTTGAACATTCGAGCGATATCTGTGAAAACTTATCAAAAACAGTTTAAGGCACAGTAAGTATTTTAAGTTACTCTATGGTTTATGAAAGGTTCTAGTGCTGCAATCTGGCGGCATCGGCAGGACATTGTAGAGGGAGTATTACCCCTCTTGTTTTGACTACAGGCGATGACGTAGCTAACTTGAAAATTCTGACAACTATGACGAGTCGTTCTCAGGCAAACAGTATCACCATTGGTATTAGTAGCTGTATTGACACTAAGATATAGGATCAGGCGTTCGCTTTTTTGTTTAGGAAATTTTGAATCACGTTATTCTGTCGGTCCATCGATTATGGTTGGTGGTGAACCTAGTGATCAGAAAATATAATGAAAAAAAAATCCATAAAAGCAAACAATCAAAACTAAATGCGAGGATTTCGAAAACCCGTGCAGTTAGAAAAATAGCTACGTTTTATAAGTATTTCATCATAGGAACATTCTGTCAGTAGGTATAAAAGAGATATCGTGTGTAGTAGGAAGGCAATATATTGCGCGACGTTACTTTAGCTTTAGCCAAAAATATTTTAAATTGAATCTTTATACATATAATAATCTTTGTCACAGGACCGTCTTTGTCTTTGCGACCTAGAAAAGCAACTCGACTAGCTTGCGGTGTATGTATTGTATATCGGTTTAACAAAAGCAGCTGTATAAGCTAAACTAACGTATCATGTTCATTTGATACATAGATATAATATTATATTTGTTTCAGTGGATCTCTCTCTCATAATTGCTAATAATATTGGTGTGAGCTAGATGCATCGAGATCTATATAATAAATAGGTACTAACTTTCGCTGCTAGGGGGCATTTCTCTAACGATATTATATTAGACTAATATTCTTAGGCCAATTCGTGCTTATATTTTGATATGAAAATAATGTCATTTTGCTATCATTCGTACGTGCATTTCACTCGTACTTGTTTGTAAATGTATTGGCGCGAGTGAGACGCACGAAGCGAAAGTTACCTGACGATGTTTTAAGATTACCCTTGCAAGCTCTTAAGAATTACTTAAAAAAGTCATTGATGTTGAAGGCTTATTACAGAGTCGAGGATTACTTGACAGACAAACATGCATGGTCCAAACCAGAAACTGTAAAAGCAAGTAGCAATTAAAATCATTGTATTATGTGTATATGTTAAATCATTGTATAGGTGACACAGCTTAGGTAAGAAAGCACATCAAATATTTTTTGTATTTTAGCAATCTGTCAGATTTATATAATGTATTTTCTCATTTCTTTATTAATTTTATTTTTCTTTCCTGTTGTAAGAATTTGATATGTTTTCTGAATATGTTTTCCTACGTATTTGTATGATTTGATATGACATATTTTTTTTTTATCAAATTTCTATACAGAAACGTAGCTACTGTATGCAATTGCATAATTTCTATAGTAATCTAAATTGTATTTTTTTTTTTCTCATTTAATGCATGTTAATTACATGTAATGTTTTGAAAAGATATGTCCTGCCGAGTTTCTTGCCAGTCCTTATTGAGACTTCTTATTAGATCTTCTCGGGTCAGAGGTGTAGGGTTAGAGCCGGTGTAGCTTTATTTGACGTTCATAAGCGCATTATAATATGCCTACTTGAATAATAAAACATCTTTAAATCTTTTTTCATATCTTACGGCCGAATAATACCAAAATTACATAGGTATTGTTGACATCGAAGTGTAAGCTCGAATTAGCCTCAGTATCATGCAATTAAAATTCATACAATTTGATATACCTAATTTTTATTTGCAGTATAGATATAATCTTACTAATTTTTACTTACAAAAAAATTACTGCCTACGCCAATTCTCGGGTTTAGTTGCCAAGCGAATCCCAGGCTCCCATGAGCCGTGACAAAATGCCGGAACAACCCGAAGAAGATGATGACTATTTTTTTCCTAGCCTGTTTGAGTGTCCCACTGCTGGGCAAAGGCCTCTCCCCCAGATTTCCACGACTCCCGATTTGGTGTTTCCTCCCGCCAGTTGTTCAGGAAGCTGTCCAGGTCATAATGATAGATGATGATGAATGGTAAGGTGATGGCATAGGTCAGGATGATGAGTATAATCTTACTAATTTGTTTGTGAATTTATTCGAGCTCCACAGTTAAAAAATTCGTTCACTAATGTTTTCGATATTGTCGAGAACAGAAAAAGTAATTATTTGAGTATGACCATGTATGACTCACAAATCGCATAATCAAATCAATATGTATTTAATTCAGTTTAGATTGTCCCACAAATTTAGGTGCGACCAGACCGCAGCTTAAAAAACGGTCACTATACGGAATCGCAGTGACGCGTCGTATGCGTACCGTTTTTGACGCATGCTCCCCAAACCGTCACTGCGATTCCGTATCGTGACCGTTTTTTAAGCTGCGGTCTGGTCGCACCTTTAATTACCTCTAACTAATATTACGTTCTTAGCATGTTATATGAAACGTAAACTATGAAATCTGTAGCAGAGGTAATATTATTTTAGGAGTAGTTTTTACATAGATATAATTAGAGTTGCCTTTGTTTTATGTTAATTTAATTCCATTCTTTGTTATTGTTACTTTCGTACTTAATGTTAAAATGTAACTAATTTGCTACACCCTGTCAGGGTTCATGTTTTACATATTTTGTTACTTTGTAGTTTCTTATTATGTTGTATGTGAATGCAATAAATAAATGATTATGATTATGATAGTTCAAGTAATTTCAAGCACTAAGACTATCCCGTCAAAACAATTTCGCCGTTTCTGGGCTGGACGAATGAAGCGTCTTTTACACTTTGTAATGTTCCCCGTTGCAAGCCGGATGACTCAAATAATTTAGCTCAAAGGCACTTTGTCAGTGCTTTCTGTAACCTAAAAACCTGTATTCCTTGCAATTTTGTACGTATAATAGCGTTAAAGACTTTGTCTAGCCTTGTCTTTTCTTAAATGAATGAGACGCGATATGGGTTTAAAGACATTTATTTAAAAAAAAAAGTAATTTACTGACATGAGAAATGTGCACTTATATATTATACAAATGATGTCGCTAGCTTTAATGGATATGTTTTCTGTATTCCGAATAAATGATTTCACATCATGCACGAAATAAAGTACCAGAAAATTATTAGAAAAACGTAGTCTACAGATATTTTTAGACAATTTCTACGTGACGTCACTTGTTATGTTTTCATATATGAATTGCATAATAGCTAATAGTTTTGACAGTTCGAAAAAAGACTCTAGTTTGTCTAGCAGGCAAATACCCTATTCAGAAAAAAGATTAACCTCAAAATAAATCATCGTCATATATATCATCATCATCAACAACATTTAAGAGCAATCCTTTCGACAAATCAATTATTTTGCATTTCTGTCCTCTGCCTTGACAGTTTCATAATTATGGTATGATGAACCTTAAAAATTACATACAAAATAGATATTTACAGACGACTTTTACTAATTACTTCAATAATCCAATTAAGAGTTAGTAATCAGATATATTTAAATTAAGTTAAATATAATTTCTTTTCAGGTAGCTAAGGCCCATAGATACCCAGCACCCCGTCCCTTACAAACTAACATATGTACATATACATACTCGTACAATAATAAAATAATAAACCGAAATAAATGTCATATTCGACGAAAAAGTGACCAAGGCTTCAACTGCCCAGGGCTGGATTTGAACTAGCGGCGAAATGCCAAATATAAATGTATGTATAGATAATTGATATGTCTAGAGATAGGTTCAACTACTGCGGCGACTTCAAACTAATAAAATACACGAATGTATAGGTAAACAGATAAATGCATAAGTATTGGTAATAAAGAGATATACTTCTTTCCAGGGGACAACACTATTCTGCGCAATGTATCTGGAGAGTTTCGATCGGGTGAGCTGACGTGCATTCTCGGACCTTCGGGCGCTGGCAAGTCCTCCTTGATGAACATACTGGCAGGCTATGCGTGAGTAATAAATTACACTACTTTTTGAGGCCTCTTCGAAGATTTGATTACTGATATAACACTAATTTGAAACGACTAGCCTTACCATGAGCTTGTCACTTGTCACCGACTCACTGGCACGACATTGACATATTCGCTAGCGTGTGCGAAACTTATTTTCTATGCATCTCGCTCGTACTGGCATATTAGTGCGAGCGATATGTATAGAAAGTAAGTTACGCAAACGTTAGCAAATATGTCAGTGTCAGGTCAGTGACAAGCTCGTGGTAGCCGCACTGAGGTGAACAATGAAGAATTGTACTATTGGCGCGTTGTTCTATCCGCTACCATTAATGCTGACTACATATTGCTGTGAAAATATTGCTTGATCAAACGAACTATTAGGGCAACTATATTTTCTGGCCAAAAACCATTCGAAATGAAGACCTAAGGAGTATATGCCGACAAACATCCATTGACGAAGAAATTGCGACACGGAAATGGAGATGGATAGGACGTACTATTCGAAGAGAGGAAACGAATAATGCTACCATAGCTTTCGCGTGGAAACCGCCGCATGGAAGCCGTGGCTCCAGGCGTCCTGTACACTCTTGGCAACGGTCCGTCCTAATAGAGCTACGAGCGGTCGGGTTGAGCTGGAGAGAGGCCAGAAGACGAGCTGAAGATAGGAAGGCGTGGCGCGAGCTTGTGAAAGCCCTTTGCATCTCTGGGGTGCTTTAGGACAACAACAACAACAACAAACGAACTATTAACTTCAAAATTACGATGGTCATATAATCATATTTCGCATATAAGGTAGCTTAATTGAGAAAAATAAATGTACCTAATTTTTAAAGTCTTCTTTCAACAATAGACAAAAACATGAATTCTCAGAACTCACACGTACAGAGAGTGCGTAAGATTTGACATGGATTGGTTTTAGGTCCCCAAGAAAATGCGTGATTTTCAAAAAACCCGTGGATTAATAATTCAAGGTTCATCACGTTTGAAAAGTTTTATATTGCTAATTTAATATATAGTTTACCAACCAAAACGGCGTTCGCAGAGCGTTCGTTCACATGAAAAACTGTTCGACCACTGGCAATAACGATGGTCATTCTTTATTAAAAAGATCCGATACGCATCGTTCCTACGCTATCCACGCCTAATATCATATGTTATGGACACGATTTTGCGAAACCGTATTATTTTCTTGATTTTATTTCCGGGAAACGCATAGTCATGGACAAAGATGTGTTTACTAAATCTATATTATTTGAAAAGTACCTAAGAACTTCAATTATATTAAACAGTTCTGTTACATATATATAAATGACATATAATGCACAGACTAAACTGATGAAAAATATTGTAGAGCTTCACCGAGAAATGAGTTCTTTAAATTACACTCCTTAGGTGGTGAATGGGGTTGAAAATGTTTAAGGACTTTACATAAGAACATTTCGATAAGTTTTTAACCAAGAATTTGTGATATTATTTTGAAATCGAGCGAAAAGCGAACTTTTTAGTGCCTTATACACCTATATGAGGGTGAAATTTCTATCTGCTTCTAAGAAGCACATTTTGGACCGAGTAATGACGAGGCAGAAAGATATTGAAAAAGCGACCACTTTGATCTCCCGTTGTTGTTATAATTTTTTTTTGTACAAAATATAATCAATTTGGACAAATCTAGGTCTTCTAGGTCAACAAGACTGACAGTTTTTTTTTATTAAAAAGATAGTAAAGTTTTAACTCTTATCTTAAATTATAAACATTTATTTACCTTTTGGTTACCTATTGAGCTTGTAAGTACTAGATTATTAAAAAATAAGGAAAAATATTCAGAATTTTCTAGTTACGGAAAATTGTACTAGTTACCTTCTTTTTAGAAGAAAAATGTGGGTTTTAATAAAAATAAAACAAAATTCATTATTTACTGCTAATAAAACGCAATCTAAAGCATCAGATGACTATTACACCTGTAATAAAAACTTTTTACAAAAAAAGTAAACCGACTTCAAAAGGGATAAAAAAAATATTATCCTTTTTATTACAAGCTTTTATTTACTTTCACCTGACCGTTGTCTGTTTGTAATCAAATCTTGCAAGTTAAATTTGATCCACTTCCCGGTTTCCGATTGAGCTGAAAATTTGCATACATATGTAAGTCGGGTGACAATGCAATATTATGGTACCATCGAGCTGATCTGATGATGGAGACAAGAGGTGGACATAGGAACTCTGTGATAAAACAATGCAATCTAATTGTGTTTGGGGTTTTTAGAATTTGCTCGATGAGTATTAGTTGCCTATGGAAAGAAAAGTACAGTCAGCGATAAAAGCTTGTACCAAAAATGAATTTTTTTGCCAAAAACTTATTTAAGTATATGCGTTACCAACTGATATGTTTGAAGTCGGTGCCAAGCCAAATTTAGAAGTGTACCATAAATTTGGTGCGATTCGATAAAGATGCGGCTATATAAGTATGTACAATACGTTGAATTGCCTTACTATGACAGTAATGAACATACTTTCTATACGTAGGTACCTAAGAACACACGGTCGAACCTTCTTAGCGCAGTCCGTACCATGTTTGTCGGTATACTGGTATAATCCAATGCGTTTATTTGCCGTCATAATTTTTAAAGTGCTATTTTTACTAATTTTTAACAGACTTCAAAATTTAAAAAGGAGGAGGTTATCAATTCGGTTGTTTCTTTTGTGTTTGTTACTTCATAACTCCGTCATTTCTTAACCAATTTTCAAAATAATTTTTTGATTGAATTTGTATACATACAGATTGGTCCCATTTTTGTCAAAACTCAGTTCTGAGGATGGGATCCATGAGGAATCGAGGGAACTCTTCAAATGTGACAAATTAGGTTTTCAAGAATTGTTTTTGTCAAGCTCGAGATCTGATGGTAGAATCTATGAGGAATCCAGGAAACTCCTCAAATGTTAAAGGCATATATAGTGATTTTTGTATTTTCTTTAACAAATCAAGCATTTACATTTAAACAAGTGACATTTGATGCAGTGGAACTGCTGATGATGATCAGAATGGAACTCTTCAACGACGCATAGTTCATGTTTGACGATTTGTCCACTTCGCTGTGTTTGTTAATCAAATTAGATTTTCAAGACCAATTTTTGTCAAGTTAGAGTTCTGACGATGGGGTTCATGAGGAATCGAGGTAACTCCTCAAATGTTAAAGGCATGTATATAGTGATCTTAGTATTTTCATCAACAAATCAAGCATATGAACAAATTCATATGAAACATTACACAATGACGTCACGGTCAACTCAACCTACTATTTTTATATTTCTATCCTATTTACCATATAGAACTTGAGTTTAAAAATAACTGCTATCTATGATTTTCTAATAATTATCTGGTGCTTTATTTAGAGTGTGAGTTCGTCCCTTGTAGCGCCGGGGCCCGTTCTTCTCTTCCCACCTTTTATGATATGCTTCCCGGGCTTAAGGAGGTATCCGGTCAAAATTTTAACCTTTTGAGCACCCCTATTTTTGCAGAAGCGATCCCGGAGGCCTTCGAGGTTAGAAGACAGCTTCTCTTGATGGCAAAGGAGAGATTAGAGAAACTGCAGCGCATGTTGCTCCCGTGCTGTTGCGGGTCTGCTTTGCTGTTCCCAAGCTCATGTACTTTTCGCGCACAGTACCGATATGGCTTCACCCTGTGCAAATGGACTCTTTCGACTTTGCTTTGAGGGAGTTTGTCGAGACCTTGCTTAATGTGGCTCTGAATCCAGAACACTGGGACCTGGCGTCCTTGCCCATTCGGAGTGGTGGTCTGGGGGTGCGGCGCGCGCGGGATGTGAGTCTACCGGCATTCTTGGCATCGGTGAGTAGGGTCGTGGATCTTGTTACTCGAATTTTATCTTCCAGGGTATCCATACCTTACGCAGCTGATGCTTTAGCGGCTTGGACGGCTCTCAATCCGAACGCGCCCCGACCCGAGAAACCAGACGTACAACGGTTATGGGACGACGTCGGGGTTAAGAGGATTGTCGAGGGTCTGATAGAGAGTGCAGTGGGGGCGGATAGAGCAAGACTACTGGCGGGGTCCAGATCGGAATCGGGGTCGTGGTTGCATGCGCTTCCATCTCCGCATTTGGGCACCCTCCTCGACAACGATTCGATATGTATTCCTCACGTATGCATCTGCGGTACAATGGTGGAGGGCAACGGTTACCACGCTTTAAGTTGTGGTCGTTGTGTAGGGAGATTCCCACGCCATCACGCTCTTAACGATCTGGTCAGGAGAGCACTTATTTCGGCAAATGTCGCTTGCATGCTCGAGCCCCCAGGCCTTAGCCGGGCAGATGGTAAGAGGCCTGACGAGGTTTGACGCTGGTGCCTTGGCAAAAAGGAAAGTGCTTGCTTTGGGACGCTACATGCGTCAGCAGTTTCGCTGCATCGCATATTGGCTGCACTGTAAGGGCAGCAGGGGCAGCTGCTGAGGTAGCGGCGCTGAGAAACGAGAGAAGTACGCGGGGTTGGACGGCTATTTGTTTGTGCCTCTGGCGGTTGAGACGGCTGGCTCTTGGTGCTTAGTGGCTAGAGAGTTCATCAAGAAGGTTGGGAACCGTTTACGAAATAGAGGCCTTGATCCCCGTTCCGGGTCATTCTTGGTGCAGAGGTTATCCATCGCGATTCAACGCGATAATACGGCGAGCGTTTTGGGCATCTTTGGGCCTGGGATGACGTGGGGTGGGATTTTTGACTGACGGCTTTAGTTTGGATTAGAGTTTGTCGTTTTTTTTTAAATTATTTGTTTTTAATTCTTTGTTTTATACACTCTTTTTTTTGTAAATTAAATTTTAGTATTGTAATAATTATGTAATTTAAATCATTTATTTTAATGTATTGTTTTAAGTGTATAACATTTAAATAAATTATATGTAAATGAATAATGTAGTTATACAGATGTATCCCACTTTATAGTTTGTATTTGTTGAAATATCTTGAGATAGTATTTTTAATGCAATTCTATACATGAACATCAGCTAACATACAAAATAAATAAGGAACGGCATGAAGCATTATTGTTTCACAGACTGCCGCACGGTCGTGTTAAATTTTATAAGTTTAACATCCCTTGCTCCTTGTAGATATGTAAAGGAATTGTACGAGTTTTATTAAAAGCTTTTATTTAAATGCTGCTGCGCACCCACCTGCGAAGGAATTAGGGAATCATCGTAGACCAGGTTAGATGGAGAATGATACACCTGGTGCAAGAAAGGGTATAAGGTAGGAATATATTTTTCCACTGCGCCCAACATAACATCCCTTTCCACAGTATTGAACGCGTTCTTGAGGTCCAATTTCAAAACGACGCAGTTTGCATTCTCAGGATCCATGACAAAAGTGCGTATGGCATGGATTGCGGCCTCACACCCCCTTTGTGTGCCAAAACCCAACTGTTGTGGCTGAAGAAACCCAGCCATGCGCTTCTTAACTTCATA
Organism: Cydia pomonella; assembly: GCF_033807575.1. Taxonomy (NCBI): domain Eukaryota; kingdom Metazoa; phylum Arthropoda; class Insecta; order Lepidoptera; family Tortricidae; genus Cydia; species Cydia pomonella. The sequence continues at coordinate 21,215,422 of NC_084704.1, forward strand.
ACACCCCAGCTTGGCCACCAAACGGCGAAACGTGCTACCCACGGCAATTGGCCGTATACCGCCTCTTTTTTCGTCAATGCGCACAGGGACGCTCCGTATAAATATGGACATACTTCGCAGTTTAATTGTCCACTAAGTAAAAAATTGCAGAGTTTGACCAGGGACTCGAGCAACCGCTGCCCGCTGGCACCAGCAGAACTCAAGGTCAACTCCTTTAGATGAGTTGGGCGAATTCCATCTAAGCCCGCGGCTGACCCGCTATGGAACGTTTCCAGTGCTCGGACCACGTCCTCTACGCTTACCGTCGTAACTTGAAAAGACCGATCCGGCTCCCGTGGGAAAGTTAACGTGTGGGACGGGGGCGGGTGCTTCGTCCGCAAGGAAGCAAGCATCTCAGGGCCCGGAGGTGCAGTTGAGTCACCTGCACGCGAATGGCCCCTCTCACATTGCCCTCATGAACTTTGGACTCGATTGTCTTCAAGACAGTGGGCGACTTGGGGGAGGCCTGCCCGCCACTATCAAGTACTACACCAGCAATCGGCCGCGACTATGTTTTAAATTGATAATAGATTCGATCACAAACGAATCGCACGATCGGTCGATAGACAAACGGAGGACTAACGGTTGTAATTCATTAACTTCTGTCAAATCTAACAAGTTGATAGTCATTTATCGCTATCTGTCATTTTATAGACAAAATTTAAGAGAAGGTTACTAAGCTTTATGAAAATTTTAAGGGGTAAATAATTAATTACTGATTAAGTCACCTTATTTCCTTTGTTCGCTTTCATTCAGGCAGTGTCGTACCTGAGCGAATAACTCGCGAACGCGAAGCGGCGCGGGTAAATTCAATCCTTTGATACCTATGGAAGTGTCCTACGTGGGTGATCTCTGAATGCCGTTGGGCCGCCGCGCCGCGCCGCGTCGCATTCGCGAGTCATCGCCCACGTAAGCCGCGCTGTCAGTTATCTTTATATATATATTAATAATCAATCTCTAATAATAATGTTCACCAATCACATTTTCCACTGACGAAGTTCGTCGTCAATGTGTCTGTCATTTAATAAGCGAGGCTGCGATAAACACGATATCAGGTAATCATATAAAAGTAAAACAGACGCGAGTCAAACTGGCTTAAAGTTCTAAACAACTGCGATTCAGCTAAAATTTGCACTCTACTTGCAAAATTAACTCACACGTTTCACTTCAAAGTTGGCGAACATGCAGTCACATTGTAACAAGTTTATTTAGTCCACGTCATGTTTGTAGTTTACACATGGACGATAAATAATATTCTCACATTTTCGAGATAGCAATTTAGCAGCGAGTTATATTTAAAAAATCCTAATTGTATAGAACTTTTCTTTTTACCTATTACGTTGGTACAAAATATATAAATAAATAATATAGGACATTACGAGTATTACACAAATTGACTAAGTCCCACAGTAAGCTCAATAAGGATTGTGTTGATATGAACTTAATGATTGATTCTCAGTAGGTATTTCAATTCAATAGTACCGCTCATTTGATATAAATGTTAATATCAATATATTATACATATAAGTACGTCGCTGAATGGCACTACAAAGTATAAATTAGTGTAGAAACAGACCGGTCTGTGTAATATAATCTCTAAACATTTATTTCTTTCTTTTTAACAGCTCAAACAACGTGAGCGGGCGAGTAACAGTAAACGGGCACGCGCGCGACATGCACGTGTTCAAGAAGCTGTGCTGTTATATTATGCAGGACGATATGCTGCAGCCGCGGCTGACGGTCATCGAGGCCATGAGGATTGCAGCTGATCTCAAGTTGGGCAAGGAGCTGGGTAGAGCTGAAAAACATCTCATAGTAAGTAACATATTTCACATGCTGAAAGGTCGCAAGATACGTCATTGCCAGACAACATGATTCGAAACGGTATCTAATGAGAATACCGGAAGAACTGTAGCGAGTACGTTAGTTTATTTATTTACGTCAATGAAGGTGTAATGTTTTAATTTTATTGTTTGTTATATTAAGCAGCATTGTAAAATGAGAAAAACATACTGTGTGAACTGTCTACCTGCCAACATACATACTGGGTCATTATTTTAGTAGCAAGAGTGATACACTGAGACCCTCTTCAAGTAATTTCGGTTCATGAACTACAACCCGGTGACCAACATATCGGAAGATGGACGGGTGTTTACTTTAATATATTAACTAATGTATAGAAATAGCGATGAGGGTGTGATGATAAGGGATTATATTAGGGGTTTATATGGGAGTGCGATTAAAGAGAATAAAATCCTTAATTTTCTTGATAGACCAACAATATCATATTGTTGATTATATATTAAATATACGTAATAGGAAAAAATGTCCCACATGAAACCTTCCACATAAAAGCTGTTACTTATAGCAAATAAAATTAAAATCACAATCTAAGCCATACAAACTAAAGCGATAAAAATATTACGTATCAAGCATCGGCTTATAAAACAGGAAACCTAGTATTTTAATCACCCGATAAGATAGCAGACACCTTTCATTAAACTCGAATTGAATATGTCAAAACGTTAGTTCAGCGTTTTTTCTAACAGTCATTATACATTTGACCGTACTCTAATCAGTGTATACGGTCGAGGCAGACCGCCTTTATGTCATCTTGGCATCGGGGTCATGCTCCCAACGATTTTCTTTAAGTGGAATCCATTTATCTGTACTTGCCTTTTTCTATAGATAACCGGTTTTACACCGGCCTTTCCGGATTTGTTGGCTAGAGCCGGATAAGATCCTTTTAGGCGGGATTAGTTTTTGTTCAAGACCCTTTTTATTGGCAGTTCAAAAACCCACAACGATACAAATGAATTATTTAGTCGTTTAATGGGAGCATTTTTATTCGTCTTTTCTATTGCAACTAGATATTCTTAATTAATTAAGTCGCTTAAGGATATCGTCAAACCACTTTTAGTACTATAAACATTGAAGCTGTAAACCGTACGTAGGGTAAATTACCAATAATTGATAATTTCAGAAAGAATTGCTCTAAGAATAGATAGTGCTTAATTAAATGTTGCAGTGCAACAACAACTAAATCGTCATACAATTTACTCAACATGTATATTTTTCCATTGTTAATTCTCAAGTAATTTATTACCACATTCTCTACTTATAGCCTTTTTGTTATCTTAAACACAATAGTAATCAGTTTTTTTTTAGATATAGTATCTTTATACCACATGTTATTTACTGCAATTGACAAGCACCCATACAGTGCACAAAACACCAGAATTTTAAACAAATCGTGTTGCTAATGTGTTGAGATTCTATCCACCTGTACACGATCTACTGTCAAGGGGTGAAGTAATAATTGCATTTGGGGTGGGGTGGGGCGTGTCCATTCTGTATAAAATACTGTAACTTATTATGCCACTGGACGTTAATAGTAATTGACAGTACTTACATATGGTGCTACTTTACCGCACTAGTACGCAAATTAGCATATTACGTTACTGTGTCAAACATTTAAAGGGCCATATGTACTGTAAAACGTTGTACGATACATGTACGAATAGATAATTCGCATATTAGCATTCCTATTTTTCGCACTTGTATCGTAATGTACTATTATGTGACTGCTACATTATGAAAGGCATTAAAACACAAGTGTGGGTTTAAGAAACGAACGAAGTGAGTTTCTTTTAAGGACCACATGAGAGTTTTCACATATTATAAACTAAACCCAAATTACAGCCAACATTGGGGCATCGTTGCTCTTTTGGCGAAACTCACGAATGTGTGGCAGCGTCGCCGAAATATGTTTATCACTCATTTTAAACGAAACTTTTGCTTTAGTTACTTTAAAAACGACAAAACGAACCCATTGTATACTTAGAACTAATTAAGAGATAAACTTTACGTAAAATGGCGGTGAATGAGAACATTTTTCACGCATGTCACGCATTCGTAGTTTTTTTTTTTTAATTCAGAGACAAACTAGATTCGGGGTCCTATTTCCATATCATTCGATACAAACTAATATGCGAGATTTGTCAAAATTGTATGAATTGTATGTTGTTGTTTCAGAGATGTTCAAAATTTGAATGTCATTACCAAATCGATTTTGATGTAGTAATGAACAATTACAACATTTTCACAGATAAGAACTTTGTTGTAACATAACAGTTAAAAGTAATGGTGGCCATGATTTACGGATTTTTAAGGCATCATAGAAGGTTTATGATATGTGTGTAGATAAAATGAGTATACATGTTTAAAATTTTGTTTTAGGTAACAGAAATTTTGCAGACCCTTGGTCTCTGGGACCACCGGGACACAAGATCCGAGTGCCTGTCTGGAGGACAGTCCAAGCGGCTCTCCGTTGCTTTAGAACTTGTCAACAATCCACCTATTATATTTCTGGATGAACCTACCACGTAAGTTGAGTCAATATTATTATTTTAAGCCATTGGTTGAATTTAAACCAAGGCCTAAATAAGCGTATTTGGGCCAAAATTCTTTTCGTGGTCTTGTTTTTTGTCCCCAAAAAATGGAACGGTGTGAATCTTTGAGTATGGCATGAAATTTGGTTTTTAATTTTACACAAGAGAATCTACAGCCAGAAAAACATGCAATAATACTCATTTTTATTATATATTTAATAAAAGACAAAAATAGAAGCATGACAGACAGGTCATAAATAAGACAACGAAAAGAATTTTGACCCATTTATAAAGTGTTTATAGTATACATACATTACAAAGTGTATAGTCTGTATAAGTGTACCTGCTTTAAAAAATGATGATAGTCATTATATTATAGTCAACGTCAAGGCAGTAACGGGAACTATTTTTTTATTATTGTATGTATTATTACATGTAATAAGGTATGGGCCTATTTTGCCTGAAAATAAATTACATTTGATTTGATTGATTATGATTTTATATTCATTTATAATGGCCGTTTTGTCAGCAGCCAAAACAACAAACCTTTTCTTATAAGTACGTAAAATTACGAGACGTCCAAACAAACACAACCAAACTTGTGAACAGTCATATTTCGATATTTTTTTTTTTATGGAGGATAGGCAGGCGTTTGACCACGATCACACCTGATGGTAAGTGATGATGCGGTCTACGGTGGAGCACGCTTACCTATGAGATACCTATTTACTCTAGCCTTGAAGTGAACGAAAACTTAATTAACCACATATCCATTTTCCGTTACGTCAGCGTCACCCAACCAACGTTGTCAAAAATTTACGATATCACAAGCTGACAAAAATAAGTATAATATGTACCTTTTGTAGGATGTAGCGTTCGCCTTAATAATATATCGAGACGATACAAATGCAAGTTCGTCTCCATGACACTTAACAACCATAAGTGATAATGGAAAATCTGTTTGGACTTGAAGTATTGGGCAAGAACAACATCGATACCAATATTTTTCTCCCTTGAAAAATATGAGTTATGGGAAATCTTTTTTCACAATTTGATGTATAAACACAGGTTATGCCCGCTCGATTGTTTTCTTTTTCGATTTTTTTTTATTATAGGTAAGAGTTAAGACCGTAAAACTATTTCCATAAAATTTTATAAAAGCCTCTAAGCTAATAAAAGTTATCTTATAATCATTAAAAATCTAAAAACAATCAAACGAGCAGGCATAAACTGTTGATATGTGTACAGTCAGCAAAACTATTAATTAGCTTATGCATTAACATAAAAAGAGTTAATGACAAAAACAACTTGCCTCACCACTTAGAAAAATTACATACTTGTAGAGTATTAAATCAATAATATATAACCAATTCAAGGTTAGGAATTAATTTGATCATCTAACCCATGAATTTAGTAACGACAATATGAGTAAGTGTGACATACTTTTGTAAAAATTAACTTTGAACACATAAATCAAACCAGGTGTCCCACAGGGATCACACCTAGGTCCGTTATTGTTTTTAATTTTTATTAACAGCATGGTGAGCTGTTGCGTTAATTCCGAACCTTATCTCTACGCCGATGACCTTAAAATTTTCAGACCTATTAAAAATTACTGATCGTAGTCTACTTCAAGACGACTTGGATAGGTTAAGTAATTGGTGCTCCCTGAATAGATTGACGCTGAATGCCAAGAAATAGCCGCACCACCACCGTATGCCGTATGCTTGTTTGCCACCGACGTAGTATAAAAAAAAATGCTTTTACATCTCTTTTACTCGCAATAAAACTATTGTGCCCACTTTATTACACAATCGGAGGCACGCAACTTGAAAAGGTTGATACAATCCGTGAACTGGGAGTAACAATTAACATTTCAATGCCCATTACACAAACATCATTAAAAGCGGCCAAGTGCGAGTCGGACTCGCCTATGAAGGGTTCCGTACCATTTATGACGTATTAAAAAAACTACTTACTAGATCTCGTCCAAACCAATTTTCGGTGGAAGTTTGCATGGTAATGTATATCATATATTTTTTTCAGATTTTTCATTCTGTTATTTTAGAAGTTAAAGGGGGGGGACACATTTTTTTACTTTGGAAGTGTCTCTCGCGCAAACTATTCAGTTTAGAAAAAAATGATATTAGAAACCTAAATATCATTTTTGAAGACCTATCCATAGATAACCCACACGTATGGGTTTGATGAAAAAAAAATTTTTATTTAAATTTTATGACTTATTGAAAAAAAAACTACTTACTAGATCTTGTTCAAACCAATTTTCGGTGGAAGTATGCATGGCAATGTATATCATAAATTTTTGTTAGATTTTTCATTCTGTTATTTTAGAAGTTACGGGGGGGGGGGGGGGGGGGGCACGCATTTTACCACTTTAGAAGTGTCTCTCGCGCGAACTATTCAGTTTAGAAAAAAATGATAATAGAAACCTCAATATAATTTTTTAAGACCTATCCATAGATACCCCACACGTATGGGTTTGATGCAAAAAGATTTTTTGAGTTTCAGTTCTAAGTATGGGGAACCCCCAAAAATTATTGATTTTTTTTTCTATTTTTGTGTAAACATCTTAATGCGGTTCATAGAATACATCTACTTACCAAGTTTGAACAGTATAGTTCTTATAGTTTCGGAAAAAAGTGGCTGTGACATAACCGGACAGACAGACGGACATGACGAATCTATAAGGGTTCTGTTTTTTGCCATTTGGCTACGGAACCCTAAAAAAGCGTCTCGTATGTTAGGATTTCTATTAAGAAACGCTGAACAGTTTAGGTGTGCTCGTACTAAAGTATTGCTATATAATACATTAGTAAGAAGTAACCTAGAGTACTGCTCCCAGGTTTGGACACCTTATTGCGAGGTACATAAGAATCGAATTGAGAAGGTACAGAGACGCTTTTTAACACATTTAGGATATTCCTCTTCCAAAAGCCGTAAACTCACATCACATAGTAAACGACTGAAATTCTTTCGATTTATGTCACTAATTGTAAGTAACAGGAGAAAAGTGCTAGATTTAAAGTCCCTTTATAAATTGGTTAATAGTACGGGGCTGGATTGTCCAGAACTATTAAGTAAAATTAAAATAACTGTTCCTGCTAAGCTACCTCGTCCTGGTTTGTATAAGCTGTTTAGAATTCCATTTGGGAAAACAAATTTAGGTCGTAACTCTGCCCTTTTAAGAATGGCTCTGCGGGAGTTGACATATTTAACGATATACCAGAACAGTTTAAAAGGAAGGTACTGAAATATGTTGGCTCACTGGATATTACAAAATAATTCTTCACAGATTCACAGGTGCCTTAAAAATACTTAATAAAATATTTATATAAAATATTTGTATATAAGTAGTTAATAATTGTTATCAACTATATACCATCATCCTAGTTGCAGCATTAGTTAATGTAATGTACTGGTACTAATTAATTTAACCGTAAGATTACTGCATGTTCACTGGTAGAAGACACTTATATAAGATGTGGTTACCTATAATTAGATAAGCATCAGTCCTGATTGTCATATAGATTTAAGAGCCTGACTGTAAGATGTATTATCTGTTGGTAATGCTAAATAAATAATAATAAAAAATCAAGATCATAAAGTTAGATTTCGCACTGTGCCCTAAGGTACAATATTATAAGGTTCAACTTTAGCTGAAAACAATGTGTTTCATGTTAGTTTGATGATTCATTGATGGTATTTAAGATCTTTAATGAAAGTAGAGTCAGAGTCACACTTCTCCAGCAAAATGAGGCAAGTGTGACTACATTGTTAGTGCACGCTAGCCAACAATTTTGAATATTAAAACGCAATAACTATGATACAAAACGATGATACTTTATTAAATTTGATCTATACATACTTAGTTAGTTATCATCATTTATGATAAAATATAATCAGGGATAACTGTGGCATATATGTTCCAAGCTAGGGTGGAAAAACATTTTTAAATGAAAAATGCACTTTAAAGAAAAAACAATTTAGAGCTTTACAAAAAATGAGTGAACTAAACAAAAATTACCTTCTCTATTTAATAGAATAAATAGGACCTACGCGTCGCGGTACTTTCAGACTATAGCTAGCTAGCTAGCTAGTCATTGATAATAAAAGAAATAATTCTTTACGATCGACGATACGGGGCAAGTGTAACATACAGTCACACTTGCCTCAAGTGAGATAGACACACTTTCCTAGTCACTAATTTTCAGGCTACGTTTTTAAATGCACATTAATTCCATATTTTCCCTTATTTAAAAGAAATTTTAAAAGTTACTTGAAGATTTATTAAAAATATTTAGTACTTACCTATTCACCATAAAGGATTTGACGATTTTGCTTCGAATTTTATATCGTTTATTTACTCATGACAACAGATCATAGCAGTATCAATATCTCCATTAGTTTACGTAATATGAAAGTCAGTTACACTTGCCTCGTATCTACACTAACCCATACTGACCTTACTAGGTACTAGGTAGGTATCTGGGCTCTCACATTATTACATTTAATTTACCTATACTGAAAATACATAAACTGATTTCTATTTCGTTTAGTAAAACTTGCTGCATAAAATAGTATTTCCAATAAAAAACAACAACATTTATAAATTTCAATTAATAATTTTACAATACAATAAATAAACACATTGTATTTTTGTATATGCAAAACACGAAAAAATATCATTTTTTTTAATACTCTATTTATAGTGGACGTATCATAACATACTCTTAACTTGGCATTTGAATGAAGAATCTTAGTATTTGTATATAAATAGTATCTAAGTCATGTTAAGCAAAGTTATCATATCTTTTCAGATCCCCCAGACCCTAATGGCGGACTGTTACGAATACATGTAATACATTAATGTTTGATCACTTTAATCCATTGAGATGAGTTAAAACGTATGAGTAGGTCATACAATATACATATGTCCCTTCAATGACTATTTTATCTCTTGAGTTACATACATTAATCTCCTTTACTAGAAAGGCTTTTAGGATATTAGTTTACCCGTCTAGAATAATTTTGTACACAAAGAAGTTATATAACTTCTCATTTGAATTTGAATTCAATTTGTGGGACGTTTTTGAGAGATGAATACAATTTTGAAACTATTTTCTTTATATTTATCTGCAAATTGATTAATTATTTTTGCGTTGTATATAAGTTTTAGTAATCAAGTAGATTTTAGTAGATGCTTAACTAGAAGCATTTCTGATTTTAGTAAGGCTATATTTACATCATAATAAATACATCGTAGGTACGAGTGGCTTTCATTCGTGTATATTCAGTCAAGTGGTTCTTGATAGTTTATTATAAGTAGGATATTGGTTTCGCGTAGTTCCATATTGTTTGCACTTACGCTTTGAGCTAGTAATTTTTCGCCGCCCTTATTGAAGTTTGCATTAGAGCGACGGGGAGGTATATCACCTCGTAATAGGCATGTAAATACGTATACGTTTGAAAATAATGTGCGATCTATGTGCAAAAAATATGAAGCAATATATCTTTTGCCTATATGTACCTCACCGCCGCTGCGTCAAATTTATATCAGATGCATTTTTAATAATGACTTATTACTAATTTATTATCTGTAAAAACACGTAATTTATTCAGGGACCATAATTGTACATCCGCAACGCAGGCTTCGTCAGGTGAACACAAACTCATAATCAGCTACAGGCGTCACAATACAATACAACGGCAAAATCTGCAACAGGCTTCGTCAACTTACCCTAAAAGTATACATAAAAAAACCCTACAAACCTACCTACCAACTTAATTACCTACGGTATATACAAGTTCTGAATAAGAACGCCAATATTTAGTTGTAATCTCAGTTGTTACCCACAACCAAGCGTTCAGGCCAAAAGCGTTAAAACGTGACACTTACAGTTCACAAATAGTGTTTGTATTAATCTTACAAAAAAAAAAGAATTGTTCATTTTACGTATATAAATTCCTTAATTTATGAGTAACATACTTAACAAAGATTGGTTTACTATTGGTAAAAAAAGCAACAGAATGCAGTTATGAACAAATATCGAATTGACGAACGCACATATCTTAATGAGTTAATATCATCTCTATTTATTATACCAGTTTAAATCTTATTTATTTTTAACTCCTTCGAAAGTCGTCAGAAAGAACACACTAACTTACCCGACACATTTGCAACCTTATAAATAAAACTAAAAGTGTTTTAGACAATTACGCAATCCCTAACCTACTTACTGCTTTAACTTGCGCAGAAAAAGTCCCAGAAAAGGTCGCTAGCACCCTTTGAGTTTCAACACAACGTTTTGCCTCTTGGCGTTTGTAATAGATTCAGGTCAAGTACTTAAGCGCAAGTCTGCCGCTTTTACAATAGGCTAAGTTTCTTTTATTATATTTTTGAGCTCTCCTGACCTTTGAATTTATTAGACTTAAAGTTGTATCAGTTTTCTTGGCGGAGCGAATATTAAAGTTAACTTTTATGCACGAACGCGATATGATATACTGCTTTTAAAATCCAGCAACTATAAGGTGTTAATTTATTAGTTGCAGATATTTTTACAGCTGATAGTACTCGGTCCCTATCGGTCGGTATTTAAGTATGAAACATTATAGGTTTTACGATGTTTTTTTTAGAAAACTATAAAACAAATTTCCTACGTAAAAACATCATGTTAATGTAATTATTAAATGAGAACTCATTGAACAGATTCTAGTACCTCTTTTACGTACCACTTAACTGTAACTGGCCACTTCACGTCGATAAATTAAATACTTGATTGTCAATGTCATGTTTTTTTTTCCGTTTGATCGTTTCGTTTGCAAATAAATGTAATTTTAAAATGCCTTACCGCTACACAAACGATGATTATTTTAACAAGGTAACGTGTTATCACGATGCAAACTACAATGCGGCGAGAGCTGGCTTTATCTACGATACAATGTGAATGTGGATCCTCGCACTATCACTGGAGCACTGCGAAGATTTCGTGCCGAAGGAGAATTCATGCCAAGAGGTGACGCCCATAGGCCTAGGGACCCACCGCGTCTAGAAGTTTCAATATTGGATTTTTTTGATCGCCATCCCATGAGTAGTACAAGAGACACAGCGAATGTGTTTGATGTCAGTGCCATTTACGTATGGAGACTACTAAAACGTGAAGGAATGCGACCGTATCATTTCACACGTGTCCAAGAACTGCAGCCTCAGGATTATGAACCACGTGTATTATTTTGCCAGTGGATTAGAAGAAACGCCAGACGTAACATACTATAGACCGATAAGTGTACGTTTACAAGGGTGGGGTTGTTTAACCTAGACAATTCTCACTTTTGGTCGGAAGTGAATCCCCACTTGGCTCGACCTGATCACTTTCAAACTCGCTTCAGCGTCAATGTGTGGGCAGGGTTACTTGGAGACTCTTTGTTGGGTCCAGTGTTTCTTAATCGCTAAATGGAAGGACGTACCTACAAATCTTACAAGAAGACCTACCGGAATTGCTAGAGGAAGTACCAGTCGGTCTTCGTATGGGAATGTACTTTCAACACGACGGTGCGCCCGCCCGCCCATTATGATCGCAAACGTACGAAGGTACTTAATGGAACAATTCCAATTGCGATTGATAGGCCGCGGTGGGGCTCAAGCAGGTGCATTGAACTGGCCAGCCCGCTCACCAGATTTGACACCGCTCGATTTCCATATTTGGGGACGAGCCAAAGATTTGGTGTATGGAAACGACGGTCAATCGATCAGAACATCAGACAAATTACGGGCTCACATTACCAACGCTTTTGGAATCATGAAAAGGGAAAGAGAGATCTTGTTGCGTGTGACGTTCGTAGAAACATCCGAAAGCGAGCATTATTGTGTATTGAAATCCAGGGTTTAAAATTACTTTAACTCACTTATCAAAGGCCAGTATTAGTTAACCACCCTAATGGGTGGATTTTCTTGACTAGTTTTAACACGACAGGCCCAATTCCCATCCTAATAACATTTGCAGTTTTCGCGCCGAACCATAATGACATTTAAGAAAAACTATTGTGCAGATAGTGAGTGCCCCAAGTGGGGATGAAACATTGATCAGGAAACTGCACTATTATGGAGTAAGAGGCTCGGCACTGAATTTAATAAAGTCTTACTTACACGGTAGAATACAAAGGGTTGATGTGAGTGGACAGCGATCACCGGGGTCATTGGTCTCTATGGGTGTACCGCAGGGATCAATATTGGGGCCGTTCCTGTTCCTTATCTACATTAATGACCTGCCTTACCTAGTAAAGACCCACCATGACATAGTATTGTTTGCAGACGATACTTCACTTATTTTCAAAGTCAAACGACAGCAACAAGCTTGCAGTGATGTAAACAATGCTATTTCTAAAGTAGTAAATTGGTTTAATGTTAATAATTTATTGTTAAATGAGAAAAAGACTAAGTGCATTAAGTTTGTTACAAGTCACATAAGGAATGAGCAAACAGGTGTCATTGTCAAGGATGAGGAATTGGAACTAGTAGATAGCACAGTTTTTCTTGGTATAACTTTAGATTCTAAACTACAATGGGGTCCCCATATTGCTAATCTCTCGAATAGACTGAGTTCTGCAGCTTTTGCAGTGAGCAAGATCCGTCAGTTAACAGACGTGAAAACAGCTCGATTAGTTTACTTTAGTTACTTTCATAGCATTATGTCATATGGTATTTTACTATGGGGTAGTGCTTCAGAGATAAATACCATTTTTGTTCTGCAGAAGAGGGCTATTCGTGCAATATATAAAATGTACCATAGAGACACACTTAGAGATAAGTTTAAGGACATTAACATAATGACAGTACACTGTCAATATATTTATGAGAATATTCTGTATGTACATAAAAACATTGCCAGTTTTAAGAAAAACTGTGAAATACATAATATTAATACTAGAAATAAGCATAAGCTCGCAGTGCCCTTCACTAGGCTCCATAAAATTAAGAAATCATTCATGGGTAATTGTGTAAGATTTTACAATAAACTTCCTAATATTATAACTGAATTGTCTGTTAGTAAATTTAAAAATTATGTAAAACGTAAGCTTATCTCTAAAGCCTATTATAGCACACAAGACTACATGAATGATGAAACACCGTGGGATTAAGTGTGATTGTAAAGAATGAATTATTTATTGTTATGTTATTAATGATGAAATTGATAATTCAATGTATATATATACCGTATTTTTTGACATTTAGATTTTATTCTAGAAAGGTTCTAGACTAGTATTTTTATACAATTTTGATGTATGACGATCTTTTTATGAAATTCTTATTATTAAGTTTACCATATCTATAATAGTTCAATGTTTTTTTTAGAACAATAATAACTGCATCAATAAATTGCTCTGATATTTAGATTAAGATGATATTTGTAAAATTTGACGATTTAAAAGTGCTTGTTGCTAGGCCTATTTGAATAAAGAATATTTTGATTTTGATTTTGATTGAGTGTTAAACGTTTTGTCTATGGAGTGTGGAATTAAGAGGAGTGGCATCTCTTATGGTAGAACTGTTGCAAAAGTGTCCAGCTGTCAGCTAAATATAAATAATAGTTCCAAATCTCTCCAGACTAGCGCTAGAGTAGCTAAGAACGCCTAGGCGTTATTGACGGAGTGAATTGCGCTGTCTATGATTTGATTTTTTTGTTCAAGTACTCTAGGTATTGTAGCGCCACCTATTTGAAGTTTTTTGATGACACTTTTTGGTACATGGAGATTTCATTCCTTATCTCCACCTTCCGTAGTCTTGTCGGTTAAATGCACATGGTGCTTATTTTTAGACGAAATTACAATAAATTTTTTGTTCGGTAAATAAAAATAAAAAAATTATATGAAAGATTTCTTAATTTCTATTTAAAGTTAATTGTTTTAAAGTAAAGTATAATCTGTTAAAATATCTGCAACAAAATTAACACCTTGTAAAAGGATCTTGCCTAAATTTAGGAAGCACAATAAGGGTTGACCAGAAAGTATCACTTATTCAGAATTAACACCGATAGTAAATGACCGCCTCTCCATACAAACGTAGTGGCCATTTTCCTTCCTGGATATTAACATTATGGAAAATATATTTACACAATATTTCCCTTCATCTTTTTCTTTTTTTCCGCGCCTTTGATTTCTTAAAATTTTCTAAATATTATTATAAATTTCTATATAAATGGTATGTGATCCTAACACTCATAATATTTTAAATACCACATCAAATTGAGGAAAAATATTTTCTATAATGGTATGTCCAGTCCAGGGAAGAAAATATCGCCTACGTTTGTATGGGGAAACAGTCACGTGGCATCGTCCCCTTTCATCTTAAATTAGTTGGCTTGTCTATACTAACATAGGCTGACAGTGATAAATCATTAGTTTATAAAGTAACATGTTGTCCCGCATTTTGGCTTAATTTCTTGCTAAAGCCGTTGTACAATGAGCCTGTAAAAAGGTGGCCTATTCACGCAAAAGTTACAGCTAAAGCTAACTTTGGTTTGATAAATTACGTGGCAAATTTTGCTTCAGTAATTTGTGAGTAGGTATAATTATCATTAAAACTGGCTACATTCGTTGCTAACGAGGATACAGTGCAATTATCTAAGGTTTGTGATTCGACATTTCTCAATGTTTTTCGGTACAGATCGGAAACGAAATTTACACGATACAATCGTTATTACATTGATGCGCTTTTTACGCAGTAGTTAGTGCAGTTGTCAATGTACATATATCATATGATGGCATGTGCCTGCCATGAACATATTAGTAATATCATCATGGCAGGTAATATCATATATCATATTACTTTCCAACAGACTTGAAAAGTTACAGAACGTTATAATAATCTGGGGGCATGGTAGTGCCCCCGCCAAGACGAGCAAAGTGAAGCGCAAGGGCACTACCTTTTCTCAAAGCGCTTCGTCGTTTTTGAACACTCATAACTTGTGTTTGGATTATACCAGATGAACAAAATTCTCGTGATATAATGTCAATGTAGACTTATATGACAAAAAAATGTTTTGACAATTGCTTGGCTCTCATACTTTAGACTTTATTCATATCGAAAAATCCCCGATTTCGTCACTGACTCACTCACTGATGATCATCAAAACCCTTAGGGTACTTCCTGAAGTCCTAGGAAGCTGAAATTTGGTATGTGGGATAGCATTAATATACAAACAACAATAAAATTCCGAAGCTTAAAAAAAATGTTTCCTTAAGGGGGTGAAAAGGGGGTTGGTATTTTGTATGGGGAATCAATAACCGCTGAACCGATGTAGTTGAAATCTGGTATGTAGATCTTTTTTGTTATGGGGAAGAATAAAGAATAGTTTTTAACCCCAAAATCACCCCGTACGGGTGGAAAGGGAAGAAAAGGACGTTAGTGGGAAAAGGGGTTGAAGTTTGTATGGGGAATCAGTAAAAAAAAGCATATTGTATAAAAGATACCCCAGATACGCTTTTCAGGATTTTAATACTAAACCCTTTAAATTGGGGGATCGAAAATTGTCTGTAAGAAGATTGATTGTGTATAAGCTATTTACAAAAAGAACTGAAATCCCATCAAAAACTTTTTCATGTAAAATTTTGCCAAGACGAGACCATAAGGCTCGAATTGTCAAAAAGTTAACAGATCTCTTGTAGAGCCAAGCTTCTAACTCTACAAGTCCTAGCTTCACAAACTCTACACCTTAGTCAAAATATGTGACTTGGCGGTTTCGTTATTATATCTAAGAAGTAATGTCAAGTATTGTATAATAAAAAATATGATTTTTAATCACGACACAAAATAAATATTCCCGGAAGTAAGGACTTATTTAAAACAAAATAATAAGAAAGTGTTAGTAAAAATAATAACATAGTGCAACCAGCTCAAGCAATTCGTATAGTCCACGTCTAAGGTATGTTTACTTTGAATTTTTCGCCTTACGAGTATTACAAAGGGGTAAGGTGCAAAAATGTAACACTGAAACATCGTGGCAGTAGGCAGGCAACTGGTAAACGAAGAGAAGCTATACGAAGAAATCGTGCAAACCACATCTGTCCTCGCCGTCTAAACTAATGTACATGCCATTGACGGAATAGATCCAGGCATAGCAGTGAAATTCCATGCCGAGCACAACGCTCGATCTTGCTGCTATTTTCCACTTCGTCGGTCGCTTTCACTAGCTCGGTGACCAGCCAATTGGCTAATCTAACGCTAGCCTCGTTCTAGCCTGATCGATACTGCCAATTTGTCAAATACGAACATTGAACCATGTTTTTTCATTAAAACAGTGAAATGATACCAACTTGTTGGTACGTAATATCGAAGAAATTTGTCTGTTACTTCCATAATTATAATCACGCTTATTTCCCAGTGATTTTTATTTGTTGACAGCTGTTCCGCTTTTCTTTATCCATTATTGTAATGTCGTTATGTTTAGGCCTATATCACAGATTAATAAATAGTTACTACGTAACAGATACATCATTCCCATACAAAAGCGAAAATACCTACGCTATAACAGCCTACAAAATCTTAATAATAATACCTGCTGCTCAGGACTAGAGGAAATGTACCATAAGTACGCGCACAAAGAGTCGAGACTGTGTTGCCCGCCGTGCGAGGCACGTGCCAACGCGTCATCGTAAGAATGCGCTAGGGTTGTACCTATGATGAATGATGATTATTGTAATAAAACGAATGTTGCGATTCAACCATATTTTTTATTAGTCAATCAAATATGTTTTAGTTTTATATAATGATTTATAATTATTTCCCTTCTCGGAATTCTCTGTTATTAAATTTTATAGTTGATAAGATATATATATATATAGTTGAATATTCTAATAAATCGCCTAAAGATTTTTAGGAAATACTCATACGGAATACAGGAGCAAAGTGACGGAAAATCAACGGTTTTTAAAAGTTGTAATACGGTGCTACCAGGCCGATTCATTATGACGTCGTCAAAATTAATTTAAAAATCTTTTTTCTAACTCTTCAATATAACTATTAAACGTTTCAGATGGGACTTTTAGCCGGCCATAAATCAAAAAGACACGAATCTTTATTATAGGCTTTAAAATGAATACATACATTGTAGTTTCGCCAACATTCGGTTTCTCCTGACTTTTACACCCATCTACTGCACAACAATTAAGTGGTTTCGGCATTTCGAAGCGTAAACGCGGGAAACGTGCAGCGCAGTGCGGTGCAGTGCGGTGCGAGCTCTCAAGTGGGCCGTCGGCGGCCCTCTGTCGGGTGTATCGGCGACGATACTCTGAGCGGTAGACAAATATAGCGAGTGCCCTTGAGCGAGTGACGGAGGCCTGCCTATATATTATATTGGTCCTGAACAATTGCAATGTCAATTATTGTTCAGGGTGATAATTTAAAGAAACCATATCTCACAATTATGTAAGTAGATGAGATAAAAAGAATTGGAATTATCGAAGGTCAGATAAAATGCCCACAGTCCACACATACTACCAACCCATTGAGTAGTGGATAGAAGATTGTTAAGGGATATAAACAATGCATTTGAAAAGTTAAATAAAGACCAATACTGGTGGTATATAGTATACTGAGTACTCTGATTAGTGTGAGTTAAGGTCTATTTTGTCGATTATTTTCAATTTGGTTGGATATATTGTTCGCTTTTATTTGGTCAATTTGCTTCTTTTTAAAAAAGTTTATTACATTATTATCATAAGTGGAGCGACATCCCTTTAAATGTAACATCACGCCGACCTGACTTATCTCCTGTGTGATTTCTTTAAAAAAATGTCCGTAGCCACCCAACAGACCCATTTTCTTTTACTTGTATTATAATTAAGTATTAGAATTGTATAAATGTAGTAGATATAGATCTAAGCAGCAAATAGGTCATGTCATTTTTTACTTAAACCTCGCAGTTTTTATGTGCGAAGTAAGCTGCAATTGCCAACCCGGCGGTGACGGCTTACAGTGGTTCCGTAAACAGCTAACCTAATCCGACGTCTGAGGGATTATAGAAAATTCCAACTTTGACCTTAAGTTGGAGTGTCGTAAACAGTAACAATAACTTGCAAAAAGCCACAGACTTATCCGGTTCGAAGGACCATGAACAATTTTGGACCCTGGTCTCGAAGGGAAGCTTCAATTCCGTCGGAAACGTCAAGTTTTATCCTCAATCTAGATTATTTTTTTCGCCACTATTTTCATAGATGTGAGCTTTTAATGTGTACATACATGAACCCTCTGTGCGTGAGACTTGTCGGTGTTTTGTTGGATTTGTAGCGTCACGAGTAATCCTGATAGCATTTCCGAATTTCCGACGTAAAGGCATTGTTGCGATTATTAAAACTAATTAAATTTATCAACACATTCTACTTTTTCTCCAAATCTAAATCGAAGCTAAACTTGCATCGTTAAGGGGCTCCCTGGCGCCAACGACCTTCGATCTCAATCCCTTAGTTTTCAAATGTTTTTTGTAATCCGTCATATTATCAGCAAAGTTCACTGTCTTCGAGGTATTTGACATCAAAGTTAAACAATTTTAGGCCAAAATCTGGTTTACTGGCCATAACTTTTGTGTCAATTAATTCAAAATTAAAATCTCCCACCAACCAGTTTTTCGTATATGTAAGATCCTTCACAGCAGTAGAGTAACGAAAAAAGTGTTTTTAGACAATGTTTAAAAAATCATAAAAAAATAAAAATTCATTTCTTTCAAAATCAGGCAGACCAGAATAGATTGAAGAACCGTTTGTCTTATAATTCTATCTGTAGTGCAAATGTAGGAGTAACGAATAAAAACTTGTCAAAATCGATTCAAACCGCGGGAAGCCCCTTAAATCGGTCCATGTGTCACCAATTAGGAGGAAGTTAAAGAAC
Source organism: Cydia pomonella (assembly GCF_033807575.1). NCBI lineage: Eukaryota > Metazoa > Arthropoda > Insecta > Lepidoptera > Tortricidae > Cydia > Cydia pomonella. The sequence goes on from NC_084704.1 coordinate 21,234,751, forward strand.
GTGAGATAAGACAGTATGATCTTCTAAATAGTGCAGTCATCTAAAGCCTAAAAGCCTAAAAACCGGCCAAGAGCATATCGGGCCATTCTTAATGTGGCGTTCTGCAGCTACCCGCCCGTCACAATAGGCTACCTTGAACGGGGACTCTCTTTCTGTTCTCAGCATATATGCGTCCACTGCTGAACATATGCCTCTTTCATGGATTTCCACGTTGTTCTGTATGCGGCGGTTCTATGCCAGGTCGGCCCTGCCGTCTTTCTGATATCGTCCGACCATCTGGCTCGTGGTTTTCCGTCACCTCAGCTTCCCAGTCGAGGTCTCCAGAACAGTACTCGCTGGCCCCATCGGTCATCATCCCTGCGACATGTATGGCCGGCCCATTCCCATTTCAGCTGCGCAATTCTTTTGGCGATGTCGGTAACTTTTGTGAGTTGGCGAATGTCCACATTCCGAATTCTGTCACATCCCGAGCATCGCGCGCTCCATAGCTCTCTGTGCCACTTTTAACTGGCGGACACTTCCGACAGTCAACGTCCATGTCTCGCATGCGTAGGTCATTACTGGGAGGATGCATTGGTTGTAAACCCTGGTTTTCAGTGACTGCGGAATTTGGAACCTGAAAACATCGCCCAGCTTGCCAAATGCGCCCCATCCCAATTGAATGCGTTTAGCGTTATTTTCTGAGTCAAATAAACATAATCGATTACTCTCACCATCTTTTTGCCTTCCAATGAAATGGTTACCTTTTTGGCAGGGCTCATCCACTTTGTTTTCTCCATATTCATTTTTAGACTAACTTGCATCAATGCCTGGCTTAGATCGTTTGTTTTCGTTTGTTCGAGATCTTCAGGTGTCTCTGCGAGTAGAACGATGTCGTCAGCAAAGCGTAGGTGGTTTAAGTACTTTCCATCTATTTTAACACCTATGCCGTCTCAGTTGCAGTGTTTAAATACGTCTTCTAGTGCATTTGTGAAAAGCTTTGGAGATATTACGTCACCTTGACGCACTCATTGAACGGGGGTTATTAGTAAGCATCATGTACATAATAAGCAGAAGAGAGTACCGTAGAGTAGTAAGGGGAGACCTTCTTGCCATAATTAAATAACGGCTTATTTGGTAATGTTTGCTATAGTTTTCATTGAATGTCTTTATAAAGTTCTACTTCCACGGTTTTTAGGGTTCCGTAGCCAAATGGCAAAAAACGGAACCCTTATAGATTCGTCATGTCCGTCTGTCTGTCCGTTTATGTCACAGCCACTTTTTTCCGAAACTGTAAGAGCTGTTCAAACTTGGTAAGTAGATGTATTCTATGAACCGCATTAAGATTTTTACACAAAAATAGAAAAAAAAAACAATAAATTTTGGGGGTTCCCCATACTTAAAACTGAAACTCAAAAAATCTTTTTTCATCAAAACCATACGTGCGGGGTTTCTATGGATAGGACTTTAAAAATGATATTGAGGTTTCTAATATCATTTTTTTCTAAACTGAATAGTTTGCGCGAGAGACACTTCCAAAGTGGTAAAATGTGTCCCCCCCCGTAACTTCTAAAATAACAGAATGAAAAATCTAAAAAAAATATATGATATACATTGCCATGCAAACTTCCACCGAAAATTGTTTAAAGATCCCTACGAGTATTCGTTTTAAAAGACCTATCCAACGACACCCCACACCATATCTTCTTATACCATATCTTCTCGAGTCAGAGGTGCAGGGTTAGAACCGGCGTAGCTTTATTTAACGTTCATAAGCGCATTATAATATGCGTACTTGGAATATAAACTTAATTTATTTTTATCATTGGGTTGTCAAATATTACACTGACCGACAGACAAATGTATACGCATGCTACCTTGACCTATCGAAGGCGTTCGACATGGTTAATTATGACATCCTCTGGCAAAAACTGAATGACATTAACATGCCACCAGACTTAAATAAAGTTCTGAAGTACTGGTATCAAAACCAATCGAATGTCGTTAGATGGGCGGGAGCATTGTCGGATGCATACAGGTTGAAGTGCGGAGTAAGGCAGGGAGGATTGAGTTCACCTAAGCTCTTCAACCTGTATGTAAATGCACTGATAGAGGAGCTCAGCAGCACCCGCATCGGGTGCCATATTGATGGAGTATGCGTAAATAATATCAGCTACGCCGACGATATGGTGCTGCTGAGTGCCTCTCCCTGTGGGCTCACTAAACTGATAGGTGTCTGTGAGCGGTACGCTAACAGTCATGGTTTAAAGTATAACGTTAGAAAGAGCGAATGTATGGTCTTTAGGGTTAGAAACAAATGCCCATGCGATGTCCCACCTATAAAATTAAACGGGGAGGTACTCACTGTAGTGTCACAATCTAAATATCTCTGGCATATTGTGACTTCTGACCTTAAAGGCGATACAGACATTGAACGCGAACGAAGAGCATTGTCTATTAGAGCTAACATGATCGCCCGTAGGTTCGCTAAATGCTCTAATTAGGTCAAGGTCACTCTTTTCAGGGCGTACTGTACTTCCCTATATACTAGCGGCCTATGTGCGGACTACACAGTAACACGGTACAATTCTCTTCGTGTACAGTTCAATAACGCTTTCAGGGTGCTGATGGGGCTGCCGCGATACTGTAGTGCATCAGGGATGTTTGTCGAGGCGCGGGTGGACTGTTTCCACGCGACTATGCGCAAGCGTTGTACATCCCTGGTGCGCCGGATCCGCGCCAGTACCAACAGCATTCTGAGAATGATATCTGAACGGGTAGATTGTGTATATCTCAACCGCTGTTGTAGTATGCACCTGAACCGGGATATGAAATATCTACACTGACATCCTGACAACTGTATAGAATAGCGAAATAGTATGAAGTGACATTTTATCATATTTGAAACATTTTAAAATTAATTTTATTTGCATTATTTTTATTTGATCGAATTTTGTTTTTATTGTATTTTGTTTGATTTAGTTTCACTTCTTATTCATCATTAATTTATTGACATTCCCGTTATTGTGTATAGTACTAACCATATATTTTAAGATATAAAATTTTTACTAACAATAATGATCTCAGTTGGTCTCTCAATAAATGAAATTGAAATTGAAATTGTAAGGGAGGTGCCCTAAAAACTTGAATTTATTATAATATGTGGTCAAGCTATTAAATTTCGAGGGGAGGATTCCAGGAGGGTTAAAAAAGGAGGGTTAAATCGTGAAGTAGATTGTGGATTTGGTCATTTTGGTCCAAATTTATGCTTCTTATAATTTTTCTATACTCGTAACTTAATTAGATAATTATTTGTAATCATTTCCTTAATCTGACGATCACAAGTTCAACGCCCGATTTTCACATTGTAACCGTCAGATTAAGAAAATGCGTACTTAAATGCTACTTTGTACTTTGTTTGTTTTTAATGAAGGTTGACATTCCATCGAAACGGAGTAGGTATACATCCTAATGTACAGTCAGATGCAGAAAAAAGTGACTCCCCCCTCCCCTCCTTGCATAGTTTGTATGCCAGTAACAGCACTTTATTAGCTAGACCAAATAACAAATTCAAAATACCTACATTTCCTTTCATTTCATGAAATTAGACGTAAAGTCTGTGCACTGAACAAAATGTCGCTAAAGATATCGTTTGAACATACCTAATCGTATTTGGCATTTGAATAAACACTAACATGATCAATTAAACAGTGAAGTATTATTAAATATAATCATTTAACTTTGGTTTCGACATTCACCGCCTCCAGTAATTGGGCAAACCTAATCTACCAATAAATCATCGATCCTCTAATATATCAAACAAAGCCGTTAGGTATTTTATTATAATGTATGTTTGTCCGGCCGATTATAGCAAATCGTTCGCGTGATCCATTAGCTTCCAATTTCAATAGCAACCTGTTGTTTTCTTAATTTTGTACAATATTTTGTTACCTGTTATCAATATTTGTGTCATTGTCTCATCGCAAAGGTTATTATAGTTAAAACCTGAGAGTGTGGTAAAAATAGTACGTTGTGCAAGACTCGAGTAACAAATAACTGTTTCCTAGTAACTGCGGGGGTAAGAATATTACAAACTCGGGTCTTTAATTCCCTCCAGCCGGCGGCTGTCAGGAAATACCACCCATGCTTCCAAAATTGCACTTACCCCCTCGTTGCACAATTGCACAGTTGCAAATAGTACATATTTCACTTCTCATGCTTGTAAAGTTGGTATTTAAGTCGCGTGTAAGCGGCATAAAATTTTAATAAATTTGACTTTATAATCTAGAGCATAATAATTTATACTCTAGAGTATAAAATAAAATAATCTATTACAAGTCTTGAAAAAATACTGCAAAATAAACTAAAACATTGGATTTTTTTGCATAATTTCCTCGCGATCGAAGTGAAAAGCAGAGTGTATCATCGTCTCCTAGAGTGTCTCCCGTCTCAACTCAGGCATAAATGTCCATTTTTATCCTCGACTATATTGGTTCGGATAAAAATGAATCGCTTTATGCCCTTGTTGTACAATCTACTATAAACCCCGAAGCAAAGCAAACAAATAAGGTTATTTGACTGTTAGTCATTGTTTGTATCAGTCTGTGAAAAGACAATTGAAGGTTAACTGGAAGAGATCTGGAAGAGATAAGTTTGCCTTTGTGCCTCAATTTTTGAAAATTTAATGTAAGCTTATGTTCTATATTGCAGTTTGTCTTCTATGTCTCCTCTGCCTTCTATGTCCTCAATTTCTGAAAATTTAATGTAAGCCTATGTTGTGATTGCAGTTTATCTTCTATGTTAAGATTGTCAAGAAAATTGCTAAGGTCGACTTCTGATGATGGGTTTTACCAATATTGAGGGAACGCCTCAAATCTTATATTATAAGCATACAAATTGCGATTTTTTATTTTTTTACAGCGTGTTTTTTCCGGTATGATCTTCAGTCAGAACTCGGTAACAAATTAACAATCTCTAACGGTCCGATTCAACTGTAAATACATCAAATATTAGGTCTATGCATGAATCCAAGCATTTGCATAAACAGTGCTGTTTGGTGAAATCGAACGACTGATGAAGCCCCAAATGGAACTCTTCCACGACAAGTATTTTACGTCTTGAAGTCAATTGTACCTACTATATTGTTTACAAATGCACTATGGTCGTAAATAATTTTACAGTACGTATGGTGCTAATTAATAGTAATAATTAGCACATTACATAACTATGTCGAAAATTTAAGGTTCATATTACTGTAAAACGTTGTACAATACATATGTGCGAATAGGTGATTCGCAACTCGTGATGATTTAAAACACTCCCTTCAGTTATATTTTAATTTATCGCCACTCATACCGAATTTCCTATTTTTCGCACTTTATCGTAATTTACTATTATTGGCATTTCAAACTGTTTTGTGAGGTTGTTTTTTTCTATCAAAGTTAATTTTAAAGTATGGTGGGTACGGCTACAGCTGGTTTACGATACGTGTTATCAATTAAAATATAACCAAATTAATATAATTGACACAGAGTAAAAAATACTTCGCATTTGGCAACATAGTCGTAATACAAAACAAAGATAAACCGCGGTCATCAAACAAGTCACGTAGAGCCCGGATTAAAGTTGAGTAATTGTGGCAATCTAGCGGCTACGAGAGAAGGAGCAAGACACGTGATGTCCCCGGTAATCTCCGTTTCCTATAATAATCCTAGGCCATAAAACCACAGGAGCTAAAATCATTAATGTAATTACATTATTACAACGCGCATGTAACTCCTCTGGAGTTGCAGGCGTACATAGGCTATGGAGACTGCTTACCATCAGGCGGGCCGTATGCTTGATTGCCACCGACGTAGTATAAAAAAAATACTAAAAAGTGGCTGTGACATAATCGGACAGACAGACGGACATGACGAATCTATAAGGGTTCCGTTTTTTGCCATTTGGCTACGGAACCCTAAAAAGTACGGAACCCTCGGTGGGCGAGTCCGACTTTCACTTGTCCGGTGTTTTCACTTCACATGCTCTTAAAGTTGGTGTTAAACTCGCTTGTAAGTGGCATAAAATTTATTTTTAATACTCTAGTGCATCAAGTAAAGTCATCTATTTCGACCCTTATTGACTTAGTAATAAAGTCCAAAACCTGCCATACAAACTGCCACTGCTGCAGCTGGCAGCCAGCGCGCCCCACGCGAGTACGAGTACTTATTTCTGTCTTGAATTAAATGGTAACATAACCTTTAATATTTGATATTTTCCTCACAATCGAAGTGAGCAGAGTATTTGTCTCAGGCATAAATGCACATTTTATCCTCGACCTATACAGACACTTCTTATACTCGGACCGCTAAATTGCCACGGATAAAATGGATAACTTTATGTCCTTGTTGTATATACCATATATAAGTATTAATCAACCTTCAGATTTACAGATGATTTAATAAAATATTTACAAATCTTAATGATCTCGCAAGTGATGTGTTTGTGGCGCATTATCAAGACTGCATGCGCACATCACTATTCGCAAACCCGTCCAGGCGACAGCGGGGCGAAGAAGACGCGCGGAGGGAACCTACACGGACCGGCTCCCAGATCGCTGCACGGAGCCTCAGAGCGCATCCGATCGCCTTCGACGCCGCACCTGTGCCGCTCTGCCCCGCCGCTCGCGCTTACGCAAACGCAACCTATCGCTTCGCTCGCTATAGCATTATTCATTGCGCTTTTGTAGATTTTAATATTATAGTTTATATTTATACGTGGAGTTCGTGTTTGATTTAACTATCATATAGATAAGAACACCACATTGGTGACCCGAGAGTGCTTACGGACCGCGGGAAATTTTATCGCGTTATAATTATGAGCGAGGATGGTAACGGCGCGGGCACGGCGCCGCCGCCTCGGTCGGTCGAAGATTTTGCTGATGCACAAGTTGGCGCGCCGGTGGCCGTTAACCGCGTGGCAATTCGATTGCCGCCATTTTGGCCGGACGACCCCGAAGTCTGGTTTGGACAAGCAGAGGCGCAGTTTCACGTGTCAGGTATTAAGGACGACGCCACGAAATTTTATTGCGTCGTTGCACAACTCGATCACAGGTATGCCAAAGAGATTAAAGGTATTATTAAGAATCCCCCAGCTACTGATAAGTACCCAAAGTTAAAGGCTGAATTAACTAAGTACCTGTGTGTTTCCCGTCAGCAACAGATTACCCAGGTGCTGTCTAATGAGGAACTGGGGGATCGTAAGCCCTCACAATTTCTGCACCATTTACAGCATTTGGCTGACGGCGGAATGAACGACGAGTTTATGAAAAGTATGTGGATGAAAAGGCTACCGACGCATGTTCAACCTATTTTAATTTCGCAGGCCTCAGCTAGTTTGGAGGAGCTAGCAGATCTCGTCGACAGAATTTGCGAGGCCACGTCACCGTCGCCGCCATTACACGTTGCGGCCGCGACGTCCGATTTCGGCGGGTTATTGAAACGCATCGACGACCTGACACGTGCACAGTCCGAGATGACTAAGCAAATTGCGCAAATGTCCATGCATCAAGGCCGAGGGCGCTCAACATCTCGTCGAGGAGGCAACGCGAGATCGAGGAGCAGGGGTCGGAGCCGAAGTAGAACTGCAGGTACGTGCTGGTATCATTCTATTTTTGGTGAAAAGGCGAAGAAATGCACTACCCCCTGCAACTACTCGTCGTGAAATGCAAACGGCTGTCAGTAAATGCGGCGACTGATTGCCGCGCCACAAGCCGCCTCTTCATAACCGACAAAGGTCTAAAATGCAGTTCCTAATTGATACCGGTTCCGACCTCTGCGTGGTGCCACGTGGGAGTTGGCCCGATGGCAAACCGACTGAGTACAGCCTCACCGCTGCCAACGGCACTCCTATTCAGACATTTGGAACCGTCACGCTGCATCTTGACCTAGGCCTACGGCGGGATTTCGTGTGGAACTTCGTGGTAGCCAGTGTTGGCAAGCCCATCATTGGAGCTGATCTCCTCGCACACTATGGGTTGCTCGTGGACTGTCAGGACGGTAGATTATTAGATAAGCTCACTCTTCTCTCCACAGCAGCGATACGGATGAAATGTGACATCTCCAGCATTAAGACGATTTCCGGTGACAGCGAGTACCACGCCCTGCTTTCAAAGTACTCGCAACTTACCAAACCGTCAGGCATCACACGTCAAGTGAAGCATAACACCGTTCATTTTATCCGTACCTTACCTGGCCCTCCAGTATTTTCCAGACCACGCCGCCTGGCTCCTGATAGACTGAAGGTGGCCAAAGAACAGTTCGAAGAGATGGTTAGAGATGGCACCGCTCGTCGTTCCGATTCACCCTGGGCTTCTGCGCTTCATCTCGCTCAAAAGAAGGACGGCTGGAGACCTTGCGGAGACTACCGCGCGCTTAACGCGCGAACAATTCCGGACAGGTACCCCATTAGGCATATTGAAGACTATGCTCACAGTTTGGCAGGCTGCAGTATTTTCTCTAAAATTGACTTGGTCAAAGCCTATAACCAGATCCCGGTCTTTCATGAAGACATTGCCAAGACTGCTATAACCACACCGTTCGGACTTTTCGAGTTTCCTTTTATGTCTTTTGGCCTAAGAAATGCAGGACAGACCTTCCAGCGTTTCCTCGACGAAGTACTTCGCGACATGGATTGCTGCTATTCTTATATCGATGATATTTTGGTATATTCCAGAAGCCACAGCGAACACCTAGAGCACCTGGAGCAGGTTTTCAAACGTCTAGCAGAGTACGGCCTGCTTATCAACGAGAGGAAGTGCGTCTTCGGTCAGAGCGAGGTAACCTTCCTGGGTTTCCACATATCGGAGCAAGGTACACGCCCTCTGGATACCAGAATCGAAGTCATCCGAGATTTCCCGCCCCCGAAGACTGTAAGCGGCCTACGCAGGTTCTTAGGCATATTAAATTTTTATAGGCGTTTCATCCCACACGCTGCTGAAGAGCAAGCACCACTTCATGACCTGCTAGCCGGTCCAAAAGTCAAGGGCTCGCATCCCATCAGTTGGACTCCTGAACTTCTCCAGGTCTTCGCCAGCTGCAAAGCAAGTATAGTTAGATGTACCCTTCTCGCTCACCCAGTAATGAATGCACCACTGGCTCTCGTATGTGACGCCTCAAACTCAGCCTTGGGCTCGGTGCTTCAGCAATTGGTGGACAAAGATTGGCAGCCACTGGCATTTTTCTCAAAGAAGATGAACAAGGCCCAGTCTCGTTATAGCGCTTACGACAGGGAACTTCTCGCAGTGTACGAAAGCGTCAAGCATTTCAGGTTCATGGTTGAAGGCAGGCATTTTGTGATCTACACCGACCATAAACCAATCACATTTGCATTCCAGCAGAGAGACCGTCACTGTTCACCTCGCCAGTTAAATCAGCTCGATTTCATCTCGCAATTCAGCACCGATATCAGACACATATCTGGTAAGGATAACATTACAGCAGATGCCCTTTCTCGTATCGAGGCCATTTCGAAACCACCAGACGTGGAGACCCTGGCTCGTATGCAGAAAGCAGATCCTGAGATGCAACATGATGCTACTAGACCCTAACAATTTCTCCATCAATCTCAAGGAAGTCCAAGTACCAGGCACCCTCATCACGTTGGTCTGCGACGTCTCACAGTCTAGGCCTCGTCCCTACGTACCACGCGAGCTACGACGGCAGGTTTTCGACGCCATACACTGTCTGAGTCATCCAGGTGTGAAGACAACAACCAAGCTGGTCACGGAAAGGTATATCTGGCCCAACGCACGGAAAGATTGCCGCGCCTGGACCCAAGCCTGCATCGCGTGCCAAACGTCGAAGGTACAGCGTCACACCTCTTCTCCACTCGGGCAGTTCGCGCTTCCTGGTGAGAGATTCAGCCACGTGCACATCGACCTAATAGGACCTCTCCCACCTTCACACGACTTCAGATACTGTTTCACAGCTGTAGACAGGTTCACACGCTGGCCCGAAGTACTGCCACTTCATGATATCACCGCCGAGTCGGTGGCAAAGGCACTATGTGAAACATGGGTCTCGAGATTTGGTTGCCCGCAGGTTATTACAACTGATCAAGGACGCCAGTTTAATTCACAACTTTTTCAGGCGTTGACGCGCCTCTGCGGCGTACACCTGCGCCACACAACGGCGTATCATCCTGCGGCGAACGGGATCGTGGAACGTCTCCACCGCACCCTCAAGACCGCCATCATGGCCCACGACGAAAAGAGCTGGACTGACGTGCTCCCCGTCGTTTTGCTGGGGCTGCGGACGGCTTGGAAGGCGGACCTGCGGTGCTCGGCTGCGGAGATGGTTTATGGTGAGCCATTACGGATCCCGGGTGAGTTCTTCAATTCTAACACACACCCTCACAACATGTTGCAGCCATCCGACTTCGTGTCACGGCTTAAAGAGCACATTACTCACCTTAAACCGCAGCCGGCATCTCATCACACACCAAAGTCGATTTTTGTACACGAGGATCTCAAAACAGCACCATATGTTTTCATTCGCAAGGACGCCGTCCGCCGTTCCTTGGAAAAGCCTTACACTGGACCACACAAAGTACTCTCAAGAACTGATAAAACAATTACAGTAGAATCGAATAGAGGACCTGTGACAGTTTCAATAGATAGAGTAAAGCCAGCTTTCACTTTAGCCGAAAGAGACACTCGTCAGCAAGCTGCTGCCCCGTCTTCCGATGCTCAGCAGGAAGATCCTGTTAGGAAAACACGTTCTGGTCGCATTGTCAGATTTCCTAATTATTTTTCCGCAGATGGACCTTAGTACTCCCAGGGGGGTGATGTGGCGCATTATCAAGACTGCATGCGCACATCACTATTCGCAAACCCGTCCAGGCGACAGCGGGGCGAAGAAGACGCGCGGAGGGAACCTACACGGACCGGCTCCCAGATCGCTGCACGGAGCCTCAGAGCGCATCCGATCGCCTTCGACGCCGCACCTGTGCCGCTCTGCCCCGCCGCTCGCGCTTACGCAAACGCAAACCTATCGCTTCGCTCGCTATAGCATGATTCATTGCGCTTTTGTAGATTTTAATATTATAGTTTATATTTATACGTGGAGTTCGTGTTTGATTTAACTATCATATAGATAAGAACACCACATGTTCTCCCGAAGGAGAATTTGAACTGAAATATGAATGTTCAGTGGAAAAAAGTGTAGGCTATAATGTATGTATGTGTGTGTTTTGTTAATGTACATGTATGTAGCGATCGCTTTTTAGCGATAAGACCGCCTGTTGTTACCTGGTTCTATTTCCCTTTAAAATTCATTTGTATTTTTACATGTAAGTATGTAAAATGTATAATTGTTGGTGCAATAAAGAATATTTACTTACTTACATTACATTTCTGACTACCAATATAAATTAGATGTTAGATTGAATTTGACGGTTACCATCATACTGCCAAATACGTATGTATTTATAGCCGATTTCGACCACAGAAACTACGCAATTGGCCCGCGGGTTCTTGATGCTGTATTTGACATTCGTTATTAATTAATTTGCAGGAGCTAGATGTGCTTAGATGAGGTATTTGTGTATACAATACGTAATTTTAATTTCCTTCTATTATCAGCTAATAATATTTGAAGCAGTAATGAACAACAAACCAATTAAAAGTGAAATATAATGTAACTCAATAATCATGTTCTTTGATTTGATGTTTCTTGGTAAAACTATTCGTTGGAAAAATATGATATCGCTGTAGCACATAAAATTGTCTCTTTCTGCGACATAAATAACTATTTGAATGTGCAAGAAGCTTTTTTACCATTTTATATAAGCTTTTTTTAACATACGAGACTGATACCAAAAACTGGCCATCATAGCAGTCCAAGAGTTAATATAATAAAAGACGCGTTATGTGAACATTTTACAGTACATTCCTGCCACAAACCCCAAGTACTAATTATCCTGGAAATTGGTATATTGGCCTAGGTCCTAGCTCTCTAACAAATTTCCTCGAGACGCATGACAACCGCAAATTAACTACTCGGCCACACGCGACTGCTGTTGGTTTCTTGCTAGAACCTTATTCAGAAACAAATATTCATTACCAGACAAAGGAATCCATGGGGCAAAATTGTTTGATAAGTAGGGAGTTCCTGTATTGATAAACTCAACTATCAATGGTAGTTCTATATACTAGTGATCAATCAAGGGTTTGCTTGTAAAAAATATGTTTTTATTAAGAGTAAAAAATAATTGAATAATAACTACATATACTCTTCTTCGTTTTTAAGACAAGACAATTTTATAATTTTACTCATCCCAATTTTTTCTTCGTGAAAGTCCCATTTACTATTGTTAAAGTAAACGACCAGAATTTGTTCCATACTTTCGGGAATAGGGAAGAGTAAAATTATAAAATTGCCTTGTCTTGTCTTAAAAACAAAGAAGAGTATATTGAGTTGTTATTTAATTATTTATTTACTCTTAATAAAAACATATTTTTAAAAGCAAACCCTTGAGTGATCACTAGTAGGTATATAGAACTAGCATCGATAGTTGAGTTTATCGATACAGGAACTCTCTACTTGTCAAACAATTTTGGCCCGCGGATTCCTATGTCTGTTCATTACCAATTCAATTTGAGTATCATTTCATCGCTCTTGCACACATGTGCCTGTGGTTTAGACGAGTGCGGATAAACGAGGCTCTTGTACATATTATGTGTTTACTATAGTACAGAAGGCCTGTTGGAGTTTTACAAATCAAACTATGATTTTGAAGATTCGAATACCCCTCCTGAAAATTAATTAAAGTAGGTAACATATTAATGTTCAATTATAGTGTCTCCACTCCAGTATCCGCAGCCGCTGCCATTTCTAAAGCTAACATAGACGTCCATGCATATATGTATAGGTAATAATAATCTTCAATATGTTGTAAGTAAATTATTTTATGAAAATACACAATTTCAATATTCATTTTCTTTGCAAAGTAACGCGTTTCAATTACGTATATTAAATAGAATAATAAGAGAAACGTTAGTATCAATTTCCTAGTTATTAAAAATTTATTGTTATTATTCCATATTGTAATGAAAATAAATTATATTTATTGAACGGAAAGTAATGATCAAAAACCGGCTAAGTGCGAGTCGGACGCAAAAAATGACAAAAAATCACGTTTGTTGTATGAGAGCCCCTTAATTATTTATTTTATTCTGTTTTTAGTATTATTATTATAGCGGCAACTGTGACAGACAGACAGAGAGACAAACGGACAGAGAAGTCTTAGTAATAGGGACAATTCCTTGTGATTTGATTACTACTCATAACGGCATCACTTTTATGCATAACATAAAAATATCGTTATTCGGTTTGAAAGAAAAAACGTGTACTATTTAAAATACTATAACAAGAAATAAATCTTACAATCAATATTCAATAATAAATCAAAAACATAAAACGTAAAACACTACGTCACAACCATTTACAAAATCACTATGTGGAGCTCGATAGATTTAGTATTCACACAATAGGCGAGCGTTGAATTCCCGATCATTTGATTACACTGCAAACTGCGGGGTACATTCAATTTTATCGTTGTGGGCACCATGTACCGTTGTATCGATATTTACGCAGTATCGATTCACACTACAGCTCTTCCTGAATTCTAATCAGGTCTGTTTGTAAATTACAGTTAACCTTGTCCTAACTTAATAGGTTCCCTGGATGCCTATTCAATCTGTACTCTGTAAAAACTCAGCTTCGTTTGATATCGTTTTAATAATATTACTTACAATAAATATTGCGTGCACCAATAAGCACGAGCAAGAGGTACAGTGAGCTGCAAAATAGCATGGAGAAATTATGAATGAATTCATTGATAAAGTCGACATGCACTTTTACGGTTGATGGTACGTACTTGCATTGTCCAAGTGCAATTTGTGCATGCAGTTAACAGATAAGTCATATAAACATGTCTATGATATAGTAATACAAACGATAACTAACTTGTGTACTAAACTTAGTAACTAGGTAAAATAAGGTTTTAGAAAAAAAAATTTTTTGGGACAAGCTTTTATCGCTGACTGTACTTTTCATTCCACAGTTAATTAATTCTCATCGAGACAGTTCTAAAAACCCCAAACACAATTAGGTTGCCTTGTTTTATCACAGAGTTCCTATGGCTACCTCCTGTCTCCATCATCAGATCAGCTCTGTGTTATAATAATATTGCATTGTCATCCGATTTATACATGCATGCAAAATTTCAGCTCAATCCGAAACCGGGAAGTGGATCAAATTTAACTTGCAAGATTTGATTACAGACCGTCAGATTGACAACGAGACATGTAAAACTAAATAAAAGCTTATAATAAAACATAAACGATGCGACACGTTAGGCACAAAGCACACCTGTGCCACTTAGCGGTACGGTAACCATTTTAGCTACGTAGCCAGAATAGCTTACTGCATTTTTGCTAACCGTACTGAGAAGAGGAAATGTAGACCGGGAGCTTGTATTAATTTCTGCGTGTTTAATGTATACCGTAAAATGTGCCTACTCTGCTCCAAAATTGGCTCCAATTTTCGGAATTTAATTTAAATATTAACCCCCCTTATTCATAAACGTCTACTAAAGTTACGATGCCGCTAATAATCGTTTGTCCCTTTCCGACGTATTGGTATGATGGAAAGGGACAAATGATTATTAGCTGCGTCGTAACTTTAGTAAACGTTTATGAATAAGGGGGTAAAGGGATTGTATACTCGTAATATCACAGTCTTCATATATAAAACCTGTTGGAGCATTATTCACCCCGTGGGGAGCAAAGTAGGTATCTTTTACGTATTTTGAACCGATTTTCGTGAACGTTTTGCATTTTATTGTGAAAAGGTTCAGTAAAAAAGTTTACCTGTTATTTATTGCTCATCTTAAAATGATCCGAGTGACATGGTTTAAGAAAAATCCAAGATGGCGGCGGTTATGGGTAAATCAAGTATCCGAGCAATTTTGGCTGAGAGGTCAAAGATAGACCCCAGCGAGGGGCCAAAAGGCCTAGAATCTTCATCGTGAGCACATTTTCACCCATTCCATTTTATCCATTTTTTTTCATACCTACAAATAACAATCATTTTGTTAGATCTGTAAAAAGTAGCGGGTAAACATTTGTATTGAATCTTTTGAGGATTACAATTCGATAGGTTCATGAAAATCCGTTCGGAATACTCGAGTCTCTCAGTAAAAACTTACGGCACTCCACTATCAGTAGGGGTAATGCAATCTTAATAATTGGCTGCACTCTAGAGGTTTAATTAGGGTTGGCATTGATATCTATATAAAGTACCGGTAACTACCGATACTATAGTACCTATGTCTCCTTTAAAAAAAATGATTTGCCAATAATTAATAACTATTTTAATGTGAATTTTAATTTTAACACGTGGGAATGAATACACTGAATAGACTTAATTTCATATATTCATGAATGCAACAGAGAATTTATGCAAAGTAAATATTCACCAATTATTTGTACATCGTATTCAGCCCAATTTACAGCCTTTCAAAATCGGACCTAAAGAAAAAACAACTATTTATTTCGTTAAATAGTAAGTACAACATAACTCTCTCATGTTTGCGACTTCCCAGTAAGTATGTATAATACCTGTGACATGAAGCCCCACTCTTCCCCAGTTGTATAGGTACTTCACTTGTACACAGTTACCGATAATAAAATTAATTTCAGTAATCATTAATATTACGAAAAAAAATATTGAGATCAAAATAAACGATTCCTGCTGTCTCCTGACCCACTTACCTACATACATTGTTAGTTAGATTTAAATTTCACACCCGGCAAATGAAAAACCAAACGCTCAGCCAGTGAGCGCTCTACAGTGAACCCCAAACACGTTTTCTGGTAATTTAATAAAATAGTCCACTTAAAAAGACAGATTTTATTGTTCAAATGTTATAGTTTTGAAATGTACGAGTATTACTCAGCGAACAAAAGGTACTATCATTTTACGAGATAATATCTGGAACTATCAAATACTAACGGGTGTATGAAATAGGAGTTGCATAAATAATGATTTACGTTTTCACAGAGGCCTAGATGTTGTATCGATCCGGCAATTAGTGGTGCTGCTGCGCCTGCTCTCGCGGCAGGGCAGAACGATCATCTGCACCATACACCAACCCTCGGCCTCGCTGTTCGCGCTCTTCGATCGGGTATACGTCCTGGCTAGAGGCATGTGCTGTTACCAGGTAAGCCTATAAAGTTGTCATTGTTTATGCTAGGTACACAAGAGGCCTGAATGTTGTATTAGTCTAACAGATAGTGGTTTTGCTACATCTGCTATGGTAACAGGCCAACTGAGCATAATTTCCCGTGCTGTTACCAGGTCAGTCTATAGGTGTGCTAAGAATCGGTCGATCAAAGCCGAATGGTGTTCTAAACGTTTTAATCATGTGTCAAAAGATGGCAGTAAATTTACTGTGGCTTTAAAATTTACTCTGACACTCCACTTCTATTTCAAATTCTCTTTGGTACTACTTAGTTAATTAAGTATAGGTAAATAAACAAAATTATAATTTTTAGGAGGGCACTCCATACATGTAACTAAATGTCAATAAGAAAAACTAGCAAACGTCAAAGTGTGGCACATCATTTGATAGACCTTTAAAGTAACTTATGAGAGAGTTTTCAGAGGATAATGTATGTACCCAAAATTAGCGTGAGTAGTTAAGAAAAGTTAATCGCTATCAGTTTTGTGCCGACAACTAAGCATGAAATCTTTATAGTAATGAACTACTTTTCCTTTTTTGGGGTTCCCTACCAAAAAGGTACAAAAGGAACCCTTATGGTGCGACTCTGTCTGTCCGTCTGTCTGTCACATCGCTAAATATCTCGAGAACCAGTTAAGCTATCGATATGAAATTTGGAATATTTACGAACAACACTAACACAGGCACATTGAAAGTATGTATGTATTATAATTTTATTTTTTATTAACTATGAAAAATGCCCAATAATAAGATGGGGCGAAACTTCAAAGTCGAGTGACTAAGTCAAATGGGGTATTATTTGAAAAAGCTCAAATTGTACATTACAAAACGTTTTTCTCTTTCTTTTTTTTCATAGTGGAAAAAATATTTTTTTAAGTAATTTACAGGAAAAATATAATCTGAGTTTTCTATCTTGGTAACTTTTTTTATTAACACAAAACATTTCCGAATTCAGTTGGCAATGAAACCAATTTTAGGAAATTTTGATAGGATTACATAAAAGACACCTTTTTTCAAATAAAAGATAGATTTATGAAGTCGGTTTACATGATAGAGAATTATCCTCTAAAAAAAAAAACAACATGCGTGCATTGCGTCGCGCAAATCAGTTAGACAATTTGTCGATAGATAGCGCTGTACACAATAGGCTAGATGTTTTTTTATTTATTAATGGTATCAATCGTTCAGGTTCGTTTTTAGAATCAAATGTATATATGGAACCCATTGCATTAAAGCAATAAAAAAGTCAGAAATGATAGTCAAAGTCCGACAGTCGTACTTCACTCGCGAAACGCTCCCAACAAAACGATAAGCAAACGTGACGTCACGGTCACCGAGAGCCTATTTTGAAGTATGAAAAACATTGAAATTGCGATTTTGTCGGTGAATTATTGCGTTTATGTATATATTCGCTATACAATATTTTTTTGGATAAAATGTAAGGAATCGAATGGCACCATTTCTTTATTCCTTTATGGAATTGCTCATTTGCTATCTATTTTACTAGATTTTGTTTTAAAATTCAACATGTGTCATCATCCCTATTATACTTAGTGTAGAATACAATTATACTTAGTATAAGTAATTCTTATCAAAAGTCTTTCGCTTTTATAGTTACACGAGATAATTCAAAGTTTGTACGGAATCCTCGGTGCGCGAGTAAAACGAACTCGCACGTGACTGGTTTTTTATATTGTGATATTGCTTATAGTTTATGAATAGAACACCAAAACCAAGTGTTTATTGATATTTAATGCTTAATACTCGTCACAAAACTGCAAGTAACACTAACTTTTCTTAACAACTCACGCTAATTGGGTACACTATGTTCTGAAAACTCCCAAGTACATGAGTTTTACGATTAAGTGTAAGTATTTTTTAAATGATTGGTTCGAATCGAAAGTTTAAAATTATACGTGGTTCGCTACGCATTTCGCCAGCTTTTTAGTTGATCTATTTCCCTTATTCTGAATACCATGGGAGTCATAATAAGAAATACAAAATGACTTCAACTGTTAAACGCGACGTTAGTAAGGAAAGTTATCGTTCTTTAGAGATTACTAAGGAGCCAAATACTACCATTTCAACGCCGGCAGAAACATTAATGGGTTGACGGTATAAAGAAATGGCCTGGAATAAGTTATTATGCCTGAAATAAATTTTCTCAGCTGACCTCTAAATTTCATTACGGCACCTAATTCTGGAGGCCATTACGGGAGACATACGGCCTTATAATAATTTAACCTAATTCATATTATTTAAAACAGACAAGTTTTGGTTAATTAACTATCTTAACATTTTCAAATAAAATTTATTGTTCACCAATTACACTACACACGAAGAATTTACGAAATGAGAGGTCTCGGTGGGATGTCAAATTGTAGCCAATATTTCTCGAAAGAGACTGAGTAAAGGCTATTTCTCAAACTATTTTATAATGAGAATTCGGCGTTTCCCTTTAGACTTTGTGGAGCATTAGATTAATATAGTGAAGACCCAAATGGAACTAGCGTCTTACCCTTTATGTTTTTCACTGAAATTATACACCGCATTAAATAAATATTAAGTTAATGCTTGAAATCTCCTTGTAACCCTTTTACGGAGTCAACTCGCGCGTTTTAAGGAAGCCTAATCTAATAAAGCGTATAATATGGCCCTATTGTTCCCCTTATCAGCGGGCATACAAAATCGGGTAAAAGCCCCTAACTACCTACAAGAGACAATGTGGGCGACAATCTCATCACCGAACTTTCTTCATTTTCTCTTGCCCCCTGACGTGCCGCAATATTATTGTGATATGGTTACGTCTTTAATAAGTTTGGTTGACTTAGATTAAATGTGATTTCGATAAGGGGAGATTATATGTATTTAGGCGGGATGATAACTTTTTACACAAATACTGATTGAATAAAAGTACGTACGTTTGAAATTAAACTTTTTGTACAATTTTTTACCCGCGATTTATCAGATCTAGATCACAAAATTCAAAACTCAAATTCAAAATTCAAAAATTTATTCTGCAAGTAGGCCTCAAGGCTTTTACAAGTCAATACAACATTTATAGTACACACAGTGTAAAAATAATCAAAAGATACTTACTATAATACTTTCAGAAAGCGTTTGTTATGATCATCTAAATTAGTGGATGTAGGGGAGACCGGGACAAGATGAACCTCGGAGCGGGACGTAAATTAGCTTTTGAGCATGAGTTACGCACGATATTGAGCTACGGAAGCGCTAGTACTATTTTAAATCGCGGTGGTCAGTGGAAATAACAAGTTCCTTCATGTTTTGACTGCTCCACGTGAAAAATCTTTTTACTATTTTGAATAATATTATAGTATTTTATGCAACAGTTGTATAAGAAGGGTCAAAAAAGGTGAGTGGCGTGAGTTACATTGCATTGCAAAGAAATACGCCACGAGCATTTTTTGACCTACTTATACAACGTTGCATACAATATTTTTCCTACGAGTCAACAAAAATAAATCTTAATTTAGGTAAACAAAGCAAAAGTATATAGCCAAGACGCGCGAGCATACCTTGTTACGCGCCCGGCCCGCCCCAGGCCGCGGCCGGCCGGTCAGCGACACCTTCTCGTAACTCATGAGGCCCTGGTACTTGCTACTTGCTAAATTAAATTTTTAGCTAAAGCAACGCTAAGCGGTCTTCGTAGTCTATGGGTGTTACTATTTGCTATATTACGGGTGTCACATGCGTGTTTCTGATTTAAGAAGTAATTATTTTTACTATGCAACCAAATGAATATTTTGTAAGTTGGCAGCAATGCACTTAGTTTAAAACTGTATTCGTTTTGGTTTTGTTAGGTTGGTAGCCATTAATCGCAGTAACGTTATAGCGATTAAAAGCACAAGAGCTTTTATGAGGAATAGACAATATAGACTTTTCTTGAAACCTTTTATGTATGTTCTTATATTTATTTATTTATTTATTTATTTAATCTTTATTGCACAAAAGAAAACAATCTTATAGTACAAAAGGCGGACTTAATGCCACGAGGCATTCTCTACCAGTCAACCTTAAGGCTAAGCAGAGAGATTGAGAGCGGTGCTACAATTACAATAGCAAAACAAATCAAGCAAAAATACATGAAATAACATATACATACAAACATAATACACACATACATATATAAATAAATATGTATATATATATACATATATATAAATAAAGACGAAACATCTGAAGCTAATAAATAAATACATTAAGAATCTTTCATTCTGCTAGCAAAGAAAGCACGTAATGATTTTTTGAAAGCGAACTTATTTGGCGCATTTTTGATGTAAAAAGGAAGTATTCGTGTTAATGAATGCATAAATGACAGATAACAGTAGAGGAAAAATATAATAATATCTTTTCCTACTCCTCTACTGTTATCTGTCATTTAGAAAAAACTGTCCAAAAAATTAATTTAGCAAGTAGCAAGTACCAGGGCCTCATGAGTTACGAGGAGGTGTCGCTGACCGGCCGGCCGCGGCCCGGGCGTAACAAGGTATGCTCGCGCGTCTTGGCTATATACTTTTGCTGTAATTTGTTTACCTAAACTAAGATTTATTTTTGTTGACTCGTAGGAAAAATATTGTATGCAACGTTGTATACGTAGGTCAAAAAATTCTCGTGGCGTATTCCTTTACAATGTTCGCCTACGCCTTCGGCTCCGGCTCACATTGTAACTCACGCCACTCGCCTTTTTTGACCCTTCTTATACAACTGTTGCATAAAATACTATTTAAGCCAAATGTCGATTTATTATGAAGTAAATATGCATGTTTTTTACAATATTTTCAAGCTAAACCCAGGCTAAACACCGTTAAGAAAGAACAAATTTTTATATTAGACACTTTATAACCTTCTCAGCTTTAGGTGCTCTTTTTGTTCCTTGCTATTTTCCATTTTGCCCCGATCCATGGGCCAAGATGAAATATTTATATTACTTATTGTTTTTCCTAATAACCGAAAACTAAGTGACTTTGATAGTTATACAACTTGATTATAAGACCTATACCGAAAAATAAAAATTAATAATTTAAGCAAGATGACGGCGATTGTCTTACAGTGGTAATAAGAACTTATTATTATATTATATATTTAAATACAAATAAGTCTATACAAATAAACCGTGATTACCTTTTATATTGTTTTTATTGAGTTCCCGATATTTCGACGCATCTTGTTCATGGGTAACTGGAGATGGCGGGTGGGTGTCAAAGTTTTGTAGACCGCGCTTGGTCTACCCTCATTCGTGCGCGTCGGCTGTAATATCGGGAGCTCAATAAAAACAATATAAAATGTAATCACGGTTTATATCCCGGTCGATTTAAGTGTACTGAAACTATGAATCATTCAAAACTGTTATTACAAATAAGTCTGGTTTTACGCTGTGCGACGCCTACACGTGAAAATTGGTAATTTCCAAATAGCAAGAAAAATTGTAACATTCTATATGCTTGATCTCGAAACACTTGAAATCTCGTAGTTTCGTGCTTTTGATAATAAATAAAGTTACAAGGGGTGGTAAAAACTGTAAACTTCGAATCAAAAACACATTGAAGACTAAACCAGTAAGACTAAACAACATACTAAATTAGTTAAATTAGTATGTTGTCTCTTGAACAGAGGCCTCGAAGCGGCAGACCTCTAGAAAAAAGTGACTTCTGGGCCCGTCATAAAGATTGCTAATAGAATTTGCGAAAACGAAGCATGCCTGTATTATTTTATCGTAAAAACTGGGCCACATATGCGGCTAATGTGGAACAAACTATGATGAAAGTCAGATCAGTTCTTCGTACGAAGGTAAGGATAGCTAAAGTAACCGAAAATTTGCGTTATTTCATTCTAGGCCAAGTCGAAAATCAGACAATTTCTTACGTACAAAAATCACATTTAGTAATTGACGAAGAGCAAAGTAAGCGTAGCAAACGTCCTGCAGCGCCGTTCTCTCGACTATTATTGGGCTCAAATCAAAAGTGTATTAAAAGAGAAAAATGAAACAGCCAAAAACCATTAACAATTCCAGCGGCTGATGTAAGCAAGTATGAATAACGGGTCCGCAAAAAGATGCCGATTAATGTGCTAGGAAGAAGCTGCCTATCACTCCTACAGAAAAAAATATTTTAATATTAATAAACTGTCAATTATCTAATATAAAAGTAGCTTTTTATCGCAAAAACCTCAGTTTGTTCTCAATCGCATCAGCTATAAAGTTAACTTACTGATGTTGCGATGCATGTAAAAGTTTTTTAATAAACGGTTAAATTTTTCTTATAAGTAAGTTTTATCCTTAGGTATGCCGTCTTGCCCCGGTCTCCCCTACGTCTGTGGATTAGAGGCTCTAATCCACAAAGACAGTGTCAGATTAAAAACCTATAATTAAATTTATATTATATGTAAATAACATTTTACATGTTCTTTTGTTTGTTTTAATCAGGCACCATTTCAATAACCTTAAAAACTTGCACTTGTATTGTTAGGTATTTTTTAAGCCAATTACAATGTAAATTTTCCCATTTTCCCTAAACTTACACTTTCTAATCATTCTGCTAAGGGCTTCCAGACGACATTTTGAAGTCCTCTCTCTATTATTACGAGTACCTACAGGCCGTTCGGAGTCTATCCGGGTCACCAATCGTTGGATTTTCGCCATTTACGAGCCTAAATGTTGCCTAAACCAATTCGCAGTTGTAATTTACGTCTCGCCTACTGCCCATTTCTACAAAAACATCGCACACAGAAGATCCACTATACAAGTATACCTCAGGCACCTACGTTCTTAATACAGCAAAGGCATGTTTTCTAAGTTGCCCTAACTTAGGTAAAACCACAAATTATAAGTTTTTCCTTTAATATAAAAAATTGTAGTACCGCTCGCAGACTTTTCTGCTTGATGAAAATTTCCTGAATTTATATTTTATTACTAAATAAGCAATAAAAATTAAAAAATTATAGGGACATTCTTACACAAATTGACTAAGTCCCACGGTAAGCTCAGACTCGTGTTGTGGGTACTCAGACAACGACATAATTATATAATATAAAAATACTTAAATACATAGAAAACATCCATGACTCAGGAACAAATATCTGTGCTCATCACACATGTAAATTCCCTTACCTGGATTAGAACCCAGGACCATCGGCTTCATATGCAAGGTCACTAGGCCAGACCGTACGTCAAACTACATTATTTTTCGCTCTTATTAACCTACAAGATGTAACAAAAAATAAATAGTGGGGATCCATTTAAGGACATATTCGGTATCTTGTTCTTATGAGGAAAAACTAGAAGATATTTTTCCCGAAAAAAAACTTTTTTTCTACGGGGCTGGTCGTCTAAATCGACCCTCTATACAAAGGCTATAAATGTTTGGTGGCTAAAATGTTTCTTCTACTTTTTCCTAATCAGAACACGATCCGAATATACCCTTAAACGGCTCCCCACTATTTTTGTTACACCTTGTATATGGATATAATATGGGCCACCGAACGCTTTCTACCTTTTTTAATTATACTTATAACTGTAATACAAGTTGTTATTTAGTCACCTGCAATAATTTACGGGGTGAATATATAGGTCATATTGAGCAACTTTTACTACGTATCGGACCAACCCCGAAATCGCGGAATAGCAGGTGACTAAATAAACAGCCTGTATAACTAAACAATCATTTTCGAACCGTTGAATAGAAAGGAAAAAGTGAGCATACTTTTAACCTCACTGCATATCTACAGAAGAAAAAAAATCGGTACAGAGATGACAAGCCAAAGCCATAAACCCATTAAGCAAATTAGCACTTAAGATGCACTAATGTGATCTCATATAATTCCGAAGAAAGTATTGTAATAGTTTGTTATTTATTTATAAGATTGCAGCGCCCTTGCAGGGTCCATATTATATAATATGTTTGCAGTAAATACTTTTGACTTTTACTAAGTCGGGCAACATGTTATGTAACTATACCGAGTTGAATTTATAAGGAGTGGCGGGACGACTTGAACGCATTCTACACACAGGGTCGAGTGGTGAAAACGAGGGGAGGCCTTTGCCCAGCAGTGGGACACTAAAGTAGACTAATAAAAAATATCGAGTTGACACACACCTTCTGTGCCTGTGTGTGCTAGACCACCTCCCAGAGGTAATGTGCTGCCTAGATAGCCCCGATTCGATGCGGGTTAACATGCTGTAGACACGTTTTATCTCTCGGTGGATGAGGGACGTCGTCATTTTAGTATTGTTACTTATATGTTTGATGTCAGCAATCATACTTTGTATAATATCTACATGTGTATAAAAAGTTTTTAACTCATTTGTGAACTTATTGTGATATTCATGTGAAATGTTAATATCCCACTATATAATGGCTCTGATAAAAAAAACTTCAAAATTTCTTAACTCAATTACTCGCCTTGCGAATTCTATTATTCCAAATGTAGGTAGGTATCTAATAGCTTTACGAAAAAATATTTCTATGTCTATAACAGCGTGGCATATTCTTTTTAATTCAAACTATAGAGATACTATCAATACTATATATTATGATCAAGTGATATTTTTAAAATTGAAGTAGGCTTCTTGAAAGAGTGGTCAGACTCAGCACTGAACAGAGATCAGTGGAGATATTGGGGAGATATTGGGGAGAGGCCTTTGCCCAGCAGTGGGACACGACAGGCTCCAAATAATAATAATATAAGTAGTAGGGCGTCCTCCCGGGAAATACCGGTTCTCGATTTCCCGGGAAATCCCGGGATTTATTTGGAATCCAAAGAACCGGTACTGAGCACCGAGTCCCGGGTCTCCCGGTTCCCGCCATAACAGCAAATAAACATTTATATTATCAGTAAAATTAACGCACCGGCAAGTTCGGCAGCGTCGCATTTGTCGTGAAGCGTGCGATGCGACGTTGCGACACTTGCACTTATTGTCTTAACCACCCCGCCCCACCCCGCATACCTGAGCTTACTAAATTTTCCATATTCACTCAATTGTTAACAGAGCAGCAACGTTATCGCATTATTTTATTCTGAAAGAGAACCTGTTTTTTTCTTATGTGCCCAGTGGTTTGTGGTGACGATGACGGTGAATCTTGTGAAGTGGAATAATATGCTAAGGATCAATCGAGCCTTATATACTTTGATTTAATATCTAAAGTAAGAACTGTTGTTAAGTTGTTTAAAAAATCACCCACAAAGAATGATGACATTTTGCAAAAGCATGTATTGGCTGACTTTGGGAAAGAATATTCCTTGATTTTAGACGCAAAAACTAGATGGAGCAGTATGGTCGACATGTTAGCTCGCTTTGTGAAGCTTAAATCAAGTATCAACAAAGCACTGTTGGACCTTGATAGTAACATCGTTTTCAGTCAAGAAGAATGGAAAACCTTGCATGAGCTAAACGAAATCTTAGACACAATAAAAACCATTGTAGAGAGCTTATCCCGCCGCGATGCTTCATTATTAACTGCGGATATTGCGATAAAATTTGCAATAAGAAAATTATCGGAGGTGAAAACTACTATTAGCAAGCAAATGACACTCTTTGAAGAAAAGATACAGTGAACGTCAACTAATAGAGGCCTCTACACTTTACTACCTTACAAATCCAAAGCAATACTTTGAAGATATAAGTAACGAAGATATGGAAACATTTCCTAGGCTCACCTCAGATGACATGTGTAGAAGCATAGTTAAGCTTATTTCAAAGCCTCCTTCTGAGCATGAGAACATTGAGAATGTCATTGAAGACGAAATACAAACGGGCAATGAGAACCTGCCCCCGCCTATAACAATGAGTAAAACAGAGGAATTAAATGAAGAATTGAAAAAGCTACCATTGTGCAGAGTACAACGCGACAACAAGAAAACGACTTAGTGATTTTGAAAAAGTCAAGATTGAAATGGTTTTGTTCGAGAATGGTGGTGATCGCGGAAAAAAATCTATCGTTAGCTTATAAATATTTGAGTGCTATTCCACCGACAAGTGTCGAACCAGAAAGGATTTTTTCATCCGCAGGATATAATTATATGCAATCGATTGCGAACATCTCTAGGTGACCGTACCATAGACGCCATTAGTTTTCTTCGGACATATTATCAAGAAAAGAGATGCAAATAAAAGTATTGGACTAAGTACTAGATTTAGTTAGACTGATTTATACATATCATCTTAAGTTGACATTTAATTGAAGTAATCATTAGCGTTTCGTCAAACAAATTCGACATATTTACATAACTAGTCAGATTTTGATTTTAAACTTGTAGGTGTAATTTTGCAAAAGTTTATTATTTTGTAAGATTCAAATGTTAGATAATGACCTGAAATACCTGATTATAATTTGTTAATGTTACGTTTAAGTTTCCGTAATATTGATTACTTTTTACTCAGAGTTTAATAAATGTTATATACATAAGACTTAAACTACAATGTTTATGTATAAAGCTATAAATCACATTCTTGTGTCTAATTGTTATTGATCTCCAGTTCCATCCGTTCTTAAGCCAATGATTAGATTAGGTATTTGATAAGTTCTTTATGTTAAATTATTTATTTGTGAGGTGATTATATTTTTGTTAAAAAAAAGAACTGTATTTGTTTTAAGTGTGTTGATTATTATATTACTGCAATGTTACAATTATCTTAAGTTACATTTGAAATAGAAAAAATATTGAACTATTATAATTAGACTGATTTATATTATTTAAGTTCACATTTAAAATTAAAATAATGATTAGCGTTACGTCAAGTAAATTCGACGACATCTTACATAAATAGTCAGGTTGAGATATTAAAATTTGTATAACTTTGCACAATTTGTTTTTTTTTTAATTACAATATTATGATAATTATGATATTGTGAACATGATAAGAATGTTTAAAATATTATGGTGTTTGTAAGTATTACTTACTACACATGATTCATAACATTACGATTATGATCAATGACACTGTTAACTGATTAATCAATTAAGACTGATTAAGGTAACTATAAAGACTGATTTAAGTGTATTATTCCTAAAACTGTTTTTTATTCTATAAAAAATTCTTAATTATTCCTACGATTCCTTTTCATTATTATTAAAGTTAGTTGCAAGATTCACAGTTAAATGATGTCAAACAAAATATATAAAAATAATTCAGCTCAGCATAAAGAACCGGGAGAACCGAAATGAAAAACTAGGAACCGGTCCCGGGACTGCACGCCCTAATAAGTAGGCATGGTGGTTATACAATTTAATTAACATAGAAGGAATTCATTTTTGTTTGTTTTATACCACGTCGGTGGCAAACAAGCATACGGCCCACCTGGTGGTAAGCAGTCACCGCAGCCTATGGACGCCTGCAAAACCAGAAGTGTTACATGCGCGTTGCCGACCCTTTAAAAACCTGTACACTCCTTTTTAGGGTTCCGTAGCCAAATGGCAAAAAAACGGAACCCTTATAGATTCGTCATGTCCGTCTGTCTGCCCGTTTATGTCACAGCCACTTTTTTCCGAAACTATAAGAGCTATACTGTTCAAACTTGGTAAGCAGATGTATTCTATGAACCGCATTAAGATTTTTACACAAAAATAGAAAAAAAACAATAAATTTTGGGGGTTCCCCATACTTAGAACTGAAAACTCAAAAAATCTTTTTTCATCAAACCCATACGTGTAGGATATCTATACATAGGTCTTCAAAAATGATATTGAGGCTTCTAATATTATTTTTTTCTAAACTGAATAGTTTGCGCGAGAGACACTTCCAAAGTGGTAAAATGTGTGTCCCCCCCCCCCCCCTGTAACTTCTAAAATAAGAGAATGATAAACCTAAAAAAAATATATGATGTACATTACCATGCAAACGTCCACCGAAAATTGGTTAAAAGAGATCTAGTAAGTAGTTTTATTTTAATACGTCATAAAATTCAAATAATTTTTTTTTTCATCAAACCCATACGTGTGGGGAGTCTATGGATAGGTCTTCAAAAATGATATTTATGTTTCTAATATAATTTTTTTCTAAGCTGAATAGTTTGCGCGAGAGACACTTCCAAAGTGGAAAAATGTGTGTCCCCCCCCTCCCTGTAACTTCTAAAATAACAGAAAGAAAAAAAAAATATGATATACATTACCATGCAAACTTCCACCGAAAATTGGTTGGAACGAGATCTAGTAAGTAGTTTTTTTAATACGTCATAAATGGTACGGAACCCTTCATGGGCGAGTCCGACTCGCACTTGGCCGCTTTTTATTATGTACCTATATACAAAATAAATGGTAATAATAACAAAATATGACATCGCATTGTATACTGCTTAATTTAATTTATATTATTTTTGACATACCTTTGCTTTGCATGAACTAGCTTAATCATTTTCGTTTGAAACATAAGTAACTATGTTGCACGTACATTACAGAAGGTCTTGTTTGGACTCGAGAAACTTGTGAAATGTTTTAACTAGGATATCATTTTGATGTCAACTTTTAGCTGATATCCTGTTCTATCATTTAACAATAAAAAAAGTACAGGTCAACGACCTCGTTTACGAAAAAAAAAGATAAAATGTAAAAAAATATATATTTCAAGACGATTTTTATCTTTGTTATTAATTATCGAGTAATTGTGAAAAATTCTTTGTGACATTAAAGGTGACAGTCCATTTCCAACTGCAGCTGCACTACCGTTGCGACATTACTGGTGCGACATTACTGCAGCGGCCGACTGCTGCTGTTTGCGGCGTGCAGTCGCGGCAGCGTTCGTCAGTTGATTGTCAAAGTCAATGAATAATGTCACTGTCAGACGTATAAATAAAATTACTAATTTACTTATTTTGTATTTTTTACGAGAAGAAGTAAGTGACGATAATGCTACATGGTACACGAAAACGAAAAACAGTTTGCCTTTCTACAAAAGTCACATTCAGTCGAAGGCAGCTACGCAATATTATTAAAAAACCAGATATTGTTGGTGATCGTTTGTTTGCCGATTAAATGAATAACAATTTAATTTCAAATTGAAGAAATACAACCAAATTACTCGAATTAAATGAATGCAGAGGAGAAATATTTCTTCACTTAAGGTAAGTTAACATTTTGAAATTATCTTCCCCATCCTCTTGACTAAATGCGTGACCACCGCACACACAGCAACCCGACGAGAGCGGGACTCATGTTGCTCGTGATGGATACGGTATGCGCACTTGATCCACTTGCATCACGTGATGCAGCCAAATCCAGCCGGTGGTGTCTGCACGTTTTTGGTGGCCTAGTACCGCCTGGATGTAGAAGTCTGCGATAAACGTCCCCTCAAAAAGCTAGGTAGGCTCTTTTATCCCGGGTTTACTTTATTTTTGCAAAGGGATTCGTGGGTTTCGGAGATGGCGATGCGACAAAATAAATTCTCCAATGCAGTCGTTCAGTGTTAGTAAAATATTACAGATTTATCTTTCTGAGTTTTCATATTAAACCAATCTTTTATTAGTTACCTAAAAGTAAAGAATAAACGAATAAATTTGATTTGTAAGAGCTAAAATTACGCAATTTACACTTAATATTGTCCAGTTTCCTATTTCAAACTAAAGCACAAATTTAAATCTTATAATCGCTCTTGTGTTGCAGGTGTCCATGGGCGACGGCACTCGTGGTCGTGGCAGATACAGTTTATGACTAGACCATATAAAACTTGATGGGCGAGACAAGAAATCCTTTATGAAGAAAGCTATTTACGTTAGCCAAGGGGCTGATAGAAAGAATATTTAATAAATTAATTGGAATAATAAATATTTTCCTCGTGATGGTGTGATAAAATAAATTCGTGTTGCGCTCTGTAGCAAAGTTTGTTTAACCCTCATGCCTTGAAGTCCCCGCGACTGTCAATATAATTTTATTTTAAAACCGCTGTCGCTTCTCTTGTGGTTCAATTTTGTAATTTTTCTTACGTTTGAGTATCCATATGCTACCATGAGGTGTTAAGCAACAACTTTGCCTTTTGTATTTCTAGGTAATACAACTGAATGCTGCCTCTATGTGACTTAGTTTAGTCATACCTTCTGACAAACATTACTCAACTTAAAAGAACACTCGCAATTTTGATCTATAGATGAATTAAGAAAACTTTACTTCTTCGTTGTAATGTTTTTTTTTTTCGCCAAGATGTAGAAAGAAATAACGTGCTGTGTGCAGAAAATGGCTTTTAAATCGGCTAAAAAAAAACAGAACATTTTTTTTCCGAATTTTACTAAACATTTTTTAGTTAAGATCTGTCGGATTTTACCAACCCACGGTGTATATAATATGATATTACGACACTTTCACATTTTATCACGCCAAATTCACTGTGCCACGGTAGGTACTGTCAGCGAGAATTCAGTAATTAATCCTGTTAAATATAAGCGTCACTGAAACTCCTAAGCACGCCTCCAACTCCAGAAGTGATACATGCGCGTTGCCGACCCCTTAAAAACCTGTACACTTCTTTTTTCAAGAACCCCTACTGTAGACCTTCAGAAAAACCTCGGCAGGGAGCTCATACTAAAGCCGGAGCGCCCGCGGGAGGAAATTCCTCTTAAGCCGCACAGTGCGCGACCATTGTTGCCACTAAAAAATGTAATCTACTGTGGTTTCGTAGTATACTAACACAAATATAGAGGATACAGAGTAAGCTATTTCATTCGAAACATTTTCTCAGTCAAAATTTGGAAAAAGAGAGAAAGAGGAAAGAGAGAGGAAATTGCATACGACCACTCCGTTCAGTATTAGAATCATCATAGAAATATTATGTTGTCACATTTTTATGCTATGTGTACATGATTGTACGATAATGGTTAGCATACCTACATCGATCTTATTCTAACACATAAGTGCGTCCTGTAATTTAGTAGTAGTAGTAAAACTTTTTATTGTACAAAAATGAACACAAAACAGGAAAAAAACACTCATCATTAATACAAAGGCGAACTAGTTTTCCAGTTTTTTCACTATTATTAGTTTGTAAATAATTTATATATACATACATACATAGCTACTATCTACTTATTGCCTACCATGAAAATCTTAATTTGAAAATCGTATATTTGGCTCTCTATCGTTCTTGCCCTTTCGAGCTTATAGCTGTTCTCGGAAAACTACGAAAAAAGGAAAGAACTGTTTATTTAATGAATTTATCAGGAAACATTAAACAAAAACAATAAGAGCAACGCCAAGATACAGAGGAACTACCGCGAAACACAGAAACTATCGGGGTTGTTTATCCACGGGTGTAATAAACTCCTTATATTGTAGTGGTTATATCCTCTTTGCTTAGAGCTACTAATATCTGTGACCAAAGACATTTCTGTAAAGATTTGACGTGCGGTTTGCAGTTGCAGTCGTATGTACACCAAACACTAAAAATCACCATGCTACGTGCAGTCGGTCTTGTCATCATTTTACTATGGAATTTGACAATAACACTGACGTATTCAGGCCGCTGCAGTAATGTCGGAGCAGTAGTGCAGCTGCGGTCGGAAATACGTTAAAATTACCATATTACGTGCAGTCGGTACCGTCATTGATTTTACTATGGAAATTGACAATAACACCGACACGATCAGGCCGCTGCAGTAATGTCGGAGCAGTAGTGCAGCTGCGGTCAGAAATGGACTGTCACCTTAATGCTTCAAATTTATGCCCTAATTCATAAGCTATCGAATGATTGTTATTTTTTAGACGTGCGATAGGTAAATGGGCAGATAGTGGTACATTTACTAAGTGCAGTAGTGTTTGGCACCATAAAACTTTGAAAGGGTGCAGTTTTAAATGGTTGAGAAAAAACATAGGTATGGGGGGTGATTTGTCGATAAAATTCATCGTACTATGGGTGACGGCTCCACTATACGTAGACAAACACATTGTATATTAGGGCATTAAAATATATGTTAAAATGAAACGTTTTTTTTTAACTATTATAAAAGCCACTCGTTTTGTTAACAATATGCAACCATTGCCGATCTGGCACGCCATCATATTTAATTCACTCGGCTACTACACGAACGAACAACGGTTCCGGTGGGTTTGGTTTGTTCCGGTTTTCGCCGGGATTTGCCGATATTTCCGGACGCACAACGATAAAAGCCAACATCGGGGTCTAATAATAGGTACATAATAAAGAGCGGTAATGTTCATGCAATTTGATGGCAGTTACGCCGTTTTCGTAAAGTCAATCGGGTATTACAACTTGTTTAATGTATTTACCGACTCTACAGTAGTAATGATTAATTTACATGCTTTCAAACATATGGCCCGGATCGAACTTTAAGATACATCAAATACTTTCTAAAGATGCGACATGGATTATAAATATGTCAGTGAAAATCCAATCCATATCGTATCTTTAGGAAATTTTTGATGTATCTTAATGTCTGTATCGAATCGGGCTGATAGTGTATTCTTTTAGGCGAGGCGCAACACGAGCTGATTTTTTTCAGAATTATGGGGCCTAGACAGGGGCAGAGACAAAAAAAAAAACAAAAATCGATGATTCCCGCCGCCGATACGCACGAGTAAATTGTACGAAGACTCAAGCTTGGTGGCCTTTATTCCCGCATGAACGCTGCCCACAGGATAGATCAGGCGGGACGTATGCTTGATTGCCACCGACGTAGTATACAAAAAAAAAGATCTAGACATACGTGTAGCGCATAAGCGCGCCGAGATCGAACGCCCTGGGCCTTCGGCCTTCTGCAGAGCTCAGCTTTCGGCCTCGTTTACACTTGGCCATTGGATCTCCCTCCTCCCTTCGGCGTGGATGGCTCTGCCAGCGCGTTGTTTTATAGTTGCCTTTAAATTTGAAAAGTTAATAATGAAATTTTTAAAAATTTGGACCTGAATTTTTTAGGTAGCCATTTCATTAAAATCGTATTTCGGTTATATTCGAGTAGTGTTTAGGTATTTAAGGATTGGAGTAAGAGTTTTTTTTTTTTTTACTTTCATGTACGGAAAACGTGTGCGAAGCTTTCCCATTATAAAAATAAAACCGGCCAAGAGCATGTCGGGCCACGCTCAGTGTAGGGTTCCGTAGTTACTCTTCCGTCACAATAAGCTAAACTTGAGCTTAAAGTATAGTAAATTGTTAACCAAGGGATGAAACGGTACCTTTCACCCGAGTTAAACAAATAGGCAAATTTGCATAATCAGTACCTAATTAAAGTAAGTCTTTTTACTATGAAGGGGAAACTTTTTGTGATAACTCAAAAACAGGTAAACTGATCATATCCGCTATAGTTTTCATTTAATGTCTTTCTTAAGCTCTACTTCCAAGATTTTTTTTATATTTTTTGAAGCTATGGTTCAAAAGTTAGAGGGGGGGGGACACATTTTTTTTTTCTTTCGGAGCAATTATCTCCGAATATATTCACTTTATCAAGAAATGTTTGTTGAAGACCCCTATTAGTTTTGAAAGACCTTTCCAACGATATCCCACACTGTAGGGTTGAAGCAAAAAAAAATGTTCACCTCCACTTTACGTGTAGGGGAGGTACCCTAAAAAAAATTAAATTTTTAGATTTTATTGTACGACTTTGTCGGCTTTATTGATTTATATATCCATGCCAAATTTCAGCTTTCTAGCACTAACGACCACGGAGCAAAGCCTCGGACAGACAGACAGACAGACAGACGGACATGGCGAAACTATAAGGGTTCCGTTTTATGCCATTTGGCTACGGAACCCTAATAGGTACCTACTTTATTTTCTTATATACACTACCTACATAACCCAAAAAAAATTAAGGCTGATGTTTATAGTATGTTGTGTATTAAGTGCGGTAAACATGAATTTACGAACAAATGTTAATTAAGCCCGAAGCCTAATTAACATTAGTTCGTAATTCTTGTACCGCCCGTGGCACACACAATGTTTTTCATCACACTTGTGAGTAAAAAACTGAAAAGCGACGTAATTCTTATATACGATGACATTTCAAACATTCATCCGCCATATTGACATTTATGACAGGTTAGGCATCGAAGGCACTGATCCCCATCCGGCATTCAGCCACGGTAGAATATTGTATAAAATATATTAAACGGCTATTCAATTAGGCAACTATAATATTTTTTTAAATAAACAAAAGTATTAAATTATAAACGACAATATTTTGCCCCCCAGCCATTGAGTGTACAAGGCTAAGGTAAATACTATGATTTGAACTCAAATTACGACCAAGACCCCTCATACTTTTTGTTATTAGGGTTCCGTAGTCAACTGGGAACCTTTATAGTTTCGCCATATCCGTCTGTCTATCTGTCCGAGGCTTTGCTCCGTGATCGTTAGAGCTTAAAAGCTACCATTTGGCGTGGATACGAGTATATAAATCAATCAATCGGACAAAGTGGTACATTAGAAACTAAAAAAATAACACTTCCACTTTTAATTTATTTCTATGTCTAAAAACACATGTAAAGTGGGGACGAGATTTTTTTTTCGCTTCAACCCTATGGTGTATCTATGGAATATCTTTGGATGGTTTCCAACAAACATTTTTTGATTAGGTGAATATTTTCAGAAATAATCGCTCCGAAATAAAATAAAAACTGTAACCTTTTAACTTTTGAACTACGGATCCCAAAATATGAAAAAAATCGTGAAAATAGAGCTTAAAAAAGACATCAGTGAAACCGTTTTACAGAAGGTCTTGTTTGAAAAATAGGTAATTCGCAACTCGTGTCGATTTAAAACACTCCCTTCGGTCGTGTTTTAATTTATCGCCACTCGTTTCGAATTTCCTATTTTTTACACTTATATCGTAATGTACTATTTTAATACAGTTGCTCAAAAAGTGCTACTTTACGTAGCTGTTTAGCGTGCGGAAAGTTGGATTTCGCGAACTAGTGCTTTTTACTTTTCCACTTGTTGCAATTCATGACTACTTTATTGATGAGTGTTAATGTTAGTTTCCTTTAAAAGTCGTAAGCAACATAAAAACCTACTGTTAATGTAAAAATATGAAATATAAAAGTATATTTCATATTTTATTACTTACCTAAAATATGAAATTTGAAAAACCGTTCTTAATAAGTTGTCTGAATGGAACGGAATAGCTGCCGAAACGCCTGTCAAAGCAGAGGCGTTTTTTTACTGCAAGAATGTTTTAAGTTTCCAAAGGCAACATTCGATATTGTTTTCATACAATTTAAATATATGATACATAAATAATCGTAAATAACGATACTTAGGTAATAATAGTATAATATTTTTTAATACAGTTGCTCAAAAAGCGCTACTTTACGTAGCTGTTTAGCGTGCGCTCTCTGAACCTACTGCACCTTCAATTCGATTTTTATTTTCCAAAAATAAACATTCTATCCACTGCGCCCTCTTCACTGTGACATTCCGAATATACTTACTGACATTTGACACTGACTTTTAGTCTACGTAAGTGTGTGTGAATGCAAGCAATTGCAATATTTTGTAGTTCTGACACATTTTTGACGAAATGAGAACCTTATGAGTGTAAATATATTTCGATTTGGACATAATATATTTTATTGTTTGCGCCAATATCGACACATCTTATAAAATTCTTTGGATTTTAGGAAAAATTGTGAAAACGCACATATTGTCAAAATCACACACACACACGCCTTAAACATAAGAAATTTACTTATTAAGTTTGTCCATAATGCCCATCACTTTAAAGTTTTTTACTCGAGAAAAAGAAGTTTAGAGCTAACTATTTATCTCGGAGTGGAGCTCTCCTAACGGACCAGAATCTCGGGCTTGGAACTATTAAAAATTCACAACTTTGTCGCCGTAATATTCAAATTTTATCTATAAATATTTACTTTCTTAAGATAAACTTACCTACTTGCTACACCTTCAATGAAAAACAAAGAGGCCCTAACAAGATGCAGGTTTTTAAAAACTATTTTGTATTGAAATGTTATAGGTGTTTGTCAAATTGATTTACATTAAGTATATATAAAAAAATATTGATGCCTCAGGTGACATTTGCAAATTCCTCTTTATTAATAAAATAATTTTGTAGGGGACTTACACGAGTAGGTATCTATCCCGTTTCGATGTAAAAAAACAATTGAGCGTAAAAGATTGGCACGAAACAGGGTTGTCAGAGGCAGACAATGTGCGACAGGCGGATAATGAGGGGGCGTGTCAGCTCTAGTACTCCGCGTATTAGTTAAATCCTTATATCGTAAGTAGGATATACTAGCTAATAGGTACTTCATTATTAAATACAGTTTCCTTCACACTTGCCTGTAAAGGTTGTTATTCCTTCCACGCATACGTACAGGGAGTTATAGCCGATATTACTCTCAACCACTATGGTAACCACGGCACTGAAAAGTCAAATATTTAATTAGGTAAGTGATATTTAACTACTCATTTAACATGAATGGTTAAAGAATTTATAATTTTATAGGTAGCTGTTTTATTTATTTTTTACACATAAACTTGCGCAAGAATATTTAATTATCAGCCAAAGGCTATTTTATTTATTATGGTATTCCGGCCGTTTTCTATTAACAAAGCTTGTTAGCCAGAGATTCATATAATACAAAACACAACACACACAATTTTTTATGTCTAATCTGATCATACTCTGAGGTGTGAATATGTAGGTCATACTGAACAATTTTTACTATGGGTCCAACCCCAAAATGGTGAAAAAAATCTGCTGCTTCTTAGAAAACATTGACACATGATTCGCTGAAATGTATTAGACAGCAGTTTTTTTGCGTTTTAGAATTTAGTTCAATTATAAAAGTTTTTCAGTATGACCTACATTCACCTCTCAGAATATCGTCACTTTAAGATATTAAATAATCATCGTGTAATTAAATTGTTTGTTGCGCGTAATTAATGGCGAAATAAAATTGTTATTTGTGCAACAAGAGAGCAGAGTTATTTTTTCCAATGAATTCTAATTTTAGAATCTTGAGCTTAGGCAGTGACTCGCCCATAAAATACTTTGCTCTCGTGAGGCACATACCACTTTCTACGTCAGCAGTAGAACATACCAGAGGGTAAAAATTTAATATTAAAGGAAGTTTCCCCTAAACTCAATCATAAATGATGCAAATAAAATCAGTCACTACTTGTTCCCATTTCCGCTATTTTTTCTATTTTTCCCATTGCGATTCAACTGCGACTGGACTACAACTAGACTGCAACTGCTACTGGACTGTGACTAAACTGCGGCTGCGACTAAAATGCGTCTGTGAGTCTGGAATGTGACTAAACTGTGACTGCAACTGGACTGCGACTAGAGTGCGAGAAGACTGCGACTGCATCTGGACTGCGACTGTGACTGTGCTGTGACAGCGACTGGAGTATGAGTGCGACTGGGCTGCAACTGCTACTGGTTTACGACTGTTAGTCCATGGAATTGGTACATAACATCAAATGAGGTAGTTCTGTTTTTTTAATATGTTGGTAGTGATGAAAGCCCTTGGGATTATTGTAAAGTACATGAAAATCCATTCAATTTTAGAACTTTTTCAGTTTTGTAATGTATTTTGTAAAAAAAATCGGACAGACAGACGGACATGACGAATCTATAAGGGTTCCGTTTTTTGCCATTTGGCTACGGAACCCTAAAAACCACCGAGAACCGGAGTTATGGCAAAAGTCACTATGCACACTTTCAAGAAGATAAAATTTGCAATTAATTTACAATATAGTATTAGTGAGCCAAATAGTTTCAACGGCTTCTCCTTTGAGAAAACCTTTGCAAACCTTTGTTTGCAAAATTTTGAACTTACTGTAACTGCAAAAAAGGTTGTACCAGCAGTTGTGGTTGTAGGGAATCAGGACTCAAATGCTCAGCCGTTTGGAACTACAGCAATGGTCAATCCTGCGAGAATATACCAGACCGGAGATGTGTGCCAGCATTGAAAAACCATTCATTGATGATCCACCATCAGATGACGATTTCGACCTGCCTGATCAGGTTGACGAAGAAATGCTACCACATACGCTGGGTGCAAAAGAAGTGCTGTGGATTCAGAAGACAAGCGTGACCCATCAAAGATACAGGTACAAGAGATGCGAATTATAACAAGTTTCCGCACTGTACTGTATATTAGACCCACAAAGATCCGAAGGGCTTTCGAAGTGGAAAACTTGCTGGGGGTTTTTGGGGGTATACAATCGATCTAGATTAATCTTATGTTTGGGAAAACGCGTGTTTTCGAGTTTTCATGCGTTTTTCTTTCGTCGCAGAATATGGTCGCTAATTTCGTGTTGCCGGCCACTGTCCGTCTGGCCCAGCGGGTTAAGACGCGGACTGCTAGAAAAGTGGTACGGGTTCGAATCTCGCCCGGTGACTAACTTTTGTTTTTTTTTTTATGTAAAAAAATGTAGTTAAGATTATCACCTATACACCACTACATTACAATAAATAGTTATAACCGAGCAACGCTCGGTCGCCCAGGTACTGTACCTAAACTACGATTTCGACTGGCCTGCGACTAGACTGGACTTCTACTGCGACTAGATCGGAGGCTCCCACTCTGACTTGCGACCCCGTTTTCGATTCCATATTCGTCTCCCCTTTAAAATGGCAATTTAATTTTAAGAGCACTTTAAGATCATTTTGTCTCAAGCTAGCAGAATAAAATAATTTTACTCTCTGTTTTAATGCTGTAAAGTACCCTTATCCGAGCTGCTGAGATGAAAAATATAAGTTTTTGAAAGTCCAACTTATTTGACCTGAATGTACCCATGGAGTACAGCCAGGAATAAATAAAAAATGAACGTTTCACACGCTAAACACCACCACTCTCACAACTTTTTGAACAACTATAATTATAAATAATCGTTCCGAGTGACGAGAATCAGACTTCAAAATAAAAGCCTTAAGTGGGCCTGAGATGTACTATTATAGTGGACTGGGCCAGCCCCAGTGGGGCACTAGTTATTGTCGGTTTCGTGGAAAATAATTTGTTATGATTACCTATAAATATAACTCGGCTACAAAAGTGCAACAATATTTGATATACTCCTCATGTTCGGTTTTTCCATAGAAATGATGGAACACAAATAGTGACGGGTTATATAGAGTTTTTGTGGACTAAAGTATTTTAAATTTGATTATGGGATTTTACCTTATCGAATCTAAGCAATTAAGTATTAAAGCAGGTAACCTATTTATAAAGAATAATTGATGAATTGATCTAAATTACTCTGATTTTTTAAGTGGAGTCACGTGATCGTGAATGCTTTAGTTTTTCATTTGTTTCCGTTCGCTTAAAATAGGTAGAACGATTGTACGTGCAACATACCATACCTATATTATTTAAATAAGGTTTTACCTCGAGCTTTATTAATATATATACGATGATGTTTATAGGAATTTCGTCCCCACATTAAAACTTGCTGACAAAATACACATAGTATAAAACCGAGGAGCTTGGCTTTGTGCAGGTTAATAGTCACTTGGCGGATTGTTTGCACGTCGGGAGCGCAAATAGAAGACATTATGCAAGTGAATGCAGCGCCTGAGCGTCTATACTATGTGTCGGAGACTTATTGCTAATATATTTTAGCAGGCGCTCGCATACTACGGTATTTAGGTTAGTTGAATGAATTTGAATAGTTGTTGAATTTCTGAGGCATTTTCTTATACTGAAAAGCAATAATACAGCTTCATTTTCCATATAATTGCCGTCAGTTAATAGTATTTATAAGTATTCGTACATTATATTTGCTGCCTATTATAAATTTATAGGGTAATAGGCTATATAATTGTAGTTCCATTGTATCATACTCGCAACGTAGATAAACTTAAATATTTTGAATTGGCTTGCGGTTGCGGCTATGTTGGGTCTGATATGTAATGAGAAAACTAATTACAGGTACCTACCCACCCCTTTCAAAGCAATTTCAAATTAGTAAAACATAATGTCTAATTAGTAAAACATAATGTCTAATTTAACTCACCTGACCCGAATAAATTCGAAAGCAATGCATTAAACCGTTAACGATATTCACAACGGCAATATTATTTTTTGGTATGACCGCCAACCGCTCGCCTCTTGACACCGCGAAGTAGAGTGGCGCTCAAGCGCGTCAAGTAAAAAACTGTTTTAATTACAATTATGTATTACATTGTAGTTTATACCTGTAATTATATTTAAGTCAGGTTCTTAGCAAGGATTCGAATAACTGCACTAGGTATAATCAAATGTGTTCATTGAATGCTTGCAAAATTCTTCGTAACTGACATATGCTATAATAAAGTAGGTTCATTAAAAAATACAATTGTAACCATATGATTAATGTATCCCCGATTTTTACTCACTTTTTTGAAGTACAATCCAGGTGAGTGCACGCGTCTTCGTCGTCAATAAAATCGTTACTAAAATTTTAACCAATTGGTTACTTAGTATATTACGTTTTGATTAGCATAAACAAGCTTTCAAATCATGGTAATTTTCATTAAAAGTTTAGTATTACATTTTATCAGTAAAATCCTTTGTGACAAAACTGGAGCGACAAATATACCTTATTCGCACCTAAAAAATCTTAGCTCGCAAATAAGGACAAATATTAAAAGGAATATAAATTAAATAAGAAGTTTTCATATCAAAATTGTTCAGAACATATAAAATACCGATAGCTGTTGTAACTTTATCGACTTGTCCCCCTCTAGTGTCGCCGCTCTCGTCTCTTACTCCGCGCGGTTTTCCCACAGCGCGTGAGTTGGTTGTCTGTGTCTGGCCACGCCCTCAATGATGTGGTGGTGGATAGTTGGAGACAAACGAGACTCATTGAAATTATGCTTCGTTAAAAATCTCCTTACTTCTTATATCTATGATTAGCGCAATAAAAATCTGAATTTAAACTTTTGAGCTAAACCATTTTATTCGCAAACTTTTAAATACAATTTAAATAAATTGTACACCAGACACATTCAACTTTTTCTAAAGCTGAAACCGTTCTCATAAAAACCCAGCAAAGAACTTTAAAGTGAAATTTTAAATTACAAGTTCCCGTCGTCCCGGCGGACAGACAAGACACCTGACACGAAGCCACTTGTGAGTTCAACGGATCTTATTAAATTCCATGTTAATTTCAACTTGCAGGCAAATTCACTTGTGCGGTTAGTTAGGGCATAGTGTAGTAAGAAAAATGGGTAATCGTTACCTATGCTTTCTCTGTTCATACCTGCAGAAGGTTAATTCGAAAGTATACACCGTTCTTTTTTCACTCCGTTAATTTCAAGGCTGCATTCCTGAGCTTAAATTAAGTAACTTTCTGAAAGACACCGGTATTCTAATGACTTAGCTCCCTTTTAGAGATATTTTTTCTGATAAAGCCCCTACGCGTGTGTACATTTGCATTGACAAGGTGGTAAATAAAATACAAATTGTGATCGTATGCTTTGCGACCCCGCTGCTCGCTCGGCACTTGACAACGGAGTGTCGACTTGCAGGTAGTTTTACAAACATACTTTTACTGTGTAAACGTCACACTAGTAATCGCAAGTATTATCTAGTAAGGGAGGAGCCTAAGCGATATCTTACCGAACAAATCTATCTGCCATTTTTTGCGGGTGAAACGTGCACACAGTCGCACTTCTCACTTACTACATACAAAAACCAATCTGTAATGACGACACAAGTACATAGAAAATGACACACGTCAAAGACAAATCTTGCACACCTCGATCTCTTTTTGTGTATGGACGGGTCACAACATGCACCACCATAGGTACAGTTGTATCTATGCTTCGGCAGAGGGGAAATAGTATGAATGCCGTCTCCCTTCCCGGTGTTGCTCGAAGCAGACGATCGATGTTCGAAATGATACGAGTATTGATATGTCAAAGTTTTCAATCGTTTGGTTAAGTTAAAATACTTAATACGCGTGTTGCAACAGCGCTATATGCAGCATATAAGAACTTTTTATGAAAATAATAATAATAATAAGAAAATGAAAATTAACGATGCCATTAAGTTTCATTAAATGCATCTAGCAATACCACGAAGTTAACCGTGTTTATGAAAACACGGTGTATAATGTGAAACTGGGTCTGATACGCTTTGTGTTCTTCTAATGCCATATATTACATATTGGGTCAGCGTAGGCCAATCTAGTGGTAGAGGGGCCAAACAATATTGCTATCTCATAGCTGCGTCCCTTAGATTGGCTTACGACGCACATAGGTCGAAAATGACGATTTAGGCGGCCAAAAATATTTTATTACATTTTTGCATTTTAAACACGATTTTGATGTAAGAAAATGTAGTTTTATATAATTAATATTATTATTATTTATATTATGGCCATTTTTCAGTTATTTCAGTTTTTTTCACATTTCAGGGCTCCTCTTAGCTTAAATATTTTATATATTTATGAATAATACAATGTTAAGTTGGGTATTGATATATTTTATTATCTTCCATTATATGTAAATAATATAATATCTACTATATATATTTAGGTATACAAGTAACACATTACAGAAAGTCATAGAAGTACACATAGGTTCGCATCTAATACTGCTACCCTAAGGTTGTCTGGAAGAGATCGCTTACAGCGATAAGACCGCCTGTTGCTACCTTTCTTTACATTGTAAATCTGTTTTTTAAATTTGTCTTCTTTGTGGTGCAATAAAGAATATTTACTTTTACTTAATACTATTACGTTTATATGTATACAAAGGTTCATACAAAACAATATTAATCATCATCGTATCTTAAAGAAAAATCATCTTTATTGCTTTGGAAGCATTCCTCGCTCTGCGCTGCGGCAGCTCTCGCTATATGTGGCTCAGCAGAAATCAATAGCTGCATAGTTTCTTGCAGAAATGATTTAACGCGAATTTTCTTTCTCGTACTGCTAAGTCAGTGCTTGTTGTGGAGTAAGGCGATCTGTTTCATTCGAATCCGCTTTATTAACTTTAGATCTATAACTTCTTTATTTACAATGGAGCAAGTTATCAGTTTTCCTGTGTTTTGTTCTTTCACTAGACTCACTGAACGATTTGGACGGCCGACCGCGCCTGCAATGAGTTTTAATCGATATTTCAAATGTTCCTTCCAACCAAGATCCATCAGTTGTCAGAAATTTTTCCACTATACGACGTGATTTAGTCCATTTCTTTTTAAATTCTGATTTAAAACGTGAAAATCTATGCTTCATAGCCTGTTTTTCTTTGTCTGCGTCACTTGGGCATATAAGGAGATAATTTTCCAAGAAGTCAAATTTTTCTGTTATTGACTGAAATTTTGGTTCATTCATCTTGTCAAACAGATATTTTCGAGTCACAACTTTTACACCCGAGGTATTTGATGAACCTATAACAACAGAAAAGCCATTTAAACAGTATTGAAAAAAACAACGTAATAATTTGTTATATCGTGATTTTTTTTTGAAACTCGATATTTTAAAAAGTGCTCAAAAGTGCACCCCAATTTTTTCAGGATATATAAATAAAGACTTGTTTTATAGAATGCCATAAAAAAATACTCGGACGAGCTCGGAAGTATAGTATATTCACTATTGAATACAAAAAATACTCAAAATTTTAATTACGAAAAGGGTAATGTTTAGTGGGTTATATATGTATCATTAAATAAATATTTATAATTCAAAATAGATTAAAATAAAAGAAAATTACCTGTATTTTTGATATCCATCACTTTCACTCACAAAAAAACTCCACAAAAATAAATAATGACTTAGAAATGTTTGCTTCGGATAAGAGTGCTATGAACTGCGTGTGCAACGAGTGTGATGACCGAGTTTCGAGAACCTCGTATATGACCTGCGAAACTGATAGGGGTAGTAATGGGGTGGGATTAAATCCGTGATAGTGTGGTGTTTTTCGAGAGCCAATTAGTTTTGCGATAAGCCTACTTTTAGAAAGTTGACTTTTGGCCGCCTAAATCGGGATTTCCGACGTATGTGCGACGTTGACCCAATATGTGTTCTCGGCATAACATTTAATGAAAGTTCGCATGCAACAAGCAATTCACTCCCCTTCCCGATGCCCTGTCATACATAGTATATACTATATATGTATCTTCATCTGTATATTCATATGTATCATCAAATAAATAAAAGATAAAATATCGACTTGACTGTTTGTGTTAAGGTAAATAATCAAATTATTTTTTAAATCTATTGTCAATCACAAACTTGGAACAAGGAGTTATTCAAATAAAAATCGTACTTCCGAATTC
The DNA here is from genome assembly GCF_033807575.1 of Cydia pomonella. Classification (NCBI taxonomy): domain Eukaryota; kingdom Metazoa; phylum Arthropoda; class Insecta; order Lepidoptera; family Tortricidae; genus Cydia; species Cydia pomonella. Next base: position 21,279,205 of record NC_084704.1, read on the forward strand.
GATAGCTGAACTAAATAGCGCTATACGGCGCCATAGGTTATGTTTAGTGGATGAATTGAAAGTTTGAATTATCAAACATCTACTTTTGACAGCCGTATAATTATGAATATGTAGCCGTACAGCGATAACTACCTTCTTCAGCTGTCAAATTCGTAGCACAACCTTCTTACATTTTACACCTGTTCTACTATTAATAACTCTTTGTTTCAAGTTTGTGATTGACAATTGATTTAAAAATTATTTACCTAAACACAAACAGTTACTTAAGTCGATGTTTTATCTTTAATTTGTTTGATGATATACTCGTACTATTCTGTCACTACTATGGTAGTTCCTCAAGAGCTCAGTTGTGTTCGAGACGTGACGTGTTTTGCAAGGTTACGTCGAATTAACAAGCTTGTATTGAAACTCGAGAAGGTGGCTTATTCTAATTATAATAACAGGTTATTCGATCTGGATTTGATCTGTCCCGAAACGTCACCTTAGACACTGAGAGATTATATCCATAATAATCCAGATCAAATTCATAATGAACCAGTTATTACAATCAGAATAAGCCTCTTGATTTGACTGCAGCTTCGGATCTTGTCGTGTAGGTAGGTAAATATCAAATTGCATTAAAGCAGCATTTGGTTCCCTGTTCATTACCTACGTGTTCGTCATTTTGTGGTATTTGCTTTTCATAATTCTTATTAAATAATAATTTGTGCAAACTACTATATAAAATTGAAAAAACGAAGGATGGAACGAGACGGCGCCTTACAAAATTTTAGGAATTTAGGTGACACGTTTCTTGTATACGGCGCAAGTATCATGAGAAAAAATCTATGCAAATCTATTGTTTAAATATGAGAATAGAACAAGGGCATAATAATTACTGTTTTCGCTGTGCTTTGTTTCCTTCACAATTATCATAAATGTCCTCATTTTACGACGATCGGCCATTTTCGGCAACTTTCGGTTGGTTTCGATGGTTTCGCTACATATCTACAAAGTTTAAGTAGTCCAAATTATGTTCGTCATGTTTGCTGTTTTATCCGTGTGTTTTTACTCCAACTAAAATGAAATACAAAAGTGCTGTCAGCCTTAATCTATGACCAAACAGCCCGTCAATTTTTTTTTGACGTAAATTCAAGTAACCTAAAGTATGTTTGTTATAAAATTATTTAATTAAAAAATAATTATATTAAAGTACTTAACCTAAAGTAAGGTGTTGGCGCAAGACGTTGGGGATTTCTTGGACGACGCGCCGGACTAATACGTCAATCCTGATGGAATTAAAATTCCAGTGCCGGTTGTCATCCATTTGTCTCCTGCGGATCCTTAGTTACTTTGGACACGTAGCCAGACGGGAGCCGGACAACTGCGAAACGCGCATTAAGTTTGGCATGGTGGAAGGAGGACAGGGTAGTGGACATCCACCACTCCGCATCCAGCAATCCGGGTGGACATTGTAAAGAAGGCCTGCCAGAGGGATCTACACAGGCGCCTATTATTAGGAAGGCGGAAAATCGTACAGAATGGAGAGCCTTGATGCACAAATAACTATCTCATGTGATCGCGACCCTCAGTCATGAGGAAACGAAGAAGAAGAAAGTATGTTTGTCAAGCTGGTACTCGTATGTAATTGTATCGGTGTTTTTTACTCGTAGTGAAATAAAAATTAAAAGTGCTATGAACGTTAGTCTTTGCCCATACAAGAAGTGTAATAGTTTATGGAAGATATTCCTTCCTTCCGGTGTAATACCGCCTTTAATGGATGTTTGTGCAACCGTACATTAAAATCAAAAGTGCTATCAACCTTAGTCTATGCCCATACGAGAAGTGTGATAGTTTGCAAATATATGGATGAAAAAATACAATTTCTCATTATTCCAAATCATATCATTTATTAATTTGGAAACTAACCCCCCTTATTCATAAAACTTAGATAACCTGTGTTAAATTTTCCCACTTTCTAACAAACACAAATATCAATATTGCATACAGGGACTAACAATCATTTAAATAACGGCATTTTAAATTTAACAGACGTTTATGAATAACGCCATAAATATATATATATAACTGTTACAAATAAGAAGTATTATACAACTGTTAATTTCAGTTTTTATAAACCTTGGTGGTGTTGAATTCAAAGGTTAATTCACATTTTTTCCAAAAAGTAAAGAGCCTTCAAACAAACAAAGTGATATTCCTAACTTTGTGGCACTTGTGGCAATATATTTTTATCGCCTCTGAAAATCAAGCTTTAATCAATATTAAATATTTGAAGAGAAATTTACTTATATGATCTCCTGGAAAATCATGCCCAATGTAGTAATGTTTGTAAACATCCCTTCAATTATACTTTACATAATATTAATAAGGTTGGTATTTAAACATAAGACAAACTCTTTATCTCACTTACGCGAGCGGAGCCGCGGGCACGTCTAGTAATTTAATAATGGCTGGACGACTTTATTCATGCCAGAACACACGTACTCGTACAATATCAATTGTTCAATAAAGGGCAGAGGCAGACATTTACTCCGCATGAACCAGTCAGGAAAATCAGAGAGTTAAGTTTTGCACTGCATGTACTGTAATAAAATAAAATTAATTTCACATGTTTAATGACGCTAACGCTCATGCATTTACAAATTGTATATACAGATGTCAATCACAATGAAAAAATCAACGATAATCAATGATGATGACATCTGTATATACAATTTGTAGAACATACCACTACAATAAAAAAGGAAAATAAATATTTACATTTAAGTTAAATAACAACACCATCTCTTGAGCGGATTTAACACAACCATGTGTTGTGTGGTTGGGAGACAAGTCATGCGCTAGCGCATCTCCTCAGAGTTGGTTAAGGTTGTAAACTTTAAAGTGCAGATGTTGCTACGTTGCTAGTGACATTGTCACAGTTGCAATGGTTAAATTCGCGGTGGATGACGGATCGTCAGCTGGCGCAATTGGTAACACATTGGACCGGCAATCCAAAGATGTGGGTCGAGTCCCACGTTGACCAGAGTTTGATCATCGTTGAGTTTTTCATTTTGATTGACATCTGTATAATACAATTTGTAGATTGTAATGTGATACGTTCCACAATAAACAAGGAAAATAAATATTTAAGTACATTTATGCTCATGCATTTCTAAATTGCGTATACGTGGGACAAACTTATTAACATATAACATGTATAATATGTAACAGTTATGTATCCCTAACTTGCATTTTACAACTTGCATTTTTGAAGCGCTGGTGGCCTAGCGGTGCGACTTGCAATCCGGAGGTCGCGGGTTCAAATCCCGGCTCGTAACAATAAGTTTTTCGGAACTTATGTACGAAATATCATTTGATATTTACCAGTCGCTTTTCGGTGAAGGAAAACATCGTGAGAAAACTGGACTAATCCCAATAAGGCCTATACAATACAATACAAATACTCTTTATTGCACACCTCAATACAGAAACAATACAAATAATACAACACATAAAGAAGAGGTAAACAACAGGCGGTCTTATCTCCTATAGTTTACCCTCTGGGTTGGAAGGTCAGATGGCAGTCGCTTTCGTAAAAACTAGTGCCTACGCCAATTCTCGGGATTGGTTGCCAAGCGGACCCCAGGCTCCCATGAGCCGTGGCAAAATGCTGGGACAACGCGATGAAGATACCCCTAACTTGCATTTTAGATTTTGGAGTTTTTATATTACTTCCACTTAGACACAAGCTCTTTCGATCCTAATACGAAAAAAAAATGTCCCCAAAGTTTGTCCATTTGTTATTTTTTGTTTGTCCGTTTTTTTACGGTCATAGAAGGTTGTATTGAAAACGTAACCAAATGGACCGTAAAATTGGGGAATTTAGTTAATACCGAAAAAAATGGAAAAGCTCGTGATGAAACAATATTAAAATTCTCAATTCTAACACCTAAGTTTGGGGTACAACTTTAAATTAAAATGCCGTACTGCAATCAAAATTATCAAAATTTATCGTAATTAATTAAATGAAACTCTGAAACATAATATTCAATTAATCAAGTCTTCATAATATGAACGGCGAAGGATTCATCTGTTAGTATAATTAATCGATTTGACATTGGATATCGGCGTAGCTCAAATTATAATCACAATGGAGTACCCATAAAGTACCTATAATATCAATTATAGTACGTGTAGGTAAATATACAAAACAAATTTACGACAAGCAATTTGCTATTGAACTAATACACTGGCTAAAGTATAGTAATATTTATTGAAAAATGAATGAGCCTGTAATGTATGTGGGTAGACTTATGCTTCCACAATAGAGGGTAGATTTCGTACCTTTCTCGTCGATCGATTAAATGCAATACCGAACGGACATGTTTCAGTGATCTCCTCATATCCTAGATTCCCTGGGCCCTAAGCAGATATTTCTCAGAGCCAAGTGTAAAAATACTACCAGTCTTTGGTCCAATCTCAAGAAGAAACAGCTAGGCGGGTTAGTAAGTACTACTTTTGCCACATAATAACTAATAGTACTACCGTATTGCTGACTAAAAAAACCATAAGACGTATTTTAGAGGCCTTACTTGAAATAACTTAAGAGGAGAGATCTTGTCGCTTCTTCAGCTTTCTCGGCGTCAAAACACATTTAAATTCTCGAGTTTTATCACGAACCTGATGGTGTCTTTAATATTTGTCAACTCCGTCACGTAATAATAGCACAAACAAACAATGCAAAATAATTAAATAATAATATTACCGAGTTTATGGCGTCGATGTAGAATTGATATGCAACCATAATAGGACCTGTGATCATTTTTAAATCAAGGCGGCAGATGACGGATTGCACCATGTGTCTATTTCACAGTCCTTAGCGGCAAGTCATGCTTGATTTTAAGGCGGGGTTTACACACGGTGACTGGTGTCATCTACATACAATTGAACGCCAAATCTCCCTATGTACTTTCGAAATTTCTTGTATATTACTTAATACCCTCGTAGTAGATAAATTTAGTATATCAAAATTATTTGTTGAGAATATTTTAATTTGTGTTATTTCTAGTAGAAACGCAACCATATAAATTACAACCCGAAATAAATGAACGAAGAAAAGTGACCAAGGCTTTTAGTGCCCAGGGCCGGAATCGAAGCGTTCTCTGGTATCGCGGCAGGTGCCTAAGCCTGAGCCCCTCGGTCACCCGAGTCACGGCGCGGCGGCTTGGGTCAATTTTTCCTAAGTATATGCAATTTCCTGAGTACGGTACTAAACGTCCACCACACGCCAATAGCCTAACCTGACGTGTAATAGTCATGGGTTCACTTCCCGGTGAAGGGAATTCTTTTTGTATTTTTTGTGATTGTTCGGGTGATGATTTTAATTAGCATTTCTCAAATAAAAAATACTATCCCACCAAAAATATTTTCATTTAAAATATTGCCAAGACGAAACCATAAAGCTCGCACTGTAAAAAAGTTATCAGATCTCATGTAGAGCCAAGCTTCTAACTCTACAAGCCTTACCTTCACAAACTCTACACCTTAGTCAAAATATGTGGCTTGACCGTTTCGTTACTACAAGTAAGTACTCTTTTACCTACTTCTAACAAAAAAAGTAATAAAGAAATGTTGCCATTGTGACGGTAGCGAAACGGCCAAGCCACATAATTTTGTATGTATCAATCAGAATTACAAGCATCGTTAGTCTTACGAGATAATAATTAATATTCTAATTGGCATAAAGAAAGTACGTTTTCTATACAATGTATGTGTCGGACGGACCTTATTGAACTAACTGTGGGACGTTGTTCATAATATTTGTTCACAAATTATTGATGCTGAAAGGGCGGACTTATCAGATATAGGTAATGTGTATTCAATAAGTCCACAGGTCGTTAAATTCGGTTAATACATGTTGCATACTAATACCAAAAAAAATGAAAACTGCATATTCATTTATGTTTTTATTCGCCTATTTATTCGCATGTTTTAATTTTGATCTCACCAGGACAACTTTAACAAATAGGCATTATGGTGAAAATATTCCTACTATACTATTTATTGCTTTTAATATATGTTTTTTATATATCTAAAAATACTTACATCTCGAAACTAAAAAAGTGGCCCCCGGGTTCTTTAGTGATATTTAATTTAAAAAAAAATGCAAGAATCTTAACAGGGGGAGCTTTATATGGCATACATCAAATGGCAGATTTTGCTTGCTTGTTATATTTTTCAATAAGAACAAACTTCACTTCTTAAACTGTGGAATGGGAAGGTTGGAAAATGTTGAAAACAATTTACATGGGTACGACCATTGCGAATTAAGTACAGGATGTCGCGTTTATTATGGATCAAAAAAGAGCATTGATAGGACCTTAAAACACCAACGATTTGACCTCCATGTATATTTAGAGAATAATTAAAAGCTTCTTAGAAATTATCGAAATTTGGCTTCATACATTCTTTAAATCAAGTTACAAAAGTCAGGTTAAGGCTGCTCAGGACAAAGCGATTATTTCTCTGGAATCATTAATTTTAACTAAAAATTATCATAATTCTGGTTCAAAACTTTTCTCTATCATTGGCCTCCCTTTGATCCGTATGCAACGCGACATCATGTCAAAAATTAAAATCAAAAATTATTTTTTCGCAAGCTTATGGGTTTACAAAGATCTTGGATAACAACATGTATAGGTAAGCTCATAAAAATATAACAATTACTTAATGGCCCTTGAACTTAAATTGTTTCAATTGTCCCCGGTCTTCCCTACAAACCCTCCACCAAAATCCTTGTAAGATGACATTTGTAGTGTAGGTACGGATCTTTGTGGATGCGGTGGAGTGTGTTTTTTGCAAGTTCTTCACATCGCTCACCCCACCCACCACATTCCCACACATACATACCCACTAGACTAGGTAATCGAAGTTAATAATGTATTTACGAGTATGATCATTAGGACAGACAATTAATCTTACATGTCAATCTTCTTAATTCCAATTGGTAGGTATTTAAAAATTAAATTAATACGTTTCTATACTGTACGGCTGTACAGTAAAGGACTCTATTCTGAAATGAAGACTCATAAGTTTTTAACAAAGCGCAGCATGTGTTAAAACTAGGTACCTATGTACTTTTGTAGCTCTATACAATTGTATACTGGTATGAATATAAGATATTTATATGCATAACTTTTTTGGTACGGACGGCTAAAGAATGAAATGCGCTCCCGCCATCTGTATTCCGTGATAGATATGACCTCGGTATCTTTAAAGCAAGAGTGAATAGGCTACTACAGGCCGCGTAGCCAACGTGCATATCGTTCACTCTCCGTGGCGAACGAAACGCAACTGTCACAGTCGCACTAATATGGAAAAGTGATAGAGAGAGATGACTACGCTACGCTACGGAGCGTTAACGATTGTAACTTTGGCTACGCGGCCCGAACCGGTGAGCTACATCTTAGGCTCTGTCTTTACTTTCCATCAGGTGTGACTAGAGCCAATCGCCGATCAGTTTTAAATAAATAAATAAAAATTACCTACTTGCCAGTCAGCTAAAAATGTACACACTATGTACCAAGTCGGAAAATTGCATGGCAACTTAATGAATCGATTCATGCATAAGGTGTCCGTGTAATTATGCAACTCTCAGTAAGTAGGTAGTTGGTACACAAGTGTCGAAGACAATCTTTTATTAAAATTAAAAATGTCACATAACCAGGTTCATTTATCGTTAACAGGGCGCTGCGCCCCTCCTCGTCCCGTTCCTGGCCGAGATGGGTCACATCTGCCCTACCACGCACAACCCGGCGGACTTCGTGATCGAGACGCTCGTCATCGACCTGGAGGCGCCCGCGCAGCTCTCCGAGCTCTGTCAAAACGGGAAACTGTGTCGCAAATTGGACCGGATCACTGCTAGAGGAGGCCGGTGAGAACCATTAATAACTATTGTAGATAACGTCTACACTTCTTATTTTTATTATGAGTACCAGTGAAAATTATCTGAGTATGTTACGTAAAAGAAAATAAGAGCAATATAAAGTACATGAAATTGTATAAATTAAATAAAGTGGCAACATCAGATGTCTTGTCATAATAATTAAATTTATGCATAGAGGAATAAGTAAGAATAGAGTGCTCACTCGATACTTCAGTTTTGTTACCGAAACTCTTATTATTTTTGTACTCGACATCTAGCATCGAGTAGCGGAATTATCAGTTCTGCTACTTGACAGTAGATGTCGCGACGAACGAAAAGTCTAGTGCTTAACATTTTCAGCTAATGCCTTCTGCTTGTAATATTAGTTGTAAATTGTTGACCAATACAATTATTGGCAGTCGCCAGTCGCAGTGGTTACAAAGCTGATGTATGGAGTTAGCACTCTATGTACTTTTATCTATGATTTTATTTTAAAATATTTTAGTGTATAATGAGTTCTCTTACGAATAAAAGAAATAATAATCATTAAAACGAATGATGCAAAACGTAGTTCAGCTCAGTACCCCTAGTGTAAATTTAGTCGATAGCGAAACGTGACGTACGCGTTTGCGTTAAGTCTCATTTTGTATGGGTTTTTGAACAGCGCGCCAATCGGGACGTTTTGGAAAGTCAAAAATCTCATACAAAATGACACTTAACGCAAACGCGTACGTCACGTTTTGCTGTCGAAAATATTTACACTAGGGGTACAGAACGTATTTAAAAGGCGGTTAACGAATATTTCAAGTTGGTGGATTGTGATAAGATACTCGTATGAAGATCTTTATGAATGTTCTGATATACCCCTCATATCCGATGAGGGGTAAGTATCGCTAACATAATCTAAAATTATAGATGAAATACGAAGTATTTTGGCCTAATTTATCTATTGTAAGGTTATGAGGCTAGATGAAAATATCCGTTATATTTGTCAACGCTAAACGTTAAACCTCAAGAATCTAAAGGACGCACTGTTGAAGCTCAGTGGGCTCAATACATTTCTACAATTGTATGTACTCGTACCTACAACTATGCTAAAAAATTAATACGTAGCTACATAACTAAATATAAGGATAAAATGTCCTCAACACCGAGCTTCTAGGAGGACCAGCGATCTTATTTAGTTACTCACTTAAATATGATAATATTATACCACCTCGATAGACTGAAAAGCGTTCTCTTCTATTATTCAATAAATGTTTCAATTACATTTCATAATGTAGGTATACAACGTTTTATACGCATGGCTTCACAAGGTTAAATTACTAATCATTTCCATTTATTTTCCTTACTATCGAACTGAAATCAACTTATTTACCCCCAATACTCTTAGAAACTTATTCAATAAATAGACGTATATTATTACTGTTACAATAACGACATTTCATCGAACAAAGGTAGCACTTATGTCAGTAGGCACTAGTGAGTTATGATTTAGTTAGCTAGGTAGGTAAAGTTAGGAGGATTAGGTAAGCACTTCAACAACGAATAATCTCGTTAAAGGCGTATCGGCATATATGTAGCTTTTATGCGGTGAACAGAATTTAGGTACAAGTGGGTATATTGAGATAGCTATTCTCTTGAGCTTTGTCCCAATTATTGAAATACGAATATAAAATAATGCTAAGCCTTAAAATTAAGGGCCAAACTTTTAACAATGTTAGTCTAAAATTCTCGTGTTGAGTCTATCGAGAATTAATTTGTTTAGGTACTTTCAATTCCGAAGTTTCAATACAGATTTAAATATTCTTCGTTTATTGTTTTTTTGACATTAGCTAATGGATTTCAATTATCTACGCCCATTACCAGTTAAACTGTGGAAATATCGGAAGAGGCTATGTACCTACCTACTATTACTGCTTAATCATATAATCCGTGGCTTATTCATTATAATTTTCCTTGTTGATCTCTTCACCTTTCAGCGCGCATGACGCATGAAAAAGTTTGCATTTTTGTGGTTATGAAATGGATCGTCATTGCTTTAGGATATATAGATATCTAAATCGCAAGGCATTAGGCCATATAAAAATTCAACATTTTGCAATTTTGCATCCGAAAATGGAGTAAGTATGTTTTTGTTATAAGTACCTAGAATGAATCCTAAATACGCTTTGCAATAAGCTTTCATAGGCTGCACTGCCCCCTAACCATCTGCGGGATCATACGCTTGTTTGCTGCCATCCTGAATGTGAAAAAGTATGCAAGAATCTGACAACATTGTTTTATTTTCTAATACCCCTACCTTAGAGTGTTTTGATGATTCGATGTATGAGGCTTTGTTATACATATTATACTTACCTTTAAATAAGTTTTCATATAAACGGGGAGATTATTAGGTACGTTGCAATTTAAGACACGAGAGTAATTAAAACAATTTTTTATTAATTACAACATTAACACTACAAAAATTGTTCAAATAGGCGACTCGGTCTTTCAAAGCACAATAATGCTCTCATAATCATAAGATAACAAATAGCATGAAATGACATTGACAATAGGCTAGATGTATTTTTTTTAATTAATGTTATCAATCGTTCAGGTTCGTTTTTAGAATCAAATGTATATATGGAACCCACTGCATTAAAGCAATACAAAAGTCAGAAATGATAGTCAAAGTTCGACAGTCGTACTTCACTCGCGAAACGCTCCCAACAAAACGATAAGCAAACGTGACGTCACGGTCACCAAGAGCCCATCTTGAAGTATGAAAAACATTTTGTCGGTGAAATATTGCGTTTATGTATATATTTGCTGTACAATATTTTTTTGGATAAAATGTAAGGAATCGAATGGTACCCTTACTTTATACCTTTTTGGAAATAAAAAAAAACCTTTAATTTGGAACTTTCAGGTCCTACTTATATTTTTTTATCATTTCTAAATATTAGTTTATTTTTAAATATTTTTTTATCATTTCTTAATATTATATAACCACATAATTGCGATAAATTGCTCATTTGCTATTTTACTAGATTTTGTTACAAAATTCAACATGTGTCATCATCCCTATTATATGAGTTTCATTTATATACATCAAACATCAAGTGGGCAGTTACGAGGAAATATACATAATGGATATATACAGATGATTACTAGGTATAACTAGCTTATATCTAAAAAAGGCCCTTGAGGCATTGTACCAAGGATGCTGGCGGCATTTCCTCGTTGTATCGCAATACTGATACGTTTTGCGAGGACGGACGGACAGCGGAGTCTTAGTAATAGGGTCCCGTTTGACCCTTTGGGTACGGAACCCTAAAAACGAACAATAGTTATAGCGCGCCGCGCTAATCTTGAGACAGAAGATCTGGCGATCGCGCAGATTTTAACGTTTTTTCTCAATATATACTTCTGAAACGGCCAAGCCATATATTTTGACTAAGGTGTAGAGTTTGTGAAGTTAGGGCTTGTAGAGTTAGAAGCTTGGCTCTACAAGAGATCTGATAACTTTTTTACATTGCTAGACTTATGGTTTCATCTTGGCACCATTTTATATGAAAATGTTTTTGATGGGATTATAGTTTCTATTTTCATATCTTTTGTTCTTTATTATGAAGTGTAAAATGCTATATAAAACCTACAATCGTTACTTTAACACAAAAGTGGGGAAATGTGTTTAAATACTCAAAACGTCTAGAAACACTGGAAACACATGTAAATACAAGTTAATTTAAAAGAAGAACATACTGCTACAAGTTAGGAGCATTTGACAAATTCCCAAGCCAGTGTAACTGTGTACATGTAATCGAATTGTCTATCAATTTAACTCGACTCTCCATCAAATCTACTACAAGTGGTACAAGCATCGCTTAAGCAGAGATGTTGTACCTACTCTGTTTACAAATTCGTACATGAATTGTATCGTCGTTGGCTTAATTGGAACAAGGAGGAGCAGGAATTCGGTTTATCGTAGTTAATTTTGACTTCGCTTTGCCTTTAGCGCAGTACATATAGTAGGTATTTTATTTAACGCGCATGCACGCTTCTTCTTCAGAAGAATTCAACTTATTATTATCATCATCATCATCATCACAGTGTGTTTGGAGACATAATAAAGATTATGTTTCAGTATAGATATGATGGTCGCACTTGTCTACGTGACAGCGTGATAAAAATATTTTCTACCTGTTTCCATGGCGTGGTGTTTGATCTCGTGGATAACTCCGTTCATCATATGCCCGCTAGATCAACCGATGAAAGGATAACGTAGAATATGAACATACCGCAAACCATTTTTTTTATTTCCCAAATAAATAATGGAGGCGGATTTATATAGATACTTTTAATCGAGTGCAAATTCAATGCAAAATATATCTAAATGCAACGCCGTGTGACCAGCTTCACTACATAGTATAAAACAAAGTCACTTTCCGCTGTCTGTCTGTCCCTAAATGTACGCTTAGATCCTTAAAACTATGCAACGGATTTTGATGCGGTTTCAAGAGAAAGGTTTATAAGTATAATACATACCCGTGCGAAGCAGGGCCGGGTCGCTAGTTTGATAATAATTTACGCGTTAGGTAAAGTTCCCAGAGTATCATATATAAAAATCGAATGTGAGAATATAAGTAAAGTTACAATATCTTATTCACAGTTTTAAAGCGTCTGGTAAAAGTTACCGCCGGCGGAAATGGTCTGGCAATGTTGATTATCAATTTTTAACCATATTTTCTAAAACGTACATAATAATCAGTCATGACAATATTGAGAAAAGTTAGTAATATTTTTACCTACCTTTAGCACAGCACCTTTGTAAAGGACAAATGGCCGTCGGGCCAATATAGCAAGTATGCTGACATTAAAAGTAAATACTAACACTATATTATCCCATACATTTTATTCATGACAAAATAAGTAAGGTTTGGCGGCTCTGGGATCTTGGACTGTAACGTTGTTACGCATTTGAGTGTTTACCTTCAGACAATCAGACATTGTACTCTTGTACTTTAACATTTTTGTTATCCTTCATTTTGTTCACAGGCGACCTGTTTTGCACTCCGATGAATCAATTCAGCGGATATTCGTGGAGCACGTGGCCAAGGAGCTGGAGCAGAAGATGGAGTTCCCCACCACCTTCCTGACGCAATTCCTCGTCCTCACCAACAGGATGTTTGTGCAGAACAAACGGAATGCAGTAGGTTCACACTTTTTTGCTGAATTAGTCAAACTCCGTTTCAGCTTGGGCAAAAATACTTTCGTATATCGGGATGTTCTCCTCTACAGGTCGCAATTTTCAACCGATTCTCGTGAAATTTTGTGAACAGGTTTTATAATTAAATAGAGCTTTTGTCGATTCAATTTTTAAAAATTTTCAAAATGGCTGAGATATACATTTATTTCGTTTTTTTTTAACCCCTTAACGCATGTCTTAAAAAAGATATTTTGTTTAAATCTTAACTTTATAGAGTTTAATATTATAACTGCCATATATGGTTGCATATGCCGTAAATGGTTAAGGTTATGCTCGCAAGGCCCATAGCTCACAGAGCCACTATTTGTAGAATAGTGATATGTGATACACGGCAATTAATAATTCACATCTCTGTTATGGATCTAACCAAAGTACTAAGGGGCTATGTAGTCTATTCTTTAATTTAACTCTTATCCGCATAAAGAGCACCACCTCCTAGTCCACTTACACGACATTTGGTTTATGAATATAAGTCTGAGACCTTAGTCTAAAAATTCGAGTTCCATACATTAAACTAGTTAATTCTCTGTTGACTGTAAAAGTAAATCCTAACAAAAACTGTTCCTCGAGTTTGCATCTGAAGTATGTCGCTGTAAGCGGCGCCATGTTTTTTGGCAACGGATTGTCAAACATTCCACCGCATATAATATACGGAATGGTATAGCGTCATAAACTTGCTCTCAAATTCGAAGCACGAATTTAATTATTCTACAATCAATAACTTTTTCGTTTGAACAATTATCATGTTTTGTTTACAGACAGGCCTCTGGATCCAGCTGCTTCACCACGTGATGTCGGCCATGCTGGTGGGCTGCATATTCTTCCTCGTGGGCAACGACGGGAGCTCACCCATCGTCAACTTCAAGTTCTGCCTCAGCTGCCTTGTATTCTTCATGTACACTTACATAATGATACCTGTACTTATATGTAAGTTTATTAAAATTTTGCAAATACCTACTGAAAATGCTTTATAGTTTTGTATAATAAAATCGGCCAAGTGCGAGTTGGACTCGCGCACGAAGGGTTCCGTACCATTATCTAAAAATCACTTCTTTGTATGAGAGCCCCCTTAAATATTTATTTTATTCTATTTTTAGTATTTCTTGTTATAGCGGCAACAGAAATACATAATCTGTAATGACTTCAACTGGCTAACTATCACGGTTCATGAGATACAGCCTGGTGACAGCCGAACGGACGCACGGACGGACGGACAGCGGAGTCTCAGTAATAGGGTCCGGTTTGACCCTTTGGTACATAAAACTTACTTAACGGCTCTCCTTTTTTCGATTCGATTCGATTAAATAACAAACGTTTTTACACACTAATATTAAATGGTTTATTTTTCAGTCCCCACTGAAGTGCGAATGCTCCGGAGAGAGTACTTCAACCGCTGGTACAGCCTTAAGGCATACTACGCGGCGCTTACATTCGCCTCCCTGCCTGCCATGGTAAGTAAATGTATATTGAATGATAAGTCGACCCGTTTCGAGGCATTTGTTCGCCCACCATTTCTCGCTGGTGGTAAATATGAGTGTGATACAGCGATCAACATATGCATCTGTCTTCACACGGGATATCGACATCTACTGTAAACGAACGTTTCATTTGCGAAAAAATATTTAAAAATGACTTCACAAAACAGTTTGAAATGTCACTTATATAATTTACAACCATAATACATCTCATAACAATTATTAATATTATTATTAGCCTCGAGTCTTTAAAAACTCTTTTGTCGTAGAGAAGTTCCTGGTCTTCATGAGCAATTCCATTTAACCAAAAATCACTATTTAAATCGCTATAAGTATACTTCAGGCTTCTACAAGAGTTCAAGAATACCCTCAATTCCTCATAGAATCCATCATTACAACTCGAGCTTGACAAAAATGTGGCCTTAAAATCTTGTTTTACAAACATAGCAAAGAGAACAAGTCGCCAAACGTGAAGAGTTCCTCTATGATCAACAGCAGTTCCACTTCATCAAATGTCTTTTTTTAATGCAAATGCTTGATTTGTTGCTAAAAATACAAAAAAATATGCCTTTGAGATTTGAGGAGTTCCCTTGATTCCTCATTGGATCACATCTTCAGGGCTGGGCATCACATCTTTCTGTCAGAAATGGAACAATCTCTATTGTAAGTAACATATATTACTTTCAATAAATGAAATATTTTCTAAATCAGTTGAGCAATAACGGAGTTATGAAGTAACGAACATTAATAGGAACACAAAGAACAAAATTTAGACCTCCTCTTTTTAAAATCATAAAGTCAGTTCAAAATAGTCGATCGCTAGTTGGTTTATCGTGTGCGACCGCATTCTAAATATCTTAACTAGACTAAAAAATAAGTAGCATATTGGTGTCACCAAAATACCGAAGTAAACAAAATAAATAAAACAGCCAGCGTAGCCAATCATTAACGATGGGCATGTTGGCTACACGGGAAAGGGGAAACTAAATACTGTTAATCAAATCATTTACACATGATGCTCCAAGCAATCAATTCATAAGATCCCACACATTTGCGTTGGCTATTTATACACAATGTGTGGCCATGCATTAACACGTTCTCTCTCTCCAATAACTCTGTTTTGGTGCCTATCCAAACAGATACATTAACAGGAAACGTCTTAAGTAATCGTAAAAATTATAGATCATAAATTATAATTTATAAAGAGTGTTCGGAAAGAGAAGAGTCGTGGAATGTATTGGGCCCCATACATTCCACGACTCTTCTCTTTCCTCACAGACTCTATAATACATGCAATTTTGACAGCAAAGCGACAACCTTAGAGAGCCAAAAGAAAATCCGATGCAAGAAAGAGGAAAATTCGAATTCGCTCTTTGCATGACTGGGGCGCGTTCCTGACTGGTATGGGCCACATTAGTTATTATAATGATAATTGACAGCAGCCGTCAAATAGTATGAAGATGTCATCCCATTAAAGTACATATTTTTTCCATATCGTGCGTTATTGTTGATTTTGTCCCTCCACATATTACCTTCCTTACATCAGACTTACTATGGTCGAATAAATAATGGCACATTTACCCTCTTTCATATCGAGGGCTTCAGGCCAAAGGGGCGTATACGCAAAAATGCCATTTTTCGTTTTTAACAGCATCGTATTGTACTGTCTTGTAACAATACGTAAGCACAATTTTGTTTCATAATTTTATCATAACAATTAGTTAATTAAATAATTAAAAAATCATTTGGCGTATAACTGACAGTCATCATTTTAATGTCGTTCCAAAAAGCCGAACTGAAGGCGTATAAGCGATATTTTTATTCAGTCCCCAATATTCATCGGAGTATAAAGGCGTACGTTAACACTTCTCTCACGTGACAGTGCAAACCACGAAATAGTGTCACGCTATATAGGCGTACTTACATACATACGTCCATAAACTTTTACCAACTATCCTCAAAGTGCGTCGCGGCAAAGAGGCGTATGAACATACGACCGTACAAAAATTTAAGGTCCGACCGAGAACGCTTTTTTTGTCTCGGCCGAGACCGAGACCGAGACCGAGAATTTATAAAATAACAAAAAAAAGACGTATTTTACACTATAAATGTTTTTATAATCGAAATTCGACGATTTATCAGAATCAATTCGTAGCACTATAAAATAGTATTATAAGGGTTCCGTAGCCAAAATGGCAAAAATGGAACCATTATAGTTTCGTCATGTCCTTGTGTCTGTCGGTCTGTGCGTATGTCACAGCCATTTTACTCAAAAACTATATGATATATTTTATAACCAAATTTGGAACATAGGTGTAGACATAGGTGTAGGTGTAGATATTATGTAAGTCGCTACTTAGTTTCGAAAAAAAATTGTAAAATATATTTTCAAGTTGTGTGTGGCACTTCATTAGATAGGTCTTTAAAAGTACATAAAGCTTGCTAAAACGTTTTATTGATTAAGTAAATACTTTTAGAAATAATCGCTCCCTAAAAAATTGTGTGATCCCCACTAACTTTCGAACCGGGAGAGCAAAAAACTTTTAAGCAAATAATTTTTTAAGGAAAATTAATTTGAATATGGTCGGTTAAGTCATTTAAGAGTAATAAAAAAACTGATCTTCTTATTAAAACAACGAAAGTGCCACTAATATACGCTCTTTTGCTTGTACGGCTTTTTTGTATTGTATGAAGGTACGGAACCTTCCATTATGCTTGGTCCGACACGCACTTGGCTGGTTTTTTCAGTACGGATATGCACAAAAAGAGGTACAATAACAAAATTCAAAATAAAGAGTTCTATATTGTAACCCAAAATATCCGCCACAGGTGTCGTTTTGTATTTACCTACAGTTTGTTTTTACCCGTTAACACAAATATATATATATCAAAATATCCAGTGTCATCTTCCACTCACAACAAGTTCATCGAAGTTACATCCATTACGATATACACTCATTTATTAATCAATAACAACAACCACAAAAGTCACAAAACGAAAAGACCCAAATGAACAAGTCATTACTTGCAACCGCGCCTATCCCATCCCAACACTTAGTATTTGATAAGTAATTGGCTTTAAATGTTGGTACGAAACCAATCAAAATCACAAAAAACGTCACACCAACCGGGCGATGCAATCAACGGGTGACTTAGACCCCGGCGCTCGTGCGCGGAAAATTCAAATTCACCAATGACAAATCATTGCCCAGTCTCGGTCTCGGCAAGAATCTCGGCCCATTTTGGCCGAGAGCCGAGACCGAGATCTCGGCTCGATTTTTGGCCGAGAATGCCGAGACCGAGACCTTACAAAAATTACGTTGGCCTTCAAATAATGCCGGGCCAAAGGGGCGCGGGGACAGCGTCCTTGATTGCCGCATATTGCTATCCCTTTCTGTCAAGCGGGTAAGCGCACTAGGGCCGCCTGTCTCTCAGTCAGTGTCTAGTGCGTTACAGTATGGTGTGCATCTCGTGCGAATAATAACAATGAAGCGGAGCGCTCGTATTCTTAGTTTGGTAATAAAAGGTAAGTAATTCATCACAACTTATTTTAGGAATAAGTATGAAAATAAATACCTTACTGAATACTTGATATTTCATGAAATATGCGCTTCTGTTTTAACATTATCTAAAAGGGCCGTTAACTTGTCATTGTGTAAAATGAAATGGTAGAATCAGTCATTTGCGGAATAAATATTTGACTTTGAAATACACTAACGAGTGGTACAGGTTGTATTAAAAATTTTACTAGTTAAATTTGATCCACTTCCCAGTTACCGATTGAGCTGAAATTTTGCATGCATGTGTAAAACGCAATATTCTGGTACCATGGTACTGATCTGATGATGGAGACGGAAGGTGGCCATATGAACTCCTCAATCACTTAACATAATCTTATCGTGTTTGGGCTCGTTTGATTTGTCTTGAAGAGTAGGTGAAGTTTTAGGAAAAAAAGTACAGTTAGCAATAAAATCTGGTCCGAAAAATTATATTTTAGAAAAAAAAAAATATTTTAACATAAAATTCTAGTGATTATTTTAGTACTTACATGTTCTTCTTCATTTAAGAGCCTCGCTCTTGTCGGTGTTACTTAATAAAAAATCCTTATAATGTATTCAATAAGATTTCATTTTCAATCCCATTCTAGTCGCGGTTCGATAATATTTGATTTGCTTTGTCTTTGGGTTACTCTTTGTGCGTCTAATGCTGGGGCTACTATTTGCTAAGCTTTGCTCTTCTTCCTTACGCGTTTTTTAAATTCCAGGGCCTGAAACCGAGAAAGAAAATGTGGCACCCGCTGATGGAGAATTGGAATGGAGTCATTCACCCAGAGAATTTTTTTTTATAACATTTTCTGAACATTACGTGAATTGTACCTGAGTGTTTTTAAAGCATGTTTTTTATAAATAATTATTATTGTTGTGTTTATATAAATAAGTGTGTATTTTATAAATATGGCTGTGCAATAGTTACATTGGCTGTGATACCTTTATAGTATGTATAGTCCTCTGTTAAAGTTTTATGACGTAATTAGTAATTCCTGCCATAAATAAGACTGAAAGTCGTTACATTTATAGTAATGTTGTCACATTTGCTAATTTTTTAAGATTTTATTTGTATTTTAAAAGTTGACATTCAAAAGTAATTCTTAAGTGTAACATTCCTCTGTTATAATTTGATGGAGACGTAAGTGGGTTAAGTTGTTAGCTAAACTACTTTTAGGTTTATTAGTACAGAAGATTTAATATTGTTTCTTTTTATGAAATGACGATAAATGATGTCGTATTTATTCGTTTAGAAGTTTTGATTAATATTTTTTATTGTTTAAAATAGTTATAATTTTGTTACCAGTGGTACCATTTAAGAAGGAGTAATGTTTACTGTCTGAATACAAGTTTTGATACGTTTTAACCTTTTGTTTTAGTTAATGCACTCTAATTTAATCGTTTGATTGTTTCTTGACTGCTTTCTTAGTAAAGCTGTCATTGTGTTGTCTTAGCAATTTCCATGCATCCTTCACTAGCGATTTCAATTCTTTTCTATAAATCGTTTTGTACTACTCGACTTTTAAGTGACTACCATTTACCCCACCCCACCAAGACACAAGTTTGCGCGTTTACCGCTAAGAAAACCCCATTTACTGTGGTCCCACAGTTCCAATGCACAGCTCTTACCATATCAGGGAGTATTGGGATCCTTGGTGTCGACATTTCCAGTGACGTCCAATTTCGTGGCCACCTGGAAGGGAAGGTTAAGCTTGCATCCAAAAAACTCGGTGTGCTCAATAAAGCTAGGCGATACTTTACTCCAGGGCAAAGACTGCTACTATATAAACCGCAAGTCAGACCCCACATGGAGTACTGTTGTCACCTTTGGGCAGGAGCACCTGGATGCCAGCTTGGACCCTTCGACTCAGTCCAAAGGCGCGCTGTACGAATCGTCGACGATCCCAAACTCACAAGCGGCATTGAACCATTAAGTCTAAGGAGAGACTTTGCCTCCTTGTGTGTGTTCTACCGCTTGTACAATGGGCTGTGCTCTGAAGAATTGTTTGACATGATGCCAACGGCCACTTTCTATCACCGCACCACTCGCCGTCGGCAGGGTGTTCATCCTCATACCCTAGAGCTTAAATGGTCGCGCACTGTGCGGTTTAAGAGGAATTTCCTCCCGCGGACGCTCCGGCTGTGGAATGAGCTCCCTGCCGATGTTTTCCCGAGGGTATACAGTATGGGGTTCTTCAAAAAAGGAGCGTACAGGTTGTTAAAGCGTCGGCAACGCGCATGTAACACCTCTGGAGTTGCAGGCGTCTATAGGCTACGGTGACTGCTTACCATCAGGCGGGCCATATGCTTGTTTGCCACCGACGTGGTATAAAATAAAATAAAAACCTACTATCACAAATAGTAAAAATGATCTTATTGGAATTCAGTTAAGTCAGTTTTCTTAAGTAAGACACGTCTTAACTCTAACTCCCACCGAAGGGCTAAACGACTGCTATTATAGGCAAAAATCAGAATAAGCGGCGTGATTGTCTTTTGAAACACTTCTTCTTATCGTGTGGGTTGTAAGATTGAATAAATTGATGTACCTTACAAACCCTGGTGTTAGAGTTATTGAGCCGCCAAAGGCCTCTGACATGGCTCTCATGACGAGCACCACCGGATAGATAGCAGGCGGGACCAACGGCTTTACACCGTGCCTTCTGAAGCACAGAATCATCTTACTTTTCGGACAAACCAGCTCGAGTCGACATTGCTTAATCTCGTGGACAGTTGTGACACTATCAAAACCATCAAGAATCATTTTAATAGTAAAATCTAGATGAACTTATGAATATTTACTCAAAATATAATTTGGCGCCCTATTATACGACCACAAATGAAGGATACTTACACGATAAATTCGTCAGCCCAGACGGGCGTACAAAAATCAGAAAAAATAGAAGAAACTACACAATGATGACTAAATTACTGTAAAATTAAAGTATTTCGAATTATTAACAGTATTTCCACCTTTCATGATTACATTATCGAAAAGAAAAAAAATGAATTATACGACCATAAATCTCAAGTATTTTTCAGAGAATTTCAACCTAAATGTCGGAAATTACTGTCGTGGTAAAGAGGCGTAACTACATAATTACTGCTTTTTAGAATACGTAGAACGAAACTAGGCATGACACATGAAAAAGATAGTAATTTAAATATTCTGTGCAAAATTGTATAACAATCGGTACATTGTAACAAAAGTTATTCAGTTTTTTGTGTCTCCTGAAAAGTAGGGTTCTTGGTTATACGCAGGCAGGTAGACAATGAACAAGTACCTATTCTTTTCTGTGCCGATATCTCTGTCAGGTCATAAGTCATCAACTAAAAGTTGACAAGAGCACATCGTTCTCCTGGGCCATCAATAATATTATCATGGCATTCTTGGCTAAAGAGCCAATGTAGAGGATCACGGTAATGACCGGCAGCGAAACTGATTGATATTGGCGATGGCGATATTGCGTTCTCGTGTTTGTGAACACTGTAAATCCATCATTTACGCGATCCTAAAATAACATCATACGTTAGCACAACTACTTCCTAAACTCGAAATGTTCTGTTATATATGTATAGTTATGTTTAAAACATTGTATATTTATGTGCGTGTTTATTTTGAAAATACCCTTGTAGGTATATCACTGTTCGTTTCTTTGTGTTTTTTATTTTAGCTCGACTTTTATGTTTTTGCTTATAATTTTATCATCATCACATCCGCTCGAGAAGGCTCTCTTTTTTCTTAGATATAGGTGTGCAAAACACCTTATAGTGACCATATCAACATTAAAAATCTAAAAATAGGGACTGAATAAATTAACCGACTTGGTATTACATGGATCTCACTACTTTTTACGGTAGAAGAACTGAGTTGCGAGACTTGGTTTTTTTTATAAGTTATGTTTTCGGTGGCATTCGATTAGAGATTAAATCAAATGCGTTTGTTTTTCAGAGCTGTTTGAAATTTAAATGTCATTATAAAATCGATTTCAATTTTGATGTCACACACATTGAGGTTACACAATAATAACATTTTCACAGACGAGAAATCTATTCCAACAAAACAGTTTATCATCATGCTGGTCGTAATTTACGGTTTTTTAATGCGAATGCATAGATGCTTTATGATGCGTGTGTACATAATAAAATGTAACAAAAAGTAATATTAAAGACAAAAAAAGATTGAAACAATGCGATCAATGTTTTCTTTAAAAATACATTAATAACGTCAAGTGGTTCATTGACTTGATTTTGTTGGTGCATTGAACTGATACTGATAGGTACTGTTGCACAGAGAGTATCTATTTTCAATTGATTTAATATTGAGTTTGCAAGTCTTTCCTCCTAATTCATATAAATCATTCATTAGAATTATTTATATTGACAAACATTAAAAGAAGACTTAGCAAATGTAGGTCAAATTCATATTAGACTGCCTTTTTTCAATCAGAGCAGTGGAAATAAAGAAAACGTATTTATCTGACTACAAAGTTTTTTTACATAATACATAAATAAAATACCCGCGATGTTCCCAACGGTAAAGTAGAACTCGAGTCACGCGGAAGACGCTTAAGAAAAAGCTGTTTCTTTATATATAAAACCTTCTTTGTAAATTGTCGACTTTAAATACTATTCTGGGGCCTTATTCGACATGCACAACTGTCAAATTTCGCGTCCACATCAAATCAACACTTGATTCTATCGCATGTTGATTGTATCAAGTGTTGATTCTATCAACTGTGGATATTATCATTTGGAACAATCAAAACTCATTCATAGAAAAAATAATCAAACTAAAATCAACTTTGTTTATTACTACTATACAGTTTGTAATGGCTCTGAACTCGAAGTGGATCGGTTTGATTTGATTGTCACCTGACTGTGGATTGCTAATGTCAAATTTTGACAAGTGTTGAATTTATTGCTAGACTTTTTTGTCCATGGGCTTGGGCACCATCTTGGATTTTTTGACGTACGACAGGGAATACCCTTCCTTTCATACAATATATGGCATAGAGTAAGGCGTCTTTTTTTTTTTAAACATAACTTTACAAGAATCAGCGACATCTTGTATCCGATAGGATAAGTAATGCGCTATGAATAATGCGGCGGCGAGTAGTGAAATTATACCTGACAATGTCAATCAATTAAAAAGTGACCACACGGTTGATGGTCGATAAAGGCGATTATTAATTGAATTTTAACGACAATAAAGCACTATTGACATGCGATCTTTTTGTTGAACCCACACCTACACGTCGAATAATGCTCGCTCCACATATTCTCCTAGAAACGCTCAAAATTCTAAAAATATTCAAGCAATTTACTCCGCACCCAGTTGCTTCTAAACCACGTTCACGATCCAAGTTGTAAGTATACCTTAACACATCTTTCAGGCATATGATTTAAAGTCCGTTTTTTAAAAATTACGAGATGGTTCATGAATCCTTTATTATTTTTCCAAAAATTACGCTATTACATTATTTATAAAAAAGATATAATATAACTGTTAGTAACTCGGTCACTTGGTCTATCACCAACTATTTGAATGCTCTTTGTATGTATACGCAACCCCATTGTACAGTCGCCATCACCATTAAGACCTACTGTATGGTCTATATTACACGTTTGGCGGGTAGTGAATTTTTTTTAGGTATCCTCCTTGTGACTAGTTAGAACAGTTTGACGGGATGACGAATAGGAACAGATTTGCAGTTTGACCAATAGCTACAAAATTACGATGTGTCCTAATAGAACTAAATCTACTTGTGACGGGTTGAAACAAATAATACTGCTTTTGGCGGTGTGACCGGTTAGAACAAAATTTTGGTGTGATGAGTTGATGCCTAAATCGACCTAAGTACTTATTGTTTATATAAACCTACAAAAAGACGATTCCTATGTACAGGAGATTAAATACATATTATGTTATTCAACTACGAATTAAAAAATAAATATTTCTGTTTACACATTTTTTTAACGTTTTTCTTTAATAAAATAAAACATTAAAGTTTTCTGTGACTATATTTCATTTTCTTGAGTTTAGATTATTAGTTTCAGTTTCCAGTTGGTACCAGGAACTAGGTACACCTCTTCAAAAACTTTGCTGGTGGTTCGACATCTGTAAGTTTATATATAAAATATCATAAAAACACTTAAGATAAAAACTTATAAATAAATTCTGGTCGGTCGGTGGTGTGTCCAGAAGGCTGCTGCCCCTCTGGATAACAATGCTGATCCGCCGATTGAAATATAGGCCAGGCCTCTGGTCACCAGAAACCTTTAAAAGGCGTTTTGACATTTCCTCATAGACCCACGCTAGGATCCCAGGGTTTCAACTTCAACCCCAAGCGCCACAAATATGTAGCTAAGGTTTTAAATTCTAGACTATGAACATGAAATATTGTTCGCTAGTTAGGGAATTAGAAAAAAATAGTAATAGGAGACGGCCGTGGTCGTGGTAGGTAGGTACATCATGCGTGGGCCAGGCAAGCCCTGAAATTATGCACCAATTTTACTATAACTTTGTTCACCTATTGACTGTTTCCAAGATAATCGTTTTTAATATGTAGTCCGTATAATCGGGCAGTATAATTTGCCTCATATTTTTAACACAAAATAATTATCGGTACATATATATGTACCTATTTTGCAATATTTTCTTGTTTGCATCATTTAGTTACTTGTTTACTCCGATTGACGTGTTTATCATTTTCGTTACTATGACAGCGCAATACTTTAAATATTGTAACGTGAAGGTTGAGTCCGGTGCCAAAATAACTCACACTAATTTAAGACCCACCTTACAGTTTACATAGCGGCATTGTCCTACGATGCTTTAAATGAATACGGTAAACATTTAAATACTACTACTAGGCGTTTATTGCGCGTACTCAGTCGAAAAAGTTTGAAACCGATTTTGACGAAGAGTGCATGCGTATTGCATATTCGAGCGATAGAGAGGCAAATAAAGACAGGATATAGTTGCCTTTTCTCAATACAAATTTGAATACTCAAGCCGTAGCCATTTTGGTGGTTATACTGTTTTGTATATGTGCGTAAAAATGTGTATGTGTGGATTTTTAGGGATGTGGACGGGTCGATTTTGATCATATTATATATCGATAAGTGCTACACAGCGAAACTTCGATATCTTCACAAGAAATAAACATCACAGATGGATAATAAATATTTTATAATATAATAAGATAACTAATTTCTTGCAGAAAACATGTTTTAGTAGTTATTTATGTATCGTAATTAAAATATCCTGGTCCTTATTTTACTTTTTAGCTTCTCTATGTGCAATCGGTATGTCAGGCTTCTGTCCAGTGTAACACCGAGATACTTTGGGGAATAGTTATGTTGTAAGGCTGTACCCCGGAATCTAACTCTGAGGGTCTTATGTGCCAGCTTATTGGACAGGTGGAAACAGCAAACTTCGGTCTTAGAAGGATTTGGGCACAGGCGCCAACGGGTGAAAAAGTCGGCGGCAGAGGTCATATAGATATAGCTACATGATAAAAGAAATAGAATCCTCCATTATGCGTGGTCGGACGCCTGTTTTTCTGCCAATGCCTATTCATAAATCTGTTAAGACCTTTTTTCTTGATAACACCTAAAATAATAAGTTTATAATTAATCTCAATGTCTCCAGTTTGCTGTTTATTCAAACAGAAAAATCCAAATTTCTCAGTCATTATACGACCGCTGTCTTATATTATACGCCATTAAAAATTCAACATTAATAACAATTAATTAGGCATATCGTCCAATTTATAGTATGGCACAGGTATTAGTTCTTACAAAGTTGACCTTAATTTACAAATTTATAAGGAGTTGATGTAAAAGTGAATTGGAAGAAGTTGATAAGCAGACGCAACCAGCTAGTCGCCGAAGCTCCGCTTCCCTCGGATGAGCCAATTAAGCCTGCACCTAACAGGCTCTGGCTCATAGGGGGCTTTGAGCTTGCTGTTGCATCAATTTTCATATTAACAAAAAAGCTAGTCTAACAACACAATTAATGATTATTTTGCCGCATTCTTCACTATCTCTCCCTGTCTCACTGCCATCTGACCTTCTAACCCAGAGGGGAGAAAATATACCTTATTGGGGCTACTTCTTCCTCGTGATATTTTATTTAACCGAAAAGTAATTGGTAAAAGTTAAATGATATTTTGCACACAAGTTACAAGATGTTCATTGTTAAGAGCCGGGGTTAGGACCCACGACCATTGGTTTTAAAATCAAACTTTATATATAATTTGTATTTTTATAATAAATCAGTTTTCTTTTTGACATTTATTAATTGTCAAGATTTTTTTAAATCCTGGACAATTGTCACATGTACGTTTTTATGATAGATCTACATCGACGCAACTGCATGTCATTGTCATGGTTCTTGCGGTTTATTTTTATAACGCCAAGATCGGAATTTGGCAGCTAACTCCATCTTGCGTCGAGTAGAAGAATCAAAATCGTACAGAAAAAACTACTCTCTGCCTTAGGATCCCCTTGCAAATGTCATAAATCCAAACATGGCAGCCATACCCATCGACAAAAAAGTCTACCGTTGATCTAATTTCATTTGACAGTTAACTAATACGTATTCGACACGCTTATATTTGACAACTAGAATCCTGACTAGAGCTGGGACTGCGTACCAAAAGTACGTCTCTGTTACTCGTACCAAAAGTACGTCTAAAATACCACTTTTACGAGTATGACCCCCAATAGGCAGTTTACGTATTTGCCGGTCTTAGGCGTCTTACAAATAAGGATTATTTATGCAAATATCGACTTATTATTTCGGTAGGGGTCGGAAATATTATGACGTTTTGAGTGAAGGCTATGAATCCATTGACATATTTTTATTATATATTATTACACTATTTTTAGATACAACAGACGCCCAGACGACCGTCTGTTAACAAAATTTTGTTTTGCTTAAAGTAACGGTAAGAATGGAGGTACGAGGTGATGAAAGTTTCATATTTGTTTTATTTCAGAAATCAAAGTTCGTACTTTTAAATACTCGACAAGCTAAAAGTAGTCTATTACAAAAAACCTGTTCCAAAAACTATTCCGGTACAACGCCCCGCCTCTAGTGTGGATATTGTTCACTGACAGGTGTTGATGATAGCAATTCGACAAGTCACAATATTTCCCACATCAAATGGAAATCAACACGAAACGTCACTTTTAGCATGTCGAATAAGGGCCCTGGTAAATACTTGCTTGGGGATAGAAACCAATTATGTACGTAACCTAAATAAAAAAATCATCATCTAGGTACCTAAATCATTTGTAAACCCTCTACTCGTACATTGACTACATTGTATCTACTTTTCAAATGCAGCGAGAAATCATATGTGACGTTCCACGAGTAAGGGTACCTTATGGCGGCCGGTGCTTACGCCATTATTAACGACGCTCCAATACCAATGCGGTGCTACGTGACGTAAGCGCCGACCGCCATGAAGTACGTTTATCCGCTGAACGTCTCATATACATGCAGAAAATAGCAGGAGACAAAAATACTTCAAATGAGCTAGGTGCGCATTGTGTAGCCTTGAGATCTATTAAAAACTGACATATTTTAAACTGATACACTTGACTAGAAATACATCATTTGGTTATTGCAGTATAAATTCTGTACAATATACCTACATTCGCTATCAGATATATCAAAACGGCCAAGTTTCTCAATAATGTCTGAACATGCACACTAATCCTTAGGTAATTCGTCGGCTGAGATTGCTTTTGTGCCGTACGCCACTAAATTGGTTTGCAGGAGATCTAAAGACCTCAATTCCATCTTTCGAAAAAACCTTCCAATTTCCTATTCAAAATCAGCCCCCCCTCAAAAGTTACATTCTATTTTCAGCCTGCCATAAATCACATTTAAAATAGGCCAAAAAAGGTAAAACAACCTCATTAACGACTAATGTGATACAGCGCCATCTAATCATCAACGCCTGAATTATGAAACCGCATAGAGGGACAACAGAAAGAGAACTGAGCAAGCTGGCAGCTAGCCACTGGAGAAGTTCAAAATTAAAGCGACAGATGTTGATTATGTAGCAATTTGCAATTTTGCAGTTAACTTGCAAGGATTAGTCTTTCAAATTCAAATACTTGGCATTTAAATATAAGGTGTTCAACATCTGCAACGCTACCATTCTGGCAGTGAGGACATGTACCATCGGCTATAAACGAAAATCTGGCTAAGTGCGCTGGTACACAGTTGTGACCAAACCTCAATCTATTGATGGTGGTAATAAAGCTACGACTTCCCGTCTTAATCTTCTCATACCAAGGCTTTCCAGGTAAGTCAGATTGAATACTAGCGTACCATTTTCCTTTTATCTCTCTGTCTTTGGTCCAGAAATCTATCTACATCTTAGCAACATCAGTTTTCACAGAAGCTTGACAATCAGTTAGTGGAATTCTAGTACTACATCTTACATCTAATTCGTTAATACCTAAATAAGCAGCTTTGTCTGCAACTTCATTCCCTGTTATACCAGTATGGGATAGAATCCACATAAAATTTATATTTACATTATTATTTTTAAATAGTGATAAGATCTTTTTAATTTTGTACAAATTGAAATTATTTTTATAATGCAATTGATTATTCTGTAATGCATAAATTAAGCTAAGTGAATCAGTGAAAATAAAGAAATGTTCATATTCTGACACTCTTGTTATAACTTTCAGGGCTTCAAATACAGCATATGCTTCAGCCGTAAATATGGAACATACATCATACAACCTAAAGCTCTGTACAAATTTAGTTTGAGGATTATACACTGCACTTCGAACATAAAAATCTGCTTTACTACCATCGGTGTATAATTTGTAATTATCGGGAATTTGTGACAAGAAATATAGAAAATCAGTATTATTATTGATAAATTTTGTGCATACTGTAATACTTAAAAGTTTACTATCAAAGCTATCTTCATAACATGGCCAAATTTCATTTTTATATATATTACAAAACTTAGCTTCCACCTGTAAGATTAGTGCTGTTAACTTGGGGATTCTGGGATGACCCTTTATTCTTCTAATTACACTTTGATTATTTTTAGCATATATCTTAATTAAATATCTATAAGCTAACAACATCCATCTGACAGGTAAAGGCATTGTTTTAGTCTCTACTTCCATTGCTCTTATTGGGGTTGAACACATTGCCCCTGATATTATTCGTATAGCCTTATTTTGAATTATTTCTAATTTATGTGTGTGAACAGTATTCATATGTACAAGAAAACTATAGTCAAAGTGACTTCTGACAAGGGTTTTATACAGTAAGGACAGTACTTGAGGATCAGCACCCCAAGATATACCGGCAAGACATCTCATAACATTTAAACCTCTAACAGAATTTGAAATTTTGTGCTTAGCATAGCGTAGGTCAAAATTTAAATGATTATCTATGACTACACCTAGAAACTTATGAGAAGGGACTTCTCTAATAATCTCATTATTATATACAATGTGTATTATGTGTACATTTGTTGTGTCCTTGCTCAATATTAGTAACTTGCTTTTGTCAGGATTTATCTTTAAGTGTAAGTAATTATTGTAATAAACATAGAGTTCATTTAGTGCATTATTAATATGTGCTTTAGCTACATCTAAATTTGAATTAATAGAATATATTACAAGATTATCTGCAAATTGCAGTATATTAACATTAGAACTATTTACAAATGAGTTAATATCACTAGTATACAAATTATACAGAAGAGGAGACAGCGTTGCCCCTTGCATTGTGCCTTTGAAAACTTGTCGTGGTCCATGTAGCATGTTATTAAATTTTACATATAGCTCTCTATTGTCCAAAAAATTAAATATCCACTTGCATAGTTTCCCAGGGATATTAAAATTAGATAGAATTTTTACAAGTATTGCGGGATCAACATTGTCAAATGCTCCTTGTACATCTAAAAATATACAAACAGCATGTGACTTGTTATAGTTAGCTAATTTTAAATCCGATATAAGAGATATGAAGCTGTCAGAACAGCTTCTACCTCGTCGAAAGCCATTTTGAAATGGAGGCAATATGTTATTTGCCTCAACATACCAATCGAGTCTAGTTTTTATCATATTCTCAATAACTTTACCAATACATGATGATAGAGAAATCGGTCTATAAGAATTGACCTCATTAGGAGGTTTGTCTGGTTTTAAAATAGGTATTACACATTGTGTTTTCCATGATAGAGGTATTTTCTCTTGTAACCAAAGTAAATTCATAATTCTGAGCAAAACTTTTTGACCATTAACATGCATACATACATACATACATATAATCACGCCTATTTCCCGAACGGGTAGGCAGAGACCACGGATTTCCACTTGCTACGATCCTGACATACCTCTTTCGCTTCCTTCACTTTCATGACATTCCTCATACACGCTCGCCGGTTTAGGGTGCTCTTGACCTGGCCTTTCTTTAGGATTTCCCCGATTTGATCAGAGAAAGTCCGCCGAGGTCTACCCCTTCCAGCTCCCTCTTCTACTTCTCCCTTATACACTCTCTTTGTTAACCTTCTTTCACTCATTCTTTCCACGTGTCCAAACCATCTCAACATACCTTTCTCAATTTTTGTCACTACATCTTCGTTCAGTCCAGCATTAACATGCAGTTTCTTTAAAAGCAAGTATGGTATATCATCTAATCCTGGGGTAGTATTGAAGAATGTTTTAAGTTTCCAAAGGCAACATTCGATATAATTTTCATACAATTTAAATATACGATACACAAATAATCGTAAATAACGATACATAGGTAATAATAGTATTTACAATTGTTTCTGTCTTATAGAACATGCATAAAAAAGTACTTGTTATTGTTTCGCAACTGTATTAAAAAACGTCATTCGATACACGTGCCGAAATGTACTATTTCCTACGTACCTTTGAATTTGGTAAGTACTTTAACACTTTTCAGTAAATAGGTACATAGACAGATAGATAGATAGAATACTCTTTAGTTACGTTTGATGTATTTATAACATTATCATTAGTAGTAGATACCAGTATGGATGACTACTTACTTACCTATAAGTGTTGGATATGTACAGTTGTGTGCAATATAATAGCACAGTTACACTCTGCGACGAAGATCGTCTTATAGAAAAGTTTATTTTTTTCTGGATGACTTGGGTTTAGATGTAAAGCTTTGATTGGAAATAATAGGAAAGATTCTAAATTACAATTATAGTACACAATTGTATTTTTTTCGTATGGTTTTACTTTTCCGCAACTTAGTAAAAACAGCCGATTTTCATGATATTTTTTTTTTACTTCCAATATCATTTAAGTAAAGGTTACAGTTAATTTTGAAACAATATCAAGTAATGCAGAATAATTATATAAAAAGATACAATATCATTAATCTAAAGTTATAGTTTTCCCTTAATTTACATTTTCTTATGTACTGCTATTATATTGCACACAACTGTACCTACACATAAACTATAAGTAGGTACGTTACGTCCGTTAGAGGAAGTCCTTCAACAAAATAAACCAGCTTTTGAAGTAGACCGCGAGCCAGGAGCATATATCGTCAGTCATCGCCTGCCGGCTGATACTTTGTCTTAGATGCTATTATGAATTTTTAAAAAAAATAGTCTGCCCGTTGTATCTGGGTGGATGAACCGTCAGTTGATCAGATTAACATATAAAAATAAATATTTTTCAGTCATTACCTCCCGATGGATACGTGTCAGATGATAGTTTAGATGCTATTTTAATACATAAACCATCAGCCGGTTGTATAGCGGTCGAAAGACCGTCAGCTGGTCGCATGAAAACATCCAAAAAAACCCGCGCCTTACCATTTATGTCCGCAAAGTATGTTTGTTGCGTAAGGCGTTTATTGAAATGCCCTATGGAATGAAATATACAATTTGATGATTTTGTTATCACTATCATAAAAAGGTAAATCGCTTATTTTTTACATGTTTATGCGACGCTCTTCGCATTATACGTTGATGCGAGCTGACGGTCTTCCCACGGCGATACAACCGGCTGACAATTTTTTAAATTCACAATAGCATCTAAACTATCATCTGACAAAGTATCAAGCGGGTGGCGATGACTACATTTATTTTATTGTTTTTACATGTTTCGGTGGCTGCCATCCGTCAACCCCACCAGCAGAGCGGCAGCTGTCGTCCATGAGGGTTTATTAATTCATCATACATATCCGTTAACCACTATACGAGCCCGGCCCGGGAGGCGACGATTGGCCATGGAACTCTGTTCCTGGCTCGTGGTCTAAATAAAGGCTTTGAAGCGAAAAGCCAGAGTAGCCACCTGTTTCAGTGATTACCTGGCTCAAAAGAAAGGTCTACTTGACTATTCGTAAAGGGAGACTAGCTACTACTATTTGCCAGGTACAAACTAAAGTCATAAAATGTGTGTTCTCTGAATCGTGTAACCGAGATTCGTCAAATACCTACATTATTTAATATTTAAAATACGTTGCTCCGTACAAATTTCGTTCCTTGCGGGTATTTATTTAATTTTGTTGCATGACATAATAGTTAGGTAATTAACAAACATATCATACCTATATCATCGAAAGGTACTTGCGGAACGATGAGAAAAAAATATCTAGTAAATCATCTAATTATGACGTTATTCGCCTTCTAGCTCCTTTTTAAGGGGCAATTACCTTTCATATATAATAATAATAAATCTTTATTCACTTAAAAACCTAACATAGTATAGTGTCGATATTATGTTATACTAGATACAGAAAAGCTTATAATTAGGTTTGTAATGGTTTCACCAGGGTCTAGCTTTTGTCTCCCGAACTAGGTCAGAGCCTGTGACTCGGGAGTCAGCGATTCCTCCGCTAAAGGTTACACAATAGTGGCAGCAGAAATAAAATCTATTATAACAGAGAAAAAAGTGTACAGTACAGTATGTATTATGTATTTATGTATTTTGTGTAGGTATATGTAGTGTATTATTGTTGCCTATATAATATATGTAGTTTATTTCTCATTTGTTGTAGGTTCTATTTACTTATTTTATAAACTTTACACTTATGTGGTTTTGCACTGCCCAATAACTTTATTTCTAGCCACTGAATCGCTATCTGAAGGTTGTCTGGAAGAGATCGCTTTTTAGCGATAAGTCCGCCTGTTGTTACCTACTTACTTGTGCCCTTTATTTTGTTTGTAACATGTATTTTTCTTTGTAGTGCACAATAAAGTATTTTTTATTATTATGATTGTATCTCCTTAGATTTCACGGGCCTATAAATCCCGGTCTTTTGATAGGCTTGCGTGGGGATATAGATCCAACACGTAGAGGCCCCTTGGAGAGCTTTCATGTCATGTAGAACGCCTGCTGGAACCCGTTCACAGGCGCAACAATAGACACCCATGAACCGGTCGCAGCAGGCATTGGGACTATTGTAGTAAAAATGAACAGTATAACGGTCTATGGATTGAAGTTTGGGAGGACAATGAGACTGGGTTATTGCAAAGACGTCCGGACACCTGCCATAACAATGTTTCCACTAGTTATCGAGGCAGGCGGTGACTCGCCGCCCACTAGATGGGCCCCTGAAAATGCCGTCGTGAAGACGACCAGGAGCAACACCGGTGTGAGCGGCTCAGGGGTGTCGAGAGGTGTACGCCGCTTTCTACTCAGTGGCTGATAACAGCCACTGTGCCAACTCGCGTCTTATGCAAGTTTTCACTTCCACCCCTGGAGCATTTAGCTCTAACGACTCCTCTCTGGACGGCCAATGAAGGCAAGCCAGAGCTGAGAGTCCTGCGGGTCCCCTTGGGGTCCACTCCGACCGACGAAGACACGCCGGAGACGGAGACCCTGACCGACTCTCGGGAGTACTCGGGTCCGTGGGGTCGTTACTCCCCAACAGCTCGCCACAAGCTGCCCTGCGGATTATTATTATTATTATTATACCTACAATAAGTATGAAAAAAAACACAATATTTCAGTTTTAATATAATGTGACAAAATTTATATCTAAGTACTTTGGTTTACTTTAATACAATTTATATTGAGTACTTATTTATATATTATGTACCTATAAGGGTTTATCAGGGTAGATTTATTTTAGGCAGCATAAAAGTCTTTCAGTTTCCTGGTAAGTTTGTGTTTGGAGCCAGGTTAGTAACTTAGATTTGCAGTCGTAGCGGTTTAATTTGTAGATGTCTAATTTATATTATAGTTTGATATATCGTGATTTTGAATAACGTAATAAAATGCACGCTACTATATTGCCTAATCAACGACATACATAATGTTATTCTTGGTATAATGGTTATAGGGTATAACATTCGTCTAATATATGCTGCGATCATTATTACATACTTACTCTAAAACAGATTTGTTCTAACTAGTGACATTATATAATTATATGTAGGTCCCGATAAAAATAAATAATCCCATAAAGTGGGTTAGGTTAGGTTAAAACGTTGACCCCACACAAAATGTGGGATAGGTTGAGTTAGAACTGCGACCCCGTATAAAAAATAATGTTTTTGATTGTATAGTACAAAGTATTACGTTATATAAAAATATATAACAAAAGCCATTATACAATATGTCTTTATACTAGTAATAAAATAAAAATACCCGACAAATATACTAGTTGAAATTTATACAAAAATAGGCAATTATCAATTACGGTTTGGAATGTTTAGATCATACTCGTAATATAACGAAGGTTAACTGGAAGAGATCCCATACAGGGATAAGTTCGCCTTTATTGTATTTAATTTACTCTGTAACTGTGTTTTTCGTGTTTTTATATCTATGTACAATAAAGTATATACATACATAC
The DNA here is from genome assembly GCF_033807575.1 of Cydia pomonella. NCBI lineage: Eukaryota > Metazoa > Arthropoda > Insecta > Lepidoptera > Tortricidae > Cydia > Cydia pomonella. The sequence goes on from NC_084704.1 coordinate 21,314,228, forward strand.
ATACATACATATAACAAAATCAACGTATAATAATAATTACATTATAACGAGTAATACTATATGAAATAGCATTATAGCAAGTGTATGATAAATTGATAATTTAATTATAACTATATTAAACATTACACACCCGTTTTTAAGAGATACTGCAACAATCTGTTAAAAAAAAAATTAATAGTCGTTATCCCTTCAAGTGGCGCCAGCGAAAACGTGAAAAGAAGTCAAATGGCGCCCGCGCCGCGAATTTGAGCAAATGTAGTCAAATGTAGGCCGAGCCCCGATGGGTGGTCAGCGCGAATTCATATTATGATCGTCAGTATATTACAATTTACTCGTATATGTCAAAAATGGAAAGAATACAAAATAAGTACATGTTAACTAAAAATTTGGAATTTTATGTCTCATAATGATCGTCATCTTAAAAACTAAGAGCAACGTATGAAATAAAATAAATAAAAAACCGTTTAAGTGCGAGTTCGTTTTACTCGCGCACCGAGGGTCCCGTACAAACTTTGAATTAGATTAGAAGTACCTATACTAAGTATAATTGTGTAGAGCGCCATCGATCGGTAAATTATCTAACTAATTTGTTGATTTTAATGGTTTTTTGAGGATAATTCTCTAACATGTGAACCGATTCCAAAAATTGTTCTTTTATTTGAAAAAGGTGTCTTTAATGTAAACTCATAGAAATTTCAAGTGTAATAAACCCACGTAAATAAATATTTTTTGTTAAGTTAATAAAAAATTACCAAGATAGAGGTCTGATTATATTTTTTCTGCATTTTTTTTTTCATCAATCAATTTTTTTTTCACTATGAAAAAAAAGAAATAAAGTTTTGGAATTTACAATTTGGGCTCTTTCAAACGATACCCGACTTCACCTAGTCACTAGACTTTGAAATTTTGCCCCCTTTTCGAATTAGGCATTTCCATAGTTAATAAAAAATACTTTCAATATGTTTGGGTTAACGTCGTTCATAACTGTTCCAAATTTCGAATCGATAGCTTAAGTGGTTCTCGAGGTATTTAGCGATGTGACAGACAGACAGACAGATGGACGGACGGACGGACAGAGCCGCACCATAAGGGTTCCTTTTGTATCTTTTTGGTAGGGAACCCTAAAATCATACAAAATGTCCAATAAAGTCAAATTAAAATCAAAGTTAAACAAAAGCCATATTTACCCATTAGTTTTTCAATAAAAACTTCCTCAATCCTCAAACAACCTTGACGTTCAAATGCTTCGTCAGATATTCAGAATTTTCAGTTCCTAAGTCTGCGCGTAGACGTTCATAATATTTGGGCCATTATGTATCATCATCTATACAAGTGTAATAGGTATTAAACAACGTGTTATTTGATTTATCAACGTGAAGTGGCCAATTAAGTAAAAGTCAGATATATGAGGTTCTAGAATCTGTTCAGTGAGGTCTCATTCAATTATGGCATTAATAGGGTGTTTTTACGTAACAAATTTGTTTTCCAATGTTCTCCAAAAAACATATAAAATACTGTAATTTTCATAGGCTACAAATATAATGACTACCAAAAAATACTTTGGTAACTCTAAATAATAAAAAAATCTCTTAAAATATACTAATCACCAAAACAGTAAGGTTTAAAATTACAAAGTACTAGCTGTTTTAATTACGACTGCACTTACAATTGTATTCAAACATTAAACGCTCTCTACTGTACTGTAAATATAATGAATGATCACCAAATATAATTAATTATCACCAAATCTTCAAGATTAAATTAATTAAATTAATATTATTAAATTAAAATTGGACTTTAATGATGGTTGACATTTACCATTTTTGGTTTAACAATAATTAGTTTGGTAAAAAAAAACTTGATTTTTGTTTAATATTAAAATGGAGTTTAAATGGCGTAAGCGCCATCGACAATAAGGTCCCTTTTCATAGATAATGTCACAAATTTTGGTGTTTATTTACTATTTTTGGGTAAACAATGATTAGTTTGGTGTCATTTGCTTTAATAGGATAGCAAAATGTAAAAAAATGGTAATCATTCTATATTAAAATGGAGTTTTAACGTTGGTGATAATTTACTGTTTTTGGTGGTAAGACTGTTTTATGTTAAATTTTACCATATCTTAAATCGGACTACACACAGACATATATACTTATAAACTTTATGTGGATCTGGGGAATGGTTGGGCCCCTCCAATTGGTCTGGCTACTTACAAAATGTTTTGTAAAAGTTCTCTGAGTATCATATATAAAAATCAAGAATGAGAATACTTATAAGTAAACTTACAATATTTGTAGACAGCTTTAAAGCGTCTGGTAAAAGTTACCGCCGGCGGAAATGATCTGGCAATATTGATTATCAATTTTTAACAATATTTTCTAGAACATCCATAAAAACCAGCCATGAGAATTTACGAAAAGTTAGTAAGTAATATTTTTTCACGTCAGCAGCTAGAACAAGGGTAATTTGCTGCTTAAAAACGGTGAGCAAAATCGCATTTTGCTCACTGACTGAGACAAAATAACATTAAAGTAACCTTTATATTCGAATGTCATTTCAACGTGCGGAGCCTAATACAAGTTCGAAATATTTGGATTCTATTGTCCGTGAGTCCCTTTCACGTCATTAGCAAAAAGAAAGAGACAAAAAAGTTCACACGTCACACCCCCGATTAGGCCCCGAAATAAGTCCGACCGCATTGTTCCAAAACACCCTACGAGTCTTCATTCGTAATAATTAATGAATACGGTCAAAATCAAATAAAAACACCATATTTAACGTATTTTATTATACAATCAAAACAATGAACTTATAAAAATTTACGCAATTGTTACGCAAAGTAAATAATTTTACTTTTAACGATCACTCCCATAGTTGACAAAAGTAGTATCCGCAATTCGGACCGTATCTTACAAAGTATTTTTTTTACAAAAAAAAAATGATTGATGTTCGTTTTTTCATTATTTTCGTATTATTTTATTGAAATTTCTTTCGTTTTGTTTTATTGCGGTAATTAAACTTAATTTTTAGAATACCTTCAGAAAACATGAGTGAAATAGTGATGAAGACGGATTAAATTTGTTCAGGTTGTACTTTTACCTTCCAAATATGTTCCCACCGCCGACGTAAAATTTTTTGTGTTCTACACGAGATCAAAGTTATTTACATCTCGTGCGCTTATGAATCCCTTACTACGCTCAAGATTCTAAATTAGTATTATTATAGAATTTTTCGCTTGCACGGGACTCAAAATAAGCACTCGGAGAAATATCAACTTTGCTCTCTTGTTGTACAAATAACTATTATCTATCTTTAGCTCCTTATACCGGACAAATGGCCGTCGGGCCAATATAGCAAGTATGCATACATTAAAAGTACATACCAACACTATATTATCCCATACATTTTATTCATGAGAAATTAAGTATCGGCTCTGGGATCTTGCTTTATATAAGGACAAAATAAATTTAAAGGTTATATATATAAACGTTTTGTCCCTTAAATATGTATTATAAAAAGGTATCTTTTAGACCCTTATTATTAAGCGTAAAGTACCTACCCCTATGATCGTCTATGCAAATCGCATGGTAATTGTAATTAGAATTCGGCGTAGATTTGTGAAACATTTGAACCCCGGTCCAAATTAGCTAAAGGGCTACTTAATGCCTTTGCCGGCCGGGTAAATACCGAGCCGAATGCTGAAATACTGTAAACAATCCGAATTTGAACCGGAATTATGTACGAGTAGTACATCCTTCATCCTCAAGATTGTTTACTGTTTCTAAAGTCCCGTTAGAATTTAGAATGCTGAAAAGGCCTTGGTCTCCGCTTCCGGTCTTGCTTGGTCTAGTTGAGACCATACGCTGCGTACAGCATCACATTTTATAAGACAGCACTAGCAACCGGAGACCGAGAGGCAAATTCAAACTTACATTTTGATAGCTAAATATGATATCATTTTCTTGTCTTATCATTATCCCGTGCGTCTTGCTCGCGCCAATACATGTAGGTACGGACAAGTAATCAAGCGAAATGCACTTGAGAATGATAATTAAATGACATCATTTAGATATAATTTCATGTTATTGGTATTCCGCAATTCTGCCCGCACCGCGCACCCCGGCTCTCACTCGCTTATTATTACGCTCTCGCTACGCTCGTGAATCTATTATTATCTTTCGCTTGCACGGGATTTAAAATAAGCACAAGAAGAAATATCAACCTTTGCTCAGAAAAATCGCATTTTGCTCACTGACCTACAAGCTAATACTAATAAGCGAATACAAGTTCGAAATATTTGGATTCTATTCTTTCTGTCCCTTTCACGACATTAGCAAAAAAAAAAGAGACAAAAAAAGTCGTATTTCAACTGTTTATTTAAAGTTTATAATAGACCCCCGAAATAAATCAAACCGCGTAGTTAATTAATTAAAAAAACGCTTAAAATTCGATAAAAACACCATATTTTACGTATTTTATTGTACACTCAAAACAATGAACTTCAAAAATACAAAGATTTTCTTTTTGTTGAAATAAGTACAACTAGCAAAACTATTATCTTAGCACCCCTGTATACATATTTAATGTATGCTTAGGAGTCGTCTACGAGCGCCACACTAATTTGTTTTTTCTTGATAACTCATAGTAAAACACCATAAACAATAGAAGATTTCATTTACATCACACGCATTTGAGATAAGAGCGCTATATGGTCATGAAGTCATGATCATGACACTATCTATCAATTATGAGGTTATCCTCGAGTGGTGTTAATCACCGTCCAGTTATGTAACTTGTAGTTTTAAAACAAAATAGCGTGGCATGGACAAACAGCCTAATTTTATTTTTAATTGAGCTTATCAACACCTTTTTTTGTAAAACTTTATTAAAATAACAATTCATTAATAATGATATCCGCGATCCCGGGCACGCACGGCCGTCTGCTCAGTGTTTACGAAGCTGCGTTCGGAGAAGGACCTGGGGGCCTACCGCGAAAATCGAAGTTCGTCAATTGCGGGCATTTTTTTTTTTGTCACTCTAATTTGGTTCTAGTGAGAGTAAAAGAGAAAGATCCCCGCAATTTGCGAATTTCGGTTTTCGTGGTAGGCCCTCTGGGCTATAACCGCGAAAATCGAAGTTCGTCAATTGCCGGCATTTTTCTGTCACTCTAATTACGTCTTAGTGAGAGTTAAAGAGAAAGATCCCCGCAATTTGCGAATTTCGGTTTTCGCGGTAGGTCCCCTGAACTGACGGCGCCTTAATGGTTTTAATACTGAATCCGCATTAATCAATACCAAGTACTAAAACAAGTGTGTATCGGATCACGCATAATGGAGAGTTCCGTACCTTTACACTTCACTCGATGCGAAAGCCACAAATAAGCGAGACTCCATGTATTACGAAGAAAGTTTTTGGAGAAAACTCAAAAACCCATCTTTAAAAAAAAATCGCTGAATTTATGTACCTACAAGCTTTTTTTATTATAACGGCAATATTTGTTCTAAAAAGAGAACATTAAATAGACTGCCTCGCCTAAAAATATGTTTTTATCCACACCAACTAGTAAAGACCCTCTTGATTGTTCAAAAACTAATAAGAAAGTTGCATTTTATCCACATGTGGGGCAAAGTAATCATATGCACATTTTAAGTTGTTTCCTTATATTAGCTGGTAGAATTGATTTTTAAATGATGTTTCTGAATGATTATTTTTTTATTACGTTCATTTGGTTTTGATTTGGTTACATTTAGGTATTGCATAAATTATAGTTAGTATTTGCCTCCCATTGGTGTGGTGAATTTTTTTGTGTTTCTCTCGGTGGCAAAATTTGTTTAATCTTCGTGCCTTGAAACCCTTGCGACGCACAAGATTATAACTTTCGAGTCAATTTTAAAATCTTTCGCTTGCTCGGGTATCATTAGCACGAGCGGTTAAACAACAACTTTGGCCCCTTGTAAAATTACTATTAATATAGGCACCTGCTTAGTACATACATACATATTGTACTCAACCTTTCGTAGATCATCGACCCGAATGATTCGATATATCTAAAGAGCGAAAATTGCGAACGTTTAAGACGAAATTCAAACTTATATTTCAAAGAAGGTTTCATGTAACATCTGAATGAGTTTGCCCACCCGTAGCCGACACCCGTCGTATTTACAATATCGATGTTTAACGAAGCTTGTAATCTGTTCCACCTACACTCATTCCTCGTAATGCGATTTCAAAAACAAACGAGAAAGCAAAGCCAAGTTTTTAAATCGTTTTTCTGCTTTCATTGCAAGAACCGCAGTACAGTACTGTGGATTATATATATTATATACCTACCTGTTGAAACAGGTGATGGAAAAGAAATGGGAATAGGCACAAGACATAATTTTTTTTATTTGTTGATTTTGCCAAAGCATAATTATGTCAGAGAGAGACACTATATAATTTTCCTACTCCTCTACTGTTATCTGTCATTTATGCATTCATTAACACGAATATAAGAACATCCATAAAAGATTTCAAGAAAAGTCTATATTGTCTATTCCTCATAAAAGCTCTTGTGCTTTTATACGCTATAACGTTACTGCGATTAATGGCTACCAACCTAACAAAACCAAAACGAATACGGTTTTAAACTAAGTGCATTGATGCCAACTTACAAAATATTCATTTGGTTGCATAGTAAAAATAATTACTTCATAATTCAGAAACACGCATGTGACACCCGTAATATAGCAACACCCATAGACTACGAAGACCGCTTAGCGTTGCTTGTTAGTCTCCGTAGGCTACGGTGGCCAAAATTGAGAAAAAACTGTCCAAAAAATTAATTTAGCAAGTAGCAACTAGCAAGTACCAGGGCCTCATGAGTTACGAGGAGGTGTCGCCGACAATTCTCGTGGCGTATTCCTTTACAATGTTCGCCTACGCCTTCGGCTCCGGCTCACATTGTAACTCACGCCACTCGCCTTTTTTGACCCTTCTTATACAACTGTTGCATAAGAAGGGTCAAAAAAGGCGAGTGGCGTGAGTTACAATGTGAGCCGGAGCCGAAGGCGTAGGCGAACATTGTAAAGGAATACGCCACGAGAATTTTTTGACCTACTTATACAACGTTGCATACAATATTTTTCCTACGAGTCAACAAAAATAAATCTTAATTTAGGTAAACAAATTACAGCAAAAGTATATAGCCAAGACGCGCGAGCATACCTTGTTACGCGCCCGGCCCGCACCGGGCCGCGGCCGGCCGGCCGGTCGGCGACACTCCTCGTAACTCATGAGGCCCTGGTACTTGCTACTTGCTAAATTAATGTTTTGGACAGTTTTTTCTCAATTTTGGCCACCGTAGCCTACGGAGACTAACAAGCAACGCTAAGCGGTCTTCGTAGTCTATGGGTGTTGCTATATTACGGGTGTCACATGCGTGTTTCTGACTTATGAAGTAATTATTTTTACTATGCAACCAAATGAATATTTTGTAAGTTGGCAGCAATGCACTTAGTTTAAAACTGTATTCGTTTTGGTTTTGTTAGGTTGGTAGCCATTAATCGCAGTAACATTATAGCTTATAAAAGCACAAGAGCTTTTATGTGGAATAGACAATATAGACTTTTCTTGAAATCTTTTATGTATGTTCTTATGTTCGTGTTAATGAATGCATAAATGACAGATAACAGTAGAGGAGTAAGAAAAATACTATTTGCAGTGCTTTAAAGAGCTACCAAATTAAGCAGGATGAGTGTACAAAGCTCGAGCTCAAAAACAGCCGAATTTTAACTAGTCACTGGTCTGAAACAAGAAGACGCGCTCTTTCGCCAATGCTGTACTACAACTTGGCACTCGAATACATCGTCCAAAAATTGTTTGTGGGGCTGTAGACTTGAACGGCAAGTTGATGACTTTGGGGTTATAGGCTCAAAACAAAACCGACCTGGAGGCCAGGGACAGGATCGTAGAGTAGGAAGGAGAGAAGATTGGTCTCAGAACCAACCAAAATCTCCTAATGAAAAGGTATCAGCACATCAGCGTGAAAAAAGTCGGAGCAACTGCCTACAAAGGTGTGAATGGTGTTAGGTATCTTGGTTGCACAGTGCCGGATGTTACCAACCGAAGGGAAGAGGAGATAGATGTTCGAATCCAAAATGCCCTAAGATGCTCTGCAGCGCTCCACCGAGTTCTAATAGTGTCAAAGCTGATCAGTAGACTGACCAGACAGTAATTTTGATGTATGGGTAAGTTTCAGCAGCTGCCAAATAGGTAAATGATTTATCTATCTATCTATCTATCTTTCACACTTGGACTCTTACTCGAAAAAAACAGAACAAGCTCTTAGTGATAAAGACGAAATGCTGGCGGAAGATTCTGAGATCTATCAGAGATGAATATAGAAGTTGGACGCGTAGGAAAAATAGGGAACTAGAGAGCTAGTTGCGGCACCCGATATAATGGCCGAAATTATAGCCGCACAACTTTGCTGGCTCGGTCACTTGGACAGGACGGGAGAGAAGAAAGGTGAGGCACTAGATGTACTTCCAAATATGAACCAGTTAATAGATATATAAAGCCTCTTTATTAAGTACGCTTTTAAAGATAACCGCAGGAAATACAAAAATCAAATACGTAAATCCCGGCCGAAACTTTCCTATAATTATACCTATAATATACTTGGCCCACTCTACTGCCCCACCTGCGATAGAGTTTTTAAAAGTAAGTTCGGCTTTGCAAGCCATATTAGAGCTCACGCTCGTAATTAGCTAGGGTCGCCGTTGCCGATCACGGCATGGATAGCTATATAAAGATAACATTATGTTAGCTATTATAGTAATCATTTAAAATTGGTTGGGGTAGCGTCTTTGTGTTAAAACATAGTTAAAAACATTATTTCTGTGTTTGTGTTATCTAAATTGTCCGTTTATTCGGATATTTTGAGTTGTATTCGGATATTGTTGATATTCGGATAATTCGAATATCCGAATATTCGGATTGCAAACCCTAGTCTTAACAGTGTTAAGCGCCATAGACCCTAGGTGCTTAGGTCCTTTATACCATTTTCGCATTTTGAAAAAAATCCAAAAACTGAATCGACAAAAAAAAATATTTAATCATATAATCTGATCACAAAATTTCACGAGGATCGATTGAGAATTGCGACTTGTAGAGGAGAACATCCGGACATACGAAAGCATTTTGCCTGAGTTAAAACGGAGACCTCCCATAACGCTTCGGTCAATAAAGGTTTGAATCTTTACATTCTGTAAGAAAACGGAATATACGGTCTGCTCATTTCTTTTCAGCCATTTCCTTTCAGGTTTTCATATGAGAATATAATCAAACCGTGTATTTCCGCCTTATATATTTCTTCTAAGGATTCTTGTGATATTAGTATTCAGTACCTATTCATTTATTTCTTGCTATCGCACGAATTCAACTGTTGCATATTCTCTTATAATGGTAACTATCACATGAACCCTGTATAGGGTATTACAAATAGGTTAGTAAATGTATACTACGTGTAGACAATAAATCTACCAAAGAGAATTTGAAATAGAGGTGTATTGTCAAAGAAAACTTTGTTGCCACGTAAATTTACTGCCATCTTTCGACACATGATTAAAACTTTTAGAACGCCATTTGACTATGATCCTTAATCTTTTACTGATGAGTGTATAAATTTAACACATATCAGTAAAAGAATAAGTATCAAAGTCAAATGGCGTTCTAAAAGTTTTGATCATGTCTCAAATTATGTAGCTTTGAAGGTTGAAGGTTTCAGATAATACAGCCTAAGGATATGTGAGTTATTTATCTAATCAAGCTGTAGTACTTACTACTTACTGGTACTACAGGCGTATTCAAAAACTGAATCAATATGGCAATGTGATTAAAAATAATATTTTTTGAGATGTTTTTCACTTAATGAGTAAACAGAAACAGAAACTCGATTGGTGAAAATTTACTCGATTGATAAAAAAAAACAAAAGTAAACCAAGTAAAAAAAATAGTACTATATTGATATACCTTAAAACTCACACGAGCGAAATCAATCAATTACTTCGTACGTTCCCACACGGGAACCATACGCGTGTCTCTTCCAGGTGGGCGTAGTTATGTTGATATGTTAGTGAAATTTGTTGATATTGATATAAATCAATATCAACAAATTTATTTAGCGCGCAGTCACATTGTGTATAGTACTTATACTCGTAGCGCAAAGCGCAAGGCTCTGGGCTATAACCGCGAAGATCCTCAAGATCCCCGCAATTTGCGAATTTAGGTTTTCGTGGTAGGCCCCCAGGACCCCGTTGGTGCTACCGGTGGGATGGAGAATCACTCGAATGTTGCCGGCTTGAATTAAACTTGTGAAATTGTAACTTGTAACTCTATGAAGTAGGACTCTGAATTTGTACCATTCTCGTATTTTACGTTGCTGAATAAAACCCTAACAATTCTACTAATACCTAATATATATATTTGTCTGCTTATTCAAAGAGCTTGGCTTGTCTCTCTACAGTCCCGCATAGATTTCAAATTCCTTCATCAATTTAACTGCCTCAAAATAGCTACCAACGTAGGTTCCTCGAAATCTGTCTATAAATGGCATGGCTTTGAAATCGGTATAGATTACAGCCTCCGATATAAGCTAATGTATTCCATCGAATCTGGATTTGCAGTAACAGTTTAAAACAATAACAGTTTTCTTCGTAAACCTGTACATGAATAATTCAATCTCTTCTCTTTTATTGTTTTAAGTGGAAAAGTACATATAGTACTTAAAAGAAAGAAAAAAAAACTTAAAATTAATTTAACTTTTAATCCTTTATATTCTAATACCGCTACTAGTAGATGATATAAATATTTTTAAACCTATTGATATATAATATGCTTCGTTTTTAGGATTTGAAAAATAACGGTCGCATATGTTTACTTTTTCTTCTTTATTTCAACTATCTCAGAGAAATATTAAGTTTACATGACATTAAAAAAAATATTAGCGAGTTTTAAAACGACGGATAACGCATGATTTTACTAATCTTTAAAAAAACGATGATTACACATACCTATGTAATACCTTTGCATAGTCTGACTAGTCTGAGCGACTGAACAATTTACCATAGAAAACATCCTCATACCTATGACTTGCCAAAATGTACCTACATATCGTAAAAGTAAATCATTTTTTCTCCTTTTCTAGATTTAGCCTTATAATACAATTTGTTTTGTGTGACCTACATATTCACCTCTCAAGCGTCCATGCTCTTTTTCAGACATGACAATATCATCCTGTAGTCCACAGAAGCCTTCAGAAATATTATTCCAATCGCTTCTCTTGAGAGCGCGAGTCGAATGCTAGTCATAACGGATCTAGTTTGTCTGTTCGCCGCATAATGTAGAACTAGCTGTTGCCCGCGACTTCCTACGCGTTGATTCTTATGTTGGTTGTAATTTAATCTGCATGACCATGAAACAATGTGCAGCAAAAGATAATAATAATAACTCAGGCTATATACGTCCCACTGCTGGCCACAGGCCTCCTCTCATGCAGCAAAAGATAGCAATTGCGTAATAAATTGTGCAGCAAAAGATACCAGTAAGAGAATTTTTCAATGTTGTAAGTTCATAGTTTCCTGCTACCCAAAGGTCTGGAAGAGATCGCTTCTTAGCGATAAGACCGCCTGTTGTTACCTACCTTTTAAGTATTTTTTTTAATTTCCTGTCTATTTTTAACTGTATGGTGCACAATAAAGAATATTTACTTACTTTACTTACTTACTTATTAATCTGATAACACATGACATTTGTCTGTCACAAGGTCATTTCACGAAGTTTCTAGTTCTAAGTCTCTTACTCAAATCGTTTCATATTAACCTATTTTCTTATTAACCTATTTTCTTGTCCCTCAATTTAAAAAAAATGTTCCCAATACATACTTTCAGTTGTAACCCCTTTTAAACCCCCGTGATGAATTATGAAAAACGCTATAATAACTGTTCTTGTTACCTACTATTATGTATTTCTAAGAAGTTGCAGTTTTTACACGATATACAATTTCAACCCCGTTTAACCCTTAGCAGATGAACTTTCAAAAACGTCGATATTAACTTTCTTGTGTTTTAATTATATGCTTTTTACAAAGTTACAAACAAATTCGATCCCAATATAAACTTTAACGCCTTTTTTAACTCTTTTAGAGGATGAATTTTCAAACACGCTGGTTTTTTTTTAAATTAATGCTTTTTTTCGTTACGAAGTTACAAGTTCCCAGCTTAAAAAAACTTTTAGCCCGTATAAAGTTTTATCCCTTTTTAACGATGAATTTTCGGAAACTTACATTTTTTTATTTAAATAAAATTGCCTTTTTAAATGAAATGCTAAGTTTTAATTTCCTAGCTTAAAATAAAATTTAAACTCCATACAAACTTTCATCCTTTATCCCCCTTTTCTACTTCTTGTCTTTTAATGAAATACGTTTTTACGAAGTTTCAAATTCCTAGCTTAAAATAAAACTTGAACTCTCTAGGTACAAACTTTCACCCCCTTTTTAGCCCTTTAAGAGATGAATATTCAAAAACGCTGCAGTTAGTCTTCTTGTATTTTGATAATAAAATACCTTATAATGCAATTTCGAATTCCTAGCTTACAATAAAACTTAAGCCCCATACAAACGTGCATCGGGGGTTAGGATGGGGATTTTATATCTCTTAGGGGTTGGTTTTCTCAAAGTTGCTTTTTGTTCCTCGTAGACATTACAAATGTAACCTGGCCGCGTAGCCAACGTCACAATCGTTCACGCTCCGTAGCGTATCGTAGCTATATCTCTATGTCACTCTTCCATATTAGTGCGACTGTGACAGTTGCGTTTCGTTCGCCACGAAGCGTGAACGATATGCACTTTGGCTACGCGGCCTACTGTGCAAAATTCAGCTTTCTTAGCCTTAGTAGTTCCGGCTATCTGCGTTGGTTCAAACTTTCAACCCCTTTTTAAGCCTTTTAGGGAAAACATTTTCTAAATCGCTAGAATCACTTTTCTTGTATTTAAATAAAGTACCTTTTTATGAACTTGAACCCCATACAAACATACTATCCCCCTTTAGGGCTGGAATTTCTTAAAATCGCTTCTAACCTCTTGTAGGTAGTACACATGATAAATGTAGGCTGATGTGCAAATATATAGCTTTTGTAGTTACGGCTCTGCATTGATGAATCAGTCAGTCAGTCAGAACACCCGTATTTATATATATATATAGTGTGTGTGTGGATAATATAGATATAGATGATTATAATACTACAACAAATGCGAGCCATAGAGCTCGGAGCAATCCGATCGTAGGCTACCCGTTAATGGGGTTGGCAACTGTCAAAGGTTTGCATAGATGGCGCCATCATAGCTTGCCCCTGCCTCTAGTTTTGTTCTATGAGATTTGGCTTAAAGTACTGGAATCCAGGTCACAAAATTCCAAAAAAAAAAAACAAGAATTTGACACAATTCTAGGGATTGACAGGGCAAGCTATGATGGCGCCATCTGTTTAATACTTCGACCGGCCAACCCCATTACCTTAATCTTAATTATTCACTTCATTAATTGAACAATCGTAGTCAGCAGTTTTACTTTAAAGTGCCATGAAGATACATTGTTTTTAATATAATCATAAATATATAGAAGATTGGCATGGCATAACTTGTGTAGTATTTAGATTTAAAACCTGAAAAGAAACTAGTTCGCGCCTACAAAAGTTTTATCGTTGCAAAATTTAACAACTTTGACATTTATGACTGGGTTGCTATATGAAAAAATAATTCTACCAAAAAAATTTTGGTAGGAACGCGTTCATAGTATGACCACACGATTAGCGACGACATTCTGTTATTTTATAGTTGGTGCAACGCATTTTATTTAGCAATCGATAAGACCCCCACGTAAGCGTTAAAATTTAGCGAACTGTGCTTACGTTAGCAGGTGGTTTGGTGCAACTGGCCCTATGTGATACGCCCCTCTCGTACGTATTAAACTGTACTCATATTGTAATTTCTTTTTATTACAGATGTTTTTTGGCCTTCTATTCCTCGGCATCTCATACCTAATGTCTGGGCAGCTACTAGAATGGAAGAGATTCTGTCTTTTCTCTCTCATCGGCATTCTGACTGGCGTCTGCTCCGAAGGACTTGGCCTACTCATTGGTGCTGCCTTTAGTGCTACAGTGAGTGCCAATTAAAATTTACTTATTTTAACTAAATATCTACTCACTCAAAATGCTTTTAATATGCCTATATTTAGAATCATGCTGTAAAAATATAATAATAATAAAAAAATTATACTAAACTGTGTACTAAATAGATAACAAATTATTTATTGTCATGGCCGGATTTCCACTTAGGCCCACAAGGGGCCGGGCCTAGGGGCAAAGCAGTGTTTTGACAGGCATACCTACAATAATTATGGTACACGTACAATAATTTGGAATACGGTACGATGTACGTTCCAACCAATGAGCATTATCGTACGCAAAAGTACGATAATTTCAGCCCTTGGACGATGCCACCTAAAAAACCTAATTTTTGAAGCAAAATATGACACTTTCTTTCAGAAATAGGCTACAATTAGCTGTTTCAGGTGATTGGCTTTTTGGCTAGGTACGTCAAAAAAGACGATTTTTTGTGAGCCGTTTGGATCTATCACAAAAATACACAAATATAAAACTGTTTCTTGCGCTATTTAGACGAAAATTGCGTTTTCTTTGATTATACATTGGACATGTAGACTTATTTTGAAAGAAATTTTGGGATTAGTGCCTTTATGATAGGCGTACGGTATTTTTTTCTTCGGTACGATAATTTTACACTCAAATACGGTAATTCTCTTCCGCTCACCTGGCAACACTGGGGCACAGGCAACCTGGCAATGTTTTGAGATGGAGAAGGGGGCCCCGATAAGTTTAGGGGGGCCCCCTGGAATTCCAAGAGCCTAGGGGCCCTAGGCCTCTAAATCCGAGCCTGTTTATTGTACGAAAGTGAGTACCTACCTACATAAAGTGCGTCACAATCAGCCAGTGTTTAGCGTACAACAATTTACTACTTAAATTGAAGACTATTTACTTACGTCAGACAATACAATCCAATTTAAAAAAATCATAGTGCATGGCTTTTGGAGTATTAATTTCTAAACTTCTTCGGCTAAATGGAATACAAGTAAGTTTGAAACTTGCGTGATTAGTTCATGAGTTCACACAAATGTAAATAGGTAGGTATACCGAGATCAATCGAGACGTAGATAGATTGGATGTAGAGGTGGATCAAGTTACATATAAGAAACCACTGCAGTGTTAACTAAATAGTAAAGCATATATATACTACCAGATACAACGTTTGTAACATTTAATTTACTCTGTTCAACAAATAATTATTTTGGAAGTAAGTAATGTATTCGGTTTATTGCGCAAATTTAAAATAAAGTTAAAGAAATACAAATGTATGTACCTAGTTGGTTACTAAATTCTGTTACTGCCATAATCTTTATCTACATAAAATATACGAACGAAAGTTGAATAAACTATATATTAAAGTGAAGTACACAAAATCAGGAATTACATATGACAATATCATTCAAAATGGCCTCTTCTGGCCTTGACACAGGCCCTCAAACGACGAGGCCAGTCATCAATAGCGGCACGCACGATTACCATGTCTAATTCCGTCACTGTCTTAACTATGGCCCGCTTGAGGGAGTCAAGATTTGTGTGGGGTTCAATAACCTGCCATATGGAATTCAGGGGGTTAAGGTCCGGCCTGGAGGACGGCCAGTCTTCGTGGGCAATTAAATCAATTTTGTTCTTTCGAAACCAGGCTTAAGTTGTTTTTGCCTTATGTGCAGGAGCTGAGTCCTGTTGAAAGACCCATGGCTGGTTTTGAAATAGGGTGTGGCTTAAGGGCTTCACTATTGGTTCCAGAACGGTTTCCTGGTAAACTTTGGCCCTAGTTTTCACACCTTTTTCACAGAAATGATCCTGTGTTAGCCCTGAGTATGACACACCCAGCCAAATCATCACATAAGAGGGATGATGGCCTCGTTACACTCTCGGAACAGCCGCAATCGCCTCTTGAATGTTTTTTGCATACACTCTGTCATTCTGGCGGTTACAACATTCTTCAATGGCAAATTTTTTTTCATCTGTAAAAAGTATTTTTCGGTGGCCATTTTGTGCGTACCGCTTCAATAGCACGCGATTCTCTCTAGCCTCATAGTCTTTAATCGTCCATTAACCAAATGACCTTTTTGTCTCCGGTAAGCGTGTACATAGTCCAAGGTCTTCATTGATACCTTTTTTTAGGGAGCTTCTCTTCACAGACATCTGTATTGTCAACAACTTTTGCTTCCGGACGGGGTTTCTTGCAATTCTCGTCTTCACTGCCGTTATTAGAGCTAGGGTTCGAACGGTGCGTGGTCTTCCAGACCCCTTACGGTCATCGAAGCTCTGAGTACTATTGTATCTATTAATTGTGCGATAAACAAATTGTTTGTTGATTTTTAGGTTTTCAAATAACTTCAAAATCATGTTTGGCGGGTGCGTTGCACATTTGTGCAACGCAATTACTGCGATACGATTCTCTTTTAGGCCCCAATTCATTATACCTAAATACGACGAGATAAGCGTTATGTGTGGTATATAATTATAGCTCACAAATCCACCACATTAGGTACGTCATTTGTAGGGTTCCGTAGCCAAATGGCAAAAAACGGAACCCTTATAGATTCGTCATGTCCGTCTGTCTGTCCGTTTATGTCACAGCCACTTTTATTCCGAAACTATAAGAGCTATACTGTTCAAACTTGGTAAGGAGATGTATTCTGTGAACCGCATTAAGATTTTTCCACAAAAAAAGAAAGAAAACAATAAATTTTGGGGGTTTCCCATACTTCTTCATCTTTTTTCATCAAACCCATACGTGAATATATGGATAGGTCTTCAAAAATGATATTTAGGTTTCTAATATCATTTTTTTAAACTGAATAGTTTGCGCTCGCAGACACTACCAAAGTGGTAAAATGTGTGCGTCCCTCCCCTGTAACTTTTAAAATAACAGAATGAAAAATATAAAAAAAAATGATATAACATCCAAACTTCCACCGAAAATTGATTTGAACTCGTAAGTAGTTTTTTTTAATACGTCGTAAATGGTACGGAACCCTTCATGGGCGAGTCCGACTCGCACTTGGCCGCTTTTTTATTTTTTCGGTAGCATCTGTTTTAACGGAAATAAAGAGGTTGCAAATCGAGTAACAGAACTTAGTAACCAACTAGGTAAGTACCCACTGGTAACGTTTGACTGCCCATTGCAGCTGTCATGATTGAAGACACTTGATTCAGATACTAATACGAGACGTGAAAATAAAGATTGAATAAATAAATAACAGGAGCGGAAGGGGTATAGGCTTCGGGCAACCTGCATAAAGATTTCTTTAACGAAGCACTTAATGTCCATTTGTTATATTTAAACTTAATATTAGTGACTTGTTTAAAGTATGCATTTCAAGTATACCTAGCGTATTTCAAAGCTTTGCGGTGCAGGCTTTGTTCGCACTACCCCGGTACACCTCCACCGGTGACCCAAATTCTTGAACAGTTTGGCTGATATCATAATTACGTACAAAGTTTAATCAAAATCCGTTATGAACTAAGGTTCTTATCGTCCTATCACGAAACCATTATATTCTCATCAGGCGATAGGTAGGTTCCTAATAAAAGTTTGGGGCAAATTTGGGATTCAAGAGTAACCGGAAATACAGAGGCAAAACGCTAGATTTACAATATACGAAGGTTATTACAATTATAGATACAATCAAAAGCGGTCTACCGTCTAATCGTGGAATATGATTATTAGAAATGTATTTGCCTTCTCTATGCTTAAGGCGGAGTATAAGTTATAAGTTTAGAGTAAGGTAAAACTTACTTTTTACTTCACGAAATCTACAAAACAAAAAAAATACGACAGAAATTTAGCTGCAGCTAATTAGCTTATCTCATTATCAACTAACCATACCTACTTAAAATAGAGGGTTGTACAGACCCAAACTCGTTAATTCTTCTCTCATTAAAAGAAATATACATTATACTCGTAGGAACAGAAAAGTTTATTCCTGCTCGAGTTTCTGAATTATCCTTAGTACTTACCCTTAGGGTACTCACTTAACCTTCTGCAAGAACTAAAAAATATTTCATTTTGTTTCAGAATGGTTCTATTGTAGGTCCCGCCACTGCAGCTCCGCTCCTAGCGCTCTGCTGCTACGGGATGGGCTTCGGCCCCAAAATAGAACTCATCATGAAGGTCCTTATGGCAGTCTCCTATCTTCGCTACACTGTCACAGGATTCACCTTAGCCTTATACCAGGAGAGAAACCCTATGAACTGCGATGAAGTATTCTGTCTTTACGCTGACCCTAAATTGTTATTAAGAGACTTGGGTATGATTGATGATAATTACTATTTTCAAATCCTGGCGCTGTTTGCTTTTACAGTATTGCATAGGGTGCTAGCGTACTACGCTCTAAGGTACCGACTGACCGTCGAGTTTTCTAATAAGTACATAGCGTATGTAAGTAAACTACTAAAACATAAGTAATCGAAGTAGCTCAATTTTAATAAATAAATTAATTAATTAATAGTAAGCACCTACCTTACTTTGGTGTTGGGATTCAAAAAATATCCAATGGCAGGTAAATTACTTCGGTGCTGTTTCATAACTTCCGTAACAATACCAAATAATAGCAATATAACATTTTATCGAATGAAATAAACCTCATAAAAGTTAGATGCAACAATGATTTTAGCTATCTAGACTATATTACCTATGTATCTAACCCTGAGGTTCTAAGGAAACCTAAGTCGTATACTATCATAATAGCCAAATTCTTTTATCTAACAAACATCAACAGCAACCCTTTATATTTGCTTATGTATGTGACATGAATGCAGATTTCAAAAATGACCCGACATACATAATTATTTACGATATATCTATCTACTCTACTACTTGGGTACTTGAATTTTAGGTGTGTCGTTTTTAGGCATTCGGATCCAATTACGGGAAACCATTTGTGACGTAGGTAGGCCTTAAGCACCTGAAAGTGCCGTGTGAATCGTGTGATATTCGTGTAGATACTTATTAAGTATCTAATATGTAGGTACTTCTTAAGGAAATAGAAACAGCAAAAAAAAGCAGTAGGTAATACATAGTTAAGTTTATAAATTATATTTAGCCGGCTCTAAAACTAGTAAACCAGGAATCTCCAAACTACGGCCCACGGATCGCGTAACTACTTTGGACAAGGAAGCAAGAAAGTTAAATCGAAAGCTCGACCTTGGCTCTCGGGCCAAAAGAGTTTCGATACACCTGCTCGGAGAGAACCTAGTAACTATGTTGCATTTAGCGAATCTATTGTAAATTTTTAGGTACAGTCAAGTCTGAGAATATCGATACGAAAATAGTGCCAAAAAAATATCCATACACGACCTCACTGCCCATATATTAAGGTAGTGTATACATATTTTTGGCACTTTGTCCGTATCGATATTTCCAGACGTGACCGTACTAATACAGATAAGCTATTGTCGATAATGTAAGTTATTATATAGAAAAATATACCCAATTGATGTGTTTTTACAATAAACTACGTACTTATCTACCTCAAGACTGCCTTTTAGTATACCTATCTTGAATGCAATGTGTAACCTGAACTTTTTCAGTAAGTACCTACCTAATTTTTAACCGCCTCCAAAAAAAAGAAGGTTCTCAGTTTGACCCGTATGTTTGTATATATGTATGTTTATTCTAATTCTAAATTAGCTAGCTACATACTCGTATTATTAATCTGTGTAACATGTTATTCCACTAAAACCTTATTTAGAACTTCATTTCTGGAATAATTATTCCGTCTTCTATTCTTCATTTAAAATAAAAATTTCATAATTTATTCCATTTCATCTTATTTTAAAATAAAAAGTAATGGATTTATTCTTATTCCATTGTGTTGGAATAAGAATAAAATTTCTGTTTTTATTCTTATTCGGATTGATTTTTGCCCAACACTGACACATACCTACATACATATTATACTAAAAGGGCAAGTTAAATAAAAGCTTGTAAAAATGCGGCTCGATGCTGATAGATGTGATTTCACCTTTAACTAATAACTAACTTCACATTAGATTAATTATTGTCAGACGAAGATCTACGTTTCTACCGCGGCCATAATAGAAAATATGGATATTACGGATTCAAATCTTATAATTTTTATTTTCCAAATAGGGTGAAGTCACCAAAAGATGGAACTGTTAAGCGACTACCCCAACTGTTAGTTTTTTTTACATATGTTGTAACTTATTTTTAACAACTTTTATTTTTTAATATGATTCAGCATATAACCTAGATTAGAATTGATTGTATACTCATATTGTAATTCAGTATTTTTATAATAAATATTATATGACGAAATAGGACAATTTGCCCAGAAGATGAACATGGTGCCCTATCTCTGAACGTTTTGATCCCAAAAGATGAACCAGTATAAAACCAAAATCAAGTATACTAATATTGAAGGACATGATGCCAATAGATGAACTAGTATAGATAGAATGTAACTTTGCCCCTTTTGTTAAATTCTGCCCACTGAGCAATTAAAATCGGCAGCGAAAAAAGTGGTCTATAAAATCTCTACTATCATTTATCATAAGAACTACCATATCCTATTTTGAACACAACTATTGAGAATCTTAAGTTTCGAATCAGCATGCTGCAAATAATAAATCTTATTTTTCTTTCATCTTACCTTGCATTCAACGTCAGAAAACAATCTATTTTCCCTTCACAGTCACATTAAAGTCTAAATTCGTTAAATCTCCCTGCTAAGTGCAAGAATTATACTGTTTATTGCACAGTTCTTCAGGCTCACATGCAGGCATCTATATTTATAAAGTCGAGATAAGAGTAGAGTATATATTACGGATGTTGAGAGAACTCTTGACCTGCTAGTTAGTAGATTACATAACACAGATATTTGAAGGACACAAACAATTTTAGTTTATATCAACAACTTTATTATTGCCAATAACATTTTCTAATAAAACCATTAGGTGTATACCCTATACAAATATGTGTAATGCTATTAAATACATTGATTTTCAATCTTAAACTTTACTCAGTCAATCTTTGCACACATCCAGCGCATCCTGTTTCTCCTCAGCCAACTCTTTGCCTGTATTGTCCAACATTTTGCGTGCAAAGTCGGAGATAGTCAGTCCCTCAACGATTTTCCATTTACCATTGTTAACGGTGACAGGGAATGAGAAGACAACATCCTTGGGTGTGCCATATGATCCATCAGACACAACACCCATACTCACCCAGCGGTCACCTGTGCCAAGGAACCAATCCCTCATATGATCAGAAGCAGCCTTAGCTGCAGACAAGGCTGAAGACATTTTCCTTGCAGCAATGACAGCAGCACCTCGTTTTTGTACAGTGGACACAAAAGTGTTTGTTAGATATTCATTATCATTTATGGCAGCTGGGACTGGTTTCTGGGCACCTCCGACTGTCACCACAGCATTGGAGGCATCAGGGAACTGAGTGGAAGAGTGGTTACCCCAGATGACAACATTCTTTACATCCTTCACTGGTACTCCAAGTTTAGCTGCCAATTGTGACTGGGCACGGTTCTGATCCAGACGAGTCATTGCTGTGAAGTTTTCCTTAGGAATAGAAGGAGCATATTTAGAGCAAATGAAGGCATTAGTGTTGGCAGGGTTGCCAACAACCAGGACTTTGATGTCTTTGCGAGCAACTTTATCAATGGCCTGTCCCTGCTCTTTGAAAATTCGAACATTGGCAGAGAGAAGATCTTTTCTTTCCATGCCTTCTTTCCTGGGCATTGCACCAACAAGGAAGGCGGCAGCCACATCCTTAAATGCCTCCTCGGGGCTAGCTGTGGGTAGGACGCCAACAAGAAGAGGTAGTGCACAGTCTGCCAGTTCCATTACCACACCTTCCAAGACGCCCATCATTGGGGCGATATCTAGAAGGTGGAGGTACACGGGCTGCTCAGGGCCAAATACTGCTCCAGAGGCGATTTGGTACAGCAAGGAGTACGCGATTTGACCCGCCGCTCCGGTAACGACGACCTTGATTGGTGCAGCCTGAAAAAACAGAAAAAATAGGTTTATATAATAATTCTAATAAGATTCTTGTTATCTCTCAATATGCAAAACACAAAAGCACAATCTTTTTCCGAATTTAAAATAAAAGAACACGAAAGTTTATTCAATGAGATTCCAATTAATTACCATGGTAACCAGTTTAGGTTCTATAATAGTGGTTTCTAAAGAATCTTCAGCTTCGGATCCCCAACAGCACGCCATGTTTCAACCCGGTCAAATAAATTGTATAAAATTACAAACTCTAATAATGATAGATAACTTACTTATCATAATCATGATAAGGATTGTACCTAGTAGATCACTGGCAACCGGTTGATTGAAATAATCCACTGGCCGGTAAAAAATAGAGTGTAGAATAGGTATATTAGCTAAAATTACTATTCAAAATTTATACTATCTTTAAAAGTGTGGGTAAGAGGTAACCTACGAAGTTTGAAACTTTTCAAGATCGAAAAAATTAAGAACTACAATAAAGGTCAAACCAAAGTCAATGGAATAATACTAGTAAACAAATTCCATAATTGACACTTACCATTTCTTCGGTCCAATGGATTATTTCACAAAAATAACCAAAAACACGTCGCGTTTGTCAAACAACTGAAGCTTGAAGGCCGAGATCTTGCCAACTGCACACGACACGACCTCTAAACCTCTATCTTTTTATTGGCTTGATTGAATCTCGAGTTGAGTGTAAACTAAAATTCTATATATTTTATCACTCCCAACTTAGTGAATGGACTTCTGATAACACCGATTTCCGTCTCAGCTCATCGATTGACCATTCATTCGTTCTTCCTGTCCTATCCTATGAATCTAAAAACCATAGACCAAAGAGTATTCAGGTTGTACTAGAAATATCGACAGGTTTTCTGTTTACTCAAACAGCCGCAATTTAAAAGTAACAAATGAGTCAAATGACATAACAAAATAACCTCAAATTCTTTTAATGTGGAGGATTTTCTTATATCCGATAGACCGACACTAACGCATAAAAATTCTAATAAAACGCCTGATTTTAGGCATTCTTTACTAATATACTGATTTTCAAGTGAAAAGCACGACATCGAAATGTCGTCGCTGTTACGTTCCACTAAATTTGTACGATACTTCACGGGTGCGGCAAGAACGCTGATATTGAACTCCGCTAAGACGGCAGAATCGAATTTATTGGTCAATCCTATTGCACTGTGTTCTGCTAACAAGTAAGTATGATTTACATTGAAATACCGAAGTATGAAAAAATGTTTCTTAATAATATAACTACTTATTTGATTATCTATGAATTACTCCGATAAAATGATCCGCTCCGATATGATGAATCTCCGGAACTGAGAACGTCTAGAGGTCTGACACTACTTTACTCCGGGGAGGAAGATGAAGAAGACGCCCGCGAAAATGGCGTGGGATTTCTCCTCACCGATGCAGCGAAGAAGAGCCTCCTAGACTGGAAACCGATCTCAGAACGAATCATCACAGCCCGTTTTAACACAAGAGCCCGCAAGATATCTATGCGCCTACGAACTTGGCATCAGAAGACAAGAAAGACGATTTCTATAGTGCGCTCAACTCTACTCTACTCCGAAAACAAGACATAGTTATCGTCATGGGAGACCTGAACGCCAAAGTCGGGACGAACAACGATGATTATCAAAGACACATGGGCAGGCACGGGCTGGGAGTTCGCAACGAAAATGGAGAAAGGTTCTTGGAGTTCTGCCTGGACAACCATCTTACCATCGGAGGGACGCTTTTTATTCATGGAGAACACCACAAATACACGTGGAATTCACCCGATGGAGTCACCAAGAATCAAATTGACCACCTTGCCATTAGCGCAAAATGGCGCTCATCTCTGCTCGATGTCCGTAACCGTCGAGGGGCGGATATTGACAGTGATCACCACCTGTTAGTGGCCGAAGTGCGGCTCAAAGTAGCCGTAGCTCGACGCACCGACAATACTACCAAAGTAGGCAAACAATTTGACGTCAAAAAACTGCGGAACCTAGAAACAGGAGACGCTTTCAAATTGGAGCTACAAAATCGTTTCTGGGTACTCGATGCGGACTCTACCTCAGTCAACACGGAGTGGAATC
This sequence comes from Cydia pomonella, assembly GCF_033807575.1. Lineage (NCBI taxonomy): Eukaryota > Metazoa > Arthropoda > Insecta > Lepidoptera > Tortricidae > Cydia > Cydia pomonella. The sequence continues at coordinate 21,338,524 of NC_084704.1, forward strand.
GCATTAAAATGGTCTACACAGAAACCAGCTCCGTCGTTCTTGGACTAAAAACACACAAACGAGAAGACTGGATGTCACAAAAGACTTGGGACCTCATTGAAGAAAGAAGGGAACTTCATCTTAAATCTCTGGCGACCAGCGACGCGACATTACTAGAAGACCTGAGGCTGCAATACCGTCTGATCCGCAGGCGCATCTACCGTAGTACCCGGTATGATAGGCGAGTTTGGACAGATGGTGTCGCCGATACCGCCCAACGGGCTGCAGACTCCGGTAATCTCAGGGAGATGTACAAGGCAACAAGAGTCTTGGCCGGAAACCAGAAGCGTAAAAAGAAACCTCTAAAAGACAAAGAAGGCCAACTGATTGTGACAGCTAGAATGCTGGCGTGAGCATTTTCAGAATATCTTCCGTGTCCCCAACGACCCCAGCACTGACAGCGCACCCGCAGATAACTCGCCCTTGCTGAGACTAGATATCGACGTGTCTCCACCTACAGAACAAGAAGTAGCGAATGCCATCAAATCGCTCAAAAACGGCGAAGCCTCAGGAGTCGACCTCATCACAGCGGAGATGCTAAAATTTGACCTGCCGACCGCCGTGAATGCCTTAACACCACTCTTGAAAAGCATTTGGCTTGCTGAAGAGTTACCGGACGACTGGAACAAGGGACTTCTCATCACCGTGCCAAAAAAGGGAAACCTCAGCAACTGTAGCAACTGGAGAGGCATTACTTTGCTTTCGATCCCATCCAAGGTGCTCTGCAAGATCATTTTGGATAGGTTGTCGAAGGCCGTTGAACCTCTCATACGCAAAGAGCAAGCTGGATTCCGACCCCACAGATCATGCACGGATCAAGTCAACACATTGCGTATCATTTTGGAACAGGCTACTGAATGGCAGAGGGAAATGGACCTAACGTTACGTAACGTCTTAGAAGATCTGGACTATGCCGATCACCTATGCCTGCTGAGCCACACACGCGCTGATATGCAAGCCAAGCTGGACGACCTTCGAAGTGAGGCAATGAAGACGGGACTCAAAGTTAACATCCGGAAGACCCAGGAGATGAGGTGCAGGGCGGCAAGTACCGTGCCGCTCCTTATTGGCACAGAGGCTGTGGAGCAAGTCCACAAATTTACTTACCTCGGGAGCGTCGTGTCAGAAACTGGAGGGACCGAAGAAGACATCGCTTCGAGAATAGCCAAAGCAAGAGCAACCTTCGCTCGGCTCCGACCCGTATGGCAATCAAGTAAACTGACTCGGAGAGTCAAGCTCAGAATATTCCGATCAAACGTAAAAACCGTATTGCTATATGGATGCGAGACGTGGAAGGTTACAAAAGACATCTCGCGCCAGCTACAAGTCTGTGTTACCGCTTCCTCCGCCGCATTCTCGGTGTATACTGGCCCGAGAAAATCTCTAATGCCATCCTCTCGAGATGCTGCAATGAAACCCCGATCGACCAGCAGATCAAGCGCCGGAAATGGAGTTGGATTGGGCATACACTCCGAAGGGATCCTAAACACATACCGAGGCAAGCCCTAGACTGGAATCCCCAAGGAAAAAGGAAACGTTGCCGTCCAAAGCAGACCTGGCGCCGGACTATAATTGCAGAGGCGAAGGCTATTGGGAAGACTTGGAGCGAACTCAAGCACGAAGCTCAAGACCGATCCAGATGGCGGCGCACTGTGGACGCCCTCTGCCCCATCTAGGGGACATAGGACAATAAGTCAACTCCGATAAACCGTATTTGGCTAATAGATACATTAGTTATGAATTAGTGATAATATTTGACTACACAGGTTTATTGTGTATTGTATGCCAAGACACACATGCACCTATAAATGTAAAAGTGGAGATACACTGTGTTGACTGCTTAAAGTATATAAATGTACAGCTTTCGCCATCAAGACATTGTGTGTTTAATTATGAATAATTGTTATAAGACAATCTTATACAAATCAACCTAGTTCAACAATAAGATAATGTAATACAATGATAATATATATAATAGATATGTATATAAATATTAATATACATGGAAAACATCCATAATCCAAGAACAATTGGACATAATTCAGAGAAAAGGATCCATCCTCTAAAATATGTCATGAACGATTTATTTTTATTTTGACTGAAAGCTCAAATTCCATTGGCAGATTTTTGTGATAATGGATCAAATTTCCCTAAAGATGTTCAACTGTTCATGGTTAAGAAATTTTTGCAAACAAAACCCTGCAAACAAAAACTGATGACCAGGCCTCGGAGTATTTTTAGCACGGTAAGACTAAGGAGAGCTATGGAGTCTTTGTTAACATTAAAATTAAATTCATACTCATACTCATCCTCATTAATTAAGTTCGTCCGAATCGTTTTATAAATACTTAGACTACTTATATGTAATTAATTCTGTTTACATATATTTAATTAAATGTTATATTATAAAAAAGTAATAATATGTATATGTGTATGTTAATATTATTATATTACCCATATTGCAGTGTCATCGCTCCAATATTTTATTTAAGTACTTAACGTACCTACATACTATAATTACTGTTAAGATAAGGAACTATACGTTGTCACTGGCCGCTTTAGATAATGCACTTAATGACATCATATGTCATGTATCAACATATTTTGTTAATTCTATGGGGTTGTTTACCTTCATATTATTTGTTACTCGTCAATGAAGATGGTGGTGTATTTTTTATAGCTATTATTTATTTTATGAACTAAATTAATGAGGATGAGTATGAGTATGAACTTAATTTTAATGTTAACAAAGACTCCATAGCTCTCCTTAGTCTTACCGTGCTAAAAATACTCCGAGGCCTGCTGATGACACGCACACCGAATGTCACTTTACCAAACTGTACACAGTGGAAATACCTCCAAGAGACAAATGGGCCAACAACCAAATGTTCGTCGAAGAGGGACATGGATGGTTCCAAGAAAGGCAATGATGTATCTCAGAACTGTAAAACAAACCTAAATGCACTGGCTAACTCCAACAAAGTCATAATTAGATGGGTACCAGGGCACTCCGACATTAACAGAAACGAAGAAGCGGACGAACTTGCTAGAAAGGGCACAGACACACCCCTGGTCGGCCCAGAACCATTCTGTGGAATCACAAAACGGGATGCATATTCTCTGCTCAGCAACTTAGAAAGAACTAGAGACCGACTTAGAAAAAACTAGAGGACAAGAACACTCGAAAGCTCTAATCAAAGGGTTCAACAGCAAAACTGCTAAGGAGCTTTTAGGGCTCAAAAGACACAAAACCTGCACGGTGACTAGAATATTGACTGGACACTGTAAGTTGAACAAACACATGTTTCAAATTGGAAAGAAACAACATGTGACATGCAGGTTCTGCCAGGAGTTCGAAGAGATCTCTGATCCTGTGGACCACTAATGTCTAAAAGAAGTACCTACTTAGGGGTGCATGTATTGCAACCCTATGAGGTACAAAGAATTTGGAACTTCCTGGATTCCTCGGGCATTAGTAAAGAACTTTGAAGGGCCATCACAATAGATCACTGCTTGGTCGACGTGGCACTCAAAAGCCTGCAACGCCCCAATAATAGTAATAATAAAGAAGAAAGAAAGAAAATACATTTAAACTCCACAATACTTTTTCTGTGTCTTAGTTTAAAATTTCTATTGTATGTATGAATAACTATGTTTCATAAAGTTTAGCATGGAAACTCATAGTGTTGCAAGTTTTACAGGTTTAAAATTTAAAAACAGTCATCCACCACAAGGATAGATTACATTTCAAAGTCAATACAATCATAAGATATGTCTGCTTGTGTCACATATTTCATACAAAAAACAACTAAGGTGAAGGAAAATGGTAAAGTGACATTTGCATTTACGTGGTACCTATGTTTGTGTATGGAGTTAACTGCAAGTTTGAAGACCAGTCTAGATGGGAACAATTTTTCACCAATTTGATTAAATTGTCTGATCATCAAATCATGTGGTGTGGGCGGAATTTAGCTCGAGCTCGGGCAAGGAAAACGCGCGCGCCGCCTCGGCTGAGGCACGTCTACACTGGTCGTTTTGTGTGCGAGGAAATTGCCTTGCGCGTATGCTCGCTCTGTGTGTCCACACAGGGTCCCCGCCTAATGAGTTTTTCGGGATTTAAGCACAAAATAACATTTGATATTTACCAGTCACTTTTCGGTGAAGGAAAACATCGTGAGGAAACCAGACCAATCCCTCTGGGTTAGAAGATTGGATGACAGTCGCTTACATAAAAACTGGTGCCTATTCTTGGGATTAGTTGCCAAGCGGACCCCACACTCCCATGAGCCGCTGATACAATACCGGGACAACGTGAGGAAGATGATGAGTACACGGTTTAGGTGTAGGTAGCAGTTTTAAAATTAAATTAAATAAGCCTTTAATCCACATATGAATCACTTGTAAATACAAATGTTAAGTTGTCTTATTATAAAATGTCTCTTAGTGTGGTGTGCATGTCGGCATAGGCCTCTTCCAACTCTTTCCAGTGCTGTCTGTCTAAAGCAACTCTGGTCCAGCGGGGTCCTAGAGTAAACTGGATGTCATCTTCCCATCTGGTTATCTGTTGACCTTTTTTGCGCTTGCAACCGAGTGTCACTTGCTTGCTCCATTTTTCTTTGTTGTCGCGCAGCATGTGGCCTGTCCACCTCCACTTTTGTTGGTCGATACGCTCGAGTATGTCCTTTACTTTTGTTCTTCGCCTTATTTCCTCGTTCCGGATTCTGTCCCTTAGTTTTGTACCAAGCATACTTCTCTCCATAGCTCGTTGGCATTTGACGAGTTTGTCTCTATGTTCTGCTGTTAATGACCAGGTTTCACATCCGTATGTCATGCATGGGAGGATGCACGTATTGAACGTCTTTCACATTATATAGGTACCTAGGTCCTTACTTTTCATTATTTCTTTTAGTGACCAGTATTTTCCCCATCCACATGCAATTCGTTTGTCGATTTCTTTGGTCATTTGGTCTTTGGGGGAAATAATTTGACCCAGGTACACATACTCGTCGACATATTCAAAAGCAGCAGTTTAGGTAGGTTTTTAATGAATATTTATTTGAGGTTTATGCAATTTATATTTATATCCACCCTGTTATGGTAAAAGCCTCCTCCAATTTGTGACAATTGTCACGACATTGCCGTTTTGTTGAATATCTATTGACAAATAAATGCATTTTTAATTTTTTCAGTGTACTTTTGCGCGATTATGCCACTTCCAAAAAAGCAGAAAGTCTTGAACCTTTGCTACAAAAATTGGATTCAGAAGCAAGAAGATTTGGCCGCATTACCAAGAAAGACATTGATGAGGTTTTTGATGAGATAAGATCAAAGAATGACATCACTAGTTCCCAGTCGTTACTTGTAATAAGGTGTTGTGGTAAGAAAGTCAATATCTCTTGAAAATTATTTGAAGTATTAGTAAGTGAGCATACGCGCCTACTTACATATTTTAAATGTATGTATAAATAATGTAACAAATCTCCTATCCTAGCCTATCAATTAATGCTCTGCATCAAAACTAAAGACGTTATGTAGTTATCGTGCATTTCGCTCGTACTTGTCTGTACTTACATATATTGGTATCAGTTTAAGTTCGAATTGGCCTGACAGTGTAAATAATATTATAACAAACCTCTTGCTCTGACTAAGCTACATAAAATCTAATCATAAATGTGAATCATCTAATCATTTATTCACATTTATTATATAGGTGAACTTGTACCAGAAGAATTACCAGAACAAAGGACACTCTTAGTTCAAAAGATATGGAGTGTACTTACGGAACGGGGTATCCCTATGGACATTTCTCACTACAATGCTCTACTGAGGGTCTACATAGAAAATGAGCACCCATTTTCACCCGCCCAGTTCCTTGAAGAACTGGAGAAGAAAGGACTGCAGCCTAACAGGTTTGGCAACAACATTTTATGAACTGCTAACCTATGCCATCTATTGCCTAGAAGTTATCCGCCCCAGCATTACTATACAAACACATATCTGTAAAGAATATATTAGTCAAAATAGAACATATTTATATAAAAACCATAATTATTATTAACATTACAGGGTGACTTACCAAAGGCTTATGTGGCGTTATTGTCAAGAAGGAGATGTTGAAGGTGCAACAAAAGTTTTAGAAAAAATGAGAGAGCTTAGCATGCCAGTGTCAGAACCAGTTCTAAATGCCCTGGTCATGGGCCATGCATTCCACGGAGATACGGATGGTGCCAAGGCTGTCCTTGAGACGATGGCTGGTGCAGGTCTGCAGCCAACTAACCGTACCTATACTCTTCTTGCCTGTGGGTATGCTAAGCAAGGGGATATTGCAGGTGTTGAAAGCGTCATTAAAACTGCGACTGACAAGGATGCTTACTTGACTGATAAGGTATGTTCTAGCTCTAGCAGTTTTTTTAATCATTGGTTCCGGGTCTAACAAGTCTCACTTATTATTACATGAAAACTGGCAAGAACGAGAATAGATTCGCTAAAAGATAACTTGATGATTTAAAAACTAGGTAATATAAGCATTTTATTTCCTTAACATACAAAATATTTACAATACTGTTTAATTTATTAAACATGTGCATCTAACTTAATAAGCTAAGGCCCCTTTCTGGGTATAGGCCTCTTGAAGTAGTTTCCAGGCTTTTGGGTCTCCTGCTTTGTGTTTCCAGTCCTTTCCTGCCGTTTTTTCGATGTAATATATTATAATTTAAATACTTTCTTCCAGGATATTTTGGATATCATTGAACATCTAGCAATTGGAGGTCACAGTGACAAAATGGAAAGTCTTTTCCAACATCTTCAAAAGGGCATGGGCTACAATCAAGATGTATGCAATGTTATCCTACGGTTGCTCAACAAAGGGCAACTGGATGCGGCCAAAAAGATCATGAAAACCATGCCAAAGACTACCAACAATGATGACACGCCGTTCAAAGGGGCATTCTTTATTAAACAACTTTTAAGAGTTAAAAAGTCGCCTGAGGACATAATCAAGGCTTGCCGAGAACTTAAGGATGAAGGCCTAGTTCCTAATTCCATCTATATAGCTACTGAGTCAGCATTACAGCAAGGTCACGTTGAACTGTCTCAAAGTTTGTTCAAAGAGCTCCAAAAGGAAGGATACGAAATACGCCAGCACTATTACTGGCCGCTGCTCGCACAGAAAGGTCGGGAGGGTGATGAAGAAGGCCTTTTGCAACTTATCCGCGACATGGTGAAAGAAGGTAACATTCCCAGCGGAGAGGCTTTGAGGGACTATGTCATACCACATCTGATCAGAAAAGACACCCCTCTGAACATAATATTAAAACTCCAAATTGCGAATGTGCCGGTTGCACATGCGGCAAGAAACCTCATGATAGAGCTCTTACAAGCTGGCAAACTTAAACAAGCGGCCGAGGTTGCATTAAAATATAGACCTAGAGGCCAATACTCTTTGATCACGAGACCGCTAATTATTGCACTGAGCAAAACTAAAGATATTAATGCATTTTCCACTATTTTGCACGTTATTTGCAGCTCACAAAGTCAATTAACACAAACTGACGATGATGCCAATGATGACAGTCAACATGATATTGAGGTTGGTCGAATTGTTCTATCGGCTTTGAAAAACCTAGCCAATGTTTGATGCAGCTAAACAGCTGCTGCAAGCTATTCATGCAAAGGGCTTAAGAATTAGCTCTGAATCTGCAGAAGCTATTCAACAGTATTTAGGAAAGAACTTGACAACGGAGCTTTCGGAATTACTCTCTCAACTTACGTCACCTGATCTTGAAATCGCACCATTAGAAGTGCAGAGAGGTTATAATAACGAACCGCGAAACTCGGCTCAATTAGAGAAACTGCTGGCTCAAGGCAAGCCTGAAAGTGAAAAGCGCCTACAGAGACAACTTATTTCAGCTTACATTAAAGAGAACAATGTTGAAAAGCTTAATAAACTTTTGGCCGACTTGAAAGCTTCAAATTTTGAACTATCTAACTTGGTTCTTTCTCAGTTGTTCGAATTTTACTGTGTGAATGATGATTTAGAGAAGGCTAAGCAAATCCATTCCGAAATACTACAAAAAGATCCTGAATTTGTCTTGAATAAGTTTAAGCTTGTTCAGATGTCATATGCTTTAGTGAGGGCAGGTAAGGTGGAAGAAGCGATTCAGTTTTTGAAGGACAATAGACACGAGCCAGAGTCGGATAAAGGAAGTTTCATGCTCAACTCCAAATGCTGGCAAATGCTGAATAGCTTAGCTGAAAAGAAAGAAGATTCTAAAGTAAGTATCTGAAATTATGTGTTATTTTCAAAGCCAGTCATAACATTTGCTTATATATGCTTTACCGAAACGGACGATATTATAGTTCATTTTTCATCGATATTTTAGCATTGGAAAGAAGGTAAGCGATCTTAACGTATATTTTTATCAAAAAAACTCTTGAAAAATAAGTCAAAGCAAATAAAAAACAATTCTAAATCGTATAGGATTATTTTTATTTTTTGCTTTCATAAGTTATATAAACTAATTTAAAAAAAAAGCGTATCTCGATAATTTTCATTTAAAAGACACATCACGATTGTTTACCTTTTTTCTAAAAAAAACGCACTAAAGAAATCGGAAGTAATGATGGACGTCATAAGAGTGGTTTCCGCTTCGTTGCGAAAAGTGCAAATTGTGTAATTGTGAAAGCAAAGAATGCTAATACTAACGCTAATTGTTATTATAATTGCAAAATAATGCCCTAATTAATTTATTGGCTATTTATAGTTTAAGGAATCTAATATCCCTTACCCATACCCTTGATTTTTATCATGTCAGTTCTTTATGCAGTTTGTTGTTTTCTTCACATAAAATTCAACATGTATCAACAACCCAACCTAACATTTATTCGAGTATAACCAAAGCGTTATCCTAATATTAATATTTTCAACAGGTAATAGAAATGACAACGGTACTCCTAGACAACAACTACATTGAGCCATCCAACGTGATCTTCGGGCCCAGCATCAAAGTGTTCTTACTGAATGGTGACGTGGAGGCCGCGCTGAAGCAGTTTGAGGGCTGTTGCAAGCAATACAGGTGCACGCCGTGGAAGGGAGAGCTGATGAAGGTGCTCATCACCAAGGAAGACGCCAGTAGGCTGCAGTGGTTGGCGGATCTCAGCACCCAGGTTTGCTTTAAGTTTGATAATATATTATGTATTTAGGTTAATTGGGGCGCTTACAAGTGGTCAGAAATTGACTTGCCCCAACTCGTCTTAATTAGGTACTTACACTAGATTTGTTGTGGTCAAGGTAGAAAATATATCTGCTTGCATATGGTAAAACACTAATATGTGAGTGTATCTTGGCTTCGATTTTGGCTCGAAGTAATTAATTACGCGGTCGCTTTTGAATGAAGGACAAAGTTTAAACATAGCCACCCAGTTTTTTACTGGGGCGTAAGAAAGAGCACATCTACCTAAGACATTAAGAGCATTTTTTTTCGTTAATTTCAAGGGTGCATTCCTAACCTTATATTAAGTAACTTTCTCAAAGACAACGGTATTCTAATTAACTCCATTTCGGAGATAATCCAAAATTTGTTTTTATCTTATAAGGCCCTTGTGAGCACTTTACACACTTACTTTATACACTTGCCTTAGGGCCTGTTTACATATTGATTAGTGTTTAGTACGAGTGTATACATTTGCTACTAAACGTAAGTACTATCTAGGATGATTGATATTCAAAATGACATTGATATGTCACAGTTTTCCATTGTTTGGTTGAAATAAATGTAATGCCCGTGTTACAACTACGCTTTTAGTTTCCTTAAACGTACTTTATAACCATATAACTTTATCACAGCTCTTTGTTCAGTTTTATCCATTTTGAAAACAATTGATACAATATATTTTTAAATGAACAAAATATTCACGCCAACGAATTCAATTTTCGAACAGAGATTCCCAGAGACACGATTTTGCCGGAGGGACTATTGCAAATGGATCGCTAGCTTTTTGTTCGGCAGCCGTAGTAGACGGAAGCTGCTCCGATAGCATGAACATTAACGATGGCGTTCCGCAAGGTTCTGTGCTATCCCCAACACTGTTTTTGCTGCACATCAATGACATGTTGTCTATCGACGACATTCAAAAACTATGCAGACGACTTTTAAAATATAGTAACAGACTGCTCAAATTTTCTATGTTACGTTTCCAGATTCACGGCGAAGTGAACGTGCTCCATGACCTGGTACTCGCGTTCGTAGAGTGCGGCCGCCTGCGGCAGGCGCGCCGCATCCTCGAGACGCCCGGTCTGCAAGCGCGCCACCAACGGCTCAACGACGCCTGCGAAAGATACGTCGAGGTAATACTCGTAGAGTACTGTAAAGGGATACGGTCTATCTGTGGTGGGGAATGTAAACGATCGAGTTAGATTTCTGATAATCTATAATTCTATTTTTTCTTCAAACACTAAGAACACACATATCGACTACCATTAATGATTGCCGCTTTCGGAATGATTCGCCTGCAGATCTTTATTACTTCAGAAGGGCGATAGTTCTGAATTCAAATAATCGTTGCCAGTTATCTACCACGAGACTGAAGGTTTCCAACCTTCACATATCAGTACAGTAGGTATTTTTCTACAGCACATACTCTAGTGTGATGTAACGAATTCAAGTATTACTAGGCAATTTTTTTACATTAGTTTTATTTTGTGATTACAGGAAGGCAAATCCGAATATCTCGAAGGCCTCCTCGAGGCTACCAAACAACTGTCGCACATCGATCGCTCCAACATTTTCTACCACCTCCTCGTTACCTACTGCAAAGCCGATGAAACTGACAAAGCTCTCGGCCTCTGGACTATCCTGCAGGAAGAAGGCGAAATCCCGAGCGATCAATTTCTCGTTTACCTTGGCAAACACTTGAAAGCAAAGAAAAGGCAAGTACCATTCATCATTCCTGAAGAACAGGGCACAAACAAGCAAGTTAAGAGGGAGCAGCAGAGAGCTAAAAAAGTACAAACGAAACCAGATCAACCAAAACTTTCAAAGCAAGATGCAACAGCTAAGATTGAGAATTTGATTCACAACGGAGAAATTACCGAAGCACTGGACTACGCTGTTAAGACATTAGACGAAGGGACGATAGCAAAGCCTAATATACTGAAGTTTCTGCTGAAGAAACTCGCTGAGCAAGGAGAGGTCGAGAAGATACAAGAGCTAGGCAAGCGCCTGACAGAGCCCATGAAGCGTAATGTCACCTACGACGATAAACTAACCCTGGCCATCTTCACGAAGGGCGCAGGCCCGCAGCACATCGACAGTCTTTACGACGCCGTCAACAACGCCAAGTCCGACGAAGAGTTAGCAAAAGCCCTGGTGAAGTTCCCGCGAAGCAATGCTCTTGCTTCGGTCATACAGGATGATGTTTTTGTTGAAAAGTGTAAGTTTTAATGATCCTACATAGAAGGAACTATTTATAAGGATTACTTCATTTGTTATAAGTTTTAATTTTTGTTCTAATACTTTTTAGGGTCTATGCAAAATTCATAATTTTTATAAGTCCATACAGTTGTTACAAACGAACTATGCCTGTACTGGCAATGAAATTTCATATTTTCACATGTAACATACTTGAATTAAAGTGGTCTTTAAAAATATTAGGAATTGTTTGGAAGGTTTCTTTCGTAATTATTTTAATATTTATATTATCATAGATTTATTTTAATGGTAAAGATGTCAATGGTAATCAATGACAATTTATTACATTTCAGGTCGCAAAGTAGCCGAACTAGCAGCTTCCAGAGGACAACACATGCCAGCAAATCTTCTCTGGATGGAGTATGTACTAGCAGGAAAAGACCAGCAGGCTGATTCTCTCTGGGACAAATGCTTGAACAATGTCCAGAGCGTAGTCTTCAGACGACTACTGCAGGAGAGCCACGTCAGGAAACAACCAGAATTAATACAAAAACTTATAGCGGCAATGGAGAAAAACAAAAATATAACGCCAGGGTCGCATGCCAATGCATACTCTAGATTAATCAATTTGCATTTACTTGAAAATAAAGTCGAAGAAGCGCAAGCTGTTTTAGAAAAAGCAGTGAAACTCGGCGTACCCATCGACCAATTTAACAAAACTTCTCTAAGTAAGTTGAAAGAAGCCGTAGAAGCTACAGGACAAAGTTTCAAATATGCTGTTTAGATTTACTTTACTGTGATTTGTTTTATTATGTAGTGTAATCATAGGCCTTGTAAATAATATTGTGAAATTAATACAAGTACTGAGTATTCATTATTATAATGTACCTTATTAATATTATATTAGATGTCATTAAATTCTTAGTTAATATATTACTCTTTGCTTTAAAAAATACTTTCCTACGGTTCCCTGTACTGGCAATGAAATATCATTTTATTCATTTTAAAGGTCCTTTTTTTAGTTTTTCTTAAATAACTCGTAAACGGTGGCCCATAGCAAGAAATGTTCTTAGAGGCAAATAATCTACATAAAATTGTCTACAAAAAAGGTATAGTACACTTTTTGAAAGGATCGATATTTAAAAAGATATTAAAGAGGGAAAGTTAATCAAAATCAATTCTAAAGTTCCTTTTCTTTAGTTTTTCGTAAATAATTTGTAAAGTATGACCCATAACAAAAAAAAAATGTCTGATACATAAATAATAACCTTAACATTTTCTATAACAAACATACACAACACTTTGCGCTAGGATCAATATTTAATTTAAAAAGATACTAAGCGGGAATATTAATAAAAATCAATTTTAAAGACCCTTTTGGTTTTTCATAAATAACTTTTAAACGGTAGGTAGTAAAACACGTTCTTATACATAAATAATGCACATAATATTTCCTACAAAAAACATAAAGGGCCTACGCTAGCTGACGCAGACGCCCGCCGCGTGCGCACGCACGCGGGTGCTATTTGTAGGTGAAAATAGGTTTTTTTTTTTTTACAAAATTTTATGTAGATTAGTCGTATTTTTGTTTCAGAACATTTTTTGATTTGGGCCACCGTTTACGGATTATTTACGAAAGACTGAAAAAATACCTTGAAATTGATTATAATTAATATCTCATTAAATATTGATCCTAGCGAAATCATGTACGGAACTTGTAGAAATCTTTATTTTTATTATGTGTATAACATTTTTTTTGCAATGGGCCACCGTTTACGAGTTATTTGTGAAAAACTAAATAATAGGGACCTGTGAATTGATTGTGGTTTACTTCTCCCTTTAATATTGTTTTAAATATTGGTCCTAGAGAAAATTGTTCTAAAGGTTTTTTCTAGAAAATGTTGTGTTAATTATTTATGTAAAGGACCCTGTTTTGTTATGACCTGCGGTTTACGAGTTATTTACGAAAAACCAAGAAGCGACTCTAAAATTGATTATTATTAATATTCCCGCTTTATTGTCTTTTTAAAAATTGATCCTAGCGAAAAGTGTCCAATATGTTTTTTGTAGAATATTTTACGTTTATATATTTTATATAAACTAAAGAAAAGGAACCATAGAATTGATTTTAATTAAATTTTGCTCTTTAATATGTTTTTAAATATTGGTCCTTTAAAAAAGTGTACTGGATCTTTTTTTTGTAGAAATTTTTATCTAGATTATTTAAGTTTAACAACGTTTTTTGGTATTGGCCACCGTTTACGAGTTATTTAGGAAAATATAGAAAATGGACCATATAATCGATTTTTTAATTAACTTTCCCGCTTTAATATCTTTTTAAATGTTGATCCTAGAGAAAAAGTGTATGGAATCTTTCTTTATAGTAGGAAATTTTATATAGATTATTTGCGTCAAAGAATGTTTCTTGTTATGGGCCACCGTTTACGAGTTATTTAAGAAAAACTAAAAAAGGGTAACTATATTATATTATATTATAGCTTTAATAACTATAAGCATTTATAGCTTTTTCTTTCCGTGGGTTTATTCCGTGACTGTCTATGAATTTAAAAAAAAAACACAGCTCGTGTGTAATGTGCTTTAGGCTATGGTCATGCAAACGGACGAAATGAGTGAACGAATGAAACGCAAATTGGCGGGAACGAGAAAATCAAGCGTCTTATTTTCGGGTCCGTGACGTGTGAAAGTTTGTAGTTTGCAAGTAAAACAACTAAAATTTGAAAAATAAAATGTTTTATCCGGTGAATTCACTGAAAAAAGGCGGCAGATTTCATTTATGTTGGGTGGCGGATTCCTGGCCTGACTGTTTTTCTTCGATAACTCAACGCCAACTATGGTCTCAAGATATAAGAAAACTTTGGTAAGTTGCTTTCGGGTATTTTATTAATTAAGTACCAATGAAAAGATTTTTGATTAACATATTTGACTTACGTATTATTTAATTTAAATGACTTTGTATTTGATTTCAGCGATGACTTATTACAAGTTATGACCAATGAGTCTGGTCGCGTCTCACACCGATTTTCGCTCCGTCTCAGCTCTCAACTCATGCGGGGATTAGTCCGGCTGTATCAGAAGAAAGTCAACAGCATGTTAAGTAAGGAAAAGTACTAATACTAAACTAGTGTCTACTGTCTAAATTATACTTGTTTTCAAAGGTACCAAGATGGGAGTTTACTTCCATAACCTCCTTACATTGCAAAAATTAGGTAGGTATACAGCATTATAAATCCTTTTAGTTTATAGTAGGTATTATCCTATCCTAACGGTGGAGACCAAAGTTGCTGTACATATTAGTGGCCATGACAACTTTGCTCACCAGGATTTTAATTAACTAATATGTTTATACCAATATGATCTATGTCACTTTTATTTCTTTTTCAGCTGAGTTATGCATGCTTAATGCAAGAATTATGAAAAACTCAAACAAAAAGTAAGTTATTGTTTTTTTTTTTGTGTCCACATAATATGTTGTATTATTAACCTTGAAAGAGTTCTGCTAACCAAATGGCATGCAGTAGTCAAGTGGCCAAGTGATTTAAAGCATATAGTGAGGAAACCTGAATACAGTGACCAACTTATTCTAGATGCTAATCAAGAGGTCCAGGATCAATACTGAAACCACTTCCTCTTAAAATCTGCTGTTTTTCATATAGGTAGGTATTATGACACAATTTTAAATGGAATAGAGAGTGCACTACTATATTTTTGATTTGAAATACACTATGTTTCTAAATCTTTATGTATAGGTTATATATAGGAGACCATGTACAATTGTGGATTGTATGTAATGTATGAGCTAAAAATATTAAAAAAAAGATCTTGATTAAAAACATCATAATAAACAGCATAACAGCATCAACATGTGTTAACCAGATACAACATCCAAGATGAAGCAGAAGAGGTGCAGAGACATATGGTGCCGATGTTGGAGCTGTCAGCTCCGTTGAGGGAGCCTGTCCCAGAGCCAGAGGAAAGAGTCGAGGAAATGATACTGGTAAATAAAAACAATTTTTACTCCACCCTTGCTACCTGATGTTAGCTCCACCAAAGATACATTGATTGAGTAAAATGTGTAAAATCTAAGACAATATTTTCTTAGACTAACTCTATGACAATCAATTCTCTTTGGCTCTACTATCCTTGTGCCACCAATACCTACACAATTTAATAAAATTCTGCCCACTATCTGTAAGGATTTGTTTTTAGCACATTAGGTAAAGTAAGAATAGGCTAACTTGGCAGCCAAGGGTGTGGGCACGGTAAATCAGAGGAGGGCAGGTGCCCTCCCCCTGGAGTTCAAATTTTACATACAATGTATGCTCCTCTTCCCCTCCCCTAGGCCTTTGGTGATATGCCCAGACTGTGCAAGGTTATTTAAACGTCATAATTTTATAAAAGTTTGATGTTTAAAATAACACTTGCACAGTCTGAGCTATCTACATCACTGCCAACTTAGCTTGGTCTAACTCTACTCATACTCTTCATATGGTACAGTACCTACTATGGATAATATTGGATATCTGTATTGAATGTTCTGTTTATTAATCTTATTTTCAGCAAAGTGGTAATGCCGTGGCCAACATTGAAGACATCACACTGAAAGAAGTTGCCATTTCCGACTTTCAACTTCCACTGAATGTAAGTACATCTGATGCTGGCATACCTACTATATACCTAGTGTATTTTAACCCATAGGCAGTTATATATGTTGACGCGCCTAAACACTAGTTTAGTGTATTATTATTTTTCTCAGACCGTGGGGACCTTATACATCTCCAAACTTAATGTATTAACCGTGGAGACTATACATCTCTGTCATATTGTATAATATACTTATCTCTGTCATATTGTATAATATACTTGACTTGGTACATACTAGTTATGTACAGAATGTAGCATTAGTTTATGAGACTGCTAGTTTAACAGTCCAGACGCGGTTTATTTATTTAGTATAAATTTTATTTTGACACTTGGAGAGACTTTACACCTCCAAATTTTATTAGTATTAGTACTCTGACATTGGGGTCCTTTTACATCTCCAGATTTAATGTGTTTTTAACCATAGAGACTATACATCTCTATTGTATTGTATTAATTATTTATTTTAAGATTATTATAATGTAATGTTTACCCAGGTATTGGCTGTTGTATTTATAAATGTTGTTATGTATTTTTCATGTCACTATATGATGTTACTATAAATGTTGTATTGACTTGTAAAAGAGCCCTTGAGGCCTACTTGCAGAATAAATTTTTGAATTTTGAATTTGAATTTTGAATAATTGTCAGATTTAAATCATAATAATAAAGTACCCAGTAATTAACAATAAACATAATTAGTATTCAATACAATTAGTTCAAGTGTTCTTTAAGCGGGATATTAGCGAGGCAGAGCTTGTTTATGGTGCGCTGATGCAAAAAACTCGAAGTAGCCAGCATCATGCTGCGAAAATCATTAAGATAGTACAAATAGACGTTATAATGTAGCACCAGAGCACCACTTGAATCTAACGACGTTCGGCGCACATATGCCGTTTGGACGTGTTCTCACGGGTCGTGTTTGGTAATTACTTACATATGTTAGTGATTTTTTGTGGCGAAGTTAATCTTAGGCGCCAGCAAGCAAGCAAGCAAGCAGGCCAGCAAGACTAGCAAGAGCCGGGATGGAGTCGAGGGAGTGGACATTCTTTGATGTGGCTTAGCGCATGAAACACGCATCCGTGAGTCCACGTTTCGCCTAAGTGGTCTTTGCTCAGTCTATAACAAGAAGTCTCGTATCCATGTGTAAATTGTAATAATAATCTCGCGTATACCTAATCTCTCGTTAATACCTACGCCTTAGGGATGTACTACCTAGTGCATCTAGCCAGTCCTGAAAACCTAAATCTCTCTTACGCTTCGATATATTTATTTAATATTTACAGAGAATTACAGTTTAAAACTAATACACTGTGAAATGACAATTCCATACTATAAGTATGTACAATCATGATTGAATTAAAACACTAGATTCCCTTTTATCCGTCATCTCACAAAATCTCAAGCATTCCTTACACACATCCTCCCATCGCCCCGCAAGCAGGTCACATTCGGGTGCTGAAACTAGGAGCGCATTCAGCAGGGTCAGGGCACGAGGTATGGACGAGTTTCTATACGCCACCGTGCGTGCCGTTGGCACTGCTGAACAGAGGCCGCACTCGCGGTCTGAGGGTTCCAGACTAGCGTGGATGCTTCTAATTTGCTTCTTACCAGAGCGTAGTAGAGGACTCTAATGACACCTGGATCATTAAAATATTTGACGGTGAGAGTGACAAAGCCCAACCTTCGAAAGCTGCAGGTGGCAAGCGCTCTGATGTGGTGATGAAAGGTCAGTCGCGTGTCAAAAATAACGCCAAGATCTTTCACTGAGTCGACTCTGGTAATAGGCACAGATCCAAGTAAATATTGAGCATATATAGGGGCACAGGCTCGACTAAAGGTACAAACTTGACACTTGGCCGTATTAAAGCTAAGTTTATTATACAAGCTCCAACGGAACACGGATGCAATGTCCTCCTGCTGCGATTCACAATCTGCCTTCTTCTCCACCCCATAGATAAGTTTTAGGTCGTCAGAATAGAGGAGGCAGCGGTCGTTACGGACTACTGATGGCAAGTCATTTATCATAATTCCAAATAGGAATGGGCCTAAAATTCAACCTTGGCTGACGCCAGAACGAGTGTGATACGGATCCGATACCAAATGACATGCTGAACGTTTGTTGTCGATTACGCAAATAGCTGGCGAAGAAATTTAGCCGGTTTTGACTGAAGCCATTTACGTCAAGTTTATGCAGCAGGACATCATTATCGACCCGATCAAAGGCTTTACAGAAATCAAAGTAGAGGACATCTACTTGAATACCCATATCAAGGTGTTCCGAGATAGTCAAGGTCAGGAGGTTAGCATATATATATATATATCCCACTAGCGCCGTCACCGGATATGGCTACGGTGTGCACCCGAGACAAAGCTATAGACATGCATAGCGCTGTCTCGATCGCACACCGTCGCCACCGCAACAGCGCCCGTCTGCATTCTGAAATAGGGCTCGATCATGAGCAACACTCACAATTTTTGCAGTAGGTAACAATGCGCATTTTTTCCGGAAAGTGTGCAAATAAAAAAACTGCACTATGTGCACTGGTCGCTAGCGACTTAGGCCTCATTCGTACAAGAGTTTAAAAAGCATCGCGTTACCTATATCCTGACGTTAGAAGTTCCGTATACCTACGGAATCGAATACGCTAAATTCGATTTAACGGCCAACGCTCAATGTAGAAAATCTAACAACGCTCGATAAAAATGCGCCACCGCCATCGTGAGAATTAGGCCGGCGCCCCACTGCAGCGCACGCTATGTACACGACCCACGTTCCTATACAAAATTTCGTGGGCTTGCCCACGGTTTGGCCGGCGCCCCCCTGCTGCGCACGCTACATCCACGGCCCACGTTTTAATACAAACCGTGGGCAAGCCCACGAAATTTTGTATAGGAACGTGGGTCGTGTACATAGCGTGCGCTGCAGTGGGGCGCCGGCCTTTGTATTAAAACGTGGGCCGTGGATGTAGCGTGCGCAGCAGTGGGGCGCCGGCCTTATACCTACACGGACATCCATTTGTGTCATTGAAACGCTTTTTACGCGCGTTTTAAAAGCGCTCGTACGCGAATGAGACCTTATATTATCCTGCTTTGTTGTTATAGCGAAAGTTTAAATTGTTGAAGACCTTTAGTTGAGAATGTTAAGATGAACCATTATCTCCCCAGGACGGTTTCGGCGAGGTGAACCCCAACCAGGCGTTGGAGCTGCTGCTGCTGGAGGACCGCACGCTGGAGCACATGCTGGGTGCGCCGGACGCCAGCCAGCCCGCCACCAGCGCCGCCGGCCCCTCCGGCCTCCAGCTGGACCGCACGCTGGAGCACATGCTGGGCGCGCTGGACGCCAGTCAGCCCGTCGCCGGCCCCTCCGGCCTCCGGCTGGACCATACCATGGAGCGCATGTCCGACCATGAGACCACTTTATTCAGGAAATGTACGTGATTATCTCAATTACAATTTGATCCGAAAAATGGCTAGTCTAAATATAATTTACAGAATGTCTAGTCGTATTCACAACACTACAGCCGCAACAACCTGTCGCCATATTACTATACTGTCTTGTATTAGTCCAGCTGACAGGGAAAGACCTAGCTCTATATAGCTAGCTCCCTATCGTTATTCCCCACAGAAAAAAAAAAAATTCAGTGTTAATCCCCACAAGATGAAAGGGTTGTTCTCGTCTGTTACCACCAAGTTACGATACGTTACAACTGGTCACAGGGAGAAAATCCCGGTAGAAACCAGTTGTTTAATGTTATTAGATATATAGATAATGTTATTTCACTGGCACTTTTTCTGTTCGCAGCTATAGCGCAGGATCTATTGCCTGAGGAATTTGAAAAAGGTATGCTATTTAAGTTGGAGCTAATGTACCTACTTGCGAATCAATTCCTTCCCCTACGACTTACCAGTTCCCAGCACATCCTAAAATTCAATGATTTAGTGTGAGGGACAAGTTCTTAAATTATTGTTTTTTGTCGCCAATTTTAGTTATTTATTTTAATCATAATCCAGCATTTTACGGTGACGCCTAGGTGGTACCTACATTTTTATTATTTCTAGCGTTTCAACCACGTCAATTCAGTGTAAGCATTTTTTACTAAAATCCTTTGAATTGTTATTTAATAGAGTACTTCTATTACACAACCAAAGAGCCGTAAAACTACCTGCGTGCATACTGCCAATTGATCGGAAATGGTGCATGATAGTAATTTGGAAAAACTGAACTACCTCTTTAATAATATCCCTTCCATTATTTATGAAATGTTTATTTTCTTTTTTTATGTTTCGTATCCACACAGATATCCCAATTCCTGAAATCCCGCCTCCGGCCCTGCCCGTTCCCACTGAAAAAAACGTTAGTTTCGTTTATTTCTTTATGTAGCGTAATGAACACATATATTTGGGGCATTTCACGCCAAGTGGCCAGCGAAAAAAAGTCAGGTCATAGAATTTGCTGATATGTGGAATATTTAGACTCTTCGATGTCCTGAATTTATGTATATTTTTATTTTGTTTTTATTCGGCACCGTTTCCAGAGAAGTGCATTATTCAAAAGCTGATGTTGCTATTATTTAATAAACTGAAAATATTTCATACAAAAGAACCGGAAATAAAAATTTCATGTCGAATTTATATAAAGTTCGGTATTTTTGAAAAAGAAAAATATTTTTACTCCAAAATGTAGCTTTGTTCATTAAAAATGCCTGGAAAGTTTGAGAAAGGGATCTGCATTAGTTTTGGAGATACCTATGTACATGAACTAAAGTGCAAACGTGCCGGTCTGAGCGTCGTACTCCTTAGTAACCCAGTCAAAGGTTTTCACCTAGGAATGGCAAATAATAAGGCAGTGTCTTACGTGAGCGAATAACTCGCGAACGCGAAGCGGCGCGGCGCGGGTGAATTCAATCCTTTGATACCTATGGAAATGTCCTACGTGGGCGATCTCCGAATGCCGTTGGGCCGCCGCGCCGCATTGCATTCGCGAGTCATCGCTCATGTAAGTCGCTGCGTAAGCTGGAAGCTTGTACACCGGTTTTTTGTATGAAATTTTTTTAAAAAGTCAAAATTATTATTTGATTATTACTGCAAGAAAGAGCAATTAATATTGTATAAAAATAAATTTTAAAATATTTTTTCAGTTTATTAAATTGTATTTGATTTTGTCCATTTTTTAAATGCTTCTAAACCGGAAACGGTACCGAATAAAAATAAAATAAAAATATACATAAATTCAGGACATCGATTAGTATAACTATTCCAAATATCAGCAATATATGACCGGACATTTTTTTTGCTGCCCACTTGGCATGAAATGCCCCATTTATGTATTAGATACTTTGACTACAACGAGAAGCCTGCTAAAGGAGGTTGTTGCCGCTAAGTCGCTTAAGACTTTGCTGGCCGAGCGTACCTTAACCAGTAGATAACTCCTTGGGTATTTTACAAAAACGAGGTCGTGAAATTTCATAGTGTATCTATCATTTTTTGTGCGTGTTTCTATCAATTTTGGTGTACGTATGTGTATCTACACCAACATTAAGGTACTCAAGTTGTGTATAGCAGGTGCGTATTACTACTTTTTCTCAAAATTGTAATGAAATGTTGACATGACTTCAAATTAGGTCCGGAAATACTACATATCAGGTGCGATGAGTGAAGATGATATGTAAAGGAATTTCATACAGCCTTACACACCTAGGCCTGTAAGGTAAACTTCTTTTGTTTTTAAACGTCAAATTATGGCACGTCTTGGCATTCAACCATAAAAAACCTATAAGAAAAATTCTGCCATTATGCTTTTTTTCTTTTTTTTTTGTCTTTTTTGTTTCTTTTTCTTTTTTGTGTATTTTAAATATTGTTTCAGGGTTACCTAAAGGGAAACGAAATAGTTATTTAAGAGCCCTTAATCCTTGGAGCGTTCTCCGATTTCACGAAATAACGCTCGATAGATGGCGTTGGCGCTCGGTACGCGAGCGCCGGCAACGCGATGCGCGTTTCAATGCAGACTAGAATAATCTTGATAGTTTTCAATATAATTTCAAGCAACATTAATTTTAGTGTTATATGATATCATAAGGGCACTCTTTATTTTATTTTATATGCACAGTAGTTTTTTTTATGTACACTACTACTAAGTGTACAGACTACAGAGTGTACTATAACCCTTGCTCTTTATTCTGTCTCTTTCACACCAATGGAAAATGAAGAAGTTAGTAAATGACTGCAGGTATAAATAAAGTATATTAGTGCGATAGAGAGACAGATAGTGTTTCGTTGTCGTATCGTAAACGATTGGCATGTTGGCCACACACTTGCTTGTTGCCTAGCCAAAATACCAATCGTTTGCGTATATTAGTGCGATAGAGAGACAGTAGTGTTTCGTTGTCGTATCGTAAACGATTGGCATGTTGGCTACGCACCCATGATACCTAGCCAAGAAGCCAATCGATTGCGCATATTAGTGCGATAGAGAGACAGATAGTGTTTCCTTGTCGTATCGTAAACGTTTGGCATGTTGGCTACGCACCCATGCTGCCCAGCCAAGATGCCAATCGTTTGTGCATATTAGTACGAGAGAGAGACAGATAGTGTTTCGTTGTCGTATCGATTGGCATGGTGGCTACGCACCCATGCTGCCTAGTCAAGATGCCAATCGTTTGCGCACATTAGTGCTATAGAGTTTCAGTGTTATTTGAAATCACTTTAGGGTTTGTATTATTATTTATGACCCGAATGAAGTCCATCCAGGTTCTTATGATGGAGTCAGGAGTTGGTCATCAGAACTCCTAATCTACTCATTATAATTCCATCGTGCTTGGGCTCAAAAGATTTGCCCTGACGAACACCATCGATCTAGATGAGGTCCAGGGTCTCATGACGGAGTCAGGAGCTGGTCACCAGAACTCCCCAGAACTCCTAATCTACTCATCATAACTCCATCGAGTTTGGGCTCAATAGATTTACCCTGATGAGCACCATCAATTTAGATGAAGTCCAGGGTCTCATGATGGAGTCAGGAGTAGGTCACTAGAACTCCTAATCTACTCATTATAATTCCATCGTGTTTGGGCTCAAAAGATTTGCCCTGACGAGTACAATCGATCTAGATGAAGTCCAGGGTCTCATGATGGAGTCAGGAGTTGGTCACCATAATTCCTAATCTACTCATCATAACTCCATCTTGTTTGGGCTCAATAGATTTGCCCTCACGAGCACCATCAATCTAGATGATGTTCAGGGTCTCATGATGGAGTCAGGAGTTGGTCACTACAACTCCTAATCTACTCATTATAATTCCATCGTGTTTGGGCTCAAAAGATTTGCCCTGACGAGTACCATCGATCTAGATGAAGTCCAGGGTCTCATGATGGAGTCAGGAGTTGGTCACCAGAACTCGTAATCTATTTATCATAACTCCATCGTGTTTGGGCTCAATAGATTTACCCCGACAAGCACCATCAAATTACCATTATGATGAATAGATTAGGAGTTCTGGTGACCAACTCCTGAGTCCATCATGAGACCCTCGAATTAATCTAGATCGATGGTACTCATCAGGGCAAATCTTTTGAGCCCAAACACGATGGAGTTATGATGAATAGACTAGGAGTTCTGGTGACCAACTCCTGAGTCCATCATGAGACCCTGGACCTGATCTAGATTGATGGTGCTCGTCAGGGCAACTCTATTGAGCCCAAACACGATGGAGTTATGATGAGTAGATTAGGAGTTCTGGTGACCAACTCCTGACTCCATCATGAGACCCTGGACCTCATCTAGGTCGATGGTGCTCGTCATGGCAAATCTCATGAGCCCAAACACGTTGGAATTATAATGAGTAGATTAGGAGTTCTAGTGACCAACTCCTGACTCCATCATGAGACCCTGGACTTTATAGAGATTGATGATGCTCGTCAGGGCAAATCTATTGAGCCCAAACACGATGAGGTTATGATGAGTAGTTTAGGAGTTCAGGTGACCAACTCCTGACTCCATCATGAGACCCTGGACCTCATCTAGATCGATGGTGTTCATCAGGGCAAATCTATTGAGGCCAAACACGATGGAGTTATGATCAGTAGATTAGGAGTTCTGGTGACCAACTCCTGACTCCATCATGAGACCCTGGACCTCATCTAGGTCGATGGTGTTCGTCAGGGCAAATCTATTGAGCCCAAAACACGATGGAGTTATGATGAGTAGATTAGGAGTTCTGGTGACCAACTCCTGACTCCATCATGAGACCCTGGGCCTCATCTAGATCTATGGTGCTCGTCAGGGCAAATCTTTTGAGCCAAAACACGATGGAATTATAATGAGTAGATTAGGAGTTCTAGTGGCCAACTCCTGACTCCATCATGAGACCCTGGACTTCATCTAGATCGATGGTACTCGTCAGGGCAAATCTTTTGAGCCCAAACACGATGGAATTATAATGAGTAGATTAGGAGTTCTAGTGACCTACTCCTGACTCCATCATGAGACCCTGGGCCTCATCTAGGTCGATGGTGCTCGTCATGGCAAATCTCATGAGCCCAAACACGTTGGAATTATAATGAGTAGATTAGGAGTTCTAGTGACCAACTCCTGACTCCATCATGAGACCCTGGACTTTATCTAGATTGATGATGCTCGTCAGGGCAAATCTATTGAGCCCAAACACGATGAGGTTATGATGAGTAGTTTAGGAGTTCTGGTGACCAACTCCTGACTCCATCATGAGACCCTGGACCTCATCTAGATTGATGGTGCTCGTCAGGGCAAATCTATTGAGCCCAAACACGATGGCGTTATGATAAGTAGATTAAGAGTCCTGGTGACCAACTCCTGACTCCATCATGAGACCCTAGACCTCATCTAGATCGATGGTGTTCGTCAGGGCAAATCTTTTGAGCCCAAACACGATGGGATTATAATGAGTAGATTAGGAGTTCTGGTGACCAACTCCTGACTCCATCATGAGAACTTGGACTTCATCCGGGTCAAAAATAATAATGCAAATGCAAACCCTAACGTAATTTCAAGTAAAAATGCGTTTTTCAGAAAATCGCATCCAAATAACACTAGACCCTACTCATAGTGTTGTGTTCCTGCCGGTGAGTAAGGTTGCCAGAGCTCAACGAGGGGCGGGAGGGGGTTAGAGTCGGCAACGCGCATGTAACTCCTCTGGAGTTGCAGGCGTACATAGGCTACGGATACTGCTTACCATCAGGCGGGCCGTAAGCTTGTTTGCCACCGACGTAGTATAAAAAAAAGGACCACTGAAAATCCATCAATAAGCGAGAGTCTGTTAAGCATAGTGTAAAAAATGAACTTTTATTAAGATTTTCTAATCGCAGTATATAGCACTTCTCGGAACTCCGTAGCTGATTACGATCGCAACGAATGCCTGACAATCGAGCACAGGTCCGTCCTCTAAGCGCGCTCCGCGCGGACTGAGAGCGGGGCGTCGCTGCTGCGTGATTTATACGTGTTTTAAAAAAATATAAATTTACGGCAATGTAGGTCCCATAGTTATGATTTTTTTTTTATAGGTTAACATAAAGTTACAGTTTGCTATAATATTATTTTTAAAGCAAAATATGCGTACAATTTGCGGAAAAAAAATATAATAAAACCCTGTTTTCGCCAAAAAAATGAAGAAAACTCGGAAGGTATTTTATCAGTTTTTTCAAATGAATCTTCGATTGTTAATCATTCCAGCCCCTCGTACGAGATATGTTGAATCAAATTGTAGTCATTCATGTACCAAATGATTCTTGTTTACAGCAAAATTGAGAACCGAAACGCCACATCTCACTGCAAAATTTGGAAAAGACTCCCAAAAAAACTCATTAAAAAAGAGGTTTAAAAGAGAAAATGAAAATTTGAACTGTTGGAGCCGCTAGTTTAGGAACCGATTATTTAAGTACGTTACCAGTTTTTGAATAAATACTAATAGTTACGTCGTAATCTTGAATGAAAAAGGAAGCATTTTACAAAATACGCTCGTCTGTAGGAATAAGGACTCTTAAGATAAAAGTGCAGAAAATAGGAAATTCGCAACGAGTGGTGATAAATTAAAACACGACCGAAGGGAGTGTTTTAAATCGACACGAGTTGCGAATTACCTATTCGCACGTGTGTCGTACAACGTTTTACGGTACATATGGCTCTTAAAAGTTTCGACATATGCACAGAAATTGCTCATTCACTATATGTATTGTAAAGATATTTATAGGGCTGTATCTCTTAAACCGTGCGTCGTAGCGCAAAAATAATCAAATTTTTGTTCCCCTTTTAACAATAAATATAAAAAAATATATAAAAAAAGCGAAAAATGGCTAAATGGCGTGCGCCATAGCGCCAAAATCAAAATAATTTTTGTTCCCCTCCAATACCCCACACACTGAATAACCATCAATATATGACATATCAATATATGATATGTATGTATATGAATATTAAGACCTCAACAATCATCCTATTTTTTTATTTCATTGCAAGTTTGAGAAAAACACTATACAAATCTCGGCGAGAAACGGGGTTGCCGGCCGCGTATCCCTATCCGTCCTCGCTACGCTCGGCCGTCTATATCTACTTGGCCTGCAACCCTTCGTTTCCCGTCCTCTATAGTAATGTACTATTGTTTTTATTATGTTCAGTTGTAACATTATTTAGTATTAGTATCTAATCCTGTGATACCACTAGGCTCCCGACGCCGGAGCCGGCGGCGCCCGCGCAGGCCGCTCCGCCCGCGCAGCTCCCCGCGGCGGCACCGCAAGAGCCGGAGATCGTCACATTAGAGGTTTTTTATTTATTTTACAGGTGCCGGCAAACGTCTTGAACAAGTGAAATTCACCTGGGCCTGTAAGTTCGTTTTTTCCAATATGCTGGGAAATGTTCACCTTATTGTATCAAAAATAGTACGGGAATTGCTTCATTATGGTCATACTCAAATTAAAAAAAATCAAACCATTATTGTCGTGTTTTAGCGGACGGGAAGTTATTACTGTATTGATTTTACATTTTTAAAACATGTATCCACTAAGAAAAACGCAAACAGCCAACTAATATAGCCTCGTGCCGCGTCTACACGACCCGATCAGCACCATTTCCAGTTATAGAATAGAGTGTGATAATAGTTCTTACAAGACCGCCGAGTATGATCGTGCGAATACTGCATAATAAAATCAAAGACTATATAATAATTATTTTACCTTATTTCCTCGCATGTTTGGAGAAAACCATTATATATGCCTCGGCAGGAACAGCAATTTGTGGATTCGTCTTCTTCGTCAAAAAAAATCTAAACTCATCCACGAATTACCCTTTCCTGACATCTGCAATAATGTACTATTAATCCTATCATTATTTGCGTGACAGAGTTGGAATTACAGTACAACAGTGTAACTTTGTACTGTATTTCGTCTTGTTAGAGACGTTTGCCGATGCCTATACTAAAAACCGTTTCAAATTATTGTATTGTAACGAACTCCGAGGCCTTAACTTTGACCGGTTTCGATTCCCGACTGCGAAAGAAGATTTTTAAGAAGATGAAAGTGACCTTGCAAGTTTCGGTTCGGCTTCAGATTTCTCCCCATTTAAATTGCGCAGCCTGCCTGCACCCTGTATTTAGGTTTGGTTTTAAATGTACCTAGACACTGGAAGAAGGGGAGCCGCAAGCCAAGCGCCGCAGGAGGAACAAGTTGATCATAGACAAGAAACATCAGCTCTCCAAGAAGTTCCTTCGCCCGAGGATCGAGAATATTCATGTCGACTTGCGCTGTGAGGTGGGTATTAATTCATATAAGTTAAATAAACATATATAATGACAACGTTTTATACTATTTTACGTCACACATGCAGCTGAGCAGAGACATCATGTCATCCATGTTCCTAATCTAGAAAAGCCATTTGAGGACTTCACAAGTCACATACACTTTTAAATTTCTCTGCGAATATACTCAGTTTCCTTCATCGAAAAGCGACTAGTAAAATGTCAAATGATATTAATTATTAAGTTCCAAGTATGGAGGGTAGAGGTACCTCCACCCTCCTTAGTTCCAAGGAAAAAAGTGCCGAACCAGCCGGGTTCGAACCTGCGACCTCCGGAATCTTACAAATATTTTATTATTTGCTCCTTGCTAAATTAAATTTTTGGACAGTTTTTTTCTCGATTTTGGCCACAGTACTATAGAGACTAACAAGCAACGCTAAGCGGTCGTCGTAGTCTATGGGTGTTGCTATATTAAGTGTGTCACATGCGTGTTTCTGACTTATGAAGCAATCGTTTCTACTATACAACAAGTTTGAAAATGTATTAATTTTAATTTACTATATATGCCTCGGCAGGCACATCAATTCGTGGATTGCAATCGATCCGAAACTTATCCACGAATTGCCCTTTCCGGCCTCTGCCATAATGTACTATTATTCAAAACTATTATGTATATTAGTGTTCATGAATGTATGTACAGATAACAGTAGAAGAGTCGATAAATAAATTTTATGCATAAAGCAATTAGTGTTTCTATGTGTTTAAAAGCCTGGTCCGAAAGATAAATGTAGTGAACGAGCGGTACCCCAGAATGACAACGGTAGTTATAGTGAAACTACCCTCTGAGGTTCACTCACGGTACGATTAATCGCTTTGAATCTGACGAGAATTTCAAGACTACTTGAAAAATCAAATCGTTGATCGCAGAGCCAAACAATGGCGATTCTTCGTTGCGATATTCATGATTGCACAGTATTTTGTTGCGATTTCCGATATCGTCTTCGATGAAGTAAACGATAATGATATCAACATACAGCATCGAGCCGTCGTTTTGATCGATATGTAACGACGGATTGTAAAGATGAATCGTACCATGAGTGAACGCCCTAATTCAGAATTTAGAAAATAGTAGGTACTTTTACACTCGCCGGTTTCACTGTAACATTTAAGTTCTCAGCAGAGCTGTAGGTAACGGTTACTTCTATTATTCCCGTTACTTATTCTGGGTCTCCGTATACAGTCGGACATTAGACGCATACAAAAAAAAAACTGAAGGTGCTCACGCTTACCTACCCCGCAGCACCGAGCAAGGTGGTTAAGCTAAATTTTGAACTACCGTATAAATTATAAAATAGACGTAAACCTAACGTTAACAACTGGGCGCTTTGATTAGTTTGGGTACCGTTAATAGGAATTTTCCGAAGACATCGTGGACCTGCGCGTGCCGGCGGAGCTGCTGCTGCAGCGGCCCGCGCGAGCCGGCGCCCGCTTCCCGTGCCGCGTGGCGCGAGCGCTCTGCCGCCTCTTCTCCCGCAACCTCGGCCTGGCCGCGCACGCGCACGTCGATCAGAGAGAAATGGAGGTACGAACTTGTTACGAATGTAACATTTTACAAATATTTCCTGGAATACAATCTTCGACTACCCAAGTCTCGTATTGTTAAAATTACCAGTTTTATACATAACAATTTTAGTTGGTTTTTAGTTATTAGATACCTATTGATGAAAAAAAATTTTTTTGCGACATGTCACCTTATGACTAAGGTGCTATATTGGGAGCGTGCACGACTGTCACGCAACCTAGTGTCCGCAAGTCTAGGGGAAAACGTCAATTCACTACATCTTATAAAACTACTCCAAAACTAAAAACTACTGAACGGATTTTAAATATGAAGCACCTACCTATCCAGCCGTAGCAGGGTGAGTGTCAGAATGGCGAGTGTACCTAAATCAAAATAAATGAAAAGCGTACCATATTTTTGTACCTAATTTGTACTATTTAGTACCTCCGTTAAAAAAATTGTACCTCACGGTACATAAAGTTATCATCAAAAAACAGTTCACCCGCCATCCTGACATTCAGAATGGCGGGTGTACTTTATTACGCTATGTTCCCGTGGTTATTGATAAATTCTATAAAAGTCAAATTTTTTTACCTCCATATTCAATTATAATATGCGCCATTTTATTTGTGGTTTCCAAGTTTTACTCATTTATATTTTGCTTGCTATTACACTTTTGCAGGCGTTATAATTTTTCAAGTTATCGATCTCAAGTTAAGAAAAAACGCTAAGGTAAAATTATTTTTATTACGCCAGGAACTCAGTAAATCATGTCTTAAAAAAGGCTAGGCGCCAATTCAAAGAAATCTTCCCAAGAAAAATAATTTTTAGTTAAGTGACGAAATCGAGCGCTCGAAATTCATAAATCCACCCCCTGAGGTGCCAGTTCCAGATAATTCACATTAGAATAACCAAATCATTTTTCTCCAGTACCCAATCGTTATAAATAAAAATAGTTTACTTTGGACGATTAAATTAAAATCCATAGTTTGTTAGTTATAAATAAACATAAATTACTAAGTTAGTACCTAAACTAATATGCTGAGAGGTCCAGTTCCTAACTAATGCACTATTCCATCTCCCTGCCACTACGGCCAGGACGCTGTCGCGCAACTCGCGCTCCCTTAGGAGCGTCGCGTGGAAACCATGCACATGCGCGTCGGCGAACATGCCCGACGCGCTGAACGCGACATTGTACCGTACACGCATGGCATTCATAGTACGCTGCGTGTATCTTGTCCACAGGCTGCAGGCGTACAGTGAACTTACACGCTCGAAAAAGTGTTATTTTAAGTAGCGCTGCACACCTGTTAAACCTACCACCATATGGGAGTCCAGGCAGGAGGAATATCAATGAAACAATGATAGCCGGTTGAATAATGAACATTTATTGTATTGAACCGTCGACTTATATACTATTTCCGTTGTAGCACTTCTCAATAAGTATTGCAGTAACATGAGTACTACTGAGCTCACCGATCAGGGCATCCATATCTAGATTGAACAGCTTGGGGGACTCCCTCCCTGACTCACCCCGCACTCGAGTCCGTTCTCGTCGGACTTCACGTCACCCCACCGCACACACATGATTAAAACTTTTAGAACGCCATTTAACTTTAATCCTTATTCTTTCACTGATATGTGTTAAATTTGTTAAATATCAAAAAGTGGCGCCATCTAATAGTAGATCAAAGGCCAAAAGTATGGCGGCATCGTTTCGAGCGATAGCGCCACAACCTTTAGCCAATGCCCGGAGGCGTTCTAATAGTTTTAATCATGTGTCGAAAAATGGCAGTAAATTTACTGAGGCTAAAACTTTTTCTTTGACAATCCACCTCTATTTCAAATTCTCTTTGGCTTTACTAAGGTCTAAAAAGCGCGTATAAATAGGTGTTTTTTCTACGCGTATATTACTCAACCACCTGCTTCAAACAAATAATAGCACTTTCGGTAGATACGCCGCACACGCTGCGGACGGACCGAACTGCGCGGTGTGCATTTTTAAGTACGAGTACCTATCAGTTATGCGAGTGGTCGCCGGTTCTAAAGCTTTGATGTAGTGTAGTGTTGTAGTGTAAGTATCAAAAATGAAACCAATATAATTAATTACAGCTCGCTCTTGCTTCGCGCGCTCGACGCGCCACCGTCCAAGTTCTCGAGCCCATCCCCGAAGAACCACAAGTGCAAATGCAGGAGCAAGTGGTTGAACCACAAATACCGGAGCTCCAACTACCGGTAGAGGAGCAGACCGTTCTGAACCAGTCCATCACTGCGGTGCCGGATCTTAGCGCTGTCGACGTGGGGAAGGACATTGCCGACTGCCCGACGCAAAAGCTGGCGGCTGAAACTCAGAAGAGGTCTTCGCGAGAGGATCTAAATATAAGTCCAGTAAGTACCTACTTTGTACTGGTGGATTTCACAAGAGTTAGTCACCATATATTGTTCCTGATTGTCCCTAACGGGCTCAATTACTTATCCCACCAAAAACATTTTCATGCAAAATGTTGCCAAGACGAAACCATAAGGCTCGCACTGTCAAAAAGCTATCATATATTTTGTAGAGCCAATCTTCTAACTCTACAAACCCTAACTTCACAAACTCTACACCTTATTAGTCAAAATATGTGGCTTCGCATTTCGCTACCGTCACATGGGTGTAAGGTTAAAAATTTGTTCAGCATTTATTATTTTTAGGGTTCCGTACCAAAAAGGTACACAAAGAACCCTCTGTCTGTCACATGGCTAAATATCTCGAGAACCACTTAAGCTATCAATTTGGAATAGTTATGATCAACACTAACCCGGACACATTGACAGTATTTTTTTTTTTTGTTAACTGCAAAATGCAGATTGTTACAACATGTCAGTGATATGAAGAGGGAGCACAATTTCAAAGTCTGGTGAAATTACAAAGGCTCGCATTGTCAAAAAGTTATCAGATCTCTTGTAGAGCCAAGCTTCTAACTCTACAAGCCCTAACTTCACAAACTCTAGTCAAAATATGTGGCTTCGTTACTACAAGAACTATTGTATAATAAAAAAACCTGTCAAGTCAAAGTTCGTTTTACTCGCGCACTGAGGGTTCCGTACAAACTTTGAATAAAGGCGAAAAACTTTTGATCAGAAGTATCTATACTAAGTATAATTGTAGATTATAAATTATAAATTTTTTATTATATTTTAAGCAAAACTATGGATAATTATGTCCGAAATAAACGATATCATTTCATTGTGCAGAGCCATCTATCGGCAAATGTCGAACTGATTTGCGCGATGTAATGTAGGTATGTTGGTTTTTCGAGGATAATTCTCTATCATGTGACATACATATGTATATCTAAGGATGTTACGGGAAATAAGAATGGTGCCAGTACAGCGGTGTCACGCACACGAATTCAAGCCAATCGTGCAGTCTAACGCTACAACGCAATTGGTTGATGAGTTCGCATCACGCGCGCGATTGGTCGCAACTAGTTGCTTTAGAAAGCACGATTGGCTCGTATTCGTGAGTGACACCACTGAACTAGCACCCAAAGAGCATATAATCACTACGTTTTACTAGCACCATTCTTAGTGCCCGTAAGGCCCGTCCTTAGATATGTCAATGCTAGTGACTAGTTCAAGTGAAATATCATTTGAAAGAGCGTGAAATAAAATTGGATATTCCGAAACATTTCTTCTTTTTTTATAGTGAAAAACTTTGATATAATATAATTAACTGGATTGACAATCAGCCGAAAAAATGGCCCCACAAAAGTAAGGCTCGAACGCCTTGAGCATTACTTTTGCTCAGTCTCGTTCCGGCCGTCGACAACGACAACTGTCAAACGTGACGGAATTATATGTGAAAAAATGCGCATATAATAGCAACACAACAAGAAAAAAAGGATGGCAAATATTTTATTTCAGTGGGTTCTATTGATTGATATTTTAACAGAACTAATGTGAATTCGTCTTAATTTCATGGTATTTGATAATTCATTATGTTTATACAAATTAACGCGTGTGTTGGAACAAATATCAACGGAGTCTACATTAGATTTTTTTAAACCACGTCGGTGGCAATCACGCATACGGTCCATCTGGTCGATCTATTGTGATCCCTTTTAAATTGATTACTAATGCCCGTTGAATCTATGATTTTCCATATACTTTGGGCCGTAATGTTACCTTTCTTTGACCCGCTAAGCAGGTTCTCTTGTTCGTAGACACTTTTCTGAATAGCGGATAAACTATGTAATTCTCAGCGAGTAGTTGGCAGTAAATGCATTAAGTGCCGTTTTAGTAAATTATATCACTGTAAACCTTGTCACTTAAACAAAAAAATATAATATGTAATAAAACTAATAAAGTGTCTCCTTTATTATAATACGATGCCTTCATTATTATGGATTATTGGTAATTGCAACAAGATATTGATGTGATCAATGTTGGCTATTTCTTCACAGACAAAAAAACCGAGATGCGGATACACATCCTTCACAGGGAGTCAATCCCAAAACCTCGTTGCGGTGGAGCCAGAAATCGGTATGTACTGTGTAATTGCCAGTATGTTCGTGGCTACTTTGGAATGATCATACATGCCTACTATTCGATACTACATCAGCATTCCTCTTACAGTCGAAAAAGAGAACATCCCAGAAAACTGGCAGACCATAGCGCCACGTCATGAAGAACAGCCGATTATACCAAACATTGAGATACAACGACCGTCCGATCCAGAACGAGTCCTGAGTTCACTGTTACAAAGGGCGGGTCTGTCCGACATGCCTCCGGCCAGTCCCGCGCGGCCGGCGCAGGAGGCGGCGCGCGGAGCCCGCCCGGGCGGCAGCGACAGCTCGGAGACCATGCTGGGCAGCCTGGACCGCACCAAGGTGTCGCTCGGCGATTCCGACCAGACCACTGACTCCAAGAGGATTATTCGGTACGTACCTAAAGTAAGGACGCTAACCAAGAATAATATCGAGACTCGTCTCACGTCGCTATTTTATTGTGCGACATGACCCGTGCTTTATGTAATCACGACGTCTTAGCAGGAAAACTCCACCACGCAGGAATTTGCGGTACAGCACATAAACCGATGATTGATTTTTTTAAACAGAAAGCAGGTGGCTTAGTGTTAGTTAGTTAGTGCTTCTGGGCATTTTCCGCAAATCGACAACCATTGTGCCTATTTTGCGTGAAACGAGGTAGCGCTACTCTAACCACCCCAGCTCCTCCACGAAGCCTAGCAAAGTTTTCAGGTTGCTAAATGCCTCTCCTAGTGTGCACGGAGTCCCTAGGTATTTGTTCCTGTATACTTCTACCTGTTTGCAGTCTAGGAGAATATGTTTTGTTGTTTCTTCTTCTTCCATGCACGCTCTGCACATGGGGCTGTCTGTTTTACCCATATTGTGTAGGTGTTTGTTAAGTGTGTTATGTCCCGTAATTAATCCTACTATTTTACGTAGTTGATGTCTAGGTGTTTTCAGTAGTATTTTGGTGAGTTTGTGGTTCAGTTCCGGTAGAAAATCCTTGGTCTGCCTGCATGTGTCCATTTCCTTCCAGTATTTATTGTGCAGTTGTCTGTGATGTAGGTCTAGCTGGTTGTGTATATAGGATATTGGTAGGGGTATGATGGGCTCTGGTCCATATGCCGGCGTTTCTGAGCCTCTCCTGGCCAGTTCGTCCGCTGCATCGTTTCCTCTTGATCCACTATGCCCCTTTATCCATTGAATTGTTACTTTGTTGCCTTCTTTGCTCACTTCCGTGAGGCTTCGATGACATTCGAGTATGAGTTCTGAATTAAGTTTGTCGCTGCATAGCGCTTGTAGTACTGATTTACTGTCTGATAGTATTAGTATATTTTCGTGTTTCACTTGTCGTCTTGTTATAGCATTGCAAGCTTCTATTATACCCACACATTCAGCTTGGAATACCGTGTTATGTTCTCCCAGGGGTTTTGAGATGTGTATATTCAGGTCCTCCGAGAAGACACCACATCCTGTCCCTTCAAATGTTTTTGAGCCATCTGTGAATATTCTTAGGTTGGTTTGGTCTAGTCCTTCTTTAGGATCTTCTGTTAATGATATGGCGTATTCTTTCCAGAAGATCATAGTTTTTGGTGTTTTGTCGATGGGCGCCTCCAGCATGGGTAGTTTTGAGATCATATTTTCATAGATCTTCTTGTGCGAGCAGGTGGCTTAGCAGGAGGCTTTGAACGGCGGGCAGGTACGATCGGAGTACGGGGGGGTAGACATTGTTGTACACTGTACGTCAAGGATCGTCCCTAGCCAACCTGTGCTTTTTATTACAGGTTAATGACCTTCCTGTCATCGTCCAGGGTGACATGTACCTATTCGCTGATGACTTCTGTGACATTTTGACGGCAACCTCCATACAAAGCCTAGAGGAACTCCTAACAGAGGACATCGAGCGAATGCAAAATTGGTTCACCCTGAACGGCCTAGTACTTAACCTCGTAAAAACACAAGTAATGCATAATTTAGGTGGTAGACCTAGGCCATTATCAATTCACATTGACAACACACACATAGAAAAAATTCAACACACATAATTCCTCGAGCTATGCCTGGACTCCGCCCTCAAATGGAACCAACACTAGACATCCTCTGTAAGAAGCTCTCCGGTGCATGCTTTGCTTTGGGAAGGCTTGCTCACGAGCTACCTTACAAAGAACTACGCTCAACCTACTTCTCACTCTTCCATTCCATAATGTACTACGCATGCCGTAGTAACTATGGGGCACAGCGGCAGAGTGACATCGAGTTTTTGTACTACAGAAACGTGCCCTAAGAATAATAGCCAGAGCCCCACCAGGTACGTCAGCCAAACACCTACTCGCTCACATGAGAATACTCACATTACCCTCACAATTCACATACAATATAGCTAAACACATACATACACGCAAACACACTTTTGCTACCAATAAACTTACTCGCACCCGTTTAGGAAGCAAGGAACGACTGATAGCAGCACCCCACAGACTACGCAAGTCTTCAAAGACCATGCATGTCTTAGGCCTTAGGATCTACAAAGCCCTGCCTAACGACATTAAAATACCAGATATTAGCAATATTTACTTTATTGCGCATAAAATATTAAGTACAAATGGTGGACTTAATGCCTTAAGGCATTCTCTACCAGTCAACCACTGGGTGAAAAAGAGACTTGTTAGGTGCAGGCTTTGTACTTGAGAATAAGATATCACTACCTACTATTTACAAATTAAATACTAATTAATATAATATAATGAAATCATAAACTTAAACATATACTTTGTGTTTGTATGATATACTTACATAAATATCTACATATATACATTATACATGTACCTACTGTGAAACATTACTTACATCTGTCAGATAGATGCTTGCGCAACATGCGCTTGAAAGTGAATTTACTTCGAGCTTTTCTGATATTGAGTGGAAGGTCGTTCCACAGGCGTATCGCCTGAACAGTATAGGAGTTGGTCAGGAAACCGGTGCGATGAGGGGGAATGGAAAGCTTAAGGCTACGGGAGGTACGAAGAACACCACCAGGGCGAGCAGTAACAAATTTAAATTTGGATCTTAGATATTCGGGTGTATTTGGATCAAAAAGAAAAGAGCAAAGTGTACTTAACTGTCTCAAAGATCTACGCTCACGAATAGGAAGACAATTAAGCCAATATGTTTAATAACAAACTAAAAAATGGCTTATTGATAAGACATTTTATACTGATATGGAATTATTAGTCTTTGACAAAAATAATTACTAATAAATAACAATATTTAATTTATTGGACATAACGATTCATTGTAATTTTAAATCTAAACATATATACATATTTTATATTTTTACTATTTCCAATAATATATTTATTTTATATTTAAAAAATTTCCAATGATTTAAATGTATTTTCTGTTGTTGACATGTAATATTTAAAAATATTATCAATAAATGAGTATGAGTATCGTACATTGACTCGCCTGTTCGTATTGCAATATAATTATGCGCGTGCACAATTATATTGCTGTTCCGCCCATGATGCCGGCGGTCAAACACACTGTGCAAGAAGGACAGCAATATAATTATGCGCTTGCGATAGAGATAGGAAGAGACGGGTCAATGTACGAAATTCTTCGTGCTTTACGTCCTTACTTGTACCATAGAGAAATAAGAAGTAAGGAGTTCTTATTTCTCTATGCTTGTACCTACATCACAGTGATACGACACGACTGCTGCATGTTCATCAGAACAAGTGAAAGAAAATACCCGCGTAAGCTGAAGACGCCGGTTCGATTCCGGCCTCGGCCACTAGAGAGCTTGATAAATTTTCTTTAGTATATCTATGACATCTTTTTCAGTCAGAAAAGTTATGTTTTACAGATTAAAATGTACAACTTCAATGATTTTCCGCAGTGATGAATGGGGCACGGAGGGCACCATGACGAAAATTTTGAAGATGGTAAAAGCGGAGATCAAGCCTGTGAATATAAACTCTCTCTTGTCATTGGGGCCTGTGGTTCCGGGCCACAAGCGCATTATCGCAGCTCGGTGCTTCAGTTCAATACTGAGTAAGTACAGTTTATTTACCGCGAAAACCGAAAATCTCATATTGTGGGGATCTTTCTCGTTTACTAAGACGTAATTAGAATGACAGAGAAAAATCCCCGTAATGAGGAACTTCGATTTTCGTGGTTATAGCCCAGTGTCAAATCGTGAGTTATGACGTCATCAAAATGTTCAATGTCGTTTCGACTTGGGTCACGTGACGTGTGTTAAAAGATATTTTCTCAAACTTGTAATGAAATGTTGACATGACTTCTTCAAATTAGGTCCAGAAATACCACATATCAGGTGCGATGAGTGAAGATGATATGTAAAGGAATTTTATACAGCCTTACACACCTAGGCCTGTAAGGCAACCTTCTTTTGTTTTTAAACGTCAAATTATGACACGTCTTGGCATTTAACCTTAAAAAACCTATGAGTTAAATTCGGCCAATATACTTTTTTTCTTTTTTTTTGTCTTTTTTGTTATTTTTTGTTTTTTGTGTTTGTAAAATATTATTTCGGGATTTCAAAGGGGAACAAAAATTTCATTATTTTTGCGCTACGACGCACGGTTTAGGAGATGCAGCCCCATATTTTTTTTTTCAGTCATACAGAATTTTTTTATAGGGCTGTATGTATCTAACCGTGCGTCGTAGCGTAAAAATAATCAAACTTTCGTTCCCCTTTTAGTAACCCCAAAGTAATACTAACTATCATCAGCATCATCCTATTTTTTAAATTATTTCATTGCAAGTTTGAGGCTGAGGCCTCGCTACGCTCGGCCGTCTATATCTACTTGGCCTGCAACCCTTCGTTTCCCGTCCTCTATAGTAATGTACTATTTAAATTCAATATTTACAAAAATATGCTCATTAGAGGTCCACTAAAGGTAGTTTAACATGTTCTTATTATCCATAAGAATTTATTGGAATACTATTCTGCCCTAAGATTTGTAGATGGAAACAACCCTATTAGTCCCTTGCAAGATGTAACAAATAAACAAATTTTTAAAGTGCAAACTCTTTAGCGGCGCCGCAATTGGCGAAAATGGTCTGGCAATGTTGATAATGTTGATGTTGATGTTGTTGGCCATGAGAATTTTAGAAAGGTTAGTATTATTTTGACCAACCTTTAGCGCCTTGTACCGGACAAATGTCAGTCGGGCCAATATAGCAAGTATGCAGACATTGAAAGTACATAGTAACACTACATTATCCCATACATTTTATTCATGAGTAAATAAGTGAGGTCTGGCGGCTCTGGGATCTTGGACTATTTGCTATTTTTTATTTTTACCTAACTCGAATTCAAAGTTGGATTTCGTGGAGAGATGGCCAACCGCTAATGGGATTTTATATTTGGTTTCAGAACTGAAACAACACGATCTTATAAAAGTTCATAAGGATCCGAACACTTTGGAGATACTGGACATTGTTTTGGGTCCTAAATTTAATATCCATTAGTATTTTTAATTTCCTCTCTACTAATGCATTAGTTCAATATAGCTTGACATGAAAATATTTTTCACAACACCAACTGCTAAAGGCCCTCTTGATTTTCAATGATATTTTTTATGACGATCATTTGGATTTGATTTA
The DNA here is from genome assembly GCF_033807575.1 of Cydia pomonella. Classification (NCBI taxonomy): domain Eukaryota; kingdom Metazoa; phylum Arthropoda; class Insecta; order Lepidoptera; family Tortricidae; genus Cydia; species Cydia pomonella. The sequence continues at coordinate 21,378,091 of NC_084704.1, forward strand.
ATTTGATTATTTTGGTATATCATAGTTTCCTTGCGTTGTTGTGGTGAAATTTTTTGTTACACTCTGAGGCAAAGTTTGTTTAACCTTATGGGTCACGCTCAAACAGTTCCGCAGGGCCAGTGACTCACATGTGAGTTCTAATTTGACGTAATAACTTATGTATCCACTAAGTTAACAACCATAAGGTATATTACGATTAAAAATGTTAAACACGTATTTTTAAATGAAAATAAAGCCTAGAATATTCAATTTTGGTGTACTATCAGTGCAATATAGTAAATATACTGAATTCTAGATACATACGCGTTGCAAGCAAAGAGAAAAATCCATATTTTAAAGATACTAAAAATATGTATATTCTAGAAGTTATTGAAGTGGTTCAATTTTGAAATATTTCGCTTGATTATTAGCACGAGCTGATAAACAACAACTTTGCCTCCTGATTTTGATGATTATTGTTATTTTTATAGTCTGTTTCATTAATTAAACATTAATTAATTATTTGTTGTGGTTTAATTTATTGCCGCTGTTACAGGAAACACCCAGTATTGTAAATTAAAAAATCTCAAAATACAAATAAAACCCTGACGGGGCAATTATTCGCACAATCTGATTAATTTCTCAATTCAAGTTGACAATTCAATTAGGTGAGCGTTTCTTTTTTTTTGTCACTTTTTTATGTGATTATTTTGCCAAATTAGTGTTATTTTTATTATTTTGTGTGTCAGTATTGCGAGCCCTTTTCATCCTTATTGGAGAAACAATATATAATATAGTTTTCACACTAAAAAGTCGTCACATCTCTTAATACCAATACTTTTACTCTGTTAATCCTAACCCTTTAACTCTATAAGTCCTAACTTTACAAGCTCTATCTCTATAAAGCCATCATCTGGGTAAACCTTCTGGGTGGCGCTTGGCCGTTTCACTGCTGTCACAAAAGTTGACCACGAGCATGTCTAATGTCACAGCAACGAAACGGCCAAGATAGTAAAAGTCTTGGTATTAAGAGATCTGATGACTTTTTAGTGTGAAAACTGTAGGCGCATGTTAGTCTTGGCAGCACTTTACATAAAATGTTTTTGGTGGGATTTCATTTCTTTTTAGGGTTCCGTAGCCAAATGGCAAAAAACGGAACCCTTATAGATTCGTCATGTCCGTCTGTCTGTCCGATTCTGTCACAGCCACTTTTTTCCGAAACTAAAAGCTATACTGTTCAAACTTGAACTTCTCTTCTCTTCTTGATGCTATGAACCGCATTATGATGTTATCACAAAAATAGAAAAAAAAACAATAAATTTTGGGGGTTCCCCATACTTAGAACTGAAACTCAAAAAATCTTTTTTCATCAAACCCATACGTGTGGGGTATCTATGGATAGGTCTTTAAAAATGATATTGAGGTTTCTAATATCATTTTTTTCTAAACTGAATAGTTTGCGCGAGAGACACTTCCAAAGTGGTAAAAAGTGTGTCCCCCCCCCCCCCCCCCCCGTAACTTCTAAAATACCAGAATGCAAAATCTAACAAAAATATATGATATACATTTCCACCGAAAATTGGTTTGAACGAGATCTAGTAAGTAGTTTTTTTTAATACGTCATAAATGGTACGGAACCCTTCATGGGCGAGTCCGACTCGCACTTGGCCGCTTTTTTTTAAGTTGCCATTCGGGTTCTTTTTCGGGTTGGATAATCTGCGCTTCGGCTATTTCTGTTTTAAAAGCCCATTCATTCTCTTTCAGTCTTTCATTTCATTGGTTTGGCTGCTTTTTAGGGTTCCGTAGCCAAACGGCAAAAAACGGAACCCTTATAGATTCGTCATGTCCGTCTGTCTGTCCGATTATGTCACAGCCACTTTTTTCCGAAACTATAAGAGCTATACTGTTCAAACTTGGTGAGTAGATGTATTCTATGAACCGCATTAAGATTTTCACACAAAAATAGAAAAAAAAAACAATAAATTTTGGGGGTTCCCCATACTTAGAAGTGAAACTCAAAAAATCTTTTTTCATCAAACCCATGATATTGAGGTTTCTAATATCATTTTTTTTAAACTGAATAGTTTGCGCGAGAGACACTTCCAAAGTGGTAAAATGTGTGTCCCCCCCCCCCCCCCCCCCTGTAACTTCTAAGATAAGAGAATGATGTACATTACCATGCAAACTTCCACCGAAAATTGGTTTGAACGAGATCTAGTAAGTAGTTTTTTTTTAATAATATCATTTTAGTAATATAATTTTTTTCTAAACTGAATAGTTTGCGCGAGAGACACTTCCAAAGTGGTAAAATGTGTGTCCCCCCCTCCCTGTAACTTCTAAAATAACTGAATGGAAAATCTAAAAAAATATATGATATACATTAGGTACCATGCAAACTTCCACCGAAAATTGGTTTGAACGAGATCTAGTAAGTAGTTTTTTATAATACGTCATAAATGGTATTGAACCTTTCATGGGCGAGTCCGACTCGCACTTGGCCGCTTTTTTTATTATTTCCAATAATGGAAATTTCGGGCCGATATTTAGGGGTGCGTCCTATAATATATACGCACTTTTGGAATAATTTCAGTTTACAAACGTTAAAAATGTATACTAATCTTATGTATAATAAAGTAAACGTATACTTTCAATTAGTATAACATAAAAATAATATAACATACGACATACATATGGCTGTTTGGTATAATATACATATAAGTTAAGCTCATTTCATATAACTGTCATAATATATACATATAAAAAGGTTAGGTTAGGTTAGAACTGTGACCCTCTAGATAAAGAAATTAGCACCAGAATTACCACAGAAAAAAGCTGCAATCTGTAATAGATAAATACGGAGCAAATTACGTTGAAATATAAATTCGCATAGTATAGATGTTTCAAATACATTGCTCATTTCATAATAATTTAAAAACTGTATCTGTTCATTAACTAACACACAAAAATATATTTAAATAATGTAATTTCGGTAGTGGTTCGGTATTTTTAATGTATGATATTTGTTTTGTATGTTATATTATTTCAACGTTATACCTTTCTAATGTTATCGTAAACAATGATATATGTAGTGTTTATTATACAATTTACAATTATAGAATTCGTTGTTATACATTGCATGTTATTGCAATTGAATGTTATTCCGATCAAAATTATACAAATTAAATTTATAGATTCAGAGTGATATATTATAGGTTTGTATACGTTCTATTACTTACCCGATATTTAGATCTAAGTTAATTATATTCAACTACAGCGGACTGTTGTGCTTTGATACAGCCAAAATCAATATTAATTAGGTGGACTCCATTCAAATTAGTGACCCTTGAAAGCGCTACGTAAGTCCCAATGTTCCAGAACATGGACAACAAACAGGTACCTAATTTTAATGGCACCTCGAAATCAATTTATTAAGTATGTCAAGGAATATAATAATTTTTAAGAAACAAAACCGACTTCAATGAGGGAGACTGGAAGAAAGATTATTGTTGATTTTGGATTTCATATAATGAAATTAAAAAGACAGCGTCCTAGGTCTAATTATGTACAAAAGGAGGTTAGTCACTGCACCCACCTCGACACATTTGAGATTTGCTGGTTGACTGGTAAAATACCCGCAATAGGGTATTCGACTGTATTTAAAATAAATTATTTCACACCATGTATGAAATAATAATAAAAACCGGCCAAGAGCATGTCGGGCCACGCTCAGTGTAGGGTTCCGTAGTTACTCTTCCGTCACAATAAGCTAAACTGGAGCTTAAAGTATAGTAAATTGTTAACCAAGGGATGAAACGATACCTTTTACCCGAGTTAAACAAATAGGCAAATTTGCATAATCAGTACCTAATTAAAGTAAGTCTTTTTACTATGAAGGGAAAACTCAAAAACAGCTAAACTGATCATTTCCGCTATAGTTTTCATTTAATGTTTTTCGACGATTTTTTTCATATTTTTTGGACCTATGGTTTAAAAGTTAGAGGGGGGGGACACATTTTTTTTTCTTCCGGAGCGATTATCTCCGAATATATTCACTTTATTAAAAAATGTTTCTTGAAAACCCCTATTAGTTTTGAAAGACCTTTCCAACGATACCCCACACTAGGGTTGAAGCGAAAAAAAAATTTCACCCCCACTTTACGTGTAGGGGAGGTACCCTAAAAAAAATTAAATTTTTAGATTTTATTGTACGACTTTGTCCGCTTTATTGATTTATATATCCATGGCAAATTTCAACATTCTAGCACTAACGACCACGGAGCAAAGTCTCGGACAGACAGACAGACAGACGGACATGGCGAAACTATAAGGGTTCCTAGTTGACTACGGAACCCTAAAAATGGCTATAAGTGCTTAAAAGAGTTGAGAAGTACCCTCAATTCCTCCAATCATCATCAGAACTCAGCTTGACTAAAATGTTCCTTGAAAACCTAATTGCTTCATAAACATGCGAAGAGAACAAATTGCCAAACGTGAACTATGCGGCGTTGAAGAGTTCCATTCTGTTCATCATCAGCAGTTCCGCTTCATCAAATGTCACTTGTACAAATGTAAATGCTTAATTTGATGATGAAAATATTAAGATTACTATATATAGATATGCTTTTGCCTTTAACATTTGAAGAGTTCCTTCGATTCCTCATGGACCCCATCGTCAGAACTCGAACTTGACAAAAATTTGTCTTAAAAATAAAATTTGCTTTACAAACACAGCGAAGAGGACAAATCGCCAAACGTGAACTATGCGTCGTTGAAGAGTTCTATTCTGATCATCATCAGCAGTTTCACTTCATCAAATGTCACTTTTTAAATGTAAATGCTTGATTTGTTGATGAAAATACGAAAATCACTATATGTAGGTATGCTCTTCACATTTGAAGAGTTCCCTCGATTCCTCATGGATCCCATCATCAGAACTGAGTTTTGACAAAAATGGGACCAATCTGTACATATATAAATTCAATCAAAAAAATAATTTTCAAAATTGGTTCAAAAATGACGGAGTTATGAACAAACAAAAAATACATACCAACCGAATTGATAACCTCCTCCTTTTGAAATCTTTAAGTCAATTAAAAAACAGGAACAGTCACCCGACATTGAAATCACACGATGGGGTCCGACCCTCGCTTGCAATGAAACTATCTTTATACCGACTTCTAAATTAGGTTATGTAGTCTTTTTGATCACGCAGAATTATCAAGCGCTATGTATATTAGTATACGTTTAAAGTTCACAAAAGTAAGAAAAATCTTAACACCACGTTCTATACTTAGGATAAAAAAACGTCTTGCATATGTGAGTGAAGTGTTCGAATAGGAAATATTACGCGAAACTCTGCGTATTAGGGGAAGCCACTAGCGCATTCAGATTAGGTCTACTGCGAAATACGAAAACCAAAATTTCTTTATCTGCCTCTATCACTTGCATATTCAAACGATAGAGAAGCAGATAACGAAATTCATTTTTTGGGTTTCGCGGTAGGTAACAAACCGCCTTGATACATCAATGTCATATTTTATTCGCAAATTCGCAAGAAATTAAGTATCTATGAAATCTTTTCAAAAACTGTTTAAAGGCGTAGCATGTACAAGTTACTCTATGGTTTAGGGTGTACACTAGAGCTTCACTCTGGTGACAGAACAATGCAGTAATACTCCCTATTAGAATAGACATTCCATATTTGAAATATTACGTGGTTTGGAAAGGAAACTCATTCGTTGCTTGTGTTAAGCCAAATTTCACCCACTAGTTTACGTGTTATTGTGACGCAGTCGAGAAACCCTCGTTTTCTATGCGCGGCGTTACCAATTCGAAACTTATAATGTCATTACACAATTTATATGATATTTATATTTTCGCGAGATATAAATACTCGTATATCCTTAGTATGAAAATTTAAAAAATTAAAATTTTTCAGCAGCGGTATCATGATCGCACTTTTATAGTTTTATCGCCTGCCATGTCATGCGTCACTTTATCAAGTTATTTATTTATCACGTGAACAACTCGAACAAGGGTAATTTGCTGCTTAAAAACAGTGAGCAAAATGTAATTTCGCTCACTGAGCGAGACAAGTATCATTCAAGACAAAGTCAATTCAAAAAAATTAATAAAAACACCATATTTTACGTATTTTATTATACAATTAAAACAATGAACTTAAAAAAAATACGCAATTGTTACGCAAAGTAAATAATTCTACTTTTAACAATCTCTACCATAGTTGACAAATAGGTGTATCCGCAATTCGGGCCGTCTCTTACAAAGTTTTTTTTAATAAAATAAGTTGTCCATCGAACTGTCAATTGATTTTCGTTATTTTATTGTTTCCGTATTCATTCTATTCCATTGGAGCAAGAGGTAGAGACTAGATCACTAGAGTGTGTATCTGTGTTTGCGTGAGCACCTACACACCGTAATACATAATAATATATGTAATATGTATTACGGTGTGTATTAGCAGGATATATTATATCCTGCTCAACAGACTGTTAATAGTAATTAAAAATGTCTACTCCAGAACATGCAGTCGCTGTGGCCGAAATCGGTCAGGAGTAGCATCATCATTTCCGTATTATTTTATTGAAATTTCTTTCGGTTGTTTTATTTCAGTAATTAAACTTAATTGTTAGAATACCTTAAGAAAGCATGAGTGATATAGTGATGAAGACAGATAGAATTTTTTCAGGTTGTATTTTTACCTTCCAAATATGTTCTCACTGCTGTCGTGAAGTTTTGTGTACTACACGAGATCAAAGTTATTAACATCTCGTGCAGTTCCGAGTCCCTTACTACGCTCAAGATTCTAAATTAGTATTATTATAGAATATTTCGCTTGCACGGGACTCAAAATAAGCACTCTGAGAAATATAAAACTTTGCTCTCTTGTTTTACAAATAAATATTATTCATTTTAGTGCATTTAAATAAAAGCTTGTTTTTAAAGAAGTTTTTTATTATATATTCCTGGTATCATTTTATCGGTCAATCACATGTAAATTAAGTTCGCCTGAATTCATTTGTAATTGTTATGATTTATGATCTATGTTAAGTTTATAATCTTGTTTGTCATTTCATTTGATACATTTGTAACGATGTGTACACTAATTAATAAAACTTTTCCGAATAAGACATGATTTTTTTTGAAATAAAAAAAGACAATTCATATGAACAATTTAATTGAATAATTTGTATATAATGATATGATTTCTGTACAGCTGTACATAAGTCATCAACTAGATTCAAGTCAACTAGATAAATTTATGAGTATCTTAAATTGTAGGTAGGTAGTGGCTTAATAATTTACAAAACCTTAACATCGCCTTTGAAATCTGTACAATAAACAGTTGACTTAAATAATTATCAATAGGTAGTTTATAGGCTACATTTAATCTTATGTTACATAAAATACAGTCATATACTACAGAATTGGAATATTTTTAATGTCTAATTCAGTAACACTTATTCACATGTAGGCAATATTATATACAAAGAAAGCATGAATAGGGCACTATTGAAAGGAAATTCCCTAACTTGGTATAAGCTATCACTATTTTTTTATATTTTATACAAAATCAGTCTCCTACTATTTTGTTACCGAACGCCGTCATAGGTAACGTGTCGCACAGTACCCTATAAATTGAAACTAACCTCAGACTACTGCGCGGCGGTACACGTGCTATGCGACGCGAGGACGTTCACATCTGGACATAGAAGTTTTTAAATAACAATAGTACATATAAATAATAAATCGATACTTACACCCAATGCTTACCGTGTGAACCATTTCCGTAATATCTCTAATGCTAAGATGCCTACCCCCTTACATGAAATGAAACACAACTTCAAGCACACAAATTGTTTCACAGCCTTGCTACAGTCGTTCCAAGCTCTCACTCAATTTATAGTTACAGTCTGTTCTTATATAGCCTTAGGAATGACGTGACATGTAAAATAGCTACCGTTACGGCACAAATCGCTTAATTAATAAAAGCGCATAATATTTGAATAAGTAATTATATTAACAGTAACTATGATAGTATTTTAGCAAATAATAGTTGGCAATAATAAATGTTATTGTTTTACTTTCTTTTTCTCCAAGCATTCCATTTCAATTTGGAAAGCGACGGAGACAAGGAACCATATAAATTGCGCAGTATTTTGGAGAGAACTTCTACTTACATATCTAGGAGTTAATATTTAATTTCTTCAATTAAAATACTTGGATCAATTGTAAATTGGGTCTCATAATTGTTAGAGGAACAACAATAAGACTCTCACATTAGTCGAAAAGTTCATGAAAACGCCTGCAAAAACGCTACAAAAGTTATCGTCGGTGAGGGTTTATAAAACGTGACATATCACAGATCTCTAGAGACGTTTCTAATAGTTCCTTTTACATGGAATGATACATCTGAAAATGGAAATACACTGGCGTCACAAATGCGAGGCGAACTCAGAGAGTCCGAAGACAAGTTTTACTAACAGAAAGACTCAAATATTAACTAGGTAGGTACAGTACACGCAGTGTTATATTCTCAAGGTGCTAAAGAATCATTATCGCAATCGATCTCATTCGTGTTGTCATTTTCAGCGTAATTCATGCTCTCGAAGTACTGCTGAGGCCTGCCGTTCCAAAGCGAGTCTCCAGAGGTGACGGACATGAGTGCGGTGTCGATGCGGCCGGCCGACTCGTAGAGGATGGACTCGGTGAGCTCGCGGGCGAGGTGGCGCGGCGCGGGCGGCGGCGCGCGCAGGCGCGAGAACAGCCGCTCCGAGCGCGCCACGTACTCCGCCGCCAGCGCCACGCGCGCCTCCGACACCACGAAGCTCAGCGAGTCCAGGTACGGCTCCGGCTCGGACTCGCGCGACGCTCGCCGACTCTGTCAACACCCAAAACGGAGTGAATAGTCTGAGCCGACGTCGCCGGCGGGCAGCCGAGGGTTCCAGTTTTGTTAAAACCATGCAAAGCCCGATAATATGAAATTATATTCATACAATTTTATTATTTTGTGTTTTTCTATGTGATTTTTGCGTTGTTACTTTAATACATTTTAAAGATTACTTCATTCCCGTAATAAATGTGATCGGAAACATCAGTCCGTGCATTAGCCATGTGATAATTCGACCATAATATAGGTACTTAGTGGATTGCCAAAAACTGCCATTATGCCACTATGTCTAATATAATTAAAAAACAAAAAAAAAAACAACTAAAACAAAGAACTAAACTGACAAAATAGTGATCAAACGTGAATCTACAGTGTATTGTCGAAGGCCAATAATTTGTGATTATTTTGAACTTATTTCACTTACCACGGTCCTTCATAATTATATAGTTATCTATACATCAGTCTAAAGGATTAATAAAATTACATTTAATGTTTCAACAATTATAATAGATCTATACTAAGAAGTTAATACACCATACGTTATAATATTTCACTTGTTTATTAGTAAAATATACAATTAGAACAAAAATTACAGCAGCAAGTAATATGCTAACTTCATGTATATGACAAACCAAACATTGAGAATCAATCACAATAACTATTGAGTACTGTAATGCCCGAATGCATAGTATGAGTCTACGATAGGTACGTACACTACGTGTTTCTACACAACGGCTACGAATGACTGGTTGCTTCAGGATTCTAGCGGATTAGCAAAATTCACTACTCGCGATTTTACAATTCTTACATAATACAATTACGTAAACACCTCTGTGTGGCAACATTAACAATATTAAAAAAATTATACAATGTTAAATAACACATTAGCTCCTCAATTTTATTGACATAAAAATCAATATATTGCATAGTAAAATTAGCGCCACCTAATATTTATTTTAATCATATTTAAGTTCTGTCAAAAAGGTTTTGAGTGATAAAAAAGCTATAGGTTAAGACCCCTTATTATTCATAGTACCTGGGCGACCGAGCTTAGCTCGGTTACAACTATTTATTGTAATATGGTGGTGTATAGGTGATAATCTTAACTACATTTTTTACTAAATTAAACTTGTCTAAAACAATAAAAATTATATATAAACTTGAACATATAAAAAAAAAACAAAAGTTAGTCACCGGGCGAGATTCGAACCCGTAACACTCGTTTAGCAGTCCGCGTCTTCACCCGCTGGACCAGACGGACAGTGGCCGGCAACACGAAATTAGCGACCATATTCTGCGTCGAAAGAAAAACGCATGAAAACTCGAAAACACGCGTTTTCCCAAACATAAGATCGATTGTTCACCCCCATATACCAAATTTCAGCAAAATCGTTAGAGCCGTTTACGAGATCCCGGAAATAATATATATACATACACAAGAATTGCTCGTTTAAAGGTATAAGATATATATATGGGTTGAAGTTGGTTGAATTAATTCAGCATTAAATAAGCATTTAAAGCTGAATTACTAACATAGTCCATGGAATTGGTACATTTTACCTAACATCAAATGAGGTAGTTCTGTTTTTTTAATATGTTGGTAGTGATGAAATGGTAATAATAAATCCAAGTTTTCGACCTCGAAAGCCCTTGGGATCATTGTAAAGTACATGAAAATCCATTCAATTTTAGGACTTTTTCAGTTTTTGTAAAAAGAAAAAACCACCGAGAACCGGAGTTACGGCAAAAGTCACTATGCACACTTTCAAGAATTTGCAATTAATTGACAATATAATCTTAATAGTCTTAGTGAGCCAAATAATTTCTTCGGCTTTTCAAAGGTTTGCAAAATTTTGAACTAACTGTAACTGCAAAAAAGGTTGTACCAGCAGTTGTGGTTGCAAGGAAGCAGGACTCAAATGCTCAGCTATTTGCAACTACAGCAATGGTCAATCTTGCGAGAATATACCAGACCGGAGATGTGTGCCGACATTGAAAAACCATTCATTGATGATCCACCATCAGATGACTATTTCGACCTGCCTGATCAGGTTGACGAAGAAATGCTACCACATACGCTGGGTGCAATAATGCTGTGGATTCAGAGGACAAGCGTGGTCCATCAAAGATATACAAGAGATGCGAGTTATAAAAAGTTCCTTCACTTTACTGTATATTATACACACAATGATCCGAAGGGCTTTCGAGGTCGAAAACTTTGATTACTATTTCATCACTAATAACATATATAAAAAAGCGGCCAAGTGCGAGTCGGATTCGCCCATGAAGGGTTCCGTACCATTTATGACGTATTAAAAAAACTACTTACTAGATCTCGTTCAAACTTGGAAGTTTGCATGGTAATGTATATCATATATTTTTTTTAGATTTTTCATTCTGTTATTTTAGAAGTTACAGGGGGGGGGACACATTTTTCACTTTGGAAGTGTCTCTCGCGCAAACTAAATCGCAAGTCAGACCCCATATGGAGTATTGCTGTCACCTTTGGGCAGGAGCACCTGCATGCCAGCTTGGACCCTTTGACTCAGTCCAAAGGCGCGCTGTGCGAATCGTTGACGATCCCAAACTCACAAGCGGTATTGAACCTTTAAGTCTAAGGAGAGACTTTGCCTCCTTGTGTGTGTTCTACCGCTTGTACAATGGGCTGTGCTCTGAGGAATTGTTTGACATGATGCCAATGGCCACTTTCTATCACCGCACCGCTCGCCGTCGGCAGGGAGTTCACCCTCACACCTTAGAACATAATGGTCGCGTACTGTGCGGTTCAAGAGGAATTTCCTCCCGCGGACGCTCCGGCTGTGGAATGAGCTCCCTTCCGAGGTTTTCCCGAGGGTCTACAGTATGGGGTTCTTCAAAAAAGGAGTGTACAGGTTTTTAAAGGGTCGGCAACGCGCATGTAACACCTCTGGAGTTGCAGGCGTCCATAGGCTGCGGTGACTGCTTACCATCAGGCGGGCCGTATGCTTGTTTGCCACCGTCGTGGTATAAAAAAAAAACTATTCAGTTTAAAAAAAATGATATTAGGAACCTAAATATCATTTTTGAAGACCTATCCATAGATACCCCACACGTATGGGTTTGATGAAAAAAAAAAACTTTTTTAAATTTTATGACGTATTAAAAAAAAACTACTTACTAGATCTCGTTCAAACCAATTTTCGGTGGAAGTTTGCATGGCAATGTATATCATATATTTTTTTACATTTTTCATTCTGTTATTTTAGAAGTTACGGGACGGGGGGGGGGGGGGGGGGTTTCTGTTTTTGTGTAAAAATCTTAATGCTGTTCATAGAATACATCGACTTACCAAGTTTGTACAGTATAGCTCTTATAGTTTCGGAAAAAAGTGGCTGTGACATAATCAGACAGACAGACGGACATGACGAATCTATAAGGGTTCTGTTTTTTGCCATTTGGCTACGGAACTCTAAAAACAGAACTACCTCATTTGATGTATGGCAACACTTCTTTTTTGGTACGATTTCCATGTATTAACATTATAATTAAACTTAATTTGTTGTTTTGCAGAATCCTATGACATATTCAGAAAAATGTTATAAAAAAACATGCAAAAAATACGCGACCTGTTCGAGGTGATTTTCATCCCTAGTTATTTATTTGTCTTGTTTACATAGTCGAATCTTACATAAAATTAAAGCTGGATCATTTATATTTCTTAAAATATACAATTCATGTGTATTGGTATTGCCAACCTGCAACTGCACCAAACGTACTCGTAGGATGGCAGTCAAAAAATTTCGTATCACTGAAAAATACCCTAAGTTTGAAGGGTATTCGCTGAAGTACAGACTTGTCGGAAAACTAATTGCAATTGATAAAATAACGTTCAAATAAAGTAGGTTCATACAAATAAACGATTATACCTATTTTATTAATGTGACACTGATTTTTACTCTCTTTGGTAAAGTATAATTTTTCACAATCCAGCCGCGTATTTGCGTCAATTTGAAACTAATTATATTACGTTTTGATCAGTATAAAACAAGCTTTCAGTTCAAACTTTTTTTTTAAAAGCTTTGTATTATATTTTATCAGTCAATACCTTTGTAACAGAACTTATGACCCAACTAAATAGGTGCTCGTGCATCAGACCATTATTGTTGCAAGTGATCATTTACAATTAATGCAACATGCTAGGGATTATCCATAACCAATTTTGTTAATGCATTTAGATATCAAAACCCAAACTCGATTTTAAGCAATCACTTTCACAGAATACGATGTTGTTAGTAACATGCTAGGTACATACTTAGTCTACTCGGGACCGTAGCAACTACAATAAAACTAAAATAATAAACCTAGAACTTAAAAAGTAATGTTAAAACAGTGTCAAACGGAACCGAAGCTAAAGGAATGAAATGAAAAACAAAAACTTACGATCGACATAATGGCATGTGAGCTACGAAGGGCGAAGCTGCGCCCGCGTCGCCCGGCTCGCCCGCGGCTTGAGAACCAAAACCGAAACATGAGAACGGTCAGGACGCGATATTAGTGAGTCACTGGGTGCACTGTCACACGGTGGGTTTAACACGACACGGTTAGTTTGGGATCGGTAACTTTCGGCCGGAATCTTTGGAATTGGAACATGTATTCCAGGAGGGCGCGCACCTTGTTCTCGTGAGGCGGCGGCGGGCGGCGCGCGGGTGCGGGTGCGGGTGCGGGCGCGGGAGCGGCTGCGGGCGGCAGCGACGGCCGCCCGCGCGACGCGGCCGAGCGCGCCGACGCGGCCGACGGCGGCCGCGGCGCCGCGCCCTTGTGCGCCGTGTGCAGCGGGATGCGCGACGGCCGGCGCCGCGGCGTGTCGGGCGTGCAGGCGGAGCGCGGCTCCTGCTCGGGCATGGGCAGCGGCTGCATGTCGCGCATGCTGCTGTGCGAGCGGCGCTCCGGGCTGGCGCGCGCCGAGCGGCCGCGGCTGCTGACGGGCGTGGCGGGCGCGGCGGGCGCGGCGGGCGCGGCGGCCGGCGGGGGCGCGCTCGGCGTCGGCCCGGGCGGCTCCGTCGGAACCTCCCTCACCCCCTCTAACTGCCGCACGCGACTTTTTACACTGTCTAATTCGACGCTCTTCTCTTCTAACTGCAATATAAAATAGTTATTTTCATCCATCACACTTGCTCGAAATTAAATATAAAATATTATACTATTATTACCTAATAGTTATTTACGATTATTTGTGTATCGTATATTTATTGTATGAAAACAATATAGAATGTTGCCTTCTTAAAACATTCTTGCAGTAAGAAAAAACGCCTCTGCTTTGACAGACGTTTTGGCAGCTTTTCCGTTCCATTGAGACAACTTATTAAGAACGGTTTTTCAATATTGAATATAAAAAAATAAACGTGTTATAATAATGAAGAGGTAAGTAATAAAATACGAAATATGCTTATATTTATTATTTTTACATTAACAGTAGGTTTTTATGTTGATTACGACTTTTATTAAAAAAATAGCTTTTCCTTCGCAAGTGTGATGAAAAACATTGTGTGTAACTCCGAGGGTGAGACCAATATTTTACTTATCCCCCCCCCCCCCCCGTAGTGCAATGTATTTTTAACCAGGATTAAACAAATTTTGCCATCAAGTGAAACACAACATTTTTCACCATACAAAATACTAAACTGTAAAAATCTAACAAAATCATACCAAATCAAAGGCAAATAAATAATCCCAATCCAGATACAATAAATAATCAATAACGTCTGCAAGTATCTACTCTTATTTAATTAAAAGAAGCAATGTTAACGATATTTATCAGGTAGGTATATTTAGTTTTTACGTAGGTGGGTAGGTAAGGAGTAAGTATTGGACGTTTCAAGGACTTTGTCTATTCAAGCGCATGAATAGAGACGGCAAGGTGAACCTTTATACTATACCTAACTGCGAGGAGACCTTGAGTATAAACAACCTGAGATTTAATAAATTAACTCGCTACAATTTATGGAAAAGTGAACAATTAAAGTAATCTATCCTCATCAGTTTTGTTAATTGTAATAGGGCTTCATCTTATTTAATAATTTTCTCATTTTATCTAAAACACATGTAAATAAAAGAATTTTATCAACTAAAAACACTTGACAGTGACAGATCACTATCATATCGGAAACAGATCGAATAACTAAAACTCGAATTGGCCTATAAGATATAAGCTATCTTACCCGAAATTTGAGGTCTTCGTTCAGATCGCGCGCCTGCTCCAACCGCTCGAGTAATGTCGCGCGCTGCTTTACAGCGCGGCTCATCCATTCACGTAACACCTGTAACGTTCATAACAAGATATTTCAATGGATGTAATGTTTTAATTTACCTATAAATTATTAACCTCAAGGTGTATAAGTTATAACGACTAAACACTAAAAACAGAGGGCTTAAATACCGCGAACCTTGAAAATCAAATATGCAAGAGCAATAGAGACAGATGACGAAATCCCCATGTTCGCGGTAGGACCTCTGACGCCGCAATAATAAGCATTTACGAAGATCTTGAGCTCACCACACGTGGGTGCATCTTAGAACGTGAGCAGAAGTATACGTTTAATACTATAACAGCCCGTGATCAATCCCAGAACTCATTTTTAGGGTTCTGTAGTCAATTAGGAACCCTTATAGTTTCGCCATGTGCGTCTGTCTGTCCGTCGTCCGCGGCTTTGCTCAGTGGTCGTTAGGGCTAGAAAGCTGCAATTTGGCATGGATATATAAATCGATCACGCCGACAAAGTGGTAGAATAAAAACTGGAAAAATTGTAATTAAGGTGGTAAAGTGTTGCATAAAGTGGAATCTTGAGCGTTGCGATGGTTTCAAGGCACGAGGGTTAAACAACAAATTTTGCCACCGAGTGAAACAAAAATTTTCACCACACCAACGCGAAGAAAATACTAACTGTATTTTCTTCGCGTTGTTAAAATATCAAACAAAATCAAATCCAAATGAACGTTTTCAAATATTTTTCATAATCATCATTTAAATAAATAAATAAATAATAAATAAATAAATATTATAGGACATTATTACACAAATTGACTAAGTCCCACAGTAAGCTCAATAAGGCTTGTGTTGAGGGTACTTAGACAACGATATATATAATATATAAATATTTATAAATACTTAAATACATAGAAAACACCCATGACTCAGGAACAAATATCCATGCTCATCACACGAATAAATGCCCTTACCAGGATTTGAACCCGGGACCATCAGCTTCGTAGGCAGGGTCACTACCCACTAGGCCAAACCGGTCGTCCAATGATAATGCCACACGTGGATAAAAAGTGTTTTTTTAGAGGGAAATTAGCACAAAACCTTTTAATTTCGGTTTCATTTGTAAAACCGTTATTGAACATTTCCATAAAATTGTTGTTAGATTAACCGGTTTAGAACAATAAAAACCGGTTTCTTCCTATGTCTTTGTTTACGCGGCACACCACCAGGCCGTCTCGTCGCTCTTCGAATAAACCGGTTCATTTAGGTTACAATAAAGTTTTTAAAACGTTTGCGATCTTATGAAAGTTGGAAGAAAAATCCATATATTCCTTAAGATGAAGTCTAAGCCAGCTGTCGCCGTAGCCTCACACACACAACCACATTTTTATGTACAATTAACAATGGGGAACCCGACGTTGTGGCCATGTCGATATAAAGTCATATCGATAAACTATCGGCATTTTTACAAATTTAATTTTACTACCTAAACTGAACAGGTAACCATTATAAGACAACTTTATATATTCTTGTGAAACAGTATGTTTTTGTGAGTTCGATATTACAATAATCAACGGCGGATATCCATGGTGCACCGGTCAAAACCAACTAAAATATGTCTTCCGAAATAATTGAGTTATTTTATAAGAAGTATTCATTATACATTAGCGTTTCTATGATGTTAATTTTTAGTGAAGATATCGAAGCTTCAATTAATCGCTATTCTGTTCCGCTGTGTATAGTTTTTGTAAATACCCATTGGCCTGCACAGTAACCTGCTACAGATATAGCTGTCATAGCCAGATGATATCAAAGAAACCGGAAAGAAGTCGGGATTGTATTAAATTGACAATATGGGTATACTCTCAACGTGGTGTATCCTAAGACAAGTCCAAACGGGATGACAAACTATTTAATCAGAAAAAAAAATGGCGCCAATCTCATCCAGCGGGCGAGCCAAATGTGCTTCAATATCAATTTTGTGTCCACATACCACCTGATTAAACTGATTGTTGATATTTTTAATTTACATGAGTACAGGTCGTAAAAGTCACATCTGGTCGCGCTTCGCCTTTGTGTGGTGACCGCCAGTTGTGCTATACCTATCTATATGCTCCATATTGTGTTTGAGGTGAATCTAAGGGCTTGTATTATCAATTTTAAGTTCTCATGTAAGTGAATTGTCAAATTCTTAGTTAGAATAAAGAATCTTAAACCTAAATAAAATAAGACAAGTAAAACATAAATATGAAAAAAAAAACACGCTAGAGGTCGGGCGTGGAAAAAATCTCAGCATTTCATTTTAAAATCGTAAGAAAATCGGTGTTTTGAATGGTTTTGTGCACTATGGCATTAATAAATGTCCCTACTCCAGCACTCTTATTTGCCGATTAAATGACTGTTAGTGAGATCGAAATTAACTTCATACGAAGCACGGCGCAAGGGGCCCCTGTCTGTTGGATCCTAAAAGCAGTGTTCTTAGGAATATTATACAACTGTGTTTTTTGTTTAATTCTTACTTCTAGGCTAAGATCTACAAACCAACATTTATTTAGTTTTTTGTTGTCTTAGAAAAATATTGTGTGCAACGGTACATAATAGTTTAAAATTCTCGGGCCTATCCTTACAAAACACAAATTCGTTTCGTTTCGTTTTGAAATTTCTGCCCTTGAATTTTAAGAACCCTTATTATGTACCTGTTGCACAAAATACTATTTAATGATAATAATAGTATAACGCTTTTTAGACTGTCTAGGTACCTAAGATATCACACGAATATTTTCATCATCATTTATAAAACGATAAAAGTTATCAGTTACGTGTTACGTTAAGAGAGCTAAGGAAGAAGCGACTTATTATTCACCTCAAGGACGAGTAGGAGTTATTGCAAAAAGCATTGATGAAAAGCCATTACGGTCAACAAAGAGGGTCTTTTTTTTCTATACGGTTGGCCTAGCTCCATTAGTTGGTTTTTTATTCATCCGAGTAATTTGCCGTAATCTAATTCTTACGTCATTTGACGGGCCCTCGTTAGCGGCATGACACAATTTTATGATGTCTCCACCGCAGCGTTGTTGGTTTGCGACTAGGTGTTTCATCAAGATTCTATACAAAAATTAGGTGTCCAAACATCCGTCGCACTGCGGAAGCTGTGAAATCAGCATGTACCCTTGACTTCTGTTTCCTGTTCGTGACAGAAGTGTTTAGTCAATGGTAAATTGGCTGGTGTTGGTGTTACAAACTCATCATAATTATTTACGTTTAGCGTATTTCCGTTTGGATGCCACAAAAAGAATATTCAAAGATTTTCCGGTTTGGCCTAATACTTAGGTCCTTAAATTGCAATGTTCATATTGTTTGTATGTACGGTTTTGTGTTATTTTTTTTATATATTTATATGATAATAATTTATAGACCAGCAATAGACATGAGTCAATTTTAATTTTATTAACAAATTCACCAAACAACTGGAAAAACGATGGCTCAGACGTCCCGTCTGGCTATCAATCCAGAGTTTGTTGGTTCAACCCAATGAGTATTGGGAAATTATGTAGCTACGTAATATCGTTCTTTGATAGCTACCACCAGCTTTTCGGTGAAAAAAAAAAACAAGAGGAATTCCTATTGTGCATGGGAGATATGCCTGTGCACAGCAGTGGTATATAGTCGCTGTCTTGTTACTATTATTTAACTTAAAACATTTAACCATATCACACGATTGTTACTACCTAGTCGCTGAATCATGACCACGCAAAGATAAATAAATTGACTGATCTGAGAATGATTGAGTTTATTAAACTATACAAAATATCAGTTCTACTATGTACATACTATCGGCCGAGATGTAGAAAGTGTTACAAACGGCTGCTAACGTGCCAGTAGCGCGAAGCAGCACGACAAACACCGCAGTTCGCACGTACTCTGTTACCTCACTACCTAAGTAGTGCTGCAATTAACGAGGTTGGCCGACTTACCGACGAAACCACCGCTAAATTGACGTTTTTTAACAAATTACCTATTATGCAAACGCTGAACGTGAAACCTAGAAGCTTAATGGTGACATTCAGGTTTTGTTTAATAAGTAAATGTAATGTACTTAGTGCCATTGGTCAGTAAAAAAGATGGTATCATGAGAAAAAAGTTAACTACTATATTTTTACATGCGTTTATTGGTGACTGGTCCTCTAAATTCTTCACGATGAATTGTACGCAGACAATAAAATAAAAAAACTAGTGAACGACATCTAAAGAAACACCTTAGCGTCAAAACTGTAGGTACTAAGCCGATTTTGGTTATTGAAGTGTCATTCGATTAGTTTTAACGACGCGGGTGATTTATTGCCCGACGTAAAAAAAAAAGTTTATTTACGAAAACAAAAAAAGAAACACGTCAATATCCACTTTTTTACCTAGCTTGTCGTCGTTTTCGAATCCTTACAGCTTTTTGTTTGGTTATTAATTTTTTTATATCACAGAATACACAAAAGCACTACACACAGAATGCTCACTATCTAACAAAACCAATGTTTCACAGAGGAAAGTTACGTATCATGTTGTCCCTCCTAAACTCCTAAAGCATCTTCTTTCTTCGCTCGCTAGACAGCCTTTTATACAATTTATATAGTAGTTTAGGAAGATTTTGCTTGTTGCGCGAATACAGACTTTATTCTGGTGTTGCTCGACGGCCCGGCCGCAGATTGGTATTGCTTCTCTCATTCTCACTCGGAACCAACTGCAAATGGCGCTACCGTTCTGCAGTCGGGGTCGAAATAACACAGTGACATAACGCGGCAACGTGTCGCTGCGGATAATGATAATACCTAACTCATAACCATAAAGATAAGAGCCAAATAACGTAAATAAGTAGACCTTATTACCTGATTCTGTACAGTGGAGCTAAGGAGTTGTCTTTGAAGTTCCACGGGATTGCTCTCTTGGAGAATCGCCGCGAACTTCTTGGAGTCCGGCGTGGGCACACGCGGGGGCCGCGGCGGTGTGTCCAGCGCGCGGTCCAGCCGGCCCAGCGGCGACGAGGACGCGCGCGGCGGCGTGGCGGCCGCCTCGGCCTCGAGCTGGGCCGCTCTGGTGAGCAACGCATCTCTTTCGCTGCGAAGTCGCCTCACGTCCGAACACTCTCCGCAGCCCGACAGCGCTCTCGCAAACGATTCCTCCGCCGTATCTGCCGAGGGTCTTTCGTCGAGCTCGCCCCGAAGCAACTCCGCTTCGTCCCGTAATCTGACGCCTTTCCTTTGTATGACGTCGAGGAGTGCCCACAGCTCGTCTTCGAGCGGGCGGGATCGAGAGGCGGATGATGATTGAGCGTCTTTCCCGCAAGAGGTCTCGGTGCTGAAGCCGGAATCTTGGACGGAGGGCTGCGGTTTGGTGCGGGTAGCGTCGCCGCCGCCGCCGCTGCCGGCCAGCTTGCGTCGCACGCGCACGCCGGGCTCCCAGTCGCGACGGGTCCCACTGGCGGGAGTTGACGGCGCCATCTTCGACCGAAGATTCGGGAATGTCTCGATGACGAGATCGCGGAACTCGAGCAAAGCTCCGACCTCATTCTGGAGTTCCTGTAACACGAATATTTATACACACAAATAACTAAATTATCAGAAAATAACATCTCGCATTTTTTTTAAGTAGGACTATGTTCGTACCTACCTAGTAGATACCTTCATGTTAAATATGAAAGTCCATCCTTCGATTTTCAAGTTTTGTTTGGTAGTTTAGCAAAGTGATGATTATACTAATTACGAGTTGGGATAAAGTTTTTCGAAGTTGGTAACATACATAATACCCATTTTTTACAAAAACCAACTTTCTCGTTCATACGTACATACGTAGTTTATGAATCCATCATTTCGGTGTGTTTAAACAAAAGAAACAATAGTCCTTATTCAGTCTCACGGTCCATAAATTCTTAGCTATTTATTTTGGATAGCCCTAACGAACAAGAAAGATAAATCATCCGATAATACATTTAGCACAATCGGATTAAGACCAACCTCGAAATTTCTAGAACAGTCATGAAATTTGGTATGTATATAAATTAAAGTCCCCTTTTTCATGCCCACATTTGTCGCAGTCGAGTAAAATGTTAATATTGGGGTAGATCACGTACAAATGTATAGTTAAAAGTGGAATTCATATTCCTCCGAGTTTCCTATTAAGAGAATCAGTAAGTATTTTCTATAGCAAGATGAATTTTTTCCGCAAAGATATCCAGGACTTTTTTGTGTAGAATTTAATAAGCTTTAATGTTGCTTTACACTATATTTTCATAAAGAATGTAGATTTACACATTTTCCTAGATGGCTGCGATTCCTCGAGGTCCCCAAATGTCAAATGTCGTGGGCATGAAAAAGGGGACTTTAATTTATATACATACCAAATTTAATGACTGTTCTAGAGATTTCGAGGTTGGTCTTAATCCGATTGTGCTAATTGTCGAATCGTACTTCAAGTGAATAATCATGAGCCATTATTCGCTTTATTATTTTTTCTATGGCCTAGGTATTAATTTCCTATATAACTTGTTGATTACTCAAACAAGCATTTTAGGGCATTTTGAATTTCCCAAAGGATTCTTGCATATTTAATGAAACAAATTCGAGGCCGAAATTCAAGACGGGTAAATAGAAAAGGTAAAACAATACAATTCGTCAAAAATTTTTAAGACGTCTACAAACTTTTTCCTTAACCATAATCTCATATTTCGACCTTACGCGGCTAAGGTGGCGTGAAAGCAACAGATATATTCCCGCGTAAGAAACGTACGTGTAAATATAGAGTACTTGTAA
The DNA here is from genome assembly GCF_033807575.1 of Cydia pomonella. Lineage (NCBI taxonomy): Eukaryota > Metazoa > Arthropoda > Insecta > Lepidoptera > Tortricidae > Cydia > Cydia pomonella. The sequence continues at coordinate 21,400,019 of NC_084704.1, forward strand.
ATAAAACAGATTCATAATGTTAGTCGTTGAGCACTGACTGTCGTTGATTACATTTTACACTGGTGCCAGCGTACTTTTTCTTAAAGTAAACACTCGCACAGACGCCTTAAGCAAAGTTCTTTTATTATTTGCAAACTTCTCACCTCTTGTATTATATTGTATATTTATTAGTATATTAGGTATTGTTTTAATACTTATATAAGTAGTATGTGTGTTTGTATTTAATAGTCTCCATATTTAGCTCCTTGCACTACCTGTTGACTTTTGTATGAGTTCGAAATTTCCTGCTACCTAAAGGTTGTCTGGAAGAGATCGCTTTTTAGCGATAAGACCGCCTGTTGTTACCTGGTTCTATTTTCCTTTAAAATTCATTTGTAGTTTTACATGTATGTAAAATGTATAATTGTTGGTGCAATAAAGAATATTTACTTACTTACTTACTTACTCTACGTGTATTTAGTGAACCTTTTTCTTTCTCATAGCATGTTAATTTTTCACATTACGAGTCCATCGAATTCATCAAGAATCTACTGGATTAGGCAGGTGGTCAGAGTCGTGCGTCAATTGGTAGTTACATTACAAACGATTCTAGTTTGATTGGCACGAACAGAACTACTGAAATAATCAATTGGTAGTGATTGGTCATGGAAATGATCCATAAATACCGTCTTTCAGATGATTTTTGTATGTGAGATCGATCCCTCGTGCCTACATTTTTCAAATTGGCCGCCTTTTTCTACTGACAAAGCTTGCTTGCTAGAATATAGGAAGGTTTCCTACTTCTGGATAGTAGCCCCCTTAACATACGTTTACTGCGACCGTGGACGCTAGTGATTGTATAAACTCATTCATATTCAGTTCTTCAATTATATTATTTGTTATAAAACAGAAAGTAAGTTACCTGTAGGGCGACGAGGGATTTAGCCTGCTCCGAGATGAGGTAGTGGAAGGGTTCCGGCTGGGAGCGCAGCTGCATGCACTCCATGCCCGACCCGCCCGAGCCGCCACTGGCGCTGTCTCCACCGCCCGTCTGGAAACCAAGGAATAATAGTTAAAAACAAGTAATCACAAAACTATGAGCCAGGAGCATTTTAAAATAATGACCAGACTTTCAATCGTCACCGGTCCCTCTCAGTAGCGTCTCCCGAGTGTCGGCGTCTAGTCAACTCTATGACTGCTGCTCGACGCAACGTTGGCGCAACTGCTCAGCGACGCCATTTTCCATAGCGCTGACTAGATGCAGACGCTCAAAAGGTGCTAGTGTCTAGTGGCCCTTAATCGTAGAGAACTTACATTACTACGACACACACATACGATTGATTGCAAGTTATCGGCCATGGGATAGTAGTAAATTAATCCCATATTTCCCAAGTGTGCAATAAATGTGGGCCATACCTAGGAGCCATTAGTTGAATAAAAGACACGGGACAAGTACAGAATGCTCTAAGAAAAATTATCATGCTGCCACATATGTCTCTTCATAGCGTAAAGCAATCTGTTACAATATGGAAAATGATAATTTCCAAGTATTCAGTCCCCGCTGGTGGTACATGGAGGAAACTCTGTAATGTCGCAGTTCCATCCACCATGAAATTGCGTCAAGCCTGAGTGCGCGCGCGCCCGGACAACCCGCGTTTTGTTTTCCTTTACGTTTACGACTATTGTGCTTGTTGTGATTCCATGGTGCAAGTATTGCAAAATCGTAGACGAAACGATATTTGCACACGACGAAACATATTTGTGTAAACATAGACCCGGTTTTAATCATACCTTTGCCACGCACGAAGGACGAAGGTACTTAAAAAGTAATTACAACGAATTGAGATCAATGAATAACTAGGCATAAGTAAGAAAACAAACTGACACTTACATTAATAATTTGATCAGGGACAAACGAAGATCACTTTGTTGAAACACTTTCAAGTGAAATATGCCAAGATAAGATTGATAGAGAGCATCCTCGAAAGTATAAATAGGTGGAATAATCCAAAGATGACAATCGTTTTCCGTCTCAAACATTTTGTTGACATTGTTCAGGAATATCGAAACTTATTGCAGAACTATTGCGTTGCCAGTCAAGTCTGAAACGCGTAATTCTAATATCTAATTCTAAATATCTGCGCAAAGAAAAGAACAATACCTTGTTTATATCCCGGGTACACATTTGACACATCACGTATTTAACTACGCCTTTCAACTTTATTTCTTTACACGAAAGTTAATATTTGTGAGAGGATGTTATCGAATCGTTCGGCGGCTCATAAATCAGGTACGATTGAGCCGTAAAGAGAGACCGGCAATCACCAGCAGTTTCACTTGCAATTCAATAGGTGAATACAGGCGATTAGCGATGTCAATCAAATTCATTTCAAAGATAATAACGAGATAAACGTTCGCACACGACTGAAACAACTGAGTTAAATAGTTTTCCAGAGTGGACTACGTACTTGAATAGAAATTTGCGATGTATCACTCTTTATTATTATCGATAAAATAATCTTGTCGTGACGGAGAAGGTTTTGTTATCAATGAATTGTATGTCAAGTACAGCCATTGTTCAAATATGTGGTTGCTTTTATCCAGCAGGAGGTTTTCAAATTTTAGTTCGTGTATCAGTAGTAACAAAGCTATCGTAAGGTAAATAATTTTCATTTGCTTGGTGCTGCACTGTTTGTTCGGTTATGTGAACTAACTAACGTACGACGGCGAAAGTTCGTGGAACAAACCGGATGGGCATGCTTCCTGCATACCAACCATTTGAATTTTCCACAATTGTAAAAGAAAATTATAGTTTTCGATAATAGACGGATAATTAGTCAAAAAGTGGTTTGTGCAGCGTGAAAGCAGGTTTCGGTGATTACCGGGTGTTGACAAACTGCGGAACAATCGGATATTTTGTTGTGACGTTTTGGAGACGATTTCATGGTTTCACTTTCTTCGTTGCGTCAGCAAGGCCGTGGCTAATTGTCGCCGAGCACTGGGTGGTATACGATTTGTTAATGTGAAGGCACATTAGCTCTCGTACTATTTCATCGTACGTAGGCAGGTATTATTTGTTTTTAAAGACGTAACAAAAATGTGCTCAGGGAAACTTAATGATACTTTAATGATTTGTGAGAGTAAGTGAGAGACTGTCAAACCTTATGTTATGATGCACAAGGAGGCTTATACTCGAGTCAGACTCGCACACTGCGGGTTCCGTAGGTACTATTAGATACCGAGAAATACCGTCCACAAACTGATTTTAATCGTATAGATACTAACTCTATGCAAGTTGTACATAGATATAGCGGAAAACCTATTCAAGTATTCAATGCGAAATAATACGATTATTGCTCGAGGTTCTGCGCCGGCGCAAAAATAAACACCTACTTCCGAGTTCAAGTTACTCGTTCAACGTATATTGTACATTTAGGTATACGTAAATAATCAGTTGTCTGCTGTGCTTAGTTTTAATTCATAATTGTAAAAATATTTGTATTAGAGATAAGGGGGCACGGCCTTGCCCCCGCCAAGACGAGACAAATGGTAAAAGGCAGTGCCTATCTTTTCTCGGTACATATTATTCTTGTTAACTGAATGCAAAAAAAGTACTTCTGTTATATCCGACCTTAACCTGAAATAAATGTCATGTACTAATTAAAATATTATCTGAAAATAATTTAATTTGTTCTAATACTTCTAATAGTATATCCAACCTTGGTTATTTTTTTACTACAAGTAGCTGGAATTATGGGCAAAGTTATGATTTAATAAATATATCGATATTATGAAAAGTGCTTGTCTTGTTAGTAGAAATTAGTAAGTATGCGAGTTAATGGCATTGTTGTAAGGCCTAATGCGTAACGGATTTTCCAAATTCAAATTGCTTTTCTTGAATATTTTATAGCCTACTTTATATATATACTACACCATTGAAATTGCCAGAATCACGAAATTATTATCCTAAAAACATTTTTTTAAACGAGTTCTCAGATATATATACATATATATATATATATATATATATATATATATATATATATATATATATATATATATATATATATATTTGCTGTCAAAACGTGTTGACGAAACTTGCGTATAACTTATTTCCAACACAGCCTGTTGGAAATAAGTTATATGCCATAAATAATGAGAATGTAGACGTGTCTTCAAATATCTGGTGTATCAGGAATTTATTCGATGTGGTATCAGTTACCCGGCATTGGTTACTTTTCGATAAAGAAATCTACGCCAACAATCACTAAAAGAAACGGTTCGCAGATTTTGTTCAATAATACGATCTTCCAATATTATTTAGACAATAGTTGGAGATGATCCACGATTTGCAACGAAAATATTTTTGAAAATATAGTTTTTGATAGAACTCAAACCAAGAATGTGTCAAAAGATAAATGTGTTAATGTATGAGAGGAGCGGGGAGAAATAGAGAATGATAAATTTAATAAATAAATATTTTTTAAACTAATTTTCAATAAATTATAGAATAACAAATCTTGATTCAGCCGGCTTCGGTACCAAGGTTTTGAATTTGGCCAATCCGTTACGCATCAGGCCTTATTTGTTATGTAAATGTGTTAACAATAATATATATCTGGCCATACTAAGTATTCATTTCAAACATTAAACTCGCGTGAATGCGCTTCCCGCACGTGTCGGTTAAATTTTGATGATACCTTCCTTTGAAATCGCTCTGATAAATCATGTCTCACATGATAGAATAATTAAAAATAAAATTTTAATAATAGCTGTATTTGACTGATCTGGCGAGTGTTAATCATTAGTTATGCGCTCAACGCTAACCGGAAACTTTCTATTTATATTCAATATATATTGAATTAGAATAGGTCTGTTATTTACCAAATAACACTAGATATGCGTCATAACAGCTCTTTAAGCTGCGTGTTAATGAATCGGATGTGTCGGCAACGTATTCTCCTTTGGTCGTGTAAAAACGTACACGTATTATTAAGTAATTAATTACACGGTGTACTTTAGTCCCAATTAGCGTGGGGTACGTAAAGCCACACACGAAGCTGCGTTCGGGTATCTATTTATTTCAGTTAAGTAGGATACTTAAAGCCATTGGTTTGATGAACATAATGCTGTTTACAGGTAAGTACTTTGAGGTGTTTACTTGATATATGCGTATATCAGTAAATTAAAGATTTACCTTTGTCTATTTTATTCTTAAAGTAAATCAATTAATGATCCAAATTGTGGTAACTTTTAAACAACCATAATAACTAATTTTAAGATGTTTAGCAACCCCAAAAATTGCACGGGCTATACGCATATTGATATAGGTAGAAATTGTACATGCTGCACATTTCACTAGTACATAGTTTCAATGTCGGGTTTAATTTGGTTTGTAGTGCCGAGAGAGTCGCAGCGCCTTGTATGGGTAAATCTTTCTAATTAATAGCTTCCAGTCTTCCACTTGCCATGAATAATAAATAAATCTGTGGCCCTAGTGAAAAAGGGTACAAGTCTCTGGCAGTTTGGCGTATAAGGGCATAAGTGTTACGTGGAAATTACACCCCTTTACACCTGCGCTGCCAGAGACTTGTACCCTTTTTCACTAGTGCCACAGAAATAATAAATATTATAGGACAGGGGTTCCCAAAGTGTGCGCCGCGGCGCCCTGGTGCGCCGTAGAAAGTAAAGAGGGGCGCCGTGAGTTCTATCATTATCCGAAACCACAAATATTCGCGGGTACCTATTTGAGCGCTCGCATCGGTAAATAATATAGCGTCGTGTCACTCTTTTTCGACCGTGATTTTAAATTTACAAGGGCGCCGTTGCAAAATACTAAACTTGTAACTGCGCCGCATGTTGAAAAAGATTGGGAACCCCTGTTATAGGACATTATTACACAAATTGACTAATTCCCACAGTAAGCTCAATAAGGCTTGTGTTGAGGGTACTTAGACAACGATATATATATTATATAAATATCTATAAATACTTAAATACATAGAAAACACCCATGACTCAGGAACAAATATCCATGCTCATCACACAAATACATGCCCTTACTAGGATTTGAACCCGGGACCATCAGCTTCGTAGGCAGGGTCACTACCTACCCACTAGGCCAAACCGGTCGTCAAAATAGCAGTACAAATTGACCGCGTGATGATGGCTTACAATGTCGGCATCATTAGTGATTTCGGATTTCACTCTGCAGTCTTCAAAGTCCATAAAACTGCACCTCATGGAATAATTATTAAAATGACATAAGAAATTCGAATCAATACGTTTTGGCAGTTGCTTTAATCAAATATTTAATTTTATAAACGAAAGTTCCAAAAATTTATTTGCAGTGCACGCTTGGTTTAATTCTGTATATAGTGCATTTCGCAAGCATTCGCTAAACAGATAGTAACTGACATACATGTCAAGTTATTATTGCGAAATCGTAATAAAATGAATATTACACGTGCGAATTTAATAGAGTCAGTCTAAAGTAACTCTGCATCGACTTTGACATGAAAAAATGTGCAAGTGCATACACGTAATTTTTTCATAGGAAATTAATATATAATAATATGATGACATTTGCACACTTTGTCATTGCAAAAGCCATTCACAGTTAGCTTGGTCCGACTCCAGCTCGCTGATTTTAATGATACCTAATTGTTCAGCGGTGGCAGTATGGTTCTATTTTTATCACTTGTCACTATGCCCGTCACTTTCGCGCTTACATACTTATTAGAACGTGACAGGCATGGTGACAAATGATAAAGAGCCGACCATCTTAGCCCTACAGTTGATCAATCTAGGCAATTATGTGGCAAAGTTTGCCTCGCCTTTTAGGCTAGTCTTATTTCTCAATCAATGAATAACAGAATCTAGCTTTATTTACAAGAGTTGAAACAGTTACAGAACTCATATTGGTTAACAAATAGCTCGAGTTTACTAACAACAAACATATGTACAAGAAGGTCCGTGACGGCTCCAACAACACAGTCTATAAATTGCCGTACAAAAAAATAGGAAACCTATTATATTCGACCATGCTAATGCAAAAAAATCGTATAATGAAACTTCGAGATCGGGACAAAAAGTGAACTAGTGTAATTACTATACAAATTGAGTTATTAACCGGGCGTGGTCGTGGAAAAATCACTTATGATTAGGGGTTAGAGATAAAACTACCCAATCGTAAAACTGGTTGGCATTTCAAACTATGCTGGCCATAATTTTCCAGAGACGATCATGAGCCGTCATTGTTCCGTCTGAGAATGACATCACATACAGTGTGTAAATCTAATACGGGCGAATCTCTTAACGGTGGTTAGTATAGGACATAAAAAATGTAATTAGATAATTACTTAGAATTGCCATTAAAATTTTATCCATACAAAATAATTCGGCCCGCAATGTAATGCAAACACACTCGCGTTAAACGCTCGTTGACAGTTACTTTCAAATGCTCATATTGCGTATGTAATGTCATTATTGTCATTAACTGCCATGAGTGGGTAAATAATAATCAAGTATGATGCTTTTTATCTGATAAACGTAATACCTAGTTTCAAAAATAAAGTTAGATACTCGTGCACGTAAAAAACTACAGACTTAAAAAAGCAATTTATTTTAATACCTACCTATTAAAAGCACAGTTTAGTTTCGCCGGTTTCGCCACAGATACCTTGATGGTATCTCTGAGTATCTGAAAAACTTCAGTTATCTTGTTTCTCAGTTCTTCTTCTACTTCCTTCCTCTACTGCTCTCAGGGTCAAGTGCAAAATGGCGGAGGATTCGGTCTTGTAATGGAACTGGTACTTCATCGTGAATAGCTGCTCCCTCAACCCTTTCAGTCACGGGCAAACCTTCGCGAACTCACTGTATCGCGTTTACAATTACTCGAGCGTTTTTTGGTACAATCGCTCTCTGTACAGAGCTAACACTCGATTACCGTTTTGTAATGCTTTGCCGTAAATCAAAATCATGTCCATTAATTCGGGAGCAGTAAAAGTTGTTAAACGAGGCATTTTTATAACTTACGATTACTTCTTTATTGAATGACTCAAGAATGACTGACATTGTCAAATCAAAGTTGAAATAAAATAAAAAAACATTTAACTTTACCAAAGAGTTTGTCACGTTTTGAAACAATGTACCAAACTTTGTGGTGTTTAGACTGTTTAGTTAATTCTCGAAATAAATTTTGGTAATAATACAATTATCAGGCGGGCCGTATGCTTATTTCTCACCACCTGGTATAACAAAATCAGACAAATATACTGATATGAAATGCATTTTCAGAAAAGGTGCTATCAAAGTATGTCTATGCTCAGTATTAGGAAACATCACGTCAAGTACTGTTATCGTGACTGATTAAAATGTCATTAAGTAGATGAAGTCAGTTCTTTGTTGATAAAATTTATAAATAAATAACATTTAATATCTTTAACATGCCTAGTAGCAGTCTGTCTACCAAAAGAACCACAAAACATTAAACGCAGTGTAATACTAACATGTGATTGTTCCTGCAGATATTAGGTAAGTTTGTAAATGCGTAGTAATCGTTTCGAATAGATATTCTGCTAACGCAACCATGTTTACAGTACATTGATGCTGATAAAATTTTCCAAAATTTATTATGGGGTTACAGTTAAGTGTAACTTAAAAAAACATCTTAATTAATGATTACACTGATTAGTTCTATGGCTGATTTAATTTATCGCCCGTATTAGATTTACACACTGTATATTAAGAAAACAAACGGCTAGGCTAACTAAGCATCAAAAGAATAGCAACAGCAAGTAAACACATTTGTACGAAGCCCCCCTTGTACGAAAGTGAAATTGTAATAAACTTATCTAGAAACCACATAATTCCATTCAATTTATTTTCAGAACACGTGTACGTTCCATAGCATGGTTAGTAACATAAATAATCAAGATACTTATAAGTTAGTATTTTTAAAATCATAATAACAAATAATAATAAATCTACAAATAAAAACTTATAAACTGCCTACGTGGAGCGCGAGACATGGAGCTGCGTCCATCGACGCATCAACGCAGAATCCGAGGCGGTCCGCGATCGCGCTCAGAATCCGGTTGGTGCTGCAGCGGAGTCTGGCTAGCAGGGAGGCGCACCGCTTGCGCATATGGCAGCAAAATCGTCGGTCCGCGCCTCCGCAAACATACCCGACGCACAGCAGTGCCGCGGCCGCGGCAACCCCAACAGAACCCTAAGCGCGTTGTTATATTAGACTCGCAAGTCGCTGTATGCCCGCTAGGGCTACCAAATACCAGACTTCTCATAATACCGAAAGTGTTTTCGTCTATACCGTGATTGAATATGAATCGCTTAAAAAATTATAGTTTTATTAAAAAGGGTAATTAAAAGGCTCGCTGTAAAACCAGATATATATTCTCAGTAAAATCCTTTGATAAAACAATTAAATTGGTTCGCCGCTTCCACTTTATTATATTGTTAGATTATGATCGATCAAATGGAGGCGCGAACGCAAGAAAACCAATTTCCCACTTAGTACATTTAGGGACATTTTTTAAACTACGAGCAAATTTTACTTTTTATTACCGTTAAATACGCCAACTTTGCCACTAGGGGGAACATTGCCCAAAACACAATTTCTAAGGCAATCTACTAATATCTAAAAAAGTTACAAAATTATGGCAACATTGATGACATTGGTAGAAAGTAAACTATACCTGTGGCAACACAGAATAGCGCGTGCACTCCTGACTTCATTCAGTAACCAGTCGGGACTTGTCGAGTACGGAGTGTATTTTTGCGGGCCAATTACTGAGAAATTTTGGAAGGGAATTGTACATCATGGCGAATACACAGGTATGTTGAATCGATTGTATGTAATGTAAAACCATGAGCTGAGTATTTTGATGCTAGGTTCGTTATTGTAACTAGTATATTACAAAAGTTATGCTGATGGGCAAAATTACCCAGTAATGTACCGTCGTATGAGTGTCAACATTGCCCGCAGTAAAAAAATGCTTAGGGTTGACACTTTTTTTTACAAACTTTTTTTTTTATTAATGTGCAAATATTGCAATATTTGTATGTACGTACATATGTTCGGATCAAATCTTGCAAGCCATTTTTCGACCACTTTTTGGTATCCGATTGAGCTGAGATTATAGCATACTACTTCTACTTCTACTACCAGTGACAATACAATCTGGTAGTGACATTCTGGTTCAACCGGGATCGTCTCCACATGAGGAATTCTTTTTTTTTTCTATGGTTAATATATAATGGAGTCGAAAACTATAGTTTCATTTTTGATTACAGGCCGTTTTTCAGAAAAAAAATTGAATAACTATTTTGACATACCACACGTTTGAACGCATTTATAGCTTAGATGCCTTAGTCTTCCGTAAAAAAGTGAAAAACGTAGAGTTGACAGCTGCCAGTTGTCAAATATTGCTTCCTCATTGGTTACAACTACGACTTTGTTTGTACGCGGTTCAGCTGTGTGTGTGACATTTGGCAACTGGCAGCTGTCAACTCGACATTTTTACTTTTTTACGACAGACTAAGGCATCTAAGCTATAAATGCGTTCAAACGTGTGTTATGTCAAAATAAATATTCAAAAAAATATTTTTACAAAACCACAAGTAATTAAAAAAGTAGGTACTAAATATTGAAAACTTTGATCTCGGATTTGATTTTATTATATTTCTATAAATATCTAAGTTTATTGATTTTTGTTTAGTTTAAGACATTTAAATTTATCACAGTATTTGTGTTTGATTACCTTAAGTAGAATTTACTTATGCCGAGTGATGATTGATCTCAATTATGCTACAGAAGAAAATGTTGATTAGATTTTTATATAACGTTATTGAAATAAACAACTTTGCGCCTTATTAATATTTTTTGTTTCTTACCTACCCTACCAACTTTGTGCAAATTAATGTTCAGTTTTTATTATCTTCTCAATTTTGACAACCCTAGCACTTTTAAATCGCTACACGCCGTTTGTATGAAGAAGAAAAAATGTACAGGCTAACATTGCCCACTCATTTTAATAGGAAAGTATTTCGAGCATGTATTATTATGTCGAGTAAATTTTTGAACCGATCGCCTTCATTGCTAAAATACTTTCATTGGTTTTTATAGCAACCAAATAAGGTCTATAGTTGCGCTAAAAATCACGGTGGGCAATGTTGGCTAAATGTCCAGATAACTTTACCCGACCTCAAAATCGGTCATATGATGGAGAAAACGTTGACTAAAGTTAAATTTGCAGTTAAATTTAAATGCGCATGATCTCGGTGTTACCACAGATACATAAATATTTCCGAGGTTTCATACAAAAAACTAGATTTTTTTTAGTTTTTCCCAAAAAAGTGGGCAAAGTTGGCGTATTTAACGGTATTAATTTAAAAAGTCCACCATAAATCTAAAATTGGTGATTAAATTGTATTCGTGTGTGGACGCTGGATGAGATTGACGCCAATTTCTTTTCTGGTCAATTTCATCATCCCGTCTGGACTGGCCTTAAACAATCAATGTCGCTATCTGCAATAATTTTATTTCACACTTAGACACTTAGACACACCAACACCCAGGTTGGCAATAATTATATCTAATTTGGTGACTCTCTCAATCAGCGAACATTTCTTAAAATTTCCGCCAGAATTGGTTTGCCATACTACAGTTCCTTGCTCTTTTGTTATCAATTTATGACAAAATTTTAATAACTATATATATTAATTTATATGTATTAATGTCTTTATCATCATATTCATTACTCAGAAAATTTCAGAATTAATCCATCACCAACCACTAAATATTTATCTGACGCATACGCAACGATCATGTTTCAATAATAAAATAAGGGCTAGATGCCAGTTAGATGCGTTTGACGTGTAGTAAGACGCTTCTTGATACAACCGAGTGAGCATCCTAATGGATATAAAGGGTTAATACTTCCCTTGTTTTGAAAATACCGGGATCCCGGTATTGCATTTAAAAATACCGGCATTAAAAAATGATTTAAAAAGACGGGATCCCGGTATTGGAAGCCCTAATGCCCGCTGCGTAAAATTGACCCACAGGCCGCATGTATAAAACGACTGGCAAAATGCCTTAAACAAAGTAATTTTCATAAGTTGTGAGCATCTTGTGAACCTGCGAGCCAGCATATTGGTTCCACTCGATGACCTCGCTGTCACGATCAATTAAACAAAATAGAATGTACTGTAAAGTTAATAAAACAACGTTTGTATTAAAAGGAGATTTTGCGCGGGCGTAGTAGATCTAATAGTAGACATTACTTGGCTCCGTCAATTTGAAAATAAAAAACTAAAACTGAATTACTTAAGAATAAATAATCTACTGCTCATAAAATACCATAATCGGTTGTGAAATGCGATCAGCTACCTAGAGGAGAATGCCGGACAGTCGGACATATAAGAGCGTTACTGACAAAGCAAAAACTGAGACGCTTAGAGGTCGCTCAATCAATTACATGTTTTATAAATCTGAATCAATGTGTATTAATTTAAAAACAAAAAAAAAGGTTACATTAACTTTGGTTTCGCTGGGCAATCGTTCTATCTCAATTTATTTTAAGGTAGCTTTGGAATTGTTTGATATTTTTTTGACAATCCAAACTGTTTCCTCTAGCCTATTTTCCTATGAATCTGGATTAGCAATCAAATATTATGTAATATTAATTTTCCGGAGGGATTAATCATTTTGCGTTGTCCTTTGTCTTCATAGATTAGTGTCATCTATAGTCGGTCTGAATGTGTAATTTTTGTAGATAGATATCGGTAATAGTTAACCGAGAAGAATTAAGTAGCGAAACTGTGGTGAAATTGGCGGTAATTTGTTGGCAAACAGTTGACACTTGCAAGGCAAAATAAAAGAAGGAGCAACGTGATCCAATCGAGCGTTACGAGCTTTCACTCTCCGTCTTGTCCGCTCGGACAAGGTTCATTTTTAAAACTAATAAAAACAGTATATAACTAAGTAAGCGGAATAAACAGTAATAAGGGAAAGCTTATAGATCACCTATACTACGAATGAAAGAAAACAGTAACTGACGATTATGTACGAGTTTGGATTGGGTTTAGGATTGATTAGGATGGCTTGCTTTTTGATATTAAATCGGGAATGAAAATGAATCGACATACATTGCTGTGTTTTCTAACTACATATAATAGTCTTCGCCTTACAATTTCGAAAAGGCAATGTATGTATGTACGTACATAATAATTATTAGTTTACCTAATGTCATCATGGTAACATTATTTATTTTTTCTAAGCAGAAAGAAATAGCTTGCGAGGGAGTCTTCTGACTACCAGACCAATTCAAATGTACACTGGCATCAGAACATTCTGTTACGATGGATAGCGTAATAGTAGTTTATGTGACTGCTACATAATAAAAGGCATTAAAATACAAAAAGATCACACGAGCGTTTTAATGCCTAATTATGTACGTTACATACATTATTTTATCTACACACATTATAAACTTTCTATGAAATATTCACTAACCCAAATTACCCGTTGGGGCATCGATGCCAAATCGTTGCTCTATTGGCGGAACTCGCGGATATCATGGTGGCGTCACCGAAATATTTTTATCGCTTATTTTAGTCGAAACTTTTGCTATAGTTACCTTAAAAACAACAAAATATATTAATTTTATACTTAAAACTAATTAAAAGATAAACTGTACGTCAAATGGCGGTAAATGAAAACTTTTTTCACGCATGTAGTTTTTTTTAATTCAGAGACAAACTAGAGTCGAGGGCCTATTTCCGTATCATTGGATACAAACTACCATGCGAGATATGTCAAAATTGTATGCAATTGACATTTCATTTCGAACAAAAAGGCATCTCGACTGATATCAGAATAGAGATCAAATCGAATTGCTTTTTTTTCCGAGATGTTCTAAATTTGAATGCATAAGTAACCAAATCGATTTTGATCTAGTTATAAAGCACACACAACATTATCGCAGATAAGAAATTTGTCGTAATAAAACAGTTTATCGAAATGTTGGCCATTATTTACGGATTTTGAAGGCATCATAGTTTTTTTTTCCCCAAAGAGCATTTAAAACGGGCACTTTGTATCAAAATTGTATGGGGAGTTCATAAACAACAGCTAAAATAAAAAAGTTTTCATTAGAAAAACGTGAATTAAGAATGCGATGTGAGATAATTAAATATGCATACCGAATAACGTTTGTGTACTTCGCTGCAAGTAGCTCACGCATACAATACGGAACAGCGCATACCTGTGAACAGCCGAGCGTGCGTTTGCGCTCCGCCCAAATACCTATGCATGAAGCTAAACCGTATCACAGTACAGAGTACACGCAGCTGCAAAAGTGCATACACACTTTATGAATGGAATTTATTCATAACGTGGGTATGCACTTTTGCAGCCCGCTGTACATAAACTCAAACATTTGTGGAATATACACAAAGTATATAAGTAACTCAGCGATATAAACTACTTATTTAGAGCGCGAAATCGCCTTTTCATACAAACGTAGTCCCCATTTTACTCTCTGGATATTAACATTATTGAAAATATTATGACACAATTTGTTGTATATTTACCAGCGTTTGATTTTTTTTGAATTTTTAATTATTATAAGAATTAGAAGCATTTAAAAACTTGTATGATAAGTTTGCACATCGAGTGCAATGTTTTGCCCATCTCTATAACAACTAGACGTCTAGTATTTCTGAAACGGGCGGAAAGCATTACGGACAGTGTTTTAGAGAGGTGTATAAAATGTAGTACAGTCGCCAAGGACCGACCGGTCATGACCGCTCCGATATATTTGATGGTCACTGTATATTATCTATATATTAAAGTAGGTATACTGTGCTTTATTGAATGCCGTAACAGTTTAGTTGCTCAAAAAATATCTTATTTCATGCAGGTGTACTAAAGGACAAAGGCCTATATTGTTCCTCCGGGAGTTATGATTAGAAAGCTTTTTAGGGTTCCGCAGCCAAATGGCAAAAAACGGAACCCTTATGGATTCGTCATGTCTGTCTGTCTGTCCCTCCGTATGTCACAGCCAGTTTTTTCCGATATAATAAGAACTATACTGTTGAAACTTGGTAAGTTGATATATTCTGTGAACCGAATTAAAATTTTCAGACAAAAATAGAACAAAAAAAAAACAATAAATGTGGGGGTTCCCCAATTTCCCCATACTTAAATTTGAAACTGTTAATGCAAGGCTTAATGTAAATTTGAAACTATTTTACTGATCGACAAATATACGATTGGTATCACTTAAAAAATTGGGCGCCATCTCGTTGGCTCATGGAATTAATATAATTAAAAGTGCTTTGGAGTCAATTCTACGCTGGCCAGCCACTACCACTTTTGCGATTTATAATCAAGGATGCAAGAATTATATATAGTAGAAACTGGTACATTTTCTGTACTAAAATGACCCACTTGTGTGTCCCTTTTCCCATGTTTAAGTTAGAATTTTTAAAATGTACAACACGTTTTCGCAGAGTTTCTTGTTTCGACTCCAGTCAAAAACAAATGTTTGAAGAAATAAAAAATATGAAATTCAAGTATCTCAAAATAACTAGCAACAACTTTATTAACAGCATTTTTAGGGTTCCGTAGCCAAATGGCAAAAAACGGAACCCTTATAGATTCGTCATGTCCGTCTGTCTGTCCGATTATTGTAGACAGTTTTGTTTATAAGTCTACAGAACATCATTCTCATTTTTTTGTTATCACCCGTTAACTACTCAACAGTAACTAGATATAAGATTAAGCGGATTGACTCGTAGTCCGTCTCCTAATAAGGCAAGCATTTAGAGGTTCATTGTTTCAACTAAGTGCGTGGGCGATCGATTGTTGCACCCACCATCTGTTCAGCTGATGAATTGCAGCGTGCGAAACGAATTAATCACACTTCTACATGCGTGCAAGTACTAACAAAAATGGACTAGGATTTGAAAATGTGATTAATGTTATGTCTGAGAGATTTTTTAAATGGGGTTCCGTACCTATCCGTGAAAAAGGATATCTAACACTTACTCACTAAAATATGAGAACGCTGCCGGCAAAAAGTCACATGAATACCTATATGTTCCATTCCATCCATGCTTGTAATGTGATATGCAATAAACTATTCTATTCTATTCTAACGTCCCACTTGGTCGCTTGCCATAAGGATTACTTGACAGGTTATTCGTATAAAAAACGGTAAATTTGACGGCGCAAATTGTGAGTCAATTACGCCATAATTCGAGGTTTCGTGCGCATTGGGGCTACGCGACCAAGCGGGCATCCGCTTGCCCTGCTAGCAGCCAACACAACATAAACAAACATCTAGAGAATAACTCAAGGTAACGCTACAAAATATACCAAATACCATTTAAAAGGAAACCATAACATCCAGAAGGAATCTCTGTCTTCAATTGTTTCCACTAAGCAATAGTTTCCAATTAAGGTCGGTTTATATCTACAGACATTGAGCGTGCCAGACACGTGCCGTGGCAGACACCGACAGACACCGTTTATCTACAGACATTAAGCGCACCAGGCCCGTACCGGGACAGACTCCGTTTTTAATCACATCTAGCAGAAGCGTGCCGTCTCAGACATCGACAGACACCGACACAGGTTCCGGTGCCCTATTCACACTGACCGGCAGATAGCCACAGACCTGTACAGACATGCACCGCGCAGATAAAATATTCTTTCCGCGCATACTGGCCGGGCACGGCCCGTGTCTGTCGGCGTCTGCGCGGCCGTGTTACGATAGATATAAATTTGTTAATAGAAACTGTATAACAGAATATTTTTTTGTCTGCCACGGCACGTGTCTGGCACGCTCGATGTCTGTAGATATAAACTGGCCTTTAGTCGGTCGGTAGTGACTAAGTATACTGTCTGAAATACCTCATACATACGAATTCAATATAATTCACTTGTATTTTGGACATACCCTTATCAAAATCAGCCAATTCTGGTTGTTAGTAGGTATTTTTAATAGACGACAACTTTTAGTATAGACACAACAATAACAGTTAGAAATCTCTAACCGATCAGTCGCGGGCTGGCTTCAGATAAAATATTGACCCGGTGTCAGCTGGCGTAATGCTCGAGACAGGGCAATTTCGTGGGAGTCGACCGATGCTTCGGTTCCTTATCGGGTTTACCAGATGCAGTTATTTAAATTTATATGTTCAGTGCATGTTTAAATTCAAGTCAATATTATTCGGAACGAACTGACCGTGGTGTTTACATTATAGGACATAAACATATAAGGAATATTTCGAAAGGTAACGCAAGAACTTCTTTATTTTTTAAAGCAAGATCAAACTTTATTGTTAACTTGGCTACGAAATAACTTCGAGTAATTTATGAGGCGAGGTCGATAAGATTTAGAACTTGTAGTCATTGGAGTTTACTTTTTAATAATCCTTTTTGATATCGATAAGGCCACCCGGCCCATGAAAATGTATGGGGTAGTAGGCTGGCAAATCAGGTTTTAGGTTACTTTCCGTTCATTCAACCTCGGATTTCGGTTTGATAATCTGAACACAAATATATGAGATGACAAGCGTGAAAATGGTGGGGGTAGTTACTGTGACGTCAAAAGTCGGCAGTACAAAGTTTTTTTTTATACATACCATGTGGGGTACCAACTGAAAGGGCTTTGTGAGTATATTACAAATATATAACATACTATAACATTTTCACTACTCGGTTAACAAATTATTAGCAAAATAATTCACCAGATTCAGAGTAACTTTGGACTACCCTAATTTGAAAATGGCTGAATGGAATATTCAAATTTTTATACCAAATGACCGTGAACATCCTCTATAATCCTCGCACAGCTAACTGTGGAGTGAACTGCGCCTGCGGTATTTAGGGCCGACAATGCACTTACAACCCCTCTATTGTTGCGAATAGCCATGGGCAACGGTAATCGCTTACCACCAGGCGATTCATCTGCTCTTTTGCCTGCTAAATCATAAAAAAACCGTATCCGAATTTGCATCAAAAGTCTAAAAGGTACGGTTTTTGTTGATTAAGTACCTACCCGATGCGTATCATCATCGACGAAAAGCGAAACTTTCACAAGTTTCACAATTCAAACCTAAGCTATTTTTGTTGAATTATTGACTTAAAATTAGGTATTGACTTATAATAATGACGACACTGTCTTTCTCTTCCATGTTCGAGTTTAGTTGATAAAGAAAGTACCGTTTTAGATATTTTAAATACATATAAGCAATCTTATCCCAAATAAAGCGTCAGATCCATAAGTAGATACATATACACGTACCTATATGGAAAGTTCCCTCTCTAATGGCATGTTATGAAAAAGTTGATAATAGAGGATGTTGTCATCGACATTCATAAATCATCGCAGCGTCGCGACCCAATCATTATTGGAAATCTGTTGTCGATTGGGACAAAATGCGGCTGAAATATTTCGATATAACACCAGCTAACGCTCAACATAGCTAACAAAACGCAAATGTCACTGTCGCACCAATATGGAAGAATGACAGAAAGAGATGACTATGCTACGCTACCGAGCGTTAACGATTGGCATGTTGGCTACGCGGGCAGGGTACGTAGACAAGCTTCCAGTAGACAGTTGCGTTTCGTTCGCTACAGAGCGTTAACCATTGACATCTTATTTATTTATTATTTACGTACCCTGGCCTGTCGAAACCAGGTACCAGGATGCAGGTAGCGATTGTTGTGTATGTTGTGATGGACTTCAAATGCATCGGGAAGAGATCATGGCGTGGTAAAATGAACAAAAGAGTTTGTCGGTTTATATGCCTTATGTTGTTGTAGGAAAATTACCACGTAATGATTCTACCAAAAATGTTATACCGAATTTCAAGTACAAACGATTGCATAGAGGTTTCACATTTTCTGGTCTGTACGAGGGGCGTTCAATAAGTTGGGTACATCTTGAGTACTTAAAAAATCTTGTACTGCAGCGACTACCGCGTCGTCGTCTTCAAATTTCTTGCCTCTTAGGTATTCCTTCAATCTCGGAAAGAGGTAGAAATCACTAGGGGCGAGGTTTGGTGAATACGGAGGATGCTTAAGGATATCGAACCCAGCATCACGAATTGCAGCCATTGCAACGGCCGACTTGTGTGCCGGCGCATTGTCCTGATGGAACACAATTTTCGAGAGTTTACCTCGCCGTTTTTCGCGGATCTATTGCGCAATGTTGCTATTTTTGGCATAAAAAGTGCCCGTAATAGTGGCTCCAAGGTCGAGATACTCAATCATTACGACCCCTTTACCATCTCAAAAAACAGAGCCCATGACCTTACCGGCAGATGGGCCCACCTTGAATTTCTTCGGAGTTGGAGATGATGGCCTTTTCCATGTCATAGACTGTAGTTTCGTTTCAGGGTTGTAATGATGGAGCCATGTTTCGTCCATTGTTATAAATCGCGCTCAAAAAAGTTCCCGGTCTTGACGTATTAGGTCCAAAGCTTGTTGACAAATCTCGACTCAAGTTTGTTTTTGCGTGACAGTAAGCATTCTGGGTACCCAACGCGCAGATACCTTTTTCATACCCAAGCGTTCATGTAAAATATTGTGCACTCTCCCCGTTGAAATCTTTACATTTTTAGCAATAAAACAAACCGTGACACGACGATCCGCCAAAACTAAGTTTTCGACTTTTTCCACAATTTCTTCAGTTACTGCCGTAGTACATCCGGCGTCCGGAGCGGGGGTCATCCATGGTCGATGTTCGTCTAAATTCGGCGCACCAACGTGCGACGGTCGAATACGGAGGAGCATTAGACCTTAAAGTGCCCCGTAAATCTAAATTGACTTGGTCCGTAGAATTTTTTTTAACACAAGTATTTGATAACGGCGCGCAGTTCAATTTTCTCCATTTTCGCTAATGTACTCAATAGAACCGCAAAGAAATCGCCTTTTTTTTAACAAAAAAAAGTTTTTTTTTTCTTGGCAATCAGCTAAGCAGGTTAGCTTTACCGGCCAGTATATTTTTTCCTAATATTTAAAGAGTTTGCATCTCATTCTCATTATATATTATTTCTCATTATTAACGCCCCTCGTATTTTAAAACTTACGTATACTTACTCTTAACATTTGGCTAACATGTATATATTTGGCTAAAAGGGCGCAATGACTTGAACGAATGCATTGAGGGTAATGTTTATCACACGGATGTGCGCAATGGGGAAGGCGGCTGAAAGCTAATTGTAGATGGCGCCACTAGAGTTTGAGACAACTCGACCAACTCGTTGTATGAAATTTATAACTTAATGAAAATATTTGTATTTAATAAACCAATGTTTAATAAAACTTCATAATTAAACTCTGTAGTACCTGGGCGACCGAGCTTAGCTCAGTTATAACTATTTATTGTAATATGGTGGTGTATAGGTGATAATCTTAACTACATTTTTTACTAAATTAAAAAATTATATATAAACTTGAACATGTAAAAAAAAACAAAAGTTAGTCACCGGGCGAGATTCGAACCCGTAACACTCGTTTAGCAGTCCGCGTCTTAACACGCTGGACCAGACGGACAGTGGCCGGCAACACGAAATTAGCGACCATATTCTGCGTCGTAAGAAAAACGCATGAAAACTCGAAAACACGCGTTTTCCCAAACATAAGACTAATGTAGATCGATTGTTTACCCCCAAAAACCCCCATGTACCAAATTTCAGCAAAATCGTTAGAGCCGTTTCCGAATATATATATATATATATATATAAGAATTGCTCGTTTAAAGGTATAAGATATAAGTATTAAACTTTTATATCTGAGGCCGAGAAACTGTCGGATAAAGTTTCAAAGCCATTCAAATAAAAAGTTTTGTTTTGACAGGAGCATGTAGGATATTTTTATGTACGTAATAATCGTCTATTTAACGCAATAACATGGATCCTCATGAAAAATATGGACGTCTGACTGTAGCAAAGTTAAAAGCACTTTTATGGGATCGCAAGGCATCCGTAAAAGGGAAAAAAGACTTCATAGAAAGGTTAAGTATATTTGGTTATGTACTGTTTTCACTCGAAAATATTATACGTAAAATATCATGCAAAATGTACAATATCAACAAGTTAATATTTTACGACAAAAAATAATAATTTTCAATTAAATCCAGCATTAAATGTCGATTATGATGCACCAACAGAATTCGCCTGTGATGTAGATTCTTACAGAGATATCAATGCAGATTCAAAGCTTCCACCTCTGATCATGTCTAATATTAAAAAACTATTTAGACCGGTACATAAATATCTCATCAAATTAATACAAAACTTATTTGAGTGTGGTAACTCACATTTTCAATAACTATTATGATAATTTATTTATTCAAAGAAAAAAGGTGGGACCAAACTACTGCCATGATGTCACAAACTCTAGTGGCGCCACCTAGCAGCAAAGTTTGGCAGCCGCCTTCCCCATATGGAAGTTACCACCGGTACTTTAACCGATTTCGCTCAAATGTCTTGTTGTTGTATTCGCATCAACCTGAAGAGAGATGCAGATAGTAGCATCATAAATTTAACTGAAATCACATCCATGTCAAACAGAAAAGGACTTGATACGATTTTAAACTTTTTTAAACATAAACTCACACACAATATTAACATAGTTTAACATTGTTAACATATTTTCTTAATGTTAAAAACTTTATGCTATATTCTAAAATAATTATTTCCTTCTCTCTTCTCTACTCTGAGATTATTACATTGCTTTAAACTGTTAACTTAACTATTACTTTAGCCAAATTATAATTTAATTCATTACTTTCTGTACCTACATAATTAACGTGCATTGTATTGGTTTAATATAACCTTAACTTGCTGCTGGAAGAGCGGGGTCTCCTGTCACAAGTATTGATATACTTACTAGGAGGTCCCAACCCTTTCTCAATTTGTAACACAATGATTGTGACCAATAAACGATTTTTCATTTTTCAAACTTCCTAGGTATTTGAACTGTAGGGTAGGGGTAACGGCACCACTATTCACCCAGGTATAATATCGAGTTTCTTGAAGCCTAGGAACGCCACTACAAGGATCAGAGGATTCAGAAGTCAAACTGTGGTCTAATAAAGAAGCATACGACACAGTTCTAGAGACCTTGGCCTAAGACGGGTAGGGTAAAAACTAGCTAGTATAAAGTTTAAGCATTTTTTGGCTGTAGGAATTGGGAGTTGGGAGTAAGCTTGGAAGCGGTATAAACAACGCGGCACCGCGGTCGGGCGGACGGTATGCACGCACGCATACGCAATGAGTCCAAGCGGTAATTCGCCGCAATGGCGGCTCTCTCGCGGCAAACGAGGCAGCTAAGTTAGCGATATATGCCTACGACTCCTTCCTATAAATAAATTTAATTCGCGACATTAATATCCTACCGTTAATGCATACTCGGAAAAAGTCCATCTGTGTGTGGCTGGGCCGTGTAAAGGTACATCGCTATTTAATTTAGACAGGTTGAGTGGCAACAATATTATTCTATCAAGAAATTGAACAGCTTTTAGTGATAGTTTTCAATGTTAATGTTTGACGACCTAGCCTAGTCGGTAGTGACCCTGCCTATGAATCAGGACAGGAGCTCCCAGGTTCGAATCCTGGCAACGGCATTTATTTGTGAGCGATCCTGAGTTATGGATGTTAGTGATTTCTGATGATTGAATATCTCGCACCTTCTCTGTCAAACAGAGGAATATTAAGAATATTCTATTTAATTCCCTTTTGTAGTGGCGGTAGATATATATCCTCGGTCAGTGATAAATAGTCAATCTTATTGTAATTATAAATATTATTGCGTGAGCCTCTCCTCTAGGTAAATTTTCTACAAAATCAAGTATCAAGAACAAATTAAAATAATGAAATGCTTCAAAATATCCATCCGCTCCGTCGCCAGTTTCGAGGCCCGAATGTCCCGACCGCGATGACCGAGCCGTCCGTCACGCTGCACCAGCCTTGCATTCAGTGCAACCGTCAAACGACCCGTTTCGAAAACATTATTCAATCACTAACTTATAACCCGCACTCATTAAATATGTTATGAACAATGTATGCACAATTTGTAAAAATATCTACAAAAACGTAAAGTCAATCACGTCAGGGAAACGGCTACCTAATTTTCCAGAAACACACTTAAACATTATGGACGCAGTTCACGCAGTTGATTGTGCAGTGCCAATTAATAGTTAGTTACATGCTACCTAATTTCATTGTGTAATCAACTTGCAATTATTTATTGATCGATGTGGCTACAATGCATTGCAACAGAACATGTCAGAAACCAAAATATTTCCATGTCTAATTTAGGAAAATTAGTATTTAGCTACGTCATCAAAGTGGTCGGAGGCATGAAACTATATCATCTATAGCAGATTAGAATAGAAAGTCGAATACAAATCAAGGAAACGATATAAATCTACGTAACATGGTATTACTCAACTAACACAAGTAGATTACGTTGGAAACAGAATGCAGCATCTAGTGTGAAACATGGGTTTATTACACGAACGAATTACGCCGGGCCGCCGACACGGGCGGAGATAAGATTCAATGCAGTTGACGTTCAAAACGAAGAGAGCAGTGTCATCAATGTGAGCTTCAAGCATGAGCTAGTCGGTCCAGTCTGCTTAAGTTTCTTAACGGGCAATTTCTCAAGTGGAGAGTCTAATCGCCTTTAGAAATTAGAATTCTGACTTGACTTTATTCATTTTATAAATATTATGAAAAAAAGTTGCGGTCTGTAGGTACGATTATAAATATATATTACTCTAGAGACATTAATTATGTTTGGGTTAGCAACAGCTGATCGTAATAGTCCGAAACAACAATTCCTACTGTTAATTTTAAAATTCATCATTAGAGTAGTTAATGTAGCTGGTATGGCACGGCTAACGGAACTAATGAGGCCAACCCTCCGTCAAGAGACGTCTTGCTCGCCGCTGCCATTTCTGGCGGCATTCGTTCAGCCTGATTCTGTATCTTTACCATGGCAATGGCACCAAGAATGGCTCTCCATTGAGGTTATTATTACTAAATCAAACGCGTTTAAAAGCTGAAATGTGTTGTGTTACACAGATACGGTCTAAGGGGCTCTGAGAGCACAAAAGATAAACGATATCTCTTTCGGCACGTTCAAGTGGGTCGGGCGGGCGCACAGTACCTAACAGAAGTTCGACAACGTTTATAGCCTAGAAACTACACGTTAGAAGAGTTTTAAGTGTAGGCGCGAACAATACAGTGAATCATCGCAGCTGTGAATGAAGCCCGTAACTTTACCCGAGTCAGAAATAGAATGTTTGTTGTTGTTCTGCAAAGAGTAAACTAGCTTTGTTTCTTTTAACTGTTAGATGAATTATGTATAGGTTAGTTGTACACAATAGTATCCGAACTAAACAAACACATAATATCCGTGAATAAATGCATTATTAATAAGGAAGCGCCACCAAAACCAAGCATCTGGGTCAATTATAAACAAGTTTATGGCTCTATACCGTTTTAAGCATAATTCTTGCACCTCCCACAGACGCAGCTAACTATTAACGGGTTTGTAAAAAAAACTAAACTATTTATGTTCGTTATAAAGATGTACGTGTGCATTAAACATAACTGTGCGTAAAATGTCAACACGACAGGGCGTACGTGCACGTGGTAACGATGAAAATAAAGCAATCATATTCTAGTTATCCTACATACTGCGAATGCTACAGATGCGAAACTATAAGAACCAGGTTGCGTTGGAGTGCATGCTTCTAGGAAGTATGATGGTGAGATATCTATCATACGTCTTGGTGACACTTCAAAGAACGGCAATCGATTGTTCCGTGAGTGGGACACTTTCACTGCAGCCCTCGCTCACGCCTCTTAATTTAACTCCATGAGATCCAGTTCCGTATAGGCACTTGTATTAAAATCTAGCTGCACAACAAATTGAGGCTTTCCATTAGAGAAGGGTCCTTATGCTTCATGTGCAATAAGGACCGTTCTGTCAAAATTTCTGTTGGAATTTCTGATAAAATAGTCCTAATTGTACCTGAAGCATAAGGACAAGGACCCTTCTGTGATGGAAAGCCATAATTTATTCCAATGCACTTTGATACTTCGATACATTGTTTGACACCGCTTTCTATTTGGAATGTATGAGACATGAATTAACGCTTTACGCTGAATTCATTGTCTATGAAAACAATAACATTCAACTAGGTATGTTGTATGTTTAATGGCGTTAAAAATCCACATGCTTCGGGTTTACTCAATAATCTCATAATAGTAATAATATCATAAGAATCGCGTAGAGTTGCAATAAAATTACAATAGTAGGTGTATGTATATGGTAGAAAATTTAATGACTTACTAAATCAGTTTATAGCACAATCGGAATATGTCAAACCTCGAAATCTCTGGGACAGTCTATAAATTTGGTATGTATGTAAATTGAAGGCCGCTTTTTCATGTCCACACTATTTGAGATTTGGGGACCTCGAGGAATCGCAGCCATCTTGGAAATTTTTTACCATCCTGGAGAAATTCGCGATTTATTCAAAATCTACGTTCTCTATGAAAATATCGTGTAAGACAACATTAAAGCTTATTAAATTTTACACAAAAATGTCCTAGATATCTTGCTGCATATAGGTTGCGCGCTTATATACACTTCCAGGGGATATTCTTTTAATAGAAAGATCGGAAGAATATGAATTCCACTTTTGTCTATACATTTGTACATGATCTACCCCAATATCAACATTTTACTCGACTGTGACTTCACCAGAAAGTAGGGTTATGGGTTTAAGTGCTGATGATGATTCAGAACACCCTGTAGCTGGCCAAATTTAAAAAAATGACATCGGTAGATTCCTCTTGCCCTTCACAACCTGCTTACACTTGTTCCGGCCAGTATCCTAAGCTACAGGATGTTCTGAATCACCAGTACTTAAACCCATAACTCTACTTTCTGATGAAGGAAGCCGCAGTCGAGTAAAAGGTTGATATTGGGGTAGATCATGAACAAATGTAAAGACAACAGTGGGATTCCTATTCCTTCGAGTTTCGTATTAAGAGAATGTCACCTGGAAGTGTATAATCTATACCTAGATTCAGCAAGTATTTTCTATACCAAGATGTATTTTTTCGCAAAGATAGAAATTTTGTGTGTATAATTTAATAATATTTAATGATGTCTTAACTCTTACATCATATTTTCCTAGATAACGTAGATTTAGAGTATAATGCGAATTTGTCCAGGATGGTACACATTTTCCAAGATGGCTGCGATTCCTCCAAGTGCCCAAATGTCAAATGGCGTGGACATGAAAAAGGGGCCTTTAATTTACATACATACCAAATTTCAGGACTGTTCCAGAAATTTCGAAGTTTGCCCTATTCCGATTGTGCTATTATTTCAATACAATATATTAAAATAAATAATCATTTAAATTACCAGATTGATATAGTTATTCAATGGTACGGAAAGTTATTGATATGTATAAATTAAAACATTACGATTGTAACATAATATTTTACCAGATTGGAACTGCCCTAAAACAAATTATGTATTATAAATTATAAATAAGTTTTTTTACAAAATAAAAAAATTTTGGTACTAGCTTTTATCGTTGACTGTACTTTTCTTTCTACAGACAACTAACACACATCGAGACATTCCTAATAACCACAAACACAATTATTAGTTTGCGTTGTTTTATAACAGAGTTCCCTTGTCCGTCTCCTGACTCATCAAATCGGCTCCATGTCATAATATTGCATTGTCATCCGATTTACATATGTGTGCAAAAATTCAGCTCAATCGGATAATTCGGAAATCGGGCACTGGGTCAAATTCAGCTTCCAATATTTGACCCACACTAACTAACAGGGCAAGTTAAATAAAAGCTTGTAATGAAGATTATTCAAAGCCAGTAACTGATGCATATAAGGTGAGCAAACAAGTATTTTCCAACGAACTAATTAAACCACGACGTAACCCGACGCCGCAGTGTCGTGTAGCAGGCAATATGACACACGAAACGACGTCGAACACACCGTGCTTCGGCCAGCTCGCTTCACCAGCTCTGGTTACTTGTGGTTCAGTAATGGAAGTTCTGTTTAACCCGTATTGTATGTATCAGCTTTCTATCTACTTCCTTTTGTCTTATTTCGCATAAAATAATATCTGAGAATAGGTAAGCGTTCGTTACAAAAAAAAAAACCGTTTCGGCAAAATGGTTTACATCATAGAAAGTTAATAAAAGACATTTTGTCATTCCAAAGATTCCGTGAATAATGCCACCTTAAGCTTTGCGTACCGGCTCGAGCCCGCCTGTCCGACGTTAACATACTAATACTGGAAATATTTCATTCTCAGCATGACTTCTGATTCTGATTTGGTTTAGTTTTTCTTATTTGATAGCCTTATTGTCAGGCAATTGTAGGTAAATTACGAAATGAACATTCGATTTAACTGTTGACATAATTTGTGGTAGAAGGCGGATGCGGCGGCGGAAACGACGTCACGGTCCAGGGAGCCCGCGGACCATGGGGTGACGTCACCGACAGCACTGCAGACGGATATTAACCACACTGAACCAAACAAGTTCTATTGCACTGCATAGGATTTTTAAATGAAATCCCACCGCATTCACGTTATTTTTTTGATATAGGTATGTTTTTCGATATTAAATAACGACCCGTGACATTGAGTAGCAAAAAATACAGTAATTGATTTAATACGACACATAATGACACAAACAAGTTTTTGCAAAATGCTGGAAATAACCTATATCATCCTAACGAGGACTCTATAGATATTTTAAAACTACTTATATTATAAGTACTTTATGATGAAAATGTTTTTTGGACTTAAAAACTGGTACTACAATGACAGCCCGATTGGCCTGCAATCAAAGTTGGGCAAAAATTAGTTTGAACTAATATTATTATTACAATGGAACTTTTTATGTTTAATCTTTTGACCGCCGTAAAGAAGCGCTGGTGGCCTATCGGTAAGAGCGTGCGACTTGCAATCCGGAGGTCGCGGGTTCAAACCCCGGCTCGTACCAATGAGTTTTTTGGAACATATGTACGAAATATCATTTGATATTTACCAGTCGCTTTTCGGTGAAGGAAAACATCGTGAGGAAACCGGACTAATCCCAACAAGGCCTAGTTTACCCTCTGGGTTGGAAGGGCAGATGGCAGTCGCTTTCGTAAAAATTAGTGCCTACGCCTAATCTTGGGATTAGTTGTCAAGCGGACCGCAGGCACCCATGAGCCGTGGCAAAATGCCGGGACAACGCGAGGAAGAAGAGAATCTTTTGACCGCCGTAGTATGATAAAACTGACAAATAAGACATACAATATCCAGCTCATTTCGATGCAATCTGATAAATAAGACAAAACTTCGTACCGCCGGCGACACGAGCACCTCGATGAAAAAATCTAAGCGGTTAAAAGGTTAATCACATCAACACATTATGAACTCAATCATGACTTTACCGATCAGATGGAATTCAATATAATTTAATTATTCAAGCAGATGGTTATTTAAACTAACGTTTTAGTTGATTAAATCATGTTTAGAATAAGATTCATTTTGCCGTATAGCTACTTCATTTTCAGTTACAATTGTTTACCTATTATAACTATAATAATAAAGTAATGTAGTTGTTAGGCTAATACAATAATTACTAACCTTGTAATAAAATAAAACTTACTAGAAAAAGATTTTTCAATCGGAAAATTTTCAAATTCAATAATTGGATTTAAGTAGTTGTTTCATTTCACCAGATGAATTAGTTTCATTTGGTATACTTCCGTTACGAGTACGATTTATTCTTACAGAAATTAGTTGGTTAATTTTCATTTAGAAGTAATCAGGGATGAGGATTGATCGAGGATTTTTATTGAAATCACCGATTTTAATCATCAGTGCCCAACTCCTACCCGATAAACCTTAGGTGCTTATATTTACAAGTTTGGTATGTATTGATATTGCAAAGATACTCGTACATACTTGATGACATAGGTACGCAACTACCGTAGCAAACCCAGTGAAGGTGCACCTACACACATCATGTCATGATACGTCCTCATGATCTTCATTACGAGTAGACATTACATGTTAGCATACGAGTATATCACATGCAAAGTATTTAGAGGTGCTGGTGTTAATTATCTATTTCGTATCGTGCGACTTAACCGCGGCAACCAAGTACAAAAAAGTAGAAAGTTCGTTTAGAGTGGCATCTCAGGCTCATAGTATCGAATTCAAATCACGAATCCGCCCCGTTAGCGAATGTGTCGCAGCACGCGAACAATGATCTGATCTGTATGATACCTCAATTAGAAACACGTAATATATCGTTAAATTTAGAAAATACATTGCACAATATGAAACGTTACTTTCTCAGTTTCCGGACTATAAAACCTAGTTAAATAGAAACAAAAAAAGCGAGATGAACTATAGCTATTTGAGCACCAGAATTTGATGAATAACCTTGCGTGACCGATAATGTCAATCAATCAGACATTTGAGTAGTTAAATCATGCACTTACGTGTTACTGAGCCTATTGCATACGCATGAGAGAATAGTAAGAGGAATCAGGAAGCAAGCTTCATGTGCCTAAACAAAGCAATCGGAACGACAGATCACAGAACGGAAATTGTTGAGCACTCCATTTGCTTGAGATTAGAAAATCTTTAATATAGTGTCACACTTTTCAAATGGGTCATAGGCGAAATAATGCATAATATGCATATGGACACTTCGCCCTCGGCCTCGTGAGTTGTAAGACTTGTCAGACTAGGTATACCGCTGTGACTTACGCCCGCTGTTAACAATAAATATCAGTTACAGTGATAGATCGCTGGTGAATTGAACAACATTGCCTGCTTCCGGCTTGAGTTTGTACTATTTAGAGCACCTACCGACAGATTTTTTTATGGTATGTTTTGAATATAGGATATATTAAGCACATTAGCCTGTCGTGTACTCAAATATTACAAAATAGAATATGGCGAGTCAAAGTTCAAGCCGTTTGTATCGAAAACTAAAATTCAATATGAATAAAGAGATACTCTAATTTACGTGTTCATTAACTCGTACTATTACAAAATATCGTAAACAGTAAGCATCAAATACCTAGATAGTCACAGCCAAAGTCGGCAAATTTTATCAACACACCATATCATATGCGATATATTTTGGTTACTTTAGCTCCAATCTTTATTTAAGGCTGACTATACATATATTTATGTCGGCACTTAATCTTAAAATCATGTGGTAAGGTAAGGAAATAAATCTAGTACCTCATAGAGTAACGTGATAACGACGTATTCGTACCACATCGTGTAGCGGGGAAGCCGGGCCACTAACCTAACCCATTTAAGAGCCGTGGGTCGTAATTCAATTACCAGTCTGACGCACGGACAATCCCATAGTAAAACACTTGTTGTGAATATTAGGGGTTGGTTCGGCTTTACAAAATAATCAAACTAACACCGCTGTTCTAATGCAATAACGTACACGTGAATGAGGACGCCAAGCACGTGCCCGAACTTAGTTTAAATACTTTAAATAGCTCCATCTTCTATGTATGATGTGAGCACCACATTATATATATTTTATATAAAAATAAAAAGACACATATTAGATATCCCTTCAGAAAGGCATTTTCAAATTTTACTTAAGCTGTTCACAAGTGCATCTCACACATTTAATTTGCCAATAAAGACGATTTCTAATTCTAGGTTATAGGAAGGCGGCTTATCGAGGACAGACAATAAACCTTTTTATTTCAAACGACTTATTCAATAATTCCAACCAGTTTCTTTGAAATCTTATACCTTTAAACGAGCAATTCTTGTATATATATATTTCTGTGATCTCGGAAACGGCTCTAACGATTTCGCTGAAATTTGGTATATGGGGGTTTTTGGGGGTATACAATCTATCTAGATTAGTCTTATGTTTGAGAAAACGCGTGTTTTCGAGTTTTCATGCGTTTTTCTTTCGACGCAGAATATGTTCGCTAATTTCGTGTTGCCGACCACTGTCCATCTGGTCCAGCGGGTTAAGACGCGGACTGCTAAACGAGTGTTACCGGTTCGAATCTCGCCCGGCGACTAACTTTTTTTTTATATGTTCAAGTTTATATATAATTTTTTATTGTTTTAGACAAGTTTAAATTAGAAAAAAAAAGTAGTTAAGATTATTACCTATACACCACCATATTAAAATAAATAGTTATAACCGAGCAAAGCTCGGTCGCCCAGGTACTGTATATTTATTTTCCTCGCCAATATTTTGATACTACCCTTAACAGTAGTGTAGATGCTTACCTGTAAAAGACAAATTACACACATTAGTAATGTAAGTCAGTTGTAACATAATTCGGTATAATAGTAGTATTTTTTCTCATATATAATTATTACGTCATGATTTTCTTACTCAATATGTATCACCATTAAGTTAGCTTAAATTAGTACAGACACGTCGAGAACAGGCAATTCCAAAGTAGGTTACGCGGCTTGCCAATCCAATATCTACATTAGTTTTAAGGTAATGTTGCAATTTATACTGCAGATAGGTACTTTATTTTATAATACATTATATGTCTGTAATTTTAACTAATGCTACCACGTGTAGTTCCGGTAGCTGGTAAAGGTTAAAAAATATTTATGAATAACATTTAAAAAAAATGGCGTTAGAAATCCCACTGCTGTGCGCAGTGTGCGCAGGCGTCCTCTCATGCAATAACAAAAGTGGGCTCATTATAAAGATTACAACATTTTAAGATTTATAATATACGTTTTCGTATATCAAAAATGTTTTGATATTAAGTACGTAGGTCAAGTCTGGTATGAGATTATGACTACCGAAATAAAATGAAATGATGATGTTTATCACTAGAGATGCGTCTAATATTCAATTGTACAATCTACATTACATTTGGAACACCTTTCTGATCCGTATTTAGACCTGATTCAAATTGATGCCAGATATTTTCTGAGTAACTCTTAAATCAATTAAGTACATTCGATGGCCAATGGTCCCTATTGGCAAGTTGTACGGTCACGTCTGAAAATATCGATACGGACAAAGTGCCAAAAATATCCGCCCTTATGGCCCATATATTAGGGTACTGTATATATATATACTACCCTAATATATGGGCCATAAGGTCGTGTATACATATTTTTGGCACTTCGATCGTGTCGATGTTTTCAGACGTGACTGTACCGAATAAATCGGTCTTCTTGTTGCTAAACATTCTATTGTACAATAGCTGCAAGGCAAGTGAGTGTTCGTTCAGGCGACTATTCTTTTTAAAAATATTTTTTTAGGAATACTGTGGAAGGCTTAAAATTTTCTTGCTTATGATAAACCTAGCCGAGCCTTTATCATGTCGTAATTTAAAATGGATGTATTGACTATTTTGTTACGCACAATTTTTCTCAAAATGGTTAAATTCAATGAATTAGACTTCGGCAAAGCAAAGCCATTGTTCGTTCCACCTGAACGGTATCCTCGGTGCATGCAATCAAACGTGACCGCTGCGCGAATGTCCACTCGACGTCCCTTCGCAACAGAAATCGTTTGTTGACACAATACATTTGATCTCAACTCAACTTTAGTCAAAACTACAGAAATTCGTTGTTGTTTTATAATCCTAAGCGAATTGAGTATACATAGACAAAAAAGGATTTTTTTTTTGGAATAAGTCGGGTGACTTGGAAGCTATCTAAGAACCATCGCTGGTGTATCATAAATGCTTAACAGAAATCCGTAACTGAATCGGTCGATCCGTTTTATGGAGATAAGTATGAACAAAAAACAGCCTCTCAACCCAAACACATATATCGACTTCGTTCCATGGTCGGATAATTACGCGGTGAAAGAGAGTAAGACAGGAATGATAAAATACAAAATATAAGTATGTTTAAAACAATATCTTTCTAAAACAGCTAGCATGACGCTCTTACCTTTACTAGTACTATTTAATTTGCTACTTGCTTTAATTATTAATAGGCAATATACTTATCCATATGCACTTGCTTTTGGTAACTGTAGTTACCAGCGGTCACCCTTATTTTATTATAATAATAGAAGTCACTGAAAAATATGAACAAAGTGAGTGGATAAATGAAAATTTTAGTGATTAGTAAACCGTTGATTATTTTAGCAAGTATTCAGAGCGCAGACGCACTCATAGACTATTGACGAGGTAAATCGCCTCGTTGTCATGTATTCAGTACACCGCACGCTGTGAAGCATTTGACACTTTCTATTTCTGTTCAAACGTCAATCAGACGTGACTTGTGCTATACCGAATGACATAATTATACTCGGCGGGTTGAAATTCTCTTCCTATCGATATAATAGCTTCACGATTGTTGTGAAATATATAGGAAAAGCAGAGTTAATGCGTCATGTGTGTTATTACATGAGGACGTGACTTTTAAAGCATAACAAACTAACAAATAATCTACTAGTCTACTACCAATAAAACAAATCAGACGTTATAGAGTCGTTGTCATAAATCTAGAAGAACATCAGGTCGTCGCTCGTTCTCACCGAACGCGCCGTAGTTGGCAAATAACCGCAGCCTGTGCGTGCGGTGTCGGTAGCGTTAGTCGGGATGGAAAGAGATTCCGTGCAACGTGACTACGCCGATTTAAATTAAAATAATATCGTACTTAAGTTGCCTGAGCTATAAAAAAAAAAAAAAACATTTTTAGGAGAAAATTAAAGCGCACCTATAAAAGGATTTAGAATGCATATAAGAATGTCGCGAACGTATATAAACCATTTTTAAAACGTTCGCCCCTCCTAGAGCACCTATACCCACATAATAAAGTAATCTGCATCAACACAAACACGCCAAAAAGACAACAGGCGGTTTTACCGTCAAAGACTAATCTCTACTAGAAAAGTATTGGGTGGTATAAACCAGTCAATGCAATTAAATAAGGTTGAAAAAAAAAATAGAAACCTACTAAGTATACCTCAAAAAGATTTTTTTTTAATTAAACTCATTTAATTTACTCGGGTCATTTATTCGAATAACAGAACATGATGCCGGTCGTGACTGTGAGCTTAATCATAGCCACTTACAATTTCCATTAACACAAACAAATCTCTTACAACAATAAATCTTCTATATAAATATTTGATAAGCTGATATTATCAAGCCACATCTAACTTAGTAAGTAGTAACACCATTCGTTTCACAATGAATAGCATTAAGCAAACCAGCCCATCAGTTGCACTTCAGTCCTTACAAAAATATGTTACAGTTGAAATTGTTTTGTTATAAAGAGACTTGCTGCGTTTTAGATTTGAGCGACCTTTGTCATCGGATTTGATTTTGCACCGTTTAATCAGCGGGTCCCTAATCGTGGGCGGAATCGACTACCGAGTCCATCGAGCCAAGAGGTGCGGCTGATCTCGAGATAACAGGTAGAAAGCGCCGTTGAAACAACGCCAACCGCGTTACGCGCGCTGAGCAAACTCGAAACGGAACGAACAAATATGGCACGGGACGATGAGTGCTTGGGCAACGTTTAACCGTATAAGCGTACATATAACTACAGTTATTACTTGCGTATTCTAATTTTAATAATAGGATATGAATTCGATCAGGATTAGATATGATCCATATCTTATCCAGATCGAATTCATCATCATCAGACCTTGTACATCTTTACAGATGATTTAAGCAGCATCTATGTTCTAACGACAGCGCCGCTCCGCCGCTCGTGGCTATATAAACCGATTCTTGAACGGCATAATCGCCCAGATTTATGGCAAATTAACTGAGGCTCCGCACCGAGGCGACCCTCATCGCGCATGTGTTTTATTGCCCGTTTTCGGGCCAAGTCTTGAAACCAGACCTATCATGGGTTTCGCGACCTTTTAAAAGGCTGTTCCTCCACTCAACGCGGTTTGTTGCGAGGTCATTCCATGAGTCGCAGTTGATATTAAACGCAACCATGTCGCGCTTTATGCAGCCCTTAAAGCGGAGTAATGGGCGTCCCACGTTGCGTTTGCCTAATGCAATTTGGCTCAACATGGTCTGTCTGGGCAAACGAGCAGTGTCCATGCGCTACACATGCCCTAGCAACCGCAAGCGTCTCTGTTTGAGTAGAGCGGTAATGCTATGCTAGGAAGCTGTCTGAGCAACCTTCAGCAGTTTCGTTAGTAGCCCTGTCTTTCCATGTTATGTTTAGTTTACTCCGAAGACAGAAAATGTGGAAGGTGTTAAGTCTTCTAGGTTTCGGCCTCGTACAAGAGTATGCTCAAGACACAAGTTTGGTAGACAGTCATCTTGGTCTTTGTCGTAAGGTGTTTGTTATTCCATACTCTTGCACGTAGCCTGCCGAACGTCGTGGCCGCCTTGCCGATGCGAACATTGACCTCTGTATCAAGAGAGAGGTTGCTCGACCCTAAGTAGCAGAACTTATCGACTATCTCTAAGGGCACACCTTCCAGCGAGATGGACGGCTGTAAAATGTGTGTAGTGTATCGAATTCATATCCTATAATTAAAATTAGAATACGCCTGTTAGTATAGATACTAGTGTGGTTTCTTCCCCATACACACACGCCCCCGAGATTTAAAAAGCAAATGAAGCTATTAGCTGTTTTCTACTAACTTAACTTAGGTATGGCACAGCCAGTGGATGTCATTCCAGATCTAGAGCAGAGCCCAACTGGGGAAGTACCTCCACCTTACAGAAAACAGCAGCCAAATAACACTAGACCCTACTCATAGTGTTGTGTTCCTGCCGGTGAGTAAGGTTGCCAGAGCTCAACGAGGGGGGGCGGGTTTAGGGTCGGCAACGCGCATGTAACTCCCCTGGAGTTGCAGGCGTACATAGGCTACGAAGACTGCTTACCATCAGGCGGGCCGTATGCTTGTTTGCCACCGACGTAGTATATAAAAAAAAACACTTCAATTTGTACCTCCGTCATTTTGGGTTTATTTTAAAAAGCTTTATTTAACATGTTAATGTAAAATTTACCTACTCACTTCACTGAGGCTAACTATTTCATCCTTAAGCAAAGCTTACTTAAGGGGAAGCATACTTAAGGGACCTTCTGTCTTAAGTTATTACGTAATTTGCTAACCCAATGACATTCTATAGTGACCGTATCAATATTAAAAATCTTTTATGTTTCAAATAAACAACTTGGCCATCGCATGAAAACACAATGTATCTCACAAGTAATACATATTATATTAAATTGATTGTCGAGTGCGATTGCCAAGTCAATTTATTTATTTAAAACAAAAGATTTTTAATACTGATATGGTCACTATAAGATAACTATAAGAGAAGAACTTAAGACAGAAGGTCCCTTAAGTAGGGCTTGAATAAATTAACCGACTTGGTATTACATGAATCTCACAACTTTTTACGGCAGAAGAACTACACTACTGTAAGTTGCGTGACTTGTCTTTTTTTTACAAGTTATGTTTTTGATAGCATCTCAATTCTTTTTATAGATAGTCCTCCTTTTTCCTTTCCGGTACCTTCTACTTCTTAAATTCCATAATATTATACATATACAGCCACACTGATTCATTCACTGCAAATGTAACTTTGTAATCTTATACATTTATACGGGATTACAAATTTATGTAGTTGGTGTATTTATCTAGAAAACTGGACCGAAATTGCAAAATATTTGAGTTTTTCCTTGACTTATATTCTAAAAACTAATTGTATTCTAAATTTGAAGCTTCTATGTCTGCTAGAATGCCTTAGAGTTTTGATGATCGGTCCACTGACTGAACTGACTGACTGAATTTCAAATTTCCTTCAATTTGAACCACTACCACTCACTCACTAGTGAGTGAGAGACAAAATTAAGAATTTTGACTAGTTATCATTCTTAAACTAGTGGTTAAAAGTGAAGGAAATTTGAAATATTCTGTGTTTATACAATGGCTGCTTGGTTACTGAAAATTCAGGCTTCTAGTTTTATCCAGAACGAAGTTATAGGGGGGTCGAAAAGGGCCGGAACTGCTTCGAGAAAAGGATGGTAGGGCCGTTTTTTTGCTCGTTTTGGCGGGTTAGAGATAATACCTGTATTAACTATTATGCCATAGGGAGCGATTAGTGGTGCGCTCACGCCAAAAGATCATTGTGGCTGCGCCTACGGCGCAGAGGTCGTGGAATAAAGCGCGATTCGAAATCGACGCGCCCAATGTCAGAACGCACAAGGTCGCCTCTCACGCTTGCCCGGCTCCACAATAGAAGCATTACAATCAGTATACGTGGGCTACAATAAAAATTTCAATTTTCAAAACATGTAATATAAAATCTATATTTATTATTAGTTTTCGATTTTTTTCTGATCCATTATTTTTTTCTTCAGAAATGTAAAATAAACTATCTTGACAGCTATCGATTGTAATATTAGGATCTTGGTATAATATAATGGTAAATTATAGGTACATCAATTCCTAAGTTAGGGTACTTATGTTCGAGGTAAGTAAACTTAAAAATTTCAAATCCCTGATGAAATAATTTGGGTATTTTAACCAAAACATTTAAGACATGGTTCCTATAAAACAAATGTCAACTGAACGGAACGTAGGTATCTTAAATAAGGTATTTTAAACATTTATTGCATGATCTCTAACTGGCCCATTCTGAAAATCTAAAGTGTGACCTACGTACACTACCGTCAAAAAGTTTAAGACCACTCAATTTTGAGTTTCATTTTCAGGAACACGTTTGATCGGTAACCCATTTGTTTTGCAAGAAGACAACTATCTCAAACATTCAGTAAAGATCTGTAAAGGCTACATAGCTAATAAAGAACAACAAGGTGTGTTAAAACACAATTTGGCCACCGCAATCACCAGATCTTAACCTGATCGAGCTTGCATGGGTTGAACTCGCCCGTAGGGTCCGAAAACGATGTCCGACATCAGCAAAAACTCTATGGGAGATACTGCAATATGAGTGGAAATCCATAAGCCAAGAAACGCTTCTACACTAACTTGTAGAAATAATATGAGTGGAAATCCATAAGCCAAGAAACGCTACTACACAAACTTGTAGAAAGAATGTCAAGTCAAGATTACTCTGTAGTGGAAAAGCGTCAAGGTTTTTCGATGAGAAACTGTGAAATAACTTTTTATTATTATATATATGCCTTTTTTTTAATAAATTCTGATTAATAAATTGTTTAACGCTTTATTTTTTGTATTGTAGGTATCTACTGAAAAGTAGTATTTTCGTAAAAAAAATCATTAAAATGTTGATTATTTGCATCTAGTCGATATCGGTCAAACAAACGTCTGGTGAAGTGTAAATAATCGATCACGTTTAGCGATTTCTTATCGCGATTGGGGCTGCTGGTTTCCACGTGCCAGTTGCTAGTGGCAGTCTATTGCATAAATTTTATCAAAAGTAAATTACTTAACGATATGTGTAACTAGTATGTGCTTATAGTCACCTTTGACTTTGAAATAAATTTGTTATCACAAAGTGGTCGGTGCATGTCAGTTCTGACGCCAAGGCAAAGGTTAAAATGTCTCTT
Source organism: Cydia pomonella (assembly GCF_033807575.1). Taxonomy (NCBI): domain Eukaryota; kingdom Metazoa; phylum Arthropoda; class Insecta; order Lepidoptera; family Tortricidae; genus Cydia; species Cydia pomonella. Next base: position 21,438,609 of record NC_084704.1, read on the forward strand.
AGAATTCTTACTCATAAATTAATACTTTCACCTGATACTTTATCCAAACTGAGCATTCTAATATGACAATGATTAAAAATTATAGCAGGCAGCCTTAGTTACAGATTGTAGTAGAAAACACTGATAGAAAATGCAGATAGCCCCATATTTCGTGATGAAGTCTGTCTAAAAACAATCCACTTGAAGGTGAAAGATCAGGATTTATTGGCATTTAAAGTAGTGAACACCGGGTGGCGCCTGTAACACGAGCAAATTTTTAAAACATTGATTGTGCTTCTCACACGATGACACTTTTATTCAATAACTTATACTCAAAATCGTAATTCAAGAACAAAAAAACTACAATGTTGCCACTGCAATAAAATATTTGTACAATAGTATATTACTTTTTTACAAAAAAACACGCAAAGATAATTTATTTATTGGTATTATAATTCTATGATTTAATACGTAATTTTATTTACTTATTTTATATAGGTAAATACAAAACGCCCTAATGAAAACTTAAACATCCGTGATTTTTGGTTGCAAAGCTACTATTGTACTTCAGGTATAATAATATAATACGGGAACATTAAAAAAACACATCTGAATACAGAACTTTCCCCTTTTGGAAAAGATATGGAAAACACGTTTTAACCTTATTAATAATATGTTAAAAACTTCCTACGTACATAATTTAACTGGTCATTGTTGCCCACCAAGTTTTGACACTTGATATTTAAAGTGAGACCTCATCCAGAGGTTTCCCATCTAGATTCAGCGCCGCTGGGTCAGCCTCTCCTCCTCTTGGCGGTTGCTTGAGAATTTGAGACATGGTGACCGTATTCAGCTCTATGTCAGAACTGAGAAGGGTGTGTTTGACATTTCGAGGTTTAGAGCGAAGTCCAAAGTTCAAAGGATCTCCATTTTGGAGATTCTTTACGCTGATGACATATGCAACACTGACGACATGTTGTCAATGTCTGGTGTCAAAGAAAAATTTGATTTTATATTAAAATAATGATTAATTTCGTTGTTGTAAGTATAAGATTTGATTTTATATTAAAATAATGATTAATTTCGTTGTTGTTGTGAGCTCCTGTACGCTGATGATGCTGCACTTGTCGCTAACAGTGAGGAAGATCTGCAGGAACTTGTTACAAGGTTCGAACAAGCTTGTCGTCAGTTTTCAATGAGCGTAAACACAAAGAAAACCGTTGTCATGGCGCAAGGCGTTGTTCGCCCTCCATCCATAACGCTCAACAACTCTGCTCTTCAAGTCGTGGACCTATTTTGCTACCTCGGCTCTACTACAACGTCGGCGTTATCAAATGACAAGGAATAAATCACCTGGTTCTCACGGCCTACTTATATATATAATAGGCTTAATCTAGTCTTAAGTCTAGAGATTATAAATTTACTCTGTTTATTTTATTATATTGTATTTTGACATGACGAGTTTGAAATGCTCGGAAATTCTGTACATTTTGATATAGGAGTAAATTTTATTCATTCAATATTCAATGCAACGCATATTAATCACAATTTGTATATGTTATTATACATATATTATTATAATCTTTGTGTATATGATCGACAGCTGAAGATTAACATCAAGAACAGCTTATCATTTTAAAAATTGTAAGTGGCCAGTCATTAAAGTTGATAACAACCTCTTTTAAGTCGATGATAAATTAAAAGCAGCAAAAATGGGTAAGAAGCCGGAAGCAAACACTTATGACACCTCTATGACTTGACACCTAAAATGAAAGAGACAAATGTATGCTTTGAACGTAAGGTACTCTTTTCGATGGTTGTCAAATTGTTAAGTCCTAGGTGTCTTTAGATATTTACGAACTTACGTGTTCACATAAAATTGTAAATCGTTAGTACAGATATTTTTGTGCCACTACATGGATTTTAATATTTGAAAAATCTTTTGCGTATGTATTTGTGAACTTTCACTTGGTTAAATAATTTTGAAAAATATTTGTACACATATTTATCAGTTTTCAGTTGCTTACATATTATTGTGTGACTTGCTCTAATATGACAGGCGATATGTGTACATATCTTTTATTGGTTAAGCTGTACAGATACATATGTAATTTTCTATGCTCATTTATTTTTGAAGCCTTGGATTTGCTCATATATTTATGAACTCGACTGTACCATGAGTCACTGACACTGACAATGTCAAAACTGACATATACGCTATCGAGAATGTAATTTACTTTCTATACATCTCGCTCGCACTTATATGCGAGGACGAGCGAGATGCATAGAAAGTAAGTTACGTTCTCGATAGCGTTTATGTCAGTGCCGAACTGGTGGTAGCCACACATGTCCCTTTCCAAAATGTATGGTTACATAAGTTACATTTTACTAAACTTTACCTGTGATTTTGAGGCTGATAAAACTATTATATTAAGATTTTATTGACTCAATTCCATTTCTTTTGACTATATTTAAGCATAATTTATACATACGTGTGATGATTTTGATTGCTTATTGAACTTTGTACGCTATCAACTTTTTTTAATAATAAAATCCGGTAATTAAAATATGGTAAACGCTCATTTAATATAAAACTACATATAAAACGTATTCGTTGGCATAATTTCGTGCAAAAAATAAATTAAATGGCTAATAACTTAACAACTGTCCCTTGACATTTTTTATACTTTGTCACTTTGACAATGTGTATTATTTATTGGGATCCAGTTATGTTTTTTTAAATCCCAACAAAGACATAAATGTGAAATAAGAGCCAAGTTCAATGTTAAGAATATGCGTCGTTATTGACTCGCCGACAAAAGAATTGAAATCTATATGGGCGCCAATGCCAAGTTCTGTGCTGTGTAGAAAATCCTAAAATTATAAAGGATTTGACTTGAGATCCAGAAGTGGGGGGATAGGTTTTAGGTCTATAAGTCTAATTAATCTAATAATTATCAATATATGATATTTTCTATCGAATTATTAATAATTTTCTATTTTTTGAATTTTTTCCTTTATATACATTTAATAGTCTACATTGATACTAAATATCATGTTTCTAGGTAATCTGGAATCATTTTTTTTTTTTCAATCTAATTTTCAACAACTTTCCCCCTATGTCCACCTATAGCCTACCTAGGTGCCAAATTTTAAGTTTCTAGGTCATCTGGAAGTGGGTTAGGTTTTGATCTATATCAATATTTGATTTGTTTTCAATCGAATTTTCAATAATTTTCTGTTTTCAGATTTTTTCCCCCATGTACACCTAATAGCCTACCTTGGTTCCAAATTTCAAGTTTCTAGGTCATCTGGAAGTGGGTTAGATTTTTGATCTATGCCGGTTTATAAACGTTAATTTATCAATAACTGTTTGAGCGACATTTATGAAAAACTATTATTTTAGACAAGCTATTAGGGCATGAATTAATGTGCCAAATTTCATGGGTGTAGGTTAAATAGGTTTCAAGTTGTGAAGGGGTCAAAAGTAGCTCGAAATAGTTCTTGTAATATTACACACGGTTGCTGCGTGGCCAGTTCCTTTTTTTTTTTGAACTTGGTTGGACACGCTGCCGCGTGTCTAGATTGTTGTCTCAATTTTAAGCATGTCGTCTACGTAAATTCCAACAATAGCATTTTTTTTTTAGTGTGGAAGTTTAGATTAAACTTTCTCAATAACTCCTTTATGCACTGGTCCCTGTCGGTTGATAATGACACAAATAAACACGTGCTAACTAATATAACTATACTATCGGCGCCAGGTTTGACCATGTAATACAAAGTTTGAGCATCATAACAAGTTATGATTTTATGAAAAACTTAACTACAATTTAAACGTCCTAAAAACTACACAGGGTCTACAACCTTGGTTATAATTGGAAATCAAGCGCTACTTAAATATTAATTTAGAAAAAAATTACGCAGAAGTGAAACCTACCCAGCGAGTTGTGAATTCGATTTCGGCGTCACGATAGAAGAAATCGGATTAGTCCAGATATCCGATCCGAGTCAATCGAATGCAGACCGGGGCAAATTAAACACGAAAGATCAAAAACAAACCACAAGAGGACAAATCAAATCAATTTATTGAGAAATGCGTTGCTATAAAAGTAAGAGTGAAAACACAAGAAAAAGAATTGACTGTTATCTCAAGTTTTGTACGTAAAATAAAATTGTTCGTTCACGGTAGACTAGAAAACCGGAGTCACTTTTAACATTAATAGAATAATAAATTGGTACGTGTACTTATATCCAATGTGTTGATGTAAGTCACTAAATCCTTCTGCCTCAAAGTTTGGAAAACCTGATTTTGGCGCTCCCGACACAACACTTCATTTATAGCAGTATAATGTATATTCGTACTTAAATATCGTATACTCTTTAAAATAAAAATGTTATTCTCAGAAACTACTAAGAATGGTGTTTTAACTTTAAGAACGGAGTTATTTTAAAACGAACACACCGGAAAATATACATTTCATAACGCCCACCTGTCACGAAATGAAAAATAAATGATAAAGAGCCATTCGGGATGACTGAACTGCCATGATTGCCCATGATACAAATGTAAGAAGGAAAGGGTTTTTAAACAATATGTTCCTCTTAGTCCATTCATAACTTGCTTCTTAATTTACCTAGATTCTAAACATTTTTTTACTTTCTCGTTTCTGCCGCACAATATCTTATTTTATGAATCTACCTATATCAGAAAACGAAGATAGTTCCAATAAATAAAGTTGGAAATGGAAGCAAGTATGTAACAGCTTAGACAAACTGATATTTAAACTGGCTAAAACTGTGTTGTGAATTCTGTCAGAAATGGTATTCTCACCTCTTGATTACTAAAGCTGGCCATACACATTCGATTGTACAGTTTCCTGTACAGCTTTAGCTGTGCAGTTGAACTATACAGGCAAAACTGCGCAGGCATACCCTAGTGTGTACGGCCAGCTTTAGTAATCTGGCTTTCTTTACTTAATTTATTTATTACCTACTGCATACTTTCAAATGTACGAGTATAAAAGGAGTTTAAAACGTTTTCTTTTGTCAAGATGATAACCTTATTTCGAGTACGTGACAAGAATGGATTAAAGAGAAATCAAAGTTTAAATTTGTTCCTTTTAACAAAACTGGGTTGGTACGAAAAAAGAGGCATGATGTTTAACAAATGGCTTTGTAGCTGATAATATAAAGGTGCATCTTGAAATACGACGAATATTAAAAGGTCTTACTACATACTTGTACAGTGCACCTTTCGCAACTTGAGATAAAAGCAACATCTGGAAAACGAGAATCAGTGACACCTGTCGTTGCATTTTACTAAATAATAATTGGAAATCATTGAAAAAAATATGACATTGGAATAATGTGAAACCGTTAGTCAGAAGACTAAGACTAAAACTAAGATATGTTTCTCATATCTTAGTTTAATTGTTTCAGCGATGTTTCAATTGTAAAAAGTGCGCTGTCAAGGAAGTGTTTCAGGAGAGTTTTCTTCTTGCTGTTGTTGATTACAGGCTCGTGCCTTGCACTCACACGTGTACTTGTGAAAAAAGGTATATTTAAAATTTAGTCGTCTATTAAGTAGTCCGTTTGAACTACTAACTATTAGATGACTAGAATGTACGATATGGATAAAATCGTTTTTGGTATGCAATCTCAATTAAATGAGTCATTTGGACTGTTATTGGCAGCCTTATCTTGACATTACGAAATGCCGTCTAACATTGATAATAAGACTTTATTTGCTTATTGTGGAGATAATATCTTAAGCAATGTTTGCTTAGAATTTAGCATGGGTACGTGACATTGATAAAAACTGTTTTTTTTTTAGTTAGAAACTAAAGCTATAACTATAACTGATAGATTTGTCATGATGTCATGAAAGTCAAACCAGAATGAATCCCGTCTAAGCGAATCCAAGGTGCCTAGCCAAGATACCAATCGTTTGCGCCGTACCGAACGAAACGCTAATTTCTCTCTATCACCATAGTAGTGCGACGGAGAGACATTATCGTTTCGTTCAATATGGCGCAAACGATTGGCATCTTGGCTAGGCCCCCAGGCCAATACCCAATCTTAATTATCACATGTACTCTATAAGCCGATCATTCCAAGCAGTACCTGTTTAGTGTTTAGACTGAAATCCAAATCATACTACTTTTATATAGCAATTACAGCAGTTTGGCCGGTTTGGAGTATGAGTCATTCAATAATTGGTACGCGTGGTAAATTAGACACTATGAGCGCCTTGGCTTATGGTCTCACGAGTAAATGATATGCGATTATTTCCAATGAGTTAACCCTTCACAAGTTGCCTTGAAACTGTGTTTATTAATATTGTACAAAGTGTGCATACACATTGTGTAATTTGTAGTGTTGATTTTATTTTGTGTTAGGTACATACATACCTCGAATTCGACAGTGATACCAATACTGCGGCATATTATAATTGCTACTTATGAAATGCAATGACGTGACCTTTATCTATTATGTTGATGATGTATTAAACACATCTATTGTCAGTTCTTAGAGCAAACTCATTTGTCTTGTGTGACACATATGTATGTAATACTAAAACAAACTAACGCCACATAACGAGATACGTAATTCTAAGGAGTTCCTTCATTCTAAGGAGCGACGAAACCGTAAAAGACCCTTGTCCTCGTATAATACATAGGTGTCTTTGTGACGTACGATTTAGTATAACGCATTTATGTCCATTGTATATATGTATAGCTTAATTACTTATGTTAATAGTTAGCACAGATGCCAACCTCTGGTGCGAGTACCGCCACTGTCTCCGTGGTCGCCGTGTTGCCGGTGTCCGCTGTGGCTAATCCCAACCATGCGGGCCCGCATGTCGCCCGCCCCAGGCACTACACTTGTCCATCAGTCAACGTATCCTCTGGTATTGCAGTATGGGCACTTGGGACACTCCATGCGCGAACCATTAGCCCGTAATACACGCACTCACTCGGAGCTACTGCTCCCTAACCACATAACGATCCAGTTATTGCACTGTTTCCTAAGTTGACACTTTGACAATCGTCCAATGTTTTCAAAACAATGGCCACGATAACGATTATTTGTAAACAGTTATCTATATAAAGACACACGTAATGTTCGCTTTCACCACTGTTTATATCGTCACTGAAACACAAAATTAGAAAGTTCATTAAGAATTATTCGTACTAGAACCTGGGACAACATTGACGTGATGAGAACGAAAACAGCGTAACAGTCCGTGTGGTTTGAACGCTTTTACTATACTGGCCGGCGGCAGCTATGGAAGGCTGAGAAAAAAAGAGAAAGAACTATACTGTGACGTAGCGTAGCGGAGGTGTAACCCTGTAACCGGCGATATAGCCGTAAGTAGACACATACCATAAAACAGTAGCAATAAAGCCCATTTTCCCAGACTTCACTTCACGTGGTACGATACACAGCTGAGTCAGTTTCCTCGAATGTCGAGTGTGTGGAAATTCAAGTCAAGCTGAGCAGCAGTTATTGAGTGAGAAAAGGATGGAAGCGGAGCCCGAACGACGGCGATTCCGGCCGATCGTGCAGCGAACGCCAAGGCCGGCTCACGTCACGTTTCGCAAAGACTAGACATGCCTGCGTGTGTAACTACGTAAACCACAATATATATTATGCATTACTGCAGTTAATTGCACTATTTATACCCTGGATACGCGTTTTCTTATTTTTATGCGTAAAGTTAAAAAAAAACGTAGAAAATAAACTACTTATCTATTCAACTAAACGTCATTTAAGTTGAATCTACCCTTTAACTAAATGTAAATGCGATCAGAAGAACACAATATTAATTACCAAATTACTAATAGCGTAAATAAACAGACATACAAACAACAGTGCTAATCCAGAGGCCATGCTTATGAATAACGAACGAAAGTGGTACAGATCTGTAGTTCAATTTTGCTGTAATAATGGTAGAAATGACACGTTATTATTCTAGGAAAAGTACGCGGGATAAGCAGAGAAAAATATCGTAGTATGTTGATCAGCGTGCCAAGTATTGACAACAAAAACCGGAGCTAAGTTGTACGGTTTTCTCCCAGCATCCGTTTAGTGAAGTGTGACGATAGTCGGCTGTGTATATAAATTGTATAGTGAATTAATGTATTCACTCACACTGCATCAGCAATTACGGTTAAATTTTCTCTCGTTAATTTTTGCGCTCGTGAATTGACTGGATTTTTATAGTTCGTTACGTAGACAACTAGACTTTATTATTATCTAAATCTGAATAATATAAAATATGTATTTTATGTAACCTACCCAGGTCAAACCTAACCTAATAGTGAAATTGATCGAATAAGTACCTAAGAAAATCCTACTTCTCGAATTTTGAATAATATAAAAGTGGCTATCGCCTAGTATAGCATTATACCCATGCAAAAAAAACATGAATTAATTTGACCGGAAAAGTAAAAACTTCAAATTTTTAAGTAAATGTGATTTCGCATGATCAATAACGATGCGATGCATAGGCGGGCAGGTCAACGCCCGCCCAGGATCGTTCAGGTGTTTTAGGTCCTTTTGCTATGCAGAGTAAGGATCAGACAAACTTTTCATCTGGGAGCAACTGTCTGTCGTGAAAACGCTGGACGTTTTTAAAACAAGAAATAATATTTGTTTTTTTTTAGGTTTACTATATCAGGTATTAATTGTCAAATATTTTTAACAATATACATACCAAGGGCAAAAAACGGAGCCCTTGTGGATTCGTCATGTCTGTCTGTCTGTCCGTCCTCCGTATGTCACAGCCACTTTTTCACTTTTTTCCGAAACTATAGGAACTATACTGTTGAAACTTAGTAAGTAAATGTATTTTGTGAACCGCATTAAGATTTTCACACAAAAATAGAAAAAAAAAACAATAAATTTTGGGGGTTCCCCATACTTCGAACTGAAACTCAAAAAAAAAATTTTTCATCAAACCCATACGTGTGGGATATCCATAGGGATATTTCTTCAAAAATGATATTCAGGTTTCTAATAACATTTTTTTCTAAACTAAATAGTTTGCACGAGAGACACTTCCAAAGTTGTAAAATGTGTCCCCCCCCCTGTAACTTCTAAAATAAGAGAATGATAAAACTAAAAAAATATATGATGTACATTATCATGCAAACATCCACCGAAAATTGCACACACTTATCAACTCTCTCATTTCCACTGCATTCACTTGGCTCTGATGCCTCTTCTGCCATACTCAACTTTCGCTACCATACATAAGTGTAGGCAACAACACCCCTCTGCACAGCCAACTCTCTATCAAACAAACTTTCAAAATACTCTTTCCATCGTTTTAAAATGCATTCTTCCTCATTCAATAATTTGGCAATAACTGAGAAGTTGAATCATTAGTTTTTAGAAATAGGGTCAAAAACAAAAAGAAAATCTTTTAAGTTATGTTTCATTCGTTTACATTTTTAACAGACTTCAAGATTTCAAAAGGAGGTTATCAATTCGGGAGTATGTTATTTTTGTATTTTTTTTTTATGTTTGTTACTTCATAACTCCGTCATTTCTGGGCCGATTTCGAAAATTATTTTTTGGTTGAATCTATATATATACAGATTGGTCCCGTTTTTGTCAAAACTCAGTTCTGATGATGGGATCCATGAGGAATCGAGGGAACTCTACAAATGTGAAAGGCATACATATAGAGATTTTTTTTAAATCACCAAATCAAGCATTTACATTTTAAAAGTGACATTTGGTGAAGTGGAACTGCTGATGCTGATCAGAATGGAACTCTTCAACGACGCATAGTTCCCGCTTGGCGATTTATCGTCTTCCTTATGTTTCTTAGGCAAATTAGGTTTTCGAGACAAATTTTTGTCAAGCGCGAGATCTGATGGTAGAATCTATGAGGAATCGAGGGAACTCTTCAAATGTGAAAGGCATACATATAGTGATTTTTATATTTTCATCAACAAATCAAACATTTCCATTTAAAAAAGTGACATTTAATGAAGTGGAGCTGCTGATGCTGATCAGAATGAAACTCTTCAACGACGCAAGTTCCCGCTTGGCGACTTGTCATCCTCTTTATGTTTGTTAGGCAAATTAGGTTTTCAAGATACATTTTTGTCAAACTCGAGATCTGATGGTAGAATCTATGAGGAATCGAAAAATCTCCTTAAATGTTAAAGGCATACATAAAGTGATTTTTGTATTTTCTTTTACAAATCATGATATGATGATGGATATGACGTCCGACTTTCAATCCGGAGGTCGCGGGTTCAAATCCTGGCTCGTACCAATGAGTTTTTCGGAACTTATGTACGAAATATCATTTGATATTTACCACTAGCTTTTCGGTGAAGGAAAGCATCGTGAGGAAACCTGCATACATCTGAGAAGAAATTCAAAGGTGTATGTGAAGTCCCCAATCCGCATTGGGCTAGCGTGGGGACTATAGCCCGAGCCCTCTCGCACATGAGAGGAGGCCTGTGCCCAGCAGTGGGACGTATATAGGCTGAATTATTATTATTTATTATATTATTTTACAAATCAAGCATTTACATTTTAAAAAGTGACATTTGATGAAGTGGGACTGCTGATGATGATCAGAATAGAACTCTGCAACTACGCATAGTTCACGATTGGCGATTTGTCCTCTTCGCTGTGTTTGTTAAGTTAATTAGATTTTCAAGACATTTTTTAATATAATATAATAATCTTTCTTTCACCGGTCTCCCTCATTGAAGTCAGTTTTCCGGTCCCTATGACAGCTTAAAATACAAGTACCCGTCAAAAATATTTTTGACACACACTTTTACTGGCGACTGCACTTTCTCATTTTTGTATGTCCATCAAGGACTTCTCGAGACCTTTCAAATGAGCCTAAACCCAATGTGTTTAAGTTTTTCCATCGAAGAGTTCCTTTGGCTACCTTCCGACTGCAACAGCAGATCAGCTCCATATTAGCATACTATTTAACATTTATTGAAACATACATTTTACAGTAGGTACAACAAAAAGTGACATAAAATTAGAAACAAATACACACAAAACAATAATATATAAATAAATAAACTACTATCTTATTCTAAAAGACCTCCGTGGGCTGCACCGGGTGCAAAGGTGCCCATCACACTTGCCGCGTTACCGCGCTGGATAGCGATGGCCAACCTCTGCACCAGGTACGAACCCGCATAACATTGCATTGTCATCGGAAATACGGAAGTATACCAAATTTCAGCTCAAACAGACACTAGGAAGTGGTTCAAATTTAAGTTACAAGATTTGAAGCACATATATATATATATATATAAATATATATATCGCGGTGAAGCTAAATAAAAGTGTGTAAAAAATAAAACTAGCTTAAAGAGGTTTTCTAAATATTATGTATCTTGTGATAACTTTTTGATTCGTTCTCGTATACTCCCCACAAAGCGTAATTTGTACTCGTAGTAATTTTCGTGCATTTATTTTTTTTAAACTTGTAGCAAAACAATAAAATGTACACTAAGATGCAGCGTGTATGATGTGACAACAGGTTACAGGACTCGTATTTGAAAGGTGTCCATAAATAAGTGGTATTAACATACTGTGCACGTTGGTATCTTACTTTCTTTTTTATCCCAATGGCGACTCGTCCAGTTTGTTAACATAATGTAAATGTCATTGAATGTCGTCCGACCGGTTAAGATGGAAACACTTTTTTTTCGAATAGGTACTTTCAACACCCCCTGCTGTTTTAATAGCTAAATTAATTTTAATTGGTATGAAGTTAAAGGATCAGTTTGTAAAGTAGCAAATAAGAAATAATACAATGAAAAATATCCCTAGTAATAGTGTGGAATTTTTTTAGTTAAACGCTTTTCATGTAACAGTAACTAAGCGAAAGTGAAGGAAAGAACAATGCAAGTTCTTTAATGTACCTTAACACTCTTTCTAAGAACGCGTACTGGCTAAATGCTCATACACAATATACGCGAGTAACACTGAAAGTTGTTAAAATATTACAACATAATTATTTAATGATTTCCTACACTGTTCCTGACAACGTGTAAACATTTTTATATACGATGGACCAACCTTTTGTTTTGTATGGCGGGTTTGGGTCTCAGTGATTATTTTACGGATATCATAATGTACACAACGAGATCAGCGGCAGTCATAAATATTGGTAAAGATTTTTATACCAGTATAATATTTTAATTCTTATTTTCTTCTAATTCTCTCCTTTCGCTCCTTCAAGATGCAACCAGGATAAGCGTTAGCGCGCTGCATTCTGCGCTTTTAATAAAGCAGCAGAGGAGTTTATTTTCAAAAATGATTTTTTTTTTTATTGTACTATCTCTAAGTCTCTTCTAAAAACTTGCCTACACTTATGCATAGTTTATGTTTCCCTATACATCGAACAACGCAACATAACTAATCAAACTACCATGGACTTACCCACGTCTTCTCAGCATTTGGCAACTGCAGCTATTTTAGTTTGGACTATATTATTTATACCTTAAAAATAACTCTAGGTTATTTTAGGAAATAATCGATAGCGTTTGGCTAAATATTTTCGGTAAGAAAGTGATTCGATGATTAAGTTGTTTCTGTAATGCTTGCATGCTTTTTTTATAAAATTCAAATACTGTTTTTTGTCTATTATTGCGCATAGTGATAAAAAACGACATTAAATTGTTTAACAACATTCCAATAGAAATAAGAGAATGTCCACAACCACTATACCTTAGAAAATGACATAAATGGCTCATGAACAAGCAATTTTACTCCCTACAAGAATATTTGTCACGTAAAGGTTTGTAGTAGCATGTTTTTAATAATTAGGGTTCCGTACCCAAAGGGATAAACGGGACCCTATTACTGAGACTTCGCTGTCCGTCCGTCCGTCCGTCTGTCACCAGGCTGTATCTCATGAACTGTGATAATTAGACAGCTAAAATTTTCACAGATGATGTATTTCTGTTGCCGCTATAACAACAAATACTAGAAACAGAATAAAATAAATATTTAAGGAGCGCTCCCATACAACACACATAATTTTTTTGCCGTTTTTATAAATAATGGTACGGAACCCTTCGTGCGCGAGTCCGACTCGCACTTGGTCGGTTTTTTTTTTCATGAATATTTTGTTATTTTTTCATTAATTTGCTATTTTATGGTTATAGCTAATTTATATTAGTTCGTAGTTTTAGATTATACATAATATACAAGTACAATAAGATATATCTTGCGTGCTGAATCTGAATTGTAAATATGCATGCAATAAAAAAAATAAGATTATTAAGCTTCTGTACCGTTATTTGAAGCCTATTTAATATTTGAGAGTGCGATGCTGTTTGACAGATGACGTAGCGGTTCACTATAGGCTGACACCTACCCCCTGGTACTCGTATTTCAAGTTTTAACCCCTCCACCAGGCGCCCGGGGCGTGCGGCCGCGGAGCTCTTCATTGGCGTTCTGTTTGTCGGAACGTTCGGTTCACTGCAAGAAATTCTTAGAAATCCTTAGATTCTTAGAATTTTTTGTAAGTACTAATTAAAAGTATTGTAAACGGTTTTACCGTTCGATTGTTAATATTACTTCAATGATTTGATGGACAGCTTGTGTTCGTCAATGTGTTTAGCAAAGCTGACACCTCATCGATTCACATCGCGAGCGCAGCGAAGCTGTCGCGTAAGTAAGCGATTCTTATTTTATTTTGTTTACAGCGAATCGAATCATTTTAAGCACGGAGCAGGTCCTTGAAAAAGTGTAAATGTGAATGGCAGTTTATAGGCCACAGTTTTATTGTCCTCCGAAAGGACTAAACTGCCTAACTTAGGAATAACTAAAAAGACGCGCTCTGCGACGTCGTAGTTTATGCTAATCAACTTGTGATTTTGCATTAAGTAACCTTAGGGTAATTACAATAATAATGATCGTAAGATATATATGACCTGATATTTTCCGTGCATTTCCAGATTTTCTGGTACTGTGCTGCTGTGATACAAATTATTTTCTTTTGCATTTAAATCGAAATATCACAATAAAGGCTGGATTTGGAAGTACCCCCAATTTTAGAATGCTTGAGAGCTGGGGCTAAAACGCCTAAAATAAGCTAGAATAAGAAGCCATTAAAGAAATACCATGTTTGGTATTGCCATGGGTACCATTAAACAGTAAAGTTACTCTAGTATCATGCTGGCTACCAAATTAGGGTCCTGTCCGCCTTAAAGTCGACGAAGCCCCGCTGTCGCGGGGCTTCTATTTCCGCTCTGAGGGACCAAAGGTAACTAACAAACCTACATCGAAAACCTCCTTTTCGATCTTTTTGTTTATATCCTTTGGAAAGTTTTTTCTTAATAATACCAATTTTGGATGCACAGTACCGTCAATATCTTTGTGAATTTTATTTTCAATTAAGGTATTTGTACGTAATAATAAATAGTCCAACTGCTAAAAGTGCCTTCTAGTTAAACCAAGGGATTTAAAAGTGAAACTCTTGTATGTAAAACTGACATATCCCCATTCAGTTGTGTTATTGTGATTTTCGTTTAAGGAGTTTTATTATATTTATATACGTATAAAATTTTAGTTTTGACATGTATAACTGCATACAGGAGGGGCACTATTTACCCCTTTGCTATAACTATAACCCTTGTGAGAAAAGGAGGTTCGAAATATCTTTTCATAACTTAAGAACGTAATTGAGACTGGGAAGTCGGGTGGTTACAGACCGCCGCTGCCTGCACAAGGCATAACACATATCCTGCTGCGTAAGCAGAGTTGAACAATCTTGCATCATGTTAAATTAGCATACTGTAAGCTTTCCCACCTGCGCAAGGTGTGGAGAAATTTACTACCATTGCGTAACTTATTGTACCTATACTACCTGTACCTATTATGGATATCCGCCATGGCCTACTACAATAACTATCCTGCTACTTAGCAGAAGGTTTATTAAAATATAAATATGTGCTGTTAAGCATACATACATAACGTACCTAATATTTCCCGCCTGCGTAAGGCGAGTGAATATTATTATTTAGCCAGCTGAAGACCTGACGCCTGCGCAAGGTGTGCGATTTCCATTATCCTGCTACGCTAGCAGATGAAGCAAAATGGCTACTATAAGACCAGTATACTTAACACAATGAACATATTTCCAAACGCCAAGACCTTTCCCGCCTGCGCAAGGCGTGTGAAAATGATTAGTCACTGGGGCTAAAAGTCAGACATGGTTTTGATACTGTTATTAGATAAAAGTATATTAAGATCATACAACATGCCTGCGCAAGGCGTACAACATCCATTTGCCTGCTGCGCAAGCAGGTATCAATTGGTTCAAGGTATCATTAATCAAATATTGGTACTACAAAGCATTTGCATCTTTACATCCTTGAACTGTGTTCGTTTGTCTCGTCCAATAAACATTACTTCAACTTCTGGTCAGCACGGCGTGATAATTTACGGCCTCAATATCAGTACAATATATTGCTCCCGAGGGTTAATAACGCAACTTATTGCAAGAGTACATTTATCTCGGCCATCAAAGTTTATAACCATTTACCCAATAGTCTTAAGGTGTTAAGCGGACAATCATTTAAACGACAGCTAAAGCAGTGGCTAATAGATCAAGTTTTTTACGATTTAAAGGAGTATTTATTATTTAAGTCCGTGTAATTTTAGATGTACTTAATATAAATTTAAGGGACCTGTATATATATAATTGTGTAATATTGTATACCCGAAAAGGGTAGCCGTTGTGACTCTGTATCATTTTAACATCTTGTTTGACACGGTAAACAATAAACGAATTCTTCTTCTTCTTCTTCTTTATGATACAAGTACCTACTTAACATGTACCAATCTATTTCTATAAGCCAAGATTTCAACTCCCATGTAAATCTCCGCCTAATTCACAATAATAATTCATAATCATTCATTTGCACATAAAAAGCCTACGCAAGGCATTCGAGAAATAATTTTTACTATCGTTTTGCTGCGAAATCACACCCCACTAAACATGACTGGCCCAGGAAGACCATAAAACCCTAAAAAGAAAAAATAAGCCTTGACACACTCACTGCCAGCGACCCGCTAGGCGTATTACCTTTTAGTAGGCGCTTTGCGAGACATACTGTTTTCTCGCGTGATCAACTTCGCTCGTAACGCGTAGCTCACGCTGGCACTGAATGTGTTAACTGGCTTTCCGGTGAGTAATATTGAAAATCACCATAAGTGGTTCATACTTCATACGTGGTCCATTCAATCATGCTAATAATCGTGTTATTTTGTATGTCATGACCAAGGACTTGATAGTCTAGAGTTCATGATACTAATTGTTGAATTAAAATTTTGAATTTGTTTTGAATTGCCTTAATCAACCGGCCGCCCCGCCGCTACATAGTTCTAATGATGTAAAGATATAAATATATTACCCTGGACTGGTTCAAGGTTCTTGGCCATTCATCATTTAACCCCATTTGGGTCAAACACAACAAAGGTTGGGAAAAATGTATCCCGCCCGTAGCAGCTTGACAAGATTGCAGCAGCATAGCGTAGCTTGAACTCCGTTAACGTTGCGTTATCTACAGGAAAGACGTGAAGGACTTAATAAAATGTCTATGACCCACAACTGGTATATAATCATAGCTCAATGCAACTCATCAACGCAGTCCAAATGAAAGAAAGCCATTTCGGTTATTAATCTAGATGAATACATCAGGCGTTAAAATATATGTCCTAGATGTCGGGACGACTTCTTGTTAATAGCCAAAAGTGCTTTTTTGGATAACGGATACAAACCCTTAAGGGTTGAGATACATACATTTACCTATTGGTTCGAATCTACTTAAAAGACCGTGTGGTTATGATATTCATTATAAAACATTACAAATTTCCCGTTTGGAATTAAGCAGGCGTACATAGGCTACGGAGACTGCTTACCATCAGGCGGGCCGTATGCTTGTTTGCCACCGACGTAGTAAAAATGGCAAGCAACCTCGAAGGTTATTTCTATACCAATGTTCATTAATTGGTGTCCTATGAAATTATTCCCATAAGTATTCAGTTTTTGGCAACAATAATGTACAAGACAAAGTTTCTGTATTGTATACTGTATGTTACAAAATATATATGTGAGAATCAGTGAGCTCACTGAGATAACAGAATTGCTTTAAATCACCGTTGATACAATGTAAATGCTAGACAAGTCTGCGCCATTGGGCATGGCTTGGGCATGCCACAGGTTGAATTACCTACTTATATATAGTTCTCAAATCTCGTTTAAAGTAATGTAACATTAGTTTTTCTTCAAAAACATAAAAATAGGAAGGCTACTTAATGCCAAATGATTAAATACTGATTATTTTAACGAAGGTCTTTGACCTTACTATCTAACCCGTCAGTCAATAACATATCCTTGGTAAGATAAATAGTTATGTCCATACATCTCGCGCTTCCTTGAGCTTGCACCAGGTAGTACAAGTAGGTAATCCTGAAATAAGGTACGAGTAGATTTGTGGACAAAGCTGGGACTACCAGTTAGCATGGCTATTACCTACTTATGTGTTTTAAATTATGCGAATTGTAATTTATTCAAACACTTTAGCGAACGTAGATCTATCATCTACGCACAGGCCTAACCTTGGCTTATCAGGAACGCAGACATTGTAATATATGAAATACCAGACGATACAAAGAACCAAGAGGGAGAGCACTCTCCTGGCAGAGTTTTCAAGTTAAATTGTAGCTCACTAACTGAAATTGACGAGCTTTTAGTGCCAATAATACAGATCTTGTTTAAGATTTTAATCAGTCACTTTATGTTTTTAATATGTATGAAACTAAAGGCCAAGTAAGTATATTCAGGTGAAAGCCTTAAAAATATACCTATACATCTTGCATGATGGTACATAATTTCAACATGATACTCGTAATAATGATACCTCCAAGAGGAAAAATCCTAGTATTATTTTTGCTGTATTACAGGCATTGAATTGATAAAGGTCATGTTCTTACCATACTGGCCCTAATTATTGTACATGTAATAAAATAAAACCACATTATAGGCTGGTTAAAGTATGGGCTTAGGCCCAAAAATATTTTAGAATACTCTCTGAGGTAAGACTACCATCGTAGCGAATATCAAAGAAAAATTAAAATGGTTACATCAAATAAGGTTTGTTGTGTATTATGATTGAAAATTGGATATTCTACGAGCTTATTTACATTTTGAATGGCTATATGCACTGTACACAACTACAACGGTGAGAGTGGTAACGGTTTGAACTCTTTGGGATGAGTAACATAAAGCTGTTAATAGCGCTACCAAATTAACCTACTATATCACTTACCGTCTATTTGTTATTTAAGAATGTTCAAAAGCGGGAAAATAAGGACAGCTAATGTTAATCCATGAATTAATTGTCTGAGAGCCTGATTACTTCTACAATATAATAGACACTATTGTATGTTGTGATAAGTGCACTTTTCATATGATTTACTTTGCCCTTAAGACTGTAGGATTTTTGGAAAACAAACAAGCAAAACTCTGAAAAATGTATATAAAAATCGTTTTTGTGAGCCTATAAGTTAAATTGTATCCTGCCTCATAAGTAAATACCAATATTTGGTAACCATATCTGGTTAAAGACACTTAAAAGTGTCAATAATCAAGTTTATTTTCTTTTTGGCAAGGTAATATAAGGTCGAATACGAGTCAGTTTGTTAGAATGTGGACCTTGAAATCAATTGAAAGTATTAAAACACATTTAATGATCTCAATGTTATTTTTGGATGGATAAAATAAAAAGTATAATTATGTTTTCATAATTTATTTTAATAAACATACAGTTTTCTATATTTATAGGTCCTATCTATAAATAACATTGTAAAGTAAAATATGTCACTGCACACTTTAAGCCTTTTCACATTCATCCATGTACGCGGATTGTTAAGTACACTTGTACTTGTTGTCTCCACCATTTTCACATATCAGTATAAATTAATCACATTGGCGTTTTCTGACCACCAGGCGATCACAGACACGTCTCAAATATTAAATAGGCTTCAAATAACGGTACAGAAGCTTAATAGCAGCGTTTTACCTTACAATAAAACGCTTATTAAGCGAAATACCTTATTTGAAGCCTATATTTTTAAATTCGCCTGTGGCTACAACACTCAGTTGCAATAAACCAAATCACTTATATAATGCCCGTCAAGGGTATTTTTAACTCACTGCGTTTTCTCCTACCATGCAGGTTGCACTAAGCAACATCTATAGTCTATACACACAGGTCAACTGGTATGTCTCTTCATATTGAAAACGAAATAATAAATAATATAAAATGCAATACTTTTTCGAATGTGGTATATTGCAACTTCGTTTTATTTATATTTTGAGACCCAATGAAGAGCTCCGCGGCCGCACGCCCCGGGCGCCTGGTGGAGGGGTTAAAACTTGAAATACGAGTACCAGGGGGTAGGTGTCAGCCTATAGTGAACCGCTACGTCATCTGTCAAACAGCATCGCACTCTCAAATATTAAATAGGCTTCAAATAAGGTATTTCGCTTAATAAGCGTTTTATTGTAAGGTAAAACGCTGCTAGTAAAATTAAAGAAAAAACTATTGGTTACATAAATACAGAGACAAACAAATGGAGGACTTATCGTTAAAAAACATCTCTTCCGTGTTTATCTCTTGACATTATTGTTTGTAACTGTACCTTGTATGTAGGTGCAATGAAAACAACAGTGGCGATGTTTATAGTACATTGTGCAATGTAAGTGAAATTTTGGATACAAGGGTGGGAATTAAACACCCGAGCTTGCAATATTCTTACCCCCGGAGTTACACAATGTTTTTCATCACACTTGCGAAGAAAAAACTAAATTTTAAGCAAAATAATTCTTAAATACGGTGACATATCAAACATTCGTCCGCCATTTTGTAATTTCTTGGCAGGTGAGGTATCGAAGACACAGACCTACTCGGCATTCAGCCAGGATTGAAAATTATATAAAAATATTTTAACCGGCTGTTAAATTAATCAAATTAAATAATTTTAAACATAACCAAAATATTTTAATTAAAAACGTCAGTATTTTAAAAGTAAAACTCATTTATGCTACTGGTTTGTATGAATAAGTGACGTAATTAAAGAATTTTTTGTTTTCACAATCCATAACTCCCGAAGGAACAAAATAGGCCTTTGTCCTTCAGCACACCTGCATGAAATAAGATCTGTTTGGAGCAAGTGTGATGAAAAATACTTTGTCAGTAGAGCTCAGCAACCACTTTCGAGTCAATTTTAACTTGAATTCCTGCAGTTTATAATGCGTGGTATATATACAAGTAGACCACTTCACTCACTCTTCAACATCTGTCACGGCCGCGATATAAATGCCGCAAACAGAAAGACAACTCGTGCCATCGTTTGTTCCATGTAAAATTTTAACCCTTTACTAAAACTTTACTAAAACCTTTTACTGTACTTATATTAATACTAGCTTTTGCCAGCAACTTCGACTGCGTGGGGTGATGATGATGATTGATTTAAAGGCCTTAAATTATTTTTATAGCAAATTTCATCTAAATCGGTTTAGAGTTAATTTCGCATTTATTAGTAGGGACAAGCTGGCCTTTAACGAAGCGCGTACGGCCGCTAAACTTTATGGTAAACATGTAGTCAAGTTTAAAAAAGTCGTATCACTCAGTAATATCGATAAAAATAATATTTTAGCCACTGCAAAAACTAAAACGATACGTCTGACATGTATGTTATTTTAATATACTGCCTAGAGCGCGGAAAGAAAAAGTCAATAATTTTGATTCCTGAATTGCCACTACAGGCGATTAGTTTAAGTCATTTAACTGTTTTCAATATTTATTTTGCGTAGTTGCACAGCTGCGAACGTTCCAATAATTATCCTGGTTTTATAAACGCTTTTTACAAACACCCCACACCACTAAACTGAAAATACAAATTATTAAGCATCAGTTTTTTTTTTCACATTTACTTATGGGTGTTATTCCACGCAGGCGTAAAGTACAGCCATATTATTCCCAAGTGAGTAATGATTCGCTTTAGGTGTGAAGAAATTTATGTGTAAAACGAAATTATTAAAGGAAACAACATACGACTTATCTATTTATATTTGATTTTTGCTAACAATATGCCCTGCCCTTTTGCCTGCATGTTGGTAGAAACCTAAATAAAATAAATATACATTCAGCGTACTCATAACTTTCATAAAATGCCATACAAGGAAATCGCTAGTGAATTGTTTAACTAGTGAATTGTTAGATAAGAGCTGTGGAAAGTAAAGTGAAGATTATATATTGTAGAAATCGCTTATAAATAAGTTTGCGAAGATTCTACGCACCGCAGGAAACACCGGCACGGGACGTGAGCTAGCCGCTAATAAATTGTAGAAATTCTATTTTTTTGTCTAGCATACCAAGGGTTCTTTCGTGGCGATTTAATAGATGGTATTTATAGATAGCTTATTAATAGAATCACAGACGGCTTTAAGAGTTGGACGACGAAGGATGCGGCAAAAGATACTGGATCGCCAGTATGTAAAGCTGGCTGTAACCAGTTGAGCTTTTTCCTGTAACAGAAGTTTTTCATATGCTTAATTAAGCGGGTTTAATAAATATACTTACGAGCTATTATCGGGTGCCTTCGTAAGGATTTCCTACATAAAGTTACCAATTTCATTGCTTTGGAAGATAAATGGAAGAAAAACCCGAATCAAGTACATATCATCATGTAGTGTTTTGATTCTTACCTATCCATTTTAATTAAAAGGATCGATACACATAGCATTCCAACATCCAGTTAGTCGGTAAGGTCATAACTTCTGAACAGCAGTGGGTCCGCTGTACACCGTGTGACACGTCCCTGTGCGTGCGTGTTTGCCCTAAGTACATAGTACATTAAACCGCAGGAACATACTAAATTGGAATTCAATCGCATCACGAGAGCATGTAACGACGTAACAAACAACTAAAGAGTCGATAAACGAGGCATTGAGTAGAATTGACGATGTCCAACACAATTGACAGGCAGCCAGTGACCCGAGGAAGAGCAGTCGTTATGCATTAATTGTATGAGACAAGTTCAATATATGCAGCCATGCTACTAGGCAAACCTAAACAGTGTTGTGTGTTTTTTACTGCTGCTAATGAATTCAAATAATTTAAACAACTCTCTTTATTTCATTTCCATGAATTTCACTCGACCTGTACTTGGTTACTCGTTGCATTACGCAACCCATATGCGCACCTTCTATGCGACGAGCACGACATTTATTTGTAATGCAGAACTGCAAACATCCTATAGTTAGGCACATTAGGCCCATCGTTTGTCAATGGTTCCCGTGAGAGTAGTGTAATGACAATTGGATGATAGATAGGACAACGCGGCATTTAACTTAAAAAAATAACAATTACAGTGTGATGTCATCGCGCATATTGTTCATAATTTGAAACGCAAACTGTCCAATTTTTTCGAAAAGTAAAAACGCAGCGGATATTGCGACTCCTTAGCTTGATTTAGTATGGAGGTATGATCTCATCCGGCAGAATGCACGAAACTTGGCATGCGTATCGCTTTTAGGTTTATAAGAATAAATAGAAGCAGGAACATGCCGAGAAGTTATTGTCCCCCCCCCCCCCCCCCCCCCACTTTTATATTCCCATTTTTTGTCTATATTAATTTTCATGAAAACTGAAAGCTACAATAAAAATATCAAGGAAAAGTATATTCTCCATAAAATTCTCTACAATATTGTCTTTGAAAGTATATTGTTAAGACTTATAGTTTTCAAGCTATGCTCAATGTTTACTTATAATATTTGAAAGATTTTGAAAGAATGTATGAAAAAAAAAAAACGATAAATTTGTACCAAAGAAGGGCATAAACGCATGAAACAAGCATTTAAACATTGTATTTATACTTTTGAAATGCCAAATTCTGTGTTACTTTAAAGATTTTTAATATTTGACTTTGGCCATTATATGAGAATCATCACCGCCACGCGCTACAAATGCACAAAATTAAATATATTATTATTATTGCAAATTTTATGTATTTGCACAAAAAATTTCATGATAACCTACTTTAAAGTGATACTTTTAAAAATAAGAAATAAATGGGATAAATTGTCGTGCATTAGCAACTTACAAAAAGAAGTGAAATCCCACCAAAAATATTTTCATGTAAAATGTTGTTAAGACTAATGGCGCGCACTAGTCGGGGTCTCCAAAATGGCCGTTTTGTATGCCTCAACCGCTTCTTCAGGCGTTCGGTACCGTTGACCACGAAGTCGTTGCTTGATTTTTGGAAAAGTGAAGAAGTCATCGGGGCTTAAGTCTGGACTGTACAGCGGGTGTTCCAGATTTTAGACGTTTTAAAAATTCAATTGTCTGCCTAGCGGTGTGCGAGCTCGCATTATCGTGGTGCAATACTATACGACGTCTGGGGTTGTTTTTTCGGAACTCGCTGATAACTTCTGGTAAACAAACATTGGTATACCAGTCTGCATTGACCGTTTTACGATCCTCTAGCACGGCGGTGGCAACGTGGCCTCTTTTCGCTACAAACGTGGCGACCATTTTTTTCGAAGTGCTCGTGAGTGTATTACTTTGGTCAATTTTGGCTCATCTTGTAAAACCCAAACAGTCTAATGCTCCGGATCGTAGGCATATATCTAAGACTCGTCACCACTGATAATGTCGTAAACGTGTTTAAAATTTCTTCGGTTGAATTTTCGTAGAGATTTGCGACATCATCTAACGCGAGCCGTTTTTTGGTCTTGACTGAGTAAATGTGGTTATCCAGTGTAAGATCAATTTTTTTACGCCTAAGTGATCATGCAAAATATTTTGAACACTGGACCCTGAAATGCCCAATGAAGCTTCTATCTCACGGAATGTCGCATGGCGATCTTCAACGATCAGTTGCCGTACAGCATCAATGTTCTCCTGAGTCACGGCTGTTTTTGGTCGACCTTCACGATGCCTATCACTAAAACTAGAGCAACCACGTTGAAATTCTAAATACCAACGTTCCACAGTGCAGAGGCATGGTGCTTCATTATTAAAAACAGTAGTCAACACTTCAAAGCACTGAAGACGCGTTAAACCTCTTTGGAAGTTGTAAAATATTATCGCACGTAAATTTACGTTCGAAATTTCTATTTTCACAACTGACTTGTCAACTTTGAACCGACGCTGTACCATAGAAATAGGATAGTATAGAACGACTGTCAAACTTCAAAAGTGTGACCAAAAATGAAATGCAAGTTTGTGCGTAAATTGTCTATGTGCGAACAAAAATAGCGATGTCATGTTACAACATATTAATAATCTATCGATGTTTAACTGCTTTATCGACTACTTTTTCAAATGTGTTTGTTTTTATAAAAAAATGTAATAGGTATGAGTATTATTACTACTATTAGACCTTATTAGCGCCTTTAGTACCTTTAATTTTCTTTTACAGCGGACGCATAGTAAATGACAATACTGATAGTGATAACCGAGGCTACAGTTACAGTCGTTACAGTCAGCATCAAAATGGTCAAATATATAGGTACACATGTGTCACAATGGTCAAATATATATTGTTACTTATTTTACAGTACATATGGAGCTACTTTACCGCACTAGTGCGATAATTAGCACATTACGTAACTATATCGAAAATTTTAAGGGCCATATATATTGTAATACATTTGCGAATAGTTAATTCGAAACTCGTGTCGACTTAAAATCGTATCGCCACTCATTGCGATTTTTTATTTTTCTCACCTGCACGGCTAGCACATGACGGGCGCGACAGTCGACAGGCGAGAAAATGCCGCGACATAGAGCTTTCTCGCGAATCGGTAGCATAAGGCGCGCGCGACAACGCGCTGTCTCGCGGAAAAATGTCAAAGCGACATAATTTTGTCGTTTGACAGTTCCACGCGGGATACTCTCGAAACTCGTAGCACAAGTGCACTATGGGAGAGAAAATATCCCGCGTTTCAACGTCAAAAGGAGAGAAACTGTCTTCGAGGCTAGAGGGTCGCGAGAAGCATATTTTGTCGAAGTTTTGTTGACTTTGGTCCTAAAAGAAAGTTAATTTTCTATATTTTGTATTTATTTCATACTACAGCAATTTTCTGAGTAATTTTAATATGAATCCTGAGTTTTATGATTTGTCCGTTAGCTAGCTAGGTAAGGTGTAGGTACGTGGTATTGCTTTATAACATACCTATTAAGATACCTATATCTATATCATGCCGGTAATAACAAAATGATTGTATTTTTTCACATTTACTTGTTTGTTCTCTTAAGTTAAATGAAAACCCGACAGAAAAATTAAAAGCCTAAGATTGTGCCACTACATCAACAAAGCAAACAGTTTGATGGCGAATTGACTGGAGGGTGATTAATAGAAATTACTTTGTGGAAATCCGTAATAATTGATACAAAAATACTACTTCGCTAATCCACGAAATTATTAAGTGCTAGTCAATCAGTGCTAACCCGTTACACTTACACGCGTGTTTTTATAGTCAATGCATGCAACCTACCACCTAAAAAATATATACGCAAATAGTTAAATAAACCACCACCTAAGTACAAAAACTCGTCACGTGCTTCAATTGATTGTGGGATATAAACCGCGGTCTTGGGGTTTAATTATAGGTATATCCGGGTACTAATGATTTATAATATGTGTACAAAAACGCACCACCTAGAGAGGATGGGAGAGGATCGTGCTGTGAGAAGAGTGTATGTGGTGCACCCGGGTGGAAAACGTCCGTCTGGGCGTCCCAGATACCGCTGGAGTGACGAAGTCCTAAAAGACCTGTTCGCCCTCGGAATACCAACTGGCGTGAAGTGGCGCAGGATAGGGCAGAGTGGCGCTCTCTTGCGTCAGAGGCCAAGATCTTGTTTGGGTCACTGAGCGAGTGAAGTAGTAGTAGTAGTACAAAAACGCAATGTATTTAAAACTTGGGTAAGGTAACCTACACCTACTGTACTTAGGTACCTATTACTTACCCTAAGTAGGTGTCTAAGTACACTTTTGTTACTATATGCATTATTTTATTATACGCAGATAATAAAATAATGCAAAATAATGAATCTGGCAGCCCAACTCAACCTCCACCTTACAAAAGGCCACGGCCGTAATACGAGTATTCTGTAGTTACCACCCTAATGTACGATTCCCACCGACTGGCTGGAGTCAGGCTGCACCGGAGCGCATTTTTAATGTGCCTATATATTATATATCGCAGAAGCGATAGAATCCGTCCGGAGGCGTCTCCGCGTCCGCGAGCAGCCGACCGGCTTGCGGCCACATAAATGTGAAATGCGATCCGACTCCGCCCGTTCGGTGGGAGTCGTAGTAGTCGTACTTAAATCTAAATATCTAAAAGAGGTCAGAGTAAATAAAATAACTTAATGTTTTTGTGTATTTGCAATATGAGAAAACTTAAAAAACTAACGCTGCATCCATAGATCGCTAAAATACAAAACACGCAAAAATAACTCATTGTTTTAAACATTCGAGTGTCGTTGTATGGAGTAGGTTCCCAACTTGAGCCCTTCTATGTCCACCGTGGCAGGATGGCTGCGCCCAGCAGCAGCATGCTTAGGTATAGGCGCCGTGTTTGATGACAGACTTGTGCATGTCATCAATCTATCTTCAAAGCCAGCGGTGCAGCAACTAGCCAGCCACAAGGAAGTTTTTTTTTTTTTTTGTATTTATTTATTGTATACATGTACAGTAATGCATCAGGATACATGGTGTTAAATATAATTTCTTAGGAATAGTACATGCTACCCTGTGAGGGCATTACAATGTCTTACTTCTATACTTATACCTATGTTATGTTCTGTCCATCTTATGTTAATAATACTAATATTTAATGATATAACTTATACAATTTAATTACATACATTTAAATTTATTCTCATTTAGCACATCTAAAAGTATTTATCACATTTTTTAATTGAATATATCTAGTTACTTTAAATCTTTATCATTAAGAAATTCGTCTATACTATAGTAACATTTTTTAATTAGTAGGTTTACAAGTTTTGCCTTGAATATGCCGTCTTTAATCTCATTTGATATACTGTGGGGTAATTTGTTATATAATTGTATAGATCTTACGTGGGGGCTGTTTTTATACATTACCAATTTGCACGTTGGGATGGTTAATACATTTTTACATCTCGTATTGCCAGCTACTAGATCTTTGCGCATTTCATATAGGTGTAAGTGTTTTCTTACAAACATGGTTGTTTCCAGGATGTATATAGATGGTAAGGTAAGTAATTTGAATTTCAAAAAGAATGGACGGCAGCTTTCTGGTACGCGTATGTTGGCAAGGATGCGAATACACTTTTTTTGCATTTTGAAGAGGTCGTCGACATCTACACTGGCTCCCCATAGTGGGACACCGTATCTTAGCCACGAGTAAGCGTATGCATAGTAAACAGAAAGGGCGCAGTTAAAGTCCGTAGTTCGTTTTATTTCACACAATGCATAAGTAAATTTTGAAAGTTTGGTTTTAACGTTGCTGATGTGGTCTTTCCAGTTGATATGCGTATCTATTGTTAAACCGAGAAGGGTAAAATCGTTTACTATATCAATAGGGTTATTATTAATGGATAGATCAATATTGAGGGGTTTCTTCTGGAAAGGTTTAAATTGGATGACCTTTGTTTTTTTATAATTAATTTCAAGGTTATGATAAGTTAGCCAATTTGAAACAGTCTCTAATATAGTTTTTAGGTGGGCATTACATTCCTGGTCATTGGTAGTGTCAAAAAATATGGATATATCGTCCGCAAAGAGTATGCATCTATCGTTTATGGCCTTTGGTAGGTCGTTTATATAAGCAATAAATAGTACACATCCCAAAACGCTTCCCTGTGGTATGGAACAGGTGGTACGTCGCATTTGAGATCTTATTTCTTCGACTTCCCCTGTTGCGTGGTTAAGGTATTCTATTTGCACGCATTGTTCGCGGTTTTCTAAGTACGATTTAAGCCAGTTGTGTGCTTTTCACGTATCCCCATGTTGTATAATTTTGAAAGCAGTATTTTATGGGACACCCTATCGTACGCTTTTGTCATGTCCAGTAGTAAGCTTACCCCGTATTTCTTTTGATTGATAAAATTTAAAATTTCCTGTATAAATTTATAAACTGCTAATGTGGTTGAATGATTTTTTCTGAAGCCGTGCTGACTGGGGTCCAATACATTATATTTTTCAAAAAAGCTATATAACCGATTTGACATTGCTTTCTCATATACTTTAGATATAGCCGGTAAAATCGCTATGGGTCTATATTGGCTGTGATCTTGCGACTTTCCTCCAGGTTTGAGAATGGGTTTAATTTTCGCAGTTTTTAATCTGTCTGGGAATTGCCCTTTATCAAACGATTGGTTAATTAAAACTGTTAAGGGGGCTTGTAACTCGGACGCGCAATGTTTTATCAATATTGGCGGGAGTTCATCAATACCGCTGCATTTTTTATTCTTAAGGGAACGTATGATACATGCTACTTCGTGTTCCGTAACAGGCTGTAAGAATAGGGAGTTACTACAAGTCGAGTTTGTAGGGCGATCGTGAGCGCCGCGTGCGCATGTGTTAGTGTTACTCGCGTCTGCTCGCGACGAGGGACGCTCGCCTACTGATGCGAAGTATTCATTGAAGATATCTGCTATTTGGTTTGGGTTATTTGTTGTGCAGTTTGAAGTTGTTAGGGTTAAGTTTTTATTGTTGTTATGAGAGTTTTTTCTTTTCCCTGTAGTGGAGTTAATTATGGACCACATTGTTTTCACTTTGTTATCTGACGCTTTAATCTGCCTTGAATAGTTTGCTCTTTTAGACACTTTAACACATTTTTTTAATATATTCGAATAGGTTTTGTAGTGTCTTGATAAAATATTATTCTTAACTGACTGGTTTAGTAATTTTAATTCTCTTTTATGTTTACATGCTAGCTTTAAACCTTTTGTCAACCATGTTTTTGATTTCTCAAATTTAAGTTTAATTCGCTTTTGTGGTATATGTTTATCAAGGATTTCATATAAATGGTGGTGAAATATTTCATAGTTTTGGTTTACTGTATTATGCAAAGTTAATAATGTAGTCCAATTAATTTTATTTTTATAGATATGTTGGGGATTATCATGAGATCTTCAGTCTTCTTTGTAAAGATGGTAGCTTATTTGCCAACACTTTCGGGTAATCTCAATTATCTTAAAAAAACACCAATCATTCGCAAGGAGTGGTATTTAATTATTAGGTAGGTAATTACCTTTAGATATAATAATGTACTCCAACTTGTAACGACAAAGCGAATCAAATTATGATTGACACATTGACATTTCCGACTTCAAAATAATATTTGCTATTTCTTTAATCTTAATACTGCGAGAAGGAGACAAAGTTATCGTGACTAGGGACGTTCCGTTTCTAAAGCTGACTATTCATTATTTTCCCGATTATGTTAGTACCGATTCAGTGTTGCCACGAAAGAAAAGTTTGTTCCAAGTATAAATGGCCACACTGGCTAAGTCGCGCGCGGGATGGCTCTCTCGCGTGGAATTCTTTTCTCGATCTGCCAACTTATGCTACCAAAATCGAGAAACTGACAGGTCGAGATAGAAATTTGTGACACGCGACTGTTGTTTCTCGCGGCGCGAGTTATCCCGCGTGTAATCATGTGCTAGCCGTGCTGGTTTGGTGTTCTGGGACGTTTAGAACTAAAATACTCGCTACTTGACTAAATTACTAACGTAGTCCGAACAAGCATTAAGGAACGCGGCGCTGTCGGTAAAGCAGGTGACTCGCGTTGATAAAGCAGGTTTCTGTCGTATGCGGGTGTGAGTGGTGTAACATGTGCAATGTCGTTAACACAAACACATGCTAAGTGTTAACAGTAGGCGCAAATAGTTGACTTACCAAAGAAAATTTGAATTTCGCGCCTTTTCCGCCTGAAATGTTGGGTTGGGTGTGTATACGCTGTGTACAAGTATACGCTGTGGAAAAGTGGTTAAAATGTAAGTAATGTGTTGGAAAGTGAAGTTTAAATTTATCGCTAAACATGTGCACCTTCAAAAAAGGTATTATAACAATCGTTATTATTTTAAGTCGGTTATAAAGGTCTTAATGATGTCTTGTGAACAACTAATTCCATACCTACTAATATACCGACAAGTTATCGATACAGTCATATGAACATTTTGTCAAGCCCTAGCGTAAAGTAACAGTTTAGGTTTTTACACAAAATATTCTAAATTATTGACTAATATCATGAAATATTAACACACAGTTGAAGAAAAACTTATAAT
The DNA here is from genome assembly GCF_033807575.1 of Cydia pomonella. NCBI lineage: Eukaryota > Metazoa > Arthropoda > Insecta > Lepidoptera > Tortricidae > Cydia > Cydia pomonella. Next base: position 21,468,953 of record NC_084704.1, read on the forward strand.
GAACTGTATAAATTGGCTTTTTACACTTTTTATGCTGTTAATTTGATAAAATATGGTTACGAATATTTCGCTACGATTATCATAATTACCTGTGAAATGAGTATTTCCCTGGGTTTTTTGGCCCTGAAACACAACAACCCGGCACACAACATGACACCATCGTCACTAAATTACTTAATATTTATTTTTGTTTTTGATTCTCGTATATTTTTAACGTTAAAAAATACGGCAATATGATCTTGGCCGCCTCGGCCGCCTTCGAATTCAGAAAATGGTTACGTTTTCTCATATGTAGTCTGCCTCTTTCACACTCGTGGCTTATTCATATACGTGATGGCTTCCCTTTCGCACACTTCATCTGTCTGTCAAGCGAAGCGTATGACAAGTCTCTGCGCTGTACTGAAACGATTTGGCTGATCTCGAGTCATTCTGTTGTTTTCGAGTTCTAAATTCAAATATTTTACGATGATACTAGTTTTTTTCAGCAGCCCTCGTATGTGGTAACAGTAGTATTCGCCATATAAGGCGTGTACCGAAAAAAAACTGTTAACTTCAAATGAAAAAAACTGATGCGATTGAGAAAAAACTTAGGTTTTTAGAATAACTACAATAAAAACCGACTTTTAATTTAGATAATTGTCAGTTTTTTAATTTATTATTTGTTCTGTAGGAGTGATAGGCAGATTCAGCTTTTTACGGACCCGTTTTCCATATTTACCTGCATCAGCCCATCACCTGCTGGAATTGTTAATGTTTTTTGGTTGTTTCATTCTTCTCTTTTAATACACTTTTGATTTGAGCCCAATAATAGTTGAGAGAACGGCACTGTAGGACGTTTGGAGCTCTTACTTGTGATGGGCCCAGGGTCACTTGTTCCTAGAGATCTACTGCTTCGAAACCTCTGTTCAAGAGACAACATACTAATTATTTATTATGAAATGCACGAAATTTCGAGGTAATCTTAAGTGTTTCGAGATCAGGCATGTAGGATGTTGCAAATTTTCTTGATTTTTGGAAATAACCAATTTTCAGCGATCTTTTCTATTTGCCCGTGTAAACTCGAACAGCGTAAAACCAGCATAATTTATATTGGAATATATAATGTAATAATAAGACTTTTTATTGCGGTAAGAAAGCCGTAGTCATCTTGCTTAGAAACAAAATTACAGCGGTTTGAAATTTACAGTTTTTTTCGGTACAAGCCTTTACAAGTAGTTAAAAGGATCGGTGCAAATTATATTTACCTAATTAAATGAACACCTATTTCTGACCTAGTTATTTAAACCCCTCGCAATACACAAGACTCCACTGTGTGAACATCAAGTTTTGGAATCGTGCGCTTGCGCGGGGCACAAATTCACAATATAGCACGAGTCCTAAACAGAAACTTTACACCCTTGTAAATGAAATAACTATTCATTTAACATTTATAAAGTTTAGGAAGTAATAAAACATATATTTTCACTATTAATTAAATTTTAAATAAAATGGGCGTATCAAAAAACATTTCTCAAATTACTAAAACTATATTTTTAGCGTCCATTTTAAGTCGGAACACAAGCTAAACGTTACTCTGTCTTTGATGCACCACATTGCTTATTAATAGTCCATAGCAGTCCATAGTCAAGCCCTTTGAGTGCCGGGAAATGGGGCAATAAAATCGCTTTTAGTAAACTAAATTGATCTTAGTAATAATATAATTATGTACGTTTACCAATTGAATAGGTGCGGATAAGTAAGTATATTAGGCGGAAAGAAATGCCAGTGGACATACAGTCGTAGACGGCAAAAAATCAATGTTTTTACCCGGCAGGGCGACAGCGGAGACCGGATTATATTGTGTTTTATTATTTCATTTGTTATAATATGTATAAAACTACTACTTCCAATATCATTAAAAAAAAAAAAAAATTAGATGTCACGAGATTTATATCCTACGAGCCTTCATACAGATAGATTGTTATTGCTTTTTAGCCATAACGTTTGCATTTCCGTATTACTTAGTACATTAAACGTTGACAAGCGTTTTGTGTAGGTCGGTGTATTATTAATTTCATCATCTGCTAAGTTGACTGACAGGCGCCTGCACACGCAGGGCGATTCTCAATTAACGGTGTTAAGTGTAAATGTTGTTCACTCCACCCGTCCACTCAATTGAATCCGTCAAAATATTTTAGTATACCTACTCGTTTGTACTTATTTAGGACATTTAGGTACAAGTATAGTAAGGAAACGTATTTATTAATTAATGTGTACTCGTGTAACTTCTCAGTCAAAGCACATTATCTTTGTTTATTTATCTATGGCATCAAAGAGCTTATTGACGGAGTGGACAATCAGCGGTTAAAACGCTGTTACGTTTGTGTATGTTATTTTAGAATTGCCTTCTTACTTACTCTGCGCTGCCGAGTTTGACTGCCGCTAACAACGTAAGAACGTAACGTAATATTTCTAGTCGGCGAGGCGATGAATTGAAACGGATCGTGGGCGGCTCAACAATTAATCAACATTATTTTCATTTTATTTCATGATATCCGAGAACAAACTACAATTACTGAGCAGAGATAAAAGGTTATATCATCAGCAATCATACATTGTGTAATTTGCAGGGAAAGTATTATGAGAACAATCGCCAAACTAAAGTAGCGCACCTTTTGTCGGATTAGAACACCATGTTTCGTAACGCATATGGGAATTGTACTCATTTACTCCCATCCATCGTTTTTTCAAGAAAAATGAGAACGTTGCAAATATGAATAATAATAACAGTGGTTCGTAATAGACCGATAGAGTTTATGTTTTCCAGTCTTTCCACTTGAGTGTACACAAAGCATTCGTTTTGCTTACACACGTCATAACACTAATTACTGTACATAATAAATATAATAATACGAGTATAATAGCAAAATATAAACTTTACTCATTAATAATAAAACTTAAAGGAAGTTGCGTTAAAATAAATTAGCGTTTTCTCTTGGAAGAACTCTCACAAGAGATGCAGGGAAGGGATATCGGAGGACGCGTGATCTGGTTTTCGTGTTGATTTAAGTGTTTTCGCCTTACATGCGTCTTACCTTTTTTTTTGACAGCACACTACACTTTGTGTGGAAAACTTAGTCTTCACTATAATGTTTTGTAATAAAAATGCTAGTTTCACAACCCTCTTTTCAACTGCAATGCAAGAAGCATGGCAGTTTCAGTCAATATAAAAGACCTAAAACACTATGTGTGTGTCTAAATACAATATTTAGAAGAAGACTGCTGGAAGAGATTAAGTATGGCTTATTCTCCCTTCAAGAAATTGGGGAATATATCGTAAATATGAATAGGTTAAAAAAATCTCTGGCAATGTTTGGTATGGTAGGCAACTAGGCAATGTTAAACGCAATATGAACAAAAAGATCCCAAGGATCGAAAAGCTATATTTAAATTGATTAAATAAATGTAAATGATATATTTGTACCTATTGCGGCATCATTTTTCAGATCCAGATCTGATCTGCATCGGCGATGGGGCAATTTGATGATGAGATTTTAACATGGCATGTCGGCATAAAATTCCGAACACGAGAGTGAATTAAACAAATCGTCGAGTTTATCCATCAACAGACATTTGCACAGAAGTTATGCTCTAGTTTCGTGTAATTGCATTGCACTTGTTACGCGAAACGTGGCAATAGTTAGTCTCGTCAACCATTTGGTATTAACCAACGCGTAACACACAATTATGCGTAAATAATTGGTAATAATTGTATACCTATGTCCATGCATCGCTGTTAGTACAAAATACAATTGGATATTATAATATTTGATGGGTTGCGTAGTACCATTGAGGGTGTCGGTAGTACAAAACGGTGCCTACAATGAAAACAAATTGCGCTCAATCGACTTGCTTCACTATTATCTATTACATTCACACATTTACAATATCAGTGCGGTATAACGATTTAATGGAATGATGGACGTTTTGGCACCTTTGCCCATGGTATACGCAACATTCAATGTATTGCTAAACAGCTTACTGTAGTTATTGTTCTGAACGATTTGCTTAAGAGTCCTTATTCCTACAGACGAGCGTATTTTGTAAAATGCTTCCTTTTTCATTCAAGATTACGACGTAACTATTAGTATTTATTCAAAAACTGGTAACGTACTTAAATAATCGTTTCCAAAACTAGCGGCTCCAACAGTTCAAATTTTCATTTTCTCTTTTAAACCTCTTTTTTAATGAGTTTTTTTGGAAGTCTTTTCCAAATTTTGCAGTGAGATGTGGCGTTTCGGTTCTCAATTTTGGTGTAAACAAGAATCATTTGGTACATGAATGACTACAATTTGATTCAACATATCTCGTACGAGGGGCTGGAATGATTAACAATCGAAGATTCATTTGAAAAAACTGATAAAATACCTTCCGAGTTTTCTTCATTTTTTTGGCGAAAACAGGGTTTTATTATATTTTTTTTCCGCAATATGTACGCATATTTTGCTTTAAAAATAATATTATAGCAAACTGTAACTTTATGTTAACCTATAAAAAAAAAATCATAACTATGGGACCTACATTGCCGTAAATTTATATTTTTTTTAAACACGTATAAATCACGCAGCAGCGACGCCCCGCTCTCAGTCCGCGCGGAGCGCGCTTAGAGGACAGACCTGTGCTCGATTGTCAGGCATTCGTTGCGATCGTAATCAGCTACGGAGTTCCGAGAAGTGCTATATACTGCGATTAGAAAATCTTAATAAAAGTTCATTTTTTACACTATGCTTAACAGACTCTCGCTTATTGATGGATTTTCAGTGGTCCTTTTTTTTATACTACGTCGGTGGCAAACAAGCTTACGGCCCGCCTGATGGTAAGCAGTATCCGTAGCCTATGTACGCCTGCAACTCCAGATGAGTTACATGCGCGTTGCCGACTCTAACCCCCTCCCGCCCCTCGTTGAGCTCTGGCAACCTTACTCACCGGCAGGAACACAACACTATGAGTAGGGTCTAGTGTTATTTGGCTGCGATTTTCTGAAAAACGCATTTTTACTTGAAATTACGTTAGGGTTTGTATTTGCATTATTATTTTTGACCCGGATGAAGTCCAAGTTCTCATGATGGAGTCAGGAGTTGGTCACCAGAACTCCTAATCTACTCATTATAATCCCATCGTGTTTGGGCTCAAAAGATTTGCCCTGACGAACACCATCGATCTAGATGAGGTCCAGGGTCTCATGATGGAGTCAGGAGTTGGTCACCAGGACTCTTAATCTACTTATCATAACGCCATCGTGTTTGGGCTCAATAGATTTGCCCTGACGAGCACCATCAATCTAGATGAGGTCCAGGGTCTCATGATAGAGTCAGGAGTTGGTCACCAGAACTCCTAAACTGCTCATCATAACCTCATCGTGTTTGGGCTCAATAGATTTGCCCTGACGAACACCATCGACCTAGATGAGGTCCAGGGTCTCATGATGGAGTCAGGAGTTGGTCACCAGAACTCCTAATCTACTGATCATAACTCCATCGTGTTTGGGCTCAATAGATTTGCCCTGATGAACACCATCGATCTAGATGAGGTCCAGGGTCTCATGATGGAGTCAGGAGTTGGTCACCAGAACTCCTAAACTACTCATCATAACCTCATCGTGTTTGGGCTCAATAGATTTGCCCTGACGAGCATCATCAATCTAGATAAAGTCCAGGGTCTCATGATGGAGTCAGGAGTTGGTCACTAGAACTCCTAATCTACTCATTATAATTCCAACGTGTTTGGGCTCATGAGATTTGCCATGACGAGCACCATCGACCTAGATGAGGTCCAGGGTCTCATGATGGAGTCAGGAGTTGGTCACCAGAACTCCTAATCTACTCATCATAACTCCATCGTGTTTGGGCTCAATAGAGTTGCCCTGACGAGCACCATCAATCTAGATCAGGTCCAGGGTCTCATGATGGACTCAGGAGTTGGTCACCAGAACTCCTAGTCTATTCATCATAACTCCATCGTGTTTGGGCTCAAAAGATTTGCCCTGACGAGTACCATCGATCTAGATTAAGTCGAGGGTCTCATGATGGACTCAGGAGTTGGTCACCAGAACTCCTAATCTATTCATCATAATGGTAATTTGATGGTGCTTGTCGGGGTAAATCTATTGAGCCCAAACACGATGGAGTTATGATAAATAGATTACGAGTTCTGGTGACCAACTCCTGACTCCATCATGAGACCCTGGACTTCATCTAGATCGATGGTACTCGTCAGGGCAAATCTTTTGAGCCCAAACACGATGGAATTATAATGAGTAGATTAGGAGTTCTAGTGACCAACTCCTGACTCCATCATGAGACCCTGAACATCATCTAGATTGATGGTGCTCGTGAGGGCAAATCTATTGAGCCCAAACACGATGGAGTTATGATGAGTAGATTAGGAATTATGGTGACCAACTCCTGACTCCATCATGAGACCCTGGACTTCATCTAGATCGATGGTACTCGTCAGGGCAAATCTTTTGAGCCCAAACACGATGGAATTATAATGAGTAGATTAGGAGTTCTAGTGACCTACTCCTGACTCCATCATGAGACCCTGGACTTCATCTAGATTGATGGTGCTCATCAGGGTAAATCTATTGAGCCCAAACTCGATGGAGTTATGATGAGTAGATTAGGAGTTCTGGGGAGTTCTGGTGACCAACTCCTGACTCCGTCATGAGACCCTGGACCTCATCTAGATCGATGGTGTTCGTCAGGGCAAATCTTTTGAGCCCAAGCACGATGGAATTATAATGAGTAGATTAGGAGTTCTGGTGACCAACTCCTGACTCCATCATAAGAACCTGGATGGACTTCATTCGGGTCATAAATAATAATACAAACCCTAACGTGATTTCAAATAACACTGAAACTCTATAGCACTAATGTGCGCAAACGATTGGCATCTTGACTAGGCAGCATGGGTGCGTAGCCACCATGCCAATCGATACGACAACGAAACACTATCTGTCTCTCTCTCGTACTAATATGCACAAACGATTGGCATCTTGGCTGGGCAGCATGGGTGCGTAGCCAACATGCCAAACGTTTACGATACGACAAGGAAACACTATGTCTCTCTATCGCACTAATATGCGCAATCGATTGGCTTCTTGGCTAGGTATCATGGGTGCGTAGCCAACATGCCAATCGTTTACGATACGACAACGAAACACTACTGTCTCTCTATCGCACTAATATACGCAAACGATTGGTATTTTGGCTAGGCACCAAGCAAGTGTGTGGCCAACATGCCAATCGTTTACGATACGACAACGAAACACTATCTGTCTCTCTATCGCACTAATATACTTTATTTATACCTGCAGTCATTTACTAACTTCTTCATTTTCCATTGGTGTGAAAGAGACAGAATAAAGAGCAAGGGTTATAGTACACTCTGTAGTCTGTACACTTAGTAGTAGTGTACATAAAAAAAACTACTGTGCATATAAAATAAAATAAAGAGTGCCCATATGATATCATATAACACTAAAATTAATGTTGCTTGAAATTATATTGAAAACTATCAAGATTATTCTAGTCTGCATTGAAACGCGCGTCGCGTTGCCGGCGCTCGCGTACCGAGCGCCAACGCCATCTATCGAGCGTTATTTCGTGAAATCGGAGAACGCTCCAAGGATTAAGGGCTCTTAAACGTGCCGCAAGGTAATCAATATTTTGAAGACAGCAGTCACCAGCGAACCTTATCAGATGGCATTGGGAACTGCGGCGCATCGGTGCCTGCCCCCGACATCACCGCTTACGGATTCAATGTAATATTTTGTGAGTAAATGCCTGTTTATAAATGATAATTTAACGAACGATTTGCAAAGCATTTTGTACTGTATTGGCTGACGTTATTTGCAATAATCGACTTCAAATATGCAATGATTTTTAGGGTTCCGTACCTCAAAAAGGTATAAAGGGAACCCTCGATCAATCGTGCGTCTGTCCGTCTGTCACAGGGTGGATTTCAAAATACGAGCCAAAAATTATGTCACGGTCTTTATTTAAAAAAAAAACGGTCAGATACGAATCGGACTCGCATTACATCACACAATTTTTAACAAAAATTTGCATACGTGAAACGTTAGTAAAACCCGAATGAATCGGATCAAAAACCGAGGAGTAACGGAACGCAGTGGCTTAAATCTGTGTCTGTGTCTATCGATGTTTAGGAAAGAAGCCATTATTTGAAAAAAGATACATATATTATAAAATTGAATGTACCGCTAACAGAAATGGCGTTAATTTTGCACTAGAAATGATGCATTGGGAGTGTGATGAAGTGATGTTATTTGATAGATCTTACTTACTGACATCGGGACAATATTTGTATGCCTAATGGCTAAGCAGTTATACCTTCTTATTTACATTTGTATGATCTGTGAAAACCTATGTTTACAAAAAAAATATGATTTATGATTTATGAATATAAAAATACGACGGTCTGGCCTAGTGGGTAGTAACCCTGCCTATATAGCCGATGGTCCTGGGTTGGAACTTCGAATCTCGGTAACGGCATTTATTTGTGTGATGAGTACAGATATTTGTTCCTGAGTCATGGGTGTTTTCTATGTATTTAAGTATTTGTATATTATATATATATCGTTGGCTGAGTACCCACAACACAAGCCTTCTTGAGCTTACCGTGGGACTTAGTCAATCTTTGTAAGAATGTTCTATAATATTTATTTTTATTTATTATTTATTTATTTATAACTATGTACTATTATTCGTATTCTAAAAATAAAGACAATAAACTCTCAAATCGTCAACACTATACCCATCATCACCGAGAAAAATATTATACATAAATAATTTATAATTTTATACAAAAAAGATTATTTACACTTTTTCGCTAGGATCGCGAAAAAGTGTACGGAATCTTTCTTATAGGCAATTTTATACAGATTATTTGCGTATAAGAACATTTTTTGCTATGAGCCACCGTTTAAGAGTTATTTACAAAAAAAAACTAAAAAAGGGACCCTTACACACATAGGAGGTGGCCATAGGAACTCTGTGATTGATTGCAACCTAATTCTGTTTGGGGCTTTTAGATGAGTATTAGTTGCCTGTGGAAACAAAAGTATACAGTCAGCGATGAAAGCTTGTACCATAAATGAATTTTTTGCCAAAAACTTATTTCTGAATTCGTCCATGCACTGATGAGTAATCATTAAATAAACATCGCGCTTATGCGTTATGGGTCAATTTAGCTCCGAATGGGTCGTTTATAGCGCAAGATCATCAGCACCATCTCTGTCAGCGATAAATTCAATTCTCGATTAATGCTTTCTTTCTTTAAAACATCGAAATCAAAACCATGCATATAGATATTATATTTGCAGAGATATAAGGGCTGGTACAGACGGACTGCAACCCGAATGCAATTTGTATTGAAACTGCACGCCGGCTGCCACCGCGCCATAACACTTGCCGTTACATCTGGTTTTTAATCCGACCTACGGGGTTTTAAATACATTTTATTTACGTTTCACGTCAAAACAAAAATATTTTAATAGTTGTGTGATGTACGGAACGTGTGCGGAAAATGTACGGAGTCCGTGTCGCACTTGACCTGTTTTTTTTATTGTGATATAAATTTAGTGTTGGTGGCGTTGTTTTAAATTTCAAAATGTTCTTTTCTAATAGGATGTACTTGACTGTATGTCAGTTTTGATACATAACGGAAGTAGTTTTAAATTGATCAATCAATCAAAGCATTCTTCTTCTAATGGCATTGGCTTGAGGCAACTCTGTAGATAAAAGTGATGCGCGTAGGTATGACCCAACTAAGTTGCTATGCATGAGTCAGAACTGGTTACCAAGTAATTGATAGGTATATTTTACATGTTTGAGGTACTTAGTTGCAACTTAGGTTAAATTAACTTCCTTCTCTTGTCTATGCCGGTATTTGAATAGTGATATTGGATTTTTAGGTGCACGTGCAAACTACAAAAACTTGAACACGAGGGCGGAGTCACCGACCGACCGCGAAGGTCCGATTACTGCCCTTCAACGGAGTAACAAATCTGTTTATTTACAAATAAACAGTTATGGTAGACGAAATATAAATTGAGCCGATTGGTCATATAACTTTATATTCACAAATACAAAAGGAGGAAAGAGGTGTGAAGTGCCGCACATCTCGTCCATATAGCGGGAATACTTTGTTTCTGGAATAATATCGACACGTTATTAGGTAAATGAAACTTTTTTCGACACAAATAGTATTTAATATAATAATAAGCGCAGGGCAGCCTGTGGCGAACTGATGGGAAGTAACGACCCCACAGACCCGAGTGCTCCCGAGAGTCGGTCAGTCTCCGTCTCCGGCGTGTCTTCGTCGGTCGGAGTCGACCCCAAGGGGACTCTCAGCTCTAGCTTGCCTTCATTGGCCGTCCAGAGAGGAGTCGTTAGAGCTATATGCTCCAGGGGTGGAAGTGAAACATGCATAAGACGCGAGATGGCACAGTGGCTGTTATCAGCCACTGGGTAGAAAGCGGCGAACACCTCTCGACACCCCTGAGCCGCTCACACCTGTGTTGCTCCTGGTCGTTTTCACGGCGGTAGTTTCTGGGGCCCATCTAGTGGGCGGCAAGTCACCGCCTGCCTCGATAACTAGTGAAAACATTGTTATGGCAGGTGTCCGGACGACTTTGCAAACACCCAGTCTCATTGTCCACCCAAACTTCAATCCATAGACCGTTATACTGTTCACTTTTTCTACAATAGTCGCAATGCCTGTTGCGACCGATTCATGAGTGTCTATTGTTGCGCCTGTGAACGGGTTTCAGCAGGCGTTCTACATGACGAAAGCTCTCCAAGAGGCTTCTACGTGTTGGATCACCACGCAAGCCTATTTTTTTTTAAATACTACGTCGGTGGCAAACAAGCATACGGCCCGCCTGATGGTAAGTAGTCTCCGTAGCCTATGTACGCCTGCAACTCCAGAGGAGTTGAATGCGCGTTGCCGACCCTAGCCTATCAAAAGACCGGGATTTATAGGCCCGTGAAATCCAAGGAGATACAAATACTAATAATAATTCAGCTGGGCACAGGCCTCCTCTAATGTTCGAGAGGGCTTGGGCTAGTCCTCACGCTGGCCTAATGCGGGTTGGGGACTTCACATACATCTTTGAATTTGAAGCAGAATAGTGGTGAATAGAATATCGAATGATATTCCGTACGATCACGTCTGAAAATATCGATACGGACAAAGTGCCAAAAATATGTACACACTAGCCTAATACATGGGCCATAAGGTTGACACTTCGATTGTGTCGATGTTTTCAAACGTGACTGTACATAAGTTCCGAAAAACTCATTGGTACAGTCAGCGTCAAATACTTTGTAGTAACCAAAGTAGCCAAATAGTTCGGTTCACCATATATTCTGGTGTACCGAACTATTTGGGCACTTTGACTACGAGCCAGGATTTGAATTTGAACCCGCGACATCCGGATTGAAAGTCGGACGTCATATCCACTAAGCCACCACCGCTACTCTTTACATTAAAATTAATGTTTCGTTGTTTGTTATCTATTTTTTCTTTACTTCAAATTTAAAAGTTAGAATACTAACAAAACATAGAAATTAAAATGTAGAAAAGTAAGTAAATGTAATTGGAATCAAGATTGTTTAGTCCAAGTACTTACGTAACCAATACTGGGAGTTAATTGTTTTATTGCCCTATTATAAAAGAGCCATTAATTAGAGATAGCATTCATCGGCTCACTTTATTTTTCGCCAACTATACTAGCTGTATACACAACGCCAGACGACGTGATGAATGATGCGAAACTAAGAACTTTTGGTTCTGCGTGTTTTCGACTTGTCAAATCGCGCCCACCCCGTATCAAGGCAGGTCAAAGAAGTTCTTTGGAAAAAGTTTCACTTTCTTTTGCGTGGGATGGGCGTGACGCGAGCCCGCAGGCCTGTGTCTGAGGCTGCGCCCGCACGTCGATCGCACACTTTCCCTGTTTTTATGGGAATCGCATGGGGCGCCAATGATATAACAATATTGTGAAAGCTAGTGAAAATGCTGCCACTTTCTGTGCCCCTATTCATTTATAGTGTCACAGGAAATCTCGTTTGTAGGGAGGCACAGTTTCTTCCTGCCATGTTATGTGATGGTCTCCCAACGGGACTTATGCTTATTGTTTGCATTCGTCTGTCTCCAGAAACTATACAACCTACATTAACATTATTATGATTGCATTCGATGTGGGAACAGATACCATATTTTGCTTAACAACATTTATTTAAAGTAATGTACAATGTTTATTTATGGATCCCCGTACTATTTAATAGTTCCCTTTTTGTATTTTACAGATTTTACTTGACGTCAATTTTGCTTTAAACCCATATAGTTAGTATACCTGACAATTTACATATGATTTTCAGTAAATTAGCACATTCTGAAGGTTAGAAATCAATCTTCAGATAGCTTTGAATTATTTGTTTAAGATACCTCAAACCGACCTTCTGCGGTGGGTGTATTGTATTAGCATTGACATACATGGCTCGCAATTGCAAATGACATTTCGCCAATTCGACTGAGAACAATTACAATAATAGCTGGATGTGGAAACTAAACATTTGTCTTGTGCGATCGAGGCGTGCGACTACCATACAATGTAGCCACATGTACAATTAGAATTACAGTCAAATGGAAATAATGTTTTTCTATTGATTCAGATGTCATTTCACTGACAATGAGTTGTTGAGAGTGATATTAATTCAACATTCTTAATGAGACAGGTTACTGTTTTTTTGATATTATACAGTTTGATAGTCTGGGTGGGTCACTTTAGCAAGTAAATAATTGTATGTCACAAAGCACAATAATCATGAACATTTCAATGATAAGATTTTTATCTCTTCGCCATATTATATGGGCACGACAAACGGATTGTTTAGAATCTTGTATATTAAATGTTATCTATGTTTTTCTAAAAAAATAAAAATATTAGTGTGAAAAATCTTGCAGTCATATTTGATCGCACACTGTCTTGGGTACCACAGATAAGTGAGATCAGTAGGAAGATGTTTGCTTCTCTGGGGTCACTTCGCATCAGGCTTCGTAGCTTCTTGCCGCTCGCTACCAGAATTGCGCTTGCTCAATCTCTTCTTCTCCCTATATTGGATTATGCCGATATTTGCTATCTTGATCTTACAGAGGACCAGCTAAATAAACTTGAGCGCCTTCAAAACGTCTGTATAAGATTCATATTTGGATTACGCAAATATGACCACATCTCTGAATTTCGTACCCAGCTCAAGTGGCTTCCTATTCGTCATCACCGTAACTCTCATATTCTTATACTTCTTTATAACATTCTTTTCAACCCCTCTATATATTAAAGAACGTTTCAAATATCTTTCCTCAGTCCGCTGTGCGGAGAAGCATCTCCTTGCTTCACCACCTTCATTATCAAAATTTTATAGCAACTCTTTTACTTTTCGTGCTGTTCGGTTGTGGAATGCTTTGCCATTAGAGGTGCTAAATCCCTTCCCGTTTTCAAAAATCTTTTGAAGGCTCATTACCTTTCGCTGCCTTAACTTGCCTTTATTTATGATTGTATAAATATATAATGTATGTATGTATATATGTATTTATTTTATTAGTATGTAGGTATGTATTATATTGTTTGCGTCTTCATTTTGTTGAATTATACGTATATCAGCACTACCCGTTCAATGTTGCAAGTTCATAGTTTCCTGCTACCCAAAGGTTGTCTGGAAGAGATCGCTTAGCTTAGCGATAAGACCGCCTGTTGTTACCTAACTTTTAAGTGTTTTTTTCATTTCCTGCCTATTTTTAACTGTATGGTGCACAATAAAGAATATTTACTTACTTAAATTGTCCCTGTCATTTACGAATAAGTATCATCTATATGTCAGTGTTATGGTACACACCCGAAGCCAGTTACGGCGCTGGTGAAGTCTGCACGCAATCCTATTATAACAAGGCCGACTGAAGCTAAGGAAATACGTGTCCGTTCTTCCACATGACAGTATAATGAGGGTATGAAAGAATGAAATCAATGATACGCTATCCGCTATGAAACCGCACGGTGTTGGATGACTTGAAAATGAGTAATCACGTCAATTTAGATGATAGACGCTAATTACGACCCCCGACGGCCGAATATAATTCAAATAAAATATTTGTAATAATAAATGTGTGCATAGCTCTTGGAGAAGTTGCAAGTGGTAGATGATTCGTGGCAAAACCACCAACGTGAAATAAATACAAGTTAAGGACTGAATTCCTTCAAAGATTGTTGAAATTCAAACGTTAAGGAAACCACCATAATGTAAGTGACGTCATGTTTAAGTGAAATGGCCACTTTTTACGTGATTAAGATTAATTGGTATTACTTAATTTGTTTTTCATTATTGTTGACGCTCACTATTGTGTACACTTACACTCATTGTGAGTGTGTTGAAATTACAAATGACGTCCGAACACTAATGAACAGTTTAATGATCGGTATTTTTGATACAAATTTATTTTAAAAAGTAGTTAAAGATAATGATGTATTGTACAGACATAATTTCGTAGCTAGGTTTATTCACCAGAAACTACCTCTTCTAAACGGCCTTGTGGGCTGCGATCTACAGTAGCGGAAAAAAATCTATCATATTGTGATTTTTCTGTAAAATATTTCAAATTAGATGAAACCAAGAACTGAATTTGTTGATAACTAATCAAAAAAGGTTATATTGATTTATTCTCAACCAATTATACGCTAACAGGCCGGTACATATTTCGAAATTCAATTTGAATTCATTTTCCTGGAATTTAGCGTCCGTCACTGTAGTATTTAAGTCGATAAAAAATGGAATATCGTGCTAATTCATAATCGTATTTGTAAGAAATATCAGTTCCGTCATGGGGAGACCGCGTGGAAATAAAAACTTAACAGTAGCTATACAAGAAACAATTATAAATGGCTATAGAAATGGCACACAATCGACGCTGGCTAAGCAATTTCAAGTTCATCAGTCTACTATATCGAAGGTTTTGAAACGGGAAAAAGCTCACGGAGGTGTCAAAAGGCCCAACAGACCTGGTCGCCCACGCTGCACATCAAGTTTGGTAGACCGCAACATTTTGCGAATAGCAAGATACAATCCACGACTCACGGCGAGCGACATTATGCGAGAAATATCGTGTGGAAATTCAGTTTCTGTGTCCGTACGTACTGTAAGAAATCGCCTGATGGATGGTGGACTTCGTGCTCGTCGTCCTGCAAAGAAACCACTGATTTCCAAGAAAAATCGAGCAGCTAGAAAAAAATATGCGAAAGAACATCTTTCTTGGACTGCGAAAATGTGGGTAAAGGTAATCCGGAGCGATGAATCCAAGTTTTTACTGTTCGGAACAGATGGAATTACCTACGTACGACGTCCCGACAATGCTCGCTATTACCCAAAGTATCAGCTCCCTACAGTCAAACACGGCGGCGGCTCCCTTATGGTGTGAGGCTGTTTCAGTGCAAGTGGAGTTGGTCCTGTACATCGAATAAACGGCATTATGACGAAGGAAGTTTATGAAGGAATATTACAAGATGTGTTTTTCCCTGGGCACGCCAAAATTTCGGCAGAGCGTTTATGTTTCAGCAAGATAATGACCCGAAACATTCGTCTAATCTTGTTAAACAATGGTTCAAAAAACGTAGAGTGAGGGTTTTGGAATGGCCCAGCCAAAGTCCGGACTTGAATCCTATAGAAAACCTATGGAAGGAGCCAGGTCGTCGTGTGAGTGCAAGAAATGTCAACGAAAGAGTGGGAACGCATTCCAAGTTCTTTCCGTCGCGAAGTTGATTGCATCACTGCCCCGAAGATGCTAAGCTGTTCTTAATGCAAAGGGTTTCAGTACCAAGTACTAATCTAATATTTTGATTTTCAATGCAGAATCTGTAATTTTTGTTGTTTTCTTTATTAATCAACCACTTGTACCTATATTTCGAGTATTTGTTATTTTATGCACTTTTTAATAAACTCGTACAAAACGAGTTTTTTATATGGTGTCATACAAATGTAGTATATGATTTTACTCTCCATGTAAAGGACTTTCACTTGATAGTCGTTTAGGCAGCCTTAGTCGTTCTCATAAAAAATACTTAAAAAAAAACACAAATATGATAGATTATTTTCCGCTACTGTAAGTACTTACCTAGACTTACGAGATAATCGCCACGTGGGATGTTGATTCGACGATCATTGTCCCGATAGTCGTTTCAGCGGTCTCATAGCGAAGTGTCTCGACGAACACCTAACTGCTAATCTGTCTATTTTCATAATTTTATTTTTTATAAGTTTGAATCCAAGAAGAATATTTTTAAGATCTCAGCCACTACTATTCTAATTTTGCAACAATACGCAAGTGATTAGAGTAGCTTGTGCACTGTCGCACGATAACAACAATAGCAAGCGAAACACACTAATTTAGCCATTGTATCAAAATACAGGCACGTGTATAAAGAGAAATTTCGGCAATGCACTCACAAAGAAAGTTTACTTTGTGAACACGTCATTTCGCGATTCAACAAACGAGTTTTTACTCTCCCAGGTGATTAAAATCTACAGATTCAGTCCCAAAATTAACTGATATTTTATATGTTGCGACGCGATAAGTGAATTCTGGTTATACAGACTTACATTGATTTAATCAAATGCGTACGTGAGATATATAATGGAGTAGCTATCGGTGGACGAAGAAAGTGACATGCTGACCCGCTTATTACTGCCTTCGAAGAAGCGAGAGTAATTGGATGACATCCAGCAAATGACGTACTCGATGTCGACCTTAGACACCAGTTAGAAAATAAAGAAACGAAAAACGTTTCAATTGAATTATTAAGTTGATATCATACCAAACTTACAGGCCGTATATAGATGATCCAATTGACAATATAAGTAGTAGGCGTAGTCGAAAATAGTCATTCCATGAGTCAAAATACCATTAGTAAAATGAATGACCCGAGGCCACGAAACACGTCTATTTACCAGCCTCTGGCGGTGAAATTTTGCAGTTTTGTCGCTATTCGGCTGTCAAGCGAATTAAGTAAAATAATATATAATTATGTCTCTTATGTCTCTGTCTAATGTGAGGCAAATTGACCTGTCAAATTTGAGTGCTATTACTGAGGTATCTACATGACAATTGTAAATTTTACAGTGATCTTCGCCTTTCGCCATCGGGACTGACAATGTCCGATTGTGCAAATACCGGTAATGGTAGAGATCACAGCGATACTGAACAGTGATAACGTGTCGTTTATCAGCGTGCATAGCCTGTTGACAACTATTGACTAACAGTGTTTAAGTGTGTTACTTTCACATGAAATTACCTATTAAATATAATATTATTGATATCTGGGAGAAGAAGAAGAAAACATATTATTACTCAAAAATCCGCGTTTTCCCAGAGATAAGACCTAGCTAGATCCGATTTTTCGTCCCTGAAAACTCCCATACAGCAAATTTCATCGAAATCGTTAGAGCCGATTCCGAGATCGCTGAAGTATATAAATATACAAGAATTGCTCGTTTAAAGGTATAAGATAATACAGAACAGAACAGCCAGGTCAGGCTATTACAGCGGCTTTACTCTAATTACACTAGTTTTGGACCCGGGTATGTCCTTAAACTACGTCCAAAAGAGAGGTATGGTCAATGCGAATGTCATCTCGCCTTGTGTGGTAGGGCACAGCACAGCAGATGTCATTCCAGATCTAGAGCAGAGCCCAACTGGGGAAGTACCTCCACCTTACAGAAAACGCAGCGAAATAACACTCGACCCTACTCATAGTGTTGTGTTCCTGCCGGTGAGTAAGGTTGCCAGAGCTCAACGAGGGGGGTGGGGTTAGGGTCGGCAACGCGCATGTAACTCCTCTGGAGTTGCAGGTGTACATAGGCTACGGAGACTGCTTACCATCAGGCAGGCCGTATGCTTGTTTGCCACCGACGTAGTATTAAAAAAAAAAAAGTTTTTTGACAAAGATAGCACGAACGGTATGTATTGTACCTAAATTAAGACGAAAGCGGAGGACCCGCGCGAACTCGCCTTTTTATACAAATGTAGTCCTCATTTTCCCCTCTAGATATTAACATTATTGAAAATATTATGACACAATTTGTTGTATATTAACCGCTATACCCCGATTTTTTTCGAATTTTAATTATTATAAGAGTTATGAGCATTAAAAAAATTGTATGAAATCTGTTTTTCGAAAAAAAGCCAAACGTAGCTATGGTATTAACATTAACCACATCAAATGTGTAAAAATATTTTTCATAATGTTAATATCCAGAGAGGTAAATGGAGACTACGTTTGTATAGAGAGGCGGCCGTCCCCTTTCCTCTTAAACATATTTTTATGTTGTTAGAATTTTATTAATTCTGTAGTGAGTGTTTAATGGCGCGGTGCGAACAACTCGACACACAATGCAAGTACTTTCGCCGATTAAACTATATTGTCGCGTACAAAATATTGCTTCGTGACAATCACACGTAAATATACAGATTTAAAATATCAAGTCATCATCAGAATTTAGCTTATACCAATACGAAATAACGCTTCATAATGAACTACCCTAGAAATGTAAATCATGTTTAGGTACAGTAAGCAAAACTATTCGCTAAACACTTTTGCATACAAAATTTATGGGGGTGTCACTTTTCTCAAATAGTCATATTAGTATTTTTTCCTACTACTTTAAATACTATATGCAACAGTTGTATAAGAAGGGTCAAAAAAGGCGAGTGGCGTGAGTGAGTAAAGGAATACGCCACGAGAATTTTTTGACCTACTTATACAACGTTGCATACAATATTTTTCCTACGAGTCAACAAAAATAAATCTTAATTTAGGTAAACAAATTACAGCAAATGTATATAGCCAAGACGCGCGAGCATACCTTGTTACGCGCCCGGCCCGCCCCGGGCCGCGGCCGGCCGGTCGGCGACACCTCCTCGTAACTCATGAGGCCCTGGTACTTGCTACTTGCTAAATTAATTTTTTGGACAGTTTTTTCTCAATTTTGGCCACCGTAGCCTACGGAGACTAACAAGCAACGCTAAGCGGTCTTCGTAGTCTATGGGTGTTGCTATGTTACGGGTGTCACATGCGTGTTTCTGACTTACGAAGTAATTATTTTTACTATGCAACCAAATGAATATTTTGTAAGTTGGCATCAATGCACTTAGTTTAAAACCGTATTCGTTTTGGTTTTGTTAGGTTGGTAGCCATTAATCGCAGTAACGTTATAGCGTATAAAAGCACAAGAGCTTTTATGAGGAATAGACAAAATAGACTTTTCTTGAAATCTTTTATGGATGTTCTTATATTCGTGTTAATGAATGCATAAATGACAGATAACAGTAGAGGAGTAGGAAAAATACATATTAATTTACTTACTGTTGCCGACGACTTCGTCCGCGTGGATTTATTACCCGAAACTTACACACAACACACACAACAAACACACTTTCAATCCCTTTTTAACCCTATTAGGGGCTGACTTTTCAAAATATTAACTTAACTGTTAAAATTAAAATTATTTTTCGTAAGTACTTTCTAATATCATCGCTTCCTACTGATTTTAAGTCCGCACGTGTTACTAACTTTCAATCTCTTTTTAATCCTAGTAGGGAAGTACATGTTTTTTTTTGTAAAAAACGTTGAAATTTTCTCGCATTTCATGAAATTGTCTTAGGTATTACAATTTGAACTCCCTTAGGGGATGAATTTCCTTAAAACGCTGAAATAACTGTTATTTTGTTTTAATATAATACCTTTTTACGAAGTTTCAAGTTCCTAACGTAAAACAAAACCTTGATCCCCATACAAACTTTCATCCCCTGTTTAGAAGTTGAATTTCTCAAAATCGCTTCTTACCTCTTATACACTTTATAAATGCAACCTAGTATGCAAATTTCAACTTTCTAGCTTCTATAGTTTCGGCTCAGATCACTGTTACCGATGTACCTATTGAAGTTTTTTTTATTCAAGTAATAAAGTGATACCCGTATAAGTAGTGTGAAAACGACCATCGCCAAGTAGATACCTCTAAGGCTTGTGAGATTTGCATTGTATTGTGTTATTATCTTTGATGCCAATTATCATAAGTAATAAGTACAAGTTTATTAAAACAGAGGCGTTGTCACTAACGTGGTTCATTGCAAACACAGCCACGCCTAAATTCACGGTAGTCACGATAAGGACTTGCATTAAGCGGTCGTGCCTAGAAGCACCTGGGTCTGACTGACAATCACTACCTACCTCGTTTAACAACCCGCCACGCCCATCAATAAATCTGACTGCAATAGTGCGCTTTGTGTGCGTTCCATTAGATAATTAAAAGGGAATTTGATTAAACGACAATAACTGTTAAATACATCCTGTAGATCATAATGATACTTGATTATCATCATTAGAGTTCAAATAATGTAAACAAATATGACAGACTTTGTTAGTATTTAACATGTAAAATAACCAAAAATGTATACGAAGGTTAATTTCATTAAAAATTAACATATATAACTAGAAATTCATATAAATAATAATATAAATATATAGAACTCTTGATAAGATCATGGTTCTCCTTAAAAAGTGCAAGATTATGATGTAGGAGGTAAATTTGTTAGATTACATTATTCGCTATTTCTATTGAACTCCTCTTATTTTTATCATTTTAGTCCGGTCACTTATTTACTGTCAGAATTGTATTAAGAAGAAAGAAAATGTATTCAACTGAATTCATTTCTACGGGGAGAAGCTATCGATTTTAAGCTGTTAGCTAATTCAAGCCATATTTTTCCAGAAAACAAAATGGTCGGAAATAATTAGTACTTATAGAATCTTGTTTTTATAAGTTACAATAACGGGTTGGCTTAAAGTAATGAGAAATTTTGTTTTCGAAAACCAGAGAATAAAGACAGTAGCTGTAGTTATATGGATTTTATAATGACAAACTAGAACATATTTAGCGTAAAAAGCAAATGCTATAACTAAACAAAATGCTCCCTTTCTTTAACTTCGCGTAACTTGCTTCTGACCGTTTGCATTACACTTTGGACAACTTTCAAGTCGAATCTCTTTAATTACTTTTGGATTTTCATTGTTAATTTTATTTTATTCTCGAAATAACTTGCCACTCATCGCTATACACATATAAATGTACGTAAAATTGCACAAAAACCTTCAAGTAGTCGAGCCTTAAGGAGATTCGGAAATATGGGATCATTTAGTACTTTTGCCACAAGCGCCTAAAATTTGTCAAAAACACCATCACATACATTTTTACCAAAACATGCAACTCTCCGAACGTTTCTAAAGCGCCATCAATTGCCGATCTGTGGGCAATTTTCAGTGGAATAATATTGTGAAGGATGGCCTTTAATGGACGAGAAGCTAATATGTCGAAATAATTAAAATGAATGGTAAAACGACAGTTGTGAATATGGACCAAAACGTAGTACAAAGCATAAGCGGACGGTCAGAAAATACTACAAAAGATCTAGGTGGACTTTATGTTATAGGCAGGGCCCGTACATTTTATGCCGTTGACGGAAATATGACGTCACGCTACATATAGAGTATGATTCCAATTAGTATTTTCGTAATAAGTAATCATTTGTCAACCTCTTTAGTTAACTGATATACATAGATACTTGTCTATCAGTACAGGAACGTCTAATTGACTTTCATCGTATGGTTACTCAACCAAATAATAGATTATTAGTTTATTAAATAATACATATATTTTTTAACAGTATATTTACGTAAAAGTATTTATTTTTCTACGCATCAATAGGTAAGTTACCTAAATTTGTATGTTGTAAGTAAACTCCCTGTATGTTAAAATACGTCATTTTTGCGTCAATGGCATGAAATGTACGGGTTATAGGTATTATTGTGTTTGCTTATAATGTAGAATATGCTCCAGTTCGACATTATATAATCCAAAAACAATAGCTTATGGTATTTTTTTTGTGTATTCTAAAATAAAAAATTTCAATACTTTAAGCCAACCCGTTAATTACATTTTGGTGTATATATCTATGCCAAAATTTGGAATAAATGTTGTGTAAATTTGTAACAATTAACCTAAGCTATATATGTAGTTAGGTAGGTAACATTAGTCTGTAGGTACTTTCCATATCGACCGCGGCGGAAATTAAAGTATTTTTTATGATACTAATTATTTTGAGACTTTAATAAAATGTAAGTTTGATGTGGAACATGGAAGTACCATGTTTAATTAATTTATAATTTAATGAAAATGGGGCTTAAATAATCATAACTCAGGTGACAGTGCGCGTTAAAAATTCACGGTCGTATGAGACAAAAAAATCACGATCAGACTTTCGTCAGCAAGTGTCAATATTAGTACCTCCTTTTCGGAATAATGCTGACGGATGAATCAGCACTCGTGAACTATGACTGTGTGTGCGATAACTTACCGATAACCCCACTTTCTCCTGGTTGCCGAAAGAAAAAAAAAAAGATCGATCGTACATAAACAGCAATTCATTGCCGCGGAAGCGTATGGGTAATGGGTAATTCGACGTAACAAGAGTTGTACAGATTATTACCTCAAGAGAAACTAAACCGGAAGATTGAGAAGAAATCGATAGCCATTCCGTTAATTTTCGCAGCCAACCTTTTCAGGTAATGGACACATATGTATTTTATTCATTGAGGATGAATATATCATATTTAACAAACCTAATTATAAATTGCACCGCTGCAGTTCAATTTATGATTACTGATATACAACTTTAGAGTTACCTCTTTATTTTTTCTGCATTACAACGATGTATATACTTAATGGATACGTGGTTTTATGCTTAACCACTTTCTTTTATATAATCTCTATGCCAAGGGAATGGTCAGGCTATTTCACCATTTATTGACATAATCGGAGTATCAATTATAAGACACGAGACAATAGGATTAAGCAACACAATCGTTATAATCTAAGAAAGATAGCATCGGATGAATTGGTATAATGTTACTGGAGAAGTCGTGAATACTAATGCACGGTCGTGTGCACATTATTAAAGCTTAAGACTGTGTTATATAACGACTGTAGCACCGCTGTAGCCTGTAGCGCTGTAGACTGTAGCACTGTATGTTATCGTCGTACTTATATTTATTTTTACGCGACTACGGGAAATTTTGTGCAGTATGGTATGTAAGTTTGAAAAGGGTATGTTTCTGTCATGTGTTCCGCCAAGCGTCAAAACTGAGGGCCTACCGCGAACCACGTTCGACGTGTTGCCTCTCTGTCGCACTTGTAAATTCGTACGTAAGCGTGACAGGAAGGCAACACGTCGAACGTGATTCGCGGTAGGTACTCTGCTGAGCCGGTTTAAGTGAGGTGTCAGTTAATTCGTTTTAGTGATGTGGGAGACATAGGCTATATTTTAACCGACTTTGAAAGACGAGGTTGTTTCAGTCTCGTTAAAGTTTTTCAGAGGTTACTCATCAGGGGCGGCACCAGATGACGGACCGCGGTCCGAATCCTGACCGCCGACTTATTTTGTGATGTACATAATTCCATTTTCTTATTTAATAAACTCAAGCAGAAACGGAGTGTGATAACACTAATAGGCATGAAAAAAGGCTATGAATCTGTGATAAAATACGATGCAACATTTTCAATCTCCACCTACGATAATATCCAGATTGTCGTGTCGGGGGTCAGTTTTCATTTGAATCTTTTGAGCCGTCTCAGCTTTACTTAGTACAAATTAACTTTCTGCGTATTAGGTATCACTTTCCATCAATTACCTTCGCTTGGTTGAAAGTCGAAGGCCTTCTAATTTGCTACAGGTGTTATGGCTACTAGCTTTAAAGTCTGCTACCTGCACCCATTCGCGTGCTAGAAAAGGGATTGTCTCTATGCTTTGGGGATTAAAGAAACTTTCGGGCGCGGCGGCCCCGAAACAACTAGTTTACCGCTATTTATCGCCATGTAAATAGGTTAATGTCAACCACTGTAGCACGTAAACAGTAAAGTAATTGGCTCATTTTTAAATAATATACGCGTATTATTTACCTGATAAAGAATGACGTCAGAGTTTTCTCTATAGTTCGTTTTTTTAGCATTAGAAAAAAGGGTAAACAATCTTGATGAGTTTTTTTATTGAAAATTATTGAATAACGCTTGTTAAAAAATAGTTTATATTGCTTATGAGAGCAAAATAATTGTTACATATTTGGTGTGAATTATTTTTCAATGAGTTTTTTAATAAAAAAGACACGTCAAGATCGCTTACCTTCTTTCTAATGCTAAAAAAATGAACTAAAATAAGGCGGTAACCCAGACAGTTGTAAACGTTGCATGTACTTCGAGTACTTCATCAGAGAACACCATTTGATACTATTTGATTTGATTACTATGGGGGCTTAGTCAATATGTGTAAGAATGTCTAACATTTGTTCATTTATTTATTTGACGGAACGTATGGTTGCATACAAAGTGTATCAAATTAACAAATTGTAGCGACAGTGCGAGCGCAATCGAAGCGGCAAAATGAAATCCCGGCCGGACGCGTCGCCGATATCGCTTGAGAAATCGCTAGAAGACACTGCCTCACACTCCCTAGGTCACCACACTACAGCAAGATCACAATTCCATAATAAACTCGGTATAAAAACAAATAAAAAAAGGAAAAGCGTCAAAAACATATGAGTCCGACTTATAGGGACGATCTACTCTAAAAGGTTTCTGGGAATAATTAATAAATGGTCTTCGAATATAACCTTGCAAGTCTGTTAAAAAGCCCACAAGTACCCATATTTGTTAGGTTCAATATAATACATTTTATAACAATACTACATATTTAAAATAGTTAGACAGAATATATTTGATTGTGGAGCATACTGTAGATGACTTAACTGTTTAGTCACAAGTTGTCGTCGACAAACGAGTTCGACCAAAATAGATTGGTTTGCAGATCAGAGTGCATTTCTAGTGAACGAGCATTAGCTGATAACCGTTATCAGAACACGTTTAATGCATTACGCGTTTGATAACATGTCTAATGGATGCAGTGTTGGTTAGTTTGAATGATATTCCCAATAAATTAGGGTGCTCAACCGATATATTCAAAACAATTTTCGTGGAATTCTCTTATCTATTTTTCATTATTTGTACATTTAATTCAAGAGTTAGCGGGCGATGTAAACATTTTCATGATTATTTTCAAAAAGTATTCACTTATTATTTTTTTACATTTTAATTGTTTTTAAACATCTTTCCAATGGTTCTTACTAATTTTTTTTTTCACTTTTATTCTCATGTATCGAGTGCCCCCTCCCTATCCCTAAAAATAAATTTATTTATTTATTTTACTTCTAAACTAAGCGGCTCACAAAATACACATGTTCCAAATTTCATTCAAATATTGCTATATAATAAAATAATAGTAAAATCTACATCAAGTATGCAAATATATATTGCAAAGTATGCAAATATATATATATATATACTTTGGTTATAACTATCACCATATTATTTATTTAATGCTGACTGAACACAAATAGTTATTAAGTTGAAGGATAAGCCTATATGATTTTGTTATTGTAATTCCAATACGGAAATTAAACCTATAATGCATTAATGTATCTTACATCATAACAGAGATAATATAAACTAATTCTGACCTGACATTTAGACGGGTGCATTACGTTTTAATAAAAAAATAAACAGAACTTATAGAAAGCCAACATAATATAAGAGTCGTGAGAATAAGAATCAATTAAACCATCCATCGAAAGCCTGAGAAGATGATCTAAGTAGCCAGAGAGATTATACTCGTAGTTGTTGATAACATCGATAGTAATGCTGATCAAGATTACGACTCGGTAACAGAATAACGTAACACTGTTATTAAATCTATTGTTGGTATATTAGCACCGGTTTGGCTACTCATTATGACCCGACAACATTATATCAATAGATCTCCACCTAACGAAATAGAACGAAATCATACATACATGTTTCAAATTAGTTAGTCCATAAAATCATTGATGTCCGGCTAACACTTCCCAATTATTATAAGGGGTTTGTAATCTCATTTATGATCATAAATATTTTATTTCATATCCTATACAGCATAAGATAATAATTTATGACTATATACTATAGTTAGAGAAATTAAATAAACAATACATAAAATAATGCTAAAATAAAATTTTCTATAGTACAACTAGTTATAATTTGATACGCTAAACACCTAAAAACAAGAGACGCCTAGAGTAGGTACATTATACTTTAGTAAGAGAAAACATTAGTGGTAATTTTTCCATACAAACGTTCACGACATTTTCCTCGGCGCTAAAAACGGCCAAATAAATGCGCCGCAAACAGATACCTGGCAAACAATAAATGCAAATAAGAGGAAAATATCGATAACAAAACCTTGATTCCTGAGATTTTTACGCAGGATTTTTCGCCTAAGCTGCAGTTGTCCTTATCGCGCTAATTTTAGGAGCCGGCCCCATCAGCACAATGGAAATATTTAAGACTCAGCTGCTATTTTCTCTTAGGTCCTCAGCACACGGAACAAAACTTTTGACATAATCAAACAATAAAAAAATATACGAGAAAGTAAAATCGTCGATACATCCGCCGAAGACATCTGACGCCAGTGACGCCATGATTTCAACTAATAGAACTTCACTTATAACACGATAACGCTTACGCGACGCTTGGTGCCCAGAACTACGCGTCTCGTACTCGTAACGTTTTTACGATACCCTGACGCGACGCCTACGCTTACGCTCCGTATGCTCAGGGCCTCAAGCATAACTTTCTGCCCAACAAAGCTCAGATTATAACTTAAATTCTCTGCAGATTTTAGCGACGACGCCAAATCCGCCCGCGTACATTATTCAATGCCTGATTTAAGATTTAAAGCGTAGGATGACGCATAGAGACCTAGCTAAACCTACTCAGAACTTATATCCTCTAATACGAGGTCGACCAATCTCACAACACTCTTATGTTGTGGCAACTTTCACGGTCATCAGACACCCACACTATAGTAAAAACACGTTAACTTATTTTGTTTACTTACAGCTACCGCAAGATTTAAACTTAAGTTTTGCCGATAATCAAGGCCAATAATTATTATTATACAGTGAAAGTAAAGCTAGATAATGCTATTTATCAGCAATATTTTACACAGTATTGTTATGTAGCTTATGAAAACGTCCTCGATAGAATCATATGCAATGACAACAGCAATAGCGTGACGACAAGGAAATGCGGGTTACCGTTTAGAAATCGTTCATTCTTAACGCATCGCATCGTAGTTACACTCGTAATTCACCTGGCAATTACATGTTCCACGCTACTATCTTACTAATTGGACTAAAACAACAACCATCATATTTTGAGTAAAATAAAAATTTCATTATAAGACCAAGTGGAAAATTTACAATTAATTTGTTTCTGTGAATTTTCTAAATGTGATGTCACATACCTATTTTTTATGTTATAGTGTAAACACAATTATGCAAATTGTATTAAATGCAAACGAGATAATATCAAGTAATAATTTATGGCATTAAAATATAGTAGATTATTTTCTTCAATTCCAGTTTTCATACTATTTAATTTTTCATCACCAAACTACAACATACATAACATACTGAAAGTGTTTGATCTGCATAAAGTTTCTTACATTATGATTTTTATAAATATGATATTCTACTAAAGCTTGTTAGGGCCTTGCACCATCCCACTACCCCGGGGTTAACCGGATAAACCTAGAGTTACCATGGTTACTAGTACAATTTGACACTGAGCTAATGGTTTAACCGGTTAACCTCGGGTTAGTGGCATAGTGCAAGTGGCGCTTAATGATGTAAGTGAGTTGATTAGAGCCATTGGAGGTGCCATTATTCAATAAATTCTTAGTTTGCAAACTGTGCCTTTCCGGGTGACGTTGGTAATTATATCCTGCTCATATAGAAGTCGAAAGCTATTGATTAAATTAATAATAAACCTACATCTTTATTGGTTCCGATTTGAACTTATTTCATGTCTGTTAATGGGCATTGAGAAAGCCTGCCTTACAACTATAATTTACGGTATAAATAATATATTGCATTTCTTCCTAGCTTAAGTTATTCATAAGTAGGCAAGTATTATTTACAGGTATGTTCATCAATAATAAGACATAAAGACGCTATCAAAACTGCTAGTCATTGTACGATTGTAGTCGATACATCCATCGACTGGTAGTCAGCCTTTTGTACTGTAAGGTTTTCTTTGTGCAATAAAGGTTAAATAAATAAATAATTTATAGGCCTATTTTTAGGCCTTTATATTATACAAAATACACACCACATAAAAAATACTCTATAGTAAATGTTAGGGTCGCAAGCTCAAAGTTCATAGATAAATTAACTGGTAGAGAATGCCATGAGACATTGAGTCCGTCATTTGTACCTTTTTGACGTGCAATAGATAAATAAATAAGGTATTAGGAAGTGTACTTATCAAAATCTTGTTAGATGTAATTAAATTAACAACTTTACGTCATGTTCTAATAGCACTTCCCAATCTAAAGGAACTTTGTAGGGCCTAGGGTTTCTGAAGCGCTACCAAGTTGACAATAATCGACTATTAAATGTAGTACAAATTAATCAGTATTATATATACCCATTTCGCAATGTTTTTATTTATTGCATACAAAATATTGTTATGCTAGCCAAACATTTGATGGCTAACCAATTTAAGAACGGCAGACCAAACTTTAATTTAAAAAAAACACAGGAATCAAAATTAACAAAGACAGGAAAAACTGGCCAAGTGCGTGTTCACTGCACTTACATCCATTTAATAATAAGAGTAGTGTTAGGTCATCCGATCATATTCATAAGAATTTTCGTGGAAAGAATTTAATTGTGCTATATTTTATGATTTTTACAAGAGGCAAAGTTGTTGTTATACAACTACCAATATGATACCCAAGCAAGCGAAACATTCCAAAATTGAAAAGTGGAATCTTGAGCGTTGCGAAGGTTTCAAGGCACGAGGTTTAAGCACACTTTGTTACCGGATGAAACACAATATGTGAACACCAATGCAAGAAAAAATGCTAACTGTCAAATACAAATAAACGCTATTAAATATTTATCATTCAAAATCACCACTCAGCCAATTCTACCAGCCAACACGAGGAAACAACTCAAAATGTGCATGCAATTTATTTGCCACTTGCGAATAAAATGCAAATTCTCATCAGTTTTTGAAGAATAAAGAGAGACTTTATACGAGCTGATATGGTGAAAAAGCAGTTTCATACAACACTGATAAGTCCAGAACACTTATTTAATTAGAACAGGAATCGTGAACGTAGGCACATAAGGTAAACCGTATTCGCTGAGGTACTGCATTTGGTAGCTACTGTTTTACTCATTTTTCTCGTACACATATACAGTAGTAAAGAAAAGAAGTTCGTTCTCGTTCGTCGCCAGTAATGATCGCTTACGTAAACTTCACTATTCGTTATTCATTAGGAACGGTGAATTTAACAAAGTTGAATGCATACGTAAATTACGTAATCGCCATAACCTTTGAAAGTTTTAGTCGATTCCTATTTTTTTACGAAATTCAATATAAAAGAGCAACTAGAGAACATTTCCAATTGCGACCGATTAAGGTTCGGAAAGGATTACATACACTAATACACCTACTATTAATAAAAACCCAAGAACTGATATTATTATAAGAGTCTCTATGGCTAGTATATGTAATGAAACATGAGCGTAGATGGAATGATGAAAACGCATGCAAACCATAAGGCCAATTCAAACTTGTATTTTGAAATCAAAATTATATCATTGACCAAAATGCACTTCTTTTGGGTATCATAAAATGGGGTGAGTAGGGATACGAATCCAGAATTTATTTTTTCAGTAACTACTTTAATTTTCGGGCTCAAGTTGCTCTTAAAGTAATTTGATTATATTTTTAGACATTTTTTCTTCTTTTGGCAAAACTAAATTACAAAATCATACAATTTTAAAACACAAATTCACTGTCAAAGCTGATGCTCGGAAGCGGCGGATTTTTGTTTGAATGTAACTTCGTTTTTATGTGAAATTTACCAAAGTAAGGTTCATCAACCTTTCGGTTTATCGTTTATGTACTTACGAGGCTTATTGAAAACGGAAAAACATAAGTTATATTTTCCTTATTTATAATGGTTTTAACATAGAAAACGATTAACCGCATTTGAGGATTTTTACGGGGTGAGTAGGCACGTATTGAGGGGTGAGTTGGGAAGACAACAGGGACAGTTGGGTCATGAATGGAGAGAGTTGGTGTTACGAACGGGGTGTACCGGGATGATAGAGGGGGGTGTTGGTGTTTGTAGTTCAGGGTTGTCAATTTACATGATAAAATGGTAAATATTGTTTTAAAAAATATTGAAGAAATTGCAAATTAAGTAAACATGTTATATTAAAATGTGCCTTTTATTTATTTCATACAGTAATACAGGCTATTACTGAGTGTTTAACCGACTTATCTAACAAACATAAAAATAAAGGTCACAACTTACAGAAAACATTAAATAGTTTTATGTAGGAGCATAAATAAAACATATTTTTGCTACATAAATAAAATATTCTCTTGACAAGTCAAGCTATTGTCATAATTCGAAAGTGTCAACCCTAGTATTTTTCCCATCTCACCCCATTGCTATCCCATCTAACCCCAACTACGGGGTGAGCTGGGATTGCCTACTATTATGTGTTTATCGTTGAAATTATGAAATGAAACAACAAATTATCATTGACAAACTAAAATTCATACATCCGGAACACTTTTTTTGTATATAAACCAATGTGCCACATATAAAAATAAACTTTTATCCAGATTTGAACTCCGATTTCGTCCCTACTCACCCCATTTTACGGTACTTCAAAAGTGTTACTGCTACCATACATACCTATTTTGTTCAGCATACTAATAATATGCAATTAACTCTATCTATTATCCATTGTTGTAAACGTGGGTATCCAATATTTGAGGCGTAGTATAACAATAACATTAATTTAATTTAAACAACAAAATAAACTTCAGACTGTTGTAAATTAGTAATGAAATTTTATTGCTAAATGGTTCTAAATCTTCCTAGAGAAAGTAACTAATTGCAGTTTACATCGAATAAACCTTCATCAACAAAATATGGATCACGTGTGGCTGAACTTTCATTTGCAAACAATGTAAGGCAGATAGTATCATATTTTTGCGATGACTTGGAATAAATACCTTATATAGTAACAGTAAGGTTACCATTTGATTGTTATAGTTGATCGATAAAGGATGTCGCAGAAGTTACGCCCCGATATGATTCGATGCGGAGCCGTTGGTAATGTGGATATACGGAGCCGTTATAATCTCGATATAAAATGTAACATTCAGACAAGCAGACAAATTGCGGTTAGAAACCAATATGCACATTATAGAAACTTAGAAAGCCGATTTAGCGTTGGTAAAGTTGCGATTTTTGTTTTCACCTATTATAGCAATGGCGGCGGTTTATTCGGGCCCCAGCTTTCGATTCGAACGATTACATGGGTGGGATAGCTGAAAATAATCAACAATCAGGTAGCAATTGTGCATGACTAGAGTATGAAACTTGGACTAGCAGGTATCGTGCAGCACTAAGAGAGCACATGTGTATGTACATTATATTTGGCAGCTTAAGAAACACCTTTTGAACCGACAGTGATGTGTTCTGAAACAAAACCGTCTTCACCAGTCAAAAAGCCATTAGGTGTTGCGTAAAAAGAACATTACGATTTAATGGAAATTCCACGGTTCTTATTACAGTTAACGTCCGAGGCTATGGCTTTGAATGCTGTTGGATGTTGCAGAAGCTATCGATGTAATATGAAATTAGCTGATGCAATCGAAATAAGTCATCAGTACAATTACAATTCATGTCCCAGCATGCATGCAACTTAATCTGTTAATGAAATAAATAAATCAACAACATTTAACTGCAAAAGGCTGAAGAAGTCCTATTCTGTAAAGTATTCTGAATTCTTGTGATTAATATTAAAGTTATCTAACATCGATGAAATACATACAAATACAAGTAAGCAAATGAGTATAATCTGAATATAAATTTTTGCAAGAATCTTCACAACGGACCGATAGGTAGATCAAGTGAATCACTTTAAAGGACATCAATAACCTTATAATAAGTATTTATTCACTTCTGTTGGTCGGAAAACGGTTTAATAAGATTAGTCTGTTTTACAGCATTATATCATGAAGGAAGAGGTTGGTAAATTGTACCTGACTTCTCTTTTTTTTATGATATAGGAGGCAAACGAGCAGACGGATCACCTGATGGTAGGCGATTACCGCCGCCCATGGACACCTGCAAAACCAGAGGGGCTCATCTATCATTCAGATAAAGTTATTTGATTCAACCGCCCTTTAAGCCGTCGATCTAATATGCAAAATACGATCGTGTACAGTCGAATAATATACAGGGTGGGCAAATAAGAAGTATACATTTTGTTTTTAAATTTTAACTGTATTAAGTTCAAAAATTATTAGGTATTGTTTTAAAAATATATTCTTCAGGGTTGGCAAATTCATGCGAAACATAATGTCTGACATATGTCCACCTCTAACAGCAGGCAAATGTAAGCCCTTATCATCCCAATGTTCAGCATCTATTCGCACATTTTTGGCATTATCTTAGTACATTTGTGTCGAATAGTCGGTTTTAACTGTTTAAATTTCATCAGCTCGTTAGCATAGACACGTAATTTTAGATAGCCCCACAGAAATAAGTCAAGAGCTACAAAATTTGGAGAATTTGGGTGCCAATCACTGTCACTTTTTTTCAAAATTAATCGAGAAAACAACGTGTTTTAAACAACAGAAACATTTGAGATAAAATTGCTTGCTGCTTGTGGTATACATTTGGCAGAAATTATCTTCCGTATACAATTGCCAACCCTGAATAATATATTAGTGAAAAATATATTTAATAAAATTTCCACTTAATGTAATTAAAATTTAAAAACAAAGTGTATCATTCTTATTTGTCCACCCTGTATTTAGGCTGTGGCTTCAAACAGGCTGCTGGCATGGTTTGTGTATTACGAATAAAATGTTTTTCACCACATCAACTGGTAAAGGCCCTCTTGATTGTTCAAAAACTAATGAGAAAGTACAAAAACATGTCAGAAACAATAAATAAAAACTTAAAATTACAATTAATCTAAATACAGACTATACAAAAATAAAACTACACTAAACTAAACTAATGAGAAAGTCGCATTTTATCACATGTGGAGCAAAGTAATCAGATGCAAATTTTGAGTCGTTTCCTTATGTTAGCTGGTAGAATTGACTTTTAAGTGACGATTTTGGATGATAAATGTTTAATTAAGTTCATTTGGATTTGAATTGATTTGTTTTTTTTTTGGTATTTCATAGTTCGTATTTTCCTCGTATTGGTGTGGTGAAAAATGTTGTGTTTCACTCGGAGGAAAAGTTTGTTTAACCCTCGTGCCTTGAAACACTCGCAACGCCCAAGATTCCACTTTCCGAACCACTCGCTACGCTCGTAATTCAATTTTGGAATCTTTTGCTTGCTCGGGTATCAATATTAGCACGAGCGGTTAAACAGCAACTTTGCCCCCTTGTAAAACAAATAACTATTATTGTCTTTTAATTATACAATTTATATTTTGTTCCAATAGTGGATAAATGTGATGTGTGAGTACGAGTTTCATAAGTGAAGTATCTATATCTACGTTATGATTATGATGCACGCACCAGTTTCCGTACTTTCCTTTTACAAAACGAAACTGTTTTCATATTGACAACGTTTTTAAGCCACGAGTTTTTAAATCCGTATTAGTCCGAAGGCATAAGGGAGTACAATGTGTCTTATCTAAAAAGAAGAAGCTGGTCCCACAGGATGTATTCACTTTGCAAGCGGTATTTTTATTATTACAAGGCTTAGCATACAATTTTTTGTTATGCACCCGAGGCTGACCACAACGCGGCATAAGTTTCGCAAGTCGAATCCGAACTGGCTGATAATACCTGCCAAACGCAGCAAGAGCATTGCCAACTAGGTAGCTATAGGTTTTGCCAACACGCGACTGGTACGTAACTATAAAGTTTATATCGAGTGTGCACGAAACTTTATGGGGCACTGAATCATACTGAGTCAGCGTGATGCTGAAATAGTGAAAGTAACATTTCGAGATACCCTATATTTTTAGTGGACCGCTGTTGTTTAAAATAAAACGAAAGTATTGAATATTTCAGGACAATCTATAAGTTAGCCATTAGGAACTATGTGTAAATTAGCAGAGAATAAAGCAAAGAACAGAAATTTGAATAAATGTCTAAATCTTAAAATCTAAGGCTCATTATAGTAAAACGCTGCGATAAAAATGCTTTAAAAATATTTATATTTTATAAAACAGGTATAAAATATTTATATTTTAGATTTATTAATAATTATTCGTGACTTAATTGGACATTTAAAAGTAAAGTTTACACCACCGAGTTTTCAAATTCTTCTTAACGGAATTACAATATTACTATTTAAATTTAAATCAGTAAGTATAATTTTATGGAAGTATACTACGAGTAAGAAATAATAGAAATAATTTACATTCTGTTACCTCGCCTAATAAAGCAATTAATAAATAAATACAGGGGAACGATGATAAACACGATCCAAATATTTCAACCCAAGATAGATTTTGTGCACATACATTAAAACTATGACGCAGTGAACGTTTTCATAGTTCAGCTATGGATGGGGGGGGGGGGGGGGGGGTTACTCACGCTAGCACCAGGCCGCCCCTGGCACCTGGACTTGGCATGCGACCTCGGAACCATAAAAATTGTATTATCTTTCTCATAACCGATACACGCACACAAGACATCAGTCTGACAAAGTTCAAGGACCTAATTCGTATAGCATTCATCAAATCGTTAGACAAGTTTAAAATAATTTATTAAAAATACTACTAAGTAACACGATTATTAAATTCGTTTTAGGTTTCTTACTTTTTCTACATAAGGTCACAATTTATTAGTTTAGTACCTAATTAGAATATTAGAATCTGAAATCTGAATCGCTAATAAACTATTACTTTTCTATTGTAAGTTTTTGTCCGCTTCCCATATAAGCTGTAGACAAGCTTCATTTGTCTTGCTGTGAATTACAATTGTGAGAATAAAAAGCGGGTAACCTTTGTCACGTTCATAGAAATGGTCGTATGTGCACTCGAGACTCCGCTAATCATTTGTCATTTTTAAATATAGCGAAACGCTAATATGGCGTTGTCTCGCGCAAATTAAATTGTGTCAGACGCTTGCCCCACATTGCATTGTCTGTCGTGGGATCGAGTTACGATTATTGTTCATTGGTTTGGTGGCAAAATAGAAAATGAGGTGTTTTAACTTCCCAATCAAGTGATACTTCATTCAATGTAAGATGAATAGCAGAATGTCTTCCCCCAACGTAGCATAAAAAAAATCAGATAGCTTAAAGAACACATCGTGTGTCATATCTGTCAAGACTGAATTTTAAATACGTCGACCCAAGTGGTTCAGTTAACAAGCCACAATCTGAAATCACGAGTTTCACTTGGCTTTCCTTGCGTCATGTCATACAAATGTAATCACTAACAACTATGTACATAGGTACATACATGCAGATGTAGCACACTCTTATTTTGTTATTACAGTTCTTCAAATGTAAACCTTAACCTTCATGTAGCCTGGTTTGAGTTTTCGAATACATTGATATTTAAAACGTGAGAGTTAAACATTTGTTTTTAAATACTTTAATGGCGATAACGGAACATTTCTGTTATCTATCTATAATTACTGAGCAACTACCTGCCAACTAGTCTTAATGCCTACATAGTTGCAAAGGTATAAATAACTTAACCAAGCGGAGTTTCCTTGGTCCACTCGCATTAGTGGTTACGCAAAAACGGATGAATGAATTCAACGCGTTTGCGTTTGTCTTAAAGAACGTTTTTATTCGTAATAAAACATGCAATGCACATACAAATTTAAGTAACCGGTAGAGCTGAATCGTTTTACGAATTTTATTACATTTGGATCATATTTCTTTAACTTTAAACATTATGGCGCAATACCCCTTTATGCGAAGCAAAGCATATTTTCGTTAAAAATCCATTAATCCCTGAATGCCTGCGTGAAATGATACATACAAATAGTTTTTAGCAAAGGTGATAATAACAAATATATTTTCCCACGTTACTTCGATTTCACGAAGCTTACTGTACCTATCGTAAATCATATGTTCCCGTGAACACATTTTGCGGATTTTTAATAAGGTTTTGAATACTTGCTCGATTCGGTGGCGAAACACTCGACTCAAAGATCTGGCAATGACATGGTTGCTAGCGTGCACCGTAAAAGGGCATGATGCACACACCGAGTTATTCAGTGAGTTGTGTTGAACAAGTCTCAATGATGTCGTGAGACTTTAAGATGGATACAGGATGCAGCTTTGTAGAGAAGGTACAGATATATCGGAGCGGGCAAGGTGCTCAAAAATATCTGTACATCCACTTTAACATCTTGATAATAAAGGAAGCTTGGCTGCTGCGATATATCTGATGGCACCTGTACTAAAATAAAATCGTGAACTTTTTCTTATGATGACATGCCATTTTACCCCTCTCCCCCTGGCTGTTGATTTTAAAAAGTAACATATGATCATGGGCTTTAAGCACAATAGTTTAATCATGCAGAGGTAACAGAGAGAAATGACATAATGCCTCTAAATATTGAATTTTGTGCATGCATGTAAACTATCTTTATCTTTATCATGTAATTATTTTATTTTATTTTATTTTATTTTATTTTAGTATATGGAAAACCAACAGCGCTATATATATCTAGAACTTCCAGTAGAATTACAGAGCCAATTACAGGTTCTCACTTATAAAAATACAATAAATTATAAAAAGTTTTTGCCCATCTTAATTTACACATACAAGTTCCTACAGCATAAGAACAGATCTATACATATATATGATTATTTTTACAAAAAATAAATTAAAAAAAGAAAAAGTAGTTAAATCCTGTGAGTACATATTCAACAATGCACCGAGCCTTGTCCTGCGCCAGAATTATTGTCACCCATGAAGTGTCTAATTAATTTATTTTTTATTACTGCTATGCCATCATTATATATGTCGATATCACAATTTATAGAAACTTTATTTAAACTCATGCCTGCCCTGCATATGAAACTGTTTTTCCTATACCTAGTAGTAGCTTGGTAATTACTAATGGGACGAAAATGCCTTAGCCTCCTTGACGGAATATTAAAAGAGATCTTATTAAGCAAATTTGGACAATCTACATTACCTTTAATAATATTGACTAAGTACACTATATCTGCAATTTCACGGCGCTTAACAAGTGGGATCAAATGATGTTTCTTACACAGCTTGGGATAGTCAATAGAACTATAGTTGACTCGCATTTTATAACAAAGAAATTTTATAAATTTTGACTGTAATCTCTCAACCCTATCAACATAAATTTGATACTGAGGTTATGGTTTGTGTAATTTCAACTGCCTCCCCTCAGGAGTCAATAATCAAAAACAAAGAACCTTATGTTCATGCTCAAAATATGAATAAAATAATGGGCTCTGTAATTTAGATATGAAAAAGATAGAACGGAACAATACTCATACATACAAACTGAAGTTCTCAATTTATTTTTGTGCCATGTAGGTAGGGTTGATTACTTGACTATTTGTCAACAATTATACCCTACATCTTTTTCTTAGTAATCTGACACTTCTTAATACGATTTTACTATAAATGTATGTTTGATTGCTTTTTTATTTTATTTGTAATCGCGCAAATCTACTGTATAATATATTTATTGATTGATGGATTTCTGCAATCATTTAAATTTGGTTACATGTAATGTGTATATATATATATTATAATAATACATATAAG
Source organism: Cydia pomonella (assembly GCF_033807575.1). Classification (NCBI taxonomy): domain Eukaryota; kingdom Metazoa; phylum Arthropoda; class Insecta; order Lepidoptera; family Tortricidae; genus Cydia; species Cydia pomonella. The sequence continues at coordinate 21,507,051 of NC_084704.1, forward strand.
CCAACCACCAAACCTAGATAATAAGGTAGGATCTCCATGATAAATGTATGATAAAGCTTCATCAAAGTTTATATGTAATTGTATATCAGATTGCCTTTTTGTGAGTACATATTTATACTACGTCAGTGGCAAACAAGCATATGGCTCACCTGATGGTAAGCAGTCCCCACAGCCTACCCTAACACTCCACACCCTCATTGAGCTCATCGTATCATATCGTATTAATTTATACTTATATGTATTTAACAGGTTATCTAAAAAAGGAATAGACCAAATCGAGATGTTTAAAATCTTAATTTGGGTGTGCAGCCAAAGTGTTGTGTCAAGCCAATATCATATCAGTCTTAACAAAGCCAATTAACATTTAATAATTCAAATAGGCTTTCAAGCCTTAAAGTTATACTAAACTTGTTAATTAAAAAAAAAGGTCAAGTATGTTTCAAGTAGGTATGATTATTTTTTCCTGTAAAATTTATGGTAATGTTATGTTATTTATGGTGATGTTGGATATTATTTAAAATTTTCATAAAAAAATATGGAGATAAGAGGGGGAATGGTATTTTGTTCACATTTCCATTCATAAATTAATTTTTTTTCACTATGAAATGACTATGAAACTATGAAAAAAATATTTTGGAATATACAATTTCAGCTCTTTCTAATGATACACCACTTGACTTAGTCACTAGAATTTGCAATTTTGCCCCCTCTTCACATTGGGCATCTTCCATAGTTAATAAATAAAAAAAAAACAATATGTCTGGGCAAGTGTTGTTCAGAACTATTCCAAATTTCGAATTGATAGCTTAAGTGGTTTCCGAGGTGTTTAGTGATGTGGCAGACAGATAGACATTAGAAAAGAATCGCACCATAATGGTCCCTTTGTACCTTTTTGTTAAAGAACCCTAAGAAGTTACAGTTCACAATAGCTCAATCAAAATCGCTCAGTTTGCTAAATCATCTAATTTAAAAAAAACTACACAAATAAATAACATGCAAAAGGAATCTGGCCCACTGTAATCCTGTTGATAATTTAGTGTATTAAGACTTAAATAAAATCACTGATTTGAACTTTCACAATGTTTATACATTATTAAATTATACAATGGGACTAAAATTTTATTAAATAAATAAAATAAAAAGCCTTTTTATTTCAGTGTAACAGAATAAAAAATTTGAAATTTTTACAACAATCTAGGATTTAAATCTAATTTATAAAATTATACCACAACCCTCTTAAGAGGTATAGGCCTCATTCAGATTTATTATTATAGAAAAAGTTCATTATATGCAATTAAGTACCGTATATAATCTAATAAATTACATCAATTTATGAGGACTAAACACTTCATAATGAGCTGTATATTTATAAAATAATACTGGTATGGTTCTTTAAAGATTTGCAGAACCACTGATGCAGCTATATTATTAGGAATTATAGTTATATTGCTTCTGAAGGATCTTTTTGTATAAACACATTTTGGGTGTGGTAAGTTGGCTGGTGTGTGGTTTATAGTTTTATCGCATCGGTCAGCCTGTACATCTGTATGTCACAAACATTTTACTCAAACTGTGAGCTATATATCATTAGAACATATATTATTTTTTATATTTGACTTTATTTATTTATCTCTCTAATTGCACATCTAAGTGCGTTCACATACAATTTTATCTGTCCTAATAGCATTCAGATCTGCAGTTTTCCTGCTAAACATGATCATGGAACACGCACTAAATGCGTATGAAAAAATCCTTGTTTAATCTAAATTTTTATGAATAAGTCATTACTTACAGATTAATGTCAAATGTGGTTAACAAGTAATAAAGTAAATGTTTTATTATATCCCCTTTTAAAAGGATCTAATTTTCGTGATAGAATGCGTGCTTTAACCAAAATTTATGGTAAACAAAGCCTTGAAACTATTCTAAAATACTTGCATAAAAACAACAGCTTCTTTTTGCTCAAACCCTAATTTAAAGGTAAAAATTAAGTTTTGTTGTTATGGTCTTTGGAGGGATTCAGGATAGTGTCAAGGTAGAAAAAACAAGTACCTTAAACATGCAAGTAAAAGTGTAACAATACAATTACTCACCACATTGTTGTAATTGAAGGTTGCAGTGTCAGGAGCAAAATATTCTCCGTTCATTTTGTCGCCCATCGCGAGACAAACACTAATTATAATACACAAATTTCACGTCCCTGGCATTTCTCTAAACGACGCGCCAATCGTGGAAGAGTCCTAATTTGGATAAAATGCCTGACGACGGTTGGGGACCTCGTAGCCCCTAGAAGTCCGAAGAAGCATTATACTTGATCACACATTATTGAACCAAGTATGTCCATAGTTAAATGAATACAATAAATCATCACCGTATTTGATTTTTAGAATAGTTTAGATCAGTTCTAATTAAATTATTATAAATTCTAAATTTATTTTATTTGACAATTTACCTTGACACACATAAATGTCAAAGCCGCCATTTTCTACATGGGGCTGCCAGGCTTAATTTTGAGGCAAGTTGCCACTCGCATAAATCTTAAGGCCTCTACAGACCTTGGAATGGAACAAAGAGCAATTTAATCAGACTGAGTGAAAATTTTATCCGTCGTGATTTGTGAAAGTGGAGCACACTCTAACTTTTTTTGTCATAGTAAATTGAACCTTATCACTGAGTCTGTGTTATTACCAGACTAGAGAAAACGGTCCACTTGAGATAGCAAAGGTCTCACTCGCACATGTTGCCAATGTTGAAAACATACCATTGTGGTAGTATATATATTTACAATAAACAATATACATAATGGATATATACAGATGATTACTATAACTAGCTTATATCTAAAATAGGCCCTTGAGGCATTGTACCAAGGATGCTGGCGGCATTTCCTCGTTGTATCGCAATACTGATACGTTGTGCGAGGAAGCCGCCCACATCGTGCCGACATCATCGTTTCCAATTTTTCGAAACGCTTGTATTACGTTCTATATTAACTAAAAGTTACCCTAAAATTCAACTTTTATACTTTTTACGGCTTTAAATATGTTAAATTAACAAAATATATTTTGACAGATGCTTTCGCGCCCAAAACGCTCTTTGAAAATTGTGTGACGTCACAGTTTACGGTTTGACACATAACTACAACACACGTAGAAGATACGAAGTGTCAACTGACATTTGTTGTTTATCGCCTAAACTGTCAACAGTGTCAATCCGAGAGTTGTGACGTCATCAGAATCTTCAATGACGTTTCGAGTTTGGTCACGTGACGTGTGCCAAAAGATATCTTAAATTCAATATTTACAAAAATATGGTCATTACAGGTCCCCTAAAAGTAGTTTAACATGTTCTTATAATCCAAAAGAATTTATTGGGATACAATTCTGTCCTGAGATTTGTAGATAGAAACAACCCTATTGCGCGCCACGACTGGCCATCGTCCGCCATTGTATATCACTGTATATCATCGCCCATATATAGGTGAATCAATAATCATGCAATGGTGGCCTATCACATCTACTTTTTAAACTATATTTCCATCTATAATGTTTTGAGGGAAAACATTAACTTTCTTTTAAAATCTACTTATTAAAAAATAGATTAATAATAAAAGTATATGTGATAGGCCACCTCTTTGTTTCATATTTGTCTATTGAAACTATAGCCTGTCAAGTGATTTCAGTCAGTAGAAAAAAAGAGGCAAATTTAACAAAACGTGGGCGCGAAGACTTATCGTACCATAGAGAATTTGAATTTTGCGCCTTTTTCTACTGACAAAGTTGTTTGACCAGCTTTAGTGACCCATGTTTATCGCTTACCAAAGAGCATATAATCACTTGTCGCTTACAAGCTTGTAACAGGCGGGCCTAAAGGACCGCAATCTTGATACGGTTAGATTATCTCTTTCTTGCTTTTTCGTGTACTCCCTAAGTGCTTTTGCAGTTGCACTGCACTATTCTAGAAATTGAGCTCGAGAAATTATGTAAACTACACTAAAGCAGTTGCAATGTATCAAAAATCACATGCGTTACGTTGGAAGGTGTGTGGTGCCTTTTAACAGACGATTGACAATCCCGAATGGAAAATGATCGAATAAAGGTGAAATTTAAGAAACTTCGGCGACTGAGACCCCTGTTAGAAATGAATGTCCCGTTCGCGAAAAGTTCGCGTCAGCGGCGACTGAGACCCCTGTAAGATCAACGACGAAAAAAACTAGCGAGGTGAAAATTACTTATATCTTACTCCAATCTCAGTCTGACCAATAGGGTTGTTTCCATCTACAAATCTTAGGGCAGAATTGTATCCTAATAAATTCTAAAAGTAAAAGTGACATATGGGTCATGCAGCCTGCTAGCTACAGTTCCTGTACTATCGCACTCGCCCGGATCGCATCTTTACTTAGCGCACCATCCACCTAGCACCGTGGTGTCACCGCCGTGCCCGGCCTCCCACAAGCGGGTCCCACCTGGTCCGGCTTTTACTAGCGGAGCGAAGTGGCTGTACTCCGCCAAACCCGCCTCCCGGAGTCCCACTTCTGGCCGAGAAGAAGATCGATGTAGCCCTGATCTCGGAAACCCATCTTAAGGCGGGCGATCGCTTTAAAATACCGGGATACGTCGCCTACAGAAAAGAGGAAACATCTTCACTCGGACGCGCCTATCGGGGACTGGCTGTCCTTGTGAAGCGCCAGATCATCCACCAGTCGCTGCCGCTGCCGACGGCTCTCCGGTTATCATACGCCCTCGGCGTGGAAATCTGTGTCGACCGCCACCCTCTGCGCGTGTTTGCGTTCTACAAGCCACCCAGCTCTCGCCTTGCAGTGGCTGATGTCCACGACTTGTTGGACTTGCCACTGCCCACGATAGTAGCCGGCGACTTCAACTGCAAGCACACTGCATGGAACTCCACAAAGACCTGCCCAGATGGGCAGCGACTCCTCGCCGACGCAGAAGCCCGAGGATACGAGGTGCTAGGACCAGAGGTCCCCACGCACTTCCCGTACACGGCAGCCCACTTACCGGACGTCATCGACCTTATGGTAGTACGCGGCCTGACTTCCTGGCCCGCGCAGGACGTCCTGGATGACCATCTCCTTTCTGACCACCAGCCCGTCGTGGCAACACTGGACTTGACACCAACTCGGACGGTTCCGCACTCGCCTCGCCGACGACAGGATTGGGATCGTTTTGCGACCTACATGAGCGAACACACTCCGTCCTTCCCCGTGACTACGACGGAGGAAGTCGACCGACTTGCCGAGGAGTTCGCCTCATGCACCATTGCCGCTCTGACCGACTCTTCCGCCGAGACCGGCGCCAGTCAGTCGCGCCGCAAGCTAAGCGTCCCCGCTTTTATCCTGACCTTCATCGAGAGGAAGAGGAAACTTCGTCGACAATTCCAGCGCACACGATGTCCCACCATGAAGTCCCAGCTGAACTCTCTCGCCGAGAAGATCTCGCAAAGCCTCGCGGCTTACACCGAGGACTCTTGGCTCGAGTACATCGAGTCAGCTGGTGAGGACTAGAACGACATCCATCGACTGTGCCGCAGAGTAACAGGAAGACCAGCACCCATCCGCCCTCTTCTCGCCAGTGACGGTACCCCACGTTACCGCGCAGAAGATCGAGCGGAGATTTTCGCTGACCACCTGGAGACGCAGTTCAGGCCGAATCCGTACGACGACACTGAGCATGAAGCAGCTGTAAAGCAGCACCTGGCGGATTACTTCGCTACGCCCAGAGCTCCAGACGAAGATCCCATCATCCTCACACCGGGCCAAGTCCTGAGGATGATAAGACGCACCCCGCTGAAGAAGGCGCCTGGCCCCGACCGAGGCCTACCGATACCAAACGAGGCGCTGCGCCACCTGCCCCCGCGAGCCATCGCGACGTTGGCGCGGCTCTTCACCGGAGTCCTGCGGACCGGCCACTTCCCGCGCCTCTGGAAGCAGGGTCGCATCATCATGATTCCCAAGCCCGGGAAAAATATTCTTTGTCCTGAGAGCTATCGACCCATCACGCTGCTGCCTACCATCTCGAAAGTCTTCGAGAAGCTGCTTCTGCCTCACCTGACGCCCCACATTCAGCCACGCGACGAACAGTTCCGCTTCCGTCCGGAACACTCGACGACGCTCCAGCTTGCCCGCGTGCTGCACTTCGCTGCAGCAGCCTACAACAAGAGGGAGCATACGGTCGCTGTTCTTCTGGAGATGGAGAAGGCCTTCGATCGCGTATGGCACCCCGGCCTCCTCTACAAGCTGTCCACGTCTACTACTCCGCGTCGAGTAGTGCTTCCACGTGGCGGTAGAAGACACCGTGTCAACCGACCGCATCATCCTTGCCGGAGTGCCCCAAGGGAGCTGCCTCTCGCCCGTGTGTTATGGGCGCTACACCGATGACATCCCGGTCAGCGAGGGCGTTACGCTCGCACTGTACGCCGACGACGCTGCCTACATCGCGTCGTCCATCCACCTAACACACGCAGAGCACAAAGCCCAGTGCGCTCTAGAGGCCCTCCCTTCATGGCTGAAGAAGTGGAGGCTGTCAGTCAACGTGTCGAAGACCCAGGCGATTGCTATATCCCGCAAGGTGCTGATGCCAGCCACCGCGCCTCACACTCCTGGGGCAGGCCATCGAGTGGTCCCCGATGGTGAAATACCTTGGGGTGACCGTAGACCGCCACCTCACCATGACCCCTCACGTCAGGAACGTGATCGCCCAGACGCGTGCCGCACGCATCTTACTTACCCCGGTTCTGAAGTCCCGGCTATCGCTACGCGTGAAGCTAGGCGTGTACAAGACTTACGTCCGAACACGCCTAACATATGCAGCCCCGCGTGGTACGCGCTGGTGGGAAAGTGCAACAGGAAGCGACTGGACGCTCAGCAGTCGCTCACTTTACGCACCATCGCCGAAGCCCCTCGCTATGTGTGGAACGACGTCATAGCCCGAGACCTGAGAGCAGAACCGCTACGGGACTTCGTAGCTCACCTGGCGGGTCGGTTGTTCGAGCGCGCGGACCAGTCGCGCTGGAGCCATCTTCGTGGCATAGCGCCGTACCACGCGCGCCCGCCCGACCACAGGGGTCTGCCGCGCGAGATCGCACCCGTTGATGATCTCTGGCTGGGCCTCCCCCAACGGGGTCCCAGCTGGCTGGCTTGATCTCGCCGATGTGAGAAGAACCCGGACACGACCATTGGGTCTCATCCGAGGCCCCACCACGACGAACATCGATTCATGGCTGGCGGTTTTTGACACCGCTGCAGGGGGCTAACGCCCCGAAGAGCATCGCCAATCCCCTGAAGGGGAATTGAGAAGACGTCCACTGCATATGGGTCATTCGCTCTCCAGAGGTCACCGAGGACACTACCAAACACCTGCAGAAAGAAAAACCTTCAGAAAATGGATACGACACCAGAGGAAGCAGCTCAAGTAGTGGCACTGCTGCTGAACGGACTTCGGCAGTATCAAGTTGCTGCACGCTTAAACATAAGCCGTTTCCGGGTGCGAGGAGTCTTACTGCGGTTCCTGGAGACTGGTGGCTACATCAGGAGGCCTAGATCTGGGAGAAGACGCTGCACCACCGCTAGAGACGACCGGTACATTGTATCGGCCTCTTTGCGAAGCCGCTTCCTGACCGCTGCTGAGCTGCTCTTAGAGCAGCTCGAAGAACTGCAGTAAGCGTCTCCACAATCAGAAGATTGCGGGAGAAGAAACTGTTACCCCGAAGAGCTGGCACGGGCCCCCAATTGAAGCCCGAACAAGCTGTTCTTGTTCCAGTTGTTGCCAGAAGGCAATTTACCCAAGTGCACGAGGATTGGACGTTGCAGCAATGGAGGAATGTGCTCTTCTCCGACGAGACGAGGGTGTGCCTTTACACGAATGACGGACGCAGGAGGGTGTACAGGAGGCAAGGAGAGCGGTTCACACCAGCCTGCACCGAAGAAACTGTCAGCTACGGGGGCGGCATTTCCGTGGACGGCAAAACGGATCTCGTCTGCGTTTCCCGCACTGGTGGTGGTCGCGGTCAGGGATCCTTGACTGCTGGCCGTTACATTATGGAGATCTTGGAAAAACATGTGGTCCCGTACGCTGGGTTTGTTGGTCCTGGCTTCCAATTTATGCACGACAACGCCCGTTGCCACACTGCATTGATTTTGCGGCACTACCTGCGTGAGGTCGGGATCACCGTAATGGAGTGGCCAGCAACGAGCCCCGACCTGAACCCCATCGAGCGTCTCTGGGATGACTTGAAACGACGCACATAGGGGTAACTTCACGATCTACGAGGCCAGCAAAAGTCCATTTATCAAAACAACAAATACCATTGTGATAAGGGCTACCTGATGTAGATGACCCTTTGACGGGTAGATAACAAACCCCCCCACCCCCGTTTGCGCGTTCTGGTCAGTTTCTTATCAGTCGGAATTTGATCGTGTTACTTTACTTCGCGTACATTACTTGTTCTCGGCGCTCTCCAAACAGTAAAACTTTGAAGGTGTGATTTTATGGTGTTGACTGATCAATAGTGAAATAAATCATGGATTCTGAATCAACAGGTTTGTAATTTATGGATTATATAGAAAATACTTTTATTTATTTATTTTTAAGGGTATTTTAAAGCTTAGATGCCGGGCCGTTTTTGTACGTAGTTTTTCGCAAGAAAAAAAACTTCGTTAGTTAAATAGTTATACTTTAGGGGTAGATCGGGCTATGTTTTTTTTTTAAATATGTAGTTTATTGTTTGTCTTGTTAGAAAACCAAAAATTTGGTTCCGCATATTTCCGCCAATGCATAATTTTCATACTTTGAAAATAATTTGTCATATTGCATGAAAATCCACTTTTTCTTCTATTGAGTTTAAATGAAATGTTTATTTGTTTTAGGTTCACCAAACACGTCAGGAATGAGAATCGTGACTAGGACACATATGTTTGATCTCTTGAAAAATGAAAATTTACCTACTTTGGATGAAAAACTGTGTTCCTTGAAAGATCGACTTTTGTCTGGTGAAGGCTGAGAATTGAGATATTAAAAGAAATTTTGCCTATTTTAAGTCAGAAATGAAAAATAGATGGTGTAAAGCACAGTATAAAGAAGACAGATTTATAAAAAACAATCACACTTGGCTGCAAAACTGAAACTGGTTTGCTAGTAGATATGCCAAAGGCGAATTTCGGCAACACAAGCCGAAGATTTTTTGAGGACCCTAAAGTGGCATCAGATATCACAGGAATAAGTTACGAGCTTATATACCGATTAAAAGTCATTTTAGAGACTATCTCAAGTGGCCACAAAATCGACCCAGAAAAATACGATCATTACGCAAAAGCAACTGCTGAATTATGTTAGTTTATACGGGTGGCATCCCATGACCCCCACGATGCATAAAATTCTTGTGCATGGCGCAGTAATTATAAAAAATGCGTTATTACCAATCGGGCAGCTGACAGAAGAAGCCGCAGAAGCGCGCAACAAGCACTTCCGGTCTTATCGTTTAGACTTCGCAAGGAAGTTCTCAAGAGAAAGCTGTAACAGAGACATCTTCAACCGGCTTCTCTTGAGTTCGGACCCTTTGATGAGCTGTAGGCGAAAAATTAAAAAAAGGGGGCACAGTACTTTCCTGCCAGAGACATTAGGAATGCTGTTGTCTGCTGATCCAAACCCAGAGTGCTCTTCAGGAAGTGAAGAAGAAAACATTGCGAGTGTTTAATTGACCATTTAAAATAATAAATAATGATAAACCTTATTGTTCTGTTTTATATATGTAGTCAGCATCAAAAGTAGCGGATCAAATAACGTTTCATAAGTATCTACCATTCTGTAACAGCTTAACAAAAAGTGATGTCTTTAATATAGAATAACTAAGACTGTAAAAGATATACTTTTGAGTGCGAATTTTAGAAATTTATCTCTATTTCGAAAAAAAATCCGGAATGTCAGATACTTTTGGCGCCTTGTTTCATCCGCTACTTTTGATGCTGACTGTACCTATACAAATAGCTAATTCCCATCTTGTATCAACGTAAAATTTGTATAGAAGTGCTCAATTATGATAAAGAACTACTTAAAAAATATATTTTTTGTAACAAAAACAGTTGTTTTGACTTCGTAACATGTTTTATTACACCTGAAAATACAAAAATAATTTTGGCCGCGTAGATCGTGAATTTACCCCTATGTGCGACGTGTTCGATCGCGGGATCCTGCTCCAGCCACTATCGACGAGCTGGAAGCCGCAGTTATTGAGAAGTGGAACAACATTCCTCAAGAACGGATCGTAACACTCATCACGTCCATGACTGATCGCCTGGAAGCTACGCGGAGGGCCAGGGGAGGAAACACTAGGTTTTAAGTTTAGTTTTAAGTTATTTTTTTCTTTTTGTTCCTGTAAATTTTCTTTTTTTATGGAAAATGTCATGAATTTTATGGCATTTTCCGATATAAGGTTAAATTACCTTTCAAATAAGGCCACATAGTCATACTTTTCCTTACATAATATAACGGTTAATACCGCTTGAACGCAAACTATTGCGATGTGCGATTTTTTTGACGCCGAGTGTATTATTGCGCTCAACGTGGCAAAAATGTAGACTTCCCTGAGTTCAAATTTAACTGTCGATTATAACAATAGTACATTGTGCAACGACGGGGGTAAGTGAAACTTTGGATACGAGGGTGGTAATTTTCGACAGCCGCAGGCTGGAGGAAATTAGAGACCCGAGTCGGCAATATTCTTACCCCCGGAGTTACCCACAGTGTTTTTCATCACACTTGCAAAGAACTACATATTTAAAAGAAAACTAAATTTTAAGCAAAATAATTCTTAAATACGGTGACATATCAAACATTCGTCCGCCATTTTTTAATTTTTTGGCAGGTGAGGCATTGAAGGCACAGACCTATTTGGCATTCAGCCACGATTGAAAATTATGTAAAAAATATTTTAATCAGCTGTTAAATTAATCAAATTAAATAATTTGAGCATAAACAAAAATATTAAATTATAAATGTCAGTATTTTAAAAGTAAAACTCATTTATGCTACTTGGTTTGTATGAATAAGTGACATAATTAGAAAAAAGCTATAGCTCCCACGGGAACAAAATAGGCCTTTGTCCTTCAGCACACCTGCATGAAATAAGATCTTTTTCGCGCAAGTGTGATGAAAATGTTCTTAAAGCCGATACGATAGGCAATTGCTATTGTCGCGCACATAACAATTAAGTAGTACACCCTTAGGTCAGACGTTCGGGGGTTTGGTTTATAACTAAAGGTAGAAACAATCAAACACAATTTACAGTAAGTATAATTATTGTAAAAGGTAGTATTCATTTACTGAACTTTATTTTAAATACAGTATTTATTTTAGCACCTTTTCCCTTCTAAATATCAGTATTTTTTCTATATACTAAGTCGGTGGCAAACAAGCATACGGCCCGCCTGATGGTAAGCAGTCTCCATAGCCTATGTACGCCTGCAACTCCAGAGGAGTCACATGCGCGTTGCCGACCCTAACACCCCGCACCCTCGTTGAAATTAAATGCAAAAAAAACTTACTTCTTAGTCTAGTTTTAGACCACTCTCTAGAACAGTAAAAAAGGGATATACACATACTATTTACATAACCAGTTCCTCACCGAAGAGTATAACGACTATTACGACTATCGTGCTACAAGATACAATATTAACATGATGTACTGTAAGTATATAAATCATACGTTCGATATCGTACATCATCATGGTTCTTTATTTTATACACTTTGTAAACGGATCTTAAGCCTGAACACTACTGCTAGGTGGACAATATTTCTGCAAATATTTCTGAAGGCCATCGGGGCCTACGCGCTGTTCTATCATTCTTAGCGATAAAGCGAAGATTTCATTCGCTATATCCTTGTCCCTGCATAAAGCGGACTCCTCACAATAAAAGCAGTTGTTGAAATACAGGCCCGTGACGCCTTCGAGCTCCGCCGCCGTGGCTACGTACACAGTCGTGGCGGCTGCTTGTTGCTGGAAGGAAACATACATAGGTATATATATATATATATGTATATAGCTATTGGTGTAGACGGTTGGGTAATGGGTATATACCTAGTTGGTTACTAAATTATGTTACGGCAATAATCTTTATCTACATAAAATATACGAACGAAAGTTGAATAAACTATATATTAAAATGAAATACACAAAATCAGGAATTACATATGACAATATCATTCAAAATGGCCTCCTCTGGCTTTGACACAGGCCCTCAAACGACGAGGCCAGTCATTAATCAAATAAGAAATCAAAACACTATAATTAAAAATCCTCAGATCATCGCTAACACATTCAATGATTACTTTAGCTCTGTAGGCCAAAGCACGGACACAAATCAGCCCCGTGGTCGCCCTTGTCCTTCCCCATCCATCAAATCAATGTTCCTTCAGCCCGTCACTGAATTAGAAGTACAAAGAGTTATAAAGAACCTACCAAACAAATGCACTTGCGGCTTTGACGAAATACCCCCAACTCTAATAAAGGCATGTAATGACGAACCAACACCACCGATCACATTATAAATCAACCAGTCCTTCCATGAATGTTGCTTTCCTGACAAATTAAAAATAGCAGCTATAAAACCAGTTTTAAAAAAGGGCGGAGAACAACATAATATTGCCGACTACAGACCAATCGCTCTTCTACCCACAATCTCAAAAATATTTGAAAGATGCATGGCTGACCGAATTTATAACTTTCTAGAAAAGTTCAACTTATTAGAAGAGAACCAATTTGCCTTTCGCCAAAATCGATCAACCACCTTAGCAGTCTACACATTTATCCAAGGAATACTGGAACACCTTAAAACTAAAAACTACGCTATTGGTCTTTTGTTGGACATGTCCAAAGCCTACGACAGAGTTTCTCACCCAATATTACTCACCAAACTGTATGAAATCGGGATTCGTGGCGATGCTCATAATTGGTTAAAATCATATCTTAACAATAGGCAACAGTTCGTACTAATAGACCATCACTATAAAGATTCCGACAAACTAATAAAACAGCAATCTAAATGGCACACCATCAATAGTTCTATCCCCCAAGGTAGCGTATTAGGATGTTTGCTGTTCCTAATATATATAAACGATCTTCCTAAAATAACCAACCACAAATGTATCATATTTGCTGACGACGTGACCCTCCTGTTTAGACATGACAACGACTCCAATGACTACTCCTACATTAAGGAAACTTACACAAATATCACAGACTGGTTACAGGAACACAATTTAATAATTAATACAAATAAAACAAAGATAATACAATTCAGACCCTATCAGAAAAAGCCTACCGATTTAACACCGCTGTTGCAGGATCTAAAAATAAATGAAGACACAGAATGCACTTTATTAGGAATAACTATTGACACTCATATCAACTGGACAAAACATATATCAAAAGTAAAATCAAAACTATCTACTTTCCTTTTTGCCCTGAGCATTCTAAAGTCAAACACTCATACTGAGTGCGCGTTGTCCGCATATCACTCTTACGCTCAAGCTTGGTTACGTTACGGTATTATGTTATGGGGTCATAGCAGTGACGCTCATGATCTCTTTATAGCCCAAAAAAAATGTGTCCGCATACTAACTAATATACAACAAACCGACAGTTGCAAGAAACATTAGGCTTGAGTCGGTCAGGACCGAAGAACTAAAAGGAATGAAATCCCACCACAGACCGAAAGGAACTAGTTCATCTTAAGCGCTCTTAATCGGTCTCGGTCCTTTAGTTCAGTAGTCGGTATGTCAGCGGGCCTACCGCGAACCACGTTCGACGGGTGGCCTCCCTGTCACACTTACGTACGAATTTACAAGTGGGACAGAGAGGCAACACGTCGAACGTGGTTCGCCCTCAGTACCAAGTAACAAATCGGTCGGGAGCGAATGATCGGAATGAGTCAAGGTCAAGAAATTCGCTCTCTCACGCTCTCGCTCTGTTTATTTGCGAGCGAGAGCAAGATATAACCTAGTCATACTCATTCAGATCTCGAGATTTGCTCCTGAACTAAAGGAACTAAAGGACCTAAAAGAGCGAACTAGTTCGTTTGACCGATTGACCGAGATCGGAGCGCTCTTTTTAAAGACCGAGCGGGCACAACTCTAAGAAACATTTCACCAAACTCCAAATTTTGACTCTCCCCTCTCTCTACATTCTAGAAATTTCAACTTTTGTCCGAAAGAATATAAAATTATTTGAATATTGTAAAAGTGCACGTCGAAATAATAAGCTCTCACCCCCGGAACCAATTTTAGATATCTACAAAAAAGGCCCTTATTTCAGGGCCATCCAGGTTTACAACAAACTGCCCAACAAAATTAGAAACATAGAAAATTTAAAGTCATTCATATCAAATTTAAAATTATTTTTAATGGAGAAGGCATACTATTCCGTCCAAGAGTTCATGGAAGATAACTTTATTTTGTAATTACTAATGATATTCCCTTATTGCATATTATATATCCCTAATTAACACCTTGTGTACTGAAATGTTAATTTAGGTACGACTATTTAATTCTTAGTTAATTCTTTAATAAGTTTAGACAATGTTGTTTATATTTAATTAAGAACATATTACATGATAGAAACTAGAATACCTAGATGTAAGATTATTTGCAATGCCCTAACAGGGTGCCATGTGTTTTCACACTCTAATATAACATCTATTATGTACCATGGTTTCGCAATAAAGATTTCTATTTCTATTTCTAATAGCGGCACGCACGATTGTCACGTCTAATTCCGTCACTGTCTTAACTATGGCCCGCTTGAGGGAGTCAAGATTTTTGTGGGGTTTAGCACAGGCTTTCTCCTCAATAACCTGCCATATGGCATAATCCAGGGGGTTAAGGTCCGGGCTGGAGGACGGCCAGTCTTCGTGGGCAATAAAGTCAATTTTGTTCCTTCGAAACCAGGCTAGAGTTGTTTTTGCCTTATGTGCAGGAGCTGAGTCCTGTTGAAAGACCCATGGCTGGTTTTGAAATAGGGTGTGGCTTAACACAGAGAGAGTCGACGAAAAGTTCACAAAATTGCAAATTGAGGGAAACTGCTCCCATTTGTGTATGGGGAACGAAAATGTTCATTTTCAAAACAAATACTCCTTTTATTTTTTGTGAAATGTAATGAGGATGTAATCTTGTAGATTACATCCTCATTACATTTTCCATTTTGCGCGGTCCTAAGCGGCTACTTCCGGTTCTTTCCAGTTTCCAGCCGAGTCCAGTTGTAAAATATTCCTGATATTTCCTGGATTTTATTTTGAATTTGCGCATGTATGCCCTTATTATGGGCGCCTCTTGTAGGTACAGTTAAAGAATGCCTTGAATGGTCGGTCGAAGTCCTACAAATAATGTCAAATTCTTTTTTTTATTATGGATGGATGCTTAAAGGCCATGATGCTTAAGGGTCCCCAGCAAGCTCGGTTCTCCATACAAGCCTATAGCCTTATTGAGCTTACTGTGGGACTTATTAGTCAATTTGTGTAATAATGTCCTATAATATTTATTTATTTATTTTACTTAAGACTGTCTATACTTTGAAATAAAATGAGCAAACATTTACCCAAGACTTGGTGAAAGGTCGGACAAACATGAACGCTAGCCTGTATAACCACCAAGACTTGCTCAGGTTTGTGTAGACCATGTTGCCCGGGTGCAGTGAGTTCACGCAAATACCTTTACCTTTCCATTCCTCGCTCAGGATCTGAAAATAATTGTTCCATTTGTAAGTGTCATCTTATAATAATGGTTTTTAAAATCAGCATAAACTATAAAAACAAATAGCATTTTTTATAATATTGATAATGCTCTTGTCCACTTCATTCGATCAAAGAGATATAGTCTGTCAAGCCATTTCTGTCAGTAGAAATTTAAAATATGTAGGCGCGAAGGGTTATCGTCGCATAGAAAATTCTAATTTCGCGCCTTTTTTTACTGACAATGTTGTTTGGCCGGCTATAGATATATTTTTGACACGTGTATCATGTCTTTTTTTTGTCTGTAAGAACTTTGTTGATGTATTGGAACTACAAAAGAACATCCAGACATGATAATCAAATTGAAAATTTAATCAGAAATAAAATTGGCGTTCACAATTTCATAGGGGAATCGGCGAGCCAATGTCCTTCAATTTAATTTTTGCGTTCACACCACCTGATTAAATTGACTATTTAATTAGATTGGGCGAAAAATTGTCCCTTCTTGGCAAATTTTTATGCTTTCTTCCATAAGGAACCTTATTAAAAAATACACAAAACTAATCTTATTTATAAATAGTGATTTCTTCCAGAAAACATTTGGGTACCTAGTTATTTAACTTCGGTTTAAGATTCTAATAGCCAGATGATTGTAGTACATATTTATGGTCTAGACCAGGATATGTGAACCCAGTTTATTTATAGAATTATATTTGAATTTTATTATAACTACACTTGCCTTAGCGGTTATAACGTTGAAGAGTTTAGAATTGTTGTAAGCCATCATTGCACTGTACTGGTCCTTAGACATCGAAAGGCTTTGTTGCGCAAACAGGTTCTTAAGGCTGGCAAAACTGAAAAATAAGATAACCAAATATCTACTAATATAGGGAAAGTTTGTGCAACATCAAATAATATTTTTGTAAATAATTGCACCAAAAAAAAAAAAAATTAAAACAGTGGCAAAACATTACAGTTGGCTGCACTCTGCACTGCGGAGTTGCAAAGTGGAGTGTTTGCTTGCCATTGGGAGGGCTATACTCTTTATTGCAACCCTTCTGGTATAATAAACTTCAGGTGTTCTACTTACTGTATTTTAGAAATATGTAACTATAGGCTAAGAAATAAAATTCAATATAATTTTGTAAATAGTTTCAGCTTTATATTTGCTGTGTAAGTTATTTTTTTATTCAAGGTAACAAGACAATGACATCATACATTATTTTTGGCCTTGTCATTTCATTAGTATACTATAAATAAAAGGTACCTAAACAAGTAAATTTTATTTCTGTTAATCTAATTTAATTTAGTTTTAAATAATTGTTATTTAATTGATTTATTTATTAAGTTGAAATTGATTGTATGGGCCCGCAATTTTTTTTACAATAAAAACCTTAACCAAAAGTAGTTGTACATGGATGTGATTTTTATTATTTGCTTTGCCAGTTTTAAAGCTTTTATAATTGATTTGCTATTCATTCGTAGTGGCAAAATACGTAAGACGTAATCTAACGCAATTTCTGACTCGCGGCAACGCACGCGGTGCGAGTTCCAGAAGGCAAAATGAACTTTATCCTCCTAAAACGCAACTTGCCAAGTCTAGAAAGTGTATGCATATGGTAGGGCCTAAAGTATATAATAAAATACCACTGGAGTTAAAACAAGCGGCGAGCGACGAAAATTTCAATAAAAAACTTAAATCTAAATTAGTGTCTGATGCATACTATTCCATCAATACTTTTTTCGAAACCTAACACTGTACCAAGTGAGTAAAACTATAAATATATATATATATATATATATATAAACTGGTTTGCTATCTCAGCCTTGCCTCTCAACTATAAGTTTTATTATTATTATTAAAGCCTTTATTATACGAACTGTTGGCAGTCTATTTAACAATTCCTTATTATATTAACAATTCCTATGAACATGTTCGTAAGGTCTTTTGACCTAGGCCTCTTCCGAATCGCCTTTTTCTATTATATTTAGGTATTTGTCCAGCATTTTCTTCCATTTTTGTCTATCTATTGCCATTCCTTTCCAGTTTTTTCCTATTGTTTCTTTGAGGTCTTTTTCCCATCTTGTTTTTGGTTTGCCCTTTTTTCTTTTGCCAACTTTTGGATTCCAATTCGTAGCTATTTTTGTCCATCTGTTATTTTTCATTCTGGCTATGTGCCCTGCCCAATTGTATTTTTGCTTTAAAATATGTACTGCCGCGTCTCTAAATTTAGTTCTCCTTCTTATCTCTATGTTTCTAACTCTGTTAGTTAATTTTATGTTAAGGACACTTCTCTCTATTGACCGTTGACATACTTGAATTTGTTTGATCAGATCTCCTGTGAGTGACCATGTTTGACTGCCATATGTAAGACAGGGTAGTATGCATGAATCAAAGGCTAGTTTTTTGAGTTTCATTGGTATTTTATTCTTGAATATATCCTTCATAGACCAATATTTCTTCCATGTCTGTCCAATTCTTCTTGCTATTTCTTTATTTGTGCAGTCTGTGAAAGATACTTGTTTCCCAAGGTAGATATACTCTGTGACATATTCCAATGATGTATTTGTATAGTCACTTTTTTTGAGTTAGTCATAACTTTAGTTTTTTCTTCGTTCATTTCTAAACCTACTTGTTGGCTCTGTGCATTTAGTTCTTGCAGTAGTGTCCTGAGCTCGGTTGCACTGTGGGCTAATATCACCAGGTCATCAGCAAAACGGAGATTCGATAAATATTTGTTGTTGATATTATAATATGGTATAAGTATGCAACATAAATTATAAGACTTAGCTATAAGCACAATGTACCTGACATGTAAAATTTTATTTTATCAATAAAGTAAAAAAAAATTGACTTTATTTTCAAATTGCTTACCGATGGGACTCAGAAGAAACAAAAATCACCTTAGAGCCCTTTCTAAGTAGTGGTTCCAATAAGATGGCCAGATATAGATGGCTGAGATGGTTCACCTGGAATGTTGTCTCATAGTTGTCTTCAGTCTCTGTGAATGGGATACCAAATACTCCAGCATTCAGTATCAGCATATCAAGATGACTGAAAAGTAATATTGTATAATGCATAATTTGAATTGTGACAAACAATAGGAAGTAATATATTTAAAAAAAAACCTTGGTTTTGGATCTCTAACTCTACTCTAACTCTTCATAAAATAGAAAATCTTACTCTGAAAATAATGTCTTCACCATCATTGCACACTTTTTCACACTTTGTAAGGATGTCAAATCAAGTTGAATGGCTTTTAAATTTTCTTCAACAGCATTAGTCTCTTTCACAATGTTTTCTATGGCTGTTTGGGTGGTTTCCATATTCCGATTGGCCAGTAAAATCTTGCATCCATGTCGTGCAAGAGACTTTGCCGTTTCATAACCAATGCCCGTGTTGCAGCCAGTTATCATGGCATACATTCCAGATAAATCTACACCATGTAAAATCTGGTAAGAAAGATAAAAAAATAATAATACCTAACCTTGGCAAATAGTGAAGTTTACCATTTATCATAATAACTTACTTGAAATGCAGTTGAAGATGCATCAAACCTCTGCCGAAAATCATGCACATGTTTTTTCTCTTCCTTAGCAAAAGCTAGTCGGGGATCCACATAAGTCTTATGACCAGTTTCCTGCTGAACATATAAAGTCTTCCCCTCTTCATCTACAGTTTTCGACCAACCAAAGGGAAATTCTTTCGGTATAACTTTCTTACGGCCTGTACGTGGATGGGTCCATTGAGTCTTGGATATGCATGTGCTAGATATAACATTTCATTTTGTTACCCAGAAAAACAAAAAAGTGTTAGGAAGAATGAACCAGAAAAAGGAAATAATGTTCAACTTCCTGATATTTGACATTAATAATATTCACATATTTAATTAAAATAACATACTGAGTAAGTTTTTCGTTATCTTCATTTAAGCAATTGATTGAAATGAGTACTTTGAATTTCCAGTTCCAACTAGAATACCAACTGGAATAAGTAGAATATAAAATCTGCTTGGTTTGTTACCTGTACGAATAATGATTGAACTCATCTGCTCAACATTCGATAAAAATACAATCAAGACAAGAAACTTACTTTACAAAGTAAACACTTCCATCTTCGGTGGATTTTTCCTCCCAACCTGGAGGCAATTCATCTTCACTGTCTGAATCCAAATTATGCATCGTATGTATTATTTATATTATAATCTTATTTTTAGACTCTTATTTGTATCATTGACTATCTCTGCTGTGACTGTTATGCACGTCGATGTCGTTTGGTGTGTGCACAGAACTATAATATGAACCAGAACGACTGTCAAACTTCAAAAGTATGGAGTGTGGAATTAAAAGGAGTGAAATCTCTTATGGTCGAACTGTTGTTTGCAAAAGTGTCCAGCCAAATCTCTCCAGAGTAGCGCTAGAGTAGCTAAGAACCTAGGCGTTATTAACGGAGTGAAGTGCGCTGTCTATGATTAGATTTTGTTTTCAAGTATTCTAGGTATTGTAGCGCCACCTTATATTTAAGGTTGACCCGGGTATGTCCTTAAACTACGTCCAAAAGAGAGGTATGGGCAATGTGAATGTCATCTCGCCTTGTGTGGTAGGGCACAGCACAGCAGATGTCATTCCAGATCTAGAGCAGAGCCCAACTGGGGAAGTACCTCCACCCACGTAGTGATTATATGCTCTTTGCCTCCACCTTACAGAAAACCGCAGCCAAATAACACTTGACCCTACTCATAGTGTTGTGTTCCTGCCGGTGAGAAAGGTTGCCAGAGCTATTTTATCTTGTAGCACGATAGTCGTAATAGTCGTTATACTCTTCGGTGAGGAACTGGTTATGTAAATAGTATGTGTATATCCCTTTTTAGGGTTCCGTAGTCAACTAGGAACCCTTATAGCCATTCGCCATGTCCGTCTGTCTGTCTGTCTGTCTGTCTGTCTGTCTGTCCGAGGCTTTGCTCCGTGGTCGTTAGTGCTAGAAAGCTGAAATTCGGCATGGATATATAAATCAATAAAGTCGACAAAGTCGTACAATAAAATCTAAAAATTTAATTTTTTTGAGGGTACCTCCCCTACACGTAAAGTGGGGATGAATTTTTTTTTCTGATTCAACCCTACAGTGTGGGGTATCGTTGGAAAGGGCAAAACTAATAGGGGTCTTCAACAAACATTTTTTGATAAATTGAATATATTCGGAGATAATCGCTCCGAAAGAAAAAAAAAAATGTGTCCCCCCCCCCTCTAACTTTTGAACCATAGGTCCAAAAAATATGAAATAAATCGTGGAAGTAGAGCTTAAGAAAGACTTTAAATGAAAACTATAGCGGACATGATCAGTTTAGCTGTTTTTGAGTTATTGCAAAAAGGTTCCCCTTCATAGTAAAAAGACTTTAATTAGGTACTGATTATGCAAATTTGCCTATTTGTTTAACTCGCGTTTCATCCCTTGGTTAACCATTTACTATACTTTAAGCTCCAGTTTAGCTTATTGTGACGGAAGAGTAACTACGGAACCCTACACTGAGCATGGCCCGACATGCTCTTGGCCGGTTTATTATTTACTGTTCTAGAGAGTGGTTTAAAACTAGACTAAGAAGTAAGTTTTTTTGCATTTAATTTCAACGAGGGTGCGGGGTGTTAGGGTCGGCAACGCGCATGTAACTCCTCTGGAGTTGCAGGTGTACATAGGCTACGGAGACTGCTTACCATCAGGCAGGCCGTATGCTTGTTTGCCACCGACGTAGTATAAAAAAAAAAGGTTTTTTAACAGCGATTGATAATAAACATAGATGACGAACTAGCTCTGCAAAATGACCCCACACACATTGTGCCGAAGCGGGCGGGGCGTCAACTTTGTGCCGCGGAGCTATTTAGTTCGCAAATGGCGGCCCGTTGTCACAGTCATAGCAAGAAGTATTCAAATTATATCTTTAACAAAAGAAATATGCCTTATTGTGCGGATAAATGATATGCTAGTCGTTCCAACAAACACTGGAAAAAATATGGGATTACTTTTCACGTATAGTTTAGCTAGGATCATATTATTTTGATTTCTCTTGCTCACAACAGGCTTTATATGGGGATGATGTTATGCATTTTAAACAACCATTGATATTAAGAAACTTTCATTATAAAATTTGTTCAGGTTGTTGTTTTAGTATTTTTATGTGATAGTAAATTCGAATCGCCGTTGTAGGTGGAGGTTTTTTATATGTACTTTCTTATTATCTATCTCGCTGCTATTTATAACTTTTCGTTAAGTTCGCGGACGGCTAGACCGATTTGGCTAATTTTGGTATTGGTATATTTGTAGGTCCAGGGACGGTTTGAACAGTGAAAAAATATGGAAAGAATGCGAGGAAAATAGTAACAACAATAATGATATTTTCCCATATAAACTGTTCCTATAACGACGTGTTCAATACGAATTTCTGCATGTTTGCTCTGATCAAGATGAAAATCGATATCTGAGGAGCCTAGAGGACCTTGATAATTAATATGAGGTCAAAAATGAAACAAACGCCCGCCATCTTGGATTTCTGCATGTTGGCTCTGATCGAGATGAAAATCGATATCAGGATCCGAGCGACCCTTCATTATGATTCTGAGGTCAAATTTGGGCAAAAACGTCCGACATCTTATCCGTGTTTGCTTTTATATGATGAATTGATGAATGATGATCATGATAAGCGCAAAAATATAAATATAAATATTCAAGATGTCTGGCGTTTTATTCAAGATGGAGGGCTCTTTTGCCAAATATGACTTCAGAATCATAATAAAGGGCAGCTTGGATCCTCAGATATCGGTTTTCATCTTGATCAGAGCAAAACCCAAAATCCCAAATGCCAGCTGTAATTTTCCAATTTTGACCTATCAAATTTACATTAATTTACATCTGACATATTTCTGTTCTACTTAACGTCGCAGGTGCCCTATAAGATGAACGACACAATGTATTAATTCGTTCGAAGGCTTAATTGCCTTTAAACACGTGCGATAAACGAACAAATAACAAGCCTTTTCTCAAACTTGTAATGAAATATTGACATGACTTACTTCAAATTAGGTCCGGAAATACTACATATCAGGTGTGATGAGTGAAGATTCTGCCATTATGCTTTTTTCCTTTTTTGTGTTTTTTTTTTCTTTTTTGTGTTTATTAAATATTATTTCATGGGTTCAAAGGGGAACAAAAATTTGATTATTTTTGCGCTATGACGCACGGTTTAGGAGATACAGCCGCATACAGTTTTTTTTTGAGTCATGCAGAAATCTTTACAGGGCTGTAAATAATCAAATTTTCGTTCCCTTTTCAATAACCCCTAAGTAGTAATAAAAAAAACACAAAAAGAAAAAAAAAGGAAAAGAAAAGAAAAAAAGCGTAATGGCGTGCATCATAGCGCCAAAATAATTACATTTTTGTTCCCCTTCTATACCCTATGCACTGAATAACCTATCACATTAGGACATGAAACAATCATCATCATCATAATCATCATCTTTTTTTTTTAAATTATTTTATTGCAAGTTTAAGAAAAACACTACAAATCTCGGCGAGAAACTTGATCAACGCCTTTCATGGCACATGCAACTCGAAAATGTAAACAATAGAATAAGAAAACTTAAGAGTCCTTATTCCTACAGACGAGCGTATTTTGTAAAATGCTTCCTTTTTCATTCAAGATTACGACGTAACTATTAGTATTTATTCAAAAACTGATAACGTACTTAAATAATCGTTTCCTAAACTAGGGGCTCCAACAGTTCAAATTTTCATTTTCTCTTTTAAACCTCTTTTTTAATGAGGTTTTTTGGGAGTCTTTTCCAAATTTTGCAGTGAGATGTGGCGTTTCGGTTCTCAATTTTGCTATAAACAAGAATCATTTGGTACATGAATGACTACAATTTGATTCAACATATCTCGTACGAGGGGCTGGAATGATTAACAATCGAAGATTCATTTGAAAAAACTGATTAAATACCTTCCGAGTTTTCTTCATTTTTTTGGCGAAAACAGGGTTTTAGTATATTTTATTTCCGCAAATTGTACGCATATTTTGCTTTAAAAATAATATTATAGCAAACTGTAACTTTATGTTAACCTATAAAAAAAAATCGTAACTATGGGACCTACATTGCCGTAAATTTATATTTTTTTAAAACACGTATAAATCACGCAGCAGCGACGCCCCGCTCTCAGTCCGCGCGGAGCGCGCTTAGAGGACGGACCTGTGCTCGATTGTCAGGCATTCGTTGCGATCGTAATCAGCTACGGAGTTCCGAGAAGTGCTATATACTGCGATTAGAAAATCTTAATAAAAGTTCATTTTTTACAGTATGCCTAACAGACTCGCTTATTGATGGATTTTCAGTGTTACTTTTTTTTTAATACTAAGTCGGTGGCAAACAAGCATACGGCCCGCATATGTACGCCTGCAACTCCAGAGGAGTTACATGCGCGTTGCCGACCCTAACCCCCTCCCGCCCCTCGTTGAGCTCTGGCAACCTTACTCACCGGCAGGAACACAACACTATGAGTAAGGTCTAGTGTTATTTGGCTGCGATTTTCTGAAAAACGCATTTTCACTTGAAATTACGTTAGGGTTTGCATTATTATTTTTGACCCGGATGAAGTCCAAGTTCTCATGATGGAGTCAGGAGTTGGTCACCAGAACTTCTAATCTACTAATTATAATCCCATCGTGTTTGGGCTCAAAAGATTTGCCCTGACGAACACCATCGATCTAGATGAGGTCCAGGGTCTCATGATGGAGTCAGGAGTTGGTCACTAGAACTCCTAATCTACTCATTACAATTCCATCGTGTTTGGGCTCAACAGAGTTGCCCTGATGAGCACCTTCAATCTAGATGAGGTCCAGGGTCTCATGATGGAGTCAGGAGCTGGTCACCAGAACTCCTAATCTACTCATCATAACTCCATCGTGTTTGGGTTCAATCGAGTTGCCCTGACGAGCACCATCAATCTAGATGAGGTCCAGGGTCTCATGATGGAGTCGGGAGGTGGTCACCAGATCTCCTAATCTACTCATCATAACTCCATCGTGTTTGGGCTCAATAGATTTGCCCTGATGAACACCATCGATCTAGATGAGGCCCAGGGTCTCATGATGGAGTCAGGAGTTGGTCACCAGAACTCCTAAACTACTCATCATAACCTCATCGTGTTCGGGCTCAATAGATTTGCCCTGACGAACATCATCAATCTAGATAAAGTCCAGGGTCTCATGATGGAGTCAGGAGTTGGTCACTAGAACTCCTAATCTACTCATTATAATTCCAACGTGTTTGGGCTCAAAAGATTTGCCCTGATGAGCACCATCGATCTAGATGAGGTCCAGGGTCTCATGATGGAGTCAGGAGTTGGTCACCAGAACTCCTACTCTACTCATCATAACTCCAGCGTGTTTGGGCTCAATAGAGTTGCCCTGACGAGCACCTTCAATCTAGATAAGGTCCAGGGTCTCATGATGGAGTCAGGAGCTGGTCACCAGAACTCCTAATCTACTCATCATAACTCCATCGTGTTTGGGTTCAATAGAGTTGCCCTGACGAGCACCATCAATCTAGATGAGGTCCAGGGTCTCGTGATGGAGTCAGGAGCTGGTTACCAGAACTCCTAATCTACTCATCATAACTCCATCGTGTTTGGGCTCAATAGATTTGCCCTGATGAACACCATCGATCTAGATGAGGCCCAGGGTCTCATGATGGAGTCAGGAGTTGGTCACCAGAACTCCTAATCTACTCATCATAACCTCATCGTGTTCGGGCTCAATAGATTTGCCCTGACGAGCATCATCAATCTAGATAAAGTCCAGGGTCTCATGATGGAGTCAGGAGTTGGTCACTAGAACTCCTAATCTACTCATTATAATTCCAACGTGTTTGGGCTCAAAAGATTTGCCCTGACGAGCACCATCGATCTAGATGAGGTCCAGGGTCTCATGATGGAGTCAGGAGTTGGTCACCAGAACTCCTAATCTACTCATCATAACTCCATCGTGTATGGGCTCAATAGAGTTGCCCTGACGAGCACCATCAATCTAGATCAGGTCCAGGGTCTCATGATGGACTCAGGAGTTGATCACCAGAACTCCTAGTCTATTCATCATAACTCCATCGTGTTTGGGCTCAAAAGATTTGCCCTGACGAGTACCATCGATCTAGATTAAGTCGAGGGTCTCATGATGGACTCAGTAGTTGGTCACCAGAACTCCTAATCTATTCATCATAATGGTAATTTGATGGTGCTTGTCGGAGTAAATCTATTGAGCCCAAACACGATGGAGTTATGATAAATAGATTACGAGTTCTGGTGACCAACTCCTGACTCCATCATGAGACCCTGGACTTCATCTAGATCGATGGTACTCGTCAGGGCAAATCTTTTGAGCCCAAACACGATGGAATTATAATGAGTAGATTAGGAGTTCTAGTGACCAACTCCTGACTCCATCATGAGACCCTGAACATAATCTAGATTGATGGTGCTCGTGAGGGCAAATCTATTGAGCCCAAACACGATAGAGTTATGATGAGTAGATTAGGAATTATGGTGACCAACTCCTGACTCCATCATGAGACCCTGGACTTCATCTAGATCGATGGTACTCGTCAGGGCAAATCTTTTGAGCCCAAACACGATGGAATTATAATGAGTAGATTAGGAGTTCTAGTGACCAACTCCTGACTCCATCATGAGACCCTGAACATCATCTAGATTGATGGTGCTTGTGAGGGCAAATCTATTGAGCCCAAACACGATGGAGTTATGATGAGTAGATTAGGAATTATGGTGACCAACTCCTGACTCCATCATGAGACCCTGGACTTCATCTAGATCGATGGTACTCGTCAGGGCAAATCTTTTGAGCCCAAACACGATGGAATTATAATGCGTAGATTAGGAGTTCTGGTGACCAACTCCCGACTCCATCATGAGACCCTGGACTTCATCTAGATCGATGGTACTCGTCAGGGCAAATCTTTTGAGCCCAAACACGATGGAATTATAATGAGTAGATTAGGAGTTCTAGTGACCAAATCCTGACTCCATCATGAGACCCTGAACATCATCTAGATTGATGGTGCTCGTGAGGGCAAATCTATTGAGCCCAAACACGATGGAGTTATGATGAGTAGATTAGGAATTATGGTGACCAACTCCTGACTCCATCATGAGACCCTGGACTTCATCTAGATCGATGGTACTCGTCAGGGCAAATCTTTTGAGCCCAAACACGATGGAATTATAATGAGTAGATTAGGAGTTCTGGTGAACAACTCCTGACTCCATCATGAGACCCTGGACTTCATTTAGATCGATGGTACTCGTCAGGGCAAATCTATTGAGCTCGAATACGATGGAATTATAATGAGTAGATTAGGAGTTCTAGTGACCTACTCCTGACTCCATCATGAGACCCTGGACTTCATCTAGATTGATGGTGCTCATCAGGGTAAATCTATTGAGCCCAAACTCGATGGAGTTATGATGAGTAGATTAGGAGTTCTGGGGAGTTCTGGTGACCAACTCCTGACTCCGTCATGAGACCCTGGACCTCATCTAGATCGATGGTGTTCGTCAGGGCAAATCTTTTGAGCCCAAGCACGATGGAATTATAATGAGTAGATTAGGAGTTCTGGTGACCAACTCCTGACTCCATCATAAGAACCTGGATGGACTTCATTCGGGTCAAAAATAATAATACAAACCCTAACGTGATTTCAAATAACACTGAAACTCTATAGCACTAATGTGCGCAAACGATTGGCATCTTGACTACGCAGCATGGGTGCGTAGCCACCATGCCAATCGATACGACAACGAAACACTATCTGTCTCTCTCGTACTAATATGCACAAACGATTGGCATCTTGGCTGGGCAGCATGGGTGCGTAGCCAACATGCCAAACGTTTACGATACGACAAGGAAACACTCTGTCTCTCTATCGCACTAATATGCGCAATCGATTGGCGTCTTGGCTAGGTATCATGGGTGCGTAGCCAACATGCCAATCGTTTACGATACGACAACGAAGCACTACTCTCTCTCTATTGCACTAATATACGCAAACGATTGGTATTTTGGCTAGGCACTAAGCAAGTGTGTGGCTAACATGCCAATCGTTTACGATACGACAACGAAACACTATCTGTCTCTCTATCGCACTAATATACTTTATTTATACCTGCAGTCATTTAGTAACTTCTTCATTTTCCATTGGTGTGAAAGAGACAGAATAAAGAGCAAGGGTTATAGTACACTCTGTAGTCTGTACACTTAGTAGTAGTGTACATAAAAAAAAACTACTGTGCATATACAATAAAATAAAGAGTGCCCATATGATATCATAGGACACTAAAATTAATGTTGCTTGAAATTATATTGAAAACTATCAAGATTATTCTAGTCTGCATTGAAACGCGCGTCGCGTTGCCGGCGCTCGCGTACCGAGCGCCAACGCCATCTATCGAGCGTTATTTCGTGAAATCGGAGAACGCTCCAAGGATTAAGGGCTCTTAATTGGATTTTCAAGATTTTTAGATATATTGGATACGATGGCTCAGAATACGTTCCCATATTTTCAAGGTCTGCGACGTCAGTTTTATGCCCCTGTATTTACCGCATTCTGTAATGTCTCCTTTGTTTTTGAAAATGGGACGAGGTGACTAAGATGCCATGAGTCTGGTATTTTGTTGGTTGTAAGTATCAGGTTGAAAAGTCTGGTAAGCCACTCTATGCCTATTGCTCCGAGGCGTTTCCAAACATCGGCTTGAACTTGATCTGGGCCGATGGCTTTGTTGTTTTTTATCCTTGCAACTGCAGTCTTAACTTCGTCTATACCAATCTCTTTTATGGGTCCTTAGTTGGTTTCATAAGATTTACCATTTCACTGGAGAATTCCTCGTTCATAAGTTCCTTATAGTATTCAAGCCATCTGTGCGTTATTTCTTTATCAGTGGTTAACAAATTATGATTTTTATCGTTAGTAAATTTATTTGTTTTTATATCTTGTTTTTCTCTGTCCTTGGACTTCGCAATTTTAAAGATATCTGTGTCTGTTTTTGCTGTATCAATGTGACTGTAAAATGCCTCCCGTGCAGAAGCTTTCGCCTGTGCAACCGCTCCCTTTGTTGTCAGCTTTGCTACTTTGTACTTTTCCCGGTCTTCGTCCAGCCAGACCTGACTTTTGCCATGCTTTAAACAGATATTTCTTGTTGCGCACATTAGCCTTAACTTCGTCGTTCCACCAAGTAGGGTCCTTTCCTGTGCTTACGCCTCCTTTAGCTACACCAAGTCTAATGTTTGCCTCCTTTTGACAGTATGTTTCAAAATTTTACCACATTGGTTCGACACTGTGGTACGTGTTGGTCATGTCTTCTGTGATATGCGTACGCAGATTCTCTAAGAAAATATCACCCTTTGAACTGGCGAGTTCCTTCCATTTGATTCTAGCTGTTCTATCAAATACGTTCTTCAAAGGCTTAGGCAGATCATAAACGCCAACCAAGATTCTATGCTGTAATGTTAATGTGATGTTAATGAATAAAAATGTATATGAATATATAAAAATATGTAAATAAATATGACCCCACGGTCATTTTTGGCCGACAAAACGCCCCACTTTGTTACTTGCCATAAGGACGCCTTGACAGGTTATTCGTAAAAAGGATTCAAGCAAATCTCATCCTTATGACAAGCGACAAAGTGGGACGTTTTGCCGGCCGCGGTCACAAAGGGACAATTTTACACAAATTCGGGTACGTCCTTAATCTACGTCCAAAAGGGAGGTATGGGCATTGTGAATGTCATCTCGCTTTGTGTGGTAGGGCACAGCCAGTGGATGTTATTCCAGATCTAGAGCAGAGCCCAACTGGGGAAGTACCTCCACCTTACAGAAAACAGCAGCCAAATAACACTAGATCCTACTCATAGTGTAGTGTTTCTGCCGGTGAGTAAGGTTGCCAGAGCTCTATGAGGGGGGGAGGGGGTTTGGGGCGCGGGTTTAGGGTCGGCAACGCGCATGTAATTCCTCTGGAGTTGCAGGCGTACATAGGCTACGGAGACTGCTTATAGTATCAGGCAGGCCGTAAGCTTGTTTGCCACCGACGTAGTATTTGGGTGAATATCCCAAGCAATAAAATTTGATAGCAAGACTGAAAACGCTGGTGCAGAAAGTCAAAATAGTCATATACTATTTTTTTTTGGAAACATCTCTTAGCTATCGATCTCGGGCAATAACTAATATTAAAATATTATATAATTTAATCATTGAAAAAAAAGGCCCCATTTTTCATTCAGGTGGGTTGTCCGGAACCCAGTTATTCTTGTTTAATGCCGCATAACTCTAAAACTATACAAGATATCAAATTAGTTTTTAGTTCACTATAATACCATATCAATAAAGAACCCTTTAAAATATTACTTGCTTACTAACTCTTTAATAAACCCCCTTATTATGCGTAAAGAAATTTGTCCGGCAAAATAATCCTTATTACCGCGGACTAATTTCATCGACGTTTATTGGCTAAGTTTGACTTCGTACGCCCCCCCGCCTCCTGCGCACTTTAAGAGTCAGTTGTGCCGCGGCTCTCACCGCAAGAAGACGTCGATGTGATGCCGAATAGATCCGCTACACACGTGAGTAATGTCATTTGGATGTACGGGGACAAAAAAATATCATTCCGGAGTTTGCTATATCTTTTTTGTTTCATATTTGTTATTTTTCAAATATTTACAGATCGTGTATTTTGTACTTGTGAGTTTAAATGTCGCGATAGTTAATGAATGTGGGATTTAGTTATTTTTTTATAATTTAATTTCACCTCGGTTTATCATTCCACCAATTTCATTCCGGTGATTTCGGTGTAGTAAAATGGCTTTAATACCCACCAGAATGAAAATAACACCGGAATGATATCAAAAGTAGGTGGAGTTTTATATCATTCCCTTGCGTACTTATCATTCACGTGCGAGTCATTTTTTCATTTCGGTGGAAAAATGTCATTCAGGTGGAGTGTTATATCATTCCTGTGTATACTTATCATTCACGTGCGAGTCAATTTTTTTAATCTCCGATAATTCTCAAAAGGCTTAAGATATCAAGTGCTCTGTAAGAGGCTTATCAAAGAACAGTCTGAGGTGTCGATTGACATTAAAAGAAACATCGAAGAAACGTAAATAAATAATTACACCGGAATGACACAAAAAACTAGTACTGTTGAAATTGACCCATTTAAAAAAAAACGACCTAGCCCCACAGTAAGCTCATGAATATGAATAATCACTTTTCTGCTATTTTGCTGGTATGAGGGAAAATGAAACAACATACCTATACATTTTTTTACCCCTCTTAGCAGAAAGTGCTCCCTTATCCTCTTAAAAAAACCTTCTTAAAATATTAAGTACCTTCCTACTTGGGTAAGTACATAAAATAAAACACTTATCCACATTCTTCTTTCGACATATATTTATTTATTCATCGTATAAGTCAAACTTAATAATAAGATAATACTACCACCTGTATTCTATTATTTGGACATAATCATCAATCATTAGAACGGTAGCCTTTAGAAGCAACATATTTTACTTTTTGCTCTCGGTAACAGGAATGCCATGAAGCCGCACACTGAAAAGAAATTGATTATCATGAAGTAAGGTCAATATGGATAAGTGTAGCTACGGGATAAGTGTAACTGGCCTTCATGTTACGTAAACTATTTGAAATTTTGATACTGGTATGATCAGTTGTCATGAGCAAATGAACGATCTATTCAAATTAAGTACTACATGTGACGTTGTTGAGCAAATTGTGAGACTATCGTCATTTTGAAATCTGTAATTTTTTTAATACGAGTTGCAGTTCACACGAGGCACTTCGATCTATAAAAATCTAAGAAAATTCGTCAAATCCTTTAATTGTGAATAGGCAAGTATCAAACATGCTTTTTATTTTTCAAGTTTTTTTAATATTTCTCTTAAATTATGAAAAATAAGAGTTGTACATGTATTTAAAAATGTAACCTAAATAGTGAGTGATTGGGAAAGTATGTCTATTTCACTTGAGGCAAATGTGACTGTATGATACACTTGCCCCAAATCAGGGATCGTAAACAGTGATTTCTTATGTTATTAATGATATAATATAAAACTTAATAAAATTGTTAGTTTTTGTTCTTTTATTGGTTTCACTTTTATATTTTTTAAAGTTCTAACAAGATTTTTCATTGACTTAACAACCCATCGTGCATCCCTGAGCATCACAATAGTATTATGCAATTTATGCACCAGAACTAGGATTAGGATAACATCGTGAGGAAACCGATACCTATTTTTTTTATTAAGTATAGAAGATATTTTTTTTTTTCAATAATAAAAGCTATTATTGAAAAAAAATATATATAAAAATATATTCAGACATTAAAAGCCCGGTAACGATTTTAGAGTAAAAATGTAAAATTGATAGATTTTGTCGTTGAAATTGTACACGTTTTGTTACGTAATGTCTAAATAACAAGTATTGGTTTCTATTAGCACGTCTTCTCATTCGGAAGCGTGCGTCCCCGGTAATATGTGACGAGAAAGGACAGTTATTAAAAATTCATCAAAAAATTATGGTAGTAAATTATACAAAAACAGTTTCAGCAAATGTTGTAGATTGTTTAAGTATCAAAATTACTTTGAAAATAAGTCGATTTTCAGAGAAATTGTCACTTGTTTTAAAGTAATTTCTGGAGAAAATTTTGTTTGTCTAACTTTCATTTACACTACTTCACATTTATAATAACAAAAATGTAGTTTATTAAAGTTGAAGTACAGGATAATATATGTAATACAAAATTACCATTTACAGTACATATGGGGCTACTTTATAGCACTAGTGCGAGAAGTAGCATATTACTTTACTGTGTCGAACATTTAAAGGGCCATATGTACTGTAAAACGTTGTACGATACATGTGCGAATAGGTAATTCGCAACTCTTGTCGATTTAAAACACTCCCTTCGGTCGTGTTTTAATTTATCGCCACTCGTTTCGAATTTCCTATTTTTCGCACTTGTATCGTAATGTACTATTTTAGTAGTCCAAACTTTACGAAATTTACAAATAAGAGCTTTAAAATCAGTGCTTTCCGCGCGTTTACCTAAACGTCCATCAGAAAAAAAATCATTACTAATTAAGTCTGTTTTCAAAAAAAATATTATTAAAATGAAAGATAAGAAGACGTGCTAATAGAAACCAGTACTTGTTATTTCCAACAGTTAACAAAAGACTAAATCTATAAATTTGTAATTTTTGCGACTAAAATCGATAACGGCCTCTGAAGATGAAAGGAGACGTGTAGACCTTGTTTTCCTCTCAGGATATAGACACTATGGAAAATATTTTGACATAATTCTATGTATATTAACTATAGCTACGAGTATGTAGGGGACGTTTGACTTTTTGATTATTGTAAAAACTAGGAGCGAAAAACCGATTTCATAGAAATTGTTAAATGCTCCTAATTCATATATAATTAAAAATTCTATAAATATCAAATGTAAGGTGGTATCATAGCCGTGGTAGATATACAACAAATATTTAAAAGTTATTTAATAATTTTTATTTAATAGTTTATTATTCAAGTACAACAAATTGTATCAATATAATTTCAATAATGTTAGTATCCAGAGAGGAAAACGAGGACTACGTTTGTATGAAAAGACGATTTCGCACGGGTCCTCCACTTTCGTCTTAATTTCTTGCTATCAAACTGTTATGGATATTTTCTGTCCAGGTGGGCATCTTATGTTTCGTCTTATGTGTCCACGTTTGCATTTGCAGTACCTACATTATTGATGCTCGGTAAATTTAAAAAAATGAATTACGGAGTCAGTCATAATTGAGTGTAGGCCGCTTGCATACGTCCGTTGTTTTCACCGGACAGCGGGCCGTGTTAGGCGACTATGTCCAGTTTATTATGGGGCTACCGACAGCTACATCCAAGACAACAGGACATCGTCGCCTAACACGAATAATTATTACAAATGAATATCTGACAACCTTTAAAACATATTAAATAAATAAATAAATATTACTTAATTACTTATAGGGCATTATTACACAAATTGACTAAGTCCCAGAGTAAGCTCAAATAAGGCTTGTGCTGTGGGTTAAGTACCCAATGTCATAGTCAACGTCAACGATATATACAGGGTGTCCCAGAAATCGACGTCAAGCCGTGAATGGATGATAGACCAAGTTATAACAGTTATCAGAAAAATACAAAAAAAAAATCTATCTCATGTTCTTCAAAAATTATGGTCACTTTAAAAATTTACTAGAAAATTCACACCCTGTAATGGTCTCTTAACTGTTATTAATTACAAATTCCATAATTTGTAATTTTTATCTCCTTGGATTTCACGGGCCTATAAATCCCGGTCTTTTGATAGGCTTGCATGGGGATATAGATCCAACACGTAGAGGCCTCTTGGAGAGCTTTAATGTCATGTAGAATTTTTATTATTATTATGTAATCTTGAATAATGCTTCTGTAGATTTTTGCCTAAAACTGAAAACCAACTCCTACTTGGAAGGAAATTAAACTTTTACGAAATCAAATTATTCAAATGTACTATTTCGCCTAACTTTAACTGACTGTACTGAAAAAAAATGTACTACGCCAGTTTGGCAAGTAACGTTAAAAATTGGCGCATTTAATAAGGATTCAAAAATGGTATAACACTTGCTAGAATACGTTTTCAATAATTGGTCAAGTTTTATTTTTTGTAAAGAACTCCAGTTTTGACCATAATTTTCATACTACCTTAAAATGATTTTGGCTTACTTAAAGCTTTGCTAAACTTCGTTTCAAGGTCGAGAGAGACGGAGAAAGTCATTTTACGAAGTGTGAGCGAGACAGAGAGCGACGCCACCCTTATCAAAGATGAAACGGATAGATAAAATAACCGACGAGTGCGAGTGAGACAGCAGTGTTATTATTCTGTTGTGCAACGTTTTGAATGTTAATGTTTTTGAATGGCGAAGTTTATTTGGATTTTCTTCAGAATACTTTACCAGATCTGTTGTTGATCAGGGAAATGTGGTTCCAGCAAGATGGCTGCCCAGCGCATTATGCCCGTTTGGTAAGGGAACATCTTGATGAAGAATACCCGCTTAGGTGGATAGGGCGCGCTGGGACAATTTTGTGGCCACCCCGTTCGCCTGATTTAAATCCCCTGGATTTTTTTTACTGGGGAGCGGTCAAAGAGAAAGTTTACACAAAAACAATAGAGAATTTAGCCGAGCTGCGGGAAAGAATAACGGAAGCGGTTGAATTTGTAAATAGGGGAAGATTTGCCCGGAAAATAACCAGATCATTTTTAAGAAGATGTCGTGCGTGCATTGCCGTCGAAGGGAAGCTGTTTGAACATTTACTATTGTAAAAAAATAAATTTAAATCTGATATTTTGTTTTATTTCATTTTTCTAAGATGGGAAAACTGATCCTGACTTAAAGTAAAAACATTGAGTCATTATCATAACGTACTGACTTGTTTGTGTGAGCGTCTGCGGTTGCACAACAGATGTTGCAGACTGCTGTCTCACTCGCACTCGTCGGTTATTTTATCTATCCGTTTCATCTTTGATAAGGGTGGCGTCGCTCTGTCTCGCTCACACTTCGTAAAATGACTTTCTCCGTCTCTCTCGACCTTGAAACGAAGTTTAGCAAAGCTTTAAGTAAGCCAAAATCATTTTAAGGTAGTATGAAAATTATGGTCAAAACTGGAGTTCTTTACAAAAAAAAAACTTGACCAATTATTGAAAACGTATTCTAGCAAGTGTTATACCATTTTTGAATTCTTATTAAATGCGCCAATTTTTAACGTTACTTGCCAAACTAGCGTAGTACATTTTTTTTTCAGTACAGTCAGTTAAAGATAGGCGAAATAGTAAATTTGAATAATTTGATTTCGTAAAAGTTTAATTTCCTTCCAAGTAGGAGGAGTTGGTTTTCAGTTTTAGGCAAAAATCTATAGAAGCATTATTCAAGATTACATAATAATAATAAAAATTACAAATTATGGAATTGAATTTTCTAGTAAATTTTTAGTAAATTTTTAAAGTGACCATAATTTTTGAAGAACATGAGATAGATTTTTCTGATAACTGTTATAACTTGGTCTATCATCCATTCACGGCTTGACGTCGATTTCTGGGACACCCTGTATAATATATAAATATTTATAAATATGTACTTAAATACATAGCAGTACCTGCGCGTGGAAAGTCTGGCTAGGCAACTCGGAACAAAAAAAACCTAATTTATCATTATATACTTTTTTCATGATAAAAGTGAAGCGTGCGTTAGGTGTGTCCTTGGGCGCGACTTTTTGCAGTTAGTACCTTTTTAATTTCACGGGCCTAACTTTATATATAAATTTATGCACAAAACTAAATAAAATCACATAAAAACATTTAAAACTCTAATAATAACAACAAGCCTTGGTAACAACCGCGACGGGAGTGTTATCATAACATTATTCCATTTTCACCCACGAATTCTAAAACCTATTAAGTACTACAAACCTACAAACAGTACTTTCTTTGAAGAAACGTTCGTTATCAAATAATTAAACTTGAGATGAGATTACATAAGATACTTGGATTTTGTATTAAAATTTATCTTTTTTTAAAAGGTTTTTACAAAAATTGGTATTAATGATAGTAAAATACAATAAAATTTTACCCATTTATTTTAATTCAATGTTTTTGTATGGCAATATTAAGTATACGCGCGGCAAACGCACCCGATTCAAAATTGTGAAACATTACACTCCAATATAAAATTTAGCTGTTTGTATTTAAGGTTTTAATTCAAATGAAGCAGCATGGTAATATAGCTGAAGTTATCGTGGCCGTGTACAGAGGGCCTACCGCGTACCACGAAGTTCGCAAATAGCGAGCATATTTCTCTGTCACCCTAATTACGCCATTGGAATAAAAGAGAAAGTTGCCCGCAATTTGCGTACTTCGGTGTTCGCGGTAGGCCCATCAGTACTCGCGGACTTTATGAATATGTGCGTGCATTTTTCCAATATAAACCTTATAGTCTTACGTTTAAGGTTTTTATTCGAATGAATAACTCGATACAAGACCGAGTTGCTTTGAAGCTCATTCGCGCACACTCTCTATAGCAAATTTTATGAGCGTGTGCGTGAGTCGTATCTGTGTAGTGGCGCATGCTTTAGTAAATCGTGTTAACAATTCCAAGGTAATGTATTACGTAGTGTTTTCATGATGGATATAATATTTTTAATTTTAATGATGATTTGAAGTTTGGTTTATGTAGCAATAAATTTTAGGCAAGCCGGTGGGAATCGAGTTGTATGGAGCCGCCGCCCCTGATACATAGAAAACACCCATGACCGAGGAACTAATATTCGTGCTCATCACACAAATAAATACCCTTACCAGGATTTAAACGCGGGACCATCGGCTTCATAGGCAGGGTCACTATCCACTAGGCCAGATAGGTCGTCAAATATACCAAAGAATATTCATATGAATGTCAATGACTGAGTAGCTGACTGTCACTACATACGTACTCATAGAAACATTTTGCCTAAGTGCTTTACGTTTGAAATATTGCACTCTGCTATAAAATACTATCAAACGTATATGTATACTAAAGGATCGTCTGCAGCAATGCCGGATTTAGAGGTCTGGAGGCCTCGGGCACTAAAGGAGTGGAGGCCCCCTGGCCCCAAATTTTTTCCAAATAAAATGGTAAACTTTCCGAATTCCCTATTCTGGGGGCCCCTCTTTTGTGGAGGCCCGGGGCAGTAGCCCCAGTTGCCGTCCCCTAAATCCGGCGCTGGTCTGCAGCGACTTTGAAGTAATAAATTGTTAAAGTGTCGTCAAACTTTCATAGCAATTCGACGTTTAAGGTGGCATTTCCCCACTTACTTACTGCAAATTCTGTGCAGAATTAGCATGGTCCGGCTTTATCTAGTACTTACCCAACAACAATCCACCGAAAAAGTAGAAGGTGGTTTCGCATGAGGCGTTGATGAGCAGCCCCGCGAGGTTTGTACCGAGCACTGACCCAATTCGGCCCAGCATGATCGCAAGGCTCACCGCCATACCTCTGAAACATTTATTCAACGTTATATGTACGATAACGTATACCTATATTACTCATACGTATGAAACAAACTACAAGTTAAAGAGTTAATCGAGTGAGACGGAACACTTATTGAAAGTACACTGTATTAAGTTCTAAAACAACTAACAAAATTATAAGGCAAGATATAGAGAGAATCAACTATATGTAAGACCTGTGTAAACCCATAACCATGCATACTCGTAATATATTTTTGATTCAGTTTTGAGTTGATTTTGACGCAGCGGATTACGTGAGCGAATAACTCGCGATGCGACGCGGCGCGGCGGCCCAACGGTATTCGCGTTCACAACGAGATCGCCCACATAGGACACTTCCATAGGCATCAGAGGATGGAATTGAATTCACCCGCGCCGCGCCGCTTCGCGTTCGCGAGTTATTCGCTCACGTAAGCCGAAGCCTGAGTCGTTAAATTATGTTAATTGGCTCTTCCAGTTTTATGTCCGTCTGCAGGCATCGAAAGTTTAGATGGTGTTGTCTGCAGACATCGAAAGTTAAGATCCTATGAAGATAGAGCTCATTAATATACTGATAATTGTTAACTTTCAAAAAAAAAAATGGCACAGAACAGTCAGCCAGTTTTTAGTATTAGTTTGTGTCAGGAGCTTACATAATTTATGTGCCCTAGCTGTACTTAGGTACCTAGGTCGGAGATTTTATTAAAGAATTTTATTCTTACCCGTACTTCAAATAATATTCCACTGTCCCTCTCCCTTACCTCAAATGAGTAGGAAATATTTCCACCGCATATGCATTGACAGGCCCAACAGCAACAGCTATAATCTGCATAGCTGACAGCAAGACCGCGAACACCATACTCGTTCTAATAAAATTGATGGATATGCAGAAAGAGCCCAGAATGAAGTAGACTAGTATTAGAAGCACTTTCTTGCCAATGATCTTAAGCGTGCCACTGGCCAGTAAAGATATGAAGGCACAAGAGAGGCTGGCTATTGAATTTACAAAGAATGTAAGTTGGTCTATGCTGTCGTCACAAACTGCTGCTTCATGAGTCTGTGAAGGAAAAACATCACTGTTTGGAATTGGAAATGTTAAGGGTGAATCTTATTAGAACAATTAAATTCATTATCAGAAATTAAGCTATAAAAGCCAAATACTCTTGAGCAATCGATTCATCGACCTAGCGGACTGAAGATTGAATTTAAAAGTACCACCTATATTATTTATTCACATTAACTATTTATCTAAAAAAGTTTCAATTGGGATGCTATGACAAAATAAAACATGTTCATGTGACCAGCTTTATGACGCCACGATACAAATGGCCTCATTTCACTCTGGTTTACGGCCCATACAAAGGTGCGAGATAAATAAAACAAGTGCGAGTCGGACTCGCCCATGAAGGGTTCCGTACCATTTATGACGTATTAAAAAAACTACGTACTAGATCTGGTTCAAACCAATTTTCGGTGGAAGTTTGCATGGCAATGTATATCATATATTTTTTTTAGATTTTTCATTCTGTTATTTTAGAAGTTACGGGGGGGGGGGGACACACATTTTTCCACTTTGGAAGTGTCTCTCGCGCAAACTATTCAGTTTAGAAAAAAATGATATTAGAAACCTCAATATCATTTTTAAAGACCTATCCATAGATACCCCACACGTATGGGTTTGATGAAAAAAGATTTTTTGAGTTTCAGTTCTAAGTATGGGGAACCCCCAAAATTTATTGTTTTTTTTTCTATTTTTGTGTAAACATCTTAATGCGGTTCATAGAATACATCTACTTACCAAGTTTGAACAGTATAGCTCTTATAGTTTCGGAAAAAAGTGGCTGTGACATAATCGGACAGACAGACGGACATGACGAATCTATAAGGGTTCCGTTTTTTGCCATTTGGCTACGGAACCCTAAAAATGGTTCACGACGACAATGTCCGTCAATGTCAATGACCTTAGAGGTCCAAAATCAATGTATGAGAGCTTAGTAGAAGCCTGGTCAGTTGCATTTTTTTGCAACTTAGGACCGTTTCGTCCTCAATCTTATTTCGTCAACTTCTTAAATTGCCCACAATGCCATGTCGTCATCATACATTCAATAGGGAATGTTACGCGAAACTCTGCATAGGGGGCGCCACTACCACAATCCATCACAATCTGAGGGTCTACCACGAAACAAGAAATTCGAAATTTCGTTATCTAACCTCTCTATCACTCTTGCATATTCGAGCGATAAAGAGGCAGATAACTAAATTTCGATTTTCGTGTTTCCTGGTTGGCCCTTTCTAAACAAACCGCCTTGATGCATTCAATGTCATATTTTATTATCTGTGAAAACTTGTCAAAAAACAGTTGAAGGCACAGTCTGTATACGATGGGTGCTAGTGCTGCACTCTGGCGGCAGATCATTGCGGTAATACTCCCTATTCCTAAATCGTCGTCACCGTCCTAACTCGTCTACATTACCATTTTGACCACAGTCCCAGATCGTCCACATTCCAAGTTTGACTACAGTGCCATCAACATTATTGTACCACCCATTTTCCTGACTGCCTATATAAATAAGATAACTTCTGCACTTTTGATTTACTTTTGTACTTACTGCCTTTTTCTAACGGAAAAGTTTTGTTGGCCTGTGATTTTAAGAGGAAAGAGGACGATCGACTCTCAACAAACGTAGTCCTCATTGTCTCTCGTTCTTATCAAATATTGTCATTGTGGAAAATAGTTTTACAGAATTTTTAACCGCCTTCAAGATTTCAAAAGAGTAGTTTGATATTCCATAACTCCGTCATTTCTGAACCGATTTTGAAAATTATTTTTTTGTTTGAATTTATATGTATATATACAGATTGGTCCCGTTTTTGTCAAAACTCAGTTCTGATGATGGAATCCATGAGGAATCGAGGGAACTCTTCAAATGTGAAAGGCATACATATAGTGATTTTTGTATTTTCTGTAACAAATCAAGCATTTACATTTAAAAAAGTGACATTTGATGAAGTGGAACTGCTGATGATGATCAGAATGGAACTCTTCAACGACGCATAGTACACGTTTGGCGATTTCTCCTCTTCGCTGTGTTTGTTAAGTAAATTAGATTTTCAAGACAATTTTTTGTCAGGTTCGAGTCCTGACGATGGGGTCCATGAGGGATCGAGTGAACTCTTCAAATGTGAAAGGCATACATATAGTGATTTTTGTATTTTCTTTAACAAATCATGCAATCAAGTGCCATTTGATGAAGTGGAACTGCTGATGATGATCAGAATGGAACTCTTCAACGACGCATAGTACACGTTTGGCGATTTCTCCTCTTCGCTGTGTTTGTTAAGTAAATTAGATTCTCAAGACAAATTTTTGTCAAGTTCGAGTTCTGACGATGGGGTCCATGAGGACTCGAGGGAACTCCTCAAATGTTAAAGGCATATATATAGTGATAAGTATTTTCATTAACAAATCAAGTATTTACATTTGTAGAAGTGACATTTGATGAAGTGGAATTGCTGATGATGTGTCAGAACGGAGCTATTCAAAGATGCATAGTTCACGTTTGGCAATTTGTTCTCTTTGCCACGCAGTTAGGTTTTCAAGGCACATTTTTATATTTCTATCCTATTTAGTTTTTTTTAATAATTATCTAGTGCTCTATTTCATGCATGGTTTGATTTTTTATGTTTAAAAAAACTAACTAGGTAGTTAGTCAAGAAAACAAATATCAACAACCAACCAGGTAGACGGTAAGGAAAAAAATATAACAACGAACCAACTAGGTTGTTGGTTACGAAAAGAAAATACTAACCGTCCACCTAGGTGGACAGACTGGTTTGTCGGCTAGTAATAGACGATATCTAAATACAGTCGAATACCCTATTGCGGCTAGGTATCTTACCAGTAAACCATAGGGTAAATCTGAAATGTGTCAAGGTGGGTGCAGTGGCAAAAAAAAATGTTACCTCCTTTTCTATATAATGAGGCGTAGGACGCTGTCTTTTTAATTTCATTGTATGGAATCTCAAATCAACAATAATCTCAATGAAGTCGGTTTTTTTTTCTTAAAAATTATATGTATATTAGTCATAGCCGGCCGTTTGAATTTGTTCGTTTTTGTAATTAAATATTATAAAAGTTAGGAGCGAAAAACAGGTTTCATACAATTTTTTAATGCTCTTGACTCTTATTATATTAAAAAAAACGGTCGGATTTTCACAATAAAATTGTGAAAATGTTTTCAAAAATTTTAATATCCAGAGAGGAAAATGGGGACTACGTTTGTATGGTAAGGCGGTTTCAGGGCGGTCGTCCCCTTTCGTCTTAACCTCCACCAATGCCAACACTGTGGACCATACAGATACAGCAATGAGGACGAGTTAGTACTGTGGACCACATAGGAACGTGGGCAAGATAGGAAAGTGACGATGTAGGAATGTTGTCGAATCAGAACTGTGGAGTTGTGGACCATTTAGCAATAATTACAAGTTATGAAGGGGACGAAATATTGTGGACGAATCGATCCGGAGCCTTTTTTGCGTG
Source organism: Cydia pomonella (assembly GCF_033807575.1). Taxonomy (NCBI): domain Eukaryota; kingdom Metazoa; phylum Arthropoda; class Insecta; order Lepidoptera; family Tortricidae; genus Cydia; species Cydia pomonella. Next base: position 21,549,487 of record NC_084704.1, read on the forward strand.
TGTAGCAATCGGTACAATCTGATGTCCTTATTTATAGCCTCAGATGCTTCTTCTGCCAACTCTCCTATTGACAACAGTGAAGGGCTTTTAATAGCAGAGCCGTCCCCTAAAATTTTGCGCACAGAGGTTAGCATACTTGCCGCCTCTGTACTAATCAAGCACATATACGACGCCTGGGAACACTCGCTAGATGCTTTAGGTGTCTTCTGCGATCTGTCCAAAGCATTTGATTGCGTGGAGCATGACACACTTCTACACAAGCTGAAGCACTACGGTCTGTCAACGGAAGCTCTAAGCCTTGTTAAGTCTTACTTAAACCAAAGAACCCAGAAAGTGGTTGTAAATGGAACGGAGTCTACTGGAATGACTGTAAAGCTCGGAGTTCCACAGGGTTCAATTTTGGGTCCTTTTCTCTTCCTTGTATATATAAATGATCTGCCGAACCTTGTAAAACATAAATGTGAGATAGTCTTATTTGCTGATGACACCTCACTAATTTTCAAAGTTGACAGGAAACTGAGCGATTATAGCCAAGTCAATGAAACTTTGGAAAAGGTACTAGAATGGTTCACAGCAAATAACTTACTTCTTAATGCGAAAAAGACGAAATGTGTCAAATTTTCGCTGCCGAATGTAAGAAAATCTGAAACTATCATCACATTAAATGGCGAAACGCTGGACCTTGTCGAGAATACGGTTTTTCTGGGCCTTACTTTAGATAGTAAACTGCAATGGGCCCCTCACATATCTGCCCTGGCGAAAAGGTTGAGCTCTGCCGCGTATGCAGTAAGAAGAATCAGGCAGTTTACTGACGTGGAGACAGCTCGCCTAGTTTACTTCAGTTACTTTCACAGTATTATGTCTTATGGCATACTGGCGTGGGGCAAAGCAGCTGACATAGAAACCATCTTCGTTCTTCAGAAGAGGGCAATCAGATCTATTTATAACATGGCTTCTCGTGACTCACTGAGAGAACGATTCAAGGAAATAGATATTCTCACAGTAGCTTCACAATACATACTAGATGTGATAATGTATACGCATAAGAATATAAAGTCCTTTAAGAAACTGTCCGATATCCATAGTTATAATACGCGAAATAAACATAAGTTAGTAGTCTCCAAGTTTCGTCTACAGAAAGTTAAAAAATCGTTCATGGGAAACTGTGTAACATTTTATAACAAAGTACCCTTAGAGGCATGGAACCTGCCCTATACTTCATTCAAGCAATACGTCAAAAATGCACTTCTCAAAAAGGGATACTATAAAATAGATGACTACTTGGGAGACACGGAATCATGGCCAAGTATCCAGTCTCAAAAGCTGTAATAGTTTTGCGTGCAGTGTCCCGGAGAGGCATATGGCGCTGTTGTTTCTAGCTGTTCAACCTTATGTATTAATGTTTGTTATGTTTTAGTTATTTTGATGATGACATTGACATATTAAATACATAGTAGTTATGTATTCTGTAGAACTAGTTTTAAGATTGTTAGCTTAACAGTCTCTTGACGTGAAATATGTATTTCATACAATTTTTTATTTTTTTTATTCTTTGACATTTGGAGAACCTTTACACCTCCAAATCTTATTATTGTGTATTATTATTTTTCTCAGACCGTGGGGACCTTATACATCTCCAAACTTAATGTATTAACCGTGGAGACTATACGTCTCTGTCATATTGTATAATATACTTGACTTGGTACATACTAGTTATGTACAGAATGTAGCATTAGTTTATGAGACTGCTAGTTTAACAGTCCAGACGCGGTTTATTTATTTAGTATAAATTTTATTTTGACACTTGGAGAGACTTTACACCTCCAAATTTTATTAGTATTAGTACTCTGACATTGGGGACCTTTTACATCTCCAGATTTAATGTGTTTTTAACCATAGAGACTATACATCTCTATTGTATTGTATTAATTATTTATTTTAAGATTATTATAATGTAATGTTTACCCAGGTATTGGCTGTTGTATTTATAAATGTTGTTATGTATTTTTCATGTCACTATATGATGTTACTATAAATGTTGTATTGACTTGTAAAAGAGCCCTTGAGGCCTACTTGCAAAATAAATTTTTGAATTTTGAATTTTGAATTTTTGAATTTTGCATATAGTACCAACGGTCTATTAAATTATTATCAATCTTGTCATTTCTGATTACATTTCGGGGTTTAAAAAAAAACACTGGTGACATTCCTGTAGAAATTTTGACTAAATCTTAGAGATATGAAGATATAAGATATACGTGAAGACTCATAAACACGGCTGTTATCTGAAATAACAATAAACAAAACTTCTGACCCAGTATGAAAACTAAAATTAACATCTTAACTAAAAATCTATGGGGGTCCAGGCAGGAGGAGTCAAGTGTAAACAGCGGTATAGTCAGTTAAATAATGAACATTTATTGAAATGTATCGTCGTCTTATATACTATTCCTAAACCTACGAAAAAATAGAAAGATAGGTATCTTAGAACTACAGAATCTAATCTACCCTTTGACGTAAATCGCACCTCTCTAGAGTGCGATGGCATATCTTCTATCCCGCTCACAATCGCCGGTTGCATGAAGTGGGTAGTAGAAAATACAGCAATTCAGGACTACCGCAGAGAATGTCGCTTGCGAGAGTAGCACGCCCTGTCTTCCATCTCGCTCCAACCGCTGCATAAATACGTGCGCGCCGCCTGCGCGCACCTCAGTTGCGTCCGGCCGTCGATGCGAGCGCATGTCCCATAAATCTTAACTGAGAAAATAATCTGCCATCTCATTTTTATCATTTCGGTTAATTAGAGTCAATGTAATTTTATAGAACAGCTGTTTTGTTTTCACATATTAATATATTATTTATAGTATATACATTAGTGTTGAGTTGCTCACTCGTGAGGCACCTCATTTGTACCACTCACTTTGTTAAATTGTCGCAGAACTTCACACCGCATAAATGTCATACATCACTCCTCAATTAATTTTACTCATTTACTCGCGCGCATCACACACAGCTCTTACCACTCAAACACTTCAAATTTAAAAAAAAACTCTCAGCCTTTCAAACTCACTCGCGTTCCTCACAACTCGCAAGAGAGTCGCGAGGCGCTCGGTGCTCGCCGACATTCAAATGAAGAAATGAGTCATTGACGTCATCGTATTCATCGCTCATACTATCAACTGCCCAACTACAAACCTTATTGCAAGGACAAAAGGTCCACCGAGAAATGCGTTGTGTTTGTACCATTCACTCGCCTCACTGTGACATCCCCTCAAAAATCCTTTCAAAATGAAACAATGAATTGGATTTACCGAAAGAGGGAGTGAGACAGACACGCGCCGTGCTTCAATAACACCTCATCGAAAATACGTTAAACATGAAACACGAAAGAAAACAAGCGTAAGCGTCCGCAAGCTTACATACATATTACGCCATTTTGATCCTAGCATTGCTAAGTTACTTGTCAAAAGCGAAAAATCTAAGTCATCAAAGAACCTACCGAAGAAAGTTTTTTTTCTCTGTCGCACTTGTAATTTCATACGTAAGTGCGACAGCAAAGCAAAACTTCGTGGTTCGCGGTAGGCCTCCATATTTGTTAGCTATTATTGTACTAACGCGCATACCAGTATAACCTGACCTCAAGACTCATATTGCTGGTGTCATGTATAATCTGAATCAATTAGACTGGACAGTGAAATGGTTACTTGATAAGCGATTGAAATGCCAACCAAGTCTCACTGGGCATTTACGAAGCTTGCTTAAAAACAGTTATCGTTTAAGAGACCAAAATATTATTTAAATTATTGAAATATAATATAGTGGCGTACACAAAATATGATAATTTACATTAGTTTATTAATAAAAAAAGTAAATATAATTTGTATAGGTGAAATAAACATGTGCATTTTAACGATTTGAATTTGTAATACTTTTTGTTAACGTGCTTCGTAAACTATTTCGATCATTTATGATTTTGACATATTTATAATACGAGAAACTCGAAAAAGTTGTTCGTAATCTTTAGTTGTGTTTTATAAATAGTGATCAGTGACCATTCTTATAATTATGCCAAAAAAACAATATATTAACATTGTTTTCGCGATAAAATATACCTGTGGGTCTTTCGTTGTGTCTTTTGCATACAAAAATCAAGTGTATATTACACGCCGGTGGCATTACCGCGCGAACGTTATTGAGGCTTTCGTTTGTTATCATATTACAATGATATTATTACTGATAAATTATGAGGTGGTAAGTTAGTAATTTCTATATAATAATGGTACAAAAAATATTGGATTTGTTCTCCTTAGTTTGTTAATTGTTTGTTTGGTTGTTTATGGTTAGTATTTATTTCAATATATGAATGTTAAACTTAAAATGATATCAAGTAGCAAAAATTGATACTGAACAATCTAACAATAAAAATAATAAACTGCTAAATTAGAACAAGTTTCATAAAAGCATCAAATTATGTTGCAATAGGATGTATGTACTTTAACTCCTTAGTTTGATTCTTAAATGTATGTCTTCTGTTGTTAAAGTTCTGTTTTAAACCTCCAGAATTGCACTCCAATTAAATATTTAAAAGGAAGTTTAGCAATGCCTAAATATGTATTTACATTAAACATGGTTTGCTGCCGTTGGAGTTGATGGAATAGTCGATGCTGCAAAACTGCTAGTACCTCTCCTCATTTGAAGTAAGACATTGTAACACCTCATTTTAGAGAATGAGGTACTCATACAAACTCATTTTAAATTGATGTCCTACCCATCACTAATATACATTAATATGCCAAATAATTACACATACTTTTATCTTGAATATCCATTGCAGTTTTAAGTAGTTGACTGTTAGATATGTATGCATGTGTGAGTGCGCGCCGCTGTGTTTGTAACCTGTTCTGTAATGCATTATAATAAATCAGTGTTAAACTGGCTCGCTTGTTTGATGGTCGTGCACCCTCCCGTAGCACCCCCTTGCGCAGATCCAACACGTGGCGACGTTCGGACTCACGTTTAAAAAATAATTATGGCCACGGGAGCAACGTTTGGCGTTCTTTCGACATTTGATCACATTTCGCAGGACTGGATCAGCTACAAATCTCGGCTAAGTCAATGGTTTATTGCCAACGAGATACATGAGCGGACCGACAAGTCCGCGGTCAAGCGAAGAGCGATTTTGTTAAGTGCATTAAGTGAATCATCGTTTAAGTTAGCTAGTGACCTGGCATTGCCCAATAAAGTGGAGGAATTGGAGTACGCAAAAATAATTAAAATCCTCGATGACCACTTTACTCCAAAGCGACTCGGCTTCGCGGAGAAATCTACCTTTTATTCGGCAACGCAACGGCCAGGTGAAAGTCACACTCAATGGGCAGCCAGGATTAGAGGGTTGGCGGCACATTGCGGGTTTAAGAATTTGGAAGAAGCTTTGCTAGATAAATTTATCATGGGCATGGCGGCGGGACACGAAAAGGATAAGCTGTTCGCACAGAATCAACAGGAGCTGACCTTGGCCAAGGCTATCGACTTGGCAGAGAGCGTACGGTGCGCGCGCCGCGCCACCGCCGCGCAGGCTCCGGGGGCGAGCGCAGCGGGCAACTCGCAGTGGGATCCCGACGTCGTGCCGGACATACCGTCGTCGACGTCTGAAGCCGTCGCGCCCGCGACTACGAGTCCTTGCGCTGCAACGCCTGCTGCTGGCGAGCAGCCACCATCACAGCCCGAAGAGGGAGAGAGACTGGATGTAACTGCCAGACCACTAGACCAAGACCCGGCCCAGACCGGAGGTCCGACGACACCAACTGTCGACTACGTCGCTAGGCGACGATATGCATCAGCCCTCAGTTCACCACTCCTCCCCAAGTGCAGGACTCTAATTATGATACCGAGTAATTAGCTTTAGGTTAAGGTCATTGTAATTGTACTAAGGTATATTTCTAGCTATAAGAGGGAGGGATGTTAGATATGTATGCATGTGTGAGTGCGCGCCGCTGTGTTTGTAACCTGTTCTGTAATGCATTATAATAAATCAGTGTTAAACTGGCTCGCTTGTTTGATGGTCGTGCACCCTTCCGTAGCACCCCCTTGCGCAGATTCATCGCAGATTCAACAAGATGCCCTTGTACGAGAATAACATAAAAACAACACGCGGAAAATTGCATTAACAACTGATAAGGAGATTGCAGGTTATACATAGTTAAACTTACGAGGGTGATAAGTTGATAACGGAATGACGATAATTAGTAGATGCACTTTATTCATACCTGATTGCCGTTTAGACATTGTAAATGCCTAAACGATTACTATACATGATAAATGATAATAATAATATTATTAGCGGGTTAGGCGATCCGGATGGGATAATAAAATGCTATTATCGATCGATCCGCTAGGCACAATAGCATCCAAACTATAATCTGACAAAATTTCAATCGGAATGAGAAGACAATTTCTTTACGTGTTTAAGTGGCTGCCGTTCCTCAACCCACCAAAGGAGCAGCAGCTGACGTCCACGAGCGTTCATTAAACATCGCCCTTAACCAATACGAGTTATCGAACGGGATGCGGTGGTCATGGAAATCTGTTCCTGGCTCGCGGGCTATACCGACTCTGTTGCGTGCTTTGGTCACAGCGTAAGGCTCTACATTATCTACATATTTTATAGTGGGTAAGCTCTGTATTACCAATTAGCTAACTACTTATAGATAGCTGACAACCTCCATACAAAGCCATCCAAATCTATAGCGTCATCTAGTGAGCACTCCGAGAGGGTAAAAAAAAAAATCGATTGCTAATAATAAAATCTATGCCCGAAATAATTTGATTACCTACGCTTTTATTTCATTGTACTTTTACTTTCTGATACTAGTGATTAAGCTCGTGCCATTGCTTCCTGTACGATGCAACCCTAGAGGCTCCAGAATGCAAGGAACGAAAGTAAATACAAAGAAGGTTCGCTTGCGCATTTTTAGGGTTCCGTAGACAACTAGGAACCCTTATAGTTTCGTCATGTCCATCTGTCCGTCTATCTGCAGCTTTGCTCCGTGATCGTTAGTACTACATAAATCATGCATGGCGAGAGAACGGTTAAATAAAAACTACAAAAAAATTGAAGGGTACGCTCCCATACAAAATGTTTTTTTTTTCGCTTTAACCCACTAGTGTGGGGTATCGTTGGAGTAGGTCTTTCAAAATTGGTAAGGGTCTCCAACTACCATTTTTGGATAAAGTGAATATTTTCGTATATAGTCGATCTGAAAGAAAAATAATATGTGTACCCCCCTCCCTCCTCCCCCTGTATCTTTGGAATCATGGGTACAAAAAATATAAAAAAAGCTGAATAAATACTTTCAATGAAAACTATAGCGAACATAATTAATCCAGCAGCCGTTTGAGTTCTTGCAAAAAGTCTTAACTTCTTAGTAAAGAGACGTACAAAGCAAAGCGCTGCGAAAGTAGGTAGTCCGTTTTGTTTTCAATGTACATGATACGAATAATAGCCGCCGTTTAGCCTATTTTGACAGAATGGTTACTACGGAACCCTACACTGAGCATGGCCCGACATGCTCTTGGCCAATTATTTGTACGATACACACTTTTCTAATTTTTTTGAGCAACTTTGATTCAGTTTACTTTTATTTACTTACCTCATTAAGTCTTTGAGCGATAACTTCACAGGCTGTGACTCCGTCGCGACCCTGACTGAGCACCCTGTTCAGGATATCCGGGATCCACATGTAAAGACCGTTTAAACTGCAAATGTATTGTCCAAAATGTTAAAATTATATGACAACTGTTTCGGAATCATATAGGTATGTAATGAATGATAATCGTGTAGGATGTTATTGATATTAGGTACTAAAACAGTTTGTATAAATGTATAACAGTTGAATATGGTATATATAATTATATTTACTTAATGGCAAATAAGTATGTAAGGCAATGTTAAAGCGCGCACGGCTTGCCTCATTGAGGTTCAAAAATATAAATAAATAATAAATATAAATATTTTTGGGACAATCTTACTCAGATCGCCCAACCTAGCCCCAAACTAAGAAAAGCTTGTACTATTGCGTACTGGGCGACGATATACACACGTATAGATAAATACATACTTATATAACATACAAAACATGCATAACCCATCCATCTGTGTTCATCACACAAATAAATGCCCTTACCGGGATTCAAACCCGGGATAATCGGCTTCATAAGCAGGGTCACTACCCACTAGGCCAGCCCGGTCGTCAAAACTTATCATTTATAAAGTTTATCACGGTAGGTTATACATGGGTTATACAGTGATAGCAATAAAGTGGCTCACTTTCAATATCAATAATTAAAAAATAATACCTACTTACGTAGAAAACACTCCGAACAGTAGGAAGCCATTCAGAGCCATCCATTTTGCGTACGGTGGTCTCATTAGAGGCAAGGACTGAACCTTAAGTGAGGTGAAGAAACCGACCTTTTCTTTCTTAGAGTCTTCGACAACTTTAAGCACCTTGATCTGAAATTATGCATTTTATCGCGTCCGGTATTTAAACTTTTTCTTTTTTATAGTAGCAATATATTTAACACTTTGGTAGTCACAACTATTATTTATTTTTCCAATTCTAATTTTAACTTACCGGAAATTCCGCCTTCGACTTTCCTTTATTCGAAGCGTACATTGTCTCTAGAACTTCTAGGGCCTCGTCATATCTCCCTTGTGAAACCAAATACTTGGGGCTCTCGGGGCCGAATGTCATCAGGAAAGCGGCGAGGATGAAGAACGCCGAATACACGATAACCAGAACTCGCCACGAGCGAAATGTGTATACGCCAAACTCAGCTCTGAAGGGCAGCGGAATAATGCCCCAGGCTAGTACTGCAAGCAAAAAGAGTTTTTTCATGTGGGGCTATTAATGAGTTTTACTTTATGGCGATCTTCACATTGGTTGCGGATCCACAATTTCTATTATAGGTTTGTGTATAGCGCTATCTTGCTCACATACCAGAGTGGCTAATGCGAAAAACTAAAATCGAAATTTCGTTATCTGCCTCTCTCCTGCCTATCTACTCTCTATATTCGTCCTATAGAGTGACAGATAACGAACTTTCGATTTTAGTTTTTCGCGGTAGGCCCTCAGAACGGCATGCGTAATCGCATCGGTGTGATAATCGCATATAGATGTCGTGGAAGGATATATTTAAATTACTAGTTACTATATAGTTTGAGGCAATGGAATGCAAGTGCACCCGGTTTGACGTAAATAGGTACGTAGATGCTGCTGAGGAATTGCAAATGACAATATATGAGGAGTGTCTTTTCAAAAGTGCTTATTTGTATTTTTCTTTTTTCAGTTTTGTATATAATATAAAATTACGCATTTTCATTTAAATTAAAACTCTAAAAAGACTTTTCTTGTTTTCTAAGATTAAATTCAAATATCGAAGTTGAGATCAAAAGGAGCTTATTTCATCCTATGACATACAGTGTTTCTTGGACGATAATGTTATTGCACTTAGGTTATCTTCTGACTCAGTCAGTACCTCTGTAACAATAAGTTGTAAACATGTTTATTTATAATAAGTTGTAAAGGTTCATTTAAACCAATTAAATCATTAAAAAAAAACCGACCAAGAGCATGTCGCGCCATGCTCAGTGTAGGGTTCCGTAGTTACCCTTCCGTCACAATAAGTTAAACTGGAGCTATTAGTATAGTAGATTCTTGACCAAGGGATGAAATGGTACCTTTCACCCGAGTTAAACATAATAGACAAATGGCGATGATTTTTTCCTTAGGACTTACTTGCAATCGAGACTTTGCATGTCTAAAGATAAATATCTCACAGCTAAATACCGCCTGTTGTCTGCCTCTATCATTAATCAGTTTTTTTTTTTTTAATAAGTAAAATGCTATAATAGTTAACGGAAAATATCAATCACTCATAACACTATGTATTGTCACCTGACCCCTAGCACGACTTGCTTTGTCGTCCTAACTTACTTGAAGTCGCGCGCGGCAACACAACTCATGCTAGGGCGTCTATAACATCAATTGGAAATTATTTTAAAAATACTTGTGTACCTACATTGGCCTTTGACAACATTTCATTGTTTGACTAATTAGTCTAATAACTCATGGATAATTATAAGTACTGTTGTACTCGCACTGTTTCGGATCCCATTCTCATTGAAGTCGCATAATGTACTTATCTAAACGAATGCAGGTTCACCAATATATGTATTATCGCCAAATAATACTTACAAGGTACTAAAGCGGATCCAAGGGTCTGCATAGCGTTCGTAATGGAGAGAGCCAAGTCCCTATGTTCCTGGGGAAGAATCTCCCCGATAAAAGTGTATGGTGCTGCTGCCGGACATGCCAAACTGGAATAATAGTGTCAAATTAAAAAAAATGTGAAGTTTTTTTATAGGTTTTGCGTGATTTGTATAGGTATATCATCGGTGTTTTATTGTTATTAATAAAACAGGATAGTAGGTTAGTGGGGTAGAAGAATGAGTGCCTCCTTATACGTTGCGTTTGCTACATGCGTATAGGTATTAGAGTTAGACCAAGATTAGTTGACAGCGATTTTGATAGCCCAGACAATGCAAGTATTATTTTAAACGCCAAACATCTATGAAATTATGACGTTTACTTAACACCTGCACAGGCTGGGCTATCAACATCGCTGCCAACTTATCTTGGTCTGACTCTAGCACGCAGTATTATGATTAGAATATATATTGATAAGAAGGTACATGGTTAACCGTATTTATCAAGCATGTGAACGTCTTTACAGGCAGACGTCGGTAGGTATGTAGATAAGCAGGTGAACTACTTATTATTACGTAATTAATCCAACTCCATTAATCTATATCAGCAGTTCCAATTACACAATATTTTTGTTTTGGAGACTGCACTTGCAGAACCTACATGTTTATGTTCCACAATATTCTAATCCTACTAATAAGTACGTACCATATTGAAGCGAGGAATTTGCATGTGGTAAAGCTGATGAGCTCCGGCATGAATGCCGAGAGTATTCCGAAGGCTCCACAAAGAAGAGAGCTGTAGATGACCACTGTCTTACGGCCTCGCGTGTCCACGAGGTAGCCCCAAGGGAACGAAGTCACGACAACCGCTGGAAATTGCAACTAAATAAGTTAATTCGTCAATTACCGCTTCATTGTAAAGAAAACCGATATGGATAAAGACTTAAAAGGTATTGCTTAATCTACTTATTGTTTGATGAAATAGTTCAGTCAATCGTGCCCTTGGCCCTGTGCAAGATATTCTTTTGTCTCTTGGTCATTATTAGAACACTGGACATAAAGGTTACATTTCCTTTGATTCAGGTAGTGGCGGGTTTACCCAGAAAACGTCTTGTCGAAAATAAACAGTCCTTGTTATGGTGGTTACCTCCCTTTTATTATTGTCACAAAAAAATAAAACCGATTTCAAAAAGGATAAGATAAGATATTATCCTATTTAAGTATATGCGCAACAAACTGATATGTTTGAAATTGGTACCAAGCCAATTTTTTTAAGATTGCCATGATTTTGGTGCGATTCGATATGGATGCGGCTAATGTGCGGTGGATTGCCTTCCATGCTATCAAATTGATCGAACAGACGAACGGTAAACGCTACGGACAGCGCCAAGGTGGTTCTCCCGTGTGTTGTTTAGGTATCTACAGAAAGTATGTCTATTGCCGTAGTATTTTTTAAGAAAAATTCACTAATTTTCGAAGTGTCTTTAGCACGCAAACGTTGGATTTGGAGTGAGGTATTTGCTGTCCCTCATCGATACTTTTACATCTCATGAATACACCCACTTATACTTAATTTCTAAACATAAAGGAATTCAATAAACATTTACAGGGCGTAAGCCTTTTACTTTACCTACCTACATGCTAACTTTCAGCAAAATTAGTTCAGTTGTTTCGCCGTGAAGAGGTGACAAAGAAACAATCAGAGTTACTTTCACATTTATGACATTAGTACACCTAACCCTTCTATCGCCAATCCCCTATCCCCCAACCCCAGACCGCTTAACTCCCAACCACCGACCACTCGGCTCCCAACCACTAAACTCCTTAACATCCCAGGTTCACTCCATGAAATTGATGGTATTCGAGGAGAACATACATAAAAAAAATTGTCACAACCGAATACAGAACCTCCGCCTTCTGGGAAAGGAATTATGTTAAATGCATAACTATTCAATTATTATTTTTTTAAATCCCCTACGCTATTTGCCAATAACATCCATTTAATGGCAAAAATGCCTCACATCATTTTGGAAAAGACTAGACACTCTTCAAACTGCTGGATCGCTTTCTATGAGACATAGCTAAGAACCACCGCAAGAAAACTCGCTTTCACGTAAAAAAACCGCATCGAAATCGGCCCATCCGTCGGAGAGCTACGATGCCACAGACAGACATTGGCGTTAAACATATGTACAATGTGTAGGTAGACGTATAGTGGAGCCGTTAACCACGTATAGTACGATGAATTTTATCAACATTCACCCCCCATAGCTATGTTTTTTCTCAACCATTTTAAAACTGCACCCTTTCAAAATTTTATGGTGCCATACCCTACTGCACTTGATTAATGTACCATTATCTGCGCATTTACTTATCGCACATCTAAAAAATATTAATTATTCGATAACTTATGAATTAGGGCATAAATTGGAAGCATAAATGTCATAATAACACATATAACAAATATAAAAAAGCGGCCAAGTGCGAGTCGGACTCGCGCATGAAGGGTTCCGTACCATTTATGACGTATTAAAAAAATCTACTTACTAGATCTTGTTCAACATTTTACCACTTTGGACACACATTTTACCACTTTGGAAGTGTCTCTCGCGCAAACTATTCAGTTTAGAAAAAAATGATATTAGGAACCTAAATATCATTTTTGAAGACCTATCCATAGATACCCCACACGTAAATGTTTGATGAAAATTTTTTTTTAAATTTTTATGACGTATTAAAAAAAAACTACTCACTAGATCTCGTTCAAACCAATTTTCGGTGGAAGTTTGCATGGTAATGTATATCATATATTTTTTTTAGATTTTTAATTCTGTTATTTTAGAAGTTACAGGGGGACACACACACACACACACACACATTTTTTCACTTTGGAAGTGTCTCTCGTGCAAACTATTCAGTTTAGAAAAATATGATATTAGGAACCTAAATATCATTTTTGAAGACCTATCCATAGATATCCCACACGTATGGGTTTGATGAAAAAAGATTTTTTTTTTTAATTTTATGACTTATTAAAAAAAGAACTACTTACTAGATCTCGTTCAAACCAATTTTCGGTGGAAGTTTGCATGACAATGTATATCATATATTTTTTTTAGATTTTTCATTCTGTTATTTTAGAAGTTACAGGGGGGGGACACACATTTTTTCACTTTGGAAGTGTCTCTCGCGCAAACTATTCAGTTTAGAAAAAAATGATATTAGAAACCTAAACATCATTTTTGAAGACCTATCCATAGATATCCCACACGTATGGGTTTGTTGAACCTATCCGAACCTAACCTATCCATAGATAACCCATACGTGTGGGGTATACGTATTAGTACGGTCGCCAAGCCGCTCAGAGGCCAGATTTAATTGACTCAGCTCGGCCTTACCCACAACCGGTATCAATGTGTTCGGACAGTTCTCCTGATCACCGTACATGCGGTAGTAAAGCGGAAAAATGGTGGAGGGGATAGTAATGACGTCACAAAGATGGCGGCCGGACCTATTCTTTTTGGCGGTGTATCTCGAAAACCACTTAACCGATTTTAATCATCGAGGTGTCAAATAATAGCTTATATTATGGAGATTATTTCCTTTTCTACAAACATTTACGTGAAACCTATAGGAAAAAAAATAATCATTAAAAACAGTTTTTTTATAAAATTATTATTTTTTATTTTGTAAAAATCTCCGTAAATATTAGCATTTCGCAAATTTTGTTTAATATAAAACATATTGATTCATTATCAAGGAATATAATGAGCCTTAAAACATACAGATCGAGTAATAAACAATGAAGCTACACTCATTTATTTGCGCATGGGTAACGATAACTGGCTTTTACCGGTCGAAACTGTGGTGACTGTTACGATACGTATTGAATGGAATTTATAGAGTATCGGTTTTATCTACTGAAATTATAATTAAAATTATAAAAACCAGACACAATAATGTTACCTTACTTCGACGTTTAGTCTCTTTTTTCGTCTTAATCGTAGGTAGGTACATATTTCTTTTTACTTAAAAATTTTATACAGGGTGAACTTTTAACCACCAGTCATACTCTGCGCAGCGACTTTATAGGTCATACTTAACAACTTTTACTATGGGACCAATTCCGAAATCGCGAAAAAAATTTTGACTGTCCCATATAAAGGTGCGACCAACTTTACCAGACCAACACTTTTCCAAACTGAGCTACAGCTGTCCGATGAAGTTAAGTACTTAGGACTAACTCTCGACAATAAACTCAATTGGAACAACCACATCAACAAACGGATAGACAAGGCGGGAGTTGTCTTCTGGCAGTGCAGAAGGATGATTGGTAAGAGGTGGGGACTCAACCCGAAAATTACCCTCTGGCTCTATAAGACGATAATCCGCCCCTTACTCTGTTACGGTGCTCTGGTTTGGTGGCCAAGAACAAACCTAGGCAACGTACGAGACAAACTACAAAGACTTCAAAGGCTCGCATGCGCGGCCACCACTGGCTGCACGAGGTCTACCCCGACTGCAGCCATGGAGGTCATGCTAAACCTTCCACCGCTGCACCTACACATACAGCAAGAGGCCAGTCTCTCAGTGGTAAGGTTGCGAACCCTCAAGATATGGTCTAACATCACAGTGAGCTCTTCACACAAAATGCCTGGAAAAGGTGTATGACGAATTTCCAGTGCTTAGGTCAGGCACGGACCGGATTCACAAACAAGCTATCTTCGATAAAAGGTACAAAATACAGTTATATGAGGACGACAATCATGAAGGACTCAATCCCCGGGAGCTGAGAATCTTCACTGATGGGTCCAAAACAGACAGCGGATCGGGCTCTGGAACCTTCTCAGAAGACCTGAACATGTCGATCACCACTCCGCTAGGAGCCCATAACTCGGTATTCCAAGCTGAGTGCATGGGCATCATAAACGCGGCGGCTGCCATCACTGCAAGGAAGGTAGTAGGATCCTCCATCCGCATACTCTCCGACAGTAGAGCAGTCTTAATGGCTCTAAATAGCCATATAGTTACATCCAAACTTATACACGAATGCCACGAACGACTAATGGAGGTATGTCATAATAACAAGATCACCCTACAATGGATCAAGGGACACAGTGGATCCCGAGGTAACGATGCTGCGGACGAGCTTGCCAGGCAAGGATCGAATGCGGGGGCGATTGGTCCGGAACCGATTCTTCCGATACCATTTAGCAAGGTACGCTCAATGCTGCTGGCACGTACAGGGAAACTACACACAGAACACTGGCTGAACCAGACTGGATGCAGACAGGCAAAAGAAGCCATGCCTGGCATCAACGGAAAACTCACAAGGGCGCTCCTGCAACTAGGGAAGGTCCGACTGAGTATGGTAACCAGTGTCATAACAGGTCATGGACTATTTAACAAACATCTTTTCACAACAGGTGTCACAGACAGTCCCCTGTGCCGAGGTTGCATGGAGACAGAAGAAACAGCCTCTCACGTGGTGCTGGAATGCAGCGGAGTGACTCCATGCAGGGCTAAACATCTCGGATCTCCGAGAGACCTCCCCGAGGTCCTACTCAACATCAAAGGTTTGATAGGATTCCTCGAGGAGCTGGGCTGGCAGGACTAGCCCACCCCCAACATATCACGCAAAATAGGCGCAAGTCGTCGAGTTGCGGAAAAATCGCCCGAATACAATACAATACAATACAATACAAGGTGCGACCAGACCGCAGCTTAAAAAACGGTCACGATACGGAATCGCAGTGACGCGTCGTATGCGTACCGTTTTTGACGCATGCTCCCCACACCGCTGTTTAAAAAACGGTGACGGTACGGAATCGCAGTGACGTGCTTCACGCGAATCTTTTTGTTCGCAAAACAGTTGCGTCTTTTACGTCACCGGTACGGTGTCTGCCATAAGATCTCCGTGTAATATTTTTTGCGATTTTTACGCAGTTCAATTTACGGTGCGTCAGCTTATTTTAAGCAGCGGTGTGGCGAGCATGCGTCATGGACCCGGGTACGTCCTTAAACTACGTCCAAAAGAGAGGTATGGGCATTGTGAATGTCATCTCGCTTTGTGTGGTAGGGCACAGCCAGTGGGTGTCATTCCAGATCCAAATTTTCTTGCGTGATTCGGCATTAGTCCCATAATAAAAGTTGTTCAGTATGACCTGTAAAGTCACTGCGCAGAGTATGGCTGGTGGTTAAAATTTCATCTTATACCTATATTCGACACAAGTAGTAAGTACTTACAGACCAACTATGATACACATTTTGCCTGTATAGTGATACATAGTGAATAAATTAATAGCTGATTTAAAAAATAAAACAAAAATAACAAATAGCATGTTATTTAATTCAGTAATCACTAATCAGTCTTAAACAATGAACATCATACTTTTAGATTAGACAACAAAATGTATATTTATACTGTGTTTCGACTTGAAAGATTTTACTGCTTTAAAACATAAGACAAACCTACCAACCAAATGTATAAAAAAAAATGTTTTTTGTGATTATTATTTTCCTATAGGTTTCACGTAAATGTTTGTAAAAAGGAAATAATCTCCATAATATAAGCTATTAGTTGACACCTCGATGAATACAATCGGTTAAGTGGTTTTCGAGATACACCGCCAAAAAGAATAGGTCCGGACGCCATCTTTGTGACGTCATTACTATCCCCTCCCACCATTTTTCCGCTTTACTACCGCATGTACGGTGATCAGGAGAAACGCCCGAACACATTGATACCGGTTGTGGGTAAGGCCGAGCTGAGTCAATTAAATCTGGCCTCGGAGCGGCTTGGTT
Organism: Cydia pomonella; assembly: GCF_033807575.1. Classification (NCBI taxonomy): domain Eukaryota; kingdom Metazoa; phylum Arthropoda; class Insecta; order Lepidoptera; family Tortricidae; genus Cydia; species Cydia pomonella. The sequence goes on from NC_084704.1 coordinate 21,566,558, forward strand.
AAAAGTTCACCCTGTATAAAATTTTTAAGTAAAAAGAAATATGTACCTACCTATGATTAAGACGAAAAAAGAGACTAAACGTCGAAGTAAGGTAACATTATTGTGTCTGGTTTTTATAATTTTAATTATAATAATTTCAGTAATTAAAACCGATACTCTATAAATTCCATTCAATACGTATCGTAACAGTCACCACAGTTTCGACCGGTAAAAGCCAGTTATCGTTACCCATGCGCTAATAAATGAGTGTAGCTTCATTGTTTATTACTCGATCTGTATGTTTTAAGGCTCATTATATTCCTTGATAATGAAGCAATATGTTTTATATTAAACAAAATTTGCGAAATGCTAATATTTACGGAGATTTTTACAAAATAAAAAATAATAATTTTATAAAAAAAACTGTTTTTTGTGATTATTTTTTTTCCTATAGGTTTCACGTAAATGTTTGTAGAAAAGGAAATAATCTCCATAATATAATCTATTATTTGACACCTCGATGATTAAAATCGGTTAAGTGGTTTTCGAGATACACCGCCAAAAAGAATAGGTCCGGCCGCCATCTTTGTGACGTCATTACTATCCCCTCCACCATTTTTCCGCTTTACTACCGCATGTACGGTGATCAGGAGAACTGTCCGAACACATTGATACCGGTTGTGGGTAAGGCCGAGCCGAGTCAATTAAATCGTGTTTCTAGAGGGCTTTTGAGATTTGGCGACCGTACTATATGGGTTTGATGAAAAAAAAATTTTTAAAATTTTATGACGTCTCTTTTTTTTCCTCGCGTTGTCCCAGCATTTTGCCACGGCTCATGGGAGCCTGGGGTCCGCTTGACAACTAATCCCAAGATTTGGCGTAGACAGTAGTTTTTACGAAAGCGACTGCCATCTGACCTTCCAACCCAGAGGGTAAACTAGGCCTTGTTGGGATTAGTCCGGTTTCTTCACGATGTTTTCCTTCACCGAAAAGCGACTGGTAAATATCAAATGATATTTCGTACATAAGTTCCGAAAAACTCATTGGTACGAGCCGGGGCTTGAACCCGCGACCTCCAGATTGCAAGTCGCTCGCTCTTACCGCTAGGCCACAAGCGCTTCTTTTAAATTTTATGACGTATTAAAAAAAAACTACTCACTAGATCTCGTTCAAACCAATTTTCGGTGGAAGTTTGCATGGTAATGTATATCATATATTTTTTTTAGATTTTTCATTCTGTTATTTTAGAAGTTACAGGGGGGGGGACACACATTTTTTCACTTTGGAAGTGTCTCTCGCGCAAACTATTCAGTTAAAAAAAAATGATATTAGAAACCTAAACATCATTTTTGAAGACCTATCCAGAGATATCCCACACGTATGGGTTTGATGAAAAATATTTTTTTTGTAATTTTATGACTTATTAAAAAAAAACTACTTACTAGATCTCGTTCAAACCAATTTTCGGTGGAAGTTTGCATGACAATGTATATAATTTTTTTTTTTTAGTTTTTTCATTCTGTTATTTTAGAAGTTACGGGGGAGGGGGGGGGGGGGGGACACACATTTTACCACTTTGGAAGTGTCTCTCGCGCAAACAATTAATTTTAGAAAAAAAAGATATTAGAAACCTCAATATCATTTTTGAAGACCTATCCATAATTTGGAACTAAAGCAACTTACCCCTAGTGTAAATAAATTCGATTTCGAAACGTGACGTACGCGTTTGCGTTTAGTCTCATTTTGTATTGGATTTAGAAAGAGCGCGCCAAGCGGGACGTTTTGGAAACTCAAAATCCTATACAAAATGAGACTTAACGCAAACGCGTTCGTCACGTTATGATGTCGATCAAATTTACACTAGGGGTACTGTACGTCAAATGGCGGTAAATGAAAACTATGGAGTGTGGAATTAAGAGGAGTGGCATCTCTTATGGTAGAACTGTTGCAAAAGTGTCCAGCTGTCAGCTATAAATAATAGTTCCAAATCTCTCCAGAGTAGCGCTAGAGTAGCTAAGAACCTAGGCGTTATTGACGCAGTGAATTGCGCTGTCTATGATTTGATTTTTTTGTTCAAGTACTCTAGGTATTGTAGCGCCACCTATTTAAAGTTTTTTGATGAAACTTTTTGGTACATGGAGATTTCGTTCCTTATCTCCACCTTCCGTAATGAAAACTTTTTCACGCATATCACGCATTCGTAGTTTTTTTTAAGTTCAGAGACAAACTAAAGTCGTGGGTTATTTCCGTATCATTCGATACAAACTAACATGCGAGATATGTCAAAATTGTATGCAATTGACATTTAATTTCGAACAAAAAGGAATCTCGATTGATATTAGAATAGAGGGCAAATCGAATTGTTATTTTCAGAGATGCTCCAAATTTGAAAGTATAACCAAATCGATTTTGATGTAGTTATGAAGCAATTACAACATCATCACAGATAAGAAATTTGTTGAAACAGAACAGTATTTTGCAATTTTGGCCATTATATACGGATTTTGAAGGCATCATAGAGGGTTTATGATATGTGTGTAGATAAAATGATCAAATGCTACAGTATTACTGTCATTTTTTTTTTTATTCTTGCACCCTGATAACAGCACTTAGATAGTACATTAATAATATTGTCAACAATGATATTTCAAATAGGTACCTATGCGTGATCATAAACAAACGTGTGAAAGGACAAAACGCTTATTATTAGCTGGAACATAAATTGTAGTGTACCAACACACAAAATAAATGGAACTACTGGTAGCAGTACGACGTATTATATCTACATACTTAGTTAACTTTTTGAAATAATGTAGTATGTTAATTACTTACCTACTTGTAGCATTTTAGTAAAGTCACAAACGCCACACAGGTGGCTTTTATGACTTTTTTTTTACTTTACTATAATGTACTGTGACTTAAGTAACTGTAATGTTTTGTTTGTACTAGGAAAATAGGATTCAATAGTCAGTCTAGTACAGTAACCTAACGTTTTCAAATGTAAATGTACACCGTGAGCTGGTAAAACTCGACAGATTTTAACCATGCATTCCTGAGGTCATGAGGAGCAAAAAAATTTATATAAGTTTCAGGAAAATTCGGCAAAAAAAATTTTTTATTGTACAAATAAATTTTATTTTGCTGTTTCTTCATACGACACGTTATTTCTTCTTACATCTTGGAGAAAAAAAACTAATTAGTTAGAATGAAGAACTAAAGTTTTTTTTTATTTACACTAAAAATTGCGAGTTTCATATAAAACTTTTATGTCTGCCAACAGGTATATCTAAACCAAGTCACTTAGTGGCAGCGTCGCAGCCAAAAATCCGTTTTTCACTAAGTTACTACAGAAATAATTTTTCACAAAAAATTGTCATTATCTCTAAAACAAGACCGATTTCAGGAAACTTCGTATCACATTTTAGTCTCTAAATGCGGTCAAGAATACACCTTTAATATCTGTCGGGTTTTATGAGCCCACGGTGTATACAAGTATTTAATACTATTTTTATTTATATATTTTAAACTATAAGTAACGGTATTCCCATTCTCACCAACCGGTTTCTCTCAGATTCGGAGATCCAACCGTAATTAATCTAACTCTGCCACTTAACAAGCCAATTTTAACAAAAAATCCCGTTTAACCTCCGAGGCAAAAAGAGGGGTGTTATATGTTTCACGCGAATGTCTATCTGTCTGTCTATGGCATCGTAGCTATGGCAAACAGATGGACCGATTTTGATGCAGTTATATTACGTGAAAACGAGTTTCAATGCGGTGGTTCTTAGCTATGTTTGATAAAAATACTCTGCTGGATAAGTTCAGCTCTTTTCCGAAATGATGAAAGGCTTTTTTGGCTTAAAATTATTTTTTTGGCATAATGCGTAGGGATATTAAATTTTTTAAATTTAATAGTTATTTAATCCTGTTTGATTGAATCGCTGGGAATATTTCATACATTCTTATTTATCTTATTTTAATGCCCATAGGCTGCGGTGGCTGCATAACAGACAAACCTCATGCTTGTTTGCTACCGTCGTGGCATAAAATACTCATCCAATATCAATAATAATCTAGGTGAGCAAATCAATCAACCCTGGTTAAATTGTGATAGCACATTCTAACATTTGTGTTTGGTTAAGATTTGTATTTTGGTTAAGATCCTGACAATATTTTTCAGTCATGTTTTTTTTAAGAACTATTTTTTGTCTCATTGTCTTTACGTCCGAGATTTGAACTCAAAAATTTAATAACCTTTTATATATTTTTGTTTTATTTATTAGAGATATATCACATATAAATAATATTTCATCAAAAAGCATCGTTAAACGAGAATGGTTTGTCTGGATACTCCATTCCGGAGTACTTATTGAAATAATTAAATATACAATGCAATATAAACCTACACATCTAATTCGTAAACAACATAATGATTGCAAATATCACACACAGAGCGCATCTGTTCTCAAACCGGCCGGCAGAGTAAAACAAGAACCGGTCGGCGCATTCTCGGTACAGGTTTCTCCATTTGCACTCAATGGAATAACATAATTATGCATTTTAGTTGAAATAATCTAATTGTTGAAGCATATGTTTTTAGGGTTCCGTAGCCAAATGGCAAAAAACGGAACCCTTATAGATTCGTCATGTCCGTCTGTCTGTCCGATTCTGTCACAGCCACTTTTTTGCGAAACTATAAGAGCTATACTGTTCAAACTTAGTAAGTGGATGTATTCTATGAACCGCATTAAGATGTTCACACAAAAATAGAAAAAAAAAACATTTTGGGGGTTCCCCATACTTAGAACTGAAACTCAAAAAATCTTTTTTCATCAAACCCATACGTGTGGGGTATCTATGGATAGGTCTTCAAAAATGATATTGAGGTTTCTAATATCATTTTTTTCTAAAATGAATAGTTTGCGCGAGAGACACTTCCAAAGTGGTAAAATGTGTCCCCCCCCCCCGTAACTTCTAAAATAACTGAATAAAAAATCTAAAAAAAATATATGATATACATTACCATGCAAACTTCCACAGAAAATTGGTTTGAACGAGATCTAGTGAGTAGTTTTTTTTTTAATACGTCATAAAATTTTAAAAAAATTTTTTTTCATCAAACCCATTCGTGTGGGGTATCTATGGATAGGTCTTCAAAAATGATATTTAGGTTCCTAATATCATTTTTTTCTAAACTGAATAGTTTGCGCGAGAGACACTTCCAAAGTGGTAAAATGTGTGTCCAAAGTGGTAAAATGTTGAACAAGATCTAGCAAGTAGATTTTTTTTAATACGTCTCAAATGGTACGGAACCCTTCATGCGCGAGTCCGACTCGCACTTGGCCGCTTTTTATTTAACAATATTTTCACGTCAGCAGCTGGAACAAGGGTAATTTGCTGCTGCAAAATCGCATTTTGCTCACTGAGTGAGACAAAATAACATTCAAGTCACCTTTATATTCGAATGTCATTTTAATACAAGTTCGAAATATTTGGATTCTATTGTCTTTGTCCCTTTCACGTCATTAACAAAAAGAAAGAGACAAAAGTGACACAAATGACTAATGAACAGTATATTGACGGTTTATATTAGACCCCCGAAATAAGTCAGACCGCATCGTTCCAAAACACCCTACGAGTCCTCAATCGTAATAATTAATTAATGAAATAAAAGTTATTTTTTTTATTAAAACACCATATTTTACGTAGTTTATTATACAATTAAAACAATGAACTTAAACAAAATACGCAATTGTTACGCAAAGTAAATAATTCTACTTTTAACGATCTGTACTATGTATAGTTGATAAATAGTTGTATCCGTAATTCGTAATATCGTAATCTTACAAAGTTTTTTGTTCCAAAAAAATTTATCGATTGAACTGTCAATTGATGTTCGTTACTTCAATATTTCCGTATTATTTTATTTAAATTTCTTTCGTTTTGTTTTATTGCGGCAATTAAACTTAATTGTTAGAATACCTTAAGTGTTAAACATGAATGAATTAATAGTGATGAAGACGGATTAATTTTTTTCAGGTTGTATTTTTACCTTTCAAATATGTTCACACTGCTACCGTGAAAAAAATTGTGTACTATACGAGATCAAAGTTATTTACATCTCGTGCGCTTTTGAGTCCCTTACTGCACTCAAGATTATAAATAAGATTTCTATTATAGAACCTTTCGCTTGCACGGGACTCAAAATAAGCACTCGAAGAAATATCAAACTTTGCTCTCTTGTTGTACAAATAACTATTGCAATATTATTTGGTGTTATCTTATTTCTCCATTCTTTAGGTAATTTATTTATTAATTTGGTATGAATGGCATGATGTATTCTGATGTTTTTCTGCCATAAAAAATATTGAATTGCAGCTTTCAAAGCATAGGAACACACAAGAAAGGAGGTATAAAAACGTTTTTTGCGGGTTTGAGAATCACTGCCAGTAGGCTTACCTAAGTACGGTAGCGAGGCGATGATTCCCCGCTGTGCATCTGACATCTCCAGGTCACACTTAGCGGCGGGTAGCAAGTACGCGTATCCCAATGTCTCGATTATAGCTGATATTAGGAATAGGGCCAGCACTAAGCAATACTTGATGTTGTACCAGCCCACACCTGCAACAGTTCTAACGATACACCTTGCTCGGTTTTTTAGGTCCATAAAAGAATGTAAACAAATAAAACCTTGAACACATGAGTCATTCGACCATTGAGATAGTAGATATAAATTACATTATTTTAGTATAATTGGTTTGGTTTTATATGTTTATTTACATTCCCAAAAATATATAATTTAAAAACAATTATTATGTGCGACCTGTGTCACCTGTGCCAGTGTGATGTGATAATGATAAGTATGACTGAGATGGTGTGAGATTATTAAAATGTAATAAGTAGCTATAAGAATGGCGTCAGATACATGCATAGAGTCAATAATAAATATTATTGCCCATTTGTAAAAATCGTTTTTTGAAGGATGCTGCATGTAACAATTGTAATGTCAATCAATTCTAATGAATCACATACCTGCCACTGAAAGGGCTTGTTCCAAATCTGCTGCATATTTTTCACGGCTATCGACACTATTCGAAACAGTTTTTAGATTTAGCTCCATTGTACAACTGTATCACACTTGTTTAACTCATTAGGGAAGGATAATGCTATCGTTCAATTATTATAGTAACTCATAATAAAAACTGGTTTCTAAAATGCACCTCTAAAATCTACTTGGAATCATATTTGTAACGTGTACCAACAATACTGAATGAATTGTGTGACTGAGAGAGATACCGCTGGATAAACAGTTCGCGTGTATTTCGGTCGGGTTTCGCGATACGTTTGAACTAAACGAAACATTGGAAGGCAGTAATCAGCGCGGGGTTTAAAACAACGAGTCGCGTTATCAGTGACAATAATTAAGAAGCATGAACATGCTGTCAATTTCTGTTGTTTGTTGTAAGGCTTTATGGATAAAATCCAAAATATAAAATGCATAGCACTGCAGTCAGCTGCAGAGATAGTTGACGGGCCCCCCCCCCCCCCCTGCAAACAAACTTATATGCAGAGGGAGTCAGTTTTCTCTGCAGCTTACTGTACATACATACCTATTAGTAAAACTGGGGCTCATTTCTCGAACGGTATTAGTCTTAGGCTCATTTTGTATGGGATTTAGAGTTTCCAAAACGTCCCGCTTGGCGCGCTGTTTCTAAATCCCATACAAAATGGTACTTAACGCAAACGCGTACGTCACGTTACACTATAGAATAAATTTACACTAGGGCTTGAGATCTCTTGTAGAGCCAAGCTTCTAACTTCACAAACTCTACACCTTAATCAATATATATGGCTTGGCCGTTTCGCTACCATCTCATAGGCGTAAAGTAAAAAAAATATTCAATATTCATTATTTTTTAGTATACAATACTTCTTGTAGTAACGAAAAGGTCAAGCCACATATTTTGACTAAGGTGTAGAGTTTGTGAAGTTAGGGCTTGTAGAGTTAGAAGCTTGGCTCTACAATAGATTTAATAACTTTTTGACGGTGCGACCCTTATGGTTTCGTCTTGGCAACATTTTACATAAATTATTTTTGATGGGATTTCACTTCCTTTTGTAACTTGCTTCTGACAATCTTCCATCCCCTTATTTAAAGGGTTGGGGGTGATTTACTGTTAAAAATCCTTTTTTATTTTATACAATCTGCTTTTTTACTGATTCCCCATACAAACTTCAAACCCTTTTTCCCCCTTACGTCCTTTTCCTTTCCCCCTTTCACCCTTACGGGATGATTTTGGAATTGGAAACTATTTTATATCCTTTCCCATAACAAAAACAATCTAAATACCAAATTTGAACTAAATCGGTGAAGCGGTTATTGATCGTCATACAAAATTCCACCCTCTTGGGGGCAAAAAATTTCAAGTTTTTGATTTTTTTGTTATTTGTGTACTAGTACTATCCTACGTACCAAATTTCAGCTTCCTAGGATTTCAGGGAGTACCCTAAGGGTTTTGATGATCATTAGTTTTCTAGTTTCACTCACTCAATGAGTCGTGACGAAATCGGGGTTTTTTAGATATAAATAAAATCTAAGGTATGGGAGCTATGCAATTTCAATTTTGTATGCTTAATAAGTCCACTATTGACATTATATCCGAGAATATTGTTTATCTGGTATAATCTAAACCAAAGTTATGGGGGTTCAAAAAAACGACGAAGTGCTTCGATAAAAGGTAGGTAGTGCCCGTGCGCTTCTCCTTGCTCGTCTTGGCGGGGGCACTACCGTGCCCCCAGATACTAAATCTTAATTTTTCCTATTTAACCCATTCAACGCTAATCACGAGACGTTCTCGTTTTGCCTCTACGAAGATTTTCCTCTACATACCTGTTATCGGCTACGACGTAGCGCTACGACCGTAGCTCGGCGGTGAATATCGGCCCGATTCGAAGAATGAGATACGATAACGATAAGTTCTGGTTTAGATAAGTTCTCATTTAGATATCGTTTGTATGTCGTATAATTGACAGAAGCAGCTCGATTCGGGCAACTAATGTCACTTTGACGTTAGAAATATCGTAGATAGATCTTATTGGGATCACAGCGGAATCGAAATAAACGTCAATTTTGACATGTCGTTTAGTTATCGATCTTTTAAAGATCTTAAACGTGTCTGTCGTTTAATCATTCTTCGAATCGGCCCGTAAGCCAGCACACCCAGGTTGCCCGAATCGAGCTGCTTCTGTCAATTATATGCCATCCAAACGATATTTAAATGAGAACTTATTTAAACCAGAACTTATCGTTATCGTATCTCATTCTTCAAATCGGGCCGTTAGTATTGTCGAAATCTAGTTTTGTTACGAAAATAGTTAAATACTTTATATTAACTATCATATAATACCAACTCCAGCTTAGCGTGGTCCGGTTTTCTTAATTTACATCACTTAATATAATATAACACTGTATAGTGTACACCAATATTAACGATAATAAACAGGGGCGTTGCGCTTGCGCAGCATATATTATAACATTCTTACTTACTTACCTTACTACTTTCAAAACGACAAGGCCAGTGCTGTGGCATTTACAGGCGCTACATGGTTTATTGAGCCAAATAAAAATGAAATAAAATTAACAATGACCATAAACTCCAGATAGGTATGTGACACGTCCTACAGACAAAACTGAAAAAAATCTAGGGTTCCGTAGTTACCCGCTTGTCAGGATTATTCCCACCATTTACCATCAAGTTGTTACTACTGGGCATTTTTTTCCACCTTTTACCACCGGTAACTACTGGAAAAAAAATGCCAGTAGTTACCACGAAACCGAGTTGCTTCGCTTTAGTTTTCATTGAAAGTATTTACTAAGCTTTACTTGCATTCTTTTATTTTTTCATATTTTTTAGATCCATGGTTCAATAGTTAGAGGGGGGACACAATTTTTGTTTTTCGGAAAATATTCTCCGTATCAATAATGGTTATTGAAGAACCCTATTCATTTTAATAGACCTTTCCAACGACACCCCACATCTCATCATAGGATTAAAGCGAAAATAAAAATGTCCTATAGGTATCATTTTTTTTTGCAATTTGTTAGTTTGCTATTTTGTTGCCATGTTTGGGCCATGGGCAAAGCCACGGATTGACAGACAGACGGACATGGCGAAACTGTAAGGTTTCCTACTTGACTACGGAACCCTAAAAACTATCTTGTATGAGGACCCAACCTTTTGTTATTTATTTTAATTGGTATTATATTGTACTTACTATCTACATAACAGTGCTAAAGTGCATTTAATCTGAAATTTGTAACTAACTATAAATGTTCGTGAGTTAGAGCCCACTAACAGACCCATATCATCGTAAAATCATGTTTATAAGAAAAGACGCAACACACAGAAAACCGCCCGAGGAATTTCATACGGAAAAAGGAAATTCATAGGAAACTGATTCTTTAGCAATTTGCGGTTCAAGTAAAGTTTGTTGTATTGTACATACTTATGCTAAGAGCTGTCCAATGGAAAGTGAACCGTAAACTACTAAAGAATCAATTTCCTCGACCTTACACTGATCCGCCTGTTCATATCGCTATCGCAGGCGCATAATTATAATGTTGTCCCGCCCGCACAGTGTCATTGACTGCCGGCATTATAAGCAGGACAGCAATATAATATAATTACGCGCTTGCAATAGAGATAGAAACAGGCTAAAATACGGTTAACTCACGTATTTTTAGTTACTCGCGCGACATGTTTCGGGGAGCCTAGATCTCCATTTTTAAGTACTAACAGTGCATGAGAAGCATTCACGATAGCCGCGCGCCGCGTACTGCAGCTAGGTTGGTCTATGTACGAAATTCCTCATGCTAAGCGTTCTTTCTTTAGTATGGTATGGTATGGGATTGCAATAATATATACTTTGACCAAGCTTTTGTATTTCAAGTAACGCAATCACATATTACTTCCAGATAAACATAATTACGCTAAATTCTCCTGCATCCACATCTTTTAACAACGGGAATCAGTCTCGAAGATTTTGTCCGTTTGGTATTTCGCATTTTCATTTGAAGTATTTCTTGGTTTGATGCTAGCGTATTTAATTCTTGTGTAAGGTCTTTTATGACAGCGTGCAGAGGAATTAGTTCGCTTTCATATATCAAAGCTAAATTTTTGTTGAGACAGTCTTTGTGTTTTTTTGCGCGATCAACAACATCTGAAATAGCATGGAATAATTAGGAATGCCTATTGAGATCCGAAAAGTATTTACTTATATATGTGCCTAGTTACAAAAAAATATCGCAGTGATCAATAAATGAAAAACTATTTTGTTTGTAGTAAAGTAAGTATATGATAAGACATTAAACATACTTACAGTAGCAATCAAAATTATGACTAGAGATGCAGTTTTGTATAATATATTACTTAATCTAGACGAGAAATATTAATATAAAATATACATATACATAAAGGGCTAATAACCCTTACAATAATTTTCACCATGCCTCTTCTACTCGTTTTGCCTTTGAAAGTTCTTAAATGGAAAATTAATATTTGCGCAAAAGTAGACTAAGATCTACTTTTTTTCTCGGTACTTGATGGTACTTTTGCATGCTATGTGTTGTTTATTGTTACTAAACACGGATGATAAGGACATACCTAATGGACCTCTGATATATGGATAGTAACTATATGGAGTGCTTCGTTTAGTATGGATCAAACGAAGGTCAATAATAGAGTAGAAAAGTAGGTTTTATAACCGTGTTACATATGAAAAGTTACGTTCATCTTTTGGCTAACAATCAAGGACCAAGGACAGGTGATTAATTTAAGTCATAAAAGTGTTACTTACTTTTTTGCGGAAATTCATAAAGGCAATTGAATAACTAGGCCGTGCCTAAAAGTTGAACACCGTTTATCTATTGTTTCATAGGTACCTACGCACTTTATTGGAACTATTGGAAGCATAAATTGAACGGCAAGTTTCTCATATATTAATTAAAAAATAAAATTGTGATTAAAGTAAACATTAGTAGTAAATGTCCATAATCTCAAAGCAAAATTTTATCACTACCTAGTTGGTTACTAAGTTCTGTTACTCGATTTGCAACCTCTTTATTTCCGTTAAAACAAGTGCTACAGAAAAAAAAAAGACATAATGTGGTGTATTTGTGAGCTATAATTATATACCACACATAACGCTTATCTCGTCGTATCTATAATAAATTCGGGCCTAAAAGAGAATCGTATCGCAGTAATTGCGTTGCACAAATGTGGGCACCCGCCAAATATGATTTTGAAGTTGCTTGAAAACCTAAAAACTTTTACTATTCAAGAATATTGTAACCGCCAGAATGACAGAGTGTATGCAAAAAACAGTTAAGAGGCGATTGCGGCTGTTCCGAGAGTGCAACGAGTCCCTCTTATGTGATGATTTGGCTGGGTGTGTCATACTCAGGGCTAACACAGGTTCATTTCTGTGAAAAAGGTGTGAAAACTGGGGCCAAAGTTTACCAGGAAACCGTTCTCGAACCAATAGTGAAGCCCTTAAGCCTTACCCTATTTCAAAACCAGCCTTGCGTCTTTCAACAGGACTCGGCACCTGCACATAAGGCAAAAACAACTCAAGCCTGGCTTCGAAGGAACAAAATTGACTTGGCCGTCCTCCAGCCCGGACCTTAACCCCCTGGATTATGCCATATGGCAGGTTATTGAGGAGAAAGCGTTTGCTAAACCCCACACAAATCTTGACTCCCTGAAGCGACCCATAGTTAAGACAATGACGGAATTAGACAGGACAATCGTGCGTGTCGCTATTGATGACTGGCCTCGTCGTTTGAGGGCCTGTGTCAAGGCCAGAGGAGGCCATTTTGAATGATATTGTCATATGTAATTCCTAATTTTGTGTACTTCATTTTTATATAGTGTATTCAACTTTCGTTCGTATATTTTATGTAGATAAAGATTATTGCAGTAACAGAATTTAGTAACCCACTAGGTCTATGTATTAATCTATTTTAACCGCAATTAAAGGCTTAAATTTAATGTACAGTGTTTTTGGCGTGAAGCCTATACGCGACGACCGACGATGGCCGCATAGCGGACACAACTTTACTAATATTACTTGCACAGGGTTACCCCTGTACAACGATTACCACGCTCACGAAATTACCGCTTTTAAGCCCCTCCGTTTGCCTAACTAGATACCATCTCACCAAGCCCAGCCCAAAATAACCAATTTTAATTGATTGAAAGGGTTTATACTGAAAATTTCGCATGTTTTTAAAATACTGGGATCCCGGTTTTGTATAGAAAAATACCGGTATTGAAAATTGCATTTGAAAAGGCGCAACTACAGCTCTTACAAAAAAAGTGATCCGCTGTGCACGCACTCTCCCCTACGTGAATTTATTTGTCTTGGAACTGTAATGCTAGCCACAAGGAAGAGTTACAGATCCTGTAAAATATACTACTAAGCCTGTAAAGTACGTCTGAATTTAATTATTTCGATTTTAATACCAAACGTTCATCTTCTGGGGGTCAGTCATCATTTGGTGCCACTATCTAATTTAATTTATTTATTGAGAAGTTCTACAGCGTTAACAATAAATAATATACAAAAAAACACGAGTACTTATAAGCATAGCCAATAACAGAACTACCTGGAATTTATACTAGCACAATTGGATTAGGACCAACCTCGAAATCTCTGGAACAGTCATGAAATTTGGTAAGTATATAAATTAAAGGCCCCCTTTTCATGACCACACCATTTGACATTTGGGGACTTCGAGGAATCGCAGCCGTCTTGGAGAATGTGTACCATCTAGGAGAAATTCGCGTTACTCTAAATCTACATTCTTTATAAAAGTATAGTGTAAGGCAACATTCAAGCTTATTATATTCTATACAATAAAGTCCTTGATAACTTTGAGGAAAAAAAGCATCTTGTTATAGAAAATACTTGCTTAATCTAAGTTTAACGCTTATACACTTCCAGGGGACATTCTCTTAATAGGAAACTCGGAGGAATATGAATTCCACTTTTAACTATACATTTATACGTGATCTCCCTCAATATTAACATTTTACTCGACTGCCACTTAACCATAAAGTAGGGTTATGGATTTAAGTACTGATGATTCAGTACGCCCTGTAGCTTGGGATACTGGACGGTTTTTTTTAAATCGGTAGATTTCTCTTACCCTTCACAACCTGTTTACACTTGTATTATTACAGAAAATTTAAACCAACCGCCTTGAGAGGACTCCGAATATTAATTCATTTTTTTTTCTAGCGCCTAAATTATCAACCTGTTTTTAATAAAATAAATAAAAGTAATGAATATAAATATTATAGGACACTATTACACAAATTGACTAAGTCCCACAGTAAGCTCAGTAAGGCTTGTGTTGAGTTGTGTTGATGCGAGTGTGTATGTGTTATGTATCTGTACGGCTTAGAAAATATAACTTTGAGCGGACATCTTTGGGCCCATATAGGAACACAGTATGTCACGATTGACTGGGCAAGTGATATATATATATTTGGGTGAGTAGTTGTGTAGACGCAACATGTTTGAGGATTTTGAATAGACAATTTTTATCTTTGTTATTAATTCTCGAGTATTTGTGGAAAATTCTCTGTAACATTTATGCTTTAAATGTATGCCCTATTTCATAAGCTATCGAATGATTATAATTTTTTAAATGTGCGATAGGTATATGGACAGATAATGGTATATTAACCAAGTGCAGTCGTGTTTGGCGCCATAAAACTTTGAAGGGCTGCATTTTTAAAATGGTTGAGAAAAAACATCGGTATGGGGGGGGGGATTTGTTGATAAAATTCATCGTACTATACGTGGTTAACGGCTCCACTATACGTTCACAAACACATTGTATAATACAGGGCAAAAAGCGCGCATGTCTTAGTGATCAGCCGTACATATTATAAAAACCGTGAATCTCGATAAATAAATAGTACCTTCTATAAAGTTATTAAAACATGAAACATTTATAAGTATACGCTTCGTTTGATCCGTACTGAAAACCACACCGTGTTTATTTGACATTAAACAAACTGAATAACAATATACATATTTACATTTTTCACGATGAGTTTGATATATTGGCAATCCGATAATACTGTTCCTTTTTTCTAATCTTACGTCTTTGTCCAAAATGTTCAAAGAGATATCATTTTCGTTATCCACGGGTATTCTTATTTCATTTCCATGTCGTATTAATGTTTTTACGATAGTAACTGTGCCGTTACTAGGATTTTGTTTGTCAATACGTGGGCTTTGTGTTTGAACAACCCTTTGTTTGTTGTCGTCGATATAACTATAAAACGACATATCTACATAAAGTGGACTTGTACCATTTTTTGAAAAAGACGATTCTGTTGCATCAATATTGGATTCTTTCGGTTTGGTTGTATTGGATTTTTGATAAAGCGTGGTTTTCCCATAAGGACTAATAGATTTTGCTCTAATATTATTCTTGTTCAACCCAATTAAATCATGTATGGAGGCAGGTATTTGAGACGACTGGTATTCACTAAGTTGGTCAATCATATCAGTTGTGTTTAATTGAGATACATCTCTAGTTATCCTTAATAGAGCATAGTCCTTGTCAATGGAATTAGACAGACTTATTGTTTGTATAGATTTTAATGTTTCCGGACTTGTTTCCTTGTGCACGTTGTAATCAATATCTTTTAATGTTGATACGGAACTTTTTATCAAGTTATTTATTGGTATAATATAACTGCCGACCTTTGCTTTATGAGTATAATTACTGCCAACATCTATTTCTGACATTATGCTATTAGATTCGGATTCTTTGGAGATACTTGTAAATTCATTGTCAAACGATTTGTAATCACGATAAGCTTCAGTATCTAAATTTACAAAATCCTCTTGTCTTCCAATAGTTTCTGTGAAAGATTTACTTCTTACGTTATTCCTCTCTTCTCCTTCCCTGTCTTCAGAAATATTGCTTAAAACCTCACTTAATAAGCCCGAATATCCACCAGAGGGTAAGTTACTTCTTGTTACAATTTCTGTTTTGTCTACTAATCCGTAATCATTGTATTCCACATCTTGAGTCTCTAAGAGTTCATTTTTAAAATTGGGCAATTCTGGTACATTTTGAGCAAGTTTTATTTGTTTTGGATATTTATTACTGTGTGTATTTAAAAGATCATTTTTATTATCTATTTGACCAAAATTAGTATGGGCCTCGTCATCAGAAGTGCGTGCTTGCACAATTTCGGCACTTTCTGATGTAATTTTTGGTACAAAATCTGTGATTGAGTCATCGTGTTTTGCCTTTTCCCGCTTGTTATAATCAAAATCTTTCTGTTCTTTTTTATCATTTAAATCTTGAATAAATTCAGGTACAACCTCGGGCGTTTTATCGGCATTTGAGTTGTCATATAAGTTAACAACTTCTATCCTATTGCTTGCAGAGTCAACGGAAAAATATTTACCATTCTCAGTATGTGAATGTTTTTGATATGTATCTATATCATCGTTAATAAGTTTATTCCCATTATTCAGTTTGATGTCTAATGTTTTTATTGGTTCTGGTTGGTCGTGGTTTTTAGTAAATGATGCAGAATTATCATCAAGATTAATTTCAGGATACAAATCTCTTGCATTTTCTGGTAAAATTTCCGTAGATGATTCAGCAACAAATTTTCTATTGGTCATCATTTTTGAACGCAAATCATCTGTATTGTTTTTTGTTACAGATATGTTAGAGTCAGTATACAATATATTTTCCGATTTTCTTTTGGCTAAATATACATTTGCTGTTTCTTGATTTACAGCTGATTTATCACTAACAGAAACTGTTGCATCCAAATATTGAATATTATCAGGTATCGTTTTTTGTAATGAATCTTCTACGGACTCGCTGGGTGGTTCCAGACCTTTTGTTCCAATGTCTAAAGATTTTGTATTTTCACTGATTAGATAGATGTCCTGTATATTTTCTGGTTTATGTAACAATTCCGTTTCCTTGTAATTTGCATTCGTGTTTTCATTTTCTTTGTATTTTGTTAGCAATGTTTCTATATTGAGTGGGCTTTGGACAGTTTCACCTATGTTTGTATCTACATGTCTAACATTTGCTGGTAAACGATTATGTAATGGATCAGTATTTATTTCGTTTTCATTTGATGTCGTATTGAGTTCTGTTTGATTAATAGTTAAGTTCAGTGAGTGTGTATGTGATAAACTTCCATCAACATCAGCATAAAATGTACTTTCCAATTTTTTCGTGCGTGAATCTATCGTTGTTGATTTAGTATCATTACTGACATTTAAATGTAAATCTTTTATTTTTCCTGGCTGGCTGATTCTTGGGGTTGAACTTATCTCACCTTCTAGTTTTTTATTTTTTGTATCTGCAATAACTGTGCTATTTTTGGTTAAATCAGGAGAGCTTAATTTAGGTACATCAGTAGTTTTAAAATATACATCTGTTATGTTGCCTGGTATTTCTTCAATATCTTCGCATTTTTCTATTGAGGTGCCAGATGCAATAACCGTGAATGTATTACGTTTAAGGGCAGTTGTTTTATTAATATCATCGTACTCCATATCCAAGTCACGATTCGCCGAAAACGCTTTTTTCTGTAGAATTGCGCTAGGTCTCTTTTTTTCGGATTCTGGGTCTGACTTAATATAATCATCTTTCGAAATATTTTTGCCCATAATGACATTATTTGTACTTGTTAAATCCATGCTTTCAACTAATAACTCTTGTTTCTCTTTGTGACCTAATGCGTTTTCTGTGTTACGAGTTTCTACGTTATTTGAAAGTTCTTGCTTAAAATCCATACTGTGTTCGGAAGATACATCAAATTCATTATTTTCACTACTTGAAATACTTTGTGGTGATGAGTTCTTAGGTTCATTTTCATGATTCTCAAGTTTTTGTTCAGTAGACTTTTTAAGCAAGTCTTCTGAACACTTTTTACTCATTGAAGCTTCATCTTTTTCAGTCACTAAACTATCTAATCCGATGTTTAGTTTGTCGTTAAATTGTAATGATTGCTTTTTAGATAAAGGCAATGTAGCTGTAGCTAGAACAGGTATTGTTGCTTCGGCAACTAGGGATGATTTAGAGATATCATCATTATTATTACTACCAAAATTCAATTTGATATCGTCTTTTAAAGGACCATATGTATTTGGAAATTTAGGATTTTCTGTTTCCAGCGTTGTCAAATTTATATATAGTGCATCTTTTTTTGCATCAAGACTGTCTGCGGCTTGTGTAACAGATATGTAACTAACTTCTGACTGAAGTAGTTTATCTTTTAACTGATCTCTACTCCCTATCTCAGCTCTTTCGACTATTGGCTTGTCTTGTTTTGTCTTCACATTTTCTTCAGGGTTTTTAGTTTTATCAAAATATAATTTCTGATTGTCGATTGGTGATACTGATTCTTGTTGTGATACAAGATAATCGTTTTCATTCTTGTTAGGATTACTTTCAGTCGAGCTTAGATATTTTGATGCACGTTCTTCATCATGAGAATTTTGATAACTGCCAACTTTTTTGGAATTCGTGGCAACATATGATGGAATGTCCACAAAACTAGTTTTTTCTTGTTCAATTTCTACAATGTCGCTTTGATTATTATAATATTTTTTTAAAGTAGCATCATCAGTATTATTTGGTTTTATGTCCTCTTTCTGTGTATCTTTTGAAGGTGTAACATATTGAGGAATATAATCATGTTCCATATATTTTGTTTTTTCTACTGTACTGGGGTAATGGGGTGTACTTTTACAGATTTTATCAATTGTGTCAGACGAAATCCTTCTACTATACCTACGTTCTTCCTCTTTATATCTCATAACATCTTTTGGAGGAACAAAATATGATGCTGGATTATCATAACTTTGCCTTTGAGCTTCATCATCATTGCTTTTTATTGATATTTTTTTATTCGGAATTTGATCACATAGCGTTTCATTAGAAGACACATCAGTAGGATATGTTATAATAGAATTTGAATATTTTGCCTCCAGTGAGTCTTCTCTCGGAATTTTTGCATAATTATCCATAAGTTTTTTCAAATCACCTTCTTCCTTTATTGTTTTCTTATCATCTAGTGTTTTATGATGTTCTTCTGAAGATTTATTACTGAGTGTTTGTTTTTCGTCCTTAGCGGATTGTGAAAACAGTTCAAGTTTCACTGGTTGATGGGTTTTTGAAACAGTGTAGGGGTATTTGTCTTCACTAAAAGGTGGGTCGAGGCATCCACCTGTAGCAAAATAAGGGTATTTACTTTTATTTATTCCTTTAATTTACATTTTAACCCTTACCCATACAAATCACCTACATATATTGACCACATAGACGTGTCATTAGTAACTTAGTACTGGCATTAAGGTTCAACTTAGATAACACTTTCACAAAAATTTTCTTGTTTTGAAGCGAATTAGCAATTAAGCAAATTTTGTTTTATATATGTAGAACCTGAGAGATTTGTGCGGCCTGAAAAAAATGACTGTTACCTGGTTCACAAGTATCTTTGTTATCATCAAGCTTTTTAGTTTTATTACATTCGAGTGGTAGGTTTTCTTGACAATCTGCTTTTGAGAGGCTATAAGCATATCTGTCTTCATCAAAGGGTGGATCAAGGCATCCTCCTGGAATAAAAGGTAGAATTACTTAAAAGTCCGGGGCGCAGAGTTACAATCCAATCTCTTTGACGTGGGACACAAAACGACGAAATTAAGGTGCAAAAAAATCTAGGGTTCACCTCCACACTTTTAACACGCTTAATGTAGAAAACCCATAAGGGCGTGTACATCAATCAATTAAATGTCGCGAGTGAATGAATTAATTATTTATGATTTGACCGACCTTGGTTGGATTAATTAGTCAGTAAAAAAAGGCCCAAAATATAAAATTACTATGGATCATCGATATTTCAAGCCTACATATTTTATATTTGCCTCATTTGTCTACTGATAATATTGGTTGGCCAGTCTATATCCTTTCTAAAATTAAAAGTGAGACTGTTTTGCTGATTTGTTAGTCACGTACCTACGGGACAAAAACGACGAAATTAAGGTGCGAAAAATCTGGGGTTCACGTCACACTAGACATGTGCGCCGATGGCAAAATCATCGGCAGCGGCGTGATCGGCATGAAATCAGCGTGGCATAATTTTTGATGCTGCTTGGGAAAGTAGCTGTAGGTATTCTATGAAGATAACAGGAAACTTTTTCAAAAAAAATCATAACTTTCTCATACAAAAAAAAATCATAACTTCATAACTTCCTCATACATTCCACCATGTTGGAAATCTTTACAACAAAGGATACTACGATCAATATATATCAATTCTATGTGGCAATCTGCAGAATCTACATGCATTAAGTTGAGGGCTGAAGATTGCGGATGGATACAATAAGAAAATGCATATGAAATTTTATGGTATGAAGGTGTTCCCACTCCCTTGCTTGCGGAAGACATAATTATTGACAGCTCGTCAGAAGATGAGGTCACTGAGTGCTCTTCTGACAAAGAATCATAAAACTGCTATAAACTATTTGAGTTTGAGTTAAATGTAAAATTACCATGATTTTTTTCTCTTGAATCATTTGTGTTGATTAATATAACTTTAAAAATATACTAGGTATGTATCATTTGCTACGACCAAAAGTTTTAACAACATTATATTATACCTGATGACAATGATAGTAGTAGGTAGAGGTATTTTAGGTCAATGACGTGATAGTTATTAAAGATAAGTAATCAGGATATTAGGTACCTACTAGAAGTCCTAAAACAGGTAAGTTACTGAAATTAACCTTGAGTTTATGTCCAAAATTATGATATTTTGTATTTTTCTTTGTCTGTGCCAAATATTTTCAAGACAATTTATCAAATTGTTAAAGTTTGATATACTATAACACTAAACTACTACTAAATATGTATACATTTGTTCACCTTAATCCTTTGCGATAAGGTGAAAAAATGTATACATATTCATGAACTTGACTGTACATATTAGAACTGCGAAAACGCTTATTTTAACAATTGATACTCGAAAAATCATAAAAAGGCCTAACCACACAATGGAACAAAGTCGCAAGTACTAAAAATCACTCTGCCTCCTCCGATCATGGATACATACGTAAATAACGTAGAGCTGTCGAAGAAAATACGAATAATGCTAATTTAATGTAATTAATTATACGCCGTTAAATTAAGAAACTTTAGCAGATGTACAACATACTCATACATACAAACAACAATTACTATGGAAAAACTCTAAACTCGCGAAAAAATTGTCAATTTCATACAAAAGTTTGATACCTACTCGATCAAAATGTATGAAACAGCAGATTTTTTTTCTGCGTTTTCGGTGTTGGACCCATAGTAAAATTTGTTCGTATTTATGTATGTATACATTCACCCCCTAAAGATTCTTAGGTATTCAACATTTTACGGTATATAAGTAACTGACAAAACCATTCATATATGAAAAACTGCCAGGCTGCGTGCTGGCAGACCAAAATTTATGTATGCAGTTTTACCTAGTTGGTTACTAAGTTCTGTTACTCGATTTGCAACCTCTTTATTTCCGTTAAAACAAGTGCTACCGAAAAAATAAAAAATGACATACTTAATGTGGTGTATTTGTGAGCTATAATTATATACCACACATAACGCTTATCTCATCGTATCTATAATGAATTGGGACCTAAAAGAGAATCGTATCGCAGTAATTGCGTTGCACAAATGTGGGCACCCGCCAAACATGATTTTGAAGTTGCTTGAAAACCTAAAAATCAACAAACAATTTGTTTATCGCACAATTAATAGATACAATAGTACTCAGAGCTTCGATGACCGCAAGAGGTCTGGAAGACCACGCACCGTAACCCAGTTCTAATAAAGGCAGAGAAGGCAGAATTGCAAGAAAACCCGTCCGGAAGCAAAAGTTGTTGGCAATACAGATGTCTGTGAAGAGAAGCTCACTAAAAAAAGTTATCAATGAAGACCTTGGACTACACGCTTACCGCAGACAAAAAGGTCATTTGCTTAATGGACGATTAAAGACTATGAGGCTAGAGAGAAGTCGCGTGCTTTTGAAGCGGTACGCACAAAATGGCCACCAAAAATACTATTTACAGATGAAAACATTTTTACCATTTAAGAATGTTGTAACCGCCAGAATGACAGAGTGTATGCAAAAAACAGTGAAGAGGCGATTGCGGCTGTTCCGAGAGTGCAACGAGGCCATCCTCCCTCTTATGTGATGATTTGGCTGGGTGTGTCATACTCAGGGCTAAATAGGTTCATTTCTGTGAAAAAGGTGTGAAAACTGGGGCCAAAGTTTACCAGGAAACCGTTCTCGAACCAATAGTGAAGCCCTTAAGCAACACCCTATTTCAAAACCAGGCATGGATCTTTCAACAGGACTCAGCTCCTGCACATAAGGCAAAAACAACTCAAGCCTGGTTTCGAAGGAACAAAATTGACTTTATTGCCCACGAAGACTGGCCGTCCTCCAGCCCGGACCTTAACCCCCTGGATTATGCCATATGGCAGGTTATTGAGGAGAAAGCCTGTGTTAAACCCCACACAAATCTTGACTCCCTCAAGCGGGCCATAGTTAAGACAGTGACGGAATTAGACATGACAATCGTGCGTGCCGCTATTGATGACTGGCCTCGTCGTTTGAGGGTCTGTGTCAAGGTCAGAAGAGGCCATTTTGAATGATATTGTCATATGTTATTCCTGATTTTGTGTACTTCATTTTAATATATAATTTAATCAACTTTCATTCGTATATTTTATGTAGATAAAGATTCATGCAGTAACAGAATTTAGTAACCAACTAGGTACTTGATCTAATGTAAAAAATTGGTTTCACTCGGTAAGTCGATAAGGTAAAATATAACTGTCAGCTGACTGCTAAATGTGGTCTGCCTGCAACACCCGCCAACATTTGACATGGCAGACTTGATGATTCACGTTATACTTAATAGTCTCTATCTCAGCATTTATTTGGTAAGTATGTAAAATATTTTATAGGAAAAAAGGCTGCTTAGTAAGAAATCTTGTTCAAAACGTGCCAGGTTGCGCCACGGCAGACCAATTTATTTTAGGACCACTAATGGTCTACTTTATCTGTAAAATCCTTATTGCCGGTAATACGATGAGGTAGGGTTTGGAGCGGCCAGCTCCCGGACTATAACACGTTCGTACATTTCCGTAAAAAACGATGGGAAGCACGTTATTTCATTTAAGTACTATACCTTTATTGTTTTTTAAACGCATATCACGCATATAGTTTATTTCCTGAGTGCTATCTTAATAAATTTGATATATGTGTACGTGTGGTATAAGAATTAGTTGAGGTAAATTGCAATTAAGAATATTGGTGGTTAATGAAATATATAATAATAATAATAAATAAATAAATAATAATGCGACTAAAAATATTAGCGGGTAAGTAAACAGGCGATCGATAATCCATGCTACAACAACATATGCGGTGGCTATAAAAAGGGATTCAAAATATATGTGAGTAACAAAATATACCTCCGATTGTACACGCTATAACAAGATACACTGTCGCGGCAAAACATAATAGCTAATTAACAAGGAATCATTGATTTGGAGGTACATGATTAACAAACCTTTTTGCCACCTCATTCATGGTCGTTATTATTTAAAATATAATTAATTTACCTGGTTTGCATTTGCCAAAAAAACTTTTTTGAGTATGAGTAACTGTGTTCGTAGAGCTGAGAACTGGCGACATCGACAGCTTCTTTTTAAAAATGCCACTGGCCGATTTGCTGCAACGGCCACTTTCCACGGCATTTTGTTCGGAAGAACTTGGTAAATATGGTCCTTCATCATCGCTGTATGTTCCTAGGCAGCTCCCTAAATCAATATTGATAGAATATTATTCGAATTAATCATTTATTTACATTTCAGGGTCATTCTCAAATTATTATGACTCCGGACAGACTCACTCAACTCCGTCAAACTTTTCATATTTTAGTTTAGTTTGACGGAGTTTAGACGCAGGCACAAATCTGGAGAATGAACCTGTAATGTCCGAATAAATGGGCAGATGCACTAGCAACACTGGTCAGCTGCCATGTTGCTGAGGTGGAGCGGTGCACTGTGTCTGCGATAATAATTTGTTTTATTTAATTTAGTATATCCTACATATACGAGTACTTAATCAATTCATACAATTCTTATGCTATAAGGAGCAAATGATAAAAAAATTACAAACAGTGAGTGATGTTCACTTACCAATGTTAAATAGTTTTAAACCATTGTGACGTTTTGGCTCTTTTTCTGATTCACCATCCAAATAAACGTTGAATGACAGAATAGTCTGGTCGCTAGAAATAAGCCTGAGTTTTTCGGGTGCGGTAATGCCAATTCTTGGAACAGGTATCACACCTTTTTGGATCAGTCTTGGCTCATCTTTGTTCCTCACTCTCACTTTAACATTGAGTGGTGTGCCGTTGGTAGTAGTCCACGTTAATACATTATCTTGGTTTACAGCCTCTATTTCAAACGCCAAACTTTTAACTATTTCGCGTAGAATTAGGTCTTCATCCATTTTTGATCAACAAGTCTGATAATAAATAGATTTCTGCCAAAAATGTAATCTTTATAAACACACTTATTTGGCTCTTAAAGTTTTATGGCATTATTCATGCAAATAAAACTAAATAGAAGATTAAAAATAGCTTATTTTACTTATTAAATTGTTATTGAATATTTAAATTCTCTAAAATAGTTTCACATTTTTTGAATTTGTTAATATTATAAAAATCAGGAGCATTTAAAAATTTGTATGGAAATTGTTTTTTGCTCCTAACTTTTAAAACAAACAAAAACTATGGAAAAAAATGAAACGAAGGGGCATAGCTATGGTTAATATACATCAAATTGTACATCAAATTGTGTGTTAATATACGTTAAATATTGTAAATATATTTTTCATAATGTTAATAGACATAGACATATACATAATTTATTAGTAAAAAGATATTACAGGTCACAATTTCATACTTATACACATCTTATATCTATTAATTTAATACTAAACGATCAAATTAAATTAATTAATTATATTACACTATTCTTTATAATCTAGAAATTCTTGAAAACTATAAAAGCTTTGTTTGACGAGCCAACTTTTTAGTCTTCCAGAGTGGACTACGTTTGTATGGAGAAGCGGCCGCCCGCGCGTCGCTTTCCCATTAAATGGCAAAACGCTGCAACTCATGTTGTTACTTAACTAAGGCAACAAGCATGTTAAGTTGCCTTAGTTAAAATGATGCCTTTCATGTTTTTCTATCCTCCCCTTTTTCAGATTTTCAGAATGTCTTTTAATTAAGTCTGTAAAAAACTATCAAAACAAAATATCAGAATATATACACAATAATGATATATTACTCTTTATCTCGTAACTTTTTGTAATGTTTTTCTTATATTATTTAAAGAGTATATTATGCTATAAGCGCGATTTGATCAAAATTGCTACGAGTTCGAGAGTCAAATATAAAGAGTTTTATGATTATTTTTATAAATTTTAATGTCTTCATTGTCACTTATGTAAAACAATTTCAATACACTTGTAAGGAAATAAATACATTTTATCTAGATTCTTTACATTGCGTATATAGGCAGAAAATGCACAGTTGTCATAACAGAGTCGCTTCTGGCTAGCTACGCTATTCTTTAGCTTAGTGACGTCACTAAGCTAAAGAATATCGTAGCGTGGCGTGAAAATTAATTTAGTGACAGACGTCAAACGCCGAAAATGGCGGACACAATTTGACCTCGGGTCTGCCATCTTGTGGCCTGAATCGGAATCATAAACATGCACATGTACACGTCACGTGTTTTCTTGTGCATAGTAGGTTCTGCCATCTTGTGGGTTACATCGGAACAAAAAACATCAGTAATTTTGCTACCATGTGACACATACTTCTTTTCACGTCACATATTAGGAAATTATTGTTTCTAAAAAAATATTTAAACTAAAAAAACTATTATGAAAAAATAATATAAATAGTGTCCTAGAACAGAAAAGGTTTGCTTTGGTCCCTCCTAGCAGGAAAGAAAAAGCCCTTTTCCGAATAAGTGAGGTGCATAAAATATGTTTCTAATCATATACCAGTAGGGTTGTCTAAATAATATGTTCATGGCAATAGCCATTATTTAAAATATTCTTTAAAAAAATATTTTACTGACTTGTTAACCGAACGAACTTCCAATGGAAATATGATCTGTCAAATTGTGTTTTATGAAAAACAAATAATATCCAAATTGAAGTTAATAGGTGCAGTAAGATACCTTTGGGTATGGTGCTCTATGCACACTAGCGTCCCCTCCCTCCCCGTACCGCAACCCCCCTTTTACTATGGACTATGTGCCGGTTGCCAGTTATTTTTTATTTTTTGGGATATAACAATATATGTATACATTTTAGGAATAAAGTGTCAATGAAAGAAATAATCCTTATAAAATTCTTAACAAAAAAGGTTGTATTCATTTTTAAGGTTCCGTACCAAAAAAAGTACAAAAGGAACCCTTACGGTCCTTATATACCTTTTTGGTACGGAACTCTTTCCGTCCGTCCGTCTGTCTGTCTGTCACATGTCTAAATATCTCGAAAACCACTTAAGCTATCGATTTGAAATTTGGAATAGTTATGAACAATGCTAACCTTGAAAGTATTATTTTTTTATTATAATTTTTTACCTATGGAAAATGCCGAATATGAAGAGGGGGCAAAATTTCAGTCTAGTGACTAGGTCAAGTGGAGTATAATTTGAAAGAGCTTAAATTATACATTCCAAAACATTTTTCATTTCTTTTTCATAGTGATAAAACTTGATTTATGAATGAATGTGAAAAAAATACGATTCGCCCCCTTGATTTCCGAAGTTTACCAAAGAAAACTTATGTTTTTTTTTTGCGTAATATTAACATTACTATAAATTGTACAGGAAAAATATAATCAGATCTCTATCTTGGTAACTTTTTTTTTAATTAACAAAAAAACCTTTTAATCTTTTAAAAGTTAATCCTATCAAAAAAAGTGTATAGAATCTTTCTTGTAGGCAATTTTGTATAAATTATTTGCGTGACAGAACATTTTTTACTATGGGCCACTGTTTACGAGTTAGTTATGAAGAACTAAAAAAAGGGACTTTAAACCCTCCCCCTCCCTACTCGTTAGCGCCACCCCCATCTATCAGTACTTTCAGTATGTTGTGTAAGGCACCTTTACCTACAACTATGCCAAAATTCGCTTCAAATAAAATAACTATAAATTGAAATCGGTCCACATGATAGAGAATTCTTCAAAAAACTAACATACGTGAACATTTGCCGATAGATGGCGCTGTACGCAATTATACTTAGTATAGGTACTTCTGATCTAGTCTTTATAGTTACACGAGATAATTCAAAGTTTGTACGGAACCCTCTTGGCCGGTTTTGTTTTGATATAATGCACCATTTTCATGTTACAGCTAGATAAACTATAGCACAATCGGAATAGGACCAGCCTCGAAATCTCTGGAACAGCCCTGAAAATTGGTTGGCGTTTCCTTAAAATGCTTCAATAGGGCTCTCTTTTTCTATATACTTTACTCTTTGAGGCAGGCTAAGAAAAATTAAATAACTAGATTTTATTGTACGACTTTGTCGGCTTTATTGATAGCACAATCGGATTAAGATCAAGCTCGAAATCTGAAAGTCATGAAATTTCGTATGTATCTTATACCTTTAAACGAGCAATTCTTGTATATATATATATATATATATATATATTTCGGGGATCTCAGAAACGGCTCTAACGATTTCGCTGAAATTTGGTATATGGGGGGTTTTTGGGGGTAAACAATCGATCTAGATTAGTCTTATGTTTGGGAAAACGCGTGTTTTCGAGTTTTCATGCGTTTTTCTTTCGACGCAAAATATGGTCACTAATTTCGTGTTGCCGGCCACTGTCCAGACGGACACCAGACCAGACCAGACGGTCCAGCGGGTTAAGACACGGACGGCAAGAAACAACCAGTGTAACGGGTTCGAACCCCGCCCGGTGACTAAATTTTGTTTTTTTTTATATGTTCAAGTTTATATATTTATTTTTTATTTTTTATTGTTTTTAGACAAGTTTAAAAAAGTTTAAAAGTTTAAACATCACCATATTACAATAAATAGTTATAACCGAGCAAAGCTCGGTCGCCCAGGTACTATAAATGAAAGGCCCCTTTTTCATGCCCACACCATTTGACATTTGGAGACCTCGAGGAATCGCAGCCATCATGGAAAATGTTTACCATTCTGGAGAAATTTTTCGTTGTACTCTATTTAGATTTAGAGTTCTTTTCATTTCGTTCTTTATAAAAATATAGTGTAAGGCAATATTAAAAATTATTCAATTCTACACAAAATAGTCCTAGATATCTTTGGGAAAAAAATTACATACCAAATTTCAGGACTGTTCCAGAGATTTCGATGTTGGTTGTTAGAATATAACATAGTACTGAAAGAAATCGTATAGGGAGAACCAGCTTGTTCTACGGCTAAATGCTGGCGAAGTTCATCTAGCTATAACATGAAAATGGTGCATCATATCACAAAATGAATATAACCTTATTTGCTAAGAATTTATTACGGATGATTTTTTTCATTAACCCTTTTTTCTTCTGAACTCTAATACTTTTCTCAAAAATGAAAATAAACCGTCAAACGGGACATATTTAGAGAAAAAGGGGGGAGGGGTAGCGTCAGAGGGAGGGGAGGGGACGCTAGTGTGCGTAAAGCACCATACCCAAAGGTGTCATACTACATTAATTTTAAGCTGGATATAATTTGTTTATCTTCCCCATACATTAGAACATAACTTGACCGAATCATATGCAACAAGTTACACAATATGCATCAGTTAGGTTGCTTATATTTTTCTGGCTCATATTATCTGGTTGCCGAATGCAGAATCCAGTTAATTATATTTCATCAATGGTACAATTGATTTAATATAATTAACTGGATTCACAATCAACCGAAAAATGGCCCCACAAAAGACGTGCTCGAACGGCACTAGTAATACCGTGCAAGAGGTTTGATTTTGGTTTGGTTTTGGTTTGTGGTATAATTTTATTTTAAACATACTTTTATTTACCGAACAAAACAATTTTTTACTAGCGGAAATTGTGTGGGTGTTGGGTAATATTCAAAGCTGGTAGCGGGGTATATTTATGCAGAAGAGATAACTGTCAGTGTAAATATCTGGACTGGTTTTGGGAGACATGTTGGTTCCTTCCATGCTTACTCGGCACCCTCGGCAGCAAAGTTTGATTAACCCTCGTGTCTTGAAACCCGTTGCCATAGAATAAAACAAAAGAAATACGTTCTAAGTCACATTTATTTGACAATCAATTTTAATCATTAAAAACAATTGTATAAAAAACACGATTAGATCGAAGACGATTTTGAGATTTTTTTTCGATTTGATTATTTTTGTTTATGCCTAATAACGTTTTTTTTAGTTTGTTATCTACATTTAGTGACGCGTATTTCGAAACTATGTCATTTAACATAAATTTTAGGGGTAACATCTCGTATTCAATTAATTTCATGAACTCGGCTATTCGCACTTCAGGTGTATATCTATATGGTTCTATTCGTTTATACTCATTTAAAGG
Source organism: Cydia pomonella (assembly GCF_033807575.1). Classification (NCBI taxonomy): domain Eukaryota; kingdom Metazoa; phylum Arthropoda; class Insecta; order Lepidoptera; family Tortricidae; genus Cydia; species Cydia pomonella. Next base: position 21,596,285 of record NC_084704.1, read on the forward strand.
CATGTAAGTTGTGTCCATATTCGGTTTTATTATTGGTGATATATAATTATTAAGAACAAGGTCTTTGAAACATCCCATATTATTGTCCTTACCAATAGAATTACGAATGCGAATATTTTCATTTTGTTCTGCTATAAACATGTCATTTGTGTCAATGGAACAAATAGGCGTGACACTTAATTTACGCATTTGATTTATGTTACATTTCTTAGAGATCTCATTAATTGTGAAATTGATATCTTTATTGCTAAGTTTTTGGTGGATCTTTTCAGGTATATCGTTTGCCACGTCCACAATATTTTGCATATAATCGACTTGAATATCAATGTTACGCATTACTGAAAAAAAAAAAACAAATTTAAAAAAATAATATATCGATAGCTAATTCATAAAAAAAGTATACTACGGTAAATTGTTGTTAATTACCACAATACTCTTTGTCACTGTCGTCTGTGCTGTTTGTGGTATAATATTTATTCAAATTTCTGTTTTCGCTGTTTTCGCTACCAGTGAGAGTAAATTCGCCTGTCTTCTCGTACGTCTGAGTACTTGCTGTATTTTTTTCTTCTGGAGTGGAATTCATTTTTTTATATTGTGGTATAGCCATGTTCCATCCATGGAAACTTGTTGGTAGTTTATTAAGCAATACAGTTTCACTTAAAAAACGTTTGATGTCTCCAGTTTCATCTATATAACTGGAAGCAGGTGCGTGTAAAATGTCTACACAAGAATGATAAATCTGGTTAAGTTCATAACCCGTATGCTTTGTATCGCATTTTATACACTTCTTGAGAATTATTCTATAAGTAATAGGAATAGCGTATTCATATAAGCTATTTTCTTGTTTCTGTAGCATCTTATCAAAGTTTTGTAAACAGGTCACTTCTGGTACTATTTCGAGACAAGATTTGGAGTCATTCTCACGTAGCTTTTTGGTCAGTGATGTGAATTTAATTTTTAGGCACGCAGTTTCCATTGTGATAATAACCTCTGCATAATAAAAATAAATGTCAGAAAAAAATGGTGTATTATGCGACCGTGAGGATAAAACCAGTCTGATTTGCTAATAGGTACAGTCAGCGTCAAATACTCTGTAGCAGTCAAAGTGGCCAAATAGTTCGGTACACCATACTAAATATATGGTGTACCGAACTACTTTGTACTGTGTACTTTGGTTGCTATAAAGTATTTGACGCTGACTGTACCTACTGGAAGGTATCTGGGGCCCTTTTTGAATAAACTCTATACTGTTTGATTAGAAGTCGTATTGAGTACCTATTTGTGGCTATATAGATATTCTCCCTAGCAGGACGACTTATGTATTATTTGCGGCTATTCGTATTCTAAACTAAAACACTGGTGTGTAACGAAATCCTCCTTTAAAAAATTATGCTATAAATATCAAGTATTTAATGCTCTTAATTTATTCCCGTTGGTCGATTTTTTTTATCACGTCTAGATTTTTTGATATTATTTTTTTTACTTTTTTTGTGAACATCAAGAACAGTATACATACAAAATAAGTTTTTAGGAAAATTATTGAAAGTGATTTTTATGGTATTGCAATTAAAAGACCAGTTTGCAACTAACTGTTGTAAAGTAACAGCGAATACTGCGCATGCGCATATGTACTACCATAAAAATCACTTTCAATACTTTCTTTCTTTCTATTACAACTTGCTAAAACTTATTTTGTATGTATATATACTGTTCTTGATGTTGCCAAAAAATAAACATAAAAACAAAATTTATGAAATAAAAAAAATCATATCAAAAAATCTTGACGTGATAGAAAAAATCGGCCAACGGGAATAGATTCAGAGCATTAAAATCTTGATATTTATAGCATAATTTTTTAAAGGAGGTTTTCGTTGCAGACTAGTGAAATTGGAGAGACAAGTAAATTTATTCCAATGCGGAGTTGACAATATAAATTTGAAATAAAATAGTGATTTACGTGTAGTTACATGACAGCGATCTATTGGTGACTTATAAGAATAACATATGTTTTAAAGTGTGTATCAAATTACTTAGAAAACTAACTCTATCTTTATATCCAAACATTATTTTTGTCATAAGATCATTAAAAATGTGTTTTGAAAAATTGACAAGTACAAAATATCACGGCCCAGTGTAGTGTGGTATCAAATCGTCTCATTCACTAAAAATATGCTGAATGGAACGTTTTGATGCACATTTCAATATAATTTTATCTTTAAGAAAACAATTTTTTTAAAGAAATTAGGCCAAGAAATAATTAAGAATCACCCAGGTAGGTATATTAGAAACGAAAATAATCCGTGACTTTTTATTGATGATACGTTTTGATGTAAGTAGGGTCTTCTTACTTACCTGTTTCACTATTACAAAGCCGACCTATCGCATTGAACTCATAATTTAGATAATAACTGAAATTTAGAAATTAAAAATTAGTAAAACATATTGTAGTCAATCCATGACAGCCAAGACGTAGTTGATGAGTATTTTATTATGATTACTATTGACGTTTTTAAAATTGTGACAACCAGTATTAAATAAGTTAAAAGAGGTTTGCTGTGGCCCTCGTGATGTTGTTTCATTATGTTTAAAATAAATGATGATGGAGACCAATGACTATTATATTCTATGATGGAGATTGAGCCACAATGAAGGAACTGTAGATTAACGAGATTCAGAAAAACATAAATGGATATTGAAGCCGATGGTCCTGGGTTCGAATCCCGGTAAGGGATTTATTTGTGTGTGCGATGATATCTGTACCAGAGTCCTGGGTATTTTCTATGTATTTAAGTATTTATATATTATATATATCGTTGTCTGAGTACCCACAACACAAGCCTTGAGCTTACCGTGAGGGTTAGTCAATTTGTGTAAGAATGTCCAATAATTATTTATTTAATTATAAATAGCTTACTTTGAGTGCAGTAGTAGGATCTGAGGAATACATCTGAAAGAAACAAATTCAGTGTCTTTCAAGGAAAAATTAAATCACGTCTTATGTTTTATTTCCAAACTCTACCTACACAATAGTTACATTTCCACAAATTTCAATAGTAAATTAACAGAAACGATATGCGTTATTGCTCCTATTTTATGACTAGCTTTTGTCAATATATTACTCGTATTTTAATTCTAGCTATACATTTTTAAGTTACAATAAGTCGAAATGGTATAAAATGGCGCACTAGACTTGAATCAAATAATCACAGTTGACTTTTAACCTTAAGAACCTGACTTATGGCTTATAATACAAAAGAGTTTAAACATTTGATCAAGATGAGTACTATTTTAGTTTAAAAATAACAATTAAGGAAATTAACTTATAATGCGAACTTAGGAATAAGAGGGTTATAGTTAAAAATCTTAAGTAAGTGACGTGTTCGAAGAGACATTTGTTTTGTTTGTGTGTGTCTTTTAAACATGTATTGTCTATTCGAACACGTCTCAACTACATACAACTTGACTTACTTAAGTTTTTAGGGTTCCGTAGCCAAATAGCAAAAAACGGAACCCTTATAGATTCGTCATGTCCGTCTATCTGTCCGATTATGTCACAGCCACTTTTTTACCTATAGTAAGTTAGACGCTGCGGTTGATGTCCTTATGCAAGTACAGCCAGCAGCAGATGTGACTACCCGTCGGTTTCATTCTTAAATTATTTGCTCAGGCTATGTACCTATGTTCTTGTGAATTTAAACCCAAACATTGTCAATGGATTAAATGGAAACTATCTGTATGGTGTAGATATCTAAGTGCTGGCTGACGTTTTAGTATTCAATATTTTATAAAAGAGGCAGATAATTTAATATAGCTGGTGATACAAGTTTGTCAGTAGGAAAATGCGCAAACGTCAGATTTGCTATGATAACCATTTTTTTTATTTGCCGCTTTTTTCTACTGACGGAAATGGATTGACAAACTATAAATTAACACTATACCAACACAAGGTATAATTTGTTTAATTTTTATTACTTAGTAGTCATTTATCGCTTGGCGCTCGGGGCCACAATTTTTAGCATTACTAAATATATACACGTACACACATATTACTTTGTACAATGTACAATTATTAATAATTACAAGATTAGTTAACTTAATCTACTCCCCTATGCCAGTTTATTTTTACAGATCCCAACGAATCACTCAGTCGTTAGTAGGTAGGTGTCTCGACATTAAGAGAGAGGCGGCGGTGGATTACACATAGTAATAAAATGGCCAGATCTATATAAACTTAGTGCAACTGATTTGTTCAGGTTGATCTAGTGTAACTATTTTATTGCCCATTATTTAATATTTATAATACATCTATTACATTTTTACTTACCTACCTATGATAGAGTCTATTATATAATATGAATAAACTAAATCCTTGTTTGCAAAATTGGAAAAGATTGATCTATTGTTTGAAAATTTTATTGCAAGATAAGAAATTCCGAGACCCTTCTGTTATTATTGACAAAAAAAAATTACTAAATAGATGTTAAAAATATAATTTTTTCAGGCTTTCAAAACATACTTAATACAATTCCAAACACTTCACTGCGATTGTATGATGCTGAAATATTACATCGTAAAATATTGTAAGCAACTAAATCTGATCGATTCGAGGGGTTCGGTTGCAGCCACGCTGTAATAATTTGTGTTTTTAATTTATATACATACATTGCGATGTAGGTAGTTAGTTATTTCAAACATACAAGTTAAACAAGCCGTCATTTGCAAAACTCCTTATGCGTTAATTTGGCAAAATGTTCATTTTATGCTTAGGTACTATTCTTAGTGACAGTAAATACATACATGTACACACAGCGTTCGTTACTGTTTCACGATTATACGACTAAAATATGAGATCATTTTGAAAGCAAATGTCATATAACTTACAAGTACTTAATTACTATTTTTTGGTATTAAGCTGTCGATACTAATCTAGAAACTAAATATAATGAACTCAAAAGCCTCATTGTAGACGCGGCAGAATTCAGATCTTACTGTCTAAGTAGTCTAGAAAATATGTCAGTTTACAAAATTGACAATTTCGTAAGAACTGTCAGATTTAAATGTGCAGAATCTTCCACATCCTGATTTGAATTCCATCGTGATTTCATTGACTTTAAAGCTGCCTTGCTTTAGCTTTAGTGCTATATTCGCGAAAATCGAAGTTCGCCAATTGCGGGCATTTTTCTCTGTCATTCTAATTACGTCTTAGTGAGAGTAAAAGATAAAATCCCCGCAATTTGCGAATTTCTGTTTTCGCGGTAGGCCCCTTGATAAGAAACTGGCAGTATTAACCAAGTATTTAAGTCGTCCGCAGAAAAAGGTTCTGCACGCGAAGTAACTAATATATTCATTTATTGAATTACACATAATCTCAAAGGTGTAACAGAAGTAAATGCGTTATGTTGTACAAAAAGTATTATATACTTTATCATGATGTATAAAGTAGAAGTGAGCCAACTGCACCATCTGTATTATTTTTTGTATAAATAAGAAATGAAATTAGAGCTTAAATCTTCACTTTATACACTTCACTTTTAAGGATCTATCTGCAAGGTACATAATTACGTGAAAAAAAAAAATCCTCGTCAAAGATGATATAAGATTTAATTTAACCTGATTTGATGATACTACGAGTATACTTAGTCTTAAAATTACAACAAAAAGTTTGCAGCCGACTAGAATCCAATATATTTGTCTATGTTTTACGGCTCCGTAGCCAAAATGGCAAAAACTGAATCCGTATAGTTTTGTCATGTTTTATTTATTTATTCGCAAATGAATACTTTAAATTTAATAATTGCACTATTGAATGTCTATTAATCAGCTCTCTTCTACATTATGAATTATTATTCTAGCAAGAAAACTTCTTTACTGCCTTAATTCTATTGAACATATTTGTTTTGTTTCACGTGCCTGTGCGTTTATACCTACGTAATAGTAACTAGTGCTAACTCTATTGAATGTATTGCATACGTGTCCCACCTATCATCGGCTCGCTTTCACGATCCCCTACGCCTACACAAATTTGTAACTTCCATCGTGCTCTGATTTGGCCACCAAATCTGATTATACCAAATGCATTCCATATGTGATCCACACACAGCGTTGTAACTTCAAATCGTTATGTTTTCAGTTTTTAGCATTAGGAAAGGGAGTTGGTATAACAAAAACAAATAGCTTTTGTGACCCGGACCGGTCACAAAAGCTATTATACCATAGGAGTCGAGATGTGTGATGATATAAGTATATGGTTACTTTAGTTGCTAAGTACAATCTGACTGTAACCTTATAAAAGTACCTAACAGTATTAGAATGTACCTAATTCATATTTAAAGTCAAAGTTCGTCACTACTTTTGATTGATACCTTTAACTCATCGCATTACGAGTTTGCTGCAACTTTCAACGTTTACATTCAACCATAGCTATTGCATTTCTTGTGAAATATATGAGTGAGTTTACATAAAACGTGTGTGAGATCGACATTGGACCTTCCTACGACTAAACATCCATTTGTTTTTTCGATGCTACAAATAACAGTTTTAATTCAGAAAGTTATGTATATTTATGAGCTAACTATATATCGTGAGAATAGCTGAAGTTTCTCTCCTCAACGAGCACATATGTTTACGCACATTACTACTATCTTGCGAACATTTCTATCTAAATCTTTGTTTACTTTAATCCGTAGGTACGCAGTTAAGTCTTTTAAGAGGTGATACAATTGAGATAACTCGGATAACGGTAGGTAAATAAATGGTGTTTATCTCCGCGTTCATTCCTTAGGTTTATGGTTTTCCGTATACTTATTGCCAAGAAAATAGTTTTTAATATAACATGTACGTAGTCACAAAAAAACATAACAGAGAGGAAAAGGTCTTTATATGTACATATATATGTATAATACGCCTCTCGCCGCATTTCCTTGCACTGTCCAGCAAAAAATGCTCCTTAAGAGCCCTTAATCCTTGGAGCGTTCTCCGATTTCACGAAATAACGCTCGATAGATGGCGTTGGCGCTCGGTACGCGAGCGCCGGCAACGCGACGCGCGTTTCAATGCAGACTAGAATAATCTTGATAGTTTTCAATATAATTTCAAGCAACATTAATTTTAGTGTCATATGATATCATATGGGCACTCTTTATTTTATTGTATATGCACAGTAGTTTTTTTTTTTTATGTACACTACTACTAAGTGTACAGACTACAGAGTGTACTATAACCCTTGCTCTTTATTCTGTCTCTTTCACACCAATGGAAAATGAAGAAGTTACTAAATGACTGCAGGTATAAATAAAGTATATTAGTGCGATAGAGAGACAGATAGTGTTTCGTTGTCGTATCGTAAACGATTGGCATGTTGGCCACACACTTGCTTAGTGCCTAGCCAAAATACCAATCGTTTGCGTATATTAGTGCGATAGAGAGAGAGTAGTGTTTCGTTGTCGTATCGTAAACGATTGGCATGTTGGCTACGCACCCATGATACCTAGCCAAGAAGCCAATCAATTGCGCATATTAGTGCGATAGAGAGACAGATAGTGTTTCCTTGTCGTAGCGTAAACGTTTGGCATGTTGGCTACGCACCCATGCTGCCCAGCCAAGATGCCAATCGTTTGTGTATATTAGTACGAGAGAGAGACAGATAGTGTTTCGTTGTCGTATCGATTGGCATGGTGGCTACGCACCCATGCTGCGTAGTCAAGATGCCAATCGTTTGCGCACATTAGTGCTATAGAGTTTCAGTGTTATTTGAAATCACGTTAGGGTTTGTATTATTATTTTTGACCCGAATGAAGTCCATCCAGGTTCTTATGATGGAGTCAGGAGTTGGTCACCAGAACTCCTAATCTACTCATTATAATTCCATCGTGCTTGGGCTCAAAAGATTTGCCCTGACGAACACCATCGATCTAGATGAGGTCCAGGGTCTCATGACGGAGTCAGGAGTTGGTCACCAGAACTCCCCAGAACTCCTAATCTACTCATCATAACTCCATCGAGTTTGGGCTTAATAGATTTACCCTGATGAGCACCATCAATCTAGATGAAGTCCAGGGTCTCATGATGGAGTCAGGAGTTGGTCACCATAATTCCTAATCTACTCATCATAACTCCATCGTGTTTGGGCTCAATAGATTTGCCCTCACGAGCACCATCAATCTAGATGATGTTCAGGGTCTCATGATGGAGTCAGGAGTTGGTCACTAGAACTCCTACTCTACTCATCATAACTCCATCGTGTTTGGGCTCAATAGATTTGCCCTGATGAACACCATCGATCTAGATGAGGCCCAGGGTCTCATGATGGAGTCAGGAGTTGGTCACCAGAACTCCTAATCTACTCATCATAACCTCATCGTGTTCGGGCTCAATAGATTTGCCCTGACGAGCATCATCAATCTAGATAAAGTCCAGGGTCTCATGATGGAGTCAGGAGTTGGTCACTAGAACTCCTAATCTACTCATTATAATTCCAACGTGTTTGGGCTCAAAAGATTTGCCCTGACGAGCACCATCGATCTAGATGAGGTCCAGGGTCTCATGATGGAGTCAGGAGTTGGTCACCAGAACTCCTAATCTACTCATTATAATTCCATCGTGTTTGGGCTCAAAAGATTTGCCCTGACGAGTACCATCGATCTAGATGAAGTCCAGGGTCTCATGATGGAGTCAGGAGTTGGTCACCATAATTCCTAATCTACTCATCATAACTCCATCGTGTTTGGGCTCAATAGATTTGCCCTCACGAGCACCATCAATCTAGATGATGTTCAGGGTCTCATGATGGAGTCAGGACCTGGTCACTAGAACTCATAATCTACTCATTATAATTCCATCGTGTTTGGGCTCAAAAGATTTGCCCTGACGAGTACCATCGATCTAGATGAAGTCCAGGGTCTCATGATGGAGTCAGGAGTTGGTCACCAGAACTCGTAATCTATTTATCATAACTCCATCGTGTTTGGGTTCAATAGATTTACTCCGACAAGCACCATCAAATTACCATTATGATGAATAGATTAGGAGTTCTGGTGACCAACTACTGAGTCCATCATGAGACCCTCGACTTAATCTAGATCGATGGTACTCGTCAGGGCAAATCTTTTGAGCCCAAACACGATGGAGTTATGATGAATAGACTAGGAGTTCTGGTGATCAACTCCTGACTCCATCATGAGACCCTGGACCTCATCTAGATCGATGGTGCTCGTCAGGGCAAATCTTTTGAGCCCAAACACGTTGGAATTATAATGAGTAGATTAGGAGTTCTAGTGACCAACTCCTGACTCTATCATGAGACCCTGGACTTTATCTAGATTGATGATGCTCGTCAGGGCAAATCTATTGAGCCCGAACACGATGAGGTTATGATGAGCAGATTAGGAGTTCTGGTGACCAACTCCTGACTCCATCATGAGACCCTGGGCCTCATCTAGATCGATGGTGTTCATCAGGGCAAATCTATTGAGCCCAAACACGATGGAGTTATGATGAGTAGATTAGGAGTTCTGGTAACCAGCTCCTGACTCCATCATGAGACCCTGGACCTCATCTAGATTGATGGTGCTCGTCAGGGCAACTCTATTGAACCCAAACACGATGGAGTTATGATGAGTAGATTAGGAGTTCTGGTGACCAGCTCCTGACTCCATCATGAGACCCTGGACCTCATCTAGATTGAAGGTGCTCGTCAGGGCAACTCTATTGAGCCCAAACACGATGGAGTTATGATGAGTAGAGTAGGAGTTCTGGTGACCAACTCCTGACTCCATCATGAGACCCTGGACCTCATCTAGATCGATGGTGCTCATCAGGGCAAATCTTTTGAGCCCAAACACGTTGGAATTATAATGAGTAGATTAGGAGTTCTAGTGACCAACTCCTGACTCCATCATGAGACCCTGGACTTTATCTAGATTGATGATGCTCGTCAGAGCAAATCTATTGAGCCCGAACACGATGAGGTTATGATGAGTAGTTTAGGAGTTCTGGTGACCAACTCCTGACTCCATCATGAGACCCTGGGCCTCATCTAGATCGATGGTGTTCATCAGGGCAAATCTATTGAGCCCAAACACGATGGAGTTATGATGAGTAGATTAGGAGTTCTGGTGACCAGCTCCTGACTCCATCATGAGACCCTGGACCTCATCTAGATTGATGGTGCTCGTCAGGGCAACTCGATTGAACCCAAACACGATGGAGTTATGATGAGTAGATTAGGAGTTCTGGTGACCAGCTCCTGACTCCATCATGAGACCCTGGACCTCATCTAGATTGAAGGTGCTCATCAGGGCAACTCTGTTGAGCCCAAACACGATGGAATTATAATGAGTAGATTAGGAGTTCTAGTGACCAACTCCTGACTCCATCATGAGACCCTGGACCTCATCTAGATCGATGGTGTTCGTCAGGGCAAATCTTTTGAGCCCAAACACGATGGGATTATAATTAGTAGATTAGGAGTTCTGGTGACCAACTCCTGACTCCATCATGAGAACTTGGACTTCATCCGGGTCAAAAATAATAATGCAAACCCTAACGTAATTTCAAGTGAAAATGCGTTTTTCAGAAAATCGCAGCCAAATAACACTAGACCTTACTCATAGTGTTGTGTTCCTGCCGGTGAGTAAGGTTGCCAGAGCTCAACGAGGGGTGGGAGGGGGTTAGGGTCGGCAACGCGCATGTAACTCCTCTGGAGTTGCAGGCGTACATATGCGGGCCGTATGCTTGTTTGCCACCGACTTAGTATTAAAAAAAAAGTAACACTGAAAATCCATCAATAAGCGAGTCTGTTAGGCATACTGTAAATAATGAACTTTTATTAAGATTTTCTAATCGCAGTATATAGCACTTCTCGGAACTCCGTAGCTGATTACGATCGCAACGAATGCCTGACAATCGAGCACAGGTCCGTCCTCTAAGCGCGCTCCGCGCGGACTGAGAGCGGGGCGTCGCTGCTGCGTGATTTATACTTGTTTTAAAAAAATATAAATTTACGGTAATGTAGGTCCCATAGTTACGATTTTTTTTTTATAGGTTAACATAAAGTTACAGTTTGCTATAATATTATTTTTAAAGCAAAATATGCGTACAATTTGCGGAAATAAAATATAATAAAACCCTGTTTTCGCCAAAAAAATGAAGAAAACTCGGAAGGTATTTTATCAGTTTTTTCAAATGAATCTTCGATTGTTAATCATTCCAGCCCCTCGTACGAGATATGTTGAATCAAATTGTAATCATTTATGTACCAAATGATTCTTGTTTATAGCAAAATTGAGAACCGAAACGCCACATCTCACTGCAAAATTTGGAAAAGACTCCCAAAAAACCTCATTAAAAAAGAGGTTTAAAAGAGAAAATGAAAATTTGAACTGTTGGAGCCGCTAGTTTAGGAAACGATTATTTAAGTACGTTACCAGTTTTTGAATAAATACTAATAGTTACGTCGTAATCTTGAATGAAAAAGGAAGCATTTTACAAAATACGCTCGTCTGTAGGAATAAGGACTCTTAAATTTGTGGTGAGAATTATAAACTAAAATAGAGTATTGGAAATAAATTTTGACGTAATTATTTTTACTTACAATATTAATAATTCTTTATTCGAAAAACAAAGATAGTTTAATTTTAAAGTGCACTATTTGGACATAAGAAAATATCAGGAATTTTCCTGGGGTGGAAAATAATTGTTACAGTAATCATTCTAATGACTTTCATATATCATAAACCTTTGGACGAAAATTATATTTTTTATACTTTGTACTATCTTGTCTCAACTTAATGAAAAAAATGGCTAGTATACTTATACTAGCCAGCGAAAAGTAAATCCAGTGATGCAGTACTTGCAGTTTCGTAAAAAGAAACGCAGTTGTCAGTGACAGCTGTTTCTATCCCCCCCTTCCCCCCCCAAACAAATAGCAAAACTGTTTACGTCATTACTCATGCATGTCATTTGGCTTTTAATATTTTCAACTTGAATCTGCGAATGTGTTTCGCAGTTAAATAAGAATTCATGTAAGTAATATTAACTTCATATTAAAATAATGGACAGTAATATGTACAGTAAAAAAAAGTTTACTATCCCTGAAACGTTCACTTTCCACGGAACTAAAAATCAGAGTTTAGTAGTCGTTAAAGACTTCCAACCCTATTTTCGCTTGTATGTAGAGAGTTAAATATTATCTAAACAAACAATATTTATGTTTCAAATTTCAAGATCCTATATTCAACGGTTTAGACTATGCCTCCGCCAGTATCTATGTAACGGCACTGTTTTATATAAATATACTATAAACGTACTAAAACTGTATTTGAATAACATCGAAATAACAGATAGTCTTTCCTTACTTACCCTCATAAATTCTCCTCAATTTACCAAGTGGGTTTTTATAATATGTATACGCATGTTATGCTTTTAAACAAAATACTAATTAATATGCTATATTATACTATAACAAAATGTTGTTACTCGGACCTCATTCAACGGAAGACAAAAGACCCAGCATATTTTAATCTTTAACCGCCGTAGACTGATATTATAAGATATATAATATCCAGTTCATTTTGCCGCAGTCTGATAAATAAAACAATACTTCGTATAGGTAACTTCGTACCGGCGGCGATGCGAGCACGCTCTATGAACATTTTAAAGCGGTTAAAATGTCAAATATTTATGGTTGAAGCCAAAGAAAGGTTCTAAAAAAGGGCCTAATTTTGGAATTTAGGCGTCCCAAAATTCAAGCGCTTACCTTGAACAAATTGTATAAGTTGCCTTTAGTCGCGCCTAGGCAAGCGATAAATGTGCAAGTGCTAAAGAGCTCCCAAAGAGAAAAAAATAAGCTTATGTTTTACAACGAATGTGACAAAGATGAATGAAATACGAAAATTAATCATAAATAACAAATTTCTTCATAGTTATAGAAATAAATATAGAAGTATTTTTTGTGCTCTTTATGTATGAGACATAAGTATAACCTATCTATATATAGCTATATAGGTATCACAAAACTTTAAACTGACATTAAAAGTACGTTACCCAATGAGCAAAATTAGATCAATTTTTTTTTATTAAACAAGAAATTTCCAAAATGATAAGTTTAAACGCCCCTATTAGGTGGTTTAATTTGTCTACAGTAAGAGATAGAATGATAATCCGTTTACTTTTTTCTGCAGCTTACTGTACAATAAACTAAAATCTTAACTTATCTATCCACAGGTTTCTAATAGATACAATATCATTTTGTTTTGATGGAGGTGTGAACGTCGTTGTATATTTACATTATTGGTGGAACCAACGAAACACAAACACACAAAGAAAACTTTTTTTACGTGAAATCGTAACTAAGTTAGTGATTTTTCTATACGGTTTGTCGAATTATCGCTTAGCAGCCACGCAGTCCTAGGACCAAGTCATGGAGCTGTTTGAACCCCAATTTAGTTATTTAATTTAATAATAAGTAGTAAAAGTTAGAAAATAAAAATATTTGTTGCTAAATAAAGTCGGTTGTATTCAAACTGCCTTAGTTAATATATTTTTTTTTTAACAGGCCTAGATTTATGACTTCATATTTTGGATACTTCTAATTTTATATAAAAAAAGGTTTCGAAGTGATTTTAGTCATTGAAAAACGTCCTTTCGGTATTAAGAAAAGTCTTTTGATATCTTTTATAATTACAAAATAATCGTCTGTAAACACTTACGAATCTTACGATTACCTACACCCTCTATAATATCATTGATTGAAGCAACATTGAACAAAAACGTTAAAATTAATTATGTTACGTATTCGTACGTTAGAAAACGCATACGAAAACGAAGCTGATAACCGAGTCATAATAATCTGATAAAACTACTCGTGCGTGTCCGCTGAAAGTTTCTTAGAATTACTTATGATCATCATTTGTATATGTACCTGCTATTGTACTCGTACATTCTATCACTGGGTCTTCGCTCGTAGAAGAATCCTAGTGACCAACAAACTACCTATATACTTTCTAGATACAAAAATATATATTTACATTTTCTTACAATCTCTATGGAATGGCAATGACTAGATGCACTCATCCTTGGGTTTGTATTGGACAAACCTTGACTAGACTAGACTAGATAAAAGTTAAGACTAAAACGAATAAATAAAGCGAAACAGTCGGATTCTATCAAACATTTCAATATAAACAAGTAGGTACATATTTACAACATGGTCTAGAATTCCCAGGAATCCAATTTAATTAGATAGTTAAGTATTATTATATTACTTTGATACCTGCCTGAAACTGAATCACTTGTGTGAATATTGTGGGTAGGTATGAACCTACGGTACAATACAATACCCACTAAATGTATGTAATGTTTAGGTCAGTAATATTTAATACACATATTAAGATATATTATTTTAATAAATGTAAACCAACCATTGATTTTATTGATTTAGTGTATTATTTAAAGAGAGCAAATGAATAAAGTTTTGAACTTTGTTACCATATTTACTAATAATTTACTTAGGTAATACTCGTATTCGTACGTCCAGATCTTCTGATATATTTTGTTATAGTTTTAAAAAGCCCTTAATTAATACTTTTATTCATACAATCTATTTTGATTGAACACTTACACGTATTTTTTTATTGTAATTTCAATTAATTGTACTTACAATACGAATATAATATATATTACACTAAATATATCATATAATATATTTACAATAGAGTTGTTGTCGAAGCATTGAGCAGATTTAAAGTGTCGTTTTATAAACTAGTGTGTCATAACGTCACTCATGTAATAACTTAGGGAAGTAGAATTTAAGTTAGGTATGTTACAAAAATATCCCTTGTAATCGAGTCTGTTCCTTAGCCTATATAGTTCATAGAGTAGTATTTACTTATGACGGGTTCTGGCCACGCTACCTCAACACATCACTGGTCACGAAGCACGAGAACTCGTCATCACTTATGTCTCAGAATTTGAGCATAATAGTGTCGTCCTGTATCACGCCCTTGCCACAGCCGTCGGTCGGGAACGCGCTGGGCGCAGGCGTGGCTCAGGTGCACAGTCCCGAGTTGTCCACTAACGACCGCGCCAGCACGTCGGCGGCCGCGATGTCGCTCACCTTGCCTTCAAAGTGTCCTCGAACGTGGAACATGAACTCCGCTTTACCAGCAAACTCCTGTCTACACATTAAACATAAGTGGTGCGCGTGTGTATGTTGTCTCTCAGGTGCGTAATGCGTGTGTCCATGTGTGAAGTACGCGCCTCCGTTGGCCGTTTCGTTGACGACAGTTGCAGTGGAGACGGATGCGGTGGCGATGCCATGGCCGTTCAGTATCTGCTGGTTCTGGTTGTGATGGTGCAACAATTGCAGCTTCTCTTGGTTGGAAAGGTGGACTTTGTCTTGTTGCTGAAAATTATGAAAATACAGAATTATCAAATAATTGAACACTTTCTAAAACCAAAAAATGTAGCTTAACAGAATTTTTATCAGGTTTAAGCGATTTAAATAGCAACTTAAGTGGGTAATTAAAAGGCAAACTGACAGGAAACACATTTATCGATCTAAGTTAGAAACCACTGCAATGCACCCTTTGTGAAGATTGTAGCCTTAAGTTTTTAAGTTAATTAAATAGTCTGATGCTCTGAGAAATGTTGTAGTTGATTAGGAGATTTTCCATAATTGTGCGAGTCTTAAATTTTAGGAAAACAGAGATGTGAAGTTACCTGATGCGTCGCCTGCTGCATCTTGTCTTGCAAGAGCTTGTTGTCTGGAAGATGCGACTTGGCGTGGGCGCTCCACTCGTCTCTGGTAGCGAATAGGCGGCCGCACAGCTCGCAGGACCACGACACCACCATGCCAGCTGTGGCCGCGGCCACCGCCGCCGTCGCGCTTGTGTGTACCAGATTTGTATTCTGAACAAGGTCATAAAAATTAAGGTTATCCACAATCTAATCTCACGCGCGTTCCATACAATTAGCAGCGGAAGATCTGCTACAACGCAGTAGCTAATACCAACCGTGATTATTAAATACCTACCAAACATATTAACCCTATTCCTACTTAGCATTCTTACTGCTAGAATATCTACGAGTATGTATGTGTTCTCGTCCTCTGCGGTGGGTGACCGCTACATACAAAGACCCTTGCGTAAAAGTGATTTTTAATATGTTAAAAATGTTGAAAGCGCAGAATAATTTCAGCTGGCTTTAGGACTTTGTTAATATCATGGAAATAAATAATGGAAGATTTACCGTAAATGTGTGTCCGGGTACTTGGCACACTTGTATAGGCTGCTGGTGCGTATGTTGTTGTTGTTGCTGCTGTTGCTGCTGTTGTTGCTGCTGCTGTTGCTGTTGTTGCTGTGCCTGTTGCTGCTGCTGCGCCTGTTGTTGTTGTTGCGCCACAGCCGCTATTTCAGCCTGGCTCGGTTTTGTATCTTCCTGTTTGGTCAATTGCGGCTTCACGTCGTCCAGTTTTAAAGCTAGTACAAACAAAACGTGTTATTGTAAATAGCGTCGTCCTTGAATGCTCGCTCTAATAAATGTATTTATCTACGTAAAAATTGAACAAGGAAATTTCTGTACAACTGAATAAATATGGACAAAAAAAAATTGTGATCGCCTATGAACAAAATGGTTGTATGCAAGAGATGGTCTTATCGTCCGCTATTTAACAAATGGACATGCTTACGTGGTATAGAGATGGTTCTTTTCCCAAGCGGTGCTATATTCGACGGCGTGATGTGTTTTAACTTGTTCATATGCAACACCAACTTGTCTCGCCGAGCGAATGCCTTGTTACACACTTCACACACGTATGGCTTCTCACCTGCGAAAATTTCAAAGGCCATATATAGCGTGGCATTCAAATTTAATTTGATTACTTACATAACATAATAAATACAGATCTGGCCGCGTAGCCAACGTTACAATCGTTCACGCTCCGTAGCGTATCGTAGCTATCTCTCTCTATCACTCTTCCTTATTAGTGCGACTGTGACAATTGCGTTTCGTTCGCCACAGAACGATATGCATGTTGGCTACGCGGCCTGAAGTCTAGTTTACCGGTGTGAATTCTCATATGAATTGTGAGCTTGTCTTTGCGTGCTAATCCTTTTCCGCAGACGGTACACTCAAACGCCTTACTGCCTGAAACAACTGTTAGAATTTACATTTTAGTGAGTTTTAAT